>NC_060083.1:39171851-42043518 GCF_922984935.1 Meles meles | reverse complement strand
AAATCCCAGTGGGAGTAAGATTCAGTAAAGACTGATCTCCCTTTGTCTAAGAACTTCCAGCCAAAAGACACAAGTTCAGAATGTTATCTCTGGTTGTTTCAGTTTGTTTGTTCAGTTCAGTTTGTTTCAGATACAGCATAGTTCTTATACATTCTGAAGGCCTCAGTGTTTATCCTCCATGGCTGGAATTACTGGGCAAGGGTGTGTGGGTGTGACTGGGAGATGTGCCATTTCTGATGGGCCAGGGGAGATGGAGAAGAGTGATATGTGCTCTGAGCCTGGTTCTAGAGCCATGAGTACATTGGGAAAATTGTTATGAGTCCACAAGCACTGGAATAGGCCAACGGAGCAATGATAACATCAGCTATAAAAGAGCCAGTTCCAGCAGGAGGTGGGAAGAGGCAGCCTTTGGCCAGACATAGCTCCCAGGAGAGGAGCCAAACCTTCTCTCCCACAAGTTGGCATCTCTACCACCCATCATGTCTGGGCCAACTCTAGGTTTCCACCTGTCAGCTTCAACCAGTGCCCACAGGCTGAGGGACAGACCAAATGATTTCTCCAACTCCTCCTGATTTCGCTGTCCGTGACTTCAGCTGGAGGTAAAGAACAGTTGTAAAGCAAGGACTAAGTGCCGGACTGGCCTTTTGCTTCTACTCTGCTTGCCCTCTGTACCATGTCCTAGACACTGGGCCTGCCCAAGGGGTGTGTGTGTGTGTGTGTGTGTGTGTGTGTGTGTGTGTGTGTGTATGTACAAATAACCTGTAGCTCCCCCCCCCAAAAAAAAGTGCTATTATTGCCCTTGCTCCTCTAGAACAGAGCTCACTCATCATGGCCTGCTTCCTTAGACCTCATCAGAGGCACATTCCGCTTCACACTTCCATGGGGGACCTTGGCCACACATCCTCTCCTAGACACCCGAAGGCTTCCTTTCTGATTCCAGGCCCCAGGTCTGTGGGCAGATTGGTCATGGGCTCTATCCACTTCAGCCTTGTTCTTCCTGGCACAGGGGAAACAATTTCAAATGCACACACCATATTGCTCCCTGCTCTATGATACTGCTATTCTAACCTATGAGTTAAAGTTAGCTGTGAACACCTGAATTGACCCAAGCTGTTCCAGTGCTCTTTTTGCCTCCAACATCTCTCTTCTGGTTCTGCCCACACCCTATTCCCAGCAATGTTTGTCAAGGTCTGAGAAAGTCTGATGCAATAGAAAGAGCCCTATTAGCTTGGGTTCCAGGCTCTTCTTTGCCATTTAACATGTAATCATGGGAAAATTATTTACTGTGAGCCTCAATTTTCCTCATCTATGAAATGAAAATAATAATAGTGCCATGCGTGAAGGGTTAAAGAAGCTTAATAATTGTGAGTATAAAATAGCACACCAAGTAAAATGAGCTACTTCATTAATTGGTAGTGAGTACAAAGTGAGAGGACAAAGTGCCCTTTAACAGGTGAATGATTAAACAAACTGTGGTCCATGTGGTCCATGGTATGCCATGGAATAAACAAAAGGAACAAACTAGGATACATACAAAAACTTGGATGGATTTGGTGAGTGAAAAAGGCCAATAAAAACTTACACACTGTATGACTCCATTTTTGAAATAACAACATTTCAAAAAGTGGAGGAGATAAGTGGTTGCTAAGGGTTAAGGAGGGTGTGAGGTAGGTGTGATTATAAAAGGGCAACATAAGGAATCTTTGTGGTGTTGGAACTGTTCAGTGCCTTGACTCTAGAGGTAGATACACAAATTTACACATGTAAACACCGCTTTGTAGTATTTCTTAAAACTGCATGTGAATCTATAATTATCTCAATTAAGAAAATAAAAGCTAGATTACTAATGTCTCTCTGCTGGGCCTAGGAGAGAAAAGAGGCTGCCCTTGTGTTTCACTGCAGAATTCCAAAGAGAAAAATTTAAAAAACATTATTCTCATTAGTGTACATCTATAGCGTGACCATAACCATAGGGAAGAGGGGATATTTGTATCTGTTGATCTAATAATTCTACTTTTTAGAATTTACTATAAAAATGCATGAAGGGGGACACCTGGGTGGCTCATTCAGTTAAGTGTCGCCTTTAATTCAGGTCATGGTCCCAGGATCCTGGGATCGAGTCCTGCATTGGGCTCCTTGCTCGGCGGGGAGCCTGCTTCTCCCTCTGCTTGTGCTCTCTCTCTCTCTCTCTGACAAATAAATAAAATCTTTTTGAGGGGCGCCTGGGTGGCTCAGTGGGTTAAGCCACTGCATTCGGCTTAGGTCATGATCTCAGGGTCCTAGGATCGAGCCCTGCATCGGGTTCTCTGCTCAGCAGGAAGCCTGCTTCCTCCTCTCTTTCTCTGCCTGCCTCTCTGCCTACTTGTGATCTCTCTCTGTGTGTCAAATAAATAAATAAAAATCTTAAAAAAAAATCTTTTTGAAAATGCATGAAGGTTTATGTGTTAGAATGTTCATTCTGGTATTATTTATAATAGTAAAATACTTAAATGATTAAAAATAGGGGATGAGTCTTCTAAATCATGACATAGTTAGGTGATGATACTCCATAGACTTTAAATATGCCTAAAAAAATACATTTAGTACAATGCCTGGCACATAGTAGGCACTCAATAAACGGTAGTTCTCTTCACTTCACTGGGATATGCTGGGTATTAAAAGAGCTAATGCAGGTAAATGTACTTGACAAACCATAAAGTGCCTGGCAAATGCTAGATCTTGCTATCCTAATGGCTGTCTTCTCACAGCTCCATCTTAGATGATGAAGCTGTACTTCCAGGCAGAACACTACCTAATGTGCTCCTGGTTTGAGGCATGGGAATGGCAGAGTCTGAGTCAAGGGATTGGGGCTATTTCCTTTCCAGGAGACTGCCACCCCTTGCTCCACATCATGAAGACAATCACGGACATTCTTCCCAGCGTACCTACATTCAGTTACTTGGCCTGTATTTCAGAGACTCATGGAGTCTTTGAAGCAATGTCAGCCCTGGTGACTCCATAAAAGTAACAATTTATTGTATCAAACACTGAGTACCTAGTAAGTATCAGGCAGTGTCCTGGGTGTTTTACACACATTACTTCATTAAATGCTCTCTACAACTTTAAGAGACTGCTTATCTAAATTTTATAGACAAGTAAAGTAGGGCTCAGAGAAGTTAACCCAGAACGCTTACAAGGTAGCCCAGTTTTGGCAGTGCTGGTGCTGGAACCCAAGGCTTCCTGCCTCCCAACCTTGTGATATAACCATCAGCTACTACATTTAGAAGGACTGAGAAGGGGTGCACTCCCAGAGTTAGTGAAAAAATTGCACTGAGGCCCAAATCTGGAGAAGCCACAGAAAAGTAATCCTGTTTTTTCAATTCCCCTTGGTCAGCACAGACTTAAACCTATTCCAGGCAGGCAAAAAAAAAAAGTCAAAAAAACAAAAAACAATCAATCAATCAATCTCTGAAGTATCCCCATTCTGAAGTTTCCTATCCCATGAGTAAGTTTTTCCATATGTCTGCCTTCTATCTTTTTTTGCTAAAATCCAATCCCTCTTCAAACTCTCTTATTTCCAGTGGGAACAGCTGAATATATGACATGGTACCCTTCCATGAAAGGTCCTATACAGGAGGGATTGGAGGAGCTTCTCTTTCCCCAATTCTGCTGAGGCTATGACTAAGATGTTTCAGTCCTCTTGGTCTCTTGGATTTAATCCAAGCTATCAAACCAAAAGATAAGCAGGAGAAAATGGGTCAGGAATAAGAGCAGAAAGGAGTAGCCTAACCAGACCAAGAAGACCAGCTTGGAGAATGGTCTGGGAATCTCTTGGGACCTGAGTGCTGGCCTGGGGTAAAGATAGAGTAGGTAGTTTCTCCCACCTGACTCAGGAACCAGTTTCATGTTTGACATTTACCTAGTTGGGAAGGTCTGGCCAACATCCCTCATGACAGAGTCTCTTGTTAGTCTTTTTTTTTCTTTTTTTTAAGATCTTATTTATTTATTTGACAGACAGAGATCACAAGCAGGCAGAGAGGCAGAGAGAGGAGGAAGCAGGCTCCCCGCCGAGCAGAGTGCCCGACGCGGGGCTCGATCCCAGGACCCTGGGATCATGACCCGAGCCGAAGGCCGAGGCCCCAACCCACTGAGCCACCCAGGAGCCCCTCTTGTTAGTCTTGATATGACATCTCTACAGAAAGGAGAGGGCTGGGGATTCTGCCTCTCCACATTTATTCCTGTTTTAATACTACCTCACTGTGCCTGTTCAGGACCAGGCAGACCAACTGGGGGAGCTTAGAGATGCCCAAGGAAGAGAATCATCTTATAAGGAGGATGCTGGGTCCAAAGCTCTTTTCTCTCAACATGAGAGCCAGGAGGGCAACCAGAGCCTGAGTCTGGACACACAGACTGGGGAGGGGCAGTGTCCTCCCTCCCTCCCTTCCTCAGCACACCATTCTACCCTGCTGGGGCCCGAGCATGCCCATTGCTCTCTTTGGCTTTTTTTGCCCCACCTACCCTATGGACAGGAGAGGGTTAAAGGCATGGTATGGGCAAGCTATAAATTTCCCATCAGTGTGGGGAGAGTAGGACTGTTGGCAGGGAGGGGGTTGGGCTGGGGGGGAGGGGGAGCTGGGAAAAAGCCAGGAGGTTGTCTCTAGGTAACAATAAACACTGCAAGCAAGGAGCAGCTGTTACACTTACTCTCTCTGCATCACAATGCTGAAATAACACTAATAAACCAGTGTGCCCAATGCACAGGCATACTTGCATTTAGGGCCGGGCCTCATTGCACCCTTGGAGCAGCCCTCTGCCTCAGGTCAGGGCCCTTGTTGTTAGTGGACATACCAGTCTTGGCCTGGTTACCCTGGTGGGGAGGGTGAGCACTAAAGAGTCAGTTTCAGAGTCAGAGTGGCATTCTCAGAGTTGGGGGGTGGCGGCAAAGGCTGGGGATTCTGTGTTCAGATCCTGATGGCATTCAACAGTACAAAGAGTTCAAATGGGGTAACTCTTGGCTGGGACTCAGGAGTAGAGGAAGAGAGAGAAAAGTGTAGTGAACAGACAACTATTTACCGTATAAGGGGTGAGGTGGCCAGGAGTGGAGCTAGCTGAAGGGAGGAGGAAGAAAAGGGAGGCCAAGGAGAAAGTTTGAGAAAGAGGAAGAGTGTGTGGTATTGAGGAGTGATTCTACTACCTCTCCTGGATCTAAACTCCCCACACTTGCCTATACCCACCTGGGGTACCCAGGCTCCCCTCACAGCACCATTTCTATACCAGAGCCCAGTGATGTGTTGGCTCAGTTCAGGACTGAGCTTTATGATCAGTATTCCAGTGGGGGGCCCTGGGCTCCCAATGTTGCCAAGGAGAGCTGGGGGAGTAGAGAAGTTCTGTCTCCCTAGAGGAGGAGTGAAGAATGAAAAGTGGCTGGTCTATCACTTTCTCCAACCAAAACCATCTCTGGATCTCCAGAAGCAGCCCAGCAGAGAGCACCCCCTCACCCCAAGTTGGAGGGCTGCCAGCAATGAAATAGGCCAATGAAAATGGGCTCTGTCAGAGAACTCTCCTCCTACTTAGCCCATTTTTCACCACACTATTGTCTGGATACACTTGTACCAAAGATCCCTGTTTCCCTTTGCTGAAACAAGGAGATCCCTTGGACTGTGGTCAGAGGCATGAATGGTTCTCCTGGTCCACCTTCTGGCCCCTTTCTGCTGATGTGATCTCAAACACAATATCCTCTCATCCCCGTGACTCAGAGTAGGGAAGATGTACACTGCCCACCTGGCCTGTGAGGGAAGAGTCAATTGGCATCTTTGATGATCTATGGTGTTTGTTTCCAGGGAAGAGAGTAGTGAGACCAAGAGGCAATCCTTCCGAGGAGGAGTTGTGTCTGCCTGCACATGTGAATGCCCAGGACCCTCTGTGCAGCCAGTGGATATACAGGGTACTACCAGCCTCGCCTATCCTTTCCTCAATGGGAAGCCTCTTTCTGGGAATGCTCAACCTCCCCTAATCTCTTCTGTCCCATTTCCCTCTATTCTTTCATAGCTGGAGCCTCTTCTTGCCCCACAGTTCTGATGAGAGAACCTCATCCACATAGCTCAGAGTTGGGGAGAACTGGGGTAAAAAGAGAGCTCTAACAAGCCGGGGCCCCTTCCCCTCTGATGTTTTCATGAGCTGCCCCCATTGCTATGAGTCACCAGAACCCTGAGCTCAGGGGAGCTGCCAGGAGCCTTCTCCTTCCTTGCCCTCCAGTGAGGCAGATATGCACCCAAAGGAACGCAGGCCCACCATCTTCCTACTCACGGGGCCACAGCTTCCTCTTTCATCCCAGGAATCTGCAACACAGACAGACTGAGATGAGTGAGCAAAGGCGCGTGAGAGACCCCAGCATGTGCTCTGTGCCGGAGCAGAGAGCCGGATGCCTGCATGGCAGAGCAGGACTGCCAGCCAGGAGAGCTGGCACACTTGGGCACACAGCCTTGTCAGCATGTGAGAGGGGGTACCGGAGAGGATGGAATAGAGACTGTTTCAAGAGCAGGCATCACCTCCTGGTTCCCTCTCTGGTCACTGTTTCTTCTCCTTGGCCTCCCTGAGTGCTGACAGATAGACAGCACAGCACTGCCTCCTCTTAGATGCCTTCTTTCCCCTCCTCCCTGGCCTGGGGAACTAGAGAGGGGATATGTATAATAACTTTTGAGGTGTCAGGTGGGAGGTTCAGACATCCAGATCTCTCACCAACCCATGGGATACACTGAGGGAGAAGGAGGAAAGGAGGAGTCCCGTCAGAGTGAATGCTAAACCCTGGGCCAATACAGAGCTCCATTTTCTCCAAAGTGCAGGGCATTCTGGTTGCTGCTACCTCTGCCTCCCACTTACTGCAAGTCTGTTTCTCTTTCCCAGCAAAGGTTCAGCAATCTTTCTGGACTCCAGGCTCCAGGCTCTGACTCCAGAGCTGTAGATCTGGCACCTTGCCTAAACCTTGGGATTGTGAGGCAGGGCCAGTGGGACTTTGGGGAGGGAAGCCCTGTTCCTTAGAGAAACATCCAGAATCTAGATTGAATGCTGTAAGGGCCTTTTGGACCCTCCAATATGCCTCCAATGTTGGAGCAGGGATGGAGCAGGGGTGGAAAAGGGGTAAGAAAGGGCCTACCGAAAGCCTGACACCCTCTCCCCTTCTTCTTTGCTGTTCTTCTCCGCTGCTCTGTATTTCAAAGGAGAAACAGTAGCTCTGTAAACAGGAGCCTCTACTAAATCCTGTGAATAATAGTCAGTATGAACGGCCTACCCTGGGTTAGGCAGCCAGCCCCACAGATGGGACTACAGGCCTCAGCTCCCAAGTTTCCCCTCTCCATATTCTCCCCCTTTTCAGGCTCCTCCCGGACCTTCCCAGACAAGAGAATCTTCCTTTTCAATTTCCTGGCACAGTTCTCCTCCCAGTTCCCACTACTATAGGCCCTTGGAAGCAGGGGAAGAGGCAGATGCATTCTTTTCAGACTGTCTTGAGGGGATGTGAGGGGTCCTTCTCATTTATTGTTTGTAGAGAAGGCAAGGAGGTGATCCTGAAGGTCTAAACATAAGACAGGGTGAATGTGGGTCACTTACAGAGGCACATCCTGCTTTTCCTCAGGGACTTTGGGGGATATAAAATGGGACACTAGGGGTGCCTGAATGGCTCAGTGGGTTAAAGCCTCTGCCTTCGCCTCAGGTCATGATCCCAGGGTCCTGGAATCGAGTCCCACATCAGGCTCTCTGCTCAGCGGGAAGCCTGCTTCTCCGTCTCTCTCTGCCTGCCTCTCTGCCTACTTGTGATCTCTGTCTGTCAAATAAATAAATAAAATCTTTTTGAAAAGTGGGATACTAAGAGAGAAGACAATTCTGGGAGTAGGGGAAAGGTGTGATGGCTTGAAAAGTGTGATGAAGTTTCTATCCACTCTGCTTTCCATGCTCTGTGCCCACCCTGCCTGACCCCAGCTTAGTCTCATGAAGCGCAGAACAAAGAATCTTGAATTTTCTTAAGGAAGAAAGAAAATGCCAGGAAATGCCACCTTTGGCAACCTGGTGGGAAAGTCTCTTTTCTCCTTCATTCTTTCCCTCCTTAACCCTAGTGTCTGAACAGTGAGTGGAGATGTGGACAGCTGGAAACACTCCTTCTTCTCCATTGTGCACCAACACTGCACAAAGTCAGATAGGGCTTGACTAAGTGCTCTGGGGCCATGGCACCGCATGAATACAGAGGCATTTCTGACTCAGCCTTCAGAGCCTTGAATTTTAACCCTCTCTGTTTTAGGCCTAGACATGGGACAAGAGGTGTAAGACCACTCTTCAGCATAATTTTTTCTAGCAGTTTATACTGTGATAGGGAAACCTGTAATAAGATCTCAAAAGAGCTCAATATTTAGTCACCTTTGCAAAACTTATTTCCTAGTTAAGGAACTAGGGTAGTTGATACATTGTGGACTTTACAGAGTATAGTAAAATCCCATGAGAGTGGAGGGATCTCAGGGATCTGTCTACTTGGAAGCAGGGGAACAGATGAAATGACCTCTGGAACTAGGTGTATGAGGGAAATGTTCCTCCAATAATGCATCTGCCTGACTCCCCCCCTCACTTGCTTCTGTCTTGGAGGCCAGAAATATGACACTCCAGTAATAATCCTGCCAATCCTCTTCCCTTGACTTCCCTCCCCAAGCCCTACCTACCTACCTACCTACCTTTCCTTGGGTTCCCAGGAACTCTCTGAAGCCAGGAACACAAAGCAACTCCAGGACAGGATTCAACTGATTTTTCCTCTCTGGGTCTCCATTTCCACATCTGTAAAGTGAAGTGTTCGGCAAGATGAACTCCAGGTTCTCTCCCTTGCAGCAGTAAGCTTCTATGAGTCACACCCCAAAGGCATCAGGCCTTACATGCTTTGCATGTAACCTCCAGGGCACTTCTCCTATGTCCAAACATTCAGAAATATCTTTAAACCCTGCTCTCCTCTTTCCTCTCACACAGTCTCTGGTTCTATGGTCCCTAGCTCTTGCCCTCTCTCTTCAAGGACCTCAAAACTCTGTCCCTACTTTCCTTTCAGTTTTACATCATTCACAGGGACAGGCCCAACTGGACAAAATCCTAAGAGCAAGATAATTGCCTTACCTAATATCCTGGCTGCAATTTTGGGTCTCAGACCCAAGTCAACTAGTATAGTTCTATCCTTTTTTGGAGGTCCTGGCAGTTGGGGGGAAATCCTGGCAACTACCCCCAGCACCACCCCTCCTCCTCCACCTCACTATTCCCCATGCCAGAGCGCAAAGTGGCCAGTGATTGATGGGCCTGGGTTCCCAGTAACCGCACCCAGTGGCCCAATCCTCCTCCCTAACCCAATCCCTCCCCTGTCCCTATTCAGAGATCAGATTGTCTCATGTTGGTCCCTGAGGTCCCATTAATTAAAAATACATCCAATTAAATGGCAGGTGAAAACGTGCTATTGGAGCTCTCCACCCCCCTGCCCCAGCTTGGTCTCCCCCCTTCCTTTTAAGGCTCAGCTGTGCTTTGAGCTGAGAAAAAAAAAGAGAGAGAGAGAGAGGAAGAAAGAGGGAGAGAGAAGAGGAAGACATCGGGGTGGGAGGATGAAGGGGGGTGGTGTTATTTGAACCTCTGCCAGGGTAGCATGTGCCAGCCTGGGAGGGTGGCACTGTGCCCTGGTGTCTAATTTCTGGAGGTGTGAGTAGGTTCAGTCAGCTGGGTACCCACCTCCATTTCCCTTAAAGGGGCAGAGGGAAGTCAGAGGGTGTGGCTGCTGTGCTGCCCTCCTTCTGGGCTTGGTGAGTGAAGGGCAGAAGTGTAAATGGTAGAGGGCCCTTAGGACAGGGTATGCTGTTTGGAGGTTGGAAGAATCTGAGGCCTCCATTCTTGGCATATCCCTGCTCTTCCCCAAACTGCAAAGAAGGTAATGAGAAGTCGGCTGGGACCCAGGTGGCAGGGCATGGCGATGCTCTCAAGCTAGGCTGTGCCTATCCCTACCTACAAGAAAGCTGAGAGTAACAGAGGGAAGGAGGAAGAACAGAGCCATAATTTGGGTGGGAGCAGATAGCTCAGATAGTATAAAATATACAAGGATTGGGGCGCCTGGGTGGCTCAGTGGGTTAAAGCCTCTGCCTTCGCCTCAGATCATGATCCCAGAGTCCTGGGATCGAGCCCCACAACAGGCTCTCTGTTCAGCAGGGAGCCTGCTTCTTCCTCTCTCTCTCTCTGCCTGCCTCTCTGCCTACTTGTGATCTCTGTCTGTCAAATAAATAAATAAATAAAATTTAAAAAATATATATATACAAGGATGGATGTTTGTGTGGGCACCACAACACCCAGCACCTTAGAGGTAAGAGGGTCTGGGTCTGGAGGACCTGTCCTGTTTGCCCTTTCTCTAGGCAAAAAGCAGCAGCAGGGGGGTGAAGTCACCTCAACCTGGCTGCCTGACACGCTGTGAGCAGGGTGTCTCCCCTGACAAGCACTGATCGCTCATTCTCCTTCACACTTACAGTGTCCCCAGCATTTTGTCAGGTAAGGCATCTGCTCCACCCTCTGCCCCCAGAAAGTCCTGTGGCCCCAAGCAATGCAAAGCTAGTGGGCACTGAGAGAGGAGCTAGGAAAAAAGGGATGACTGGGGGGTGGCACTCAGTCCAGGCACCAGTGGGGGTGTCTGCCGACCCAGGGCCCCCACCTGGCCTCCTTGGCAGCCTCAGTACCTCCTCACTTCACTTTAACGCTAATTGGAGATTTTAATCTGCGCTGCTGCTCTGCTCGGGGTGCTGGGGGGAGCGCCAGCTGTGCAGTAATTCCAGCAGCACCGACTGTTTAATCAAGCTGTCCTCCTGGGGAGGGGCCCTCGGGCACGGGGGTAGGAGGGAGGAGGAGAACCTCTGTCATCTCCCTTAGCCTGTTCATCCTGGAAGGGCTTCCTGAAGACTGAGGATCAGTTGTAGGATACCTCACCCCCAAAAGGGTCCCATACAGGGTCAGTTCAAAGCTCACGGGCCAAGGCATCCCCTTCCCCACCCAGCTTTCTGACACCTTTTTTTGAGGTGTCCTCCAGCCACTCAAGCTGCAAACATCCACTGGACCGTCTTGAGTTCTCCAGGTCTGTGATAGGGGAGGTGATGGCACACAGAAGGCTGAACTTTCCCATTCTCAGCCCTCTCCCCAACACTCTCTCACTAAGATACTTCTCTCACAATTGCGAGATTTTTTTTCTCTGGAAACCAAAGGTACCCTTACCCTCTGGACTAGAAAGTGACTGTTTAAGAGGCAGGGAGACAGTCGGGGTGTTGGGGACAGCTGAAACCTACTACACCCTGAGGGAGAAAAGCACCTATGCAAGATGTTTGGTGCCCAGAGCTGGAGGCTTCCTGAGTTCAGATGGAAACATACTGAGATGTCAGGCCACTAGGGCAGACTGTTCAGGGTCTCAGGCCATTTCTAAGGAAGAGAAAGTGGTATTAATCATTCTTCTGGCTTCTTGGGGCCTGGCTCTCAGGCTCTCTCAGATTGTTTCTGATCCCTGTCTTGAGGAAAGGGTGCCCCGTCACCCAAACTCCTGTCTGCTAAGGGGCAGGAGTTTTAATTGGTCAGCAGCACCCTCGTGTGGCAGAAACCAAGACTGCAGCTGTCCAAGTGGCCCTGCAGCTTTGAGGGATCAGACACCAAGACTGACATCTGGAAGGACAAAATTATGAATGCTGACGCTCTCTGAGTCATGAAAGTACTACTGCTCAACCACTTCCAGGGCCATCTCCTGCATTCCCATCCATCCTGCATCCCAGGTATGTGTCAACCAGGGAGGGTGTACATTATCCAGGGCTGGCACCTATTAGGGCTGCTGCTTGTGCTGTCTGGCTTGCAGGGGTAAGAGAGGGGCTACTGAGAGAGGAGGCCTAAAAGCAAAAGGTAAGCTGATGTCACATCCAATGGCAGGAGCGGCTCTGGCATCCCTAACAAATTTTTACAGATACCGGATAAGACCTGCCAAGTGATCTATGCCACCTGAACTCCAGACACTGTCACCTGGTGGTGGGCTTCTTTTCTTTTCTTTCTTTCTTCCTTTTTTTTTTTTTTTTTAAGATTTTATTTATTTATTTGTCATAGAGAGAGACAAGCAGAGCAGCAGGTGGAGGGAGAAGACTCCCCACTGAACAGCGAGCCTGATGTGGGACTCAATTCCACCCTTGATCCAGGTCTCTGGGATCACGACCTGAGCCAAAAGCAGATGCTTAACGGACTGAGCCACCCAGGCGCCTCTGGTGGTTGGTTTCTGCTGTACAGTAATCCTTTATTATTCCCCGGAGAGGTCTGCGAATGAATAGACAGATTCTCAGAGTCTGAGATCCTTGTCCTTGGGAATAGACACCGGATAAACACAGCTTTCCCTCGAAAGATCCAGGTATTCTCCAAGTATGCCAGGCCACTGGGCAGAATGGATATCTGGGGCTTTAGACTTTCAGCCCCAAGAGAAGTGTTGCCTGTCATTGGACCCTTACACTCCAGGGCGAAATATCATATTTACTGGTCCCTTATTCCCACACCCACTAAAAGGGGGAAATCGTTCTGAACTATAGGAAAGGGGTGGATATTTAATCCAGCTAAAGATTAAAACTGGAAATCACAAGGCAGAGAGGTGAGTCACTAAGGTCTTCCCCTTATTGGAGATATTTAACAACAGAGAAAAATACTTCCAGAGAGAAATACGACCCTGTTTGGGGTTAGTGGGTAGACAGAAGAGCCCACCTACCTGGCAGCAAGAAGGCTGGGGGTGAGCACTGGAAACTCCTGACCTGCTTGGTTCTGGGCAATGAGGCTGGAGAGAAGCAGGCTTGTGGGCCTCTACTTCTTGTGTCTTGTATATTGTCTGGACAGGTGGGAGCCCATCAAATCTGGAAAGGAAGTAGAGAAGTTGATGAGGCAGTAAGAAGGGACAGCATGCCCAATCCCACTCAGAAAGGGAGAGAAAATAGCTTCTTGGGGAAGAAGGCAGGGCTGTGTGTGTGTGTTTGTGTGTGTGTATGTGGTGGTGGTGGTGGTGGTGATGGGTAAGTGGGACGAAAGTTGTAGAGTAACCAACATCAGTATCCCACCAAAGAGGAATACCCATTAGCAAAGTGGGCCAAGAGGAAAGAAGAGGAATGAAATGACTGTCAATATTAGTAAAAAGGGTCACCTACTCTAACCAGGGGGAGAAATTGTTAATGAGAAGGTAGGATACCATAATCGCGTCAAATAAAAAGTCAGGGAAACTTTTCTGGAGATCTTGGGAATAAGAAACTTCCTTGGGAATAAGAAACTTCCCTGAGACTAGTTGTATGTGGGGGTGGGGAATTCCTTACAAAAGTGGACCTGAAACCTCTGATGGGTCTTAGGTCCCTACCTGGCTTTAGAGTCTATTAAAGACTGAACTTGTCAGAGTTCCAGATGCCAGGTGACTGATGGATTTCACCAAATTCCTCAAGGGCCATTCTTCCTGCCGCTGCTGCCACCTGTAAAGGAAAATAACAGGTTACTTTGGACATGAGACAAGGGACTAGACACCAAAGAGAAATTTGGTCTTTCACCCAGGGAATATGGCTTTAGTAGGTAACAGTGATGGTAATGGTCACCACGCTTCCAATTCCCTCAAAACTGAATTCACAAAGCCTGGAAGGATTAAGATGAACCTTAAGTATGCTCTTGGAGAGAACTGCAACTGCTCTAAGAGTCCTATCTCCTGGGAACCAGCTCCCAGTCTGATAAAGTAAAAACAATGATTCCTCTACTTAAGAGATAAATTAGGAATTCACCAGAACCAGAAGCTGTGAAACTCAGAATTATAAAGGATGATGAAGGTTCAAGGTTAATGCAAAGTTAATGCAAGAAGGTTACTCAAGGGGCGCCTGGGTGGCTCAGTGGGTTAAAGCCTCTGCCTTCCGCTCAGGTCATGATCCCAGGATCCTGGGATTGGGCCCTGTCGGCTCTCTGCTCAGCGGGGAGCCTGCTTTCCTCCTCCCCTCTCTCTCTCTGCCTACTCGTGATCTCTGTCAAATAAATAAATAAAATCTTTAAAAAAAAAAAAGGTTACTCAAGAGGAGGCCATCTAGTTTTAGATCAGATCACCATTGCCTTGTCCAAAACAGCTTCTTCAAGAAAGACTGGGAGGCAAAAACAAACAAACAAACAAACAAAACAAGAAAATCCTAACAGAGAGAAAGGAGGTTTGTGAGGGGACAGCAGACTTGATGCAATTTGGACAAGTCAGTCTGACATACATACTCCCTGTGTAGGGAGGAATCTGCATGGGGACCAGTTCAAGTTCCCCCAATATTATCAATTGGGGTGTGATGGAGAAAATGTAAAGGTTATGTAGTAGGATCTGTTTCTTTGTCATCAGCATACAATGTTCTGTTTGCAGACCCACTGCCCCTCTGACCCAGGCTCATAACTCTATCTCTAAGCTGCACTAGTGGTACCTTTCTCTCTCCAAGACTCTGATTCCAGCTTAGAGATTCTTTATTTGCCTCTATACACATCACTGGCTCCCAGACTCATATGCTCAGAAAATAAGCACTAGAAGGGTTACCTCTCAGTGAGGTCCAAAGAGGGATAGTCTTAGCACCAAAGTGAGATAACTTCAGAACCTGCTGTGCTTGTCAGTTCACTAAACACACTATTTAAGGCTTAGGTCACTGTGGGGTACCACACCACCCTCCTTCTACCTCATCAAAGGAGAAAAAACAGACAACTCAAACTTAGTAAGGGAGAGGAGTAGGGGGTCCCTCCTCCAACCTCGTTTCCCAGTAATCTCAGAGAATAACTCATTTTACTCAGAGTTCCATAATGCCTTCTCTCATTCAGAGACTCCCCTTAGTTTCCCAGAAGGTGAGGCATGTTCTTCCTCCCTTCCTTCAGATTTTGCTTTTCTATGGTTATATTGTAATGCAAAAGAGCCTGAGTTGAAATTTAAGACAAATTCCTCACTGGGCCTCATAGGGTTTTTTTCTTCTGCTTTCTAAACCCCCGAGTTGGTGGCAAAGTGCTCCTGGAACTTGGGGGTAATTCTGGGGGCATCAAGATCTTTGGCAGTGGCTGCCAGTGACGTCCCCAATGAAAAGAGCTCCTGACTACATAAAAATTACAACTGTACAATTTGGTCATGGAGAGGTGAGTCTTTGAGGTAAAAACACATAATATAAAACTTCAGTTTTTCTACTAATGTTTTTCAAATCTACCTTTCCCCCTCAAAACCTCACAGCCCCACCTTCCTTTGAGGAAGGTCAGTGCGCACAGGAGTTGGCAGTCTTAAGGTCAGGGACTCTATACTCAAGTAGGTTAAGATTCTGGCCTCTTGGACTCCAGTCTTGGCCGGCTGCCACCAACTCACTCACTATGAGACAATGGGCAACACATTACCCTTCCCCAAAGCTATTTCCCACTCTGTACACTGAAAGAGTGAATTAGGTGATCTCTAGGGTTCCTTTCTAGGTCTGGCCCTCTGTGATTCTGTGAGGAAGGAAACCCCTCCTTTTATCAGGAGGTGAGGGGTTCCTGCCCTTCACACCTTCTCTCCGGGCCACTGCAGAAAGAAGCTCCCCTAGAGATGCCTGCTTTTCTCATGCTGGCTGAACCAAAGGGACAAATGAGGGAGTCCCAGTAGGAGGCCTTCCTTTCAGTGCCAAACTCCTCCTATTATGAAGAGATGTTAAGAAGGTGATCTAACTCTAACCCTGAATCTTGACAAGGCAGAGAAGGAACAAGGCAGATGTATGGAGAAAGAATGTGATAAGCATGCTGCCCAACATACAACTGAGACTATCTGAGCACACGCTTAGCTTTGTCCTAGGGAGGACCATGTATCAAACACAACTGTATGTGGATGGAAGAAAAAGCAAGGACATGTGTAAACACATCCAGAGCATTGACATAAATATCCTATCAGCACAAATACACTCACTACTGTTCTCTCCTACTGTAGGCCTATACCTGCCTTGTAAGAAGCTATGGTGTGTGGGGAGGACCATATCCCAGTCTTGCCCCTCCCCAAAGTCAGAAAGAAAGAAATAGTGAGACAGGAGCTACTTGGCTTCCTATAAATTGTTTTGTCCTTCCTCACAGCTGCAATCAGAAGCTAAGGGCTCCCGCAGGCCTTGTTCTGATCTGCTGCAGGCGATGGAGGGTTTTTGAAACGGAGAGGACTTGGCTGCGGCCCCGTTTCAGCTGCCATTGGGGCTGGCTAATGGGCTCATTCGGGAAGACCCCCGCCTGCTGCACTAAAGAGTCCCCCGTGGACCCCCTCCCCAATCCCAACCCAATTAATAAATGGGGGCTCCCACTTTATGGCTCTGGGAGCAGGAACCAGAGATACAAATGACCCCCAGGGAGGGACAGAAAAAGGCCTTCCAAGAAACAAGCCAGAGAATTGTGCATCCACAGGCACATGCTGCCACAGGCTAGTCATATTCCATTTTCAAAGCATTAAAGGGGAAGAAACTGGCAAAAAACTATTTTCTTTCCTAGATCTGGAGAGGGATAGCATTCTTGAAGTCTGCGGGAACACCCCAGCAATAAACTCTCTTTCACCTGGATCTCCCACCTGCCCAGGGCAGAGTGCAGATGATCATGTGGACGCACACCACACACTTCGCTATTTCCTAGGGGTGCTCACCGCTCCCCCCAGACCCTGAAATACTAAACAAAAACGTATCCTATCAATTGGTTAATGAAGTAAACACTTCCTAATTCTTAAAAACAAAGCAGCTACCTCTTTCCAAGCTCTCATCACCATCAACAGGATTAATGTCCTGGGGTCATCTCTCCTCTCACATCCAAACTATCATCAAGCCTTGCTAACTCCTATGGACCCCCTTCTTTTCTTCTCATTCTCTTTGTCCCACTCTAGTGCGGGCCCTCAGGGCCTCATATCTGGACAAGAACAAAAATATCCTACCAAGATAGCCAGCTTCCTTGACCCAGTACATCTGCGAAAGTCCTCAACATCATATTCATTCCATCATGCTCCGCTTCCTGCTAATGCTTACCAAATCAAATCCAAACTCCTCATTCAGGCCCACAAGACTGCTCCTCCAACTTTATTTCTTAATATTCCTCTCCTTTACCACCCTGAGTAGCTCATTCATAGCCTTCTGCACAAAACACACATAAACATTCTTCTGTAAGGTTTCTTCATCTGAACACCTCATCTGTTCCCCTATCTTCTTTACTTTCAAAGAAACTTTTCTGGTTAACTCAAGTTTTTGAATTATTTCTTGACTCTGGCTACTTCTGCACTAGGTTACTATTTTATTTTATAGCCTGCATTAATGTGCTGACTTATAAATACTGATTCCTTACTTCTCACCCAAGTATAAGACCCAACTCACTTGATTCAGAAGCTTCTTTAAAAAACGAGATCCTCACTTAATCGTCCCCAGAAGTCGTCCTGTACTCAGGACATGACTCAGCTAATGACATTACTGATCCCTACTGAAGTAGCCCTTATGGTACAACACTTGGGATATCATATCAAACAACTACGAGGAATAAAATCTCATTCTCAATAGCAATGTTCAGGCTGCCACATGCTCCTATCAACACTGAAGTTGACACTGAGTCTTTCCAAAATTATAAATTGTTTCATGACTTCAAAGTGTGCTACAAAACAAAAACCCAAAACCAAGCACAGTCACCAAAGACATTTGTTTATCTCCTTGATTCTTAGGATATAAACACTATTTTCTTTGAAGACCCCGTAGGACGAGATGCCCCACTTTGTTCCCTATTTGTAAGATTAATCTATATTCTCAGGTTGTGAACTGATTTTCTATAATGCAAACTAACCCCAAAGCCAAAAGTAATCTTGTTCTCTACTAGCTCTGCCTCTAGCTTACCTCTGACCATCACATTTTTGGAAGGTCCCCTGAAATAGAGAAGTTAATCATGAGTCTCAACTATTTAGTGAGTACTTCCTTAGATTAACCTCACTCTCAAACACTGACTCTTCAATTCCTGGAGTTTAACCCTATGTAGTTAGACAGGAAAAAGTGATCTGCCACTCTCCTTTATCACCTACTTACTGCTCAGAATAGTAAGAGGGATTTGCCTTTTACTCCTTCCATCCTTTGGCCTCAAGGGGCTTGATGATCAAGATAATAAAAGTAAAGCATTTAGCACAGTGCCTGACACATGGTGAGTTCCCGGACAACATTAGTTCCTATTCTCTCCCTCCTTCTTCCCCAAACCAAAGGTTCTCAACCTTTCTGGGCCTATTTGTTCACTGGCTGAAGACAGCATTGATCTAGACAAACTAATGTCCTTTTGTAGTTCTAACAGTCTGTGACTCTAATTCACATATGCTGGTTTGTTTACTCTTCTATGCACTGCCTTCACTTGGATCTAAAAAAAAAAAAAAAAAAAAGGAGAGACGAATAACCCTGGTTTCCAGGTTAGCCTAAAATACACCACTTCAGGAGTTTTAAAACTCCAAAAATACAAATAACTTTTTTAAAGTGATGCATCCATATCATCCCTTCCTCATTTCTTAATTATTTTCTTGAACTACATAGGTAGTAGTGGGAGGCAAAATTTTCCAAATGTTATTTGCTTGATATAATCAAGCTTCCCTAAGTGAAAACATCTTCAAAGCATTTCCCAACCTAAGGTTCTAAGGCCCATCCTCCAACCATAAAGGTAACACTACTGTAATCAAGAGGAACTCTTTACTCAAGGTGTTGCTTTAATGGGGCCTCCCTAAAATGAACTGTGAAACTTAAGGCAGTTATCCCTTTTAACTAGTCCAACCATAATTCTTCCTTCCACCCCATATCTCTATGTCTTCTTCAAAAGCAATTATACCCTAAGTGTCATTCTGCAGCCCAGCTAACAGACTGCTCTACAGATCTCCTTCTTCCCCTTATTTACATCTCCTTCTCATATTGCTTCATATTGTGTGAGGCCTTTGGCTCCCTAACATAAAATACAAATACTGGTAATAAGGCCACACTCAGAAGTTCCTCAATTTATAAAAGGGATCAGACTCCTAAGTTTTCTCTAAGTCTTTGAATGCAGCTTCTTTTTTCCAGGGCCCAAAAGCATTCAAAATTGCATTACCCTTGGTGGGAGGGTTATCTGTCTACAAGCAGATCCTCACCTCACCCACAAGGTATGTATTGTTGTAGTTCTGAGACACGGGAGGTAAAAGGATCCTCTCCCTGAGATAGCCATCAGAACGGGCTCCTTAAGGTAAAGAAAAAAAAAATCCTCCAAGACCCAAGCTTTGTTTTTCACTTAGCTGTTACACTGTAGCCTTTGTGGGGTTTCTCCATGCTGCATCCCTGTACAGATGGTTTGGCTTGGATAAAATGCCCTTCATTACTTTGGAACTATCAGCATTATCTATTATTTACAACCACACCAGAGCAAAACACCTAAAAATCCATCTATTTCCAAGTCCTAGGAAAACTATGTCTAAGTGAACTTGCTTTATGGCTATATTCTCTTATTCCAGAGAAGTATGTTGTGGCTATGGGCTACAAATTGAGTAAGTTTCACTAACAAGCACCCATCTAGAGAGTATTAAAGACAAACTTCGTATCAGCCCCTTTCTCTCAGCATTGGACTAACTTTTGAGATAGGTAGGAGAGCAATTCAGTAGCCAAAGCGTTTTGGCACTTTAGTGATTAATCACCAGGGCATCAAAGCAATCCTCATCTGCTTTCTTACGGATAGCAGGGCCCTCTTCTCACTCACCAAGCTTTACTTCCCACAGACACCATCTGCAGCTGAGCTCAGAAATGTCATCACCAAAAGCCTGTCTCAGGATGAGGGAAGAGGATGAACTGAAGTGTTGAGACTCCCTGCCCTTCCTAGACCAGTAAAGGAATCTCTTGTACCCCATACAACATAAATTAAAATCTCCTTAGTAATAAGAAAGCATGGTTATTTTGCTTCTTCCCTCACCTCTTGCCCAGTAAGTTGAGGATCTGGAATAGACATTTGTCTTCTGAGTTGCCTCTATTACCCTTCAAAACCAGGAAGCACGAGTTAACTCTAAATATCCTGTAGGATTAAGCAATGAATACCTCTGGTAGGCCTAATGCATGCAAGGTGGGCAGTGAGTGAAAAACAGGAAATGAAAAGTGGGTGGACAGGAAATGGAGATGGCTGCACATGGGGAGGAGTGGTAGAGTACCACCAGCAATTCCTCTGGGTGTCATACTTCCCCCAAAGTCTTTCAACCCTACCTTGAAGTAAATGTTCACTTGAGAGTATTCTTAAGGTTACAGGAACATTAAAAGTATCCCTATAGATGAGAAATGCCACACCTGGACAGTAAAAATTAACCAGCGTGTCCAGAAATGCTCACCTTGCCTCCCGGACAACCAAAAGACTTAACAGTTTCATTTCTCCCCTGGAATGGTTGAATATTTACTCACTTGAGAAACTCCCCACTTCCATTCCACCTAGCCCTTCAGGATGACTAAGTTGTGAACTGAGAAGTAACTCCATACCTGAAACACAGTCAAACTATGGGGAAATCTTTAATAACAAAGGAAATCCCAGCATGAAGAACATTAACTGTTAACTTCCTTGAGGCATTAACTTTACCATTATAGTTAAGGATACCTGTCTGGGAAAAGACAGTGCTTAAGAAATGTATATACCAAAACAGCATGGTCTTTAATTGAAATAGGGCTGTGATAGAGAAAAAAAAAAAGTCCATGTTAGTTAGGTCCTCAGCCTTTAGGCCCAGAAATAAGAAGACTGCCACTGCTATGAAGTGGAAATAATACTATCTAATAGGTTGAAGTTCACACTCCTAGTCATGAATCTGAAATTATAATAAAGACCAAAAACAAATTCCTTTTCTCTGGAGGCTAACCAGGAACACAGGATTCCAAGAATTGGAACAATCTTGAGCTCTCCACTCTCATTCTGGGTAAAGACATGACAGCCCACAGGCAAGGGAACATCATAAACTTTGGGGATTCATAAACAGACTGGCAACCCTCATCACCAGTATTTGAATTCATCTTCCTAATTTCCTTGTTCTGGTGTACCCTTTAACCTTATATGATTGCTCACCCCACCAACAACTTCCTGATAACCTATCGCTCCTCTTCCTGTCTTCTAATGGGTTTTATTTGCTGTCCGCCTACTTAGGTCATAACTAGCAGGACTGCAGCATACACAAGGGTAATTTTAGTTCTCAGTGTCCTAAACCATGAAAGAGATGGGAAAACAATTCTCTCCTAAGGTACAGACAGGAAAGATTTTGAAGATAACAGGAATTTTACCCTTATAAACAACTTTACTCATTTCCTGGATTGGCAACACATCCGGAAATCTGAAGAGCTAGGAACACTAATCTCCATGCCTACTCTACTCATGTCACATAAGTGGTGGGGGGTTGTTATATTTTAGAGACTATTCTAAACAGCTTCTTAGCAACTTCCATTGACAAATTTCATTGACAAGTTGAGCTCAAACCCACTTATCTCTCCTTTCAGGAGGAGTCAGGGTATATGAGGCTCAACTATTTCAATGGCCTGGCACCATCATTTGTGTAACTATTTCTACTTAAAAAGAAAAAAAAATCACCTTACAGTTTCCCCAACTTTTTTTCTTCTCTAGTTCCTAGTCTTGTGTTTTGAAGCACCTCTTCAAACCCTGAGAACTTTTTTTTTTTTCTTTTTGGTATTTTATGAGACTATAGAGATTCTGAGACAAAGAACTCCTAAGATAAAGTGGAGGAAAAAACCCTTTACATGCAATTAGATCTGCTCAGAGGCTACAGGTTAAGAAGTAAATGCAATGGAGCAAAAGTGGTATAGTAACAGGAAATATTTAATTTTCCAATCTCCACTTTCCATTTTTATAAACTGAAAGAAAAAAATTTAATATATTACAAAATATCTGTACATAGACAAGGTACACCCGATGTGGGGCAAAAACAAGAGAGAGAAGGAATACAGTGTCAGGAACCTAAATGAGGGAGAATGAGGTGGCAACTGACACTTTTCTGGTGCAGCTTTCTCTCTCAAAACCTGCTGGTAACCATTTTAGTACTGTAACTATAAGTGCATATTACACACACATACACACACACAGTGGCTTGGTGATGTCTATGGCATAACCTAACAAAAAGTCCTACTTACAAATTTGTGCTACTGCCCTGCTTTGAAAAGTATATATCTGATGTCATTTTATCATTCCTATGGACAGTTGAAGAAAAAACTAAGGAACTGGGTCAAACAAAATTGTTTTCAAAACCACAAAAATGATCATGGTCAAACCAGTTTTGCCTCTCATTCACCCAACAGCATCAGATTTCTCATCTGTTCAAAATAATGTATTTAATGGACTTAACTCCCATTGTACAATAATTAAAACAAAACAAAAACCACTTTTGAATATATCTGGGTTTGCAATTTTCTAACAGTCAAGTTGAAATTCTGCCAAAACTTTACTTCTACCACATTTATAGATAACAGCTGAAAAATTAACAAATACCTTTTCTTCCTCCACACAGATTCCAGGATATTTCTTTTTTCCTCTGCTTTTAGAAATAGTCAAAATTACTGAACTTTTTTCACTGTAAAGGCTACACTCCCCAAATGGGGATAGGGGGTGAGATGGAATCACACACACACACACACACACACCCCATACATACACTCACCCCCTTCCCTAGTAGTAGGGATGAGGGAATGGAGACTTAAGTATATTATTTAGAATATTTGGCATAGTTAAAAATAAGGGATGGGAAGGGGGAAGGAAAACATTATTGATGACTGCTGATAACCAAAATGTAATTAAAATATAGAGAATTTTATTCATATTTGATGGGAGACCAATTGTTTTCACTGAATAGATACCTTTGAAAGTATCCCAGGCTTAATTAAGTTCTTCAGTCAAAAATGGGAGTAGGGCCCAATGCCTCAAATTCAAATATTCTAAAATACAAAAGGCCCATGTCTGAGTACTAAGAAGTCAACAGACAAAACGTTTAGGTGAACTGTAATGGAATTTTTCAATAGCATGTCAGTGAGCCTAGCAAATCTAATTGGACACACTGGTATAAAAAGCCATCAATGCCAAAATGGCTAGAAGGTTCTTCCTCTAATCAATGTCTGCCCATGAGGGCAAGGCCAGACCAAAACCCACAGAGTAATAAAGAAATACACACACCGGATATCTACCTATTTCAGTAAACAGGGGAAAATAGTCTTCATGTAAGTATCTGAAGAGGGTTCTTCTTTCTTTAAAGTTTTTTTTTTTTTATTAGTGCACCTTTCTCTTACAAGTAGTTTTTATTTTTTAATATAAGAACTTGGCATTGAAACACAAAACTTCACTTGAGTTCTGAGAACTATTCTCCAAGATGCTGAAGCATGTTTGCCTTTTCTTTGTAAAAGGGCCCTAATCTACGTTTCACAAAGGTCTAAGTCTGTGCAGATAATTTATATGAATGTGTATGTTTTTAAAACACATTATATGCTGGTATTCACATAGAAATGGAAGCCAGAATGAGAAGTCTCCCAAGTTATCCCACCCTGAAAGCCCTTCCCTTTTTCATTTCCTGTTTATAATAAGGCAAAATTCTTGCCATGAAGTCATAATTTAACCCCTTTTACCAAAAAACAAAACCAAAATCAAAGCTCTCTAGAAGAAATTCCCCAAAAGAATTGGCAGGATATACATGCTGAGATGTGTATATGTCAATACTGTTTCTTTCTCATGGCCTGTTCTTTTAAAATTATTTTTTAAAAAAGGTCTCAGATATTGATAGATTTTCAGAAAAATATGCACCCTAAACTAAGTTACATTTTCATGTATTTTCAGGATGTATTTCTTTTCTCTTTGACAATAATGCTCTGTTTCAAAGGTTTTTTTGACATAAAAATATATGTGTAAACAGTATGCTAACTGCTCTTACTAGCCCTCTAGTTATGGAGGCATCATCTTAAACCCCAGCTCAACAGCAATGTCCTAGGCTGTCTGCATTTATAAATCAACTTCACCATCAGAACATGGTTTTAAAAAACAAAAACATTTTAGAACTGAAAAGTTACAGAGAACAATATAGTAGTTTGCATTTCCTTTCCTTTATTTCAAAAAAAGTAAAGAATTATCCCAGGTTCTTGGGCATCTCAACGATTAATTTTTTCCAAACAAATGCCTCAAAAAGAGACAGAGAGAGAGAGAGAGAGAGAATGAGAAACTCTATAAAGAGAGGGTAAAAAAGGGAAGAGATGGGGTAAATCTACCTACATGCCCAAGAGTGCCTCTTTCTACTACCTGCTTCATGTGCAGGGAGAGGGGCATGTCTTTTGCCAAACCAGAGCAAACTTTAAGGATGAGTAATTTATTTGGAAAAAAGGTATGTTCAAGATGCTCAATGGGGAAAAAAAGAGTTCACTTGAAAGCAAAAATGTGAGATGGTGGAGAGGAAGGAAACATTTATTTAAATCAGCCAGTCACTCTCTTTCCCTTATAGCAAAAGCCTAAGAGTAGCTCAAATATTGTGAACACTATTATCTTTAAAGGAAAACAAAACAAAACAAAACAAAAACAAAATTCAAAAGAAAGAAATCATAAAAAAAATCCCCAAATTTTAAAAACCTAAAGAGAGCCTCTCCTGAGCCATCTCAAAATTAAAACTGTTCTCCTTTTCTTCTGCTCAAGAAGTGCAGGCAAATGAATACAACATTTACTTTTCAATTTAATGACCCTTTCCACATTCTCTACTTGTATCTACTAGGTAGAGTTGAAGTAATTGTTCTGGCTGTAGCCCATCCAGGGGGAACTGGTGCCAACATCATTATTTTATAAGTTGCCTGCTAGTAGCAAGTGAGCAAGGAATACAACAGACAGCTTTGTGGTAGCCAAATGCAGATGATTACCTCGCTCTGGCAAATGATTTCATTAATGTTTCAGAGAACTGGATGGAAGGATGAATAGGGAAGGAATCTTTCAGGACACTGAAGTCTCTGGGTTAGTAAGGAACTCCTCTCCCTCTTCCCCCTCTTGGCGGGACTCTTGTAGGCCCCCGATAGAGTTTTCCATAAGCAGAAGACTGAGCTGGGCCCCCCCAGTTAAGGCCTGCTCCTGAACTGCTGGCTCCAGTGGTTCCTGGCCCCAGCTCCCCATAGTTCTGCAATTTGGTCTCTGCATGTACCACAGAGTTGCTGCTTCCCTCAGCCTTCAGGAATGGTTGCCCGACCACTGAGTGTAATGGTAAGGGGACCCTGGCAAAACGGAGGTCCTGGTCCCCTGGGAACTGCACTGACCCTGTGCCCTGGTAACTGCTGGACTCCCCAAGGTGGCTCACAGAGCCTGAGAAGGTCCTGTTCTTCACCAGGGTCTGGGTCAAGGATTCTGTCAAAGCTGGACCAGAGTTGCGTTCATCAGTGTCAGTGGCACTGAACCCTGTTTCAGGCCCATCAGTGTTTCCGTAAGTCCTGTTGGGATGGGGTCGGGTGGAGTATTCCATTGGTCTCAAGGCCTGGTGCTCATGTGGCAGGTGGCCAGGAGGCTCTGCTTCAGGCTGGGATAAAAGTTGCAGCAAGGCGGCTGTCACGGCTGGGTTCAACTCCTGGGGGGCGCTGGAAAGATCGCCTTCAACCAGAGGGGGTGGAGGTGGCGGCGGTGGAGGTCCGGGGGGCTCAGGGGGCCTCTTCTCTGGTGGAAGAATGTGAGGAGGACATGCTGTGGAAGGGTTACTTCTTTTAAACACCATCTTAAAAATCACATGTGATTATAAACACAAACACACACACACATACACACACATACACTGCCCAACATAAACAAATATCAATACAAGTAACCATATATATATAAAGAATAAAATCTTGGGATCAGGAAATTGCAATTTATAAATAAAATCAAGTGATTAAAATAAAACAGTTGCATTATGAATCTAACAGCTGGTGTAAAAAAGCTTGTATGTTTCAAATGACTGTCCTGATTTTTGTCTGAGATTTCCTCCATTTCCTTCCTTAAGGAACTGTTCTAATATGTAGGCTGTTAGCAGCCTCCCCGCCCCTTTTTGCTGTTGGATCAAAACATTAATGAAAATAACGTAGAAAGAAAGAAGATGAGAGGAAATAATACACATGTTGTGGTCACATTTCTAGCACATCATCTTGCTGTACAATAGAAGACCTTGCACGGACTTAGCTAACACATTTTACAGAACATTTGATGATATAAGGTTAACACCTGAAACAGAACTTAAAAGAATATACAGGAGAGATGAAATAAAGTAAAAACCTTTCATCACCGTCACGTATAAACATATACTTGCTTCTCCGAACTTTAGTCCCCTTTCCCCATAATCACATTCCGAAGAAAGGGACATTAACCGCCATTCTGTCATTCAGCTTCCTATGTTACAGTAATTATAAAGACTAATCTATCATATTTTCTATTTTGTTTCCCAACCTCTTGCATTTTTTTTCCATGCTATGAAAAAAATCACTATAGTAATGTCATGCAGAATGAATGGGCTATTGATAAACATCTGTTTATCTTGGAGATGGTGACAAGAACTGAGTATTTAGAAATGTTGAACTTATATACTACACTCTGTCTTTCCAAAGATCTTTGTCTTTCTTGAACCACTCCCCACATTCCCACACCCACACGCCCCAACCCCCCTGTTGGCTAAATTTACCTAAGCATGGCAATCATTGTCTGGTAACTCCTGCCAAGGCTAGAGAGTAGAGATGTAAAATGGTGTGAGTTTGAGGACATACAAAAGCAAGTACAATCAGAACAGTGTTTTTAAAGAGTTAGGAGTCACCCTGCTGAAGAAAAGGTTTAATGTTTTGGGGTATCTTCCAAAGGATTGATTTTTCTGTTCCCTATGGAACTGTATTTTTAAATGCCCATATAGTCAATTCTTTATTATCTGAGCTACTGATATAAAAGTCATTACTCAGACAAGCCAAAAATAGTTCTTAGTTATAAAGTATTTTGGTAGCATATTTACCACAATTGTATTTTGCAAAGACAATCAGTAAATTAAGTATGTATTCTTTCAGCATGCAGGTCAAAGTACTCTGAAAACACAATATTGTAACGTTGTACCCTGGAAGGATAAATTCAGGTGCTATATGTAACATACAAGTAGGGGGGCCAACAGTCCCAAGTTGCCCGGGACTGAGCAGGTTTCTCAGGTTGCTGACTTTCAGTTTTAAAACCAGGACAGTTACAGAGATGAGTTGGTCACCCTGTATACCGTACCCACCCAAGTTGCTTGTTGACAGATCGGTTGTTTGATTAGGTGGTAGGTAAAAATGAATTTAAGGACAAAAAATTAGCTATAGAAAACTCACAATTGAAAAGAAGATATACTGAAAAAAGGAGAGCTAACTGGACTACAAACATCTATAGATTTCGGAGTTTCTTGCTGCCATACTATATATCTCACTACATAAGAATATCTTAGTACCACTTATATTTAAAAGTATTTTTGGACTATACATAAAACACCAGTTTTTTTTAATACCAATGGTAAACAACTTTAAAAATGCCTTAATGCAAAGTAAGCAAAGCTAAGCTTATTCTTCCAACTATACTTTTCATACTTAAACTTTGCCTTTTATGTAAATACTCTAGCTGTGTTTCAAGAGAACTAATTCTTGAGTTCTTGAGTTCAAATTCACATGTATGAGAATAGAAACTACCTCAACGTAGAAAAGCAGATTGTAAAGAACTATTAAATAAAACTACTTAAAAAAATAAAGAGCACATTTTAAAAATCATACTATTATAACATTTAGTGTTAATAGTATTTCCAATTCTTAACAGTCTGTACTAATGGAGGGAGTTATTAATGAAATGTATAAATAACTTAAATATTTCGATTGATTTATTAAATTCCAATCCTTTCCCCACACAAGTAAAGAATAGCTAAACATAGCCAAAGTGATAGATTTTCACCTTCTCAGGCTTACTCAGTCTGCCCTCTGGTGGAAATGCCAATGAACAGTAAAATGGCCAAAAGAGAGGCAGCAGGGGAGAAACAGAAACAGGAGAGATAGGGAAAACTGGATAATCCATGGGTAATAATAAGGAGTGGTATTTTCACTCTCCTCTGAAAAGTAAACCCAACACTTTCTGGCCATAGGCCAGGCCTTAATTTTAGCTCAATCTCACCATTTGGCTGACAGCTTGTTAGCTCAATTATTGGGTAAATTTCTTTCAATTCCTATATTATTTAATTTGAATGAGTTCTTCCAGGTATTTTGATTATAGCTGAATTTTTCCGCTTGGTGGGGAGGAGAAGGAAGGTGTGGGAGAGGAGGCAAAAAGGCCTGCTTTGATTCTAGATTAACTTTCTCTGTTATTCCATGTTCTTGGTCTCTTAAAAGCAACCGGGATCAGGATGACAGGAAAACAAAGTGAATTAGAAAACACATTAAAAAAAAAACAAAAACATATTAAGAAAAGTATTCCAGTCTCTGCCTCTGCCAATAATATAGTTCCAGCAGTGGGACCATAGGCAGGCTTCTTAGATTTCAGTTTCCCTATCTGTAAAGGGGTTAATTTTATTTGTGTTATCTTCCAGTTTTAAAAAGCTTTGCATGTGTGAAAAATAACTTATATATTTGTATACCAGTTGAAAAAAGGCATATACTTTCTGCACCATCCCATATGAAATGCGAATGTAGGACAAGCTAAAGTTGAAGGTTAGTGTACCTCCTCAGCCCTTGTGCCTCTTCTCATTCCCCAATTCATGGGGTCTTCATGGACAGCGAAAATTTCCAACGAGCTGAAAACACTTTCACATAAGTAAGCATTTTGCAAATAGACTGTGAATGAGAATTAGAAAATTTAAACTTTTTTTTCCTCTAATAAAATTGTGTGGTGTGGTCATGCCAGACCAAGGTATAATATATTTCCTTTTCTTAGATTTTTCTTTATGTAATGCTCACTTCCTAATTTGGGGTCCATTCAATTGTCTCTTTTTAGGAATACAGATTTTTAAAAAGCATTTTTATACACTCTAATTTTGGGGGAAAGGAAATGTATGGTGTTAGTTATCTACTTAGAAATATTTCTTTATTACTCCTCAGGAGATTAACAATGGCATTCTATTAAGAATTTTTTCTTTTTTTACTATATCTTTCAGGTAAGACTGGTATCCAGTATTCACTACACTAGAGTAAAATTGACTATTTGTACAATCTGATGATGGTTTATTTGGAAGGCAGATTTTCAAGTGCTAGTACTAGTTGGCCACCATTCTCACAGTGATCCAAGATGTATCACTAGATATGGTTGTGGTTTCCTTGGGTTAGATACAGAAGCTTTACTTACCTACCTCCTAGGAAATGGAAAAACAATCAGTATATGAAAAGTGCTTTGAGAAGCTCTGAAACTTAAATAGAAGCCAGGCAAGAAATGCATCATTGGGTGCTATGTTCTCCTGTAGGTTAGGTTACAGAAAACTGAAACTGAGGCCACTGATGTGAAAAAGAAAATGTTAAAGAGATTTTTAAGAGGATCAACAGCACCTGAGCTCAATGAGATTCATGACCGGTCTGTTTACCTGCTGCCTCCTCCTGTGGCATTGTGGGAGTTCTTCGGGGCCCCTGTGGCCCACTGTTCTTGTCACTGCTGTTTTCCTCCAGGCTGCCTGCTGGCTCCTGGGTTTTCATCAGCTGACTCAAAAGAACTGCCAACATATTCTGCATGTCAGCTGGTGTGCTTGAAGCTTCAGAGCTTGTCTGTTCTGCTGAAGGCTGGACCACTAGGGCAGGAGGTGCCTCCTTCAAAGACTCTTCTGGGGCCAAGGGCTCTGAGTCCTGCTGCTGGGAAGTGGCTTCAGTTAGGGCACTGATGGATTGGTTCAGGGCCTCCAGCTGCTGCTGCATCTCTGGGTTGGAGTGGATGTTAAGCAGCTGAGCCATTTGAGGGATGCTCAGGTCGGTTTGGCTCTGCAGCAGATTCAGTAACACTGCCAATTCACTTTGATTCAACTGCTGTGTGATGTCACCGAGGCCTGTGGACAGACAGTGGAGCCAATATAAGAGGATGAGGCAGGTTAAGGACCTCTGGCTTCTTCAACTGGCAACAGCAACTTACAATATTCAAAGTATGAAGTTTCATTTTGAATATCTCATTTTTCATGCCTCAAATTGTCATGACAATTTGTTATTCTTTATGTTTTCACTTCAAAATACAGGAACAAGCTAAAACATCTCTGTACTATGAGTAAAAGTGATCTCATTTTATCTATATTCTTCAAGATCAGTGACTTACAACCCTTATTGCACATCAGAATTACTAGGAGAGACTGTAAAATTCAGATGCTTCAGTTTCCACCCCCAGAGATCTGGCAATTGTTCAGGAGCATTCAGAAGTTCAAGCTTCCAAGATGATTTGAATGTGCAGCCAGTATTAAAAACCAATCTTATAGGTGGACAGGGAAGGGAAAGTGAGCCATGGAAAGAATACCTAGTTCAGAAAAACTGATGGTACCACGGGACAACCACTTTATTATAATTGTTCACTATTACACAGTTTTGGATATATTTAAATCAAATAACCTTCCACAGAACTAACTACATTTAACGGCAATTGTGATTTAAGTGATTAGACTCTAAGAAGGTCTTAGCAAATCTAACATAAACAGGGTTCCAAATTACATGTTAGAAAATCATGGGTAGGGGCACCTGGGTGGCTCAGTGGGTTAAAGCCTCTGCCTTCAGCTCAGGTCATGACACCAGGGTCCTGGGATCAAGCCCTGCATCAGGCTCTCTGCTCTGTGGGGAGCCTGCTTCCCTTCCTCTCTCTCTGCCTGCCTCTCTGCCTACTTGTGATCTCTGTCTGTCAAATAAATAAATAAATAATCTTAAAAAAAAAAAAAAAAAAAAAAGAAAACCATGGGTAAATGAACCTTAAATTTGGCCTATTTACTGATTTATGCTAAACATCTAGTTAAGATATAGCATTCCCACTTTCTTGAAAGGAAAATAATCTACTGTAGACTTTCTAGACCGCATGTACAAAACTTGGTTTAGCTCCTTCTCCTCATAATGAGGTCACTTCTTTATTAATGCTTCAGTGGCTAAAAACTAAAACACACGCACGCACACATTCTTGCACTTGACTATCAAAACCTGCCCTAATGTCTTTAAAGCACAAAAACTCCATCCTAAAACTGACCTATTGCATCCCCAGTCCCAGGCTCCGCCTTGCCAGGAGCAGGCTGAGGTGGTGCTGGGCTGCTATTCTTCACGGGCTCAGCACTTGTCCCTGAGGTAGTTTCTTTCCGAGAGGCTTTGGAAGGAGGTGGCTCTTCTATCACAACACCACTCTGTCGCTGTCGTCGCCGTTTCTTACTCCATAATTCATGGCAATCCTGCCAGTGGGGGAGGCTGCAAAAAGAGAAAGCAAAGGGGAAATGTGTGTGAACTGCAACAGTGAGTGAATGGAGGAACAAGAGATTAAAATGTGAAGGCAAAGAGCAGAGGGAAATGGAAAGAATAACATAAATAAAAACAACTAGAAATATTAGTAAATAGTAGCACTGTAAAAGGGATCATGGCGTATGGTAGTCTAACGAAATAAAAGTTCAAAAGTCCAAGAGACTTCTACAGTGAGAAATGAAGAGGTGCCTGGGTGGCTCAGTGGGTTAATAAGCCTCTGCCTTTGGCTCAGGTCATGATCTCAGGGTCCTGGGATCGAGCCCCTCAGCGGGGAGCGGGGAGCCTACTTCTTCCCCTCTCTCTCTGCCTCCCTCTCTGCCTACTTGTGATCTCTGTCTGTCAAATAAAATATTTTTAAAAAAGACACATTTACAGTGAGAAATGAGGATCTTGCTAATATCAGAGACATACCTACTATATAAATGCCCACATTCCAAATAGTTAAGTCTTATAACTATTCTTGTTTTACATAACAAGAATAAAGGAGAACTTTATTGGTCAAGTTTCATTCGGGAATAAACAGAACAGAGATGACCGGCTTGTTAGTATCTACAAAAAAGTCCAGGCAAGGTGGTGGACCACTACAGTACAGTATTATTAAATCACCATTGTGAAAAATCAATTTATGTTTTATTTGATCTGTGAGGACCAAAAAACGGGTTCTTTTCTTCTTTCTACCCAATGAATTTCCATGGCTCGGTATTTTGTGGAGTTTATTAGTAAAATTTAATATACATTTCCAGATTTCCTCATATTTGATAATGCAAATCTTCCTACAATAAAGATTACCAGAGTCAAAATCTCCCTACAATAAGAGCTCCCAAATTTCAGTAAAAAGCTTATGTATTTCTTTTCTCTTTTTTTCTTTTTTTTTTAAAGACTTTACCTATTTATTTGACAGAGATCACAAGCAGTCAGAGAGGCAAGCGGAGAGAGGAGAGAGGAGGAAGCAGCCTCCCTGCTGAGCAGAAAGCCCCATGAGGGGCTTGATCCCAGGACCCTGGGATCATGACCTGAGCTGAAGGCAGAGGCTTTAACCCACTGAGCCACCCAGGCACCCCAAAAGCTTATGTATTTCAATCCACATTCAATGTATCAAAATTCTAGTGCAGTAAATAAATATGAATAAATATGGACATTTCTTTGAAGCAATTAGATTTATGGTTACTACCCACTCAGTCTTTAAATACTGTGTATTTCGGGGCACCTGGGTGGTTCAATCATTAAGCATCTGCCTTTGGCTCAGGTCATGATCTCAGGGTTCTGGGATACAACCCTGTGTCAGGCTCCCCGTTCTGCAGGAAGCCTGCTTCTCCCTCTCCCACTCCCCCTGCTTGTGTTTCCTCTCTCACTGTGTGTCTGTCAAATAAATAAAATTTTTATAAATAAGTACATAAATAATGTATCTCTTTAAGACCATTTCTTTATGTAAGGAAAAAAATACCCAAGTACTGTGACGTGAAAAGTATAACACTGTCAATGATAAATTCAAAGATATAAGACTTTTTATCTGCCAAATGTGAAACATGAGTATAGAACCTTAGAAGATCCTACAGAATACAGAAAATACAGAAGATACTGCTGAGAGAGACACACATTCAAACACTCTATTTTCAACATCAAAATTCAGGTTATATGACCTGACAGTGACGCAAACTATTTAAAATCAGGACTGTCTTTCCAAATATGGGATATACATGGTCACCAGACATAGGAGTTTCAAGCAAATGAAAAAGGTAAGAGCAAAAACTAGAAGGAATACTTTCAAAGAAGTTGTCCAAGGCAAAATGCTGGGGATTCAGGGACAAAAGACAGCTTGAGTCAAATTAGAACAAATATCATAACTAAATCTATTCCTTATTTAAAAAGAAAACATAGAGCAATAAAACAAACCTCTTATCAATCATAATATTCAAGGGCACCTCTCCATTCTGGACTTAGTCATTTGTAGTTCCTTCTAAAAACCTATTATTTTGAGTTTCTCATCTCCTGAGGCTTAGTGAGAGGTTTAGGGTCACTACTTGGCCAGCAGCACTTACTCTGGAGGATCCATTTTGCTGAGCTCAACATCTTTAAGGAAGTCACTCTGTAAAGTCTGTTCAGCTGTGCAACGTTTGCTAGGATCTAGTGTTAGCATGTGGTCCAGTAAATCAAGTGCTGCTGAAGGAATGCTGTGGAAAGAACAAATTCAAAATGACCCCAGAGTTCTTAAACCTATAACCTTCTGCCAAAGATCTCTGAATTTCCAGCTCCATGTGTAACTGTGGAAAGGGAGCTAGAAGCTGGCTAAAGAAGCAAGCAGATTTGCTCCCACACAGGATTCATGCAATGCTATAATACAGGTAGAAAACATGAAGCCAGCAGTTCCATTCTCTTTTTTATTGTGGGAAGATCAAAAGGACCATGAGAAAACTTACATATTGTTCACAATAAAATGATTTTCTATCACCTAAAGCCTTCAGGGGCACCTGGCTGACTTAGTTGGAAGAGCATGCAACTCTTGATCTTGGGTCATGTGTACCAGCCCCATGTTGGGTGTAGAGAATACTTAAATAAAATCAAAACTTTAAAAATAAAAAAAAAAAAAGGGCACTGGGTGGCTCAGTTGGTTAAGCAACTGCCTTTGGCTCAGGTCATGATCTCAAGGTCCTGGGATCGAGTCCTACATCAGGCTCCTTGCTCAGCGGGGAATCTGCTTCTCCCTCTCCCTCTACCCAGCCCAGCTCCCTCTCTGCCCTACTCGTGCTCTCTCTCTCACTCCCTCTCTCTCAAATAAATAAATAAAATCTAAATGAATGAATAAATAGATAAAGCAGGTGCGCCTGCATGGCTCAGATGGTTAAGTGTCTGCCTTTGGCTCAGGTCGTGATTTCCAGGTCTTGGAACTGAGCCCCATGTCAGGCTGCTCTCCCCCTGCTGTCTGTCTGTCTGTCTGTCTCTCCCTGAATCTGTCTCAAATCAATAAATAAAAAAATAAAAAATAAAATAAAGCCTCCATAAGAAAATTATAACAGCACTATGGTAAAATTCATATACTGTTCAAAGATAAAATGTTTTCCTGTAGTGTGCTGCCATAAAAAGTTGGGACAACACTAACTCCCTATGCCAGGAGAAAGTCAAGTCTAAACACCAGTTAAACACAGAAACCACATGTACATTTTTGCCAAACTTACAAAGAGAATTCTTCTCGTAGACGCCTTCTATATTGCTTCTTCGGTTTCATGGTATTGAAGTAGGGCAGCTTGATAACATCAGGCCACACAGCTGGACAAGGGCTACCACAGAGTCGACTGAAAACAAAGCAAAAAGCCAGAACAAGAAGTGAGTGAGTCAGCACTGTGAATTCTGGAGATTACAGAAGCAGAAATTATTACCTCCTGAAGTCTGGGGGAATCTTGGCTTATTAAATTAGAGGGCATGCAGAAAGATAAAACCTGATATCACTGCTTTAAGAACAGAAGGAATAGGAAACAACTGGTTACAGATAGTGAAGAGAAAATTCGGCAAAAGAATCCAAAATTAACTATACACTTGGTTTTGTAAAACATTTTTTTAAACCTCCATAAAGATTTTCATTATCAATTTTGTTCTGTTCAGATAGTATTAATTTCAAAGTGATAAGCTGATCCTATAATGTCCTTATAGGGAAAACTGGCAAAAGAGAGCCTAAGAAATTTTGAGAGAAAACTGAATTTAATGCAACAAATAATGAGTTATAAGCTACCTTTAATTTTCTGTTTATATGGTTTATCACTTACTAAATTCTGAGCTTTTTGAAGGCAAGGGACCTATCTTATATATTTCTAAATCCTAAAGTTTAACAGAGAAAGGAATTTGTTATAGAACAGGCTCAATAATTGTTTGCTAAATAAATCTGATCTTAATCTAACCTAGGAATGAAACAGTCACATTGAAAATGGCATGCTTTAATATGAAGAATTAAAATTAAAAAAGCAAAGATCTAAAAAGTCTAAAAAGGGGGATCCTAAGAAGTAACACCTTTAGTAAGACCTAAAAAAGGGGATTACAACTTCTTTACATCTACAGCCCATGACAAAATACGTGGTGAATCTGACTAAGAAACTTACTTGGACATAAGAAGCATAAACTTAGTAGAATGAACAAAAAATATTAGAAATTAGAAAATAAGATCACCTATCACACCTGGGCACCCAGAGCACATGCACAGCTGTACCTGATCAGCTCCAGCTGAGCCAGTTCCAGATTGGCTTGAAAAATAGGCTTCTTTGTGAACAGTTCCCCAAGGATGCATCTAGAAAGAGTAAAACTGAGAGGTCAAGAGAGATATCCCTGGAGCCTAACCTGTGTGTCTCAACAGACTTTTACAGTCTATCTGACCGCATCTGATATACCATGTTGTAAATAAGCTCCAAACTGCAGTGTCTTGAGTTTTGTAAAAGAAAATATTTCTTGAGGTGAGAATAGATAGTATAAAAAATTTATATTTGCCAGGAGATCAAATTTTTGCCACCTATAAAGTCTATAAGCAAAGAAAATGAACAGAATCCTTTTCTATCAATTCCACTGTAAATTAAGGAAGTAAAGACTAAAAAAACTCATACTTCAATTTTACAAGGATGCTCAGCAGTTCCTATAAAGAAATTAGCTTTTCCATTCATTTGCTCTATAGAATATGCAATATACTATTGCCCTCTTATTGTCATCAGGTATCAGTTTCAACAGGACTTTCAAACACATTATGCTTAAATGTCTTTCCCATTTTGAAAATGTCTTCCAAAATAATACTGACATACTTACAAAGTCCCCAGATATGTCTCCACAAATTACTTAATTACAAAAGGAAAGCTATTAACTATTTAATGGGGAAAAAAGACAACACCTTAATTAAGTGTCCAAAATTAGTATCACCAATAAGAGGGGAAAAGGGGGGCGCCTGAGTGGCTCAGTGGGTTAAGCCGCTGCCTTCGGCTCAGGTCATGATCTCGGGGTCCTGGGATCGAGTCCCACATCGGGCTCTCTGCTCAGCAGGGAGCCTGCTTCCCTCTCTCTCTCTCTGCCTGCTTCTCTGCTACTTGTGATCTCTCTCTGTCAAATAAATAAATAAAATCTTTAAAAAAAAAAAAAAAAAAGAGGGGAAAAGGGTTTACATAAATACAAACATGGTAACTTAACACTTAGGAATATTCCAGCCAAAACTTTATAACCTGAATCTATATAGTAGCTAGAGCTAGTGTGACCTTCAAAAATGTAAATGTTGGGGCGCCTGGGTGGCTCAGTGGTTAAGCCGCTGCCTTCGACTCAGGTCATGATCTCAGGGTCCTGGGATCCAGCCCCGCATCGGGCTCTCTGCTCAGCAAGGAGCCTGCTTCCTTCCCCTCTCTCTGCCTGCCTCTCTGCCTACTTGTGATCTCTCTCTGTCAAATTAAAAAAAAAAAAAAAAAAAAAAAAATCTTGAAGAAAAAATGTAAATGTCATGAAAGACAAAGACTAATGACTGTTCCAGAGTAAAGACTGAGATCTAGGGGTGCCTGGGTGGCTCAGCCGGTTGGGTGTCTGCCTTCCGCTCAGGTCCTAATGGTCCCCGGATGGAGCCCCACATCAGGATCTCTGCTCAGCAGGGAACCTGCTTCTCTCTCCCCCTGCTGCTCTGCCTACCTGTGATTCTCTGTGTCCAATAAATAAAATCTTAAAAACAAACAAACAAAAAAACCCCAAAAATGTGAATGTCATGAAAGACAAAGGCTAAGGACTGTTCCAGAGTAAAGAATGAGAACTAGGGTGCCTTCGTGGCACAGTTAGCATCTGACTCTTGGTTTCAGCTAAGGATCCTAGGATCCAGCCCTGCATTGGGCTCCGTACGCTTACCATGGGGTCTGCTTGAGATTCTATCTCCCACTCATGCACTCTTTCGCTAAGATAAATAAATCTTTAAAAAGTTAAAAAAAAAAAAAAAGAAGGAGAGAACTAAATGTAATACATGATACTGGATTAAATCCTCTATGAGGTGAGGTATTGTTTCTAGCGTATTATTAGTGTACGTACTAAAAAAATAAGGACATGGGGGGCGCCTGGGTGGCTCAGTGGATTAAGCCTCTGCCTTCGACTCAGGTCATGATCCCAGGGTTCTGGGATCGAGCCCCGCATCGGGCTCTCTGTTCAGCAGGGAGCCTGCCTCCACCTCTCTCTCTGCCTGCCTCTCTGCCTGCTTGTGATCTCTCTGTCAAATAAATAAATAAAATCTTAAAAAAAAAAAAAAATAAGAACATGGAATGTAAGCTATATGACTTAAAAGATAGTGTATCAATGTTAAATTTCCGGAATTTGATAGTGGTACTGTGATTATATATGAGAATAACTTTGTTCTTAAGAAATGTACATTAAGGGTGACTAGATGGTTATTATACGTGCTGCCGAAGTGAGCACAAGGGCAACTAGGTGGTTAAACATCTGCCTTCAACTCAGGTCATGATCCCAGGGTCCTGGGATTAAGCTCCACACTGAGCTCCCTGCTCAGTGGAGAGTCTAATTCTCCCTCTCCCTCTGCCTCCAGCTCCCCCCCACTTATGCTCTCTCTGTGTCAAATAAATGAATAAAATCTTTTTAAAAGAATGTACATTAGGGGTGCCTGGGTGGCTCAGTGGGTTAAAGCCTCTGCCTTTGGCTCGGGTCATGATCCCAGGGTCCTGGTATCGAGCCCTGAGTCAGGCTCTCTGCTCAGTGGGAAGCCTGCTTCCCTACACCCCCGCTGCCTGCCTCTCTGCCTACTTGTGATCTCTGTCAAATAAATAAAGAAAGTCTTAAAAAAAAAAAAAAAAAGAATTTACATTACATAGTAAGAAGGGAAAGAGTATGATATATAGAACTACTTTCGGACAGTTCTGGAAAAAAGATGCGGTGTGCATACACGAATATAAAAGCAAATGTGGCAAGATGTTAATTAGTGAATCTAACATGAATAAATCTCAAAATAACTATGCTGAGTAAAAGATACAGAGGGAAAAACAACATATACTGCATGATTCCACTTACATAAAATTCTAGAAATGGAAATCAATCTACAGTGATAGAAAGCAGAATAGGGGTTGCCTAGGAATGGGATAGTCCCGACAGGAAAGAGAGATTACAAAGGAACAGAGGGAAACTTTCAGAAGTCATCATTATCTTGATTGTGGTGATGGTTTCACTGGTGTATATAATATGTCAAAACTTAAATTGTACATTTTAAACACATGCAGTTTATTATATACTTCAAAAGGTTAAAAAATTTTAGTGAATATGGATGAAGGCTATACTAAAGTTCTTTGTACTTTTCAAGGAACTTTCTGTACATATGAAATTATATAAAAATTAATCTAGTTAAGTTTTCATACAGTGTTATATTAGTTTCAAGTGTACAATATAGTAATTCAACATGTTCATATATCACCCAGTGCTCATCACAAGTGAACTCCTTAATTTCCATCACCTATTTAACCTATCACCCCTATCAATAAAATTCAAAACAAATGAAAAAAAAAACCCATGATTACTCTACATTTTTGTATTCCTAAAATATTTTTTTTTGAACAGTGGGAAAAGAAAGAAAATGGATAAAAAATCTCTTCTCTGGCCTGTGTTTTGAAATCACATTTACAAATACAAAAGCAGTATGTATCGTTTCACTCTGAATTCTTTAGCTTAACTAAATTTGGGAAGCCAAACAAATCTAGTTTTCAAAGTTATTAGCACCTTTCTATTAGCATTTGTTAACTTCAGATTTTATTTATTTGCCAGAGAGAGCAAGTGAGACAGTGTAACTGCAGAAGCAGAGGGAGTGGCAGGCAGAGGAAGAAGCAGGCTCCCCCACTGAGCAGGGAGCCCAATGTGGGACTCGATCGCAGGACCCTGGGATCATGACCTCAGCCAAAGGCAGATGCTTAACGGACTGAGCCACACAGGTGTCCCTCAAATGACAAATTCTTACTTTATATTCACTCAAACCTTATCCAGAAATTAGAAAAGTAAATGCAGGGGTGCCTGGGTGGCTCAATCAGTTAAGCATCCAAGTCTGGATTTTGGCTTGGGTCATGATCTCAAGGTCCTAGGATCCATCCTCACATCAGACTCCACACTCAGCAGAGTCTGCTTGAGTTTCTCTCCTCATGCCCCTCCCTCTACTTTCTCTTTCTCTTTTATTATTAAAAATAATAAATCTTTAAAAATATAAAAAAGTAAAATTTAACTCTATTTCTGACATTAACCACTAAATCAAATTCCAAATAGTATTGTCACAACTGGTAACATAAGGAAGAAAAAAAAAAACAAACCCAGGTGAGTTTTCAGAATCTAGGCATAATTTGTTGTACTAGTTTTTCTAGTTTCTCCTTCACAGAGACATCCACGAATTACCGAAGTAGTAAGCTCACATCTAGCAAATTCTTAATTTAGTGACATTACTGGGCTTTAAAGTCTAATCTATAATTTTAATTTCCTTGTGTTTTGTTTTCTTTTATTTCAGTTTCTAAGTCTTTGGTGGGGAAGACATTATTATGTAATCAACACTCTGCTACTACACTGAGGTGGCAGGCTGCTCACTGAAATAATAATACCAACAGAGCTATGAACTTTCCCTGTGTATCTTAATGGGGCGTTAACTTTAGAGCCTAGTTGTGACAATTTAAATGCTAATACTGTTAAAGCAAATAGTCCAGAACACAAACACACCCAGCTTGAGTTAGTAAAATTTAACTAAACCTTCATTGGAGTTGGGTAGGCTACCATAGAAATTATGCTCTCCTTATCTATCACCCTTTTGAATTCTGAAATAAAATGCCTGCAATGCTCCTTTTAAAGACTGACATTAATACAGGAGGGAATAAATGGGAAAAAAAGGATATGCTCCACCTGCAAGTATCTATGTCAGAACCCTAAGATATAGTGGTCAAGGACAGAATGTATGTGCATAAATCATACAGCATCAAAAACAATTAACTAACTTCCAGGACACCCAGGTGGCTCAGTTGGTGAAGTGTCTGCTTTTGGCTCAGGTCATGATCTCAGGTTCCTGGGATCAAGCCCTGCATTGGGATCCCTGCTCAGTGGTGACTCTGCTTCTCTCTCTCCTTTTGTCTCTCCCCTTGCTCATATGCTTTCTCTCTCTCCCTCACTCAAATAAATAAAATCTTTTTTTTTTTTTTAAAGATTTTATTTATTTATTTATTTGACAGAGAGAGAGAGAGAGATCACAAGTAGGCAGAGCAGAAGGCAGAGAGAGGGGGGGAAACAGGCTCCCTGCTGAGCCGAGAGCCCAATGTGGGGCTCAATCCCAGGACTCTGAGATCATGACCTGAGCCGAAGGCAGAGGCTTAACCCACTGAGCCACCCAGGCGCCCCATAAATAAAATCTTAAAAAAATAAAATGATCTCACAACCCTGAGATCATGATCTGAGCAGAAATCAAAGAGTTGGCTGTTGGGGTGCCTGGGTGGCTCAGGTGGTTAGGCCTCTGTATATCTTCCTACAGTAAAAATACAAAACAAAAACACAACAACAACTATAATTGCTACCTCCTAGGGCTGGCATTTACCTAAGTGTCGGGAAGTATGTAGGTGCTTGGTCCATGGTGGCTGGGGCGGAACACTTGGTGAGGGCATTTAGGTAAGGGGGAAATTGTGTGTGTGTTGGGAGACTTAAACACTACAGTGACATATAATGAAATCACCCAAAAGGTCTGGGTTCAAATGTGAGCTCTATAATTCTACCACCAGGAGACCCAGGGCAAGTTCTCTTAAAGCCTTAAGTCCAGGTTCCCCACCTGTGTATAGAATGGGTCATGTCTGGGCGCCTGGGTGGCTTAGTCAGTTAAGTGTCTGCCTTCGGCTCAGGTCACGATCCCAGGGTCCTGGGATCGAGCCCCACATCGAGCTCTCTGCTTTGCAGGGAGCCTGCCTCCCTCTCTCTCTCTGCCTGCCTCTCTGCCTACTTGTGATTTCTGTCAAATAAATAAAATCTTAAAAAAAAAAAGTCTTAGGGGCGCCTGGGTGGCTCAGTGGGTTGGAGCCTCTGCCTTTGGCTCAGGTCATGGTCCCGGAGTCCTGGGATCGAGCCCCGCATTGGGCTCTCTGCTCGGTGGGGAGCCTGCTTCCTCCTCTCTCTGCCTTCCTCTCTGCCTACTTGTGATCTCTGTCTGTCAAATAAATAGATAAAATCTTTAAAAAAAAAAAAAAGTCTTAAAAAAAGTCAGATGCTTAACTCACTGAGCCATCTAGGCACCCCAAAAATGTCTACGTTCCTAACACAAACTGTGGTCTCTAAATATCATTTTCCCAAAAGGAATGCAGACTCTTGAGAAAATGGCTGATTCCAGGTGTGGGGCATAAAATGAACAGGACGAGCTTGGAACCAGAAAACAAGCAAGGCTATTTATCTAGTGCTCGGAGTGTTGGAAGGACCCACTAAACTTCTGCGGGTCAAAGACTAGAAAATGTAAATAGAAATAAGATGATCATCATAAATTTAAAACACATTTAAAAATTGGGGCACCTGGGTGGCTCAGTCAGCTGAACATCTGACTCTTGATTTTTTGGCTCAGGTCATGGTCTTAGGGTCGTGGGATCAAGCCCTAACATCAGGCTCTGCACTCAGTGGAGGGTCCGCCTGGAATTCTTTTTTTTTTTTTTAAAGATTTTATTTATTTACTTGACAGACAGAGATCACAAGTAGGCAGAGAGGCAGGCAGAGAGAGGAGGAAGCAGGCTCCCTGCTGAGCAGAGAGCCTGATGTGGGGCTCGATCCCAGGACCCTGAGACCATGACCTGAGCCGAAGGCAGAGGCTTTAACCCACTGAGCCACCCAGGTGCCCTTCCGCCTGGAATTCTCTCTCCTCCCTCACCCCCAACTCCCGCACATCCTCTCTCTCTCAATAAATAGAAGGATCTTAAAAAAGTTTAAATCAAAAAAAAAAAAAAGTTTAAATTCTTGAGTTCATAATGAAACTAAAACACAAAACACCCTCTCTTTGGCCATCTTTGAAGGATACTAGGAAACCACCTTATTATCTTTTTTTTTTTTAAAGATTTTATTTATTCATTTGAGAGAGAGAGAGAGAGACAGAGCATAAGCAGGGGAGAGGCAGAGGCAGAGAGGAAAGCAGACTCTGCTGAGCAGGGACCCTGACACGGGCTCAATCCCAGGACCCTGGGATCATGACCCGAGCTGAAGGCAGACGCTTAACAACCTGAGCAAGCCACCCAGGCACCCCCCTCATTATCTTTTTAAAACTGGTAAATAAAATGAAAGAATTAAAGCTTTATCTCTCTCTACTTTTTCTATAGGATTTGTAAAATAGATGTTCTCTTTATTCCAGGAAGGAATAATATAATTATAATATCACCATCACAAAAACATCCACAAATGAATGAGTGAGAGTGGATCATTAATAACTGATAACGCTTCAAAAAGAGATAATTGTATATTGTATAAAGTGGGGCGCGTGTGTGTGTGTGTATAAATCTGCCCTGTTAGGAATGACTATTTTAGCATACATTGTTTAGAACTGCCTCTATAATGTGATAAAAAAGCACACCGGGGCACCTGGGTGGCTCAGTGGGTTAAGGCCTCTGCTTTCCGCTCAGGTCATGGTCTCAGGGTCCTGGGATCGAGCCCCGCATCGGGCACTCTGCTTAGCTGGGGGCCTGCTTCCCTTCCTCTCTCTCTGCCTGCCTCTCTGCCTACTGTGATCTCTGTCTGTCAAATAAATAATAAAATAAAAATTAAAAAAAATAAATAAAAAGCACACTAATTTGTAGTGGATTGTTTTATTGCTTTTAAATTCTCTACAGATAATGTATCCGGTTATTGTCTGTACTCTGGGCAGAAGTTCCCAACACCTCCTACCCCCAACTTTGATGTATCATTGGCTATAATTAGAAGTACACAAAACCACCTGTGAAGTAGTTTCAGGGTCAGTGGGTGACTGGAAATCAAACTTGAATTCACCTACAATTTACAGGAAATAAAAAGGGACAGAGAGCATGCTAAAGTAACAACAAAAAACACAGTGAGGATGCAATCAGCAAAATCCAGACTGTGGGAAACTCTGTAAGACAAATGATCTAGTTTCTTCTAACCAAATTATAAGATGGGGAGACTCCTCCAAGAGATGGAGGAAGAAGCTATAATTAAAAGACCTGAGATAGGGGCGCCTGGGTGGCTCAGTGGGTTAAGCCTCTGCCTTCAGCTCAGGTCCTGATCTCAGGGTCCTGGGATCGAGCCCCACATCAGGCTCTGCTCAGCAGGGAGCCTGCTTCCCCCTCTCTCTCTGCCTGCCTCTCTGCCTACTTGTGATCTCTGTCAAATAAATAAATAAAATCTTTTTAAAAAATAAATAAATAAAATCTTTTTTTAAGAAAATGACCTGAAACAATCAATTGTAATCTATGGACCTTAAATGAATGTATTTGGACCTTAATTCAAACTCAGTAAAAAAAAAAAAAAAAAAAAGAAAGAAAGAAAGAAAGAAAGAAAAAGACATTTGGGGAAATGTTTTTTTTAAAAAGTATGTCTCTGTTATTAGGAAATATTCAACAGAGGTGCCTGGGTGGCTCAGTGGGTTAAGCCTCTGCCTTCCGCTCAGGTCATGATCTCAGGGTCCTGGGATCTAACCCCGCATTGAGCTCTCTGCGTGGTGGGGAGCCTGCTTCCCCCTCTTTGCCTACTTGTGATCTATCAAATAAATAAATAAAATCTTTAAAAAAAAGGAAATATTCAACAGATTTCTCTGAATTCTAAAAGTTTATCTCCATCCTTTCAAGCTTAAAAAAAGCTACAAAAAGCCATTGTAGAGAGAAAACAGATACAAGTTCAACATGTAAATTACAACCAAAAGAGAAAGCACAGAGAGACTTACCCACAACTCCAAACATCAATGGCTGGTGTATAACGCTCCTCTCCCAGCAGAAGTTCTGGAGGTCGGTACCACAAAGTGATGACTTTGTTTGTGTAAGGGCGACTGAAATGTAAAAACCATGACATAAATTTACAATGGGTTCTGATGAAAAAAAAAATACTTGTACAAGTAAATGCAAATAGAACTGAAAAGGGGATTGTCAAAACAGCTCCATAGCAATCTAATAGTTCAAAAGTGAACTGGACAGAAGTAGGAGATGAAAAATAACTTGCATTCCAATTTGGGTTGATTTATTTCAGTCTAAGGCTGATTCAAGAATTTAGACAGAATTAACACATTTAGAAAATTAGGAAACTCTGAAATTTATTGCAACTTGCAGAATACTAGAATATCCAAGAATAAAAAGGATTCTTTCCTTTTTCACACAGGTAATTCTGAGGAATGCCTCACCTCTCTTCAGAGTTATAGAGCCGTGCAAGTCCAAAATCTGCTAGTTTGATTTGCCCACTGTAAAAGAAAAAAAATCATTTTTATGAAAGTAACAATAGCAGCCTCCTCATTATACCTAAACAGTAAGGCATGAATTTAGGAGTTAAAGGAATTACAACAATGAAATTTTAACCTATGTTCTCTTAGTTCTGTTCTTAATGGTCAGTCACTCTCCCAGATTAAGCCTCTTTTGACTACTTTGGTTTACAAAGCCTTATGGCTTTCTTTTTGAGTACTACTACTGTTTTTGGATTTGACCCTTAAATAAATATTTCTTTTATTTCTTGGCAAATAAGTCACTAAAACCTGCTAGATTAAATGTTTATTATTGGGGGAAAACGTAATGAATTGTTCTAAATTAAGAGAGTTTTAAGAGGCCTAACAACCAAATCCAGTTTATAAACTTTGATCTGATTTGAACAGACCAGCTATACAGAAGACATTTTAACGTAAGTGAAAAAAACATAAAATATGAACTGAGTGTTAGAAGATAATCAGTAATAATCTTCTGGAGCATTTAGGGTCAAACATAATGATGTCTGTAATTTACTTTAAAATAATTCAAGCAGAAAAATTGAAAGGAAGCAAATATAGTAAAATAGAAACTGTACATGTTAATTACTATATTAGTGTCTCAATCTTTCCTTGTTATTTATTTTTTCATAATAAAAAATAAACCACAACAATACCATGGCTATAGCAGATTTTTTCAGAGAACATGACTTTGAACTGAGCACACAATTTTATGATGAATGAGGCCCCTTTTACCAACATATTGCCATCATTTCCTATACCATAAAGATATACAACTATGATCTTAGATGGGTTCTCAAAAACTTTAATATGAAATAAGAATCACTTGGAAAGCTTATTAAAGGTTTCCTGGGCTTCATTTCCAGAGATGCAATTCAGAAGATCATGGCTCATGAATTTCCATTTATCTTTTTTTTTTTTTTAAAGTAGGCTCCACACCTGGCACAGAGCCCCACATGGGGCTTAAACTCATGACTAAAATCAAGACCTAAGTTAATATCAAGAGTCAGACCCTTAAGGGTGCCTGGGTGCCTCAGTGGGTTAAGCATCTGTCTTTGACTCAGGTCATGATCTCAGGGTCCTGGGATCAAGTCCCACATCAGGCTCCCTGCTCAGCATGGAGAGCCTGCTTTTCCTTGTCCCTCTGCTGCTCCCCTTGCTTGTGCTCTCTCACTCTCTGGCTCTGTCAAATAAATACAAAAATCTTTTTTTTTTAAAAAGGAACTTTGGGGCGCCTGGGTGGCTCAGTGGGTTAAAGCCTCTGCCTTCAGCTCAGGTCATGATCCCAGGGTCCTGGGATCGAGCCCCACATCGGGCTCTCTGCTCAGCAGGGAGCCTGCTTCCTCCTCTCTCTCTCTCTCTGCCTGTCTCTCTGCCTACTTGTGATCTCTGTCTGTCAAATAAATAAATTAAATCTTTAAAAAAATTTAAAAATTTTTAAAAAATTAAAAAAAGGAACTTTATTTAAAAAAAAGAAAGAAAGAAAAAGTTGTAGCCATTCAGGCACCTCTGAACTTGCATTTCTTTTTTTTTTTTTTAAGATTTTATTTATTTATTTGGCAGAGAGAGAGAGAGAGAGAGAGAGATCACAAGTAGGTAGAGAGGCAGGCAGAGGGAGAGGGAAGAAGTGGGTTCCCTGCTGAGCAGAGAGCCCTATGGGGCTCAATCCCAGGACCCTGAGATCATGACCTGAGCCAAAGGCAGAGGCTTAACCCACTGAACCCCCCAGGCCCCCCAACTTGCATTTCTTTTTTTTTTCTTTTTTATTTTATTTTATTTTATTTATTTGACAGAGAGAAATCACAACTAGGCAGAGAGGCAGGCAGAGAGAGAGGAGGAAGCAGGCTCTCTGTGGAGCAGAGAGCCCGATGCGGGGCTCGATCCCAGGACCCTGGGATCATGACCTGAGCCGAAGGCAGAGGCTTTAACCCACTGAGCCACCCAGGCGCCCCCCAACTTGCATTTCTAAGAAGCCCACAGATGATGCCAATGCTGCTGGTCTGAGAACCACTTTTTTTTTTTTTTGGAAGATTCTATCTATTCATTTGACACAAAGAGAGTGAGCGCACAAGCAGGGGGAGTGGCAGGCAGTAGGAGGAGGAGAACCAGACTCCCTGCCCAGCAAAGAGCCCAATGCGGGGATCCCAGGACCCAGGGATCAAGACCCGAGCTGAATGCAGATACTTAACCAACTGAGCCAGCTAGGTATCCCTGGAGAACCACACTTTTGAGAACCATGCCCTTAAAGGGATCACACATAAGTTTCACTCTCCTAAGCATTCTGTCCTTGACAGTGATGTCAAGTGATACTTTAATAAGTATAACGTAAAATGTCAGAAAACTTTTTAAACTATTAATTATTCTGGATTAATCATATTTATCTAAATTTTTCACATTTATTGCTTGTGTAACTTCTTAGGTAATGAAAAGCCAGTTCACTCTTTTAAAGGTACTAGGGATAGCTGAGATTGGATAGAAAAGTGAAACAGTAGGGGGAGAAAAAAAAAAAAAGGCTATGCTAGGTGCTCCTCAAATTATGAGCAATGGGACAAAATATTAAAACAAAGTAATTTGGGGCACTTGGTGACTCAGTTGATTAAGTGTCTGCCTTTGGCTCAGGTCATAATCTCAGCGTCCTGGGACTGAGCCCCACATCGGGCTCCCACTCATCGGAGAATCTGCTTCTCCCTCTCCCTTTCTCTTCCCCTACGCTCATGTTCTCTCTCTCAAATAAATAAATAAAATCTTAAATAAATAAATAAATACAAAGTAACTACTGGCTATACAATTTTAAATTAAACCAACCCTTATTATTCCTAGTAAAGATCATTGGGCACCTTATTCACTTGCCCCAAACATCATGTCATTTTTTAAGTTCAATTTACAAGCAAATTCTAAGAAAAGCAAAAAGAAAAGGACTAGCTGACTTGAGCCCTATAATGAGACATAAAGAGTTCCTCAAATTTCTCAGCATCCTCACTCTTAAGAACCTGAGATGATCCAAGCCTGAAAGCACATAGGACTAAAAGTTAAAATGGCAAAAGATACATAGTTACAGAAAGTTAGGCTAGACCTAAATATCATCAAGCACCTAGCGTATTTTGTAATCTACCCTCTTATCTCCAGTAAATGACCTCCTTCATTAAAAAGAGAAGTCGTAACACATTTGGGTGGCCCAGTCAGTAAAGTATCTGCCTTTGGCTCAGGTCAAGATCCCAGGGTCCTGGGATCTGGCTCTGCAACTGGCAGCTTCTCTCTCTCCTCCCCATTCATGCTCTCTTGATATCTCTGTCTCTCTCTCTCAAATAAATAAATAAAGTCTTAAATTTTAAAAAAAAAAGGAAATTAAAAAAAAAAAAAACAGAAATCATCAGGTGGGAGCTACTTGACATCCTTTTACCCATATAACCTTAATTGCATCTATAACTTTCCTTTTGGAGGGCCTGGGTGGCTCAGTTAAGTGTATACCCTTGGCTCAGGTGGTAAATTCGGGGTCCTGGGATCAAGCCCAGCATTGGGCCTCTCTGCTCAGCGGGGAGTCAGCTTCTCCCTCTCTCTCCCTCTGTGTTCTCGCTCAAATAAATAAATAAAATCTTTAAAATATACACATATATAGGGGGTGCCTGGGTGTCTCAGTGGGTTAAGCCTCTGCCTTTGGCCTGGGTCATGATCTCAGGATCCTGGGATAGAGGTCCGCAGCAGGCTCTCTGCTCAGCAGAGCCTGCTGCTCTGCCTACTTGTGATCTCTCTCTAAAATCTTAAAAAAAAAGGAGGCCTTATTAAAATATATATATACACATATATAACCTTTCTTCTTTTCAATTACAGGAAGTGTGTCAATTTCTCTTGTTCAAGGATAATCAATACCTATAATTGTGGCCACTACAACCTGTGACCTTGATTCCATCTCCTCTAGAACCCTGATCCTTTATTTTTGTTCTTTTTTTAAATTTTTAATTAATTATTTTTTTGGTTCTTTCTTGAATCTTCAATTTCTCCCTACTGATTTTCTTTTCCCTTAGTATTTAAATATGCTCAAACCTCTGCATCCTTAAAAAATACAAAGTAGGGCGCGTAGGTGGCTCAGTCATTAAGCGTCTGCCTTCAGCTCAGGTCATGATCCCAGAGTCCTGGGATCAAGGTCCACACCAGGTTCCCTACTCAGCAAGAAGCCTGCTTCTCCCTTGCCCTCTCCTCCTGCTTGTGTTCCCTCTCTCACTCTCTGTCAAATAAATGCATATAAACTCAAATAAATAAATAAATAAATAAATAAATAAATAAATAGTAAAAATTAAAGACACACCTACCATCACCTTCCCATTAGCTGTGCTACTCACCAACTTACCACACAGTGTCAATGCTGACCTTTTAATTTTCAGATTCCTTCTCTGGTCTTATCACCTGGCTGCATCACCTGATATATATGACTATCCCTTCTTAAACCTTTTTTTTTTTTTTTTTAAGATTTCTTTATTTATTTGACACAGAGAGAGAGAGAGTGAGAGTGAGAGTGAGTGTGACAGGGAGCAAAGGGAGGGAATCTCAACCAGACTCTGCATTGAGTGCCACAGGAGCCAGACACCAGGCTCAATCTCAGGATCCTGAGATCCTGACGTGAGTCAAAACCAAGAGTTGGATGCTCAACCAACTAAGCCACCCAGGTGCTCCTAAACCTGCCTATTTTATGTTCATGATATTTCCTCATTTTCCCTGTATCTTTCTGACCATTCCCTTGGGTTCCATCTTCTGACACCTTTTCTCTGCTGTAACTCCTAAACTATACTGCTAGTCTGGAACTTCAATGTGACCATGTGCCTATTAGATATCACTACCCTGGATATGCAACAGCCATATCCAAAAGGGATTTACTCTTCACTCACCTGTCCTGCTTTTCCTTTTACATTACCTATATTGATCATTATGTTACCCATCTAGTTATTTTCTTGAGTCAGAAATCTGTTTTATTAAAGTACTCTCATTCATTTTCTACCACTCATTTACTCACCAAAGTCTACTGATCCACAAAGTTGATCCTGTCCATCTTTATTAGAAAGGCCTTGGTTAGTTGAAACACTGACAATTTCTTACCATATTCTTAATAGGTCTCCCTGCCTCTAGTCTATACCGTATTATAATGACCATTTAGTGATTTTTCTAAAAGAGAAGACTAATTGTGTCTCTCCACCACCTAAAATGACTTGGTCTCATTTACGTTTGTGTAAGGAAGATATAATGAACATCATGGAGTCCAGCTCTGCTTTCCTCCCTCTCTCATCAACTGCCTTCACTTCCTTGTCCAGGTGAGGGCTCCTTACCATTTTCTCCAGGTCAACTCACCCCAAATTCTCTATGTAAACAGAGCCAAACAGGCAAGAGCAAAGGCTGAATGGATCAGATTAAATCATAAGACTCCTGCATCCTGCTTAGCAACCTGAAGAGGAAGTTCAGTTTAGTCTAGAACCTCATCAGCTTCCTGAATATGGGAAGACAGGGAGGGGGGCCTGACCTAACAGAAAGGTCACCAAACAGGACTGCAGTTTATTCTGACCTGAGACATTCCCCTTAGAGAAGCAAAAGGAACCAAGACAAGTATATGCTATAGTCCAAAATGCTGCAAGACGATAGCCATCATTAAGTTCTTGAAGCATTATTACTATGAACGTAGATTAACCAAACCAGGCTCTAATGAAAATTGTGGGTACAGAGATACTGACAGGATAATCTTTTACCATCATGTTTTGTCTCACAAAGTATTTTAAGTATGACAATATGTAATAATTATATACATCATAGAAAATAATTTAAAATAATGCAGTAACTGTGTAATTTTAAAATACAAGTTATAAAAAAGTATAATTTATTTTTTGAGAGAGTGAACAAGCAAGCAGGGAGAAGACCAGGGAAGAGAATCTCAAGCTGACTACACCCTGAGCACAGAGCCAGATACAGGGCTCGATCTCACCACCCTGAGATCATGACCTGAGCTGAAAACAAGAGTCGGATCCCCAACTGACTGAAACACCCAGGTGCCCCTAAGTGTATAATTTAAAAACAAAAAATGAACCAAACCAGCACCACTCAATGGCTTTCACCTACAGACAGTGTAAGCTCCTTAGCAAGATATACAAGATCCTTAAATTGGCTCCTTGCAACTATCCAGCTTCATCTCATCATTATGTGCTTCACTCTTCTTGCTCCAGTAATATTTACCTGTTTACATTTTTCCCAGATACTACATGTTAACTTTATGTGATTTTGCCCATGTAATTTCTTTTACTTAGAAATTTAACCCTCTGTTGTATGTCTTTCTGATAAATTCCTATTTACTCATCAAAATTGCATCTTCCCAGATGCTCCCAGATTCAAGGAAAAAAAAAAAAAAGGTAGGGATGGTTGGGGCTTAAGGGCACTTGGCTGGCTCAATGGGTAGAGATGCAACTCCTGATCTTGGGGTTAAGACATTACTTAATTAGACATTACTTAAAAAACGTGTGCGGGGGGAGGAGTGCTTAATAAATATTTACTGGATTGAGTGATTTATTTGTTTAGCTCTCCTATTAAACTCTAAGCTTTCTAGTGACCAACTATCCCATGTGAGACCTCCAGTGCTAAAACTAGGACACGGGTACCCAGCTGGCTAACTTGGTGGAGCATGTAACTTAATCATGGGGTCCTGGGTTTGAGTCTCACATTGGGTGTTGAGGTTACTTAAAAATAAAAAATCTGGGGTGCCTGCATGGCTCAGACATTGAGCAGCTGCCTTTGGCTCAGGTCGTGATCCCAGGGTCCTGGAATTGAGTCCCACATTGGGCTCCCGGCTCAGCGGGAAGCCTGCTTCTCCCTCTCCCACCGCCCATGCTTATGTTCCCCCTCTCGGTGTGTCTCTGTCAAATAAATAGATGAAATCTTAAAAAAAAAAAAAAAATCTTGGGGTGCCTGGGTGGCTCAGAGGGTTAAGCTTCTGCCTTCAGCTCAGGTCATGGTTTCAGGGTCCTGGGATCAAGCCCCACATCAGGCTCTCTGCTCAGCCTGCTACCCCTCTCTACGCCTGCTGCGCTGCCTTGTGATCTCTGTGTCAAATAAATAAATAAAAACTTTTTTAAAAAATTTAATAAATAAATAAATAATCTTTAGGGGCACCTGGGTGGCTCAGTCAGTTAAGTATAAGACTCCTGATTTCAGCTCAGATTCTGACCTAAGTGTGTGAGACTGAGCCCCATATTGGGCTCAGCGCTGGGAATGGAGCCTGCTTAAGATTCTCTCTCTGCCTTTCCCTCTCCCTGGTTGCCTGCTCTCTAAAAAAAAAAAAAAAAAAAAAAAACACCCAAACTTAAATAAGTAAAACCAGGACAGTCCCTGGGCAACTCTGTGTAGTTGGTTACATCAGTCCATAAAGATGAGAAATAAGTCATAATTATTCTATAACTCTATGCAGATAGTAGTAGTTGTTAAATATAACTGAACGGAAATGTATAAAAAAAAATGGGTAAATCAGACAAAGATGGCTATAAACAGCCCAGTTACCTAAAGAACCAAACACCGGTTAACTTCAATAGTATCAGACTTGGGAGTAAGTGCTTGGCAGAAAGGTCAACCACCAGCTACACCTGTGTTTACTCTGAAATTTGATAACAGAGAAAGTCTCAAGAGCAGGCATGTTTCTCCCCACTTAAATAAGGGAGAATTTCACTGAGAACTCAATGTGTGTTTTAATTTGCCAAGAACCACAATAATATTTACTAACTATGGCAAAAAGCTCTCTGAATATTCCTGTAGGATGTGAGTGATTTCATAAAATGTTTGCAATTAAAAAACCTTTACAGGGGCAGCTGGGTGGCTCAGTGGGTTAAAGCCTCCACCTTCAGCTCAGGTCATGATCCCCAGGGTCCTGGGATCGAGCCCCACATGGGCTCTCTGCTCAGCAGGGAGCCTGCCTCCCCCCACCTCTACCTGCCTCTCTGCCTACTTGTGATTTCTGTCTGTCAAATAAATAAATAAAATATTAAAAAAAAAACCTTTACAATCCTACCTCTGTTAATTCCTTACCAACAACGAGTCTGAAGACTTTGCTTATAAGAGAAACCCTATCGTAAGATGTTCCTATAGTACAATCATCAGATGTATGTAAATGCAAAAAACTGCATCACTGGGTCTACCTATAACCCCAACTAGCCAGCTGAAACTAACTGGGTCAGAAGAGAGGGAGAAAATGGTTAACCTTATTTGGTTACTACGTTACCTGTTGTTCAGCAAAATGTTAGAACACTTAATATCCCGATGCAGGAAATTCTTTTTGTGACAGTAATCCAATCCTTCCATTAGCTGTTTCATGAATGACTTGATATGGTCCTCAGAAAAGTGTACCAGACCAGATTCTAGCAGTCCCATTAAGTCATGGTCCATATACTCAAATACAAGGTAAAAGGCACCTATACAAAAATGAAAAAGAAAATTAAAAACAAGAGGAAAAGGACACTGAAATGACAATGCCTCAAATTTTAATATAATTTTGGAGTGCACCATAAGGCTCTCTGAAACAACCACTTAATTTTATAAATGAAGAAACTCGGAGAACTTGAATAACTTGCCCTTTCTAATAATAAATAACAGAAATACTATTTTAATTAATCTTCTGACTTTTAACCCAATGCTCTTTGGACTATTTACTTGAGGAGAAAAACTGCCTGATCAAGTTGTACTACTAGTCTTCTATGATCTAAGTCAGTTGGCAAATTATAGGCCTTAGGCCAATTCTAGGCTGCTGTTTGTCACTGTAAAATAAAGTTTTGTTATAACTATGCCCATTTGTTACTATGCCATTATTGTCTACGGCTACTTCTGTATAAGTCTTTACCTCAGTTATATTTAATAGGACTCACATAATATGTCAGGGATAGCACAGAATAGACAGTAAAAATTACTGGTGAAATTCATAATATTTAAGAATTGAGTGGTGCCTGGGTGGCTCAGTGGGTTAAAGCCTCTGCCTTTGGCTTAGGTCGTGATCCCAGGGTCCTAGGATCAAGCCCTGCATCGGGCTATCAAGCTCCATATTGGCAATCGAGCCCCTTATCGGGCTCTCTGCTCAGCGGGGAGCCTCCTTCCTCCTCTCTCTTTGCCTGCTTCTCTACTTGAATGTGATCTGTCTGTCAAATAAATAAAAAAAATCTTTTAAAAACAAGAAAAAGAACTGAAAGAAAGGTGAACCTTCTAATTAAACTCCTTAAATTTAGAAGTAGATAAAAGGGGTGTCTGGGTGGCTCAGCTCGTTAAGCAACTGCCTTTGGCTCAGGTCATGATCCTGGAATCCTGGGATCAAGTCCCACATAGGGCTCCCAGCTCCATGGGGAGTCTGCTTTCTCCCTCTGACCTTCTCCCCTCTTATACTCTCTCTCTCTCGAATAAATAAAATCTGTATAAAAAAAAATTAGATAAAAGGATAAGTATGCTAAGAGAATTGTAAAAAATCTGAAATCCATGCTGTCTTTCCACTTTAGCAGGGCACGTCTACGGCCATACCACCCTGAACGCGCCCGATCTCGTCCACTTTAGCAGGGCATATGACAAAGACAAATATTGTACATAAGCAGTTTTAAACCTAGGTTAGACAATTATCTATCCAGTCTAAAATTCTGTCTCCTACCAGCATAAGGGCAAGGATTCTTTTTTTTTTAAAGATTTTATTTATTTATTTGACAGACAGAAATCACAAGTAGGCAGAGAGGCAGGCAGAGAGAGAGGAGGAAGCAGGCTCCCCACTGAGCAGAGAGCCTGATGTGGGGCTCAATCCCAGGACCCTTGGGATCATGACCTGAGCTGAAGGCAGAGGCTTTAACCCAATGAGCCACCCAGGTGCCCCAAGGGCAAGGATTCTTAATCTAGAGGGCAGGCTTCAAGGATTCTTTGAACTCCCTGAAAGAGTATGCAATATTTTAAACACATAATATGCAACATTTTGAACTTATTTTTTTAAAGTATGGATCCATAGGATGTTTAAAGAGGTCCATAACTCCCCAAAACTTAAGAAACACTGCATTAAAGGAATATCTTAGATTTAGTCAAGAGCTCACACAAATTAATAAGAAAAACACCCAACTGCAAAAGATAAGTAGAAATAGGACACAAAAGGACAACTCAAAGAAGAGACAATAAATGAAGCTGATCAACATGGAAACATGTTTAACATGTTTAAGCTGGTAAACATGATAAACATGGAAAAGAACTCAGAGTAACAGAAGGAATATAATCCAAAATAATGACATTATATTCCACCTATCGAAATGACAATTTACTTTTTTTAAAATATATTTTATTTTTTGAAAGATTTTATTTATTCATTTGATAGAGGGAGAGAGCACAAGTAGGGAAGCAGCAGCAGAAGAGGAAAAAGCAGGCTCCCCGCTGAGCAGGGAGCCCAACGCAGGGCTCGATCCCAGGACCCTGGGATCATGACCTGAGCCAAAGGCAGATGCTTAACTACCAAGCCACCCAGGCACCTCTGAAATGACAATTTTTTAAAAAGATGTACTCGGGGCGCCTGGGTGGCTCAGTGGATTGGGCCGCTGCCTTCGGCTCGGGTCGTGGTCTCGGGGTCCTGGGATCGAGCCCCGCGTCGGGCTCTCTGCTCCGCGGGGAGCCTGCTTCCTCCTCTCTCTCTGCCTGCCTATCTGCCTACTTGTGATCTCTCTGTCAAATAAATAAATAAATAAATCTTTAAAAAAAAAAAAAAAAAAAGATGTACTCAATCTTAGGGAGGATAAAGTGGAATGGGCACTCACAGGTGGGCATAAATAATTACTATCTTAAAAGCAATCTAATATTAAATATAAAAAATCCATTCCACCAAATAATTCTACTTCTAAGAACCTATATTAATAAATCAAAACACAAAGATTTATGACCAAAAATGTTCAATGCAGAACTATTACATTTTTTAAACTAGTAACTAATTGGGGCATCTGGCTGGCTCAGTCGCTAGAACATGTCACTCTTGACCTTGGTGTCATGAATTCAAGCCCCACACTGGGCAAAGAGCTTGCTTAAAAAAAAACAAAACAGTAGTAATAGTACCAGGGTGGCTAAGTTAAGCGTCTGACTCTTGATTTTGGCTCAGATCATGACCTCAGGGTCATGAGACTGAGCCCTGAGTTGGGCTCCATGCTCAGCAAGGAGTCTGCTTGAGATAAAGAATCTCTCTGCCTAGGGGCCCCTGGGTGGCTCAGCGGGTAAAAGCCTCTGCCTTCAGCTCGGGTCGTGGTCCCAGGGTCCTGGGATCAAGCCCCGCATCGGGCTCTCTGCTCCACGGGGAGCCTGCTTCCTCCTCTCTCTCTCTCTGCCTGCCTCTCTGCCTACTTGTAATCTCTGTCTGTCAAATAAATAAATCTTTAAAAAAAAAAAAAGAATCTCTCTGCCTCTCCCTCCACTCATGCAAATGTACTCTCTCACTAAAAATAAACCGGGGGGGGGGAGGGGGGCGCCTAGATGGCTCAGTGGGTTAAGCTTCTGCCTTCGGCTCAGATCATGATCTCAGGGTCCTGGGATCAAGCCCCACATAGGGCTCTCTGTTCAGCAGGGAACCTGCTTCCCCCCTCTCTCTCTACCTGCCTCTCTGCCTACTTGTGATCTTTCTTGCTCTGTCAAATAAATAAATAAAATCTTTTAAAAAATCAATCAATCAATCTTGGGGTACCTGGGTGGCTCAGTGGGTTAAGCCTCTGCCTTCGGCTGAGGTAATGGTCTCAGAGTCCTGGGACTGAGCTCCTCTGCTCAGCAGGGAGCCTGCTTCCCCCTTTCTCTCTGCCTGCCTCTCTGCCTACTTGTGATTTTGCTATCAAATAAATAAAATCTTAAAAAATAAATAAGTCTTTTAAAAAAATAATAAATAAAATAAACGGGCAACTAACTGCTCAAGAGAGACTGATGAAGTAAATGTAGATTCATCTAGCCTTATGCAGTCATTAAAACACATTAATGACACGGGAAATGACTTACAATCAGTTATAAAGCACTAAATACACTTTGGTCTCAGTTATGCTAAAATCAATATAACATATTTGGAATACTTAGAAATACATCAAAATCCTAATACTATAGTGGTTTTCTATAGATGGTGGTAAACTGGGATGGAGTGGGAGAGAAATGATTGCCATTTTCTTTTTCTTACCCTTCCACATTTTTATTTTACCACAATGGGTATGCATCACATCCATTTATTCACTCTTTTATTATTTTATGATTTTTTTAAAAAGAATTTAAACAGTACATGGTAAACTAAACAGTATAGAACAAGAAAGGAAAATTAAACTCTACTCCAGAAGAAACCAATTAACATATTCTTGTTTATTCTTAAAGAAACTACCTACACATTTTACTATTCTTATAATCAAAAGAAGTTGACACACCCAATCTACCAGAATACCAGTATTCTTAATTCTATACTGGTCTAACATCCATAAATTTATCTAACTACTGTTATATAAGCAGAATTTTTCATTTCCTTACAACTACTTCTACCATTTAATAAAGTTAAAAACAAACAAAAACTACTTCTACCAAACTTGAGAAGTGCTACTCTCCTAGTGCTAATACCTTTAAGGGTTTATAAATAAGCCCAGCTTAACTTTATCCATTACCTCCCTAATTTTACGTACTTCAATTGTACTCTCTCTTAACATTCCAGACTATATTCACAGATGTCATTTCTTCATAAAAGAAATCTTCAGATTTGCCTTAATAAAGGTAGGTTGAATGACATATATAGACTACTTCAAACATAAGTATGAATGAACAATTTTATCCCCCAAAGAGACAAAAGTTACAAATCCAGGAAAACAAACCAGTATGTGATCTGAAGATTGTTTTAGAAATATCTGCTTTGAATTCTAAACTGTGTAAGTGCAAAACTATGTAAAAATATGGATGCATTATAAAAAATAACCAGGAGGGATGATGTAAAAATGAGAGTAACTATGGGCATGTGGGTGACAGTCGGTTAAGTATCCGACACCTGATCTTAGCTCAGGTCTTGATCTCAGAGTCATGAGTTCAAGGCCCATGCTGGGCTCCATGCTAGACAGGGAGCCTACTGAAAAAATAAAAAGAGAGGGGCACCTAGGTGGCTCAGTGGGTTAAGGCCTCTGCCTTCGGCTCAGGTCATGATCCCAGGTCCTGGGATCGAGCCCCGCATCAGGCTCTCTGCTCAGCAGGAAGCCTGCTTCCCCCTCTCTCTCTGCCTGCCTCTCTGCCTACTTAAGATCTCTGTCTGTCAAATAAATAAATAAAATCTTAAAAAAAAAAAAAAGAGAGAGTAACTGATAAAGCTGGGTTTAATTTCCATTACTATTATTATAATATGTAAAAAAAAAAAGAGAGAGAGAGACTTCAAAACTAACATCTTCACTCCAGTATGGATTAAGAAGTTGGTCAAATAGGCAAACAAGCTAAGAGAAAAAAATAAGATGTACCAATCTACCCTGTAGAAACATGACTCCTTGCTAGTACCTTTGTCCTTCTTGAAATCCAGTGCATCCTGTTTATCCGTAACAATTTCCTTCATGTTAACAACACTTCGGTGGATTAGCTGACGAAGGATTTTGATCTCACGAATGGCTGTGATTGGGAAGCCCTCCTTCTCATTGTCCAGTCTCACCTTCTTCAGGGCCACTAGCTCTCCTGTTACAACAAATTCAAACTATTACATTATCAATTAGCACTTTTTGGCCAGCCAGTATATGCCCAGAGTTGCTCTGACAGATTTAGCTTACTTTAATGCTATATGCCAGATACTTTTATACCTCAAAAAACAAAACCAAACCCCATGTTCCCTTTCTTGCCATTTTTTTAAAAAGACTTGTATTTCTTAATTCAGTATTCAGCTAGGCCTAAAAATTTTGAATTATTAAAATATGACAAAAATCCAACTACTTCTTCTTATCTTTAAGGACTAACCCCTACCAAAGAGCAACCTATAAATTTTATTTCTACTCTCTTAAATTCCCAGCAAGCTTATTATAAAATATTAACAATGGACAATAGGTAAAGAGGAAGGTTTTTAAACAGTAATAATAATACAATTCTTTTGGAAAATTTTAGTCTTTTAGTAACTTTTAGAAACCAAATTAGAACTCGAAATTTACTTTTGCTAAGTCTACTTTAGCATTGGGACTGCAATATTTTTAAACTTCTGACATCTAGAATTTTGTGGCAATATTTACCTGTGTCTTTGTCCTTTGCTTTATATACTTGGCCATAGGTTCCCTCTCCAATAATCCCAATAATGTCGAACTTATCTACACAGCGTTTTCCCCAGTCACTTTCTGTTTGTCTTCTTTCTCCATAACGAGGACAACAAATTCTAAAAAAAAAGGCAAAAAAAAAAAAGAGCCCCCCCAAGACAAACCAAAAAAAATTATTTTAAAAACTTAAGTCTATTCAAAGGAGAAAATAGAATTCTTTTATGATGATTCTATGACCCATAAATCTTCTATGAATTTCTTTGTTAAAAAGGCAGGAATCAAATGATATAATGAAATGATATAAAGAAATGAAATAAATGGTCTCTCACAGTGGCTAAGACAGATTTTTGCTTCAGGAAGGCATAGGATTAAATAATAGATGTGCTGCTTACTTTCTTATCTACTGAATGGGAAAAGAATTCCTACATCAGGGGCGCCTGGGTGGCTCAGTGGGTTAAAGCCTCTGCCTTTCGCTCAGGTCATGATCCCAGGGTCCTGGGATCGAGCCCCGCATCGGGCTCTCTGCTTGGCTGGGAGCCTGCTTCCTCTTCTCTCTCTCTCTCTGCCTGCCTCTCCCTACTTGTGATCTCTATCTGTCAAATAAATAAATAAAATCTTTAAAAAAAAAAAAAAAAGAATTCCTACATCATAGGGCTACTATGTGTAAGCCTGATGATTCACAGACCTGTACCCCTGGGGCAAATACTACATTATACGTTAATAAAAATTTTTTTTTAAAGAATAAAAATATATATATAAAACTTTGGCAATAATATGTACTCGATAAATGGTAACTATTTTTATTATTAAAAGAGGAATGCTGGGGTGCCTGGCTGACTTAATCTCAGGGTCGTGAGTTTCAGCCCCACAGTGGGTGTGGTGTCTAGTTTTTTTTTTAAAAAAAGAGGAATGTTAACAATCAAAAGATTTGAGCTAAAATCAAACTCAGATTCTATTATATTTATGGCATGGCAATTTATGTGGTTTAAGAAAAAAATATCCCACATCTATTAATTTTTTATTTATGTATATATGACTGATATACCCTGAATAAAAGAGCTTTCTTCTTTTTTAATATTCTAAGTATCAAACTCAAAAGACACATGGGATCAATGTTCATGGTATACCTGGATTTGAGAAATCGCTGCTTTTCTAAAAACACTAGGTATCTGAGGGTGCAGATGAACAGGTCTTCCAGAAAGGCGTTTATCCATTAATATAAAATATACACATTAGGGGGAGGCACCTGGGTGGCTCAGTGGGTTAAGCATCTGTCTTCAGCTCAGGTCATGACCATAGGGTCCTGGGATCAAGCCCCGCAGCGGACTCTGCTCAGCGGGAACTTGCTCCCACCCCCCCCCGCCTGCTCTCTGCCTACTTGTGATCTCTCTCTCTCTGTCAAATAAATAAAATCTTTAAAAATTTATCTATACACATCAGGCCCAATTTTATATAATCCTACTGGTGTAGGTTGTGGAAGAAAGTATGAGATTTAGGCCCAAAAGGAAGGAAGGAAGCTATAATTAAGAATAGGTCCCTCCAGGGGCACCTGGGTGGCTCGGTTGGTTAAGGGTCAGACTCTGTTTCACCTCAAGTCGTGATCTCACGTCATAGAGCCCCGAGTCAGGTTCCACACTCAGTGCAGAGTCTACTGGAGGTTCTCTTCCTCTCCTTCTCCTTCTGCTACCCCCACCCGTTTATTCTCTCTAAAATAAAATAAAATAAATAAAATACCCTCTAAAAACTCACTTTGGTCTCTTTTTATATGGTTGCTGAGGTGGTGTAACTGCCTTTGGTTCTGGAGAGTCTGGGGGAGATGGATCCCCACCAGGAAGTTCTGGAGGGAGAGGGAGGTCCGTGAGTAAGTGACGCGGCCTTTGTTCCTTCTCTTTCTTTACAGGTTTTGAAGGTGGAGTTTCTTTTGGACTAAACAAAAGAGGAAGAGAAGAAAAAGATCATCATTACTTAAAAATTTGAAAATAAAACTTTTTAAAGCTTATAATGTCTGGTTATTAAAAAGATTATAAAGATTTTACTTTAAAGGGATAAAACCCTGTAATGTAACATAAGGAACTGGAGTTTATCACAGTCAAAAATACTTGGATTTCGGGGCGCCTGGGTGGCTCAGTGGTTTAAGCCTCTGCCTTGGGCTCAGGTCATGGTCTCAGGGTCCTGGGATCGAGCCCTGCATCGGGCTCTCTGCTCAGTGGGGAGCCTGTTTCTCCCTCTCTTTCTGCCTACCTCTCTGCCTACTTGTGACCTCTCTCTCTGTCAAATAAATAAATAAAATATATAAAAAAAAAAACTTGGATTTCACAAAAAGAAATCCATAGGACATAAAATAAAAAATTGGGGATATTACGTGTACATCCTATGACAAACTTTTTAATGTTTTTCTTAAGATCCTATTGGAATTTTACTGAGATGAAATAAAATACAGAAGTAATTATCTTAAATTCCCAAAGTACCACTGCAAGTCATGGAGTCACCAAACGTACTCTACGTATTTTAACCAGCATAAGGAATCAAAGTTCAACAATGTTGGGGTGCCTGAGTGGCTCAGATGTTAAGCATCTGCCTTTGGCTCAGGTCATGATCCCAGGGTCCTGGGATCGAGCCCCATGTCAGGCTCCCTGCTCAGCAGGAAGCCTGCTTCTCCCTCTCCCACTCCCCTTGCTTGTGTTCCCTCTCTCATGGTGCCTATCTCTGTCAAATAATAAATAAAATCTTAAAAAAAAAAAAAAAAAAAAAAAAAGAAATGCAATGGTTTCCCACATTTCCAAGGCAATTTTAAAAAATCAATAAATAGATAAAATAAAAATCTTAGTCAAGAGTCTGACAAACTATTTCAGAATCATTAAAGCAGTTGGTAGCAGGCCTCTTATGAAAATCAAAAAAATGGTGGAGGTGAGGGGGCAGGGAGAAAGGATGTCTTTTCTGAAATACAGTAGGAAAGTCAGTGTTCAGATCCAATTTTTTAAGCATCTCAACTTATTTATAAAAAAGGATTTTGTGCTATGCATGTCCTCAAAAAAGATAACATACTAAAGCATGCCTACAAATAAAACCATGCTACATAATAAGTCTTTTCTAGTCTATCACAGTATCAGAAGCTTGAAAACAAGCTGAGAATCCTAACCACAGAAGGCGTTTCCTCCACATTTTTTATAAGTGATTATAAAAACATGTATTCTTTCATGAATACTTCCACAGAACCATAAAGATCCATCCATTGCAATGTGTCTTATTAAAGATTGCATGTGAAAACAGTCGCAAAAAGTATAACTTTCTACCAATTTTCATCATTTTAATCTCTTGTAAATTAGGCAGAATAGAATCTAGATTAGTTTGTCCATATCAACCAGAACTAAAGTAGTCAACGGAGTCCAAAAGGATCATCTGAAACTTTTTGTTCAGTTACTGATAGAGATGAATACAAAACATTATTACAATCTGCACTAAGATCTTTCTACCCTGGGAAAGCCTGTTCCCAGAAAACCTCCAGGCAGGACACAATTTAGATTTTTAAAACTTCCCCAATTTTTAAGACATTCAGGGAATGAAAATTCCTAATTTTTCAACTACTAATATCAGAATACTCTTTATAAATTTTAATTCTTCATGCTTCAGAAATAGAATACTTCTTGGTTATGCTTCACTAGAACTGAAATATCTCAATTTTCTCACCATCACTTCATGTAAGTTCAGTCTATGTTTTATATTTAGATCTTGTTTTCTCCAAGGTTGGCTTTACAAGTTCATGTTCAGTTTGCTACTGTGAAAATGTACATTGCTTCTGGGAAAAATTACATGTTTAGCATGTTTACTTCATAAAGCATGAGTATTTGCTATATCCTACCAGTTTAGAGAATATAAATTGAATATAGGTCAAATCCTATTTCAACAAATTTCAATGTACCAAACATCGTGGAATAATGATGACTCATAAAATTGCAATGCTTAACATTACAGCCTTTAGCCTTCGGTATACAGCACTCAGTAAAACATAGCTCTGTACAGTGCAGAGGACATGTGGTACAGAGGTGATCTAACACTGGAGAGCAGATATTGAACATCTAAGTCATTACTATGAGAATTCAGTACCAAGAAAAGCTGATCTTGCCAATGTCAGTATTTCCTGGTTCCCCATTTATGCCTGTAGTTTGGTTCACATATGGTGAGTAGTTGCATAAATGCTCATGTATAATAATTTTCTTTCAAAAAAAGTTGCCAAGCTCCACAACTGCTCAAATTTTAAAATCAGTATAGTCTCTTGGATTTTATGATTATGGGATTTAATCTGTACTACAATATCAATACCACGAATAAGTCTTTATTGTTAATAAAGAAAATGAATTTACATAACAACTATTTAAAAAGACTGATTTCCTAATGTTTTTCACAATAGCATAAACAACTTTAAATACGATCATTTACCCTTTTCCCCTTAAAGCACGTTGTTTAAAAAGTGATTTACTTTTACAAACTTCTATTAAAAATTTGAGTTGCTGGGGTGCCTGGGTGCCTCAGTGGTTTAAAGCCTCTGCCTTTCTGCCTGCTTCCTCCTCTCTCTCTCTCTCTGCCTGCCTCTCTGCCTACTTGTGACCTCTGTCTGTCAAATAAATAAAAAATCTTAAAAAAAAAATAAAAATGAGTTGTATACATTAAAAATGAGAACGAAGGGGTGCCTGGGTGGCTCAGTGGGTTAAGCTGCTGCCTTTAGCTTGGGTCATGATCTCAGGATCCTGGGATCGAGTCCCGCATCGGCCTCTCTGCTCAGCGGAGAGCCTGCTTCCCTTCCTCTCTCTCTGCCTGCCTCTCTTGTGATTTCTCTCTGTCAAATAAATAAATAAAATCTTTAAAAAAAAAAAAAAAAGAGAACAAAGCATTCCATTTGCAAAATTCTAAATCAAATCTGAATGGTCACACAGATCCTTTCTCTTCTATAAGAGCACAATAATTTAAAGTCTTTTTTATTTTATTTATTTATTTGACAGACAGAGATCACAAGTAGGCAGAAAGGCAGGCAGAGAGAGAGGAGGAAGCAGGCTCCCCGCTGAGCAGAGAGCCCGATGCGGGGCTCGATCCCAGGACCCTGAGACCATGACCTGAGCCGAATGCAGAGGCTTTAACCCACTGAGCCACCCAGGCGCCCCCCACTTTAAGATTTTTTTTTTAAAATTTATTTGACAGAGATAGAGAGCACAACCAAGGGGAGCAGCAGGCAGAGGGAGAGGGAGAAGCAGGCTCCTGGCTGAGCAAAGAGCACGACTTGGGGCTCGATCCCACAACCCTGGGATCATGACCTGAGCTGAAGGCAGATGCTTAACCAACTGAGCTACCCAGGTGCCCCAAGATAAAGCCTTAAAGAATAATATAGACTCTACTAAGTCTGATAAACTCCAAATGAACCAAGCCACAAAAAAATGGATCAGAAGTGGAGATTTTATTTATTTATTTTTAAAGTAAGCCCTAAACCCAAAGTGTGCCTTGAACTCACAACCCTGAAATCAGGAGTTGCATGCTCTACCAACTGAGCCAGGCAGGTGCCCCGAAAACAAAGATTTTAAAAACCCTGTGTGGTTAACTGGAATTTTATTTTATTTATCTGAAGTAGGCTCCATGCCCAATGTGGACTTGAACTCACGACCCTGAAATTGAGAGATTGAGAGTTGCATGATTTACTGACTGAGCCAGTCAAGAGCCACATTTAACAGAAATTTTAAAATAGAGTATACAGGGGTGCCTGGGTGGCTCAGTCATTAAGCATCTGCCTTCAGCTCAAGTCATGATCCCAGGGTCCTGGAATCTACCCCCACACAATGGCCTCCCTTCTCAGCAGGAAGCCTGCTTCTCCCTGTCCCACTCCCCCTGCTTGTGCTCCCTCTCTGTCAAATAAATAAACAAAATCTAAAAACTTTTTTTAAAAAGGGGGCGCCTGGGTGGCTCAGTGGTTTAAGCCGCTGCCTTCGGCTCAGGTCATGATCTCGGGGTCCTGGGATCGAGTCCCGCATCGGGCTCTCTGCTCGGCAGGGAGCCTGCTTCCCTCTCACTCTCTCTGCCTGCCTCTCTGCCTACTTGTATCTCTCTCTGTCAAATAAATAAATAAAATCTTTAAAAAAAAAAAAAAATAAAAAATAAAATAAAAAATAAAAAGAGTATACAGATGATCTCCTTAAGAGCAGGCGATCCCCAGGGCATCTGGGTGGCTCAGTGGCTTAAGCGTCTGATTTTGGCTCAGGTCATGATCTCAGGGGTTCTGGGGTACAGCCCTGCTCAGTGGGGAGTCTGTTTGTCCCTCTACCTCTGACCTTCCTGCCACTCTTTCTCTCTCAAATAAACAAATAAAATCTTAAAAAAAAAAAAAAAAGCAGGTGATCCCGATGAATAGCTATGTTCATGATAAACGTACTATATTACAAAGAATGGATAGTTTAGCAGCCTTTATTTCTTGAAACAAAGAACTGCAGACCATGAATTAGAAAGGCTTTGGCAATACCATTAGTTAAATCCACTCCTGCATTTGATACCTGGATTAATACACTCCAGGCCCTATAGACATGTTTGAAAGAAAAGTTTCATTCTATTCTTTTTTTTTTTTTTTTTAATATTTTATTTATTTGACAGAGAGAAATCACAACTAGGCAGAGAGGAAGGCAGAGAGAGAGGAGGAAGCAGGCTCTGCGCGGAGCAGAGATCCCGATACGGGGCTCGATCCCAGGACCCCGGGATCATGACCTGAGCTGAAGGCAGAGGCTTTAACCCACTAAGCCACCCAGGTGCCCCAAGTTTCATTCTATTCTTAAAGAGACTTTAAAAGAAGACAAATCCTGATACAAGTTTTACATCATCCATGTGCCAAGTGAATTAGCTACATGCCCAGTGTCATCCACATAAGTCCTGATCCTGTCTTTTTCAGTTGTCTTATTCATTCAAATAAGCAATATTTACTGATCCCATTCTGTGTTCTGTTTAAAGCACCGTAAACAGAAAGATGTATAAATCATTCTTAAAAATTAAGCTGCTGCAATCTCACATAAGATGATCAAGAATACAAATGAGGGGCGCCTGGGTGGCTCAGTGGGTTAAAGCCTCTGCCTTCAGCTCAGGTCATGATCCCAGGGTCCTGGGATTGAACCCCGCATCCGGCTCTCTGCTCAGCGGGGAGCCTGCTTCCTCCTCTCTCTGCCTGCCTCTCTGCCTACTTGTAATCTGTCTGTGAAATAAATAAATAAATAAAATCTTAAAAAAAAAAAAAAGAATATAAATGAATTCCATGTGCAACTTTCAGATTTCTTCCTGAAAAGTTTTCTGACATAAAAATTATTTTTCATTTTTCATGTGAAAAACAGGTGCAAGGGGCGCCTGGGTGGCTCAGTGGGTTAAAGCCTCTGCCTTCGGCTCAGGTCATGATCCCAGGATCCTGGGATCGAGCCCCACATCGGGCTCTCTGCTCCACGGGGAGCCTGCTTCCTCCTCTCTCTCTGCCTGCCTCCTTGCCTAGTTGTGATTTCTCTCTGTCAAATAAATAAAATATTAAAAAAAAAACAAACTAAAATTTTGCAGACAAGGTCCTTTACCTTTGATCCTGATCTTAAGTCCCATTCACAGAGATAACCATTATTATTAGCTTAAAGAAATCTTTCTGGGGGCACCTGGGTGGCTCAGTGGGTTAAGGCCTCTGCCTTCGGCTTGGGTCATGATCCCAGGGTCCTGGGATCAAGCCCCGCATCGGGCTCTCTGCCAGCAGCGGGGAGCCTGCTTCCTCATCTCTCTCTGTCTGCCTCTCTGCCTGCTTGTGATTTCTGTTTGTCAAATAAATAAATAAAATCTTTAAAAAAAAAAAGAAATCTTTCTGGACTTTTTGGTGTGATATATATGGATCTATGTCTCCACAGAAACTAGATGTTTTGTTTTTATTGTGTATGAGTTTTTACATAATTATCATACTATTAAAAATTAAGTACATCGGACTATGAAAGAGTTACACTTTCACAATCAGAACTGATAATATAACAAAAAATACTTCTGTTCACTTCATTCTCTCATACATTTTTTTTTTTTAAAGATTTTATTTATTTATTTGACAGACAGAGATCACAAGTAGGCAGAGAGGCAGGCAGAGAGGCAGGCAGAGAGAGAGAGAGAGAGAGGAGGAAGCAGGCTCCCCGCAGAGCAGAGAGCCCGATGTGGGGCTTGATCCCAGGACCCTGGGATCATGACCTGAGCCGAAGGCAGAGGCTTTAACCCACTGAGCCACCCAGGCGCCCCCATTTTTTTTTCTTTTTAAAGATTTATTTAGGGGCGCCTGGGTGGCTCAGTGGATTAAGCCGCTGCCTTCGGCTCAGGTCATGATCTCAGGGTCCTGGGATCAAGCCCCACATCGGGCTCTCTGCTCCGCAGGGAGCCTGCTTCCTCCTCTCTCTGCCTGCCTCTCTGCCTACTTGTGATCTCTCTCTCTGTCAAATAAATAAATAAAATCTTTAAAAAAAAAAAAAATTAAAAAAATAAAGATTTATTTGAGAGAGAGAGAAAGCATGGGGGGGGGGTGGTCAGAGAGAGAAGCAGACTCCCCACTGAGCAGGGAGCCCGATGTGGGACCCGATCTGAGGACCCCAGGATCATGACCTGAGCCGAAGGCAGTTGCTCAACCAACTAACTGAGCCACCCAAGCGCCCTCTTATACACATTCTTAAAGATAGCCACACATACTCAAATAACCACTGAATAGTCTTACTTTACCTTTCATCCCAAGCTAAAAAATAGAAATTTCTATGTGCCTATCAAAATTATTACACCTCTGGAAATCTGCGCTCTATACTGACACAAGGTAGATAAGTTCAATAATTATTTGGTTAGCCAAGTAAACATTTCAAAATGAAGATTCTCAGCCACACTGACAGATCATGGCCCTATTATCCTATTGGATAATGCTCATCTGATATTTCCTTTTCCAACAAAACCCACAGACACATGTAGTTTGTATCTGTGAGAAGTATACTGTGTACCTAAACAGATTTTCTTACATAAATCTCAGGTTTTATCCTTCTCCTTTACAAATCTTCGAATATGGCAGAACTGACAATTATTAATATTAGAAAGAGCAGGTGGAATTTTTCTTTAAAATAAGATTTACCACTATAAACAGTAATGGACTCATTCTTAAAAAAATGTTTTTAATTGCATTTGCACCTAAAAGGCACAGAGCACAGTCTGGAAAAATATAGATGTAAAGAGCTGAAATGTATCATCATTCAAATTACTGATGTCACTTGGAAAATAATGGAAGCTTGGGAATTGGTCTGGGATGTAAGATCAGTAGCACTTATTTTTATGATTACAATAAAAGTTTGTTGCAATAAATTAAACTCATACCCATGTTTGCTTCACCAGCACATACTAAAATTAAACTCATATCCTAGAGAACAAGAGGGTAGGATCTCCTTAGAAAAAAACACTAACACAGACTACCATAGCATATGTCACCACTAAATCGTATTTATTTGATGGTATTTGCCTAGCTAGTCATGCTAAGATATAAGTACATTTCCTAATGCCTTCCATAAAATCAGATTCATGTTTCATAATCATTTCACTTCTCACTATTCAGAGGACTCATCAAAATTAGAGCTATTCCCATCATCCTACTGTGAATTTGTATTCCAATTAGTAAAGATTCTACATACTGGTCTTTGGTTCTTACAGGATAGCTTTTTTTTTTTTAAGCAGTGCCTTTCAAGATAAACCTGGTTTATTCTTTTCCTGAATTAGGAGGGAAAAAACCCAGTTATAAAATTTTGGGGGACCCCTAAGGATATTCAGTATCATTATCGATATTATATTATTAAATTAGTAATAAGTTTTTTTGGTGATTAAGGTATTGTGATTCTTTAGGAAAATGTTCTTAGTTTTAGAAGAGACACGCTAAAGTATTCACAAGTAAAGTGTCATGATATCTTAACGTAAAGCAAATGTGGCAAAAAGTTAACTGGTGAATCTTGGTGAAGAGTATAAAGGAGTTAACTGTATTATTTTTTCCATTTTTCTACGGCTATTAAAATTTCAACATAGAGGTGCCTGACTGGCTCAATTAGTGGAGCATGTAACTCTTGATCTCTGGTTCATGGGTTTGAGCCCCACACTGGGTGCAGGGATTGCTTAAAAATAACAAAGATCTTGGGGCGCCTGGGTGGCTCAGTAGGTTAAGCCGCTGCTTTCGGCTCAGGTCATGATCTCAGGGTCCTGGGATCAAGTGCTGCATCAGGCTCTCTGCTCAGCATGGAGCCTGCTTCCCTCTCTCTCTGCCTACCTCTCTGCCTACTTGTGATCTCTCTCTGTCAAATAAATAAATAAAAATCTTAAAAAAAAAAAAAAAGAATGATCCATTCCTTTAAAAAAAAAAAAGATCTTGGGGCGCCTGGGTGGCTCAGTCAGTTAAGCTGTTGCTGTTGGCTCAGACCATGATCCCAGGGTCCTGGGATTGAGGCCCCTTTGCTCAGCAGAGAGTCTGCTTTTCCTTCTCCCTCTGCCCCTCCCCTGCTTGTAGTTTCTTCCTCTCAAATAAATAAAATCTTAAAAAAAGAAAAAAAGAAAAAAAATCTAACAGGAAAAAGGAAAAAAATAATTTTTCAACATAAAACTTTAGGGAGAAAAACACCATTAATTTTTAAAAACTTGAACCAAACGTTAGCCTTATCAAATAAACTTATGAAGAAAAAGGGTTACTAGGCCTCAAATTATAATTTTCTCCTCCTAAATAATAATGTTATAAATAAGAACTTTTGGGGCACCTGGGTGGCTCAGTGGGTTAAAGCCCCTGCCTTTGGCTCAGGTCATGAATCCAGGGTCCTGGGCTCTCTGCTCAGGGACAAGCCTGCCTCTCTGCCTACTTGTGATCTCTGTCAAATAAATAAATAAAATCTTAAAAAAAAAAAAAAAACAGGGGCGCCTGGGTGGCTCAGTGGGTTGAGCCGCTGCCTTCGGCTCAGGTCATGATCCCAGGGTCCTGGGATCGAGTCCCACATCGGGCTCTCTGCTCAGCAGCGAGCCTGCTTCCCTCTCTCTCTCTGCCTGCCTCTCTGTCTACTTGTGATCTCTCTCTGTCAAATAAATAAATAAAATCTTTAAAAAAAAAAACAAAAAAAAAAAAACAAAAAAACAATGAAAACCAAATACCAAAAGCCTTTCCTACTCATAAAAGCATTTTAAACAGCCATGTATTAGAACAGTTTTGACAGTTTGAGAAGAGAAAATGCGAAACATTTACATCAAGAGGGTAAAGTTTTCCCAGTTAACTATAGGACTTACCTATCCAAGTCATCGTCTCCTGGTAACAAGGGTGGGAGGGGCAAAGGAGGCAACGTTGAAGTTTTCAGGTGTGGAATAGCAGCTGTTACGGATACTTGAGTCTTCACAGAAACCTGTGCAAGGGGCTGAGAATTTGCCTGAGAGGACAAAGTAGATGTCCTTGGGTGAGTAGAAGGGGGCAAAGTTGAAGTACTAGAAGTAAGAACCTGACTAAATGGTGGTTGGGGAGGAGGCAGAGGTGGTTGCTGTGGAATAGCTGGTAATGGAGGCAAAGGTGGCAAAGGGGGTGTCTGAGGTGGAGGGGTAGTAGTTGGTAAAGGAGGTGGAGGAGAAGTAACTGTGGGGACAGGTGGAGGAGTCTCCTTTTCTGATGTCTCTGTCTCTTTTGGAGTAATAATCTCCTCTTTCAATGCTATGGGTTTAGAGTCTCTTGATCCCTGCGCTTTCAAATCTTTAATAGGATGCTTCTCAGAGTTCTCATCCAACTTTACTTTCCCTGTATCTAAGGAATTTTTGACTTCTGTATTTAGATGTGGTACATTCACCAGTTCAGTATCTGGGGCAGATTTTTCCAATTTTACACCTCTGGTTAGCTTTTTAGACTCCAAGCCTGAATCCTTAGCCTCTACTAAACTATTCTCTTTTCTAGGCAAAAATATAGGTGAACCCTTGGAATCCTTTCCATCCATTTTTGCTGCAGCAGCAGCAGCAGCTCTTTCCTTCTTTTTCCTACTGAGTTCAGCTCCCAAGCTGGAGTTCAATGGAAGCCTGACAGGTGAGATGCTGGAATGTCGACTGCGTGACCCAGATCTCTTTTTTTTACTATGAGAAGATGAGTGTCTTGAATATGCAGGACTTCTGCTTCTTGACTTCATGGATTTCCTGCTGGAAAAAGAAAAAGGCAGTTTAAAATGGATAGCTGACAACAATATGCAGGAGAATACATTAGTTAGACTATGGAACACTGTAACTTAAAGAACCTACTTTGAGTAATTTAGCAATCTTAGAAATGAATTAGGTACCAAGATTGGGCCCGTTCAGGGTGGTATGACCGTAGACTTAGGTATCATCAAAAAATAACGATGATGATGATGACAACAATAATAATATCAATATTGGGGCACCTGGGTGGCTCAGTTGGTTGGATGACTGCCTTTGGCCAGGTCATGATCCTGGAGTCCCTGGATCGAGTCCCACATCAGGTTCCCTGCTCGGTGGGGAGTCTGCTTCTCCTTCTGACCCCCCTCTTGTGCTCTCTCTCTCTCTCTTTCTCCCTCTCTCAAAAAAATAAATAAAATCTTTAAAATAATAATATCAATATTGTTGTTAACTGTAACAAATGTACCAGTTCAATGTAAAATGTTAATAACGGGAAACTGAATGCGAGGACATATAATAATTCTTTGTACTATCTTCACAATTTTTTTTATGAATCTAAAACTGGTCTAAAAAATAAAGTTTACTTAAAAAATAGATTACGGGGGGGTGCCTGGGAGGCTCAATGGGTTAAGCCTCTGACTTCGGCTCAGGTCATGATCTCAGGATCCAGCCCCATATCGGGCTCTCTGCTCAGTGGGAAGGCTGCTTCCCACCCCCGCCACACCTGCCTCTCTGCCAACTTGTGATCTCTCTCTCTCTGTCATAAATAAATAAAATCTTTTAAAAAAGTAGATTACAAGGAACAACATATTTCAATCATATAACACTAAAATTATCCATTACTTACTACAAGAAGATGGGTGAGTATTTTTTCCCATGTTGGAAAACACCCATATTCACAATGATTACTTTTTTGGAATTTCGGTTTAAATCCGATAAAATGAAAACATGATTAAAAAAAAAAAAGTCATACATCATACTAAATGTGGGTTATACCAATCAGGAAGTTAAAAGTAACTAGCATGCTTCACCAAAACCTAACTGTTTCAACTAGGGAGCTATTTAATTGACAGATCACAGGAAAATTTTGTTCCTTGTATCCTCAGTCGATAATTAAGTTGTGCCTATACTAAACAACCCCTAAGATACAAGACTCATTAGGATTTGCAAGATAAATAAGCTGAAAAAGTTGTCTTACCAAATAATTTATCAGAAGTTACCAAAACTATAATGACTTCTGGTACTTTCAAATATAAAATAATTTCCAATCAACTTTTTTTTTTTAAGATTTTATTTATTTATTTGACAGAGATCACAAGTAGGCAGAGAGGCAGGCAGAGAGAGAGAGGGAAGCAGGCTCCCTGCTGAGCAGAGACCCCCCCCCCCCAATGCGGGGCTCGATCCCAGGACTCTGGGATCATGACCTGAGCTGAAGGCAGAGGCTTAACCCACTGAGCCACCCAAGTGCCCCTCCATTAACTTTATAGGAACTCATAAAGCAAAGTACTTTTGCACGTTCAATTTATTTTCTTCATTATTAAGAATCTGGAAATCCATGAGGCAGATTATTCTAAATTGAAACCCAACCCTCATTCTTTTTGCCTTTCATAAAACCTAATGTGCTCAGACCTCAATGTGAACAGAGAAAAAATAGCACTAAAAACCTGACTAAACAAAACATTATTTGCCCAGTAGTCTAAAATAAATTGTTCCCACTCCAGATCTTCAATATCTCCCTTTATCTTTGGTCATTAGTAATACTGACATATTTCAAAAAATGTTTCAAAACAAATAGTATATATGCGTAGGCAAAGTAACTCACATGGTATTAGCCATGGTTTTCTTATACCTACACTGCTTTTTCAAAGTTTGCTCCACAAAGTTAGTTAAAATACACGTCATTATTGGAATAGAAGTACTCAAAACAGCAATAACAATATATATATGAACATGAGAATATACAATGCTGAAAATGGTTAAGTGGATTTATCAAACTAATACATCTCTTGTAAATAACTGGATGAAACCAGAGGTTTTCTCTCACTGAATTGGGATAAAACTACCATCTCTGCTATCCCAGGATAAAATAAACTTCTAAAGTCCCAAACACTAAGTAACGTCAGAACCACATGCTCTAAAAACTAGTTTCTTTAATCATTCAGCATTACTAAATCTTCCTAAGGAACTCTGCTACAAACCCTTCAATTTCTGAACAGAAGCCTATTGTTAACAGAACATTCTGATGGCCATATACTTATGGCATTTTTAGTGATGGAAATGCTATATTGAAGGCAAGATCCACTCTTCAAGCAAAAAAATCCAACGTGGAGGGCAAGGTGGTGAGAGCAGACAACCAATAGGTAAATGCAGGCAATAATAAAACTGTTCTCAGAAACAAGTGTATAATCCCCCGAATCGAGTTAGGTTCTACCCATCTGAAAAGAAATTGCTACCATTAATCACTATTAATTTGGAGGATGTCAAGACATTGCATTTCTGGCAAGGCATTTTCAGTTTTTTAAAATGATATTGCTTATAATTTTGACTGTGTCTCCCAAGGAAAAAACAGAGATATCACAGAAGGGATCTGTATACTCTAAGAAATTTTTGTATTTACTGTCTGGAAGTCCAGTGAATGAGAAAAAATCTGTAGTGCACACATACAAACATATAATGCTCTCTAAAACCCAACTAAAAATATGCATGTTGACTCTAAAATTATGTTTATATATTGTGTCCTATGCTATCATACTGTGTCTCCAATTCTTTCCTGATTTACTTTTTACCATTACTGCACTAGTTCCAATTAACCGAGTAGAGGAAGAGAACTACAGATATGAATCCAAAAGGAATCACTGCAAAGCAAGTTCTTTCTGAAAGTCATTCTAGTGTTTTAGTTTCAAGTGCACTTCCATATTCCCAAAACTCATGACAATAAAAATTCTCCAAACAGCCTTAATGAAACTACTCCCTCAAGAAAACAAGTATTCTGAAAATATTTCTTACGTTCCTTTAAACGACTAAGCTACTTTACAAAATGGTACACTTAAAACATCCATTTCACTGTATATAAATTTTACTCTTACCCCTTCAAAGTCAACTCCAGCTAATGTTATACGACACACTAAAATGCTTACAGTGAAGTATACTGATGTTTGCAATTTGAGATGAATCAGAACAAAAGATGGATTGATGGAGAGACGGATGGATATGATAAAATATATAGCACATATTAATTGCAGAATCTAGGTAGTACATTTATGGATCCTCACTATAATTCTTTCAACTTTTCTGTTTGAAAAACTGTGATAAAATGGGAGATTTAGGGGTGAGGGGAAAGACTAAAGAACTTTTAGACCCTCACAGCTAAGAACTCTGCAGTTTGATTAATTCAAACTAATTTATGAATAATTATCACTTTAAGTCAGCAAAATTACTCATATTGACACGTAAGACATGCATGGATTTTTACTAATTAGCATAATCTCTCCCCTAGTATTCAACACTTCCTCACTCATAAGACAGAATTTACTGACTTGCACCAGGTAACCAGGAACTGTGCTATATACTTATTTACTAATTTAATATAATCTCACAACTAATTTAATCCTCACAACTACTCTCAAAGTAGGTAGTTATTATTCCCACTTCACATATGAAGAAACATAGGCAGGGAGAAATTAAATTATTTGCCAAAGTTCACAAATCAAGACTAGGATTCCACTCAGGTATAACTCCCAAAACCCATCTTCTTTTGTGGACAAAGGTGAGAGCACAAAGAAACATATCTCATCATCTAGGAATAAGAACAGTTTTCAAGAGTAATTAATCTTAACGATTAAATTTCAAACTAACCTGCCTTTTTTGCTAAAATATGGTAAAGGCACTATTATCATTTTTTTAGAGAAAGATTTTGAAAATTGCCAGTGGTCACAAGGTAGGTAAATGGTGATGCTGTTAAAAAAAATCAAATTCTCCTTAGAACCAATTTCTGCTAAACTATATATCAACAAAATAAAAAAGGACTAAACAGCCGAATTTCCACTAGAAACATCAGTTAAAAGACAGGAGTTATCAAAACATTGTCAATTAGGAAATAAACTTACAGCTTTGAAGACTCAGTGGATAGATAGCACACGCACAAATGATAGACGACCTAGGAAAACAGCTTCAAGATAATGCAAAATTTATAATTTCTTACATCTCCAGTCAGGTCCAGTGAGGTCTAAAGCACGAATACCAAGGTGATTTTAAAACAATTAAGATAATGCAAAAGAAATTGCTTGATAAACTCTGGATAAGCTCAGTTATCAACCCTGTGTATTCAATAAGCTGGAGCTTATTTTTCTCACAGGAGCTTACATCTGAAGATCTCACCACTGGAAGTACCTACCTTTAGCAGTTTTAGGTATGCGAACTCTCCACTTCTCAAATTCTGGGCTAAGAGAAGACCAGATTCACCTACTTGAATAACCAGCCAATAGCAAGGTAAGTCCATGAGGAAGAGTGGGGGCTTCAACAAAACATTAACAAGACTAACTGCCAGTTCCTGATGACCCAGCCTAAGTAAGAAAGGGCTGTAGGCAAATAGCTCACCTGGGGAGCGGACTCCGACTCAAAGACCGTTTGCTCATGAAAGGGCTGCTGGACCGTCTGCGACCATAGGGACTGGGTGATCTCCCACTGTAAGAGCCACTCCTTTCATAGCTGGAAGAACGTCTCCGACTATAGGGACTCACAGATCTTTGTCGTCTACTGTAGGGACTGGGTGACCGGGTGCTGGATTGGTAGGCCGAAGGCTCCTTGTAAGGAGGGCTAATTGATTGCCTTCTTGAGGTACTTCCAGGACTCTTCTTGTAGGAGTCATAATTACTAGAGGTGTGAGATCTTGGGGGACTAAGGTCATAATCTTGGCCATAAGAAGCTCCTGACGGGCTATCATCTTGCTTGGGGCTGTCAGACCATTTCCTGTGAGGACTCCTGGATCTCCGTTTGGGGCTGTCCACTGTTTTGTAGCTTTTGGGTGTTTCCCTTTTCCGATGACTTTTACTCCGGTCTTTGTGCCCAGACTTCAACTCACGTTCTTTCCGGGTCTTCTCTTTATGGAGTTTGGATGACCTGGATTCTTTGTTGCTGCTGCTTTTGGATATCTGTGCCTTCCCATAGTCCTCATTCTCTTCATTTGAACGCTTTGAACTTCCTGATACCCGGTCCTTCATCGATCCCGATTTGCTGGAGACTTCCTGGTTTTTTTCTTTTTCTGTTTGTTTAGTTTTTAGTAAGTCCCGGGAACGTCTGTGCTGGTGGTGACGATGTTTGTGCAGACGGTCACTCCGATCAGTTCCACGACGTTCATCATTCTCCCTCCTGTCCAGTTTGAAGGCCATGTCATCAGAGAAGGTATCTGAATCAGAGCTGATGTCATCATACTCCACCAAAGGCTTGATAATTGTACCCAAAGGTGCTGCTTCGGGGGTCACTAACCCCATGTCTTTGGAGTGCTTGGATTTATGCCGCTTGTGCTTCGACACCAAGCGGTGACGCTCTCTGCTGTTGGAGCTGCCACCTCCCGATGACGGCTGCAAAGTTCCAGAAGCTCCTCCACTCCCGTCCTTCTTGCCCCCATGTCTCTCTGGATTGGGCATTCCCTTTCCCCTAGCCGCAAAAAGGGGAAAAAGTTCCCCAGCACTCCAAAAAGTAACCCCCACCCTCCCCCCCAACCCCACGCCTACCAAAGCGCCCCTAGAACGGGGTGGGGAGGGAAGGGACGGTAGCCCAGGCTCCTCCTCCCTCCCGACGCCTCAGCACCCTCCTACATGAGGTAGGGGGTGAAGGAGCCAGAAAAGAGATGAGAGTTCCTCAGCAGTGGAGTTGCGAGACAACGGTAGCTGCTCAAGTCTGTTTCCCCTCCTCCCCCCGCCGAGCCAGTCCTCAACCCGGGCGCTCGGGAGGTCGAGGAAGTAGGAAGCCGACGGCCTGGGGCTGTGGGGCCGACTCCGGCTCTAGGGCCCTGTGAAGACTGCGCGGGCCCTTCCCCTACCCGGTAGCCCGGCTCGGGGCGGCTTCCTGTCGCTGGGGTCCCGCGGCCTAGGTGCCTCACGCCCCCTTTGTCCCTCGCTCCTGAGGGAGCCCCTCTTCTTGCCTCCGCCTCACCTTAACACCTCACACACTCACTCGCTCCCTCACACAGACTCAGTCACACACTAGGTTAAACCGAAACGGCACTTAGAGGGGGGGGGGAGGGGGCAAACCCAGGAAATACCGCGAGAATCCTGACGACTCTCGCGGTATTTCGTGCTTCCCTTTCACCTCTCACCACGGCTTGTTCAAACAACGCGAGAGTAGGTCCTGAACAAGAAAACGCGTTCCGCCAGATTCTCGCGATAAGCTCCCCGCTCTCCATTTGAGCAAAGCTTTATTGAAACGGCGGTAGAATTTTTTGTTTGTTCAAAACTTTATTGGTAACTCATTGAACAAAAACTCCCAGGCTCCGGCACAAAACTAATTTTGCGTACTTTATGACAACTCTTTTAACTACCGGTATGAAAATATTGTTAACGGGACAAAGGGCGAGTGTGGGGCCACTTCAACCCAAGTCCTTAAGTATTAACAATACCTCCTTCCATAGCGTATACTATGTGCCTCATCTCTAATTCTCATACTACCCTGCAAAACGCGATATCATCTTCCCTATTTTACATATAAGGAAACTCGGAGTCACAGAAGTTATATAACTTACGATAACGAAGCTAGTCCAGCAAGTGCCAAAAACGAGATTCAAATTCATGTCTAACACCAAAGCACAACTCTTAAATAGTGTGGCACTTGCTCTCTCCACTCTGTTTAAAATCTTAACCTGAAAACTCATCACCTCTTCGGATTGTCTGTGGCTTTTCTGGAATCATTTAGCCTTTTATCTTCACACAGAAGATTATAATTATGAACAAGTAGAACATAGTATTCATGAGCAAGAAAAAATAATATCCCTTCATATTTTACCTTTCAGAACTTTGCACACATTAGCTCATTCCATCTACACAGTCATCTGAATAGGATTGTATATGCGAGGAAACTAAGGCACCAAGGACTCAAATGACTTATCCAAAATCTTCATTCATTTATTCATCAAATTTATCCATGAGACTTTAAGGCCCTCTTCTGTGAAATAGTGTCCTTTCTCTAAGGCCATCAAGCAAGATATAGAGAAAATATTCATACCACAGGATATAAGATGATTAATGTCATAAGAATGATACAGAGCACTGCAAAGGTTCTAAAGGAGGATGACAGTGTTAAGAAAAAGTTTTATAAATGTAGGGCATTTGAATAGGATCACGAAAATATGTATAACAAAAGTGGGAAGACCAGGGTCACATGGGTGGCTCAGTCAGTTAGTGTCTACCTTAGGCTCAGGTCATGATCAGGGTCCTGGGATTGATCCCTACATTGGGCTCCTTGCTCAGCAAGGAGCCTGCTTCTCCCTCTGCCTACCGTTCCCCCTGCTTTGTGATCTCTCTCTCTGATAAATAAATACATAAAATCTTTTTTTTTTTAATGGGAAGATTAGCCAGTAAATTAGGGCCCAGAAAGTACCCTGAATGTAGGCAGAAGAATCCACTCTAAGAATCACTCCTGGAAAATGTTCTTGTTGGGGAGCCTGAGTGGCTCAGTTGCTAAGGGTCTGCCTTCCACTCAGGTCATTTTCTCCCTGTCCTGGGATTGATTCTCAAATTGGGCTCCCCGCTAGGCGGGAAACCTGCTTCTCCCTCTTCCATTCCTCCTGCTTGTGTTGTCTCCCTTTGTAAAATAAATAAAACTTAAAAAAAAAAAAAGGAAACAAGTGCTGACAGTTAAAAAAAAAAAAAGGAAAGAAGATGTTCTTGTTCCTTTTGGTCAAATGGATACCAAAAAGAAAATTTTTGACCTGCTGTTGGAGCTGCCACCTCCCGATGATGGCTGCAAAGTCCCAGAAGCTCCACCACTCCCGTCCTTCTTGCCCCTTTTTGAGTCCATAAACATTTGCTAAAAATGAAAAAGGTAAACTTTTTAATTAACCATGGGAGGAAGTTTAATGCCATCAAGAAAAAAAGGATAGACATAAGTACTGGAACTCAGGTATGGTAACTCCCCATTCATTGCTGCCAGAGAGCCTGGATATAAAAGTCCCCACCAGTGTCTAACATGATGGCCAGTGGGATGATGTAGCAGCCAGCTAGATGAAATGACTGAGACACCTTATCAAACACTGGCATGAGTTCAGCAAAATCACTCTGATTTTTTATATATTCTAAATGAGATTAAGTTTTTGATCCAGGATATACTCACACCCACGGTAAAATAGAAAAATGGGAACAGCAGAAGGAATTAATGGTAATGTGCCAAATGAAATCTTGAATAAAATTCGTATAAATTAAACAGTAGTGAAACTTTCTTAATTATTGGTTACCTATTGAAGACTAGAGGCTCCTAATGAATGAATGAATGAATAAATGAAGATTTTACTGAATTTTTCTATTTCTATAGTACTGTTCAATTTTCCACAGAACTCTTTTAAGTATGTCAGTAGATATCAGTTGAACAAAAATCCAATGAGGTGGCCAAGATTGGTATTACCACATCCATCTACTAAAGGTTAAAACCGAGACTCAGGAGTTGGAATACACTTCCATTAAGTGTAGGAAGGGCCAGGAACAGAGAAAGCTCTTTCTTTAATCTTAGATCAGTACTCTTTCTATTGCAGTACACTTTCTCTTTTTAGTGGATACATTTCTAAAGATTTTTTTTACACTGTTAACAGTTTTTAATGTATTAAATCTAAGTTCTGTCAATTATATATAGATAGGGATATAGCTATATTTCTTAACATCAAAGCTGTGGCTAAACTCACTTTTAAATTTAAGGTTCCAAGCAGTGGGGTTTATTTTCTGAACTTTGAGCAGCCTTTTCTCCCAATAAGATGACTCCCTCCTATAACAACCTGTGTACATTCCATCATAAGATCAACTATATTTTAGTTACCAATTTTTCTGTGTATCATTAGATTGGGGGCACCTTCAAATCCAGAGAAGGTCGATTTCTATTCAAATGGTATCTATAATAACTGAATGTTAAATCTCCAAATATTCTATAATGTGATTTAAAATCCTCACATTCAAAGAAAAAACTTCTACCAATCTTTTGGTTTAGTTTGTACTAAATCATTTTTAAAATCTGTAGCTTTGAGGCATTTTATTATAAAAAGCTAACACTCGTATACATAAACTAACAAGAACTTAAAATTCATCACACATTTACTTCATTTTTTAGCTTGACCTTCTAGTAAATCTTTAGCTTCATTGATTTTGGCTGCTATATAAGGAGATCCTCCCTTGTCTGGGTGATTTAAAAGCATAATTCGTCGATGAGCATCTCTTATTTTTCCCTTATCGGCAGTAGGACTTACGCCTAGTATTAATGCTGCTTCTCGTTCGTTTTGTCATTTTGGGTTCAAACCCACCTCTACAATAGCCACCACTGAAGGCAGATTTTGGTAGACGCTGAAAAACTTGTTTTACTTGAGGCTCCATATGTTTCATGGCTTGCAAAACATAACGGCCTGCAAATCCTGCAGCAGCAATGGTAGTCCAACTGCTACCACTGTACTTGCCATGGCTCTGGCTTGGCTCCCGGGCCTCCACTGAGAGTGTGGTTCATCCCAGCCCCAAGGCCGCAGCCACCAATTCCCACTCCTCCAACAGACAGCCTAAAGTTTTTTTTTGTTTTTTTTTTAATGTATTTGACAGAGAGAGAGAGATCAGAAGTAGGCGGAGAGGCTGGAAGACAGAGAAGGCAGAAGCAGGCTCCCCGCTGGGCAGGGAGCCCCATGCGGGGCTTGATCCCAGGACCCTGGGACCATGACCCGAGCCAAAGGCAGGGGCTTAACTCACTGAGCCACCCAGGCGCCCCTTGGTGGATACATTTCTACTCTAGTCTCAATAATCTCTAAATAAAGCTGGGAAAAAATTTTTACTCTAGGAAATATATTTTGTCCAAGTGTTTAAATACAAAATCAAGTATAAACTGCAGAAATTTGTCCAACGATTGGTGAAAATAGTGCTTTTTATAAAATAAGGGTTGCTTCACTCTACAGAAAAACTTTGAACTGAGAAATTCCAGGACTGCACGATTTGCTTTATTTGCATGACCTCTTAGGACAGGGAGTCAGGGCAACTTTATGAACTCCAAGGTAATCAGTTAGACGAAGGCTGTACTTTCCCTGTAAATCCCTCAAAGCAAGTCAGAAAGTGTCTCTTTAGGCTGTACTCAAGACGAAATATTTACCTAAAGTCAATAACTCCCCCAACCCTGCCCTGGATCAATTTATTAGTTTAGATTTTAGGTTTAAAGAGTCCTGTGAAATCTCCCTCAAAGCTTAGTCATTGGGGCACCTGAGTGGTTTGGTCATTAAGTGTCTGCCTTCAGTTCAGGTCATGATCCCAAGGTCCTGGGATTGAGCCCTGCATTGGGCTCCCTGCTCAACAGAAAGCCTGCTTCTCCCTCACCCACTCCCCCTGCTTCTGTTACCCTCTTGCTGTGTCTCTCTCTGTCAAATAAATAAATATATTCCTTTTTAAAAACTTAGTCATTTAAAATTTGACCAATGTCCCCTTTTTGCCATATATAAAGATTGCTCCTATGTGCACCTTGAATGATTTTCTTGTTTAATGACATGTCTCTCCTTTCTTTACTTTTGGAGTACAAATTTTTCAATAATGTCATTTTATCCGCATTTTCAGATGAGAAATAACTTCTTATTCTATTCTGTAACCAAATTTTCGTAAAGTTTACTTTATTTTCAAGCTTAGAAGCTTTAAAATTACCTAGCTACACTTGGTATAGACATTATTGTGTACAGTTTCCATGAGGAAATGTAGCTGTATATCTAATATTGATATTTTGGGCACAACAATAAATTAACAAAAAATTTGGGGGTACTGAATATTGTAACCAATCATATTTTCAGAATTCTAAATCAAGTGAGTCCATCTAAGTTTGGGGCTGTGTTTGTATTACCAGCTCCTACCTAATACACAAGTATTAGGATTCCATCAATGCTTGTCAGCATTTGATTTGATTTGATTTGATTTAAAGATTTTACTTATTTATTTGACAAACAGAGATAACAAGTAGGCAGAGAGGCAGGCAGAGAGAGAGGAGGAAGCAGGCTCCTTGCTAAGCAGAGAGCCTGATGCGGGGCTCCATCTCAAGCCCCTGAGATCATGACCTGAGCTGAAGGCAGAGACTTTAACCCACTGAGCCACCCAGGCGCCCACTTGTCAGCATTTTAAATATAAATTATCTTTCAGGGGTGCCTGGGTGGCTCAGTCGGTTGAGCATCTGGTTCTTGGTTTCAGCTCAGGTCATGAACCCAGGGTCGAGGGATTGGGCGGTGAGATGGGCTCCACACTCAGCAGAAAGTTGGCTTGAGAGGATTCCCTCTATCCCTCTCCCTCTGCACCCCCCTCCCAATTTGTGCATTCTTGTTCTCTTTCTCTAAATAAATAAATAAATAAATCTTAAAAAAATATATAGGGTGCTGGGTGTCTCAGTCCTTAAGCATCTGTCTTCGGCTCAGTTTATGATCCCAGGGTTCTGGGATCGAGACCCGCATCAGGCTCCCTGCTCAGCAGGAAGCCTGCTTCTCCCTCTCCCACTCTCCCTGCTTGTGTCCTCTCTCTTGCTATCTTTCTCTGTCAAATAAATAAATAAAATCTTTTTAAAAATAAATATGAATTATCTTTGAATATTCTCACTTGGATAAAATGCTCTCTGTACCTCAATTTTAAGGTTCCTAGATTTACATTATATAATATTTGGAACACACTTTTAAAAAATATTTTATTCATTTATTTGAGAGGTAGCAAGCAAGAGAGATCGAGAGCTAGTACACACAAGGAGGGTGAGGGGCAGAGGCAGAGGGAGAAGCAGGCAGCCCGATGTGGGGCTCAATCCCAGGACCCCTGGATCATGATCTGAGCTGAAGGAGGACGTTAAACTGACTGAGCCACTCAGTGGCCCTGGAACACATTTTTATATTAAAAGTATTTATTGGGCGCCTGGGTGGCTCAGTGGGTTAAGCCGCTGCCTTTGGCTCAGGTCATGATCTCAGGGTCCTGGGATCGAGTCCCGCACCGGGCTCTCTGCTCAATGGAGAACCTGCTTCCCTTCCTCTCTCTCTGCCTGCCTCTCTTGTGATTTCTCGCTGTCAAATAAATGGATAAAATCTTTAGAAAAAAAAAAGTATTTATTGATTATCTGAAATTAAAATTTAACCGAGTGTTCTGTGTTTTATCCAGCAACCCTATCAATTTATCCCAACAATATGCACTCCTGACATGTATCGGGGGCTGGGCTAGGCAATGTTATTAGACAGTAGTGAAAGAAGTGGACCAGGTTAAACCTTACTGGAGGTAGCAATCTTTTTTTTTTTTTTTTTTTAAGATTTATTTATTTATTTGACAGAGAGAGAGAGATCACAAGTAGGCAGAGAGATAGGCAGAGAGAGGGGGGAAGCAGGCTCCCTGCCCAGCAGGGAGACTGAAAAGTCAGTAGAGATCCACCACTTAATAATCACTGCAGGGAACTAGATAAAATCCAACTTTATCGCAGCTATTTTCAAAGACGTTTGGAAAAAGAACATTAAAACAAAAACAAACAAGACAAAACAAAACAAGCCTTGACTATGTTAAGAACTTTCACCGAATACTAGCTTTGTATTTTAGCCAGCTTCTTCAGTTGCAGTGGAGACAAACTTCTCAGCATTACTCCAGATTTCTCCTTGTGTGGATTTACGGAAAATCGTACTGTGTAGTACAAACTAAACTGCTTCTTTTTACTGTGATTACAAAATAGGGACACTACCAGTTGTGATACACCTTGGTATATAATTAAAACCATCTGATGCCCCTAACTGCTACAAGTTTACCTTAATCCAAAGGTAATCCTAATACCAAATCCTATACCAAATCTCCCAGATCTTAAAAAAAAAAAAATTGGCATTGCGTGAGAAATATTTCTGAAATTTGAGAAAAAAATTAGGAAATGGGAACTAAGTGAATTGGGCGGGCTTGGAACGTCGGGTTACAAAGAGCCAATATCATTTTAATTTTTCCATCTAGTACCTCAAGAAAGCGTATTATCTTTTTTTTTAAAGATTTTATTTATTTATTTGACACAGAGAGAGAGAGAGAGAAATCACAAGTAGCCAGAGAGACAGGCAGAGAGAGAGGGGGGAAGCAGGCTCCCTGCTGAGCAGAAAGCCGGATGCGGGGCTTGATCCCAGGATCCTGAGATCATGACCTGGGCCGAAGGCAGAGGCTTAACCCACTGAGCCACCCAGGCGCCCCAAGAAAGCGTATTATCTTTAATAAAACATATCTGATACCAATAACTAGTCCTTCAGTAAAGAGATGCCGGGATTTTAATTTACAAACGCCTTTGCCATTCCGAAGAAGAGTCAAGCGCCGACAGTCAACAAGTACCATACCCACACGCGCTTGAAACAACCAAGACCGAAGGAAAGGCATGATTGGAAAAATCTCGCGAGAAGCACCGCATTCACTATTTTTCGCGATATTTTGGTGCCCAGCCTTTTTCCTATCTCTCGCAGGATCACGGTTAATCTCGCGGTATTTGGGAAGTTCCGTTGGGAAGATGGCGGCGGCCGGGAGCACCCTTCTCTTCTTGCCGCCGGGGACTTCAGACTGAGCCTCCCCGGGAAGAGTGGGGACGGCCTGTGCCCTGCGTCCCGGGAGCCCGAACCAACTTGGTTCCCTCGTTAGTGGTGGGGAAGGGCTTATCCTCTTGTGTAGGACTCAGGACTTCCCCACCGTCAGGATGAAGGCTCAGGGGGAAACCGAGGGTGAGTGACTTGAGGGGGGAAAGCAGGGGGCGGGACACAGCTTGGGGGAGCCAATCTGTGAGAGGAGCTAGGGGGCCGATGCCTCCGTGAGGGCAAAGCTCCCGAGGTCGTGGAGTCCAGGAGGCGGGATAGCTTCTGACTGTGCCTTCTTTGGTGATCGAGGGCTCTGACTTTGGTGTGGTGGGGGCTCTCAAGTTCTGTGAAGGTTTCCTGCTTAGCTAGGGACAATCATTTGGGCCTCAGGACATTTTTAGCCTAAAGTTGATGGAAGACCAGGCGAGTGAATCTAAAACTTGCTTACACCTCGTGGGTGTCAAGTATTGGAGGATGTTTTGGCGTGAGTGAAATGATTAGGACCTCATGATTTTAAAACCCACTAGTTTCATAGAATGTCACAATGTTCAGATCTTGTATCACACTGTATATTTGTAAAATGCGTTGCTTTTCATCCTTTCAGTGGCTGGACTAACTCACAACTGCTGAAAAAACAACTTTTCTGTGGAACCTTACTTAGATTCTCTGAAGTTCTACACTCTTAAATGCTTCCTTAGCATTTTGGATATAGATCTGTTAATAAGGATCACTGTATTAATGTTTACCCATCGGTCTTCTCCACTTTCAGCTCTATTAGATCAGGGAGCTTGCCTTACTCATCATTGTGTAGTCCCTGGCACAAAAAGTGGTAGAGCATTCGTGTAAAGTAATTATCATCAGGCTTTTTGAGGAAAAGGGGGGTGGGGAGTGTATTTTAAAGGAGAGGAAAAAGAAAGGTTTACTCCTTGGGTGCGTGAGATTGGTGAGTGTAAAATGGAAACTGGATGCGGCAGAAATTTTGTCTTAATTTGCCCATTACTGTATCCCCAGCATATAAAAGAATGCTTGAGTGAGTGAGTCTTGAAAGTGGAATTGTCAACAATGTGTTCAGAACTGTAAGCTGGCTGAAACAGCCTCCAAACTGGTTTTCCAGAAGATGAGGACATTGGAGGAAGGAATTTGAATCTTGATTTAGAAAATGTCACCGCCTTAACTGTGATTGCTGATATTCTATTCATCTTTCTTTCTTTCTTTCTTTTTTTTTTTTTTTTTAAAGATTTTATCTATTTGACAGACAGAGATCACAAGTAGGCAGAGAGGCAGGCAGAGAGAGAGGGAAACAGGCTCCCCGCTGAGCAGAGAGCCCTATGCGGGGCTCAATCCCAGGACCCTGGGACCATGACCTGAGCCGAAAGCAGAGGCTTTAACCCACTGAGCCACCCAGGCACCCCTCTATTCATCTTTCAGTGCCAACATCACCAGTCACCTTTTCTGTAACATCCCCAGGACTGATACTGAACTTTTACTTTTTTGCGTTTCAATTGTAATGTGTCTGTTTTTAACACCGTATCTCATTTTTGCTTTCCTTGATGGTTATTTCCACTTTACGCACACCTCCTCACAGATACCATCTCAGGGGGATTGTGTGTTTTTGTATTGCCAGTGGTCTCTAGAACAGGTTCTTATTTATACTAAGAAGCCCGCATCGGGCTCTCTGCTCGGCAGGGAGCCTGCTTTCTCCTCTCTCTCTGCCTGCTTCTCTGCCTACTTGTGATCTCTATCTGTCAAATAAATAAATAAAATCTTTAAAAAAATTAATAAAAATTTTAATTAAAATTGTACTACAAAAGTAATACAAGTAATACAAATTCAAAAATAAAAAATCAACTAAATTTCAGTAATGAAAATTATAATTCAGTAACAAAAATTAGGAGGGCTGGAGAGCACGGAGTTGTTCAGTCCAGGAAACTGAGGACTTTTCTACCTTTCTCTGACCTCTCCTGGAAACTCATCTTTTAGTCATTGACATATTCCGTATCCATATAGTTCTAGTTTGATTTCAAACTGGAAAAATTAAAATGGCAAATACAGCCTGTTGTCTTTCTTTCTCTCTTTCTTCCTTTCTCTCTGTCTCTCTCTCTCTTTCTTTCTTAGATTTTATTTATTTGACAGACAGCAAGAGAGGGAATACAAGCAGGGGGTATGGGAGAGGGAGAAGCAGCTTCCCACTGAGCAGGGAGCCTAATGTGGGGCTCAATCCCAGGACCCTGGGATGGATCATGACCTGAAGCGAAGGCAGACACTTAACAACTGAGCCACCCAGGCGCCCCTACAGTCTGTTTTCTTGATAATACTTATACACTAATCTCTTAGAATTATGTCAAAAAATTAAGAAAATCCGTATTTCACATTGAAAACCTACTAACTATAGTAAGGCCATGTTCAGATATATGCTCTACATATATCATGCAAGGGATTTCATGCATATCATGTAATGATTTTGTCACTAAACGTAGTCTTGATCCTGAAACATAATTAGAGGTGGTTCTTTTTTTGGCTTTCATTAAAAGACTGAATAGAAATCATTTATATTCTGTGGTGTTCATTTGATTAGACCCCAATTTCTGTGTCTTTTTGTTATTAAAACTAAAGTATTTGTATATTTTGAAGTAAATGGTATTAAAAAATATTTTCACTGAGTTTGTTACCAGGACGAAGTATGGGGGGGTTTTTTGCAAGTAAAATTGTGGAGGTCTTGAAAGAAGAATTTCTAATGCTGTTTTCTGATTTATATCGTAGAGTCGGAGAAGCTGAGTAAGATGAGTTCTCTCTTGGAACGGCTCCATGCAAAATTTAACCAAAATAGACCTTGGAGTGAAACCATTAAGCTTGTGCGTCAAGTCATGGTGAGGATTATGCTGGTGGATAAAGTGTCGTGCTTTGATAATTATTTAATAAGCTAAGCTCCCTGTGTAGATTTTTTCCAAATTAGTTATTATGGTATGTCCTCAGTTTTTTGTCTATTTGTTTAAGACTGAGTGTGAGAGCATGAGAGGGCAGGGCGGTGTGAAGGTGGGAGTTTCAGAGAGAGGGAAAGAGAGAATCTCAAGCATGCTCTGTGCCCATTATGGAGCCTGATGTGGGGCTCGATTTTTTTTTTTTTTTTTTAAGACTTTATTCATTTATTTGACACAGAGAGAGAGATCACAAGTAGGCAGAGGCCCTGGAAAACTTTACTTCTTTGATTTGACCTGGGCAATGGTTATATGGATGTGTTTACTTTGTGATAATTCATGGATCTGTTCACTTAAATTTATATACTTTTTAATATATATGTTATACTTCAATGAAAGTGCCCTCTTCTTCCTACCAAATCTTACTTTGGATCCAGAGTAAGTTCAGTTTAGTAGATTATTATTAGTGTTTAAAATGACCATATCAGTATAGCCCTAGCAAAAGAACTAAATTTGCTGTCAAAAGACCTATATTTGAGGTACTTACTACTTATGTGACTTTGAACAAATTATTGACTCTCTGAGTTTCCTCATCTGGAAAGTAGAGGCACACAGTACCATTTGCTTTTCCACATAGTTTTGTTGTAAGAATCAAGTGAAATAATGGATATTATAGTTTGTGTTGCTAAAAGATTTCTGTAGGAGTGGCTGGGTGGCTCTATGGGATGAGCATCTGCCTTCGGCTCAGGTCATGATCCCAGGATTGAGCCACATGTCAGGCTCCCTTCTCCCTCTCCCTCTGCTTGCTGCTTCCCCTGCTTGTGCGTGTGCATGCTCTCTCTCTCTCTCTCTGTCGAATAAATAAAAATCCTTAAAAAAATATAAAAGATTTCTGTAACTGTAAATTTGAGAAATGTATATATATTTTCTGGCTGAGGATTATGTACATAGAATGTGGCTTTTTCTTTGTATTATTTTGTTTAATGCCTTAAATAAAAGAATGGCGGTTTTTCCAGTATGGGGATTCAGAGGTTGTCATTTTTATACTACCAGGTAGCCATATTCTACTTTGAAATATGGTCTGTAAATGATATTGTCATTAGAGAGACATCATGAAATAGAAGAATTGCAGGTGGTTACTAAAATCCTCTCATGGGGAACCAGTGTCTGGTTTGGTTACCAAACCAAACCACTTTGGTCTTCACATTGAAAACCAACTAACTATAGTAAGGCCATGTTCAGATATATGCTCTACATATATCATGCAAGGGATTTCATGCATATCATGTAATGATTTTGTCACTAAATGTGACAAAATCTGCTTTTCACTTTGCTTCCGCTGTCTGCTTTTCACTTTGCTTATTTGCTTATTCAGATACCTAATTTTTTTTAATACTTTTTTTTTTAATATTTTATTTATTTGACAGACAGAGATCATAAGTAGGCAGAGAGAGAGAGTGAGGAAGCAGGCTCCCTGCCAAGCAGAGAGCCCGATGCGGGGCTCGATCCCAGGACCCTGGGATTGTGACCTGAGCTGAAGGCAGAGGCTTTAACCTACTGAGCCACCCAGGCGCCCCACCTAATTTTTTTTTTAAGATTTTATTTATTTATTTGACAGAGATCACAAGTAGGCAGAGAGGCAGGCAGAGAGAGATGAAGGGAAGCAGGCTCCCCACTGAGCAGAGAACCCAATGTGAGGCTTGATCCCAGGACCTTGGGATCATGACCTGAGCTGCAGGCAGAGGCTTTAACCCACTGAGCTGCCCAGGCACCCCTCAGATACCTAATTTTATTGGTGTATTGAGACTTTGGAAGTTTTGAACAATTGTGATAGTAACAAAATCTCAGTAGACTAAAATGGAAATCAGATTGTCAATTTATTAGTTTACCACAGAGGGTTTATCTTTCCACTTAGCAAAATATTGGTATTCACTGTCCAGAGCAACCCCTTATCTATTCAAGGGACAAGGGAAGCCCTGTTATTAATTCAGTCAGATGTTTGTTTTATGAAGATGGAATGAGAACAAAGAGATGGATTTAGGGCATAGAAAAGCCTGAAAAACTATCCTTGTATCATAAAACTTTTCACATTTTTAGGGACTGGAATGTTGTGCAGAGAAACTTCCTTGGATAGGATTAGAAAAACTGTCAAATCTTTTGCTCTTCGGGAGTCCTTTTTTCTAGACTACACATTCTGTTTCTTGGAGTCAATCTAATTTTACTGAGGTTTGGTTTTATTAGATTACATGCGAATCACCTTGTTAGATTCAGGAATTTCCAAATATCCTGAGCCATTTTATTTAACTGACTAAACTTAGGATGTAGTTACTTCTGCAGGAGGCTGATCTCACTTATTACATTTGATTCTTCCTAATTTTTGATTCTTCCTAATCTAAAATAAGATCTGGGCATACCTTTTTCTACCCTCATGTATATGGATATGGAAGTATCCATGTTTATGAACTTTTCCTTGTGGATGAATGGATAGAATAAAAGGGGACTATAGATTATCTTGAGTATATAGAGTATAAAGACTATAGCATTTGGTCTGTAGATTATCCTGAAATATTACTACTAGGAGAAGTACATTTACCTGAAACACTGTTGACTTCGTTAATTTCTACCTCAAGTGTTTTCTTAACAGGAGAAGAGGGTTGTGATGAGTTCTGGAGGGCACCAACATTTGGTCAGCTGTTTGGAGACTTTGCAGAAAGCTCTCAAAGGTCTGTAATATGAAATATGCTTTGAAATATGTTTTTGAAATATGCTTTCTTAAAATGCCCAATATAAAAAGACTGTTTTATACTTAATAGAAGAAATGTAAATTGAGATAGATCTACTTTCTATGTTAGGTATTACTCTTGCTTTCACTATGGAGTTGAGATTAGCTCTTACCTGAACTTTTTTTTTTAAAGATTTTATTTATTTATTTGAGAGAGAGTGAGAGAGAGCATGAGAGGAGAGAAGGTCAGAGGGAGAAGCAGACTCCCTGCGGTGCCGGAGCCTGATGAGGCACTCGATCCCAGGACTCCAGGATCACGACCTGAGCCGAAGGCAGTGGCTTAACCAACTGAGCCACCCAGGCGGCGCTTACCTGAACTTTTGAAAGTTTTTTTTTTTTAAGATTTTATTTATTTATTTGACAGACAGAGATCACAAGTAAGCAGGGGTGGGGGAAACAGGCTCCCCTCTGAGCAGAGAGCCCGACGTGGGGCTCGATCCCAGGACACTGGGATCATGACCTGAGCCGAAGGCAGAGGCTTTAACCCCCTGAGCCACCAGGTGCCCCAAAAGATTTATTTTTGATCCATCTTGGAGGCTGGTAGAGATTCAAGAGTTAATTGATGGAGGGTAACTGTAAGATAGCAGGGAAAAGTTCTTTTTTTTCTTTACATGTTCTCTTTTAATTAACTCACAGTAAGATGGACATTTAAACTCTAATAAAAGAGTTTTACATTGTTTATGGACAGTGTTTTTAGGGAAGGAAATAAAATTTAAATTATGAGCTTGAATATTCATACTTAAAATTACTAGTTCTGTGTATTTGGGGGGAAAAAATTAAAAACCGATTTTAATTTTCCATCACAAATGAACCTGATTCAGCTGAATATTGTTTTTTTCCCCCCTTGGGTTTCCTTTGAAATCTCGAGTCAGAGTGGGTTCCTACAACCTTCATCTCCCCTTCTAACATTTCCTTCTCTAATGGTTAATAATCCTTGTTTAGTTCATCAGAATGTAGAGGATCCCACTTTTGCTTCTTCCATCTCAACACAGCGTCTCAATGTTGAAAAACTCTGGTAGCCCTTTCCAGTCTGTGGAAATAACCATAGTATACAGAGGCAGAAGCTGGTACTTTTTTTTAAAATTGTGGTAAAATATGGGCGCCTGGGTGGCTCAGTGGTTTAAGCCTCTGCCTTCGGCTCAGGTCATGATCTCAGGGTCCTGGGATCGAGTCCCGCATCGGGCTCTCTGCTTGGCAGGGAGCCTGCTTCCTCCCTCTTTCTCTGCCTGCCTCTCTGCCTACTTGTGATCTCTCTCTGTCAAATAAATAAATAAAATCTTTAAAAAAATAAATAAATAAAATAAAATTGTGGTAAAATATACATAACATAAACTTCACCATTTTAACCATTTTAAGTTATAGTTGAGTGGCATTAAGTACATTCACATTGTGTGTAGCCATCACCACCACTATCCATCTTAGAACTTTTTCATCTTCCCAAGCTGAAACTCTGGACTCATTAAACAATGAGTTTCTCCCTCTCCTCAGCCATTGATTACCATCATTCTACTTTCTTCAAGAATTTGTCTACTCTAAATACCTCATATAAGTGGAATCAAACAATATCTGTCCTTTTGTGACTGGCTTTTCAGTTAGCATACTGTCTTTAGTGTTCATTCATGTTGTGGCATGTATCAGAATTTCCTTTTTTTGAAAAGCTAAATAATATTTTTATGTATATACATTTTATTTCTTCATTTCATCCTTGAATGGACATTTGGTTTGTTTCTACCTTTTGGCTATAGTGAATATTGCTGCTATGAATATTTTAACTTTTTAAAAAAGATTTTACTTATTTATTTGTCAGAGAGAGAGAGAGGGAGCACAAGCAGGAGGAGCGGCAGGCAGAGGGAGAAGCGGGCTCCCCGCTGAGCAAGGAGCCCAATGTGGGACTCGATCCCAGGACCCCAGGATCATGACCTGAGCCCAAGGCAGGCAGATACTTAATCACTCAGCCACCCAGGCGTCCCTTGAATATTTGTTTTAATGCTAGTTTGGTTTTGATGTTAAATCTTCCTTACTCTAGCGTGAGCAGATACATGTGTCTTTTTGAAGTTAAAGATAACTTATCCCAAATGAGCAATGCAGAAGGGAGAGGAGAAAGTCCAATAATTTTTTCAAATAGAGGTCTTTTTTTGAATAAGCCCCCCCAACATGGGGCTCAAATTCATGACCCCAAGATCAAGAGTCACATGCTTTACCAACTGAGCAGCCAGGTACCCCTCAAACAGATCTTTTTTTTTTTTTTTTTAATTTTTTTTTAAGATTTTATTTATTCGATAGAAATCACAACTAGGCAGAGAGGGAGGCAGAGAGAGAGGAGGAAGCAGGCTCCCCAAGGAGCAGAGAGCCCGATGCGGGGCTCGATCCCAGGACCCTGAGACCACGACCTGAGCCGAAGGCAGAGGCTTTAACCCACTGAGCCACCCAGGCGCCCCTAGATCTTTTTTTTTGACCCTTACTACTGCCTAGGTCATAGCTGAGTCTTAGCAATGAACTTGTACAAATTATAAGCATTTGAACTATTGAATGTAATGGCTTGGAAGGATGGATATAATCTTTAGGATGTTTCAGTCTTTGAAGAATAAAATTTTAAGTCATTTGGAGCATTTTGGTGATTTCCCTTTTTTATCCTTTCCTAGTAACATCTTTACCAGCAATGACTGACCGCTTAGAGTCTATAGCAAGACAGAATGGGTAAGTAGTCTATCTTCCGTAGAAGCATTTAACTTAGTGTTGACTTTGGGTGGCTTTATTTGTGTCTTCTATTAATTTTTGTTTTGATTTGTTCCTGCTAGACTGGGCTCTCATCTCAGTGCCAGTGGCACTGAATGTTACATCACGTCAGATATGTTCTATGTGGAAGTGCAGTTAGATCCTGCAGGACAGCTTTGTGATGTAAAAGTGGCTCACCATGGGGAGAATCCTGTGGTATGTGTTGTTGATATTTCACTGGAATCTGTGGGGTTTACTTAGGGACATTAATTTTAAAATGAATTGTTGGGGTTTGAAATAGCTTGGGTTTAGATTTTTTCATGAGCCACTGTAGCGATGATGTGATGGGCTATAATACCCATAACTCTAGAATTTAGAACAACATGGGTCCATCTCTGACATCATCCAAAGGCTTTGACAAGTGGAGACACTAGAGGAACGCTTTCCATATCAACAAACATGAGCCGCAGTTGAACAATAGGTGCTGGGGATACAAAGTTCCTTAAAATCCCTGTCCTCAACGAGCTAATAATCAAGGACAGATAATCTTACACATAGCTAACGTCTCTGAAAAAGCCTGTAATAGAGATGAATGTTTAACGTGTATAACCAGACAGTTGAATATGGACTCCAAGGATGGCATTAAAAGGAGGTCCTAATGTTCTAAACAAGCTATTGAAAGTTGATTCCTTTATAAACTAGTTCATATATTTTGATCTTTAATTTCCCACCCCAACCCTATGGTTTACTAAGTAGAAAGAAGATGCTTTTTGATATCTTAATATAAGGATTTTCTGTAGTTTTAATATTTTTGTTATAAAGCATGTGCTTTTAATAAAAGAGAAAAAATTTTGATGTCTTCAGAGGCCTTAAATTAGTTTAAAGTTTTAACATGATTTCTTTAATTTCAGAGCTGTCCAGAACTTGTACAGCAGCTAAGGTAGGTAAAAGACATTTATATTCTGATATTGGTAGACAGTGCACTTCTTTATAGCTAGTCTTGAGGCTGATCAGAAGTTACTTCTGAAGAAAATATTTATTTTCTTGGATCAGGATTTTTCAGAGACTGTATTTGTTCACTTTCAGAATTGACTTACCTTGGGTTCTTTTTCTTTCTTTCTTTTTTTTTTTTTTTAAAGATTTTTATTTATTTGGCAGAGAGAGAGATCACAAGTAGGCCAAGAGGCAGGCGCGGGGTGGGGAGCAGGCATCCTTACTGAGCAGAGAACCCAATGCGGGGCTTCATCCCAGGACCCTGAGATCATGACCTAAGCTGAAGGCAGAGGCTTAACCCACTGAGCCACCCAGGCACCCTTTACCTTGGCTTCTTAACCTGCTCCATCTACCCCAGGGTTTCTCAGCCTTGGTAGCATCGACAGTTTGGATTGGAAAACTCTTTGCTCTAGGGCGCTACCCTGTGCATTTAACTACATCCTTCGTCTTTCCCCACTATTTGCCAGTAGTATCTCCTGACCTGTGACAATCAAAAATATCTGTCAATATTTTCATATGTTCCCCGGAGGACAATCACTTTGGGTTGAAAACTACTGATTTAGCCTCAAGAATTCTGTGTGCAACAAAAATAAATAGAACCTAATTATTGAATCAGAGAAGGCTTGAGAAAATTGAATCTATACTATGGGAAGAACTTTTTTTCACTTTGAGAAAAATCATTTTACATTTAACGTATATGTGTGATAAACTCCCATCATAGTAGCAGTGCCAGACTTCAAGAGTTTCTTAGTAGTTGATGGTATTTCCCCCTGGATTATCCTTTCCTTTTAAAGATTTTTATTTATTTATTTGACAGAGAGAGATCACAAGTAGGCAGAGAGGCAGACAGAGAGGAGGAGGAAGCCGGCTTCCTGCCGAGAAGAGAGCCCGATGGCATGGCTCGATCCCAGGACCTGGGATCATGACCTGAGCCAAAGGCAGAGGCTTTAACCCACTGAGCATCCCAGGCATCCCTATCCTTTCCTTTTAAGTCGAGTAGAAATTTACTTTCTGGGATTTTGAGAAAGTCATGATACCAATTTTATGTCTTAAATACAGCAAAGTTTTTAGATACTACATGGAGATGGCTTAAGATGTTAATGTTGAGGAAATAAGTTTTATACTTGGCCTTTGCAGTGATCATTTTAATGTATTCATAGCCAAATGTGCCAAATTTGAACCACTTTTTAAAAATTGGCAACATAAAAACAGCCCTTTTATGAGTTCATTGACTTAGTTAAGTCTAGCAAAGGTATGTTGCCAGAATAGTCCAGAAAGCCAATATTTCTGGTTCTAATCTGAAGTAGGAAACTGCACCAATTTATGAACTGGTGGTGTTTTAAAGTTAATTTGTAAGTATGTTTTGAAGTGGGAAGCTCAGAAATAATATTAGCCTTTACATGCTATTTTTAGTCACTTGGTATAGATAGTGATTTTAAGGTAGGGGGTATTTTTGCTGCTGCTCTTGTTTTGTTTTGTTTTATTGTCTTCATGGCATTTTGGGCACTAAGTGTTCAATTTTTGCTCAGTAAATGCGCAGTAAATGCCTTAAAATCTGACATTGTTAGGGCAATTTAGCTTTCAAGAGACTTTTTCTTCTTTTTTTTTTTTAGTTTGAAAAAAGATACAGAGAATTAGAATTGTTGAGTTGCGTTGGATTCCTGAGCCTGCCCACAGAACCCAATTGACTAAGAATCCAAGCCTGAATATTGAGTTCTAGGATGCGAGGGGTCTAGTTAGTAGTTTCTTTTTCCTGGAGCAGGTCTAGTCATACGAACATTTTGTGGTTTGCCTCCACAGTACTTACCTCCTTTACTCTAGGTCTCCCCTCTCTCTCCAGGTGTTCATTTTCCTCTCTGCTTTTAGGTTGCCATAAACATTCATGCAAATGTTCTATCTTCCCCATTTATTTATTTCCATTTCCTCTCCAATCAAAAATTTGTTTTCCTCATGACATCCAGTCATCTTAGTTACATATAAGGGGAAAAGAAAGTGATTTATTTCAACCAAGTCTCATTAGTTAGGATTGAATTATTGGAGTATATGAATTATTAGGTCTTTTTGACTGTCTTTTAAGGTGCTTCCGAGTACCTTCTCTAGATAAATGGGATAGAGAAAGGAAAACATTTCATTTTCTTTTGCTACTTTTGATTGATTCTAGAAAACTTTGGGGGGGAAAGAGTAAACCAAATTATTAAAATTAGTTTTAGGTAGCCATGATTTTTGGCGCTTTGCATTAAGATTGAGTAGTAATTGTATGTTTTATTCTCTTCCCTCTCCCCCAAACTCCTTATAGGGAAAAAAATTTTGATGAATTTTCTAAGCACCTTAAGGGTCTTGTTAATCTTTATAACCTTCCAGGAGACAAGTAAGTATTTTTTTAATTTTTTTGCTTTTGTTGGAAAAACCAGTATAGATGTAAACAATTTTGTGCTTGGAAACTTACCAGTCTTCTGCCCTATCTTATTTGTGATTTCTTTTCATACTGACAACCTATAGCTTCCAACTTTATATCTTTCAAAGCTATTTGAAGTAAATAATTTCTGTATAATTGTTTATAATGCTAAAAGAGACTAAATCCTTGAGATGTCTTCAACATACTGATTTTTAAGCTGAAAAGTAATTAGTTGTGGAACTGGCTCATCATTTTTATTTTTAACCTACCTGGGATTCTGTTAACTAGCCTGGCTCTTTCAAACAGAATTGCCCTCTAGGCTATGTTAATGTTTGTTTGTATGTATGTGTAAGTATATATTTTTCAGCTGCTTGACTCTCGTTCTCTTCATCTTCGTTCTAGCAAACTGAAGACTAAAATGTACCTGGCTCTCCAATCCTTAGAACAGGACCTATCTAAAATGGCAGTTATGTATTGGTAAGACTGGCTAATGTGTCAATTCCATATGACCCTCTGGATACTTTGTTTTCAAAGCTTTTCATCTGGGGGTTGCTAGGGTGCTATATTACCTTATAGCTTCATATTATTATGTATTTTACCTATATCGTATATCTTGTCCATCTCCTTTTACTTTCCAAGTGATTGCATTTCATTTTCTCAGTATGTCTAAGTTGTTGGTTGATACTCCATCAGTTTTATTTGAAGACTTGTCAAACCTGGCCTCACATCTGATAAATAATAGTCTAGTTGTAATTTTTGTTCACCATATCACAAACTGGTTTATACTTGTAAATAGTCTCTTTACCTTGAATGTGAAATACAATTGTTATATGTCCAGTTATAGGACAACTTACTAAGGTAGTATTCTAAAACTTTTAACAGCTTCTTATTAGGACATTGTGCACTAATACCTTCAGGGCTTTAATACAAGCAAACATAGATCATTTGTCTCATAGGAAGGCAACCAATGCTGGTCCCTTGGATAAGATTCTTCATGGAAGTGTTGGCTATCTTACTCCAAGAAGTGGGGGTATGTGATCCTACTTTGCTTACTTTGAAAAATATTTATAAAAGATTTTATTTATTTATTTGTCAGAGAGAGAGAGTTCAAGTAGGGAGATCAGCAGGCGGGGGGGAAGCAGACTGCCCGCTGAGCAGGAAGCCCAATGGGGGGACTCAATTCCAGGGTTCTGGAATTGTGACCAGAGCCAAAGGCAGACGTTTAACCAACTGAGCCACCCAGCCGTCCCAATTTCATTTTATTTTTTAAAGACTTTACTTAGGGGTGTCTGGGTGGCTCAGTGCGTTAAGACTTTGCTTTCATCTCAGATCATGATCTCAGGGTCCTGGGATTGAACACCGCATCAGGCTCTCTGCTTAGCAGGGAGCCTGCTACCCCCTCTCTTTCTGCCTGCCTCTCTGCCTACTTGTGTTCTCTGTCTGTCAAATAAATAAATAAAATCTTAAAAAAAAATAAAGACTTTATTTATATATTTGTCAGAGAGTGAGAGCAAGAGAGAGTGTGCACACAGGCAGGGGGAAGGAGAAGCAGGTTCCCTGCTGAGCAAGGAACCCGATGTGGAACTCCATCCCAGGACCCCAAGATCATGACCTCAGCTGAAGACAAGACACTTAACCGACTGAGCCATCCAGGCTCCCCTATTTATTAATTTATTTTTAAAGATTTATTCATTTATTTGAGAGAGACACAGAAAGAGTGTGCAAGTGATGTGCGGGGGAAAGGGCAGGGGGAAAGGTAGAGAGAATCTCCAGCAGACTTCCTGCTGAGCATAGAGCCGAGATCATGACCTGAGCGGAAATCGAGTCGATCAGTTAACCCACTGAGCCATTGAGGCACCCTGAAAAATGTATAAATGTTTTATTTTAGTTAAGGAGTCATTACATTTATACCTTGGTTATAAGCAGAGGGAGAAAATTACCAGTCATTTGTGTGTTTTTAAATGGTTTCTAAGGTATTAATACCTGCCTTTCCCCAGTTACATTTTTATTTTATTATTATTGTTATATATATATATTTAAATATTTTATTTATTCAAGAGAGAGTGAGTGAGAGAGCATGAGAGGGGAGAGGGTCAAGGGAGAAGCAGACTCACCACTGAGCTGGGAGCCCGGACTCAATCCCGGGATGCCAGGATCATGACCGGAGCCAAAGGCGATCACTTAACCAACCCAGGTGCCCTCTACCCCCGTTACACTTTTAAATTGTGAAGTAAATTATTGCCACTAGATTCAATTTTTAGGGTTCATCATATTTCATAAGTTATTTTGGAGCATATGAAATTTACTTTCTCATATATAGTTTTGTAAAAATGGGAACGTTTTTATTTGCAATTTACCTAATAAAAACAGTGATGTTTTATTTTGCGTAGGTCATTTAATGAATTTGAAGTACTATGCCTCTCCTTCTGACCTGCTGGATGATAAAACTACATCTCCCATCATTTTGCATGAGAATAATGGTAAGACTTTAACTGAAAAGCAACTGAAGGTTTTCTTTAGTGTTTTAAAAATATTTAAAATAATTTGAATGCCTGAGGGGCGCCTGGGTGGCTCAGTGGGCTAAAGCCTCTGCCTTTGGCTCAGGTCATGATCCCAGGGTCCTGGGGTCGAGCCCCATGTCGGGCTCTCTGCTCAGCAGGAGGCCTGCTTCCTCCTCTCTCTCTGCCTGCCTCTCTGCCTGCTTGTGATCTCTGTCTGTCAAATAAATAAATAAATCTTTAAAAAAAAAAAAAATAAAATAAAATAATTTGAATGCCTGAGCCTGGCTGTGTATTTCCTGATTTGCTACTTCGTAATAAGTTTGCCATCCTACCAGAGTTTGCTGTTCCTATCAGATTTTTCATCTGATTCACATACACACTCTTAAGTATAGATACATGTATGTGTACATACATATAATAGTAAAAGCTTAACAGGTGCTTTTGAACAAGCAAATGAATGAATGAAAAGGTGTAAACCATTTGACTTGAAATATTCCCCTTTAATCATTACTTCAAAGGTGAAGAGATTAGCCAACTCACTAAAGAATACAATAATGGATGCTATTTTCTATTTGCATTTTTTATTTTTTATTATTATTTTTTTAAGATTTTGTTTATTTATTGAGAGACAGAGATCACAAGTAGCCAGAGAGGCAGGCAGAGAGAGAGGGGGGAAGCAGGCTCCCCGCAGAGCAGGGAGCCCGATGCAGGGCTCGATCCTAGGACCCTGGGACCATGACCTGGGCTGAAGGCAGAGCCTTTAACCCACTGAGCCATCCAGGTGCCCCTCTATTTGCATTTTTTAAATTTTATTTCTTATTAGAACAAAGGGGAAGCCCATTGTGGGGCTTGAACTCACAACCCTGAGGTTAAGACCTTAGATGAGATCAAGAGTCGGATGCTTTACCAACTGAACCACCCAGGCACTCCCTATTTGCATTTTAATACACTGAAACAGTGAGAATCGGCTTAATACTTCATTTGGTCCCCTTATTGTAACTTAACTCATTGACTATCCTATAGTCATAATTCTATTTAAATGCATTCTGGAATTGGAGAAAATAATTAAGTGTTGGTAATGAGCTTTTAAATTTTTTTCTTCTTTGGACTGCATTGTTTCCTATATTTTGTTTTATTTACTGACAGAAATATTGGTTGTAGAAGGTAGCTTCTCGCATTTCTAAATCATATAGGTATTCTGGCAAATTAGGGCTGACAAATTAGCAGAAGTTAGCCTGATTTTTGTTTTTAAATGTTAAGATCCTTGTAATTTGTGTTACTTTGGAGAATACTCTTTTTCTTTCCTATTCTCAGTTCCTCGATCATTGGGCATGAACGCATCAGTGACAATCGAGGGAACATCTGCTATGTATAAACTCCCAATTGCACCATTAATTATGGGGTCACATCCAGTTGACAACAAATGGTAAGTTAAGTATAATGCTAGCAAGGTTCATTTTTTCAACTTCAAGCCCAGTATGAAACAAGTATGACTTTGACTTGCCTCTTTCCTCACTTGACTTTCTAGAGATTAACTTTTTATTTTATCCATTTAATTTCTCTTTTCATTATCTATTTGAGTGTTCCTCTGTGAAGTCTGTTTATAGAACACATTGTCTATCCTGAGAGAGAAAGAGAAGAACTGTACTACTTCTAATTTCACTGGTTTAATGACTGCTTTTTTTCCTTATGTTGATCATGAGACTTCTGTTGATTAGAGTACTAACTAGAGACTCAAGATAGATGCTTTATTAAATACTTTAGGGTTAATAAATAGGATGTTTTGCAACTGGGGGAAGAAGGTTGAAAGATGAACTTTTTTTATGACTTATTTATCATTTATTTGAGAGCATGTGTGTGCGTGTGTGCACACTAGCAGGGGAGAGGAGCAGAGGGAGAGGGACGAGTAGACTCTGCACTGAGCACAGAGTCCGATGCTGGGCTCATTTCGGAGCTTGATCCCATGGCCCTGAGATCATGATTTGAGTTGAAATCAAGAGTCGGGTAGAGGGGCACCTGTGGTGGCTCAGTGGGTTAAGCCTCTGCCTTCCACTCAGGTCATGATCTCAGGGTCCTGGGATTGAGCCCCGCATTGGGTTCTCTGCTCAGCGGGGAGCCTTGCTTCCCTCTCTGTCTCTCTGCCTACCTCTCTGCCTACTTGTGATCCCTCTCTCTCTGTCAAATAAATAAATAAAATCTTGAAAAAAAAAGTCAGATGGATGCTTAACTGATTGAGCCACTCAAGTGCCCCAAAAGTGAACTTTTTAAAACCTTTTTTAAAAAATTTATTTAAGTAATCTCTACAACCAGTGTGGGGCTCATACTCATGATCTCAAGACCAAGAGTCCCATGTTCTAGCGACTGAGCCAGTCAGATGCCCCAAAAGAGTGAACCTTTGATAGGCTTTTGTTAAATGATATGGGCATGTCTAAGAATGGGTGTTTAGATTTTTCATTTTTATATGAAGTCAAAATCCAACCAACCTCCTCCCTTTTTTTTGAAGGACCCCCTCCTTCTCCTCTATTACCAGTGCCAACAGTGTTGATCTTCCTGCTTGTTTCTTCTTGAAATTCCCCCAGCCAATCCCAGTATCTAGAGCATTTGTTCAGAAGCTTCAGAACTGCACAGGTGAGTTTTAAGCATCAAGAACTAATTCTTGGGGCGCCTGGGTGGCTCAGTGGGTTAAAGCCTCTGCCTTCGGCTCAGGTCATGATCCCAGGGTCCTGGGATCGAGCCCCACATCGGACTCTCTGCAATGCGGGGAGCCTGCTTTCTCCTCTCTCTCTCTGCCTATGTGTGATCTCTGTCTGTCAAATAAATAAAATCTTAAAAAAAAAACAAAACAAAACGAACTAATTCTTGTTAAAAATTGGAAAAACAAACTTCAAATTCAGATGATCTTAGACTTTCAGTCTTAGCCTCAAGGAAGTACTGATGGGTATGAATGTCATGTGCTTTGTACTAGTAAATGCTTAGTAAGTACTTTTTCAATAAATGGATGAATGAAATAGAAGTCATGAAGGGAAAACTGAGCTGTCAACATTTTGATGTTATTATGATCATCATGTTGATCCTTATTTTTCTAGGAATTCCATTGTTTGAAACTCAACCAACTTATGTACCCCTCTATGAACTAATCACTCAATTTGAGCTGTCAAAGGACCCGGACCCCATACCTTTGAATCACAACATGAGATTTTATGCTGTAAGTAAAGCTCCATAGATTGTTGTAGGTTAAATTTGAACCTATGATCAGAATCTTCCTTTATCGGATTACTGAGGTCAGAAACGTTCTTTTGGACTACTGGATCATATCCTAGTTCCTCATTCAGGCAGGAAATTACAGAAATTTCTGAAACATACTGAAGAAAAAGAACATGAGCTTCCAAGTCAGGAAGTAACAATGTACATTTCATGACCAAAATTTCAGATGAAAGTCTCTTAATAGTATCCTGAACTTTTATAAGTTTGTAAGTAGCTGTTAAGAATTCTTAATGTGTAATTCTTCCAAGTGTCATGAGCTTTAATCTGAAAACATCTTTCAAGTACATACAGAGAAGAAAGTGCTAGATTGAATAAAATAAGGAAGGTTCCAAAACCTCATCTGGACTTGAATTTATTTGAATGTTTGAGGACAGTCTAAAGTAGTAGTTCCCAAATTCTGATTGTGTTACAAACATACAAGGTATTTTATTAAAAATAGCGATTTTGCATTTATGGTTTAGGGGCTCTTTTATATAGATTTTTATATAGTTTATAATTTTGTTAGGTTAGGAAACCACTAATAGAACATTTATAGAAAAGGGGTCTTTTTGGCCAAGTGAGTAATTGGCCTTTATAATGTTAGCTGACCAAAGAATTCACTGGGGAGTTTTATTATTCACTGAGAAACTGCTGCTGATTTTTGAGGAGTAGGGGGTTTTCCCAGGATATTTTGTGGTTGGAGCACGATTGGTGAGTAAATAGTGTTCATTTCCTTTGTTCTTTTTGCCCAGGCTCTTCCAGGTCAGCAGCACTGCTATTTCCTCAACAAGGATGCTCCTCTTCCAGATGGCAGAAGTCTACAGGGAACCCTAGTTAGCAAAATCACCTTTCAGCACCCTGGCCGAGTTCCTCTTATCCTAAATCTGATCAGACATCAAGTGGCCTATAACACCCTAATAGGAAGTTGTGTTAAAAGAACTATTCTGAAAGAAGGTATTGCCTTTCCTTTTGATATACCTACTGGCAAATGGAAACTGTTTGTTCTCATGGTTCTCTAACTTGGTGGCTTATCATATCTCCTGTGGAGCTTTTATAACTGGTTTCCATTTGCAAGTGAACTGAATTAGAACCTAAGTGGGAGGAGTTGGGAATCTAGTTTAAGCTCCACATACAATTATGATGGAACTAATCCATAAACTGGCATTTGGAAACCACTGTTTTTTTTTTTTTTTACAGTGGACTTAACTCTTTTTCTGCATACAGTAATATAATTAGGTACCTACAGGCCTGAATCTTACAATAGGTATAGAAGATAGAACTTGGGATGCTATGGAAAGAGATGATTTCTTTCTTTTTCCTTCTTTCTCTCTCTCTCTTTCTCTTTCTTAAGAAATCTCTAATTCATAACCCTGAGATCAAGAGTTACATGCTCTGCCAGGTGGCCCAGAGATGATTTCTTGAGATTTAAATTTTAGGTGGTTATGACAGTGCTTGCCAGCTTTTAGTCCTGCCTGAGTGTTTCCTGTCCCCATTCTTTGGGGAACTCAAGCATATAGCTTAAAAAGGGGTAAGACCCATGCCCTTTTCTTTTTCTCCCAAGATTCTGGAATGCTGATATTTTTCAAACGGTCTGCTGTTAGAATCCCTGATGAAACTTTTGGCTGCTCTAATTAACTGTAGTTAATTTTTTACCTTAGTTGTAAAGCACTTCAGTGAGAGAGCTGTATTAGTGGGAATGGCAGGCAAAAAGAAACAAAGAAGGCAAATCCGGAGATCTCTTTTTTGGGAATAAGAATTGTTTTAGAGGGGTGCCTGGATGGCTCAGTCCGTTAAGTGTCTGCCTTCAGCTCAGGTCATGATCTTGGAGTCCCAGGATTGAGCCCCATGTTGGGCTCCCTGTTCAGCAGGGTATCTGCTTTTCTGTCTCCCTTCACCCTTCTCTGCTGTGTTCTCTCGCTCTTGCTCACTTTTTCAAATAAATAATAAAATCTTAAAAAAAAAAAAAAAGACTGCTTTAGAAATGAGAAAATATTAGAGAGACTAATGACACTGAGTGTGTGCAGGTGTGCTTATGACCTTTCTATTTCATGTATTTGAATGAATTCATTTTGAATTGAATTCATTTGAATTCATACATGAATTCAAATTTCATGTATTTGAATGAGAATTCTCCAAGTAGTTTGAGGGCATCTGGAAATAGTTTTTGTAAGATAGTTATGAAGTTAGTCCTGCAAGATGTGTGCTTTTTCCCAGAAAGTATGTGATCCTTTTCTCTGGGCTGCCAGTATGTTTGGCTTAATGACCTATGATGATAGTTAGGTATTATATGTGTATTTGGCATAAGGATGTCATTTTATTTATTTACTTAATTATTTTATAGATTTTTTTATTTTAGAGAGACTGCAAGCAGGGGAAAGGGCGAAGGGAGAGGGGGAGAGAACCTTCAAGGAGACTCCCTGCAGAGCCCTGAGATCATGACCAGAGCCAAAATCAAGAGTTGGCTGCTTAACCAGCTGAGCCACCCAGGCACCCCATGGATATGACTTCATTTTTTTAAAGATTTTATTTATTTATTTGACAGAGCACAAGCAGGGGGAACAGCAGGTAGAGGGAGAGGGAGAAGCCAGCTTGTGATCTCTCTGTCAAATGAATAAATAAAAAAAATTTTTTTTTTTAAAGATTTTATCTATTTATTTGACAGACAGAGATCACAAGTAGGCAGAGAGGCAGGCAGAGAGAGAGGAGGAAGCAGGCTCCCCACTGAGCAGAGAGCCCGATGCAGGGCTCGATCCCAGGACCCTGAGATCATGACCCGAGCCGAAGGCAGAGGCCTAAACCACTGAGCCACCCAGGCGCCCCTAAATAAAATTTTTTTAAAAGATTTTATTTATTCATTTGACAGACAGGGATCACAAGTAGGCAGAGAAGCAAGCAGAGAGAGGGGGGGAAGCAGGCTCCCTGAGCAGAGAGCCCGATGCAGGGCTCAATCCTAGGACCCTGGGATCATGACCTGAGCCGTGGTAGACCACTTATGACTGGGCCACCCAGGTGCCCCTGGGATTTAGTTTTTAAGGAGACAGAATTTCGTTCTGTATACTTAGGGATTATTATTTACTAATGTCTAGTCTTATATCTGGTTGATTATTTTATGATCCTTTACTTTGCCTTTTAGATTCTCCTGGCCTCCTCCAATTTGAAGTATGTCCTCTCTCAGAGTCCCGTTTCAGCATATCTTTTCAGCACCCTGTGAATGACTCCCTGGTGTGTGGTGAGTTGTGAGGGGGTTAGCACTATTCTTAGGGCAGTGGTTTGGTCCGTTTATCTTCTTTTTGAAGCCAGAAACTGAATTTCTCTCAACTCGTATATATTTTGTCTTTCAGTGGTAATGGATGTGCAGGACTCAACACATGTGAGCTGTAAACTGTACAAGGGGCTGTCAGATGCACTCATCTGCACAGATGACTTCATTGCCAAAGTTGTTCAAAGGTAGCACTGGCCCTTTTCCATCAGAGTCCCATTAATGCTGTTTTGAGTATCACAGTGAATGGGAATTTAGGAAGAAAGAATTTAGTCACCGCTTTGAATTCACCTTTCTCTGCTTTGAGATTCAAAAGCAATGTGAGCTTTGGTTTTTTGATTATCTTTATGAGAGTAATAGGAAATAAGGTAGATAACTTTAGGTCCAGTGTTAGGGTTGTTTTAGGAGGAGACAGCTGAAATAAGATGTAGGTGTCCCCCCCCCCCAACTTTACAACACTTTTTAACATACGTAGTATGTCAAATGTTGGCATGTGGGAAGATAAACTTAAGCCAATCAGCTTCCCAGAAACATTAATATGTAATTTTGGATTTTTCTAGAGTAGGTGCTTGTGGTCTGTTTCGTAAATAAATTTTATTGGACCATAGCCCCATCTATTCATTTATATATTGTCTGTGCCTTTTTTTTTAAGTTTTTTTTTTTTTTTTTTTTTTAGAGTGAGTGTGCAGGGTTGGGGTGGGGGCAGAGGGAGAGAGAATCCCAAGAAGACTCCCTGCTGCGTGGAGAGTCTGATTTGGGGCTTTATCTCAGGATTCTGAGATCATGACCTGAGGTGAAATCAGGTCAACTGACTGAGCCACCCATGTGTCCCTATATATTGTACATGGTGCATTTTTTAATTTTCCTCCCTATGGTGCCTTGTGAGCTAAGATGGCAGAATAGTTGGACAGAAACCAGGTGATATTCAAAAGCCTAAGATACTACTATTTGGTCTTTTAAGAAAGGTTGCTAAAATGTTCTAGAGCAGAGTGTTTTAGAAAATACATTATTAGGGGCGCCTGGGTGGCTCAGTGGGTTAAAGCCTCTGCCTTCGGCTCAGGTCATGATCCCAGGGTCCTGGGATCGAGCCCCACTGGGCTCTCTGCTCCGCAGGGAGCCTGCTTCCTCCTCTCTCTCTGCCTGCCTCTCTGCCTAGTTGTAATTTCTGTCAAATAAATAAAATATTAAAAAAAAATACATTACTAAATTTATCTGTAAGATAGAAACTGCTTTGCTTTAAAATAATCAAGATTTTATATCAATAATAGCATTTTTCACAGTATAGATTTGGGATGATCTTAGCCATTAAGGTTTAGAATTTGTTGGCTCAAGGGATTATCCTAGTGGTTCATTAATTAAGAGAAATAGCATATCCCATTAATCACATGTGAAGCCCCAAAGGAAGGCATTTTCTTACTGAGTTCATTTTTTTAAAAAAGATTATTTATTTATTTATTTGACAGAGAGAGAGAGAGAGAGAGAGAGAGATATCACAAGTAGGCAGAGCAGCAGGCAGAGAGAGAGAGGGGAAAGCAGGCCCCTGCTGAGCAGAGAGCACAATGCAGGGCTCAGTCCCAGGACCCCAGGATCATGACCTGAGCTGAAGGCAGAGGCTTTAGCCTACTGAGCCACCCAGGCGCCCTGTCTTACTGAGTTATTATCAATTTTCTTTTAGTTCAGTGTGACATCTAATTTGGACTCTTGTTTATGTTTGTGGTTTGGTTGGTTTTTGGTAGTGCTTCAAGAGAGGTTTTGAGATTGCCTACTGATACAGATTCTTTTTAGAATGAATTTGCCCAAAGCTCTGGCAATTTATTTTATTTTATTTTTTAAATTTATTTTAAAAATTTATTTTTTAAAAAAGAATTTATTTATCTGACAGAGAGAGACACAGCGAGAGAGGGAACACAAGCAGGGGGAGTGGGAGAGGGAGAAGCAGACTTCCTGCTGAGCAGGGATCCCGACGTGAGGCTCAATCCCAGGACCCTGGGATCATAACCTGAGCCGAAGGCAGACACTTAACTGAGCCACCCAGGCGCCCAGCTCTGACATTTTATAGAACTATTTCTGCCTTTCAGGTTATTTGCCTTACCTGAGAATTGCGTATTGCAAACCTCTGAGGGCATATCTGAATCTCAGGCAGAATTAAACCCTGCTTTCCCAAATAAGAATTGTTTTCCTTTAGCAGCTAATACACTGCTAATTTTGTTTTTTCTATCTTATCTTACAGATGTATGTCCATCCCTGTGACGATGAGGGCTATTCGGAGGAAAGCTGAAACCATTCAGGCCGACACCCCAGCACTGTCACTCATTGCAGAGACAGTTGAAGACATGGTGAAAAAGAACCTGCCCCCGGCTAGCAGCCCAGGGTATGGCATGACCACAGGCAACAACCCAATGAGTGGTACCACTACACCAACCAACACCTTTCCGGGGGGTCCCATTACCACCTTGTTTAATATGAGCATGAGCATCAAAGATCGGCATGAGTCGGTGGGCCATGGGGAGGACTTCAGCAAGGTGTCTCAGAACCCAATTCTTACCAGTTTGTTGCAAATCACAGGGAACGGGGGGTCTACCATTGGCTCGAGTCCGACCCCTCCTCATCACACGCCGCCACCTGTCTCTTCGATGGCCGGCAACACCAAGAACCACCCGATGCTCATGAACCTTCTTAAAGATAACCCTGCCCAGGATTTCTCAACCCTTTATGGAAGCAGCCCTTTAGAAAGGCAGAACTCTTCTTCCGGCTCACCCCGGATGGAAATATGCCCGGGAAGCAACAAGACAAAGAAGAAGAAGTCATCAAGATTACCACCTGACAAACCCAAGCACCAGACTGAAGATGACTTTCAGAGGGAGCTATTTTCAATGGATGTTGACTCACAGAACCCTATCTTTGATGTCAACATGACAGCAGACACGCTGGATACGCCACACATCACTCCAGCTCCAAGCCAGTGTAGTACTCCCCCAACAACTTACCCACAACCAGTACCTCACCCCCAGCCCAGTATTCAAAGGATGGTCCGACTATCCAGTTCAGACAGCATTGGCCCAGATGTAACTGATATCCTTTCAGACATTGCAGAAGAAGCCTCTAAGCTTCCCAGCACTAGTGACGATTGCCCACCCATTGGTACCCCTGTTCGAGATTCTTCAAGCTCTGGGCATTCTCAGAGTGCCCTCTTTGACCCTGATGTCTTTCAAACCAATAATAATGAAAATCCGTACACAGATCCAGCTGACCTAATTGCAGATGCTGCTGGAAGCCCTAGTAGTGACTCTCCTACCAATCATTTTTTTCCTGATGGAGTAGATTTTAATCCTGATTTGTTGAACAGCCAGAGCCAAGGTGGTTTTGGAGAAGAATATTTTGATGAAAGCAGCCAAAGTGGAGATAACGATGATTTCAAAGGATTTGCATCTCAGGCACTAAATACTTTGGGGGTGCCAATGCTTGGAGGTGATAATGGGGAGACTAAGTTTAAAGGCAACAGCCAAGCTGACACAGTTGATTTCAGTATTATATCAGTGGCTGGTAAGGCTTTGGGTCCTGCAGATCTTATGGAGCATCATAGTGGTAGCCAGAGTCCTTTATTGACTACTGGAGACTTAGGGAAAGAAAAGACTCAAAAGCGAGTAAAGGAAGGCAACGGCACCAGTAATAGTAGTCTGTCAGGGCCAGGATTAGATAGCAAACCAGGGAAGCGCAGTCGGACTCCTTCTAATGATGGTAAAAGCAAAGATAAACCTCCAAAGAGGAAGAAGGCAGACACTGAAGGAAAGTCTCCATCTCACAGTTCTTCTAACCGACCTTTCACTCCACCTACCAGTACAGGCGGATCCAAGTCTCCAGGCAGTTCAGGAAGGTCACAGACTCCCCCAGGTGTTGCCACACCACCTATTCCCAAAATCACTATTCAGATTCCTAAAGGCACCGTGATGGTGGGCAAGCCCTCCTCCCACAGTCAGTATACCAGTAGTGGTTCTGTGTCTTCCTCAGGCAGTAAAAGCCACCATAGCCATTCTTCCTCCTCCTCTTCCTCATCTTCTGCTTCCAACTCAGGCAAGATGAAAAGCAGTAAATCAGAAGGTTCATCAAGTTCCAAGTTAAGCAGCAGTGTATATTCTAGCCAAGGGTCTTCTGGATCTAGCCAGTCCAAAAATTCATCCCAGTCTGGGGGGAAGCCAGGCTCCTCTCCCATTACCAAGCATGGACTGAGCAGTGGCTCCAGCAGCACTAAGATGAAACCTCAAGGGAAGCCATCATCACTTATGAATCCTTCTTTAAGTAAACCAAACATATCCCCTTCTCATTCAAGGCCACCTGGAGGCTCTGATAAGCTTGCCTCTCCAATGAAGCCTGTTCCTGGGACTCCCCCATCCTCTAAAGCCAAGTCCCCCATCAGTTCAGGTTCTGGTGGTTCTCATATGTCTGGAACCAGTTCAAGCACTGGCATGAAGTCATCTTCAGGGTTAGGATCCTCAGGCTCACTGTCCCAGAAAACTCCCCCATCATCTAATTCTTGTACAGCATCTTCCTCTTCCTTTTCCTCAAGTGGTTCTTCCATGTCATCCTCTCAGAACCAACATGGGAGTTCCAAAGGGAAATCTCCCAGCAGAAATAAGAAGCCGTCCTTAACAGCTGTCATAGATAAACTGAAGCATGGGGTCGTCACCAGTGGCCCTGGAGGTGAAGACCCAATGGATGGCCAGATGGGGGTGAGCACAAATTCTTCTAGCCATCCAATGTCCTCCAAACATAACATGTCAGGAGGAGAGTTCCAGAGTAAGCGTGAGAAAAGTGATAAAGAAAAATCCAAGGTTTCCACCTCGGGGGGTTCAGTGGATTCATCTAAGAAGACCTCAGAGTCAAAAAATGTGGGGAGCACAGGTGTGGCAAAAATTATCATCAGTAAGCATGATGGGGGTTCTCCCAGTATTAAAGCCAAAGTGACTTTGCAGAAACCTGGGGAGAGTAGTGGAGAAGGGCTCAGGCCTCAGATGACCTCTTCCAAAAACTATGGCTCTCCACTCATCAGTGGTTCCACTCCAAAGCATGAGCGTGGCTCTCCTAGCCATAGTAAGTCACCAGCATATACCCCCCAGAATCTGGACAGTGAAAGTGAGTCAGGCTCCTCCATAGCAGAGAAATCTTATCAGAACAGTCCCAGCTCAGATGATGGTATCCGACCTCTTCCAGAATACAGCACAGAAAAGCATAAGAAGCACAAAAAAGAAAAGAAGAAAGTAAAAGACAAAGATCGGGACCGGGACCGGGACAAAGACCGGGACAAGAAAAAATCTCATAGCATCAAGCCAGAGAGTTGGTCTAAATCACCCATCTCTTCAGACCAGTCCTTGTCTATGACAAGCAACACAATTTTATCTACAGACAGGCCCTCAAGGCTCAGCCCTGACTTTATGATTGGGGAGGAAGATGACGATCTTATGGATGTGGCCCTAATTGGCAATTAGGAACCTTATTTTTTAAGACAAAAATGGCCAGAGAAAAACTAGTAAGTTTATAGGCAAACCACCATAAGGGGTGAGTCAGGTCTGATTTTGTGTTCAAGAATCTTAAATGGCATGGCTTTGACACCGAGCTGGGTAAATTTAGAAAGGCATAGCCAGACCCTACTAAAGAGACCATAGGGTTTGATTTTGGTTACCAAGAATCACCTTTTCCTTTGCCAGAGAAAAAAGAGGGAAAAAAAAAAAGTTAAAATACTTGCTTATGAATGGGAGGGGGCGGGTGGGGCATAGGGAGAGGGAAGGGTGGGAAACAGTTTTGTGGGAAATATTCATATATATTTTTTCCTCCCTTTTTCCATTTTTAGGCCATGTTTTAACTCATTTTAGTGCATGTATTTGAAGGGCTGGGCAGCAAATGAAAAAGCAATACATTCCTTGATGCATTTGCATGAAGGTTGTTCACTTTGTTTGGATAGTTGTCCATTTGAGGCATGGGCAAATGAAGGACTTTGGTCATTTTGGACACTTAAGTAATGTTTGGTGTCTGTTTCTTAGGAGTGATTGGGGGAGGGAAGATAATTTTAGCTATTTATTTGTAATATTTTAACCCCTTATCTGTTTGTCTTTATACAGTGTTTCTAATTCTATAAGGTTCAGGGTTCAAAGTAATGGGAGGTGGAAGAGCAAGGCTTATTTGGTGGTAGGGAGCCTGTAGCTTGTGCTGGTACTATAGCATTAAGCCCAAACAGATTAGTCAGAGTCCACCTTTGGAGTTAAATAGAAAAACCAAAATGGTATTTTTGTTTTAGGAGGTTTATCGTAGGGTTCAGACATCATAGGAATATTAGGAGTTACCTCTCTGTGGAGGTACTGATTTATAGTCTCTTTTGTCCTTTAATAAAGGCTGGGCTGGCTTTTTGGGAAGTAAACATGTTTTCAGATGCAGTAAGGTTTAATGTACAGCCTCCCTGACCCAGTGGCATGAAAACCAATACAGAATTAATAGTTCTCCGATTTCCACAATGTGCCAAAAGTCCACATCCCAGCATTTTGTTTGTAGGAGAACTGATGCCATTCCTGAGAGCTGGGCTCCTTGTTTCTCTGCATCACATGGAGGAGGAGTCCAGACTTCAGTCACTCCACTGTATGCTCCCTTAAACAGTAAAAAATTTGCAGCCATAGTTCACTTAAAACAATTTCAAGCTCACTTGAAGTAATGGGGGCCTGGAATGCTAGGTGGGCATGAAGATACACCCTTGCTACTATGTAGCAACCCAACTGGACCTTTTTGGAGGAACAGGTCTGAGTCTGGATTCTGGGGGACATCAATAAGAAGCCCTTCTCATAAATATAGAAATCCAGGAGACCATTTGAGTGCAACACAAGTTCTCAGTATTTGGAGGGTCCTCTCAAAATTCTGCGGCCTTACTTTGATTTTGACACCTGCACTGTGCCATTCCTGATGATTCCATTCAGGATCTGTATCAGCAGGACGGGGCACAGTCCCCAGCACAACTCTTCTGGATTAAAAAAAAAAAAAAAAAAAAAAGCCAGGTATTCATTTGTGTGTGTGTGTGTGATAAATGGAGTGACTTCATCAGATATTGAAGAAGATTTCTATATTCAGCTCTTTCTGCAGGTTGGAGTTAGCATAGAGTTGGAAAATCAGCTTTGGCCGTTCTTTCCTGACTGTCTCTGATTTCCTCTAGTGTTCTCCCTTTTCTGGTCATCAGCTCTCAACAACTCTGCCACTTTTGTGTCCCAAGGTAATAAGAAGTAGGAAACGAAACATTGCAAAGTGGAGCAAGAAAAGTTATCGGTTACCGTATCAGAGTCAAATGTCTTGGGTGACACTAAGGAGGACATGGGCAAGGTGATACCAGAGTGCTTTATCTTGTGATGCTGATACAGTAGCAGCCTCTCAAACATATAACCAGGTTGGATTTCTCACAAGTTTCTCACCTAGTTTTGAATCCTATCCCATTGGTTTCTGCAGAGGGAAAAAAAAAAATGTTATGTGGTTTTTAAGTTTGTTCTGGGTGGGGAAGATCTTATGGGGAATGTACTACATATCAGGGGCTCAGCTTCCCCAAGCAGAGCCAACAGATACCAAAATGAGTAAACTGGGAAGCTTTTTCTCTCTTTCTGTCTTCATCCCAGATCAAAGAATCCCGAGTTAGGATCTGGATGAAGGATAAGCCCCTGAATTGTCGATGGGCACACCCCACACACTGACCCAGCATCTGAACTTGCTTAACAGGGAGCCGGGGCTAACCTGCTTCACCCTGCCTGAGAACCAGGGAGCACTGCATTTCTCCACAGGGTGGAGGAGAAGAGGCAGAATAAACCAAGCCTGGGACACCTCCCTCCTGTCTAGGTGTCCTCACTCTCCTGTTTCAAAAAGACTGCAAGGACATGAAGTCAACTTCTACCTGTCTGCTGCTGCTGGTGTCTAATGTATTCTTAGTTTGACCTGATTCCTCTTCTGTCTTTTGGCTTCATGTTAGGGGTTCTTGGTCAAAACCTGCTCTGATGTACATGAAGATTTCAGGTTCAAGATCCATGTGTTTTGAAATGTATTTTATGAACAGGGGAGAATTGAAGCAGGATATAATTGCCAAAACTGGCCTTGAGGTTAGTGACTCTTGGAAAGATTTTTCCTTAAGGCCTAGATGTGAAAATTTAGTGCAGCAATATCATGAATTCTCAGAAGCAACCCTTTCAAGGGAGGCAGTGAGTCATACAGTATCCAGTCAAGTCACTTAAAGCAGAGGACAGTATAGGGAACTTTCACAATCCCTGGGCAATCTCATTTTCTTTCTCCTTTTTTTTTTTTTTTTCCTCCCCCTTTCAATTCTTCTACCCCCTTATTTCTACCCTTGAGTTAGTTTTTTGAGGGGTAGGAAGTACGTAACATCTCAAGCTAGGTTGGGAAACATGCTTAGCTGTAAAAGCTGGGCTTTATAATTTTGTGTTTTAGAAATGTACATCAGGAGCAGTTGGGGAGGGTCTTTTCTAAAAAAAAAAAATCTTTCAAATTTGATTTTCTGTGCGTATGGCCGTTCTGTAAATACCTTGGGGTTTTTCATTTTTTTGAAAGTAGACAAAATCTGGGATTTTTCCCCCCAAAACATTACAAAAGAACCTGTTTATTTACATGCAAATAAACTTATTTGATAAAAAGTAATATGCCTTTGTGTAGTAAATTTTTAACCTTTGAGTAATTTTCATTTGGCTTTTTAAAGGATTTTGTTTATTTTTAGAGGGAGGAGTTGGGGGAGGGGCAGAGAGAGAGAGAGAGAGACAAGCAGACTCCCCGCTGAGTAGGGAACTAGGCGGTGGCTCAACCCTGAGATCGTGACCTAAGCCAATCAAGAGTCAGCAACACAACTTACTGAGCCACCTAGGTACCTCTATTCGGCTTTTTAAAAGAAGTTCAATCAGAAAGTAAGACTTTACCTTCAAAAAAAAAAAAAAAAAAAGTCTTTCCTGAGTATTACTCAGGTTAGCTGGAAAAGATAATTGAAACCTGGAAAAAGACCTGTGAAAGTTTTCTTCTTTTGATTTATCTGCTTGAGCCAGTTTTATTATCTTTTGCATAACTTGGTCACCAAATTCATCAATAATTGGGAGAAAATTGCTCTTAGATCAGATGGGACTGAAAAAGCTGTATTTATCTGGGTGAAGTGAAATAACATTAAAAGTATCAGGCAGGAGAGAATATAACATCTAGACCTGGGTTTGTGGGCCTGAGAGTTTCTGAAGGTAGGTTCCTTGGTTAAGAAGCCCTTTCTAGGACAAACATGAGAAAGTCAAAAAAAATGCTTGAAGAGTTAGGTAATAAAGCTTCCAGTTTGAATATGCCTTTTTTATTTTTTGTATTTTATTTTATTTTTATAATTTTTACTTTTTTTTAAAGAGCAGGAGCAGGGGTGGAGCTGGCGGATGGGGAGGGTCAAAGGGAGAGAACTGATTTTTTTTTTTTTAAGATTTTTATTTATTTGACAGATCATAAGCAGGCAGACACGCAGAGGGTGGGGGGGGGGGAAGCAGGCTCCCCGCTGAGCAGAGAGCCCCATGCTGGGCTTGGTCCCAGGACCCTGGGATCATGACCTGAGTGGAAGGCAGAGGCTTTAACCCACTGAGCCACTCAGGCGCCCCAAAGGGAGAGAGAGAATCTTAAGTAGGCTCCACGGCTAGCTGCAAGCCCAAAAAGGGGCTAGATCTCACCACCTTAAGGTCCTGACCTGAGGGGAAATCAAGAGTTGGATGCTTAAAGGACAGAGCCACCAAGGTGTCCCAGAATATGCCTGGTTTTTTTTTTTGTTTGGTTTTTTTTTTAAGATTTTATTTATTTGACAGACAGAGATCACAAGTAGGCAGAGAGAGAGGAGGAAGGAGGCTCCCCGCGGAGCAGAGAGCCTGATGAGGGGCTCGATCCCAGGACCCTGGAATCATGACCCCAGCCAAAGGCAGAGGCTTTAACCCACTGAGCCACCCAGGCACCCCAGAATATGCCTGTTTTTTAAAAAAATCTCCAGCACAGTTGCTCTTCAATAAGCTCCTCTCTTATACACATATTTTATTTTTTAAAAAGATTTTATTTATTTATTTGACAGGCAGAGATCACAAGTAGGTAGAGAGGTAGGCAGAGAGAGAAGCAGGCTCCCTGCGGAGCAGAGAGCCCAATGCAGGGCTGGATCCCAGGACCCTGAGATCATGACCTGAGAGAGAGGCTTAACCCACTGAGCCACCCAGGTGCCCCCACATATTTTATTTTTAAGTACTCTCTACACCGAAGGGAGCTTGAACCCACAACTCCCATATCAAGAGTGGTAGGCTCCACCAACTCAGCTAGCCAGGTACTCCAATAATCTCTCTTAAATCAGATTCATAACAATCCAGTCACTAAAGCAAATTAAAAGAGGTATGAAGACAAACATATTTACTTTGGAAATACAATCAGGGGCAGTGATCCTGCCAGGACTGCTGGAATTTATGATACAGTTTCTAATACTTCATCTTTAGTACATGATTTTGCAGTTTGTCGCTCTAAAAGAGGGTAAACTTATTCCTTAATCCATGGAAATTCGATCATAAATTTCAAGACCTTGAGGGCTGGCGTTGCTAAAGTATAATAATATGATGACACAAACTAGCTTTTATGGAAGGAGCCTAGGAGTCAGATGAATGTCGTAATTTCCACTGGCCAAGTGCCCCCGCCTACTCGTTAAGACACGCTTGTTTCTCCCGCCAAAGTGACGTCAGGATCAGGTTCTCACCAACCAGAGCCCTGATTGGAGGATGGGAAGGCACTAGAGCCCATTGGGCGCCAGCGGCAGTCTGGTGGCGGAGGGGCGGGGGAAGCCAAAGGCACTTCAGCCTCGCCGGGCCCCCCCAACCACCAAAGCGCGTCCCTACCCCAGCTAAAAGGAGTGGTCACCCAGCTCCTGCGCTGCACCCTCTGACCCCAAGGCGCGAGGTGCGGTCTCGCTGTATATTCCTGGAGCAGAGGGTAGCGCAATTACCCCCGCCCCCGTCCTCCTGATCCATGCACAGGGAGACCCACGCCCTGCAGCGGCCCCCCAGGCCTCCCTGCAACACCCGGTAATGCAATCCACGGGGGCGGGGGAGGCGGCGGCAGCGACAGCAACGACGGCGGCGCCGGCGGCAGCAGCAGCGCTGCCTCAATCTAGAGACAACCAGAAAGCGGAGGAAAATGGCTCCGAGCAGGGACCGCCTGCTGCACTTTGGGTTCAAGGCGACAGTGAGTGATAGGGAAAGGGAGTTGGGTGGCCGGGAAGGACATATGTGGCTGCACAGGCTACCGGGGAAGAAGCGACAAGACTTAGGGGGCTGGGAGGACTTGACAGAAAGCTCAAGTGCTTGCTGGGTGGGTGCGTGCTGTCTGCCGGCTAAGGGGATTAGATGGGCTCCAGTACTATGTGCAGTTGTCCTGCGTTCCTCACTCGCGAGCACGCGCGCACTCACACCCTCCCCACAGCCCCTCCCATACACAAATACACACAGACAGATAGCACTTCCCTTCCTCTCCTTCTCGCGGTGGGCTTGCGTGGCTCGGAGGCAAGAGCGGGCTCGCGCCGCCGCCGCCGCGCTCCGGCTGCTCCCGGGCGGACGGTCGCGGACTGCGCCCGGGAGTGGGGGAGGGGTGGTCCCGCGCCGCCGCCGCCGCCGCCGCCACAGCCGCGCGCTCCTCCTCCTCCCCTCCCCACGCCGTTCCAGGGCCCGGGCGGCTCTGCCCAATGAGGAGCGGCGTTGCTGGCAGGTGGGGAGTGTTTTTGTTTTGGGTTGAAGTTGAGGCTGAGGAGAGAGAAGAGCTAGCGACGAGCAGTCGTCGCCGCCGCCGGCTCTGCGGGAGGTGGAGGAGGCCCCGCCGGAGCCGAGAGGTTTCGCCTCCCCGCGGACGGCCCCTGCCCGCCGCTCCTCTACCTCCTCCCGGTCCCGGAACTCCGGGGCCTGCCCGGGGCCCCAGTCTTTGCACTCCGCACGCCGCAGCGGCCGGCCCCGGCCGCACCCGCCGGCCCCATGAGGAGGGACGTGAACGGAGTGACCAAGAGCAGGTTTGAGGTGTGAGCCTGGTGGTGGTCGGGGGGGGGGGGGTTTGGGGCGGCGTGAGCGAGGCGATTCCCGCTCTTGCGCCCCGAAAATTTCGCTCCGCACGGAGCCTCCTCTCTTGCCTGGCGCCGTCACCCACCGACCGCTGGGGTTGCCAGACTTCTTTCCCCTTTCTCGCGACCCGAAAGCCGGGTGCAGCCCAGCTTCTCTAGTCCTCCGGGCTGGTCGCCTCCAGCCTGGTCCACCAGCGGGCCCCGGCTAGGGATTAGCTCTGGCGCCCTAATTCCCCCCTCCCCCCAGTATCACTGAGCTTTCCATTCTTTACACAACCTTTGGCTTGCCTCCCTCCACCCGGCAGAAAAAGCATCACGGCTCCGATCAACCGGAGCTGGCTTCTTTTCTTTATGCCACCTTCTTCGCGAAGCGAGAGGGAAATTACGGGCCAGAGGGCCATTTCTCAGAGTTTCAGAGACCTTGGTTAAACTGGGGAAGTGGGGGGTGGTAGACAGGGATGATAGAGACGACCACGAGTTTTTGGTGCTGTGTTTGGTTTGGGTATTGTTCTGATACTTCCTCTTCTTTCCCGTGTAGTCTGTACTCTTGTAGCTCATTGTTTCTGGGAACTCTTAGATGTGTACGGTCTTTGAGGTTGGGACGAAGGTCGGAGAGACTTCAGAAAATCCGTTCTTTAAGACCTTTTTCTCCTCTGGCGAGAAGGGTTTATAGCTAATGGAATGGAGGAATGAATGAGGAAATAGGAAAACATCTGAAAGCCTTCTTCAGTGAGTAGTTACCCTGTTAAGGAAGTGATTCCTTTGGGAAGTGAGGTATTCTAACTGCGGGTGAATTGTATTAGTGTTTACTGAGGGGATAAGGGAAAGAAACTTATACAACTGGAAGAGTAAATGTTACCTAGCCCTTTCTGGCAGAGAATCAGACTGACTTGGGATCACTCACAGCTCAGGGTACATCTCACTTGGTGTTTTTCTTCATTTCCATTTGAAGGATGAAATTGTAAGACCCCGAGACAAAAGTTTAAGGAAACTTGCCCACTAGGTGCGGGGCGTGAAACTGTTACCTAAGTAAGGGTCTTCAGTTTAGTCTGTTCCTTGGTTTCTTTTTATGCTTATGGGGAAACTATTTTAATTTATTCACAAAGATCTGGGTAGAAAGTGTTGGAGAGAAGTTTAAATTCAGAGTGCTACAATATTACTGTTGGAGGTGAGGAGTGGAGAAAAATGAAGAAATTGACTCCTTTAGAGTTTTCGTATTTAATTTAATCATAGGAAGAAAATATAGTAGATATGATTTGGTGTTTACTTGAACAGAACTTTAGGTTGCCTTAAAGTAGAGAGATTCAATAAGCTTAATTTAGGGTGGTTCCGTATTTAGTACTACTGTATGGTAAAAGTCCAGACCATCATTAAAATTATTGAGTGGACTTTTAGCAGTTAACAGGAATCTTGAAAGAGAAACCCAAATACTAAAGATCAGAGTGGGGGATAGCCTTTTGCCATTGAAGGCTGCTCTTTATCATTTTGCTATTTTCTTTTAGACTGAGTTACTGTTGGAAGGAGTTCTTTTGTAGTATGTGTTTTAAAATTAAATTGCTGCATCCTATTTTTGTAATTACCTTGTATTTTAATTTGTAGTTTACCTGTAGTGGTGGTACTATCATAATAAAATGGATTGCCTTGTTAAGTATATCTCCTTACATTGAACTAAACCATTGGAAGCTTTCTAAAGGTGTCTGATAAGATAAAGAATAAGAGGGGATTAAAAAACCCTCCTTCTGCAGTATTCCGATTAGTTTTTGGTTTGTAAATATTTTAGCCTTTTATTATGATAAGAAGGGGTCCAATTTACAAGTAGTAAAACAAGCTATTAGGTCTTTTATGAAGTAGTAAACTTACTGCTAATTCATTGAAAACATTTTAAATATTTAGTTTCAATGGATAAGACATGTAGACAAGGCAGTTTTTTCATATCTAAAACATTTACATCAAGTTACCTTGTGTTTTTTTTTTAAAGATTTTTATTAGTTTATTTTACAGAGAGAGAGAGACAAGAGAGGGGACACAGGCAGGTGGAGTAGGAGAGGGAGAAGCAGACTTCCCGGGGAGCAAGGAGCCAGATGTGGGGCTTGATGTGGGGCTTGATCCCAGAACTCCGGTATCATGACCTGAGCTGAAGGCAGACACTTAATGACTGAGCCACCTAGGTGCCCTCAGGTTACTTTTTTAATTCTCAAAATTACAGAATGGTTTTTAAAGGACTGATAGTTTTATGATTGTAAGTATAGCTGATCCCTGAGAATTTTTTTGAGGGGAGGACATTTTTGTAGCAAATAATAATAACTCATTTCAAATTATGGCTGATACAGAAAGTGAAAGATTATTGTTTTCTTTTTCTTGGTCACTTTTTTTTCTGGGTGGAAGATAACTAAAGTTTATCTTTTTATAATTGATTCATTAAAATCTTAGAAGGAATATTACGTGCATTATGCTTTTGGATGTTGTAATGCAGGCCACACACTTTAAATCTCATGCTCAGGACTAGAGCTGTAGAAGAAAAATTTTAAGTGAAAATAAAGGGGGTAGAATACTCCAGATATGGAGCCAGATATGTAGCATCCTGTAGAATAACCAGAGTAGATGATAGCCGGGTGAAAGAGCTAAAGAGATACAGAGATGTGAAAATTTATTGTTCTTTGCTATATCACTTTGGCATTAACTTTCCACAAAAGTAACTCTTATAAGCTAACATAGTGCTGACTAATGTGTCTCTCAGTTGAAATTCTTCTAAATACTTTCTAATATTCTTTCTAAATACTTTCTAAAATTCCTTCTAAATACTTTTTATTACATCACTTATAGTATACATTGTTTTGTGGCAAATATTGATAATTTCCTTTCAAACTTAAATGAATCCTGCATGTCACTCCCTGAAATAGATGTTTTACCTCAGTTACTTCTAATTCTCACAATTCTGTTTTACCATTGAGGAAAGCTGGGGCCTAAGAAGTGCTCAAGTTGCACAGCTAGTAAGTGGGGGAGCCAAGATTCCAACCTGCTCTCTGTCATTATGCTCTGTTTTTAGCATAACATAGCATAAATACCCATAAAATGTGTGGACAGTTATTTCCTACCTTTCTTCATCTAGTATATTTTATTTTGTCTTTGCTATCAAGAATGAAGTTGTCATTCATTTGAAGTACTATAATGAGTGTTAACCTTTTAAAAAAAAAGTTTGGGGCAGAGGGGAAAGCAAGAGAGAGAATTTTTTTTTTTTAAGATTTTATTTATTTATTTGACAGAGATCACAAGTAGGCAGAGAGGCAGGCAGAGAGAGAAGGGGAAACAGGCTCCCGCTGAGTGGAGAGCCCCATGCGGGGCTTGATCCCAGGACCCTGGGATCATGACCTGAGCGGAAGGCAGAGGCTTTAACCCCCTGAGCCACCCAGGTCCCCCGAGAATTTTTTTTTTTAAAGAGTCTACTTATTTATTTGACAGATAGAGATCACAAGTAGGCAGAGAGGCAGGCAGAGAAAGAGAAGGAAGCAGGCTCCCTGCCCAGCAAGCAGAGAGCCCAATACGGGCTGATCCCAGGACCCCAGGATCATGACCCGAGCCAAATGCAGAGGCCTTAACCCACTGAGCCACCCAGGCGCCTCCGAGAGAGAGTATCTTAAGCAGGAGCAGATACCATGCCCAGTGTGGAGCTTGACTTGGGGGGCTGATCTCACAACCCTGAGATCATGATCTGAGCTAAAATCAAGAGTTGGATGCCTGGGTGGCGCAGTCCATTAAGGTCTGCCTTCTGTTCAGGCCCTGATCCTGAGGTCCTGGGATCATGTCCCACATCAGGCTCCTTGCTAAGAGGGGGATCCTGCTTCTCCCTCTGCCTGGCATTCCCCCTGCTTGTGCTCTCTTGCTCGCTCTCTCTGACAAATAAATAAAATCTTTTTTTTTCTTCAGTTTTTTGTTTGTTTGTTTGTTTGTTTGTTTTTTTGACAGAGATCACAAGCAGGCAGAGAAGAGAGGCAGGCCAGAGAGTGGGGAGGGGAAGCAGGCTCCCCCCCCCCCCCCCCCCCCCCCCCCGCCATACCAGGCTCCATCCCAGGACCCTGGGATCATGACTCGAGCCGAAGGCAGAGGCTTTAACCCACTGAGCCACCCAGGTGCCCCTAAATAAATAAAATCTTAAAAAAAAAAAAAGTGTTGCTGGGACACCTGGGTGGCTCAGTTGGTTAAGCCGCTGCTGTCGGGCTCAGGTCATGAACCCAGGGTGTCAGGATCGAGTCCCATATCTGGCTCCTTGCTCCTCTTCCCTGCTTCTCTCTCTGCCTCTGCCTGCTTTTGCACGCGCGCGCTCTCTCTCTCTGACAAATAAATAAAGAAAATTTTAAAGAAAAAAAAAGTGTTGGATGCTTAACCAGCTGAACCACCCAGATGCCCCTATGTGTGTTACCTTAACACTCAGATTAGTTATAGACAGGTATAAATATCTAAGCTAGCCTTCGAATCTTAAGTTCAGATTTTTTTCAGTAAAGCCTCTCCATTTCATCGTTCTCTTAGTAGCTCCATTATAAGATGACAGTACTGTCGGAGTAAAATTTCTATCCTTAAAAAGTCTAGTTATCTATTATGAAAACATTAACCAACATCACAGATACTATTGACAGTTTAATCAGTGCCTGGAAATGTTACAATTCATACAGTTAGGAAATAAGTTCCAATTGGGATACTTTGAATCCCTGTTCATTACTGTTTTTTCTTTATACCTCACTGCTGCCTTGATAAATGTATAAAATTATAGCCTGTAAGATTAAATTGTAGTACTTATTTTCCTGCTTCATTTATCAAGACAGTTTGTCTAAAACAAGAAAAATCATAAAATCTGTTATGGCAGAAAGAATACACTGTGTTGGGAATTGAAAGAACTGGATATTAATCTTGATTTTTGCCACCAACTAACTAACTATAACTTTGGTCGTTTCTTTTTATTTCTCCAGTCTGCTCATTTCCCTCCTTTGAACAACAAAGAAGTTGGAATCAGTTGTTGTGGTACCTTTTATTCCAGAATCCTGTGAAACTGTAATTTTTTAAAATAAAATTGGAGGACCACATTTCCTTGGCTGTTTATCCTAAAACAGGCACTCCAATATTGTTAAAATTTGTAGGCAGAGTTGCACAGTACTGCTAAGGTCACAGTAATTACTTTTTTTCTCCCATAAGGTTTTATTTTCTAAAGAACATTCTGGGGGCCCCTGGGTGGCTCAGTTGTTAAGCGTCTGCTTTTGGCTCAGGTCATGATCCCAGGGTCCTGGAATCCAGCCCCACAGAGGAGGGAGCCTACTTCTCCCTTTCCCACTCCACCTACTTGTGTTCCCTCTCTCACTGTCTCTCTCTTTCTCTCTCTCTGTGTCAAATAAATAGATAAAATAAAAAGTAAGGAACATTCTGCATAGTAAATGACCATCTTTTCCTAATGAGTACACGTGGAAAATGTTGTACATTTTTCCAGTGGGTGACAGCCATTTGCTTCATTATGTTTGAAAAGCCTTGCAATGGGAAAGTGTACTAGTAAAAAAGTAAGGGATTTTGTTTTTTGTTTTTTTTTTTTTTAAGATTTTATTTATTTATTTGACAGACAGAGATCACAAGCAGGCAGAGAGGCAGACAGAGAGAAAGGAAGGGAAGCAGGCTCCCTGCTGAGCAGAGAGCCTGATGTGGGGCTCGATCCCAGAACCCCGGAATCACGACCCGAGCCCAAGGCAGAGGCTCTAACCCACTGAGCCACCCAGGTGCCCCAAGGGATTTTGTTTTTAACACTTTAGAGATTAGTTTGAAAGCAGTTATCTATTACTATACAAGGACCAGATTAGAGATCTAGGCATTTTGGGCCTATTTGGATATTGTGTTTTTTAAAATAGTGTTATTAATGTTTATTGTATAATTATGGGTCCTTTTTACCTTGTTTTGTTGTGGTGGTGGTTTTTTCCTTAAGATTTATTTATTTATTTATTTGACAGACAGAGACCACAAGTAGGCAGATAGAGAGGAGGAAGCAGGCTCCCAGCTGAGCAGAGAGCCCCATGCAGGACTCCATCTCAGGACCCTGGGATCATGACTTGAGTCGAAGGCAGAGGCTTCAACCCACCGAGCCACCCAGGCGCCCCTTGTTTTGTTGTTTTTTTAAGATTTTATTTTTTTGAGAGAGAGAGCACGAAGAAGCAGAGGCAGCAGTAGAGGCGGGGGGGGGGGGCAGGCTCCCTGCTGAGCAGGGAACCTGATGTGGGGCTCAGCTACAGTGTGGGGTTCTATCCCCCAGGCCCCTGGGATCATGGCCTGAGCCTAAGGCAGTCTCTTAACTAACTAACTGACTGGTGTCCCTCCTTTTTACCTTTTTAAAGTTTGGTATGTTGTTATCATGTACTTACTGTAGTAATTCATTATTTTAAAATCAATGTATGTATGTTTCTACAGTCTACGTAAGATGATTCATTACATATTGAAAATTATGTTTTCCATTGTCATTAAAATTTTTTAACTTGGCAAAAACTTTACAAAGTGTATTCTTAATATTTAAGTCATACATTCTTATTTTTTAGATGTAATCTGTTTCTGCATGGAAGATTTTCATTCATTGAATCAGTAATAGAAATGTTCAGAAGTATTTACACTTCCAAATTTTTATATTCTTATGTTTTAGGTCATTTGTCAGTTTTAGCTGTTAGTGTCAATGTCACTTTTTAATCTTAATTTATAAGATCCTCCTGTTTTTACCTCCCAAGTGTCTCTCTTCAAATCCTGTTCTTGTTTTTCTTTAAAATTATTAAATACTGGGCGCCTGGGTGGCTCAGTGGGTTAAGCTGCTGCCTTCGGCTCAGGTCATGATCTCAGGGTCCTGGGATCAAGTCCCGCATCGGGCTCTCTGCTCATCAGGGAGCCTGCTTTCCTCTCTCTCTCTCTCTCTGCCTGCCTCTCTATCTACTTGTGATCTCTGTCAAATAAATAAATAAAATCTTTAAAAAAAAATTATTAGGGGTGCCTGGGTGGCTCAGTGGGTTAAGCCGCTGCCTTCGGCTCAGGTCATGATCTCGGGGTCCTGAGATCGAGTCCCGCGTCGGGCTCTCTGCTCAGCAGGGAGCCTGCTTCCCTCTCTCTCTGCCTGCCTCTCTGCCTACCTGTGATCTCTCTCTCTCGCTGTCAAATAAATAAATAAAAATCTTTAAAAAAAAAAAAAAATTATTAAATACTTTTGTTACAGGCCAGGGATTCCATATCCAGCCCTTAGATTAGTTTCCCAACCTGTGACACATTGGGAACTGAATTAAAATTTTCAGTAATCTAACTAGTATTTTGAAGGGTATTTTTAGATGTTCAAAATAAAATATTCCGTTACACCAGGAAAATACAAGGGAGGGAGGAAGAAGAAAGAATGCCCTTAAACTGACCAAATTTAGCTGCTTGTGCATAGTTGTCTTTATACTGTTTTCCTACTTGGTCTTCTAGACTTGGTGGATGCTTAGATCAGACCCCTACCCAAAGATTGACTCAGAAAAATGCAGGCATACAACTTGGTTTTACCGTTTTATGTCTTAGCACATTCGGACCCATTTGATAAAAGATTTCAGCTTAATAGCAGTTAACATTAGGTGGTGGTATTGAACTGTGCCATGGAATTTGTGCTTGATTCATCTTGTTAATTATATAACTTTTAAAAATAAAGGTATGTATTCAGATTTAAGTAAATCCAAAACATATTTGCATTAGCTTTTGAAGACTTTCTTTTAAAAGAATGGCTTTGCTGGGTAGTTATTTTCAGCACGTAATCTAATAACTGTATAGCAGACGTATGAGTTACAGCAATAGGTTAAGTAGCCTCTATTCCCTAAACATTTTTCCTCCAATTTCACTTTATGATATTCTCTTGAATTTAATAAGCCTCATATCTGACGGTTGTAATCAGGTAGAAATGTAATTTAAGGCATTTTTGCTCAGTCTCTTAAGTTGCTGTGAAGTTAAAGTCACCAGTTAAATCATGGTAGACAAGAGTTTAGTCAATCATGAAATATATATTGGCAATTTCTTCCATTTTTTTTTTAAAGATTTTATTTATTTGGGAGACAGAGAGATAGAGAGAAAGAGAGAGAGAGCATGAGCAGGGATGAGAGGGAGAAGCAGGGTCCCCACTGAGCAGGGATTCTGACTTAGGGCTTGATCCCAGGACCCCGGGATAATGACCTGAACCGAGGGCAGCCACTTAATACACTGAGCTACCCAGGCGTCCCTTCTTCCATTTTTGTCCTTGAATTTTGTCCCAGGAATTTCTAGTAAAAACTAAAAAGGAAATAGAATACTGTGAAAGCAAGTAGCAAATTGATCTTATGTATTACTTGCTAAGACAGAAATCATATCTAACAACATGGGGGGGAAGGTTAGCAATAAATCAAATGCCTACCTGATTTTATATAATTAGATATGCCAGCTATTATGGTATTTGTTGGTTAGCGTGTTTCCTGATCAACTAGAGGATGCAGGCAGATACAGTTTCATAAATTGTTTTAAAGTAAAAAATGAAAAATCATTTTCAGTTTTACTTCTAATTTGTAACAATAAGAAGCCCTAGGTATAGGTACTCTGGGTGCTTCAAGTTTGCTTTACTATCTGCAGAATGAGGTGATTTATGTGGGAGGGAAGACAGGCAAAAAGGAAACAGTAAATTATCTAGATTAGGGCAGGTTTTTAAATATAGAGTACCTATTCTTACGCATATGCCACTCTTGGTTGCCGGTTTAGGCACAGGGGAAGGTCATTGCCAACTCTGTGTATACTGAATTAGAGTTTACCAACAAAGAGCCAGTTTTGTTATGTTTTTCTTTTTCTTTTTTCCTCTTTCAAAGAGGGTGGGTGGGGAGTTGCCTGCAAATTAACAGTTTAATGTTAACTGTAAATGTTAGCCACAAAGTTTTCCAGAGTTCTCTGTTAGAATATTATCCTTTTTTTGTCATGTTATTTTTGTTTGTTTTGTTTTTATTTTTATTTTTATTTATTTATTTATTTTTTAAAAGATTTTATTTATTTATTTGACAGAGAGAGAGATCGCAAGTAGGCAGAGAGGCAGGCAGAGAGAGGAGGAAGCAGGCTCCCTGCGGAGCAGAGAGCCCGATGCGGGGCTCGATCCGAGGACCCTGAGACCATGACCTGAGCCAAAGGCAGCGGCTTAATCCACTGAGCCACCCAGGCGCCCCTGTTTGTTTTGTTTTTAAATCATTCTTTGTCATCTTATTTTTTGAACCAGGTCATTTATACACTTTAGTGTTCTAATTTTGAAATTAATTTGAGTAAAAAGTGGATGAAAGTGTTAAGGTGATTTCTTAAGGATTTTACAAATGGAAATAATACAATTCTGAACTTTGAAATAAGTACTCACATCCATGTATTTTATAAATATGCATTATATGTATATATAATGATAATGTATGTAATAGTGTGTGTGTGTGTGTGTGTGTGTGTGTGTGTGTGTGTGTGTGTGTACTGGTATCTGTATGTCCTTTGTGGACCTCCATTGCTGTAACTGTAAGTTCTTTCTAGGTAGAAATTCTGTGATTCTCTGTAAATAAGTCCCCTAACTTGCTGCAGGTTAGAGATTAGATACTCAGTTTTATTGCCAGTGTTCTTCCATTTCTTTGCTTACAACTGCTAGTAAAGACAAAACAGCTTGTGTGATCTTAACCCATATTCTACTTTGGAATCCTGGTTGTTCTTGCTCTGAATTCTGATAGAAGTGGAGGTAGACAGAGAAAGAAAAAGCTGGTGTATGTCTGTCCAAATGAACATCTTTGCCCGAGGAGTGAGGAATGGATATAATGATTGTATAATATCCTGGAGTTTAGTGTGCTGTGATTCAGTTTCTTAGGATGTATGGAATTTATATAGAGAGAATCTGTTTAAGAGCATTAGCTTTGTCTGAGCTCTGAGTCAAACTCTGAAGTCTGAATTTAAACCCTGGCTTTGCCACTTAACCATCTATGTGAGCTTGGGCAAGTTAGTTACTTAATCTGAGTCTCAAATTTTCAGTATCCAAAATGGGTATAATGCCTACTTGACTGGATTGCGGGGATTTAATTCTGTAATGTTAGCACTTAGCAAGTTGTCTACTGAACAACAAGGGCTCAATAAATAATGCCTATTACTATATTACTTTGTGGAATCTACCACACAGTAAGCACTCAGTAAATGATGACTCTCATTATATTTCTTTGTGGAGTAGAAGTGTTTTTAATTAGACTTTTAATAAAACATTATTTTAATTTTTTTTAAGGAAAAATTCTATTACAAAGGAAAGAATGTAACTAGTTATCTCTTTATTCATCTGATTCAGTTTTATGTATTGGGTTTATGAAACAGGAACACCTATGAATTTTAATCAGTGTAGTTGAAGAGTAGTAATTTAGCAGTGTTTCAGTCTGGAGTTTATACTGCAACCAGTATTGTATTCATTGTTAGGCAGATGTGGGTAAATGCCTCCGAAGATGAGAATCTGGCACCAGATTGTAAGTTGACATTTAAAACACTAGATCAGTCAGCTTTTACCCAGAAACCAGTCATTCTCCCTTCCCTGATTTGTAGAAAATAAAGCTATGGCATGACTGAACACAGAGAAGTAGAGATGTATTTATTTTTGAAAAATAAGTCTGCATTGCTCATACTCTTTCCTCACACTTACCCTTATCAGCTTTTTTTTTTTTTAAGATTTTATTTATTTATTTGACAGAGATCACAAGTAGGCAGAGAGGGAGAGGAAGGAAGCAGGCTCCCTACTGAGCAGAGAGCCCGATATGGGGCTCGATCCCAGGACCCTGGGATCATGACCTGAGCCGAAGGCAGAGGCTTTAACCCACTGAGCCACCCAGGCGCCCCCCTTATCAGCTTTCTGAAAATTGTTTACATGTCCTTCATGAAAAGAAGCCCAGGTTGGAAAAAAATCACATCCTAACTTATTTCTGAACCCATTTGTGGGAAAAAAAACCTGACCTGTTTTGGAATTCTCCTTGGATAAATTAAAACATCTGTTGAATACTGTAACTTTCCTAACGTATTCTCATGAATAGTACTTCAGGAAGATAAGGGACTTAATAGTATTCTTAGCCAGAGCTCAGAGGTACACAAAAGAAGTTTCCCAAATCTAGATCTCTACAACAACAAAAAATGCAGTCTCACTGAGGTCAAACATTTCTTAAGAAAGAATAATTGTATGTAGATTATATGCCTCAAAAGGTAGATTATAGGCCCTAAGTGACATAAATTTCATCTGAGCTCATCAGTCTCTGGTCCAGACAGAAAAGTTTGGCCAAATATAGGAATCAAGATCCCAAGGGACCTAATGTTGGCACTGTTGTGAACTTACACTAAGCCCTGGGAAAAACCACTTACCTCTGTTTGTCTTTAGAGCTCTAAAATAAGATTTCAGGGGCACCTGGGTGGCTCAGTGGGTTAAGTCTCTGCCTTCGGCTCAGGTCCTGATCTCAGGGTCCTGGGATAGAGCCCCACATCGGGCTCTCTGCTCAGCAGGGAGTCTGCTTCCCTCTCTCTCTGCCTGCCTCTCTGCCTACTTGTGCTCTCTGTCAAATAAATAAAAAAATCTTTAAAAAAAATAAAATAAAATAAGATTTCAAATGTGTATTACCCTAACTTAATACAAACTAGATTGTTAGTTAAAGGTGAAATCTAATATAATGTTGTATGTCAGTTTAAAAAAAAAGATAAAACCTAGAACTCTTTCTTTTTTTTTTTTTTAAAGATTTATTTTTTTGACAGATAGAGACTACAAGTAGGCAGAGAGGCAAGCAGAGAGAGAGAGAGGAGGAAGCAGGCTCCCAGCCAAGCAGAGAGCCCGATGCGGGGCTCGATCCCAGGACTCCGGGATCATGACCTGAGCCAAAGGCAGAGGCTTTAACCCGCTGAGCCACCCAGGTGCCCCAAACCTAGAACTCTTTCTAATAGTACTCCCTAAGTGGACATTATTAAGGAGGAATAAGTGAAACTAAATTTCATTTATAGAAACTGAATGCCACAGTAGAAATAAATAAGGAAGAACCTGAACACCAGTGAAGTTTTTGCCCAATACTTATCCCTTAAAACCTTTGGTCTGGCCTGCACGTTTCAGAAGTTCCCTTAGACATAATGTAAGTTTATGTTAAAGAAATACTGTGATAAGGAATACAAATGTAACTTGTATTTGCAACCTGAACTCCATGGAGAAATAGATTTAACATACCACGAATTTGTCATCTTAAAATCAGTACACCTGTCAGGTTTCTGCCCTGTCCTAGATGTTTTAGTCCTGGAAACAAGATGCAGTATCTAATATATAGCACCTAAAAGACAGTTAATTTGTTACTTTGGTGTTTTACATGAGCAGATACGTTCAGTTCCACCTGCGAAACCACCAGAACACACTATACAGCCTCTTAAGCTATGAGAAACATCTGGGAGCTCAGGCAAGCTTATCTGACCTTGTCTAGGGCTCAGAAAATCTCAGTAGAGAAAACCAAGGTGTACTGCTGGTAGGAGTTCAGTACTATACAAAATTTACTTAGCTACTAACTGTGTGTCAGATATTGATAGGTGTTAAAGGTACAAAGCTGCTCTAAAACATTGTCTCTGCCTCAGGGAGTTTATAGTCTAGTTAGGAACAAAGATAATTAGTAGGTTCTGGTAAATGCAAGGTTAGAGGTATCAAAGAGTGACTAGAACCAATTTCATGAAAAGCATCCATAGTGCATTTAAAAGAAAACAAAACTCATTGACCCTGATTTTTAAAAATACTAGCACTTTACTGTCAGGCGTAAACTCTTAAGACTGCAGGTATGAATTACTTACCCTTCTTTCTGACATTCTCTGCGTATTTACAAGAAAGGACCAAGGGAAAAGATAGGCAGGTTTTTATTAGTAATTTTTTTGAGTTTGCTGACCCATCTTTAGGCAAACAAAACAGTAGCACCACTAATAATAGAGCTAATCAGAGTCACTGCTCCTCACTAAAGCTGGACATTCCTCTGAGATTCAAACAGAAATTAAACAAGGTTAGAAAAAGAGTAACAACAGGAAAGTAACACTTTGACCAGTAGTTCATTGTATAGTTTGTAAGTAAACACTGCTGCTCCATTTGTTTTCCAGGGAATAAATAAATCTCCTTAAGAAATTTATGAATGACTTTGCATAATGCTGAAGAAAAAAAATATATATATATTTTTCAGCATATATATATATGGCATCCTACTCACCCCCTCCTTCAGTAGGAGAGAGATCTGAACGTCTCAAGTAACAAATTAATACAGTGCTTTACATATTAAAGAACATGTTCCCGTTTATGATTTCATTTGAACTTAAAAAAAAATCTTGTGTGTTAGATGGAGGGTGTTTCTCTGCTGTTTTATAGATAAGAAAGCAGATGCTCTGAAAGGCTGTTATTTTCCCAACATTAAATAGCTAAGTATGAAAGCCAGAACTTTAATCCAGTTGACTTGAAGTCTGTTATACTTGTCTCTAGTGTATGCTGACTAAGAATCAGTTGTTTTGAACAATTTATTCATTATTCCTCTTTTGATCCATAACAGGCGTTAATAAGATGTTGGTTAGAACTGATTTAACTCTTGAGTTTGTGGCCATGAAATTGAGCAAAGCTAATTGTGTGGAGGGATTACAAAGTATGGGACTAGAACCTGTACTTCGGCTTATTAGCCATACTTAGTAGCCAACTTAAATAACTCCCTTAAATAGCCAAGAACAAATACTCTGTGTAAAGAATATCAAGGTACCTGTGTAAATTACGGTTGGACCAAAAGCTCTTAGTATATAATCCATATGGTCTAATAAAACTGAGTTGATTACCTTCTTTACTATAATTCTTCGTGAAGACTAGGAGTGAGATATTAAAACAGTTCAGTAAGTATTTGTAGAACCTTGAATATAAGTTTGTGAAGCTTCATATTAAGCCTTTTTGCAAGTATTGTTCTTTGGTTTGACTTACAAAGTCTGGGCAGCATTTTCCTCAGTTTTGAATTGAGCCACTCAGGCATCTCTATTTAATTCAGTAATGTAAAATTTGCATTAAAAATGATCCCATCCAGGGACACCTCGGTGGCTCAGTCAGTTAAGTGTCTGCCTTTGGCTCAGGTCGTGATCCCAGAGGCCTGGAATTGAGGCCCACATCCTCTGCCTCCCTGCCCAGTGGGGAGCCTGCTTCTCCTTCTGCCTGCTGCTCCCCCTGCTTGGGCTTGCTCATTCCCTGACAAATAAATAAAATCTTAAAAAAAAAAGTATCTCACCCATAAAAATACAAGGTGTTCTAGAGTTATGGCCAGGATCTATCTGACCCTTCTAACGACTATCAAATACATGTTAAAATGAAATGTGTAATTAACTCCTTTTAGTCTTTTTTTTTTTTTAAATAAGTAAATTCAAGGCCCAGTGTGGGGCTTGAACTGATGACCCTGAGTTGCAATATCTACTAACTGAGCCAGCCAGCCACCCTATACCTTTTTAGTCTTGACAATACTACATACCTACGTAGGATCCAGTTTTGTTCTGTGTTTCACATGCTCTGGTTATAGTCAGGTGACTGGGGTTTTGTAGGTATTGTTGGTAACAGTATTGGTGACAATATTGGTATTGAATTAACATGAGAATGATAAACCACAGGATTCAAGGCAGCATTAGTCTGGGAAGAATATATAGGCTCCACATTATCGTAATTGCACTCAGTGTTTTTCTTCTCTGCAATTAAGCCTGGATACACATTCAGGATGAACATTAGCTTGTGAAATAGTATTTGTAGGTGGTTGTTATGCTTAGTGCCGGTAGTACTCTTTTTAAAAATTTTTTTTAGTATTTATTAGAGAGCACAAGTGATGTAGAGAGAGAAGCAGGCTGCTCATTAAGCAGGGAGCCCAACAGTGGACTCCATTCCAGGACCCTGGGATCATGACCTAAGCTGAAGGCATTTGCTTAACCGACTGAGTCACCCAGGTGCCCCACCAGTAGTACCCTTAGAAAAGGAAAGGATCAGATGGAAATCTAAGTAACACTTAACCAAAACTAGCTCAGTAAACTTTCCTGTATGTAGTTTTTATTTATAGCGGCTGAGTTGGGCTATGACTGTTTAAGTGGTGTGCTCTGTGAAATGTTACCATTATTTTAGCCAAGGGAAACTAGCATCAGCCTCTTTGGCTGTCCTAAATTAGCTTCAGGTCCCTAAGTTCAATGTATTTCAGGGACATGTTTCTGCCTACTTCTGTCTTATAGGACTCTGGTCTAATTTGGGACTGAAAATAGAGGCTAAATTAAATTACTTATTCCTGGAAGAGAAATAAAACTATAATTTTCTATTTAACTTAAAGTGAATTTCAAGTGAAAAGTAATTCCTCTGCCCCCCATCTCCAGAGGTAATCATTGTTAACTGTTTATTATATATGCATTTATAAATTATGCATCTATTATATATAGTTATGTTCATATTTTATGAATAAACAAGATTATACTAGACGTAACTTTTTTAGCATTTTTCCCTCTTTTTTTTTGCCTTTTTTTTTTTTTGCATTTTTCCCTCTTTAAGTTAAAAAGTTTTATGTAGTTTATATAAGCAATACATTAAGAAATTCTTACTTAAAATATAACATTTTAAGTATGATAAAAATTTCCCCTTACACTGCCCATCATCCCGGTCCTGTCTACCTAAAGAATAAGAACCAGTTTTAAACTTTGTGAATATCCTTGTAAGTCTTTTATTGTGCTTTTTTTTGTGTATGTGCTTTTTTTTTTTTTAAGATTTTGTTTATTTGAGAGACACAGACAGCACAAGCAGGTAGAGTGGCAGCGTGAGAGGGAGAAGCAGACTCTCCACTGAACATGGAGCCCATGGGGCTCAATCCTGGGACATCCCATGAAGGCAGACGCTTAACAGACTGAGCCACCTAGGCAAACCTTTTTTTTTTTTTTTTTTTAATTTATTTTTATTTGTTTATTTACAGCATAACAGTGTTCATTGTTTTGGCATCACACCCAGTGCTCCATGCAGTACGTGCCCTCCCCATTACCCACCACCTGGTTCCTCAGCCTCCCACCCCTCCCCCCCCCCCACCGCCCCTTCATAACCCTCTGGTTGTTTTTCAGAGTCCATAGTATCTCATGGTTCATCTCCCCTTCCAGTTTCCCTCAACTCCCTCTCCTCTCCATCTCCCCATGTCCTCCATGTTATTTGTTATGCTCCACAAATAAGTGAGACCATATGATACTTGACTCTCTCTGCTTGACTTATTTCGCTCACTAGGCAAACCTTTTATTATGATTTTATATAGCGTTAGTTTTCTGTGTGTGTGTTTACATAATTAGTCTCATATGTGTCTGTCATTCTGTAATTTTAAGTCTTTTTTTTTTTTAAGATTTTATTTATTTATCTGACAGAGACAGTGAGAGAGGGAACACAAACAGGAGGAGTGGGAGAGGGAGAAGCAGGCTTTCTTTTTTTTTTTTTTTTTTTAAAGATTTTATTTATTTATTTGACAGAGAGAGAGAGATCACAAGTAGGCAGAGGGGCAGGCAGAGAGAGAGGAGGAAGGAGGCTCCCTGCAGAGCAGAGAGCCCGATGCGAGGCTCGATCCCAGGACCCTGAGATCATGACCCGAGCCCAAGGCAGCGGCTTAATCCACTGAGCCACCCAGGCGCCCCGAAGCAGGCTTTCTGCTGAGCGGGGAGCCTGATACGGGGCTTGATCCCAGGACCCCGGGATCATGACCTGAGCTGAAGGCAGTCACTTAACCAACTGGCCACCCAGGCGCCTCACTACAGTATGTCTTAAGAGATCTGTAGATGTATTTCTTTTAACAGCTACATAGTATTATATAAATATTCTAGTTTATAAAGCTAGCTATTAATGGACCTTTAGGTTTTCTTCTTCGCAGATTAAACAAAAATGCAACAAATATTCTGATACCCATACATATGCCTTCTGGTGTATATGTGCAAGTGTTCCTTTATGGCAAATACCAGGGAGAGGGATTTTGGGGTCATAGGGAATATGTTTTTTAGATTTATTAGATATTGTCAAATTGACTTCTGAATTTATGTTTTGGCCCATAGTATATGAGTGAACTTGTTTCTTTATACCTTCATTCAAAATATGATGTTTCCCAACTTCAAGATTTTTTGTTGACTGGTGAAAAGTTGTATTTTATTGCTTTATTTTGTATTCTCACTACTACTGAAGTTGAGTGTCTCCTGTTTTTTGTTATAGTCTTTGATGTTTTATATTGATCACTTTTATTTCTTCCATAGATTACTTATTTTATCCTTTGTCAAGTGTTAAAAATTGGGTTGTGTCCTTCTTAGGCATTCCTGATATTGAATACTAGCCCTTTGTCTACTTATGTATTTGCAAAAACTTCATTGAGTGGGCTTGTCTCTTTGCTTATATTTTCTTTCCGTGTTTTTATAAAAAACACATCCCTTATTCCAAGATTATAAATATTCTTCCTTATTTTGTCACATCAAAAATTTTTTTCATGTGTTTTTAATCTTCCTGAAATTTATTTTGTAAGATAGGGTTCTAAATGTGCTTTCCCCCTGTATGGCTACCCAGTTATTCTACCATGGTTTAGTCCATCTTCTCCCCACTGGTTTTGAAATGCCTTTTTTTAAAAGATTTTATTTTTTATTTAATAGACACAGCGAGAGAGGGAACACAAGCAGCGGAGTGGGTGAGGGAGAAGCAGGCTCCCTGCGGGACTCGATCCCAGGATCCCGGGATCATTACCTGAGCAAAAGGTAGACGCCTAACTCACTGAGCCATCCAGGTGCCCCTTGAAATGCCATTTTTTTTTTTTAAAGATTTTATTTATTTATTTGACACAGAGAGAGAGAGATCACAAGTAGGCAGAGAGGCAGGCAGAGAGAGAGGAGGAAGCAGGCTCCCTGCAGAGCAGAGAGCCCGATGCGGGGCTCGATCCCAGGACCCTGAGATCATGACCTGAGCCGAAGGCAGCGGCTTAATCCACTGAGCCACCCAGGCGCCCCCCGAAATGCCATTTTTAATATAAAACTAATTCAGAGGTCTGTTTTTGAACTGTGTTCTGTTTCATACATCTATTTTTTATTGCCAGTACCACAGTTCTGATTAATTGGCCTTATACATTAATTTGGGGAAATTCATAACTTCACAATATTTTCTTCCCTATTCATGAACATTATACATATTTAGCTTTTTCCAGCACATTGTATATTCTTCCTTTTCGATTTTACCCAGTTTTTGTTTTTGCATGCTTTATCATTTTTAATATTATTATAAGTGGACTTTTTTTCTGTTATATTTTCTAATCACTAATTCAGTCAGCAAATGTTTGTTGAGTAATTTATACATGCATGAGATTGCTATTGATGCTGAGGATATAAAAGTGGACAAAATGCAAGAAATGCCCTTTGGGAGTTTAAAATCTAGTGAGGGAAATTCTACATAAAGCTAGTTTTAAAAGTAATTATAGGGGTGCCTGGGTGGCTCAGCAGGGTAAAGCATCTGCCTTTGGCTCAGGTCATGATCCCAGGGTCTTGGGCTCTCTGCTCTGCAGGTAGCCTGCTCCCCGCCTGCCTCTGCCTGCCTGTTTGCCTACTTGTGATTTCTGTCTGTCAAATAAATATATAAAATCTTTTAAAAAGTAATTATATAATAAGTTGGTTGCTGATAGTACTGTGGACAAAAATGAAGTACAAGAAAAAGAGGAAGAGAATTGGGCATGGTTTGTAATTACATAAAATGGTTAAGGAAGACCTGATGGCTGAAGTAACCATTGGAGCAGAGTTAGAGACATCATGGACAGAGCACCTGATGTTGCGTTGGTGGAGCATGCGATTCCTGATCTTGGGTTTCTGAATTCGAGCCCCATGCTGGGTGAACAGATTACTTAAAAAAAAAATGACAGGGGCGCCTGGGTGGCTCAGTCTTTAAGCGTCTGCCTTCAGCTCAGGTCATGATCCCAGGTTACTGGGATTGAGCCCCACATGGGGCTCCCTGCCTGGTGGGAAGCCTACTTCTCCCTCTCCTTCTCCCCCTGCTTGTGTTCCTCCTTTTGCTATGTCTCTCTCTGTCAAATAAATAAAATTTTTAAAAAATTAAAATTAAAAAAAAGGAAAGACCATTATAGGGGAAGGAATGCAAAAATGAAGGTGGGAGTGTGCTTGATGTGTTCGTGGAATGGCCACCAGGTAGGTCCCTGTGGCCAGATGATGGTGAAGTTGGGTTGCTATGGGAGGGAGTGAGGTCAGAGTTAGGAGTGAGAATGGAGAGGGGTTGATGGAGAGCAGGGCAGACCATGAATGGGCTCATTGGCCCTTAATTTGATTCTGACGAGGGAAGCCATTGGGATTTGGGGGCAGAAGAGGAACATGCTATATTTCAAGTTTTGAAAGGATCATTCTTGCTTTTTGGAGAAGTAGTGTATAACTGGTGTTTAAGGTTCTTGCAGTAATTCAGAAAAGTAATAGTTGTATCTTGTGTGAAGTTGATTGTGGTGGAGGTTTAAGAAGTAATTGGGTTCTGGATATATCCTGAAAGCAGAGCTGATAGGATTTACTGTCATTAGAAAGCTGTGAAGTTTGTTGATTTTTTTGTGTGCTCATTTTTGTATCCAGTTAGGATGCTCTCAGCTACAAGTAACAGGAAACTTGTTTAGTAGCTTAAATAATAAGGTGATTGTTATCTCACATTATAAGGAATCCAAAGCAGAGCTTTTTCTAGGATTAAGAATCATGGTTTAGGGGCGCCTGGGTGGCTCAGTGGGTTAAAGCCTCTGCCTTCGGCTCAGGTCATGATCTCAGGGTCCTGGGATCGAGCCCCACATCGGGCTCTCTGCTCAGTCGGGAGCCTGCTTCTTCCTCTCTCTCTGCCTACTTGTGATCTCTGTCTGTGAAATAAATAAATAAAATCTTAAGAAAAAAATCATGGTTTAGAGAAGGGGTTTTCTAAGTTCAGTTTCCTTAACAATCACCTGGAAAACTGGCAAGTCACCTGGCCCATAAAATTACATTTCTAGGAAATATAAAGGTGATCCCTAAGTGTATCACACTTTGGATAATATTGACTTGGAACACAATAATTAGAACTATAATTTAGTGTTCAGTGAGCAGAACTGTGGAACCAGACTACCTGGGTTCATATCTCAGCTCCACTATTTCATATCTGTATGTTAAAACTTCAGGTATATTGATCTTAAGGCTCTGTTTTCTTGGTCATTTCTAATTTTGATTTAGTGTGTATAATATATGTATATTAGTTACTTATGATAATAGGTGTTTGACATTTCTTTGTGGTCAAGAGCATCATCAAATTTTGTAAATATTCTGTGTTGGAAGACAGTAGAATTTTCTGTTTATTGAATGCTTGGGTTTTATGTGGAAAAAAGATCACAGACAAAAGATTTTAAAATGAGACTGTCTTTTTAAAGAACTGAATTGCAGAAAGGAAGAAGTGCTTATCAGCCAGAGGCTGGAGACCAGAATACCCCATCTTCTTAACATTTCTCAAAATTGTATCTATTTATATAGATATAGATATAGATACTCCCTTAAGTAGAGGAAACAAAATACTTCTAGGTGGAGAAGGAGATTCGTACTGATTGTCCCCTCCTAGGGGAGGGGAAAGTGGACCTTGTATTTCTAACTTAGAAAAATTTTAAAAGTCTATTTAAACTTCGAGAGGGCTGATGATAGTTTTGAAAGGGATCATAGTGTTTGTCCAATAAAACATTTTATTTTATTATCTATTATTTTCTCAAGATCTTTTCTAATTGCTAACATGCCGCACACTGTCTTACTGTGGCAAAGCTGATTTTTCCATCCCTTCGTACTTTGGCTAAGATCACTATTTAAAATTGTGTGACCTTGGAACACATCTAATCTCTGCACCTCAGTTTTCTTACTTACGAAATGGAACTAGTCATAGAATCCTTTCCAGAGTTGTTTTAAGAGTTAAATGATGTCATACATAAAAAGGGCTTACAAGGGTGCGGGGCGCATAATGTCCATCAGTGAGTGTAAGTTGTTTGAGTTCATTAAACAGCTCTTCGATCAACCTTGTTATATATGTGTTACTCAGATCCTAGAGGTCTCTGTTAACATTTTGTCTATTTGTCTGTTGGTTTCTGTAAGAATATTAAAAAATTCTCCAGCCATGTTGAAATTTGTTTATTCCCCTTTTTTTTTTTTAAAGATGTGTTTATTTGAGCGAGTGGGTGCAAGCAAGTGGAGGGAGGGGCAGAGGGAGAAGGAGCGATAAGCTGACTCTGTGATGAGTGCAGAGCCCTGAACCCAACTCGGGGCTTGATCCCAGGACCCTGAGATCATGACCTGAGCTGAAACCAAGCCTTGGCCACTTAACCAACTGCACTACCCAGACACCCCTGTTTATTTTTTCTTGTAGTGCAGTTCTACATATAGTTTGAAGCTCTGTTGTCAGATACCTAAACTTCAACAAATGTTAAATTTTCTTTGTGAATTGCTTTTATGAGGAAAACCTTCTTTTTACTCTTAATGATTCTGTCCTTGAATTAAATTTTATCTAATAATATTGACATAAAGTTTTATTCTTGAGTATGGGCTTTCACGTTCTAGATTTTGGATTGATAGTTCTTTATACTATTTTTTCCTAATCCCTGCTTTTAAAAAGTCTACTATTATTGTCATTTTTAATACTTCACCCAAATTTTTTTTTAAAGATTTTATTTATTTATTTGAGAGAGAGAGTGAGAGAGAACATGAGAAGGGAGAAAATCAGAAGGAGAAGCAGACTCCCTGTGGAGCTGGGAGCCCGATGCGGGACTCCATCCTAGGACTCTGGGATCATGACCTGAGCTGGCTTAACCAACTGAGCCACCCGGGCACCCATTACTTCACCCAACTTTTTAGTGGTTCTTGTTAGGAGAATTCATGAAAATAATCTAGTCCATCACTACTGTAAGCAGAGGCAGAAGTACCTGGTACACTTTTCTTCTTTGAAGGTAGATCCTTTCTAAGTTATTTTACTGTAGATGTATGGGTGGCGAACTCAGTTATTATATATGTGGGGACATCTTTCTTTTCTCCTAATTGGTGGGGTCCTCTTAGGTTAGCTGGGTACAGAACTCTCAGTTGCATTTATTTTCCCTTGATACCCTAAAGATACTCCTCTGTTATCTTTTTTTTTTTTCCTTTAGATTTTATTTATTTAAGAGAGAAAGCATTAACAGGACAGAGGGGCAGAGGGAGAGGGAGAAACAGACTCCTCGCTGAGCAGGTCCCACACGGGGCTTGATCCCAGGACCCTGAGATCATGACCTGAGCCAAAATCTGGAGTTGATCATTTAACCGACTGAGCCACCCAGGCACCCCAGCTGCTATGAATATTCTTATGAATAAGTATGTGTTTGAAATCTGTTTTCAGTTCTTATGTGTATGTACTTAGGAGTGAAATTGCTAGATCGTGTGGCAGTTTTAAGTAACATGTTGAGGAACTGCCAAACTTTTCCACAGCAGCTGCACCATTTTGCGTTCCCACCAGCCATGTACAATGGTTCAAACTTCTCCATATCTTTAGTAGCAGTTGTTCTTTTCTTCTTCCTCCCCCTTTTTTGCTTATAACATCCTAATGAATGTGAAGTAGTATCTCATTGTGGTTTTGTTTTGTATTTCCCTTATGACTAATGATGTTGAGCATCTTTTCATATGCTTTTGACCATGTGTGTATCTATTCAAATTATTTGCACACTTTTTTAATGGGGTTATTTATGTTTTTATTGTTGAGTTGAAGGAATTCTTCCTTTCCTTTCCTTTCTTTCCTTTTCTCTTTTCTTTCTTTTCCTTCCTTCCTTCCATTCTCCTCTCCTTTCATCTCCTCTCCTCTTCTCTTCTCTCTCTTCTCTCCTTTCTTGTAGGCTTCGTGCCCAGTGTGGAGCCCAGTGCTGGGCTTGAACTCAACGACCTTAATGCTTAACTGACTGAGCCACCCAAGCACCCCGAGAGTTCTTTATTTTAGATACTAAACCTTTATCATCTATATGATTTGCAAATACTTTTTCTGCATGGTTTGTAGTTTTTGATTGAAAACAGAACATCTTGAATATTAAAATGTGGCAACTCTAGAAATCACATTCTCTTCCCTCCAGGGTTTGTTGATCCTGCTTATGGTAGTATTGTTCGTTGAGTGTCTTTTCTGAATTAATTCTGTCAAGTGTGCATTCTTTGTCGTGTGTAGCCACTGATATGTCTGTTCCATTAGTGTGGTAGTCAGCTTACAATTTTACAGAGATTTCCTTAAACACCTGCAACCAAAAATTTTCAGTCTTTGCTGAGCGGTTCTTTGTGCATGTTGGGACATGCCTGCAACACTCAGGCAGGCACTTTAGCCATCACCTCCTGCTTTTGCACACCCTTAAGATCAGCCAGCAGTGACAGCTTCGGGACTACTCAGGTCTTTCTTGAGCATATATACAACCCGGGGCATGTATGGGACCTTTAGATTCCCAGGAATATGGTGGGGCTTTTCAGCACCCTTATGGACATCTCTTCCTCTGGTCCTTTCCTCCCTAGCCCTCTTTGATTAGTCTGCTGTTTGCTCTGCTATCTGTCCCTCAGACAGCGGTGACTAATACATTTGCCTATAAATGTTTTGGGCAAAGTAGAGTAGTTTCTTTAGTACTAGGTTCCTTTTGAGTGCAGCAAAATAAAGAGAAACCTTTTGAGCCAGTCTTCCAGGGAGCGACCAGAAAGGTCAAGACAAATAATTGCAGCACTAGCTTAGTGAGTTAGAAGATAGTCAACACAGTAAATAAAATGTAAGCTCTGTAATAGAACTGTAAACAATGTGCCATGGATTATAGGGAAGCAAGAGAACTTCTCTACTTAGAGAATTTTGGGACTTCTGAAGTAGTCTCAAATAAAACATCCCCCTTATCCTTGCCAAACTTCTAGACTAATGCAGAAAATAGGAATGGCTGATAGGGGCCAAAATATCACTTATATTACTGAGAGAGACCAGATTGGAGGATACAGCTTTCAGTGTATGAATCAAATTTTGCCTTTAAAAAAAAAAAGATTTATTTATTTGATAGAGATCACAAGTAGGAAGAGAGGCAGGCAGAGAGAGAGAAGAGGAAGCAGGCTCCCTGCTGAGCAGAGAGCCTGATGTGGGACTCATCTCAGGACCCCGGGATCATGACCTGAGCCGAAGGCAGAGACTTTAACCCACTGAGCCACGCAGGCACCCCAGATTTTGCCTTTTAACCTAAATTCTTTAGGTAGGCCCTCCTGGTTCTAAGCAGTGCTGTGCTGGATTAAGCCTTCTGACGCAAGGGAGAGTCTATTCCCTAAAGAAGTTGAGAACATTTGCTCCAAACCTTGAAAAGGTGGAAACACAGATGAACCAAGTTTGCTCTTCATGCTTCTAAGATTAACCAGTCAGGCAGGTTCAGATAAGTTATTCCATCTCTATGAGTAAAGAAATACAGAGAAGTCAGGGGTGGGCTTAGAAAAAAGTTCTTCCTCATGGAAACCTGCAGTGGGAGATATTCCTCTGTAACAGAGAGGATCAAAGAAGCTTTTATGAAGGATATGAAATTGGAGCAGAGCATTTTTTTTTTTAAGATTTGTTTATATTAGAGAGAGAGAGTGAGAACACAAGCAGGGGAGGAGCAGAGGGAGAGGGAGAGAGACAATCTTTTTTTTTTCTTTTTTTAAAGATTTTATTTATTTGATAGAGATCACAAGTAGGCAGAGAGGCAAGCAGAGAGAGAGATAGAGAGGAGGAAGCAGGCTCCCTGCGGAGCAGAGAGCCCAACGTGGGACTTGATCCCAGGACCCTGAGATCATGACCTGAGGTGAAGGCAGAGGCTTAACCCACTGAGCCACCCAGGTGCCCCAGAGAGAGACAATCTTAAGCAGACTCCACACTGAGCATAGAGCCCGAGCCCATCATGCTCATGGGTGGCTCAGTTGTTAAGTGTCTGCCTTTGGCTGGTGTCACAATCCCAGGGATCGAGCTCTGTATCAGGCTCCCTGCTTGGGCGGAAGCCTGCTTCTTCCTCTCCCACTCCCCTTGCTTGTGTTTCCTCTCTTGCTGTGTCTCTCTGTCAAATAAATAAATAAAATCTTTATAAAAGAAACTAAGAGTCAGATGGTTAATCAACTGCACCACCCAGGTGCCCATGGAGCAGAGCATTAAAAATAGATAGATTTCTAGGTAGAAGATTAAAAAGCCATAGAGATGAGAAAATATAGGCTCTCTTTGAAAATAAGAAGTAGTCTAATTTAACAGAGTATTTGAGTTCTTGATTTCAATTGTGGTATCCTTTGGGAATTAATTATCAAACGTAAACATTTAGCCCTTGAAGAGTAAGTAGTTGGCTCACTTTCCCAAGGTTATTTGACTTGAAAGATTACAGACATCACCTCTTTCTGGTCTTAAGATGGTGAAGTAAAATTATTTCCTGGCTCATTTGAAGATCACATAAAAACAGGAATATAAACTCCCTTCTCTGAAACTATGAGGTGTCTGTAATCCTGCTTGTATGGGAAGAGGAAAAGCAGAAGGAAATAGTGATTTAGCAGAGGAGAGGAAGGTCAAACCCAAGTGCCTATAGAGGAGAATACTGGCAAGAGACAGATTATGCTTTGTCTGCGGGACACCTGTCTGAGAAATTCAGAGCATGGAAGTATTGTATACCATAGATTGAGGTTGAGAACAGGGGGATTGAAAGTCTGTACTGGGAGATGGATCCCTCTCTGCCCCCCCTCCCTCCTCTCAGTATTTATCCCCTTCACCCTGAGTAGTTGGGCAGCTGTTATCAGCCTTAGAGAAGTCAGGAGATTATTCTTTGGAGGAATTGAATTTGAAAATTTCAGGACCTAGGACCCCAAGCCCAGAGGAGGATGGGGCTGATCTGCTACACTGGATATTGGAAGTTCCCAGTCTCTTTCCCTCCCCTAGTTCCAGAATTCTGTCAACTAGGTAAAAGATTAAAGAATCTTTTTTTTTTTAAAGATTTTATTTATTTATTTGACAGAGATCACAAGTAGATAGAGAGACAGGCAGAGAGAGAGAGAGGGAAGCAGGCTCCCTGCTGAGCAGAGAGCCTGATGCGGGACTTGATCCCAGGACCCCGAGATCATGACCTTAGCCAAAGGCAGCAGCCTAACCCACTGAGCCACCCAGGCGCCCCAAGATTAAAGAATCTTCCTCCTATTAAAAGAATGGCCCCAAGGAAAAGATAGCTGAATTTAATGATTATGCTTATATATCAACAGGTTCATGCCTATCAGTGTTGCTTTAAAAAAAAAAATCTGTAAGCATATTTTTCTTCATTCTTTACAGTTGATGGCAGACAACTGCATGAAGTCATTCATGACCAAACTATTTATAGAACTGCCCCATAGAACAAAAGTTCTAGGGAATCTACAAAAGCCTTGGATTAGTAAAATGGAAAAAAAAATTTTTTTAAGTAGGCTCCATGCCCAGTGTGGGGCTTGAACTCACAACCCTGAGATCAAGAGTCACATATTCCACTGACTAAGCTAGCCAGGCGCTCCTAAAATGGGGGGGGGGGGGGGGAGATTTTTTTAAAGAGGAAGGGGTCTAATAAAAGGTTGCAAGTATTATTTTAGAAAACATAACATATGCTGTTGATATTTTAAAATGAAGTACAGATTAATTTACACCAAATATTAAGGATATAATCCCAGTATTTAACAGTGCATGTAGATTTGTGAAAAATCTCATTGTCTTAACTTTTTTCATTTTGCATTGGAGTCACCACTGGTTTGGGGAGATAGGATCAAGCATACTGACGAAGAACAGAGTTGTCAAGCTTATGATCTAGGTTAAATCCTGCTTTGATTATACCTACAGTAATGACACTGGCCTGTTTTTCCCCTCAGTCTGTATTGATTTTAATTTTGATCTTTTTTTAAGAAAAAGGAATTTTCTTAAGAAAAATAACCATAAACATAAGCCTTCTGTAATCCTTAGGTAAAGTACATTTTTAAATTTCTGTTCTCTTTTTGGTTTCCTTATTTCCCCCCCAATTTAAAAAAGATATTTATTTATTTATTTATTTATTTGACTGAGAGCTATAGAGAGAAAGAGCATGAATAGGCAGAGAGGCAGGCAGAGGGAGAGGGAGAAGCAGGCTGTCTGCTGAGCAAGGAACCCGATGTGGAACTCGATCCCAGGACCCTGGGATCATGACCTGATCTGAAGTCAGCGGCTTCACAACTGAGCCACCCAAGCATCCCCCCCCAACTTTTTTTAAAATTTCCAGTTTTATTGAGATGTAATTTGACATATAAACATGTAAGTTTCAGGTATACAGTGTGATGATTTGGTATGTGTATATTTTGCATAATGATTACCACAGTATGGTTAGTTAACACATCTGTCACCTTACAGTTAACTTTTGTGTGTGGTGAAGACATTGAAGATCTACTCTCTCAACAACTTTGCAATACAAAGTATGCAATACAGTAATGTTAACATAGTCACCAAGCTCTACATTACATTTGCAGAACTTACTCATCTCGTAGTTGGAAGTTTAGGCCCTTTGATCACCTTCCATCAATTTCCCCCACCCCTCAAGACCCTAGCAATCACCACATTTAAGTGAGATTATACAGTATTTATCTTTCTCTGACTCACTTTACTTATTAGCATAATGCCCTCATCCATTTTGTTACAAAAGGGAGGATTTCTTTCTTTTTATAATTGAATAATACTCGTGCATGAGTACCCAGAAGTAGGATTGCTAGATCATATGGTGGTTCTATTTTTAAATTTCTGAGGAATCCCCATACTGTTTTTTCATACTGTTAGTGGCTGTACCAGTTTACATTCCCACCAAGAGAATGCAGGGGCACCTGGGTGGCTCAGTTGGTTGAGCATCTGCCTTCTCAGGTCCTGATCCCCAGGGTCCTGGGATTGAGTCTGACATTGGACTCCTTGCTCAGTGGGGAGCCTGCTTCTCTCTCTGACAAATAAGTAAATAAAATCTTAATAAATAAATAAATAAATAAAGTTGTATGTTCTACTGACTGAGCCAGCTAGGTACCTGTAGAAGCTTTTTTTTTTTTTTTTTAAGATTTTTTTTTTTTATTTGGACAGAGACAACACAAGCATGACGGAGGGGCTGAGCAGGGAGCCCCAGATGGGCCTGATCCCAGGACCTTGAGACCACCAACTGAGCCACCCAGGTCTTCCCCCAACCCTGCAGAATCTTTGTAGTTTATAGTCCCACCTGTTTTTTGTTTTGGTTTTTTTTGTTTGTTTGTTTTGTTTTGTTTTTGAGAGCGAGAGAGCTAGTGCACTTGAATGGGCAGGGGAGAGGGAGAGAGGGAATCTTAAGCAGGCTCCATAAGGCTGGATCTTACTACCCTGAGATCATGACTTGAGGGGAAGTCAAGAGTTGGATTTAACCAAATAAGCCACGCGGGCGCTCTGATGTAGTCCCACTTGTTAATTATTATTTTTCTTGCTTGAATTTTTGGTGTTCTATCCAAAAAATCATTGCCAAGACCAGTGTTGAGCATTTTCACTGTGTTTTCTTGTAAGAGTTTCACAGTTTTCACATTTATTTCAGTCTTTAATCCATTTTGAGTTAATTTTTCTCAGTGTATAAGGTAGAGGTCCAGCTGCATTCTTTTGCATGTGAATATCCGGTTTTTCCAGTACCATTTATTAAACAGACTGTCTTTTCCTCATTGAGTATTCTTGGGTCCCTTTTCAAATAGACCAAATATGTGTGGGTTTATTTCTGGGCTCTTGATTCTGTTCTGTTAGTGTATGTGTCTGTTTTTATGCAGGTGCCATACTATTTTGATTACTATAACTTTGTAATATGATTTCAGAGTAAGAAGAGTGATGACTCCAGCTTTGTTTTTCTCCAGATTGCTTTGGCTATTTGGGGTCTTTGTAGTTCCTTAGGAATTTTAGGATTATTTTTTCTATTTTTGTGAAAGAGTGCCATTGGAATTTTGATAGCGATTGTGTTGAATCTGTAGATCACTTTGGGTAGTATGGACATTTTTAACACTATTCTTACAATCCATGAACATGGACTTTCTTTCTATTTGTGTATTCAGTTTTTTTCATCAATGTCTTACAGTTTTTAGTGTGGAGATCTTTCACCTCCTTGGTAACATTTATTAAGTATTATTTTTGGTGTTGTAAATGGGATTGTTTTCTTTATTAAGATTTTCTATATATAAGATCATGTCATCTGCAAACAGATAATTTTACTTCTTCCTTCTGATTTGTATGTCTTTTATTTCTTTTTCTTGCTTAATTACTCTGATTAGGACTTCTAGTACTATGCTGAGTTGGAGTAGTGAGAGTGGGGGTGCCCTTGTCTTGTGTTTTCTTTTAGAGGAAAAGCTTTCAACTGTTCACTGTTGAGTGTGATATTAGTTGTGGATTTGTCATATATGGTCTTTATTAATGTTGAAGTATATTCTGTCTGTTTCTGATTTGTTGACAGTTTTTATCATGAAAGTTGTTGAATTTTGTTCAGTGTTGTTTCTGTACTTGCTAAGTTTGATCATATTTTTATCTTTCATTCTATTAATGTGGCATATTAATGTGGCATATCACATTGACTGATGGTATATTGAACTATCATTGCATCCCGGGGATAAATCTTACTTGATCATGGTGTATGATTCTTTTAATGTGCTGTTGAATTTGGTTTACTATTTTGTTGAGAATTTTTTTTTAAAAAGACATTTATTCAGCGTCATGATCAGACTATTACATTTAGCAATCAACAGCATGGGTGAAAAAAAAAAAATCTACATTAAAACCCTTTGTTGGAATGCTTTACACTTTCCACAGAACAGAAACTAAAATAACCTGTTATACAATTAGTCACAAATACAGTCCTCGGGTTTTTTTGCCCATACACAGGAGTATTGTCTAAAACATGTCTTCTTTGTAGCAGCTAGGCCCTGCCACCACTGTGCTTGGCTGAGTTCACAAATCTGTTGTAACCTGTAGCTTCCCTGTCCCTTCTCTGGCTCTCCTCTCCTGCTAAGCTTTGTTTCCTGGCAGTAATTAAAACCTTCTGCCACTGCGGTAGCTACTGCTGCTGCTGGAACCACCATAGCCACCTTGGTTTCATGGTTTGGCGAAGTATTGGCCCCCACCACCATAAGAGCTTCTGCCTCCAAAATTGCCTCCTTTCATGGGTCCAAAATTTGAGGATTGATTGTTTTAACTGCCAAAATCATTATAGCTTCCGCCACCTCCAAAGTTGCTTCTATCATTACCAAATCCGTTATAGCCATCCCCACTGCTACCGTATCCACCACCACCTCGACTGCCACCAAAGCCACCTCGACCACTGAAGTTTCCTCCACGACCAAAGTTGTCATTCCCACCAAAACCACCTCCACGACCACCACCAAAATTTCCAGAACCACTTCGACCTCTTTGGCTGGATGAAGCACTAGCCATCTCTTGCTTAGAGAGCGCTTTCCTTACTTCACAGTTGTGGCCATTCACAGTGTGGTATTTTTGAATGACAATCTTGTCTACAGAATCATGGTCCTCAAATGGTACAAAAGCAAAACCCGTCTTTTTGCCACTGCCTCGGTCAGTCATGATCTCAGTCACTTCGATTTTCCCATACTGTTCGAAATAATCTCTTAGATGATGTTCTTCAGTGTCTTCTTTAATGCCACCAACAAAAGATCTTTTTCACAGTTAAGTGGGCACCAGGTCTTTGAGAATCTTCTTTTGAGACAGCCCTCTTTGGTTCCACAACGCTTCCATCCACCTTGTGTGGCCTTGCATTCATGGCTGCACCCACCTCCTCCACAGTGGCATATGTGACAAACCCAAAGCCTCTGGAGCGCTTGATGTTTGAATCTCTCATTACCACACAGTCCGTAAGTTCCCCATTGCTCAAAATGGCTCCTCAGACTCTCATCGGTTGTTTCAAAGCTCAGACCTGGGATGAAGAGCTTCTGTAGCTGTTCAGGTTCTTTGGGAGACTCTGACTTAGACATGACGGCAGTGGGAGGGGAGACTTTAACGATGCTTACTCGGCGGCGTCCACAGGCAGAAAGCTTGTTGAGAATTTTTATATCTGCGTTCATCAGGGATATTGGCCTGTAGTTTTCTTTCTTTTTTAAAGGTTTTTTTTTTTTTTTTTTTACTTTTTATTTTATTTGCTTGTCAGAGATAGAGCACAAGCAGGGAGAAAGGCAGGCAGAGGGAGAAGCAGCCTCCCCGCTGAGCAAGGAGCCGGATGTGGGACTCAGTCCCAGGACTCTGAGTTCATAACCTGAGCCCAAAGCAGTGGCTTCATGGACTGAACCACCCAGGCTTTCCTGTCCTATAGTTTTTTTAGAGTTTCCTTATCTGGCTTTGCTAACTGGATAATACTGGCTTCATGAAATGGTTTGGGAGTATTTTCTGCTCTTCAGTTTTGTTGGGAAGAGTTTGAGTAGGATTGACATTAATTCTTTAAGTGCTTCCTGGAATTTACCAGTGAAACTATCTGGTCTTTTTTTTTTTTTAATTTATTTAATTTAATTTCTTTTCAGTGTAACAGAATTCATTGTTTATGCACCACACCCAGTGCTCCATGCAATACATGCCCTACATAATACCCACCACCAGGCTCCCCCAACCTCCCACCCCCACTCTTCAAAACCCTCAGATTGTTTCTCAGAGTCCATAGTCTCTCATGGTTCATCTCCCCCAGAAACCATCTGGTCTTGAAGGACTTTTATTGGAAGAGGTTTTTACTTACTGATCCAGTCTCCATGCTAGTTATTGGTATGTTCAGATTTTCTACTTTTTCATGATTCAGTCATGGAAGTGTTAAATAAACTGATGCATAGTAAAATTTTGTGTAGTTTATTTGAGCAAACACTGATTGAAATCACAGAGTGCCAGTCCAGACGATGTTTTAGAAGTGCTCCACCCACAGGACTAGAGGCAAGGTTTTTATAGATAAGATGCAGAAGAAAAATAAAGAAATTATTTAATTGGCTATCTTTTATATGGGTGCCTTGTTTGAGATTTTTGTTTTTTGTTTTTGTTTTTGTTTTTTTCCAGATTCTAGTGCATTGACTCTGGCTTAGGTCTTGGTTTGCATTCAGAGGCTCCCGAAGTTTTGGTTTCCATACCAAGGCGTTAGAGCCACCTCAGGCTAATGGCCTTCCTGTTTAATTACTTTAACATTAGGTTATCCTGTTTTTAGGAATTCATCCATTTCTTTTAGGTAGTCCAAGTTGTTAGGGTATAATTGTTCATAGTAGTCTCACAATCCTTTACATTTTTATTGCTATCATTTGTAATGTTTTCTCTTTCATTTATAATTTAGTTTGTTCGAGTCCTCTTTTTTCCCTTAGTTAGTCTGGTTATAGGTTTCTCAGTTTTGTTTATACTTTGAAAGAACCAGCTCTTAGTTTCATTTATCTTTTCCATTGGTTTCCTTCGTTTCTGCTCTAATCTTTATTATTTCCTTCTAACTTTGGGCTTAGTTTTTTTCTTTTTCTAGTTTCTTCAGGTGTAATGTTTAGTTGTTTGAGATCTTTATTCTTAAGATAGGTATTTATGGCTATAAGCTTTCCTCTTAGAACCTCTTTTGTTGCATTCCATATGTTTTGGTATGTTGTGCTTCCATTCTGTTTGTCTCAAAATAGTTTTCGATTTCCTTTTTGATCTCTTCTTTGATTCAGTGGTGGTTCAGTAGTGTGTTGTTTAATTTGCATGCATTTTGTGAAATTTCCATTTTTCCTCCTGTGACAGATTTTTAGTTTCATACTTGTTATATTATGATTTATAATAAATAAATATATTGGTCTTTGTCCACAATTCTTGGCTCACAACTCCCAAAACCTTTGGAATTTCCTAAATGATAAGAGCAATGGAAACTCCTTTTGTTAAAATATTCGATCTTCCATCCTCAGTTTAGAGCCATAGAGGTGAAATGGCATCCTGTTACTTGTAACAAGCCACTTTCAATCGCACTGCATTTATGTTAATAAAGTGGTTTTTGGAAAGCCTCTAGTAAGCCTCTAAGATAGAGGCTGGTAAGGAAACCAATCTTGACTAGAGAATTGGAACTTTCAGTCCCATCTCTCTCCTCCCTTAACCCCAAGAAGATAAAGGGGCTGGGAGTTGAATCACTTGCACATGGGCAGTGATTTAAACAATCATGTCTGTATAATGAAGCCTCCATAAAAACTCAAAGTGGTGAGGTTCAGAGATCTTCCATGTTGGTGGCATCACATACCAGGAGGGTGGCACATCCTAGTTCTTATGGAGACAATAGCTCCTGTGCTCAGAACAGTTTTGGACCTCCTCCTGTGTATCTCTTCATCTGGCTCTTCACATATATCTATATAATAAACTGGCAGATGCAAGTTAATGTTTCTATGAGTTCTGTGAACCTCTCAGGCAAATAAATTGAACCTGAGGAGGGGATCATGGGAACCATCAATTTATAGCTAGTTAGTTAGAAGCACATGTAATAACCTAGGTTTGCAGTTGGCATCTCAAGTGGGACAGTCTTGTGGGACTAAGCCCTCAGCGTGTGGGATATGATACTGTCTCCTGTAAATAGTGTCAGAACTGAGTTAAATTTGTAGGATACCCAGGTAGTATCTGCTACGGATTGGAGAATTACTTGATGGTGTTGGAAAACACACATTAGAATACCATTGTGGTCAAGAAAAATACTTGATATAATATCTGTATTATTGAATTTGTTGAGATTTTTTTGTGCTCTAACATGTTCTGTCCTGGAGAATTTTTTTCCTATTTATTTATTTATTTATTTATTTATTTATTTATTTTGAGAGTATGTGCATGAGCATGCAGCATGTGTGGGGAGAGGGAGAGAATCTTAAGCAGACTCTGGTCCTGAGCACAGAGCCCAAAAGGGGAGATGCTGAATCTCAAGACCCTGAGATCATGATCTGAGCTGAAATCAACGAGTGTGATGCTTAACTGACTGAGCCAAGTGCCCCTGTCCTGGGGAATGATTTTGTATGTACTTGAGAAGAATGTATATTCAGCAGCCCTTGGATGGAATGTTCTGTATATGTCTGTTAGGCCCATTAGATCTACAGTGTTGTTCAAATACTCCGTTTCCTTATTGATTCCCTGTCTGGCAGTTCTGTTGTGGAGAGTAGAAATAAAATTGCTGTTTATCTCTCCCTTTAGTTCTGTTGCTATTTGTTTTATATATTTAGGTGCATAAATATTTACAATTATTATATCCTCTTGATGAACTGACCCCTTTATCATTGTATAATGATGTATAATACCTTTATCTCTTGGTTACTTTATTTTTTAAAATTTTATTTTGTTATTATTATTTTAAGATTTTATTTATTTGTCAGAGAGAGAGAAAGAGAGAGAGCGCGCCCACACAAGCAGGGGCAACAGCAGACAGAGGGAGAAGCAGGCTCCCCACTGAGCAAAGAGCCCAGTGTGGGATTTTGAACTAAGGGTCCTGGAGCATGACCTGAGACAACCATATACAGTAGCATAGTTTTCTTGCTTGATCTTAGGATCTTTAATGTATCCTGTGATTATAGTTTTTCTATAAAATTTGTTCCAGCAAGTAACATAAGTGACTCATAATAAACTAAAACTAAATTTTTTTTGTGAAACCACATTTCCTGCTTTGTATTTATGTAACTGCTAATTGCTTAATCTAAATGAACGTTTAACATCCCTATTTAGTTTCCTCTTTTTTTTTTTTTTTTTTTTTTTTTTTTATTTTGACAGAGATCACAAGTAGGCAGAGAGGCAGTCAGAGAGAGAGAGAGGGAAGCAGGCTCCCTGCCGAGCAGAGAGCCCGATGTGGGACTCGATCCCAGGACCCTGAGATCATGACCCGAGCCGAAAGCAGCGGCTTAAACCATACTGTCCTTTAGAAATCATATTGAATCCTAATTCTTTTAACAAAGATATTATTTATCCTAATAGGTTTTGTAGTCTCCATAAGTTTAGTAAATATGCTTAATGATTTTATCAAAAACATCTAAATAGTGTTTTGATCAAACATGGTGTTTGACTGAGAGGACATGTATTTCCTTTCCTCTTCAAATAGTACAAAATTACAATAAAGGAATAAAAAGAGGCATAAGATCCAGGGACAAAAATGAGTGGAAGAAGAAGAAACCATAGATGAAAAATTTCAACTATTTTTTAGAAGATAAGAAATGGATAGAAGAGTGTTAAGTGATTTAGCCAAATGGAGGAAGGTACACCCTGGGTTGTCTGCAGAGACAAGGAAATGAGTTTACCCAACACAGCCTCACCAGAGACTCAACACTTGGTGGCAACATGTCTCTGAAAAGACAAGGATGAGGCTTGAGATTAAAAGTAGGTAATGTTAAAACAAAACAAAACAAAACAAAAAAGGTAATATTTGAAAGTCTTATATGAAGTGGTTGAATCATGCAAACTACTTCTTCCTCCTCTAGGAAACTGGGGATTTTTTTCTCCAAGAAAATGGAAGCTGAGGGTTCTGGATCCAGGAACATCAGATGCATGAAGAGCATAGGGGTTTGGAGCCAAGGAATTAAATGAAAATCTGCATACAGACTGGTGGGTCTTCGAAGTAAAAATGAGCTTCCGTTTAGCTTCTTAATGCCATGAATAGGAATTGACAGTCAAGGAATAACCAGATAGTTGAGGAAGCCTCTAAAATAAGAGGCCAGGAGTACCTGGGTGGCACAGTCAGTTGAGTGGCTGACTCTTGTGGTTTTTTTTGTTTGTTTTTTTTTTTTTTTTTACTCAGGTCGTGATCTCAGAGTCGAAAGATCAGCACAGAGTCTGCTTAAGACTCTCTCCCTCTGCCCCACCCCCTGCATGCATCCTCGCTCTCTGTCTTTCAAAATAGATAAATATTTAAAAATAAAATGGGAGGCCAAACAAGTAAGAGAGAGGGCAAAGAGCAAAGGAAGGAGAAAACTGAGGTTGGTGGGGGAGAGGGTTTTAATCTCTAAGAAATGAAATGTTGCATCTTCAAAAGAACAGGATGTTATTTTGAAAATCTTGAAACAGCTAAGAAATAACATTTGCAAATAGAAAATATTATAATTACACCCCTTCCAAATAATGGGAGGATTGTGGATAAATTTGAAACAGTTTCCTAGGAATTAGAACAAAAAGATTAAAGGAGGGAAGTAGAAGATAATTTTTTTTAAAGATTTAATTTATTTGAAGCAGAGGGAACATGAGCAGGGAGGGGCAGAGGAAGAAGCAGGCTCCCTGTTGATAATGACCTGAGCCAAAGGCATATGCTTAACCAACTGAGCTACCCAGGTACCCCCCAGAAAAAAATGATTTTTTTTTAAGATTTTATTTATTTATTTGACAGAGAGAGAGATCACAAGTAAGCAGAGAGACAGGCAGAGAGAGAGGGAGAAGCAGACTCCCCACTGAGCAGAGAGCCCAATGTGGGGCTTTATCCCAGGACCCTGAGACAGTGACCTGAGCTGAAGGCCAAGGCTTAACCCACTGAGCCACCCAGGTGCCCCAAGAGAAAAATAATTTTTAAAATTCAAGTTAGTCTATTATCGGACCACGTGGTCTAATAGAAATTCAAATATGAGAGGACAGATAAAATAGAAATGATGCCTAAAAAATCTACAAAACAGGGGCACCTGGGTGGCTCAGTGGGTTAAAGCCTCTGCCTTTGGCTCAGGTCATGATCCCAGAGTCCTGGGATCGAGTCCCGCATCGGGCTCTCTGCTCAGCAGGGAGCCTGCTTCCTCCTCTCTCTCTCTGCCTACCTCTCTGCCTACTTGTGATCTCTGTCTGTCAAATAAATGAATAAAATCTTTAAAAAAAAAATCTCCAAAACATTGTCCAAGTCATAGATTATAAATTGAAAATGCTGAAATAACAGTAAAAAAGGCAAAGACCCAAGAGGTGTGATTATCAAATTTGGTAAACTGGAGATACAGAAACTTTACTAAAACCTTCCAGAAAGGGTAACTAGAGGTTACATTCAAAGGACCCATCAGAATGGCATTACATATCACAGTAGTAACAGAAGGAGGAAAAAATGCATCAAGCTGTGTCTTCATATTATCTTCAGTGGGAAAGATTTCCTACCTGTAATTTTATTCCCAGCCAGATTATCAATCAAATGTGAGTCTGAAATAAAGATATTTTTAGACACGCAAGTGACTCCAAAATTCTAGTTCTCATGAGTGGTTTTTTTTTGTTCATAAGTTGTCCCTAAATAGCAAGAAAGAAGAAATCATGTTCAAGAAGCAGAATTCAAACAGAAGAGCTAAGGGAGAGCCCAAGATGACAGCTGTGTAGCCAGTCCAGAGCATCCCCGAGCAGAGTGAAGCAGAAGAAAGAACAAAGGGTATTGGGAATGTACAGCTGCAGGAAAAAGACCGTATCTGATGTATTTGAGCATATGGAAAATATTGATAGACATGTGACAGATGTTGGAGCTTTTGAGGAAAAGCTAAAAATACATAGAAAACAACAACAAAAAAATGAGGTAGTCATTAATTTGCAGAGAGAAGTACCTGGTCTTACTGCTCTACTTGACTGAGTACTGACTGGTATCTCTCCAATCCTTTTACTCTGACTCTTGATTTAAATGAAGACCCATAAAATTACATGGGATGTGGAGAATGGAGGCAGAAGTTGAAACTAAATACTTATATTCCATGGCAGGATGTCAATAGATAAATCTAAATTTGACAAGTCAAGCCTATTTAGAAAAAGAAAGGCAACCAGAACCTCCTAGAAGAGTCTATAGGATGTAGTGGTAAGGAGGACTCTGCTGTTTTTCCAATCCTTTGTGTTGGTTGATTTTTTTTTTATATAAAAAGTCAGTGAAATTATATACTATATTGTAGAGACCTCTTTCCAGATACTTATCAGTTAATTAATACCAGGCAAATATTTAGCTATATCATGCATCCTTTGTTTAGTTGTCTTGTTCATAATAGCACCACTGTCTGACTCATATCATGGCCTAAGAAGTCAAATAGATTTCCTTTAACTATTAACTTGCTATTACTTTCCGTGAATGACTTTCTTAGGAAGTTAGTTCTTCAGTTCTGCTTTAAAGAGTCTTTGTTCTAATTTAACATTGTTTCTCTTGGTTCCTTCTAAATTTAAATATTTCTGACATGCAGTTAGGATATCCTGGGTGCTGTGTACTTTATTTGATTCTTATGTTATCTAAAACAGGAGAATGCTTTTTCTACAAATAAATACCATGGCTGTGTTAAAATACTATTGCTTTGGAAATATTTCCATAACAGTAAGATGATTTAGAATGTGTGTTTGTGAGTGAATTGTAAAATTACTATCTGACATATGTCTTGGAAAATTCCGCAGCTTCTGCCAGTTTTCAGTTTCTGGCACATTGACTAGAATTTGTACATGAGGAAATCAAACTCTACTTTCCCTTGATTTACCAATCCCTGTGGTGTTCTGGAATATGAGATTAGAGTTTAAATACTTGCTCATCCTGAGACAGATCCCATCATTGCCTGGCTGTATCTACTCTTAGTTCTTTAGTGTTTATATAGTAGATGGGGTGGGGCTGGGGCAGGGAAGGAGGAGGAGAGAGAAGGACAAGTAATGATATTGTTACTTTGAGTTATCAGTTCTTTTCTTTCACTTCATAACCTCCAAAGACATTTTCAGTAGGGCATGGAAGATTTCCTGGATTGAGCAGCTTCCAAAATGAGTTCCAGTCATACCGAGTAGATCACCAAAGTTCATGGTGTTGTGAGGGCCCTAAAATGTTGCTGGGATTAGTTAAAACTGAATAAGTGAAAGAAATAACAGAAAACAGAATAAAGGTGTTTACTTATTTTATACTGAGAGCAGTGAATTGGTAGTAGATACAGATTTTGTTTAGTAAACAGAAGTCAGGATAAAAGAAAGCTCAGAATATTGAGTCAGATGTTAGAAGGTGTCCAAAGCAGAAAATTTGACCTATTAAGTAATGTGTCTGTTCTCTAAGTGTATCCCTTCCTTGATATTTTTAATCTAGGAATTTCTTTCTTATGATAAATTTACTTATGAGATAGTGATGCACTGGCAGTAGTTTTTATTTAAAATGCAATTTTATTTCTACTAGGGACAAGATGTAGGGTGGAGGAATTTCAAACTGATTTTGTTTTAGGTTTATTTAGCCATACAAAAATGTTTTTCCTCTTAGATTCTGGCAAGAAAATCAGCCAATTGGAAAAACATCTGGTGTTAATTGAATGAAGGAATGGCATAATCAGTAAAAATTACTTATAGGAAAAAATAGTGAAAAGAAAATCTTACATAGCTTTAACTCTGGATTTCTTTATGAAAATTCTTTTTTTTTTTTTAAGGAGAGGAAGAGTTCTTTATTATTTTTTAAAATTTATTTATTTATAAGTAATCTCTGTGCCCAACATAGAGGTTAAACTCATGACCCCGAGATCAGGAGTTGCATGCTCTACTGACTGAGCCAGCCAGGTGCCCCCTAAAATTTCATTCTTAATTTTTCACTAAAATTTTCCTCTCACCAAAGTATTTGACCTGTGTTGGGCTCCCTTTGTATGTCTCAAGTTTTACTCAAATCTGTGATCATGAGTCATAAACATTATATGAACAGCCTGTTTTTGTAGCTTTTGCTGTAACAACCACTCTGAGACTTAGTGGCTTAAAACAATTAATTATTCAGCCCAACAGGACTTCTGCTGGTTGCTGGAAAAGTCACTCATGAGGCTCCAGTTGGGACTTGAGTGTCTAAGATAGCCTCACTTACAGTCTGACACCTGGGTGTCACTGTCAGCTAGTACTCTTTTTTCCACATGGTCTCTCACCATTCAGAGAGTTAGCCTGAATCTTTTTTTAACGTGGTGGCATGAGTGTTTCAAGAGGGTGAAGCTTCAGTGTCTCTTAAAGCTTAACCTTGGAAATCACACATTGTTACTTCCACCACATTGTTTTGGTCAGATTAAGTCACCATGTTAACTCAGATGCAGAGGGTGAGAAAACAGACTCTACCTTTTGAAGGGAGGTACAGCAAAATCCTATTGCAAAAGGGCATTTCCATAAAGAGTTCAGATTTATTAAAAACCATTATTATGAGTTTCTACCATGGTATTTCCTCTGACTCCAGTAATATACATTCTTATCACATGCAAAATATCCCCTCCAGTGGTCCTCATGTGCAGTTCCTCTTGATCCAGAGACCTGTGAACTAAAAAGAAAAGTCATCTGCCCCAAACACACAATATATACACTCTTGTCACATGGATGGAGTGACGACAATAGACATTCCCCCTAAAAAGGGGGAGATAACAGGAGGCACATAGCAGTTATGGGTTCTTACCAGTTCTGAAATGTAGCTGGGCACATGTTGTCAGGGTCATCTACTACAGAATCAGGAAATGTACCTTGACTGGGGCCCAGTTCTGCTTCCTTGGAATGGTTCCCTACTCTGTTGTTCTCATTGATTCTTGGTACCACATTCCAGGTTCTTAATGCTGCTTTCAGACCGGTCTCTCCTTCTACGTAAGAAGTGTCTTATGAAGCTGAATATCTTTCTCAGTGACTTCCTTCCTATAGAAAGTTGGGATCCTAGAGCCCTCTTTCCATTTTGAATAGTCTCTGTTCCTTTTAATCCAACTGGTACATACTATTTTAAAATTTCTAGGATTTTTAGGGCCCCTGGGGGCTTGGTTGGGCATCTGACTCTTGGTTTTGGCTTAGGTCATGGTCTCCAGATTGTGAGATCCAACCCTGTGTTGGGCTCCACACTCAGCACAGTCTGCTTTTCCCTCTGCTTCTTCCCCAACTCATGCTCACTCGCTCTCTCTCAAATAAATAAAATCTTAAAAAAATAATAAGAAAAAAAACCTTCTAGGATTCTTTATGAATCTGATTTGTGTTATTCTATGTCCCCAAAGCTACAACATTACAACTCATTTTAACACAGGCCTTTCTCTAGTTTGGTTATAGGCTGTTGTGGCATAATTCCCTTAAGCTTCTTTGAGGGCTTCTTGTCTAGTTGAGAGAGTCAGCTAGGTATGGCTTCAAAATTTTCTGAGGTTTTTAAAAGGAACCTATAGCCAAATCTTTTATCTGATATTTACCTTGTGGTTAGTTTTCATTTTGAGAATCTTATGGCCTAAGAGACAGAATAGTTTCATTTTCCAGTATAGCAAGATCTAGGCCCTCTATATATCTTCTAATTCTTTTTCTTTCAAACTGCAGTTCTCTCTTTAGTGTATTTCTTACCATACTGTATTATATGCAGCTAAAGGACTAATTACCACTTCCAAAGCAGCTAATATAAAATGTATAAAGACTAAAGGAGCAGCGCCTGGGTGGATCCATCAGTTAAGCTTCTGATTCTTGGTCTCAGCTTAGGTCTTAATCTCAGGGTCATGAATTCAAGCCTTGCCCTGGGCTCCATGCTGAGCATGGAGCCTACTTAAAAAAAGAAAAAAAAAAAAAACAACAACTAGAGGAAATCAGGTTTAAATAATTAAAGGAGAGTATGATGACAGTGACTCAAATGGAGAATGTCAGTGAAGAAGTAGAAATTTATAAAAAAGAATCAAATGGAAATTCTGAAGTTGAAAAGTAAAATAACTGAAAAAATTACCAGCGGTGGAACTCAGAATCAAATTGGAGATCACACAGAGAATCCGTGAACTTGAAGACAACAGTAAAATAACACAATTTGGAGAAAAGAATGAAACAAAATTAACAGAACCTTGTGCAACATCAACTGGACCAGCAATACATATGTAGTTGGAGATGGGAGAGATACAAAAAAAATATTTGAAGAAATAATGGCTGAAAATTTCCCAAATTTGATGAAAAATGTGTATCTACACATCCAAAAATCTGAGTGAATAGGAATAACACAAAGAGGTCTACACCTGGGCACGTTTTTATTGAACTGTTTAAATCCAGATACAAGGAAAAAGTCTGGAAAGCAAGACAGAAAGAATTCGTGATATACAAGAGACCAGCAATATGATTGACAGCTGACTTTTCACCAGAAACATTTGAAGCCAGAAAGCAGTTGGGTAACCAGTCAAAGTGTAGAAAGTAAAAATTGTCAATTAAGAATTCTGTATTTGGTGCATCTCGGTGGCTCAGCCTGTTGGGGGTCTGCCTTCGGCTTGGAACATGGTCCCAGGGTCCTGGGATTGAGCCCTGCATCAGGCTTTCTGCTCAGCAGGGAGTCTGCGCGCGCTCTCTCTCTCTCTCTCTCTAACAAAGAAAATCTTTTAAAAAATATTCTGTATTCACATATCAAAGGAGACTCAAGAACCTGAAAAGACAACTTAAAGAATGGGAGAAATTATTTGTAAATCATACATCTAAATAATCATATATCGAATATTTAAAGAACCCTTATAAAGCAGTTGCAACAAAACAACCCAATTTTACGAGGTCAGAGGACTTGAATAGACATTTCCTCAAAGATGATACACGAAAGGCTTAACAAACATGAAAATAAGCTCAACATCATTAGTCATTAGGGAAAGGCAAATCAGAACTATAATCAAATAGCACTTTATACCCACTAGGATGAATATAATTAATAGAAAAAGTGGGAAAATAAGAAGTATTGGCTATTATGTGGAGAAATTTGTGTTTTTTAAGTACATTCCACCCAGTGTGAGGCTCAAACTCATGAGCCCTAGATCAGGAGTTGCATGTTCTCACTGACTGAGCCAGCTAGGTACCCCCGATGTAGAGAAATTTAAAACTTTTATATTGTTGGTGGCAGTATAAATTGGTAAATTACTGTGGAAAACACTTTGGTGGTTCCTTAAAAAGTTAGAAGTACCATACAACTCAGAAAATCCACTCCTAGATAGATGCCAAAAGAACTGAAAACAAATATTCATGAAAGTACTCGTACACAAATAATGTTCATAGCAGCAGTATTCACAATGGCTAAGAGGTAGAAGCAATCCAAATGTCCATTGACAGATGAATGGATAAACATTTGGTATATCCATACAATGAAAGATTCATCAGCCATAAAATGGAATGGATTACTGAGATATGGTACTGTACAGGTAAACCTAAAAAATGAAATAGGCCAGACCTAAAAGATTGCATTGAATGATTCCACTTATGTGAATTATCCAGAATAGAGAAATCTATAGTGACAGAAAGGAGAATAGTGGTTGGCTAGGTCTAAGAGTTGGAGGAGATGGGATGGTAGGTTGTGGGAATGATTACTTAATGAGGACTGGGTATCCTGGGGGAATGAAACTTTGAAACTAGAGAGATGTGGCAGTTGTGTAACATTGTAAATACTAAATGCCATTGAACTGTACTTTAAAATGGTGTATTTTATGTGAATTTTCCTTCAAAAATAATTTAAGTGAATTCTATATCCAGCAAAGCTATTACTGAAAAATATAGGCAAAATAGAGACATTCCCAGAATAGCAAACACGGAGAATTTGTTGTTAGCAGACATGAAATATATTGCTTTACATGAAATACTAAAGGAAGTCCTTTAAGCTGAAAGGATATGGTTCCAGATGGTAACTTGAAGGAAAAGCACTGTAAAAGTTAATTACAGGAGTAAATACAGAAGGCTATAAATAAATTGTTCTCTTATATTAGTTCAGCTGAATTAAAAGACACTTGTGTAACACAATAATGATAAAACTGTATTACTGGGCTTTTAAGATAAATATGTAGGGGCCCCTGGGTGGTGTAGTTGGTTAAGGGTCTGACTGTTGATTTCAGCTCAGGGTCATGAGGTCAAGCCCTGGGTTAGGCTCAGAGATCAGCAAGGAGTCTGCTGAAGTTTTCTCTCCCTTTTCCTCTACCTCTCCCCATGCTCATTTGCTCTCTCTGTCTCTCAAATAAATAAATTTTTTTTTAAGATTTTGTTTATTTATTTGACAGACAGAGATCACAAGTAGGCAGAGAGGCAGGCAGAGAGAGAGAGGAGGAAGCAGGCTCCCTGCTAAGGAGAGAGCACGATGCGGGGCTCAATCCCAGGACCCTGGATCATGACCCGAGCCGAAGGCAGAGGCTTTAACCCACTGAGCCACTAAATAAATAAATCTTAAAGAAAAGAAAAATATGTAACATATGATAATAACTAAACAACAGAAAAATTACAATGGTACTCTAGAAAATGGCCAGCTTTAAAGAAGAAGAATAAAATACCTAAGACATACAGAAAACAAACAGCAAAATGAGAGGCATCTGACTAAATCAATAATTACATTAAATGTGAATGACTTGTATACTTAAAAGGCATAGATTGTCAGACTGGATTTAAAAAAACATTCAACTTAAAAAAAATTCAACTTTTTATGCTGTGTAGAAAAGGCACACTTCAGATTCAAAGCCATAGATAGGTTGAACATAAATGAAAGAAGATATACTACATTTGTACTAGCCTTGAAGAATCTAAAATGAAATTAAGAATACAGTTTGGGGCACCTGAATGGCTTAGTTGGTTAAGTTTCATACTCTTGGTTTCAGCTCAGGTCATGATCTCAGGGGCCTGGCATCAAGGGCTCTGGAGTCTGCTTGAGATTCATCTCTCTCCCTATTCCACCTCCGCACTCTCTTGCACTCTCTCTCTCTCTAACAATAAATCTTATAAAAATACATTTTGATTCACAATAGCATCAGAAAGAATAAAATACTTGGGAATAAATGTAGGAAAAGACTTACACACTGAAAATAATGAAACATTGCCTGTTATGAAACAAGACCTAAAAAATAAACAGACATTCCAAGTTCATGGTTTGGAAGACTCAGTATTGTTAAGGTGGCAGTTTTCTCCATATTGTTCTATGGAATCAGTGCGATCTTTGTCGATATCCCAGCAGGCTTTTTTTGCAGAAATTGGCGAGCTGGTTCTAAAATTTGTATGGAAATGCTGCAAAATAACGAACACAGTATGAGGAGTTACACTTCCTGGTTTCAAAATAATATAAAGCTGTGGGAATCAAGATAGTGAGTTATTGGTCTAAAGATAGACCTATAAAGTAATGGAACAGTACTGAGAATCTAACAATAAATGTTTACATTTGTGGTCAGTTGGAGACAGAATTGGAGAAAATATTTGCAAATCGTATAGTCCATAAAGGGCCTATATATATACAAAGTCCTTAAATATAGAAAGAATTGTTAAATCTCAATGGTAAGACAACCCAAATAAATGGACAAGTCATTTGAATATGTATTTCACCAAACAGGTTATTTGGCTAACATGAAAAGACTCATTAACATTAGTAATTACAGAAAAGCAAATTGAAACCATGATATACCAATTGGCTAATGTTAAAAAGATAGACAACAAGTGATAGTACAATATGGTCACACTGGAACCCTCATACATTGCTGGTGGGAATGTAAAATGGTATAGCCACTTTGGAAAACAATTCAGTGATTTCTTTAAAAGTTTAAAATAAACTGCAGCACTTGGTTGGCTCAGTTGGTAGACCGCGCAACTCGACCTCAGGCTTGTGAGTTCGAGCCCTACAATTCACTTTAAAAAATCTTAGGGTGCCTGCGTGGTTCAGTTGGGTAAGTGTCTGACTCTTGGCTTTGGCTCAGGTCGTGATCTCAGGGTTGTGAGATTGAGCTCAGCCTCTCTATGCTCAGCAGAGTCTGTTGGAGATTCTCTCTCTCTTCCTCTCTTCTCCCCCCCCCCCCCGCCACTAGTGTGCATGTACTCTCTCTCAAATAAATAAATAAAATCTTTTTCAAAAATAAAAATTTAAAAAGGTATAAAATTTAACATACAATACAAATCAGCAGTTCTCCATCTTAGATTCTTTTTTTTTTAAGATTTTATTTATTTATTTGACAGACAGAGATCACAGGTAGGCAGAGAAGCAGGCAGAGACAGAGAGAGGGGGAAGCAGGCTCCCCGCTGAGCAGAGAGCCTGATGTGGGGCTCAATCCCAGGACCCTGGGATCGTGACCTGAGCCGAAGGCAGAGGCTTCAACCCACTGAGCCACCCGGGCGCCCCAGATTCTTTTTTTTTTTTTTTTAAGATTTTATTTATTTATTTGACAGAGAGACAATGAGAGAGGGAACACAAGCCAGGGGAAAGGGAGAGGGGGAATCAGGCTTCCTGCTAAGCAGGGAGCCTGATGGGGGCTTGAGCACAGGACCCTGGAATCATGATCTGAGCTGAAGGCAGACACTTAACCTACTGAGCCACCCAGGCACCCCTATTTTAAAAAAAAGAAATTGGCAAAGCACTCTACTGAAAAGATACAGAGTATTAAAATCATGGAAACCTGCTGGGAATTTATAATCAGAAGAGTGTTACCAGATCCCTACAGTATAAATAACATTCATTGGCTCACCAATTTCTGGGCTCTGTGTTGGTTGCCGACTACACAGTGGTGAACTAAACAGAAAAGGTGCTTTCCTCTCAGATCTCATAGTCTGATATAAGGAGTTCTACACCAACTTAGAACTGGTATTCTGTGATTTCACAGGAGAAACAATCCCATCCTATTAGGGAGATCAGGAAAGCCTTCATGGTATAGATAGCATGTCCAGTGGACATCAGTCTGTTTCTACAGATAGAATAGGCAAGTTTAGTTGTGTGGGTGCTTTAGAGAAAACAGTATAAACAAAAGCAAAAGCACAGAGCCTGCTGAGAGGTAGCAAATGGTTTTTAATTTCTTATTTTACTTGTTTTCCTCCATTGGTTGTTCTTTGCTGTATATAGTTAAAACTTGCTTTGAGTTATAAAATTATAAAATGTGTCATAAACCATAAAAGATGCGTTTGATTTTGTTAAAAATTAAAATTAATTTTAACTGTCCTAAATTCAGAAGTATTAAAACATAAAAATAAAAACAAAATTTTTTAATTGTGGAAAAATACATATAACATAAAATTTGCCATCTTAATCATTTTTAAGTGCACAGTATACTCACAATGTTTGTGTAATCTCCAGGACTCTTCATCTTGCAAAACAGATAATACCTCTTAAAATAATGTAAGTAAATTTAGCTGCATGTATCAGAGTCCCAAATTAAATGTGGCTTAAATATGATAGAAGTTTCTTTTTCTGTCATATAAAGTCCAGAGGCATGGTGTCTTTACAGTCATCTATAGGCTTTTTCTAGTTTTCTGCTTATCTTTAAAGCTGTGGCTTTCAACTTCATGATACAGGATGGAATTCGGTCATCCTAACCACATTTCAAGCAGCTCAAGTAGGAAGGAGTAGGAATGGACACATCTCTCTTTAAGGACACTCTGGAATTACATCACTTTTTCTTCCATCCTGTTGGCCAGAACTTGGTGACCTGGCTTTATCTAGCTGCCAAAAGAAGTAAAGTCATCTTACCATACAGCCATATACTAGCTAAAAGCTGGGTGTTCTGTTTTCTATAGAGCTGAATCAGATCTTTTTAATTTTTGAAGTTGGGAACTATACTCCAGTTGAACCAGCAGGGGTCACTGTTGAGCAAGTACTTTGTTCCTTTCTCTGTTAAACCTACCTGCCATTACATTTCTCACTATATAATTTATAGAAAAACATATAGTTTTATACAAAAATTTATATAAAAATTTATACAAAATTTATAGTTTTATACAAAACTACTATAAATGCTAATGTATGACCAAACACATCACTTAGATTTTTTAAAACCCGAATATTTAAGAGTGTCCTATCCCTAGATAAATGCTATGCAGTTTCTGTCTGTTCAGGGGATGGTGTTCTCCCATGAGACAATTAATAGAGAACAATCTAGTTGCTCTCTTGTTCTTCCCATGACTATATCCTTGTAACTGTTTGTGGATAGATAATAAAAAATACCCAATGATATATTCCTGTGTTAATATGAAAACAGATTACCTAAGAATGTCATGTGTTTGAACAGTCACTTCCTCTACAGCAATTATATCTGAAATCTTTTCACAAATTTGTTGTAATTCATTATATTTTAGATCTAATTGGTTTTGACAGCCTTTATATTTTGGATGAAAAAACCAAAGTTTGGATTCAGCTGAAATAGTAAAATACCTAAAACATATATTGAAATGTTTATTTTACCAACAACACCATGAACTGGAGCAGGAGCCATATGGTTTTCCTAGAAAGCATTTAAAATTATTGTGTCTACTCTAGGAGTATTTTCTAACTTCCATTGTTATGTCACTTCAAATAATGAAATATTCTGATTATTTTATAGAACTGTAATTCTATCTTTTTACCTTCTTTTTTTTTTTTTAAGTAGGCTCCACACCCAGCATGGAGCCCAACATAGGACTCGATCTTATGACCCTGAGATCAAAACCTGAGGTAAAATCCCAAGTCAGATGTTTAAGCAGCTGAGCCACCCAGGGACCCCTAGATTAAATCCTGAGGTTTGCAATCTGCTTCATCTGGTCCATTGCTTCTCAAATTTCAGGAAGCATTGGTGTCACCTGAAGGACTTCTTAAACTACAGATTGCCCTTCTTTCTTTCCACCTCCTCACCCCATTTTTTATATTAATGGATCTGGGGTACAGCCCAAGAATTTGCACTTCTGATAAAGTCCCACTTGATGCGGATGCTGCTGGTCAGATGACCAAAGGTTTTGAACCATGGATCTTATTCTTTCTTGGAACATTGGAGTAGACTGTATATGTGCACAAGGGAGAGGAGGAATAGTAAATCTGGGCAGATGTCCTATAAGCCTGGTGTTTGCCAGATCCTCTGAGGACACTGTTTGTTTTTCCCCTCACTTACTTTCATGCTTCCATAGATACAACACCACAGTCTTTTTTTTTTTCTTAGTTTTTTTTTTTTTTTTTTTTTTAAGATTTATTCATTTGAGAAAGTAAGAGTGTGTGTGCATATGCACAGTGAGGGAGGGGCAGACAAGCTAACCCCACAGGGACCCGGTGCTGGTTTGATCCCTAGGACCTGAGCTGAAACCATTCAGTTTATATAGACTGATGCAAGAAAAGAAATTAGTTGTTGGATGTGATTTTTGTTTCTTTCTATATCTAGAGTTTGGAAGTCATGTGAATTACGTATGGCGGGTTTATATTTTTTAACAATTTAATTACTATGTATATTCAAGTGAGCAAAGTGCCCTATGAGGCGAGATGTGTAGCATTTAATAAATATACTTTGAGTATACAAGATAAAGAGCTTAGCATTTCTGGGGCACCTGGGTGCCTCAGTGGGTTAAGCCTCTGCTTTCAGCTCAGGTCATGATCTCAGGGTCTTGGGATCGAGTCCCACATCCCGGTCTCTGCTCAGCAGGGAGCTTGCTTCCCTCTCTCTCTCTGCCTGCCTCTCTGCCTACTTGTGATCTGTCTCTCTGTCAAATAAATAAGTAAAATCTTTTTTTTAAAAAGAGCTTAGCATTTCAAATATATAAATGATTGTCCTTTTGTGAAATTGAGTTAGGCAGAGTCTAGTAGATTGGGTGTTGAGTAAGTCTATTTTGTACTTAAAAAATTTTTTCCCCAAAGATCTTAAGCTTAAGATACATGTTGTGTGCTATCTAACTCTGAAAAGTCTCCCAGGTCCCTTTTTGATACTTGTTTTCTTTGTAAGACATTGTTTTTTATGTCATCAACCTTTGATTATTCAGCTTTTTTTTTTAAGTATTCAGCTTTTTAAATGGGTTATAATTCCCCACTGTGTTCTATTCTCTAAGTGTACCCAGAGAGGAGTGATCATGGTGTAGCATCGTAGAAACTATATCATTTGAGAAGAACTTAAACTTGTTTAGAAGGAAATATGATAGCTTCATTTTGAAAGATTGCCTTTTAGAAGGAGGATATGATTTTTTAATAGCTTCCACTAATGGGTAGAAATTATAGGGAAGCAGATTATTCTTTAATGTCATAATTGCCTAAAACATGTCACTGTCAGTCAACAGCATTACTTTTATTATAAGATTTTCTTTTGCACTAAAACTTGACGAGTCCAGCTTTCCATCACCAAGTCCTTTTTGCTGCTTCAAATATCCTTCTTTTCTCCATTTTGTTTTGTTTTTTTAATTTTCACCAGTCTTGGAGATCTCGTCATCTTTTCTTGAACTATAATTTCAATGTATTCTTAGCTTATGTCCTTATTACCAGTCCAGAGTTTAATTTCTTTAGGTTTCCCTTCTCTTCTCTACAGGATTATTTCAAATTTCTAGCCTGGTATACAGGTTTCCTTCATGACCAAACCCCACTATTCACAGTTCAGTGTACTAAGTTCCTACTATGTGTCGGGCCCTGTGCTCAGTCCTGGAAATATGTTGGCAGATATGAAAGTCATGGTCCCTGCTCTCACAGAGCTTTCCATGTAGCTGGAGGGTATTTTTTTAAAAGTCTATTGTAAATACTCTTTGAATGTCTGAGATTGAGGGGGAAGTATATTCTTTCCACTATTTTCCTGTCCCTTTACTTTTTCTACTTTGAAACATGAAATGCTAAGGCTTTCATGTATGAATCCATGCTTTTATACATCTTATCTTCCCCTTTTTTCCTTGTTAATTAACTTCTGGCTTTCCTTTAAGATGTCAGGTGTGGGGAGACTTAGTTATTTCTTCCCTTGCTTTCATATTACCTCTTGTCATTTATCTCTAATAATAAAGTATTTACTTTCTGTGCTCATTGTAGAGCTAGAGCTCCTGAAGTACAGAGATATCATCTCCTTTTCTTTGTATCTCTTTCCCTATAAGAGTGCCTGATTTGGGGCACCATTAAGCAGATGCTTAATGACTGAGCCACCTGAGCCATCTGCAACTCAGGTCATGATCCCAGGGTCCTGGAATCCAGCCCCACATCGGGCTCCCTCCTTGGCGGGAAGCCTGCTTCTCCCTCTCCCACTCCCCCTGCTTGTGTTCTCTCTCTCTGTCAATTAATAATCTTTTAAAGAAGAAAGAAAGCAGTTATCTTAGAAAAAAAAAAAAAAAAGATTGTCTAATTTGGGTGCCTGGGTGGCTCTTGGCTCAGTGGGTTAAGCCTCTGCCTTTGGCTCAGGTCATGATCTCAGGGTCTTAGATCAAGTCCTACATCCAGGCTCTCTGCTCAGCAGGGATCCTGCTCCCCCACATCCCCTCCACCTCTGCCTACTTCTGATCTCTCTCTGTCAACAAATAAATAAAATCTTAAAAAAAAAAAAATAGTACCCATTGTGGGTTATTTGATGAATTTGTTAAATGATCACTTGCGTGCATCAAGGATGCATGTGGTGGTGGTCATGAAGCATTACCAGTTTTCTGCATGTTAAGTAAAATCAGAATGTTCCCTATCCTAGGATGGTTTCAGAGCACCTCCTTGAACAAGTAAATGTGACTTAGATTTGGAGAATCACCTTATCTTAATTTTTAAATGGTCACTTTGCAGTGATGTGATTTTAAGCACATAAATCTTTTGCAATTCTGTTCCCTAACAAGAAAATGAAGATGAAGAATAGTATGAAGACTTAGTACATTAGTACATGAAAAATACTTAAAACAATACCTACCACCTAATGTCATCCTTCTGATTGCTACTAATTTTTTCTAAAGACAGGGAACAAATTAAATGTCTCAAAGATGTTTTTCAGACCAAAGAGTCCCTAAAAATACTACTTCAGCTTATAATATCCCCTATACTTACTCACCTCTCTCTTTAGAGGACTGTGTCTAAACTTTGAGTTGAACGTAATAAAATGTTAAGTAACACTAAGTGATTTTGTTTTTGCAGATGTTCTCAAATAGTGATGAAGCTGTAATCAATAAAAAACTTCCCAAAGAACTCCTATTGCGGTAAGTCTGAATGCTAATTTTAATTTGGTGTTGTATGTGTGTCATATTTGCCTATTTAAAAATTTTTAGACTTAATGCTAATTTTCCTGTATGTAAAGGAACTGGATTATCTGAATTTGTAAATTTATTGATTCTTTTGTTAAACAGTCTTGACTCTACATTTTCTAGATATGAATCAAAATTTTAAATGTTTAAATTCTCCTACCTGATGTGTACCTATGTGTGATTTTGTTTACTAGTTTTCCCTTGCTTTACTTTTGTATATAATGTATATAAGAGATCATATATTTTATTTTATTATAATGCTGACTTTTTAAAAAGATTTTATTTATTATTTGCAGAGAGAGATACAGCCAGAGAGAGGGAACACAAGTAGGGGGAGTGGAAGAGAGAGAGAAGCAGGCTTCCCGCTGAGCAGGGAGCTGGATGCAGGGCTTGATCCCAGGACCCTGGGATCACGACCTGAGCCAAAGGCAGACACTTAACGACTGAGCTACCCAAGCACCCCAGATTTTTTTTTAAGTGATTCTAATCCATCCCTTTGCCTTGTTTCCCATTCCCAACATCAAATATGTCCATGAAGTGACTTGTATTTGTGACAAAATATCACATATACTGAGGAACTGTAGAGAAGAGTTACAGCCTTTTACTTTAAAGGTAAAAAGGTAGGGGCACATGACTGGCTCAGTTGGTGGAGCATGAGACTCTTGATATCAGGGTTTTAAGTCCAAGCCCCATGTTGGGTGTACTTAAAAATAAAATCTTTTTTTAAAAAAGGGGGGTAATGTGGTAAAAGTTATTTGAAGCTTTTTCTTGTATTACAGTTATAATTTTATCCTCCTTATTTTTAACATGTAGAAATTACATTTGGGATCACCCACAACATAGAACACATAGCCCCCAATTTATATACATCTAACCTAGGAATTGCCTAGGAAAAAAACTACGGGAGTTATTTTCAGTGCCCATTATTTGGGCTTTTTTTTTTTATTTTTAAGATTTTATTCATTTATCTGGGAGCGAGAGAGAGCACAAGTTGGGGGAGAGGCAGAGGGAGAAGCAGACTCCCCACGGAACATGGAGCCCAGTGTGGAGCCCCATCCCAGGACCCTGAGATCATGACCAGAGTCAGAGTCAGATGCTTAACTGAGCCACCAAGGTGCCCTTATTTGGGCACTTAATCATGCTCTTCTTTGTTCACTGATGACTTAGAAAGAAAGGTGCAGGAGCTCCTGGGTGTCTCGTTGGGTTAAGGCCTCTCTCTGCCTTTGGCTCGGCTCGCCTCGGGCTTGGGTGGTGATCCTGGTGTCCTGGGATCCCGCTCCACATCATCAGGCTCTCTGCTGGGGGGGTGGGGGGAGCCTGCTCCCCGTCCCCCGCTCCCCCCCACCGCCTGCCTCTCTGCCTACTTGTGATCTCTGTCTGTCAAATAAATAAATAAAATCTTTAAAAAGAAAGAAAGGTACATTTTCTTTTGCAAATGTTAGAGGTTAACAAGTTGTATTGAGGGGCATCTGCCTCTTAATCTTAGCTGCTACTGCCCCAGCCCATAACCAGCCCAGTCCCTGCTCAATGTGGAAAGTAATTTCATGCTAGTGCTGGTGAAGAAGAGAATTCCTGGCATTTCTAGGGATTTGCACATCTAAGGCCTTCACTATATTGCAAGTACCTTGAAAGCAGGGACTGTTTTCTTGTAAATCTTCATGTAATACCTTATACATTGGAGATACTAAGAAAAAATAACAGAACTGAACTTGGAATGGATTTTTTTCATGGAAGCAATGCTTTTGTACATGCTGGTTTACTCTAGTAGAAGTAACAGCAATATACCCTAGGGTACCCAGGGCTATTGGAGAATGTATCCTGGATAAATTTTAGCCATCTTAAGGAGAAATATTTTTAAACAGGTTATGTTCTTAATGTTGTTATAAACTGAGTACACCAAGACATACTTCAATTTTTTTTATAATGGCATTAATTTGGACCCAAATAGTTTACCTAAAGACTCAGTAGGATTCAGGGAAATATTTGATTCCCTGGCAGTAATAGCTGCCTGCTATTATGGTTTACATTTTTATATTTTATTAGAGTTTTATTCTGTGGAAGACAGACATAAGGGCCACATACCATGTAATTCCACTTATATGAAATATCCAGGATAGACAGATCCATGGAGATAGAGGTTGCTAGGGGCTGTGTTGAGGGTTGATAGGGAGTGACTGCTAATGGGTATAGAGTTTCTTTGGGAGTGATGAAATATTCTGAAATTAGATAGTGACCATGGCTGCACAACATTGTGGTTTTACTAAAAATCACTGAATAGTGTACTTTAAAAGGGTAAATTTCATGGAATGTGAATTCCCTCTAATATATATATTATTTTATATATTTTCAGTTTATAATAATTTATAAAATTTTCAATAATATACTTGTAATAACTTATGTAATTATATAATGTGGTTTTATTTATTATATAATTTAAAATAAAAAATGCAGGGGCACCTGGGTGGCTCAGTTGGTTAAGCATCTGACTTCCGTTCAGGTCATGATCCCAGTGTCCTGAGATTGAGTTCTCCTTTGGGCTCCATGCTTAGCGGGGAGTCGTCTTTTCCCTCTGCCCCTCCCCCACTCACTCTCTCTTTCTTTTAAATAAACAAAGTCTTGGGACGCCTGGGTGGCTCAGTTGGTTAAGCAGCTGCCTTCCGCTCAGGTCATGATCCTAGTGTCTTGGAATCGAGTCCCACATCGGGATCCTTGCTCGGCAGGGAGCCTGCTTCGCCCTCTGCCTCTGCCTGCCACTCTGTCTGCCTGTGCTCTCTCTCTCTCTCTTTCTGACTAATAAATAAATAAAATCTTTTAAAAAAAAAATAAATAAATAAATAAAGTCTTCAAAAAAAATTTCAGCCCCTATGATAAACAAATATAGTCTTTAGCTTTATGTTGTATATGTTCACTGAATCTTTTTTTTTTTTTAAGATTTTATTTATTTATTTGTCAGAGATTACAAGTAGGCAGAGAGAGAGGACCCGCTGAGCAGAGAGCCCAATTCGGGGCTCTATCCCAGGACCCTGGGATCATGACCTGAGCCCCAAAGGCAGAGGCTTAACCCACTGAGCCACCCAGGCGTCCCTGTTCACTGATTCTTCAGCCATATCCCACTCTTGATGATTTATTGTAGCAAAGGTTTTGTGGATATTTTCTTTGATGCTGGTATCTCTTCCTTTAGATGCAGTCAGTCCCAAAGACAGCATGAAGGGTAGACTAATAGGTGACTTCTTAAGTGGGCGACTTGTAGTCTTCTGTCTGTTAAGAGTGATCCCACTTTTTAGGCATTTCTTCATAGCCATTAGCTTACCAGTGGTTACCTCTAATGCAGTGGTACTGAAGAAGCAGGTAATTCAGTCCATACTTGTTTATTTAACAAAAACATTTTTTGCTGAAGAGAAGAACAGCAAATAGAAAATTGTTACAGTAATCTTTATTGGGGAAACTGATGGCCTGAACCCCACTGTGGTGATGGGCTCTATCAAGAGATTTTTAAGAGCTGGGCTTGACAGTATATTGCTGATTGATTTGATGTGTTGCAAATGAGGGTATTGGGAAGGAGGCAAGGATGGTGCCCTAGGTTTTTGCTTTCTGCCAAGTGGATGGTGGGAATACTTACTAAGATAAAGAAAATAGGAGGAAGAACAGGGTTATTTGGCAGAAAATAATGAAAATTAGTTCACTTTGGGTACCTGTGGATATCCAGGTGGTGATGCCAAAAGGCAGATGTATATACAGTTCTCAAGCTTAGCAGCATGATTTAAAATTCATGGAAGAGTAAGAAATTGTGTATATTTAGCTCTTTTTGAATTTACTGGTACCCATGGAAATGAAGAAAACAGGCAAAATACAAAGCCTCCCCGACAATGAAATGAAGAGCTTCGGGGCCAAAACATCATATAGCCTAGAGGATATCCTATAGATGGCAACCTTTGGGTCAGGTTTCCAGCCAGGCTCAGTCATGACACCAGGTGTCATCACCTGACGATCAATGTGGTAAGAACTGTGTAGAAAAGAGCAGATGTTGAGGTTTGGCCGTATGTCCACATAATTGTACTCTTATACATTCTTTCTCTTGGCTTAAATGTTCTATATTAAAGTAGTTGAACTCTTTTGACTTAGCAGTATTTCAGGCATCTCTTAATCTAATATATATGTAAATCAGTATGTCAGCTATAAACTCTGGAACCCATTTTATTTTTATTTATTAATTTAATTTTTCTCCAGATTACCTGAGATGGCTTGGATCAGGAGCAAATATAAGAAATAAAAATAAACAGGGGCGCCTGGGTGGCTCAGTGGATTAAGCCACTGCCTTCGGCTCAGGTCATGATCTCAGGGTCCTGGGATCGAGCCCCGCATCATGCTCTCTGCTCTGCAGGGAGCCTGCTTCCTCCTCTCTCTCTGCCTGCCTCTGCCTACTTGTGATCTCTCTCTCTGTCAAATAAATAAATAAATCTAAAATATAAAAATTTTTAAAATTTAAAAAAAAAGAAATAAAAATAAACTATGAGGACCATGACATATATTTTTTTAAAGTAGAAAACCAAAGCCAGAAAGGAAACACATGTAGCCTTGTAAGAGTTTACACAATTACTATAGGTCATTCTCACATTTAGTGTTTGAATTTCTTGGTAGCATAAATGAATTTTTTTTTTAAAGACTTTATTTATTTATTTGACAGAGAGAGAGAGCACAAGCAGGCAGAGAGGCAGACAGAGGCAGAGAGAGAAGCAGGCTCCCCACTGAGCAAGGAGCCTGAGGACCCTGAGATCATGACCTGAGCTGAAGGCAGCGGCTTAACCTATTGAGCCACCCAGGCGCCCCGCATAAACGAAATTTTATTCTTAATAGAAAAGAAGAAGTATATATATAACACTATAAAATCAGAGCTCTTTCTAGCACTACTTTCTGAGAGATATTTCTCAAACGAGACTCTTCTTATATTTTGTGGATAAAGTTACATAGAAAATCCGATGACAGATTTCATATGGTCATGGCTTCTAGCACCTTTGTAATAGTTAAAAAACAAAATAATACGTAAAAATGAATACATGCTTCTGACCGTCCAGTTGATCCAAGGTTGCTTTTGGCTGCAAGTAATGGAAACTTTGAAATGGGCTTAAACAGTAAGGGAAGTTATTCCATGCAAAAGGAAATAAAAAGATCAGGCTGCCTACATGCCAAGGTTAATTGATTGAGGGGATCCACAGTGTCATCAGCAATTTTCTGTCTGTTCTGCTAGAATCAGCATCAGCTTGGTTCTAAAAGCTCTTTTCTTTATGGGCATAGGATAGATGCCAGCAAATATTGGATCAACATGGGTCTTTGTTTACTCCGAGGGGAGAGATAGGCAGCCATTTATACTCCAATAAAGCCTCTTCTCAGATCTCATCAGCCCAAATTGGCTTAGGCCTGAACCAATCTCTGTGGCAGGTTTAGACTAATGAACTGAGCTGAAGTGGATGCTGGAGAGTCAATTACAGGGCTTACCACAGATAGAATATAGCATACTTAAAGGAATCATGAATGTCCTTCAGTCTTTTATAAATCTCACTTACCTTAGCTGGAATTTTCATAAGATTAGGGTAGCACAAGGATTATATTTTTTGCTACATCCTATTCAGAATATCTTTTTTTTTTTTTAAATATTTTATTTATTTGACAGAGAGAAATCACAAGTAGGCAGAGAGGCAGGCAGGGAGAGAGGAGGAAGCAGGCTCCCTGCGGAGCAGAGAGCCCTATGCGGGGCTCGATCCCAGGACCCTGGGATCATGACCTGAGCCGATGGCAGAGGCTTAATCCACTGAGCCACCCAGGCGCCCCTATTCAGAATATCTTTAGCTGTGCATGGACGATTGAGTCCTGTACTTCAGACCAGAAGAACAAGTAGATTTGTCATCCTTTGATGGGAAATAAAAGGCCTAACCATGACTTCACCCCAATAAAGCACTACCCTACTTTCGCATTGAGTTTTATTTCCCAAGGAAAAACTACAAACTTTGCAGCGTGTAAAAATTTCCAACATGTCAATAAATGGTTAATGAAGTGCTCAAAATTCTGTACTGCGGAGCATAGCTAAGATGATTTTTGTCTAGGAAGTTTTCATAGAAGGTGATATTGCCAGTTGCTCAACAGAGTCACATACACAAAAAACCTCATTAAAATTCCTATAGAGCTTCTCATTTAGAGAGACAGAACCAGTCAACTCAGTCTAGTTAATCATTTAAGTAGTTGTTACTCTTACACCTGAGGAACGAAGTGATTTAGTGTGCTACATGGGATAACCGGATATGAGTAGATTAGGTTTGCGTAATTTCTGCTCAGTATAATCTTAGTTAAATAGTTAACCGTAAGTAGCTGGATAGAAGAGCAGTTGTTTGATGCGTCCTCTCCAGATTTGTAACAATAAGATCGTTTTAAAAATACCTAGGATACTTATTTTTCTATTCTTAATGGCCAGGGGTATGCATCTGGTTTATTTAGGAGCAGTTTTGCATTGAGATTCAGGTTAAAAAGGAGCCAAAAAGCACAGCCCTAATTTAAGATGCTGAAGATGATCTGATCTCGTGGTGTTATGTCTGCCAACTCTGATTCACTTCTAATATGGAAGATGTGGTCTTTATGTTCATGTTATATTCTTTATGTTCATGTTAATAACCAAGTATGTATAGAGAGCTCTTAAAATTTAATCTGTAGTGGATTCTTGTCTAAAGAGTTAAAGCTCTTGTCCATGATAGCTACAGGTAACATGTAATGCTTTTAGCAGAATTCTCTACCAGATGATAGATAATAACCATAATGTTAAAATTGTACCTGAAGTCCTCTCACTTAAAGCAGGGGCCTAGTAAACCTGCATCTGTAATTTGATAATAAAGACACTAGTATACAGTTTTAATGAACAGTTCCTGCAAACTGATGGTCTCCTGTGAGGAATAAGACGTTTCCAATTTTGGAAATTTGGTGTAGTTTCTGTCAGACGGTAGGCAAGTAAGTATCAGAACCCTAAATTAAGGGGTGCCTGGGTGCCTCACTCTAAGTGTCTGTCTTCGGCTCAGGGTCCTGGGATCAAGTCCCACATCGGGCTCCCTGCTCGTGGGGAGCTTGCTTCTCCCCTCTGCTGCTCCCCCGCTTGTGATCTCTCACTCTCTCTCTCTCAAATAAATAATACACTCACTCTCTCTCTCAAATAAATAAATAAAATCTTAAAAAAAAATCTATTCTAAGTTCAGTAGGCCTTAACACATCTTGTGGCCAAAGATCTTCATCTGATGCCTTTAAAAATTTTTAACAAATAATATATAAATTTCCCATTAGCCTAACACTTTGAAAAATACAAAGAAGTAAACGGCTGGCTGCTAATCCCTGCTCTTTCAGTATCCCCCCCCACACACACACACACAAAAAGTGCCTATTCTCAACTCCAAAGGTAGCAGTTGTATCCACGTATATCTAGATACATTATATGTACAGTACTTGCATACATGTCTTCATGTATCCACACTTTATTTTTTTTAGAAATGAAAACATATACTCTTCCACAACTTGTTTTTGTTTCTGTCATTTAATAATCATTGCCCTCTTTTTAGATCAGTTCATGTACCTCTACCTCATTCTTTTAAAAAGCCACTATGTACAATAGTTCATTGACTGTATCACATTTAAGCATTTTTATTTATATGTATTAAGTTTTGTTTGTTTTCATTATTTCAAATAATGCTGCCATGAACATTCTGTAAACCATTTTTACTCCTACTTTTGCTTCTGTAGATTGTAATATGTATTTTTTTTTATTTTAATGGACACTGTCAAATTACTCTGCAAAAAAGTTGTGTTTATAGATATCTCCATTATATGAATGGAATTATCCACTTATAAACTCTCCAGGGCCACTCTATGCTTTTTAATTTTTTTTTAAGAGAGGAAAGAGCAGGAGAGGGAGAGAGAAAGCTTTTAAGCAGGTTCCATTCCCAGTGCAGAGCTTGACACGGGGGTGAGTCTCACAACCCTGAGATCAAGACTTTAGTCAAAATCAAGAGTCGGACACTTAACTGACTGAGCCACCCAGGTGCCCCTTTGCTTTTTAACTTTTTTTATTTTATTTTATTTATTTATTTGACACAGAGAGAGAGCCAGAGAGCACAATTTGAGGGAATGGCAGAGGGAGAGGGAGAAGAAGGCTCCCACTGAGCAGGGAACCCAAAATAGGACTCAATCTCAGGTCCCTGGAATCATGACCTGAGCCGAAAGCAGACCTTTAACCACATAGAAACCTTGCTTTTTAACTTTTTAAATGAAAATTATATTAGGAGGTGTTGCTCAAGAGGGTTTGGGAAGTTTAAGACTGTAAAGCCAAAGGAAGTTGGGAATAAATCCTTTTTAGAGAACCATACTGTAGGTAACCATATCCCAAAATCTACTTTCAGTATAGATTTTTTTTTAAAGATTTTTATTATTTATTTGACAGAGATCACAAGTAGGTTGAGAGGCAGGCAGTGGGGTGGGCAGGGGCAGCAGGCTCCCTGCTGAGCAGAGCCTGATATGGGGCTTGATTCTAGGACACTGGGATCAGGACCTGAGCAGAGGATAGAGGCTTAACCCACTGAACCACCCGGGCGCCCCTACTTTCAGTATTGATTTTAACAACCAGCCCCCATGTTTTCCAGGGATTTAGTATTAAGGATTTGAGGGGTTTTGTTTGTTTGTTTGTATAGCAGTGAGTTTTATATATAATTAGACCCAGTTTTCTTCCATAACGTCTTTTTGCTTCCTGGTATTCTTTATCAAGGGTGTGGAAGGCGAGGTTTACTTTGCTTAAACCCGGGCAGCCTAAAGCCAGTGGCAGTTTTTCAGTACTCTCTTGATAAGAGATGAGGAAAGACTTTTATTGAAGTAATCAAGACCATCCTTAGACAATAGGAGACCTTTCATTCCATCTCAGTTTTCTTATCTCTTTGATCTTAATCATGTGGTTATCAGGGCAGGGCCCCTGGCTAGCTCAGTTTGGTTGAGCATGCAAATCTTGATGTCAGGGTCAGGAGTTGGAGCTTCAGGGGCCTGGAGCCTACTTTAACCCACTGAGCCACCCTGGCGCTCCTGGAGCCTACTTTAAAAAAAGAAAAAAGTACAACATAGTGATGTGACAAATCGTACATAATGAAATTCCTGCCACAGTAAGTGTTGTTATCATGCATCACTTAACCATTCTGGTTATGGACGTAAACATATCAGGAGGAATTATGTAAAGGGTTAAATGTGTTGAAAAGGACCATTGTCAGCACGATCTAAGGTACTTAGTCTGAAGATGATGAAAAGCAGGAAGGTGCTCAGTATAATGTAGTTTTATTATGCTGGCTTATTATATAGATGCTGTATGTAAATATTGATACATGTACTGATTTTTTTAAAATTTAAATTTACATAATGGTATTTGGAAGGATAAATGCTCATTGTAAGTCCCTCATCCCAACAAAAAAAAATCACTCTGGCTAAAACCCTGGCAGCCCATCCCAGCAGTTCTTATTTTTGGGTTTCTTTTTTCTTTTTTTAAAGATTTTATTTATTTATTTGACAGAGAGAGACACAGTGAGAGAGGGAAACAAGCAGGGGGGAGTGGGGGAGGGAGAAGCATGCTTCCCACTGAGCAGGGAGCCTGATGCGGTACTGGAGCCCAGGACCCTGGGATCATGACCTGAGCTGAAGGCAGACACTCAGTGACTGAGCCACTCAGGTGCCCCATATATTTGGGTTTCTAAAAATGATTAGCGCCACTGTCAAGTATGTAGAATAAGTAGAAATCAAAGTTTACAAAATAAATATAGAAGATACTCAGATGGATGGATTTAGTATGGAGTAGTAGAAGGGACTTAAGCATTGAGGCTTAATTCATCTAACTAGTGAGCCGAATCAGGACCGGAGAGATCAAGCTCTTTTTACTGAATACAGGAGCATAGTGGCTATATTTGTCTTCTCTCTCTTTAATGTACTGTAATGTCAAAATCCAGGTGAAAACCGAACTCATTTGGAATCTTAATATTCAGAACCCCAGCCAGTACTTTTTAAGAATGGAATTAGGATTGCTGAGATGTATGCTTCAGAGTCTCCTAGGTCTGCGTTTGGCCTTCACCCTGATGTTCCATGTCTGTCTATCGTGCTTCCTTTTGTGGGGAAAAGGTTATTATAGTCTAACTAAGATCATTACCTGTAAAGTTGCTCACCTGTGTCCCCCCAGGTGTAATATTGTATTTACACAAATTGCTCAGGAGTTAGTGATGAATTTACAGAAACAGGATCTTTCAGTTATGAAATTCCACATAAAGGTACCATATAGCAGAAGACAGTAAAAGGCAGGGGCATTTTAGCAATTCAGGGATGTTTGTTGCATAAGAAAAACTTACTATTTTAGGAATTGAGGTACCTAAGTTGGGGATATCTATATTTATTTGGAAGTGGTTAGTAATCTGTATTGAAGAAGATGGGAGATTGATTCTATAAAAACCAGTCATTCGGGTGGGAGCGGGGCCACCTGCTAGCTAGAACGAGAAAGGTATCCAGTCTTCCCTCTAGGGACAGATACACAAAGTGTGATATCCACTGCACTACAGTGGAATATTTTTTAAAGATTTTATTTATTTATTTATTTTAAAGATTTGTTTATTTAGAGAGCATGAGTGGGGAGAGGGAGAGAGAATCTCAAGTGGACTCCCCACTGAACAGGGAGCCTGAGGTGGGGCTCAATGAAACCAGAGCTGGCTGCTTTACCAACTGAGCTACCCATGCCACCCCTACAGCAGAATATTATGTAGCATTAGGAGGGAAATTCTGTGACATGTTAACATGCTAAGTGAAATAAGCCAGTTATAAAAGGACAAATACTGGGACGCCTAGATGGCTCAGTTGGTTGAGTGTCTGACTATTGATTTTGACTCAGGTAATGATCTTGGAGTCGTGAGATCGAGCCCGGCAGACTTGTCAGACAACGTGGAGTCTGCTTCACATTTTCTGTCTTCCTCTCCCTCTGCTCCTCCCTTTGCCCGCTTGCTCTCTTTCTAAAATAAATAAATCTTAGGGGCACTTGGGTGGGTCATTGGGTTAAGCCTCTGCCTTTGGCCCAGGTCATGATCTCAGAGTCCTGGGATCAAGCCCCGCATGGGGCTCTCTGCTCAGCAGGGAGCCAGCTTCCCTCTATCTCTCTGCCTGCCTCTCTGCCTACTTGTGATATCTCTCTCTCTCTCTCTCTAATAAATAAAATCTTTAAAAATAAATAAATAAATCTTTTTTTTAAAATCACACAAAAGAACAAATACCATATGTTTCCCCTCAGATGATGTACCTAGAGTAGCCAAATTCATAGACAAAGAAAGTACAGTAGTAGTAGTTGCTAGGAGCTAGGAGAAAGGGTGAGGAGTTAATTGTTTAATATATATGGAGTTTTATTTTGGAGAGATGAAAAAGTTCTGGAGATGGATGATGGTAATGGTTGCACAATTATGTGAACGTACTTAGTGCCACTAAACTGTACACTTAAGAATGATTAAAATAGGGGCGCCTGCGTGGCTCCGTGGGTTAGGGCCTCTGCCTTCGGCTGGTGTCATGATCCCAGGGTCCTGGGATTGAGCCCCGTGTCGTCTGGCTCTCTGCTCAGCCGGAGGCCTGCTTCCCTTCCTCTCTCTCTGCCTGCCTCTCTGCCTACTTGTGATCTCAGTCTGTCAAATAAATAAATAAATAAATCTTTAAAAAAAAAAAAAAGAATGATTAAAATAGCGAATTTTATGTTGTGTATATTTTATCCAAATAACAAAAAAATTAAAATGCCAAATATTTACAAAATGCACATCACTTTTTGTCTGATGTAACTATTTAAGTTTTTTATTTTTTATTTTTTTAGAGAGAGGGAGAACATGTGAGGGGTGAGGGGGCAGAGAGCATCCTAAGTAGGCTCCACATCCAGTGTGGAGGCCAACCCAGAGCTGGATCTTATGACTCTGAGATCAGGACCTGAGCCAAAATCACGAGTCCTGCTTAACCGGCTGAGTCACCTAGGTGTGTCCCTTGTCTGATGTAATTAATTATTAACTGAGTTTATTCCAAGTTCCAAAATGTGACTGATAGCCTCTAATCACTAAGCAACAAAATTTTGTTCTTTTAGGCTAATTCAGAAGGTTTTAACACTTAAAGTTATTATGGAAGAAAAAATCTGGCCTTCATTCTCCAAATTAATGTTTCCTGACCTCCCTTTTGTAACATCCTAGGTATCTCCAGTTCTCTCAAGGAATTTATAAAATTCTTAAGGCAAAATTTAATTTACTTAAATCTTTGAAGCACATGCTATATATTCTATTGTCTCTTATAGAAGATTTTAACTTAATATTCAGATTAAACTGACCTTTAAAGGGTGCTCATGAGTAAAGAGGACTTTAAACAAATGTGACCCATTCACTTATTGCCCGGATGCTCTGCCTGCCTTTACAGGTTGCTTATAGTGTAGAGAGTTATCCCACTTTAAGCAAATCAGTTATTTCAAATAATAATGCGACAAAGTAAATATTTAACTTCTATAAGACTGAGAATAATTCTAGGCAGTGTTTCCTGACAGTGATTAGATGAGTTTTATAATTTCCTGAATTAGAATTAAATATATAGAGATTTAACATAGTTATTAATTTTTAGATATTACTATATTATTTAATCTTTTTTCCCTCATAACTATAAAATTCTTTATAAAGTTACCTCCCCTAGTCATCTTTGATAACCAGAAGTGTGAAAATTGTTTGTTTTTTTTTACTTTTAACAAATTTTAACAAATTGTATCAGAATATTTTATTATCCCTTGATACAAGTTCAGTTGAACTTGTGTGGTGCTTAATACGTACATTCTCAAGTAAAAGATTACTTTCTCTTCCATTGTTTTATGTGGGCATGGTTATGTTGTAAGTTGTCCCCACTTTTTGTATTTGTTGAAAAGAATTCCCTTTTCATGCATGTATTTATATTGGTATTTTTGGTAAAAAATCAAGAGAAACTACTGTATCATATAATAAAATTTGTCTCCCTCTCTTTTAGGATATTTTCTTTTCTGGATGTTGTTACTTTGTGTCGCTGTGCTCAGGTCTCCAGGGTAAGAATGGTTGAGATTATTCTAGGGGTACCCCTTCCTGATGCTGATGATGTCAGCCTCTCTAGTAGGCAAACCGTTTACTTCAGATGTTAGTTGTATGTTATGTTTCAGAGGATGGTATTTTATGCATGGCATTCCCAAATTCTGCAGTGGCCTTCTGCAATATGTACTGTCTCTAACTTTAATTTTTTGGAAATCTTAACTATTTGTAAAATGCAAACAGAGGAGAATTGTAATAAAATAGTGTTTCATTGTTTTTCTAGTTCATTTTATGTGCACACACACACCCACACACACAGAAGGCTCAAGGCTCTAATTCTCATGTTATTTCCCCGTATTGCTTTCCTCAAAAGATAATAGCTAGAATATAATTTATTTAAAAATTATAGGGCAAACCAGATTCCATTCTTAAAGTCAGTTTTTAATTTCACTTAATTATCTATTTTTTATGACAAAACTGAAACATCATAATCTTATTGGCTGCCACTAACAAAGAATAGATTCTGTGTTGTGGGAATATTGCTTTCTCTTTTGTAATATAGATCTATAATGATTAACTTACAGTGAATGAGCACATGCAATCATCACTTTTTTTTACAAACCAGACAATGGCTTTTTGCTTGTTCATTTAATAAATACTGAGAAACTACTGTGTATGAGATACGGTCCTAAGTGCTGGATATGGAACAGGTTTATACCATACTGTGTTTATCTTTGTAGCTGTGCACAGGTTTTCAAATAACCAACACTACTCCCCTCAAAAAAACCCACAAACCTTGCCATAGAAAATTCACCGTGTCTTGCTAACTTTAAGGTAATTTCTGCATCCCAAAAGCTGTACTAAATCAGTGTATCAGCTACTTTGGAAATGGTCAGTAATATTTTGGTGATTTTTTCTTCATGACTTTTTGTCCCTTGTATTTGTGCTATGGATATGGCTGATACAAATGAATAGGGTTTCCTTAATATCTCCATCTGAAGCTGAGGTCATCATTGAGAAAATAACGAGGCCAGTATCTTAACTTTTTTGTTTAGTTGCAGTCTCATCTCATGGGTGTTGATTTTAGCAAATTTTAATTGTTTTGGTTTGCAGGTTCCTCTTCCAATTAATGTTTTAACTTAAAGGAAAGAACACCCGGTTTTCATTAAATCTGGAGAATTGGTACATCAGTAGTTATGCTATTGTCCTCTACTTAAAGTACTTAACGAATTAGTTTTAAAAAAAAAAAAGAGAGACTCTAGAAAGGACCTTGTGATTCCTAATTTTAGTCTCAGGTTGTCATGTTTCCTTACTGGAGACAGTAAGAAAATGAGAAATATCAAATCAAACCAGAAGTATATTAAGCCTAAGAATCTAGTAAACATGCGATCTTCAAAAGTTTTATCTTTTGTCTCACGTGGCTAGCCATTTAAGAAACCATGAGACCACAAAAAGAAAAGCAACATTAACTCCTGAGAAAACCTTAAAGATTTCCAGAGTAATAACTTTATTTACCCTCATACTCCTGACATATTTCTGGCAGATTGTGACACCCTGGGGCTTACAAGGGTATTCAGTTTCCTTATTAGTATCTCAGTATTGACTCCATTTTGATGTATTGTAGTAAGAGATAATATTCTAAGTTTATAAGTCAACAATATTAAGACTTTTGTTTATACTTTAATAAGGAAGATTTTTAAAGGCTTTCTCATTAAAATGTGATACACAAGTCAAGTCTTATTGGAGTCATTTTTTCTAATCCTGAAAAGTAGAAATTCTTGCCTCTCTTTAGCCTAATTGAAGAAATGTATGAGAAGTCTTAAATGATCACTGTTTTAAGATTGCCACTGACTCAAGTTAGAGGGAAAGATTCTGTCGTGGATGTGAAGAAACGAGGGTGTCTTTTCTAAGTCCCAGGTCACTGTATCAGTTTCAAGTCTGACCAAGTGATTGTGGATGGCAACTATGTGTATTGAACGTAGCCGTATTCAGAGTATTTTACTCTTTGGTTTCACCTCATCTTGCTCCTCATTGAAGGATGGAGTAAGAGACTTGTTTTTCATCTCCAGAAGTATCTCATTTGGAGATCAAAAACTAAATTTTCCAGTTAGAAAAGAGTTTCTGGCTAGGATACTTACCACAGACTGTCCTCTTCTGACACTACCACCACCACCACCCCACCCCCCACCCCCCGCCCCAGCTGCTGGTTTCTGTATCTGTTCATTTATGATATAATCTAATTGAATAAAATATGAATCAGAGACAAGGCAGACCTTTTGGGGGGTTAATGGTGGGGGGCTGAGAAGTTTTTTGGTCAATTTCTTTTATTAGTTTGAATTGTGAACTTGAATATTGCTGGTTTTCCCCCTTGAGCTTCTGCTCATTTTGTCTCTTTTTCTTTAAAACAGGCCTGGAACGTTCTGGCTCTGGATGGCAGTAACTGGCAGCGGATTGACCTGTTTGATTTCCAGAGGGATATTGAGGTATAATTATGTGATGTGTGGCCCCATTTCTCATGTTAGAATGTAATTACAGCATGGAACAGATTAGCCCCAACCATATAAATCTCCTTTCCCTGGAGAGAGAAACTATTAATTTCAGTGCATCTGAACTTCATGGGAACCAGCAGCTTCAGATTTTGAGAACAAGCAGAACTATTTTACTGATGGAATACTAAATGATTTAGTATTAATAGGACTAGAAATTTTTTTCTTTATTTTTGTGGTGGAAATGTGAACATGTATTTGCTCTTTTAAGGAAGTCTTTATATTTGCTTTTTGAAGAATGAATAGAGGGGCACCTGGGTGGTTCAGTCTCAGGTCATGACCCTGGGGTCCTGGGATTGAGCCCCAAGTTGGACTTCCTGTTCAGTGGGGTGTCTGCTTCTTTCTCTTCCACTCCCCCTGCTTGTGTTCCCTCTCTTGCTGTGTCTCTGTCAAATAAATAAATAAAATCTTTAAAAAAAAAAAGAGATGAAGAATGAATAGAGTTAACAGTTTGTTGGGGAATGGTATTTGCATAAATTCTAATTGAGATGAGCATTTGGCTTTGGGGGAGCCTACAGACAGTTTTTATGGAGAATGAAAAAATAAAGCCAAAGTCATTTAATGAAGTATTTTTGCTGGGGAGAGATTTTTTTTTCCCTTCTCACTTCTTTCTCATTATTTCATCTCTTAGTAGAGCCTATTATCTCTAAACAGAGAAGGATAATGACTTAAATTATTTTAACATGAACCTGAATTCTGTGGTCCTTGATTTTCTTGTCAGGAGAGTGAAAATAATAGCTTCTTCATTGTAGTATAAGGATAAAATGAGATTTAGATTTAAAAAATTTTTAAGTTCCAGGGAACTTGTCTTGAGGATCCATATAAGAAGTTTTTCAAAGCCTCATGTGAACTTTCCATTAGAAACGGAACTTTCGGGGCATCTGCGTGGCTCAGTGCGTTAAAGCCTCTGCCTCTCTCTGCCTACTTGTGATCTCTGTCTGTCAAATAAATAAATAAAATCTCAAAAAAATAAAAAGAAAGAAATGGAACTTTCCATTTCTACAGAAAGTGCTTTTAAAATAATACTCACTGATATCTTGCTGGATTCTCATGTTTTTCACAATTGCCTAATCTTCATGGATATAAATGTTTAAAACAACAGAACCCACAAAATCATTCAACAAGCTTCTGTTAAGTCTGTTGAGTTTCCGCTGTATTTAGAATGCGGTAGTAAAGACTTGGGAGAGGATTCAGAAGCAATAAAGATAGCTAATGTCCTTCAGTAGCTGCAGGAGGGCAGTCTGCATTAGTATAGTAGCTTAGGAGGTACAGAGCACCAACCATTTCCTCAACTGCAGAGTGTCTCTCAAACTGAGCAGAATGCACAATACAGGGTGTAAGCCTGTTTCAGGAAATGAGTTGATCACAGAAGTTTTCTCAAAGTAAGTTGGAATTTCTTTCTTCAATTAGATTTTGAAAACAAGTAGAAGCTTCCTCTTTGCTTATAAATTATTTAAAAACAAGGATATGTTCTTTTCAAAAACAATGTGGTACCTTAATTTTCTGTTTTGTTTTGTTTACCTGTCTTTTTTTACAGGGCCGGGTAGTGGAGAATATTTCAAAAAGATGTGGGGGCTTTTTACGAAAGTTAAGTCTTCGTGGGTGTCTTGGAGTAGGAGACAATGCATTAAGGTAAGAACGTAACTATTGGTAAATTGATGTTCTTGGTTGAAGTAAGGAACAGCACTATTTCACCCAGAAAAAGCTAAAATAATTTTTATATTCTTAAGCTCTTCAGAACCCAAACATACATAACGTTGCGTATAACACAAAAATAGCCAGTATTGGGATGTATGGTTTTGAGAATAAAACGAGAATAAGTATTCCCCACAAAAGCCAGATTCCTCACATCATAAATGGCTATTTTGGAGCCTTGAGTAAATTTTTTTAAAATTTGTTGATTCAGAGTTAGGGTAATCTTAACCTTGGTTGACACAAAGGTCAATATTTAAAAGTTCGTGGTTGAAAATGAATTTATTTGTAATGTGAGCTAGTTTTGTACAAATATCCAGTACTACCAATAGTAATATCTTTTTTTATTTTTTGTAAGGCCTAGAATTATGCCCATTTCTTTTCACATCTTTAACTTAACTTTGTTTCTTTCCTGTAAAGGACTTTTGCACAAAATTGTAGGAACATTGAAGTACTGAATCTTAATGGATGTACAAAGACAACAGATGCGTAAGTATTTTATGTTTTAGAAGGGTAAGTCATAGCCCCTTGTGTCCTGCCTATACTAGCTTTAAGTGTGGGCACTTAAATACATTTAGCGAATTTTCATCTTACAGAGGGAAGATATTTTAAAAGGAAAAAACAACATTAAAATGGAAATGGCGTAAGAAACTTGTTTTGGAATCTGGCCCAAATTCTATCTTGATATTTAAAGTGAAACTTAAAAATTGTAGACCATGCAGTAGGGATATTAATAATACAAATTACTAGGACTGTTTATGTTTCAAGATACTAGTAGGTTTCATTCAAAAACAAGGTAAACAGGAGTGCCTGGATGGCTCAGTCATTTGAGCATTGATTTTTGCCTCTGGTCTGATCTCAGGATCCTGGGATTGACCCCCCACCCCCAACCCCAACTCTGTGCTCAGTGGGGAGTCTGCTTGTCCCTTTGCCCCTCCTCCCCGCCTGTGCGTGCTCTCTCTGTCTCAAATAAATAAATAAAATCTTGTAAAAAAAACAACAACAGTAAACAGATAATTCTGTTAAAAAGATATAAAATCCTACATAATTAAACAACTTGCAATAATATTGAACATATATTAAATGACCCTTTAAGTGTACTATGTCTGTGTCAGTTACAATATAAATGAAATCAGTCCTTCATCCTTGAGAGCTTACTATCACAGATATAAGAGACATGGAAGATAGACATAAAAAACATTCAGCACCACCCTCCCCAAATTCATTTCCAGGCTATCTGTTGGTAATAAGATGTATCAGATAACACTTAAAATTACATAGGGAAATTGTTTCCTATTTCCTATTTTAATTGTATTCCTATTGTTTACCTTCATTTTAAGGTAAAATGAAGCAGTTAGGAAACATGTTTATACAGGGTGGGGCCAGGATTATTCAGAGATGTTCCTGTTCAAAAAAGGCCTCTTAGAGATGGGATCTTTATAATTGCTTTAATAAAGGAAAGTGGAAGACACTCCAGACACAGGGTACAGTTTATTTCATTCCTTTCTTTGAGGTCACAACATTGTTAACTTTTAGTATAAGAAAGTGTCTGGGGGCGCCTGGGTGGCTCAGTGGATTAAGCCGCTGCCTTCGGCTCAGGTCATGATCTCAGGGTCCTGGGATCGAGCCCCGCATCAGGCTCTCTGCTCTGCAGGGAGCCTGCTTCCTCCTCTCTCTCTGCCTGCCTCTCTGTCTACTTGTGATCTCTCTCTTTGTCAAATAAATAAATAAAATCTTTAAAAAAAAAAAAGAAAGTGTCTGAAAGACAAGAACTATGGTTATTAATTCTACTGTGGGAGAATCACAAGAATACTTGTAAGAGTAAGCAAGTATTATTTCTGTGGATTGATTTGACCCTTTAACATGAGAAATAAATACAATCCCTCCCCTAACTATGACTTTATACCAGTAGTCCACTTTTGCTTCAGATAAATTACCTGTTTCTTTTTTTCTCCTGAATACTTAATGTTACAGAGATAAAGAATCTGACCAGTTTGGTATCTAGACAAGTGACATATGATTTACACTTTTTTCTAAGAATCTATCCTATAAACCAAAGATAAACTGCCAAAAGTATGGCATAATTTATGTATGAAGCTATTCATTATTATTATTTGTAATAACAAATACTGCAATATATTTTTTTAAGATTTTATTTACTTATTTGACAGAGAGCAGGAGAGCACAGGCCAGGGGAACTGCAGGCAGAGGGAGAGGGAGAAGCAGGCTCCCCGCCGAATAAGGAGCCCAATGTGGGGGCTTGATCCCAGGGTCCTGGGATCATGATCTGAGCCAAAGGCAGAAGCTTTAACCCACTGAGCCACCCAGGCGCCCCTCAATAAAATCTTCTTAAAAAGATACTTTTTGTAGGGCCAGGAGACAATATAAATAAATATTGCTCTTTATTTACATTTTTAAAAAGAAACAGTGGAAAGATAATCAAATGGTTGATTTATCAAATGGTGATTTATAAGTGAGAGAGAAAACAGACAGGGAGAGATGAAAGGGAGACTTTGAAGTATCATGTTTATAGTTTTACTTTAATAGCTAGCTGTGTAAATGTTTTACATAATTAAAATATTAATTAAGTCAAAAAGAAATCAAAGCAGTCCCTAAAAATTGAAAACAGAATAAAACATGTGAACCCATGGGGCATCTGGGTGGCTCAGTCATTGAGCTCTGCCTTCGGTTCAGGTCATGATCCCAGAGTCCTGGGATTGAGCCCCACATCGGGCTCCCTGCTCGTCGGGAAACCTGCTTCTCCCTCTGGCACTCCCCCTGCTTGTGTTCCCTCTCTTGCTGTGTCTCTCTCTGTCAAATAAATAAAATTAAAAAACAAAAAAAAACAAACAAAAACAAAAAAAAGTGAACCCAATCACATCAAGTTGGAGCTATAACCACACAGACAGAAATTACTTCTACTGACTTTTATGTTTTTTTTTAAGATTTTATTTATTTATTTAACAGAGGGAACACAAGCAAGGGGAGCGTGAGATTGAGAAGCAGACTTCCCGCTGAGCGGGGAGTCCAGTGTGCAGCTCAGTCCCAAGACCCTGGGATCATGCCCTGAACTGAAGACAGACGCTTAACCATCTGAGTCACCCAGGCACCCCTGATTTTTTAATTCTTAGAAAAGGGTTTTTTAAAAAGATTTTATTTATTTATTTGAAGAGATCACAAGTAGGCAGAGAGAGAGGGGGAAGCAGGCTCCCTGCTGAGTAAAGAGCCTGCTGCGGGGCTCAACCCCAAGACCCTAAGATTATGAGCTGAACGGAAGGCAGAGGCTTAACCCACTGAGCCACCCAGGCACCCCGAATTCTTACAAAAAGTTTTAAATCTATACCAAGGTAGAGAAAAGCATATAATGAACCCATCACCAGCTTCAAATTGATAATCGAAAAATTAATCACTTTAGGGCCAGTCTTGTTTGATCTATATCGTGAAATTTTTCTTATTTTGAAAAAAATCCTAAACATAATATTATATAACCTGTAATATATATTTCTAAAAGATAAAAAGCTTTTAACATAAGCATGTTAACTTTATCATTCCTATTAAAAAAAAAAAAAGCTTACTGTCTTAAAATCATCAAATAACCACTAGTCCAGATTTTTGCTTGTTCTAGTGACTTTAGAAACATGATATTTTGAAGAGTAAAAGATCAGAGTTCAGGGAGATGAAAGTGACTGGAATTTTTGTCTGAAGATGAGGGATCTACTCAAAAAGGGCTATAGGAATCTACATGGATTTAGCTGATAGTAAACTGTAAGTGCACATATTGAGACCCCACAGAGCCAGGCAAAGAACATCTAATAAGGAAGAACAATTACTGGAAAACTTGAAACTGAAAAATTGCCAGAGCTTAAATAAAGCTGGGAGAAGTTGTAACTACCTCAAATGGAGAGTACCTTGGGACATTTAATAACAGACTTCAGAAAGGTCACATCTTGGTAGTAAAGCTACACTAGACCCATCCCAGTAAAGGTTAAAAGAAATAAATTTAGAACCAAACTGACCCATAACTAATTTAGTGATCTGCTAAATAAGTTTAAATTCAACATTCTTTTTTGAAGAAGGCGACAAAACCTAGACACTCAGCATACAGAATTTCCAGCATTCGGCGAAAATTACAAGACATGCAAAAAAGCATGAAATGATAACCAGAGTAAAAACTAGTCAATAGAAACAGACCCTTCAGAAATGATAGAGATTAGAAAATTGACCAATAAAACATTTAAAAATAGCAAGTACAAATGTGCTCAAGAATTTACAAGAAAATTTAAAGATAATATGGACTTGGAAGTAAAAGGATGAGAAAGTATATACTATCACAATCACTAATCACAGGAAACTTGGAGTGGTTATTAATATGAGATGATGTAAACTTCAGGGAAAAGTGCAAATGGAAGACATTAAATAGTAAATGATAAATCAAGTAGACCAAAAACTGGTAAAGCTCTAGAAGACTTGAGCAACAATGAACTTGTCCTAGTATCACCCTTCAAAATAACATGGGTCAAAGAATAGATTATGAAGAAAACTAAAAAATAGGTTTTGCTGTATAATAATGAAAGCACAACATTTGAAACTTGTGGACTGTACCAAAGGCAGTACTTCAGAGAAAAATGTAGTTTCAGATGCTTATGTTAGAAAAGAAAGGTTTAAAATCAAGGATGTAGGGGTACCTAACTGGCTCAGTCAGTAGAGCATGTGACTCTTGACCTCACAGTGGGAAGTGAGTCCCACATTGGACGTAGAGATTACTTAAAAAAAAAAGGTTAGGTTGAATATTAATAAAATAGGAAGCAGGGGCATCTGGGTGGCTCAGTGGGTTAAAGCCTCTGCGGTCGGCTCAGGTCATGATCCTAGAGTCCTGGGATCGAGCCCTTCATCGGGCTCTCTGCTCAGCAGGGAGTCTGCTTTCCCCTCTCTCTCTCTGCCTGCCTCTCTGCCTACTTGTGATCTCTGCCTGTCAAATAAATAAATAAAATCTTTTTTTAAAAAATAAAATAGGAAGCATAAAAACAGTAATGAAACCAAAAGCTTTTTTTTTTAATTTTTTGAAAAAAAAATAAAAATTGACAAGAAAATTTGACTGAGAAAATAAAAGACATAAATTATCAAAAGCAGGAGTGAAGGAGACTAAATACTCAAAAGACAGATTAGGGGCGCCTGGGTGTCTCAGTGGGTTAAGGCCTCTGCCTTCGACTCAGGTCATGATCCCAGGGTCCTGGGGTCAAGCCCTGCATCGGGCTCTCTACTGAGCAGGGAGCCTGCTTCCCCCTCTCTCTCTCTGCCTGCTTCTCTGCCTACATGTGATCTCTGTCTGTCAAATAAATAAATAGAATCTTTTTTTAAAAAAAGACAGATTAAAGGGATTATCAGGAAATATCATCACTGACTTTGTACTAGCATCAGACAGTCTAGGTGAAATGGACAAATCCTGGGAAGACACAAATGACCAAATTAGACTTAAAAAAGACAATCTGAGTAGATCTATAACAAGTAAGTTCAGTGAATAATTCAAAAGCATCCCATACAGAAATCCCCAGGCCCACATGGGTTCACTGGTGAATCCCATCAGATATTTAAAGAAGAGACAATACCAGTCTTAAAGCTGATTTATAAAATATAATAAGTATTTTATAACTCATCCTATGAGGCCAGTGTTTTTCTGCTGCCAAAGACATCACAATAAAAGGTAATCTACTGACTGTGATCCCTCAAACAGCTGCGGAAATACTTGACAGAGTGTTAGCAAACTGAATCCAGCAACTTATGAAAGGATTTTGGATCATAATCAAGTGAGATTTAGCCCAGAAATACAAGTGTGGCTTAATATATGAAAATCAATTAATATAATATCTCATAATAATTAGTAGAATAAAGGAGAAGTCAATAGACTTTTTCTGTACGGGGCCAGATAAGTAAATATTTTTAGGGCTTCAGTGGCCGTACAGTTACCTGTCACAATTTCTCAACCCTGCCAGTGTTTTCCAAAGGCAGCCATAGCCTATATATAAACAAATAGGCATAACTGTGCTCCAATAAAACTTTATTTCTGGGCAGTGAAATTTGAATTTCATATGATTTTCACATGCTGTAAGATATATCTTAAAAATTTTTTTTCAACCATTTAAAAACATCAACACCATACTTGACTTGTGAGCCATATGAAAATGGGCAGCTGGTGAGATTTATTGCCCCCTGGAATAAAGGACAAAAACCACATGATCATCTCAGTGTGATTGGTGGCCTCTAAAATGGCCCCCAAGAACGAGGCCGGTTAGCTCAGTTGGTTAGAGCGTGGTGCTAATAAAATGGCCCCCAAGTAACCCCTGCCTCCTAGTACTCACACCCTTATGTAATCTTTTTCCCTTGAACGTGGACTGGACCTAGTGACTCATTTCTAACAATAGAATACTGCAAAAGAGATTGGATGTCACATTGGAGATTAGGTTACCAAAAGACTGTGATTCTGTCTTGCTCTGCTTTCCCTCAGGGCTCTGGCTCTGTGGTGGGGGACAAGCTGCCCTCTTGGGAGTAGCTCTGTGGAGAGGTTCACGTGGCAAGGAACTGAGGTCTGGCCAGCAGCCAGCAAGAACCTGCAACCTACCAAAAACCAAATGAGCGAGCATGAAATTGGATCTTCTGAGGTCTGCCAACAGTCACCTAAATAAGCTTGGAAGGGAGTTCGCACCCAGTTAACCTTTGAGATGAATGCAGCTATGACCAGAACCTTGATTACAGACTTGTGAGGGATCCTGAGTCAGGCACCCTGCTAAAGTTGCCTGTGCCTGTATTGCTGTCCCACAAAAACTGCGATAGTAAATGTTTGTTGTTATAAGCTGCTCAGTTTCGGGGTAATTAAGTAACAGTAGATCATCAGATACAGAAAAAAACACGTGACAAAATCTAATACCCATTCATAATAAAACAGATCCTCAACAAACTAGAAATAGAAAGGAGTTCACTCAATCTGATCAAAAGCATCTATGAAAAACCTACTGCTGGGGCACCTGGGTGGCTCAGTGGGTTAAGCCTCTGCCTTTGGCTCACGTCATGATCTCAGGGTCCTGGGATTGAGCCCCGAATCAGGCTCACTGCTCAGCAGGGAGCCTGCTTCCCCTTCTTTCTCTGCCTGCCTCTCTGCCTACTTGTGATCTCTCTCTCTCTGTGTCAAATAAATAAATAAAAATCTTTTTAAAAATTAAAAAAAAAAAAAAACCTACTGCTAACATCATACTTACTGATGAAAGACTGAATCCTTACCCCAGGATCAGGAGCAAGGTGAGGATGTTAAATGTCACCATTTCTGTCAACATTCTGTTGGAGAGTCTAGCCAAATGAAATAAGCCAAAAAAAAAAAAAAAAAAAAAAAAGGCATACCGACATGAAAGAAGTAAAACTATCTTCTCAGATGACATAATTCTATAAGAAGTATCTGAAAATGACAGAACATTACTGAAGGAAATTGGACATGTACTAAGAGTGTATAGGGGCGCCTGGGTGGCTCAGTGGGTTAAGCCTCTGCCTCCAACTCAGGTCATGATCTCAGGGTCCTGGGATCGAGCCCTGCATCGGGCTCTCTGCTCAGCAGGGAGCCTGTCCCCCCCCCCCCCCCCCCGCTTGTCTCTCTGCCTACTTGTGATCTCTGTCAAATAAATAAAATCTTTTTTAAAAAGTATATAGAGAACTCTTATGATTAATAAGATAAGCCAGTTAAAAATTGAGCTAAACATGGGGGCACCTGGGTGGCTCAGTTGGTTAAGCATCTCCCTTTAGCTCAGGTCATGATCCCAGGGTCCTGGGATTGAGACCTGCATCACATCAGGCTCCCTGCTCAGCGGAAAGCCTGCTTCTCCCCACCCACCTCGCCCCCGCCCAATCCCCCTGTTTGTGTTCCCTCTCCTGCTATGTCTCTGTCAATAAATAAAATCTTTTTTTAAAAGAAATTGGGAGCTAAACACTTAGACATTTCACCAAGGAAAGAGATGAATGGCTAATAAGTACAAGTAAGGGTGTTCATTATAGAATTGCAGATAAAATCACAGTAGGATTACAATCCATACCCACTAACATGGCTATAATGAAAAAGAGAGTGCAAATGTTAGCAAGGATGTAGAGAAACTGAGACCTTCATGCATTGCTGGTAAGTCGAACATAAACACAGCGTAGGAGCTAGCAATGCTAATGCTAGGCATCCACCCAGAAGGAATGGAAACATAGGTCTACACAAAGACCTAAGACACATATCAGCCAAATAGAATGTATGGCTGCTGTTTGGATCCTGTTTGAACAAATCAACTTGATGAAGGCATTTATAAGGCAGTTGGGGAAACTTTAACACAGATGGGTTATCAGATATGAAGGAATTAAAATCCTTAACTATTAGAAATATATCCTGAAATAATTATAGGTGAAATAATATATGTAGGGTTTGCTTTAAAATACTGGAACAGGGTGCCTGGGTGCTTCAGAGGGTTGGGCCTCTGCCTTTGGCTCGGGTTGTGATCTCAGGGTCCTGGGATTGAGCCCCGCATCGGGCTCTCTGCTCAACGGGGAGCCTGCTTCCTCCTCTCTCTCTCTCTGCCTGCCTCTCTGCCTACTTGTGATCTCTGTCAAATAAATAAATAAAATCTTGAAAAATAAATAAAATCCTGGAACAGGGGCGCGTGGTGGGTCATTTGGTTAAGCGTCTGCCCTTGGCTAGGGTCATGATCCCAGGGTCCTGGGATCGAGTCCCACATTGGGCTCCTTGTTCAGCAGGGAGCCTGTTTCTCCCTCTGCCTGCTGCTCCCCCTACTTGTGCTCTCTCTGTCTCTGACAAATAAATAAAATCTTTAAAAATAAATAAATACTGGAACAAAAAACAGGGAAATAGATGAAGTAGACATAGTCAAATATTAATAAACGTCAAAGCTCAGTGATGGTACATGTATATTTTCTATTTCTCACTCTTGTGTATATTTGAAATTTTCCATCATAAGTTAAAAAAATTAAATGAGAACTCAACCATTGCGGAGAAAGAGCCTTTAGGGGTGTCTGGGTGGCTCGGGGGGTTTAAGTGTCTGCCCTCAGCTGAGGTCTTGATTTCAGGGTCCTGGAACCGAGGCGCCCCCTGCCCCCTGCTCAGCGGAGAGTCTGCTGCTCCCTCTTCCTCTTCATCTGTCCCCAACTTAAGTTCTCTCTCTCTCTCTTTCTCTCTGAAATAAATAAAATCTTTTTAAAAAGAGCCTTTAAGAGATACCTGGGTAGCTCAATTGGCTAAGTGTGTCTGCCTTCAGCTCAGGTCATGATCCCAGGGTCCTGGGATCGAGTCCTGCATAGGGCTCCTTTCTCAGTGGGGAGCCTGCTCTCTCTCTGCCTCTGCCTGCTTGTGCTCTCTCTCTCTCTCTCCTTGACAAATAAATAAATAATTTATTTATTTTTTTTTAAAAAGCCTTTAAGAAATTCATAAAGCGGTACCTGGCTGGTCAGTTGGTGGAGCATGTGACTCTTGATATCGGAATCATGAGTTTAAGCCCCACATTGGGGGTAGATACTACTTTTTTTTTTTAAGATTTTATTTATTCATTTGACAGAGACACAGCAAGAGAGGGAACACAAGCAGGGGGAGTGGGAGAGGGAAAAGCAGGCTTCCCACCAAGCAGGGAACCTGATGCAGGGCCCAATCTCAGGACCCTGGGATCATGACCTAAGCTGAAGGCAGACACTTAATGACTGAGCCACCCAGATTATGACTGAGCACCCCAAGATTACTATTTTAAAAAAAAGAGGGGCACCTGGCAGGCTTTGTTGGTAAATTGGTCACCTCTTGATTTCAGCTCAGGTCATGATCTCGGGGTCCTGGGTAGATCCCCATGTTGGGCTCTGCGCTTGCAGAGTCTGCTTAAGGATTCTTTCTCTCCCTCTCCTTGTGCCCCTCTCCTTACTCACACTTGCTCACTTGCTCTCTGAAAAATAAATTTAAACAAATCTTTTTTTTAAAAAGTCCTAAAGACAAATAGGTAGTAATATCACATAAACTAACTTGTTCAAGCCCGATACCAGTCCATCTTCAATATACCTTGCAAAAATCCAACCATTTCATTACTGCCATGCAAAAGGTTATCTTGAGTAGAGAGAGATTTAAATGAAAGAGCAGAGACAGTTTTCAGTCTTCATGTTGTACCACTTGCTAGCAAGTTCTAAGCTAGCTTTCTGGTATTTCTGTATTTGCAAAATGCATAGAGGTCTCCTGTGAGCACATAGGTAGTTTGCTGTTAAACATTTCCAAATAAGAATGAAGCATCATCATCCCCTCATGCTAATTATCAAACATAGCACAGGCTTTCTTCTTTGTGAAGGGCACCTGCCTCTTCCTCAGCGTGAAAGGTCCCGGGATTTTTAACTGCTTTTCTTTGGGGTATGGAAATTTTACAGTTCTTATGTATACACATGTGTTTAATGAGAATCGTATATGATTTACTAAAGATGTGTCCCTGTTTGTTTATTCATTATTTTCTCCTTTTTCCATTTTTTCAGTACATGTACTAGCCTTAGCAAGTTCTGTTCCAAACTCAGGCACCTTGACTTGGCTTCCTGTACATCAATCACAAACATGTCTCTTAAAGCTCTGAGGTAAATGTCTTATAACAAGAATATCCAATAATCAGAACAAATAGAGTTTTTAAAAATTTCAAATAACTGAAATAAAGTTAGAATCGAAGGAAACTGTGTTTTATGGATATGCACTATAGTTTAGAATAGATCACTTGCCCAAATTATGGACACATTCAGGTGAAATGCCTCGGGATAACTAGGATTTCTGAACAGACTGGTATAGCGTATATGCGAATGATTAGATTTCTCTGAAGGCTTGGTTGCCCCCACTGCTGAAACTGCCACATATCATTATAGCTTAGTGATCAAAGTAGCATTCCGGAGTCAGGTGATTTGCCAGGTACCTTGAACAAATATAACCCTTGTGAGCTTTTCCTTGTCATCTCATAGTTCTGTTCTTAGGATTAAACAGTATTATCACTGTTTGATAATATTAGGCCAAACCATGCAAAGTTGCCAGTATTTAACAGCTTTTATGGTATAAAGATGACAGCTTCATTGGTTCAACCTAATATATATAAAGTGCTTAGGAGAGTTTCTGGCATATAGTAAGCACACAGTAAGTTTTGTTTTAATATTATCCTGTTTTTTAAAAATACATCACAGAAGGTATACCTTAAAAGGAGGGTGAAATGCCCATTCTCTTTGTATCTTTACTTCTTTATCAGTCTTTTACAGGTAATTATGGTCCCATGTATTGGTTATGTTCATAAATAGTGAAAATTAAGCTATTAAAAGAAGAAATATAGATTTAGTTGAGTATAAGTAATCTAAAAATGGCTTCTAGACCTTCCTTATGAATACTGAGTACATATGTATCTAAGGTCATTTGCCAGGTGAGATAATAAACAGGATAAGATAATAGCATTTATGGTTTATAAAATATTTTCACATAAATGATTTCATTTATTTGAAAACCATATGAGGCAGATAGGACAGACACTTACAGATAAGAAAATCCAAAACATTTTTGAATGTAATTCAACCTCACTAAACAAGGTATTGTTGCTGCCCTTTAGCGGCATAGTACGGTGTGATAAGTGCTATTACAGAAGTGAGTGCTTCCATTTGGTAAGAGCATAGGCTGTGGCTGATCTTGGATTAAGAGAAGTTCAATCAGGTTTCCTAAAGTGACTTGTGTGAAGTCACACTATTAATGTTGAAGAATGGACTTGAACCAAGATCCCCTGCCTTCATTTTATAAAACAATTAGAGCAGTATTTTCCAAAGAATATCATAGAGCTTGGGATTCTTGCATAGTTCAAATGTGAAATCAAAGATGAAATGGATATTTGATGGAAGGCAGAGATCAAAGACAGTATAGCCTAATTTTAGCCTATGGAGACTGTACTGAGGAGACTTCACAGATAAGGAAAATGTATAGATCCTTTGTCATTTTTTAAATAAGAATTTAAACCTCTTCATTATTACTTTGATAATTCTTCAGAATTATTTGATAAAGAATCTGATTCTAAACCCTTCAATAATTACTCTGTTAACTTGAACAGGTCACTTAGTTTCCATTTCCTTTCCAGAGACCTTTTAAACATGTGATAAGTGCAAAAAGAATATATTTGAAAAGCATAAACCTCCGTAACAGTCTAATATATCTGAAAAACAGTACTGTGCTCTGTGCTTATTAGTTTAGCTGGATTTGAGATAGCTCTCCTCAGGATACAGTCCCACATGAACTCAACCAACATTGATAACTAGACTTCGTTGTTGTTGTGAGAGTGCCTGTATTCTAAATCTATGTTAAGTAAATGAGTGTATTCTTGTGGGAAAGCATGGGGCTGTAGCCATTCCCTGACTAAATAGCCAATAAAATGAGACTTTGATGCCTTTGGAATTGGATTTAGTCATATATTTGTTTCATTTTGTTTTGTCCTAAGTGAGGGATGTCCACTGTTGGAGCAATTAAACATTTCCTGGTGTGACCAAGTAACCAAGGATGGCATCCAAGCACTAGTGAGAGGCTGTGGGGGTCTCAAGGCCTTATTCTTAAAAGGCTGCACACAGGTAATACTCCATGTAGTGCTTGTGAATTTTAGAAGAACTGTGAACTTTGTAGGCAGCCCGAAGATGTTGGCTGGAGGAATATGTAGTTGTATATTAATGACCAAGGATACATGCTTACCAAAAATTAAAGTGTCTTCTTAGAGTTAAAATATATATATATGAAAAGAATTAACATCAAAGATAAAATTTTTGAGGGGAGGCAAGATAGGGAGAGAAGATCACACTGAGCATGCACCATAGGCAGGAAGCATCTTATGCAGTTTAATCTGAGAAGAAACTTACCATGTTGTCTCTGCCTGAGACCTTGAACTGGAGAGGCAAGGAAGGCAGTCTTAGTTAGCAGTTTTCACTAGTTGTTTAACTACCAGGTTAAATGTGCCAAGTGTACAGAACCTATATTTTATAGTGTTGGTGTTTACTTCCTGACAGTCACATTACAAATCCCAACATATTTTGCTATTAAAAATTTTTGTATTTTACTGTGTATTTTACTGTGTATTTTACTGTGATTAAAAAGAAAAAAAGAATTAACATGGCAGTGTCTCGAAGGAAATAATCAAAAGGGAGTTTAGAAGTGACTGACAAAGTAGGGCTAGGCTCTTGTGACATTCTTTTATTAATGGTTACTGAAACCATGCCTTGGCTTCTGTTAAAAGTGCCCTTATTCCTTCACTGTGATGGGAGGGGTTCCATTGTTTGAAACAGGGCTTTGGAAGCAAGACTGCCTTAAAACAACAGCTTGAGCTTCTGGTTATTTATGGAATCCTGAAAAATATTGATTGAAATGCACCATTATAATCAATTACTTGCCATCTGTTCTCAGCACTGTACCGTGGCACTCATCTTCCAGCAGCAGATAAACCGGATTCCTTTCTCAGCTTCTGCTCCCAAAAGTTTGTTTTTAAAAAAAAAACTTTTTATATAGGAAGTACAGAAGTGTGAAAATTATTTTAGCTTCATAATCCCTGAGCAAAATGCTGTGAGGCATACTTAATTTATCAGAAGAGAAATCCATAAACATTAGGCAGTGTTTATTTTATCTTTTCCTTGATTTGGTGATCATGTGAATTTGATGTGGTTGGAACTGATGAAAAATACTGATAACCATACTAATGACATGAATTATGCCTTTATTTGATGATGGGTCATTGTTTCTGGTTCATTGTTCCTTTGAAGCTTGGTGGCTTTATTTCGAATGTGTTGACAAAATGTGTATACTCCTATATCTTTATCTCTTGAAACAGTGTTAGTAATCTTTTTCTTCTGTCTTTTTAATTTTTCTAGCTAGAAGATGAAGCTCTGAAGTACATAGGTGCACACTGTCCTGAACTGGTGACCTTGAACCTGCAGACTTGCTTAGTAAGCCATCCCTCCCACAACTCTTTTGTATTAGTAATTCATTGCAGTAATATTATTGTACAAGCATCCATCATCAAGACCAGTGGTTTTTCCACCTCAGCCCTGGGATCACAGGAGACACACAGATATAATTCTTTGCATGTTTAAGGACACTCACTCCTAAGGGTTTTGACATAGGCAGTATAGAAGACAGCCCATGCAGATTTCCAAATAAGCTAACTAGAACTCCACCCCTTTTCTACTTTTAGAAGTGAATTATTCACAGACTTTAGTACCTAGAATATTTTTTGGTTAATTAATTGCAGTTATGCCAATGAAGATCTATCAGTGAGTCCTGACTATTGGGAACCACTGATCTAAACAGATGACAAGCAAAATGTACACAAGTATTTCCAAGTAGTATTGTAATTCACATTCGGCTTTTTCAGACTGTCACCTCTTTTGTGTCTATCCCCAAACCCCTGCATTTTGTTCGATTTGCTGAAACTCTTCAGGGTCCTAGAACATCAACAATACACTTTTATCTTTTCTCTCTTGCCTTGAAAATTACAAATATGTGTTGCCTTGGAATGAAAGCCTCTCTGGCAATGAAAAAGACTTGATGAGGGTTTGCCTTGTTTTTGCTAAAACTTCTGCTCATTATCCCCTCCCGTTCTTGTATAATCACTTGAAACTTGAGACCATAGTGGTTGTTGAAAGGTGACACATACAGGGCCATGTTTTGTGCAATTGAAGCAACCCCCCTTCCAGCCCTTAAGGGATGGTGCTGATAATGATCTGCTTGGGAGGCTCCTAAAGACTGAGTTAAAGGAATGATATGCCTTTTAAGTCTGATCACCGCTTCCTTTTAATTCTGATTGCCATAGCTGCTAACTCTCGGAATTTGCCTGATTTCACTTATGAAACTGAACTATCTGGCCTGACAGGAAGAGCTTACACAACTGCTGTGAGCATGAAATCATCATCTTACAGTGACAGGAAAAAACTGTTCTCCAGCATCTTTGGGTCTTACGTATGTGTATATACACACAGATACACTCTGTATGTATCTGTGTGAATATATGTTACGTACACATATATACCATACCTACTGTTTGCTGTTTTAGTTTCATTTCCTTGGCCCTTCCAGCAGATAGAAACCCCAGCCGGTAAGCACAAAGAACCAACTCTGTCATCTGTTTATTTTACTCTTTCCCTTCACCCAGATCTTAGGGCATAAGTCATTCCTTCTGTAGGATGTGATGCAATGATTCTCATTCCTAAGACTTCACATTTCTGACCAAAACTGTTGACGTGACCAAAGTACATTCTCATTCCATTCTCTTTTTCTTGACTAAGTTGAAAACATAGAAGTTCAGTAAATTTTACTATTTTTAAACTTTGAAGAATTGTTATATATGACTTATCTCATCTTTCTTCCTCAGTAATCTCTTAAAGACTTGAAAACATTAAGAAGCAAAAGGCAGGGGCACCTGGGTGGCTTAAGTCGGTTAAGCATCTGCCTTCGGCTCAGGTCATGATCCAGGGTCCTAGGAACGAGCCCCGCATTGGACTCCCTGCTCAGTGGGGAGCCTGCTTCTCCCTCTGCCTGCCACTCCCACTGCTTGTGTCCCCTCTCTCTCTGTCTCTCTGTGTGTCAAATAAATAAAATCTTAAAAAAAAGGGGGGGGGAGGAAAAGGCAGCACAGTCCTACAATATACTTTCCTGATATTATGTGACACAAATTCTCATTGACCTGGTACATATGCATGTTTATTGATTGCTGCTTCCCCCTTTACATTTCAATTATCCTCATTTAGTTATAACTATACATCACACTTGCATGGTACCTTTTTAGTTACTTCCACATGTGTTGCTCCTCATTAATTTATCCTCACAATACATCTTGTATCTGCCTTAGCATCTACTTTTTTTTTTTTTTAAAGATTTTATTTATTTATTTGACAGAGAGAAATCACAAGTAGGCAGAGAGGCAGGCAGAGAGAGAGAGGGAAGCAGGCTCCCTGCTGAGCAGAGAGCCCGATGCGGGACTCGATCCCAGGATCCCGAGATCATGACCTGAGCCTAAGGCAGCGGCTTAACCCACTGAGCCACCCAGGCGCCCCAGCATCTACTTTTTTATCTGTATCTTGCTTTAGTTATACAATATTGAGAATATACTGATTTAAGCAGTGAATACTTAAAGCTTGATATTTTTTTTCTAATTGTCCTGGCAACCTAAGGACACTGATTGAACAAAGATGACAGGAGAGCTTTATTCTGAGGCCTACACAAAATTTGTGAATCTAGCAGGACAAATTGAATTGCTAATCACATCCAACATGTTAAGATGTTTATACGTGGCATTTTTTTTTTTAGCATAACATTTTGGTGTGTCCTTTTCAAATTTTAGAATAATTTAAAACATATAAAATTATATTTGAGTTGGATACAGCTGTTTATCTCCATAAATTAAGGTATTTTTTACGCTGTTACAATTAAAATTACTAAATGGGGGAAAAAAAGAAATAGATCTGTGGTTGATAATCAAGTTGAAACTGTCATGCACAGGTTGTTTTATTTTTTCATTAACTTAATGTCAGTGTCAGTTTTGAACTTGCAAATATGTTATACTGCTGTTCTTACTGTTTTCTGGGTTTTAAAGTAATTTAATTGAATCTAACCCATGATGCACCTCATGCTGTTCTCAGTCCCATTACATTAAAAGAATCCCATTATAGCTTCTTCCGTTTACACCAGAAATGAGCACAGGGGTGCCAGGCTCAGTCATGTGATTCTGATCTCAGTGTGGTGAGTTCAAGCCCCATGTTGGGCATTGAGCCTACTTAAAGAAAGAAATGAGCACATTAAATCAAAAGGAACCGAAAAGGAGAAACAAAGTGTGTTCCTTTTCTTTTAGGTTTGCTACCTGATTAATATAAAATTGGTTTATTTCTTTTTGGTGCTTATTTTCAGAGGTAACGTTTTTTCTTCCTTTTTTCTGCTGAGTTACTAATACCTATGGGGGGGTTTGCTTTTATTTTTTAGCAAATCACAGATGAAGGTCTCATTACTATATGCAGAGGGTGCCATAAGTTACAGTCCCTCTGTGCCTCCGGCTGCTCCAACATCACAGATGCCATCCTGAATGCTCTAGGTCAGAACTGCCCACGGCTTAGGTAAACATTTCTTGTTTAGCTCAAAAAATCAGGGGAGAGGAACAAAGGACTTCTTCACACGAATGTATTGCTTGGAACTTTGAGATTTTTTTTTTTTTTTTAACTTTGAGATTTTTAAGGTAGACACTACAAGGTTACTACCCTTTTAGGTGCTAACCTGCTTGCTTTGTACCTAACTTGATTATGTGTATAATTGGCTTAAACCAAGGGGTAATGTTCCCCGTTTTCTACTTCTTGCTATCCATATTATGAAAAAAAAATTCACATTTTATTTCTGCTTGAGAAATGAAATAAAGACATTTTTTCTTATTAATACTTCATATAATTCCTTTCGGAAGAAAGTTTTTAAAGGCCTACCCCGTGGTTATTTACCTTGCGGTAATGATGCCAGCTACTTAGCAGTAAGTATTTAAAAAAAAAAAAAAAAAAACAGCCCGCAGGAATACTTCTTTTGTGTTCATGGTCTTTTAGAGAAAGCCTGATTTCTCTGTGGTTCCTCCTCTTTGCCTAAAGAAGCATTGGCTGAATATTTACTAAGAATGCAGTGTTAGCACGCACATGCTTTCAAACCCATATTGGCTCTGTAAAAGCACACAACATGCTGTTTTGTAATAAATAAGGATGATCCCCACATACCTTTTTTGTTCTTAAAACAACTTTATTGTACTTATATGCTAGACATGTTAACCCTTGTTTTAAGTGATTTGCAAATATTAATTCATTCAGTCCCATAATAGCATATAAGCACTGTTATTATCTCCATAGTACAGATGAGAAAACTGAAGCACAGAGAGAGGTCAGGTAACCTGTTCAAGGTCTCACAGCTAGTGAGTTCGGGTGCAAATGTTCAAACTCAGGCAATCTGGTCCAGAACCCAGGAAACCGCATATAATAATCACTATAAACCCATATAACTTTATTAAAGCTTTTTGTTATCACCTGACCAGAGGCTTAACCATAATTGTTAAAAGTTGCCTAGATTATCAGAATTCCTCGATAGATCATAGACTTTGTCAAAATTAATACTATCAGAGGCCTGGGGCTAAGGAGGCAGAATACTCCTCCCTAAAAATATTGCACATGACCTTTTTCTCTTTTAAAGCAAGGAGTGTTCAGCTTCTTACTCCTTCACGGTTTATTTTATTGTTCAGACAGAAAGGCTCTCAAATATCATAATCAAAAGTTAGGTTCAGTCAGATCCTGCTTCCCCCTTAGATGTTCATTTCTCATTGCTAGTTGATAATGATTTCTTCTATTATAGCTTTGTTTGTTTCAACTCATGTAGTAAGTAATTCGTAAGCGAACATGAAGATGTTATTTGGTACTATCATGCAGACGCCACCAGACTCTTCACAAAAAAAGAGCTGCTTTTGATTCCCAGGTCCCGTGGTTAGTATTTTGGTTGGTGTTCAGCAGTTCCTGAGTAGGAGACTGGCTGCCAGCTCAGCACCCCCTCTGCACTGGGCCTCCCTGGGAGCCTGTGGGAAGAGGCAGGAAGCTTAAGGGCGTTTATTTCCTAAGTATGGAATTTCATACATGGGACAGGCCTGTAATTAACCAGTCCCTTCATAGTATTTTTAAAAGCTATTTAAATTTGAGTGAACCTACATGTAAAATAGGGAAAGAGAATAATTTACTTGAGCAACAGATTAATTGAAACAGAATATTTATCTCTATTTCCTTTATTTTCTAGGAGCAGGCTGCCCTCTGGGGGTACGCAGTATGCCATCAAGAAGGCTTTTAAATGCATTTTGGCATTAACTACAAGCTTCTATTATATTCTTCTGATTGCATCACCCTGAAATGTGGTATTTACAGGACCACTTTATGATGACTCCATGAAAATGAATGGCAAGATCTGTATACAGACTTGCTTAGCTGTTAATGTCACTCTATCATGCAGTGTTTAGGGAATAGGAGGTTGTTTTCTTAAATTCTTGCTGTTTTAATAAACCCAGTTTTCAGAAAACAAGGGCTTGACTTTCACTTTGTTTTTTGTGTTTTTTCTTTCCAACAGAATATTAGAAGTGGCGAGGTGTTCTCAATTAACAGATGTAGGCTTTACCACTCTGGCCAGGGTAAGTTATTTTCTCCAGGTTCTGTACAAAATAATTTTTTTTTTAATTTCACAAGAGTGAGCAACAAGGGAAACGTGGAATGGCAGCAAAGTGGAGGAGGGTGTGGAGTGTGAGGGCACTTCTCTGGCTGAGCCTTCTCCTGCTGCAGCCACAGGCCTAAAGAACATGAACTGCTCTGGAAATACAGACGTGTCTTGGAGACCATGATGCTCCTTCTTGAGACTCGATTTGCCACTTTTTCATTAGATGGTAAGCTAGGGAGGGCCTTCCTAGTGCTTCATGGAAAAGCTTTCTCGGTTATTTGGTATGTGACTGGTGGGTTAGAGTAACATTGAAAGAAACATATAGACCTGATTTTAAATGGGGATGGTTTAAGAGATTTTTTTGTGTTCTTCAGAATAAATACTAGGAATAGTTTTATAAATCACTGTATAATAATAATATTCAAAATTATACTGTCTTTAGTATATATGGACTCTGGGGAGGGACATTTGCTTTCAGGCAGACTGATAGAAGACTAATGGGTAGGGGGGCAGCACATGGCACAACTCAATGAGGACACACAGTTTACCTTCCATTCTTTCAAAGAGATAATTTTCATTAAATTATTTATGGTTGGAAGGATTCTGTATTAGCTTGGTATTAATGTTCAGAAAATTTATTCCCTTGGACATAAAAGATATTAGATACGTAATTGAGAAATTTCCACTGTGATCAAGGCCTTTTAAAATGTGTGATTAGGGGCGCCTGGGTGGCTCAGTGGGTTAAAGCCTCTGCCTTCGGCTCAGGTCATGATCTCAGGGGCCTGGGATTGAGCCCCGCGTCGGGTTCTCCGCTTGGCAGGGAGCCTGCTTCCTCCTCTCTCTCTGCCTGCCTCTCTGCCTGCTTGTGATCTCTGTCTGTCCAATAAATGAATAAAATAAAACCTTTAAAAAATAAATAAATAAAATGTGTGATTAATGAAGGCAGAAAGTGACATTAGAATGACACCAGCTCTGAAACTTAAGATTTTGTCCGTGTATTTAATACTGCTTCTTAGTGTTCTGGCTTTAAATTTTCCCATGTTTTAAACCTTGGTGCTACAGTGTTTGGTTTTGTATTCTGTAGAATTGCCATGAGCTTGAAAAAATGGACCTGGAAGAGTGTGTTCAGGTAAGAGTGTGGATTTCTACTCAGAAATACATTATTGGGGCACCTGGGTGGCTCAGTGGGTTAAGCCTCTACCTTCGGCTCAGGTCATGATCTCAGGGTCCTGGGACTGAGCCCCGCATCAGGCTCTCTGCTCAGTAGAAGGCCTGCTTCCCCCTTTCTGTCTCTCTGCCTGCCTTTCTGCCTGCTTGTGATCTCTGTCAAATAAATAAATAAAATCTTTTTAAAAAAATTTAAAAATAATACATTATCATAGAGGCACTGGATGGCTCAGTTGGTTAGGAGTCTCTTTGTTTTGGCTCACAGACTCTGGGGTTCAAGCTCAGAGGGGAGTCTGCTTGAGATTCTCTCCCTCACCCGCCCCCGTCTACCCATCTCCCCCTAAAATAAATTCTTAAAAAGAGAGAGGGACGCCTGGGTGGCTCAGTTGGTTAAGCGGCTGCCTTCGGCGCAGGTCATGATCCCAGTGTCCTGTGATTGAGTCCCACATTGGGCTCCTTGCTCAGCAGGGAGCCTGCTTCTCCCTCTGCCTTTGCCTGCCACTCTATCTGCCTGTGCTTGCTCTCTTGCGCTCTCTCTCTGACAAATAAATAAAATTTAAAAAAAAGAGAGAGAGATACAGTATGATAGAGACTTACCAAAAAAAAAAAAAACAAAAAAACTTACATAATACATACACATCAAAACATTCCATTCCCTGTCCCAATGTAGTGTAGTGCCTGGTGGCAGTGCTGGTTCTTCATTTATTGAGTTGTCCTCCAGGCATCTAGGCAGAAGTACTCGTGGCATACATGGTAAGAACTAGGAAGACATATGCCATCAATAAGGTTACCAGTGGAAAGAAAGTAGGTCCAAGCATTCAGGCCGTAAAGATATTAAAGTGTTTCCTTAGACATACAGGGTTGTAACAGTAGTAAATAATTAAAGCCCCATCACATGGACAGTATAGCACTGCCCCCACCTTTTTTTTAGTTCAGTGAGACTCTGGACCCCTTACAATATTAGCCCTGGAGATCCAACTCTGCCCTTTGGGCAGACAGACCAAATACTGCCTTACAAACTGTTTCTTTTATTACCAATTATAAGAGCTTTAAGATTACGAGTTGATCAGAGAGAAATTTTTGAAGGGGGACTCCTAAAAAGGAGATAGATTAGTAAATCTTTTTAATGGTAAAAATAAAGATACTTCCAGTAACTATAGAGGTCAGTTTTTTCTAAATTACTTGTTATCCAGACACTCCTTTGCAACTGTTCTTACTAAACTAGAACTTGGTCACATCCATCCATCTCTCGCACATGCCTGAGTGTGCAGTGCGTCCTCCTCAGTGTTACTCCTTCTCAGGGATGTGCACACACCTTCCCTCCCCAACCTTCCATCCCCCACCGTTTCTTAGCCCCTGTGAAGCCTGTGTGTTATGGTCATCATCATCATTTCAGAGTTGGAGGAACGTTTGAAAAGAAGCACTGATTTACTTTCCAGCCTAAGATAACTCTAAAAGACTTCCTTCAAGAGTTCCTCCTTTTTGAATGTTCATAGTTAACCCAGATTCCAGGAGCCCCTTTTCTGCCACCTTTGGGAAAATACTTGACACCCAGGTTATCAGAGTTCTATCATGGTCTATAAAATATAGGCCAGATACACTTAATATTTGAGGATATTTTCCCATTAAAAAAATTTTTTTTTAATGGAGCAGCGTCTCCTGATTCTTTTCTGTGGTGGTTTTAAGGAGGTAAAACAAAGTCCAGTGGGTAGAAGTAACAAGGAGACAGATTCACATTCATTTCAAAAACAAAAGAGAATTTTCAACAGACCTGTTCAAAGATGGAAGACTCCAGATGACTAGATGTGTTCAAACCTGCCTGGATAGGTTCTCAAAGAACAGGTTCAAGTAGCCAAAGGGCTTTCAATCTTAAGATCTGTTATTAATATCATGGTATCAGTGTAGAATACAGTTATACTCAAGAATGAGGTATAGCCAAGAAGTTTTTTTGGAATTATACCTAAAATAAACTTACATGTTTCTTTCAGATAACAGATAGCACATTAATCCAACTTTCTATACACTGTCCTCGACTTCAAGTATTGGTAAGTTTGACTTTTTAAAGTCTTATGTGTTCATTGGATTTAATCAAAACCTACCTCATACTTTCTTCTTGGTGTCTGGCTACCATTTTGGGAAAACATATTTCTGCAAATTGCCAGTTTACAGAGGACCAAGGGATTATTTTTCAGTACTTGGAGATTGAAAAGTGACATGGAGGGTATGACTTCTCCCTCCCACATGAATTACACTTCAGCCTGAATAATGTTTAAATTTCAGAATAAATTTCAGAGATCCAGGAGACAGGATAGCCCAAAATACAATTTGCCTCACCTTGAGACTAAATGGTTCTGTAAAATAGAACTAAACAAGGTTTTACTAGGGGTGTTCTCTGCTACTCTTTCCAGTAACACTATGGGAAAACATTCTGCTTAACTATTTTGTGTCCAGGCTCATTTTTTCTGTGTATTTTGTGGTATGTTACTAATTAGAATTCGGACAAGGAGGTTCTGAGTTTCACATGGAGGAACCAGGGATTTAAGGGACATTGATAAAGGATTTGTGTGAAGAGATGACCACACCTGACAGGTGTAGGAATCATCTTTGGTTAGTTAACTGTTTGGACATTCCCCTGTACCAGGTATTCAGTATTTAGTCCAAATTCCAGAAGGTTTTATTCAAGAAAAACTTAAGGGGCACCTGGGTGCCTCAGTGGGTTAAGCCTCTGCCTTTCAGTCAGGTCATGATCTCAGGGTCCTGGAATCGAGCCCCGCATTGGGCTCTCTGCTCAGCCAGGAGCCTCCTTCCCCCTCTCTTTCTGCTTGCCTCTCTGCCTACTTGTGGTCTCTGTCGAATAAACCAATTTAAAAAAAAAGTCTTTAAAAAAAGAAAAAAGAAAAACTTGAGCCCCTCTTGTCCCTATAGGAAAGTATAAATGTAGGGCACCTGGGTGGCTCAGTGGGTTAAAGCCTCTGCCTTCGGCTCAGGTCATGATCTCCGGGTCCTGGGATCGAGCCCCGCATCGGACTCTCTGCTTAGCAGGGAGCCTGCTTCCTCCTCTCTCTCTCTCTGCCTGCCTTTCTACCTACTTGTGATCTCTGTCTGTCAAATAAATAAATAATCTTAAAAAAAAAAAAGTATAAATTTGTATGTGGGCTTGGATATCATGATTTGTTCACGGACTATCTCATAGTCATTGCATGAATTCACACAGTATATTTAGAATCACACACAGAAGGATATCTGGGTGGCTCAGTAGGTTAAGCGTCCAGCTCTCAATTTTGGCTCACGTCATGATCTCAGAGTTGTGAGATTGAGCCCCGCATCGGGCTCCACGCTGGGCATGGAGCCTGCTTCAGATTCTCTCTCTCCCTCTCCCTTTGCTCCCTCCCTAAAAACCACACACAGAAACGTCAGTCACTGATAGTCAAAAGCAGAACCCCAGCAACTCTAGTTTGCTTTCTTACTTCACTGCATAGATCTGGTGATGGCTCCATAGACATCACAGTCCAACCCAGAAGGTTTCCTTTCTGCCTGTATACAGGCCAGTGACTAGAAAAATAACAGGAGGTGTTTCAGTGTCCTTCCTTGCTCTATTTGGCTGCAGAGTCTGTCTCACTGTGAGCTGATCACAGACGATGGAATTCGTCATCTGGGGAATGGGGCCTGCGCCCATGACCAGCTGGAGGTGATTGAACTGGACAACTGCCCACTGATCACAGATGCTTCCCTGGAGCACTTGAAGAGTTGTCACAGCCTCGAGCGGATAGAACTCTATGACTGCCAGCAGATCACACGGGCTGGGATCAAGAGACTCAGGGTAAACATGGCCATACATCTCCAGCTCTGGTGCTCTGGCCACCTTTCCTTCTTTCTTTTTTTCTCTCCTCCAGTTTCCTTTTTGTTTGTTTGTGTTTGTTTTTGTTTTAGATGTAGATTTCTGTGACTTGGACATTTAGCAAAGAGAAAAAACAATGGAGAGTAAACCTAAGGGTAGATAGTTTTTAACCTGTTGTTCCAGATGGAAATTTAGTGGGAAAATACCCACTGAGAGGAAAAAAGTAGGTCTCCTCCCAGCAGAGTCTCTCCCGTAATGTCCAGGGCTTAATAACATGCCCAGAGTCAAAAACACATGCCAGATTCAGGAAAGAAAGAAATAACATAAAGAAAAATACTTAGTTAAATGGGATTTAAGAATTTAATTTGTATTTGCTTTCACAGCAGACCCTTTTGCTTGGGTTCTTTTTTAAGACAACAAATGGATTAAGTAGGGTTTTTTGTTTGTTTTTGGTGGGGTTTTTGGGTTTTTGTTTTTGTTTTTTAACATTTTCTTTTAGCCCCATCCTCCGTACTAAGGAGACCCATGCATAGTCAAATGACCAGAAGACTGGTTGCCAGCAAGGAGGTTATAAAAGGATGAATCTGTATGTTAGGTTATTCAGCTCAACAGACATTTATTGGAATATCTGTTTCACACCTACTGTGGGAAAGACACTGTGCTTAGTTAGGCCCTTACAACCAGTGTCTGAAAACATCCATGTTGGCCATATGGCATCTGAGTACATAAAGGAGCACCAAACCTCATCTTGAGTTCCAGTTGTTCCTCCCCTCCCTTCTGACCTAGAGGACTGAGAGCAAAGCTGCTGTGGGAACGCCTTGCAGCCATATTCCTTCTACACCAAAAGAGGAGAGCCGCAGGCCAACCAGAGCCTCTCCTATGGATGGCCTCCTTACAGAATCTCTTCCAACTCTGAGTCCTCAAGACTTTTTATCTGTTCTCAAATCATCATTTAGCACTTTTCCATTTTAATTTAGCTATTTATGTCTAGACTGTTAAGTTCCCTAAGAGCAGGACCTCTGTGTTGACCATCTTTGTACTCCCTTATGTAACTAGCACAGTGCCTTGAGTGTGCCAGGAACTTAGAAACTATTTATGTGTAAAAGCAGTGTATTGTTAAAAGAGGATAATGGAGTTTTTAAGAAAATATCAGAAGAAACATTGTCCACAGTGATGTGGAAAAAATCATTTTAAGCTTGTACAGTTTCTTTCAGCTTTGGGAATGCAACTAGCAATCCCTTTGGGACAGGTTAAGAGATTAGTATAGTCTTAACCCCAGTTTTATTATTAAAAAGCAGATACCAAAGTCAGGAGCTATTTAGTCATTTAGAACAACCTGGAATACTAGAAAGCAGAACCCAGGCCTCTCAGCATCCTGACTGGTACTCAGCCTCTACCTTGCTTTCATGTTCACTTAGCCCCTTTGTTTTTTCTGAAAAGCAATGTTGCTCTTTCTGTTGAAGCCCTCTCTCTCAGTAATGTTTCTGTCTTATTTCAGACCCATTTGCCCAATATTAAAGTCCACGCCTACTTCGCACCTGTCACTCCACCCCCATCAGTAGGGGGCAGCAGACAGCGATTCTGCAGATGCTGCATCATCCTATGACAATGGAGGTGGTCAACCTTGGTGAACTGAGTATTTAATGACACTTCTAGAGTTACAATGGAGTCTCCAGTGGAAGCAACCCCAGTGTTCTGGGCAAGGGTTACAAAGTGAGGGCAGCGTCCAGATCCCCAGAGCCGCACATAACATGCATACCCACCCTCACCGCCACCCACTCTAGTTCTGTGACCAGGGGACTAAAGCCCATGCTGGCTTTATCAAGTGGATTGGTGAAACTTAACCATTCCTGTTGGACATGCCAAGAAGAGAATCATAGGCAAGGCGGAGGGAAGGGGGCATTCCAGCAAACCCAGTGTTACTGCTTCTGCAGTTTCTTCATTTTGTGAAGGGGTTTCTTTGGTGATTTTGGAACAGCAGCTGCAGTCCTCCAGGGTCAAGGAAAGCATAGAAAAAGAATATATGTTGTATCCAGGGACCAGAAAGAAAATTTCTTCACATCCTATAAATGGTAGCCATCGATCATGAGATGACTACAGAGCTTCTGTGCTTCCTTGTTCCCATGCCAACATGCTGAGCATGCTCACAAAGAAGGCTCATCCATTCCTCCTCCTGTTTTAAGTATTTGGCCCAGAGGTTTCCTAAATGGTTGCACTGAAATCGCTGTGGTCCGAATGTGATGACTTACTCACTCAGATTGTCACTCTCTGCAGCACACTTGTGCACCTGTCTTTTGTTCTTTGTTGCTCCCTCCTGCGCTCTTGCTCAGTCTGTCACCGGTTCATTGTCTGCTCACTCACACGCGATTGTTACTCTTTTGCTGTTGCTGTGTTTACAGTGTGCATTTTGAATGATCAGTTGGGGTTACCAGACATTTTTAAAAGAGACATTATCAATAAATATTTTTTTAATTCTAAATTTTACCATTAGGGGACCCTGCCTGATCTTTGCCAGTGCGAAGGGAAACTATCACAAAACCGAGATATGGTATGAGAAGAAATTGAGCTAAAACTGTTCTGATGAAAACAACTTTGCCTTTTGGTTTCTGGTATACCTTGTGATACTATAATAATAAGCATGCTATGCCCAGTATTCTCCCTGCACCTCCCATCAGAATCCACTAACTTAATAAGGAGAAAGAAATGCATTATTGATAAAGAGTGGAATGGCAAATCCCAAAACTGAGCCGGAAAGCACCCCCCACCCAAGGTCAGACATGTCAGATATTCACTGAAATCTAGGTGTGAGCAGTACCGCTGATTGGTGTCTGTGAGGTTGTTTTGTTTTAGTACGAGTGCTGCTAGAGTTGCTGTGCCGTCTAGCTGGTCAGTTTCTCTCTTTTTTCTCCCTGTTCCGGCCTTTCAGGGATACGAGAATGACCCTAGAACAGTTGGTCAATTGTATGTCAGTGTTGATGGTGTATCTCAAATGTTGGCACCTCGAAGGACCAGAACCATTTCAAAACCTGTCAACGCTATCTCTCTTGTGCTCCAGGATTCCCATGAAAGAAATACAAGGGCAACCAGATGAAGGCTTTGAGAGGAAGCAGGGGGTTCAGTGTCTTCGCAGCATGGTCAGCAGAGCTGAAGGCCTATTCAGTGCCCATGATTCAGAGTCAAAGAAGAGACTTCCTTCCTTCCCCCAAAAAAGTCATAAAGGATGAGGAAACTAAAATCAGTTTCTAAGTATAAGAATTAGATTTTAAAGCCCAAAATTAGAAACCTTACGTGGTTTTTTAATAGGACAACTTTTCTTTCTTTCTTTTTTTTTTCTTTTTTTTTTGGTCTTTTAGGACATTTCTTGTGCAGTCTGCCATGATCTTAGATCATCTTCTGCATGATCCAGACTGTTAAAAGACGTGTTATAATGCTGCAGGTGCTGGCTCTACCAGCATATGTAAGAATAAAGTAGGACTGACTTCTCCACAAGCAGTTCCATGAAAGGATGCTAGAAATCTGTACTGTCCACCATTATTTTGCATGTTAAATTTACTTTAAGTCCTTTTTTTTTTATTATGCCCTTTTAAAAGCTCAAATTACTTTCATTTTTCATTACTCCTTCCCCTTATCCTCTTTTCAAAATATATGAAGAATATACTTAATTTTTTTTATTGGAGTATAGTTGGCATAGGGATATACTTTGTAAAATGAGACTCCTCCTGGTTATACCCCACATAGACAGATGCACACACTTGCACACATGCTTCCAGATGTGGTTGATAATATTCAGATCCCCAGGTAACTCATTCAGACAGAAGTGAAAAGAGAAATATTTAGGGGCCATCTGCTCTAACATATTAAGGTTTTTTTAGTATTGTCTGAACAAATTGACCATAAAACCCTGATTGGTTAGTGAGTATGGATTTAAATTGCCCGCCAGTAGAGGCCGTTAAAGTATTTCTTTACTTAAAAAGTACATAAATGTAAAAGACCCTATTCACCAGGACACGAACATCTTGGAAATGCCATTTCTCATCTCAAAGAGTGGACCCATGTGCAGGTGCCTGTGGACTTGCTCAGGTGATCCCTACCTATCTGGGCCAAGAGCTGAGTCCAGTGAGAAAAAAGAAGTATGCAGCACTGGTGTGTATGTGGTCGGGCCTTGTTCCTTTCACAAGAAAACTTCAGGCCCTTCAAGCTTGGAAGGAAATAGATTTTTTTATGCCAGTCTGCAACCTACACCAGCTAATGAAATGTACCGGGAATTTAAGAACCCAGAACGTGGTAAGTTTTGGTCAGGTGGAAAGGGCCCCACCATCCTATCTTAATATCAGCGATACTTTTGAAAATTCAGTAAGGCTTCAGGGGTTTAGGAAAAGCTCCTTAGCCTGTTCCTTTGGCTCCAGCCCTGGCCCTCTCTGCCTTCCATGATGAAGAAATACAGAGTGAATGGAGAGATTTGGGATACGTTAGAATACGTCAGAGCTATGCATAGACTCACAGGTAGCCAGGAGGGGTTACTGCTGTGTTTTTGGAGAATGTTATTAAACATCCAGATCACCTCTTTTCCAAGCAGCCTTTCCCTCTACATTTTCCAGCATCATTTGCTACATCAGTATCTTTTGTGGCCTCTACACTGGCTCCACCAAGGTGATCCCAGCTTTTTTTTTTTTTTTTTTTTTGCTCTGCTCCCATTTTCTTCCTGTACTCATCCTTGCCTTCTGTTTAAAGCCTCCATCTTACTCCCAATGATGCTGCTGATTTGTTCTCAGTGTCTCTAGTCCCTAACTTCCTCTTTAGGCTCTTGTCCTGACCCAAGCAAAGTCTCTGGGCAGCCTTGAATACAGTAACTGTTGTGTGGTTCAGGTCATTTTTCACTGGGTGGTCTTGGACATTTGCTTACCAAAATTTGAAATCATGCTGTTGGATATGAGGAGTAAGGGGATCAGGCTTTATCCTTTTCCCCCCCAATATTTTGACTATGAAAGCACATTGTGCTCTATGTAAAAAAAAAAAAAAAAAATTATCTCCTCCTATTCTGCCCTTTAGTGGATGTAAGAGTATTTCTTAAATGGCTTTTTCCACATTCATTAATTGATGTAGCAGACCTCCAGCACATATTTTAGAGGGACACCTGGCAGATATTTTTATGGTGATTTATTTGGGGCTTTCCAAACAGTTTGAACTGTTAGATACAGGTCTGATGCTGCAGCATTCAGGTTCCTTTATTTCTCCTAATTGCCTTGTAAAATGCTTTGTTACCGGTTTGATAGCCCGCTCATACCATGAGGGGTAAACGAGGTATGCGGGAATTTGTCCTGGTCTGAAGTTGTAGGGAAGTATGAGTGGCACCGGAAGGAAGAGGGGGCTGCCTGCCTGCCTGTGTGGGCAGCATATCTTTAGGTGACTGGTTTTGAAGAATAGAAACGCATGTGGATCGTGGTTGACCCTTGGCCATTTAATGTTTGTTGTGCTGAAAGTCATGAGTTGCTTATGACAGGTGCTACCAGTACAAGAGGAGGGGTTTAAAGGAAACAGGTCTATTCTGCCTTTCCTTCCTTGTGTGCATGGTGTGATTAGGTTTCCATCCCCATTGTGCATCCTGGCTGAGGAACTCTCTCAGTGGTATGCTTTGGGCTTCCGGAACTTTTTTTTAAAGATTGCCTTCCTATCTGCCCACCAGTTCTAGGATCTTTAACCACCTCAAACCCAGGCAGTGTGAATGAGCTGAGACTCATTTCAGATGAGGAGGAGGATGTTTGTTTGGAAGTGTTGAGGCAAACCCTCCCCCTTACAATGACCTTGGACCAAAGAACCCTAAAGCAGTAGGAGGGTGAGGGGAAATAGGAGTCTAAGCCTCTCGTCACCTTTATTTCTATCATAAACTTTAATTGTAATATTGGAAGATACAGAAAACTATATAAGACCATGTTGGTAGGCTATAATTAACCCAGGTAATTTGGGAATAACATTTGGCTGTATTTGCTATATCCAGGTGCCCTAACTGAACAGCTTGGTTTTCCAGCAAAGAACATGCTGCTCTAAGCTTGCCCTCTCACTTGAGACAAACTCTACTTGCCAGAAACTCATTTGAGGCACATAAATGCTTTTTCTGCACGCAGGGCTTCTGCAGCTCCCCCTCACAAGGCCAGTCTCTTTGTCCATTTTTATTCTTAGGAACGTCAGATCTGCTTCTCTGAAGGCTTTGACTCTTAGGAAAGTCAGTAAGAACCTCTCAGCTGAGTCTGAGTGAATCTTTGGAGCCCAACAGAGTTACACTTAATTTTCAGCAGGGGGTAAAAAAAAAAAATGTCTCGGACAAGCTCACGTGGGATATTAAGAGAAATCCTATAATGTGCTTCCATCTCTGCCTCATGCGTTCTTTGAGAAAGCCCTCGGTGGAGTCTGGTTCGAAGGGGTTGAGAGTTCAGCCACGGTGTCTCACTGCCCTTTTAGGAAAAAGGACCATGAGCAACCAGAACTGTATCAATGGACTCTATTTTCTGTTTTTCAGTGTCTTGTTCTGAAGAATTGGGGTGGGCAAATGGTAGATGAGATTGAAAGTAAAGGAGGGAATCAATTTTGGAACTGGGGCACTTTGCTTTGGGTACAAGCCTCTGTCCTGAATATGCAGAAAACACCTGCCTCACACATGTGAGTAGATTTGCTTTCCTCTTCATCCAGTGAACTCCATACCCTTCTCACTGGCACGGAGGGCTCCTACCTACCCTGCACCTGACCAGAGTCACCCAGATGGGAATGAGCACCCCAGAAGAACTCCTCTGGGCATGGCTTTCCCCCAAAGCAGGGAGGCAGTGAATGAGAATCCCCGTCCCAAGAAGTGATGGGAGAAGAGAAGTGTCCAGACACATACCTTTTCTCTTTTGCCACACCTCAAGAACCCAGGGAAATCTTTGAAGTGATGTCTTTTTTATTAAAGTGGAAGAAGAAATCTTTGCCCCACAAAGTTCTGCTTGTCACTGTTGCTAACTACTTACTTTCACTAATTCAAATCTGTGTCTCACTGCTGCTCACACATGTTTCTTACCTTAGCCTAACCCTTCTTAGCCCCTGAAATCATTATTTCTGTCTTCTTCCCTCCCTCCCTTCTTTTTTTTTTTCTTATGGCACTAGTGAACGACAACCGAAAGTCTTAGAAAGTCCTAACTTGATAAAGGAGTCTCTAACTGGCATGGTTTGATAAATTACTTTACCTCCCACCCGCCTCGCCCCCAAAGACTTGAATGATTTTCTTTCCTAGTGCTAGACCTGTAAAAAGTGAAACCTTTGCTGCTGCTTTTCTGGGTTTACATGTTTTTTCCTGCCCTTAAGAATAATTTCTTACCTGTGCTTCTCTGATGACTGTTACTTTCTAATAAGTGCAGGAAGGAGGTGAGCGTGAGATTTCTTCTCTTACTCCCCTCCTCACCCTACCCCCAAACTCCATGCTAACCTCTACCACACATGACCCGTGGGGCGGGGCTCGGCAGAAGCTACATGGTTCGTGTTTTTGCACTGTGCCTCTGCTCTCGGAGCTGGCCCCTGAGGATCTGTGACTGCCCAGTCCGAAGGGTTAGAAGGGTTACGGTCCTTCCATTGGTCGGTCCTTCCATTGGTCGGTCCAGGGGAGAAAGGACTTCTGCATTTTGCCTTTCTCCATTCCTGTTTAATGACTCAACCTTCAGCTGCCTCCCACCCTGGCTGCCTCCTCTTTCCTACTAGGAATTGTTTCCAGGTAACCTGCCTCAGGCGGTTTCTGGCTGCTCTCCTCAGCCTTGCCCACCTTGGTGACCCTGAGAGCACAGACCTGTGCAGAGGGCAGACAGCTGGGAAGACCACCCCCGTCTGTCTGCCTGAGGACAGAGCTGGGTGGGCAAATGGTGCTGGGGGAGACATTTTTACCTTCAAACCAGGCTGTTCATCCCTGAGCTAACCCCCTCGGACCCCTCTCCCCCTGAGGGGACGGAAGGCAGAGGATGGTTGACTGGCTGGGCTTGATCCCAAACCTTGCTGTGGCCTAAGCCTCCTGAAGCCTCTCGGCCTCCCTGGAGTGCTTCAGCGCGGGGAGCTGCCGCTTCCCTATTCCTCCGCCAGGCCTGCCCCCGTGCTCAGCCGCTCCCTGTGGCTGACCCGGTCCAGACTTGGTGACTGAGCACCAGGCTCCATTAGCTGTCCAAGTGACTGCTTCCACCCCATACTTTTGGCGCTTGAGGATGGGGGGAGGGAGGGTTATTTAAAATAAAATCCAAGGTGGCAGTAGAGGATTCCTTTTGCTTTAAAATCTTTGGACTAAAAGAAAAATGTTTTTTATATATAAATATATAAAGTAAATTGTTATGTAACTATTACTGTTTCCTGTATGTTCTAATTTTGTTTTATGATGTAATTAAAGGAAATAAGCTGTGAAGACTTTTCATTTTGCTGCGGAAATAGCCTGACTCGGAGCTGTGATTCTTAACTTCCTTGAACCCCAGAACTGCAAAGGCTCCTGAGGCTGAATGAAGGCGCTTCTTTTAGGCATCTTTATATTTTTTTAGTATTCTTTAATTAATACCCTTTATTATTTAATAGGCTTAATACCTTTTTTATTCCTTAATACCCTGAACTCCACCTGTCTCTGAGAAAAACAGAATACATACTATAAATCAGAGTTTCTAAAAAACCTTTGTTTTAATTCATTGACAGCAGCAGTGCAGCCTGAGTCCCCTATCTGTGGCGAGCACTGCCCTCACCTTGACTAGGAAGGAGTGATGGTAAGAGTAGCGGAATAGTTACACAAGCTCCAAGCCAGAGTGTCCGGCTTCTCCCACACAATGACCTCAGCTAGTTGACTCTCCCGTCTCTGTTCTTCGTAGGTAAAGTGGGGATAACAGTACCTACACTTCACAGTGTGAAGATTAAAGAGAGAGTAATACCACATGGTAGATACTTGCTACCTGCTTTTATTTCCTTTGTGTCAACAAATATTTCAGTATCAAGTCTGTGCTACGGGCTCCTAGGTTGAGAGAGCGACAGAGGTTAATGCAGTGGGGTCCCAGGCCTTTTGGTGGAAATGAGCGGTGGCCAAGTCAGCAACCTGAATTTCAATCTCACGTTATCTACCCTATTGTGAAACACCCTTGGGGAGCCCTGTGGAATTACAGGCATGATCACTGAGGTAAATGATGAATAAGGAATTAAGCAGGTATTTTTAAGAGGGCATCTTGGCCTGTATTCCTCTCCATGCATACGGGGTTTTCTCTTCTCAGTGTTTGAAATTCCTTAAAGTTTTTTTTTTATTTTTTTTTTAAGATTTTATTCACCAGGGGCGCCTGGGTGGCTTAGTGGGTTAAAGCCTCTGCCTTTGGTTCAGGTCATGATCCCGGGGTCCCATCGGAGCCCCACATCAGACTCTGCTCAGCAGGGAGCCTGCTTCCCTTCCTCTCTCTCTCTCTGGCTGCCTCTCTGCCTACCTGTGATCTCTGTCAAATAAATAAATAAAATCTTTTAAAAAAAAAAAAAGGACTTTATTCACCTATTCGAAAGCGAGCGAGCACATGCACAAGCAGGTAGGGGGAGAGGAAGAGGCAGTCTCCTCGCCAAGCAGAGAGCCCGACATGGGACTCGAACCCAGGATCCTGGGATCATGACCTGAGCTGAAGGCAGACACTAAACCGAGGCACCCAGGCACCCTAAAGATTTATTTTCCTTTTTTTTGAGATAGAGAGCAGGGGGAAGGAGAGAGAGAATCTCCAGCAGACTCCGGGATGAGCATGTGTGTGCCAATGTGGGACCCAATCCCACAACCCTGAGATCATGAGCCAAAATCAAGAGTTTGAGGCTCAACCAACTGCCCCTCAAGTGTTTGCGATTTTTAATAATATTCCGAGAAGGGACACCTGGGTGTTGGACTCTTGGTTTTGGTGCTGGCTCTAATCTCATGAATCGTGAGCTCTAGCCCTGTGTGGGGCTCCGTGCTCGGGGGGAGTTGCCTTGGATAGTCTCCCTCTGCTCCTTCCCCTGCTAGCATGCGCTCACTCACTCTCTCAAATAAATAAATCCTTAAATAATAGCAATAGTAATAATATTCAGAGGGAAGGGGATGAAAATAAAAATAAGCAGGCTCCTGGGTGGCACAGTCTATTAAGCTTCTGACTCTTGGTTTTCGGCTCAGGTCATGATCTCAGGGACATGAGATCAAGCCCTGAGCCAGAGTCAGCAAGGTGTCTGCTTAAGACTCTCTCTGCCCCCCCCCGCCCCCACTCTCACAGATGTGCGTGCATGCTCTCTCAAATCTTCAACAACAACAACAAAAATGAACAGAATAAGATACGGCCCATTGCCTTTTTTTTTTTAAGATTTTATTTTTTTAGGGGCATCTGGGCGGCTCAGTCAAGTGTCTACCTTCAATTCAGGTCGTGATCCGGGGCAGGTCTGATTCGAGGACCCTGAGATCATGACCTGAGCTGGAGGCAGATGCGTAACCAAACTGAGCCACCCAGGCGCCCCTTTTTGTTCTGTTCTTTTAGATTTTATTTATTTGAGAGGGAGAGCATGAGCAGGGGGAGGGAGAGGAGCAGAGGAAAAGGGGGAAGCAGACTCCCTACCAAGCAGAGAGCCTGACGGTCTCAGTCTCAGGACTCCAGGATGATGCCCTGAGCGGAAGGCAGACTCTTAACTGACTGAGCCACGCAGGCGCCCCTACATCTCTAGAAGTTTTAAATAAGCATAGTGATTTGATAGTTGAATGGTCTTTTAGAGGCTTTAGTGATTACCTTTTGTCTAAACTAGTTGGGGAAAAAAAGAAAAAAAAAAAAACAGCCAGGCTGATTTATTCCTGTGTCCCAGACGCCATCCCTTGCCCTCATCTATAAGGAGAGAACATTTCCCCGCAAGAGGACCAATACACCAAGAAAACTGAGCAAGCATTAACAACACATTAAACATATATGCCTTAAAATTAACTTTTAATATTGAGGAAAGGGAAGGGTGAATACAATTTTAAACAAACCTGAACCCCTGCACCCAGTGTTCGGGCGGCTCTGCTTGGGGCAAAGGCGCCTTCTCCACTGGAGCAGGTTCTGTGCCTCTTGGCCTTGGCCAGCTGAGCAGAGTGACGGGCCTGGGGGCTGCTCCCCTCCTCTCTAGGGGTTGGACATGGCGCTTCACCTTGAGCCCGATGAAGCTGCTGAGAATTTAAACAAGGCTTCTGGTGAATGTGGGGCCCCCAAGAACTAGGCTGGCGTCAGTCTCCGGCTCTTGCAGCAGTATGCCCCTGGGCCTAGGTAAGAACCAGGAAGGAGCCATCTGGATTCTGCACTGAAAGCAGTGAGACAGGGCACCACTGGGGAGAGACAAGCCAACCACAGCTTCTCTGCTGCTCCCAAACCATGCAGCGGGCAGTGTGCCTCCCACACCCAAGTGTTCTTCCTCCCCCAAGTTGAGGGAGCCTCCCTCTGCCCTGTAGGAGGGATAGAGGGCAGGCCTCTCTGAATAACGAGAACCCCAGGGCAGCCGGTCAGAGGTGCTCTGTGCCAAGTGATGTCCAGCAAGCATCTTCTGTCTTGTAAGATGGGGGGCGGGGGCAGAAGACAGAATGGGGGGGCCTTACCTTCCCCTCTGTTCTATTCCGTGGCCTAGAAACTGGGATGTTTTCTCCCTGAGCGGCAAACAGCCTTGCAGCCGCAGGGATCTGTCCCTTTGACAGCAAAACACGGCATTCAGATGTTTACCAAATGACTGGAAAATGGCACAAGCCCCACCTCACCCCCAGCAAACACACACCTTCACAGCATCTTTTAGTCTCATTTAGGAGATAAAATAAACACAATCTTGCCCTTTCTAGGGCCTGCTAGACTTCTTTCTCCTTTAAAACCCCTACCTTTTTTCCCCACAGCCACAAAGTATGACTCATTTTCAAGATTCTGAACCACCTGCCAGGGAGAAGGGGTCATTCAGACAGTTCTGTTCTTTGAGCCAAACAGAAAAAGCCAGGGCAGGGAGAAGGACACGGGGCTTCCGGTGGGACAGTGATCAAGGCCCTTGTGGGGCCTGGCAGAGAGCCAGGGCTCCCTTACCTGGTCACTGAGGAGAACGAGGACGCCCCCAGGTCCCTGGTGGAAGAGGCAGCAGATCTGATTGCCTGGGAGGGCCAAGAACTCAGCCAGCTTCACAGACAGCTGCACAGCACTGAGTTCATCTAGAGAGATCTCTTGATAAAAGCCTGGGGATGTGAGCAGCACCGGGCAGGAATCAGTGGCCGGGGTTGGGGGGGGGTGGGCGGGGGGTGCTAAGAGAGCCCCAGAGACCAGGAAGGAGAGGACAAGGTGATTAGCTTCTTGCGGGGTGGGGGCAGGAAGGAGTAAAGGAAAAAGGTTTATAAATCCACTTAATCTTCACCTATTCCTCAGCTTTGAGGAGGCCTCAGACTGAGGGGAGCCCCCAATTTTAAAAGGGGCCACCTGCATATGAATGACTGAAACTCAAATACAGTAGGATTATAATGTTCTAATGCCACATATCGACAATGACAAAGATAGGCTTGGGGAATGGAACATGGAGGAATAATCCCAGGGGACATCTTGGAAGGAGAGGACTAATCTGGTCACGGAAGACAGAGGAATGCCAGGCAAGGCATCTTAGGTCCCAAGAATGATGGAGGATCACACTCTCCCCAGGCAAGAAGATGTTCCGGGGGCACCTGGGTGGCTCTGTGGTTAAACCTCTGCCTTCAGCCCAGGTCATGATCTCAGGGTCCTGGGATCGAGCCCCACATCGGGCTCTGCTCAGCGGGGACCCTGCTTCCCCCTCTCTCTCTGCCTGCCTCTCTGCCTACTTGTGGTCTCTCTCTCTCTCCAATAAAAATAAATAAAATCGGGGCGCCTGGGTGGCTCAGTGGATTAAGCCGCTGCCTTCGGCTTAGGTCATGATCTCAGGGTCCTGGGATGGAGCCCCGCATCGGGCTCTCTGCTCCGCAGGGAGCCTGCTTCCTCCTCTCTCTCTGCCTGCCTCTCTGCCTACTTGTGATCTCTCTCTGTGTCAAATGAATAAATAAAATCTAAAAAAAAAAAAATAAATAAAATAAAAATAAAAATAAATAAAATCTTTAAAAAAAAAAAAAAAAGATGTTCTGAGAAGCCACACCTGAATCTCGCCTGCAGAGAGAGGTCAGAACCTCACCTGAGTTGGGGTTCTTAGGAACCTCATTCTCTTGCCTAGAGGCCTGCTGAGCCACATGCAGTCAGCCGGTGACAAATGGGCCTGGGCCAGGAAAACAGTTTATGTATCAACACTTCACACCTAAATTAACAGCCCCTCCCTGGGAGGGATCCCACCTCCTGCCAGGTTTCCAGGGAGGGAGGTCACCACTCATTTCTTAGACATTTTATCAATGGTGGACCCTGGGGAAAGAGAAGACGGGAAAAAATCCATCTCTGTCCTCAGAAATGGAGTGATGCAGGTGGGATGGGTCCAGAAAAAGGAGATCACAGGAGCCTAACTTTTTAGCCCATCCCTGCCAGCTTTGTTCTTGACCTCAAGCAGGTAGGTCACTGTTGGGGGGCTGAGTTTCTTCCTCTGTAAAAAGAGGGTGTGGGACTAAGTGGTCTTTAAGGGACCTTATAGCTTGACTGTGGCACGAGTCACAACCATTAGCTGAGTTAGTAAACACAACTACAGAGGGAAAGTACCAAGCAGGAAGAGCATTGGCTCGAAGAGCATTGAGAGGGCAGATCCCATCCACAGCCCCGCAGATCTGGACGAGGTTCTGGCGGGTAAACTTCAGCAGATCAGTGCCTGCAGAGTCAGGGCCACATTGGGGAAAGAGGCCTGCGATCAAGCATGGCAGGGGACACAATCCAACACTAGTCTCCAGACTGCCCTAGTATGTCCAGAGATGGGGATCAAACTTGGATTCAAACCCCAGTTCTGCCCCTTGCTTGTTAGCTGTGTGTCTTTGGGCAAATCGCTTAACCTCTCTGAGCCCTATCCTCATGGGTAGTATATAAATTACATGGGGTGAGACAGAAGAGAGCCGAGCAGGCATAGTGTCTGGCAATTCTTAGTCCTAAATAGAAGTTAGCTGAAGAACACACAGCAAGCCAGGCCACAGGCACATTTCCTGCCCTCAGTCTCCTGCAGGCAGGGTCCCGCCAGACCCCAGCCTCACCAGTGAAGTTGGTCAGCATCCTGCAGTAGCTGGAGAACAGGGGCTAGGATGGAGGCCCCAGGGTTCAGGTCTTGAGGCATAAAGGAGGGCAGTCCAGATTATCACCATGGGCTCACAGAGTGCGAACAAGGGGCAGGAGAAACACAGCCCCCGGCCCTTGGCGGCCCCACGTCTCAGAGTCTGAGAGCCTGGAGCCTCATCCTGCCGGCCGGCCGGGAACCCCAGTCCTCTCAGTTTTGCCATCTGTGGCCATACAAGCTCTGTCCACCAGGGGGCAGGCCCACCCCATTCTGAAAGAGTGCACTGAAACCCCGAGAAGGCTTTGCGATAGAGGTTGGGGGTACTGGAAAAGGGAGACGCACCTCAGCGGGGCTGCCCCTCAAGGTATCCAAGGCGAACGGTGGGGAGGAGCAGAGCCTGTGGGGGAGCAGACAGTGGGGAGTGCAGCCGGCCCCCAGCCCCACCCACCCTTCCCTGGGAAGCAGAGCTTGCTGGGGTTCCCACCCCACCCCCGCTTCCGCCCCCGCGTATTACCCAAAGGGCACTGAGCTGAGCCTCTTGCCCTTGGCCACAACCTCAACCCTGCCCCTCCCCGATGCCAGGGCTGAGGGTCTCTTCGCGCTCACCCCACCTCACCTCTCTGGGGATAGGAGCTTGCCGGAGTGCGGAGAGATCAGAACAAGAGGGCCGAGAGGCGCGTCGGGCCCTGCACTGGGACCTGGGCACGGTCAACACTGTGGGGCAAGCAAGCCGAAAGGTTCAGCCTAGACATCCCGAGGCCAGCGGAGGCTCTTCCCTCGCCTCCTTCTGGTGGGAGGCAGACCAGGGTCCCCGCGCCCTAGGAGTCCCGGACAAAACGTCACTCAGAGGAAGAGTCAACTAGCCTGCCAGTCTGGCTGGGGGAGCCAGGGAAAGCCTCCAAGAGCCGCCAGCCAGAAGCAACAGCAGGAAGGGAAGTGCTCCAGGCAGAGGGGGCCCAAGTGTGGCGGGGCGACGGCGGGTGCAGGGGAGGCAGCCCGGGAGGCTGGAACCGACGCTGCGGCTTGTCCTTGCAGGAAGCAGGTGCAATCACTGGGGATTGTGACGATCGTGGAGCAGTCACGGCACTCGGGCCTCAATTTCCCCACACGTACAATAAGGATCTTTCCTCCAAAGCTGCTCTCCCCCCTCCCGGCGCCCCCCTCCCCACACCTCCGTGAACACCAGGCCCACACGGGCAGCCTCATACTATGCCTCTCCCGGTCTGTTTTCAGTTTGCGGTTGGTCAGCTCCTTTGGGCTGCAGGAGAGTGAGGAGGGGAGTTCAGAGCCCCCCACTTTACCTGCCCCCTTCTCGGGACGGAAGGGGCTGCAAGCAGGAGCTCAAGCTCCATCCAGCCGTGTGTAGAGAAGGGGGCCGCCGGCTGAGGGAGTGCACCCAGCCGCCAAGCGGGGTGACAGTCCTGAGAGGGAGGGGCAGGGACCTGCCTGTACCTTGAACACCCTGGTGAGGCAGCCGGCTGAGTGCAGGTGCGCTGCCTGCGGAAGGTCCTTGTCGCTGGCCTTGAAGGTGTGGATCTGGAGGCGGAAAGGGACACCTTTCTCTCCACCCCTCTTTGAAGGAGCAAATACGGTGCTGATGCAGTGAATCTGAGGTGAAGAAGAAGCAAAGAGAAAGCAGGGTGACTCCAGGTCCCACCCACATTCAAGAAAGTCCACCTACAAACTACCTACCTGTCACCTGTCAGCCTTTCACCACAGCAACCTTCCACCCCAGCTGGAGTTTATTTCTTAACGCATAACTTTATTAGGTTCTTTCCGTTGCTCAAAATCCTTCGGTAGCTCCGCATGGTTATGGGATGAGAAGCAAAGTTCCTGACCCTCAGCTTTGAGCCCCTTAAAGAGTCAAGTCAAGGGGTGCCTGGGTGGCTCAGTGGGTTAAAGCCTCTGCCTTCAGCTCAGGTTATGATCCCAGGATCCTGGGATGGAGCCCCACAAGGGACTGTCTGCTCAGCGGGGAGCCTGCTTCCTCCTCTCTCTGCCTGCCTCTCCGCCTGCTTGTGATCTCTGTCTGTCAAATAAATAAATAAAGTCTTAAAAAAATATAAAAGAGTCAAGTCAAGGCCTTTTTGGATGATTGTGCGCACTCTCTCTCTCTGTATCTCTCTCTCTCTCTCACATCAGCCAACACACTGACCCACCTCCTTGGTCTAATCATGGCCCCCAACACACTTGCATTACAGTTCTCCCTAGAATCTTCTACCTGGAAAGCAATCCTTGCTCCTATCTAAGACAAAACGTCCCATTCCAGGGTAGAATTGCCAGTTAAAATACAGGATGCACCATTAAATTTGAATTTCAGGTAAACAACAAATAATTTTTTAGTATAAATATAATCTCAAATATTTCATGGGATATTCTCCCCCACACACCCCATGGGACATTCTTATACTAACAAGTTCTTATCTAAAATAGAAATTTAGGGATGCATGGGTGGCTCGGTTGGTTAAACATCTGCCTTTGGCTCAGGTCATGATCGGGGTCCTGGGATCAAGTCCGGCATCTGGTTGGTTGCTCAACCAGGAGCCTGCTTCTCCCACTCTCTCTGCCTGCCACTTCCACTCCCTCCGCCTGCCACTCCCCCTGCTTGTGCTCTGTTTCTCTCTCTCTCTTTCTCTCTCTCTGACACATAAAGAAATGCAGTCTTTTTTAAAAATCCATTTAAAGGGTAGGAGGTTGGGGGAGCCTGGTGGGTATTATGGAGGGCACGTATTGCATGGAGCACTGGGTGTGGTACATAAACAATGAATTCTGTTACACTGGAAAGAAATTAAATAAAAAGAAAAGAAAAAATCCATTTAAAAATAATAAACGAATAAAAATAAAATAGAAATTTAACTGAGTGTCCTGTGTTTTATTTGCTAAATCAAAGAGCCTATTCCAGGAAGCCTTCCCAGCCTGCACCCCACACAGCCTACAGCTGTGTTCTGCCTGGTACTGGGATTCCAAGAGCCAGCAGAGTCTTCCCCTCTGTTTACCCCCACTCCCCACTATAACCCTCCCACAATCCTGAGAAGAACTTGAAAGGTTGGGGAAACAAAGATCATGTGACCCAGGCAAGGTCTGCCTACCGAGGAGGGGAAATGAAATTGTGCCACATCCGCCTGACCTTCCAGTCCAGGTGCTTAGACCATGGTGAGCACTCAAAAGAGGGATACACAGGGGACTTTTGACAATATTGTTGGATTATAAAGGGAAACCTATGCGACCTAGAAAATGTGGAGGACTCTGACACAGAGTAAGGAATACAGGCATCCCATCACACCACCTCTCAGACACAGCACTTAACACTCAAGGATCCTTTCTTCCTCCCTTTTCTCTGGGCAAGAAAAAGGAAAAAGGAAAAAACAACTTGTGTACACACACACATTTTTTTTTTAATCAAATGGAAATCTCAAACTTTAAATACAAGTTTGTCCTCTGCTTTCTCTTTACTTACAGGAAAACAGTTTTCATTAGCCATTACTTTAAAGATAGATTGATTGATTAGAGAGAAAGAGCAAATGAGCGAGAACACAATCTTGGGGGGAGGGGCAGCGGGAGAGGGAGAAACAGACTCCCCCCATTGAGCAGGGAGCCCACCACAGGGCACCATCCCAAGACCCTGGGATCACAGCCAGAGCGGAAGGCAGACGCTTAACCGTCAGAGCCACCCAAGCGCCCCTAGACCTCACTTTATGGCTACATAATTTCCAGTGTATGTCTGCACTCAAATCAATCCTCTTCCAACAGGCACTTTGATTGTTTAAAATCTTTGAATATGAGGAAGAGTGCTGCTATGGAGAGCTGGTCAAGATACCTTTGTGTACTTATTGAACACTGTTGTAGGATAAATTTCTTGAAATGGAAACACTAGGGGCAAGCATCTGGGTGGCTCAGTCAGTTAGGCGTCTGACTCTTGGTTTCGGCTCAGGTCATGATCTCAGGGTCTTGAGACCAAGTCGTGCTTTGGGTTCCGTGCTGGGCATGAAGCCTGCCTGGGACTCTCTTTTTCCTTCTGCCACCCCCCCACCCCACTCTCTCTCAAATAAATTAATAAATAAACAAGTCTTAAAAAAAAAAAAAACCAATGGGGTAGAATGCTAGGAACATAAAATCAGTAAATTTTGCCCAAGTGTCATTCTACCAAAGAATAAGTGCACAAACTGCTTCTTTCGTCCTTCTTCTTCTTCTTCTTCTTCTTTTTTTTTTAAGGAGCTAGAAGTTTATTGAATACACCACAAGGGAGCAGCAGGCAGACAGCAGAAGAGAGGCTGTCTGCCTCCCCAGACTACTTCTTCACCAATAAGAGTCTTTTTTAAAGTCTTTGCCCTATGTGTGTGTGTGTGTGTGTGTGTGTGTGTGTGCATTTAATCAGCATTTTTTGAGGTTGAGGTTGAACTGTCTACATTTAAATGTAATTTGTATCCTTTTTGCATAAATTGTCTGCTTATATCCTTTGCCTACTTTTCTACTGAGCTTTTATCTATTTTTCTTATTGATATATGAGGACTTTTTATATATGGAGGCTATAACCATATGTCATATGACAACTATTTTTCCCATTTGATGCCTCCTTTGATTTTTGCCTATGTATTGCAGACCATTACTTTTTATGAAGCTAAGTTGCGTCTTGACTTTCCTAGCTTCTTCCATTGCTTTCAGGTTTAACAAGTCCTTCCTTGTGGGGCACCTGGGTGACTTAGTGAGTTAAGCCTCTGCCTCTGGCTCAGGCCCTGATCTTAGGATCCTGGGATCAAGCCCCATGTTGGGAGACTGCTTCCACCTCTCTGCCTACTTGTGATCTCTCGTGCTCTCTGTCAAATAAATAAATGGAATCTTAAACACACACACACACACACACATACAAAGAAGAAACAAAAACAAGTCCTTCCTTATGGTGAGATTCAATAAACATTTAGCCATATTTTATCTTCAAAGTACTTTCTGGAACTGGGTTTGTTCTTACTGTTCCCTCACCCCCACCCAAATTCCCCTTCCTTTCCCACCCGGCCTGCTGCCACTTCCAAATGATCTCCAGCCTCCACCCAGTCCCAGCTTCAGACTCACCCACCGGAAGAGGGAGGTCCTCTTGAAACTCCAACTTGCAACTTGAAACTCCAAACTTCATTGGGAGGTCCCAATGAAACTCCACTGTGTTGAGTGGTGAGAGCAGCATCTAGGGTTAGATCACCCCCATGGACAGGGGCACATCTGCAGGCACAGGGCAGCAAGCAGGGACCGAGCCTCAGCCCTCCCCATCCACATGGCCGTCCAGGCCAGAAAGTGGACCCAAAGGGTCCCCGGTCCCTCCCCATCCACCAAAGTCCAGGATGCAGTCTCCTGGCCACCTCCATCTGCACTCATCCAGCTGCTGCTGCTGTGTATCACAGAGCAGCACACTCTGGGGGCACAGGAAGTCACAGCTCACAGGTCAGTGTGCCTGGGCATTTGGGAACCAGTTCCCACAGCTGGGTTCGGCCAACCATCCCACCTTCCTCGCCCCCACCTTGCTTCCCACCCTCCGGGGTCATCAGCACTTAGATCATAAGGTCTGTGTCCAGATGCCCACCTGCCACTCACTAGCTGTGACATTGGGGTAGTGACCTAGACACCCTGAGCCTCAGTTTCCTTATCTATTAAATGGGGGAATTAATCCTTTCCCACTCTTAGCCACTCTACTTCTTTCTTTTCTTGCTGCCCTTTTCAATTTATAATCAGTAAATCAATTTGTTATTGCATATAACTTGTTTGATCACGCATTTGTCCCAGTAGAATGCAAGCTCCCTGAGGAAGGGAACCACATCTGTCTCTACTGTTGAATCCCTAGCTCATGGAATGGTTTCTGGCAATGCATGGGAGCTAAATATATAATTTTTTTGGAGAGAAGGAATCATGCATGTGAATAATGCTGTGTAAATGTACTTCTAAATCCCAGATCTGTTCCTTTGTGTCCTTGAGAAAATATTTAACCTCTCTGGGCCTCTTTCCTCAACAATGCCTGCCTACCACTGTGTGGCTGTGAAGGTCGAGGTAAAAGGGGGTCTCCAAAAAATAAAATAAAATAAAAAATAAAAGGGGGTCTCAAGAGGGTTCTACTTGACAGTGACATCGCAGGGATGACATTCGCCTCCTGCCCAGAGGGTCAGTCATGCCTAGCCCTTGCCAGGTGGGGAGGGGGTTGCACCTACCTTCAATAGCCGGGCCCAGGCAGTAGCATCACTCAGTGTGGTGTTACCAAGCATCCGCACCTCATAGGGCTGGCCTGGGAGAGGTCAAGGAGATGCGGGAGCCCCACTGGGGCAGAGATGGAGCCTGCCACCCCCATCTTGCTCTGGCCCCAGCCCCAGTGCCTGCTGCCCCACGACACCCTTCCCTTCCTCAGCCCCAGTGTACCCTGGTTCAGGTAGGTGAGGGTCTCTTCCTGCTGCTTAACAGGCATAGGAGGCGGCTGCACAGAGAATGTACTGGAATGCGGGTCGGGGATGCTCCTAGCTGGGGATGTTGTGCAGCCCTTCCTGCTTCAGGCAGGGCAAGGGCAGGGACTCCCTGTTGGGGGGTGGGGGGGAGCACTGGCAGCTTCCACTCCAGCCCCTGTGGGGCTTTGACTCTGCTAGACCTTCCAGGGAGCCAAAGGCTTCTGTAGCAGGCACTCCAGCAGGAGCAGGGGCCCAAAAGAGTCCCCCTTCCAACCTCTACTACCTCCCGGAGACCACCCTCCAGGGGCAAATTCCAGATACTGCCAAACATCTACAAAAACCTGCCATCAGGGTCACCTGGGTGGCTCAGTGGGTTAAGCCTCTGCCTTTGGCTCAGGTCATGATCTCAGGGTCCTGGGATCAAGCCCCACATCGGGCTCTCTGCTCAGCGGAGAGCCTGCTACACCCCTCTTTCTCTGTCTGCCCTTCTGCCTACTTGTGATCTCTGTCTGTCAAATAAATAAATAAAATCTTTAAAAAAAAACAAAAAACACTGCAGTCAGTTACTTGTTTGCATCTCAGGGCTTGTCGGAGACCAAGTAAATGCCCAACAAAAGTGCCCTAAGAGGGTGGGTGGTCAGGGTGTTTTGAGATCGTCCAGAATCCACTGAAGGTGGACCATTCCTCCACCTGCAAAAGCACCGGAGCCAGGAAGCCCATCCCCCTCCACTTGAACCTGATGAGCCTATCAGTCCAAGCCACACAGACCAGGATCATGCTTGGAGGCCAGGGAAAGGGGTTCTGGCCCTTACCTGAGCAAGCCACTTGGAGACCCTGGGTACAGTTTCCAGGGACTGGGCCATAGGTGCTCTGGCTGGTTATGCCAAAACAGCATCTTGGAAAGAAAGCCAGGGCCAGCTGTGTGACAGAGAGCTCAGCACTGGGTTGGGCCAGACTCACTGGACTGTCCTTCTGGGGCCCCAGCCTTTATGCACAGAAGCAGACCCACAAAGTGGTGGGGCAAGGCCAGGAAACTTCTATTGGCTGAGCATCCAGGGCTCTAGAAAACAAGGGACCTATCAGGAAGCCCAAGGGCAGGCAGGGGCAAGGAGTGTGGGGGGGTGGGGTGGGTGTGCCTCCCCTTTCTCCCCTACCTCCCCCAACAGGTGCAGGACACCTGTCCTTTTCCAGGGGGCTGCCTGGCTAGGGGACCACACTTTACAGAACACAGCCCAGATTGCTGTGGAAACACTCAGGGTGGCCTAGGAGTGAGAGTTCCCAGGTGGGGAGGAAGGGGTGTGCCTGGGAGTGCCCCCTCCCAGGGCGTAGGAGAGTAGTCCCAGTCCTCCTTGGTGGCTTTGCTTTTTCTCTGCCTGGGGGCATGGGCTGACTGTGTTTATGGACAAATAAGGTCTGCCTGGAGGCTTCTTTCCCACACTCAGCCCCTGTTGTCATTGTACACAGATAGCCCCCTCCACCCCCGACCACTGTGGTTGGTATAAACAGATGAGTGCCTTCCAAAGAGGAGACATTGCCTTTAAAGATGTGGCCTGACCTCGTGTGACCCTGGTTTTCCAGGCTTTGTGATTCTGGGGGGCCTAGCTGAGGGAGAGAGAAAACCAAAGAGTACCCCCCACACACATCAGGCAGGACACCTCCATCTCCAGGCCCCTGGCCCTTTGTCCTCTACGTGTTTTCTGCTCCCATGAAGCCAGACAAAATAGAAGTGGGGAGAAAAAAGGGATGGGAATATGCCTGCCAGTAGGGACTAAAGAAGCCTGAGTCCCCCAGATCCCCATGATAAGCTCCCCAAGACTTTGAGAACCCATCCATTGCCCAAAGTTGGATTCAAGGCCAGAGGTCTCCACAAAACCCTCCAAGGCTGGACAGAACGGGATTCCAGGAAGGCCAGGGGAAGGGGAGTCAGAGGGGACCCAACAGGGCTCAGCCCTGGCCTGAGGCCCTGGCCTGAGGGGAGCAGGGTGTAGGGGTGGTGGTTGGACAGAGGAGATGAGCAGGTGAGTGGAGGCTTGTTTTAGGGGCAGAGGTAGAAAAGCTAGAGGCTGGTGTGGGCCCCCACCTCCTTACAGGAGGACACCATGAGGAACCAGTTAGGGGAGTAGGTGGGACCCTTTTTCCAGAACCCAACCCCCCACCACTCAGCCTCCATCTCTGAAGACCTCTGTATCCTCACGCTTCCCTCCTGAGGCTGCCTCTCCCCAGCTTGCTTGGCTAATCCCTCCTTCCACCCATCTCAGAGTCTCCGAGCTCTGTCCCCCTCCAGATGGTGTTGGGCCTGTTCCTGGTTTTCTTTGGCTCTCTCTCTGAGGAAAAAAAGCTAGGCCTGAGGCAGATGGAGCCTGGCCAGTCCCAGCCCCCACCTCACTCTCACTGTGCCCCCTGAGCCAACAGAGCACAGGGTCTGAAAGGCCCATTCTTGAGCCAAAGAGGCCTTAAAGAAACTTCCGGTCTCAGAGGAGCCTCAGGCCCTGAGAGGTGGGAGGTGGGAGACCCTTCAAGGCAGGGCCCCTTTAGGCGTGTCACCTTCCTGAACCCCCTTTCCTCCTCTGTAAAATCGGGAGGTCTCCCTCCCATTCGGTGTGGTAGTGAGGACTGAAGGAAATTCTATGCAATTGCATCTGATCCCGGGGGGGGGGGGGGGGGGGGGTAATCCTCAGACGCCCCTGTTGGGAGGCATCCTCAGTGTCCCCACCAGAGCGCGGTCCTGGGAAGTACAGACATGACTGTCCCAGAAACTTCCACACACACAGAAAGTTCCAGGAAGAGTTTCTTGGGGAGAATTTTTTTTTTAAGATTTTATTTATTTATTTGACAGAAAGACACAGTGAGAGAGGGAACACAAGCAGGGGGAGTGGGAGAAGGAGAAGCAGGCTTCCTGCCAAGCAGGGAACCCGATGCGGGGCTCTATCCCAGGATTCTGGGATCATGACCTGAACCTAAGGCAGACACTTTGCGACTGAGCCACCCAGATTCCCCCGGCGAGAATTTTTTTTTTTTTAATTTATTTATTTGAGAGAGAGAGAGAGCATGAGTGGGTGAGTGGGTGAGCAGAGCGAGAGGGAGAAGACTCCTCCCTGAGCAGGAAGCCCAGACATGGGGTTTGATCCCAGGACCCTGAGATCATGACCTGAACCGAAGGTGGACACTTAACCAACTGAGCCACCCAAGGCGCCCCATGGAAAAAAAATTTTTAATGAATTTTTTTTGCCTCACCCCAATTGCTCTTACATTTTCTATGCCGTGGATAACCCAATCCTAATAATATCCTGTGGGTTCCCAAAAGCCGGGAAGCAACTTTTCAGCTGTAAAAATTGCTGAGCAGTAACAATTCAGAGTCCTTCTCCTCCCACCAAAATGTTTTGGGCTCTTTTGTTTTCTATCCCCAGGCAACATTCCAACCTGGAGAGTCGGAGAGCGAGGTCTACCCCTCCCTCGAAGAAAGAGGGGCTGAGAGAAGGGTTCCTCCTCTCTCCACCCACCCATCCATCCATCCAGTCAAAAATGTTATGGAGTGGCTACAAGGTAGGAGCCTCCCTCTCTCTATCTCTCTCACATTCTCTCTCTCTCCCTCCCTGCCTCCCTCACACGAGTGTGGGACGCGGGTCAGGATACCCAGGCGGGTGGAATCCAGCCCCACCCTGGGCTCAGGTATCGCCCGCTGCCTCCACATCGGTGGTCAAGTCCTGAGTCCTGAGCAGCCCACAAAATGATGTTTAAAAGGAAGATAGCAGGGGCGCCTGGGTGGCTCAGTGGGTTAAGCCTCTGCCTTCGGCTCGGGTCATGATCCCAGAGTCCTGGGATCGAGCCCCACATCAGACTCTCTGCTCAGCGGGGAGCCTGCTTCCTCTTCTCTCTCTGCCTTCCTCTCTGCCTGCCTCTCTGCCTACTTGCGATCTCTCTCTCTCAATCTCTGTCAAATAAATAAATAAAATCTTAAAAAAAAAAAAAGAAACAACCTTTCTGAGCTTCATGTGGCAACTATAAAAAGGGGTTGATTAATGCTTCTACCCCGTGGAGTAGAGGGAAAATGGAATTGAGGTAATAATTAAGCCCTTACTAAATGTAGAGGTTTCTTTCTCTATGTATCCCCAGTGCCTAGTACATCATATGGGTTTATCTATTGAAATTCAGAAGTGAAGGGGTGCCTGGGTGGCTCAGTCGTTAAGTGTCTGCCTTCGGCTGGGGTCATAATCCCAGGGTCCTGGGATGGAGCCCCAGATCGAGCGCCACTCTGGCTCCCTGCTCTGGGAAGCCTGATTCTCCCTCTCTCATTCCCCCTGTGTGTGTTCCCTCTCTCATGGTGTCTCTCTCTATCAAATAAATAAATAAAATCTTTAAAAAAATAAAATTTAGAAGAGAAGAGGGTCTGTTTGTTTTTTATTTTAAAGATTTTTTTTAATTGATTGATTTGACAGAGAGAGAGCACAAGCAGGGGGAGCAACAGGCAGAGGGAGAAGCAGGCTCTCCGCTGAGCAGGGAGCCCCATGTGGGGCTTGATCCCAGGACTCTGGGATCATGAGCTGAGCCGAAGACAGATGCTTAACCAACCGTCCAGGAGCCCTGAGGGTCTGTTTTTTTAATAAATAGTTTTTTAAAATTCAATATTAATATATTAATATATTAAATATATTAATATTTAATAAATCATAGTGTTTACTACAACTATAGAGTGCTTTTCAACCAATCTACCTTCTAAGGTAGAGGCTGGTTTTTTCTTTTATTCTATTGTTACCTTCCCCTCATTATACAGACAGATATACTGAGACTCAGAGAGGTTAAATAGCTATCTCAAGGTCACACAGCTAGGGGCTCCTGAGTGGTTCAGTCATTAACAGTCGTTAAGTGTCTGTTTCGGCTCAGGTCACAATCCCACGGTCCTGGGATAGAGCCCCGTATTGGAGCCTGCTTCTCCCTCTCCCATTCCCTGTTTGTGTTGTCTCTCGCTGTGTCTCTCTCTGTCAGATAAATAAATATAAATTTAAAAAATTTAAAAACTTAAAAAGGTCACACAGCTAAGAGGAGATAGAGCCAGGATTTGAACCCAGGCCCTTTGGGTCACAGTCCCTCCTCCCAATCACTGTACTGTGCTCCACTCTGCCTGATAAATATGTATGGAATTTAAAAAATTAATCTCCAGACAACATTCCAACCTGGAGAGCTAGAGAATGATGCCTACCCCTTCCCCAAAGAAAGTGGGCTGACGGGGGAAGTGTTTCTCATCTATGCATGCAAGCAGGCATTCATTCATTCATTCAACAAGTCCCAAAGAAGTACCCCACCCAGGAACCTGGATTCCAGGGATGGCAGTGACCTGGGGCTTTTCCAAGCTCCCGCTCTCCAGCTGCAAATTGGGGACAAAATACTTTCCATTCCACTCCCACCTGCGAGCCCCGAGGATGAGTAATGCGAGTGACAGCCCCTGGGCAGTGGTGGTTTTAACAGGTGGAGAACAGGGTGGGGAGGGTTGTGCTAATGATGGAGTGGGAGGGGCAGAAAGCAGGGTTTGTGATCTCAGCAGGTGTGGCTACGCAGGGGTCCCACCTGGCTTGGGAACTCCCTTGGGAAGCGGCGGCGGGGAGGCCCGCAGCAGGGAGGGAAAGGCATTGCAGACAGGGGAAGCAGCTTTCCCTGATTTAGGGTCCTGTGATCCAGGGGGAGGGGGCCCAGTCCTGCTACCCACCACCAACAACCCCATGAGGTATGACGATCCCCATTTAGGGACTAGGAAACCAGAGGGATGCCGGTTGCTGAAGTTTCTGAGCTAGCAAGGAATGGGCTGGAACGTGAGCCACCCCAGTGTCCTGCACACATGCCTTCCACCCAGGCCAAGACCCAGGACTGCTGTCCATTCCCATAGTGAAACCGTTGGCCAGACGGCCCTGAAAGCTCACTACTCCAACTCTCTTGTTTCCATGTTGCTGCCTTGGGGATCCAGGGCAATCTCCCTAAGACACAGGGATGATGGCACCACTCCCAGGGGAGATGGGGAGAAACCCCCACAGCCTCCATTGCTCTCAGTGCCGTTCTCAGACTGGGCTGCGGAAAACCCTGGCTAACCCTGGTCCATCTTCCCGGGCACCATTGGCACAGGATAGTTAGTTCTTAAAATCCGTTTTTCTGGCAGGAAAACCAGCATGGATATTCTTGGAGTCAAATGCAAGGCTTGCAGAACATTTAATATAGAGCCATGTGTCTAAATTCTTTTCGAGTTCTGACTGAACCACTTTGCCTGCTCTCCCCTCCCCACCCCCCATGCCTCCAAGGCACTGCTGGATTGCTCAGCTGGGCTCCAGGGAGCCTGCTGGAGAAGCCACTTTTCACAGGAAAACGCAGCTTCCAGGCTCAGCATTCAGGGCCGTCTGTCCACTTTCGTCTGCTTATTTTTAAGATTTTTATTTTTAAGTAATCTCTACCCCCAACATGGGGCTTGAACTCTTGATCTTGAAGATCAAGAGTCCCGTGCTCAGCTCTACCGACTGAGCCAGTCAGCCCCGCCCCAACCTGCGCTTCCTTCCCACCCCTCCTCCTCTTTGCGCACCGACAGCATCCACGACCGGCCCTTCTGTTCCACACCTCTCTGCCTTTGCCCAGGCGGTTCCCTCTGCTTGGAATACCTGGCCTCCCTGCCTTCCGACCCACCCATGGCCTCTATCAGCTTGCCACATGGGCTCCACCGCTCTGTACCCCAAGTCGGCTCAGAGAAACCCTTTGCATTATTGTGCTGTCTGGGTCAGGATTTACAAGAAGGCCTTGAGTGAAAAGCTCAGACGCCCCTGATGCCCAGAACCACTCGAGGCACTTAGTAGGACCTCATTATTTAGATGTATCAAATGGAGACCTTCAGAGACGCCCCTCCCGGAAGGCCATCCAGTGCAGATTTCTGTGCAGTCAGCAGGGGGCGGTGTGAACCCAGGATGGCCCCAGGTTCCCCCACCCCGCTTCGGCTGGGTCCTAGACTCTCCCAGCCCCAATGCCTCTCCCTAGGACAAGTTAACCAGCTGGACCCTGAGCGAGGGATTAAAGGCAGGCTCCGTGTCCCTGCCTCAGCTTCTCCTGGGCATCGCCACCCTGACGCTCCTTCAGCGTAGGAAGGCAGAGTCACCCTCACCTATAAGGCCAGGATTCAGCTGCTTCCAGACTTCATCCTCCCTCTTTTCCACGGACTGTCGGCAAACTTCTGCCCCCGTCTGTGCCCAGGCCGCTCTCCATCCAAAGATCCTCCTTCAGAGTTGGGGGCCTTCAGTGCTCATCTCTCCAAAATTCGAACCACCAGCAGCACTCCCTCCACCAGTCCACTCGGCTCCACCTCCTTGCTCACCCCAAAGTGATGACATTGCTGTTACCTTGGTAACAGATGCTTTGTGGGGGGGTAGGACACCATCAGAGGCTTGGGAGGTGGGGGTGGGGGGCAGGCTGGCACAGGACCTGGGGAGGGTACAGACAGGGGCTGTGACTCCGGGCCCATGACTGCTGTCAGCCCTACCGTCCCAGTCCCCAGGAGAAAAGAAAGAGAGTAGAAGGAGATGTCTTTCAGGAAGGAGAGGTTTTCTTCATGGAGGAGAGGGACACGTAATCCCAAGGTCACTATCCCCCTCCCATGTAAACTGGTGTCCAGGACAGCCTCAACTTGCCTGGTGGGGGGCAGGCAGGGATTGTATATACTGGAGCCCATGTCATTCCCCTCCAGGGAGCCTGGGGCACAGGGAGAGGGAACAGCTCCCCCAGAATGTGTTAGGGACAGTGCCACAGGCAGGGGGAGGGCGGCTCTATGCCAGTGTCCTGAGCTCCAGGGGTTGGTGACAGCAAGGGGTGGTGGAAGGGCTCTCCTCCAGCCCCTGGGGACCTGGCTGTCCCAGATGCCACAGCCAGGAAGTGTGTCAGGCACTTGCGTAAGAGCCTTCTATATTTCCATAAAATCATAATTACTGATGCCTGCCATGGGCCTTAGCTCATTAGAGCAGTATCTCTCTCTGGGGCCCTGGTGGGCTGGCAGGGGGAGATAGGGGAGACTGGGCAAGGCCAGCCCTCTTCACTGTGCTCCCTGTGTCCCCTGCCCTACAAAGCCTGGGCCCTCTTCCTTTCCCCGGCTAGGAGATGAGAACCAGACTTGACCTCAACAGTGACAGACTCCCTACCCTAGGAGCTCCAATTCTAAAGTTGGAGGAAAAGACCAACCACTCGTGTTTTCAGCTTGGGGGTGGGGGGCGCTTGGCAACTCATGGGGGCAGAGGCCACAGCAGGGAGGGACTTGAGCTGAAGGTGTTGTTCAAGGGAGAAAATAGGTCAGTCCTTATGGAAGGAGAAGCAATCCCTCCCATTAGAGACTCTCATCCGCTCAGAGTGGAGGGGTCCTGGGGATCCTTCAGGCCATTGGTTCTTAATCTTTTGGGAATCTTAGATTCTCTGAGGAGAAGGTGAAAGCTCTAGGCTGTCCCACAGAAAATGCTTATCCAACATTTTATACAGCTTCAAGGGATTCATGAACCCCTTGAAGCTTGCCTGCAAGTTCAAGGTTAAGTATCCCTAGATAAATGGACAGGTAGATAGACAGGTAAAAACTATTTACTATGCCCTTACTCTGTCCAGCTCTTCACGTATGTTAATTCATTTAATCCTCAAAAGAACACTAAGAGATATACAATTATTGCTCCCATTCTGACCTGACTCCCTGTGTCAACCTCATCTATTCCAATTCTGCCAATCTAAAAAGAAGGAAACCGAAGTCCTTCCGGAGATGGATAGGTCTCTGCCCAATGTCACAGAACAGGAAGAAAAGGGCTGGACATGGTGCTGTGTGCAGATATGGAGTCTTCTGGTCCATCCTTCTGCCCCCAGGCTCCCAAGAGCCTAGCACCCACGTTCACTCCTTCGGATGTCCCATTAAGAGGCACCCGGTAGCTCTGTCACACACCCAGAAGGGTGTGACTGCGACTTACCTTCACCTTGCCCCTGGCTCTGCCCACCCCTCATATCTGCCCTCTGACTCTGAGATAGAAGAATATTCCTTCTTCAGAAGCTAGCCTGGCTACTCATGCCCTGTCCCCAGTCACTGCAGTGGGAGTTGTCAGCATTCAGGCAATGACTCAGGCTTAGTTCATGAAAGACTGCTCTGAAACACGAAGGCTGCGGGCCAGAAAGGACATCCAGAGGTCATGGGATCCAGCCCCCAGCATTCTCCGCATAGGCCCCACCGTGGGCTTCTGATGCGGAGACCAGATGGGCCCCAGAGCCCACCAACTTCTCTGGCTTTCCTGGGTCCCTGGGAACACTGCTTCCCTTGGGAATTCTTCCCTCTCAGAATCTCCTTTGGAGTTGGTTCCCCCATGAATTAATAGGAAAGTGAGAGGAGGAAGCTGTTTCTTCTCTCTGCCCCAGGGAAAGCACTGGGAAGGGACCTATCTCTCAAGAAAGGAGGGAAAGAAGAAAACAACTTTCCCTGCTGTCTTCCCTGTGCTAAGGGGAGCTTCCTCAGTCATTCTCCTTACAGTGAGGTAGGCACTGCCTCTGCATTGCTGATGAAGAAATCAAGGCTCTGAAAGGTTTAGCTACCTACCTAAGGCCACACAGTTAATTTGTGTTTATATAGGTATTAGTCTAAGAAACTCAGAATCTCTGCTCTTTGGGGGGATACGGGTACCACCCCTTAGGAGGTCTCCAACACAGAGGAAGCCCCTGTTTCCTCCAGCCCATGCTAGATGGAGGGCCTGTTGACCCTATCTCAGGGTGCTTCAAGCACCCCTAAGTCTGAGTGCCCAGGGAGGGATGTTGGACTAACCTGGGCTGGGCCAGAGGGAAGACAGCAGCCATCAACTCAGAGGGCACTGGCAGAAGGCTGGCTAATGAATGAGCCTTAGGAGAGACTGGTCTGAGAGCTGAAGCCAGGATCCTTCGAGGCGTCTTTCAAGAAAGCTAGCACTCAGAGTCAGTCTGAGGCTGATGTGAGTGGATCTGGAGGGGGAGGGGACTAGCCCCCACAACCACAAACCCTCACTTCTGCCCTTGTCCTACTTCTGCCACTGACAAATAAATCTCTATTCCTGCACAGAGTAACCTGAGCAGGGTTCCCATGGTGAGCTCACTCTTGGGAGAACGGAGGTTGCATGAATGGCTATAGGCAGGGGCTGCAGGAGAGGGGACCCAGGGTTCAGCCTCTGTTCCCCAGGGCTGGCATAAAGGTAGAACCCTCTTGAGTCCCGTCCAATCTCATCACCCACAGCAGAGGAGCCCTGGAAGGAGGGGGACTTTGATCCAGAAGTTTCTTCACCCACCCTCAAGAAAGGATTCCTTCAGGGCGCCTGGGTGGCTCAGTGGGTTAAGCCGCTGCCTTCAGCTCAGGTCATGATCTCAGGGTCCTGGGATCGAGTCCCACATCGGGCTCTCTGCTCAACGGAGAGCCTGCTTCCCTTCCTCTCTCTCTGCCTGCCTCTCTTGTGATTTCTCTCTGTCAAAATAAATAAATAAAATCTTTAAAAAAAAAAAAAAAAAGAAAGAAAGGATTCCTTCAACCCCCAATCTACCTCCCTTTCTTTGGACAGGCCAGGAGATAAAGCTCAAAGAGATACCTTCAGGCCAAATGGATAGGGGTCAACTTGGAGAGTAAGAACCTCCCTCCCGCAACATCTCCCTAGCCCCTGATCTATCTCCATTTGTGGTAGAGTCTCTAGGAGGGGAACGTGTCTTGGAGAGGTTTAGGGACCTTAGGTGTGGGGACTGAGGCCCCTTCTTTGCTGAATTCCAAAGGCCAAGCCCTGAGAGGAATCCTGCTTCCCATCCACAAAGGAGGGATTGTCAGGTCTGGCCTTTGACACATGATGTTAAATTGTCCCTTCTCTGCTTGAGGAGCAGAGTCCTCTGCTTGAGGGCTATGAGCACATCCCCTCACAGTCAAGAGATGCGTGTATTTGGAGTCTCCAGGGCAGACACATCCAGTTAATGGGGCAGAAGGGTCTACATTCTGCCACTACTTCACTATCAGAAAGTCCTAACTTTGATGTCGCTCTGATCTGTCCTTCTGCAGATCCAACCTTTTCTTGTTCCCCTCAATCCCATCCAGACTCTAATATGGTCTCCCACGTCTTCCACGACTTTGTCACGTTCCCCATTCCGGGTCTTTCGATGTAAAACTTCCCCCTTCCCCGCATCTTTACCCTTCATGCTCCTCCCCATCTTATCAAGCCCCCCTAGACTCCGCCCACCTCGCGCTCCTGGCCACCACGGCAGCCAATAGCTGAGAAGCTGATTTGCATAGCGGCGCGGGGGAGCAGCGGAGGGAAGGGGGAGGGACCTGGCGACCTCCTAAATCAAAGTTGGAAGGCGAGGACTGGGCGGAGGGGCCTCCGGGTGCCGGGCAGGGGCCGGCGGGGGGGAGGGGGAAAGGGATGGGGGGCGGGCACAGAGGACAGAGGAGCGGGCCGGACACGGACTGCTCTGTCGCTCCCTCCCTCAGCTCATCCCCGCGTCCCCACTTCCCTCCTCCCCTCGCTCGGAGCAGCATCCTCTGCAGACCCTCGGTCCTCATTCCCGGGGTCGTCCGGCTCCCGCGGCTCCGTGTAATTACCCCCCTTCACTGGCCAACCCGGGAACTTTCTCCGCCCGCTCTTGGCAGTGGGGGGTCGCTTTGCCTGGGCGGATTTTTTTTGGGGTTCACTGGGGGGCAGTCTCTGGAGAAGGGCCTCAGGGTCCCAGAGAGACGTCTGCCACCTGCCACCTGCCCCCAGAAGACCTGCCGTCGGGTCTTGGCACCCTCTCTCCCCCTCTCCCCCAACCATGACCGAAATGAGCGAGAAGGAGAACGAACCGGATGACGCGGCCACCCACACCCCCCCGGGGACCATCTCTGCCCTCCAGGAAACCAAGGTAACTCAGGAGGGTAGAGGCCTGGACCCCTGCCCGAGTGCGTCCCCAGCCCGGGTGCCCTCTCCCTAACGCGGTCACCGCTGTGGGCTCGGGTCTCGACAGCGGGACCTGTGTGATCCCGAAGGCTCTGCGTGGTGACCTGGGAGAGTGGGTTCGCTACGAGGGGCCACCGGGAGCGCCCATCACACAAGCACGACACGCCCTTGCGCGCGTGATGAGCGGACACGCTGCCGCGACCCTCCGGGGAGGTTGTAACTCGGCTTTGTTGGAGGGAATCGGCGCGGCTAAAGCGGAGGGAGTGTGTAGCGGTGTGTAACGGTGTGTAGCGGGTGTGGGCCGGTGTACGCGCCGGTGTGTGCGTGCGAGGCGCACCCCTCCCGCGTCCACCAGGTCTCTGTAGCCCAGTCTGTCCCTCTCTGCCTGTGACTCTCTGAAAATGTCTCTACAACCTGTTTGTCTTGGTGTCTCTCCCGCTTTCTTTCGGCGTCTATATATGTTTATCTCTGAGTCTCTCTGCATGTCTTGCTGGATGTCTCTCTCAGACCCGCCGCAGTCCTGCATTCCCCCCTCCCAGCCAGTTTAGGCTCCGGGACGTGAGGCCGCTGCCCGGGGGTGCGTAGCTTCCGAGTGCTCGCTGGGGGCTGCGGCAGCGCTGGCCATCGCGGGCGGGGACCGGGGACTGTTGCTGCGGCTCCAGAGCAGAAGGACAGGCAGCCCCACCCCCCACCCCAGGAGAGGGACAGGGGGCGGGGGTGGGGGGCGGGCGGATGGAAGCAAAAAGAGAAGTCATCGTAATTAATGAATGTCATAATTAACTCTAATTATGTATGATTGTTACTCCTGCGGGAGTCGCAATGAATAAATTATTCCCCAGTGAAGGCAGGCGGAGCCCAGATTCCTGGTGCTATAGGGGTTGGGGGAGGCCACCCCTTAAATTTAATGCCCTCCCCCCACCTCTAATCTGTCCACGTCTTCCCCAAGTTCTAGGTGCTCAGGAGTGACCCACAAGAAGTTTTGCGGGGAGCAACATGAACTGAGTGGGCTGGGGATGCGGAGATAAAAGGAGGCGTCTGTCAAGGGTGCTCTCTGCCTCCTCCCCAGACTTCAGGCCAAGGCCTCTTTCCTTCTTCTTTCCACCCTGGTGTTTTGTTCCCACCTGCTCCTGTTTATCCAGTCGAGGAGGGGACGCTGAAGACCAAAAAAAATGGGTGGGGTCCTTGGCTCCTTCCAGGTGTGGAGCTCATCGATAGCTCTTTCCAATGCCCATCTTGCTTTTAATTCGGTCCAGGCCACCCCTCAGGATATGAGGTTAATTCAAGGTCAAGGTCATCTAGAGAGTGACCAGGGGTAGATGCGTAGGGGCAGGGTGGTGCTTGGCTGAGGCTCCCCAGGGAGCTCCTCCTCTCTAAACCAGTGAGACCCACTCCATCTCCATGTCAGTCTATAGATCAGAGCTTCACCTTCTTCTGCCCCCCTTCTGAGAATGAGACTCTGGTCTCTCAGACCACAGAGTTAACTCCACCTCAGAGATCCAAGTCTCTACTAGGAAAGGAGTCATGTCTTGGGGTGGGAGGATCTTGCTTGGAATATTTGTGTATTTGTGATGGTTTTTTTTTTTTTTTTTTTTAAAGCAGAGGGTCCCAGGAGCTGAGGCCCATCCTGAGTGCCAATATCCCTCGCCTTCCCAGTTGCCTTGTAGTGGCCTCCGACGGATACATTCCCTTTGCTTCCCAAGGGCATGGGGGTCTTCCAGGCCCTGCCTTGCTTCCCACAGGAGGCCAGGCTGCCTGCTCCCTTTCTTAAGACCTCTCCGAAAGCAGGCAGGAGTTGGGGCAGTGCTGTCTCAGCAAACCCAGAGGCTGCAAGCTAAGCTCTGTGGGGAGGGGGAGGGCAGGGCATAGCAGGTCTGCATCTCCCTCCGCCCAGCGCAAGGACTGTCCAATGCTCTCACCTCTGAGCCTGATCCAGAGACATCCCAAGAGCAAGAGGAAGGGGATTGCATACATCGCCCTGCCCCTTTGCCCCCTTTCCCTAAATCTCACCCTTGCAAAGGACTGTGATCACCCACAGGCTGGGCTGTGGATCTGGGTGGGGGTGTTCAGGAAGGCAGACGGGGGCAGGGAAAGAATTCAGGGCCCTACTAGCCCCTTTAGCTCCCGGCATCTCAACCTGTCCCAAAGAAGCTTGGTCTTCAGACTGTAGAATTTGGGGAAGGGGGAAGAGAGAGTTTGAGGCAGGTACAAAGAGGTGGCTGGTGTCCATTAGGCAGTGAAGCCAACATTCCAGAATCATTCATCAGTGCTGGGGTCCCCTGGGCATTCCTTGCCAGCCCAAGACCAGCCTCCTGCTCATACTAAGGTTGGATCACATCCCTGCACCCGAGCTACTCAGTGACCCTCCTGCTGCCATCCTACCGCAGGGTGGTACCATCACCCCCTTTGATGCCATCCTTGGGAAGACCCTGCCATGCCAGCTCTGCCATCTGAGTCAGCTTGTGCCACACCCGCCACCACCCACCGCCAGCTGCCTAGTGCCCTTTCAGGAGCTGGAGGGAAGTGAGGAGATGCTGTGCGGAGCTGAGGAAATGAAGGGACCATCCAGTCTGTGGGGAGGTGGGGAGGAGGCAGGCAGGCCAGGCCCAGCCTCCGGGAAAGGATTCAGGAGAAGGGGCGTGGAGGTCCAGTCTCCAAGCCAGACAAGCTCCTGGGACATCCAGAGAGAAGAGGATCCAGGTGGGTCCGCTTGCCAGGGTACATGGCAACTTCTCCCAGGGACTGGGTCCTGGGATACTGGGGGGCACCAAACAGAGAGCTGATGGAAGATAGGGAACTAGGGAGTTAGTCCTCTCTGGGAACTAGGAGTTGCAAGAGTGGGAATACCTGACCAGGCTGAGCCAAAATGAGGTTTGAGTAGCCAAGCCAGATGTCTCTTGAGGGGACAGGCATCAAGCCATTGGGCAGATGTGCCCCCATCCTGCTGTCCGGCCATAACACTTGACATCTGCCAGCCATCCCAGGTGATACATTATTCCTTCCGGCTTCTCTCCCCTCCTGGGATCTGGGGCCTACAGCAGAACCAGAAAGTTGGGGGCAGAATTGGGGCTGCCCCAGTGCCGGGGAACATTCTGTTCCAAAGACCTCTGTACCCTGCAGAGGCGGCTCTCGGCACTGAGGCCAGGGGAAGACCAGGAAAGGGCAGAGGCCGGAGAGTAAGGAGGCTACGCATCTCATCCTGTGGGGATTACTATGGAAATAACAGCCTTGGGCGGGAGGGACAGGACTGATGTCTTCAAATATTTGAAGGACTGATGTACATATAAGAGGGAGTGGCCCTTTCTGGAGCCAAGGGAGGAACAGAGCCGATAGGCAAAAAGATCTCAGGGAGGCAGGCTTCAGCTCTATATAGGGAAGCACTTTGCTGCGACTGCAGCTGCCCAAAGATGGAATGGCTGTCCCAGGAGACGGTGTGCTTCCTGCCACAGGAGGTGACCCGCCGAGTCAGACAACTGTTCAGAGGGGACGTGGTGAAGGCATTGGGGGCCAATTTTACGGGCTGCGGACTACTCTAGGTGGCTGCTCTTGCACGTTCCTTTCAACCTTACATTTCCTGGTTGACCTAGCGGGCAAGACATCGCTGAGGGTCAGGAGTGAGTGAGGGCCAAGGCAGAGCCCAGAGCAGCGGGACTCTTCTGGTCCTTTTGGCTCGACAGCCAAAACCACTGTTCAAGTCCTGGCTCTGCCACTTAGCAGCTGAAGACTCACTGCATGTGGGTGATTTCACTCCTAGGCGCCTGTGGGTTCATCTGCAAAGCGGGACCGTCATCGTCACTGTGTCGGCGGGAAGGACCAGTCTTCATGAGGTCCTGCAGGAGGAGTGCTAGCTCGACCCCAGTATTTTGACAAGGACAGCCCCTCATTATAGCTTCCTGTCTTTACTTTTTGGACCCAGAGCCTTGCATTGCTTAGAGAGCATCTAGTCCTGCCTCTTTCCTCTTGGACGTGGGGAAACTGAGGCTGAGAAAGTGGAAGTGAAGTGACTTACCTTTTTTTTTTTTTTTAAAGATTTATTTATTTATTTATTTGACAGACAGAGTTCACAAGTAGGCAGAGAGGCAGGCAGAGAGAGAGGAGGAAGCAGGCTCCCTGCTGAGCAGAGAGCCCGATGTGGGGCTCGATCCCAGAACCCTGGGATCATGACCTGAGCCGAAGGCAGCGGCTTAACCCACTGAGCCACCCAGGCGCCCCTGAAGTGACTTACCTTGAGACCACAGGAGTATTTTTATGCCCATGCCCAGCACAGCCTCCCAGAGCCCTCTCTTGCTCTGTGCTCTGGCCCCGGGGCAGAACATTAGGTGGTCCTCCCCCCCCTCACTCTGGGCCTCTGAGAGCCCCCAGAGTCATGTGGGCTCATAGAATACCTTTGTGTTCTAATTAATTGTCCCTCCAGGCCTCCACCTCTGCCCTAACACCCAGGGATCTGGGGCCTGGGGCCCTGCTTCTCATAGACGCACAAAGAAGCCCACAGTGCTGCACAGGAAGCTGAGTTTGGAAGGCAAGAAGCTGGGCAGCTCAGCGTGCCAGACACCCCAAGGCTCCCAGCTGGCACAGCGGGGCCTGCCTCGTGCCCAAACATCGCCCTCTCCCTCCTGCTTCTTCCTATGTTTTGCCGCCTGCCGGCCTCCCTGGGGTCACGCAGGCTGCTTAGAAGTGCCAGCTGGGAACCCTGACCAATTCTCCTGGCCTGAAGCCAGGCCTCCCGCCCCCTTTACCGATTGCCGCTGGGAAGGAGTGGGCAGGAGTGAGGGGGCTCTCCCCAGAGGGGAAGAGGTTCAAGGATCTGGGTAGAGATGTTTCCAGACCTCACTCTGGGCAGACTGCGAGAAGGATATGTTGGGGCGAGCAATGGAGGGAACTCTGGGCTGGCTGCAGAATGGACCCAGTGTTCCAGAACATGGGTTCCATTTAGGATTCCAGGCGCTCACCCACCATTTGATCAACATTGACCAAGCAGCTACTATGTCTTGGGGCTCTGTGTGGGGGTTTTATTCAACTGTCCCTGGCCTTGAGGGGCTCCAGTGTCCTGAGATAGTAAGAAGTAATTGACAACATAAACCAGATTGGATCTGTAATGGAAGCTGGTACTAGGTGCAGGGGGGCCCAGAGGAGGGAGTGGTTATACTCAAGGGAATTCCTGCAGAAGAAGAGACTGCTTCCCAGAGGAGGAACAAGAGTCACTGGAAACCCTGAGGTATAAAGAGGGTATTCACTGGATAAGGCAGAGAAGAGGACAAACACATCGAAAAAGGGCAGAGAAATCAACACAGATGGGTTTGAGAATCCCCGTGTCTGGGCTGCAGGTGGAAGGCACTGGGGGGAAGGGAAGGCTTGGCTGAGCTGCAGAGTCTCCTGACTCTGTCCTACGGAGCCATGGGAAGTGGTTAGCCAAGTCAAGGATCACCTCTTTGGCAGCTGTAGGGAGAGCAGGGGGAGATGGGTAGGGTGGAGGCAGGGACTGTGGCCCTGAACTGGGGCAGGGCCGTGGAGACGATGAGGTGATTATAGGGGATGGGCTGGAGAGCGATTTTGGAGGAAGAATCAGCCCCTGAGGATGAGAGTCCAGGATGACCCCTCCCCAACTCCCAGCCTGGTGGCCAACACAGGTGGAAAACTGGGGACCTGGTGTGTTTGTTTGGCCCCCAAAGTATTATTTTGTTTAACTTGAGTAAATAGTACACCCATACGATGAAATCCTGTGTACCCATAAACAAGAATGATGAAACTCTTATGCGTTGGTATGGAATGATTTCCAAGATTTACAGCAAAGTGAAAAAAGCAAGGCGTAGGAAACATAGTACACTACCCTTTCTGCAATGAAAAAAAAAAAAAATGCAGTACAACCTCTTGAATTTGTTTCTATCCAAATTCACAGAAAAGTCTAGATTTCTTTTGAAAAATTGGAAAGCCTGGCCCCACTGGGCTGGCCGTGTGGACTAGCCCCGGTTGTCCAGGGGACCCCAGCAGCTGCTCTCTGGCTGGCCAGCCTGTCACAGTGCTCAACACTCCCAACCGTGCCTGCCCAGCCAGACCTTCTTTGCTCACGGACGCTCCCTACCTGGCTCCTGTCGGCACACGGGGTTGGGACCACATTCTGGAACAGGGCAGCCTCTGTCTTAGTACTTCAAGGCTGCGAGGCTGCGGCTGACCAAGGAGCTATCCTGGCTGGGAGCCAGTCCCCTCTGGCTTTTGCTTACAGCCCCACTTCCTCTCTCAGCTGCAGCGGTTCAAGCGCTCGCTTTCCCTCAAGACCATCCTCCGAAGTAAGAGTGTGGAGAACTTCTTCCTTCGCTCGGGCTCTGAGCTCAAGTGCCCCACTGAGGTGCTGCTGACGCCCCCAACCCCACTGCCCCCTCCCTCCCCACCACCGGCATCTACAGACGGGGGCATCCCGACGCCGGCCCCCTCCCCCTGCCCCATCCCACGGCCCCTGGCACCACTCAAACCAGTAAGACTGCACAGCTTCCAGGAACATGTCTTCAAGAGAGCTAGCCCCTGTGAGCTATGCCACCAGCTCATTGTGGGTACGTGCCTGCAGTGTCAAGGAGAGGGGTCGGTGGGGGGGCGGTGGGGAGTATACCCAGGCCAATGTTGGGCTCTTGCTACTCAGGGCCTCCGTCCTCACTGCACCCCTCACCCTGGGTGGACCAATGGGCAACCTTGGGGTGGGCAGGTGCCCAGGGTCACAGCATTTACTAAAAACTTGGGCTTCGGTTGATGCTGCGAGTGTATGAGGGGTAGTCACGAGGTCCTCAGGCTGACACGAGGATGCCTGGCCCCTTCCTCTGTCCAATACCCCACCTGCCCCCTCTGCTTCTTGCCCCTGGATGTACCCTCCTTGGCCTAAGTGTTCTTGTTGAACCCAAATTCTTCCCAGGAAACTCCAAGCAGGGTTTGCGATGTAAGACGTGCAAAGTGAGTGTCCACCTCTGGTGCTCCGAGGAGATTTCCCGCCAGCAATGCCCAGGCAAGGCGGTGAGTGGGGACCGTGGCTGGCTGTGGGTGCCTCCCCAAGGACTGGCCTGTGAGGGGAATGAGTGACCCCCTCCAGGCTGGTTCCTCCCATGGGCGTGGTCCTGGGGCTCGGGGAAGGACAAGCTACACCCTCATGCCCTCTCTCCACTCCCTCTTGCCACAGTCCTCCTCCTTCCGTCGCAACTTCAGCTCCCCGCTCCTGGTGCATGAGCCACCCCCCGCCTGTGTCACAAGCAGAGAGTCCCCACCCACTGGTGAGTGTTTCCCCCATGGCATCCCATATCCCAGGGGTGTGATGAGACACCCACACATTCCTTAGATGGGCACCTGAGTCATGGGGCACTGCCGGTCCTTGGCACTTTACTGCTCTGAATGCCCTTGTCCTGAATGGAGGGGTATTCATTCATCCCGTTCTTCCTTCTTCATTCATTCATCCTTCAACAGACATCTTACGGGACACTTCCTAAGTGCCAGGCATCATGCTAGACATGGGGACACAGCACTGAAGAAGGTAGAGTTCGTGGTCTAGTGAGGGAGCGAGACGTGAAAGAGCTAATCACACAAATCGGCAATCAGTCACCATTCTCATGAATGCCTGAACTGAGAAGGGTAGAGACTGGAGAGTCAAGCAGGCACTGTCCTCCTCCGCAGGGAGAGGGAAGGCATCCGGAGATCCGAAGGATGGGGAGGAATTCCAAGAGGATCTGGAGAAGACTGGTGTGGGCAGAGAGGGTCCTGGGGTGGGATGGGGCAGGGAGTTAAAGAGAAAGGACGTCTCGGCTGTGAGAGAGTGAACGTGACACAGGGCTTGGGGCAGAGCAAGGTTGGCAGCCTGATGCCGGGCCTTGAGGGTGGCTCATTGGCAGGGGCGAGCAGCAAGGTAGACCCCGTCTATGAGACCCTGCGCTACGGAACCTCCTTGGCGCTGATGAACCGCTCCAGCTTCAGCAGTACCTCTGAGTCCCCCACGCGGAGCCTGGTATGTCGGGCACCCAAGGGGAGCCTGGGAGGCAGAAGTCTCTGAGGGTGAGGGTCCAGGGGCTGAGTCCTTCCCCCATGTGCCCCCAGAGTGAGCGGGATGAGCTGACTGAGGATGGGGAAGGCAGCATTCGCAGCTCAGAGGAGGCTCCTGGAGACAGTGGTGAGTGGAGGTGGGGACCAGAGGACCAGGAGGTGGGGACCAGGGGCAGGGAACGGAGGCCAGGGAGGGCCACTCCCTGCGGCCTCATGCCCCCGCCCTGCCCTGGCATCTCTAGTATTCACAGCCCCTGCTGAGAGTGAAGGGTCAGGACCGGAGGAGAAGAGCCCTGGACAACAGGTGAGGTTATGCGGGCACTGAGCCCTGGGAGGCCAGATGGCAAGGGAATGTTACTTCTTGTCATTGATCCATAGGTGGGTGCGAGCATGGTGAGTGGGGGTGTCACTGCTCCGTCACTTATCCTCAGTCTATGGGGATGGGCAATGCCAGGGTGAGTGCGCAGGAAAGGGGGGTGATCCCCCTCCCACCATGGAGCCAATGCTGCTGCCCCATCCCCGCGCCGGCTCCCCAAGACTGGGCCATCCCAGGGCGCAGCAAGGTGCAGCAAGGCACAGAGAGTATTCCCTTTCTCCATCCTTGGCCTGGTCCCCCAGGGATGAACCCGGAAGTCAGGAGAACTTGACCTCTCCCCGTCATGGATCCAGGGGCATTGTGTCCCAACCCCTAGCAACCCCCCCCCCCCCCCCGCACCAAGGGTAGGCAGGTCAGGGCCAGTGAACGGTGGGTGGAATGAGGAGAGTGTCCTCTTCCTATCACTGACCCGGAGCTTTTCCACAGCCTCCCAAGCCCCTTCTGCGGAAGGACGTGGGACCCATGTACTCCTACGTCGCGCTCTACAAGTTTCTGCCCCAAGAGAACAATGACCTGGCTCTGCAGTAAGTCCTCTTTGTGGTCCAGCCCCACCAGGCAGCCACCCAGCTCCAGCTCAGGGCCCTGCTCCCGGACCTTGGAATACGAGTGTGAGGGGGACCTTCAGGAACCTTCTCCCGGCATGCATGAGACAGCTGAGCCCAGAGAGGAGCTGGACTGCCCAGAGTCCAAAAGGGATTGGCGCTGATGTCCTCTCTCCTGCCCCTGGCCCGGGCTCTGCCCTACAGTGTCTGCTGTCCCTGTGGTCACAGTGTCCTCAGAGGGCGTCAAGATTCCTCTCCCAGCTGCAGGGTGGGGGCATGCTGGGGATCTGGGGGCCCCAGATCGTTAAGATGTGGAAAGGGCAGGTCCCTCCTGCCCATTTGCGACCCCAGCTCTGTCCTCCCAGGCCTGGGGACCGGATCATGCTGGTGGATGACTCTAACGAGGACTGGTGGAAGGTGACTTGGCAGGGTGGGGAGCAGAGGGACCCTGGTAGGCACCCCACCATTCCCCACCTTCAATGGGCATTGCCTCACCTTCCTCTCTCCAGGCCCAAAGTCCTCCCCTCCTCCAGCCACTGGCCCTCACCAAGCCTAGGACCAACACTTGGGACTTGCTCTCACTTTGACCCTCCCTGCCGCAGCCTTGTCACTCTGCTCACCTCATGCCCTTCCCAGTGCAGAAGCCACCCTCTGGGGGTTCGGATACAGGAAGCCCAGGATCTGGAGTTGGATGGCAGTGGCTCTGAACGGGCAGCGAGTCTAGAGGAAGCGATGTGGGGGGGGGGGGCAGGGGTGCTCATTGCCAGCCTCATCCCCAGGGCAAGATTGGCGACCGGGTTGGCTTCTTCCCAGCCAATTTTGTGCAGCGAGTCAGGCCAGGCGAGAACGTTTGGCGCTGCTGCCAACCCTTCTCTGGGAACAAGGAACAGGGGTACATGAGCCTCAAGGAGAACCAGGTGAGTTCCTGGGCCCCGCAGCAGCCGGAGAGGTGGGCAGGAGAGGGGCGCCAGGGGCAGCATGAATGCCCTGGAGGAGGAACTTGCAGCCTGGCAGCGGGAAGGAAAGGTTAGGAAGGGGGGACTGCAGGGCTCTCCTGTCATATCCTGCTGGGCACGGGGGCTGGTGGCTAACACAGGCAGGGGGCTGACCTGGGTTAGAGACAGCTTGGGGGAGGGGAAGAGCCCTGGGTGAGGAGTCTGGAGGCTTGGGTTTGAATGCTGGCTACGCCTCTGGCTTGTTGTGTAAGCTCAGGCGAGCCCTTTTCCCTCCCCTTACCTCCCCTGCGAAATGGGAGTTCAGCCGGGGCGTTAGGCCAGCTGATCTCACAGGTCAGCCCCAAAGTGCCGCTCAGCATCTGCTGATGTCCTGATCTCTCTGCCGAGCCCAGTACCCTCATGGGATCTGCTCCCGTCACCCCAGCTGATGTCTCCAACCACATCTGATCCTGGTCCCATCAGTCCCTGGGGTGGCCCCCTGGGAGCCATCAGCAGGACTCAGGGCCAGGGCTGCAGGCAGAGCCGGGACTCGGCTCCATGTCTCTCCCACTCAGATCTGTGTGGGCGTGGGCAGGAGCAAGGATGCTGACGGCTTCATCCGCGTCAGCAGCGGCAAGAAGCGGGGCTTGGTGCCAGCCGAAGCCCTGACCGAGATCTGAGAGGAGCCAAGAAAACCCAGATGCCACCCTGCCCATGCCTGGCCCTTGCTTCTGGCCCCGGAGGGGAAAGGCATCTGCCCTCTGCCTCTCTCCTAGGGGCCACTCCCCGGGACTTGGGAGCCTTCTGCACTGAGGAAGGTTTTATTTCTTGGGTCCCAAGTTGCCCTGAGGGAGTTGCTCCTCTGGGACTTGGGGATGAAGAAGGAGGAGAAAGTGGGAGGGAATGGGGAAGCTCCAGGTAGGTCCAGCCCATGCCCGGACATCCAGTTGCCCGTGCTGAATGCAGCCCTGGGGAGGGGGGTGTTCCTGGGGAACTTTCCTGCTGCTTTGCCCAGAGAGCCTTCCCACGTCCACACCACCTCTGCATGCCCGACACTGTCCCCCTCGCCCCACAGAGCCCCTGCTTGGGTCTATGTGCGTGAACTTGCGGCTGCCCCTTCAGAAGGGAAGTGGGCCTTGGGAAGGTGCTTTCCCAAGTCCCTCAGGTCTCCGCCCTCCGCCGGGGGTCAGGAGGCAGTTCAGGGCTGCGGGAGGATCCTGAGTCCAACTCCTGGTTTCACCACCTCTGTCCCTCCATCAGTTCTCAGGAAAGTTCTGCGGGAATCTCTCCCCTTACTTGAAACCCCGGGCAGACAGAGGAGGAGAGGGCCGAGTTCTGGGGAAAGCGCAGTAAATCAGAGACCGTCTCCTCAAAGAGAACAGTCTGTCAGCACAGAGTGGCCTCATTGTGCCCTTGCCCACTGGGGAAGGACACTCAGTAGCAGCCTGCACACAGAAACCTGACTGAGAACAAAAAAAGAAAACCAGCCCGTGCTTGGTCAGAACCCTCATTTGACTGTCAGGAATCTGGAAGTCCCAGCTAGCAGGACTGACCAGCCAGGGGAGCTGTGCTTAGTTTCTGCCCCAGGTCTCACAGGGCTCAGCCCCCGGAGCCTCACCCTCAGGGCCAACCTCCATATGGCCCTTCCTCACCCTCTTCCTCTGGGCCTTGCTGGAAACACTGGGACACCTCCTTCTGTGCAAGAGTCCCTCTTCTGGTTGTATCTGTGCCCTTCTCCTGGACACGGAGTCCTGGGAGGAACGGGGAGTGGGAGATGGTCAAGACCCATCATTCTGTTTGGCCACCAGGAAAGGAAGGGGGTAGGCACCCTGAGTGTGGTGCGGGCACACACATGAAGAGGACCCCTCCCTGGCGGGTTGCTTTTCTCTGGTGCCAACCTCTCTCTCCCCCCAAGCTCAGAGCCTCCTCTTGTGCCCTTGATCGTGCCAGCCAACGCCAGCCCCCATCCGGGGCACAGTCACACCCTCCCACACAGTAGGAGGGACACATCCTCCTACCACTGGCCCCTGCCCCATTTCTCCCCCTCCATGGGGGGCTCAAGCCACACTGCCCTGTTTGCTGCCACGGGGTCCCCCCAGCAATATCCCAGGGGCGGGCCCCACGCCCACGGTACATGAGGCTGCATGATGGGTCTACGGGGGCGTTGCTGAGCCCCTAGACCCTTTAAATAAATGTTTCTTGTCCCAATCTGTCTGCTCCGTGTGTCTGCTTGGGATAGAGGAAGGAAAGGTGCAAGGGGTGGGGCGGGGGCTGGAGGTGCCAAAAGGAGACAAGCCTGGAGGGGGAAGAATTTGTGGATCTCTGAGAGGAGGGGAGCTGGGGTAGACCCAGACGTGGCAGGGGTCCCCATGCTTCCCCAATCCCTTCTCCTCAGGCAGCAGCCCGAGATGGGGGATCTGGGGAGGAGTTGGAGAGAAAAGCAGGGCAGGGGTGGTGTGGGGTGGGCTGGGATGTTCCGGGATGCTGGAAGGGGAGAGAGTGCAGCTGCGGTCACTTTCTGGCTCGATGCACACCTGCGTCCGCAGGGGACGGGCGCCCAGCCATGAGCCTCAGCACCATTTCTGCGCAGCCATTGGTGGCCCACGAGACACCCCCCTCCCCGAGATCAGCCTCGCCCCCACAGCCTCCCGCAAACCCCAGGCAGAAAGGCCGGCGGCGCGGACAGTCTCCGACAGTGGGGCCCACCCGAGATGACTCAGTCCCGCCCGTCATGGAGAGCCTGGCACGCGGGGGGCCGGCGGCAGCGCCCCTCCCGCACCAGTGCCCGCCGCCCACCTGCTCCGCGGCAGAGCTGCCTCCCTCCCCTCCGCCTGCCTGGCCGCGTCATAGCCAAGGCAGGCACGTCCTGTGCTATTTATAGGCAGAGGGGAGCGCAGAGGGAGAAAGGCGGGCTGCGGGGGGGGGGGGGGGGGGGGGGGGGGGCAGGGCCACGCCAGTGCCACCAGAATGCGGGAGCATGTGCTGCCCCTCCTGGTCGGCACCCAGCGCTTCTGCCTTTTAGCCCCCCACCCCCCAAAGTGAGGGCGGCCAGGTAGGGCTATAGACACGGAGCCAGGGAAGGCCCTAGAGCTTGGTGGGTGAGTGGGAGGGGAAGGATGACCTCTCCTTTCTAGGACCCCTGGTAATGGGTATGAAAAAAGGGGTCACAAACCCAGTCCAGGGGCTTCAAGAGAGGAGAACTCGGCTAAAGAGGCACCTGCTGTGCCTGGAGAACCATGCGAGGAAGTTTATGTAATACTCTCAATGACCCAGCAAGGCAAGGGGCGCTCTCCCCTTTTCACAGATGAAGAAACTGAGGCACAGAGTTATTAGGGGGCATACTCAAGGTCATAGAACCTACCCAGCCCTGCCTTGCCTCTTTTATACAAAGGGACACTGAGGCCCAGAGTGGATCAGTAACTTGCCCAAGGTCAACCAGCAAATTGGTGAGCAAGCCAGTCTCAGAAACCATGTCTCTTGCCTCCCAGTTCAGCTCTCTCCTGACCTGGGTCCCTGGATACCTAAAAACAACAAGATGGAAACAGACACTCCGAGACGCTGAGCCAGGGGCTCCGGGGAACCAAAACTACCCCGCTGGAGAGAGGGAAAGCCTTTCAGCCAAGCTTTCTGCACACTCCGCTTGTGCCTGCCCCCAGCCGGCAGCTGGCCTGGACCCCCGCCTCCTCCCCAGCCCATTTGCCGCACTGCTGAGTACAGCAGCTTTTTCGGGTGGCTGAACCACTACCAACACGCTCACAGCCTGGGGGTGGGGAACAGCTGGTGCCCCCACGATAGCTTCTGCCCTCCTCTGTGCCATTCTGGGGGGTGGCTGGGCCAGTGATACCCCTGGCCTCGGGCAGAGGATGTCCAGGAACTGCTGGTGCCTGCTCCCCGTTTGGCTCTATTGTCTGACCCACGCATGCCCTCCCTCCCTCCCTCCACCTCAGCCTGCGCTTAACCTGGCATAGATGGTCTGTGGATAGACTTCGGGGAGATGCAAAAGAGGGGGAGTCTGGAAGCCAGAGACAAGAGGCCTAAAAGAGCAGAGAGATGGATACCAGAGGTGGGGGGGGCACAGACAGAGGGAGACCCTCTGTGCAACCTCACCCATCTTGCTAGTCCCACTCCCTTTAGCCTTGTCGGCCTTCTTCACCGCCCCCCATCCTCAACACATGCCACCCCAATGCTTAGGACAGGCTGGGGACCTCTGCCGAGGAGTGCGAGGGAGGCAGCAGTGGACGTCCAGCCTCTGGCCTCCCTGGGCTGGCAGAGAGCTGGCCTAGGGGTCTCAGTCTCTCAGCCTCAGAGAGAGCACTGGGAAGGGGTCCAAGGACCCCAGCCCCCTTCTCCAGCGCATGTGGCCCTGCAGCAGCTGCAGGCCCGGTCCCTGTGTGGCTGCCTGCTCTGAATCACACCCTCCCACGTCAGGAGGATCAACAGTAGGTGCTGGTGTCCATGCCATGCTGAGATCCTGGGGAGTCCTTGGCTTCTCCAGGCCTCAGTTTCCTCCCCCAGAAATGGAATTAGACTTCTCAGGGAGGTTTTACCTGAGGGCCATGAGCCCCTTTAAACGATATGCAGAACTATGTGGAGGGACCAGTCCTACGCTTTTGAGAGGATGGACCTATCTTTCCATTGGAATGTCCCTAGGCTCCAGGACCTGGACGAGTTCCAGCGATTACTTTTGAGGGCTCTGCCTGCTGAGGCCGCCCCCCCCCCACCCTGCTCTGGGAAGGGCTTGGAGGCCCATGGTAAAAAGAAGCAACCTCCAGGTCTGCGGTGAGCTCCAGAAAGAAGTGACTAAACCCGAGGTTTCCCAAGAGATAGGCTCCTAAAACCCAGACCCCTTCTCTCCCACCCCAACTACTTCCAAAATAACCCTCAAAATGAGCCGGTATCCTACCCCTCCAGCAACCTGCGGGAGAACAGCGCCATCTCCTGGTCAGGAGGGGAAACTGGCTTCGAGTTGCAAGCCCCGGAAGCCTGGTGGAGGGTCCCTGTGGTAACCTTCTCCTTCCGGTCATCCCTCCACTGCCTGGAAGAGGGGAGGAGAGATGGGGGTAGTGGAAGGAGGGTGGCCTACTATGCCCTTCCTCTGGTGGTCCAGCCATGCTTGGGAAGGAGGTATCCTATGATCCAAGCCGGAAGCTTGGTGAAGGTCTTTCCCCTTCTAGGCCGCAGCCTCCCCCCAACGTGGATGACAGCACAAACTAAAGGATATAGTTCAAAAAAAAAAAAAGGATATAGTTCACACAGGCTGCTACAGTGGCGACAGGGAACCCAAAAATCCCGTTCTGATGCACGTGAGCGGTGGTGAAGATCCTCTGGATTTTTCTGAGTCTGAGCTGCCTTGCCTTGGGCCACCCACCTGCCCCACCCTGTCTGGACTGGATGAGGACACTGAAGGCCGGGTAGGAGAGGGGGTGTGGTGTCTCCAAGAACATATCAGTCCTGTCTTCCCCATGCACGTGCAGATGGAAGCATCTGCCCAGCACATCCTCTCAAGTCCCCAACGGGTCGGGGCGGGGCAGGGAGGAAACTAGGACAGGCATGCACTTAGCTATGCTGAGGACTAAAGAAGGGGACCCTTTCTCTACTACTTTTCTCCCCATCCTAGACCTCTGACACCCCTGTATTTAACTGGCTAACTGACACTTCCCACCTGAACACCTGTCCTTCAAACTGCGACCCCACTCCATATATGCAAAGCTCTTCTAGCCATTCTCCCTAACTCACTTGGTTCCTCCCTGACCACCAAAGGCATCACCTGCCCAGTCCCGCAAAGCTTGAGGCCTGGGGATCAAGCCACTTCTTCCTTGGCCCCCACAGTGTCTACCAAGTCCTATCTTACTTTCTAAACATCTTGAATCCATTTTCCTGTCCCCAGCATGCAGGTTGTGTGAACAGCACATCACCTCACTGCTTCCCACATCTACAAAATGGAAAATAACTACAATGTTCTGGGGATTAGAGAACCCATGTCAATGCCAAGTGCCTCACAGACCAGGACTCGCAGAGCAGATCCTTCACCGAAACATGTATTGGTGGTCATCACTACTGGCTAAGTGGCAAAATAAAACTTACTCCTGATTGTTAAAGCGGATACAACTCATTAAGCAATGAATTAACAAATTCATTAAGCAACCATGGCTTCAACAAGTGTTTATTCCAATTTCTGCTGTGAAAAGCCTTTTCCTTTGTGCCGTTTGTAATGGATAGAAGCCAAAGAAACGTTTAAGTTTTTAGTAATCTCTATACCCAACCTGGAGCTCAAACTCAGAACCCCAAGATCAGGTGCATTTTTTTTTCAAAGATTTTATTTGAGAGAGAGCGAGTAAGACAGAACATGAGAGGGGAGAAGGTCAGAGAGAGAAGCAGATTCCCTATGGAGCTGGGAGAGGGACGCAGAACTTGATCCTGGGACTCCAGGATCATGACCTGAGCTGAAGGCAGTTGCTTAACCAACCGAGCCACCCAGGTGCCTCAGGTGCATTTTCTTTCTTTCTTTTTTTTTAAGATTTTACTTGAGAAAGTGCAAAGCAAGCGAGAGAGACACAGAGACAGGATGAGCCAGGGAGAGGAGCAGAGGGAGAGGGAGAAGCAGGCTCCTCACTGAGCAGAGAGCCTGAGGCAGGCCAATCCCAGGACACTAGGATCATGACCTGAGCCAAAGGCAGACACTTCGCTGACTGAGCCCCCTCAGGTGACCCAAGTGCATGTTCTTCTAAGGTAACCAGGCACCCCTAAAAACCCTCTTGGCAGGAAAGAAAAGGTCTAGAAATTGGGACGCTCAAGGCCATCTGGGCAGCTTCCGGAGGGGTCGGCAGTCAAGTCTAGATGGCATTAGCTTCTGGGCTATTGGTAGTTGAAATCCCCTTGCCCCAGACCCCAGGGAACAGCTGAGAAATACATGCAGTCTCAATGCTTTTTATTTTTATTTTTTTAAGATTTTATTTATTTATTTGACAGAGATCACAAGCAAACAGACTCCCCACCCAGCAGAGAGCCCAATGCTGGGCTGGATCCCAGAACCCTGGGATCACCCCCTGAACCGGAGGCAGAGGCTTTAACCCACTGAACCACCCAGGAGCCCCTTCTCAATGCTTTTTAAACAATGTTGACAGCTGATACCAAGACTTCTGTTGGTTCCCAATCAACATTTGGGACCACTTTTGACCTGTTACCCACTTTCTGCTGTGAAGAGCAAGGTTTTTGTTTTTAAGATTTTATTTGTGGGGAGAGAGCCCGAGCATACAAGATGTAAAAGGGGCAGTGGTAGAAGCAGACTCTCCGCTAAGCAGGGAGCCTGAGGCAGGACTTGATCCCAAGACCCTGGGATCATGACCTGAGCCAAAGCCAGTTGCCTAACCGAATGAGCCACCCAGGCGCCCAGAAGGGCAGTTTTGAAGCACAGGATTTTGGAGACTTGAGTAGAAGTCATTCTTTCCCTCCCTTCAGATCAGCCCTCTACCCAACTAAAACAAGGTGAGAAACCCCATCTCTCCCATAAATGCACACAAGCACAACCAGAGGCCAGGAGCCAAGGAAGACATCAACAGGCATCCCACAAAGGGCCTGTGCCCCAATCCTCAGTGTGCAGTCAGTTTTGATTCTCTCAATAGTGAAGACCCACCAAGCAGCCAGAAACTTCGGAAGCGGAGAGAGGCAGATAAAAGTTTGTTTTATTGAATAACTGATCTGTCTTATTGCCGAGGCCACTATGTACAGACAAAAGAGAGGGAGGTTTTATTTCTTGGTCTCTTCCTCCTTGGACAGAGTCTTGATGATTTCCTCCTTCTTGGCCTGGAGCCGCTCTTCACGGCGCTTGCGAGCCTCCTTGGTCTTTGATCTGCGGGCCTCAGCCTGGTCACTGGATGACAGAAAAGATGGGTCAGTCTGAGAATAAACGAGCTGCTGGGAAGACAGCAACACATGCCCAGACTTCTCCCTCTGAGCCTAGTCAGCTTAAGGAATGAGTCACTGGGTCCACCACGCACTCCTGCTTCAACTAAGCCACAGCCCCCACCCTGCAATGAGGGTAGGTGGTGTACGGCACAGAGGAGCATGGATTTCTAACTCAACAGCTATTTTCTGGACAGACTGGGTGTAAGTCAGAATCAGGCAGCAGTGTATTTTAAAGGCCTCAGAACAACCCTTATAATAAAGATCAAAGATCCTGCCCCCATGACAGAGGCCAATTTCTGAATAAACTTACGCCAGAAGCTTCTTGCGAGCCTTGTCTGCCTTCAGCTTATGGATGTGTTCCATGAGAATCCGCTTGTTTTTGAACACGTTACCCTTCACTTTCAGGTACAGGCTGTGATACCTGCAGGATCAAGGTTCAGAGGCTCCGCTCAGCGATGGGAGCAGAGGCTGGCCCAGCATCTGCCCCTCTGTATAAGGTCCCTAAGGATCCAGGGTTCCTCTCCTCTACTCTGCGGGGACGGTTTCCCCCAAACCAAGACTTTCTCTGCAATTTCTAGAAAGAAGAGCTTGCCTGGCAAGTTAAGTTCAATTCTTGGGCTATCCTGATATCATACATGGATCTGGGGGGGAGACGGAGAGAAGACACAGGACAGAATGGAACAACTTTCTTTGAAAGGCCTAAGACACATGGCTCCCTCCCCAAGGCCAATGAGACAGTTGGTGGGTCTGTGCAGAGAACAAGCTGTCAAACCATCAAATGGGTCTCCGTGGCCCTAAGAAGAGGGTGTGCTTACATGTGGCGATCAATCTTCTTAGATTCACGGTATCTTCTGAGCAGCCGGCGCAGAATTCTCATCCTCCTCATCCAGGTTACCTTCTCTGGCATTCGAGCATTGGCAGTACCTTTCCTCTTACCTGCAGGGAAGAGGAGCTAAGCCTACTGCAGTGCCACTGGATCTTGAGTCAGTTACAAGGGTCAGCTGCTTGGTCACAAGGTCAGCTGCCAATGTCTTCAACACTTGACAATTTGCTGTCATGTGCCAAGTACTGGATCCCATTTTCAGTAGCATATTTTCATTTTACAGATGATGACCCTAAGCATTTCTTTCATTTGTTCATTTTAAGGCAGCACCAACAAGGCAATTACTCCACTTCATGCAGAATGTGCCCAGGACAGGGTATGCAGCATGGCACTATGGGAAGCTAGAAGGGGCTTTAAACCTGTGACCTTCATCTCCCTAAATCATCCTAACCCTAGAAAGTGCTCTTAGGACTTACTGGACCACATTTTCAAGTACCCAATAGAATCCTTGGCATAGTGTACTCAATAAATATTCATAGGTAGTCAATAAACGTGACCTCTTTCTACCAATACTTTCAACTCCAACACTACTGTAAACTTTCTGAGTTGCACACAGAGAAAATACATGTAATATCATGGAGTAAGAGGCCTTATGAGAAGACAAAAATGGAAAGAAAAAGATCCTAGATATATCCCAGTCTAGACTTAGACAACTCTAATTTAAGTCTCAGAGAAAAGGAAGAACACACTTACCAATGCCCATATGCCTGCCCTTCCGGCGGGCCAAAGTGTTCTTCCGGCACCGAGCCCGGGAATGGACAGTCACAGGCTTCCGGATGATCAGCCCATCTTTGATCAGTTTTCGGATCTGCTGACCTGGGAAAACAATGTATCTATAGTCAGTGAGGTAGGGCCTAGCTCCCAAAATGCCAGTCATAACCCAGAGTCCGAACAAGATAGGCCAGAGACATCACTCACATCCCTGACCCAGTGGTCTCAAAAATGGTACAAATATTGGAACTTCTGCTTATTTCTCTTTTGCTAAAAAACAAAAAACTTCTATTCTTCTAGATGTTTTACAGCACAAATTTATGTATTTGAGGATGTGTGATCAAGAATTTACAGGTATGGGGCGCCTGGGTGGCTCAGTGGGTTAAAGCCTCTGCCTTCGGCTCAGGTCATGGTCTCAGGGTCCTGGGATTGAGTCCCGCATCGGACTCTCCGCTCGGTGGGGGTCCTGCTTCCCCTCTCTCTCCACCTGCCTCTCTGCCTACTTGGCATCAAGCCCCGCATCTGGCTCTGTGCTCATCAGGGAGCCTGCTTCCCCCACCCTTTGCCTGCTGCTCTGCCTACTTGTGATCTGTCAAATGAATAAATAAAATCTTAAAAAAAAAAAAATAAATTCTAGTCGTTGTAAGAACCCTGCCTAAGTCAATTTAGGCACAAGCCCCTACATTTGATAAAAGATTAGGTTCCCCATCCACCAAAATTCCCAGGTGACTTCTGACCATCCCAGCCTATCTTTATCAACAATCCTGTTAGGTCTAGCCAAAATCCCACCACCCCTGCCCCACCCCCAGCCCTTTACCATTAGGGTTTCCTCTTAGTCATCTTCTATCCCTCATACCATCCACCTTGGCCATAAAATTCCCACTTGGACACGCTATGCTCAGACCGGAGTGCAACATCTACCACACACCCCCGCACCGTAAGATTCCAGTGCAGTGGTCTCTATACTTGAGTGAACGGTCCGAATAAAGCCCGCCTGACTTCTTTAACAAAGATGACTGAACCTTTTTCTGTAACATTACATGGAAGTAATGTAGATAGGTCGCTACCTGCATTACTAACATCTGTTTAACTGCCCTGAAAAATTGTGTGCCAAGAGGCCTTATTACTAAAGCCCTAGGTCCCAGGTCTTCCCAGTCCACCCTTCGTCATTTCCTTGGCCATCTCTACTCCCAGTCCCTGTACCATCTCCTCATAAATCCTTCACGTAGTTATAAAACAATATCCACGTTAGCAATAATCATTAATACAACACTGGGTTGTTTCATTAACTTCCATCCTGTCGGGGCGCCTGGGTGGCTCAGTGGTTTAGGCCTCTACCTTCGGCTCAGGTCATGATCTCAGAGTCCTGGGATCGAGCCCCGCATCAGGCTCTCTGCTCAGTGAGGAGCCTGTTTCTCCCTCTCTCTCTCTCTGTCAAATAAATAAATAAATAAATAAATAAATAAATAAAACTTCCATCCTGTCATTTTGGCAAATGGCAGGTAGAGAATCTCTACTGTATTTCTGGGACCCTCCCTTTTAGAAGACCCCAGACTATGAGCTTTCGTAGAGTTGTTAAGTCGATAAAATCGTGACATCTTTCATCTCATGAAGGATGAGAAAGCAGTAGGGTGATGAAGACCCCAAGAACTCACGGGAATTGGCATTGGCGATTTCATTGGTCTCGTTGGGGTCCAACCAGACCTTCTTTTTGCCACAGCGAAGAACACTGGAGGCAAGCCTCTTCTGAAGCCTGAGCATACTGTGACAAACAGAAAACATTATCAAGCCCTGGAAGCCCTTTCCCAGCAAGACCTGCCTTCCAATCTTTTAATGTTGTGAAAAATAGAACACAGGAACTGATGCGTGTAAGCACTCAATATTTAGGACAACATCCCGCCCTCCACCACCATATTAAGAGTCTTTCCTATAGCAAGATTTTTGTGCTGTGCATTCCTTGCAGGGGCAACTGGCCGCCCTGGAATGAGAACAAAGTCCAAGCTATGCATAACTTCTCTGCCTCAGTTTTCTCCTCTGCAAAATGAGGCTAAGGGATAAAACTGGACGAAGAGCGGCCTTACGCCCTTTCTGCTGAGACTGAAGTCTAAGAATCCGAGGCCAGAGGATCTGATTTGCTCTCTAATCCTTTGCTTCTTGGGCTCGTTTTCCTCGTCTTATCTCAGTAACAAACTTACATTCAGCTAACCTTGGAATTTTCTTAACAAGCTTACATTCCGGTAGCCTGGTTTTCTTAGGAACCGTTCACGGGGCGGAAGGCTTTAAAGTGCTAGGGATCGCCTCACTCTAAGCAGTCTGAGGCCCGAGGCCTACGCGAGACCGGCCCTACGTCACATGGAAGCAGAGCTCGGCTCCGTTCCGGGGCGCCCAGCGAGTAAGGGGGCCACAGCCTAGGCCCTGCCGCGGCCCTTCCACTGTCCGCGCAAAAGTCGCTCATGAACCATATGGGGCGCGGGGTCTATCCTGCCCGCGGTCTAGCGTTCTCGGGACGCCCCCCCCCCCCCGGCCCCACTCCCCTGGAGACCGGGACCTAGGACGCTCCGGCCCACCCCAAGCTTCGGGACCGGCTGCTTCAGGGCTGCCCCCACCTCATCTCTCCCACCCGAAGCCACGGAAGCAAGTCCTGCCATCCGCTGGCACCGCGGATCAACCAAAATCAGAGGCCCGCGCGCCCTCACCTCATGGCTGCGGCCGCAGCGCCGAAAGGAAAGACCTCACTTGGTCCGGGATCCTCCCATTATCTGTGAAGGGGAGAGCCCATCCCCTGCTCCGCTCTCACCCGCATTCCCCGCCCATCCTGGCATCCCCTACCACGCTAAACTTATTCTTATTCTCTGTGAAAACCGAGATAATGTAATCCTAATCTCAGGAATCGGTTTTAAACTCAAAAGATGGAGAAATAGGTCTTTTCGGTGGGGGCAAAGTGGTATGGTCCGACTTCCTACTGGGCATGCGCAGCAAGGGCATCTGATCACGTGGGTAGTGGAAGCCGGAAGTCACGGCTGGACTGCGCAGGCCCGACGTAGTTTTGCTGGAGTGGCCTATGCTTTGCTGGCGGTGTGGATTGTCTGGGGTGATGTTTTCTTAGCCAAAAAATATTAGTGAATAGAGTAAGAGAAGACAACGAGGGGAGATATCAGTCAAGAGCAACCTTTTAGTCACTCTCCCCGTACAGTGGGAATTCCTGCAGCACGGGATAGTTCGCCATAGTTTGTTTTTGCTCCACTGTGGTCCTTAATCTCTTAGCGGTTTAGTCCACTCCTTTGAAAAGTGTACCTAATCCTAATATTCGTGTCATCTTTTGTGAAGATCACATGAATTAACTTGCAAAAGAGGATGTTAAGACCACCTCCTTGGTGACAGGAACCAGTCTTGTTTGGTTCTCGCTGTATGTGCCACAGGAGGCATGGAGCTTTGCCCATAGTAAGCATTTGAGAAATAGTGCATTGGCTGACTGAATGGATAGTTGTGAAGGTTAAAATAAATGGGATGACAGAGTCATCCACAGTTCTTTTCTCCTGCTCTGAAACATCCAATGCAAAAACCTAAAGAGAATATTCTGGGGTTCAAGAAACCTAGATCTGAATCCAGCTCTATCTCCTTGTTTGGCTCTGGCTGAGCACCCATCTCCATCACTCGAACTTTAATGGCTGCTAAACGGAGCTGAGCAAAGAGAGGAGGTGGAGCAAAGCAAAATTCATGCCACGTCTTAAAAACAACACGGATAGTGTCATCCTCATTTTACAGCTGAGTCCTGAGGTAGCAGAAACTGAACATCCAGGTCTTTCTGACTTCAATATCCATGACTTTTCTGTCATACCAGGCTCTCTTGTGCCCAAGGGACAGATGGAAACCCTACTCAGGGTTGGATCTCTTCATAGCACAGTGCTGATGTACTTCATTCTTATTCTCCCTCAAAGTAATGGGATCAGAGAAACAATTTAAGCTGGCCATCCTCTTGTAGAACCCAGGGTGAAGAGGAATCAGTGTATTCCACAGTCTCTCCTCTACTAGGAGGCAGCAGGCTGGGCTTTATATTAGGGTCACTGAACCTGGGCAAAGCTTGTCCATTCTGCTTCTCATCTTCCCTCTTTGAGGACCAGGGCAAGGGGTAGAGAGGTAATAATTCCTCCTGCCATTTGAGACTTCTGTTCAGCGCCTTACAGCATCTCCAAACACCCGAGCAGTCCATCATTTGATTTCATTTTCCTTCATCCTCCTAATAATCCTGGGAGACAAAGACAATACAGTACCAGCAACCCCATTTTATAGAAGTGTAGTGACTTGTCCAGGGCCACATGACTGAGTAAGCCTGAACCAAATGGACACCAGAGCTGTTGTTGTTAACTTATCTCTATGTCCAAGGTGGGGCTCCAACTCACCACCCTGAGATCAGGAATCACATGCTCAAGGGACTGAGCCAGGCAGGTGCCCTAATACCAGAGTTTTTGCCAGAGTCCCTTACTCCTTTTCTCTCCATAGGTGGTGGTGGGTGGGATCCAGGCCTTGGATATTTGACCCCAAATCAAAGATGAATGGGGAGCAATTCTAGGTCAAAAGTCTCTAGATCTGATTTAAGCCACTCTCTCAGCTCCACATTTCTCCCTCCCTTTTCCTCTCTCTTCCAAGAAACGGGCACCTTGCCTTCTGGAAGGGCCTAGGGGGATATGAGGGACAAAGCCAGAAGGACTCCTGGGTCCCTGGGATTTCTTATTGCTCTCTGTGTTGGGACTCCCTTTGGACATTCGCATCACCCCAGCCTCAGCCTCGGTCTCAGACTCTGCCTCCACCTCCGGAGGGCATCGTCCTTTTGGAGACAGAGGGGCCTTTCTGTTTGGTTCAAGGCAGCCTGTGACCACACTGGGGAGAAAGGAGTTAAAGCCGGGTCCCAGGATCAACGAGGGAAGTTCCGGCGGCCCACACTGGAGTGGAATGGGCAGACCAGCGAAGGGAGAGCGGGTTTGGGACGGAAGCGTGGGGCGAGTGGGGGGGGCTGCCAATCCATGCTTCACCTCCAGCGGCGCTCGGCATCCACCGGTAAACCGCGGTCCCCGGTCCCTGCCCCAAGGCCAGGACTCACTTTCCTCCCGACCCCCCGACCCAGAGTGGACCGCTCTCACCCCAGGCCAGTTGGGGGCTGGCGCTGACCCACCTCCAGAACCGGGAGGGGCGTGCCTCCCTCCGGCCGCCCTCCTATTGTCTGTGCGGAGCCCGCGGAGGGGCTGCGAGGGGCGGGGCCGGGGCGGGCGGAGGGAGGGAGGGCGGGCGGAGGGAGGGAGGGGCAGGTGGGAGCGGAGGGGGCGGGGGGAGATGCTTAGACTTCAGGGGCGGAGGAGGCGGCGGCGGCAGAGGAGAGAGCGGGAGGAGGGACGCGAGGCAGGAAGAGGGCTGCCGAAGGCCGGGCCAGGTGGCTGGAGCGGGCACCGGCTGCGCTGCGCTGCTCTCGGTTCCGACGGCCTCTCTCATGCGCTGAGGGCGCCGGGCTGGGCCGGACCGGCGGCCGGAGGGGAGGCTCCTCTCCATGGTCCAGAAGACCAGCATGTCCCGGAGCCCTTACCCACCCTCCCAGGAGATCCCCATGGAGGTGTTCGACCCCAGCCCGCAGGTGAGGTGTGGTGGCCGGGCCCGAGAGCAGGGGACCGCTCCCGCGGACCTTGTGGGGTCGGCTCAAGGGACGCAGGGAAGGAGTTATGTGCCCGGCGCGGAGGGGCGAGGGGCGCCTGCGCGCCCCCAGTCCCTGCCGGTTAATGATTGATGGGCGCTTGGCCTGGAGTTGGGCTGCGGTTTGGCGGAGCGGGGAGGGGGCGGTCGGGCCGCCTGTCACCCTCGCCTCCGCTCCCTCGCGTCAGTGTCCCTGCTGCTCTGGTACTGGCTCCCGGGCTGGAGAGTGGGGGTGCTGGCGGGGCATCCAGGGGTTGAGGGAGGCTAGAGAGAGAGCTCAAGCAAGGGGGCGACGCAGAGCACGTTCGGGGGGCGCCAGGCGGGGGTGGGTGGGGCGGGGGTGGCACTTGGAGATGGCCGTGGCGGTGGTCGGGGCGGTGCCAGCAGGCCTTCGGAGCCGCAGACACGGGCCTTTCGAGGGTGGGGAAGGGGCCGGCCCCGGGCTAGGCCCCCATCCTGGCACCTCAGCTACATCCTCCTGTTGGACCGCCTTCCCTCCCCCAACACCCACGTTATCTTTCCTTCTCCACCCCTCTCCCCTCCCCAGCCTTAGAAAACGCCTCCAAAGTTTGGAAAGTTGGATGGATGCCAACTCACTGTCCTGGAGGGGAGAAAGCCCTGTTACCTGGGGATTGGGGGGGGTGTCTGCGGCCCACCCCCAGTCATACTTTGCGGGTACCTCGGGTTATCCCCAGGAAGGGGTGTTCTTGGGTGTGGTGCGGCCCACGGAGTGACCAGCAGGGTCTGGGGTGACTGGTCAGAGTCTAGGGTGGTCGCGCGAAGGGATTTCTCTGGGACAAGGCCATTCTCCAATCTGGCAACATCCCAAGGGTAGGATACCATTAACTCTTTTCTTGCTGTGACCAGCCTGGAGCAACTGAAACCACCATGATAATGTGGTTGATGGGCATGTGGTGGGGGGGTCAGGTTAGACCTAAAAATACCTCCCTTCTCCACCCTCAGCCCCTTGGAGCCTGGGAGGCAGCTGACTGGGGCCTTCCTTTCAGCTGTCCCTTGTCTCTCTGGGTGCCACTCCCTTTTTCCATCCTGGGGTGGTGGTGATGGTGTGAAAGAGAGTCAGGGGCTCACTGGAGGATTCTCTTAAGTTTGTAAGAATCCTCAGTCCTAGAGGTCGGGTGTGTGTTTGGTTTGAGAGAAGGGGCTGGGAGGGAGGAATTTTGAAGGGTTCCCAGATACCTTTCTCTCCCATCTACCCATGCTCCTTCTTGTACTCAGGCCCAAGGAACCAGAGCCCCCAGTCTGATCATGTCTTATCTAGCTTCTTGGGCAAAGGAACTCTTAGGATAGGGGCTGGGAGCAAGGGTCTGGAGGGCCTGAACGCCCCCATCATCTCTCCCCAGCACACTCTGGACTGGCCTGGGGCCAAGTGTATGTGAGTTAGGGAAGGCAAGGATGAGCCCCCTTGACAGGAGGCCTGGAAATACCTGAATGTGTGGCTGCTCGAGAGGTCAGGCAGTGTCCGCTCCACCCAAGCCAGAAGCCCAGCCAGTGAGGCTGAGCTAGCCTACCCCCGGGCCTTGTGGGGGCTGTGTCCTAGTCTTGTCTTGGGGCAGGGCCAAGGAGCATTCAGATTGATGCAGCCTGGTGGGAATTGGCTATGGGCAGTGGCTGCTGGGGGTTAGAGAGTGGAAGCTTGAGTCCTCTCCCCCTTGGGGAGAGGTATGACCACCGTGATGATGAAGAGGGGCCTGAGAAACAGTCCTGCTGGTGCTGGTGGGGAGGGGGGCTGTGTTGTTAAACCTATCCCCATGATTCTGGGCTGGGTTGGGGTTAGATGTTTCCTTTCCAAATACAGTTCCATGCCCCATCTCTTGGGCCCCCCTTCCCCAGAAATCTGGTTTTGGGTCTCCAAGAACTGAGAGCTGCCACTCCCCTCCCCACTCTGCGGAAAAATGAAGGCAAGATTTGGGTTCAGGATAAGCCAAGCTGGGCCCAGGTTGGCGATTCCTTGTCACTCTGGGGGCCACAGGCACAATCAGCCCCCCTCTGCTCCAGCGGAGGGGGAAAGGGCGGGGGACTTTCCCCAGCTCTCTCTGCCCCCCTCACACTGCAGGCAGCCTCTCCCTTCCCCGGAGGACTCTGCAGCCTGCCCAGCATCTTAATTAGCTTTGCTGCCTAATGAGTCTCCAGCTTCTCAGTGCCTCCCTGTTCCCAGTCTCTCTGGCTTGGTTTGGGGGTTTCTGGGTGTGCTTCCTAAGGTTCTCTCCCACTGTCCCCCCACCCCAAGGCTGTGGTCTGGGCCCTCCCTCCCCCCGGGCTGTACCATCTCTGGAAGAAGATGGGGGGTGGGGCTGCTCAGATCAGGGAATGATATTCCCAAAGCTTGGCTGTAAGCTCTGGGCCTGATGGGATGAGGGTTGGGAACGGCCCTTTCTGATTCCACTCCTGTCCATTCCTGGCTTCCCCAGGGTAAATACAGCAAGAGGAAAGGGCGGTTCAAAAGGTCGGATGGGAGCACGTCCTCGGATACCACGTCCAACAGTTTTGTCCGCCAGGTAATGGGGAGGCTGGGCTGAGAGGAAGGAGGTGGGCTGCTTGGTGGAGACCAGCATTGGTGAGCTGGGGCTGAGGTTTTTCTCCAGGCACCCTCTCCCTGTCATTTGTCACCTGGCCGGAACCACCCCATCACCCTTCCCCCGGTGACCTCTCCTACACACACTGTCAGCCTGCACCCACTCCCTCAGCCCCCGCCCTGCCCCTCCCCCAGCTCCAGGCACCAGCCCCTGCTGCCTGCCTGCGTCATCTCATTCAGGGACAGCCTGGCCTGCCTCCTTCTAGCTTGCTTCGGGCTGTCACCCACTCCCCCTGCCGGCTGTCTGCTTCCATGTCCTCCCCCAGAACCTGTGACAGCGTGGGTTAGAGGCAGAGCCTAAGAGATGAGGAGCCAGGTCCTTTGGGTCCCTGGAGCCCCGGTGAAGTATGGCAAGGAGGAAACGCCCTCCTGCCCGTCCAGCTGACTGTTCTTGACTATGCAAAGAGAAAGTGTGTTGGAGGGTGTGAGGGCAGGAGGGGGTTGGTTTTAGAGAGGACTATAGCTCAGCACCCCTGGCTGCAGGAGGCTGGATAGCTTTCTGGGGTCTTTCCTCAGTCAGGAAGATGCCATTCTCCTCTCTGTTCTCACTCTCAACCCCAGGCCATCTCAGGCTCAGGGAGAGGCAGCCAGAGAACCATGTGGTTGCTATGACTACAGAGCATCTCAACAAAACCTGGTACCCAAAAAAGGCGAGAGAGGCTTGGGATCAAACGAGGAAAGGGAGTATGTCAAAAGGGGAAATGGGCAGGGCATGTGAGGGCAGAGGACAGCAGGGAGGTCAAGGGAGGTCAGCCCCCCACCTCCTCAGGCTGGATAGAGAGGGTGGCGCCAGGCACACCCACCGGCTGAGTCCAGGTTGTGGAATGAGGCCCGTTGTGACTCTTCTGTCTCCACAACACTCGGCACATGTTAGCCCGGGCCGGACTTGAGAGGGTCAGACAAGGAGCCCTTCATCCCATCATCTTCTAAGTACACAGACAGACAGGAAGTCCTTTCTTCAGTCTTTTCCTCATCCCTCCTGTTGCAGGACTGGGCCAGGGACAGAGCCGGGAGGAATGACGCTATGCTCAGTGTAACTCCTCTTGACAGAAAAGAACCTTTGGTTCCTTCATTCAGTGTTTGCCCGCTCTCCCCCCCCAAGGGCATCAGACCCCCAGCCTTCAGTCCTTCCTCCTCTCAGCTCCCTAGCTCTGACCCCTAGTAGGTGGCAGGGAGTTGGGGGGGGGGCAGGCCTTGCCACATCTCTGAGCTAAATATACCCTAGCAGTTTGCACATGTAGCAACTCTGCTTGTAACCTGAGCCCCCGGGGGAACGGGCAGTTTAGGCCACCCCCTAGGCCGGCAGGGCCAGGCACTGAGGGCGCCGGGATGGAGGCGCCCAGCCGGACCCTCGTAGTGGTGAGCTAGGGATGGGGTGGGAGTCGGGGTGGGTGGGAGCAGGCCCAAAGGGAAAGCTGATGGGGGAACCCTCACTCTAGCCTGTCTCCTTGCCTCCTCGCTGTTACCCTGCTCCTGCCATTTCTGATATGTCTACTGCGTGCGCGTGCGTGTGTCTGCACGTGTGCGTGCGTGTGTGCATGCGTGTGCGCGCGCGCATCTCTGTAAGGATCAGTAAATGCCTGTCTGCCACGCTGTCTCTGGGTCTGTTTCTCCCGCTCTCTGGGCATCTGTCTCCCTGATTCTTAGTGCTGTCATCAGGACGGGTGGAGAGTGGAGATGAGCTGGTTTTCACCGTCCTTCACTTTTGTCTTTTCCGGCTCTTGTTAGTGACCCCGCCCTACCCCAATCTTGCACCTTCACAAGTCTCCCATTTTTGTGATTTGGCTGGGAATGGAGTGGGCAGCCTCCCTAGCTAATGACAGGACCCTCTGGGGAAGTTGGGACTTTGTTTACTCCCTTTCCCAGGTCCCCCAGGCATTCCTGGCCAAGTGACCCTTTCATGGCCTCAGGAAAGACCCCCCACGTGGGTGTAGTCCAGCTCTTCCTCCGCATCCCCTTCTCCCCCTGTCCCCGCACCACCCCATTTGTGTAGTGACACAGATGCGCACCTCCTGGCTCCTGCCCTCATGGGCCCCACACAGTCAGGGACATTCACACCTAGGGTCCCCCCCGCCCGCCGCCTCCCAGCCGCGCTTAGGTGCACCTGTCTGCATTCAGTTGTGCATATCCAGCACATACTGGGGAACACCCTCCTAAATGCACTCGAAGTTGCACACCCAAGCACGTCCGTGAATAAGCATGTTCATTGACACCTTGGGTCTCACCCACGCACCTGCATCCCTGAGGGAATTCCTGGTGCTCTGGGATGGTCCACATGGTCAAGGCCAGCTTCCTGGCATAGCCAGACTTGTGGATCTGCTGAGACCCTAGTAGCCAGCAGCCCTAGTATCAAAGCAAGGCCTGCCCCATGTTCTGTTCTTCACCTGCCTCTTTTGCCTGCACTACCCTAGGAATCTTGGGTTCTCTTTTTAGATCTTGTAAGAGACTGAGGATTGGGGTTCCTCTGATTCTGGCCAGGGAAGTAGGATTTTATCTCCTCTCACCTTTGAGCAGAAGATAGCAAAATTTTTGGTGTCCCCATCCTGCAGAGCAGGCTGCCCGCTGCCAATGGTGCCGAGAACTCAGGCCTGTGCCAGTGGCTACTGTCCCTGGAAGGACTCAGTGGGGTTCTCCTGAGTCCGTCTCAGCCCGTGTGGTCTTGGGGACAGGGGAGGGAAGGAGGAACAGGGAGTGGAGACTCGTCCCCTGGCACTCCTCCCCTGCACTGTGCCCCTATCAGGTTCCCACCCCTCCCTGGGCCCCAAGCAGCTGTCCTGGGACCTGCTTTAACCCCCTGCTTGCTGCTGTCGCCCTTCCTAGGGCCACAGTTTTCCCAGGGGCCTGCCAATCTCAGTCCCTGGTTCCTCTCATCTAAGTACCACCTTTTCCTAGCCCTTGTGGCATCACGCTGGGGTGGCTGGGGCTTGAGGGATCCATGATGGGTGGCCCCTCTGTGCCTTCCAAGACCTAGGAACCAGGAGGCAGTGTGGGCCCTGAGTCAGCCTGGTCTGTTTTTAGGGCTCGGCGGAGTCCTACACCAGCCGACCCTCGGACTCTGATGTGTCTCTGGAGGAAGACCGGGAAGCCCTAAGGAAGGAGGCAGAGCGCCAGGCATTAGCCCAGCTCGAGAAAGCCAAGGTGAGAAATACAGAGTCAGGGGACTGTGCTGGCGCTATTTCCCCCATCCCAGGCCTTAGAGATGGGCTGAACAGACCCAGGGTCAAGTTTTGGCCCTGACACTTCTCAACTGGTATTCCCCAAGGCCTCGATGTGCTCTTGTCTTACAGCTGTAAAATGTGGGCTATACTACTTGCCTTCTTGTGTAGTATGTATAATAGGTGCTTAATAGTGTTGCCCCACGTAATAGAAACTTGAGACTCTCCACTTCTTTCTGGAGTCCAGTGTGTCCTGGGCTGATCCTCATTAGCTGCGTGATCTCAAGCGAGCTGCTTAGCCTTCCTGAACTTTGGTCTCCTCATTCATTAAGATGAAGATAATAATAGTAGTTAACATTTATTTATTTATAAGGATTTTATTTATTTGACAGAGAGAGACAGAGTAAGAGAGGGAACACAAGCAGGGGGAGTGGGAGAGGGAGAAGCAGGCTTCCTGCCGAGCAGGAAGCCCAATGCAGGGCTCGATCCCAGGACCCTGGGATCATGACCTGAGCTGAAGGCAGATGCTTAATGACTAAGCGACCCAGACCTCCCTTTTAAAAATTTTTTTAAGATTTAATTTAATTTTTTTTTTTTTAAATAATCTCTACACCCAATATGGGGCTCAAACTCACAACCCCGGGATCGAGAGTCGTATGCTCCACTGACTGAACGTGCTCCTAGTAGTTAACTTCCTAAAGCTTTTGTGGTGAATAAATGAGGTAATGCTTGTAAAACATGTAACACAGGCCCTGGCACAGTAAATGTAACTGCAGTTATTATTATTATTATTACTAATATTCTTTCCAGATGTCATTCCAGGCTACTACGTCCAATCTCCAGTGGCCCCCTCCATTCTGAGAAGGCCAAATTCTATTTTTTTTTAAAGATTTTATTTATTTACTTGACAGACAGAGATCACAAGCAGGCAGAGAGTGGAGGAAGCAGGCTCCCCGCCGAGCAGAGAGCCCAACGCAGGGCTCGATGATCCTGGGACCATGACCTGAGCCGAAGGCAGAAGCTTTAACCCACTGAGCCACTCAGGCGCCCCTCTATTTTTTTTTTTAACTCTGAAATTTAACATATATACAGGAAAACTACTTAAACAATTCAGTATACTTTCTAACGATCAACACAGAAAACCTCCATATCATCCGCATCCTGTACAGTACATCATGGCTTAACCCTCCTGTTGTCATTCTCCCTGTGCACCTCTAGACCAAGCCTGTGGCGTTTGCTGTGCGGACAAATGTCGGCTACAACCCATCTCCTGGGGATGAGGTGCCAGTGCAGGGAGTGGCCATCACCTTCGAGCCCAAGGACTTCCTGCACATCAAAGAGGTGGAGAGAGCACTTGGAGTCTGGAAGGGTGGGGACGGAGGGGTGCAGGGTAGCGGGTACCAGGAGAGGGGCAGCTGGAGCTCTAGCGGAAAAAGACTTCTGAGCCTAGCAGAGCTTGGCTGAATCTGCTGTGTGACCTTAGAGAAATCTCTTCCCCTCTCTGAGCCTCTAACTTGCAGTGGTAAAATGGGGTGGTGATGCCGAGGTCACACGGCTTTCGAGAGGGTTTGGGAGATCTGTAAGGGGAGTGGCAGAGTGCAGGCACATGTGGGTGTCACCATTTGCTCCTCTTCCTGCCTTTCCAGGGTGCCGTGAGCCCATGGTGGGATGAGGACCTGCTGGGTGTGGGGTGATCTGTGGCCTGAGTGGATACAGGTCCCGGGGTTGTTCTGAGACCTGGGGCCTGGCTCTTTGCAGGGGGGGGTGCCACCCCCTGAGGAGGCTTGGCAGGTCCCGGGGTGGTTCCCCCTAGGGTGGCTGCTGACTTGTCCCTCCAAGCTCCCTATTGGTCTCTCCCACCCCACCTGCTGTGGCTGTCCGCAGAAATATAATAACGACTGGTGGATCGGACGACTGGTGAAGGAGGGCTGTGAGGTTGGCTTCATCCCCAGCCCCGTCAAGCTGGACAGCCTGCGCCTCCTGCAGGAACAGAAGCTGCGCCAGAACCGCCTCAGCTCCAGGTGTTTAGCTGGGGACCGCAAGGGGGCCCTCCAGCTGGGACTCAGGCGCAAGGGTTGACCACTTGCCCCGAGGGCCCAGCCGCCTGCGGGTGTCACCCGTGGGGCTGGAGAATCTCCAAAGGGAGTGGGGGTCAGGCAGCCTGTGAGAGAACAGGCTTCCCCCGCCCTCACGCCCACCCCCTCCGCTCACAGCTCCGTTTGCCTCTCTGCCCACACAGCAAATCAGGTGACAACTCCAGTTCCAGCCTAGGAGACGTGGTGACTGGCACCCGCCGCCCCACGCCCCCTGCCAGTGGTAAGAGCTGCTGCCACCTTAGGGAACTGCGGGGGTGGGGCAGGGGAGCTCCTGGGTGGGGTGGTCTCCGCACTGCCTGTCCTCTCCTTTCCGTGCAGTAGGGGGCACCCGAGTCCTGAATCCTCCAAACACACCCAGCGGTACCCCCCGCCCCCCTCCTGAAGAGTAGGACACCCCCCCCATGCTGGGCCTGTCGGTGCCCATTCTCTCATGTCTCTCCTTCCCCTTTCTTCGGGAGCTCCATCTCTCTGCCTGACTCCCCTGCCCCATCCCCATTCATTTCTTCTAGCTCTGTTCCATTCACCTCTTCTTCTTTCTTTTTTCCCCATCCCATCCCTGCCTTCTGTACTTGTGTCTCCATGTCCATCCACTCCTCCCCACCTCGCCTCCCTCCTCTCTCCTGACTGCGGTCCAGGTAATGAGATGACTAACTTAGCCTTTGAACTAGACCCCCTAGAGCTAGAGGACGAGGAGGCAGAGCTCGGGGAGCAGAGCGGCTCTGCCAAGACTAGTGTTAGCAGTGTGACCACCCCGCCACCCCATGGCAAACGCATCCCCTTCTTCAAGAAGGTAATTCTTGCTGGGTTCTGGCAAGAGGGCAGGGGGTCAGGGCCCAGGTCTTTGGCAGTGGAAGGGGCCAGAACAGATTCACATGCAGCTCTGGCTCGGTTCTTTGGGGGGCAGGGCCTCCTACCAAGGAGCCGGGAGGGCTGGCGTGGCACCAGGAATGGGCATGTCCAGCTTCACGCACCAGCCCACCCTGGCCCACCCCCAGGAAGGAATGTTTCCTGCAGTTGAAGAACCCCTTCCCTTGGAAGGCTGTACCCTCTTGCCCCAGCACTACGGGAAGCAGGGGCTGGTGGTAATGAAACTGGGATGTTCCGTGTCTGCCCTCCACCCCCACGTGTGATGGGGAGAGTGGAACGGTGACCCCTCTTTATCTTTTTTGGACTCCGTGGGGCTAGGGTGGGCACACTGGCTGCACAGCGGGACAGTTTAAGGAACGCTTACAATGGGCAGGTTGGACTGCGCTAGAGGCAGGAGATGGGGACCAAATTACAGGCTGTCACCCTTTCCAGAACTTTTCCCAAGACCCAGAAAGGGGAAGGGCATGTCAGAATATTCCCAGGTCCACTGGACTGACTGTCAGTCCTTCTCCCAGCCCTGATCTTGGGCCATCTCTGACTCCCCCTTGGCACGGGGTCCCGTCCCCTCTCTCTGGCTCTGTCTGTCACTAACACGCATGCCTTGTTATCTCTCCTCGTCTGCCCGCTCTCCCTCCCTCTCTTGTCCTGGCTCCTTCCTTGCCCTCTGCCCCTGCCTGGGTGCCCTCCCCTCTCTCCCCTGCTCCCCACTTTTGGCAATCTCTGGACCCAGCCAAACAGAAGCAGAAGTCGGTGAGTATCACAGCTTTCTGTGTCCCCCTCCCCACCCCCTGGGATGAGCTAGTGGGACCTTCTAACACCCATTCTCGTGCCCTCCCCACCCACCCCCCCATTTCCCTCACCCTGATTCTCCTTGGCCATCCCTCCTGATCCCCTACATCTGGGCTCTGGGAGCAGGGGGAGGAGAGGATGCATGGGGGAGCCTGGAGGCTGGGGAAGAGGGGCTAATGCCATCTCCACTGTGGGGTTCCCCTCCCTGCTTCCACCTCAGACAGAGCATGTGCCCCCCTATGACGTGGTACCTTCCATGAGACCCATCGTCCTGGTGGGACCGTCGCTCAAGGGCTACGAGGTAGGAGCCCATAGAGGGGAGTGGACCCAGAGGGGGCACAGACCTTTAGAAAGATGCTACAGAAAGGTTCAGACTCCAGGGAGATCCCCTGGAAGGGCCCAGATTCCCAGGGTATCTCTCCAGAAGGCTACAGACCTTCAGAGAAGCCCCCAAAGGGGCCTGACCCACAGGGAGACCCAGAAGGGTCCAGTGTGCCTCCCCCAAGACACCCCTGAGAAGGGTCTTCCCAGAGAATCCATCTAGAAGAACCTTTGGAATCAGAGACCCCATTGGAAGTTCCTCAGACCCAGAAGGAACCCCCCACTTTCCCCAGAGGCCCATTTATCTCAGAAATTAAAGAAGAAAATGGAATGTGAGGGTGTACGTACTTAGCAGCCGACCCTTCCTGAGTGGCTTTAAACACCTGACTTCCTCCCCCACCCCAACCCCCAACCTCAGGTTACAGACATGATGCAGAAAGCTTTATTTGACTTCTTGAAGCATCGATTTGATGGCAGGTAAGACCCTGGGAGCTGGCTCCGCACTCCCACTGTGGTCCTCTGCTGCTGGGGATGGGCAGGGTGGGTTTGAATGATGATCCTGGGCTTCCTTGGACTGAAATCTAGGAGGCAGGCCTGGAGCCTGGGGGCATGGGCAGGGCACTCGAGCCCACCCTGACCCCCTATTCCCCTTGCTCCATCCCTCAGGATCTCCATCACTCGTGTGACAGCGGACATTTCGCTGGCTAAGCGCTCGGTCCTCAACAACCCCAGCAAACACATCATCATTGAGCGCTCCAACACACGCTCCAGCCTGGGTGAGCCCACCCTGCGGTGTAGGAGGGGAGGGTGGAGGGGGTGCATCTCCAGAAGGGTTGGATTGTCCGTTGCCTCTTGGGGGAGGCCCCCCCTACATTCCCCCTTCCCCGTGACTCCGTGCCCCGCAGCTGAGGTTCAGAGCGAGATCGAGCGAATCTTCGAGCTGGCCCGGACCCTTCAGTTGGTCGCTTTGGATGCTGACACCATCAACCACCCAGCCCAGCTCTCCAAGACCTCACTGGCTCCCATCATTGTTTACATCAAGATCACCTCTCCAAAGGTAGGTGTGAGAGCCTGACCCTAGTGGGGACAGGAGTGCTCTGGAGTTGGGTGGCCTGTATTTCAGTCCCGGCAACTGCTTATTAACTGTGTGACCCAATCTCCCTGAGCCTTATTTTCCTCCTCTGTAAAACTCCATCAAATGGACATTGTGAAAATCGAACCTAACGTGAATGCTTAACACTTAGCAAAGGGTCTGGTATGATGTGCCCCATCATGTATTAGCTGGTATAAGTATCATGGTAGGGTCATGCAGGCCAGCCCCCTGTCTCCACTCTGGTTGACCTCCCAGCCTTGGTCCAGAAAACTGTGCTTTTTTTTGGTCACAGTGTCACCCAACCACTTGGCAGTTGGGAGGTCTTTTCTGTCATTTGATTTTGTCCCTTTTTGCTGCATTGTCCTCGCTTGGACCTTGATAGAGATGAATTGGGAGGAAGGCTGATTTACTTCTTTTTAGTGTTGCAGCTTTGTGAGTTTCCTCTCCTAGGCGTTAGTGGGGGTTTGAGAAACATGGAGGGCGAGTTCAGGTGAAGGATATGAAGTGAGAAAATAGCATTAGGTTCAAGCCTTTGCCCTGGTTGACTTACTCGTTCATTCATTCATTCATTCATTCACTTTTGTTGTTTGTTTGGTGGTTGTTTTGTTACTGAGCTTGGGATCTCTGGAGGATTTATTTGGCCTCTGAGCCTCAATTTCTTCACCTGTAAAATGGGAATTAAACTCCCTCCCTTGTTATTGTTGAGGGGATTTCAGGTAATGATGGAAAGAGCCCCGAGTTCTGTCTGATTCATGACTGACAGCCAAGGGTGATAATTGTTCCCATTTTAGAGGAGCCTGGGTGGCTCAGTCATTAACTCAGGTCATGATCCCAGGGTCCTGGGATCGAGCCCCTTTGGGCTCCCTGCTCTGTGGGAAGCCTGCTTCTCTCTCTCTCACTCCCCCTGCTTGTGTTTCCTCTCTCAGTGTGTCATTCTCTGTCAAATAAATAAATACAATATTAAAAGAAAAAAAAAAAAAAACTGTTCCCATTTTGGAACACACCCTATGAGCGGAACACCCAGGTATCCTGACCTTTCTGAGTCCTAAGTTTCTAAGGAGTAGAAAGGGGAAGATAGGATTGAAGTCCTTCCTGGGTTGGTTGGAAAGATCTAATGAGTTAATGGATAGTTATGGATACAAAAACACTTTGTGAGCTGGAAGTGACTGATCCTTCATTTCTCCCAGGGGCACTGACCGAGGTGAAGGGTGGGGACTCTGGAACCAGGGCAACCAAAAGAACCAGCACTGCTACTCCTCACTCTGTGCTCTTTTGGCAAAGTCACCTAACTTCTCTGTGCCTGTTTCCTCGCCTGCAAAATAGGGATCCTCATGTGGTGGTTGTGAGGATGACATAAGTGGATTAAGCATGCAGAACACCCGGACCTACTAAGCACTGTTTTTCTTTTCTTTTCTTTTTTTAAGATTTTATTTACTTTTTTTTTTTAAGATATTTATTTATTTATTTGACAGCGAGCGAGAGAGAGAGAGAGAGATCACAAGTAGGCAGAGAGGCAGGCAGAGAGAGTGAGAGGGAAGCAGGCTCCCTGCCGAGCAGAGAACCCGATGCGGGACTCGATCCCAGGACCCTGAGATCATGACCTGAGCCGAAGGCAGCGGCTTAAACCACTGAGCCACCCAGGTGCCCCAAGATTTTATTTACTTTTTATTTGAGAGACAGAGAGAGGGGCGAGCAGGCTCCCTGCTGAGCAGAGAGCCCGATGAGGGGCTCGATCAGGATCCTGGGATCATGACCTGAGCCAAAAGCAGAGGCTTTAACCCACTGAGCCACCCAGGCGCCCTTTTTCTCTTCTCTTTTTAAAGATTTTGTTTATTTATTTGACAGAGAGAGGGGGAACACAAGCAGGGGGAGTGGGAGAGGGAGAAGCAGGCTTCCTGTCGAGCAGGGAGCCCAATGCGGGGCTTGATCCCAGGACCCTGGTATGACCTGAGCCAAAGGCAGATGCTGGACTGAGTCACCAGGCACCCCACCCCCCTTTTTAAAGATTTTTGTTTTGAAATAATTCCAAATCTAGAGAAGGGTTGCCAGAATAGTACCAGGAACTACCATTCTTTGAATGCCCTTCACTCAGATTCAGTAATTTTTTAAACTGCTTTATTGAGATCATTCACACACCATTCAATTCAGCCATTTAAAGTATATTACTTAGTTTTCTTCAGATTCACTAATTGTGAACATTTTGCCACATTTGCTTTATGTATGTGTTATGTATATGTGTATTTATATATATTTTTTCCTTATGAATCATTTGAGAGTAGGTTGAAGATACCATACCATGTCTTTATTCCTAAGTATTTCAACCTGTGTTTCTTAAGAACCAAGGACATTAATCTACATCACCACAGTACAGTTGTCAAATTCCAGAAATATTTTAGTCCTTCATTTTTCAGTTGCCCCAATAATGCTCTTTATGGCAGTTTCTCCCTGAATCCAGGATCACGTGTTATATTTAGTTGCTTTATCTCTTTAACATTCTTTTTTTTTTTAGATTTATTTATGTATTTGAACGAGAAAGAGCTCGAATGAGAGAGAGAGAGAGAGAGAGCACAAGCAGTGGGAGGCAGAGAGGCAGAGGGAGAGGGAGAAGCAGACTCTGCGCTGAGCAGAGAGCTCTACTTTGGGCTCAATCCCAGGCCCCCGAGATCATGCCCTGAGCCAAAGGCAGATGCTTAACCCACTTAACCCAGGAGCCCCTCTCTTTCACATTCTTAAACCGGAACAGTTCCCCAGCCTTTCTTGGATTTTTACGACACTGCTGTTTTTGTTTTTTTTTTTAATATTTTATTTATTTGACAGAGAGAAATCACAACTAGGCAGAGAGGCAGGCAGAGAGAGAGGAGGAAGCAGGCTCCCTGTGGAGCAGAGAGCCCGATGTGGGGCTCCATCCCAGGACCCTGGGATCACGACCCGAGCCGAAGGCAGAGGCTTTAACCCACTGAGCCACCTAGGCGCCCCCGACGCAGCTGTTTTTGAAGAGTACAGACCACAGAATTTGTAGACTGTTCTCAGCGTGGGTTTGCTTGATGTATGCTTGCGATGAGGCTTAGGTTTTGCATTTTGGTGTGACGTGTCTTTCAAGAGGCGCGAGGTGTCTGTTGTGTCGTTGGTGACATTAAATTTGATCATTTAGTGAAGGTCATGGCTTTCTGTTTAGTTATTATTACCATTATCATTACTGCTGTGGAGATGAGAATAATAATAGTGGCTCCCTCGTGAGATATTATCAGGACTAAACCAGCTTTTCATGTGGAAAGCACAGAACAGCGCCTGTTTGCAACAAGTGTCCCATCAGAGATGGCTGTCGCTGTTCCCGTGGGATGCCTGCTTGGACAGCGAAGGCTGTAAGGATGACAGGGATCAGGAAGGTGAATCACTGCCTTTCAGGGAGCCACTTCCGAGGAGAGGCTGGCATGAGACCCAGGAGAGAGCCTGAGCATTGTGTTAGGATGGACACAGGCCTGGCAAGGTCATTTCGGAAGAGGCGGTCAGGGCTGAGAGTCATCTAGCGTCCCTCCCTCCCTCCCCAGCCCTGACACGCTGGCTCCACCAGGACCTGCTTCTCTGACGTGGTGCACTGCGAGATCCCTCTAGCCCCTCTTCTCTCCCCCAAAACCAGGTACTTCAGAGGCTCATCAAGTCCCGAGGGAAGTCTCAATCCAAACACCTCAATGTCCAAATAGCGGCCTCAGAGAAGCTGGCGCAGTGTCCCCCCGTGAGTGCCCAGACCCTGGGAAAGGGGGGATATTTGGGTTCTCCTGTTTCCTCTGGCCTGCATGAGAGACAGAGTGACCAGGAGCACCAGGGTGGGGTCTATGGGAGTGAACTGGTCTTCCGGGAAAAGAGCGCCGGACAGGCAGTCAGAGATGGCTTTTGAGCCCCAGAAGCCCACTTCTGTGTGGGGCGTCAAGCCGGCCTCCAGACTTGGTTGCCTTATATCTAAGACGAGAGGGTTGGACTGTCTGGGTGTCAAGACCTTTTGTAGTTCTGCCAGTGTCTATATCTGAGAGTCGTCCTCTTCCTGGACATCCAGAGGTTTCTTTTTAACTTTGTCCTTCAACCCTTTGACTCCACCCACTGCACCTAGGCCACACCCTCACCCCCTCGGTCAAGCCCGGCTCATCCCAGCCCCGCCCCTAACCCCGCCTCCGCAGGAAATGTTTGACATCATCTTGGACGAGAACCAATTGGAGGATGCCTGTGAGCACTTGGCCGAATATTTGGAAGCCTATTGGAAGGCCACACACCCGCCCAGCAGCACTCCGCCCAATCCGCTGCTGAACCGTACCATGGCTACTGCAGCTCTGGCCGCCAGCCCTGCCCCTGTCTCCAACCTCCAGGTACAGGTGCTCACCTCACTCAGGAGAAATCTCAGCTTCTGGGGTGGGCTGGAGGCCTCACAGCGGGCCAGGTCCGTGCCCCAGCAGCAGGAGCATGCCATGTAGGTGTCCCACCCATCTCCCCTCCTGCCCAAGCCTCGGAATTGGAGCTCAGGGAACATGGGGAAGAAGGGAAGAGGTTTATTTTGTAAAAAATGTGGTGAGTGGCAGCTTCTGGTGTCTGTGGTTTTTGATGGGATGGGACGGGGGGTGCCTCCCTGGGCCTGGCCTGTCCCATAGGACTACAGCTGCTGCCCTAAGGGCTTTTGGATATGAGGACTGATTGGGGCATTGTTATAAGACAGGTGATTAGGAGAAAAACATGGAAGACTGATATTTTCCTTCACTGGACTTCACAGCCATTTTGTTTTTATTTTTTAAATTTATTATTATTTTTTAAGTAAACTCTACACCCAAAGTGTGCCTTGAACTCACAACCCTGAGGTCAAGAGTTGCATGCTCTACCAAGGGAGCCAGCCAGGTGCCCCCTCCCCCCCATTTTAGACCCAACAGAGCAAGGGCCATTTAACCCAGAGAAACTGTCCCTTCTCTCAGAGCCCTAATCCCAGAAGTTTCCTGAGAGGGGACCCAGAATGAAGCATCTTGTATGAGTTGATGCCCTACCTTCCATCCTTCTCCCAGTGAAAGAGATTCCGGGAAAGGCCCTCCTATGGGGGCCCTGCCCTAGGCTGGACCTCCTCCCTTGGGAGCTGCTTCCCATCTCTGAGCTCACACCATTAAGTATTTGGTTCTAGATTAGAGCCAGGAGAAAGCCATGAAATCATTCTAAGACCATTGCTTTTCAGATTTGTTTTCAGTAACAGAGCTCATTTGTTCATTGAAACAACTTCTTCTTTTTTAAAATATTTTTTTATTTGTTTGACAGAGAGAAAGATCACAAGTGGGCCGAGAGGCATGTGGGCGGGGGGAGCAGGCTCCCTGGTGAGCAGAGAGCCCAATGCAGGGCTCAATCCCAGAACCCTTAGATCATGACCTGAGCCGAAGGCAGAGGCTTAACCCACTGAACCACTCAGGTGCCCCTTCATTAAAACTAATAAGGAAGCTCAGTATATAAAGTGTCCTTGCTCTGCTCAGAGGGAGCTGGTGGCTTGACTTCCATTTCACCTCCACACGGACCCCTGAAGCACTTCTGTGCCCTTCTCGCCACCTTCGGTCTCCAGAGAACAGCTTGGAAATTGCTGGTCTAATCCCCATCATGCCACCACAGAGAAACTTGGTCATAGAGAGGAGAGTCATTTGCTCAGGGTCACACAGCTTGAAGTGATGGGGATGACACTAGAACCCAGCCCTTCTTGCACCCTGCCCAGCTGCCTCTGTGGTGGCCGTGACCATCAGATCACCTTTATGTGGCATTTGGACCTGAGGGTGTTGGGCCACCTCATTGTCTCTGGGGGCAGGGGAGGGGGAGGGGTTGTGTGTGGAGGGGGTGGGGGGTGGAGACCCATCAGCTTTCCCCAGGATGCTGCTTTGGTTTTTTGCTGGGGTCAGGGCAGGAATCCTATCAATCTTGGAGACTTTGTCCTCTGGCTAGGGAATAGATGCGGGAGGCGTGGGGCTGTGGAAGCCTGTGATTAGGGTCTGGTTTGAGCTGAAGGAGCTGGGGTTAGTGAGCTCAAGCTGCAGTCCTCTTAGTATATTTGGAAAATTGGGGCAGTGACTAACTCAATCAACCACTAACGAGTGGCGATGCTAATGAGCTGTTAATGATGATTTAGCCCAAGACAGCATTAATGACGTGCATTGAGGAAGCAATGACTAATTATTCATGGGCTTTCTACCATGGTTACCGGAAGAGTTCATGGCTCCTCATGTCTTACAAAGGTTGGGTGCCTCCTGTCCCAGTAGAGGAGCAAAGGCCCTGAGGTCTGTCCTCTGGCTGTGCTGGAGAGCCCTTTGCCCAGCTGCCCACCCCCTTTAGCCAGGCTGGATGTCTTGGTGCCATCACTAACCTGCCTTGCTTTGTTGTGTCTTTCTCACCCCTGCCTGATCTGCATGGTGTGTGCTGTCCGTCTGCTAACCAGGGACCCTACCTTCCTTCCGGGGACCAGTCGCTGGAGAGGGCCACCGGGGAGCACGCCAGCGTGCACGAGTACCCCGGGGAGCTGGGCCAGCCCCCAGGCCTTTACCCCAGCAGCCACCCACCAGACCGGGCAGGCACCCTGCGGGCACTGTCTCGCCAAGACACGTTTGATGCAGACACTTCTGGCAACCGAAACTCTGCCTACACGGAGCTGGGAGACTCATGTGTGGACATGGAAACGGACCCCTCAGAGGGGCCAGGGCTCGGAGACCCTGCAGGGGGCAGCACCCCACCGGCCCGGCAGGGATCCTGGGAGGATGAGGAAGAAGATTATGAAGAGGAGCTGACTGACAACCGGAACCGGGGCCGGAATAAGGCCCGCTACTGCGCCGAGGGTGGGGGTCCCGTTTTGGGGCGCAACAAGAATGAGCTGGAAGGCTGGGGGCGAGGTGTCTACATCCGCTGAGAAATCGAGGCCACGCGGTGGGGGGTGGGGAAGGGCCCTGAGCCCCGGGGAGGTAAGGGACAGAGGGGCTCACCACCGGGGGTGTATCTTTCCTCCAGGGGGCGCTGTCTCCCTCTCAGATGCCTTCACCGGGTGTTTGGGGTTTCTTTCGTGGTAGCATTCTAGCTCCCGGGATTCCCTTAAAGCCTGGCTGTAGGTTTTCACCTACGTGGTGTGGATGGATGGGGGGATGCCCACCTTTCTGCAGTGTCCCCTTTCTCCGACTTCAGGGGGCTCTCTCCCCTCACTCCCAGAGAAAAGGTGCACTTCTTTAACTCTTTCTACTTGGGGCTCTATATAGGGGTCCTAAATGGGGTGGCCCTTTCTTTCCCCAACCTGGAGTATTTGGGAAGGGTGAGGGGGCTTTTCCTGGAGAGGGAGAGCATAGACTCCTTCCCATGAGGGCTGTCTTCCCCAAACCCCAGATCCAGGGTCCCTCCCGGTGCCCACCTGTCTCCCAGCTTCCTGGCACCATTGTCTGGTGGGTGAAAGGTAGAGAATGGAAGCCCCATGGGGAGCTTGTCTTGGGGAGTGGTCTGAGTAGAGAGTGGCAGGCATCAAATGTCCTGACCTCTGCCAGAGCCCGACCCGGACGCCTGAAGAGCAGGCAGCCAGAGACCCTGCTACCCACCCCGCCACATCCATGCCTCGGCCTTCGCCCACCCAGGAATGAGCTTTGCCTACAACCTCCCTTGCCTACTGCCATCAGAAGAGGGGGCCCCTCTGCGTCTGAGCCCCCCACCCCGTTTCATCTGGGTATGGCACCCATGGAACACTAGTCCGCCTCATTTTGAAACCAAAAAACTGCTCCTTCACTATCACCTGGAGGCCCCAGGGGAGAGGCCCGCACCACCCCAGGGGTCACCTCCGGACCTCGGATCTCCCCTGGGGGGCTTGGCTGCTGCTGCTGTTCTATTTGCCTCTTGTGATCCTGTCCTATACCCACGTCCACTCCCCCAGGAGAGGCCTTGGTACCCCCCCCCCCCGTCCCCCTGAGTGTTCCTCAGCCTAGCATCCCTCCAGCCCAGCAGCCCTGCCCCTCCCCAGCACCCAGCTGGGCCAGAGAGAGCCGATTGTGCCAACGAGGACTGGGCCCTGCCCGGCTGCCCGCCTCAGGGATGGGCCCCTCACGCCTGTCTCGCCACCTCCTGTGCCAATGTTGTCCCACCCCCCCCACTGGGGGTGGGGTGCAGCTTCCACTCACTGGTTAGAAGACATCACTGCCCAACCTCCCTCCCTCCCTGTCTGGTGTCTTGTGCCCCCATCTGTCTGTCTGTCCATCTGTACTCCCCTAGAAGTATTTGGCCACATATAAAACCGCCGTCCTGTCCTTTGCAGCCGCCTCCTGAGCCTGGTTCTTCGTTCCTGCCATGTGGCTAGCCTGGCCCCCAGTGGGAGCTGCATGCTGGGGAGTGTGAAGGGGCGGGCCTGGGAGGAAGCTGGGTCCGGAGCTGGTTATTCAACAGGAGAGAGTGCTTTGTTTTGCGGCTCTCGAGCATCACGGTCAAGGCTGATGGGAGCTATGTGGCCCGTTTCAGCCACAGCTTCCCATCAGCCCCAAGTCTTACCCATTCCCCCATAAGTAGAGCCTGAGAAAATGGAAGACTGAGGTGAAGTGGGTGTCGCAGGCATTACTCAGGGGGTGAGATCCAGTTTTTCTGCTCCTGTGGGCTCAGCTGCTGACCAGCACCTCCTGAGAGAGAGTGGCTGAGTTCTGTCCGGCGCCCTCCTCCACTGATGCCCTGGTTGACCAGCTTGGGGGATGAAAGAGGTCTACTTTGGGGGGCAGAGAATGGGGGCCCCCCCAGCCCCAGCCCGATAACATCAAGAGTGAGAAAGTCAGCAGGTGTCTGTGTCAGTTCTGTTATCACCAGCTGGCAGGATGTGGACCCCGGACTGTTGTCACCGCCGGCCCGTATATCCTGCCACACGTGGCACTCAAACCATTTCTCCACTCTCCTTGTTTCTGGCGTGGTGGACCTAGAGGACTAGAGCTCCTGGGTCCCTCACCTGAATGTTTTTGCCCTAAGTGCATGTGTGGGGGGGGGGGGCGTGTAGAGGGCAGCAGCCATCTAGATCTTCCAGGTGAGGAGTTAGCAGACCCAGGGAAAGGAAGTGGTTAAGTCCACAGGTCAGGTGGCTGGCCCAAGATCCTAGGGAGTTGATGATAAAGACTGCTGGGATTGGAGTCCAGTCTCTGCCTCCCAACCTAGTGTTCTTACCCCACTGCCTTTCAACGGAGTCAATCGTTTATTCCTGTGTTTACTTATTGAACATTTGAGTACCTACCGTGTACCAGGCACAAGTCTAAAAGGGAGCCACAGACCGACCAGGACAGCACTGTGAGCTCGCTGCTGGGAGAAGCACTGAGTTCTGCAGGAACCTGGTAGAGGGGAAATTCCCCTAGCCTGGGGAGGTCACGAGAGACTTCTCCGAGGAGGTGAGGCTTGAGTGAAGTCTAGAAGCCTGGTTAAGAGTTAACCTCGGCGGGGGTGGGGGGCAGGGAGTAAGTGTTCAAGGCAGAGGAAGCAGGTGACATGCATGGCATGTTCCTGGTACTTCACCAGCAAAGTGTGCTCTCAAGGTGGTGGTCAGAGAAGGGTCAGCAGGAGCAGATCACAGGGGGCATTGAGTCATGTGATGGAGTCTGGGCTTTGTCCTGAAGCCGCTGGGCAGACATTGAAGGCTTGTAAGCAGCAATGGCAAAGTTGTCTTGGTTGCAGTTTGGAGCATAGATTGGAGGGGCTAGCCTGGACACAGCTGCGGTCCTCCGGGTAAGAAACAAGGTGGGGCTGCACTAGACCACAGCAGTGGAATAGGAAAGGAGGCAGTAGCTGCCAGAGACAGCAAGCAGTTAGAATCCAGCGCTCTTGGAGAGCAATTGGTGGTGGCCAGTGAAAGAGAGGGATGTGTCTGGGGGTAACTGTGGGTGACGGTCTTCTCGGACATAGAGGAAGCAGGTGGAAAAACCAGGTTAGGGGCAGAAACAATGTCAAGCTTTGGACAAGGCAGGCTTACAGTGCCTGTGGAAGGACACCCAAGAGGAGAAGAACAAAAGGCAGCCGGGGGCTTAGTCTGGAGAATCAGGGAATTGCAGAGAGCTCCATCTGGGGATGGACCCCGATCTTTTGAATCAATGGCAGGAATTATTAACTTCAGTTTACAGATAAAGTTCAGTGAGGCTAAGCAACGTCCACAGTTACACAGCTATGGAGCAAGGACTTGAACTCAGATCTTTGAAGTTCAAGTTCTGCGGTGCCTATAAGCCCCAAGTCTCATGCCGATTCCCCTGCTCCGGCTTTTGCAAGGGGAGGAGGGTTGGGGAGGAAGAAGCAGGTGTCTGAGTATGTTTGTCTCCTTTTCATGTGCCTTCTGCCTGAAATTGTGTTTTCCCGGAACTGGCAGGCGGGGGCATTTCTAGGTGACTTAGAAATGTTGAGAGATGAAGAAAGAGAGATTCTTGTCTTTTGGTAACCACAAACCCTCAACTGATGATCATTCAGCACGGTGGTGGTTGTCAATATGTGAGGATTTCAACAACCATAAAGTCAGCTGGGATTCGGTCTAGAGAGACTGGGGTACTGGGGTTCCCACCACCTCAGGGATTTGGGAACTGAGGCACTGGGGACCCCTCCTGTTGGGGACCACTGGACCAGTAAGTAGCAGCTTCTTCTTCTTCTTCTTCTTCTTAAGATTTTATTTGTTTATTAGAGAGAGAGAGAGGAGGCACAAGCATGGAGAGGGCAGAGGGAGAAGCAGACTCCCTACTGAGCAGGGAGTCCAATGCGGGGCTCCATCCCACAACCCTGAGCTCATGAGCTGAGCTGAAGGCAGCTGCTGAACCAACTGAACGACCCAGGTGCCCCTGACCCATAACTTCTGTCCAGCTTCTGAACTGAGGTCAGAGAGGCCTCAGTCCATTGTGTGGCTGAAGGTTTTCCCAACAAATCACAGAAGCTGATCTGGGACCTCCATGGCCCGGAAGCAATGGGTGTTCCAGGTGGTACCTTAGAGAAAAATCTTGTCTTAGCGCCAATAATCACATCCTCAAGAAAATGTGCCTTCCTACATACTGTCTCTCAGAGTTTTGTTCTGGTTTTATTTTTTGATGTTTATTTTTGGTGTTTATATCTCTTTCGCACTAGACGGTAAAGGCTCCAAAAGACCCAGACCAGGTCTGTTTTGTCTGCTTGGCCCATTTCCTAACTCCTGACTCACATTTGTCAAATAAATGAATGAATGCCCCCTAAGACCCAAGCTCTAGGCCTGGCGGCAGAGGCAGCTCTCGTCTGTTGACGGACTGTGCTCCAGCTAGCAGAATGTCACTTTCAATTCCGCAATTGGTGGTGGTAGTTGGGAGGGAGGGGCAGGATGCACTAAGGGGTTCCTTTCCCCCCCAGGAAACAGATGGTTAAAGTGCTTAACGTGTTGCTGCTTCCCCCAGCACCCTCTGCACCCCCATTCTGCTGCACCCAGCGTTCCTTCTTTCCTGGGGCTGAAATGGGCTCTGGTAGTCAATTCTCCTTCCCTCTAACTCCAGGCACCAAGGCGGTTGAGGTGAGAATTCCTTATTTAGCTGACTGTTTTTCCTCTGCGCTCTCCATAGACTTCTCAGCCTTCTTCATGCCCCGTCAACTTGTGCTCATACTTCTTTAATGCTTGAGACACCATCTCTCAGGCTCTAGCATAACTCATTCTACTTCACTCCAGTAGCAACACGGTCCTACTGTGTGCCAGGCACGGGACCAGCCTGGGAGTCGGGGAGGGGGGCGGAGAACAAAGGTGAGCAAGACCCGAACCCCACCCTCCTGGCCTCAGGGCTGATTGGTGGAAACAGGCCAGTCTCCAGTGCCAGGGTGGAGAGAAGCCCCATTTGTCTGGAGAAAAATGTCAGGTGAGGTGGCTGATCCAAATCCAGTGGGCACTAGGGACTCACTGAAGGTTTATGAGCTGTGGAGTGCCAGGCTCTGGGCTGGGCTTTATGTCAGTGAATAGGGCTGTGCTGAGTCAGGGGGAGGCAGAAGAAGGGAGAGGATCAGAGGTTTTCCCCTTAGTGGAGGGGAGCACTAATGCGCTGCGGGAGGACCATGGCAGTGTGGGGGCGGAGGGAGTTGATTCTCCTGTGTGATCACTGACCTCTCCTAACTGTTCCCTCAGCCTGAGGTGGGTTTGCCTTCCCACTTCTCTTTTTGTTTTCTGGTTTTTCCCAGTTTAAGCAAAGAAGGAAATTCACAACTAAAAGAGTCCCTTCGTCCTTCTCCCACCTCCAGCGCTGCTCTCTTTGGCTCGGGCTCTCTTCTGCTGGCTCTTGGCATCTGGTACCCCTCTGTAGGGTCTCTGACTGAAAGATCTCTCTTTTTGCTCTGTCCCTATCCTCAGATGTCCATCCCCCGGAACTGGCAGCTGTGCCTGAGCAGTCGGTTTGCTAGTGAATTGTAGAAGCGGTACGGATTTATTCCTAGAAGTTGCCTATCACCAAGGGACCTCCAAAAGGAAGGGAGACCTTGCCCTTTCTAAGGGAACTCACTTTGAGTGGGTCTGGAAGAGCCCTAATGAAATCTCTAGTGAAACCGCTGGAGATCCAGCTAGGGCTGGAATATTCTCCTGGCAGAGAGGATCAGTGACCCCTCTGCTCCACACAGCCGGCAAGTGCAGAATGGAGGGATTTGCTTCAGTCTAGTGCCCAAACATGACACTTGGAGAAGGGACAGCTGGGACCTGGTAGTGGGTCACTGTGCTGGGCCTCCTTGATGCAGTCAGGGAGCAGGTCACCCACAGAAACTCTAGAGTTTTCTCAGGGCAAAGGGGGGGTGATGTGGAGTCTGGACCCCATTTTCCTTGCTCTAGACAAGTAGCCTGTTCGCTGTCGTTGTGACATTCATAGTATCCGCGAGGGGCCAATGTCCCAGGGGATTCCCGGGTCCCGCAGGTGACTCGTCGGGCTTCCGTGACTTCATAGGCAAAACTCGCTCGGCCCTCCCCGGGGGCGGGGTTCTAAGCACCCTGGCTCGACCCGGCCCCCGAAGGTGCTGAGTCTTGCCCCTCCCTAGCCCGGGACGCGCCATGGGACAACTGATCGCCAAGTTGATGGGCGTCTTCGGGAACCAGGGTAAAGGGCGCACAGCGCATTCAAGCGACCGCTTTGATTCGGCTCCCACCCGGGGCTCCCTGAATCCGGGGTCGGGGCGGATGCGCTGGGGGACCTTGGGCTCCGAAGATCCTGCGTGGGCGCTCCTTGCAGGCTCCCCTTCATAGCCCCTTCCCGCCCCCTCCCCTCCTGCTCCTCGCGGGTGGCGCGCTTCGGTGCACACCGGGGCGCAGGGCTCCGCGAGCCTCCGTCCCCCTGACTAAAAGGGGGTTTTAAAAGGGTTTCCTGCGATCGTGGCTCTTTCTCCAGACCCCTTCTCTTGGCAAGCCCAGGGCGCACCGGACATTTCGGACAACCGCTTTTCTGGAAATGTGGAGCGAGGAAGGCTCAGCAATCATTTCCAATGTCCGGGAGTGCCGCGGTGTCCGGGGTCGGGGAGGAAACCTGGCCTGTTGGGTTTTGGTCGGGGAGGGGTGCAGGGGAGCAGAAATGGTACAGTGAGCAGAGGTCTCCCAGCTCGCTGGAAACACTCGTCTCCTTCTTGGGAACCCCGGTGGGGCACTCAGTACCTTTGGTTACTTAGTTTGGCCCTGACCGTGCCCTTCCCCCCGCCCATGCCTCCAGAGCACAAGGTTATCATCGTGGGACTGGACAACGCGGGAAAGACCACCATTCTCTACCAGTTGTAAGTGACTCTCGGGTGGAAAGAGGTGGGGGTTGGCTCTTTCCACCAGACTGACAGACATTTGGACCAATCATCCTTCCCAGGGTTCCCAGGTTTTCCAGTAGCCAGGAGGAGTGATCGTGGGGGAAGTTATGTGATCTTCCCGGCAGGGTGACCCTTCAGGTCTGTGGCCGCTCGCCGGCATTCGAATCTTGCCCGGTATGGGCGACCCTAATGGTCCTCACCGTCCCTCCCCTTACCCCCCCACCCCCACTTGCCCCTACCAGACTCGGTTGCAGGCCAGAGGCTGTCAGAAACTGACTTCCTGCCTCCCTGCTCTTCGCTCTCCCTAGCGGTGGGTCCCACCTTTTAACTCCTGCACCCCACCTTTGCCGCTTAACTTTCTCCCCTTCTTCAAACCCAAAGGGGAGGGCCAGTTTTGAGTCAGGGTGAGCTCCGTAGCTCCCCATCTAGAAGGGTCTGGCACGTGTGCTGAGTAATTATCCATCGGAGCTCTTCCCAATATCCGCCCCTTTGGAACCTCCAGAGTATTTACTTAGGAAAATTTTCCCCTGAAAAAGAAATATATGCAAATGTTTATCTTAAACCAGAAGAAAAGAGAGCATTGAACATTACAAGCACGCAGAGTGAAAAGTAAGTTTCCCAATCAGCCCAGACGCCCAGATCTTCCAGAGATGCCCCCTACATATAAAAATGTGTGTGTTCTCTCTGCATTTTAACAAGACTCCCAGGTGATCCAGCTGCACATTGCTGTTTGGGGACATGGCTCTAATATGACTCCCATCTCTGGGGTCCGCGCCAGGACAAGGCTCAGTCCCACTCCCACCTGCACTCCCCTGTGACCAGAGACTTAGCCAACCCGGGCCGAGTTGTTCTGAGTTAGATCTAGCCTGACTCGGGAGCCGAGGGCTGGAGGACCCAGAGCTGGGAGCAGAATGGGCTGAGCTCTTGGTGGTCTCTCCTCCCTCCCCAGCCTGATGAATGAGGTGGTCCACACATCTCCCACCATCGGTAGCAACGTGGAGGAGATCGTTCTGCGGAAGACTCACTTCCTCGTATGGGACATAGGGGGGCAAGAGGCTCTCCGCTCCACCTGGAGTGCATACTACTCCAACACCGAGGTGAGCTGCAAGCTGGGGCTGCAGGGGCCTGGAAGGCTGCTTGCTGTGTGACTTGAGCCTGTCACTTCCCCTCTCTGAGCCTTCCTTACCCGACTCTGTGAGGCGGAGATTGTAATAATGATTGCCCCAATGGCTGTGAAAATTAAAACAAAACAAAACCGCTAACACCTGTGTTTCAAATCCTTAATGCAGCAGTGTTTTGTTAAAATTTGTGAATACCCCTTGGCAGCTTTGCTTGCTGGCAGCTTTCTGTGTGATGCCCTCCGTGGCGTAGGCCCTTGGTCTCTGGGGGGCCTTCCTTTCTCACTCTGGCACCCGTGGATTTGGTGGTTTGCTTCCCGGAGTGAGACTGACTGCGAATTTCAGCACCGCCACTCACCAGCCGTGTGTCCTAGGGCAAGATCTGCCGTCTCCCTGAGTCCATCTCATTTGTAAATGGTACTAAGCCTGGTCCAGGGGCACAGGGCAGTGCTGGGAACCGAACGCTGTCCCCAACGCCCATGACATAGCATTGCCTCTGGCACGCGATCCGAGTCGTGCTGTGTTCCCCCACCGTCTGGATGGAAAAGGGAATGAAAACGGGACTTGAGGGCAGTGAGAGGTTGAGACCAGACCAGTTCTCTGTGGGGCTTACATCAGGGCGGTGCAGAGGCCTGGTCGGGAGCACAGTGGGCGGGAGACGCGTTCCTCCCAGGAAAAGCCCACGACTCACCGCTGCCCTCTGCTGGCCAGTTTGTTATCCTCGTGATTGACAGCACGGACCGGGACCGGCTGCTGACCACTAGGGAGGAGCTATATAAGATGCTGGCCCACGAGGTAAGGCTCCCGAGGTTGGGAGAGGGCCCCGGGGGGACTAGCTGTGGGACCTCAGCCTACTCACTTAGCCTCTCTGAGCTTCGTTCCTGAGTCCCCTGTATCTGAGAGCCACTACCCCAGCTGTCTGGACAGGGCTAATTTCTCCCAGATGAAGGGCCCTAATGCCCTCAGCACAACTGATCGCAGAAGCCAGAGCTACTGGTCCAGGTCGTGAGCCCCCTTCTCCCTCACCGTGGGACTTCCTCCCCTCACACAAGTCACTTCACTTCTCTCAGTTTTTCCAAATACAAAATGGGGAGGATCACCAAATTCCTGCCTCATCAGACTGTCGTAAGGATCACAGAACTGGGGGGCAGGCAATCTGCGAGCTGTCGGTGTCCGCGGGTGTGGTTGCCCTACGTTGGGTACCACGGGGCATGGGCTTCTTCTGCAGGGACAGCAGGGGGCTAGGGAGGACTTAGGGGGCAGGGGGAGGGGAAGCTAGGCCCTGGCAGGCGGACTGGGGCTGGGTTCCTCTGTCCACAGGCTCTGCGAGATGCTTCTGTCCTAATCTTTGCCAACAAGCAGGATATGAAGAACTCCATGACCACCGTGGAGATCTCTCAGTTCCTCACTCTGAACGCCATCAAAGACCACCCATGGCATATCCAGGGCTGCTGTGCCCTCACCGGGGAAGGGTTAGTGGCTCTCCACCTGGATATCCAGGGTCTGGCCCAGTCAATGAACAGCTGACCATCAGAACCTTCTCCTGTTTCTCCCCTGTCAGAATCTGGCTCACAGGCGAGCACCCTCCCACAGCTGAGATGTGGGCAAGCAGTGAGCGAGGCAGAGTGCCTGCTCTTGGGAAGCTTATTCTAGTGGGGAGAGGGGTGACCCTCCACCTAAGCACAAACATTTCGGGTACTGAGAAGTGCCATGCAGAGAATGAAATTGGATTAACAGCGATGGAGGGGGCAACAATTGGTCTGAGTTAGCTGTGGTGGTCAGGGACAACCTTTGGGCTGAGACCTGAAGGGAGAGGAGAAAGCCATAGGAAGATCTGGGGGCCAAGCCCTCCAGACACAAGTCATAGACCCTTTCTGACCTTCAGTTTTCTCATCTGCAAAGAGGAGGGTGATTATACTGACTCTCTCTTAGGGTTTCTGTAGAGAGCAAATGGTATCACTCATTCAACATTTATCGAGCACTGACTCTGGGCCAGGCACTTTTCTAGGCACCAGAGAAACAGCAGTGAACAAAACACAAAACCCCTGCCCTCATGGGGCTTACATTCTGGTGGGAGGGAGCTGACAATAAACAACAAAAATAAGAAAAAGCTACAGTAAGTTAAAAGTGGCAAGTGTTTGGAAAAGATCAAGTGGGAAAGGGAGATTGAAAGTATGTGGGCAAATGTTGCAAAGGATGTGAAGGAGCTAGGTCACGGTCACATAGAAAGGGCCTCTCGTCAGTCTTGGAAAGTTCTCTTTCCTCTTTCTCGAGTGGGATCGCAGCAGGCTGGGGACCCAGGTGTCTGGAGGCTGGAGGGAGGTCGGTCCAAGGAACCACACATTTCTGGTAGTTCCCTTGCTGTTCCCTCCTCCAATCCACATCAGTCCCCTCTGCTAGACTGTAGGCCCCAGAGGGCATGTCTGTGTTTTCACCAGTAACCCCGGCCCCTAGCCCAGGACCCAATGTGTAGTGGGTAATCAATCCGTTTATACTTTTTGATGGAGAGAAGGGATTTAACTAATCCATCGGCTCTGGGTTGGGGCTGGCGACTTGGAGGCCATCATCCTCATGGGATATACTGATCTGTGGGATATACTCTTCCATCTTCCCTGCAGGCTGCCCGCGGGGCTCCAGTGGATGCAGTCTCGGGCCACTGCCAACTGATGTCCTGACCTGAGGCCAACCAGAAACTCTGGGGGGTTTTGCTTGGACTGTGTGGGTGGAAAACGCAAGTGACGATTATTTTCTACGGTTCTCTGATGGGAGCTGGGTCAGCTATGGACAGTGAGATTGCCGAAGTCCACCTGACCAATCCTGCCATTGACGGGCTAAACTGCCCACCCCGACCCGCGGCAGACAGGACAGCAGAAGAGCTGCCCTTCACCCTGGGGAGGTGTCTTTGGAGGCACAGGCAAGTCCTTAGATGTGTTGAGGGATTGGGAAGTGGAGCCCCGTCCCCTCAGCCTGCAACCTCTTTGAGGGGAAAAAAATTGGGGATAGAGTAGGAGACCCGTGGAAATCCTCTTTATTTCCTAGAACCCCACCTCCTATCCCTCGATTCCCACCCCAGTTTTCTGGCTCCTTAGCCATCTTTGAGCAAAGGAGATTCCAGAAAGGCAAAGGGGGCAGGCGCAGAGAAAGGAGGACAGAGCCAAAAACTGGTGGGAAGGGAGAGGAAGAAGGACGGGACATCCCAGACGGGGACAGTCCCTTGCACTGTGGGGAGTTCCACTCCTCCCATGCCTTTCCTTTCCCTCTGAGATGCTGGCTTGGACCACAGCTTTTGAGAGTTAAGCCATCCCATCCTTTGCCCTCCAGTCCTTCCAGTGTGAATCCCACGCCTCCCAGATGTCTCCAGTTCCTACAGCGTGCCTATCTTGGCTGTCTTTTGTAACGATTTTTTCATTGTTTTAGAATTTTTATAGTGCTCGCTTCGGCAGCACATATACTAGAATTTTTATAAAAGAGTAATAAATGCTGTTGAAAACCGCTCACTTCTTATTTCTGCTATCTGTGCTTTAAACTGGCTTTTGTTTTTTGTACATGGCATCAGGTCTGCAGAAATCCTCCTGGGAAATGGAGGGGGTACTGTCTCAAGGGTCCACTATGCTAGGGGACTGGCTGGTTCTTTGGTCCTGGGCTCTCCCACCCCTCTGCCAGGTAACTGACTCCTGGCTTGCTGGGACTGGGAGCTTTCGGCTCTCCCTGGGTCTGGGGGTGGGCGTGGCTTGATGCTGACTCAGGGAGGAGGGGAGGAGGGGCCCTTGGGGATTGGAAAAGCCCACGAGTCCTCTGGAGGTAGAGCTGGAGACAGGATGGAAACCCAGGCTGTCCATCTGTACACAGGGAGCCCTGCTTTTACCCCGTAAGACCTGAGATGGTTCTGGAGTCCATGGGTTTCTCTCCTTCCCAATTCAGGTAGTGGACATCTTGGAGACAGTCTGGACTCAGTTATAGAAGGTCCAGGAATCCTTAATCCTGTGGTTTTCCTGGATGGTGGAAAAAGAATTCAGCAATTCTAGCTATCCCCATTCAGTCCACAACCTGTTCTTTTCATGAGGTCATTTTGACGCAACTCTCGTGTCGAAACAATTTAATATTTTCCTTATACTACAGAAACCTATTTCAAAAGGAAACCAGCGATATGGCGGGGGTATAGCTCAGTGGTAGAGCATTTGACTGCAGATCAAGAGGTCCCCGGTTCAAATCCGGGTGCCCCCTCTCCACGCCAGATTTTTCGTGTTTTCTTGTCCACTGGTCCATCTCTCAAAGAGCCCTGGCAGGGGAGAGGGGATGCGAGATGCGATGTCGGGACCTGCCACCCCATTTTGCAGGCAGGCGACGGTGGAGGCTTGGCCGGCATATCCGTGCGCTCAGCCCGCGCGTGCGTGTATGGGTGGGTTGCAGTGAGAGGGTGAGAAGCTGCTGGTTAACCCCAGGTGGACAGCCCAGACTGCGCACTCCCGAAGTGCTAGGGCGGAGGGCGGCGCACCCTCAGGGGGCCCTGGCCAGCGACCCCAACGGCTCTGCCCGGGGAGGGAGGCCCAGGACAAGGTCCTGGCTTGGCCTGGGGAAAGAAGAACCAGAGAACCCTGCCTGAGCGTGCAGGACGGAGAGAGGGGAGCCAAGATGCAATAAAGGGGCTCCGACAGGGCAGGAGAGGCGGACCTCGGTGCAGGGAATGTCCCCGAAACCAGGGATCTCGAAAAATCTCGAGGGATCTCCCCTTCCATTTCCAAACTCCATTTTGCTTACACCATTCAGTAGAAATCTTAAGCTCAGAGCTTCGGGAAACAAGTTCTGTATCCAGGCGAGAAATCTTTTGAGACTATATTATTTCCAACTTTTATAAACATTGGATACCACTTCTTTTCACGAGCTCATCACAGCGCCTGCGCAGTCATAGGACTAAGAGGTTACTGCGCCCAAGCGTCAGCAGAGGGGGTATAGCTCAGTGGTAGAGCATTTGACTGCAGATCAAGAGGTCCCCGGTTCAAATCCGGGTGCCCCCTGCGTAGTCGTTTTTACTGAGCCACAAAGCTCCATTTCTCTGTGTCATTTTCCCTTTTTCCATTTTATGTTGACATTGCCTTCGCCATCTCTTTTGACCAGACGACAATTGGTGCAAGAAAGACGCGAGACAGTGCAAGAAGCGAGAATTCTCAAGCGATGGATCTTAAAATGTGGTCCCCAGACTAGCACCACCACCTGGGAATGTGTTAGAAATGCAGATTCTCGGCTTCTTCCCGGAACTATTGAATTAGAAACCCGAGGGTGGCGCTCAGAAATTTGTATTTTTATTAAGCCCTCCAGGTGATTCTGATGGGCGCGCAAGTTCCAGAGGCTTACGTTTAAAAAAATTTACACGTCTCTTGCTTGGGATTATTTCCAAGTTGCTGTTTTTAGTCCGAGCCTTTAAAGAGACCGTGTAAGACAGACGGCGGCTCCCCACTTGACCGCTAGAGGGCAGCAAGAAGCCGCCGCTGGAAGCGGCGGCCTATTCCTGTTTGAGAGTCGGCAAAATCGGGATTTGAATTAGACAACAAGAAGAACTTACAGACAGGCCTTGCCTTGTCTATCTTAAAGGATTAGCGTTTAGGGCTGGAGGAGGTCGTCTGAGAGATTAGGGGGGCTTTGGTTCTTGTTTCCCTTCTCAGTTGCTGTCTTTGGCCTCAGTGTCAGGGAACCCCCCTCTTCGAGCCCACACTTCTGTTCCCGCGCGTATCCGTCCTCCTGGGGAATTCCTTCAAGAGCTCTCCGTGTCCATCGCCTACCTGTCCGCGACTGTCCAGTTCCTAGGTCCCAGCCCCGTGAGAAACCAGGTGTCCCTCATCCCTCATCCTCCCACCCTGGAGTGCTCCAGCTCCTCGCCATCTCACGAAGTAGGTCAGGGGAGGGAATCAGCACCTTCGTGTCCTGACCTGATTCCCCGCCGTCTATTAAATCTCCTAAATTGTGGGTATTTTTATTCTGTCCTGAAAGAAAATGAAAAAAAAAAAAATAAAAATAAAAGGTGATCTATTCCCCAGAGTCTGTCATAAGGTGGTGGCAGGTGGGGTGAGACGTCTTCGTGCTGGGGGGGGGGGGGTAGACTGGCTTTGAGGATTGATAGGGACCCTGAACAGGCCTGGGGTCCCCAAGAGAGAAAGGTGGCCTCGGTTACCTTCTGGGGTTAAGGGGAGGTCCCGGCTGCCCTCTACCACGGTGTCCACCAGGCTGATGGGAAAGACGGTGCTGGGAACTGGGGTGGGGGAGTGGTGATGGGGAAAAGGGAGAGGAGCCCCGGGGAGGGGAGTGGCATTCAGGTCTCTGTTGGCGAGAGAAGCTGGGGCGGGGGTGGTCTGTGCTGCAAGGGGAGATTCCTGGGGTGGGGATGGGCATCAGAAACCCACAGAACTCTGAGGAACAGCCCAGAAAGTCGGAAAGCCTGGTAGAGCTGGAGGAGGGGGTGCGTATGGCAGGAGTGCACCGCCCGAGGAAAGGGGCGCCTGTCCCTTCCTGCACACACCCCCCTCCACGGTCTTGTCTCAGCGGCTTTCCCCGGGGAAGGGGGGTGAAGAGGGGAAGAGAGGCAGCAGCTAAGGTGCGGGGTGGGGGCCGCTTCTCCCAGCCCAGGGTCCCCCGCCCTGTCCCCTACTCCGCCCCCAGCCACCACCCCCCCTCCAATTCCGCCGTGGGAGCGCTCCGGGAGGGCTGGGAGGACCCGGGAAGACTCTGGGAGCGCTCAGGAGGCGCCGCGCCCCCCCGCCCCGCCCCCTCCCCGTCCGCGCTCCGGGAGGCCGCCGCTCTGCTCGCTCGCCGCCGGCCCGCGCCCGCGCCTCTCCCGCCGCCCCGCCGGGCCCAGTGCTCCGCCGCCTCCTCGCCGCCCGCCCCTCGGCGCGCCAGCCCGGGGGACTGCGCTACCGGAGTCCGGCCCCTCCCTCGTCCGGGACCGCGGCCCGCAGCGGGCCGGGGGCGGGTCCTGGCACCCACCATGCGGGCAGAGCTCTGGCTCCTGGTGCTGGTGTTCAGGGAGGCTGCCCGGGCGCTGAGCCCCCTGCCCAGAGCAGGTAGGACTGGCGGGAGTCGGTCGGGGTGGGCGGGGGGGCGGGGAGGGAGCAGGCAGGCGGGCGTGGGCAAGGCCAAGTACCCACCGGCCCGCGTTGTCCGGTGGGTGGGGGGACTGTCCGCGGAGGGCCAGGAGCTCCGTGGGTTGTGGCAGGTGGACAGGGACCCACTTTCTTAAACACATCGGGTGTGCGAGTGAGGGTGGAGGCATCAGACACGATGCCCCTCGCCTCTCCTTCCCTCCTGGAAGGACACCAGAGGGACCCCAGTAGAGGGGGCTACATAAGGCAATGGGCTCTGGCCCCAAAGAGGACGGTAGGGGAGTCATAGGGACCCCTCGTCACACTGAGGGAGGCTGAATTCTGATGAGACGGAGAGTCTGGGGTGCCTCCTGCCCAAGCTTTGCCACCTCCTCTTCCCGCCCCCTAGGTCCCAGCCAGCCCCAAGCTGACCCAGGTTAAATCTGAATCCATTTCACATTTGGGGGCTGGGTGGGAGCAGCCAGAGGGATGGTGGAGACCCAGCATCTCTCCTAGAGGAAGCTCTGTAGCAGCCTGTCCTACCGCCTTCCTCTCCCTGTTTGGAGCCTGGAGAACCCTCTGGGGCTCAGGAAGCAGCAACTTGCTGCTCCCCCATTCCCCAGTCTCCAGGACCCTCCTGTCACTCTCGCTCTGCTGTCCTGGTGGCCTTTGGCCATCAGCTGCTCTAGCTCTGGATGGGGGGGGGGAGCAGGGGCTCCTCTTGGCACACTCCTCTTCCCTACACTGGTTCTCCATAATCATCTCTCCCACCTGGAAGTCCTTTCTGAGGTCTACCTTGAGTCTCTCCTATTATCAAAAAACATTATTCAGCATGTAATTTTATATTACCTTCCTTTCTCCTCAAGCACCCAGACTTCTCTGGAGTTGGGAGGTGGGTAATTTGCAGTCTAGCATCTTGACAGCTAGAATTGAGGAGATAGAACTTTATGCCTCGGGGACATAGGTGTCCCTTAAATGGGATGGGGCAGGGTCATGGGCTTGTCCTGGGAGATGCTGCAGCTGGGCTGCTGTGTCTCTGGGGTGTGCTAGCCCCGGGCATGGCATCTGTGACAGTGTTCTTGACTTCAACGGACTTGTGTGTAGACGAGACAGGCCTGGGTCCCTGTGGAGAAGGAGCATGGGGAAGGGTGCCGGTGGTGGAAATGCAGGCAGAGAGCAGTGGAAGCTGGTTATGGCAAAAGGCCGGTGGTACAGAAGCACCAGTTTTCAGGGAGACCACACAGAGAAGACCCGGAGACTTGGCTTCTTGTCCTCACATCTAACTTGCTGTGTGACCTTGAGCAAGTTACTTTCCTTCTCTGGGCCTATTTCGCCACTTCTAAAGTGAGCTGTGAGCAAAACCTTCGACTCTTGGTGGGATTATGAGAGGTTCTTTTTTTTCCTTTTAAGGATTATCTTTCCTTTTTGGATTTGTTATGATCTATGTGGGTAACTGGCAATTTGAAAAAAATCTATATAAAAGGGAGAGGTTGGCCAGGTCAGTTTTTGAGGTCCTCTGCACCCCAAACTTGGTGAGACCTTCTGAACTCAGGATGTGACTAGGAGGATGAGGGAGGGCTCTGGACCCCTGACTGAGTTGGGAGAACCATGGAGAGGGGTGGGGAAGGGGAATTGGGAGATAAGGAGCCTGTGCTGGGAGGTGGGGGGAGGTGGCCAGCCTGGGGCCTGGCTGAGAGCTGCCTCTTCAGAGTCGGTTTGGGGTAGTAGATGCCTGGGGAGGCCAGAAAGAGAGGGGCAGGCAGAGACTTGAATCAAAGCTCTAAGTCGAGGACACCCTGTCTTCTGGGCTCTGCCAGAGACTCAGCCAGGAAAAAATGGACTTTCTCTGTGGCAGGAGAGGTGGGTTGGACTTCAGGAAGTGCTTGGGAAACCAGAGGGGGCAGCTGCTGACTCTCAGTCCAGTGTTTTTCATTTGTTTTTGTTTTTTTTGTTTTTTTTTTTCCACCAGGCCTGGCTACACTGGAGGAAAGGCCTGGGTGGAGGCGAAGGTGGGGGTGTCTTCTGGGAAGAAGAGATGTGTGTGTGGGGGGCAGGACATTCTAGGAGAGGGCCACCAAGGAGGGACAGCCTGGCTGGGATCAGTGGTGGAGCCCTGGGGCCTGGGGAAAGGGCATCGGGGAGCTAGATGTGAAGGAGTGCCATCCAGCCCCAACACTCCAAGCTCTCTGGGGTGGGGGTGGGGTGGGGGTGGGGTTCAGGGGAGCCTCAGGAGGGAACTGAGATCTCCCCTCCCTCTTGATGGGTTGGTTGGTTTGGTGGAGCCTTGAAACTTCTTCCAGAATTAGAACAGGAGCAGGAGAAAGATGAAGAAGCCAAAGATACAGTCAGGAGGTGAGGAAAGACCGCAAGAGGCTAATAGACAGTCAGATGGACAGACAGGAAGATGGCCTTTGGATGCATGGGGCATGGCAGGGGCAGCAGGCTCTGGCCCAAGGGGAACAGGAGCTGCCTAAAATACACAGAGAAAGAAGCAGCAGCTGGAGGGCTTGTCTTTGGCCTGGGAGTCAGGAGATCAGGCCCAACATCTATCCCTCTGGCCATCCTGAACTTCCTCCTTTCTCCGCACCTGGATTTCCTCTTCTATAAAGTGGGGTTTGGACCAGATCGTGTCTAGGGTCTCTATAGCCATGATTCTGCCGCATCCCTCAACACACCCAGGCTGTGGGACGTTGGTCTTCAAGTCCAGGTGTTGGTTAGATCAAGGGCCACATCCTCAGAGAGGCCCACCATGATGGCTCTGCCCAGGGGAGCAATAAAGCCCAACCCTTTTGTCTGCACTCATCAGCATGTCACATTGTCTCATCCACCACTTCGTTCGTTCGTTCGTTCATTCATTCATTCATTTACGTGTCTTTTCCCACTAGAATCTTCTGGGGCCCAAGGGTTGTGTCCACCTGTTCACTGTCGCCCTGGCATCCGGCGCAGTGTCCGGCACACAGTAGGGCCTCAACGAGTGTGTACTGAACAAGTGAGCGAAGCAGGTGGTCACGGACCCCAGACTCTCCCTTTGAGAGAAACTCACAGAAAGCCAAGCTCTTCTCTCCTTTCCTCTTCTCCTCTTGGTGGTCCCTTCCTGCCAGTTCCCTGCGCCTCCCTCCCTCTCCCCAAGGGAGGGTCCTCGGCGAGAACTTCAGTGGGTTTCCCAGCAAGAGGAGGCCGCTGAGGGCTTTGTAACTAGGATTTTTGTAACAAGATTTGTAACAAGATTTCAGTTCAGGGTCTGGAGACTCTCTCAAGCCCCTAGGAAAGAAGGCCAGGGGACTTTTCTGGGGGCTCTGCACCTATCATTTTGTTAAAGACTTGAAAACAACTGCAAGTGTAGGTTTTATCATTCCCGTTTTACAGATAAGGAAACTGAGGCTTAGAGAGCTTATGTGATTTGTCCAATGTCACAGTCAGTAAGCAGTAGATTCGGGGTTCATCCCCGAGCTTGTATGACTCCAAACCTGTGCTTTTTTCTTGGGGCCTGCATCCCGGGGGAAGGGTGTTCTCAGCCTGTGGGTCTTAAGTACTCAGGGGCTTTTGAAGATTCCTTCCCTCCCTCCCTTCCTTTCCTCCTTCTCTTTCCTGCCCCCTCCCTCCCTCCTTCCCTCCCTTCCCTGCCCCTTCTACCCTACCTCCCCGGATCCCTCCCTCCTTCCCTCCATCCTCCATCCATGCTTACCAAGCACTGGCTCTGTGTCGGGTATGGGGAGCCTGCAAAAGCAACTGCGTGTGGGGATCAGAGCTGGGACGGTGCAGCTAGCCTTTGCGGTGACAGGGGAGAGACGTCCGGGGATGCTTTGGAAAGAGGTGCCATCTCATGGCACTGGAAAGATGAGCAACGGCTCGTCAGTAGGGTTCATTTATGGGGCAGAGTGGTCCTGGCTGGGAAAGCCCATCCGTGCGAGGCCCAGTGGCCAGAGTCAGCCAGGCTGGGTCCTGGAGAGGGCTTTAGGGAGACAGGAGGCTGGAGGAGGGAGCAGGGATGGGGTCACAAAGGGCCTTGGGCTGGAGGGCTGAGGGGGGGAGCTGGAAGCCTGGGAGGGAGGGAATCAAGTTTGTCCTGGGTGTGCGGGAGATTCCCTCGAGGGCATTAAGGGTGGTGACTACAGTGACTCCTGGATTGCCTGCTGGCTGTGGGGCAGAAAGGGCAAGCTGGGGTGGCGGGTGGTTCTGCCAGGCCCTGGGGCTGGGCATGACATGGCCTCCTGAAGTCAGCCCACAGCTTCTGGCAACAGAGCAGGACAGTTGCCCACAGGGGGTCTGGGGCAGCACTGCTGGGGCGCCCGCCTGTGTGCCAGGGGACACAGTCTCCTAGACAGGGCTCCTCAGATGGGGCGCGATGGTCCCCAGTGAGCCAAGCCCGTATGCCAGGCCTTCCCCGGGCTGTCCCTGCACCTGAGGAAACGGCCTGGGGTTCCTGGTCCCCTCTTGTTGCCCTCCCTATGGCCTGAGCAGACCCTGAAGTCAGCCCTCCTGGAAGTCAGCCTGCCCGTGTGCATCTGTCCTGCCACGGACTAGTTGTGTGACATTGGGAGATTCCACGACACCTTCATGCCTCAGCTCCCAATTTGCACAATAGATCCAACCTAGCAGTCATCCCAAGGGGTTACTGCGGGGAGTAAATGAGTTCATGTTCATGGGCTTCAAGCATTTGGAAGAGGGCTAGCACCAACTAAGCATTCTCGAAAAGTTAGCTTTTTTTATTCTCCCTATTACCGCACAGACAGCCCACTAGACGGCAGCCCACTTGGGGCCGTGGGTGAATGGACGGGTGGTTACAGGACCCAGGAGTGGGTGCTCTGGGCTCTTCTGGTACTTCTGGCCGGAGCTCCCAGGCAGCTACACTCACATGCGTGCATCTGGGTAAAACGGGTGCTGGGAGGGACAGAAGGTAGAGCAGAGAGTGGCCGCGTTGGGGGAGAGGTTGGCAACAATGTGTGAGCGCATGGGGAGGAGGGCCAGGGCCTTGGGGCAAGTCTGTGTGTGCACAGGCACATGGGCCGTGCAACACACATGTGAGCCACCAGCTGTGTTGGCTAAGGGGGTGAGGTCCTGTCCCAGCCTACTGGGAGGGGGCGGGGTGGCTGGGAGACTGAGGTGGGGGTGGGGTTGAGAGGGTCAGACTCAGGGTTGGGCCAGGGTAGGGCGGATTCCTGGGCCGCTTCCCTCTCCATCCCCTTTCCTGCCTGCCTTCATGGACCCTTTGCTTCTGACCTGAGCCCCAGGTTCTCTGATTATAAAGACTTCTCATTTGAATTTGATACTCATGGCAGTCTGTGCTATGGGCATGACTGTCATCCCTGTGTTCATGCTGAGGAAACGGAAGCTCAGAGAGGTCAACAGACGGGTCCAAGGTCACACAGCCTGTGGGTGCAGGTGTCCCTTCCCTGACCCCGCAGCTGGTTGGGTCCCCCTTTCCAGCCCTCTTCTCAGGCCTTGGACCCCCACTTTTCAAGTACCCTTCTGTCTCCGTTGCTAGTGATGCCTGCAGATCCTCAGCACACCCTTCCAGACCCGTTAAGCTCCTGTGCTCGCTCTGCACACGTTCTTTCCTGTTCTGGCTCTCGCCCAGGCTCAAGGGCTGCTTGCAAAACGACCCAGGGAGCCGGGCAAAGCAGCCCAGCACAAATGGTTCTACCTCCAGAGACAGCTGTGGGCCCCACCCGAGAGGGGCAAGACAGCCCTGGCTTGGGGTCTGAGCCTCGGGCACACTGCCTTCCCAGTTCTGGGCGCAGGCCCATGTCAGCCAGTGGGCAACCTGGGGAAGGGGCCTGGGGACCGCCCTTCTCCCCACCTTCTCCAGAGCATCTGGTTGCGATTAGGGGCAGAGAAGTGAGAGGGGGCCGGCAAGGGTCCAGCAGGCACCAGCAGCCAAGAATGACTTAATTGGATAAAATGTCTAATGACAAACCAGGGCCCCACAGCAGAGTCCTGGCCCCAGCCCCAGGCCTAGTGCTGGCCAAGCCTTGTCTCAACCTCTGTCCTTGCTGACTCCCAAGAGTTACTTACCTCTAGTATCGTGTCCTCAATTGTACAATGTTTGAGCACCTACTGTTTGCTAGACACTGAGGATCCATATTTGCAGAAGATGGGGACAGCCCTGGGGGAACTCGTCTACCAGGGAGAGAGGCACGTAGTTACATCACCGGCGCTCTAGGAAAGGAAGTTGTATCTAGCAGCTCTGGGGAGGGTTAGAGTAGGCAGAGGTGGAGAAGGGCGTCCGACGTGGAGTGGGCCTGGAATTGATGAATATCCAGGAAATACCAGATCCACCTCTCCAGTGATCTGTATCCCACACACACATCCATAGTAGGTGTGACAATTGCAGTGACAATATAAGACACATTTCTGGGGGCACAGATCTTTCCAAAAAAGGAAATGCATGATTTCTGTGACATTTGGAATGCACTTAACGCCTAGAGGAGACAGAAGAGAACGATTGGAATGGCTGCTAACCGGCCGGTGTGCAGCGTCTTTCCAATCCTGTGCCCTGGCAGACATTGTTAATTGATCAGACAATCTCTCCTGCTACACGCAGATGGAGCTTCCGAGTTTGTCTCAATTAGAGTGCTCTTGGCTGTCGCTAATCGATTGGAGAGGACTTTTGAGATGAAACCTATTTGCCATCCTTAATGGTGGCAAAGCTCCATGTTTTAGGGAGAAGGGGACTTGACCAAGTGGCTTGGAGGTAGTTGCAGGACTAAACAGTGGTCCCTATCATGGAGACATCTTCGATCGGCACCATCTGGGAGGAGATGCCACTGGCATCTAGTGGACAGAGGCTGGGATGCTGCTGGACTTGCTAGAAGGCTCAGGATAGCCCCCACAACAAAGAATTCTCCAGTCCAGAATGTCCACAGTGCTAATGTTGAGAAGCCCTGAACTAAAAGAGCTCTACTCTCAGGCTTCTCGCCCACGGAGTCCCCGGAAGGTGAGATTCTATGATGGAGAAATAAGGAACTGGTTTGGAATATTCCAGAGCAATGGTTCTCACTCTTGTCTATAGAGTTCGGTTCAGGACTTTGGAGAAAGCTCCCCTGGGGATAATTTAAGACTCCTAATGCCCAGTCCATACTACAGAACAATTATATCAGCATTTCAGGGGTGGGACCCAGAAAGGAGGAATTTTTTTTTTAAAGATTTTATTTATTTATTTGACAGACAAAGATCACAAGTAGGCAGAGAGGCAGGCGGAGAAGGTGGCGGGGGGGTGGGTGGGGGGAGAAGCAGGCTCCCTGCCCAGCAGGAAGCCCGATTCGGGCTGGATCCCAGGACCCTGAGATCATGACCTGAGCCGAAGGCAGAGGCTTTAACCACTGAGACACCCAGGCGCCCCAGGAGGAATTTTTAAAGCTCTGCCAATGATTCCAGCGTGCTCTGGAGGTTGAACATAATTACTTCTTTGGAGGTTTGGAGCTTACCTCCATCCCTAACCCAAGGTGTGACAATCTTTAACCTCCGTGAGCCCCTGATTCCTGTTTGCAAAATGGAGAGCATCTTATCTACTGTGGAGGGCCGGGGTGAGGGACTAGAGGTGTTCTGTGCGCAGAGTGTGAGGCGTGGAACTGGCCTGAGGCTCTTGGTGCATGTGGGGTGTCCCTACACTCAGGGACGGTGTGGGATTGGGGCCTCCATAGAGTACATGGGCTGGTCCCCTCCGTGGACCTTTGCTATGACTGCTGGGACTCAGCTTTCTGTCTCCTTCTCCCAGGTCAGGATGCAGGCCAAAGCTCTGGATGGGCTGCCAAGGGGACCACGCAGGGTTGGAGTCGGAGAGCCCGAGAGAGCCCTGGGCAGGTGTCAGAGTCGGACAGGACCCAGCTGAGCCAAGACCCAGGCGGGGGCACCCTGGCCATTGACACACTACCTGATAACAGGACCAGGGTGGTGGTAAGTGCTGGAGGGATATGGAAGGGGAGGGAAGTGGAATTGGGGGGCTCCCCAGGTGCCCTATGTGTACCTGTCAGATGCACAAATCACATATTCTTTGGGATTGACCTTGGATGTCAGCCTGGAGAAAGGGATCCCAGGGGAGGGGATGAAAGCATGGCCCAGCCTGGGACATAAAATCTTTGCATCTCAGAGCTTCATAGATTGCCTTCCTCCTCGTGCACCCAGAGAGGGGAAGTGACTTGCCCAAGGATGCACAGCCTGTGCACAGGACTCCTGGCACTGGACTTTTTCACTGCCTGCAGGGTCTACTAAAAGCTGAATGAAGGTGGCATTACTAGTCACACCCAGCTGCCAGCTCAGGCCCCTCTCCCTTTGCATTTCTGCACCATTTACAGACAGCGCAGCCCCAAAGGTTTAATGGCTGCAGAGGCTCAGGCTTAGCTTCTGGGCAGGGCACAGAGTAAAGAAGGCAATTTGCCTGTGGACTAGGAGTGGTGGTGGTGAAGGGAAGCCAGGAGGGCCAAGGCCCAGAGGAGGCGCTGTCCTTTCGGTGTCTGGCCCTCTTCCCCAGCCGGCTTTCTTTCCAGGAGCCTGGCGGGGACTCCGTTTCTGTGGGTGAATCGATCACCATGTGTGTGTGTGTTTGCACGTGTGTCTGAGGGTTTTTCTGTATTACGTACGCTTGCCTGTGTGTCTGCCACCGTGGGCTGTCTGTGCGTGTGTGAGTGATGAATGTGTGTGGCCATACACGTGTGAGCGTGCCCCTGGCCGTGTGTATAGGCGCCTATGGCTGAGATTGAATTCCTAGGACGCAGAAAAACTGTGAAACAAGAAGCAACAACAGGATGTGCTTCTTCGCGTACATTTCTTTATGTTCAAGAACGATCTTTTTACATCAAAGAAGTGCACGCAGGTAGTCAAAAAGATCAAATGCTGCTAAGATCGGAGAACAAAGCACCGCAGACCGCCCCGCCCCTCTGCACCTGCCCGCCCCTCTGCCCCGCCCTTCTGCCCCGCCCTGCCCCTCTGCACCTGCCCGCCCCTTGCTCCAGAGGCGCCCCTGGAGACCTTTTCTCCTGGCGGTTACCACAGTATTCCTAAATAATCTGCTTGCGCTGCTGCCTCTTAATTAATTCATTTAAACATTATCTGTTGACTACCTGTTGTGTAGATGAAGATTTGTCTTTTATATACTCCCGCGAGTGTCATCCTGCGCTCGATATTTTTGTTAAATCCATATGCTCTGCTTTATATCATGATAACCATGTAAATATTGTTCGCCACTAATCCAAGCAGGATAATATCATTGTTTACTCTCTTATATGATTTTTGTTTTTTCCTGGATCCTTGCCCCGAACCTCCTTTGCTTAGTTTTCTGTACTTACCATGGTTATATATTCTTATATATCCACTGGCCTCAAATAGAACTTTGGTTGGTCCAACCAGTCTGTTTTTATCCCCCCCACCCCGCCGCCCCCCCATGGAAACCTCTCTCCTGTTGTCCTGCTCTGGCTGCAGGGGCTCTATCCCAGGACCCTGCTGTTGTCTGCGCTGGCTGCTGCCCCACGCAACCGCCCCGGGGTCATCGTGGGGCCTCCTTCTCCTCTGACACCGGAACCCTCCCCCTTCATCTGTCTCCTGTGTTGGGCACCCTGTTCTATGGGCCCTGTGTCTTCTCTTCCCTGCCTCTCCCCCTTGTTTGTTTAGCTTCCTGAAAAAGGTTACACAGGAGGGAAAATTCTTTAGAGAGCTCGCATGTCTGAAAATGCCTTTATTCTATCCTCATACTTGATTGATAGTCTGGCTGAATATAGAATTCTAGATTAAAAATAATTTTCCTTCAGAAGTTTGCAGGCATTATCTCCTGGCTTCCAATGTCATTGTTGAGAGGTTTTCTGTCCTTCTTACTCTTGTTCTTTGTTTATAACTGCTTTCCCCCAACCTCTGGAAGCGTTTGGGGGTGTAAACCCCAGTATTCTGGAAGTTTGGTCATGTGCCCTGCCTCTGGCTCTTTTTCTCCCCACCGTGCCGGATACGTGCTGCCCTCTTGCCACCTAGGACTTACAGTCACCAGTTCTGGAAAGTCCTCTTGTTTTATTTCTTTGACAGTCTTCTCTCTGCCTGTTGTCTTCTTTCCACAATTCCCCTTGATTAGATGTCCATCTCAAGGATTGATCCTTGAATTTCCTTCTCTCTCCTGTTGTCTATGCCTTTTGCCTTTGTGTGTTTGCATAGGTTGCTTGGTGGTGGTGGTGGTGGTGGTCCATTTTCTGGAAGATTTTCTCAATCTTATTTTCTTTCTTTCTTTCTTTTAAGATTTTACTGATTTAATTGAGAGAGAGAGCACGAGCATGAGTGGGGGAGGGGCAGAGGGAGAGGGAGAAGCAGATTCTCTGCTGACCAGGGAACCTGATGGAGGGCTCAGTCGGCAGACACTTAACTGACTGAGACACCCAGGCACATTTCAGCCTTATTTTCTTTTTTTAAGATTTTATTTATTTATTTGACAGAGAGGGATCATGAGGAGGCAGAGAGGCGGGCACAGAGAGAGGGAGAAGCAGGCTCCCCGCTGAGCAGAGAGCCTGATGAGGGGCTCGATCCCAGGACCCTGAGATCATGACCTGAGCCGAAGGCAGAGGCTTAACCCACTGAGCCACCCGGGCGCCCCAAGCATTCTGTTCTTGTGTCGTGGATGTAATATCTTTTCTATCTTAGGATATTTTATTTTTTATATTTTAATTTTTATTTCTTTGACAGAGAGAAATCACAACTAGGCAGAGAGGCAGGCAGAGAGAGAGGAGGAAGCAGGCTCCCTGCCAAGCAGAGAGCCCGATGCGGGTCTCGATCCCAGGACCCTGGGACCATGACCTGAGCTGAAGGCAGAGGCTTTAACCCACTGAGCCACCCAGGCGCCCCAAAAAAAAATTTTTTTTTGAAATAAAAAAAATATGTTTCCTCCTCTGCCCTTCCTTCCTCCCTCCCTCACTCCCTCCTTTCCTTCCTTCTCTCCTTCCCTCCTTCGCTCCTTCCTTCCTGTCTTTTTTTCTAGTGGGGGCGTTCAATGCAGGGACAGTTCACCCAAGAATGGGCAGAGAGAAGGAAAGCAGCAGGGGGTGGTAAAGTGCTTTGGGAACAGCAGGAGCGGGAGCTCAGCTGAGGGCTCCGAGCTGGCAGGGAGGGTGGGGACCCAAACCAGGAGGAGGGGCCACATCTATTAGATGTCCCCCTTGAAGTGGGGACTGAAGAGGGACCAGAGCTAACCCGCAGCCTGGTAGGGAGGGAGCAGGGTCATAAATGCGCTGAACTCTCCCTCCTTCTGCATCGTTTCCGTGACTTATTTTTCCTTTTACCTCAGGCTCTGACATGGCTTGGCACTAGTACTGATCCTGTCTGTTTACAATTTGATATTTTGTTCATTGTGGATTTCTTGGCCCTCATTTCTATTTTAAGATAGTGCATGAACAAATTGTCTATGTTTATGGCTGGGTTTGGTGGTGCCACATTAAATGTAGTACCTGAGGGCAGGGCCCCACCGCCTCACCTCATCCCTCTCTGAGATGGAACCTGCTAGAACCTCAGAGATCGAAGCCCCAACTCAGTTCCCCTTCTGCCCTGCCTTTCCCATCTTGAAGAATGAAGGAGCCATGGTGGGATGACGGAGTAGAAGACCAGGGCAGGAGAGGTACCCTGAGTAAGGGGACCCCTGGACACCCTTCCCTACCCCCAGGTTTGTTGAACTATGAGTTAAAGAACTGATACTTTCTCTGGGCCAGACGCCCGGGTTACAGGGCCATGTCCCAGTGCTTGCAGAGAGGACCTGGCAGAATAGCCACAGAAATGCAGACTTTTGGAAGCCATTGTCTGTGGGCATTCAGAAAGGGCAGTGGGGGTCAGCAAGAACCAATATAGATTCAATAACCCCAGAACTTAAAAAACAACAACACAGGGACACCTGGGTGGCTCAGTCAGTTAAGCCTCTGCCTTCTGCTCAGGTCATGATCCCAGCCAGGGTCCTGGGAATGAGCCCGGCATCAGATTCCCCATTTAGCTGCGAGTCTGCCTCTCCCTCTCCCTCTGTGATCTCTCTCGCTTCCACTCTCTCTCAAATAAATAAATAAAATCTTTAAAAAAATTAAAAGTTCCCATGGAATTCTGCTGGTCATATAGGTGTGGGAACTTCTGATCTATCATATGTCAAACCAATTTTAAAATCAGTTACTAGGGGACGCCTGGGTGGCTCAGTTGGTTAAGTGGCTGCCTTCGGCTCAGGTCATGATCCCAGCGTCCTGGGATCGAGTCCCATATCGGGCTCCTTGCTCGGCAGGAGCCTGCTTCTCCCTCTGCCTCTGCCTACCACTCTGCCTGCTTGTGATCTTTCTCTCTCCGTCTCTCTCTCTCTGACAAATAAATAAAATCTTTAAAAAAAAAAAAAAAATCAGTTACTAGAATGACCAGCAGAACATGAAGCTTTCTTAGGTACCACGTGGCTAACCTTGATGACCCAGGAGCGTCGTGGCCCCCTCGGCAGCAACATGTCGAGAGCCCACGTGAAGGAGCAAGGTCCCCTTGGCCGGAGACCCCTCTTGAGTGCCCGGGAGGCTGAGCCCAGCTCTGCCTGAGCGATAGAAGTGATCAGACTTCTACCTCAGCTGGAAGAGAGTTCGGATGTCAGACTGGGATCTGGAAGATGGCCTTGGCAGGCTGAGTGATAGTCGGCCTCATGCCCGATGAAACTACCAGGATAAATATAAATCCTGGCGCTTGAGTTTAAAATAAGGTGGGAGAGATGGGGCTTAGCAGTAGTTCATGAGGAAAAGATGTGGGGCTCCTCACGGCTTGTAGGCTGGAGATGAGTCAGGAGTGTGAAGGGGCTGCCAAGGACGGAGGTGGGAAAGCTGACTGTGTTAGTGGAAACCAATGGAAACCCACAGAATCCCGGGAACCAGTGCTAGGACTCTAGAGACCATGTGGGGCATTTCTTGGCCTGACCATACACTGAGGGGGTTGTGCCCCCTTTTGGGTGGTTATCTAGAAACCAGAGGAGTCCAGAATGGCTGAAGGAGCTTGCGGGTATTAAGCCTGGTGCAGAGAAGGCTCTAGAGAGACGGCTGTTTTCTCACAGCTGCGGGGCTGTGACTGCTCTTGAGGGAACAAACTGTTTTGCTCCATAGAACTTATCACTTCCTGCACCGAATTATCTATTATTTGTTTATATTGCCTGTCTTCCCCGTGGAACGGAAGCCCCGTGAGGCCCGAGACTGCCATGGGTGCCCGGCACACGGGAGCACACGGGAGGAGGGCCTTCTTTGAAGGAACAGAGGAAGTAGGGATGTCCCCCTCCCTGGAAACCTCAGAAGACGGGGTTGTTGAAGAGAAGAGGTCATGTTGGGGTCTGTCCTTGGACTCAGTGCCTCCAAGGACCCCAACTCTATTCTACTCTTGGGTTCCCACACATAAGAGAATGACAGAGCTATACACCAGAACACGGGGACGCATGCCTGTGACCCAAGTGGTGTCATGCCAGGGGCCTCTGTGGGGCCCGAGGTCCATTCCCTCCTGGAACCCACTAGGCCTTGCACTGAGTGGTGTTTGATGGGGGTCACTGAGGATCACCCCCTTTAGCACAGCTGGGCTCAAGCCCGGCCCCAACCCCGCCCCCATTCATGCTATGTGCCCACCCTACCCTGGACAGTGGGCAGCCTCCGCCACTCAGGAGCCCAGCAAAGGACCCCAGAGACACCTGCTTCTTCACGAGTCTCTGCTCAGCATCTCTGAGAGCTGGAGTCTATTTGACCAGAGGAAACCCCATCTAGACTAAGACTTGGTGGCAAAGGGTTAGGCAAGCAGGGAGTGGTGGGAAGAGGATATTTCAGTGGATTCGGTTTGGTCTCTTTCAGGTTTTCTTGAGTCTCACCAGGAACTCTGCTCTGGGGCCATATCAAGGGGCCGAGGGCCTGGCAGGTGGGCTTCCATTCCCTCTGCTGCCCCACACAGCCACCCCAGAGGCCTCTCACACTCCGGACCGTGGGCTTCCCTTCTGGCTCAGGCCTTCTGCCCAGTCTCTCTAGCCATCTTCCTATCTTGCCTCCTCCGGCCCAACACTTTCTTCCCACCCCCTTTCCCCCCAGATCCCTGTCCAGACTCCCTAGCCATCCCTCCTGCCTGGCCCCTCTGCCCAGGGTAGACCCAGGGTAGATCCCTGATCGGGGTCCTCAGCTCAGCTTCTGTTGCCCAGCACCCTGGGCTCACCACCTCACCACAGCGCTCTGTCCAACCCAGACGTGCTTGCTTTGAGGCCTTGAGCATCCAGCCAGCATTGCCAGGGTGAGCTGGCAGCTCCAAGGCCCCTGGCCAGGGCCCTCTCCTTAGATTTTATTCTCATACCCACTCTACCATACCATGCCCCAGTGGAGCTAGGACTCTTGTCTGGACCAGGATTTCCAGAGATTTTTCCCACCAAGACCAATTCTGAGGCCCTGGAACATGGGCAACTTTTTTGGAGGGGTGGGTTGGGGATTGAGGGGATACCCTGGGTTGTGGCTCAGTTTATTCTGAGAGGCTAGAAAGGGAAAGGAAGCCTTGGACAAAGTTCTTCTTCCATCCTGGGGATTTCCAATCCAGTCCAAGGTTTTCTTGACTCTCTGTTTCAGATCTAGCCCAGAGTCTGGGAGGAACCAAGCTTGAGAACGTTCAGATTTGGAAGTTCTCCTGTAACAGAATAGTTCTCTCCATGGTAGGAAAGACCCTCTCCTCCACCCCAGTCTTCCTTAGGGCTGCACCTCCCTAAGTTCCTCTCCTCTCTAGCCAAGCAAAACTTCCCTGCTCTTTCCCCACCACGGGAAGCCCCAGGGATGCCGAGGGACCCTGCATCCAGGCAGGTACCATGTGGTCCAAGATGGCGGACAGCAAGAGGGACAAATGAGTGCAATACCTGCCTGGTTTCTATAATCTCCCAAAGGAGGCAGTTCCCGAAAGGAGACTTCTAGGAGACATCCTCCCCAGATGGAAGGGCCTGGGGGAGATGGCACAGACAGACAGACTCGTAGCCCAGAACCTGGTGACCAAGCAGTGCTCGTGGGAGGACTGTACTGTGCCAGTGGGCTCAGGGGAAGGGATGAGGTGAGGACGCTGAACCTGGGAGAATTCTGGGAGTAGTGTGTAATGTGGGTGGAGGGAAGGGAAGCTCAGGAAGACAGAAGAGAGAAGATAAGGGGTTTTGTAAGAGGAAGGGGTGTTTGGGGAGGTAGGATGTGGAGCCCAAGGGTCCAGTCTCCAGTGCTATGGAAACAATCTAGCAGTACTGGGCCCCAACCTTTGCACTGGCAGGTACCAGTTTCCTGATCCTGGGCTGGATGCTGAACTCCTCAATGAAGGAATCCCTGCAGTCCCCACTAGTTTCGAATTTCCCAGATAGGGTGGTAAATACTGATCTCACAGGGTTGACATTCAGGAGCAAAATGCGAGTTTTCTGATCCTGTCATCTCCTCACCCACCCACTCCGGGCTCAGTACGGGTGCCAAGGACACCTCGTGGCTGCTCAGCCCCAGGACATCTATCCCCCACAACGGTTACTCTTGTTGATCTTTTTCCCGTCCCTTGGGCAGGTTGGTGGTTGGTTGGTTTTCTTCTTTCTTTTTCTCGTGTTGAGGTGAGATTTACATAACATAACATTAACCATTTTATTATTTTTTTAAAGATTTATTTATTTTAGAGAGATAGAGAGAGTGTACACATGGGGAGAGGGGCAGAGGGAGAGAGGGAATCCCAAACAGATTTCCTGCCAAGTATGGTGCCCAACATGGGGCTTAATCCCACAACTCATGAAATCACGACCTGAGACAAAATCACAAGTCAGACACTTAACCGACTGAGCCGCCTAGGCACCCACATAACATTAACCATTTTGGGTTTTTTTTAGACTTGTATTTATTTATTTGACAGACAGAGATCACAAGCAGGCAGAGAGGCAGGCAGAGAGAAAGGAAGGGAAGCAGGCTCCCTGCTGAGCAGAGAGACCAATGCGGGGCTCGATCCCAGGACCCCGAGATCATGACCTGAACTGAAGGCAGAGGCCCAACCCACTGAGCCACCCAGGTGCCCCAACATTAACCATTTTAAAATGAAGGGCATTTAATACATTCACAGTGTTGGGCAACCATCACGTCTATCTAGTTCCAGAATATTTCATCACCCCAGAAGGAACTGCTGTGCCATTTAAACTGTTGTTTCCCATCCCCCCTCCCTTCATCCCCAAGCAAGAACCAATCTCTGTTCTATTTTTATAGATTTACCTATTCTTGATGTCTCACATATAACTGAAATCATACGATATATGACTTTTTGTGTCTGGTTTCCTTCACCTAATATAATGTTTCTGAGTCTCATCTATTTTCATGGCTGAATGCTATTCCAGTGTACGAATATATCATAATTTGCTGATTCATTCATTTGTTGATAGGCACTTGGGCTGTTTCTGCCTTTTGGCAGTTGTGAATATTGACACTGAATGTGTGTACATGTATTTGTTTGAGGACCTGTTTTCAACTATTTGGGCCATATACCTAGGAGCGGAATTGCTGGGTCAAATGGCAACTCTATGTTTAACTTTTTGAGGAACCTCCAAACTGTTTCCCACAGTAGTCAAACCATTTTACGCTCCCCCAACAATGTGTGAAGGTTTCAAACTCTCCATATCCTTGCCAACACTTGTTACTGTCTTTCTTTTTTAAAAATTAGAACATTCTAATGGATGTAAGATGATATTCACTGTGGTTTTGATTTGTGTTTCCTGATTGACTAATAATGTTAAGCGTCTTTTCATGGTTTGTTGGCCATTTGTATATCTTCTTCAGAGAAATGTCTACTTAAGCCCTTTGCCGCTTTGCCCATTTTTAAATTGGGTTGTTTGTCTTTTTGTCTTGGGCAAATTTCTTAACCTTTCTTCATTGTCAAATGGGGATGCTATTGTCTAAATGTAATTGTAAAGATGTTCTAGAGGAATCTACATTAAGGCCCGGCACGGGGTCAGGAATGATAAACATTAGCTGACTCTGAATTAGGCTCTGGTCTCGGTGACCAATTATCTTGGTGTTCCCAGAATGCTCCTGGGTTTTGCATTGTCCTGGGAAATTCTAGTAGCAGGCAAATTAGGACACTGGTCACCCTACTGTGGTCCCAGGTATGGCAGATACTAGGTATCCTTGTCACCGATGTGCTCTAAACCTCAGATTCCTCATCTATAAGTTGGGACTGAGAATGACTCATGGAGTTGTTCTAAAAATCCAGTGAGGGGGGCGCCTGGGTGGCTCAGTCAGTTAAGCGTCTGCCTTCAACTCAAGTCATGAGCCCAGGCTCCTGGGATCAAGCCCCGAATCAGGCTCCCTGCTCAATGGGAAGCCTGTTCCTCTCTCTCCCACTCCCCCTGCTTGTGTTCCCTCTCTCACCGTCCCTCTGTCAAATAAATAAATAAAGTCTTTGAAAAATTAAAAAGAAATGCAGAAACTCAAGGGCACGTGGCTGGCTCAGTCAGAGGAGCATATGACTCTTGATCTTGGGGTGGTGAGTTTCAGCCCCTCACCGGGTGTAGCAATTACTTAACAAAAATAAAAAAAAAGAAAAGGAAATGCAGAAACTCCAGCCCTGCCGAATCAGTATCTGATTCTCAGGTGACTTGGATACACATTAGGGTCTGAGAAGCACTGCTTTGTATCAAAAGTTTTAAAGCTTTAAAGCAGGGGAAACCATCTTGGAGATGGAAAGTACATTAATAAGTTCACCACAGGAGTATCTATGAGAGCATAAAAATTAGAAGCTACCTGAATGCCCCAACAATAAGGAAATAGTTAAGAAAATTATGGGTTTTCTTTGGAGTAGATGGCCAGGAAGCCATTACAGGTGATGGTTAAAAGACCAAGTTCAACATCAAAAACTGTTTTAGAGATCATGAAAGCTGACAGAAGCAGTCCACACAACAGGATTATAACTATGTGAAGTTATATACATATGGAAAAGGCTAGAAGGAAATGTGGCCTCATGGGACCAGTTGAGGGATGGGGGAGGTCTGTGTTTGTTTTTATGTTGCCTTGTCCTGATTCTGTGTGGTGATAGGATCTATATTTATGCTCTCAAAATCCCTGGTTGGCTGCTATTTCCTCCTCATGGGGAATTGTGCCGAGAGTGGATGATTCTTCCATTTCCATGAAGTGTTGGGGGCACTGAGAAATGCTGTGTCTAGAAAGCCCGTCCCCACCCTCTTTCTGAGCCTGGTCCAACGCCCCATTTCCAGGGCCTTCTAGGTCTGCCTTATCCATTCCAACACCTCTTTACCGTGGGCCCTCGGTGTGGATGTCGCTGCCCCTTTGTCTGGTCTGGGTCCCCTCCCTTTCCAGGATAGACCTGCTTTCTGCACTCTGTGATGACAAGTTTTCTGTGTGGGTTTATTTTAACCTGAGGCTTGAATACTTCCAGAGGGAAGATGGAGAATATTATTATTACATGAGGTAAGGGAAAATACGAATAAAAGGCCATGTTATGGAAGTCCTCTCTGATTGCAGACCTCATTCTATGGCTTGACATGGAATATCACTGAATTATGACATCTATGACATTAGAATTATGACATCAATATCACCCACTTATACCAAGAGGTGAATATTTCTAATACCATCTTGGAACAGAGAGGTGAAGTTCTTGCCTCAGGTTGCACAGCTAGTGGGTGACAGCCAGGACAAGAGCCCAGGTCTTTCTGCCTTTGGAGTCCAAGGGTTTAACACGCCGTCTCCTCATGGTTGAAACTGCCTGGCATATTGGTCCAGACAGGGGGTGCCTCTAGACCAGTGCTTTTCAAACTATTGTGCAAAAGAATCCCCTGGGAAGCTTGTTCAAATTCGGAATTTGGTCCCTGAGGTTTGGGGTTGGGCCCAGGATTCTGCATTTCCAAGGAGCTCCCAGGTAGATGCAGGCACGGCTGGTCCCTGGGGGCACATTTTGAGATGCAGGGATCTGGAGAATATCCCTATGGGTCTTGTAAGGCTTCGTGGGATGGTGGAGTCAGGGAATGGGATGCTGCCTCCTCCAGCAATCCCATCAGCACCGCCTGGGTTGGACCCAGCTGCCTGGAGCCCCATCCTGACAAGCCTGGCTGGCCAGACCTCTCCAGCAGGCCCCGCAGGGTGCCCTTGGTGGCCTGCCCCAGCATTTTCACCTGCCAGTTGGCTGGCAGTTGACGGGTCGATGGTGACAGCTTAGCCGGAGCTCCTGTCCAGAAACGTCTTGAGCTCAGCCAAGGCAAATGCCGCCCCGCTGTCAGCAATGAAGTGCCTGGCGGGCTCCAGGCATGAATAATTGAGGCAGAAGAGACACTGTAACGGCAGACGATCGGGATGGGGCTGGGGCTGGTTTGGAGGAGGCAGCCTCCACAAGCAAAACCTTTCTTGGAAAGGTCCAACAAAATCATCGTAATCGCTCCTATCTAGCGAACACCGACTGTGGACCGGGCACTGGGCTGAGAGTATACGTGGGTAGCTTTTGTCTAATCCTTTCAAGAACTCTGTGTGAGAGATTACTGAGGAGGGACTCAAGCTGAGAGGAGAGTGAAAAACTGGAGCCAGGTTTTGAATTTAGATCTGTCTGACTCCGCAGCCCGGGCACCTGACACTAGAGCAGTGGTTTTCAAAGTGCACTCCATAGAACCCTAAGGGTTCACAGGGGCACTTCCCTGCACTGGCTGTCGTGGAATGGAGGGTGTTGGAAGAGGAAGTAACCCAGCAGGCCCTTCTTTCCTTCCCCCAGAATGGCCAAACTTTGATATGATTTATGTACTGAGCTTCCATGGAAGGTTAATTGGAAGAAAAGATTTCGTGACCCAAAAAGTTTGAAACCCCCGGCATGCCACCTTCCAGAATGAACGTGGATTACTGACCAGAGCTTCTTGCGCGGATTTCAAGGGAACACAGTTCCCTTTGGTGGACTTACCAAGTAGTCTGACTCAGGCTATGCCCCCTGACCCTCTGTTCTGTGAGCCCACCCTCCTTCTGGACTCCAGGCCACAGGCTGCCCTCAGGGGGAACGGGACTGCCCCATGGACTGCAGGTCCCGGGACTGCCCCATGGACTGCAGGTCCCGGGACTGCCCCATGGACTGCAGGTCCAACACACTGACAGACCTGAACTGGGTAAATTCTTGGGACAACTTCACCGCCAGGCACAACCTCTAAATCCTTTTAGGAAACACGTGTATATGGATGACAGCGAGGAAGCCCTCAGATTGACCGGCCTGAGGAGGCCTCTCAGGACCTTCCTTGTATTAATTAGGACGCAGATTCAGCTATTGTAACAAATGCTCAACTCATGAGGGGCTTCGGCACGAGTTTATTCTCCCACATGTAATAGTGTGCGTGTAAGGAAGCAGGTGGTGAGGTACTGTCTCCATGGTGTTGGGGATCCAGCTTCCCTCCGTCTTGCTGCTCTCGCCTCTGCAACGTGTGCTTTCTCTGCTGTGGTCCAAAATGGCTGCCCATTCCTACTGAGGACGATTGTTCTGCTGGTCTTCCATTGGTCAGGCATAGTCACGTAGCCCCACTGAGCTGTAAGGACGGCTGGGACACGTAGTCTTAGCTGGGTGGCCACGTGCCTAATGGAAACTAAAGGAAGAAGGAGAGAATGGTTATGGGGAAGCACTTATCCGTCTCTGTCATGGGTGGACTTCCTCTATCAAAACTGCTGGTCCTGGCGTCCGCGTGAGCAGGGCTCCACAGTAACAAATGGGAAGTGCCCCCTAGGTTGGTGACTTTCCACATGACTCGTCCCCTCCATAGTCAGTCAAGAAATTGGCAGTGGGGCACCTGGGTGGCCCAGTCCATTAAGTATCTGCCTTTGGCTCAGGTCATGATCCCAGGGTGCTGGAATCAAGTCCCACATTGGGCTTCCTGATCAGCGGGGAGTCTGCTTCTCCCACTTCCTCTCCTGCCCCTTGTGCGCACGTGCTCTCTCTCTCTCTCTCTCTCTCTCCTAAATAAATAAAATCTTAAAAGAAGAAGCAGCCAGCAGTGCTTAACTTTATAGAAGAAAAACATGGCAGCCTGGGTGTTGTCAGGGAAAATTCTCCCAGAAACTGGGTTTCTCACTTCTGTCTTCCCAATCAGAGTCTCACTGTCTGTGCTGGTGAAGGACTGTCTGGGGTGTCCCTGGAAGACCCTCTGATCACCCCAGGAGCAAGCCTCTTCGGGTTAGTGCCCTTCTGGTTCCAAGGAGCTATTTGAGCTGTGTCAGGAGGAAGGCTTACAGTGAGGAGGTAGAGGCCTAATGTGGGCTCCAAGGGCCAGAGATGACAGATAGGCTGATCTCAGAGTCCAGGAGAGCAGTCAGAAACCAAGGCTGCTTTCTTTGTCTCCAGGCCCACGTCAACACTAGTCTCTTTTTCACTCACTCAACATATATTTATTGAAGCCAAGTGCATGTAAGGTCTTCCTTCTCCTCTCTGTGGACAAGAAGTCACACTTAGGACAGCGCCCTGATGACACAGAGGCACCCGTGTCCACCTGCTGCTAGGCGGAGCCAGGGTCTCTCTTCCTTGCTTGGAAAGAGTCTCCCTCTCTAGCTTCAGTTCCTCAGGGAAGAGCTGGAGGAGTCAGGGGACTTCCGCCTGCGAGCAGGACATGCCAGCTTTGGAAGGCTTTCCACAGACTTGGATTCTCAGAGGAGGCAGCTGGGTCCTTCACAAGGGGCTTGTGTTTCACCTGCCTTCAGTGCTGAGGGAAGATGTTGTCCCTGTCACCGCCCCACATGTTCTCAGCACAACCTCGGGCCCCAGCAGCTGCAGGATCCTTGTGACTCAACTAATTCAGCAGGCAGATCCTAACACCTGCCATATGCCAGGTGCCAAGCCCTGCACTGGGAGGTGCTGGGGTGACAAGATGAACATGACACAGTCCCCTCAGCTCTGTGCCCCATAAAGGACCTGCGCTGGTCCTTCTGATGTGGGAGACTTTATTTATTTTTTTTAAGATTTTATTTATTTATTTTATTTTATTATTATTTTTAATTTTTAAATTTTTTTGTTTTTTTATTTATTTTTAAAAGATTTTATTTATTTATTTGACAGAGATCACAAGCAGGCAGAGAGGCCGGCAGAGAGGGAGGGGAAAGCAGGCCCCCCGCTGAGCAGAGAGCCCGATGCGGGGCTCAATCCTAGGACCCTGAGATCATGACCTGAGCCAAAGGCAGAGGCCCAACCCACTAAGCCACCCAGGTGCCCCTTATTTATTTATTTTAGAGAGAGAGAGGCAGAGGCAGAGGGAGAAGCAGACTCCCTGCTGACAGGGAGCCTGATGCGGGGCTCCAACCCAGGACCCCGGGATCATGACCTGAGCTTAACTGTTAAGGCAGACGCTTAACTAACTGAGCCACCCAGGCACGCCTGACGTGAGAGAGTTTAACCAATGACTAAAAAGCAGCCCAGGTCACCTTCCAGTGGGGACAGTTACTTAAACATACGAGAAGCAACGGACAGAGGAAAAGCCTTTGCCTTCGAGCAAGACTGACCTGGTTTTAGATGGGGCCCAGGAGACGCGCCCCCATCACCCCACCCTTTGCCTTCGTAGCTGAGGCAGCAGACACACAAGTTAGCATCTGTTTGGGGTTTCCGAACCCACGGCAGACTGTGGCTTCATTTCTGACGCTTGGAGGTTTGGCAAAAGCTCTCACCGCGTGAGTCCCCCGAAGCAGGTGATAGAAACCAGACCCTTCTCCAAGCCTCCAAGCAGCCGTTTTTCAACACGGGTCTGCTCCAGTTCCTACGTGGGAGCTGCATTTGGTTGACTCCCACCCTACCTGCCCAGGTGTGTTCTCCGTTGGCTGTTGTCCTGCTTTGCTTGGTAACACGATCCCATTCCGGTCACCAGCATGCGCGGTGGTAGCCGTGGGACAGGGGAGGGGCAGGCCCCTGATGGCTGTGCCCTGGGACCTTTCATTCATCAGCAAATCCTCCAGTTGAGCACATCCCCTGTGCTCCCTGCCCCCCCTCCCCAACCAATGGATAAAGGCAGCCCTCGCCTGTGGGAATGTCTGGTCTTAGAGGAGAGGACTGTGGGAGCCCCAGAAGGCTTGTGAGCAGAGTGATGGGGCCTTGCACGTGCCTTAGATTTGTCTGACAGCCGCTCGGAGGGCCAGTGGAGGGCTGGGGGGATCAGGAGCCTGGAGGGGAGGCCCCCCTCCCCTGCCACACCATGATTCTCCTGCTCATCTTCCCCCCAACCCTGCCCTGACCCCAGGTCCCCAGAGCGTGTCACTTGTCAGAAGAGCAGAGCCTGCCTCTTGGCGGCTGGAGAGGACAGGCATCCCCTGTCCCTACTCATGCTGGGCCCAGGGCAAGGGCCGGCTGGGCAGCTGGCAGGTTGGCAGGGAGAACATGGTCTGTCTGCTCTGCTGTGTCTGCAGCCGCAGCCGCTGGACAGCCTGATTAATGACCCGCCGCGTCCAGGGCTCCTCACGGGTCAGCAGCCTCATCTCCTCAGCCGCAGCCAAGTGCACCGGCTGGGTCTGCCTCCTTCTCCCTGTGGCTGGCACTCCCAGATGGGTTGAAATGCTACAACATCGCCTCCTACCCAGGCTCTGCTACCCTTTCTGATAACTGTTTCCTGCCCTCTTTTAAATCCTGGCCCTAAATGCTTCTGTGCAGGAGAGGCTTTACAGAACTAACTCCCAGCTGGCTGTATTCTGGCTTGTTCTTTATCTGCTTTGGGCTCAAGGTAGAGGTTAGAAATGTCTCAGAGGAACCACAGCTGCTTCTCTCGGCTTTCTCAGCCCTCTGGTGACTGTCATGTGGGCCCCGATTTCTCCCTCTGCTCAAGGGTTTGTGTCTGTGTGTCCTACTTGCCTAAGGCCTACCTCCTCCATCAGACTAGCAGCTCCCCAAGATCAAGGGTCTGCCTCCATCTTTATTTTTTATTTATCTATTGATTTTTTTTTTCTGAGGGGGTGGGGGAAGGCAGAAGGAGAGATGCTCCATGCCCAGAAGAGCATCGATCTTGAGATCCCTGAGATTATGGTATGAGCCAAAACCAAGAGTTGGACTCTTAATAGACTAAGTCACTGAGGCACCTCTCTGCTTCCATCTTCAGACTGGGGGCTTCTAAGATCCACTTTTCTCTTTTCCCTGAAGCAGGGTAACCCGGGCAGAGACTGCATGTCCCGTTCAGTCTGGGAGCTCCCTGAAGACAAGAGCTCTGTTTGGGGCTGCCCTGGCTATTTCTTGCTGATGCCTCAAACTGAGCTCTGCCCTGGGCGTGCTCCATGGCCAATCAACGGCTGCAGGGAAAGCCTCCTGGCCTGTCTGGAAATGACAGGGCTGAGCGTGGGTACAGCAGGTGTGGGTTTGGCTGGGGCCAGAGCTCCTGGGGCATGGCTGTGGGCCTGATCCTGAGCTGCTTGTCTGGGGCCAAGGGGAGCCCAGGACGTCCAGGCCAAAACCAGCCCTCAAGGCCACAGGGCTCGCACGAGGGAGGGTGGTGACTTCTCTGGGGAGGGCAGAGGATGGCTCCTGGCCAGCCTGACTCCTCATACCTCCTGTGGTCTCTGTCTTGGGTGGTGGCAGGAGGACAACCACAACTACTACGTGTCTCGTCTGTATGGCCCCAACGAGCCTCGCAGCCGGGAGCTGTGGGTGGACGTGGCCAAGGCCAACCAGAGCCAAGTGAAGGTCCATAGAATCCTCTCCAACACCCACCGGCAGGCTTCGGTGAGTAGGCCAGTCCCTGGCAGGGCTGCCTTGGGCTGGGAGGCTGGGGGCCAAGGCATTGTGCCTGGTCAGTGGGCATGGTTGTGGCCTGAGGTCCATGATCTGGTAGGTGCTTTCCAGGGAACCCTGGGGCTGGGGTGCTGCCTAGAGTTACGGGGCCCACCCGTGGTCCTGGCGACCTGTCCTGGACATGCCTCCTCCCTGCCCTGTCCAGACAAGCATGGGGCAGTGTGGGTGCCCAGCCTCCTGGCCTACAGCTTGGCCCATGCTGATTCTCTCCCATGCCCTGCAGAGAGTGGTCTTGTCCTTTGATTTTCCTTTCTACGGGCATCCTCTGCGGCAGATCACCATAGCAACTGGAGGTAAGGCTGTGTTGGTGGGACTGGGGGAGGTTTGGAGATCTCAGCCAGAACCCAAGGGACCTACCTGGAAAGGTTCAGTGGAGTTGGGAGTGTACAGATAAGCAGTGGAGGGTCCTGCGTTGGGCTCTGTCTTGGGATCCCAGTCTCAGGAGGGAGAAGAGCGTGTGTGTTGGACCATGTCCCCCGACGTTGGTTGACTTGCATGTGTGTGTGCATGTGTGTATGTGTGTGTGTGTGTGTATGTGTGTCTGGGCCAGTTCAAGCCAGCCTGGACAATCCCTGTGGTCCCTGTGCTTCAGTCTGTGAATGAGAGAGAGGAGGAGATTTCACTGTGAGCCCAGCTCTTGGGATCAGGCTCCTTGCTGACAAGAGGAGCCTCTCTTAGATTCCTGTGCACTTTCCCAGGGACAGGGAGGGGCGGGAGTCCATGCCTACCTGGAGGGTCAGAGAGAGCCTTCTCTGCTCTGGAGCCCTTTTGCTCTGTACACACCAGACCCAGAGCCCAGCAGGCCCAGCAGGGGAACAGAGGTCCAGGATTCGCTTCCAGCTCCCTCTGCACTGTCCCTTCCTGCACAAGGAGGGCACCCCTCTAGGCCTTCTCTGATGATTCCTCTGCCTTAACCCCCCTCCCCCAGGCTTCATCTTCATGGGGGACACGATCCATCGGATGCTCACAGCGACTCAGTACGTGGCGCCTCTGATGGCCAACTTCAACCCGGGCTACTCTGAGAATTCGACAGTCGCTTACTTTGACAATGGTGAGACCGGATCTCAGAGTTTACAAATGCTCCCTGGCTCAGGGGCTCACTTAGTCAGCCCCTTTAGAGCAGTCCCAAGTCTAGAGAGGACAAGGGACTTGCCCATGGTCACAAAGCAAGGCAGCCACCCACCTTCTTGTGTTCACTGTCTTCATCTCTAAGATGGGGATAGGATGCCTGCCACCTAGCAGGATCTGAGAGATAGGAACAAAAAGGGCTTGGCTCTTAGCAGAGGTGACAAGCATTAGAGGCCATGATTGTCTCTTACTCTCCCTGGATTGTCTCTTGAGGACCCAGCCTCCCACGACACCTGTGTTGGCCCCCAAAGCTGCTGCGGGGCCTGCCTCCCTGGCCAGCCGGCTCTCTCCTCTCCTCCCCAGGGACAGTCTTTATTGTTCAGTGGGACCACGTCTACCTCCAAGGCCGGGAGGACAGGGGCAGCTTCACTTTCCAGGCAGCTCTGCACCACGATGGCCGCATTGTATTTGGCTACAAAGAGGTGAGCGAGCTTAGCTGCGGAGACGGCTGGGTCTTGGAGTCTTTCATTCAGCAACTGAATCTGTAAGGAACCTGCAAATGTGCCAGACGTAGGCCTTGGTGCTGGGGAGACAGAGGTTGATGAGATGGCTGGAGGCCTGTAGGTATGGTTGGGGAGATAGATGGTAACTGCAGGAACAAATGTAGAATCACACTGTGACAAGTATTCCTAAGTTAGAGGTGCCCGGTGTCAGGAGTGCCTTTCATGAGGCTTTTTTTCCCCTCCTTTTCTTCTTTTTCATGAGGCTTTTTACCTCAGCAGAGGTCAGGGAAGGCTTCCCTGAAGAACAGAGTTGAAATCTGCAGGAAGCAAAGGAATTCCTTAACAGGAAGCCAAGAGGAGAGGGAAAGGCACGTTCAAAGATCCTGTGGCAGAACAGGGCATGGCTGGTACAAAGCCTTGGAAGAAAGCAAGGCTGCAGGGGAGAAAGTAGGGGACAAGCAAGGGCAGGGGAACACCCAGCTTTGCCTTTGAGAAAGGTCACTCTGGCTTCAGAGTGGAGAATAGATTGTTGGTGGCTCAGAGGGAAGGCTGCGGGATGGTTTCAGAGAGAGATGTCAGCTTGGAGTAGTGTCGTGAGATGGAGAGAACTAAACAGATTTAAGAGCCAGAGGGCAGGTGAATGAATAGGATTTGGAGATGTGTTCGGTGGAGGAGGGCTGAGATGGACGAAAGGGGGTGACTCCCAGGTTTCTGGCCTGCATGGAGGTGCCATCCACTAAGACAGAGCAAAGGAAAAAAGGAAATGTGCTGGAGAAGTTGTGGGAGAGACTTGCAATTTGGATGGGGACCCATTGGATTTGGGATGTCTTTGAGTCCTCTGAGAGGAGATGCTGAGCAGGCAAATACATCTGGAGCTCGGAGGGGAGCTCTAGGCTGGCCCAGGGGTGTTTGGGGGGTGAGGGTAGATGGTGCCTCTTTTCTCCTGCCACAGATCCCTATGCCTGTCCTGGAAATCAGCTCCTCCCAGCACCCCGTCAAAGCAGGCCTGTCAGATGCCTTCATGATTCTCAACCCTTCCCCGGATGTCCCAGGTGAGTCCCTAAGGATCCAGCGGAGCTCTCGGGCAGGCGGGGCATGGGGGGGGGGGGTTTGGACTGAGCTCCAGCTGACCCAGGCTGTAGGCGGGTGGGGATGGGCAGTGGAGGGGGTGGATGGAGGACAGAGAGCCAAGCAGGAAGGAGGGAAGATGGAGCACAATGAGTTCCAACTTTTCTTCATTCAAGCAGAGGAACCATTTTTTTCCCCCAGTGAAATCTCTAGTGGGAGGCACGGCTCTAGTTTTGGAGGGGAAGGAGAGCCACTCAATACCCCGTCCATTTAGAAAATCTCCACAGACACTAAATTAGGATTTTTGAGTCCTCACAGAACACAACCATAATGACATGCCCATCCCAGGTGATAGGAGCATCACAGGGGCTTCAGGGGAAGGAAGCTGGTCTCAGCCACGTTGTTAACTGTCCTTTGGCAAATCAGATCTCCCTAGCCTCTGTTGCTTCTTCTGTAAAGTGGGGGTGTGTGTAGCTGGAACGGTGCTTTTTCCTTCCTGGTCCTCTTCTAGTTCTGATATTTTGGGGGGATCACAGCTCTTTCTCTCCTGCTTCTAACTCCTGCTCACCCCCATGAGGGTCTTGGATTCCCATTTCTGGGGAAGGCACGGCAGGCATGCCGGCTGCTTTTTCTAGACCCCTGGCTCCAGTGCTTTTGAAACTGACCTCTTCTGTTATGCTGTGTATACAAAAGTCCTTCTGTCTAGGGGCACCTGAGGGGCTCAGTCGGTTAAGCCTCTGCCTTCAGCTCAGGTCATGATCCCAGGGCCCTGAGATCGAGCCCCGTGTTGGGTTCCCTGGTCAGTGGGGCATCTGCTTCCTCCTCTGCCTCTGTCCCCTTCCATCCCGTGCTCTCTCTTGTTCTCAAATAAATTAATACTCTTAAACAACAACAACACTAACAAAGTCCTTCTGACCTAGATAGAAGGACTGTCTAACCTGCAGGGCCCCAAGCAGGAGCAGACCGGTGTCTGTTCTTCTCTATCCCTACCCATACCTGATGGGACTGGGGGATATTCTGACCTCCACCCTAGCCACACCAGGCTGGATGAGAGGACGTGGGTGGGAGGCACCAAAGGGCTTCCCTGTAGAGAGGCAAGGCACCACCATTCTGGGAACTCCAGGGACTCCAGGGGAAGTATCCTTCCTACATCTGTTGGTTGAATTCAATCAGTACACATGTTCTGAGTTTCTACTCGACACTATGTCCTGGGTGCTATGGAGATACAATGAAGAGGAAGTCATGGAGGGACTCATCACCTGAGCAGAGCCTCTGTCCCTAACAGAAATCTGAGGGAAGGGACCAGGGCTCCTGTCGTAAGCCTCCATCCAGCACCTTCCACGTGCAAGCTTCAGTGCAGTGTGTGGGGCTTGGCTCTGGAGTTGGAAGCATGGAGTCCAAACTCCCCACAAGCATCTGACCTTCGGCAAGTCACTTATCCTCTTAAAGTTTATTTCTTTATCTGTAGTTGGGGATATAAGTAGTTCGTGCCTCCTAGTTACTGTGAAGGGGAACGCTATGATGCACACGAAGCGTTCGCTCCGATGTTTGGTGCACTGAGTCTGTGAGTCCTGCATTAGGATATCTTCCTGTGCTGGCCCTTAGCACTTGATGCGGTGTTTGATAACCCAGCAGGACATCTGGTACAGGAGCAAACAATGCAGAAATGGGAGCATGTGATGTCCTGACACCGGTGTGTCATTGGTCAGATGCCACGCCCACAGTACGTTCCCGTGACTTTTGCAGCTAGTGGGAAAACAATCACGTGCTACAGTGGCAGTTTCCCAAACTTCACCCATGTGCGCATCACCTTTGAGGTTTTTGTCATGAACATGAATGACTGTTGTGTTATTATGAATGTTCTTTTTTTTTTTTCTTTTAAGATTTTATTTACTTATTTGTCAGTGGCGGGGGAGAAAGCGCAACCAGGGGGAGCAGGAGGCACAGGGAGAAGCAGGCTCCTGCTGAACAAAGCGCCCAAAGCCGGATTTAATCCCAGGACCCTAGTATCATGACCTGAGCCAAAGGCAGATGCTTAACCCACTGAGCCACCCAGACATTCCTATGAATGCTTTTCTTTATCCCAATCTATAAAGTGATATATTTTTTAAAGATTTTATTTATTTATTTGACAGACAGAGATCACAAGTAGGCAGACAGGCAGGCAGAGAGAGAGGAAGGGAAGCAGGCTCCCCGCCGAGCAGAGAGCCCGATGCGGGGCTCGATCCCAGGACCCTGGGATCATGACCTGAGCCGAAGGCAGAGGCATTAACCCACTGAGCCACCCAGGTACTCCTAAAGTGATATGTTTGCACAAATAAATGTACCCAGTTTAAAACTCAAAAGATAAAAAGTTTGTATAAAAACAGTTAGGTTTTGGGAGAAATGGGGGGGGGGGAATTAGGTTTCTCTCCCATACCTGATCCCTACTCCTAGTTTTCCTTTCTGGAGGCAACCCCACTACTGGGTTATTTCTAGAGCTGTAAGCCTATAGGTAAGCAAGCATATGTTTGGTTATTTAACACCAATGATGGCATATGATGCCACTGTTCTACCCTTGAACGAAGTATATCCTGCCCATCATACCACGTCAGCTCCCACCCCATTCTTGTTACTGGCTACTTGACAGCCTGTCACACAGATGTTACCTTAATTTAACCAACCCCCTCCCCCGACGTAGGCTTTACAGCTGTTTCCCACTTTTGCTACAACAAATAAGGCCGCTGTGAATATTCTTGCAAGTAGCTATTTTTACTCCCTGTTGCGAGTATTTCCGCAAGATAAATTCCCACGATCCGGATCTTGCCCCGGCGGCTCTCAAGGTGCTTTCCAGGGTATAGTCATCTCCGCCGCTGACTGGGCTGGAGCCTGCGAGAACTCTCCCATGGGTGTGGGCAGGGTTCATTTCCTTGAGGAGGGCCCCCTCTGTCCCTGCCCTGTGGACCTCCCCGTAGGACAGCTCGTAACAGGGCAGCTGACTTCCACCAGAGAAGGTGAGCAAGACAGCCGGAGAGGGTGGGCAAGGTCAAAGGGCAGTCTCTTTTTGTAACCTAATCCTGGGAGTGCCATCTCATCACTTTTTTTTTTTTTTAAAGATTTTATTTATTTATTTGACAGAGAGAAATCACAAGCAGGCAGAGAGGCAAGCAGAGAGAGAGGCAGGGAAGCAGGCTCCCCACTGAGTGGAGAACCCGATGTGGGGCTCGATCCCAGGACCCTGAGATCATGACCCGAGCCGAAGGCAGAGGCTTAACCCACTGAGCCACCCAGGCGCCTCCATCTCATCACTTTTGCCGTATTCTGCTGGTTAGAAGCAAGTCACTCGGTGCAGCCCACACTCAGAACAGGATTCCAAGGGCGACAGTACCAGGAGGCAGGCCGCTGGGGGCCACGTTGGAGGCTGCCTGATTACCACACTGATTATATTCCCATCCCCAGGCTCTCAGTTTTATCGTATCTGGTCAACCTCCCAGCACTGCAAGTGAAATCTGTATTTTGTAAATGAGGACACAGAGGCTCTTGAGGTGGTTTGCTTGTGATCGCAAAGCTCCGAGAGAGAACTGAAACCCAGATCTTCCTTTTTTTTTTTTTTTAAACCCTGGGGTGGACGTTTGAGACTTTCTAAATCTAACCCAGCCCCATTCCAGCCAGAGGGGTGAATCCTTTCCTCCTTAGCTCCCCAAACACCCACAGCCTGCTATGCCCCAGATCCCAGGCTGTTTTGCGGGATGGGCGGTTCTTAGCGTCCTGGTCCTTGCGGCGCCCGTGTGCCTTACGGAACCCCGTCTGGTTCATCGGTGCCTCTCTCACAGGGCTTTGTGGGCTGGCAGCATCTCAGGAAATGTGTGTTCGATCCAGCTGTTTTATGAGGGTGAATTAAAGGAAGTCAGATCCCCCAGGGAGTGTCTGCATCTGAGGTTTCTCTGTGATTCTGGAATGAAAGGCTGTCTTAGAGCAAGCCAGGGAAATGTGGGGAGGCGGTAAGAGGGGCAGGAGAGGAAGCACAACCCACCTGCAAAAACAGGAGGGCAGTTGCGCCTGCTCTGGGAGGTGGGGCCTCTCCGGCGTGGGAGCTGCGGGATTCAGGACTCCAGGTGCTGTTAGCTGAGCTGTCGCGTCTGCCTGTCTGCTGCAGGCACCCGGCCCCCAGACACAGCCACGCAGCCCCCAGCCTCTCATCTCCTTCCTTCCTCCCCCCATTCCTTCTTGTCACCACTGGATCTGATCATGTCATTCTCTGCCCTCTTGTTGCGGCAGCATGAAGTCCAAATCCTTAGCGCGGCATTTAAGGTCCCATGCAGCTGGCACGGCCTACCCATCAGCCACCACTCTCTGTCGGGGTATCACTGGTCTGCGTGCCCTGTTCCCCAAACGTGCTAAGGGCTGTCCACATAGCTATGTCACAGTTCTTTTTTTTTTTTTTTTTTTTAAGATTTTATATATTCATTTGGGAGAGAAGAGAGCACAAGCAGGGGGAGAAACAGACTCCTGGCTGAGCTGGGAGCCCGATATGAGGCCCTATCCCAGGACCTGGAGATCATGACCTGAGCCGAAGGCAGATGCCCAACCATCGGAGCCACCCAGGTGTCCCTCTATGACACAGTTCTTGTTTAAAATGGCGCCCATTTCAACCCTTTTGCCACTTGGCAAAATTCTCCTCATCCATTGGTCCAGCTCTGATGTTGTCTCCTCCGTGCACAGAACTCCTGGTTTCCTCAGACCCCTTCTCCCCAGCGGGCCATGAGCTCCTTGGGGGGCTCACCGTGGCCCCCTTAGCTCAGTGCCCGCGTCAGGGCAGGCGCTCAACAAATGTGCAGTAGGGCAGGGGCGGGAGCCGCTGGAGGGAATGGGTGCTGTAGAGACATGGTCCTTTGCTCTCTGGTGACCCCAAGTGAGAATAGGGCCCTGATGTGGTGGTGGGGGGGGGTACTTTGGTAATTAACTGCATCTCTCTTTGTCGGAGGTTTTTAGCCTGGCTCTGGGCAGAGACTTTAGGAGGAATATCGAGGTGTGGGTGGGCCATATTCAGATGCCTGCCTTTTTCTGGGACAGCACCCATGGCCTTCATTGCGTTGTTGTTGTTGTTTTTAAAGATTTTATTTATTTGACAGAGAGAGACTCAGCGAGAGAGGGAGCACAAGCAGGGGCCGTGGGAGAGGGAGAAGCAGGCTTCCCACTGAGCAGGAAGCCCTATGCGGGGCTCGACCCCAGGACCCTGGGATCATGACCTGAGAGCAGACGCTTACCAACTGAGCCACCCAGGTGCTCCCTTCACTGGACCATGGGCCACCATGGGCCACCACCTCTGCTTTGGGGAGTGATGGATTTGATGTGGCTGAGAGGTCAGATTCCTCTGGGTCTGCTATTCAATCCACAAGTAGGGAATTAGTTTGGATTAGGCTGAGCTGCAAATAACAGTAAATCCCCAATAACAGGGGCTTCAGTGAGACGCAAATTCAGGGACAGCTCTCTGGGCCTCTGCTCCCATTGTCCAAGCCTCCCTGGGACGCTGCCACCAGAAAGGATGGTATTGCTGTCTTTGTACCCAAGCCCTTCCATGCCTGGAGTGCAATGAGAAGTGGAGGTTGGTTTCCCCACTATTCCAGAATCCCCCGGCAGTGAGCCCATGGGCTGGTCTAGGAGACTGTCTCCTTCCCCAGGCTCCCCTTTCCTTCCACCCCCTCCTGAGGGCGGTGGGGCGGTGTTGGGGGTGGGGGGAATTCAGCACAGTCTCACTCTGGGATTGAGGGAAGGAGATACTGCAAAAGCCAGAATTTTTCTTACCATTACTTCCTTACATAAACCGTTACACGGGCTTTGCAGCAGAGTCTGCAGAGCCCGCCTGATGCAGAGACAAGATCTATGGGCAATTAGCGGCGGCTTTCTGCAGAGGCACGCAAAACATACAAGGTCGCTCATATGCTCTATATTTGGCCACAGGGGCCCCCAGGAATCAATAAAATTTCCTCTATTCATTTGTTTAAGAAACTCGTTCTTGGCGCACCTGGTAGCTCTGTTCGTTAAGTGGCTGCCTTTGGCTCAGGTCATGATTCCGGGGTCCTGGGATCGAGTTCCCATGGGGCTCCCTGCTCAGCAGGAAGCTTGCTTCTACCTCTGCCCCTCCCCCTGCTTGTGCTTTCTCTCTATCTCTGTTAAAATAAATAAATAAAGCCTTAAAAAAAAAAGAAAGAAATACATGAACGAAGAAATGAAAACTTCTAAGACTACCATCTTATATTTTTTAATCTCGTAACCACCCATTTTTGGAGTGGTTGCACTTTGTGGCAGAATTTGACAGTCTGATTTCTTCTGGCCAATCCAACCCTTCCCCGCTGGTGTCGGTTTTGAAACAAAATGGGACATGTAAACCTCTCTTTTGAGCCGCTAACATTTCTTGTCTGGGCAGCAGCGCTTTCGGTGTCTGGATCTTAGTATTTCTGAATCTTTGATGAGTGGAGGCAGAGATAAAAACAGAACGTCTCAAACTGCCAGAAATGTGGCTTTGGGGAGGCCTCTGTCTTGCTTCCAGAGGGATCTGTTGGTCGTGCAGATGGACGTCATCATCCTTGGGCGAGCCCCAGATGTTGGCGAGATAATCCAAAAGCAAATAACTCAGGCAGGAATATTAAGAGTGCTGTTTATAGACAAATAAAATATTACCCAAGCCATACACTCAAACAAGTACAAGTTAGCAGTTGAAATGAGCAAATATTTTTAATCAGTGGTCTATTTCCGCACACCCACTCTCATCCCCCTTCCTACCACACTCCTCTTCCCTGCCCTGCGGTAGGGCGGTGACGGGCTTTGGAGCACATCTGACCCCGTCTGGCTGCATCCTCCCTTGAAGCACATCCCCAATTCTGGTTCCCCGGCCCAGATGGTGGGGAGACTCATCCCTAGATTCTGGCAGGAGATTTGCTGGGAACCTTGCTTTCCCTGGCTGCTGCTCGTATGTCTCTATCCCTGAAATCAGCCTCCTCGACAAGTTCTTGCCTCCATTCATGCCCAACCCTGATTTCACTTGTTCTTCCCATTTCACCTTCCTTCCCACCCTGGGGGCAAGCGCTCCTCTACATCCTTGCGGCTTGGAAGTCCGGAAAGCCAGCTCTCCCCTCCTTTGAGCTCTAAGGTCAGAAGGGGCATGTCTGACTACAGTGCCCATTGGGGGCTCCCCTTTCGAGAAAGGCCATAGTCTGGTGGGCTAGGCAGGAAGGGCGTTCTTCCTTTAGAACTGAACTGAACTGGACTGAAGTTATAATATGTTGCTGAGGTTTTGGTGACTATCTAATCTACTCATTCATTCTCGGTCATTTCTTAAGCCCCTGTTATTTGCAGGGTGGGAGTGGTAGAGCTCAGCCGGGTGGGGCAGGTGTTGATCAAAGTCAAAACTGATCGAGGGTGTAACAGGGGATCCTGGACATTGTGCAGAAGTTGTGAAGCTCAGAGGAGGGGCCACTGAAGGTGCTGGGGAGGGTGGGGAAGCCTTCATGGAGGGCGTGTCCTTTGAGTTGAGTCTTGCAGGAGGAAGCAGATAAAGGAAGAAAGGTTTACTTAGATCCAGTGGTCTCACACCCGTTGGAAGACCTGGAATTTCCCTTCGTTTTCTTCCTCTTACATTTTAATGCTCAAAGGGATGATTTTTCAGAAGGAAAGATCGCCCTTGGAGGTGGTGTGTGGGACAGAGCCATGGAAGGCTGCCTGGGTGTCCTCCAACTAGATGTCCCACATCCCCTAGACTCACTCCTATCCCAGGCCACCTTCCCAGTGCAATTGGTGCTACATGGGGAGGGCCCTGCAGCACATACAGACCTTGATGAAAGATTAAAGATTAAAAACTGAGCAAAAAATTACAGAAAGCTGAACTTCCTCACCCCAATTTCTTCCAGACCCCACTCCTGCTTGGCAATGGGACTTCCTTGTACAAAAAAAAAAAAAAAAAGTGTGTGTGTGTGTGTGTGTGTGTGTGTGTATACACGGGGCTTTGTGAACCTCATCCCTCAGCTTTTGATGGAGGAGTCTCTCCTCCCTAGGACCTTGGTAACCCTGTAGACATCCGGCAGTGACTGCCTGCCTGAGATCTATGAGGATTTCCTCTCGGCCCCTTCCCTTTCAGACTTAGGGTTGCTTAGGGAAAAAATAAGGACACAGTTCCTCTATCTTTGGGATGTTGGCTTAAGTATTTATTTTTACGGAAAACACTGTAAATGTTTCCCTTCTGCCCTTTTATTTTTTTTTTTAAGATTTTACTTATTTGACAGACAGAGATCACAGAGAAGCAGGCAGCAAGAGAGGAGGAAGCAGGCTCCCTGAGCCTGGTGCGGGGCTCAATCCCAGGACCCCGGGATCATGACCTGAGCCGAAGGCAGAGGCTTTAACCCACTGAGCCACCCAGGCGCCCCCCTTCTGCCCTTTTAGAAGCACAAATACAGTGGTCCCCCCTTATCTGCGGGCACACGTTGCATGATCCCCAGTGGCTACCTGAAACCATGAGCAGCACTGAAGCTTGTGGATACTGTGTTTCTTCCTATACCTACATACCTATAGTAAAGCTTAATTTATAAACTAGGCGCAGCAAGAGATTAACAACATTAACTAGTAATAACACAGAGCCATGATAGCAATGTCATGTTATAAAAGTCAAGTGAAAGTGAATGTGGTCTCTCAAAATATCTTACTGTACTATACTCAGCCTCCGTTGGTGAGGAGATGGGGGGAGGTGAGCCACGTGGCTGATGGGGGAGGGTCTCAGGCTGCGAAAGCGAAGCCTCGAATGCGGAGGACAACTGCAGAGAAATCAGGAGCTATGGTATGGCGGGTACCCTTGTGTAGAATCACGAGAGCAGAGTGACCACGTCTCTTCCTGATGCTGTGTTCAGTGACTCCAGATTGGTAGCTTGAAATCAGCATGGGGCGTGTGTACACCACAGAAATCAGCAAATGCCACCAGTCAGGACTCATTCATTGCATAGGGTGACGTTTCCAGGACATTCCGCGGTTGGGAATGTTCCTGGGGCAGACGTGCCCATCATTGCTCTGCCGCACAGCAGTGTGGTGTGGTGGGAAGAGAAGCACCAGACCCACTGGGGTGCAACCCGGGGTTAAGTAGGAGGCATCAATTCCAAGATCGGAGATAAATCCATGATAGAAACCAAGATGAGATGTTCTTTTGAGCAGATTCTTCATGCAGGAGGAGGACTGAGGAGGGGGCACCCAACACAGGACCCCCTTCCTTTCACAGCTGGGCCTGATGAGTTCTCCTGCCACCTTGGGGAAGGTTCCTCCAAACTACCTTCATCTGAGAGAGAAACTTATCCCCGCCTGCTCTTGGCTTCCAGGAACAAAAGCCCAGCTCAAACTATCTTAAGTGAAAGAGGGGATATGATGCAGCCCAAAGAACCAAAGGAAGAACTGAGAACTGGGGAGACAGGGACCAAGGCAGGTCTGGGGGCACCAGAGGCTGGAGAGCCACGATTATGTACTGCTATGAGTCTGTGCATGAGATCGGACCCGTGGCCGTTCATGGACTTGGAGCTTGCATTTTCTCAGCTTCATTATCAGAAAGCAAAGGGCCTTTTGATAACAGTTGAAAAGTGCCAGGGAAGGTCTCTGATTGGTCCGGCTTGCATCACATGCCCAGCCCTGGACCAATCTCTGTGCAGCCAGGGAGGCAGAGTCACAGGGGAAGATGGTAGCTCCAGGGCCAAGCACATGTAGGAATGGACTAGGGGTAGTTCCCTCAAAGGGAGTGCTGTTTCCAAAAAAAAAGAAGGGGCGCTGAACAGGCCGAGCACAACAAGGCTCCTTCCCCTTGTAGGGAAATTCATTCACAAAGCTTGGTGGCTGGCTGACGGCCTTTCAGAGCTGAAGGAAACCAACCCATGTCATGGTTCTTGGGTGGGTGTGGAGATGTGGTGGAAAGTATCAGAGCATCGATTGTCATTTTAGGAGAAGTCTTTCCTCTACAATTGTACGTTGTCCCTCCCAAATGAGTTGTATCAGGTGTTTCTGCCTTTCCACATCACAAATAGGAAACTGAGGCCCTAAGCTCGGGAGCGGAGCTTGAATGAAAACTCAGGTTTCTTGAAACCGATGCCCTCCAGGGACTGAGAGGTAATATAAGCCCAGTCCCAGGCCCTGAACCTCACTCTGGCTTCCATTCTGGATGGGAGAGGTTTCCCAAGTTCAGCCTGTGCGTCTGCAGACATTTGCAGAGTGCTCTCTGTGGGTCAGGTTCAGGACCTGATGATACTCACTGTCTAACGGCCCTGCCCCCAAATAGACCCCAGTGACCACATACATGGAGTGTGTAGAGGGAGCAGGGTGCCTGGCCTGGGTAGAGAAGAGGAGGGACCTGGTGAAGGAAGGCTGCTCAGAGGAAGTGGGCCCCGAGTTGGATCTGGAAGGGTGAGCTAGATGAGGGGAGAAGGCTTGGAAGGACAGTATGGGTCAAGGGAACAGCAGCTGTGAAGGCACAGACCTGTGCAGAAGTAGGGGAGCAACTAGGTCTTGACCTCAGGAGCAGCAAGGCCTCTGTGTTGGGTAGTTTAACCTGTCAACAATTCAAAGCTCTCCTTGCAGGGTGAACTCCTGTCCTCCTGTCTCCCTGCAGCTTCAAGATCATTGTCCGAGGTTGATGAGTTTACTTACTGCCCTTAGGCACTGCATCCTGACCCCCCCCCCCCAATCCACTCACTTGAGTCTCTTACGCACCTGTCAGGCTCTGGCTACAAACTTCAAAGTCCTCTGGGCATGCGATGCTCCCAGTGACGGGCTCTGCCTCTGTTTCAGAATCTCGGCGAAGGACCATCTTCGAATACCATCGTGTGGAGCTGGACCCCAGCAAGGTCACCAGCACATCAGCCGTGGAGTTCACCCCAATGCCAAGTGAGTAGGGGTTGTCCCCGCGGGGGGAGGGCATTCCACTGTCCTGGAAAGAGCTTCAGAGTCAAACAATCTGGGTTCAATTCCCAGGCTCACTACTGACCCCTGTGTGGGTACGGCCACCTCATTTCTCTGGGCTGTTGTTTCTCATTTGTCACATGGGCCTCACACCACTTCCCTCCCAGAGCTAAGGTCAGGGTCAGAAGCATGGCAGGTAGAGTTGAGGACATTAATGCCAGCTCTGATACTAGCCGGCATATCCCAAGCCTGGGCGTGGTTGTACTTGATACAGGACACCTACGGTGATTAACACACAATTAAAACCAGGAAAGGTGTATCCCTGAGGATTTTTAGACTGAGCCCCCAGGAAAGGTAATCCAGGAATGGAGTGAATCAATCCTTACATTTCTTTTTTTTTTTTTTTTTAAAGATTTTATTTATTTATTTGATAGAGTGAGAGAGAGAGAGCGCGCACAAGTAGGGGAGAAGGGCAGAAGAGAAGAGAGAAAAGCAGACTCCCCTCTGAGCAGGGAGCCTGAGATGCCAGAGCTCCATCCCGGGATCATGACCTGAGCCAAAGGCCCAACCGACTAAGCCCCCCAGGCCCCCATGGCCCTTACATTTCTTGTTACGTGTCCCTTAGGGGAGCAGTAATGCCAGAGTTCACAGGCTGGAGGCAATAAAGCGATTTAGCCAGTCCTCCTCCAAGAACCACAGCTTTGGCCCTGTCCGGTGCCCCACTCACCTACAGCTGAGGTCCATGACCAAGGCCCCAGCTGCTGCTGTGGACCCCACAGGATCGGGGTCTATATCCCTGTAGGATATGGTCTGGGCAGCTGGGGAGAATTAGGGGAAGGAGGACAACAGTCTTGCTCTCGTAGACCGAAGTTTTACTTTCTTCTTCTTATTTTTTTTTTTAAAGATTTTATTTATTTATTTGACAGAGAGAGATCATAAGTAGGCAGAGAGGCAGACAGAGAGAGTGAGAGGGAAGCAGGCTCACCGCTGAGCAGAGAGCCCGATGTGGGACTCGATCCCAGGACCCTGAGATCATGACCTGAGCCGAAGGCAGCAGCTTAAACCACTGAGCCACCCAGGCGCCCCCTTTCTTCTTATTTTTTAAAGTTTATTTGTTTATTTAATTTCTACAACCAATCTGGGACCTTATGACCCTGAGATCAAGAGGCTCATGCCCTCCGGACTGAGCCAACCAGGCACCCCTGTTCTTGTATTTTTGAAGAGAGTTTGAATTTCCTCTCCTGTCTCACAGTACCTACCAGCTTCCCTCTGAGTCCGTGGCCTTCTCCCTGCCTTCTGCGGTGTTTCTTGCCTTACCTCCCCTGGCTTCCTCTTCCCTGGAGGTTCTGGAAGCCGGGGGGAGTGGAGAAAGAAGAAGGGGAAGAGGAAAGTTCTTGAACACTAGGCCTGTCTCAGCGGGGCTCAGCAGGTGTCTCCCCCTGGGAAAGAGGAAGGACACAGACACTGTGACCTGGGGTGACAGGACACAAACCCCTTGAAGGTCACAGCCCCACCCCCACCGCAGCTGCCCTCTGTCTTAGGCAGGAGAGACCTGGGGCCTGAGAAGCAAGGGTTCCTCAAGGACTGCTGAGGGCAAACCTCCAGGCCCAGCACTTGAATAAACTGCACTTGGGAGCAAGGACATCCAAGGGCAGGTAACTGCCTGGGCGGGAGTGTAGCATCCTGAGAATCGTTTCTGGGACACTGTACATTTCAGCCACTTCCACCCCTCCAGTGAATTCGTGAGCATTTAATAGCTTGCAGGACATCTGAAATGCAGATGAGAAATAAAGGTCAGCGGGTTATACACCTAGCCCACGGAGGCTCCCAGGCCTTCTTCTCATGGCCAATTTGTCTGGAACAATTGCCTGGAGCCCCTGGAAGCCAGTTAACTTGGTCCCAGGAAAACTCTGCACCCCCGCCCCCAACCATGAAGGATTTCTCTCTTACCTTTGGGTGGCCGGGGCCAGGAGGTGGGGGCGCGGTTTACTTACCCAAGATTTGTCCAGAGGTGTGGATGGGCTGTCTCCAAGCCATTTTACTCTGTGACCAGTTCCTCCTGGTCCCTCTTCTAGAAGACACCATAAAAGGGTAGCATGGGCAGAGGGTGGGAGCTGGGGGCAGGGAAGCCCTCTGTGGGACCTCCAGGCTAAGAGCTCAGGCTTTTGGCTCCCTCAGACCTCAGTTCAAGCCCAGACCACCCCTCCTAGCTCTGTGACTCTCTCTAAGCCTCAGTTCCTTCACCTGTAAAATGGGGATAACAAAATCACACAGGCATCGATTCCACAAACATTTGTCAACTGCCTACCCGTGCGTCTCTGATAGGGAGCTGTTCTGGGCCCTCCGGGTACAGCAGGGGACAAAACAAAACGGCGGGAGAGCTCCATTCTGTTGAAAGGACACAGTGCCATCTACAGCCAGTCCCTCTCACAGTGACTGAAGGTGACACACCGTGGCCACAGCAGCTTTTCTCCCACTCAGCCATGGCTGGTTCCCAGCCGCCATCTTGCTGGGGTGGGGGGCCTGGCAGGCAAAGTGGCTCCCTCATTAACGGACTGCAGTAGAGTCCTGGGAAGACTCACAGAGTGAGGAAATGAGTGTGGTAGGTGTTGAACGAGGGGTCATTTGTCTGAGTCAGTTGTCTCCTCTTGCTGCTGGCGGTGTGTTCTGTTCTGTTCAGCTGCCCATCACATGAGCCCTTCTCTTGCACACGGTTATTCTGGGTGAGGGCCTGGCTCTCCTTGGAATGAAATGCACAGGTCTGTGGCCGCTGCTTGCCACCCAGAGGTCATTCTGGTTCTCTTCGGAGGAGCGCTCAGTTGCCAGCGAACAACGCTTAAAATCCAGCCCCCATATCTCCTGCACCCCTGGCCCTCTCTGCTCCTGGGCTTGGCTGGTGCCACAGGGGTCCCGGCACCATCCAGTAGCCCACTCCCACTAACTCCTCTGCTCTCCGGCTCTGCCCTGCCCCAGGCCAGCCCTCATCTGTCCCTCCCCCTCATTCCCATGACCCTCAGCTTGTCCACTCCGCGCAGCCCGTTAGTGTTCTGACGGCTGCTGGGAACAGCGCTGGTGTTATACTCCTCCCGGGCCTCTGTGCTCAGGGGCTTTTCTGCTTCAACTCCTCCTCCTCCAGGAGAGCCTCCAGGCTTGCCTCCTCCCTGCTCTCAGTCTCTGCCCAAAGGACCTCTCCTCAGAGGCCTTCGCCAACCTCCCCGAATAGAACCCCCCCCACACTGTCACCGTACCTCCCTGTTCTGCGCCCCTCGTTTTCCCAGCCTGCTGCTAGTGCTGCACCCTAGTGCAGACTTTGTTGTTTGGGTATTGTTGGGCATCTCCTGCGCTTAGCGGATCACAGTCAGCCACGGGCAGCATTCACAGGACTCACCGCAGGGCCGGCCCACGTACAGACCCTCTCCCTGGGTCGCTTCATTTCATCCTCACTGCACGTCTGTCCAGCAGAGACCACCAGGATCCTTCTTTTCCACACGAGAAACTGAGACACAGTGAGGTTCAGTAACTCCCCAGGTGAGATGTAAACTTGAGTGAGCAGAGACCCACACCCCAGGGGGTAGCTTCCTTCCACGTGGGGAGGGAGAAGAAAGGGATGGAATCAGGAATGCCTGGTTGACCCCCCACAGACGCAGTGCTCAGGTTCCCTGAGGCCAGTGAGGAGGTGGAAACAGGCCAGGGGACAATTCTGGTCCCAGGCCCTCTGCATGGACGGAAGGCGTGCTCCCAGCTAGCACTGGCTGGGGGGCAAACCAGAACATCATAAACATCCTTTTCTGTGATTATAGCCAACAAAAATATATTCTAAACATTAAATTCAGGGTGTCTGGGCAGCTCAGTGGGTTAGGCATCTGCCTTTGGCTTGGTTCGTGATCTCAGGGTCCTGGGATCGAGTCCCGCATCGGGCTCCTTGCTCAGCAGAGAGCCTGCTTCTCTCCTCTCCTCCCTCCTCATACTCTCTCTTTCTAATACATAAATAAATCAGTTTAAAAAATAAATAAACATTAAGCTTGTTGGAAGACTAGCTCTCGTTCCTGCCAGGAGAGGACATAGCAACTGTGTGACACAGTGGCATCCGTAGCTAACCCCACAACGGCAGTCATAGTGGAATATAAAAGTGTCAAGTCAACATGCTCTACGCCTTAAACATAAACAGTGTTCTATGTCAAATAGATCTCACTTAACACAAAGAATCCTTTTCTACCCTGTAATTGTGGGCAACAGCCCAGCGGTGTCACTTCCCAGGCTAGGTGCGATCCCTTTGTCCACGCTTCCAGGCCCCTGTAATTTTCCTTCCCGAGCCTTATCATGATGATAATGACATAGTTATGTTTGTTTGATCATCTATTTAGTGTCTGTCCACCCGGGGGACTATAAGTCCCAAGAAGGCAGGCACCAGGATTTACGACGCAAACCCCAGTCCCAGCTCAGGGCCCAGCCCCCTGGGAACGGAAGGAGGAAGGAAGAAAGGGGAGGAGGGAGAAAGAGATGGAAGACTCAGGGCTGGGTGAGAGGGAGGGTGACGTTAATGACTTCCAGGGTCCCTCCTAGTCAGAGACTCCGTAGCTCTGTAAAGGCCTGGCACCGAGGAGAGTTGTGCCTTTTGGAGATCCGTGGAGGTCCATAGAGGATCTGCGGCTGGGGGACAGTCACCTTCTCTCTTGCAGCCTGCCTGCAGCATCAGAGCTGTGACGCCTGCGTGTCCTCGGACCTGACCTTCAACTGCAGCTGGTGCCATGTCCTCCAGAGGTTGGTGCCCAGGCTGAGGCCCACGGGTGGACTGTGGAGGAGGGGCAGAGGGTGGCCTGGCCCCCACTCCCCACCTCACTGCCAACATGAGAGTATCTCTAGCCAGTCCACTGTGACCCCTGGGATGGGAATGTCACAGAAGTGAGTCTTTCCCTAAGGCCTGGGACCAATCCAGGTGACCGTGTAACCGGGTCCCTATGGTGACGCTGGGTTTCCGGAAGACCATCCAGGGATCGCACCAACTGCAGCTCCTCCTCACACCCTGGAAGGGTTGGCTCATCCTAGGGCAGGGCTTCTCGAAAATGATCCACAGCTGTGAGGATCCCAGACTCAGCTAGGGCTCTGGTTAAATATGCAGATTCCTGGGCCCCGCCCCAGGCCCCCCCAGGATCAGGGTCCCTGGGAGGGAAGCCCAGGAGCCTGAATTTCAACACGGTGTCTTGTCTGCAAACAAGTGTGGGACCTGCCGGCTCCAAAGTCCCATTGCTGTTGGATGGGATCCCCTGACCCCAAAACCCCTCCTGAAGATCTTTGTCAGGCTGCAACGGGGTTTCCTGAAAATCGGGGCTATGCAGGCATCTGGGGAAGGTTAGGGCAGGCTATGAAGCTGTGTTTGCTTTTTTTGGAAAAAGGGAAAATTCGGATGAGATTGGGATTCAGGGATAAAGTTCTTAAATTCAACTCATCTTCCACTCCTTGTTCTGAAATCATTTCCTCGCAGATTAGACTCAGAATCCGAGCCCTGTTCTCCTGTCCAAGATAAATAAATAGCAGGAAGGGGGAAAAATGTCTCTGGGGACTGGGGCTCTCATGAGAGTGGGAAGCCCTGTGAACTCCGAGAGCCTCCGAGGCAATCTTGAAAATTGCAAATTACAGAGTCTCAGAATTCCACGCAGCTGTGGGGCACCTGTCAGCATTTCCTTTGCTCCTTTCAAACATCCTGGTGCAGAAATAGAAGCTGCCGCCCTCGCAGGCGGCCTGCCCAGCACAAGGCATAGCCCAGGCCAGGAGGAGGGGGCTCCAGGATGTTTTTCTTCCCATCAGCTGTGCTCTTACTCACTCTCTTGGGGCCTCAATTTATTTTCCCCATAAAATGGGCTGCATGGTGATGTGGCCCCGGGGAAAAGTGGGTGAGGAACATGCCATCATTTTAATTTCTCAACTATCAAAGAGCATTTTTGCAAAATGTCCAGGGCCCCGTGCATGAAGGGCATGGAGCCTCAGAGAGGATACCTAGGGCAGATCCCAACTTGGTCCCTCCTGGAGTGTGGCTTTGCAGTGTGGTCCTCCTCCGGCCCTCTCATTTGCGAGCCACTGTTTCAGCGTGGAGAGATAGCCCGGATGACCTCAAATGAGCCCTGCAATCCTGGGGCTGGCCGGCCACCGCATGACTCAGTGTCCAACCGGAGCTGAGCCATGAGAACTTCAAAATGGGTCAGATGAAAGCAAAAGCCTCACATGAACACATCCCCATTTAACACATACGCCCAAACCCAGAGACCGTGACCGTTTAATGAGGGTTGGTCAGGTTGGGGGAGGCCAAGGCCTTAAGTGCGGACACGGCCGTTACTGTGGTCATGTCAGCTCTGGGATGGAGAAGCTCTAGCAGTGAGAAGGCAAGGCTGATGTGGGTCCGAAGTCTCGTCCCCCAATGCCCATGGGCCTGGGCTTACCCCAGCACGGGGCCCTCCTTACCAGCCATCTGGAGTCTTGGCATCCACTGAGAGTTGATCCCGGGTCCCCAAAGAGCCAGAAGGCAGGGCTGGTGCCGAGGGCCCGGCCACTGGGGACTCTCCCCCGCCACAGCTGCTTGCAATCACCCTGTGGGTTCTCAGCTTCCCCTTCCTCGCCACCCACTCTGCCTTCCGCAGCCTCCCAGAGCTTCCCCTCCTTGCGCCGGGGCTGGATCTGATTTAGACAATTTCACTTACCATGGCTGGTGCCCTCCTTTCATCCCACATCACCCCCAACCCCGCAAGGGCCCACTCTGGAGTCTCGGGGTGACCTTAACTCCAGGATTTGGGCCAAGGAACGAGGGGCCATAATCCTTGCTTCCCAGGGTCACTGTGAGGGTCCCCTGACACAGGACAGGAACAGCACATGGCTGGGGTGGCTCTTGGCATTCAGGAGGCGCTCAATAGTGGCCATATCTCAGGCCCTTCTTCTCTGCATCTGGGTTGGTTGGCTCAGGGCTTAGAATGTGATGCTCTTAGACCTATATCAAAGGCTCAGCCCTTGAAAGAATCAGTTAGTTTGGCTTCAAAAGGAACTTCAGCTCCCAGCCCCCAACATACCCCTAATCCTCCGTGCCCCAAAGTAGTGGACACAGAGGACCTGAGGGGGGGGGGAGTGGGGATGGCTTAGTGCGTCCGCTCCCCCTGCTGCAGGAGAAGCAGCTCAGAGCCCGAGGAGGCATCTTCAGAAGGAAGCACTGACTGTGCTCGGGAACCTTCCGCCTCACCAGGTCTTTGGCAGCGGGGTGGGCGGATGCTAGGGAAGAAAGTTAACTAACCACGAATCCTCTCTCAGCACTGGCGACTCATGGGATGCTTCTTCCCATGCAGATGTCCCAGAGCTAGAGCAGGGCTCGCTGGTTTCCCCTGGCACCAAAGTGAAGAATGGAAATGGGAGCCTGATGCCATGGAGAACATTAACATTCTCTGGTTCATCCTCGTTCCCCCACCCCTTCTCTAGGGATGCACTTGGCCTCTCCCAGCCCAGCGGAGCTGCACAGCGTCCTTTCCTGGGACACTGACCAGCCAGTTTTTAAAATTTCTCCTAGCCTCTGGCAAGACCCTCCCTCTTGCCCTTTAATGATCACCCAGGGGGTATTGGCTGACTCTGTTGATGTCTACCCTCAGCCCAGCCTCTCCTCGTCAAGTTCAGGCCCCTCCACAAAGAAGGAGGAGGACAGTCTATGAATAAGCGAGGCTTTCCCAAGAAGACATTTGTGTGATTTCACTGGTGCTCAGCAATTTCATAACAGCCTAGAGCCAAGAGAATCTTTAAGTTTATCTGAGGTCATGCAGTCCATCTAATGCCCTGTACACACACATCTGCGTAGATATGGCCTTAGTCCTGGGGAACTGGGTCCGAAGCAGGGTAGAGAGGACACAGACACCTTCCCTTCCTTTGGCGTAATTGGGGAGAGGGTCTGACTGCATCCCCCAGCTGTCTGGTGCTGAGGAGGGCACCTGCCCGTGGTCTTGATCACCACAGCCCTGGGAGATTGGCCCCCTCCTCACCATCGCTGGAGAGCTGTTACTGACCGGGGGAAAGAAGGGGAGGGCTTCTCTGTCAGTCCTTCACACCTCTTACCTTTTGGTCCCTTTGCAGATGCTCCAGTGGTTTTGACCGCTACCGCCAGGAGTGGCTGGCCTATGGCTGTGCACAGGAGGTGAGAAGCTTCAGCAAGCCAGTTTGTGGGAACGGTAGGGCTGTCCTGGCAGGCCTGTCCCCCCGGAGCTCTCCACAAGGTGTCTTTGGCTTTTGGTGGAATTCTCCCTTCCATCCGGGCCTTGCCCCTCAGACTGCTCTGAGCCAGTTAGACCAGACTTGGGAGATTTTTGAGGGCTCTCTGGAGGCAGGCTTTTCTGGGAGGAAAGAGGATGGTTCCAGGCACCTCCCTTTTAGAATCCCATGCAGGTTCCTTCTCACTGCTGGAGTTTTCCAGAATGCTCCACACTTTGATTCTGGGTGGGGAGTGTCCTATTCTTACACCTTATCCCGACCCAGACAGATCCATTCATCTGGGCGTCCTTTTCCTCTCCCTCGTCCTCTCCATCCCTTCTTGCCATGTGAGCCCTCCATAGCGCACTGCCCGCACTTGCTCTGATTTCATCGGAACGGGCCCAGGAGCCGGGGGTTGGTCCCCCCCCACCTGCTCAGAGCAGAAAACTGAGGCACAGAGAGATTTCATGACTTGACCTGCCCCACGCAATGGGTGGGATACAGAAGTGCCAAGGCCCCGCATATCAACATAAACCACCGGCCCCAGGCCCCAGGCCCCCATCTGTGCGCTCACCACCTCTTCTGTTATTAGTAAGGCTGGAGGAGCCTTCTATGACCTGAAAACAAATCTTGTCCAGCAGCCCACTTGGGATGCTGGCTGTGGCGAACGTACAGATTTGCTTTATTTGTGTAAGATTGGCATCTCCGCTCCTTCCTGAAGGAAGGATTGGAAGCCGCGGTAAGCTAAATTGCCTTGTTAGATAGATCAGGGAGTTTCAGGATAAAGTGGAAGGTGTAAGTGCCCTCAGGGCCCAGCTTACCACCCTTGAGCCGGGCACTAGCATCTGAAGGTTTCCGGCCGCTGAGGAGGAGGGGTCCCCCTCCGTCCTCCCGAGTAAGGGCTCTTTCCTGCACGGCGGGCAGTGAGGCATCTGTGCAGAGCGGTGCGGGGTCTGTCCTGCAGGCAGAGGGCAGGACGTGTGAGGACTTCCAGGACGAAGGCCACTACTCGGCCTCCCCCAACAGCTCCTTCAGTCCCTTTGATGGAGACCTCACCACCACTTCCTCCTCGCTCTTCATCGACAGCCTCACCACAGAAGGTAGGGCCTGAGCCCGGAGTGGGGAACGGCTCGGGAAAGAAGCCCCGGGGAGGGAAAGACCTGGGGCCCTGGCAACCATCCCCGACAGGGGTTGTCTCAGGGAAGAGGAATGGCCCAACTTTCATGGAGGAGGGCCCCTAGGGAGAGGCAGAGCCAGGCGCAGGCCCACATCGCGACGGTGGGATGGATTCGCTGTGGCGAGGGGAAGATGGATGTCCCAGCCCAGGGCCCGGAATGTCATATGGTCCGCCTCAGGTCATCTTAATAGCCATCCTCTCAGAAGCTGGGAGGTCTTAGCAGCCTTGTAGCTGTCCACACACTCAGATGTGAGTGAAAGACTGCCTGATTTTCCTCCAACCGTGCTCAGCGGGAGGGGTGCCCCTCAGCCTGGCTTCCTGGCCCTGGGACCTGGTGTGGACAGAGGGTCGGAGTGGGGCAGCTGTGTTCAGGAGGGATGCTGATGCTCCGTCCCCACGGATGGGTCTAGCTGGCCCCCCCACCCCACCCCCTACAGACACTTCTGCCATCCCAAGGCCTGGGGGTCTTGAAGTTGCCAGAGGTCTGTCTGCCCAGAGGTACCACATAGCATCTGGGAAAGCCCGGTGCAGGCCCTTCCCGGATTTTCCTCTCTCATCCTTTGTCAATACATTACTGCTAGGTTTTAGCCTTTTGCCCTCAGGCTCAGAAAGACATGGGCTTGTCCCTCCTCCACGGAGCCATGTACCTGCTTGAAAGGCGCAAATGCAACAGAGGAAAGGGGAAGAGAAAAAGGCAAATGTTTTATTTTTTTTTTATGATTTTATTTATTTATTTGACAGACAGAGATCACAAGTCGGCAGAGAGGCAGGCAGAGAGAGAGGGGGAAGCAGGCTCCCCGCCAAGCAGAGAGCCCGATGTGGGGCTCAATCCTAGGACCCTGGGATCATGACCTAGGACCCTGGGATCATGACCTGAGCCAAAGGCAGAGGCTTTAACCCGCTGAGCCACTCAGGCGCCCCAAGGCAAATGTTTTAAAACATTATTCAGCCACCATCCTATTTAATAGCTATGGAAACGGGCTCAGTAGGGGCAAAGTTGGTTACTTGGGGTTACCTGCAAAGTAAGTGGTGGAATGTTCTTTCCACGGTGCCCCCCTGCCTTTCTCACTTCAGCCTAAAGAACTGGAGAATGGACCCATGGGTCTGGCCAGAAGGAAGTCCTAGAGGAGGGAGCAAATAATAGGTGAACTAACATTTTTTTTTTAAAGATTTTATTTATTTATTTGAGAGAGAGAACAACACGAGCAGGGTGAGGGACAGAGGGAGAAGCAGACTCCCTGCCGAGCAGGGAGCCCGACACAGGGGTTGATCCCTGGACCTGATCATGACCTGAGCTGAAGGCTGTCACTTAACAACTGAGCCACCCAGAAGCCCTGTGAGCAAACATTCTGAGGGACCTGACCATGGGCTAACGTTGTTCAGGCATCAACACATCAACACTCACTTGGTCCTCCTGACAATCCTGCATGCTGATTCTGTTATATCTCCATTTCTCAGAGAAGACACTAAGGGCTAGGGAAGTCAGTGACTTGCCCAGGGTCACACAGGCAGGAAGAGATGGAGTCAGGTCTCATTCGGGTCAAAAACGGAGATCTTGTCCCTCGACTGCTTTTCTTGGTGCTGAAAAAAAAAAAAAAAAAAACCACCTTTAAAAAAAAAAAGATTTTATTTATTTGTCAGATAGAGAACACAAGCAGGGGGAGCAGCAAGCAGAGGGAGAAGCCGATTCCCCGCTGAGCAGGGATCCTGATGGGGCCTCCCTCCCAGGACCCTGGAATCATGACCTGAGCAGAAGGCAGAGGCTTAACTGACTGAGCCACCCAGGCATTCCAGTGCTGAAAAAAAAAAGAAAAGAAAGGTCTTTGCAGATTTGAGGGACTGAAAAAAAATAGCAAAGGGGTGAACAAGCAAGGCAGATTAGGCAGCTCCCATTATTCTAAGATGGTCCAGGATTAACAGGGAGTGGGGTACGGTGCAGGTTTTGAGAGCATTTATTCTCAGATGAATTAAATGAAAAAGAAAAAGAAAGAGACAGGAAGTGAATAATCCAGTCCAGGAGTTAGAGTCTGTCCTGCATGGTCTATCTTGGGGTACAGGGAGATGGGAATGAAGGGAATACAGCCAAAGGGACCCACCTTGCCAGAGCAGAGCTGGAGAGCAGAGGAGTTAGTGGGAGCGGGCTGCTGGACGGTGGGGGCACCCCTCTGGCACCAGCCAAGCTCAGGAGCAGAGAGGGCTGGGCACACAGGAGGTATGGGGACTGGATTTCGTTGTGTTTTTTTGCAATTGAGCGCTCCTCCAAAGAGAACCAGAATGACCTCTGGGTGGCAAGCAGCAGCCACAGACCTGTGCATTTCATTCCAAGGAGAGCCAGGCCCTCGCCCAGAATAACCGTGTGCAAGAGAAGGGCTCATGTGATGGGCAGCTGAACAGAACAGAACACACCGCCAGCAGAAAGAGGAGCCAACTCAGAGACACCTGGGTGGCCCAGTCAGTTAAGCATCTACCCTTCAGCTCAGGTCATGATCTCCAATCTGGGTCCTGGGATTGAGCCCCCGCAATAGGCTCCCTGCACAGCAGGGAGTCTGCTTCTTTCTTTCTCTCTCTCTCTCTCTGCCCCTCCCCACCCCTCATTCCCTATCCCTCTCTTACTCAAATAAATAAATTAAATCTTTAAAAAAAAAAGTGACAACTGACTCAGAAAAATGGCCACTCATTCAACACCTACCACACGCATTTCCTCACTGTGCGAGTCTCCCCGGGACTCTACTGCAGTCCACTGATGAGGGAGCCATTTTGCCTTCCGTGCCCCCCAGCAAGATGGCGGCTGGGAACCAGCCATGGCTGAGTGGGAGGAAAGCTGTTGTGGCCACAGCCCCCAACACAACCTGTGGGGAAGAGCCACAGGGAGGGTCAACCATAGGAACTGATTTAGGAAGCCACAGGACACACACCTTGCAGTGTAGACATCTTTTCTCCAAGTTTGCGCAGGTGAGGAGGGGGAGGTCTTCAAGCAGATCTGCACCTGGAACGCAGGCCCCTCCTCAGCCCTTCCTAGCCTCCCGCGCCCCTAGCCTCATCTCTCACCTCCCCCTACTCACACCCTCTCCACCCTCCAACTACACTGCCCTGCTTTTTATTCCCAAGTGGCCAAATCCTTACTGACTCGGGGCCTTTGCCCATGCTTTTTCCTCTGTCTAGAACCCTTTCTCCCGGCCTACATCTCGCCTCTCCATCCTGACACGCTTTATCTGGGTGAGGCCCCCAGTCAGAGCTTCATTATGCTGGGTTTTAACTGTCACTCCCTCTCCCCGACTTGTTAACTCCCTGAGGGCAGAGACCATGTTGAACCCCAGTGCCTAGTCCCAGGGCTCAACTGCATAGTAAACATCCAATAAATATTGCTTGAATGAATGAACACGAGACTAGGAAAAGTTGGCTTGTTTGTGGACCTCCACCATTACACTGCTGTGTGACTTGAAGCAAGGCACCTCCCCTCCCTGTGCTTTAGTTTCTTTGCCTTTAAAATGAAGGATTGAGGCACCTGGCTGGCTCAGTTGGTAGAGCGTGAGACTCTTGATCGCAGGATTGTGGGTTTGAGCCCCACATTGGGTATAGAGATTACTTAAAAATAAAATATTAAAAAAAATTTTTTTTTAAAACCCACATAAAATGTGGGGGTTGGGGGCTCCTGGGTGGCTCAGTGGATTAAAGCCTCTGCTTTCAGCCCAGGTTGTGATCCCAGGGTCCTGGGATCGAGTCCCACATCGGGCTCTGCTCAGCAGGGAGCCTGCTTCTCCCTCTCTCTATGCCTGCCTCTCTGCCTCCCTCTAATCTCTGTCTGTCAAGTAAATAAATAAAATCTTTTTAAAAAAAAAATGTGGGGTTGGACTAAACCTCCCTAAAAATCCCATCTGGACCTAAAGTGACCAAGACCATAATGATTGCACTGATCTGACGCCTTCTCTCCTTCTCTTCGAAGATGACACGAAGCTGAATCCCTATGCAGGAGGAGAGGGTGAGTACAGAGCTTCCTGCTACTCTCCATCGGACCCACAGCCTCCTAGAAACCCCTCGCCCCTCAAGAGGGTGCAGCAGTCCCCTGGCCTCTTTGCTTTGGCTCCGAGGTGGGGTGGGGAGGGGAGTGACAGCAGCCTGAGCTTCCCAGACCTCCCGCTGGGCTCCTGGGCCTGGGCCCACTTAGATTGAAGGAACGTGTCTACCTCTAGCCATTTCTCATCAGCCAGGAACCTCCCAGAGGTCTGTCTTGACTACTCACTGCCCTGAAAGGAGCAAGAAGAGGAAGGAAGAGCTGAGCTAGAGCAGGCATGGCAGTGTGGGGCCTGTCACCGTTGGCCGCCCCTCTTGTCCCCCCGGGCCTCACCGTCAATGAGGGGTGAAGTACAGCTTCTCCCACATCAAGTTGCCTTGGATTCCCTGCCTGCGTGGGCAAAGGGTACACAAAACTTGTCCACCCCACTTTTTACAGGGCCCCGGAAATTGGGGTCCTTTGCTCCCGAGATTAAGTACCAGGATATTCTCTCTCTGGTGACATGACATGTCCCACCTCCCCTGCTCTTGACTCTGGGCCAACTCGGGCCTCTGTGACAACCACCACACAGAGGAGCTGGAAATGCCTTCCAGACTCCAGGGACAGCGACATTGTTATCTTGGGTTCTCACAGCGGGGAGAGGCTACTGACACAACATGGCGATCCAGTCTCCCCCGCAGAGACGAAGCCATGACGGCTCTGTGGGCGGTGGGCGTGTGTGCACTGTGAGTGTAGGCTGGGAGTGAGGAGTGGGGACTGGACCACGTTCCGCTCACTCCGTGCGCTCTTCAGCCCAAACCCTGACCATCAGATCACCAGGGTCTCTGTGGGCTGACTGCCAGGTCCTGGAAGGCTAGCAGGGGAGGTATCACCTCACCTGTGGGCAGGTAGGGGGCACTAACAGTGCACTGGACCACCGCCCCCCCCCCAACTCCACACCCCCACCCGCCCTGGGACAGGGCAGAGGAGAAGGGATGGGGAGGACAATGATTGGGATGTGCGTTTCAAGTCCCCACCTCCTGCTGATTCCTCTTCCACCCACGACCCCTGTAGCAAAGGATTTGGCATTTCTTTTGCTTATGTGCTCATCAGTCTTTTCCACTCCATGATCTGCGCATCCCTGTAGGGCAGGGAGAAGAAGCAAGTAGCCACCCCAGGTAATATGGGAATACAAGCTTGTCAGTGGCGGGCTGACTCTGTCCTTGAGCAATTCACTTCACCTGTCTGTATTTCCAGCCATCCAAGAGAGGGGCTGGACTAGATGACCTTCCAGCTTGATAGTCTATGGCAATAGTCAGCCTCCCCCGTGGGATGTATTTCAAATGTTCAGAATGTTCTCGGAGATTGCCTGCTGGTTTATTAGCCCTCAGAGGACTGGGTTCACTCTTTTATTGAGCTCCTACCATGGGGCCCGCCATCTTTTCTAAGAGCTAAGGACACAGAGATGAATAAGAAGACACTGTCCTTGCCCTCCAGGAGGCCACAGTCGGGTAGCAGACAGTGACAGGTGAAAATATGGTCATTTTGTTATCAAAATAGCCGAGGTCATCTGAGATACCAGCCCTGGTCTTCAGCAGTTGATGTGAATGATCTGGTTTTAACCCTTAGGGTTGTAATCATTATGATTAGGTAATTATTATGGTAATCATTATGATCCTTGTTCTACAGGAGTGGTAAGTGAGGCACCGAGAGGTTAGGTAATTCGCCTGAGGTCACACAGCTTATAAGCCGTAGAACTTGAATTTGAATCAGGGAGCAATATTCAGATCCAAAACTCTTCACCATCATATAACCTAGGAGAATTCTCGAAAGCGTTTAAGTGGCACGGGTGTTGGAGAGAACTTCTCTTTGATAACCTAGGACCTAGGACTTCGTGGCCCTCCCTTCCCAGTTCTCTGGTAGCCACTCTCTACCCTAACGTTCTCTCCACAGGCCTTCAAAACAACTTGTCCCCCAAGACCAAGGGCCCCCCCGTGCACCTGGGCACCATCGTGGGCATCGTGCTAGCAGTCCTCCTGGTGGCAGCCATCGTCCTGGCTGGGATTTACATCAACGGCCACCCCACCTCCAACGCCGCACTCTTCTTCATCGAGGTCAGTGTAGGATTTGGGCCCAGCTCCGCCATCTGCCTCAGCATCAGCGTTTCCCCAGCCGTGGGGTACCTGCCCCTCCCCGCCTCATCCCTCCCCTCCCACCTGCCCAGCTCCTATTCCTTCCTCAGAAACCATCTTTGACTCCATCCTTTGAGTCCCTAACCACCCCCCCACCTCAGTCTCCCCGAGGAGTGCTGCTCCCCTTCCTGTCCTGCTGAACAGCCTTTTGCTCCCCTGTTGGTGAAACCAGAAGAGCCCCCAGAGGAAAGCCAGAGAAATCACTGGGGACTGTGCAGCCAGTCTTTAATGCTTTGTGGTCTCTCACCCCCAAATTCCAGGCCAGCTGCTTATTCCAAGCCATAGTGGAACAGAGATCTCCGCCTCTTTGCCCATGTGTGGGTGTTTAGGTCAGAATCGACAAGACATAGTAATCATGAGTCTCTCTCTGGGAGCTTTCATTGAGGGTGCTAGGGTTTGGAATGTCTCGGAATTCAGAAGAGCCAGAGCCCCCTTCTCTCTGGGCCACAGGGCTCGTGAGCTCCTGGCCTTGTCCTCTGCTCTCCGCGCCTCCCCAGCTCTGTGTGTGGTCCAGCAGGGCTGCCTCTGTAGGTCTCCCAGACAGGGATCACCCAGAGGTGCAGGGGGTCTCCTCCTCTTTGTTTAGAAGCCCCTGTTTCTTGTAAGCCCTAACCTGTCAGCCTGAAGTTTTAGCCTCCCTGGCTGTCACCGCCGGGGGACTGCAGATCCCCAGTCACACAAACACTGATGGGGCAGGTCTGAAACGGGCCCAGGAAGGTGCATGTTCATAAGGTCCCCAGCTGTCTGCAGGGTCTACACTGTCCGGAGGGTTATCCTGGCAGCTCCAGAGCCTCCCGATCATTCCCTCTCTCACCCACGGCCTCACTTTTTGCCGTCTCAGGAGTCCGCTGGGTATATCGCTAAAGGCTCTCACCTGTGTCCTGCAGTCCCTCCCGTGAGGGATAAAAGGACCTCCTCCCAGACTCCTCCGGCTCACAGCAAGGCTCCCACCAGTGGAGGGATCACCCCTGGGGCGGGGGTTGGGAGGCTTCTGGACAGGGGTGTTGAACTCCGCCTAGCTCACAGGAGGCCCCCAGCGCCCTTGAGAAGAGAGGCTCTGTGCTCAGCACTGTCCCTGGTGGGGGAGGGGCGGGTTGGGGGGTGGTCCCAGGTGGTTGAGGGCACGCCCACTGACTCTGCGTCATGCCCCCCCCAGCGGAGACCTCACCACTGGCCAGCAGTGAGATTCCGCAACCACCCCAACCACTCCACCTACACGGAGGTTGAGCCCTCGGGCCACGAGAAGGAGGGCTTCGTGGAGGCTGAGCAGTGCTGAGGGCACCAGGCCTCCCCTTAGAAGGATAGGAAAGAAGACCCCGGGTCCCCAAAGAAGATCAGTGGAGGCGAAGCGGTGAAGTGACTTTTTTCGGCTTCCTCTGAACTTGCCCTGGCTGGGAAGACAGAGATGAGACCGTGGCTTCCGGGGCCAGAGCTCCAGTTTGCCCATCGCACACCACATATGGAAGCGAGGGGCCCAAAAAGCAACCCCATGAGGTGTTTAAGAGACAACAACCCAATCTCATCCTGTTTTGATGTGAGGGGTCTCTCAATGGTCACCCCTGGTGGTCTTGCCCCAGCGGCCCCTCCCACCCGAGGCACCTAACACCCCTCGACAGGACACAGAGAGCAAGACTCTAGGTTGGGGCCGCGTCCCAGGGTCCATAGACTCCAGAGCTGGTCCTCATGGCTATGGACTCAGCGTATATCGCCCCAGCCTCGGCGGCTCTGGAAGTCTGAAGACGTTCCGGCCGTCTGCTAAACACAGGGCCGGCTCTGTCTGGCATGTCGTCACTGGAGGAAAGCCAAATGCCAGGAGAGGAAAGCACTTGTGGGGGGAAAGTTGCATTTTTAGGCTTTACTCCCTAGAGTTACCCTTTCTGCTGAGAACCAGTCTTAGATGGAGCGTGTGTGCCACGAGCCGCATGGGTTTTACCCCAGTGGCCGCCCAGCCTTGGCCTGGCCAGCCCTGCCCGGCATGGGTGCATCTCGGTGTGGGGCTCCAGACTCCGACGGCACGTGTCGTGTTCCTGGTATTCGCGGCCTGCCCTTCTGTCAGCGTCAGGAAGTACCTTCAAAGGCAGGGCCTACCGGACTAGTACCTTTCCTCCTCTGAGCTGGATTTTTATAGCCATTAAAGAGAAGAAACAGGGTGGTAGGAGGACTTCTAGAGACGTACTCCGCAGGGAACTTCCGCTGGATTCTGTCAAGGAGCAAAGCTGCGGGAACGGATGGGAACCCAGGAAGCTGGCGTGGGAAGGAGGGACTTTCTGTGGAAAACCTTGATCTGGAGAGTCCTTTCCAACTGCCCAGCTCTGCTGGAAGCTTTTGGAACAAAGCCTTTAGGCTCCCAAACTTCACCTGGTTCTAAGGGAATTCTGTCCCAGGGATGAGTTGGGGCTGCTTCTGAAGAGAATTTTAAAATTAAAATCTTTAGCTCAACCTCATTCAGAGTAAAGAATATCAGCAGCAAATAAATGTTTAATCAGTCCCCACTGAGTCATGCCCTTTTATGCACGTCGCGGGAGACACTGCAAAAGAAAGAAGTCAGTTTAAGGACCAGGCCTCCTGAGGTGGTGGGTAGGGAGTCCACAAATAACCAGACACATCCAAACACTTGACCCATGGTTTTCCAGATGCTTCGTGGTTTATCGGCAGTGAGGGCACTATTGATAGTCTGAGTGGGAAACATGCTGGACCTCGGCTGTGTGTGTGTGTGTGTGTGTGTGTGTGTGTGTATTTTTTTTTTTTTTAAGATTTTATTTATTTAACAGGCAGAGATCACAAGTAGGCAGAGAAGCAGGCAGAGAGAGAGGAGGAAGCAGGCTCCCTGCAGAGCAGAGAGCCCGATGTGGGGCTCAATCCCAGGACCCTGAGATCATGACCTGAGCCGAAGGCAGCGGCTTAATCCACTGAGCCACCCAGGTGCTCCTGTATTTTTTTTTTTCATAAACCAGACAAGGAAGAGCTATGGGGGGGAGGTCAGAATGTGAGACACAGAAAAGACAGCGCAGCCAAGAGAATAGGGTTCTTTCCAAGCTTCTGAAGGACAGAAAGGTCTGTAACTGAGCTGTCTTAATGAAAGAAGAGCAGCCAGGCACTGAAATGATCTGGGCTCCCAGCACTCCTGGCCAGCAGGAGGGTGATTTCTGCCCTTGTCTGACTAGCAAAGCGTCTGTGACCTCCATGGGTTGAAACTGGCCAGTGGAGCAGTTCCTGTTGTGGCCAAATGCAGGGCACAGCACCATTTGCCCCACTCCTAAACCCCAGCAAGCCTCTTCCCAGTGGGAGCTCTGTCCCCCTGCTCTGGAATCCTGAAGGGAAGAGTATTGAGAGGGAAGAAAGGTCGGGGGTGGGGGGGCGCACCTGGGTGGCTCAGTCAGTTAAGCATCTGCCTTTGGCTCAGGTCATGATCCTGGAATCCCGGGATCAAGCCCCACCTTGACTGACTCCTGGTCAGTGGGGAGTCTGCTTCTCCCTCTCCCTCTGCCCCTCCTCCTGCTTGTGCTCTCTCTTAAATAAATAAATGAATAAAATCTGGAAGGGAGGAAGGAAGGTAGGTAGGTAGGTGTGAGGCCTCTGCCGTAACCTCTGCAGCGGGAAAAAGCTCAAGATTCCTCTGCCAGGTCAGAGTGAGCCTGACTGACCCCAGCAAGGACAGTGGTGAGGGCAGCAGGCTGCCTGCTGACAGCAAAAAGAGCTAAAGATGTGTCACTGGATATTAAGTCTTTGGACTTCTCGAGCCAAAACACATCGCCCGGGGGTATAGCTCAGTGGTAGAGCATTTGACTGCAAAACACATAGCCCAGTGCTCCCAAGATACAGAGCCTGGCATCTCACAGAGTTAACCCTGGTTCCAGCCACCCTTAGGACTGGGGACAAGATAAGGGTTTCCCACATGCAGGAATTCTACTCCAACATTTAGAGCAGTCTCTCCGGGGGGCTAGAGTGAGAGGCTCACTTGGAGAATGAGTGACCAGAAGGAGACACAGGGGTCTTGTGGTCAACCTTCCACACCTGGCTGACAGTCCAGCAAGGCCAAGTTGTACCACACATATGTGCACAGTCAACCCCAGAGGGCTTGCAGCCGCCCAGGACCTTCCGCCCCGCCAGCACGCACAGTCTCCAGGGAAAGCAGGTGACTGGCTGTACCTTTCCCACACGGGGCCTTTGCGTGTCCTCACGGTGATCTCATTGCCGGGTGGGAGGGTGGGATTCATGAAAGTTCACCACTGAGATGGGAAACTTCAAGCCTGCGAAACGGGGCTCTGGAGGCTGTCTGTGTTGCACTCAGAAGTGAGAACTTCCCCGGGAAGCTCTGCTTTATACCGGAACTCTTTAAGAGAGCCAGCATGAGGGAAAGAAGAGGAACGAGGAACACAGAGGCCGGGCATGAGGGGGGTCCAGGGGTCTCAGGCTGAGAGCACCTCCTGTGCTCCTTTCAACTGTTGACCCAGGGGTGCGGAGGTGTCCTGTGAGGTCCCAGGGTTTCTGATTCTAGAACATGAACATATGAGCTCACCCATCAACCCCGGCACCAGGAATGCAGACGGGGTTTCTGAGCTCACGTAACTGGCCATCTCCCTCCCGCCAGAATCAGGTACCACCCGCTCCCCCAAGCAGGCCTGCAATGCTGGAGGCCACTTTTCGGGTCTCAGCCTAGAGCCTGAGGTGGAGAATGTCCTTTGGTCACTGTTCCAGGTTCTCTGTGGATCACAGAAAGCAAACTTTTCAGTTTGTGTGCTTTAGCAGGGCTCCTCTGTGCACAGAATCCCCATATATATGCACATGTATATGCACACACGTGTGCATTGTATCGCCAAAAACATCAGAGGAAGCTGATGCCGTCCTCAGGCTTAAGGCAGTGGCAAAAGCTGCCAGCCAACCTCAGCGTTTTGAAAGGGCTGAACAGTTACGTGATTATGGACAAGGCTAAGACTCCCTTCTCCCAGTCCTGGAAAGGATGACAGTTTGCATCGCTTCTCGGCCTTTTGGCTAAGATCAAGTGAAGGATGACAGTTTGCCCAGAGCACTGATCGGGAGCTGCCCGCAGACTCCATGGCCTGGAACCCACACCAGGTAGAGTCAGAGAAAATGCAACCAATCTCTCTGTCTCTCTCTCTCTCTCTGTCTACACCCGCTTTTCCCCCCACTCCACCTCTCAACAAAAACCTGAACTTGTACTCAGTGTTAATCATAAAAAGCAATTTGGGGAGGCCTGGGTGGGTGGCTCAGTTGGTTAAGCGGATGCCTTTGGCTCAGGTCATGATCCCAGGGTCCCAGGATTGAGCCCCACATCAGGCTCCTTGCTCAGCAGGGAGGCTGCTTCTCCCTCTGCCTGCCACTTCCCCTGCTTGTGCACTCTCATTCTCTGACAAATAAATAAAATCTTAGAAAAAAAAAAAAAGCCACTTTCTTCTAAGACTTCTGCAGCGTGCAAAATAAAATGCCAAGAATTCTGAGTGCTTTCTGCAAATTGCAGCTCCTGCCTTGGCCCGATGACTAGCACCTCTTCTCAGGAACTGGACTAAGGAGCCCAGGAGCAGCCCCCAGCAACCTGCCCACCCGGCTGCTTCTCCCAACCTTCCATCTTGCCTCCAGGAGAAACAGCCTGGAAAGAGATCCCAGCTCTTTATTTATTTGAAGTTTGTAAATCCCTGGAAGTAAACCTCATGGGTTTCCAATCTACCATCTAGAGACACAAAATCCATCTGCACACAATGAGGCTGCCACATTTCTGGAGGCTTCGCAGTCAAACCACTCTAGCGGCCTCGTTGTGCTTCTATTACTTTGTGCTTTTGTGCTTCTATTACTTTGTGCTTTTCGCTCACAAAACGCGAAACAAAGCAGACCAAAACGAAGAGAGGAAAAATTTGAACCCCTCACGGCCAAAATCAGCTGCGCCAAATTTTAGGTTCCAAACAAGCTGATTTATAAATAAACACACTGTGTTTGCCGAATGAGGAGGAATGTGTTGGAGAAGGCAGCAAGGATTAGTGCAGAAAGTGCCGAGGTGCTAGCTGCTTAGAAGCCAGGAGTGGTAGAAGCTCAGTCCCTGAGAAGCTGTGCGATGTGGGCCAAGTCACCCAACTTCTCTGGGTAGGAAGATGCCCCTCTCCTTAGCTAACAGCCTCACCTGGTTTTTGATTCTTCCCCCAGTTCACACAGCAGCTCAACCCTTGCCTGTCCATAATCCTGACGGGGTTACGAAATTTTCTAGTTCTGCCTGGAACTTTCTTGGTTTGAACACGGAGGGTCCTACCTCCCAGGAAACCCCTCCAGGATGGGCACCCTGGATCAACTGGTTAGTCTAGCCTTGGAGTCTGTCCAGATTCCACGGGCTGGAAAGATAAGGTTAATAATTTCAAGGACTTGGGGTGCCTGGGTGGCTCAGTGGGTTGAGCCTCTGCCTTTGGCTCAGGTCATGATCCCAGCGGCCTAGGATCGAGCCCCGCGTCGGGCTCTCTGCTTAGCAGGGAGCCTGCTTCCTCCTCTCTCTCTGCCTGCCTCTTTGCCTGTGATCTCTGTCTGTAAAATAAATAAATAAAATCTTTAAAAAAATAATAATAATAATAATTTCAAGGACTTTAGGGTCTTGGACCTAGCTACTCCAAGTGTGGTCTGGATCACCATCCTCGAAGGATTAGCAGAAAATGCAGAAGTTAGGCCCATCCGACCCAGAATCTGTGCTTGAGTTGCTCCCCAGGTGACTCGTGTGAAGCCCAAGAAAGTCTGGGAAGCACTTCTAGGAGGCAAGTTTACTTACATGAGTGTAGCCTATTGGGGAGGTGTTATTCCCCCATTTCCCAGATAAGGAAACTGAGGTTCGAACAGGTGGTTTACTTGTTTATTTCTTAATTTGATCTATACTCCTGAAGCACCTACCACGCATCAGGCACCATCAAGTGACTTGTCCGGGGTCACATGCCTAGTAAGTCGCCTAGACAATCTCCAAAGTCAGGGCTTCGGTTCCCAGCTGAGGTTGTTCCCTGGGGACCACCAGGCGGCGCCAGAATCGCCCAACCACAGGTAGAAAGGAAGAGGACTGTGGAGTCACAGAGTCCTCCCAGGCCTGTAGAGAGGCTCACAAAGACACACAACGATGACTTCAGATCCTCATTCTTGGATCCTGAAACTGTGAGCTTATCAGGTATTTATTTACACAATCCCAAGAGCTTAAAAATGTCCTCATTGTTCCTGCCTCCCCCCCTCCTCCGGCTCCCGGCTCCCCGACTCGGGGACCCTCTCACACAATGATTTGGAAGCACTCTCCACAAAGCTTTACAGAACCGAAGCCCAGGTCTCTGTGCTAGTCTCCTGCGTGAATGGAGGACAACTGATGACTTTATTTGCCACCATGGGGCTGGAGAGCAGGGAAGTGGGAAGGGGGAATCCTCACTGGAACTGCTGAAACCAAAGAGAAAGTCTTTGGGGGGTGAGGTTTCTGATGTTTGTAAGACATTTTTACATTTGGTCCCTAGAGACAGGTAAATCGTGCCCATGGTTTTCCACAAAGTTAAAAGCACCGAAAAGGAAATATCTGAACGCAGGCAATAATATTTCTGCATATACACTCCCAGTCATACAATCCAACCTTCCCTTCTGGCTTCAGGCGATCCTCTTCAAAGTTTTTTTCTTCAGATCAAGGGTCCAAAAGGTATAATATAAGGCTCCCTGTGTCCAGCTGAGGAAAGGCTGAAAATCTTCCAGAAGTAACAAGTCCTGTCTCTCTTCCGCTGACCCACCTCACAGTTCCCTCAGTATAGATCCCATTTTGAATTCACAGACAGGTGGCTCTCAACTAACACAGATGTGGTCAGTCAAGTGCCGAATGGGAAGCCCTTTGCTTGACCCCCACCCCCACCCCAGGAACGGGAAGTCATTTCCAGAGCCTCTCCTCAAGGCCTAAAGGGCAGCCTGGCCCAGGGCCCATGGTGTCCCCTCTCTTGAGGTGCCCACACACCTCTCTGTTCCTTGGGGCTCTTCTCCCTTCTCCCCTAAGGCCTGTATGGACTGAGCCACATCTGCCCAGCTGACTTTGCTCTTCCTCCTGCCTCCAGAGATGAGCACTCGGCCCTCTTCGTGCTGAAGGAGGAACCAAAACTAACAAAACTGGGAATTAGCCAGACTTTCTTACAAAAGCCCTGATCTATTTACTTTCATCCTCTGAGATGACGAGGGGGCGGGTAGCAGCTCACACAGGCGGTGTGTCACAAGATTTATTTGGGTTGTCTCCTGTGAGGCGGGTCTGCGGTTCGCTCTCCCTTACAAGGCAGCCACTGAGGTGCAAAGCACATGAGGGGATTTGCTCAATGTCTGAGGCCCCACAGATGAGACCCCTAGTTCGCTAGATGTTAGCCCTCTAGAAACGAACCCTCTTGGGGTGTTTCTGCCACCCTTTGAGCCACACATCTTGGAGACTGTTACCCGATGTGTTCTTGTCTAGTTGAGCCCAGGCTACAGGAATGGCTTTGTCCACTTCCCCAATCCCTTCGTTTTACAGGTGGACAAACCGAGGCCCGTGAAAGCCGGGCAGGCCAGGAACGACTTGCCCACAACCACACAGAATGCCCGAGAGCCCCCAGGCTGCTGGTTCTCAGGGCTAGCACCTGTGGTGGGTAAGCCCAAGGGCTCTAATGTTACTGAGTCCAAGCTGAACGCTGGTGACGCCATATGTCACCTCTGTGACCTTACATAATGACTCCATGTCCTTGCTTGCCTGCAGCATTAGTTAAAAGAAAGTGGTAGAAATAGTAGCACCTGGCAGCACCTGGGTGGCTCAGGTGGTTAGGCGTGTGACTCTTGATTTCGGCTCAGGTCAGGATCTCAGTGTCCTGGAATCGAGCCTTATGTCGGTGGGTCTCTGCTCAGCAGGGAGTCTGCTTGAGAGTCTCTCTCCCTCTCCCTCTGCCTCTTCCCCCACTTGCACACTGCACTTGCTCTCTCTCCAATAAATAAATCTTAAAAAAAAAAAAAAAGAAAGAAAGGAAGAAAGAAAATAGTAGCACCTGCCTCATCAGGCTTTGTGAAGGTTAAACATTCCAGCATTTGGAGACAAACCTCGCGCCGAGGAAGACCTTGGGCTTCTTTTTTTCTTGCTAAATTTTACTTGTTAATTACTAACCACAGCGGGACTTCTTATGGGGGGGTGGGGGCGGTGGCGGGGGAGAGTGGCGGCCAGGGGATGGGATTTTCTGGCACTTTCTGCTGCCTTTATGTTTGGGTATGGTTTTCACCAGAAGGAGGCGCTCTGCTGGCGACCTGTTCAGCAGACAGCATCTTCCTCTCCCAAAGCCTCCCACTTCCCCCAGGATGGGGATAGACGTGGACAGACATCCTTGCAACCGGGTGGCTCTCATGACTCTGACCAAAACAGGCACTGAAACTAACTTCTCCTCCCTCTCCATTCTTAGCTTTCTATATTTATCCTCAAAAGACTTTTTTTCATCATTCTTTCAGGGGGGAAAGAAAGAATATGAGAAAGGGATATTGTAGGATTTAGCCTGCAGAAATCAACCCCTGACAACTTCCCTCGGTGATTAATTTTGAAGGGTTCAATACCCAAGTCTGACAGCTTTGTAAGAGATCAGCTGAGGTATTGAGTTTATCCTTCTAGTTCTCGTTAAACCTAAATTAAAAACAGATTACTCTAAATAAAACTGGAGGTATCACAATCCCAGATATCAAGATCTACTACAAAGCTGCAGTAATCAAAACAGCATGGTCCTGGCACAGAAACAGACACATAGATCAATATAGAACAGAACAGAGAGCCCAGAAATAAACCCACGATTATATGGTCAATTAATCTTCCACAAAGGAGGCAAGAATATACAATGGGAAAAAGACAGTCTCTTCAACAAATGGTGTTGGGAAAACTGGACAGTTACAGGCTGAAGAATGAAACTAGACCCCTTTCTTAGGCCATATGCATACAGAAAAATTAAACTCAAAATGGATTAAAGACCTAATTGTGAGGCTTGAAACCACAAAAATCCTTAAAGAGGACATAAGCGATAATGTCTCTGACATTGACCATAGCAGCAATTTCTAGATATGTCTCCTAAAGAAAGGGAAATAACAGCAAAAATAAACTATTGGGACTACATCAAAATAAAAAGCTTCTGCACAGCAAAGGAAACAATAAAACAAAAAGATACTGAATGGGAGAAGATATTTGCAAAAGACATATCTGACAAAATGTTAGTATCCAAAATATATAAAGAACTTGTACAACTCAACACCAAAAAACCCACAAATAATCCAATTAAAAAAATGGACAGAAGACATGAAGAGACATTTCTCTGAAGACACACAGATGGCCAACAGACACATGAAAAGGTGTTCAACATCACCCGTCATCAGGGAAACGTACATCAAAATCACAATGAAGGGGCGCCTGGGTGGCTCAGTGGGTTCAAGCCTCTGCCTTCAGCTCAGTCGTGATTCCAGGGTCCTGGGATCAAGCCCCGCATTGGGCTCTCTGCTCAGCGGGGAGCCTGCTTCCTTCTCTCTCTGTCTCTGCCTGCCTCTCTGCCTACTTGTGATTGCTGTCAAATAAATAAATAAAATCTTAAAAAAAAATCACAATGAAGTGTCACCTCACACTGTGGCTAAAACCAAAAGCACAAGAAACAATAAGTGTTGGTAAGGATATAGACAAAAAGGAACCCTCGCACACTGTTGGTGAGAATGCAAACGGGTGCAGTCAGTATGGAAAACAGGATGGCGGTTCCTCAAAAAATTAAAAATAGAACTACCCTAGGATTCAGTAATTCCATCACTGGGTATTTACCCCCCCAAAATAGAAAAACACTAATTCGAAAAGATATGCACCCCCTATGTTTATGGCAGCTTTATTTACAATAGCCAAACTATGGAAGCAATCCAAATATTCCTCAATAGATGAGTGGATAAAGAAGATGTAGTGTGTATATATAATGGAATATTACTCAGCCATAAAAAAGAATGAAATCTTGCCATTTGCAACAATATGGATGGATCTAGAGGGTATAATGCTAAGCAAAATGAGGCAAAGGATGACAAATAACACATGATTTCACTCATATGTGGAATTTAAGGATGGAAACAAAACGAACAAAGGGAAAAAAGAAACAAACCAAAAAACAGACTCTTTTTTAAAATTTTATTTATTTTTGACAAAGAGATCACAAGTAGGCAGAGAGGCTGGCAGAGGGAGAGGGGGGAAGCAGGCTCCCTGCTGAGCAGCGAGCCCAATCACTAGGACCCTGAGATCATGACCTGAGCCAAAGGCAGAGGCTTAACCCACTGAGCCACCCGGGCACCTAAGAAACAGACCCTTAACAGCGGAGAACAAACTGATAGTTATCGGAGGGGAGGGGGATTAGGGGATGGGTGAAACAGGTGACGGGGTTTAAGAGTGTACTTATCGTAATGTATAGAATTGTTGAATCACTATATCGTACACCTGAAAATAATATAACACTATTTTAATGACATTGGAATTAAAAAAAAACAGATTAAACTAATAAAGCCCCAACATTGAGGTCTGGCACTCCATAGCATTTTGCCTATTTGTAGAAAGAGCAAATGTAGGAGAGACATGCTTCTTCTTCTTCTTTTTTTTTTCTTTTTTTTGGTGGTTTTAAAACTTTTACTGCAATATAACAATGAAGTAAACAGTAATTAAACACCTACCAATTTTTTCCCAAAACAAACGGAAAAAAAAAATGTAAACAGGAAAATAACTGCCTATACTTGTACAGCTTCTCAAATCATGTTAGAAGGGTCTCACATTCGATGATCTGGAAATTTTAAAATAGCAGTAATTATTTTCATTTTAAGAAAAGGTTCCCCTTCTCTCTCCCCCACCCTAAGTATTTAACATGAAAGGAAGGGCGTCCTTACACATTAATTCAATCCGTATTTGAAGCAGCAACAATAACCATCAATAGTTTGGCATTTCTGTTTATGGTTGCTGCAAAATTTTTTCAGTTTCACAAAGCCATTATCCAGTGTTGCCATGAAATAGAGACTGTAAATTCTAGGTAGCAAAGATTCTTTCCGAAACCAATGTTAAGTCAAAGAAATATAAAGCAGGGCATTACACTAAATTTCTGGATCTAGTACACTAAAAAGAGTGAAACCTAGGAAAAGTTACCTACTGTTTTATAGAAGAAATAAAGACCCGCAAAAGCTGATTTTTGGTTGTATAATATTTTGCACACTGTGGATTTGCGGCATCTGCTAATTGAAGCAGACATGCACCGTATTTATCCTGCCCTATATCCTAGATCCCTCCCTCCCCTCCCCCAACATCTACTACCTTATACCAAATATTGTGGATATGAGGCCACGTCATCCCAGACAATCCAGTGAACAAAGTTAGTGTAATGCACTGGTGTGAAGTGTGAGATTAAAAAAAAAAGTCCCTTTCAATCTTCATCAAAGTTTTGCTGTAGAAGAAACTTGGCAGCCAAGTTCTCATTCTTCTCACAAGCAAAATATGCTTGTATCACAAGTCCTTCAGGAACTCCTAGTGCCTTTAACCTTTCTATAGCTTCTTCCTCCCGAGGCGTTACTTGAATGTAGTTCATACGACCACTTCCGGCTTCTGCAATTCCTCCTCTGCCCCTTCCAGCCCCTCCTCCTTGACCACCAGCTTCTTGAACTGGTTCATTTAGCATCTGAATAAAGTGCTCCTGGTGCTGGCTAATTTGCTGCAGTAATTGAGGATTTTCTCGACCTATCTGTTGTAGCAATGCTGGAAGCAGGGAAGGATTCTGTTGAATAATTTGTCTCATCTGTTGAAACTGAGGCTGATTCCGTAAAAATTCAAGGGGATGTCCTCCAGGGCTCGCTGTGGTTGTCGATGCCGTCGTAGTCGCCGCGGCGGTCGCCACCGAAGATGGAGGAGCCCCGGTGCTGACCGCAGGAGGGGTGTCCACCATAGCCTGACTCTCTCTGTCTCCAGGGATCCCCATTCAAAGATACGCCACTGCTCTGTCAGGGTTGTTGAAACTGGCTCTCAGGGCTGCAATCACTTGCTCTCGTTCATATCCCATTGACATGATCTCAGTTACCATATTCTCAGAAGACTGACCGGTCACCGGTGCACTGGTTGCACCTTCAAAAAGGTTTGACCGAGAAGAATCTCCTGACGTACTGTCAGTTGCTGTTGGACTCGTAGCTACCGGTGTCTCTGCTGGCTTTTCTGCAGGCTTCTCTGGTTGCGTTGCACTAGCAGGTGCAGGTTCGGAAGATGCTGTCGTTGGTGCTGGAGTGATGGATGCAGGGGAAGGTAGGAGCCAGAGCGGGAGCAGGGGCTGGGGCCTGAGCCACCGCGGGAGCTGTGGAGGAGCTCACTGGTGGTAGTGGCAGGATTTGACTGTTGGGTTGTAGCTGGTGCTGGTGTTGTCACTGCTTTGGGTTTTGTCACCATAACCACCACGAAGTTTGTTTCGTCAATTTTATATTCTTTTAGAGCAGTCTCATCATTGAGGATTTTGCCTGCATAAATCAATTTTTGACCTGCTACAGGAAAGGCATCTTTCCCCTTTTCAGATTCAATTTTCTCTTTCAGTGCCTTCACCGTCTCGTCGGGGTCGATGTCGATCTTCAAGGTCCGCTGCTGGAGGGTCTTCAGGGTGACCAGCATGGTGCCGGCGCGGGCCTGCTCCGGGTCGAGAGACATTAACTGTTTGGCTTCTTAACCCAAACAGAAACCCTTTTCTTCCTTACCCGAGAAATTACTCTCACAGATATTTTGATGGAAAGCAATAAGGTGAAAAGACTTCATTTTCTTCCAAAGGCACATAAAGCCAAGAAAAGTCCAGACGTGGCTCCCTTGCAAAGCCTTGGGTTCAGGTGGGCTGCAGGTTAGCAGACCCGGGGGGGGGGGGGGGGAGATAACCTTCAAGCCCAGCTAAGGAGGGGACGGCCTATCCTTAGGCTCACAGAATAACCAGAAGACCCAAATTTAGAATCCTCATTTCTCTCTTGGCTGGCTTCCTCCTCCTTCAGGGGAGAAGGTTGATGTTCCGGCAGCTTCCAGAAGCAGGACAATGGATCTTTAGACAGGGAAGCAATTCTCACTCATTGCCCGCCCCAGGGCTGGGTCTGCCGGTTTCTGGTGATTTGGCACAAAAGCACAAATTAGCTTGCAGGGCTCAGGCACCCAAATAGATGACTCACAGTCAGCCCCCGGCACAAAGAAAGGACACAAAATGAAGAAATGCAGAGCAAAGTGCCAGAGGCACTGGGAGCATTTCTGGAACGAATTCCTTCCTGGCCTGGTGTTCGTCATTCAGATTCTCAGTTTCTGGGGAAAATCACTTTCTGAGATATAAACACTGTGGGGGTGTGGGTGGGGTGGGATCACGGCCCGGGGCGGATTAGAATCAAGCACCAAAAGGCTACAAAAGAATTTCTCCCTTCCTTTGTTAGAGATGATTTCCCAAAAAGGCCCTTTGGGGAAGGAACTACCCTTGAGACCTCAGGGGAGCATTGAGGCCCACGGGCCCTTCTCCAGGCTTTCTCCCCCTTCTGCTACTTGGGTCTGATGGTTAAAGAAGTATCCACCACAAGGGTGGTTTCTGTTATTCCGTCTGAGTTCCTTCTTTTCAGGCTACTCCATAGATCCGACATAGATCTGATCTACCCCATAGATTGCAGGAACCTGAATGGGCGCTGGGTTCCCAGCCACTCGAACTTCCTACACCCCCATGAAACAAAGCACCTCCTCCATTGGGCCCGCACAGGGCTTCTCTCCTGCCTCCACTCTCCCTCAGAATAAAAGGATCCCTCGTGGAGGGCTTTACAGCTTCCAGAACACTTGCACACATTCAGGTCTCAAAGGCAAGGCCAGTAGGGGCTCACACCGTTGGGGACCTTTGGGACACAGGACTGTCCTCCCCCCAGCCCCAGCAGGATGCTGCATTCTGTGCAAGTGTAACCACGATTCTTACTGACGACGGATCTTAGCTTGCAAAACCATTGTCTCAGTATCTCAGGGGTGATCTGAATTTCAGAGTGCTTCCTGGTTGCCAGGCTTGAAACTGATGGAGGTTCCGAAGGCAGGCGAGGTCTGGAGCGCCCCCACCCACCCACCAACCCCCTGCCAAGAAAGAATCCTTGAGATGTCTTTGGTGCAAAAAGGTAATCTTATGAAAGCATGGGGACAGGACCCCTTGGGCAGGAAAAGAAGCTGCACCAGAGCTGCAGAATGGCTGGTTATATATTCTGGGGTTGGGAGAGGTAAGGAAAAAGGAAGATGTCCAAAAGGACTTTCTTTTTATCTTTTCTTTTCTTTTCGTTCAATGTGCTAGATTTGTTGTTGTTTGTTTTCTTTTTCTTTTTTTTTATTATTAGCATATAATGTATTATTTGTTTCAGGGGTACAGGTCTGTGATTCATCATTCTTACACGATACACAGCGCTCACCACAATGCACACCCGCCCAGTGTCCATCACCCAGCCACCCCATCTCTCCCACCCCCTTCTGCTCCAGAAACCTCAGTTTGTTTCCTGAGATTAAGAGTCTCTAATGGTTTGTCTCCCTCTCTGGTTTCATCTTTTTTTTTTTTTTTAAGAAATGGTATTTTATTTTATTTTTTAGATTTTATTTATTTGACAGAGATCACAAGTAGGCAGAGAGGAAGGCAGAGAGAGAGGAGGAAGCAGGCTCCCTACTGAGCAGACAGCCCGATGCGGAGCTCTATCCCAGGACCCTGGGATAATGACCTGAGCGGAAGGCAGAGGTTTTAACCCACTGAGCCACCCAGGTGCCCCTCTGGTTTCGTCTTGTTTCATTTTTCCCTCCTTTCCCCTATGATCCTCTGCCTTGTTTCCCAAATCCCATGTATCAGTGAAATCATACAATATCTTTCTCTGATTGACTTATTTTGCTCAGCATAATACCCTCTAGCTCCATCAACATTGCTGCAAAGGGCAAGATTCATCTTTTTGATGGCTGTGTAATATTCCATTGAATGTATAGAGCTCATGTTCTTTATCCATTCCTCTGTCAATGGACACTGGGGTGCAGTTGCCCCTTCAGATCCCCACATTTGTATCTTTGGGGTAAATGCCCAGTAGTGCAATTGCTCTATTGTGCAATTGCTCTAAATAGGGTAGCTCTATTTTCAACTTTTTGAGGAACCTCCATACTGTTTTCCACAGTGGCTACACCAGCTCGTGTTCCCAACTTTTTTTTTTTTAAGATTTTATATATTTATTTGAGAGAGAGAGAGAGAGCCCACCAGAGTGGGTGAGGGGCCGAGGGAGAAGCAGACTCCCCACTGAGCACGGGTTGGGGGGACTCCTGGGATCACGACCTGAGCTGCCAAAAGCAGATGCTTAACCCCTTAACTGATTGAGCCACACTTCGCAAGGATTTTCATCTGCCCAAGGAGACCCTCAGGATACTGGAGGTGTGGCTATCATCAGACTAAGTTTGTTTTTCCCTCTAGCCACGCATTAACATTAAGAGAGTTGGAAGTTAATCACACAGATCCCACCCGGAGTGGGGGTTAGGGGAGGCTGTCCAGTGCCAACCTGCGTTTGTCCTCAGCTTGCCTTCTCCCTCCTCGGAAACTAGCATCTCGTTGTAAGGATAATGGATAAAACTCCGAGCCCCAATGGTTTTCCCTGGCCCCACTGCCTCTGACCAGAACACTGCAGTAGCCCTCCCACATGTCCTACATGGCAAGGACAGCTGAGCTGATGGAGCAAAATCCTCTATGGTCCGGTAGGACTAAGCATCTCACAGGCATTTCCACCACAAGATAAGAAGAAGGAAGGCCATCGCTTTTTCTCATGGTTGGATTCTCAAGGCTGTCAATCAAAACTCGCTTCTTGGGCAACTTACCCTGAGCCCTGCCAAGCAAGAGCTGTGGAAACACAGAAAATCAGAGGTGGTTGTATTTATGGTATTAGGGCAATCCCTGTGAGGAAGATCAGATGGCATGAAACAGGGGACGAGAGTCTAGTCGGCATTTAAGGCCTAAATTGGTAAGCAGACTAAACTCTCAGACAGTTACCCTAGCTCGAAGGAGCGCCGAGGTAGAAGATTTTGGGCTGTCCTCTTCAGTCTGAGCTCTTAAAACAGAGCTGGTCCCCACTGGGAGGTGCTTGTAAGTGTGACATAACTCTGGATTTAAAAAAAAATTTTTTTAGATTTTATTTATTTATTTGACAGACATCACAGATAGGCAGAGAGGCAGGCAGAGAGAGAGAGGGGGAAGCAGGTTCCCCGCAGAGTAGGGAGCCCGAGGCAGGACTTGATCCCAGGACCCTGGGATCATGGCCTGAGCCAAAGGCAGAGGCTTTAACCCACTGAGTCACCCAGGCACCCTGGCTTTTAAAAATTTAATACTGGAGGGTGCCTGGGTGGCTCAGTGGGTTGAGCCTCTGCCTTCAGCTATGGTTGTGATCTCAGGGTCCTGGGATTGAGTCCCACATCGAGCTCTCTGCTCAGCGGGAAGCCTGTTTCCTCCTCTCTCTCTCTCTCTCTGCCTGCTTGTGATCGCTATCTGTCAAATAAATAAATAAAATCTTAAAAAAAAATAAAATAAAAAATCTAATACTGGAAAAATGACTGTAAATATAACTCATTAATAATTTTGATATTGATGACATGTCAAAATTATAGTATTTTGGATGTGTTGGGTTAGATAAATTATTAAAATTAATTTCACTCCCCTAATGTGGCTACTAGAAAATTCTACATGACCTATGAGGGTGACATTCTATTTCTGTTGGACAGCGCTGGTTTCAAATGATGGTCTCTTATCCATGTGCTTTTGATGCCAAACTAGTGCTAAGCACTTTATGTCTGTTCCCTCATTCAATCTTTGAATTATTTACATGATCTCATTATTATTCCATTTTACAGATTAGGAGGCTATGGTTTAAAGAAGTTAATCATACAGCTATTAAAAAAGTGAGTGGAGGGGGTGCCTGGGTGGCTCAGCGGGTTAAAGCCTCTGCCTTTCGGCTCAGGTCATGATCCCAGGGTCCTGGGATGGAGCCCCGCATCAGGCTCTCTGCTCAGCGGGAAGCCTGCTTCCCTTCCTCTCTCTCTGCCTGCCTCTCTGCCTACTTGTGATCTCTGCCTGTCAAATAAATAAATAAAAATCTTAAAAAAAAAAAAAGGGGGTGAGTGGGGCGCCTGGATGGTTCAGTGGGTTGGGCCGCTGCCTTTGGCACAGGTCATGATCTCAGGGTCCTGGGATCGAGTCCCACGTCAGGCTCTCTGCTCAGCAGGGAGCCTGCTTCTCTCTCTCTCTCTCTCTCTCTGCCAGTCTCTCTGCCTACTTGTGATCTCTCTCTCTGTCAAATAAATAAATAAAATCTTAAAAAAAAAAAAGGAGAGTTAATGGGGCGCTTGGGTGGCTCTGTGGGTTAAGCCTCTGCCTTTGGTGGGTCATGATCTCAGGGTCCTGGGATCCCCCACATTGGGCTCTCTGCTCAGCAGGGAGCCTGCTTCCTCCTCTCTCTCTGCCTGCCTCTCTGCCTACCTGTGATCTCTCTCTCTAATAGATAAATAAAATCTTTTTAAAAAAAAAACTGAGTTAAAACTACATACATTGTGGGGGCGCCTGTTGGTTCAGTGTCTGGCTTTGGCTCTGGTCATGATCTCACGGTCCTGCGATCGAGCCTGCAGGCTCCCCTGCTCAGTCGAGGGTCTGCCTCTCTCTCTGCCCCTCCCCCTGCTCGAGCTCACTCTCTCTCAAATAAATAAATAACATTTTCTCTTTTTAAACCATGTGTGGGGCGCCTGGGTAGCTCAGTCGTTAAGCATCTGCCTTCTGTTCAGGTGATGATCCCAGGGTCCTGGGATAGAGTCCCACATCGGGCTCCCTGCTCGGCGGGAAGCCTGCTTCTCCCTCTCCCTCTGTTGCTTCCCCTGCTTGTGTTCCCTCTCCTGCTGTGTCTCTCTCTGTCAAATAAATAAATAAAATCTTTAAACAAAGCAAAACAAGGGGTGCCTGGGTGGCTCAGTGGTTAAGCCTCTGCCTTTGGCTCGGGTCATGATCTCAGGGTCCTGGAATCGAGCCCCGAATTGGGCTCTCTGCTCAGCAGGGAGCCTGCTTCTCCCTCTCTCTCTCTCTGCCTGCCTCTCTGCCTACTTGTGATCTCTCTGTCAAATAAATAAAATAAATAAAATCTAAATAAACAAAGCAAAAGAAAACAAAACAAAAAACCATGTGCATTGTGATGGAAGGTGTCCATAATAACTTGGGTTTTTTGACAATGATCATTCATTATCAGAAAAATAAAATATGCCTATATAACGTATTTTGAATAAAGGCATTAAGTGACTTGCTCATATTCATTTAACTAACTGTAGAGTCAGAACTTGAACCCTGGACCTATGACAACTCCACATTCATGTTCTTGTCCCCATGAGAACCTACGGAGGTAAGAAGCCTTTGGGAGGTGTTAAAATCAAGTGTAGACAGAGACCAGTCTGGAAGGTTCCCTGAGCAGACAGAACCAGTTTAGTCACGCAGACAAAGCTTAATTTAGCTTATTATGCAAGACTAGCTTGACCTGGATTATTTCTTGCTTTACCTCTGGAAATGATAAGCAAAACCTGAACTGTTTCCAGGTTGATATGAGGGAACCACTGAAAATGGTATTGTAACCAATCAGTGTGAAGAATAAACAGTCACCGCTTTGTCACTGTAATAAGCTGCTTTATAGCAATATACCCCTGAGCCTCATTCCATGTTCTGGTTCAAGTGCTCCCAGTTTGCAAACTGCCTTTTTGGTGTGTGCACAATAAATTTTTCCTATTTACTGCTTCAGCGCTTCATTGGTTTTACTCTGGCTATTTTGAACCTTTGACAGAGGGCATAGGAGCTGAACTCCCACCCATGTCAGGCCATCTCTCTCTGTAGTATTCCTGGAAGGCAGACAGCTACCATCTGCTTGAATACCTCTGGCAATGGGGAGTTCATTACCTTTCCTGGCAGCATGCCCCATTGTTGGCCACCTGCTTATTAGGATTTTCCTCCACTAAATGAGGAGAAATCAGTCCATCCTAAGTCCTGTCCTTGAATTCTGGATACTCAGAGAGGAGGCAGTCAAGTTGAGTTTCGGCCAGAAGGACGGGCTGGCTTGCACAGGTCTCTACGGAGAGAGCTCAGATGTGGATCCAGCAGCTTCGACACTGCTATGTGGGGACAGGAGCCCTAATCTGCCCTTCACCCTGCTTCCACCACCTCCACTGCCCGATCCATCCTGCAGACTGACCTAGGTAAACCTCCCTCCCTTGATGTGCACCGATGGCCTCCCTGATTGGCTGTGGGGCCACAGCTGCCTCAAATGTCTGAATTTCCATTCATGGGAAGGCCTCCCACTGCTGAAAGGGTAATTATCTGCCCGCTGTGCTGACAGGTTCCCATCTGGTGAGGGCTGAACGCTGTCTCTTTAGAAAAGCAAGCTTCTAGCCCGGCTTTGACAGATTTGCTCAGCAACGCTACGGGGCGGGAGACATTGCTGGGGGTTAGGGACAAGGGGGTCGGGTAGTGGAGAAGCCAAGAGAGAAGAGAAAGAATCTGGGATGCTAATGAATTCCTTGTGATCTCACTCTCCTTTTACCAGAATATGTCCTCAGCAAAAATCCAAGGGGCCAATTTGCCAGCCTGGGCCTGAAATGTGCCCAGGTAGAGAGGATCCCAAGTCCTAGGACAGCCTGTGAAATGCTAGCTACCTGCTGATGGCTGAAAGCTGAGGACAGAAAACAAGAGGAGGCATCTGCAAAAGGGATCCCCACACTCCCTTGACATTGTACTTCAGCGGCCCGCTGTCCCAGTCTGCCCTCCTCACAGTGGCAACAGAGCTGTGAACTTAGAACATTTATAGCCAATGGGACCTTAGCACGGCCTCTTCCCTCCTCTCCTTGCCGCTTTCGAAATCAAAAAATAATAAAAGAAATGCCCTTTAGGAGTTTGAGTAAAGGGTCTGAAGCCTATCATTTGATCCCCAGATCCCCAGAGCAAGTCGTGAAGCTGTGGCAGGCTCCGTGCGGTCAAGACGGCAGCCCCGCCGTCTGCCAGCAGCCACGACCCGCTCTGAGAGCTGGTGTCACCGCACAGTTAGGCTCAAGCAAACCCTGAGTGGCATTATTGATGGCCAGCCACGTCCCAGGCTTCGCCCTAAGGGCTTTGTACACTTGCTACACATTTGTGAACCAGGATTTATTCTCATTATCCTTTTAGAAACGTGGAAAGTGGGCTGGGAAGAATTAAATGAGCAGATTACCCAGCCAAAAAACAGCAGAGAGGGGATTTGAACCCAGGTCTGCCATGCTATAAAATCCGTGCTTTAAACAACAAAACCAAATTTTTATTATGGAACGTCTCCAACATACGAAAAAAGCAGCACAAACTAGGGCCGTGAACAGCCCCCTACCCAACGCCAGGTCCTAACGATCATCAACACGGGGCCCCTGTTGCTGCTCTGTGCTCACCCATCCTTGTTTATTGGGGTATTTTTCTTTTTTTAAGAGACACAGTGAGAGAGGGACCACAAGCAGGGGGAGTGGGAGAGTGGGTAGCAGGCTTCCCGCTGAGCAGGGAGCCCGATGCGGGGCTCTATCCTAGAATCCTGGGATCATGACCTGAGCCGAAGAGAGATCCTTAACGACTGAGCGACCCAGGTGCCCCTATTGTGTTATTTTGAAGCAAACATTGGCCCTCGTGTCATTTTATCCATTAATAGTTCTGTTTGTATTTCTAAAAGAGAAAGATCCTCCGAATCTGTGTTCTCAACTCCATCAAAATACCGACTCTGGGTGAGATGATCACAGAAATCTCCAGAAAAACTGCAAGATTTCCATCGCCCCCAGGGGGAAGTGACGCATTCCCATGCTGCCTGTGGCGTTTCGCCATAACGTGGGGAGACTACGGTCATTACCGGCTAAGTCCAAGAATGCCCATCTGGCAGCCCAACACCAGGAGGACCCACCTACCCGGCCACATGGCCAGACCTTTCCTGCCTGTTACTCCTGGTAGCATCTAGCTAAAGAAAACGGCACCTGACCAGTCTCTTCCGGAATTCTTGACTGTGTTGGCTGTCCTAGGCACGTGGAATGCTGTTAACATCTATTCAAGACATCTACTGTGCATCAGACCCTGACCTAGGAGTTCTGATGTGTCAGGAACATAATGCTTGATTTCCTTTTTAAAATTTTGATTTGATTTTTGTGGTTCAAATTTCCATGTGGTTTGGAATCTCATCTTGAACTGAAATATTCTGGAAGGGACTATATATAATCCCTTCAAGGGTTGGATTCAACCATCAGCAGTATTTCTTGAGAATGTGTGTGCGGGCACGTGCGTGTGTAAATCACCCTGTGAGTCACCCCGGAAGTACCGAGAATAGTTCCTGCTTTATACTGCAGCGGAAGAAATGTCTCTGTATTGAAGTCTGCAGATACTTTATTAACCTCCTTTTCTCATGCCACAGGGCTTGCGGTCCCCATCCTGAGAGGTCTAGTAGGGTAGGTAAGACAAAGCACACAAGCAAGCAGATCTCCAAGGCCGAACACACCAACTGCCACAGCAGATGTAAAAAGAACACGTCGTGGGAGCAGAAAGGTCTTCTAATGGCAGTAATGTGTGACCTGGAGAACTCAGGAAAGCCTTGGTAGCATTTGAGATGTAGAACGTCCCCCAGGGGGCACCTGGGTGGCTCAGTCGGTTAAGCATCTGCCTTCAGCTCCTGTCATGATCCTGGGGTCTTGGGATCTAGCCCTGGGTCTTGGGATGGAGCCCCGCATCAGGCTCCCTGCTCAGCGGGGAGCCTGCTTCCCCCCTCTCTCCCTGCTGCTCCCTCTGCTGTTCTCTCGCTCTCTCTCAAATGAATTAATTAATTAAAAACACTAGATTGTTCCCCAGGACTCTGTGAGCTGTGCTCTACATGCCATGTACCACAGACTAGAGAAGCCACACACTGGGTCTACTCTCAGCTTCTCTTCACCACAACAGGGTCCCTGGCTCTGGTCCCATCTGCATGCTTCTTTCCTTGAGTGGGAGCTGCCCCCTAACTACTCTGGGCTGTCCCTCCCTTACTGTGGGAGCCTGGTTGCTGCTGCTGATGGCTCTCAAGGGGTTGCTTGCTGACCCCAGAAGGCGGGGTGATGCTGTAGCTCTCTGTGTCTCCAGTACGGGCTTTGCTCACCAGACCATGGTTTTCTGCACACGGTGAGGATGGCAAGGGGTCTGAAGCACCAAGGGAGGAGAGCTATGCCTCCTGAAGTCAGGGCTGAAAACAGACCTATGGTTAGGATTTTTACAGGCAGAAGTGATGGGGGAATGGAACTCTAAGCAGAGAGGCCAGAGGCAGGAACAGAGTACTTTCCAAGAACCCCACCCAGAGGGAGGGCTATAGGGGAAGACAGACCATGGGGACACATCTGGAGGCATAGGCTGCGTGCCTGATGAAAATCCATAAGTACACGCTGAGGACAAATACAGACAATGGAGAGCTAATGAAGGGACCTGGCAGAGTTGCCACCGTACCTTAGGAATGTTCCTCTGGCACAGCAAGTATCATGGACTGGGATGGAGGGAACAAACAGAGGCCAGGAGACCTGCTAGAAGGCCCAGGGTGTACACTCTTCTGCTTGCTTATCATGGCCGGGCTGGAAGGTGGGCCTCTTGAAATAAGCCTTCGACTGGGTCTCTGTATCTTGGGAAGTGGGCCTGCACTGCATTCTGTTTTCCCAGGGCCTGGCACATAGTAGGTGCTCATTAAATATTAGTGCCTGGCACACAGTACGTGCTCAACAAATATCTGTTGAAAGAAAGAAATGGAGAAGGAAGAAGGAATGGAGAGGGGGAAGGAAGGAAGGAAGAAAAAGTCCAAACCCGTGCTATGCTATGAAGATGGCTTGGGGAGAGGCAATGGAGGACTTTCTTTTCTTTTTTTTTTTTAAAGATTTTATTTATTTATTTGACAGAGTTCACAAGTAGGCAGAGAAGCAGGCAGAGAGAGGAGGAAGCAGGCTCCCTGCTGAGCAGACAGCCCAATGTGGGGCTAGATCCCAGGACCCTGGGATCATGACCTGAGCTGAAGGCAGAGGCTTTAACCTGCTAAGCCACCCAGGCGCCCCAATGGAGGACTTTCTGAAGCGGTGGAGGAGTTAGAAGTGGGAAGGTGGGGGTTTGGGGGAGCCACAGATATGCCAGTAAGAGCATCTAGGGCCTGGCGAGTGGGAGGAAAGCAAAAAGGAGGAACCTAGGACCACCAGGAGAATGATGGGGGCATTAACAGAAATAAGACAATGAGGAGAAGAAGCAGGACGGTGGGAAAAGGCAGTAAAAGGATGATTTTTCACTTTGGACACTTGGAGTTTCAGGTGCCCCCCCCCCCCCCAAGCTGTCCCATCTGCACGGAAAGAAAGCTCCGGAAGGAAGGAGCTAGGTATGCAAAATACAGGCTGCTGAGGCATCCGCAGTGAGGATCCAGTGGTAACTGTGGGAGTGGGTGAGATCGCGGGGCTGGGAAGGGAGAAGACCAGAGGCCCGGGGGCAGAGGCTCGAGGAATGCCAGCACCGCGGGAAGGGAACAAGCAAGTCCTGGAGACACAAAAGGGAAACGGGGAAGTGCAGCCTGTGCTGCCGAGGGGGCGTTTCAAGGGGGAGGTGATCGGCAGGACCAGATGCTTCAGGGGTCCAGTGGGATGAGGTCTGAAAACGAGCCTGCGGGATTTGGCAACAGGAGGTCACAAGAGCCCTCCGAGGGGCGAGGGTGTGGCGACAACGACGCTGCCGCCGTGGGATCCAGATGGCTTCTCGTAAGAAAGGAGTGGGCGGTGAGAGCCCGGAGGCGGCCTGCGATAGCGCTCTTGGAAGGGCCCAGGCAGCCAAGGGGAGAAGAAAGGACCAGGGCCGGGAGGGAGGAGGGCTGGAGGAAGACGGGCTTTGGGAATGGGTGAGATGAGAACAGACCTGTAGGCGGAGAGAAAGAAGAAGTGAGGTGCACAGGAAGGTGACAGAGGGCATTTGGGGGAGCACAGCAAAACCTGAGGGGGGGAATCAAGAGAGTTGGTATTTTGAAAAAGTCTACCAATCAAAGCAGCACATAAGTGATAACGGTAAGTCCTTACATTGAAAAGCAATGAAATGCAATCTACAGAGCATTTTAATGTGTTTTATCTCATGTAATCCTTGTGAGGGGCCTATGATTTTCTCTACTAAAACACAAGAAGGGTAAATGACTCACGTAAGATCACACATCTAACCAACAGAAGAACTCAGGATCAGAAAGGCCACCATGAGACACTTATCGATCAAATACGGGCTGGACCAACACTGTTTGGTGCCAAAGATCCCAAAGAAAGTGCAAAGGGCTCCTGCCCCCCAAGGAGCTCATAGCCCGGGAGACTGACCTCCACGTTACTGACCAATATGCTCCAACACATAACTATGCTCAGACCAAGAAAAGGAGAGGATCCAAGGGGGTCCTTCCTGAATTGGTGATATTGAGCTGGGCAGTGGAAGGATAAATAGGAATGAGCTGGCGCACAAGCAGGCAGGCAATGGGAAAGGCATTCCCAGCAGAGGAGATCAGTCTCGCAAGAGCCTGGAGCCTTCGGAAGCTGAGAGCAATTCACTCTGCAGGAACACGGGGGTGGTGTGGCAAGGTGGGGGAGCAGGGCATGCCACCTGAGGACGTCTAGTCATATCCTTAAGGTGAGAGCACCTCCAAAGGGTTTTAAGCAAGGGAAGGAGATTAGATTTGCATTCTAACACAATCACTCTGGAAGGCCCCTGGAGGCAGCGTGGAGGATGGATTACAGCAAGATACTATGGGAAGCAGGGACACGGGTAAAATGTACATGTAGTGGGCTAGGCAAGGAAGGATGAAGCCAGCCTGGATGGGGCTGCGGCCTTTGTAATGGACTACAGGGAGGAATATTCCCATGTGTGTGATTAAAAAAAAAAACTGGCCAGCCTTAGAGGAGAAAGGGGAGGAGGAAATAAGGAAATGGGAGGGTCTAGAATGGCTTCCAGCTTAAACACAAGCTGGAAGAGAAGCAAATACTCACTGGTTGGAAGTGGAGTGTTGAGTTCAGGACATATTGGGTTGAGAAGCCCATGGATAGCCAGGTGGAGTTGCTCTGCAGGTGGTTGGATAGGGGATCTAGGGCTCCTGGGGAGGCTGACCTGAAGATCTAGCTTTGTGCGTCACAACATAAGGGAGGGGTTCAAACCACAGATTGGTGTATTTGGCGGGGGGAGAGAAAATGGTCTCTTACACAGCCAACAGAAGCATCGGCACTTAAGGAGTGAGAGAATGAGAAGGGGTCCCTGAGAAGGGGGTCAGAAGGAGAGGCCAGAGAGGTAGAAGAGAACAAAAGGAGAAAAGGATGTTCCAGAAGATGCTGATTTTCCCAGTGGCTATTCTGGGAAAATGCTATGGAGGAAGAGAATACCATCGTCACTCCCTTTCAGGGGGAGATGAGATCCCCCTGGGCTGGTCAGAGAAGTTTTTAGGCAACAGAAGGAAAGTGAGAAAAAGAGAGTGGAAAGAGAGAGGGTTACGCCATCTCGTCTCCTCTTTAACATGTTTTCTTGACTCCAGCTGCAATAATCAGTGTTTTGTAGAAAATAAAGCACGTTATTTGATGAAAGGTGGAGAATCAGATGTTCAAAATGTTTCAGTGATGTGCTTTGAAACCAGACATGCTAAAAATGGAGACCATCCAATGTGATCATGCTGTCCTTCAAAGTATTCCTTTGATAAACATTAAATGTTCTCCTTACCAGAAACGTTAACAAGGAAAATAAACAGCAGGTCTATTTAGGAGTACTTCAAAATTGAAGTTGAAACCATAAAAGAAAACAAGAGGAAACAAAAACAAAAACAAAGTAAAATCCAAAACTGAGTGACCATTTCAGACTTCAGCTGCCCTTGAAATCTTTTTCTCCTTCTAACGCTACCTAATTCTTCATCAGTCCATGCTGTCAGGTTCACATGCTGAAACTCAGTGAGTAGGCATCATACTCAAAGGACAGGGTATTGAGAGGGGAAAATGATAAAGAGATGAGAGAAGGTTTGACACATAAAGGTCTGAAGATTTTCTAGAGGAACTTTAAGAATACTATTGATGCACATTCCACAGAGACCATACTTCAAACTTTGCATTTTGGGGTGTTTTCCCGGGCCAACAGTATGCAGTATGATGCTTTCTCATGAGGCTGGGCAGGGCAATCAGGCATGTAAACAATGGATATACTAACAACCATCCTGTGCCATACCGCCGTCTTACACTTTGAGTTCAGTATTCAGTAAATCACGAGATATTCGACAATTTATTATAAAATAATAGGCTTTGTGTTTTGCCCAGTTGCAGGCTAATGTAAATATTCTGAGTACATTTAAGGTAGGCTAGGCTGAACTATGATGATCTGTAGGTTGGATGTATTAAATGCATTTTTGACTTAATATTTTCAACTTAGGGCGCCTGGGTGGCTCAGTGGTTTAAGCCTCTGCCTTTGGCTCAGGTCATGATCCCAGGGTCCTGGGATCGAGTCCCACATCAGGCTCTCTGCTTGGCGGGGAGCCTGCTTCCTCCTCTCTCTCTCTCCGCTTGCCTCTCTGCCTACTTGTGATCTCTCTCTGTCAAATTAATAAATGAAATCTAAAAAAAAAAGTTAAAAGAATTCTCAGAAACCTGATATGAAATAACTATTTTAGAGCTTTTAAGAACTAAAAAAGGCATTGAGAGGAGTAAATAAAGAGACTGCAAAAATGATAAAGCGGTTTGCAAAAAGCAAATAACATTCTGGAAATGAGGGGCACTTGGGTGGCTCAGTCTCTCTCTCTCAAATAAATAAGTAAAATCTTTTTTAAAATTCTGGAAATGAGAAATGTAATAATTAAAACGTAAAACTGAGTGGACAGATTTAATAGCAGACAGACACAGTGAAGAGGGAATTCGAGAGCTAGAAGACATCTGAAGAAATGATTCAGGCTGAGTACAGTGTGACAAGGAACTGGGAAATGGAAGGATACTCAGATTCAAGAATCACAGTGAATCTCTACTAGAAATAAAAGGATATTTGCATTCCAACACATCATAATAAAATTGCAGAACACCACAGACAGACTCTAGACCATAAATGCAGAAAGAAAAGTCAGATAACTTTAAAGCTGAGGCAATTAGACTGATAGCTGTTATCTAAAAGCAACAATAAAAGTATAGAGAGAATGGAATTCACTGTGCTAAGAAGACATTGCAATCAACCTAGAATTCTATACCCACTGAAAACCTATAAAGACTGAGCTGGGCTAGCTCAGTCAATAAAGCACAGGACTCTTAATCTCTGGGGTCGTGATTTTAGGCCCCACATTGGGTGTGACCGTAGTTAGAAAAAAATGAACAAAGGTGAAAAGAAGGAATTTCAAACAAATAAAAACTAAAAACATTTTCTACCAAAGAGCATCACCTAAGGAAATTTCAAAGTTTTGGGGGGGGGTGTTTGGGGGGGTTGGAGAGAGAGAAAAATGTGTGAACAGGTGCATGCAATCTGGTGGAGGGCAAAGGGCAGAGGGAGAAGGAGAGAATCTTTTTTTTTTTTTTTTAAAGATTTTATTTATTTGACAGACATAGATCACAAGTAGGCAGAGAGGCAGGCAGAGAGGGGGGGAGGCAGGCTCCCTGCAAAGCAGAGAGCCCGATGCGGGGCTCTATCCCAGGACCCTGGGATCATGACCCAAGCCAAAGGCAGAGGCTTTAACCCACTGAGCCACCCAGGCACCCCAGAAGGAGAGAATCTTAAGCAGGTTCCACGCTCAGCATGGACCCCAAGGCAGGGCTCAGTCTCACCACCCTGAGATCATGACCTGAGCCAAAGTCAAGAGTCAGATGTCCAACAAAATGAGCCTCCTGGGCAGCTCTCAAAATATGTATTTCAAGCAGCAGAAAAGTAATCTCAGATGGAAGGAATGAGATGAAGGAGTGAAAGAGACAGAAGTGGTAAAACAATGAATCAAATATGGAATGATCTATTTTACCGATCGACCATTGACTGTATAAAACTATAATAAAGTCCCATAACATTGAAAACTTAACAGAAGGCTATCTGCTGTCCTCTGGCCCCCGGGGCTGCAATATAGGTCCAGCCATGATTCTGAGCTATTCCATGGCCAGGGATCTCTAGCAGAGGCATGAGACATCCAAGAGCATGAGCAAGCCAACACACAGTGGTGGCCTCGGGCACCTCATAGGGCACACCACGTTCCTCTGGGACATCAACCAAGTGCAGTGTTGCTGGAAATAGTACATGAACTGCGTGCCATGGAGCTGCCCAAGGTCTCCAGGGACAGGCGGGCCTTCAAGTTCATCAAGAAAACAGTAGAAGCACATATCTGCACCAAGAGGAAACAAGAGACCTGAGCGGTGTCCCAGCTACCAGGAAGAAAACAGCTGCCAACAGGACCAAGCCCACTCCCCGCTGCACGTGATAAAAGCTTTACAGGAAAAAACGAAGTGGCAAGAAGGAACTCAAACACACGGCCCAATAACACAGAAGTCAGAAGATGGGTGATGGAAATTATGGTGTTTTAACGTCCTTATAGTGTTTGGAAGAAAGTGAAAGAATGAAGATATACTTTGGATGAGTTAATGAGGCAAGATACATTTTTAGATCAATTACTCAAAGTCTAAGAATAGAATATGTAGCTTCCATGCTAATAGAGGAAGAAACATGAAGTGAACCAAATACAGTTGATCCTTGAACAACATGGGACTTAGGGGTTCTGCCCCCCCCACGCAGTCAAAAATCCACGTGTAATTTTTGACTCCCCAAAACTCAACTACTAATAGTCTACTGTTGACCAGAAACCTGAGTGATAACATAAACAGTCGATTAACACTTATTTTTTTGTGTCACTTCTACGCTAGAATATTTAATTTCCAGTGTGAGACCATCCAGTATTCGCTTCTGCTGTGATGGTCACAGAAGGATGTGTTGAGAAGGAGCCTCTACCTGCCAAGGTCCCTGAGTCACTAAATGAGCAACTGGCATTGGACATATAATGTGATCAAGAAATAAACCTTTGTTGCTTAAAAAAAAACCAACTTATTTTTATATGTATTATATACTGTATCTTACAATAAAGTAAACTAGAGAAAAGAAAATATTATTAAGAAAATAATAAGGAGGGGCACCTGGCTCAGTCATTAGGTGTCTGCCTTCGGCTCCAGTCATGGTCCTAGAGTCCTGGGATTGAACCCTGCATCGGGCTCTCTGCTTGGCTGGGAGCCTGCTATTCCCTCTCCCACTCCCCCTGCTTGTGTTCCCTCTCTCGCTGTGTCTCTCTCTGTCAAATGAATAAATAAAATCTTGAAAGAAAGAAAGAAAAAGCGGGGGGCGGGGGGCACCTGGGTGGCTCAGTGGGTTAAAGCCTCTGCCTTCAGCTCAGGTCATGATCTCAGGGTCCTGGGATCAAGCCCCGCATCATGCTCTCTGTTCAGCAAGGAGCCTGCTTCCCACCCCCCCCTTTGCTTGCCTCTCTACTTGTGATCTGTTTGTCAAATAAATAAATAAAATCTAAAAAAAAGGAAGAAAGGAAGGAAATAAAGAAGAGAAAATATATTTACAGGACTGTACTGTAAGAAAATAAAGCGTGTAAGTGGAATCACATAGTTCAAACCCATGTTGTTGGAGGGTCAATTGAGAAAACCAAGGGTACCTGGCAGTCTCGGTCAGGAAAGCATTTGACCCTTGATCTCAGAGTCATGAGTTCGAGCCCCACTTCGGGTGTAGTGATTACATAAATAAACTTTAAAAAATAATAAAATAAAGAAAAAAATAATTTATTAGCAATGTGCCATGCAATAGATGCTACAAGTTAAAAGATTGTCAGAGTAGAGAAAAACCCAGCTCTATCCAGTTCATTAAAAAACCCACCTAGAACATAAGGATACAAAAAGACTGAAATCAAAAGAATGGGAAAGATGCACTAAGCAAATACTAAGTCAAAGAAAGCTGATATAACTCTGTAAGTATCAGACAAAATGTACTTGAAAGCAAAAAAATATATATTATTAGGTAAAAATATTATTAGATCACAATACATATAATGATAAAAAGATACATTGCAGAAACTGACAGACCAAAAGTCGAGGCTGAAAATCTACCATGATCATGGGAGATAGTAAGTAATACCACCTTTCAATGACCAATACACCAAGCAGGCAAAAAAAAAAAAAAAAAAAAATCCATAAGTATTTATGAAATTTGAATAGTGCAATCACCAAGCTTAATTTAATGGACATATGTAGAAAAATGCCAAAGCAACATTCCAAAACCGTACAAGGACAGGATGGGGAAAGAATATGATATACCAAGTTCACTCACAAATATTGATGCAAATATGATAAGTGAACTATTAACAAACTGAAGTCAGCAGTGTTTAAAAAGATAATAGGTTATTACCAAGTTGGATTTATCCCAGGAAGGTGTAACAGATTTAATATTAAGAAATCAACTAGGGGCATCTGGGTGGCTCAGTGGGTTAAGCCGCTGCCTTCGGCTCAGGTTATGATCTCAGGGTCCTCGGATCGAGCCCTGCATAGGGCTCTCTGCTCAGCAGGGAGCCTGCCTCCCTGCCCCCTCTCTCTCTGCCTGCCTCTCTGCCTACTTGTGATCTCTCTCTCTCTCTGTCAAATAAATAAATAAAATATTTTTTTTAAAAATCAACTAATTATTTTTTTTTCAGGTGTGATAATACATTGTGTTTTCGAAGGAAAATGTCCGTACGCTTAGGAGCTGCATGCTGAAGTATGACATGAGGAACCTGTGGTGGTCAAATTCATGGAGAAAGGGGCGCCTGGGTGGCTCAGTGGGTTAAAGTCTCTGCCTTCAGCTCAGGTCATGATCTAAGGGTCCTCAGATCGAGCCCCGCATCGCATCGGGCTCTCTGCTCAGCAGGAAGCCTGCTTCCTCCTCTCTCTCCGTCTGCCTCTCTGTCTACTTGTCTACTTGTGATTTCTGTCTGTCAAATAAACAAATAAAATCTTTAAAAAAAAAGTCATGGAGAAAGAAAATAGAATGGTGGTTGCCAGGAGCTGAGGGGAGAGGAGAATGGAGAATTAGTATTTAACGGGGACAGAGTTTCAGCTGAGAAGACGGAAAAGTTGTGGAGATGAGTAATGGTGAAGGCTGCACAACAGTGTGAATGTACTTAATGCAGCGGACGCTTAAAGATGGTTAAAATGGTCAATGTTATGTATATTCCACCATAATAAAAAATGGTTAATACAAAATTCCAGGTAATACTCGTCCCTGGGATAAAAACAAGAGATGCAGTTGGAGAGGTACACACATGAGTCTTCTGGGACGTGATAATGCTCTTTCTGGGCTTGGAAATAGATTCCCAAGTGTTCATTTTATTGTTGCTTTTTTAAAGAAACATAGATTTCCATGCATGATTTTGTATGCATGCCGTATTTCTCTTAAAAGTCTAAGCACATATAAATGCGTGCTAAAACAACAATGAAAAGCAAGGAGATATATAAGCACAAATTCAGGATAATGGTTACCTCTGAGCGGGGAAAGAAGGGAGGGGACCTAGAAGGGGATCCTAGGGAACTTCAGAGGTCATGTTGGTTTTTATTTTCTAAAACTGAGTGGTGGGACAGACACAGGAATCCCTTACATCACGATTCTTGACTCCTTACATGTATCGTGCAAATATACCTAAATATAGGTGTGGATTTTTAAAGTTCGGCTTTCCGGGGCGCCTGGGTGGCTCAGACAGTTAAGCGTCTGCCTTCTGCTCCGGTCATGATCCCAGGGTCCTGAGGTCCAGTCCTGTGTCAGGCTCCCTGCACAGCCAAGAGTCTGCTTCTCCTTCTCCCTCTGCTGCTCCCCCTGCTTGTGCTCTCTCACTATCTGTCAAATGAATGAATAAAATCTTAAAAAAAAAAAAAAAGAGAGAGAGAGAGAAAATAAAGTTCAGCTTTATTTGTAAATCTGGCATGTGTCAAAGCCTGAGGCCAGCTACTTCATTGGGCTATTTGTCTAGGCTCTATCTTCCCTAACACCTCTGTGTGCCATGGGATGACCACCGTGGTCTTGTGATGGGATGAACGGACAGCTTCAGAGCTTAATAAATGATCACTCTCCTTTATGCAGGCGGTTAAAAGGAGAACGCGCCCTCCTTTGGGCTGTATTAAAGTTCTGCTGCAGCTCTAGTTCCTTACAGGGTGGAAACTGGGCCACTATGTCCCTTGGCTGCGTCCAGCCCATTAACTTCCTCTGCCTTTTTCCCACCACCAACAAAGAAAAAAACACAGAAAATACAACCACATAAAAGATCCTGTCATATTTGACAAAGGAAACATTTTTCTAGGATAAAGTACCAAGTATCTCTAGTCTATCAGAAAGTGAGTAGGGCTTATCATGGGGGGCCAGAGGGCCGTTTGGCTGAGCCCTCACAGTCATAAAAGACCTCAAACTTAGCTCTTTGACCTCATCTCCAAATGAGATTACAACACAGCCACAAAGACATACAAGAAAGATGGAAACATTTGTTATGCTGTTTTAAGTGTGTGTCTCCATGTCAGGCCGCACTTCCTGTAGGTGTTCTGAGAATGAACAGTTGTTATGAGTCTTGTCGTTATCTTGGGACCAGCAGTTATATGGCAAAGTGGTTTCTGCTTGGAATTCTAATTTATTAAATGTAAGTATTTAAAAATTGAGTGCAAATTTAACACCGATTTGGCATTTTTTCATTTTGTAATAAATCAGGAGATTTTAAAACTCAGGGCTGCCAGATTTAGCAAGGAAAAATACAGACACCCAGTTAAATTTTAATTTCAGATAAGTAACGAGTAATTTTTTAGGATGAGTATGTAGCATACAGAATCAGGGATGTATTTACACTGAAAAAAAGTGTTTATTGTTTATCTGAGATTAAAATATAACTGGGTGTCCTGTATTTTATCTGGCAGGCTTAGTAAAGATGTAGTCAGTCTTTCCATCTCTGTGTACCCTGGCATGGGCAGAAAAAGCAAATAACATTCACCGAATGTCTGCTACAGAGCAGTCAAATACATTACAAGTGAGATCTCATTTAAACCTTGCCACAGTCCTATGGCACAGTCCTGTCTTATTACTTCATTTTATAAGTAAACACAAAGCTCGAGTAATTTACTCAAGGTTAAACAGCAGACATGGGATGGATGAAGAATCAGATTCAAATCTGCTTCCCCAATCTGTGTTTTCTCCCTCTCGGTGCACTTTCTACCAGAAAGCTTTCACATGGCTTTTTACAAAGATTTTAATCCAAAAGAGATAGAGTTCTCTTGCCATTTGCAATGACACGGATGGAGCTAGAGCATATAATGTTAAGCCAAATACGTCAGACAGAGAAAGACAAATACCATATGATTTCACTCGTATGTGGAATTTAAGAAACAAAACAAACAAGCAAAGGAAAAAAATAAGAGAGAGTCAAAGCAAGAAACAGCCTTCTAATCATAGACAACAATCTGATGGTTATCAGAGGGGAGATGGGTGGGAGGGATGGGTTAGATGGGTGATGGGGATTAAGAAGTGCCCTTGGGGGGCGCCTGGGTGGCTCAGTGGGTTAAGCCGCTGCCTTCGGCTCAGGTCATGATCTCAGGGTCCTGGGATCGAGCCCCAAATCGGGCTCTCTGCTCCGCAGGGAGCCTGCTTCCCCCTCTCTCTCTGCCTGCTGCTCTACTTGTGATCTCTCTCTCTCTCTGTGTCAAATAAATAAATAAAATATTAAAAAAAAAAAAAAAAAGAAGTGCCCTTGGCATGAGCACAGGGTGTTGTACGGAAGTGTTGAATCTCCACATTGCACACCTGAAACTAATGTAACATGGAAATAAAAACTTAAAAAAAAGAGAGAGAGTTCTGGAAATATTCCAAAGGCCTTTTAAATCAAAACTTAATATTTCATGTAAAATTTTTTTTTCACGTAAAATATTTTTTGATATCTAATTAAATGTGTTTGCATGGCATGGAATGTAATTACAAATGAAATCTGTATAGCCTGACAGGCTTCAAGGAATTTTAATATAGAGTTTTGCCTTAAGAAGGTCAGATAATCTCTGTGGAGATCGGTTTCCTCATCTGTGAAAAGAACGTGTTTTGTGACAACTGACATACCTTTGGGATTTCCAGAGGCGGGGGTGGGGGGGTGGGTGGTGGCGGTGGGAGGAGAGACATAGTAAAATCTTATACAGCTCTCTGCTGCCACCTGCTGGAAAAATTACAGCGCCCATTTCTGCTTGAAATGCGCTCTGTTCAGTAACCAGCCAGTACCCTTGATCCCAGGCTTGTTTACTTAGTAATTTCAGTCAATTAATGAGAATTATAGTTTTCTGAGTTTTCCCAGCTTCAGTGTTTTCAATTTGTAAAACAGTCCAAGTGAGTCAAGCCTGAACTTTGACCATCTGGAAATTAATTTCTTAGGTTTTCCCACAGGGACGTATTTTTTCTACTTGTCCAGTGTTTTGCAATGACTGTCCTGCCAATCTGCTCACATGGAATTCGCTTTAATACTAGCCATTAATAAAAACAAAACAAAACATTGCCGTTAGTGTTGCATTCGTGAGGTCTGATAAAAAGTATTTAATAGAAAAGAAAAAAGACATTTTTCTTCAAGTATCTTTTAAAGATTTCTGAAACATTTAATTTTTCTGCTCAGATACAGTTCTCACCGACATTCCTATAAGCACACACAATTCGGAATACATGTACATATTTTTTTAAAATCTGACTGCTTAATATCTGAAATCTAGTTGTTTCTTTTTTTTTTTTTTTAAGATTTTGACACAGAGAGAGAGAGAGAGAGAGAGCACAAGCAGCAGGGAGTGGCAGGCAGAGGGAGAGGGAGAAGCAGGCTCCCCTCTGAGCAGGGACCATGATGTGGGGCTCAATCCCAGGACTCTGGGATCATGACCTGAGCCAAAGGCAGATGCCTAATAAACCAAGCCACCCAGGCACCCCTGGAATCTAGTTTTTTTAACTAGAAAAACTTTTTTAACTAGGAAAAAAAAATTCCTAAATTAAAGGCTGAGTTGTATATTCACTACACTAGAATTAAAATAAAAAAAACTTAAAAAAAAATAAGGACTCAGTGCTGGCCTTAACATTTTTTTTACACATAGACTATTTTTTGGAGCAGTTTTAGGTTCCCAGCAAAATTGAGTGGAAGGGGGCGCCTCTGCCTTCGGCTCAGGTCAAGGTCCCAGGGTCCTGGGATCAAGCCCACATCAGGCTCTGCTCAGCAGGGAGCCTGCTTTCCCTTCTCTGTCTGCCTCTCTGCCTACTTGTGATCTCCGTCTGTCAAATAAATAAATAAAATCTTTAAAAAAAAAATTTGAGTGGAAGTCATAGTGCCCATGTGCCCATGCCCCACCCCCACACAGCCTTCCCCCACCAGAGTGGTACACTTGTTAAAATGGATGGGTTTATACAGCTACATCTTTGCCCCCAAAGTCCACAGTTCACATGAGGTATTGTACATACTCTTGGTGTTGTACATTCTATGGGTTTAGACAAATGCATCCTATGTATCCACCATGATAATATCATACAAAATATTTTCAGTACCCTAAAAATCCTCTGCCTTCTGCCTCTTCCAACGTCCCTCCTCCCCAACCCTTGGCAATTCTTGGTCCTTTCACTGTCTCCATCGTTTTTGCCTTTTTCCCATGTTACGTAATTGGAGTCATACAATAGGCTGCCTTTTCAGACTCATTTCTTTCACTCGGGAGTATGCATTTAAGTTTTCTCTGTGTCTTTTCATGGTTTGATAGCTCATTTCTTTGTAGCACTGAAAACTATTCCATTGACTGGATGTACCACAGTTTATCTGTTCACCTACTGAAAGACATCTTGGTTGCTTGCAAGCTTTGGCAGTTACGAATAAAGCTGCTATAAACATCGTGTGCAGGTTTTTGCGTGACATAAGCTTTCAGCTCCTTTGGGTAAATACCAGGGAGCATGATTCCTGGATCATCTGGTAAGAATATGTTCGGGTTTGTAAGAAATCACCAAACTGCTTTCCAATATGGCTGCACCATTTTGCATTCCCACGAGCAATAAATCACGGGTCCTACTGCTCCACATACCGACCAGCATCTGGTGTTGTCAGAGTTTGGGACTTGGGCCATTCTAATAGGTGTGTCCTGGGAAGGTTGTTGAAATTTGCAATTCCTTGATGACAACACGATGATGTGGAGCATATTTTCATCTGCTTACTTGCTATTTGTGAACCTTCCTCCATGAGCTCTCTTTAGGTCTTGTTGTGCATTGTTCAATCGGGTGGTTAGTATTCTTAGAGTTGAGTTTTAGAAGTTCTTTGTATATTTCAGATAACAGTCTTTTATAAGGTATGTCTTTTGTAGGTATTTGCTCTCAGCCCATGTCTCATTGGCCTTCATTTTTAAAACAAAACTTCTTTCCAGAATTCCCTTCATAACACTAAAAGGGCACTCTGAATAATTCAATCATAAAATACAAAATATAGGACTAAATATATTGCCAGCTGGGCTTGAGTCAGCTTCACAGGGTGGGAGCCAACAGCCAGTCCCTTCATATCTGAATCCACATTATCTCAGGGTTTTGTTGTATACCTGCCAGAAGCTTGATATAATCTGAAGGGCAAAAAAAAAAAAAAAAAAAGCAGAATCTTACTCCTTTCTAAAAATTAACTTTGAGGTAGGACTTCTTTTGAAAGGAGATCAGGAAAAGATCTGGGGGGAAAAGAAGGGATGCCCATTAATGGCTGTGCCATTTGCTCCTTCTGCCTCGTGACTTCCCAGACAGAACTATCAACAGGCTTAGATAGTTGAATCCATTTATTTATGACCATCTTTCAGTTTATAATGATACTCATTAAAACGTTAAAACTCATTAAAACCCAAACTATTTTTCCAATCCTTCCATTTATGGTACCGTGATAGACAAGAGTGCATATTATTAATATTTTTTCTGATAAAACAAGTAACACAGGCTCCATACACAGAGCTTGGAAAACTCAGAAATGCAGAAAAGAAAAAATAACTTAATTCCAGCTCCCTTTATATTGCCATGCAAAAATGACTATGGCCAACATATTAATGGACAAGATCCCATGTGATTCCTCTAACTGGTTTCACGCCAGGATGCTGGCATTGAAAATCTTGGGTAAGACGTTTAATTCCTTGGACCTTGGTGTCCTTGTCTGGAAAGTAAAGAATTTCTTGCCATTCTCCTGCCAAAGCCTATTCTGGGGTGATGTTTTATCACTATGACACATCTCGAGGACTCCGTATAACAGCCCCTAGTTCCACATACAAGTTTAAATGGAGTTTTATTTTTTTTTTAGTCTGTATTTTCGACAGCCCTATGCAAATCATTGGGATCTGCCTTATTATTTTTGCTAGCAATTTTTGTGATTCAGCTGACTAGTCTTTAAAAATAAGAAGTAAAAATAAAATATCCATCTTTTTAATAAAAAAGGATGACAAAAGATAAAAAGAATCCATCATTGGGCTTTTACTCTTAGTGTGTAAAGAAATAAATGTATAAAAGTAGAGGATGAAAATTACTATATTTCAATTCAATTCAGACAATTAAGATTTAGTAAGAAAAAAGGGTAGAAACTTAGGGACCAAAATAAACCAATGTCAATAGAACACAAAAAATATTTCAGAAGGAGGGAATAGGATTTGGAAACTGAAGGAAATCCAACTAGAAAGGAAAGTTACTTACTCTAAGGAAGGGAAGTTAGAGGTGGCTTTAATTACATTCAATTATATAGAAGACATAAGCCAATTATGTGTCTTCTCTATCAAGAACCGACAGGAAATTGGCTTAGGCTGCTGTTAGATTAACTTATACATTAAAAACTGTTGATAAGGGGTGCCTGGGTGGCTCAGTGGGTTAAAGCCTCTGCCTTCTGCTCAGGTCATGATCCCAGGGTCCTGGGATAGAGCCTGGCATTGGGCTCTCTGCTCAGCAGGGAGCCTGCTTCCCCTCCTTCTCTCTCTGACTACTTGTAATCTCTGTGTGTCAAAAAAAACAAAAAACAAAAAACAAAAAACTGTTGATAAAGGGATGGGAAAGGCGGTGAAAATGTAAAATGTGCTAACCTATTGTACAGGGACTGCTGTTATACGCTGATATCTGCTCTTTCCTTTTTTTTTTTTTTTCCTTCAAGAGATTGGGGGGGAGGGGCAGAGGCAGAGGGAAAGGAGAGAGAAAATTTCCAGCAGATGCCATGCCCAGGATCCTGAGATCATAACCTGAGCGGAAACCAAGGGTCCAACATGCAAACCGACTGAGCCACCCAGATGCTCCCTGCTCTCGCCTTCTTATATAGTAATGGAATCTCCTATTTTTCATAGGGCACAGGGCCCTGTGAAATATTTTCTTTTCTTTTCTTTTTTTAAAAGATTTTATTTATTTATTTTACAGACAGAGATCACAAGTAGGCAGGGAGGCAGGCAGAGAGAGAAAGGAGGAAGGAGGCTCCCGGCTGAGCAGAGAGCCCGATGTGGAGATTGATCCCAGGACCCTGAGATCATGACCTGAGCTGAAGGCAGAGGCTTTAACCCACTGAGCCACTCAGGTGCCCTGTGAAATATTTTCCAGTTAAGAATAACCATGTTACTGGGGCACCTGGGTGGCTCAGTGGATTAAGCCGCTGCCTTCCGCTCAGGTCGTGATCTCGGGGTCCTGAGATCGAGCCCTGCGTCGGGCTCTCTGCTCCGGGGAGCCTGCTTCCTCCTCTCTCTCTGCCTGCCTCTCTGTCTACTTGTGATCTCTCTCTCTGTCAAATAAATAAAATTAAATTTAAAAAAAAAAAGAATAACCATGTTACTAAATTTTGGCCAAATGCATGTCAAGGAAAGAGTCTTTAAAGGGTCATAAAGGGACACCTGGGTGGTTCACTGAGTTAAGCGTCTGATTATGGGTTCCCCCTTAGGTCACGATCTTAGGTGCATGGGATTGAGGCCCCTGTCAGGCTCTGTGCTCAGTGAGAAATCTGCTTCTCTCCCTCTGCCCCTCCCCACACTTGGGTGTGCTCTCTCTCTCTCAAATAAATAAACTTTAAAAATAATAATAAAATAAAGGGTCAGAGAGAAGTCTTTTCTTCCCCTTTCTTCCTTTCTGCAGGCTGAAATGTGAGTAGATGCTTTAGTTCAAGCCACCATCTTGGGCCATGAGGTGGAAGCCACAGTGTCAGCATGGAAAGCAAGAAGATAGAGCCTGGATTCCAGATGATTGCTAAGCTGCCACGCCAGCCCTGAGTGCTTATCTCTAGACCCACCTTGCTTAGGTGAGAAAAACACATTTTGGGGCGCCTGGGTGGCTCAGTGGATTAAGCCGCTGCCTTCGGCTCAGGTCATGATCTCAGGGTCCTGGGATCAAGCCCCGCATCGGGCTCTCTGCTCCGCGGGGAGCCTGCTTCCTCCTCTCTCTCTGCCTGCCTCTCTGCCTACTTGTGATCTCTCTCTCTGTCAAATAAATAAATAAAATCTTAAAAAAAAAAAAAAAGAAAAACACATTTTATCTTGCTTCAGCTACAGTGGTTGGGAGTTCTCTATCACTTCCAGCCAAACCTAATTTTAAGTGGTATCATTCTTACAGCCAGAAATGAACTTTAAAAATTTTATCCTAAGATGAATATACAAAGTGCTCCTGGCAGCATTAAGTAGCAAAATATTGAAAACAATCTAATGAGGCAGAACCAATTAAGCAAATTTGTATGATGTATTTTTATAGTGAAATACTATATAACTAGGAAAAAGAAATGATACAGATTTATATTTTTGACCAGGAAAGATCCCCATCAGGAAGGAAATGTACCTAAGTGTCATCAGTAGTTATCACCAGGTAGAAAGATTAGGTTGGTTTTGGTGGTGGGGGTTGGGATGGGGGAAGAGGTGGAAATTGTGCATATTTTTACTTTTGTTTTTTGCAGTGAATACTGATTTTTTGTAGGAATTTTCAATTAATATATTTTTAAAAGATTTTATTTATTTATTTGACAGACAGAGATCACAAGTAGGCAGAGAGGCAGGCAGAGAGAGAAGGGGAAGCAGGCTCCCTGCTGAACAGAGAGCCTGATGCGGGGCTTGATCCCAGGACCCTGAGATCATGACCTGAGCCGAAGGCAGAGGCTTTAACCCACTGTGCCACCCAGGCGCCCCTTCAATTAATATTTTTAAGAAGAAAACCAGCGTATTGTTTTAACCAATAAAAATTTGGGGGAATTTCCTTCCCTCAAATTTTTATGGAATATTACAGGTAACCAGCTATTTTGGAATAATTTTGGCCAGCTTTCCACCTACTCTGAAATTCAGGGATGAAGATATAATTTTATCACGCGGTATCAATCAAAGGTAAAGGGAATGATACTCAAGACTTTTGTTGGGCTCAGTGGGGAGCCGGCATCTCCCTCTCCCTCTACTTGCCTCTCTGCTTACTTGTGATCCCTCTCTCTCTGTCAAGAAAAAAAAAAGACTGTCGTGACATACTGGTGAGATGCTCATTTCCTTAATAAAAATAATTGCAAATGATTTCCCTGCCCACACATGGCATATTGGGAGTCAATTTATATCTGGATCCTTGCAAAATTCTGAGTATCAAGTAAAACAACTACAGCAGCATGTAGGTTTGGGTGGTTTACATGTGTATACAGGATGTAGCAGAAGCAGAGACAGAAATACCAAGGGAACTAACTCATCTCTAAGTAGAGACTCCATTGTTCGTGCTTTCAAAGAGCTCACGGAATTAACCATGACTCAAGGCAGAATGAATTGCCCAGAGAGCAGTACCAGAATGAAGAAAGTTCGAAAGAGGAAAAACATTTCTCATTACAGGGATTTTTTAAGGTTTAAGACACTTAGAGGAAGTAGCCTGAGAAATGGCCAAAGTCCATACATCTCAAACTAGACTGTGGATTTTGTTAAATGCAGGTTCTGATTCAGAAGGCCTGGAGCAGGGTCTGAGAATCTGCATTTCTAAGAAGCTCTCAGGTCATGCTCTTGGTCCTGGGACTCCTTCCAGAAGCAACTGTCTGAAGTCTATTCTTAGGATGTCAAAAGGTAGAGCTCGACGATGGAGATTTCTTAGCAGAGAAATCAGCATGAACCATACCACTATGGGGACAGCAAGAGGGTCAGTGTTGGGGAAGTAAGGAGAGTTTGAGGAGCTACCTAGAGACATAAAATTCAGCCTCATTGAGACAGGCTTTGAAGACCAGGTTGAGAAGCTTCTACTTAATTAGAGGCAATAAGGAACAACTGAAGGCTTTTGGGAAAGGGAATGATATAATCAGTAACTAAAATCTTCATAGAAATCCCAATGAATAAAACAAGCTTAGTAAATCAATAAACATTTGAAGTTAGTTAATTTGGAGTCCATCAGCAAACATGTATTCAGTGTTTCTTGCTCTTTATGACAACAAAATCAAGTGCAGGATCTTGGAAGGGGTCTGCAAGCAGGAGGCCCTGAAGCTTAAATTTCAGTTGGTTCATGGTAGATTCATTCCTGTATCTGTTGTTCTTCCATATATGAAGGATATAAAAGAGACATAGGGCATCTTAAGGAGTTCACAGTTTCATTTAGGAGGGAAAGCATACTTACTAAAGAAACAAGCTTCATGCAAGGTGCAAAACTTAAAGTAGGACCAGGGGAAGATTTAGAAAGGTGGGAAAATTTTTTTTTTAAGTTTATTTAATTTTTTCTTAGGGTGCCTGGGTGGCTCAGTGGGTTAAAGCCTCTGCCTTCGGCTCGGGTCATGATCCTAGAGTCCTGGGATCGAGTCCTGCAAAAGGCTCTCTGCTCAGCAGGGACCCTGCTTCCCTTCCTTTCTCTCTGCCTGTCTCTCTGCCTACTTGTGATCTCTCTCTCTGTCAAATAAATACATAATAAAATCTTAAAAAAAATTTTTTTTTCTTTTAGTAATCTCCATACCCAATGTGGGCCTGGAACTCACAACCTTGAGATCAAGAGTCACATGCTCTACTGACTGAGCCAGCCAGCCAAATGATTTACCCTGGTAAATCTTTTTTTTTTTTTTTTTTTTTTTAAGATTTTATTTATTTGACAGTTATCACAAGTAGGCAGAGAGGGAGGGGGAAGCAGGCTCCCCACTGAGCAGAGAGCCCAACACAGGGCTCGATCCCAGGTCCCCAGGATCATGACCTGAGCCAAAGGCAGAGGCTTTAACCCACAGAGCCACCCAGGCGCCCCCTGATAAATCATTTTTGATGGAAGTTTCAACTCAAGTAGGTAGGGGTAAATCTGCTAAGGAGACACCTCTCCCATCCATTTTCCTCGACCCCTCATCCCCACAGAAGAAGTAGGTCTGTCTCCTTGGGAAGGAGCAGAATACATGTTAGACAGGTCAGGTGCTGGTGACCCTTAGCCACTAGAAGGCAGAAACTCTATTTACTCTGCAATTACCACTGGATTTGGCAGAAAGTAGGCTTGGGTCAAATGTAATGAACGAACGAGTAGAGGGAAAGAGATAATAGAGAACACAGAAGAAATGGCAGAGAGTTGAATGTGATGTGGCTGGCAAGGTAAAGTCACTATACATTCTTGAGATGGGAAATGACAACGTGGACCCAAAGTACTTTTCCCTCAACTGGATTGCCAATCCAGTGGACACTGGTAGGACTCATCTAACAGACAACGTGTGGAACTCAGCAGGACTCAACACTACTGACCCTGCCTCACTCTTGAAACACTCTCCAAACACTCTTGAAATCCAGCTTCCATGATTCCATTCTCTCCCGGCTTTCTGCTGTTTACTCTACCAGAGGCTCCTTTTTAACTTCCTCTAAGAACTTGTCCTACTTTTCCCAATCTTTGAATGTCCATAAATGTATATCTCCAGCCCAGAGTTTTTCTTCCAACCTCCAGATTTGTAAATTCAATGACCTTCTTGATAGCTCTACTTGGATGTTTCCTAGACACATCAAATTTACTATCTGCAAAATTAAGCTCTGAATTTTCTGCTAGAAACACTCCACTCCGCTTGCATATCTCAATAAATGGGATTAACATCTACCCACTCATTAAAATCCAAAGCCTGGGAATCATTCATATCTTCTTCCTTTCTCTCCCACAATGTCTAATCCATCAGCAAATTCAGTTACTTCTATGCCCCAAAATATATCTCAAACCTATCTTTCCAGGGCCACTACTCTAGTCAGGCATCAACATCCTAACAGATCTCCCCTCTTCTACGTCTACTAGATTCAGTTATTCTCCACATAAAAGCCAGAGAAATCTTTCAATGATATAAATCAGATTATATCACTCTGCTTAAAACTCCTCCATGACTTTCCATGACACTTTGAATAAAATGTAAACTGCTTACCACTCAGAATCTTTGGATCCATTAGGTGCTCCTGGCCCGCTGCCTAGGGGCTGAGATCTTCATGAACCTATAAAAAATGTTAGAGATTGGGTGTTGTGCAAAAACAATGAATACTGTTACGCTGAAAAAATAAATAAAATGGAAAAAAAAAATGTTAGAGATGGGGGGAAAAAAAAGAACCAACTCCAAAAAACTAAAAAGTCAAAAATCAGTATTTGTGACTACATAACAATATGTCAACTAATCCTAAATGTAGAGTTAATCATTATGTAGTCATTTATGTATTTTATTTTAATAAACAATGTGGATATAAAGTAGAGTGGGTCCCCCAAAGCCTACAGGGGTTCTAAAATGAGCCTCTTTTAAGGCCTTTATGTAAGGTCCTGCATACCCCATCTGTGCCTACCTCTCCATGGTCTCCATGAAGCTACTCTCCTACTTACTCACTAAACTCAGCCAGGCAGCCTTACAAATCCCTACAATGTACCAAAATCTTTCCTACTGTTCCCTTTTGTCCCAAGCTCTTTCCTGACTGGTTCCTTCTCCATTAGTTCTCGAATTAAGTGTAATGTCCTTGAAGGGACCTTCCCGACCAGTCCATTTATAGTAGGCACCACCACCCCCATACTATCTTTTTCTCTGTTGCCTTATTTCCTCCATAACACTGCGTGTTTATGCTATCTTTCCCATTAGACTGATAAGCTCCATTAAGGCAGGAAAATACATGTGCCGTGTTCTCTCTTGTGTCCTTAGGGCCCACTCCAGTAGCTGGCCCAAAGCAGGCTTTAATAAATAGCTACTGAATGAATGAATAAAAGAGTAAGAACCTCATTTTCAAGGGAAGAGGGCCAAGCTAGCAAGTTGTGTCTTGGACTCCATCTTGGGAGGCTGGAGGTACAAATCCTCGTCTGATTCTAGGAACCCAGATAGGTTTAAGAAAGAATGTTTGGAGGTTTCCTCCAACAGAAGTTTTGATGAAAGCTCTCTAACTTACCCTTCTGAGGTGGGGGCAGGGGGAACTAAAAATGGCCTCAAAACTAGGTTGAAGGGAGAGGAAGTGGTTTGACGCAGACGCCCAGCGCGCCAGATACAGGGTCTTTCTTTGCACCCTCCCCTCCCCTAGACTCTAACGGCTCCACCCCTTCCTGTCTTCAACTTGTAGCAAAGGGTCGCGTTTGTCTCGGTTTGGGCTCAGAGGACCTCATCCTCGTTCATTATTCATGGTGTAGGAGGGCACTATGGGTGCCCAGGGTTTTTTTTTTACTATTCATAAGGAGGCGGGGTCTCTTTCCCGTGTGGGTGTGGTGCTCCTGAGAGGGTTCTAAAATATTCATGAGAGAGGAGGGCACTATGGGAGCCGGGGTGGTCTTACTATTTATGAGGGGGCGGGGCTTCCTTCCCGCTGGGCCTCCTGGGAGGATTCTAAAATATTCTTGAGGCCTCGGGGGCGCCTGGGAGGCGGGAACGCAGCTCCGGAGCCGACCGGAGCTGGACCCGCCCTCAACCCGGCGGGAAAATCCTGAGGAGAAATTTTCTTTTTTAAACATTAAGAAATTTGAGGATGGTGGGGCAGAACAGCTAAGTCCCATTTGCCTGTGATTCCTTAGGCGGAAAACTGTCAAAATCTGTGGTAAAAAGAGATTTTTTTTCCCCAGTACTTTCTTGAGATAGTTTCATCTTTTCCTTGACTGAAGGGGGTAAAAAAGTGCATCACCATGCGGTTTGATTCTTATATCGGCCAGTTTCTGCTTTATGGTGTCCCCGGTTTGGCTCTCTGGAGGTGTTTGGGGCCAGTACCCTAGCAGGAGTGGGTCTCTTCTAAGGGGTTTTCTTAGGTTGGAACAAAATAGAAATTGTGGTGAATTGCTGTTGGACGGTTTTCTCTGAAAGGGGGAAGTTCAGCCAAGAAGGCCCTCAAACCTTTTCGCAGTCAATAACGAGTGGGGTGGAACGGAGGCATGGAAACTTTATTACTATTATTTTGGTCAATGATTCTCATTCTCTTGGGGGAAGAGGGAGAAAACCGTAAATAGTTTGGGATTACACCTTGGGGATTTTCAGAAAAGCCTGTATTCCCCCCGCAAAGCGTCCAGGTCTGAGTGAGGAAAATAAGGAATTGTAAGAGGAGACTTCGGTGTTAGAAGAAGGGGCCCATTGAGTTTTAATCCTCAGAGGTTTAAATATATACACTCAGTGGTTGACATTGAAGTCCCCGGGGTCCCAGGGGTCAGTGAGTCTCTGAAGAGCCCAAAGGCCCCATCTAAGTCCCACTTTACATGTTCTTCACAGACCGGACAAATCCTAGGCCCGATTTATAATTTTATTACAATGAAAATGCTTTAAAGTGCCTACTGTGAAAGTTAAAAACAACCTCATCAACATTTTTCCATTTATTTACATGCAGCCTTTAAAATATATATACTTGTAGAAGTACCTATTGGCATGGAATGAAGTTAGTTTTCATTACCATTGAAAAAAGCGGGTTACAAAATAGTATGAACAGTGATCCTTTTTTGTTAGAATATATATATATTCTATATATAGTTGTATGTAATATATATAATTCTGGAGTGATATAAACCAAAGTTTATAAGTCAATTTAAGTGTCTTCTTTTGTCTTGCTGTACTTTGTAAACTTTTTTGACAATGCAATATGTTACTTGTGTAATTTTAATGATTATTTTAAAATAGCTTCTAATTGAAGTGCTCATGGAATGCTTAAGCAGAGTGCTATTGGTATGGTTTTAAAGGAGGTTCACAGTATGTTTTTCACTAAGAACTAAATTTCTTGGCCATGTTTTCGAAGTATAACTGATTTTAAGTTGATATGTAACCTTTTAGATGAGTAAGTAACAATGTGATTTTAGTAAGTTTGTGACAAAAGGAGAATATGCATTTGGGTCAGATGTATTTGTAACTCTTTGATGAAATGTCTTAGTTGTTACTTCAGAAACAGGAAGGCTTAGAGTTGTAGTTATGTACATGTATGGGTAAATGTACAAAAGACAATGCTTTCTGAATTGGCGCAATAGTGACACAAAGTCACCTATTATGAATATTTTTTAAGAATTATTTTTTGGTGTAAGTAAATTATCAGTGATTTTAATAAGTTCTAAGAAATGTTCATTTAAAAATCAAGTTATGTAGGCCCTTCTTAAGAATTGTAAGTAACCAAAAGTGGAATTAGGAGGAAAATTATTGTTCATTTATTTATTCTAATCTTTTTAATTTTACAGGACTTTAATTTCACTATTTATTTGTGTTATACAGCACAGCACATAATTGGTAATAGTAATGCAATCTTCTTAATCTGTTAGAACTTGTAAATTTTAAATGTTCTAAAGTTAGAATTTCTATTTCTTGTCTCTATTTTTATTGCTTCCAACAAAGAAAATATCAGTACTCAGTTTGAAAGAAATGGAAAAACTTCACTACAAAATTTTAAAGCTACAATAATATTTTGATTTTTTTAAATGTAAAGATTATAAAAGCAACATACTAATTGACAGATCTTGAATGTTTTGAATTTGTTATATTGGTTTTTTTCTGTCATATCTTACTTTTTAAAGATTTTGCATATTTTCTTAGACTATATCTCATCCAAATACATGTCTCTTATTCTACTAAAATTCTTTATCTAGAATATTTGGCTAAGAGGGAAAAGACTTTTAAACATTTCATATCATTTGAGATGAATAAATACATTCTTAATTGGTGGGAGCTCTGTAAATTAGACATTATATGAAAAGTTTTGTTAATAGAGGGGTTCCTGGTTGACTGAGTCAGTAGAGCATGTGACTCTTGATTTTGGGGTCCTAATTTGAGCCCCACGATGTGGGTAGAAATCACTTAATATATGTGCTGCCGAAGCGAGCACGGGTAGAAATCACTTAAAAAAAAAAGTTTTGTAAATAGATAGACAGCTATTTACCAACAAGGTATCAGTTTCTCCATTTACAAAACAGCTCTTTGTTGCTATAATTTTCCTTTCTCCTTTGTCTCTTGTATTTTATTTTTCTAACCAGGATAAATTCATGAGATAAGAAAAAGGATGGCATCTAGAATAAATACCAGTTTCACTTTGATTCCCAACCAGAAATATAGACGTAGTAATCGTCGATCCAGCAGCTATTTTTCCAACACCCTTGGCTCAGATTCTCAGCCCTTATCAACGCTTGGAAATTTTAAAGCCTTGCCATTGGAAATATTCCAAATAATCTTAAGATATTTATCAGGTGAGGTCTGGGAACTATGAGTAGGCTATATAGATGCTTGAATTTTTATTCCCCCCGCCCTCCCCCCCCCCCCCCGCAAGAACTACTTTGTCATCTTAGGCCCTGCTAGAATGTTAATGGTATTTACATTATGTTTATTTTCTGGTTTCATCATTGTTAGGTAAGGGATATAATGAAGAAAGTGTGGCATTCAAACTCTTTAAAGTATGCCTCTAATTATAACTTAACTGTTACATCACTAAGTATTTCCAACTCATTGAACAGGAGATTTAAAACAATTTAAAAATTTTCCCTTTTCCTCCACTTTTTTATATATTTTATTATTAGTATATTATTGATGAGCTAACTTATAAGTTAATAGATTGCACTAATAATGATGTTCTTGTAATTAAGCTATTTATATATATATATATATATATATATATATGTATTTCTTTTGGTAGTGAAGGATATCAGCATGCTAAGCATGGTGTCCAAAACAGTCAGCCAGCACATTATTAATTATATTTCAACCTCGTCAGGAAGCAAAAGACTTTTACTACAGGATTTTCATAACCTTGAGCTGCCTAGCAAGAGACAAGACTCTGCCATACTGGAACATTACAGATCTCTAGGTAATTTATGTAATGAGAATTGTAACAAGTAAAGAACTACACTTAATTAAGGGGATTTTATTAAAGAATGCCGTAAGGCCTATGGGAAATGGGATATTTCTTAAAATGTGCCTATTTCTATGATGCTTTTATTCTTGAGTGTGGAGACTTTTCCATAATAGTCCCTTATACTTATCTTTAAAAGTGAGAGAATGAGCTTTAGTGTAAAGTATCAGTCCTTGTGGTTTCATGTGCATACAATGTCACCTTTCCTTATTGTTTAGGTGACTTTCCAGTGAAATTGATGTACTTCCTATACTTCCTGGGGATCTAATGAATTTTATTTCTGAACTTCTTTTCTCTTTCAACCATAATCTAATCCTTAAAATAGAAAAGAAATGTAAACACATTATTGTGGAAGATCACTTATTCTCTTATCAGAAACAATTTTTTTAAAAGTACTCCACATATTTATTAATAAATTATTACACTATAATTAATCTTATCAAAGGAAATTCCATATAATCCATTCCCTTGATTTAGAATCATCTATGTCTTTTACCCCATTCATTGATGTACTCAAATAAAATTCTAATTTTGACTTGACTAGTGGCACCAGTTTAATTATGAAACTACCTTATAATTAACCAAAACATGGCAATAAAGCCAAAAGCTAAGGTGATGTTTCCAATTTTTAAATAAAGTCATAATAGTTAAGTTAAATGGTTATTACCTTTTAGTAGCGCAAGGAAGCCTAGCTTTAAGATAATAAAATAAGACTATATACATGTATATAAATACATAAAAGTATATTTGATAAATTAATAAGATTACTATTAATTAGATTTAGTTTCATAAGAGTAAATGAAAGGTATGCAATCTGATTACAGTGTTATGTGTTTCAGTATTTGTGGTTGGACTTAGTAAAGCCTGTAACAGAATATAGCAATGACTTTTTGCTACTTGTCATTGTAAATATCTTTTTTCAAACATCCTTAGTTGTAGAATAAGTGGTACAGTAAAAGAGCTTATTTTATGGTTTTGATCTGAAAGAATTTTTTTTCTCCCTAACCAAGATTCAATCACTTAAAGAAGCAAAACAACATTAAGATAAATATATGGATAATTCAGTGAAAAATACAAACATGTATTGATCTTAATAGCCAGCTTTTAAACACAGTTTCATTCATGTAATGATTTCAACTTTCCACTTAGTTTTGGTGCAGACACCTGGCTTATGACTGATTTTTTAGGTAAATGTTTGATGTACTTACCGTTTTCTCATGTTGCCTTTCCTATCTGATCCGTTCTTGTTTTCAGACATTAAAATAACATTTTCAGAATTCTGTGCTCTGAAGATTATAAATTATAATTTGCTTCTTCATATAAGACAGAGCAGATGGCCAGTGTGAAAAGAACATTACATCTGACTCTATTTTAGTGGAAAGAAATTTTAAAAGTTAGTCTCTAAAGGGTATAGCAGAGCACCTGTGTTAAAAAAATAAATAAATAAGCCAGTATTGGTTTTTATGGTAAATTGCAATCCTCAAAAATAGGAGTTTTACATTAGAAAAAGCAACTAGCATACAATTATAGCTTACACTTCCCCAGCTATGATCTGCCATGGGACTGGATGCCAAAACATGAAAGGGAAAGAACTCAGCTTAAAAACCAAACATTGAAAATGTCTTTTTATGTACAAAAATACAGAGGGTTTATATTTCAAACTCAATTCTGGTCATGTGTTGTCCAAACATAGCAACTTCTAAAAATAAATTGGATTCCCATAGAGTCTACAGAATTATCTGAAGTAGCTATCATATACGTTTAAAAAAAAAAAAAAGTAAATGCAAGGAAGATAAAGATGGAGAAATTCATGATATTCAGGTATTGATTTTCCTACCATATATCTTATTTTTAGTAACATTGCCCTTATAGGAATGTTAACAATATATTGCCATTTTAGGAAAACAGACACATAAAGTTAGAGGGAACAAATCATACACTTCTGTCACTGTAGTTCAAGTTACATGTCTCACTGGGAAATTGAAGGGTTTTTTTTTTCTTTTTTAAAATATCTGAACACAAAATTCTATACATTCTTAACATGTAAGCCCCATAAAAGGATATCTTTGAAGGAAGAAATGGGTATTTCATCCAAACTGAATACTTTCTGTGAGTGAAAATAACTTCTAACCTCTGAAATTTTAAGTGCTTACGATTCAAAAATTTTTTATATGGAGAAAGGAATACAAAATCGCTTTTCTCATTCTTTCCATGTTTTACATTAACAACTCTTAAAGCATTTTCCTTTGTGAACATGTTAATTTCAAGAAATATTGGAATCTGTTTTCTGTAGAATAAAGATACAGTTCTACTAGTGCATCTTTGTGTCTGTTGTTGTATCTTTTTTAATCTAAATATTTTCTATATCTATCTTATAATATCAATTTCATCATTTTTGTAAGATTTTTATACCACTTAGTGGACATCACAGTTACTTGGTAAACACCATATATTGTAAGTGTTTGGTCCCAAACTTCCTCTTCAGAATCATATCAGCTCACAGTCCACTGTGATTTACCATACTTGACTTTCAAGGAAATGTTACGCTGTGCTTTACAGGTACTTTTACATTAATTGTATCGTTGTCATTTTTTTCATGTGTCTCTTTATGTTTTCAGGTCTACTGTTTAAAAGATGTACGTTGCTGCTACCCACAAGGGAAAGACTAAAGTACATTCACAAAATACTGGCAGAAGTAAGATCACACTTCTCAACTGGTTCACAATCTTGATTTCTAGTAAAGCTATTTGTTACAGCTTTTTAACAAGCTATGGATGGACCATTTTAGATCCATCTTCAATTAGTAGAATTTTGTGAATTAGTACTAATAACTGATTGATGATAATCTAATACTATACCAAGTATCCAGAGATTATAAAACACCAAAATGTAGTAGTCTTTTAGTTATCATAAAATAATTTTTATGTATAACTGAGAATATCATTCAAGTTTATTAGAGTTATCAGAGTATAAAAGTATTTTTTAACCTACATGAGAATCCTGAGGCTGTTTTAAAGTGGTAATTTAGACATTTTATTAAAATGAAATAATTTCTGAATGTTTACTCTTACTGTTTATGAATGTATGAAAACAAGGAAAGTATTTTTTTTAAGATTTTTATTTATTTATTTGACAGAGATCACAAGTAGGCAGAGAGGCAGGCAGAGAGAGAGAGAGAGAGAGGAGGAAGCAGGCTCCCAGTCGAGCAGAGAGCCCGATGCGGGGCTCTACCCTAGGACCCTGGGATCATGACCCGAGCCAAAGGCAGAGGTTTTAACCCACTGAGCCATCCAGGTGCCCCAGGAAGGTATTTTTAATATTAAATAACAGAACTTCTGAGAATGCCTGGGTAGCTTAGTTGGTTAAGCATCCGACTCTTGGTTTCAGCTCAGGTCATGATCTCAGGGTTGTGGGACTGGGCCCCATATTAGGCTCAGGCCTCAATGTGGAATTTTCTTGAGGTTCTCTCTCTCCCTCTCCCTTTGCCCCTAGCACCCCCATGCACACAAGCACACTCTCTCTTTTAACTCTCTCTAAAATAAATAAATCTTTAAAACATTTTAAAAAATAAAACTTTTATGGTAATTTATGACTTGAATGTGTATCCATGTGTTTAGGCATAATCTCTGTATAAGTGTTGATTTTCAATATACAAACTCAAACATACATCCAACACTGATGGTTCAGTTCTACACTCAATAGTATGCAAACTGTTTCTGATGCATTCGCTTTTTTTCATGTCAGTATTTGCACTGAGTTCAGGTCTATATTATTAGAGCAGTTTCTCAGATAATCTTTCTGCCATCTCTTTCTTTACTTTGCAAGACATTCTGTGTGCTGAATCAAGGTTATTCTTCCCAAAGCATCCCTTTCATTGAGTTAATTTTCTTACTTAAAAATCTTTCAGTGGCTACTTAATTTCGGCAAGATAAGGTCCAAAGTCTATAGATGGTATTTAGGGCTCTTCCTGACAATGCAACCTTACTCCCTACTACACTGAGCCCAGTTAAGTATGTCATATCTTTCTTCCCACATAAAGCTTTTCATTCCTACCACTGTACAATGTTATCCTTAATTTTTCCCTCACCTATCTTTCCTGTCTTTTTCATTCCTTATATTTGAATCCTACTTTAAGACAATGCTTTTTTCACATGCTTCAGAAGCTGTTTTGATCATTCCCAAATTTATCGTTTCTGCTTTCACAGTGTCTAATATAGTGTGTATTTAGTCATTTTCACATCTATGTATATTCTAACCTGAATTATCAAAATAATTTCACATGTGTCTATTTTATTCTAAATAAATTATAAACTCCTTTAAGACACTCGGTTTTATACTTCTTTTGTGATCTTATGTAACACAATTCTAGTTATTTAGCCTTTTCATTATTTTCAATTAATAGGGAAAATATTCCTGCATATTTCCATTAAATTTGAATGTCCAATCATTGTACAGTTCCATTGTAAAAGAGGAATTAATAGTTGTTCTCTTTACAGGTTTCCTGTTTTAAATTCAATGGCTGTGCAGCTCCTATCCAATGTTTAGGATTACCATGTTATGGCATATTTTTACAGGTACATTTTTTTAAATGAACGAGGAAAAGGCATGTTTTTTGAAGTGTTAACAGGTAGAGCATGTAGTCTACATTTCCATAGGTTAATAAAAATAATAATAATCTAAAAGAGAACAAAATAAAATTATAAAGATTTGAGGAAGTGTTAATCTAACAGTATGTTTGCCACCTCAGATTTTTTTCTTGAATTTCTCAAAACGTTTATTTGCTCAATACCAATATACTTGAAGTTTCCAGCCAGTTGTAAAGACTAGAAATCTTGTGGGGTGGCACGCACATGTGTGTGTATGTAATGAATTTTTAGTTTTGTGCTAGTTATTTAAGATGTGATTTTTAGAAGTGAAAAAAAATTAAAGCTTTGGAATATGGTAGATGTGTTAACTAACCTTACTGTGGTAATTATTTTGCAGTATGTACAGTTGTAAAATCACTACATTATATACTTTAACTTACACAATGTTATATGTCAATTAGATCTCAAGCTGATAAAAAAATCAACTACCTGATTTTTAAAAAGTTTTTGACTAATCTTTTATTATAAACAAAGAAGATTAATACTATTATTTAGTGTTATTCAATATTAATGGTATATTATTAATCTATTGTATTGTTTTAAGCAATTTAAATGTATAGTTTACCTTTGAAGAACATGGGTTTGAACTGTCCAGGTTCACTTATACAGATTTTTTTCAATAAATACAGTACAGTGCTATAAGTGTATTACCTCTTCCTTATGATTTTCTTAATAACATTTTCTTTTCTCTCACTTTATTGTAAGAATACAATAGACAATACATACAACACACAAAATATATGTCAATTGACTACGTTATTGGAAAGGCTTGCAGTCAGCAGCAGGCTATTATTAATAGTTAAGTTTTGGATAAGACAAAATTGACTGGGTGGGGTGTAAATGCCCCAATCCCTGTCTTTTTCTTTTCTTTTTTTTAAGATTTTATTATTTGACAGAGAGAGAGAGAGAGAGAGGGAACACAAGCAGTGGGGGTGAGAGAGGGAGAAGCAGGCTTCCCACAGAGCAGGGAGACTGATGTGGGACTTGATCCCGGATCCCGGGATCATGACCTGAGCCAAAGGCAGATGCTTAATGAATGAGCCACCCGGGCGCTCACCCCTGTCTTTCTCAAGGATCAACTGTAATAACTTATTTAAAACTTAACCTTACAGGGGTGCCTAGGTGACTCAGTGGGTTAAGCCTCTGCCTTTGGTTCAGGTCCTGATCTTGGGGTCCTGGGATCGAGCCCTACATCAGGCTCTCTGCTCAGTGGTGAGCCTCTTCCCCCTCTCTCTATGCCTGGCTCTCTGCCTACTTGTGGTCTCTCTCTGTGTCAAATAAATAAATAAAATCTTAAAAAAAAATACCTTGCAAAGTTTACAACAATTTTGCTCTATATGCCAGCCTGCCAACCACCATCTGCATGCCCAGATTCCAGTAGCGTAGGCCCTCCTACCATCTCTCTTCTAAGATATGTTTTTGCTTTTGGGGGAGGAAGGACGGGTAATATAAACACATATATTTATATAAAATTCAAAAGGTACAAACCTGTATAAAATGAAAAGGAAGTCTACCATCAGGGCCTGTTCATGGTCCACCGAGTTGCCTTCAACAGAAGTAACTGTTGTTAGCAGTTTCTTCTATGTGCTTGCACAGGAAATGTGATTGATTCGTAAACTATTAAAATCCAGTTCAACTATTTTAAGAAAAATTGATATGATTAATCAACCTTTTCAAAATCTAACTATAGATTAGCATGCCATTTGAATTTCCTTTTCATATATGTTTAACTGTACATTCTGGTTGGCTCAAAGATAAATATTAAACTTTGCCCTAATAAAAAATTTTTGCTCACTCGCATCAGAATGTTATCAGTAAGTGCTCATAATTGTCACATTAAGATGAGATCATTCTCATTTGTAAGCAGTATCATAAATGGTAACTAGAGGAAGTCAAAGGGACTCTGTTGAAAACTAAACCACAGTTGGCTGTGCCACGTATCTAATGTTGTGCTCTAGGATTTTGGTCTTTGTTACTTTGCCCATACTGTCAGGGTTCAGGATTCAGCACCATTTTAAAGTGTTCTGAAAGGATACTCCCTTGACAACCAAAAATAAACTGGATTTGGGGGCATTTCTCGGATTTGTTTATGTATATTTTCTTATTAATTTGAATTTTTGATAGTAGATAAAAATTGCACATCACCTTGATCATGTGCTATAGCAGTTATGCTCATAAGCTAGCAGTGACTTATATTTTGATTTGATGGTCAGGACATCTGTAATATTTCCTTCATTTTATTATTCTCAGACCTTAACGGCAGGTTGGGATGGACTCGAGTGCCATCGTGTGTATAACTTCTTATGTGAGCTGACTAATCTCTCCCGTAAGATGCAGACCGTTGTCTGCAGCAAACCAGGTAAAAAAAAACTACAATTCACAGTTAATATTATACAGATACATTTAACATTTAAGATAGATACATTAATATGTATTATATTAATAGATTATATTATATTAATAGATAATAAATTAACATTAAAAATAGAAAAAAACATAGTAGAGTTCGAAAGTATGTTTAAAAGAAAATCACGAGGGGCGCCTGGGTGGCTCAGTGGGTTAAACCGCTGCCTTTGGCTCAGGTCATGATCTCAGGGTCCTGGGATCGAGCCCCGCATCAGGCTCTCTGCTCAGTGGGGAGCCTGCTTCTCTCTCTCTCTGCCTGCCTCTCTGCCTACTTGTGATCTCGGTCTGTCAAATAAATAAATAAAATATTAAAAAAAAAAAAGAAAGAAAGAAAATCATGACATCCATATGTAGTAAAAGGACAAAGAAATGTAAGGAGAAGATAAACACTGAATTAGATTGTGAGGCACGTGATTAGAGAAAGAAGTATTCAGAGGGCTCAACTGTATGAATAATATTTTATTAATTAAGACTGGATGGAGGATATAAAGGTGTTCATTATAGTATTCTTTAAACCTTTATGTATATGAGATATTTCATAGTTTTAAAATTACGGAATCCTACAATCTAGCAGTTTCACTCTGAGATACTCCCACAGTGTGCATAAGGAGACCTGTGTAAGAATGAGCATTACAGCATGTAAGCATGAAAACTGCAAACAATCCAAATGCCCCTCGTCAGGAGAATGGAAAAATGAATTAAGTATCCATACAGTTGGGGTGCCTGGGTGGCTCAGTGGGTTAAAGCCTCTGCCTTTGGCTCGGGTCATGATCCCAGGGTCCTAGGATAGAGCCCCAAATCGGGCCCTCTGCTCAGCGGGGAGCCTGCTTCCTCCTCTCTCTCTCTCTTTGCCTGCCGCTCTGTGTCCTTGTGATCTCTCTCTCTCTCTCTGTCAAATAAAAAATAAAATCTTTAAAAAAAAAAACTATCCATACAGTTAAAACCATTGTAGTTAATATGTATGAATGAAAGCCACATGTATTAATATGGATAAGTCTCAAAATGTAAGGTGAGAGAAAGATAACCAAAGGATATTTTGAACATGTTACTATTTATATACAAATTAAAAACATGTAAAATAATTCTATGTATTCTTTATGGTAATATACCTGTATTAAATATAAGAACATAGTTAGGAGATAGGATGTTAAGTTTGTATGTCAGCTTGGCTGGATCAATACCCAACACTCAGGTATTTGGTCAAACATTATTCTAGATGTTTCTCTGAAGTTATTTCTTAGATGAGATTAACATTTAAATCAGTAGACTTTAAGTAAAGCAGATTAGCTCCATAATAAGGGTAGGTCTCATCAATCACTTGAAGGTCTTAGTAGAAAAAGACTGACCTCCCAAGCAAGAAAAAATTCTACCAAGCAGACTGCCTTTGGATTTGAACTGAAACTCTTCTCTGTTCTCTAGTCTGCCAGCATACCCTGCAGATTTTGGATTGCCAAACCTCCATAATCTTGTGAGCTAATTCCTCAAAATAAATTCTTCTCCATGTATGTATGTGTATGTATGTGTGTGTGTGTGTGTGAGTGTATACACATACACATACATACATGGAGAAGAATTTATTTTGAGGAATATATACATACATACATATATATATGTATAATATATACATACATACACATACACACATCCTGTTTATTCTGTTTTTTCTGGAGAACCCTGACTAGTACAAGAGGGTCAATATCCAAATTCAAGGTGGTGATTACCTCTAAGGATGAAGGGGAAGAGGATTGGGAGTGATATACAAGAAGCTGTATCCATACCTGTTTTATTTATTTTTTAAAAATCTGAAGAAAATATAGGAAAAAGTTAAGCCTTGACAAAGCTAAGTGACCGGTATCCAATATTTGTTATGATATCTCTGCTTTTCTGATGGCTTGAGATATTTCTTTCTTTTTTTTTTTTTTTAATGTTATTTAGTTATTGGACAGAGAGAGAGATCACAAGTAGGCAGGGAGGCAGACAGAGAGAGGGGAAGCAGGCTCCCTGCTGAGCAGAAAGCCTGATTCGGGGCTTGATTCCAGGAACCTGGGTTCATGACCTGAGCTGAAGGCAGAGGCTTTAACCCCCTGAGCCACCCAGGTGCCCCGGCTTAAGATATTTCATTATGAAACAAATTATGGATCAAAAAGGCAGATTTGAAGTCTAATGAAACAATAGCAAAATTACTTTATCATATCCCTCCCTGGACGAAGAACTTTTTTTTTTTTTTTTAAAGATTTTATTTATTTATTTGACAGAGAGAGAGATCACAAGTTGGTAGAGAGGCAGGCAGAGAGAGAGGAGGAAGCAGGCTCTCTGCCAAGCAGAGAGCCCGATGCGGGGCTCGATCCCAGGACCCCGAGATCATGACCCGAGCCGAAGGCAGCGGCTTAATCCACTGAGCCACCCAGGCGCCCCAAGGACGAAGAACTTTTATTGGCTCCCCAATGTCAACAAAATAAAGTCCAAACTGTTTATACTGGCTTTCACATTCTCATCCCAGTCTACTTTTTCAAATTTATTCCCCACTATTCTCTGTCTCTGCTTGTCATAGAATAGTCTTTACCTCTTCCCTCACTGTCTCACATATCTCTTACACATTTCTACCTCATATCTTTTATTCATTTTCTCTCTCTCTCTCCCTCTCTCTTTTTCTAAAATACCATCTCTCCTCATCTTTTAAGACCCAGTTTGCCAGACTTCCTCTGTAAAGCCTTTCCCGATGCTGTGTTACCTGGCTTAATACATCAAGGGGTACTTATTTCATATGGCCTTAGATCAATAGATGTTCCGTTTACTCTTGTCTTATCTACAAGTAAGTAGAACATACATGGTATAAAAGTGTAAAATGGTGCCACAACTATGGAAAAAACTTGACCATTTCTCAAAAAGCTAAACACAGAATTATCATATGGCCAAGCAATTCCACTCCTAGGTATTCCTAAGGGAATTGAGAGCTGGGACTTGGAAGGATACTCATATGCCAGTGTTCACCACAGCGTTATTCATATAGCCAAAAAGTGGGAACAACCCAGGCGTTCATAAACAGAGGAAGGGAAAAAACAAACGTTGGCTCTTTATACAATGGAATATTTTTCTGCCATAAAAGTAATGAAGTTTTAATGCATGCTAAAATGGGTGAACTTGGAAAACATGCTAAGTGAAATAAGTCAGACACAAAAGGACAAATATTATGTTTCCACTTAACTGAGGTACCTCAAACAGGCAAATTCATAAAAACAGAAAGCAGATTTGAAGTTATCAGGAACTGGGGGCAGACGGAAATGGAGAGTTATTGCTTAATAACTTAATAACCTCTATTTGAGGTGATAAAGAGTTTTGGAAATAAATAGTCGTGATGGTTGAACAGCATTGTGAATGTAAGTAATGCCACTATATTGTACATTTTAAAAATGGTTAGGATGGCAAACTTTGTGTTATATATTTATATATGTATAAATAAATTTATTTTTACCACAGTTTTTAAAAATAATGTAATAGATTTTTAAAAAAGATTTTGTTTGTTTGACAGACAGAGATCACAAGTAGGCAGAGAGCAGGCAGAGAGAGAGAGAGGGAAGCAGGCTCCCTGCTGAGCAGAGAGCCCAACTTGGGGCTCAATCCCAGGACCCTGGGATCATGACCTGATCCAAAGGCAGAAGCTTTAACCCAATGAGCCACCCAGGCACCCCAATATAATAGATTTTTTTTTAGGTTTAGTTATTTAAGTAATCTCTACACCTAACATGGGGCATGAACCCACGACTTCAACTTCAAGAGTCTCATGCTTTTCTGACGGAGTCAGCCAGGCACCCCAATATTATTATAGATTGTAAACTATTGAATTATACACTTTATTTTTTTAATATTTTATTTATTTATTTATTTAATTGACAGAGAGAGAAAGAGAGACACGGAGAGAAGGAACAGAATTAGGGGAAGTGGGAGAGGGAGAAGCAGGCTTCCCGTGGAGCAGGGAGCCCGATGCAGGGCTCAATCCCAGGACCCTGAGATCATGACCCAAGCAGAAGGCAGACACTTAATGACTGAACCATGCAGGTGCCCCTGAATTATACACTTTAAATGAGTGAATTTCTTGGCATGTAAATCATATATATTTTGATAAGTCTGTTTAAAAAGATAAACCCAAGATACTACTTCATACCCACTAGAACAGCTAGAATCAAAAAGTCATATAACAACAAGTGTTGGTAAGAATATGGAGAGATTGGAACCTCCATACATTGCTTGTCCGGATATAAGATGGTGCAGCCATTTTGGAAAGCAGTCTGGCGGTTCCTCAAATGACTAAACCTAGAGTTACTATATGACCCAGAAATTCCACTCCTAGGCCTATCTGCAAGAGAAATGAAAAACATATGTTTACACAGAAACTGGTACACCAGAGTTAATAGCAGCATTGTTTGTAATAGCCATTTTTTTGTCATAGACCTTTGGATACAACCCAAATGTCCATCAGCAGGTGAATGGATAAACAAAATGAGATATATCTATGCAATGAAATATTATTTGGCCTTAAAAATGAAGGAAGTACTGATAGATTCCATAACATGGGTGCTTGAAAACGTGCTAAAGGAAAGAAGCCAGTCACAAAAGACCACATACTACATGATTTCACTCCTGTGGAGTCTAGAAAAAGGAAATCTTTAGAGACAGAGGATAGATTAAGTGACCAATGTTACTTAAGTCTAGGGGTAGTAAAGAATGGAGGTATGGGGTGTGATAGCTAAAAGAACGGAATTTCTAGGGCGCCTGGGTGGCTTAGTCGTTAAGTGTCTGCCTTCTGCTCAGGTTTTGATCACAGGGTTCTGGGAATGAGTCCCGTGTTAGGCTCCTAGCTTAGCAGGGAGCCTCCTTCTCCCTCTCCCACTCCCCCCACTTGTATTCTCTATTTCGGCTGTCTCTCTCTGTCAAATAAATAAATAAAACCTTAAAAAAAATGGGATTTCTTTTTGACATGATAAAAGTGTTCTAAAATTGACTTGGTGCTGGCTGTATATATCTGTGAATATACTAAAACCACTGAATTGTATGCTGTATAAAGTTTATCTTAATAAAATTGTTTAAAAAATAGTCCCTTGAGGGGCACCTGGGTGGCTCAGTGGGTTAAAGCCTCTGCCTTCGGCTCGGGTCATGATCCCAGAGTCCTGGGATTGGGCCCCGCATCAGGCTCTCTGCTCCGCGGGGAGCCTGCTTCCTCCTCTCTCTCTGCCTGACTCTCTGCCTAGTTGTGATTTCTCTCTGTCAAATAAATAAAATATTAAAAAAAAAATAGTCCCTTGGTAATCTAAAATTTTTACAAAGGAAAATGAAGTAACACTTCAGTACAAAGTATATTACGGGTGTCTATCACTGACCATATCCACTGTGTGCATATCCAGTATGTACATCAGCCTTTCTAGGAAGAATGGTTTACAATTTTTTTTCTTCATAGGAAGTGCCCGAAAACTGGAGTTAAGGATAAGACTGTTCTGTAGGAACGTCCTGCTTGATCATTGGATACATCGAAGTGATTCTGCTTTTTGGTTGACACGTATATTAAAACCATGGCCAATGGTGAATCAGGCAAGATTATTATATATCATCTTCGGACCAATATCTCCTCAAGATGGTGAGCATCCATTTTTTTTAGGGATGTATGTTTCAAAAATGTTAATTACTTCTACTTTAGGAAGCATATCTTTTTATACCTCTTAGTTTCCTCATTCCTAATGATTAAACTGTGTTTCATGATTTCATAGATATATACTATATTAGCTTATGCATAGCTTAAGCTTCAAGACTACAGGCCATTAACAAATATATTCCTGTCATCTCTGGTGTACCTAAAAATGACTACTTTTCAGTTTTAAACATTACCTTACCTCAAGATTATATTGCTGCTGGAAGGGAATAATATTGTCTGTAAAACACAGTAGAAGTTAAATTGATGTTCTATCTAATTTGGGGTGCATAATATGATTATGCACATTTTTTGCCTTTTTAATTAAGTTTGGCTTAGATTAATGTTAAAATTAGCATGCAGCTCTTTGGTTCACATTACCTATATCAGGAGGTAACCAGTTTAAAGTAGCAGCAGGAAGCCAATCTGGGATTAAATTTTATGTGTAATTCACAAGGAGAATTGCTCATAGGTAAAGATTCAAAAATTGACTGGATTACTGTGTTTTGATATATTTAATGTTTGGAAGACACTCAAATACAGCATGTTCTCTTTTTGGAAGGATATCAGATTTCATTTGATTTTAATAAGATTACATTAATTGTTTATTATAATTTTTTGGAAGATTTTATTTATTTATTTGACAGAGAGAGAGAAGGCACAAGCAGGGGAAATGGGAGAGGGAGAAGCAGGCTCCCTGCTGAGCAAAGAGCCTGATCATGACCTGAGCCAAAGGTAGACACTTAACCTACTGAGCCACCCAGGCGTCCCATTGTAATTTTTGTTATAGGAGTAGCATTATCTTTGAACTAGAAGCACTATTTTCTTGGTAAAACTACCTTTTCTTTACTTCATGTAGCAATTGTTGCTAAACTTCGTCACATCAGTCAGAGACGTTCACACCTATACTGTTGTCAGAACTGACTTTTCATTATGAAAGTAGCATATATAAGCAATGGGATTCTGTAATGCCATCCAATTTCCTTTTTAAACAATCCATGAATCTTTATCACAAAGCCAACTATTCTGTCATAGCCTAGTTTTTGTTTCAATTATCCAGGACAGGTGATTTGGCAGAAAATGATAGAAGGACCTACAGATGAATCCAGTCTGAAAGGTTTGGCTGATGCTATTAAATTACTGTATGACACAGGCACCAAAGAGTGGACAGCAGATGATGTTATCAGTCTTGTAGATGAACTATCAGGTAAACGTACATATTTACCACACAGAGTAGTAGAAATGTATTCTTAGAATACAATTATAACATTGTAAGGATAATTCTACAGGTAACAAATGAATTGCCTATTCGAAATCAATAAATGTTCTAAAATATTTGAAGAGTTCGGTATATGTTTGAAGAGAATGCATATAATCAATTTCCTTTCCTCCAATTGCCAATAAATATATATTTATTATTATCTGAAAGTTTCATAATTTAATCAGCTCAGTTATTCCCATTTGCAAATTCCAAATTCTCACAACCTCCTAGGTTGTGTAAGAAGAAAGCCTTCTCCTATTGGCTCAAAAGGAAAACAGTTTTTTTCCATTCCTGCAGAATCCTTTAGATTCTAAAGGTTATAAGTTTTCTTTGCTTACATAGAATTAGATCACCTTGCCTTTTGATCTGTGTGTGGGAGAAATGCTTTGACTATATTGCTAGGACATTTGTAAAAGCCACTATAACTTGGCAATAATCTCTGTTTCTGGTTGAATGCAGTAATTGCAAAACTACAGCATTTTTTTCTGTGCTTTTCCCTTGGCTCTAGTTGTATTTCCAAAAAGGTAATATAATATTGCATGTATTTAATGATGTTTACTAGAGCTATTATGTAATTTCTCACTAAATAACTCTTCTTCCTCTAACAAAAGTGGTTCCCCGTGAGTGGCTCCTAGAGAATAATGCACGTCTCCTAATCCTAAGTGGAAACAACATCTGTTTCACTTTCATGGCGAGTAAAGCTGTGAATGGACGGGCCATTGAACTGGCAAAGCTGATAGTCTTTTTGGCTTTGGTAAGTAAAAAACAAGCTTTTCTCTAGCAAGGTGTTTAACATTATAGTTGACTTACCAGGGAGCTGCCCTGAAGGAACTGAAATATGTTCAGAACATTTTGAAAGAATAAGTACTTAAGTATCTTTTTTTTTTTTTAAGATTTTATTTATTTCTGTGAGAGAGAGCATGAGAGAGAGAGCATGAGAGGGGAGAAGGTCAGAGGGAGAAGCGGACTCCCCATAGAGCTGGGAGCCCAATGCGGGACTCGATCCCCGGACTCCAAGATCATGACCTGAGCTGAAGGCAGCTGCTCAACCAATTGAGCCACCCAAGCACCCTTAAACATCTATCTTATGTATAGTTAAATTTTTAAAAATATATATAATGTAATATCATATTTGGAATAATTCCTTATATTAATCTCACCCCACTTAATGTCCATATTTTCATTATACAGCTCTGCCGAGTTATATTCTTTTTTAAAGATTCCATTTAAAAACAGCTTTTATGATTTGCTTCAAAATAATCATTGGGGAGCAGGAGAGGATGTGAAAATAAATGGTAGTAGAGAGGAGACAAGATTGGTAATTGCTGAAGCTAGGGAATGGATATTGGGGGTTCACTATAGTATTATCTCCACTTTTGTATAGTTAAAATGTTTTTCAGAACAAAACATTAAGGGCACTTGAGTGGCTCAGTCGGTTAAGCAGCTGCCTTCAGCTCGGATCATGATACTGGGGTCCTGGGATCAAGCCTTGCGATCCTGGGGTCCTGGGATCAAGCCTTGCGTAGGGCTCCCTGCTCAGCAGGGAGTCTGCTTCTCTCTCTCCTGGCTTGTGCTCTCACTCTCTCTGTGTCAAATAAATAAGCAAAATCTTTTTAAAAAGAAAGAAAAAAAAAAACGTTAGAGGGGGCTCCCTGGGTGGCTCAGCCGGTTGGCTCAGCCGGTTAAGTATCCAGCACTTGATTTTGGCTGATGTCAGGATCTCAGGGTCATGAGATCGAGCCCAGCATCAGAATTCACACTGGATGTGGAGCCTGCTTAAGATTTTTCTCTTTCTTTCTCCCTCTGCCCTGCCCTCCACGCCGCTCTCTCTCTCTCTCAAAAACAAACAAACAAACAAACAAACAAACATTAAAATGTATTTAATATTCATTCATTTAAACACACTGAATGTTTTACTGTGGGCCTAACACTGTGTGAGATTCTAAGAGTATGGAAATTAATGGAACAAATCTCCGACCAAAAGCTGCTTAAGGTCTTTTTTTTTTTTAAGATTTTATTTATTTATTTGACAGACAGAGATCACAAGTAGGGAGAGAGGCAGGCAGAGAGAGAGAGGGGAGGAAGCAGGTTCCCCGCTGAGCAGAGAGCCTCATATGGGGCTTGATCACCGGACCTGGGATCATGACCTGAGCCAAAGGCAGAGGCTTTAACCCACTGAGCCACCCACACGTCCTCCTTAAGGTCTTTTGAGATCTATCAAGGTATATATAAATAAATTCAGTGTGATAAGTACAAATATATGTGTATTAAAAAGATACAAACAGACATAGCAGAGGGGAGCCAGTACTGGGTGAATATAGCACAGACAAGGCTTCCCCAGCCCCAGCAGAAATAGGTTTTTAAAAATGAATGGGAGTTTGGGGCGCCTGGGTGGCTCAGTGGGTTAAAGCCTCTGCCTTCAGCTCAGGTCATGATCTCAGGGTCCTGGGATCGAGCCCTGCATCAGGCTCTCTGCTCAGCAGGGAGCCTGCTTCCCTTCCTCTTTCTCTGCCTGCCTCTCTGCCTGCTTGTGATCTCTGTCTGTCAAATGAATCAATAAAATCTTAAAAAAAAAAAATGAATGGGAGTTTAGTTCGCCAGGAGATGAGGGGTGGGTGTGTGTGTGCAAATTATTCTAACATGTACTTGCGTACGTTACATGGAAATCTCACTGATTTGCCTACCATCACAGATGCCACCCCAGCCAGTGCTTTAGAAGCACTAGAATAGTCTTCCAGGTGACTGTTGTGAGGAATGAGTGATGTAATGCATTTCCTATGGAATAGATACAAGAATCTTTACCAAACCAACAGCTTAAAACATGAATAAAACCTCGGTGGCTTTTCTTAAAATGCGAAACTGAAGAAAGCTATCAAATTAATTACATTCACAGTGTAAATATTTATTTTAGTAATTAAGCAGATTGCCTCAGAGAGAGAGAGAGAGATGGAACTGCATGTATTTGCGGGACTGTAAGCCACTCAGTATTATTTCAGGAGTAGAATGTGCAGAGGAGGAGGAGGTGAGGAAGGGCAATAAGAAGGGAGAGGCTAGGTAAGGAAGGTTTTGCCAACCATTCTGCAGGTCTTGAACACATCCTCTAATAGGGAGCTGCTGAAAAGTTTTAGGAAGGTGAGAGCCATGGTGAGTTTTAAGTGTTTGGAAGGTTACTTTGGCAGCACTATAGCAAGTCACCTTTATTGACTTTCCTAAAAAACCCTGATAAACATCTCAGTGCTGATCACTCATTTTCTCTAAGTGGTATCAGTTTTGTCTTCTCTTCATCTTCAATTACTACTGGTGTTCTTTTTTTTTTTTTAAGATTTTATTTATTTAGGGGCGCCTGGGTGGCTCCGTGGGTTAAAGCCTCTGCCTTCTGCTCAGGTCATGATCCCAGGGTCCTGGGATTGAGCCCCAAATCGGGCTCTCTGCTCAGTGGAGAGCCTGCTTCCTCCTCTCTCTCTGCCTGCCTCTCTGCCTACTTGTGATCTCTGTCAGTCAAATAAATAAATAAATAAATAATCTAAAAAAAAAAAAAAGATTTTATTTACTTATTTGACAGACGGATCTGAGAGACAGGCAGAGAGAGAAGAGGAAGCAGGCTCCCTGCTGAGCAGAGAGCCCTATGCGAGACTTGATCCCAGGACCCTGGGATCATGACCTGAGCTGAAGGCAGAGGCTTTAACCCACTGAGCCACCCAGGTACCCCAACTACTAGTGTTCTTAAACCATTTTATGTGTGGGGTAAATCATCTCCCAGAAGAGACTGGGCTCTTTGACATTCAGGACTAGGTGACTTATTTGTTTCATAGTGCCTAGAACAGTGCCTTACACATAGTACATAGTCAACAAATCTTTCCTGTTAAGTTTACATTATAACTAAATGTTGCACTACTATATGGTTTATTTTCATATTGTATATTATTTGGCTATGTGAATTAAATTGGCCATTTAGAATGTTAGTAAATAAACCTTTTTCCTTTTGGCCAGCTTAACTATTAACATGTAATCTTTAAATATTTTTATCCTTGGGGTGCCTGGGTGGCTCAGTGGGTTAAAGCCTCTGCCTTTGGCTCAGGTCATGATCTCAGGGTCCTGGGATCGAGCCCCACATGGGGCTCTCTACTCAGCGGGGAGCCTGCTTCCTCCTCTCTCTCTCTCTGCCTGCTTCTCTGCCTGCTTGTGATTTCTGTCTGTCAAATAAATAAATAAAACATTAATAAATAAATAAATAAATAATTTATCATTTATTTTTAAAATATTTTATTTATTTATTTGCAAGAGAGAGTGAGCAAGAGAGAGGAGAGAGCACGAGCAGGGGGAGAGGCAGAGGGAGAGGGAGAAGCAGATTCCCTGCTGAGCAGAGAGCCCAGACATAGGGCTCCATCCCAGCATCCTGGGATCGTGACCCAAGCCAAAGGCAGATGCCCAACCGACTGAGCGACCTAGTTGTCCCTTAAATATTTTATCTTTTAAGTAATAGATAAATATTCTGTACAACTCTCAAGGTAGAGAATTGATAAGATCATAGTTCTCTTGCCTATTAAAATTGCCCGTTTGTCACCCTTACTAGATTCCTGGAAAATAGAGGCCCTGTCTTTATGGCTTAACCATTGTATCTCCACCTCTTAGCATCTGCTCAATAAATAATAACTGCATGAATGAATGAGCAGAAGTCTTATTTTTGGTATGTTTAACAATTATTTGTAGTATTAGTTCTTACCTTAATGAATAATATGCTGTGATAATCTTGGACAGAGGTTTTATTTACATCACACTTTTTTCCACTAAAATTGTACCATTTGAAAGGAAAGGAAAACTAGTTGTAGGAGCATTTCCCACTTACAAACTCGATATGATGTCATGTGTAATAAATTATGTAAAGTCATAAACCCTCATTGTCAATACCACTTTCAAATTCTAGTGTTTTCTTTACCATTACTCTTTTTATATCGAAATCAGGTTTGTGAGAAAGAACTATACTGCATGGATTGGACAGTTAAAATGATGCAAAAAGTCTGTAAAGTCTTTAGCACTCCTATGGAAAGAAATAACTTCCTGCAGAGTGTGGCGAATGCATTCGCGTGTGTTATAATGGAAATGCTTCAGTTGGTTATGTCCGGTGAGTGAGTGTGCTTGTAGATGGTGCACAGGTGTGACTACAATGCATTCTAGTCTCCACTTGAAACTGCAAATTCCATGTAGACTTTCACTTGTAAACCAAGAATAGAAGAAGCATTTTTTGTTTATTTTTCCACAAGGTATATTTAGCTCTTGGTTTTGCTACTTTTTAAATTTCGCATGGATTTTAATGGAAAACCTAAAGTTGAAGGGTCTGTTCTAAAAGGAGCTAGTTCCAGTTTTGCACAGCAAAACATTCACTTGCTCACTTCCCAACCATCCTAATCACCATAATGACGCCCTATATTGTTTAGTTTCAACACATAGAATTATCTTTTAAGAATTATATAGTTCTATTAAGTAGCCAACATGATAATCAGCCCTATTTTACAGATGAGAAGCTAAGGCTTAGAGAAATTACTTGACTTGCCCAAGGTCATAGAGTTAGAGGCAGTAAAGCATGGAGCAGCATCGTTTTCTTCTGACTCCTTTTTCAGTGCTCTTATACAGTTCCCTGACTTAGTAAAGATCACTGACTAGTCCTCTGTTACCTATTATTAGGGACAATTGGAACATCTTATTCCAAATAAATCATTTATTTAAAAACTTAACTGTCATTTTCTTTTCCCTACTGTCCACTCCTGTGTGTGGCATACAGGAGACCGTGACGAAGATGACAGAAGCTTTCTGAATTTGTTCCATCTTGTGCATGCTCAGGCAAACTTCCATAAGGAGGTCTTGTATTTGACCATGAATACTCTTTCTACCTAAATACCCAGGAAGTCTTGCATTTCAAGAATACCTCACCGAAGAAACAGTCGAAAGAGTGCTACTTTTCCACACTCAAAGAATAGCATCCATGGGACTTTTTATGACCTAAGTCCCCTAAAAACTCCAAAGCACAGAATTTTAGAAGCAACTGCTTGTACCATTATTAATATAAAAATTACAGGCAAACCCAAGAGTGTATTGAGATTTCTCCAGAAAACAAGCTGTGCCTTTCCAGGTTTTGGTAAACCTAACCCCAACTACATAGAGCATTAGTGCCCAATTGGGAGCCAACCTGTATGTGTTGGATGTTGGAAGCAAGGGAAAATTCTGTTTTGTAAGTAGAGGTGACTCAAATTCATTAGGTGGCTTCTGTATGTTCACTTTGCTTAGGTCGTGTAGACATCACCTAGAATGCTTTATAAAGAACTGTAATATGATGCTTTGGAATGTGCAGATAGAAGTCACATTTTTTACCACCTTATGGCATAGAACATTATATTTTGTTGATGTTTTACATGAACTAACAGATCAAAAACTAAAGGAAGTGTGTGTGTATATATATATTCATACGTATATAAGTATGTATATTTCTATACATACAAACACACACACATACATACACATTTCCTTCTTTAAGACAAAAGTCTATAAATAGAGGAAAGTATATGTTGTCTTAATACAATTAAGTCATCTTTTATTCCTTCCTGGAGATTAGAGTATAATGTTGCAAATAAGGGAGAATATAAAATGAAAGAAAGTACCCATTCTGCTGCCAGAACAATCTTCACAAATAATTCGCACTTCTTCCTAAAGCTTTCCTCTCTCTCTTAAAGAGCGGGGCTTGAGGGAACCTGGAAGCAGCGTGCATAGGGAGGGCAGCCCTGAGAGTGGGGTTTCACTCCAGTAAATGCATTCCAAAGATGCTCCGGGACTATTTCAGTCTGACTAGCATTTACCCACCACTTTTACTATTAAAATAGAAATAAACAGTGTCTCACGGGGTTGAAATCATGCTGGGGCCCTCGTGGATCTCCCATTTTCTTCTCCTTGGGTTTGACCATTTTATTTCTGCTGAAGATGTACTCATTCCTACTGGACTTCTTAAAGGATGGCTTTCTTTTTCTAAGCCTTTGACTTAACTCACCTCTGCAGCTGAGGAAGGAAAGGAACACTAGAAAATATGGAAATTACCCACAGAAATGGGGTGTAAATTGTGTAATTTGTGGGAAATTCTCAAGTATTTGGCAAGAGTTTAATAAGATAGAGGAAGAGTGAAAATTTGGGGAAAAATATAAATTGTGATAAAAGACTTTACTATATTTCAGTAACAAAGGCACTTACCTTCATTTTTGAAATATTGGAAGTTAACTACCTTTCCATGATGAATCGTCCAACCATAATTTCATCGATGGCAGAAATTTTTTTCTCCAGAGTTTAGTATTTGCATATTCATGCAGAAACAAAGTTCTTGCTTTTCTCCTGGTTTCATTTTCTTCCTCTCATTTTAAGAATTCGCCCACAACTAAATTATAAGAATTAAAAATTGGCAAAGACCAGAATACAAAATAATACCTTGATTTTTAGCATTTTCTTCCCCCCTCACTCTTTTTCCTGTACATGCTCTGGAAAGCCTAATCCATATATTTATCAAAACACTGGTGATTCCAAATTGACAGTATACCCATTAGATTATTTGGGGCAGGGAAAGAAGGGTAGAGGAAAAAGTAAAAATTTTAATATATACTGAATATTTTTAGTATTTTGTTCAATAGATATTTTCATTCTCTTAGAGAAAGAAATTTGGCCTTGTGAAGTTTCCTTGAATTATCCAAGTCCCCACAGTGGTTTACGAAAGAAGCATGGTTTAACTTTACACGTTTTTGACCCAGGTTTTAAATCTCCTGTACACTTGAACTGACGTGACTGCTACTATAAAATTTTTTTACATGTATTATTATATTATCCTGGATAATTGTGAGATTATCCCTCCTCCAAAATTTGGAATATAAAAAATTGGATTCATTCTTTGGGTGCAGTAGATAAATGATACTGTCTCACTACCAATAAAAATAAACTGACTTCATTCAGTTATCAATAGATAAAAACACCGAAACCAAACTTGCAATTTCCTCAGTTTAGCAGCCTGGTTTTTTTGTTTTGTTTTGTTTTTGTTTTCCAAATGGAGTCAGGAATAAAGTGTGATATCAAATGTTTAATTGGGAGATTAATTTGCAAAAGTGCATTTGTTGTCACTGGTGTCAATGTTTTATTGACAGAATAGACGCTCATAGTACCACCAAACAAGGAGTATTAGCAAAACGCATAGCCTGAAATTACTAAGAGCTTGTCCACTTATGACTAACTTTAGAACAGTCATAACATAACAATGTGAGCTGCTAACAGGTCAGATAATTTATCCTATATCTTTTCCTAAATTAGAAGACTGACCTAGTCATCTAGCTCTTTTATTCCTTTTAAGAGTGATTCCCTCAATCTCCTTTCATTTGAAGCTGATTTTTACCTCTCTTAGAAAGTGAGCCCATGGCTACATCATTATATTTATCGTACTGTTGTTTCTAGACACATACACACCATACTAATAAACTGAGGACACTTCTTTTCTTAGAAACGAATTTAAAGTTTATATCTTGTGATAAATACTCTGTGCCTTAAGAAACCATGGAACATCTATCCTTAACACTTTTTTTTGATAATTCCTTCTCATGCCCTTCTGATCCCTCAACTTCTTTATCATATTCACAATGCAGGCCACAAATTACTGTATTCGGGAAGCTGCTTAATCATTCCAGAAGTTCAAGTGGTTGCTTATCAGGCTGCTCTCCACAGCATGAACAATAGACACCTGACTTCACACTTTCCCCGTCCTTTGACGACTTAGTTCATGCTTCCCATTCTTCCAACAAGAACAAAGATTTTTATTGCCAGGATAGTCATCCACCTTCAGTGGAGATTAGAGCAAGCATGAGGTGTGCAGGGAAAGATGCAACCGGAAGAACCATCTTATGTTAATAAAAACAAACCTTTATCTCTTTGTGTGATTATTACTTGAGAGTCAGTTTCTTTAAGTGAATAGGACAGTACTCAATTATATGATTACAGATGCCTTTTCAGTTCTACTAGCAGATAGCAGTGAAACCTGTAGGAAATCAGGTCATGGACATATGCTCCTTGGTTTATTGAAGCATCACTAAGATAGGAAAGATGACCCAAAAGACATCTGTATTTGATAGTCTTCTCTAAGTTAAAATAAAAAGTGCTGAAGTACCAAGAACACAGTTTTTTTCATCAAGAGAGCAAATATAATTCCAGAATATTCTTCAAGTAAACAGAGACCAAAAAAAAAAAGATAGTTTAGCCCTCGAAAGGCTTTCTTGCAGATATGTACAAAATTGAAAAATATGCATTGTTATTTTTAAAGTATTGTATTTATGGCAAAATGACTTTGATACCTTAATATAATATTTGCTAAATTTTATTTAATTTGTTATTTATTCATATTAATAAAATTTAAGTTAGAAACATTCTGACTTATATAGTGTTTGTTATTATGCCAGTCATTGAGTATAATTCCTTTATTTCTTATGGAGGAAATTTTTTTTTTTTAAGATTTTTTTAAACTTACTTATTTCACAGACAGAGATCACAAGTAGGTGGAGAGGCAGGCAGAGACAGAGAAGGAAGTAGGCTCCCTGCTGAGCAGAGAGCCCAGGGTTGAATCCCACGACCCTGGGATGACGACCTGACTGAAGATAGAGGCTTTAACCCACTGAGCCACCTAGGGGCCCCAGGAACTTCTTTTTATTTAAGCTGTTAGTTGTAGCTCCACCATGATCAAAACAGAAAACATCCTAATATTATGTTGCAGGTAGCTATATATCTATGTTTATTTATGCTTAGTATTACAGTACATAAGTTAATTAGTTAATTTCATTTACTAGCAACAACTCATAAATTGAACAATAATCTATAAGTAGAACAGTGTTTTGTATTATTCTCGTATTTAATTCAGAGACCAAATTCCCAAGCAATTAATGTTCCAAATACTACAATTACCATAGTTTAACATCAGTTTCAAAAAACAAAGTGTGTAAGTAAGTATTGTGGATTACCTGCAATTTCCCATGACCACAAGCTCTCTTTTTCTAAGAACAAAGAAGTTCTTAAATATGTCTAAATGTATCTGGCTTTGCATCTTTGAGTTCATAATGGAAGTTGTGACAATAGTTTTTTCTGTTTCCTCTTTTATATATGATTTTGGTTTTTTGTTTAAAATAGATGGGAGCAAAACTAACTTAGAATAGGTCATTCTAGGTTTAGCAAAATTTGGAGTGTCATAAAGCCAAATCATGTAATTTACAATTTTCCACTTCAACTATGCCAAGTCTTTTCTTAAAGGAAATTCTTTTTTTGAGTAATTTAAAATTAAAATGATACTTTTAGGGGATTTGAAGTCTGAATAATGCTAATCTTAAGCCCTTTAAAAGCAAACACATTTTCTGAAATTTAATAAATCATGTCATGCCAAGTTGCAAACTCAGAAAGTTTTGGATTTGATTCTGTATACCTAGAATGAGTCTTAGGTGGCTCAAAACTTAGTAACATTTATCTTTCCATCATTTAAACATTTCCCAAAATATATCCTCTTTCTCCTGAAATAAAATACATCACTTCCCCATAAAAATCTCTGTTTCTTGTCGGGAAAGCAGGAATTAATGTAATGCCACATTAATTTTTTCTAAGTAACCTACAATTATTCAGAGATGTTTTTATTGCATCGATGTGGGCCAAGTACAATACCTACTCTATAGTACAGGATTGCCATATGACAGATTTGTAAAATTTATACACCTTCATATTACAGAAGTAACTTTCTTCCGTTTTTTATTATGTATGAGAATGCTCATATACACCACTATACAGATAGTTTAAATGTGAAATTAAAAAAAAATATCGAAATGATGAACACCATAAAACTCTGTTATAAATTGGCATATTATAGCATGGATATAGGCACAAAGTCCTAAAATTTCTTCCAAAACATAATCACTTACTTTTTAAAACCATAATATTTCACAAGTAATACGGGCACTCTTTCTACGTCCTTTCATTACATGCAATACCTGTGATATGTATCAATGGGGTACAACTGAAACCGCCTGCTTGTTTTCACTGAATTGTTTAGTGGTTCCAGCTATGCATGTGTACAAGCTAAAGAGCCTTGACCTCATAAAAGTCTTCAGAGCGAACTTGGTTAGAGACTAAACCTTAAAGATCCGTACTACTATAATTAACTGTGTAACTTGGACCCCTCCAAAACACTGACATTCTCCTTGAAGTAGAGAAAATTTTAGTTTGAAACACGAAGTTACGCCAAAGAGTCAGAGGAATGTTTTAGTGTCATGTCAAGGACTCCCCAGATAACTGAAGATCATCCCTGAATATATATTTATATATTTTTAAAGATTTTATTTATTTATTTGCCAGACAGAGATCACAAGTAGGCAGAGAGGCAGGCAGAGAGAGGGGGAAGCAGACTCCCCACTGAGCAGAGACCCCGATGTGGGGCTTGATCCCAGGACCCCGAAATCATGAGCAGAAGGAAGAGGGTCAACCTACTGAGCCACCCAGGTGCCCCCATCCCTGAATATATTAATGTTCAGACCCATGCCTCCTACATCAGTGTAGTGTTTGTCAAATCGCCTCTTGCTGTTACATGCCACCGCATAGCATTGCTTTTGTTAATATCCCCTAAACAACTTGGGCAAATTGTCACTGCCAAATGTTTGGAGTAAGTAAATACTGTCATTTTCTCCTGGCAGTGTGGTTGGTGGTGCCAAAAAAAAGTTTTGCAGTTGAGTTTTTATTATAAAAATGTCATGTGGAGAGAGCAGAAAAGTGAACTACTGGTAAACTGTTAAAAGTTTGTTCCAGGGGCGCCTGGGTGGCTCAGTGGGTTAAAGCCTCTGCCTTCAGCTCAGGTCATGATCCCAGGGTCCTGGGATCCAGTCCCGCATTGGGCTCTCGGCAGGGAGCCTGCTTCCTCCTCTCTCTGCCTGCCTCTCTGCCTACTTGTGATCTCTGTCTGTCAAATAAATAAAACCTTTAAAAAAAAAAAAAAGTTTGTTCCATAAGAATTTTGCTCTCAAAGGTGTGGTTTCCAATGATAATGCATCCTAGAATTATAGAATTTAAAATGGAAAGAGAAATTTTAAAATTAAAACTAAGTTAAAATTTAATAAATAATAACATAATATATAAGTAACAATTTTCTAGTCCAACTCTTTCATTTGTCAGAATAAACAGAAGCCCTGAAGGTTAAGTGACTTATTGAAGGTCGTTCATTACCAAGACAATGCTTCTAGAGCAGTGTTTTTCCTTGGCCAGAATTTTAAAATGCAAGTTTCCATTTTAATTGGATCATATGTTGTAGTGCCTCTATTTTACTTTTTTTTAAGACATGGAAATTGATACAATATCATAAATCAAAACTCTCAAGTTAATCTTTCTCCTTGTTTATTTGTAAGCTAGAAAGGAAAATCAAATGTAGAACAATTATGATGGACTTTTCAAGGGAACAGGAACCACAGATTTGGGGCCCACATCTACTCTGGATTCCACAATATATGGTTCCTTCAACCCTAATCGGGCTCCCTCAAAAAAAAATATATATGTCGAAAGTTTTTGTTTGTTTTTTTCCCCAGACGAGGAACATTTGACAATATAAAAGACATTTATTTGGGAGTAAGAGACAGATTCCTCCCCCCTGCCCAATAACAAGTAAGATGAGGTATAGCTACCCCATTTCAACAATTTATAATTCAGCCAGTCACAAAGAATGAGGACTATATATATAACCATTTCTCTCTTGAAATGAGAAGCTGGGCCACAAATGGTATGGAGTGGAAAAAAAAATATGATAAATCTTAAAAATTCAAACGACAATTTCCTTCTTGCTGGGGACCAAGACGAGGGCCACCACACAGGTTCACACTGCGGTCTGTAAAGACAGTGTCAAAGTGACTACTTCAGAGATGAAGATAGCCGATGTGCTCTTGAACTTACAAGGGGCCCCCTGCCTGTGAGAGGGAAAGGAAAGAACATATTTTAGCATCATCTGTTGCATTTACACCTAAAGAAAGGCTGTCACGATGAGTATATGAGCAATTCTCCATGGTAACTTTAATGAGTCTACATTTCAGCTCGGTGTCCTCAACACCTTCTATCCACAGTTCGAACGCACACAGCATCTGCCAGGCGTGCCCACGAATTCCTGAGGTCCCCGCGGAGGGCCTCTGCCTCGGAGCTCAAAAAGCCCCTTGCTCGACAGTGGTTAACCATATCCGGAAGGCTCTGGAAGAGGTCTGCCGGGTAGCAGGACCGGTGCTGCTGCTAAGAGGCCTCTGGTTGGACTGGAGACCAGGAGCTGCAGGAAACCCAGAAACAGGGCTCAGATGGGAATACCCAGGGCGTTCTCAGCAACCCATATTGGCTACGGATGAACAAATGAATATGTTCCTCTCTCCTCGCCACCAAACCCCACAGCTGGGAAAGAATGGACGTCTTCCCCCAGACCCCACACCCAAGTACATTTCATTAGCTACTTCACCTTCCGGTGAAAATGAGTCAGTAATTAATTAACACAACTATGAGAGCTTAATTGCAAACCACTCTGCCGACATATAAAGATGTGTTTTACCTTTAATTACCAAGTGGGGGAGTGGGGTGGGGTGGGGTGGGGTGGGAACAACAGACAGCTTGGAGTCCAAGCACCTACTAGGAGATAATAGTCCACCCCCCCTTGCGCACCCCTCCCAACCCATTCTTTCCAAAAATGCTTTGCATTGTGGGTTTTATGTTTCATTGTAAAAGCTCATTATTTTAAATTAGGTCTCAAAGAAAGAAGTTGGCATTTCTTATTCTTTGCAGAGTGGTCTGAGAAAGGCTATAGGAATGCATGGGGGGTGGGGTGGGGATAGGATAACAAGATCTCTTTCAATTTTGTTTTTGAATCAATACCCGAAATAACGACCAGAAGCAAATATCCACCGGTGCGTCAGCAAAGCAGGATGCTCCGGCGGTCAGCTTCATCCTGAGCTGGGTTCAAAGGGCTCCCCGCCGCAGCTGCAGGCCCCTAGAGCAGATAGATAATGTAGGACAGAATGACCAGGCCTATGATGGCAAAGAACATCAGGATGAAAATATCCAGCATTATGGAGTCCTTGGCTGGGGAAGCCTCTGGATTCCGGGCAAACGTGAGCTGTGAGCACAGAGGTTGCAGCCCGGGGAGAGAAATGGCTCCCTCTTCCCTCCACGGCTCCGTCTTTTCCCTTCCCCCTCCCAGGGCCGGAGACTAAGGGATGCTGCGGCTCCATCAGCAGCCTCCCACCCCCCTACTCCCCGCCCCCCAGCCAACCAATCATGAAGCCCAGCAGCGGGTAACCAAGGTACTGCTCGATTTAGAGCCGGCAGAAGCGAAGAGGCTCAGTTTCTCCCCAGGAACCCAATCCCAGCCTTTCGTATCTAAATGGAGCTGGCATGATAGGGACGGAGGAGGAGATCTGATCTCTATCCGGATCCCCCAGGAATGAATTCTCCCGGCTGCTTTCCTTCGGCCTTTGTCCTCTAACACGTTGGTGGCCAATTATCTCGGAAAAATAATGGCTGGGCGTCGGGTGGGCCATGGGCGTGTTGTAAAGGTCGCGGTGTGGAAGGACATAGACAGGGGTCTCGTGGGAGTCCCAGTTGGCCTCTCTGGGGTTGGATTCCATTACCACACACTGGTTGTAAGTTCAGCCTCCTTGCAAGTCTTGCACCGATGAGGCTCAGAGCCGGTCAGGAACTTGCCTGATGTTTCACTGGAAGGGGGGGTGTTGATGGTCCAAGATGGAAAAGGAGGCTTACACACTCTGGAGCCCATATTCCTCTCTCGCCTCCGCCCCCTTCCCGCACTGGCCCACCCTTGGTGTCCAAAATGCCCCTCAGCCCTCCCGACACTACTCAAATCCCTCTGTGTACAGTGGGAGCCCCGGAGCCTCTCCTCCAGCTACTCCGTGTCTCTTTGTGGTCCTGACCCACGTTCTTGTTCTCATCTGTGTCCATTTCCGAGATCTCCGCGCAGTGTTCGACCCAAGGAGCGCGGTGTCGACTCCCAGGCCGGTCGGTCCCTGTGCGGGGAGATAGTCTAGGTAGGAAAATCAAGTGATGCCTTCTGAGGGGAACGAGTGTTTTACTTTTTTAAACTGGGTGGTGGGTACTCAGTTCTGTCTCGTGCTGTTTTTATGTCTTTTTATATCTTAATCCCTAGTAAATTAAAAATACTCGGGGTGCCTGGGTGGCTCAGGGGGTTAAGCCTCTGCTTTCGGCTCAGGTCATGATCCCAGGGTCCTGGGATCGAGCCCCGCATCGGGCTCTCTGCTCAGTGGGGAGCCTGCTTCTCCCTCTCTCTCTGCCTGCTGCTCAGCCTCCTTGTGATCTCTCTCTCTCTGTCAAATAAATAAAATTAAAAAAAAAAAATACTCCCTGTGACATTTCAGAGGCCTCGTGTTCTCAGTTCCACCCTGAAGAGTTCTTTTGAAGGCCGCTTGGGGTGGGGTGGGGGGGGGAGTGAGGGCATTAGGGACCCCTTTCTTTTTTTCTTTCTTTTTTAAAGACTTTATTTATTTATTTGACACACAGAGAGAGATCACAAGCAGGCAGAGAGGCACAGAGGCAGGGAGGGGGGCAGGCTCCCCGCTGAGCAGAGAGCCCAATGCTGGGCTCGATCCTAGGACCCCAAGATCATGACCTGAGCTGAAGGCAGAGGCCCAAACCCCTGAGCCACCCAGGCCCCCCTAGTGACCCCTTTCCATAAGCTCTGCCAAGGGAACTGAGGCCCCTTCTAGAAGGGGGTCTAGAAACTGCTCTCACCGGCCGGTGCCCAGAAGGTAGAGCCCAGTGCTTTCTGTGAGCAGGAAGTGGGGTTGCCCCTTCCGGTCAGACTGCCCCCTCCGATGGCTCTTGTGAACGAAGCCTCCTGGGAGGGAGGACTGCAGCTCCGCAGACAAGAGGGGGCAGGCCAACAGGAGCCGGATTTGCCAACTCATGCCCCTCTGCTGGGAGAATACTAGTCGGCCTGCTCCTTCGGAGAGGGAGTGGGTGTCCATCCCATCTTTAATGTGCCCACCCCCGCCTCCAACGCTCCCTACACCTCTCCTTGCAGACCCACCTCTGTCCTCCCCATGACCAAGGTTCAGCCAATTCTGCCATGTCTCTCCCAAAGCCAGAGCGCCCTCCTGCAGAGCCCACAGTGGGAAATGTCCCTTTCCACAAGGCAGCTGGATGGCTTCCTTCTCTACCACGGTCCCTTTCCCAACCCCACAGAAGAGAGGAGGCCACCGGGCCTTCTGATGGGGGGGGGGGGGGTCAGACCCAGGGCACCTGGAGCAAAGGACAGAGTGGGAGGGCGTACAAAGATGTGAGGTGCGAAGGGCAGGGGCGCAAGGCCCACCGTGGCAAGGCAGAATGGAGTGAGGCTGCGGGTCCTGAGACCTCGGGCCCAGCAACGTGCTGTACAACTTCTACCAAATCACAGCCCCCCCTGGGCTTCAGAACCCCATCCGTGAGACGGACAGGGCGTTCGGTACTCCGCTGATGAATACTGCTTTGGGCTGGTAAGATACCTTCATCCCGTCTTATCCCACCCAGATGGTCCCTCCGTCATTTCCATCCTCACACAGCACAAAGCTCTTTCCAGATGTCAGGCAGCGGCAGAGGGCACAGTGCCCCGGGGCCGAGCTGCTGCATTAGGGCAACACAGATTTGTTGAGCAGCAATGGGGGCCTGGCCCAGGACAGACCCTGGGGCTTTAGAGGAATTAGATCCATCCCCTGCCCTGGGAGGGCACTGGCTCGTGCGGAGACAGGTGCATAACTCAGGAAGTCAGGCAGGAAGAGGGAAATAACAGCTCAGGGGTGTTTGGGAGTGTCACCAAGCTGGGCAGAGATATGCAGCCAGGAGCAGGCCGGCTGAAGAATTCTGCACAGAAGCAGGTGCCAAGACCCCATCGCAGAACCGACTGCCGCTCCAGGCCGACAGCTTTCAAACCAGTCATCCTCTCCCTGAAGGGCATCAGGGCTCTCAGGATGGTGCCGGGCTAAGGCCCCGAACACTTCGCGCGTGGGCGTGCGCACACACACACATGCACGCACCCACAGCAACACTTCAGAGCCAGAGAGAAAACCAAGTCCACAGGTAAAAATTATACTTTTATTATTTGAGTCACCAGGAGAAAGATTCACTTGTGGTCCGAGTCAAATGTTGAGAATCGTTAACAGGCCAGAAAGAGTTGATCCCAAGCACAAGCCCACGAGGGAGGGGACCAGACCAGACCAAGACAAGACAACCGCCCCATATAAAAAGATGAACGGACGGCTTCACACACATACACGCGCACGCACACACACGCACACACACACACGGATGAAATGTTTGGACAGAGGCAAATTTCACATGGTCATTTGTTTCTTTTTAAATACAGGTTTGTGGGGTGGTATTTTTTTTTTCCAGCTATTTAAAAAAAAAAAAAAAAAGGCCCAAAAGTGCATATGTGAGAGGATAAAGGCAGAAATGAAGCAATAAAGTCGTTTTCCCTGGAGGGACATGAGGAAGAAAATAGGAAGCAAGTGTGACAGAATTCACTTTTCTCACCAATGGGCTTCTTGTATTTTCTTATTGGTCCACTACAGTTATATTCACATTCTAGCTTTGATGCATCGTCTTTCCTGGGATTAAGTTGGCCAAAGACCTTTGGAAACTGTACGAAAAGGTCAGGGACTCGGCCCCGCCACCGGCTCTGTGCTCCTGTAGGGATGGATGGTTCTGGAAAGGAGCAAGGATGCCTTAGCAGCCCCTGGGTCCCTCAGCACCAGTATGACAGTCCTTCTCTCTGGGGGTGTGTGAGAAAAGGTCCCCTATTTTTAGGGCGGGGGGAGCGGGGGGGCCGGCAGCGAGATTCCAGGGGCTGGCCTGCCTTGTTGTGGAAGGAAAACGAACGAAGGGAGAACAGGCTGTTTCTTGCTCCTCTAGGCTTTCCTCCCCTCTCTCTCTCCACACAGGTCCTCCGACGACAGGACGCGTCTCTGACCTCGGTCCCCAAATCCAAGTTGTGCTTTGAGATCAAGAGGAAAGGTAACGGACAGCTCCCTCATCCCCCAGACGGTCCAACACAGACCCTCCACCTGCCTTCACCTCGGCCGGGGCCAGAGAGAGAGACGGGTCAGGCAGGGCTCTCCCCACCCCCAATGGTCATTTCTTCATTCTTCCGATTTGGGGGAGATATTCCAACGTCAACCCCCACGCACTGAGGACCTGACTGCTGAAATTTGCCTGTAGGGTCCCCCCTCCCCTGAGGGAACAAGGAGGCAAAGATGTCAACTATGGAGCCTGAGGGGGAAGACAGCAGAGGGAGAGACCCGGGCAGGGGGCGGTGCGGCGAGTAGAGAGAGCCCAGAAGAGATGAACGAAGCCAAGCAGGGGTCGTCACAGCCACCAAGAGTGAGAGAAGGGACTTGGAAATAGCACCATCTTTCCCTTCCTCATCCCGGGGTCTGTGCTTCCAGTTTTGAAGCCCTGGGACCATCTCCTTCTGCTTCGAGGGGGCCTGAGGTTAGTAAGGGGGAGGGCAAGGGGGTAGTGAGGCACCCCCGGTAGGGGTGACACAGAGATGGGGGGTGAAGAGGCCTAGAGCCATGGAACCCGCCCCCACCCTCACCCCAGCAAGCTGCCCGCCCCAACATCAGCCCGGCCAACTCCACAGCTACCTGGCTCCCTGACCTCTGCCCAGCACACTGCGAAGGGGGCAGGTGGGCTTCCGCCATTTGGCAATTGAAAGAGAGGAGGAATTTTCATGCCAAAGCAACCTTGAGGGACTTCTCCCCCCTCCCCCCTGGGGATCCTCCCAGAGACTCCCACGGGCCTGGACCCTGACTGCTGCAGATACAGAAACGCTCCTTCCCCCACAGGCGGAGTTCTGGAGAGGCGCGAAAGTTCTGTGGCTTTGCACAGTTCCAGTCCACTTGGCTTTGGGCCGAGGAGGGGCAGCTGCGGGGAGGCCTGAGACATCTTCCCATGGGGAGGAGGGGGTAGGACCCACCTAACCCAGAGCTCAGGGGGGCTGGCTCGCGGTGCAGGAGCCAGCCAGGGCACCTGGGGACTGGGGGGAGGAGGAAGGAAAAGGGCTGTGGGAGAGAACCCCCCACTCCCCTCCTTCCTGCAGCTGTCCCTAACAGTAAGAAAGGCGAGCACTTGACCCAAGCCATGCTTCCTAGGGAGCTCCTCGCCCACGCCCCTGTGCGTGGGCAGGAGAGCGAAATCACAGTGTGAGAAGAACACATGCAGGGAGGGATGAATGAATGACCCCTCCTCTGTGGTCCTTGAGAGTGGGAGAGGGTGGTGAGGGGCTCCCTCAGAGGGCTGGCAGCCCTGTCCTTGAGAAGCAGAGGCAAAGCCCATCCCAGGGACACGGGTGGTGGGGTCCCATCTCGGAATGTACGGAGCCCCTCCCCTGGGAGTCCTGGAAAGTTGGGGTGTGTGAGGAGGGCAGGAAGGTCTGGGTGGGGGGGTGGGGCAGAAAAGAGAGAAGGCAGAGAGGCCTGAGAGCCAATAGGTCTGCAATTCCAGAGCAGCTCCCCAGGCCTCAGCCTCCCCCAGAGAGGTCCACACCTGTTCCGTCCAGAGAGAAAACCAAGAAGTTGGTCAAGGGAAAAACCTGCCAGAGAAGAGCCCGCGAAAGTGGCAGAACAAGGCTTCAGTTGGCAAAAGAAGCTGGAGGAGGGTGGGAATAAACAAGCTGTCGCAGATTTAAAAAAACAGACACTGAAGGGTGGACAGGTCCGCCCAGGACAGATGCGATGCGGTGGAATGCACTGAAGACGGGCGGTGGGGGGCGGGGCGGGCTCAGATGGCCTCCACATAGTTGGCCGGCAGCATCCCCGTGTCGCCAGTGCGCTCCACGGTCCCGTACATCCAGCCGTCGTCGATCTGCTGCACGTTGACGATGGTGTCCCCGTCCTGGAAGGAGACCTCGTCCTCGTCCGCGGCGCTGTAGTCATACACAGCGCGGTACCGCTTCTGCAAGAGTGGGGATGCGGTCAGCCTGGGGCCGGGCCCTTCTTTCTAACCCTATAGGGCCCAGGCTCTAGAGAACTTGGGGCTGGGAGACCAGGAAGGCTCTGCTGTGAATTTTCTCCCCCCCCACCCCCGGGTCTCACTGTCTGAGGACCATGACACTTTCCACCCTATCTGGCACCTCCAAAGAGCCAGACCCAGGACAGGGACCGAGACTGCCACAGCTCTGTCCTCCTCTTGCAACAGGAATGCAGCAGGTCCAGTGAACACAGGACTTGGTCATGTTTTAAAGACCTCTTCTGGGGAGAAAAATCTCCAGGGTCCACAAGAGGTCTCATCCACCCTCCAACCTCAACAAAAATCCTAAGCTTAAGCCCCTGGGCTGGAAAAGGACCTGCACAACACCTCCCGGAGGTGGGTAAGATTCTAACGTCCTTGCCGCCCTTTACATGGCCTTGACTCCAGGGCTCAGCTCTGCCTTCATGGTCCCCCAGCCCAGGCCCTGGGATCTGTGTGCCGATGGGCCCAGGACTGGAGGGGCCCCTCGGGGTCCTCCCAGATCTGCCCCTACTGCTCCACTCTGCTGGGACCCCTGCTCAGCCCTTCTGTTTCTGGCCTCTGATCTGTTCATCCACTTTGATCTCAGGGGGAACTTTCAAACTGCAGACCTGATCATCTGACTCCCCGGCTTTAAGTCCTTCAGCGGCGTCCCACCTCCTTCAGCACCAGATTTTTCTTTTTTTAAAGATTTTATTTTTAAGCAATCTCTACACCTAACATAGACCCGGGGATCGGGAGCCTATGCTCTAAGGACCCAGCCAGCCAGCACCAAATTGCAAACTTTCTTTCAAGCAGCAGAAAATAGCTCCATCAGCCCCGAAGGCTGTGTGTGGGATAAGAGGTCACACCCGGCCCCACAAAGTGACCTTGGTCTCTTATCACCAACTCCGCCTCTATCTCTTGGGCTGAACTGCTGCCTGCCAGCTACGCCAGCAGCGCCTGCATCCCGTGACAGCCTCCTCCCTTGTCTCCCTGCTTCCGCCCTCAACCTTCTGCTGCCACTTCTCAAGAGCCACCCGTGGGCTTTTAAAAACAGAAATCAAAACCCATCACTCTGCATAGCTCACCAAACACAAAGGCCTTCCTGTGGCCTACAAGTCCCTGCATGATCTGACCTTATCTCCTACCTTCTTCCCCTCTAATCGCCTTGGCCTTCCTGCTGGCCCCAGGGCCTTTGCACTTGCTGCTCTCCCTAAACCACTCACTCTCTCATCTTACTGAGGACTTTGCTGCTCTCCCTTCCAATATCCTGCTTTTTCTTCCCAGCATGTGCCACTATCCGACCTTATATTGTATACCTACTTATTTATTGCCTCCTTATTTGTCTCCCTGACTGAAATATAAGCTCCAAGACGGCAGGAAGGTGGTCTTTTATTCAGTGCCAAATCCCTCATGTCCAAAACAGGTTTAGCGAGTATTTGAAGGACTGGCTGGTCTATCTGGAATCTTATCCTACAGATGACTTCTCAGTTGTACCCAGCAACTCCGTGGCATGGACACTCCCTTGTTTACCCCCTTGTGTCCAGGGCATGAGGCTCCAGGAGGACGGGTATCTCAGGCTATTTTACTTCTCTAAGTATTGTGTCTCCTACTTCTTCCTCCATGAGCTACTTCCGATTCCCAGGAACTGAGCACAGAGGAGCTGAACGCAGCCAGGAGCTCAGGCTGGGGGGCCCAGCAGCCCCCTCAGTGGGACAGGCGGCAGGACTTACAGACCAGGGACTTCAACTCTAAGGACAGTGAGCCTGGTCCTGCCCCAGTTCCTATTTTGCTCATCACTGACTTGGCAGCGTTGCTGAGTACCGGCTCTGCGCCTGGTTCAGAGCCGCTGAACCAAGAGGACACGGCCTTGCCCGCACAGAGCTGCAAACCCAGCAGGGGATGCAGACACAAGTTAGCAAACAGAACATTCTGAGTTGCGCAAAGTGCTCTGAAGAGAACCAGTGGTGGGGAGTGACAGATGTGTCAGCGGAGACCCATCTGACACTGGGGGGTTTAGGAGGACCCCTTGGAGGCAGGACTGAGATCTAAAGGATGTGGTCGGGCTTGGGGGTCATCCTCATGCGGAGTGGGAAGCAGGAGGCAGGAAACTGAGCAGGGGAAGTGACTTGTGCAATGTACACCCGGAGCTGGAGCCCTGGGTTCCAACCCCAGCCCAGGGCTGGGTGCATTGACCACACAGGTCTCTATCACCTGCAGAGGGCAAAAGGAGCTGGGGTCAAAGATCAGGGGAAGCCAGGCCTCCAGGTTGGGCTTCTAAGGAGAATCTAGGAGCTGTGACCATGAGGCCTTCCCTGGGCCCATCCATCTCTGGCTTCCCCAGACTTGTGACCGCCATCCCACCTCCCAGCTCCAAGATCTCTCCCACTGGGCCACAGCTACTTACCCCGCCCCCGCCTGGGGCGCTGCGTGGTATGGAGACCGGGGCAGCAGGCTCCTTGTAGCCACCATAGGACTGTGCCACCGGCTGCTGCTGGGGCTGCTGGTAAACTGCAAGATGGGAGAGACGAGGCTCAGAAACCCAATCCCTCCCTCCGCCCCCTCCCTTCCCCCAAGAAGCCCCTATCATGCGTTTCCACCCCCCACAACCTTGCTCAGCCCCTACTTCTCAAAGGCTCATCTGTCTGCACATGCACATCTGCTGGTGTTGCACACTCCAAGAGGGGCCATACCTTCGCCAACACGCTGGCACCTGGCATGGACCCTGACCCGGGTGCTCACTGCCCCGCTGGGAGGGGGCCTGAGGGTTTGTGAGAGAGGGTGTGTGTGTGTGTGTACAGAGGGATTCTTGCCAATCTCCTCCCCATTCCAACGCTGGCCTGGTCTCAGGCCCTCTGCCTAAATAGGGGCGCTGGCTTGCTCACCTGGGGCACTGGCCGGGATGTGGTGGGGCGGCTGCTGCTGCTCCTGGGTGTCTCGGCGCTCAGGCTCCATGCCCTCGCCCCCGCTGGGGGCCATGCGGCTCTTCTCAAACTCCTCGTGGTATTTTATCTGCAGTGGCAGAGAGCGCTGGGTAAAGGGCTCACAGCAAACCGACCAAAGCTCCTTTCCTGTGGCCACTTAAGATCTCCCAAGAGAGGAGAGACTCCCCAAGGGCTACAGGTAGACGGCACCAGATTCCTGTGGCTACTTAACCTTGCTGGGCCTCAGTTTCCACCTCTGTAAAATGGGACACCGGAGCTCACCTCTGGTGTTGCCGGAGGACGACAAGAATGCCCACTCACTGGTACCTGCTGGGTGCCAGGCACTGTGCTGGGTTCTACCTCCCAGGCCCATTTTAGCTGGTCGGCACCCAGAAGGGGGATATATGACAGTCCCTGTCTAACTGTCAAGAAGGAAACAAAGGCACTGACAAGCTGAATGAGGGGTGGGGAGAGCAAACCCTGCCCTGTTCTCTGGAGCAGAAGGAACCAGTGACTCTGGGCCCCAAAGCCTGATGGGAGCTGTCCCAGCCCAGGGCAGTCCCTTTTGGCCATCCTCTCCCACTTGCTCTGCTCCCTTCTCTCCCACTCAGTGGCATTCGCTTTGCCAGGAGGGCAAGAGTTGACATTTGGCCAGGCAGGGCTTATGTTTAATAGCCGGGCTAAAGGTCTGGAGGTGTGGCTGAGGAGAACAGGGCACAGCATCTATGGCTCATTGTAGGCTGGGCCGGGAGGCCCAGCTGGGAGGCAGGGCAGGGGTAACACCTCACCTAGGAGTCTGGGTCCCGATGAGCCCCTCCTTTCCCTGCCCCTTCTCTTCGAGCCAGAGCAGGGACTCACCCCCAAATGGTGAGATGGGCTGAGTGTATTATGGGCTGACCATATTACTTAGGGGGAAGCAGCCAGCGCTGGCCAGACTAAAATCTGACAGGCTCCCTCAACTCCTGCTCAGAAGGGTACCCAGGAGGGAAGTTTTCAGACATAAGGCCAGTGCCTTGCTCTAACATTCTGAAGACAAGAGCCAAAGCCGAGTGTCCCCGAGCCCCACTCCCTCAGTGACTCCTGTCCACTGGCTGGAGGGGGTGGGGCGCGGCGACAAGGAGAGAGGCCACCCCTCCTGAGGTCTTGAGGCTCCCAAGGCAACTGCCCTTCCGACTTTTGTCCTAGGGGTTAGAAGGGTGAGCTTCCTGTGTTTACTTTCTGTGGAAGGAAAGAGACCTGACCCCGGGAGCCAGTGACCAGCGCAGGGAGAGCACATGCGTAGAAGCAGACAAAGGCCTGCACTGGGGAGGACAGCTGTCCCTGATGCTGGGGGCCCAGCTTCCCTGCATGGCAGCCACCTTCTCTGCCTGTGAAGGGGTGAAGAGAGCCCTGGGGGAGAGGGAACGGCCGTCCCAGCTCCTCTGCGCTACTCAGGAGCCAACGCCTAGAGCTATTCCCAGTCAGTGTCTTACAGACTCCGCCCTCAGCACCTCCCACGCCTCATCCCTGGAAGGTCAACAGCTTTTCGCTTACTCATGTGACCCTGGGAGAGTCCCTACCGCTCTGGGCCTGTTTCCTGATCTGTAAACTGTACCAGCTGTTCCCAGGAGGTCATGAGGCTCCAGACCAGGTCCGGCAACCGAACCAGACTCTAGAGGTGAGAGCAAGTATGGACATGCGTGCAGTTCCATGAGCGGCTGCTAGACTCGCTCTTGGTGCTTAGAAAACCACTGCCCAGGATAACTATTTCTAAATTAGGGCCAGCTGCCCCAGGTGCATGGAGTCGTGGCAGCCTGAACACAGCAGAACCCTGCCCACCACCACCGATGTACACACCACCTGTTACTGTTTTGTGTTTTTTTTTTAAAAAGATTTTTTATTTATTTATTTGACAGAGAGAGATCACAAGTAGATAGAAAGGCAGGCAGAGAGAGAGAGAGAGAGAGAGAGAGAGGGAAGCAGGCTCCCTGCCGAGCAGAGAGCCCAATGCGGGACTCGATCCCAGGACCCTGAGATCATGACCTGAGCCGAAGGCAGCGGCTTAACCCACTGAGCCACCCAGGTGCCCCCCCCCTTTTTTTTTTCCACCTGTTACTGTTAATATCAAGAACCTTCCCATTTGCTTGGCGACTCACACAGAGTGCTTGAAGGCTCTTTCCGCCATCATCTCTGCCGGCCCCTGGTGATAATCCCCCCTCCACCCCCGGCAGGTACACTTTCGTTCCCGCTTTACAGAAGACGGAAATGTGCTCAGAATTTCAATGACTTCCCAAGACAGAGCATGCATTACTCAGGAAGGGCCGAGGCTGGTGACACAGGGACAGAGTCACCGGGGACAGGCCTGCACCCAGGGGCAGGTGCGGAGCAGGGGGACCATGTGCCCAAGGCCACCCCTCACCCCACTTCACGGCTTCAGTTTGGGCATAAATGTGAGTGGTGCACCTCTCACTTGAATGGGGGTGATGACCCCAAGGTCACCCTAACTTTGAGGGGAGACGAGGCAGCGTGGCAGGAAAGTGGGGTACAGCCCCTCTGCCTGGGCCCACTGGGAGAAGACGCCACCACTCTCCACATCCTCTCCCTCCCTTCCCCAGCAAATAACAAAACTGTGCTCTGTCTTTGCCCGCCTACCGAATGGCCTGAGAAGCCAACAGACATGCTAAAGGGAGTTAGCCTATCCGAAAGGGAAAGAAACATTTTCCAGACTCCAGGGGTCTGGCTTGTCCCTGCTCAACAGTCGGCAGTTTGATCTTCCAAGAGCCCTGAATGCGGGTCACCATAAAGCCAGAGATGTCACCTAGGGCCTCAGCTTAAGAACTGTCATAGGCAACGGGGTGGCTCAGTTGGTTAAGCGTCCCACTCTTGGTTTTGGGTCAGGTCATGATCTCATGGGTCACTGGATCAAGCCCTATGTCGGGCTCTGCGCTCAGCATGGAATCTGCTTGAAAGCTTCTCTCCCTCTGCCCTTCCCCCCAACTCTCTCTCTCGCTCTGTCTCTCTCAAATAAGTAAGTAAATCTTTTAAAACCTAAGGAACTGTCATAAGCCCCCAAGCACCCTGTTCTATGCCCAGAAGATCCAGGTGCACATGGGTTGAGAGGCTAGGACTCGGGGGTGACCAGTGGAGGGTCCATTCCACAGCTAAATATAGAATCCCATTTTCTTTTTGCTGACCCGCAATCTGTTTTCTGAACCCCTGCTCCTGATTGTGGTGGAAAACGGAGGTCTGACACCACACGGCGTTCTCACATGACTCTATTATCACAGGCCACAAGGGAACACAGGCTCTGGATGGAATCATCAACTCACCAGCCAGAGTCTATTTTTTTTAATAATTTTTTTTTTAACGTCTCCCACTCTCTGAGGGCCGATTGTGTGTCCTTACATGGATTACTCATTTCCTTTTCTCAGCCAGCCCTACGACTGTGTATCACTATCACGCCCCCTTCACCACCCCCTCGAGTTTTCTAGATGGGGAAACCAGGTAACGGGTGGAGTTAGCAGAATCCAGCTCTCACATCGCATCCTTACTTCTCAACTACCACACAATACTGCTCCCTACGACAAACTAACAGTATTTTGTATTGAAAACAAATGTGAATCTCTGTTCACCTTCATTAGTCATCAGAGAAATCAATGCAGGTTAAAACCGCAGTAAGATACCACTACACACAATCAAAATGGCTAAAGTGAGCAAGTCTAAGTAAGGAGGCAGAGCAATGGGAACTCATCACTGCTGGCTGGAGGGGAAATCAGTACCCACTGGAAAAACAGATCAGCATTATCCGATAAGGTCTAAGACCCAGCAATTCCACTCCACGGGAACCCCAAGAAATATGTATGCGGACATCCAGAGCGTGTGGAAGCAACCTCAAATCCAACACCAGAATCAATAAAATGTATTAAGCATTAAATGGAATATTATACAGCAATGAAAAAGAATGCCGTGTAGCTACATGCAAGTACGTCCACGAATCTTTAAACTCAGTGTTGACTAAAGGAAGAAAGACACAAAAAGAATACCTAGTGTATATTCAGAATCAGGAAAAACAAAACTAAGGCATTTAGTAATACACAGTAACATATTAAAATTCGAAAAAAGAGGGGCACCTGGGTGGCTCAGTTTGTTAAGCTGAGCATCTGCCTTCTGCTCGGGTCATGATCCCAGGGTCCTGGGGCTCGAGCCCTACATCGGGCTCCCTGCTCTGCAAGGAGCCTGCTTCTCCCTCTTCTTTCTGCCTGCCGCTCCCCCTGCTTGTGCTCTCTCTGTCAAATAAATAAAATCTTAAGAATAAAATAAAATTTAACTAGAAAAAAATAAATCACAGCACACACTCTCAAAAATTACACTCCGGTTGTTCCACGAGCCTGTGTCCAGGTCATCTGACCTGGGCATGGAATTTCTGTTTGATGTTACTACTTAACTACTGACTAGGCCCAGCCCCTAAAGACTGAAGCCAACTTAACCAGAATATGGGCTGCTCATTATTTTTCACTGATAGAAACGCAAAGCATTTCTGCCTATGGTAAAGATATTCCCGAAGTTTATGGTTTTATGACCCTGTAGAACATTACCGACTTCTGCAGATAACAGCAAAGTACTAACCAGTTCCGGTCTCACTGTTTCCAGCACTTTCTTTCACTGACTAGGCAGCACGTCTGCCTGTCCTAATGTCCAGCATAATTAAGTGAAACATAGGAGAGGTGCTCACTGTACGAGAGCTAGGTTTTTTTTTTTTTTAAAGATTTTATTTATTCATTTGACAGAGAGAGAGATCACAAGTAGGCAGAGAGGCAGGCAGAGAGAGAGGAAGGGAAGCAGGCTCCCTGCGGAGCAGAGAGCCCGATGTGGGGCTCGATCCCAGGACCCTGAGATCATGACCTGAGCCGAAGGCAGCGGCTTAATCCACTGAGCCACCCAGGCGCCCCGAGAGCTAGGTTTTTAGCACTTTAAAAACTCTACGCTGGGGCGCATGGGTGGCCCTGTGGGTTAAACCTCTGCCTTTGGCCCAGGTCATGACCTCAGGGTCCTGGGACCTGTGGGTGGGGAGCCTGTTTCCCCCTCTCTCTCTGCCTGCCTACTTGTGATCTCTCTCTCTGTCAAATAAATAAAATCTTAGAAGAAAACCCCCCACAAAACTCGATTCTAAGAGGAGTTCAGGTTGTGGCAGGGGAGGAAGGAGTTCAGGAATGTTTCTTGGCTTGTGCAGTGAGCACAGGTATTCCCTCGGTGTTACTGGGTGTTACGTTTCACAGAAAAAGACACAGGGTTGTATACAGAAAGTCAATATATAAGAAGATATGGAGGTAAACAAAACCAGAACTTCCCCACTGTTTAGCAGGGGTTCAGCCATGAAAACTTCCCAGTGCGTTAGAGCCACTGGCGCTCGGGACCAAAGGTCCTTCCAGAAGGATACGCTGCATCCCAGAGCACACAGCTCTGACCTCCCAACAGTTTCCCTGCCTTTGACCAAGACACAGTTCCCCTAGAAGTACAACTTACTGGACCCCGCCTCAAAAGTTTTCACACATTCTCAGCACCAGACAATGGCCCAACTTTTCAACCAAGCCTTATCCCCTGCCTCTTCCTGAGCCACAGTGAGGAAAGTGGACAGATCTGCTTTACAGAGATGGTAACTGCACGGACCCCACTGATCTGACGGATGACAGACCGCACACATCCAAGGCCTTTAACCATATTCCTCTGAGGACGCAATCTCATCCCTTCGCAAGATGGTCTGACCTCTCCAGGAGCAGCTGGGGGTCACTGGGTGCTAACCTGGGAAGCAAGTGACCAGCCACAGAGAGGACACTATTTTGGATACTAAGCAAAAGGTGTGACTCTCTCTAAACACTGTCTTTGCCTCCAACTCTTGTGGAGGTTGGAACAACCTCACAATGGCTCTCAGCGTGGTTTCCAGCTCCCTTACAAGTTTGGGGATGTGGCCTGGGCCTGGCACTCCCTGACTTAGAGCTTGAGAAAGCTTTTTCAAGCTTTTTAAGTAACAGTTCTCAAACTTCACTGAGCATCCCCGGAACGCAGCGAATGTGCTTAAAATGCTGGTTGCTTGACTGCGGCTCAGGTCATGATCTCAGAGTCATGGGATGGAGGCCCGTATCGGGCTCCCCACTCAGCCAGGAGTCTGCTTGGGATTCTCTCCTTTTCCCTCTGCCCCTCCCCCAGCGCTCTCTCTCAAATAAATAAATCTTAAAAAAATAATAATAAAACAAAATAAAATGCTGGTTCCTGGGCCGGGCTCCCAGAGATGCTGAGTCAGGCAGCCTATGAGGAGCCGGCCTGTGGGCCTGCATTGTCAATAAACCTTCCCACATCAGGACATCTGGGTGGTTTAGCTGGTTAAGTGCCCGACTCTTGGTCTGGGTTCAGGTCATGATCTCAAGGTTGTAAGATCAAGTCCCGCATCCGGCTCTGCACTCAGTCCGGGACTCTGCCACAGATTCTCTCTCTCTGCTCCTCCTCCCCTGTGCGAGCACTCTCTCTCTTTCTCAAATAAATAAATAAAATCTTTAAAACAAAACAAAACCAAAAAAACCTCTCCCATGTGATTTTTTTTTTTAATTTTATTTATTTGACAAACAGAGATCACAAGTAGGCAGAGAGGCAGGCAGAGAGAGAGGGGGAAGCAGGCTCCCTGCTGAGCAGAGAGCCCGATGCAGGGCTCGATCCCAGGACCCTGGGATCACGACCCGAGCTGAAGGCAGAGGCTTAACCCACTGAGCCACCCAGGCGCCCCTCCCATGTGATTTTAGAACAGTCATTTACTGAGGCCACATCTGACAGACTAACCCCGTTCACTAAAACTGAGAGCCCTCCAGCTTTGCGGTCACACCTCAGACATCCCAGCTAAAGCTGCAAAAGCAGAACTCGGTCAGGTTCAAGCCACCTCCCCCACCTCCGAGCAGAGGACAATCAGCTAATGGCAGCCCTGTGGTTAATGATAAGATGGTTATCACCTTAGGTGTAGATGTCTTGGCCACAGTGAGTTCAGTTACCAGAGCTCCTCAGATGTTAACACCTCCAATAACTGGGTATGGAATATTCTGGAAGCCTTCCAGAAGGGAGGCAGGGATGACTGGGCTCACTTGTCTTCTGCCTCTAAAAGCCACAGGCTGGAAGCAATGAGTAAATGTGCTGGGGAACTGGGGTTGTAGATGAGAGCACGTGTCCTTGCAATGGAAACACCACAGAGGCCTGGAGAGTGAAGACTCCAGCTTTTCGAGCCATTCCACATTTTCCCCACTGCCCAAGGCTTTCCCGCTCCCTCCCACTTGTCCTGTGGAGAGCTGAAAGACACAGACCTTCTTTAACCTTCAGAGAGTCTGGGCAGCATCCATGGGGAAGCTCTACGGTACGAGGCCAGGCCCTTGGCTTATAGAGCAACTGAAACAGGTTTTACTTGAGAGAGAGAGAGAGTGTGTGTGTGTGTGTGTGTGTCTGGGTGGGGGGGTGAATTTGAGCTCTCCTAGCCCAAGGGTAGCTCTCCATTTCCTCAAGCCATAAATTTCAAACAGTAGGTCAACGGCCTTATTGCAAAACCCACTTCGTTTCCCATTTAGTTAAGTCTGCAGCAAGCATCTTTACAAAATAAAATAGAACAGAAAATATCTGAATCCTCTCCAGGGACTCTTCGAGGAAAGCTCTGATTCGGTTTTCTCTCTAAATAAATAAGCAGGCCTGTTTGGTGGGTCATCATGTGAAATGTGCGTCGTATCGTAGGCTGCAAAGTCTAAAAGCTACTGTCTTGGGCCTGACTGGTTCTCCTGGCCCTAGGCCCTTGCCCCGGAACCCACGCGAGCCACTGCAGAGTCACTCTAAGCACAGTGCCACCAAGGAGGCTGGGGGAAGGCATGGGGAGGGCTCTGGAGGCCGGGGGATGGATGCCCCAGGGGGGCCTGCCTGAATCCCAGACCCTTCGCCCCAAGAGACCTCAGGCAACCTGCCGACTCCTTTCTGTTCTAGACATAAAGACAACTGTTTGCCCAGGCCTCCATTTGTAGGACCGCCCCCACCCCGGCCCCCGACGAGGCTGACTGAGCACACACCGCTATTCTGTGCCCTAGGACCCTGGGCCACAGGGCACCGCAGCCCAGGTTCATAGCACGTGCCCCCAACCCCCCCCCCCCCCCCCGGGGCAGCTTCCCTGCAAACTCAGATGCACAGGCAGCAGGTCTGTGGCTCTGCAAGGCAGGAAACCAATGCCTATTCCCCGGCCACAGGTGCCACGGCCCTCGATCGACCACCCACACTCTATACCCAGCGCCGCCACTTCCAGACACGCCGACCATCCCCAGCCCAGGGGGACGGGGCCGGCCAGCAAAGCCAGCTGGGGTTTTTACACAGGAAGGAAGAGCAAGCCGAGGTGGGGGTGGAGGCCGAGGGCGGACGGAAATACTGCAATATCAGCACCCAGAGACAGACGAAAGAGGGGCTGGCCCCTCCCCACCTAGCCACCCAGTTATGACCTTCATGCTCTGACAAACAGTCCGTCTGGTCCCTGACGCCCACTACAGCCGCGGTGGGGGGGGCACTTTAGAGAGGGTGGGGAGAGCTTCAGCACACGGGCCCCCCCGTACAAAAGCTGAGTGCTTTTCCAGTGGAAGTGCCATGTGGGCCCAAGGTGGAACGGGGGAATATGGGGGTGCACAGAAAAAAGGCAAGTGGGAAGCCTAGACCCTTCCTTCCTTCTTGACAGCTGTCACCCAGGCGGGCCCGGGGAAGCAGGGCAGTGTGGGTCCCACAGTGGGCAAGGGAGCGTACGTTACTGATCTGGTCCTGGGTCTTCTTGATTCTCTGGAGTTCGGGCGTGTCCGCCACCACGCTGAACCCTTTGCCCTTGTTCTTCTCGAACTCCTCCTTGTAGCGCACCTGGAGGACCGAGAGGCAGAGAGGGATTAGCGTCAAGACAGGGGCAGCAGAGGGCCCCAGCCCACGGCCACCTTCGACGGAACAACCAGCCAGGACGAAGACCCTGACCAGAAATTCCCTGCAGTGACGTCCACCGCCCCCGCACCCCGAAGTCAAAGCAGGAGCCTTAGCCAAAAAGTGTTCAACTACTAACAATAACCCACGGAAATGTATTCAGTGCCTTCTGAGTGCCAAGTGATTTACATGAATTATCTCAAGTAAGTCTGCTAGCTCCGTTTTGCAGATAAAGAAACTAAGCCAGAGAGAGGCAAAGCCCCCTGCCAAGGTCACAGAGCTCGGAAATCAAGTCCAGAATCACCAGGGTGTTTGCCTGACTCCCGCCCCTCCCCCGCTGGCCTATCCTGTGTGAAAGCTATAGGAAGAAGGTACTTTCCAGAGCTCCAAAGGCTGCCCCAGCCCTCACCCTAGCCAGGATGTAGCCCGACCCACCGAGAACCCGGAGAAGTCTTGAAGCGCCCAGCTGAGTGAAGGCTGTGCCAAGCGACAAAGCCGGCACCCAGAAAGGAGGGCGGAGAGACAGCCACTCGGAAGGACTCCATCAATGAGCCTTTGACGGGCCCAGCGGCTTCCTGGAGCCTGCCAGGCCTGCTTCGAAGGTCAATGCCGCATGAGGGGATGACATCGGTGGGGGCAGAGACAGGACTTCGGAACAGGGTTCCAAGCTCCGGGAAAGAACCCTACCCTCCACCACTGCCTTCCTCTCCTGAGAAATTCACGGAAACTCAAGTACCAGAGGGACTCGAGTCAGACCTAAGAAAGGACTTCTCGAACGCCAACGGAATTGAAATATGAAAAATATCTCGTTCTCCCCAGGGGTTTTTAAAGAACAGAACGGAGGCTAGAAACGCCCATGGGACACAGAACAGTTCCCTGGTTTCCAGAGACTTCACCGACCACTCCTGAGCCACCAGCTGTTCCGGCCCCACCAGCTGCCTGGATTGACTCCCGGTGTGTGTGTGTGTGTGTGTGAGTGTGTGTGTGTGCGCACTGTCCTAGAGGCAGGTCAGCCCAGGACACGAGGCCTGGGGCCTTGGGAGTTTCCAGGATGGGATGCCCAAGCAGCTTGCAGGCGTGGAGTCAGGAGTCACCTGGCCACACCGCTGAGCTGCACCCTGACCCAACCCGCGACACCACCCTCGGATTCATCCGGCCTTGCCCGCCAGTTCCTCGGCACACAGCCCAGGGGTCAGAGGTCCTTGTTCATCCTCTGGAGCCCACCTTATCCACCCAAGGGGTTCTCGATCCTACAAGGTCTCAGAAGCACCCTTGTTTATTTATTTTAAACAAGCCCCTTCATTCTGATCCAGACTGAAAACCAAGGCCTGGATGTGCCAGTTCCCATCAGACAGCAAGTTAACGCAGTGATACATGGACTGACCCACCCCCAAGGGCCCCCAGCATCCACTCTTTCAGAAAGCCCTGGAATAGCATGGTGACCTTTAGTGCTGAGGGCAGGGAGACCCTTAGGGAAAGGGGCATCAGGGAGAAGACGACACTGGAGTCAGAAAAATACAGCTCCCAATGCAGAAGCCCCACATCCAAGGCCTCTGGCCTCGGTTTCCCCATCCATAAAAGAGCTGTCATGGGCATCAGTTAAAACACGGGGAGGAGGCTTCCCACGCCAAGCATGGGCAAATAGCCAGAGGGAGTTGGTCCTAACGGGTGCTCAGTCTCCCACCTGCCAAGCGATCTTGGGCAAATGACTTCACCTTTCGAGCCTCCATTTGCAATCTGTAAAATGGGGATAGCACCACCCATTCCAGTCAGTGGCGCCAACTACAGACAGTAGCTTGAACACAGCCAATGCGTCCTGGAGCATCCGGAAGCAAGGCCGGGCTCCACATCTGCTGCTGAGGGCCAGTGTGGAAGTGCTTTGTCAACATTCAAGTGCTGACCACGTGCCAGACCCCCACGCCTTCCTCCACTTCCTGGCCCTGCAAGGGTCAGGCCCCTAATCCAGGGGAATAATTGCCATGGCGACACTACAATGATGTCAGCTAGTTCCCAGGCTCAGGAACTGCCTCTCCCTCCCTGCTGGGGAAGGAGAAATGTGCTTCACTCCTGGCACAGGCCACCAGATAGGGCGGGGCTGGGGTGGAACCGGGATGCAGAAGGGCTGGAGGGAGGTCAGCCCCTGAGGGCTGTGTGTCACTAGGCAAGCCAGTCCCCCTCTCTGGACTGAGGGGGGGTGGGGGGGAAGACACTGGACAGCTGATCTCTAAAAACCCACCCAGCTCTGGAGTTTGTGATCATTTTTAAGTACCTGCAGGTCTTAACTATGAAGATCAAGGTGAGGAAGATTCTCTGTGAGGCCTTTTGGGGCTGGAGTGGGTGGCAGAAGTGAAAGGTAGACAGCCAGGGAGTGTGGGGGAGGACCCTGCCCAGAGCCCCTCCCTCAGGGTTCTCTGGTCACCCAAGCAGAAGTGTTTGCCTTCACCTGGGATGGCTCAGCAGGATGTTGTGGGGGGTGATCTCTCAGGGAAGAAACCTGCCTAAGGCCATTCAACCCAGCTGTGGGAGGGACTCTGCTCCGGGGACAGATGACTCCATGTCTGGGAGCTGCCTGAGCCGCCCATTCTGGAAATTCCCCACACAGGGCCAGGTCTGAGGCTGAGGCTCCTCCCACCCACCAAACAGGGCCCCCGAGGCTCGACTTTCTCTACACGTGTTTATTAATAACTCCCTGGGTCTATCCTTTTCATTATTTATCCCAGCAAAGTAGGTACAAGAAGTGTTTGTGGCGTGAATGATGGGTGACTTGAATAGACACAAAATATCAAACAGGCAGCACAATTTAGAAAGTCACTGTTTTGCTGACCCAACATAAGAGGAAAGATCATGACTTTAACAAAGATTTTTTTCTCCTAAATAAACCAGTATAAAACAAAACAAACCCAGAAAATTTTGGTGGGGGGAAAAATACAGTGCCATTTTTTTGGGGAAAAAAAAGAAAATACAGTGCTTACTGTGTGTCTACTATGTTCCAGGCCCGCATACTGTGTAACTTACCTCCTTCTAACAGAAAAGAAACCAGCTTGAAAATTAAGACGCAGATGGGGAGGAGAGCGAATGAAGAAGGTCAGTGTTGGAAGAATCATCAAAAGGTCAGTGTCTACTCCCCAGCTACACTGAGCCCAGGCTCCATTTCCTCCCCTTTCGAAGAGAATAGTTAGTAGTGAACATTGCTTGAGTCCTGACTCTATGCCAGGAACTGCTCTAAATGCTTACCCTACACTGATATCCTCTACATCCTAATGATGTTACGTGTCCTTCATAACATCTGCTATATCCTCACAACTACTTTTGGAGAAAGGTGACCCCCATTTTACAGATGAAGGCACTGAGGCTCGGGAAGGTGAAACAGTTTGCCCAAGGTCACACAGCTAGTTGGCAGACCCAGGATCTGACCTTTAGTGGGCTCGGGTCAGAGTTTGCTCTGTCAAAGTTTGCTGCCTGCAGTGCTGGGGACAGACCACACTGTCCAATGCCTGGGACTGTACAGCGCCACAGGGTGGGATGATGGGGGTAAGAGAGAGAGATTTATTCTCCCTGAATTTCTGCCTGGGTTCCAGGGGCCGCATGGATGTTGCCTCTACTCATCCTGGAGCTGGGGGGAGGGAGAGCTGCCTTGGGAAGGGGTGCGGCTGGGGCCCCAGCCTCCGCCAGGCCTGGGCAGGACCACCCACAGGGTCATTTCTGGTCAGTTCTGTGGTTACCTCCCCCGCAGGGGAGGCTCCAGGTGTCCCAGACACCCAAAGTACCACTTTGGGAACCGATCTAGACACAGGAAAACAAATAAAGTTGAACTAGCACTGGCAGCTTCCAGAGACTCAGGAGGGCTGGGACACACGCCTGCAGGCCAGGAAGGGGCCCTGGAAAGGGCCCAAGTGACACCCTGGTGGGGTGGGGCACGGTAGGCAGAGGAGGCTCCCACTTCCCTTCCCGCCAGCCACAAGCTGCTCTAGCCAGCCCTGCCCCCACAGGAGCCACAGGAACGAGAACCTGTCACCACCCCCGGCCAGGCCCACTCAGCCCTTCCAAACCTCAGCGCATCAGCCCAGCCCCCAACCTCTAGGCAACTGGGGTTCACTGTCCCATTTTACCAGGGAGTTTTGAAAAAAGCTAGGAGAGGAAAGCAGCCAGGCTCAGACCACAGACCCACGGTTGCAAAGAAGACAGGGCCCCCCGCCTCTATCCTATCTGCCTACCCCAGCTTCCAGGCCCAGGAGCCCAATGCAGGTTAGAGCCCAACGCAGGTTAGAGCCGTGTCCTCAGTGCAGAGCCCTGACTCCCTGACGCCCCCACCCCTCCGCTCAGAGCAGAAGCAAGGTGAGTTCCAGGCAGTTCCACCCAGCTTCCTGCCTGCCCCTCTCAAGTCCGGCTCTAAGTCTCACAAAGTAAGTCCAAAAGGCTCATGAGAATCACCAGGGCAGTCAAAATGCAGATTCCTGGGGACTGCCCAGAATTGCCAACCGGAGACTGGGGCCTGGAGGCCCAGGAAGCAAGCAGCAGGCCAGGCCCCGGGGAACAGGGAGCGGAGGTGGGGCAGAGGGGGCCTGAGCTCCTGCTGCTTCCTCCTACCAGGATCTGGTTCCAGGGCCAGAAAGGGCTACAGCCGTGCCTTTGTGGGACTGACAAAAGCTAAGGGAATTAACAGGGTTTGAATTTCTCCTCTTGAGAGTAGGGGTGTGTGTGTGTGTGTGTGTGTGTGTGTGTGCCCTTCCCTCTGCCTGAGTGTGTGCACACACTCACACACACCTCTGGGAGCTGCACCTTTCCAAAGACCTGACCGCCTCACCCACATCTCGTCTTCTGGCTTCCCCTGCTGGGGCCCCCACCAGTTGGGGTTCTGCCTGCCCCTCTCAAGCTGTGGAGTGAGTACAGGTCACCCTAGATGCTGTGGTCTGCACACTCCCCAAAGCCCCCTCCACCTCCGGCCCCAGGGGGCCCTCTCCAGGATGGGGGAGTCCCGGGTGGTCGTCAGCAGCCAGCTAGAGTCTGGCCAAAATCTTCCCCGTGCAGACCCAGTCCAGGCCCCAGGACTGCCTCAGCCCCTCTCCCTGCCAGCTGGACCACCCGTGCCCTCCTCCGCGGGCAGAGGTCTGGTGTCCATACCAGCTCCCCGCCAACTGCGGGTTTCACACCTGGCAGGGTCAGCATCCGGGCTGGCAGCTGCAAGCTGCCACCTAGGGAAAAACCAGCTTCCCCTACTTGCTCCCGGCTGTTGTTGGACACACACGAGACTTGCGCCTCACACCTCACCGGGACTACATGGTCAAGATCACTGTACTTGGGAGTGGAAAAACCAGAGTCCAGATCCTGAAACTTCACTCACTGTGTGTGTCAACAGGCAAAACCTCCGTTCCCCCATCTGATGGCTCCCAGAGTGGGGTCAAGGATGAATGAGGCAAAAAGTAACGATAAGCACTGTGCTAAGCTGTAATTCTCAGCAGCACCAGGAACTAACGTGTTTATTATCAAGGTAGAGATAAGTTTTTCTGAGGGAGCTGGCTGGAAAGCTGGAAAGAACACAAGTCTCAGATTTCAACAAACTGGCCTTCAAAGTCTGTAGGATCCCTTCCTTCTTCCTTGGAGTGGGGGTGATCCTGCCAAGGGCTCAGGCTCGTGAGAACCGAGGGCACTCAGATGCCCAGGGCATTCAGCCCTCAAGACCGGAGCAGTCAACAGTCTTCCTATCCCTGCCGCTACCCCGTATGATCTTATACCAAGTCCTCTCCTGTCTCTGGGCTGTTTCCTCATCTGCACCACGGGAGAAACAGCACCTTCCTCCCAGCTGCCAGAGGACACATGTAAAGCCCTAGGGAACACAGGGCTGCTTCTCTTTCACAGGACCTCCTGGGACACAGGGACCCAGAGAGGTTCTGTAAACACCAGAGAGCAGGAAACCCACTCCAGGGGGATCAGGAGAGATCCCCCCCCCCGGTGGCCCCGGGGGAATCCTCTCTGCCTGCAACATTTTCCTGGCCCTGGGCACCCTGCCCACTTGGCTAAGTCCCTCAAGGGTTCTTTGTAGAAGCCCCACCCCACCCCCCAAAGTCCAGGCCAGGCTGGTCCCAGAAGCCCTCCCAGACCTCCTGATACAATGTCCTGTTCAGGGCCCAGGGCTCTGGATTCTTTGCTTATTTCTCACTGTCCCCTAAATTCAGAGTCTTGCCTGGACAAGAACCCATCTCCTCACCAACACAGCGGCATGTACCCCACTCCCCACAAAGCACGGACTCCAAAAATCAGGCCCAAGGAGACAAAGGTAGGACAGGCCCCCAGGGGGAGGCCCCCTGTGCAGTCTGCCCTCTGAGGGGCTTTGGAGACATGGCCATAAAGGGAGGGCGGACCTCCGATGGCATGAGCCTGGAGAGGTGAGTCCCGTCCTTTGAGGGGGGGTATGAGTGGAGAGAAGGGAGAAGGGAACAGCTTCCTGGAGGAGGCGGGCTTTAGAGGCCCCACAAGAAATTCCTGGAGCAGAGAGAATCAGACACCAATACCTCTTGAACCCACTTCCTCCACTCCTTTGATACAGTCAGGAAATATGAAGTAATCAGGCGCGGGGGTGGGGGCAGGGAGACATGGCAAATGCCAGGATTTCAGCACCTCGGCCCTGCTGAGTAACCACAGTGGGGAGGAGGAAGGAGCCCTTGCCAAACCCAGGGGTTACAACACCCCGCTCTCCCCGCCAGGCCACAGGGCCTGCCCCGCCCCCTCACCTGACTCTGGAGCTCACTCTGTTGCTTGAGGCGGAGGTTTTCCGGGGTGTCAGCCACCATGGTGAAGGACTGCTTGGGGTAGTGTCTGAGGAACAGAAAGAAAGAGTGAGGGTCACTCTGGGGAAGGCGTAGGAACCTCTGGGCTTCTCACAGGCCTGACTCTCCTCGAAACTTCCTCTTATCCATGGGCAGCCCCTGCCCTGCCCAGCAGCAGGACCACGATGTGTACCAGCCTTGGCTGAAGGGAGGCAAGCATGTCTCAGACTTGGCCGGGGCCGAACCAGGAAGACATATTAGGCCTGAGGGGCTGGCTGGCCATGGAGAGCTGTCCTGAGCCAAAGGGAGGCCCTGGGGACAGTGTCTGAGGGTTTCAGATGACCCTTGTTTGGAGAGAATCCATGCCTTAGAATCTAGCATCCAGCGGGGTTGAGAGGCCTGGGCTGCCCAGGACAGCCCCACCAGCCGGCGGCCAGAACAAAGCGTCCAGCTAAAGGCAGAAATGGAGACCAACCAAGCAGAGGAAGGGCAGGAGGGATGTGGAGACAGAAGTAAAGGAGAACAGAAACGAAACAGATGAGCAAAGGGAAAAAAAAGAGAGAGACACAAACCAGACTCTTAACTCCAGAGAGCAAACTGAGGGCTAACCAGGGTGCAGGTGGTTGGGAGATGGGTGAAAAACATGATGGAGACTAAACAGTGCCCTTGTGATGAACACTGAGTGATTAAAATAAAAACTGAGGGGCGCCTGGGTGGCTCCATGGGTTAAGCCTCTGCCTTCAGCTCAGGTCATGATCTCAGGGTCCTGGGATCGAACCCCACCCACATCGTGATCTCTGCTCAGTGGGGAGCCTGCTTCCCCCTCTCTCTGCCTGCCTCTCTGCCTACTTGTGATCTCTCTCTCTGTCAAATAAATAAGTAACACCTTTTTAAAAATAAATAAATAAAATAAAAACTTAAAAATGTAGTAGAGGGGAATGGGACATGCATATCCAGGGCAGGGGGAAGGGGGGAGCTTCCTGGAGGAGGTGGTAAGAGAGAAAATGCACACAATCCAGAGTGGTGTTAGGAAGGGCTAACGTGGTCTTACTTAACTGGAAGGTAGGTGAGACATTGGCTTGACGTCAGAAAATCAGCCTGAGGCCCTCAAGTGACAGGTAACCTCTAGCAATGGTTGATGTCTGCCCAGTGTCTCAGTTCATCAAATCCCCACAAATGCCCTATTTTCCTGCTTTGACAGAAGGGAGAACTGAGGCTCGGACAGGTTAAACAATGTGGCCAAGGCACGGGGCCAGTAAGTCACGGCATCTAAATTTGTACCCCGCGTCCCCAGGGCCCAGCATCCTGAACCAAACCCTCCCGACCCCAGACACAGGGCAGACCAGGAGGCTGTGCCCCAGAGCCAGGAGCCAGGGCAGGAGCCCTAACAGGAGCCAGGGCAGCCCTCAGAGGGAAGCCTGCAGGGACCTCCAGGATCAGACGGGTCGTGTCCCCTCAATTCCCAGAAGAGGAAACAGTGTTGTGATGCAAGGCACTTAGCACTTCGATGATTTCATAATTCATTTACTTATCACACTCGTTTCTTGTCCTCTCTCTACCTCTCCATGAGGTGAGGGGTTTCTGGTCTCTTTTGTCCACGGATTTATCCCAAACTCCTTCAACAGAACCTGGGGTTAACAAATGTGTGTTGGATAAATGAACGTCCCACCAGGCACTGAAGCTGGGCCAAGATGAGAACTTGAGTCTCTCATGTCCCCCTGGGTCATGCCAAAGGCCCCCAGCAAACCAGCTAGAGGAGAGGCAGCCCTGAGTCACTGGTCTGTGGGAATGTGCTGGAATGGGAAATGGCTGCGGGTCCACGTGGGTTCCAGATACCTCAAGGGCTGGCTAAGCGGCTTCTCTGAGGAGTAGCTGAGGTCTGGCCATGGGTGATGGACACCTCACCACAACCCCGACCACCTGCAGGTCCTCGCATCACAGACTGTGCTCAGGTAAGCGGTGGAGCGCCTCCTTCCAGGCACGTTCCACCCTAGCTGGCCTGGCCGACAGGCCCTAGAGCTGGATGTGAGCTACCCTCCTACTGTGCGCTCACCAAAGCTGGGAGGTTCCTGGGGGCGGGGGGGGGGGGGGCGCCCTGAGCAAGAGCTACCTGTGAACTTGTGACTTCCCCCTGAACCACCACTTGTGAAGGGCAGGACTGGGGTTTGCAGAACTAAACCAAGGTGGGGGAGGGGTGCCTAGAATGGACACAGAGCTGGGCTCTGGCCCTGCCACGGCCTCGCTGGGTGAGTTCAGCATATCCTTTCTCTTCCTGGGCTAGTTTCACTGTCCAGGACCCAGGTGCTCCCAGCTGTGCCCCTCCCCCAGCCTCCAGTGCCCCACCTGGGTCCCGCCTCCCAGTTAGGCTGAGCCCTCTGCTCCTCCAGCAGAGCGAGGGAGGGAGAGGACAGAAAAGTAAACACAGGTGCCTCCAGCTGCCGACAGAAAGGGCGGGGCTAAGGCTACCACAGGAAAGCTGGGCCACCCACAGCCAAAGTGCTCCATTCAAAATTCCTCCGCAGTTCCAGAAAAAGGGAGGGCCCACTGGGAGTCTGTTTCTGGAGATTAGGAAGAGAAGGGCAGGAGGGATCCAAGTTAGGATCTCTAGCAGCACTGGCCGGCCTTGAGGTCCTAGGAGGGAAGACAGGACCCTCCCACCACATCAGGGCCCTTCAGAAGGTGTGAAGGTGTCGCAGGTGCTGGAGGTGTCACGGGGTAGGGGGTGTGGTGAGGAGAGCATCACTGGCAGAGGAGGGAGGTGGGCTCCTAAAGCAGGGGGACCGAGGGGAAGATCTCCTGGGCAGCTCTGGCCAGTTCCCAGATGGCGCCTCTCAGCACCGGGTGGGGAAGGGTGGCGGGCAGCAAACACACGTGCTCCCAAGCCAGTCTACACACCTGGGCTTTCCCATCTGCTTGAATATCCAAGGTTAACATGGAGTGCCAGTTCTGGTGGCCCAAGGACAGGCCGACACAGGCGGCTGAGATGCGTGCACGCCCCCCCTCCACTCTGCAGTTATGAGGCTCCCTTTTTCCTCACACCCACAGAATACAGAGACGGGCCCTCCGCAGTGGCACGTGTCTCCGAGATGCGGGGGCCAGTGGGTCCCTGTCTCTGCCGCTGCACCAGAGCAGTATCAGGAGAGCCCCCTACCTCTGCAACATGCAGCAAGGGCCTCTGGATGGGACCGTCAGGTGTTTCATCTTCTCTCTGGAACCACCATGACCCCCAGATCTCAGCCCCCCACAGCCAATCCCATCAGAAGGGAAGGGGAGACCAGCCTAGATGCTCACGCAGCTTAATCCGGAGCGAAGGCGGGGGGGGGGGAAGAGAGGGAAGATTTTAATCCTGCATCAGATTAAATAGATTAAAGAGGAGCTCCAGAACCTCCAATCTCTTAGCCCACCTCCTGGACCCCAACCCTGGACCAGAGGAGGGCAGGCAGACATTTCTTCTTCCTGCTGGGTCAAACCTGTCCCCTCCCCACAGCCCCGGGCCCCTGGCGAGACAACCCTGCCTTTCCCTTCCCCTGCTCACTGCGCTTCAGGTTCCCATGGCAACCCCATCCTCAGCTCCAGGCAGGAGAGCGGAGCAGAAGCAGACAGAGAGAGGCTGTGGGGGTGGGGGGAGAGGCGCAGACACGAGGGTGTCCTCAGCCGCAGAGGAGCCCAGGAGGCTGCAAACTCAGGATCCTCGCAGACAGTGTCAGTGAGGAAGACAGGCGCCACGGGTGTGTTTCGGGGGGGGGGGGATGCACGAATGTGGGTGATGTGCCCTTCCCCCACCCACACAACTGCCTTGCAAGAGGGCTGCAACTGATCTGACCTGCTTCCAGAGACAATTGCTGGAAATTCTACCTTTTCCATCCCTCTCTGTCTCAGGCTGGAGCTCTCCCCACCCATCATCACCCGCAGATCCCAGTCGCGATGAACAAGTGTGCGTGGAAGCCAGTGCAGGGCGCTGAGGCTGCTGAGGTCACGAGGGGTTACCACCTCAGCTAGTGACCCTGTTGGGACCCCAGCCCCACCAACAACCCTGGGCCCGGGTGGGAAGAACTGGGTGTCCCAACCCTACCTGGACTCGGTACAGAGCACAGCTGTTCTTTGTCCCTTCTGTGGGCCCGGCTGCACCCAGCCCCTTGTTTATTTCTCCCAGCAATGGGCCCTCAGTGATGTCCCTCCCTGCCTCTGACTGCTACATCAGCTGCTCTGGGGAAGAGAGGGCATGGAGACAGCCCAAGTCCACTAGGAGGGGAAGCCCTGGGGGTAGAGCGGGAGGCCAGGGGAAGGGATCTAGCAGCTATGAGGGCAAGAACAGGGACCGGACCCGCAGGCCAATCAGGCAGCGGCTGGCAGCAGCAAAGACCTCAGGGAGAATTTACAGGAACACCAAGTGACTTCTTGATAAGACTTCTCTCTTGAAATCCACCACAAGGCTTTGGGCTAGAAAAGGCAGGCATTATCATCGTGCCCATTTTACAGATAAAGAAACTGACGCTCAGGTCAAGGACAAAGACCTTGCCCAGTGCACCTCCCCTCCCCACAACGGCCCTGGCCATCAAGGGGGAGGCTGACATCTCTCTCAGATGGACCCCAGCCCACACCGCTAGCTCCCAGAGCTCTGGGGAAAGATGCATTTGGCAGGGTGGATCTTGAGCAAAGTACTTTATCTTTCAAGCCCAACCAGTTCCTAAGCTTGGTCATTATGAAGAGACCCTCTGGCAGTCAGAAGGCTGGTGGACAGTCAGAAGCCACTTACTCCTCAATACTTTTCTAAAGCAGGGGCGCCTGGGTAGCTCAGTGGGTTAAGCCTCTGCCTTCAGCTCAGGTCATGATTTCAGGGTTCTTGGATCAAGCCCCGCATCGGGGGGAGCCTGCCTCCCCCTCTCTCTCTGCCTGCCTCTGCCTACTTGTGATCTGTCAAATAAATAAATAAAATCTTAAAAAAAAAAAAAAAAAAAAAACTTTTCTAAAGCAGGTGTCTCAAGAGGGGAGAGCGACCTGCATGGATGTAGAAGGGTCCTCGGCCTCTCAGGGGTTTGCCCTAAGGACCTCTGAGTCACCTTCCTGTTCAGAAGGGCAAGGAGGGAAGGGAGGATGCTGAGAAGCTGTGAGATCCCTCCTATAGACACACTGGTGACAGGGACAGCTTACAGGACACAGCCCTGCTCCGTTCCTGCCCTCAGCTGCATTCCAGAGGCCGAGCCAGAACCAGAATAGACCAGAGATCCTGAAAGCCCGCTCCCCCTTTCTACAAGCAACCTTGCCCCTTCCAGCCTTAGACCCCTTCAAAAAACACAGCTTTTTGTTCAGGGAGGAACAAAAATACATCAACAAAAGCAACAAGGAGCCTTTGGTTTTACCAAAAGAAAAAAAAAAAAAAACCAGCCCCTACATCCTGCCTGTGGAAGGAGCTGCTGATTCCCCTGCTGGGAACACTGCCCATGTTGTGGGGGGGCCTCCTTTCTAACCCAGTTTCTCACCAGTCCCCCAGGCCTGAGGAGCTGAAATGGTGGGGACAGGAAGTAACAAGGAAGCATTGTTTGATCAGAGGGAAAAAAAAAAAGAGCAGCCAGAAAGATCAAGGCCAGACATGAAGAAGAACTTACCAGCCCTCAGGCATGAGAGACAGGATGAAAACTCAAAGCTGGTACCCATCCCTGATGGCAGAGTACATAAAGGGAAATGATTCTGCCAAGGTGGGGAAGGCATGCAAACACTGGGCCTCAGTTTCCTCATCCCTAAAATGGGCGGTTAGGAAACAAATCCCTGAGGTCCCTGGAGGCCCCGACATCTCTCAGTGTAAGGCTTTAGGGATGAGAGTGGTGGTGGGGGGGGGATGTGCTGGCCCTTTTGAGTCTGAGTCTGCCTTCTCCATTCCAAACACACATCACACACACCCCTCTCACTCCCGCTCCCAGAGCTGCACCTGCTCCCTGGGACATCTGATCCCACTGTTCCCAATCAGAGGCAGGAAAGAGGGAAGTGGGAAAACTCCAGGCCCTAGTCCCTGATTTACCCACCAATGCCCCATCCTTAAGAGTAGCTGGGATTCCGGACAGTTTGTTAGAACCCAGAGACATTCTGAGCCAGCAACCCCAGGAGCACAGGCCCCACCCCATACTCTGACACCTGAGGGAAGGAGCAGGGCCACCGTCCCTTGTTCTCCAGAGTTGGCCATCTCCATCCACCCTCTTCAGCCCCTCACCGCAGAGCTCAAGGAAACTGACAGAGGGATCTGGAAATCTGCAGTCAGTGAAGAGGAGGGGAAGGTGCTTCTGAGTGTCCCCCCTTCCTTCCTCGGCCCATGTCCACCCCCACACTCAACAGCCCAAAGGCTGGTTCCCCTCTCTGTCTGGCATGTGCGGCCTCCGTGAACTCCTGGCTCCCAAGGAGGAAGGAACAGGCCCATTTCTCCCCACTCGCACCCCATCCACCCACGACTTCCATACTCCTGGAATATGTGCATGGAGACAAAGGGGCAGGTTTATGGGTGTGGACACATCAGCCCCACTTCCACAAAACATAGTTTACAAAACAAATAATCAAGGGCATAAATACTCCTCTAACCAAGCCAGCAGGCTTGCCCCACCTACCTAGAAGTTTCATGAAAGCATTTGAGGATGGTTCCTGTACCTCTAGTCACTGTGCAAAAGCGGAAAGGCACACCTCTCCCCTGCCACAGCAGTAACAGGGTGGCTGGGCCTGGGAACTGTGAACACACACGCCGCCCATTCCCTCCGACTCCTTGGCATTTCTCCCCGGCCCCACATCCAAGCACGTACATCTGGATACGCACCAGGCTCGTGTTTATTAAGGCCCTGTCTGTAGGGGCCCCTGACCGCCCAGCAGGCTGGCTGTAAGCTCTCGCCTGAGTTCTCTTTCCTGTCTAACCCTGAAACAAGTCTGGTGCAAGGAGAGAAACAGAAGAGGCCTTTTTGCTGCTCACAGTCACTTTCTGGAACATTTTAAAATCTCAGTCTTGAGAAGCCACCAGGGAATGACAGCCAGCCTTCTTCTCTCTTGACCACCTCCCCCTTCAAGATTCCGGCTCGGGGACTGGCCAAAAATAGGTACACCATAGAAGCCTCCCTGCACACCAAAGTGACACCCTCACCCACCGAGGGCAGACGGTCCCACTCCCTGGCAAAGTGCCAGGAAAGATCACTAGCCCCTCTGGGTCTTCCCCAGAGGGGCTGAAAAGGAAGGAAGCCAGGCCTGAGGTCTGCAAGGCAAGGCTGGGAGCAGGGTGAGGGCACAGCTACCCCCTGGGAAACCCCAAGATTTAGAAACCCAAATGCCACTGAAGGATGGGGCCAGAGGCAGAAAGGAAACAGGAGGGAATGAGAGGGGACGTCAGCACAGGGCCTGGCACGTGGCAGGGGCTCGCCCTCTAGGGGTCTAGGGGCCGGCATCCCTGGGAAGGACTCATAACCGGGGAGAAACTGAAGGTCAGACAGGTGCAGAGGGTACTTCCTGCAGGCCAGGCCTACCACATCTGGCTTCTTCTGGACTCACCAGGTCAGGTGTGCGGGCCACCCCCACTGCTCAGCAGACACCCTCCCAGCTGAAGTGAGAAAGGCCTGGGGGAATGAGGGGCCACCCTGCTTCTCAGGCAGCGTGGGGAGGGGGGTGGCAAGAACCTCGGGGAAACAGCACCCAGGAAGAGATTCTTCATCTTCTCTCCCTCCCTGGAGACCCCAACACCTGCAGGAGCCCTCACCCCCACTCACTGCGACCTCTCTGGGAGAGGGTAGAACAGCTAAGCTGGGACTCTGGCACTAGGCTGAGAAGATATGGAGAGAACAAGGACAAGCCTCTGATTTCTCCCGTCAACTCCCATCGCTCACTGAATTCTAGGCTACAAGAGTCTGAGGCAGAGACATGAGAAAGCATCAATCCCTGCCACCCACGCCAGGCTCGGGGCTCCGCCACACTTCGGCCTTGGAGGGGCAGAGGCTCAGCAGATGCCCCCAAAGGAGACTTGGGGCCCAGAGTCCAGATTCACGTACATGGTCCAGCCACGAAGGGGTTAAACTGCCCCTGGCCTCTGGCTTCACTGAACCCCACCCCACTCCCCAACGGAGGGAGGAAGTGGCAGAGAATCAGGGCTTGTGTGAGCCCTTAAGAATTCTAAGAATGTCCCATTTCCCTTGGGGGGGTGGGAGGGGTTGGTGGGGGAAGAGGATCCGTGGAAGCTAATAGAAAAGCAGAGGCAGCTGCAGACAGAAGAGCCAGGACCAGGCTGTGACCCTCCTTCTACCCAGGGGCAACCTTCCCAGTGCCCCAGTCTCTCCCGGAAGGGACAATGTCCAAGCTGCTTCCTTAGCTGGAGATTTTGGTTAGGAATCTGTTTCTCCAGCACCTGGCACAGGTTGGCATAGAACAGCTGGCAGGCAGTAAGTGCCTGATGGATGTCCAAACCCCAGGGACAAGACACGGCGGGGTTAAGAGGCAACTGGGGTGCTGTCAGCGAGAGACAGCCTTTCAAAGGAGTTTCAGCCCCCCAGACCTTTTAGCCGAGTCCCATGGTTCCCCTCCTTGGTGAACTTCAGCTGCGAAGAACCTCCTAACTGAGAAAAAGCCAGGACTCAAGTCAGATCCAGGCTTTTTCTGAATTTTCATTTTGCCACTACTTAGTGACTTACCTTCTAAAGCCCTCATCGGCCAAGGGTGCCGTGAGGTCACACACACATGGAAGCCCCCACGCGGAGTTTACACTTGCTACATAGGAAGTCAACCTGAAGGCGGTGAATTTTCTGGAACTGCCCAGGATGGGAAGGGGGTGTCCCGGATGGAGTCGCACCCCACCTCTCCCTACCTCCCTGCAGCAGGACGGGTGGCAGGTCCCAGAAGGTCCCAGCACAGCAGGAACAAGCCCCAGCCAACTTCACTGGGAAGGACAAGGATTCTACAGCCAGGAGGGAAGAGATCTGCCCCTGGGGCCAGGCGCCCCCTGCAGGCTGCGCCCCCCCCCCCCCTGTTCTCAGGGGGCAAACATCAGGAAGGGCTAGAGCCAGAATAGAGCCAGAAGCCCCCAAAGCCTAGGGCCTTGACCCTCTGACAGGGCGCAGGGGAGAGAGAGAAATGAGGGAAGGCAAACACAACAGGGCAGAGTACCTTCTCAAGGGCCACACAGGGCCCCTCTCTCGCAGTGGGGCACAGTGGAGGGAACACGCTTGCCTGGCAGAGAGCAGCATGGTTACTGGGTCTGAACCAGCCTCTCACTGGCCATGTCATCCGGGGCGAGTCCATTCCCTTCCCCAGCCTCAGTGTCCCTCCCTGTAAAATGGGCCTATGAGCTGCCCTTACTTCATCCTGCCCAGGTGAGGACTAAAGGTGATGAATGCTTATTCCTGCGACAGTGTTGGGCAATATCCCCAAACAGGAGGGAGAAAGGGGAAGGGGGGAGACTCACACATTGCAGTAGGGGATAGGAGGGGGGAGGGGGGCGGGACTCACGCGTTGCAGTAGGGAGTCTTCTCGTAGCCCTTGTAGTTCTTCATGTTGAGTGTCATCTTGCAGGTCTCGCAGTGGAAGCATGCTTTGTGCCAGAACTGGGGACAGAGGCAGAGGGAGCAGAGCTATGAGACACTAGGACTCAGGGAAGGGGGACTCGGGCCCTAGGAAGGAGCACTCCGTCCCAGGGACTGGATCACAGCCTCAGGTCACAGGCTCCGGCAGACATGCTGGCTGAATGGGGGGAAAAGGCCCCCAGAAGGTTGGTTGCGCCTCCCCCAGACCACTCCTGCTACCACCCCCCCAGCTGGAGAAGCCTCATTGCTGATGCGAAGTTGCAGCAGGACGGGCGTTGCTAAGAAGCCATCGCTGCTGAACTTGGAGGGGCAGCTCTGTGGCCTTGCAAGGTCTAGAGAAACGGGAGGCGGGCCCGGTGGCCATGTCCTGGGCAGGAAGCCTGGCACGCCTTACTCCCACTCCAGCTCCACCCCCACCGCAAGCCTGTTCCTGCTGTCACCTCCCACCTCCTTGGGGCTCCCTGTGACCACAGTGGGGTGAGTGCCCCAAGCTCTGGTCACCACACCCGTGCCCTTTCTACCTTCCCTCACCCTTCTCCCAGTCCCGGCCAGGGAACTGGTAGGAGAGTCCCCCACAGGGGCTCTCTCTCCCTGGAGGCACTACAGAGCTCTGCTTGGAGGCGTATGCCGCAGGGGGGACATCAAGTCAGGGCCCAGGCCTCCAAGCCATTTCCATGTCTGTAGAGTGAAAATAGTAACAATGAGGAGTCAATGAGAAATTACCTACACAAGGGCATCTGGGTGGCTCAGTTAAGCCTCTGCCTTCGGCTCAGGTCATGATCTCAGGGTCCTGGGATCAAGCCCCACACATCGGGCTCTCTGCTTGGCGGGGAGCCTGCCCACCCCCCTCTGTCTGCCTCTCTGCCTACTTGTGATCACTCTCATGTCAAATAAATAAATAAAATCTTAAAAAAAAAAGAAAGAGATCACCTATACAGCACTCAGCACAAGCACTCAGCTTGGTCTCTCTGGAACGTTAGGTGCTGGGCACTGCGACAGGTATAAACCCACCCCCCGGGGCTCAGCAGCTCCCAGTGGAGGTCTGTGTGTGCTGGGGAGCGAGCGGGGGGGGGGGGGGGGTGCCTCTACTGGCCCAACCACAGCTACAGTGCATGTGCAAATGAAGGGAGCAAACCATGGGGTGGGACAATCAAGGCGAACAGGGTCCAAGACCAGGAGGGAAGGGGGACGGTTGCAACAGAAGTGCCCCCATCCTGAGAAATGCTGATCCTCACTGGCAGGCAATCCCCTGCCAGGGAAATAGAGATCCCGCCCCAGGCAGCCCAGAAAGAGATCAACACCAACCCAGAGTCCAAGCTTCCAGGATCCCAGAATCTGGGCTATCTGCTGACCTGGCTGGCCCCTCTCTGCCCCATTTCCTAGTGGTCAGAGGAAGGCACTCCTGACCCCTCAGAACAGGCGGCCGGAAGCCAGGGAAAGGCCCAGGGGGAGACTTCTGGAGGTGCCCAGCACAGAGCTGGCTCTCAGCCCTGTGTCAAGGAATTCCCCCTCGTCAGGGCTCTTCAAAACGCGTTGCCCCGCCAAAGGGTGCTCCTGGGTCACTCTGGAGGAGGGGGCAGAAAAATGGAAGCTGAGAGGCTAGGATACCACCTCCTCGACCCTGCCCCCCCCAACCAGAGACCAGTGGATAATCTGGAGGTAAGCGCCACTTTCCCTATCAAGACTGGACCAAGGTGGAGGAGTAAATGAAGTGGTAGGAGGAGATCCACTCTTTTTTTTTTTTTTTAAAGATTTTATTTATTTATTTGACAGACAGAGATCACAAGTAGGCAGAGAGGCAGGCAGAGAGAGAGGAAGGGAAGCAGGCTCCCCGCTGAGCAGAGAGCCCCACGTGGGGCTCGATCCCAGGACCCCGGGATCATGACCCGAGCTGAAGACAGAGGCTTTAACCCACTGAGCCACCCAGGCGCCCCAGGAGATCCACTCTTTAGGGAAGAAGGCCAGCAGAAAGTCTGGAAGCAAAGGCATGGCTGCTGTCAGCCTGGCCTTTACCCCCACCTGGGCCTATCCCAGAGCCCAGCCCCGACTCCTCCCAGTACAAAACCCCTACACACACAACCTGGCTGGAAAACGAGGCCAGGGTAGCCCCGGCCCCCAATCAGTGCCCCCCAGTGACAGCCCCCCTCTCTCCCCCGGTGCCTGGGAGGTGCTGGCAGAGTGCCACAGCCCTGTCACCACCCAGTCTGCCGGCCTCTGCCTGCCTGGCCTCTCCCTGCCTGGCGCACAGGCCCCTTGCCTGGGCCTCCACCTCCCCCCACCCCCTCGGGGGCCTGCCAGGAAAAACATTCTCTGGAATCCGGACCATGACCCACTTTCACACACACACATACGCAGGAATATGCACTGTCCTAGGACTGGGGACCTCCAAAGTGGCCTCCCGACTGACTTGGGGGAGACACAGGGCAAGAAGGAGACGGCCAGGTCCCTGCACGGGGGGGGGGGGGGGGGGCCCCTCAGGAAGGGGGCAGGGCATACCGGAGAGGCTGGGGGTACAGGAGTGCCACAAGAAACCTCCCAGCTGCCTTCTGGAGGAAGGGGAGCCCCCAGGAGGGGAAGGCGCCCATTTCCATGGACGGTTCATCCCCCCTCCCCCTCAGAGACCCCGTGCTCCGTCGCAGAAGCAGCAGTGGGGGGGTCTCAGGGATCATGGACTGACGGCCTCCAGCGACACTACTGAACTCAGGCTCCCCGGCCACAGAGTGGTCTCACAGAGGTGAGCGGTGGGGGCGTGCGAGGGACGGGGTGACCCAGATGCAGGCTCCAAGCCCGGCAGGGAGAGCCGCTTCCAGTCATTTCCCTCCTCCCTCTAGGGGAGGGCTCCAAGGTTAAAGAAAATCCAGTAGCTCCCGCTACTGTGTCCTCTTTGGAAAGGGGAGGGGAGGAGTGGAAGGGGGAGCAGAAGATGGCCCCGGGGGGCCAAGTTGGGGCTGGGGACCCCAAGGGGATCCCAAGATGAAGGGCGCCCCATCCCTGTTTCCAGCAGGTCTGGTGAAGGACGCAGGGAAATCAGTCAGTACAGCCCCACAATGACCGGTCTGCCTCCCTCTGCTGCCCGGACAGCCCTGGCCCGGAGCCAGAGATTCCCCACCCTTTCCTGGAGGCCCCAGGTAAGATTTCAGAGAGGCAGGCCTGAGACTCTAGCCTCAGGGGAGCAAAGTACATCGCTGGGCACTGCTCTAATCCTTCCTGCTGCCTGCAGGAAGTCCACTGTTTCCCAAAAACCAGAGCTGGGGGGGGGGCAGTTGGAACCCTCTCAGCCCCTCTCCAGGCTCCAGAGGTGCCCACAACGCTCCTCCACCTGCACCTCCAAAGCTGCTGTCCGCTCCACTGCAGACCCGTTCCACAGGAAGGCAAATGGAGGCTGATGCAGGCAGAAGCCAGATCCCCCCCACAGCCTCTCTCTCCGGAAGCACCATGCGGGGGGGGGGGGGGGTTCTCACAGCTCTGGGGGAGCGGGACGTGGCAAACCTCAGGTCACTGTGCCTGGAGCTCGGCACCTTGCCCTCTGCGCCCAGCCCAGGCTGCCCCGGGTGGCCATGAGTCAGGGTTAGAGGGTGAAGCCGTCCCCTCCCTTGCTGTTGTCAAGGGTTACAGAGCCTCCCTCCTCTGGGAGCAACACCAGCTATACCCTGGCCAGGCTGGGGTCACCACCCTAGCTCTGCCGGCCACCTGGGCTACTGGCTTAAAGGCAGAGACCCTGGCCGCTCCTCCCCAATTCTCGAGGGGGAGATTACCATTCCCTGTGCCCCAGCTCTACACAGGAGCCCAGGCCCAGAACATTCCTCAGGCCGGGGTCAGGAAGTGGACCACTAAGGACATTAGGAGACGGTGTAAATCAAAGTACCTTTTGCAAATACAGAACAGACAGAAAAGCTGAGCACAAAGAACATTAGATTTGATTTCAGCTCTGGCTGAGGGGGGACAGCCACATGATGTCGGAGCCTCCACGGAAGGGGTTCATAATTTACAGGAGCAATCACATCTGTTTTGTGAAGACGGAACCTGGCGCGTCAGTCAGTAGTAGCTACTGATGGTCACGACGATCGTGGGGTGCGCTGAGCTTCAGCTAGGAAAGTGGGGCACCGCGGCTCTCTCTCGCGTCTAGCCCAGCCACCTTCTACCTTGCTGCCCTCTGTTGCGGGGTGGCTCAGACCACCAGAGCAGAGCGCCCTCCGGCCAAGGTGTTCGAAGGGAACCGAGCAGTCCACCAATCCTCTACCCCTCCTGAATGTCTCCACCAGTTTTCAGGGTCCTGGCGAAGTAAGCCAGGGGACAGCATCCTGGACAGTACAGATCCCCAGATACAAATGCTTCCCCAGCAGGGTCCGGGACAAAACTCCAACCTTCTCCAAACGTCGAGGACGTTCTGAGACACAGACTCCCCTCCTCCCCAAAGGCCCCAAAGCAACTATTCAGAGAGCCTGGCACAAAGCAGGTGCTCAATAAATATTTGCTGAATGAATGAGTGAATGAGGTCACCCCATTTCTCCCCCAACTCTAAGCCTAGAAGTCCTCTGGGAAAGCACATTCTGACCTCCCTCCTCAAATGCCGTCATCAGCAATGCATATTTATTCAACATGCAAAGCATGCTGGGAGCTGCAGGTTGGGGACAGGTTGGGGGCAGGGTGGCCATCAGAGGTGACACGGCCTTTACCCACCTAAGCCTTTGAGAGATAAGGCTCAGGGAGAAGAAAAAGCTAATAGCAAGGACGTCGCTTGTGCCCTCGGTCACAATGTGAGCTATGTACCATAGGGAAATCATAGTGAAATGTGCCTAATTTGACTCTCTCCTATAGTAAATGGGAGGCCTTGGGAAGTTGGTTAGCAACCACACCTACGAGACGGAATGCTTCCCCCTCCCAGGTCTCATTCCCTCCCAGGTCTCGGTCATCTGGGTATCAGGTCCCTAGTCCAAGTACCTGTCCTTAATGCATTGAGAGAGTTGGGAGGAATAAGTCTTACACCTGAATATTCTAGGCCTCCTGCTCAGTGGGGGGGGGGGGGGGTCTCCCCAGGGCCGCCACCTGTAAGGAGGGCTCTAAAAAGGAGGAGGAACCAACTTCCACTTCCCAGGGCAACCCCACCTGAATGTCTTCTTCTAGCTAGGGCAAGAGAACCCCTGCAGAAGCACCTTATAGAATCCCTACCCCCTCACCTCTGGCACCCAGCACCAAAAGACATTATAAGGGAGCTGGATGCGGGGCTGGACCGAGTATCCCAGAAAGACAGGCAGGACACGACCTGCACCACATCCCCTGCAGGCACTTTAGTACACTGCCCCACCTCCAAGGAAATGACATCATTCATACCCATAAGACAGATGATGAATACTGAGGCCTAAAGCCATTGATAAAGCTGGTGGGAGCAGACCCGGAACTAAGACCAAGTTTCCCAACTTCTGGCCTAGCAATCCCTCTGCCTTATACAGGTGAACGAGCCTGCAGCCTCTTCCCAGTTCATGACTATGGAAAGAATGGGGGGGGGGGGGTTGCAGCACACAGAATGCAGCAGCCAAAATAGGCAAAACCCCAGTGTGCAAGGACAGTTAGCTCTTCAGCCTGTGCCTTCAATCTCAAGTCCTGCCCCCCAGAAGCTGGCAGGGTCTTTGGGAAGCTCAACACCCCCACTGCTTATGCCCACAATATGGCCCTCCTCTTCTCCTGCCCAGCCAAACCCAGGAAAAACAATGAAACAGCAGAAACACATACATATGCCCATGTATCCCATATGCCCATGTATCTCCTTCCTCCATGAGCAAGTTCAAATTTATTTCAGGACCTGGAAGCCCAACTCCCACTGCCCTGACTCAGAGGCTAAAGATCACTGGGGAAGCTCCAATCCCAAGGGGGAGGGAAGAGACAGAAAGTAGCCAATGAACTATCCTTTCCCAAACAAAACCTGGCTCCAGGTGCTCAATGAAGTTGGCCCCAGGGCTCTGCACCCCTCTTCCATCCCATGCCCCTCAACTCCTACCAGTTCAGACAAATCAAAGGGGTATTTGGATCTGGGGTCAGTTTTGGGAGGTGGGTGAAAGGCCTGCCAAGGAAGGAGACAAAAATCAGAGAGACTTATCCTCCAGAGTGGGGAGAAGATGCAAAGGGGAGGAGGCATCGCTTTAGGATCTTAGGGAGCTTACAAGGCCAGATCTCACCCCAAACTGCTGGAAACACCCAGTTCTACTCTTCACACCCCTCCAAAAGTATAATAGCAACCAGATGAACAAGTCCAACATGGATGGGGTGGGGGGGTGACGACGCGTAAGGGCCCCTAGGGGACCGTGAATTTCCAGAAGGCCACCTTTCTCTCTCCCTAACACCTCCCCCTTTTCTTGGCTTCCCCTGAACTCAGCCAACCCCACCCTCCAATGGGGAAACCTGCTTTGAAAAGTTAGCTCTTTGTTCTACAAGCCGGTCTCAGGCCCTGAGCACAATTTCAGGAGATCTCTGCAAAGCACCCTCCACCCACCCTACTCCAGCACCCGACCGCGCCCCGCTCTGGCTGGGCAGCCCAGCCCCGGGAGTTGGCTTCTAATTTGAGGTGGGGGCTGGGAAGCTATGGAGGAGGTCCGCTAGTCCATTAAGCGCGGAACCACCGAGTGGGCTGCAAGTCGTCCAAAAAAGGGGGGTCTCGCAGTGGGGCTTGGGTCCTTATTCAAAGCCCAGTTCACCAGATGCAACACTCGCCGGCTGATAGCCCCCGCCCCCGGTCTCCAGGCCATGAAGTCCGGCCATTTGCGGCCAGAGCTGACGGTTTCGCTGGGCCCCCCAGCTGCTGCCCCGCCCCCCCGTCGCCCCCTCCCCCTCCCCCAGCGCCCCGCGCTTCCGCCTACTTGGCGCTCAGCGCGGCGGGGAGAGGGAGCGGCTGTCTCCTCTCACTCTCCCGGCCCTAGGGGGCGGGACTGCACCCCTAACCTTCCCCCACCCCCCACCCCGGGGCCTTGCCACCCTACTCCTCTTCCGTCCTCCCAGCCTCAGGGCACAGAGCTCTACTATTCTCCAGTAGTGGCTGCCGCCACGCGTGGACTCCTTGCCGCGCCGCAGATCTCCCGGTTTCCTGGCTGGGGTCTGTCCCCACACCCCATGACACCGCCCTCCGTCCCTCCTCCCGGGATCGTGGGGATGAGGCGGCACAGACCCGGCCCTTCTCTCCTCCTCTAATCCGAAGCATTGCTCGGGGATTGCAACGACGTGCCTACCGATCCTGGGCTCACCTTATCCAGACAGTTCACCTTCTCCGTGGGGTACACGATCTTGCCGCACCGGGCGCAGTTGGGATTCATGGCTCCGGGAAGGGCTGGGGCGGGGACGCCCGAGCTCGCGCGTTCTCTTTTCCCGGAGCGAGCTGGCGGGAGGCGGCCGCGGGCGCAACTACTCAGTGAGCGGCGACGGCGGCTGGAGCTAGGAACTGGCCTCCGCCTCCGCCCTCCTTCCCCTAATAAACACAGCGGGGAGGAGGGGCTGCACCGGGGCGGGGACGCGCCGCGGGCGCGGGCAGGGGCGCGCACGGGCGGCGCGCTTCCCGGGCGACGTGGGGCTGCGCGGGGGCGGATTCCGGGGAGGGTGGCGGGGCCTGGGGTGCGCGCCTAGGTGCGTCCCGAGGGTACCCCGTGCGCGGGCGCTCTCTAGCAGAAGATGCCCGCGAGAAGCGCGCCCGGAGGCCAGGGACTCGTTGGCGCTGGAGGAGGCGCGCAGCCGGTCTGGCTGCACATCTGGGGCGCCCGGACTGCGAGAGGCGGGCCAATCCCTCGCACCCGTCGAGGGTGGGGGCTGGAACCCTTCCGAACGCGGGACTGGATTCACCAGATTCGGGGACTTTCCTTTGTGCTGGTCGATACCTGGCGTGAACCTGCGGACGGAACGGGAAGCCCCTACCCCGCCCCTCCGTTAGCCTCCCTTCCCCCACATCCTTTCCCACATTTGTAGGGCGGAACTGGTCCCTACAGCCCGGACGCGGCGCAGGGCAGCCCTGGCCGGTTCTTCTTTCCCTGCGCTCTGCCTTGCAGCTCTCCTGGGGTTCTCCGGGTCCCGACACCTTCTGTTTTCCGCCTGGCCCCCTTTCTTCCTTCATTCCTTTCTCCTTGGTCTTACTCCGTACCCTCCGTGTAGCAGTGTTTTAGTACCCAAAAGAGCCATCTCCGGGCGCAACAGCGGCGTGGGGGTATAGCTCAGTGGTAGAGCATTTGACTGCAGATCAAGAGGTCCCTGGTTCAAATCCGGGTGCCCCCTTCGTGGCTTTTCCTTCACCTTGAGATGAGCATTTCACGAATTGGATTTACTGTTGAATTGGATCCTAGGTTGAAAGAAAACCCAAAGTTGATTTACAAATGCCTTCCTCATTTTCCTAACCTTAGCAGAAAGCTTTCGATTTTGCTTTGTACTCAGCTGAAGGAGGAGGGCGTGCGCGCACAAATCAAGTTCAAAAGCTGCAGCTCCCTATTATCCGTGCCAGAATTGTCACTATCTCTGCGGCCGCCGCCAGCAGCCTCAAGTGTGTCAGGCAGTTCGAGGCGCCCGGGTCGGAGGACAGGATTACTCCCCCAACTTGGCTTTCCGTTTCCGATGGGGGAGGTGGATGGTCAAAAGAGGGAAACCCGCAAACACAACCTTTCCCCAACTTCAACTTTCTTTCTTAAGTCAGGTGTCATGGACCTGCTGTATTCACCCCTCCCTATTGTTCGTGACACAGGCAGAGGGAACGCGCTTCAAGAATGTTAAAACGGCGAATGCACACCCACCGGCTCATTTTAATTTACAAAAATAAAGTTACATCCGGATGCAAACAGATATATACCGATGCGGTGACTCTCAAACTCCAGCGTGCGCCAGAATTACCAGAAGACCTGGTTGAGTCCCGTTTCTGAGCCTGGAGGGGAACTTCAAAGAATTTGCATTTGTAACCAGTTCCTGGGGGCTCCCGCCGCTGGGGGTCAGGGGCCACACTTTGAAAACCACTGAACTAGCACTAGGAGGCAATGGAGTTTCACAACCTGAAGGTAGGCCAGATATCTCCGTTGGCTTCCTGACTGACAGTTACCATTGTTGGGTCAGGGGGGAACGATGTGTGAAAGCAGCAAGGGCGGCCCCCTTGACTAGGTTTTGCCCAAAAAAAGGAAAAATAAAGGAGAAAGGGAGAGACATGCTGCCTGGGTCAGGGGGCAGCTGTGATATTTTAAACCCGGAATCTGATTGAGTCATCCTTGGGAGCCCCTGGGGAATCCTCCCCCGCATTTTTCCCCATGGCTCTCATAACTGTGAGAGGCGTTAAAAGCCAGGACATGGAGACTGAGCAGAGCCCAATCCCAAGGAATAGCCAGCTTTTCACCCCTTTTCTGGACACCAGGCCTCAGGCTTACCACCTGCACTTTTGTCAGACCAAAGCCCACCCTTTGAATAATATAAAGAAGGAGAAAACCATATACTTTTGACCTGTCTTCTGTCTGTGCTAGGACTTAAACTTCTCAAGCACATAAATAAACCTTCTGAATGTGGATTCTGTTCTCCTAGTCTCCTCCGTCAGAATATGAATAAGGCTAAGTAATATTAACTCCCCCACCGGCCACTCCACTGTTACCACCCCCCCCCCCCAAAAACCAACCTGTAATTAACTTTAAACCAATAGATCTCAGTCTCAGAGATGAAAATAGTCTGATCCCATCTTTCACCCACAAGTGGGCTTCTTGCCACTGCGTTGAGTTATATCCTAAGACTGGACAGAGTAATAATCACTATTCAACCTCTGGGATGTTAACTGCTTGCTTCTCAGGTACAAGGAAGCGGTACCTGCTAGGTGAAATCAGCCAAGTGGAAGAGACGGGGATTCCAAAGAGTTTTGCATTCAGAACCTGCAGATACTGGGGTCACACCTGAACAACATTGGGGTCACACCTGAACAACTATGAAAAACAGTAAAGTAACCAAGGGGGCACCCGGATTTGAACCGGGGACCTCTTGATCTGCAGTCAAATGCTCTGCCACTGAGCTATACCCCCTCTGCTGGCAAGGACTTGTTAAATACTCTTTACTGCAATCCTAAATTTTTCATCTTGAAAATTCTTTGTTGGAAGTTTGTTTCTTCCTGCTAGGAAATACTGAATTTTCCAGTAAGGAGGAACAAAACTAAAATACCAATTGAAGATGTGACATTTTGAAAACATGTGAAGTCAGGTACCAATCTGCCTTTTCCAAAACAGACTCCATCTCTTTACCCAAAGAAGTCAGAAAACAATCTTTTGCAAAACTGGATAGGGAATCCTTTTCCCTGGTCTCTCTAAGAAGAATACAAATACCAGCTAGCAGGACATCACTGGGAGACGTCCCCTGGCTATACTTTCTAGTGGTCTCTCTCTCTTTTTATGGAGCAACTACTCCCCTTTAGGTGCAGAATATATTTTCCGTTCTCACTCACACCGAATTAAAAATCTAGTGAAGACAAACCAGAAACTAGAGAGTTAGGATCTGAAAGACATGAAAGGGACACTTGGGTACCTGGGAAGACATGCTTTCTAAGTAGCGAGAATGACTAATGCCATGTCCCTAGAGCCAGAGTGGGAGGAGAGGTGGACAAGGGAAGGATAATTCTAAAGAGCTGGACAGGTAGCCAGGGCCAGTGAGGGCCTTTTAACCCAAGGTAAGGAGTTTGGATTTTATTCCAAATGGATGGAAAGGCAGCCATTGGGCGGTTTTAAGTGGGGATTTGAAATCATCACCCACACTTCTGAGGGCAGGATGTATAGGGATCCAAGAATGGACATAGAAAATACATGCAATGAAATATTACGATGCCTTGAAAAAGCAGGAAATTTTGCAGTATTTGATGACATGGGACGTTATGCTAAGTGAAATGAGCCAACCACAGAAGGACAAACACTGAATAATTCACCTAGATGAGGTATCTAAAACAGTCAAACTCATAGAAGCAGAGAGTAGAATGGTGGTGGCCAGGGATGAGGAAAGAAATACGGGGAGTTGCTAAGCAATGGGTATGAAGTCTCAGGTATACAAGAGGAGTAAGTTCTAGAGCTCTGCTCTACAATATTGTGCCTATAGTTAACAATATTGTATTGTACACTTAAAAGTCTGCAAAGGGGCATCTGGGTGGCTCAGTGGTTGAGCGTCCGGCTCTTGGTTCCATTTCTGCTCAGGTCATGATCTCAGGGTCGCGAGATTGAGCCCCACCTCAGAGTCTGTGCTCAGAACAGAGTTTGCTTGAGATTCTCTGGCTCTCCCTCTCCGCCTCCCCCTGCTTGCTGACACCTATGCACACACACACACACACTCTCTCTCTCTCTCTCTCAAATAAATAAACAAACAAATAAAATCTTTAAAAAATCCGTGAAGAGGGTAAATCTCATGTTAAGTGTTCTTACCACAAAGGAGAAGAAGAAGATGGACACGGAGAGACAGGTTAGGATTCTCTTACAGTAGTGGAGGTGAGAGACAGTGATGGTGTCTTAGACTAACTACAATAGTGTGCTTACTTCCTATTGCCGCTGTAACCAACCATCACAAACTTATTTCCTTAAAACAACACAAAAATATTATCTTACACTTCCGGAGGTCAGAATTCCAAGATCAAATTTACGGGGCTAAACTCAAGGTGTTGACGTGTCTATATTCTTTTGGAGGCTTTAGGAGAGTCTCAGTTCCCTTAGCTTTCGCAGCTTCCAGAAGTCACCGGCATTTCTGGGTTCATGGCCCCTTCCTCCATGTCCAAAGCCAGGGTAGTATCTTCTCGCCCTCTGATCTCCGCCACATCCATCCTTACATCTTCTCTCTGTCTCTGACTCTAATCCTCCTGCTTCTCTTTTAGAAGGACCCTTATGATTCCATTGAGCTTATCCACATTGCCCAGAATAATCTCCCCAACTCAAGATTCTTAACTGCAACCACATCTGTCTTTTATAAGCTAACAGATGCACAAGGGGTTTGGGACATGGACATATCTGGAGAGTCATTATTTAGCCTACTGCCATGGGAACAGCAGAGCTGGAGAGGAGTGTGGGCCTCCAAATGGGCCACGGAAGGAGAGTTACATGCTTCCTCCACTTTGGATGGCTTGAGGAAGAAGAGCAAAAGAGAAGAATCAAGAGTGACTCTTCTTTTTTGTCTTCCCCATCTGGGTGCATGGTGGTGTGGTTTCCTGAGATAAAGAACACCGGGAAAGGAGTAAGCTTAGAGGGGAAGAAAAAATTAAGTTTCTTTTTAAAACTCTTACACACAAAGTAAGACAGTATAGCGCCCTGCCCTCATGGACTTCACATGCTCAAATGGCTCCACGTGTTAAGGATGAGATGCCCCATAGATATCGAAGAGGGGATGGTAAGCATGCAGTTGAAGACCCAGTGAATTCTGGGGACCAGGGAGAGGTCTGGACTGGAAATGTAATTCGGTGAGTTGTCAGTATACAGTGGAGAGTTGAGGAAGGAGGAAGTCAATCCCAGAAGTGTGCTAGACTTGGCTCATGCTGCTTCTGAGAACTGATGACTGGATTTTCAGGAATTTTAAAAGCCAGTTGACTTCCTTGTGGTAGCTTGAAATTGGCAGGTGGAAATATTTGCACCGCGGGAATTAGCAAATGCTATAAACCAGTTCCTTTGAAGCCAGTTGTTAGCCATTTACCAGCACACCACTGTTTCTGACTGATTCTGATTTTCTCCAAAATGGAAGAAAGAGGCCAGCTCTTCAGCGAAGCGAGTGAAGAGAGATAAGATGTGGGAGGTTGGAGACAGGAGAAAGTATGTGAAATAGACATTTTGGAGACTGAGAACGTGAACCTAGTCAGCCAGTGGTGTAGGAATACTAGACGGGGAATCCTAGCCTTTTTGAGATTGATGAGTTGATGCAGGCCTTGTGAGCTCTTCTCCAACAAAATTCAGCGGCTTGAGTGCTAGCTAGGTGTAATGTGATGGTTGAGTTTAGTCAGGACTGGTTTGGTTTGGCAAGTACCAGCAAGGGCTTATAATGAACCAGGCAACAGTGCCAGCTACTCTGGGAAATCAAGGAGGAATGCAAAGTGATCCCTGCCCTCAAGGAACTTACAATCCAGTTGGAGAACCAAGATACGTACTCCGGGGTGGGGGGATTGGGAGGTGGGGGGGGGATTGCTGACAGTCAGGAAGGGAAATGTCAAGTAGCAGAACTGCAGAGATAGGTCAATGATGTTGAAAGAAATGAAGTCACTGGCTTTCTTAAAAACGGGTAGCGAGAAAGAAAAAATGTGCAGGCGACCACAGCTGTACAAAGCAACGGAAGGGCTTTCTGATGTAGGGGAAACCTGTTGATGTTTTAAGAAACCAAGGGAGAGGAAGTGACTGAAGAAGATACGGAGAATGGGGACAAGAGAGGCTCTTCTGGTACAGGAGCAGGGAGGGTCTGAAGAAGAACAGGAGAGGCATTTCCTCTTTTGCACAAAGCACTGGACTGGGGATTTAGGACAGCTTGGGATGCAGGCAATGCACGGAAGAATTCCCAGACGCCAGAGGTAAGAAAAGCCTATAGCTGATGGAAAGAGGGAATCCCATCTACACGCAACTACGTAGAACCTTCAAGCCTGGGTCAGAGCAGGCCTCACCTTCCTCCCCTGCCATTTGGATCCAGAATGGCTCTGAAATCTCATTTTGGTTCTTTGCATCACCCCCAGGAAACCTGAAACAGTCAATGACAGGTACTAAACTATTATAATCACTGGAGGACTGGTCAGCAAACACTACAATTAAAGTATAATCCCTCTCTCTCCAGCAGAGGGGGTATAGCTCAGGGGTAGAGCATTTGACTGCAGATCAAGAGGTCCCCGGTTCAAATCCGGGTGCCCCCTAATGTCTTCACTTTTAAGCCTTACCACCAGAAGAGGAGAGAAAAGAGATGCAATACTAACCAAGCAGGCATCCTCCTGTCCATTCTGCAGTGCTCTGTGAGTACAGAAAGTAATAAGCTGCAGCACCAAGGATTCCAGATTCTAATACCTGAGTCAACGTGAAAACAGAGCAGTTACTCTATAAAGTGCGAATGTCTGCAGTCATCCCAGGGTTCTCCATCGAGGTCAGTGGTTCCCAAATGGTCTGGAGGGATTTCTTCTGGGGGTCTCTGAGACCCTTTGTAGCAAGAGAAAAGCTAGTTTTATAAGACTACATGATCTGTTTCTTGTTTTTTCATGAGTACACAGTAGAGTTTTCCTAAGGCTGCCACAGTGTGTACTATCACGACAGATTAAGTGTGGGAACATGAAAATCCAGGTGCCTTCCATTAAGCCAGACATTAAAGGGATCTCCAAAAGCATATAAAGCAAAGTCACTCTTCTCATTAAATTATTTTTGTTTGGAAACATGTATTTTTCATGTTAAGATGGTATGTATTTTTTAATAGGCAGTGGACTTATTATCCTCAGTGAATTAACAAATGCATAAACATTTCACGGTATGTTTGTTTTTTTAAGGATTTTATTTATTTATTTATTTGACAGAGATCACAAGTAGGCAGAGAGGCAGGCAGAGAGAGAAGGGGAAGCAGGATCCCTGCTGAGCAGAGAGCTGGATGCGGGGCTCCATCCTAGGACCCTGAGATCATGACCTGAGCTGAAGGCAGAGGCTTTAACCCACTGAGCCACCCAGGCGCCCCAACATTTCACAGTTTTCATGGCTAGTCTGGTCAATGTCAGTAGATACAATCTACATAAACAAAAACTCTTTGGGGTCCTCAATAATTTAAGAATAATTTAAGAATGTTAAGGGGTCTTCAGATGAAAATTTGAGAACCACTACTCTTTTTTTTTTAAAGATTTTATTTATTTACTTGACAGACAGAGATCACAAGTAGGCAGAGAGAGAGGGAAGCAGGCTCCCCACTGAGGAGCAGGATCCTGAGGTCATGACCTGAGCCAAAGGCAGAGGTTTAACCCACTGAGCTACCCAGGCACCCTGAGAGCTACTGCTCTTAAGTAAAGAGATGGCTCAGGGGAGAGCATCCTGGGGTTGCAAAATGGCGCAGGGAAGACATGACATTTGAGTACAACGTTGAAGAACAGACGAATAAAGCAAGAGCCCTGAAATCCTAAGCAATTTGGTGATTCTGGAGAATGAAGTGTAAGAGGAAAGGTGATTGAAGATGAGGCCAGAGAGAAAGTAAGCCATTTCAGGAGGAGATGCCCATACTGTGCTAAGGAGCTTGGACTTTATTCTTCACGCACTAGAAGGCCAGCACGGGGTTTTAAGCAATGGAATGTTACGGTCAGACACTGGTGGTAGCACCAACTGAGAAGACTAATACAGGGGAACCTGGCTGGCTCAGTTGGTAGAGAATACAATCATTGATCTTGGGGTTGTGAGTTTGAGCCCCGTGTGGGGCCCATTGTTTACTTTAAAAAGTAAAAAAAAGAAGAAGAAAAATGAATACAGTCAGAAGAGCAGATTTCCTGGCAAAATGAGGATTTCTGTTTTGGACATGCCAGGTTTGAAGTGCCTGTGGGGTGGAGGTTTCCCAATCACCATTTCCATACATTAGTGAGAGCTACGTGGAAATGTCTGGGCTGGAGATATAGACAGGTGAGTGGTTAGCATAGACACAACTGAAGCCATCTGGTTGGACGTGATCACCCAGGGGAATACAGGAGGAAAGAGCATAGTGGCTTAGAGACTGTGCTTGGGAATCAGCCAGATGTGGAGTGGCATTCCAGCTCTGCCTTGCACAACCTGGGTGATCTTGGACACATGACTTCACCTTTTCATTTCTCCATTTTCTTATTGGTGAAATGAGAATAATAATAATACCTACATCACAGGTTTGTTGGGGGGATCCAAGAAGTCACATTCTGGTAAAATGTTTAACTCAATGACTAGGACTCAGTAACATTCCATAAATAGTAACTTCTATTGTTTTTTTTAAATATTCTTATTTATTTATTTGACAGACAGAGATCACAAGTAGGCAGAGAGGCAGGCAAAGAGAGAGATGGGGAAGCAGGCTCCCTGGTGAGCAGAGAGCCCGATGCAGGGCTCGATTCCAGGATCCTGAAATCATGACCTGAGCCAAAGGCAGAGGCTTTAACCCACTGAGCCACCCAGGTACCCTGTGACTTCTATTATTAGCAGCATCATGGAAAATATGAGTGAAGAGTGTTAAGAAGGTGGGAATGGTCCCAGCATGGAATGCTGTGGAGGTCAAGTAAGACACTTGGATTTTGAAAATGAGTAGGTCACGGTGACCTTTCTAGTAAAATTTTTCAATATATATCATTTCTAGTATAATTTCAGTCATATAGTGGGGACATAAGCTACAGAGAAGGAATGTGTGCATGCAGGAAATAAGGAAGTAGAGACCAATGATTTCCCACTGAAATGACCAAAAAAACAATAGCATTGGAAGGATGGGCAGCCAATAAGAGCGCTGTAGGGAACATTTTTAACACCAAAAAAGATGAAAGAAGATAATTCCAGAATAATAAGCAGTCCTTTAAATTGAGCAAATGTAGCTTTATAAGAAATGCTGTATTTTCCAAATATTTCTAATTTTGCCATAAGCGAATGAAAACTTCTTCATGAAAGGATGTTGACATATGGAGATGATCAAGATTGATTTCTTCATTTGTTCAGCAACAATTCAACATGTATTTATTGAGCAAGGCCCCATGCTAAGAGCTAGGGATATACTTTTTTTTTTTTTTTTGACAGACAGAGATCACAAGCAGGCAGAGAGGCAAGCAGAGAGAGAGGAAGAGAAGCAGGCTCCCCACTGAGCAGAGAGCCCAATGTGGGGCTTGATCCCAGGACCCCGGGATCACGACCTGAGCCGAAGGCAGAGGCTTTAACCCACTGAGCCCTCCAGGCGCCCCCAGGGATATACTTTTGAACAAAAAGGATGTGGACCCAACCTTTATGAAGCATATAGACTAGTTATAGACTATTTGGAGGGGGGGGGTGTAATTCAACAATCTTCAAATATATATATTTATGAATTGTAATAAGTAGTACGAAAGATATGAAATAAAAATGCAGCATGTTAAGACTTATGACCTAGAAAGAGAGTCAGGGCAGATTTCCCTAAGAGAAAGTTAAGCTGAAATCTAAAAAATCAGTAGACATGTTGTACATGACGAGGGTAGGCAGGGTAGAGTACTCCAAGCATGTGTGAGGCCTGTGGGTAGTCAGGAGTATGGGCACCATGCTAAGAAAAGTCAACGAAAAAGTTAACTCACGGGGTGCCTGGGTGGTTCGGCGGGTTAAGCCTCTGCCTTTGGGTCTGGTCATGATCTCAGGGTCCTAGGATTGAGCCCCACATCAGGCTCTCCTCTCAGCAGGGAGTCTTCTCCCCCACCCCATCACCTCGCTTTCTCTGACTGCCTCTCTGCCTGCTTGTGATCTCTGTCAAATAAATAAAATCTTAAAAAAAAAAAAAAGCTCATGAGAACAAGAGCAAATGTAGTGTAAGGCAAGGCTGACAAGAATAGGGCAATATCAGATCAGGGCCTAGCAGGCCATGATATGGATTTTAACCTTGATTCTATGAGCCCTAGAACCACTGGAGGATTTTCAGGAGGGCAACATTGTGATGTTTGTATTTCAGAAAAATTATTCCTGGCCATTGTAGGAATAGTCAGTGGGTAGAGGGAGAAACAGAGGTCAGGAGGTATGCTAGGAGGCTTCTGAAGTAGCTTAGGTAAGACATGGACCAGGGCAGTACTAGAGGAAATAGAAGTGGATAGATATGACAGGCTTTTTATTTTTTAAGTAATCTCCATGCCCAATATGGGACTCAAACTCACAACCCTGAGATCAAGAGTCACATCTCTACCCGCTGAGCCGGCCAGGCACCCTCATAATGTTTAGGAGACAAACTGAAAAGAACTTGGACAAGTAGCTCCAATGGGACACCTGGATGGATGGCAGTTCCATTTACCAAGAGAGACTAATTTGGTAAAGAAATCACACATGGAATTTGGTGGAGAAGTGAAGGAGCGTGAAAAATTGGTAGCTAGAGAAGCTGGCGGGATCAAGTGAAGGCATGTTAAGAGTGGTAAGGGAGATTGATAAATGTACAGATTTATAGACTTCTTAATGTTGAAGTGCCCCAGAGCTTAGCTCATGGTCTTTATTTGCCCTTACTTCTTCTTTTCTTTTATAAATTTTTTATTTTTTTATTTTTAAAAAATATTTTCAGGTTTTTTTTCTTGCATTTTTAAAAAAGATTATTTATTTATTTGTCAGAAAGAGAGAAAAAGCGAGTGAGCACAAGCGGGGAGAGCGACAGGCAGAGGGAGAAGCAGGCTCCTCACTGAGCGGGGAGCCTGATGTAGGACTCGATCCCAGAATCCTGGGATCATGACCGGAGCCAAAGGCAGTCGCTTAATCGACTGAGCCACCCAGGCATCCCCAGATTTTTTTTTCAAGATTTTTTTTAAAAATTTACTTATTTGGGGCGCCTGAGTGGCTCAGTGGGTTAAGCCTCTGCCTTCAGTCATGATCTCAGGGTCCTAGGATCGAGCCCCACATCGGGCTCTCTGCTCAGCAGGGAGCCAGCTTCCTCCTCTCTCTCTCTGCCTGCCTCTCTGCCTACTTGTGATCTCTATCTGTCAAATAAATAAATAAAATCTTTTTTTTTAATTTACTTATTTGACACACAGAGAGAGATCACAAGTAGGCAGAGAGGGTCCTGGGATCGAGCTCCGCATCAGGCTCTCTGCTCAGCAGGGGCCTGCTTCCCCACCCCGCCCCTGCCTGTCTCTCTGCCTACCTGTGATCTCTGTCTGTCAACTAAATTAAGAAAATAAAAAACAGTATTAATACACATAACATATAAAATATGTTATTTGACTGTTTATGTTATTGGTAAGGCTTCTAGTCAAAGTAGGCTATTAATAGTTAAGTTTTAGGGGAGTCAAAAGTTATACATGGATTTTTAAAAAAAGATTTTATCTATCTGCTGGACAGAGAGAGACATGGTGAGAGAGGTAACACAAGGGGGCGCCTGGGTGGCTCAGTGGTTTAAGCCGCTGCCTTCGGCTCGGGTCATGATCTCAGGGTCCTGGGATCGAGTCCCACGTCTGGCTCTCTGCTCTGAAGGGAGCCTGCTTCCCTCTCACTCTCTCTGCCTGCCTCTCTGCCTACTTGTGATCTCTCTCTGTCAAATAAATAAATAAAATCTTTAAAAAAAAAAAAAAAAAAAAAAAAAAAAAAAAAAAAAGAGAGGTAACACAAGCAGGGGAAGTGGGAGAGGGAAAAGCAGGCTTTTTGCTGAGCAGGAGCCCAATGCAGGACTCAATCCCTAGACCCTGGGATCATGACCCAAGCTGAAGGCAAACGCTTAACGAATGAGCCATCCAGGTGCCCGTATACATGGATTTTTGCACGCACAGAGGGGTTGGTGCCCCTAACCCCAGAATTGTTCAAGGATCAACTGTACACCTATATACTGACAACTCCCAAATTTCTAGCCCCTTCTCTTCAGAACTCCAGGCTAATAGGTCCAATGTATTATTTGAATCTTGTTCGGTTGTCTTATAGACATTTAGCTACAGAAGCCGGCAGGGTCAAGTGAAGGCATGTTAAGAGTGGTAAGGGAGATTGATAAATGTACAGATTTATATACTTCTTAATGTTGAAGTGCCCCAGAGCTTAGCTTATGGTCTTTATTTGCCCTTACTTCTTCCTTTCTTTTATAAATTTTTGATTTTTTTATTTTTAAAAAATATTTTCAGGGTTTTTTTGTCTTTCTGTCCTGTTCTTTTTTTTTTTTCCTGTCCTGTTCTTAACCCCAAATCTCTTCCTTCCATAGTTTTCCCTATCCCAGTTGATGGCAATGACATCTTCAACTTGCTCAGACCTAAAGCCTTGGAGACATTTGACTCCTTCCTTTTTTTCCACACCTTGCCTTTTGTTGGCTCTACTTCCAAAACATATCCAGAATCTGACCACATCACATTACCTCTCCTGCTACCACTGTAGTCCGAATCATCTTCATTTCTTTCCTGGGTATTGCAAGAGCTTCCTAACACATCTCCTTATTTGTAACTTTGCATCCTCTCCCACACTCTAGTCTCAATTAGAGTGACCCTTCTGATATATTAGATCATGTCCCTCTGCTTACCATGGGGCAACAGTTCTCCATTCCAGTCCCAAAATGCTGAAGTCCATAGTGGTGTACAAAGCCATATACAATCTCATTCCATTACCTCTGACCTTCTCTCCTACGACTCTTCCCTTCACTTACTCTGTCTGGTCACATTCACTTCCTTGCTGGTCTTCATATAGTTTAGGCACACTTCTGCCTTGGGCCCATTCATTGGCTGATGACTCTCTCCCCTGTTCTTCCCAGGCATTCATATTGCTAACTCCTTCACCTAAAGTCTTCACTTTAATATCAACTTCGTCCATGAAGCCCACCGTGACCGTATTGTTTCAAATTGCAGTTTGCCCCTATTCTACTTCCTGATACCTGATACTTGTACTTTTCCATAGTACACATCATCATCTTACATGATACACTGCAGTTATTGTATCTATTTAGTGCGGAATATCCACTATCACTGCCACCCTTGCAGAATCCTTAAGGGCAGAATGTTGAACTGGCGTTTTTCCCTGATGCAGTCTAATATATACCCATGACGGTACCTGGCATAAAGTAGGCGCTCAATAAATGTTTGAATGAATGCATCCGCAAAAGCAAAGATGCCAGAAGAGGAGGTTGAAGCTGTGAAAGGGGTAACTGATAAACCAAGATATCTGAAATACAAATGAGTCTGGGACCAAACATACATAAATGGAATTATCTGTAGTGCTAGAATGGCACTTACTCAAAACCACATCCTTTTTGGGGGTGGGGGTGGGGGTGGGGGTGTTGATTTTTATTCTTTATCTTTTTTTAACGCAATTTTTTTTTCAATACCACATCCTAAAGATACCATTTAGAGCTCTTTCTCTAAGAAAAAGCTTAGAGTACCCTAAGTACTCTAGTTCGGTACCCCACTCTCTTGTGTTCTTTGGGGCTCCTACACAGGCCCTTTTAATCATTTCTGCATTTCGAGTGTCCAGCGAAGTTCCTGACACATACTACGTGCTCAGTAGACGTTGTTGGGTAAATTAACCAATGTTTCTGTATCCCCAACAACTTTAGCGCTCGTAAAGAAGAGACACCGGGCGTCATTCTCTCCAGCAGCCCTCAACACCCACATCTCCCACTTCCCACGGAGAACTCAATCTGACGTCCACAACTTATTACATGATAAGACAGCGTCCTTGCGGAGGGCGGGGCGGAAGGGGGAAGAGGAGGATTGCGCAAACTCCGGGTCACGTGACGAGACTGGGCGGGGCATCAAAGTTCATATCCCAGAATCCTTTGCACCTACTTCCTTTTTGTTCCTTTCCGGCGTTCAAGATGTCGAAGCGAGGTGAGGGTTTGACTTTTGAGTATCCTTTGCCATCTGTCGCGAGGTGACTGCTGGCCTCTCCCAGCGCAGTGGTCATGGGCAGCTGGGGCGCTTTGCTCTTCTCTGGGGCGGAGAGGGAGAGGAGGGCGCCGTGAGAGCGCTGGAAGGGCCGCCGAAAGTGGCGGCGGGGCTGTGCTTGGAGAGTTGAGTTGGCAGGATCCGGACAGGAGTGTAGACCAAACCGACGGGATCCCTCTGCGCCTAGCACTCCAGTAATGGTGTTGAAGTGAGACTGGCTGAGGGCCCAGAGTGGACGACTTGTGCGATCTCCCGCCTTGCAGGGAGAACTACGTGGTGCAAAAGGTGGAGTGAGGGTTGAGTAGCTCAGGCCCCTTAACCGTAACGTAAGGGCGGTAACAGTGAGGAATTGGCTGTTTGCTATGGGGAACCGGGTGGCTCGTGGGGAGGGGTAGGCGGAGTCCCAGAGAGAGGGACTGGAGGATACCGTTGCCCAAAGCATGTGCGAGTGTGAGGGGAAACTCGGAACCATGGCTAGTCAGTGACCCCTATCCTGTTTTCCCTCTTACCCACAGGACGTGGTGGGTCCTCCGGTGCTAAATTCCGGATTTCCCTGGGTCTTCCGGTGGGCGCCGTGATCAACTGTGCTGACAACACAGGTGAGACCTTCCGCTGCAATCTGCCAGGCTCCCCCTTTTAAAAGCACTCGTTGGGCCTTGACTAATGACCCACTGAGCCGTCAAGAAAGGGCAGAGTAAAAACACTGCTTTTGGGTGAAGCAGCAGCGTGCTGTGTTGTTTTGCTTCAATCGGTGGTGTGACAAGGTGTTCCGCCTCGGTTGGGGGATACTAACCGGGAGCGTGAGCTGAAGGAGAGGCTCTGGAAATGCCTGGGAAACGTTACACAGGCAAAAAAAAAAAAAAAAAATCACTTGTTTACATTCTCAATAGGAGCCAAAAATCTATATATCATCTCTGTGAAGGGGATCAAGGGACGATTGAACAGACTTCCTGCTGCGGGTGTGGGTGACATGGTGATGGCCACAGTGAAGAAAGGCAAACCAGAGCTCAGAAAGAAGGGTGAGTAGAAACACTGAATCTTCCTTGACTGGTGAACAGTTGAAGGGTTTTTCCCTTTATTGGGAAATGGAATCATAATTTTACCATTCTGAAGGCTTAATTTCCTTTGAGGGGCAGTGCAATCGAAGTTCTGCTTTTGCTGTCTTACAGACTGTGCTCTCCCCTACCTGGTCTTGCTGTATTTGTTTCCTTTTTTGAGTAATCTCTAAGTCCAAGGAGGGACTTGAGCTCATTACCCTGAGATCAAGAGTCGCATGTTCTACTGACTGGTCCACCAAGCACCCCAGTAAATGTTGTTTTTTTGTGGTTTTTTGTTTGTTTGTTTGTTTTTGGTAGGCATTTAGAGCTTAACCAGGTGTCAGGCAAGTTTCCTTTTCTGGAACTACTGGTTTGAAGGGGAAGAATGATCCTTGAATACTTTCTCAAGTGGTTGTTAGATTCCGGTAATATACGGAGCATGTAGAGCATTTGGCTTGTGACCTAACACTTTGTAAGTACAGAAAAACATACACTTCCTGATTTAAGGGGAAAAAAATTAAGTCTTCATTTGTTTATTCGATAGAGAGAGCACAAGTCGGGGGAGTAGCAGGCAGAGGCAGACAGAGAAGCAGGCTCCCTGCCAAGAAAGGAGCTGGATGTGGGCCTCTATCCAGAGACCCTGACATTGGGACCCAAACTAAAGGGAGCAGCTTAAACCACTCAGGCGTCCCTAAGAATGGTTTTTGTTTGTTTTTATAGAGGAGATTAACTCAAAATTGTGACTTGTCAAAAGTTAAGCATGGTTGATTCCAAATGTCTTCTGGTAGAAACTAAAATAGGGAGCTCCTCATTGCTTAATCCCCCTAGGTGTATGAGTTGATGGGGAGGGTTTCGGGCATTTTGACTTTGTCTGGCTTTAGAGCTCCTGATAACTGCGTGCACTAAACTTCAGCTCCTGAACTTCCCTCCTGTACCTGAGTAGTCTGTCTCTGATCTAGGATATCTTGCTCTTCTGAGAAGTCCTAGCCATCTCTTGATGGACAGTGCAAATACAGGTCTTGGCTACATACTGCAGTCACTGCTTGTAGGCCTGTACAAGCACCTCTCCCACCCCCTGATGATTTGGTGGGGGTGGTCAGAAATCTTTGTTTACATTTAATATCGACTTGAGGGCGTGGAGTACCAAGCATTGTGGTTAAGCACTGATTAATCGATGTGTAGATTGGGATCTGCGTGCAACTGGACAGGCTTTCCTCTTAGAACACTTGCTGGGTCTGGTCTATGGCCTGGGAAGCTGTCAGAGAAGGGCAGAGCAATCCACTGTCACTGTTGGTGAGATGGCAGCAGGGTGTGTTGTTGGTCTCAATCAGGTTGTTGTGGGACAGACCAGAGAACACTTTATAGTTTTAAAAATAGTGAATTGCCAGCTCTTAATTAATCTTACATGTCCTTGTTTCTGCTGAATAAATACGTTCCCTCACCTTAGACTTCCATATAACAGAAATGTGGAAAGGAGCAATTCTGGAAGTCCAGAGTCTTGGATTTGTGTGTGGCCATATTCATCTGCTAGATTGGTCATTTGTGAGAATTTAAATGGTTATGAGTAAGGGCTCCTGGCTGGCTCAGTTGTTAGAGCATGTGACTCTTGATCTCCCAAGTCATGAGTTCAGGTCCCACATTGGGCATAGAGTTTACATTTAAAAAAATTTTTTTTTTTTTTTTTTTTTTTTTTTTTTTTTTTTTGGTTAAAAAAATAAATGGTTATGAGTAGATGAGGGTCCCACAGAGAAGGCTCTCAGTAAATCTAGTTACCCCTCAATGTGTATTTCATTCTTAAAAACCTGATCAGGTACAACTGCCTGACTGGCTCAGTCAGTGGAGCATGCAGCTTGATCTCAGGTGGATCGTGAGTTTGAGCCCCATGTTGGGTGTGGAGATTGCTTTTAAGGGGAAAAAAAAACCCTGATCAGAGGCCATCTTACATATAGAAATAATAATGGCCTCAGGATAGCCAGGATCCCTGTCCTTGTTTTTAAAAAAAAAAGGAAAGAAAGAAAAATCCTGTATTTGCAGTGTCTGATTTTGAATGTGGAAATGTAACTGTTATCCCTATATTACAAAAGGATCACTTGAATGTCAGAAGTCTAAGTAACTTGTTCAGGGTCTCTAAGCTAATGATGGTCAAGGTTTGCATGCAGGTGATGTCTGACTTCAGTTCTTTTAAGTGCTGTAGATGAAAGTCTGGAAAGGGTTCATTTTAGTGCTGGTAGGTTTTTTTTTTTTCTTAAGTTTAACTTAAGACCCTGGAAAACAGTTCCTCAAAAGTTAAACATAATTTTTTTAAAAATTTTATTATTTGGCAGAGAGAGAAAGATCACAAATAGGCAGAGAGGCAGGCCGAGAGAGGGGGAAGCAGGCTCCTTGCTCTATCCAAGGACCCTGAGATCATGACTTGAGCTGAAGGCAGAGGCTTAACCCACTGAGCCACTGAGGCATCCCTAAACATGATTAATTACATAGGAAATAGAAATTAAATTTCTATTACCTAACCTTCAGACTTCCAAGAGATGACCACTGTTAATATTTTGGTGTGTGTCTGTGTTTTGTTGTTGTTGTTGTTGTTGTTTTAAAAGATTTTATTTTATTTATTTGAGAGTGAACAAGCATACAAGCCCAGGGAAGGGGCAGAGGGAGAAGCATACTCCCCACTGAGCAGGGAGCCTGATGTAGGGCTCAATCCCAGGACCCCAAGATCATGACCTGAGTCAAAGGCAGATGCTTAACCCACTGAGCCACCAGGTGCCCTGTCCTTTCTTTTTGAGTTGTGGGCAAAAAATTAGCTTGGAAATTACTGTTTGAATAGGACCACAGCCTTCCCGTAACTTGCTGCTTCACAGATGATTGTCCTACATATGAAAAATTACAGATATACATAATCATTTTTAAGTGATTCTGTTTTGTGTATTTGCCATGAAATACATAGGTTAATTCCAACTTTTTGCTCTAATACAACAACACATGTGCCCGCATTTGGGCATTTGAGAAAAGGTGTAGAGTGTGTGGTCAACATCTTGGATGTACTCCTGGGGTTTAAGGAGTGTGTAGACATACACACACACACACACACACACACCTTGTTGTAGGTGTTCTTTGGTTAAATTGGTGTGTAAATGAACTTCTTTTGTAAAATCTAACACGGTGCATATTTAATGCCAGTAAACTCGAAAAGCAGTAATTTTTAGATCAAGGTATGTACTTTCTTGGAGGTTTTTGATATATACTGGGATGGAATATTGCCTAATAAGTTCATTAATAGCTGGGCCTCTACTTCGTTCAAAAGGGGGTCCCATTTTGTGATACTAAGATCTTAACAGCCTCCACCTGTTGGGTGAAGTGGGAGCAAGTATAGAAGGTGCTTAGCAAGTTTCGTGCTAGTGTTGCTGATTGTTGTAAGAAGAGTACAGATTTATATTTGCAGGAAGTGCAGGCAGTTTTGCCTTGGAGTAAGGTTTTCCTTAAGGGGTGAGTGGTATTTGCACTGTCTCTCACACTTGCTTTTAGGAAATCAAAAGCAAATGGTGAGTCTACATTCTGTTGAAGTGTGAAATGTTGGGGAACTAGGTGAGATGTAAACTGCTTTCTTGTGGTGGCACTGGGACCTGACAGGTTAGTAACTACTGTCCTGTTTTCCCTCTTAGTACATCCAGCAGTGGTAATTCGACAACGAAAGTCATACCGGAGAAAAGATGGTGTGTTTCTCTATTTTGAAGATAATGCGGGGGTCATAGTAAACAATAAAGGTGAAATGAAAGGTAAGAAAGAAACCACATTGTTGCCTAAGTCTTCCAGATGGGATGATTTAACCTCTGGGTCTATCTGATCTTATCTGTCATCTCACTCTTTTTTTATGTAGGGTCTGCTATCACAGGACCAGTGGCAAAGGAGTGTGCAGACTTGTGGCCCAGGATTGCATCCAATGCTGGCAGCATTGCATGATTCTTTGGTGTAATTGTTTAAAAAAAAAATTAAAAATTATTTGCTCCCAATGTATGTCTTCCTGTTCTTTTCTGCCTGTCACTCTTGACAACCCCAAACCTTTTGTAAAATGAAATTACTTAGTGCAGTACTTGCATTTTGTGACTCTACAGAAACTTACGTGACTTTCCCATTTCTGCTGTAAAAACTTAGTAATTTGTGTTCAGAGTTCTTAAAGTAAATTGCAGGTAGTTACTGTTTGAGAGGTTACCCCAGGTAATTGCACTGCACTTAGTTTGAGATAAGGCATAGCAAATGGTCAGATGGTGGACATACACAGAGTTCACTGAGTGATGTGGAGAAGGCCCAGGTGTGTGTATTTGTGTGTACACTTGCAGTTACAGGTGTCCTTCCCATAAACCAGTGCATAAAGGACTGTATTTGTTTTGGGTTTTTTTTAAGATTTTTATATTATTTATTTGAGATCACAAGCAGGCAGAGAGAGGAGGAAGCAAGCTCCCTGCCAAGCAAAGAGCTGGATGCAGGGCTCGATCCCAGGACCCTGGGATCATGACCTGAGCCAAAGGCAGAGGCTTTAACCCAATGAGCCACCCAGGCGCCCCATAAAGAACTGTATTTGTAAAACCTAACACATGATTGCCATGTTAATTTGCTCTTGGGGAAGGCAGTTGAGTTACTAAAAGTATCTGCATGGTATGCTACCAAAACATTTTGATAGGATAGCTGTATGTACCTGCAAAACCCTAGTTTAGGAATGAAAGGTAATGTAATGAACCAGCACAGTGGGTGTAAACCTTGGCAAATTCCGCCTGAAAACATTGGACATCGTGCTTTTTTATTTATTTTTTTTTCTTTTTTTTCTTTTTTTTTTTTTCAATTAGCAATAATCGCGCCTCAGATAAACCTCATTGGCTACGATACTGCCACTGCGCAAAGCTTCTTTTTTTTTTTTTTTTTTTTTTTTTTACATTGTGCTTTTTTAAACCGTGAGAACTGATGTATGTGAAATTTGGAGTCTGATGAAAAAAATGAGCGCTCAGCAGGTTTGGGTCAATAGTCTGGCCTAAAGATGTTGGAACAGGCTTTTCAGCCTAAATTTGTGTTCACACATCTAGTATCTGAACATACTCTGCCTTATGTAATGTGTCGACCTGATGTTTTTTTTGTTTTTGTTTTGTTTTTTTAAGACAGAGCACGAGCTGTGGGAAGGGAGGGGGAGAAGCAGACCCCCTGAGCATGGAGCCCCACTGGGGGCTCTGTCCCAGGACCCTGGAATCATAACCTGAGCCTTAACAACCTGAGCCTTAACGACTGAGCCGAGCCACCCAGGTGACCCTGTTCTGTTTAAAGATTTTCTTAATTTTTTTTTTTTTAAGATTTATTTATTGGATAGACAGAGATTGCAACTAGTCAGAGAGGCAGGCAGGGAGAGAGAGGAGGAAGCAGGCTCCCTGCTGAGCAGAGAGCCCGATGTGGGACTCGATCTCAGGACCCTGGGATCATGACCTGAGCCGAAGGCAGAGGCTTTAACCCACTGAGCTACCCAGGCGCCCCAAGATTTTCTTAATTTTGATTTTATAACAGGAGGAGGAATGCTGGCTGTTGAAAATAATTGGGTGGGGAGAAATACTTTAAGCAGACTTAGTGGTAGGCCTGAATTCTTACTCTGGATCTGCCACTAAATGGATTTAGGGAATATCCCAGTGTTTCTGAGCTTCAACTTAAAATTACTAAAAATGAGAGTTGGAAGTAGATGGTCTCAACTCTTTCTGATCCATTCTGGGTACAAGCTTTTCAGCGGAGCAGAATTTGGGAAGTGTAGTATGGTGGGGAGGGGAAAGAGGAGGAGGAGGCTGCCCTGCCTGCACACACCACCTGAGTTTGGTAATACCCTCTCCAATCTCCAGTTGCTCTGGCTTGGTGTCTTAGTCACCCTTCTCCCCAGGGCCTTGAGAGCAACTTAACCGGGCAGCCCTAAGAGCCTACCCTGTTTAGACACAATACGGTTGTGTCATGGGAGTCTTTGACAACGTACCACCACGTAACAATGCGACTAATGCGCAGGGGAGACCCTGCCTTGTCCCTCCAGTCTCAGCAGAAAGGCCCTTGGGGGCTGCAGTGGTGGGGATGTCGCACTGCTGCGAGTGTCCTCTGCGGCTGGAGAAGAGCTTCATTTTGGATGGCGTGGCGGTGAGCTCTGTGGCCCGGGCCCATGAGCGCCTGAGGCCCAAGCTCTGGTCGGCGATTCCGCCCTACAACGCCCAGCAGGACTACCACGCCCACCGCTACTTTCAGAGCCGCGTGGTTCCGCCCATTCTGCGGAAAACCGAACAGGTTATTAGCGCGCAGATCCCACGAGCTAGCCCCGCAGAACTTGACCCTGATGGCGGCCCGATTTCCCAAATCCGGGTATCTTACCCCTAGGGAGGGCTCCCCGCTCCCACCCACCCTCGGCTTTCTTAAAGCCCAGAACTGGTGCAGGCAGGTGACAGGGACTGAGCTCTCTGAGCTCACGGAATCACTTTCCAGCCCTGCGTTTGAGAACGATCTCATTTTGGGTCTCTGCAAGCCTTAGGGAATGGGGCTGGAAGCCTGCCTCTTCCAAACCAGTTTCATTGTCCTTTTTGACGTCACGGACCCACCCTTTGGGGTTATCGCAATACCGCAGAATCTCTAAAAGCTCGAAAATCCTTGTGACAAGCAAACGAAACAAAGCAACGCCTGGAACCTCCAGGCGGGGCGTCCTCCTTTGGTGACGTCACAATGACAGAGGGACTCGCTCCATGAGACTTCGTGTGAGCTGGTGGGAACGAAACTTCCCAGACCTCTGCGGACCTTGCTTCTCTCTCCGGACCTTTCTTCTCTCCTGGCCTTTTCCCTTGTGGGTGCTGCCTCTCCTCCGGAGAGTCCTACCCGAGATGGGAGATCCTGTCAATGGATGGCTACAACTTTTTCCAACACTTTTGCCTCCAGTATTTGTGTACATTTGTCACAGTGGTATGTGGAGTGGACAGGTGGGGTTAATGGGGGTTGTTCTGAGAACAAATCTTGGGTTTTTGTCTTTTGTGTGTGTGTGCCTGTGTGTGGCCTTGGTGTTTGTGTGTGTGCCTGGGTGTGCATCGCATATGTGTGGACACATCTGTATGTCCCATGCCCATGCTGGAGTGTGTGTGGGCGCTCTACTTGCATAATTTTTATGACCAGAGGAACCAGAGTCTGAGAGGAAGAAAGAAAAACCTGAGTATTTAAAAGCTTGAAAATAATATGGTATGCACACTTTTGAAACTATGTTCCCTTTTATAAGGGTTTAATCATCACAGATGTTCACCAGTGAGTATTTTCATTTACATAAAGATAATGGCTTTTTGTTTTTGTTTTTAAGTAAACTGCCTCAAAGTGGTGCTTGAGCTCAAGACCCCAAGATCAAGAGTGGCATGCTCTGAGGACTGAGCCAGCCAGCTGCTCCATGATACTGTTTATTTTTAGAGTAAATTAGGCACCTGAGTGGCTCAGTCGGTTGAGCACCTGCCTTCAACTCAGGTCATGATCTTTGGGTCCTGGGATTGAGCTCAGTCTGCTTCTCCCCGTGCTCCCCTGCCCCCTGCTCGTTCTCTCAAATAAATAAAATCTTTTTTTTTTTTAAACATTTATTTGACAGAGACAGATCACAAGTAGATAGAGAGGCAGGCAGAGAGAGAGAGAGAGGGAAGCAGGCTCCCTGCTGAGCAGAGAGCCCTATGTGGGACTTGATCCCAGGACCCCGAGATCATGACCTGAGCCGAAGGCAGCGGCTTAACCCACTGAGCCACCCAGGCGCCCTCAAATAAATAAAATCTTAAAAAAAAAAATTAATCTTTACTATGCCAGACCCTTTATTTGTCCAAATCTTACAGCAACCCTCCTTTCACTGATGAGAAAATCGAGGTCCAGAAAAGCTGTGCCATTGGCCCAGGATCACACAGCTTGTTAGCGGCAGAGCTGGAATTGTAACCAGTCTGGCAGCAGACATTGAGCCTTGAACTGCCCGCCTACGCTGCCTCTCTCTGAGAGACAATGAGTCAATCTGTGTTTCATATTTAATCTGGCCTGGTGACCCCTAGTCTCTCTACCCCTGCAACAAACTCAAAGGGAGTTTTGAGTGTGCCCCTCTTAGCACGGTGGCTGACTGTCTTCTGTGTTTTCTCCCTCACTCTCAGGATCACGGCGGCACAGGAAGAGACGGCTGGATAGTGGATTATTTCCACATCTTTGGGGAAGGACAGAGATACCTGAACAGGAGGAACTGGGCTGGGGCAGGCAAGTGCCACCTGGCTTTCCAGCCTTGGCATGGACCCCCTGGAAGAGTGGTGTGCGGTCCCTGGTTCAGGGAGAGAAATCGGGCCACAGAGACCCTTGGCTTGGGGGGGATTCGGGGAGAGGCCTCAGGACTGCATCCCCAGCTTTGCTTCTCAGACGTGAGCCGATGGCATCACCATGCTCCTATGTAGTGCTAAGCTAACTGGCTGTAGGTCAGATGGTTTTTATGCCCACGCTCCCGCTGCGCTCCAGTTGGGCAAATCAGTGTAGGGAGGTGAAGTGACTGGCCAAGGAGGGCTTGGTAGGGATTGGAATTGCGCTCTTTCCAACTCTAAAGCCCATGCTCCCCTCCCTGCTCCCTGAACAGGCTGTGTCCTCCTTTTCCAGGCCCTGTTGAGCAACAGGAAAGGAAGGGTTGAGAGAGGTTTTTCTGACAGTGTGAACCCTCCTCCCACCCCAATTCTATCACCCTTTGGCCACTCTTTAGTCATGTGACCCTTTGTATCATTTGGCCAAATTGAGCTCATCCATTTTTTCCACATGGGTCAGAAGCAAGGGTGAAATGTTTTCAGGCTTCCTGGGAGCGAGGCAAGTTCAGCCAAGCCCAGAAGTTTTTGGCCTCTCCTGTCTAAGCACATAGCATTCACGCTCCTCCTGGGTGCTACTCCTGGTATACAGTTTGGTTTCCAGAAAGCTATCTGTCTCCTGGATTTTATCAACCCTTGGCTTTTAATCAAGAGGCTTGAGATGTTTGAAGATGGAGGGTTCAGCTGGGACATGGGGAGTACATTCTATACCAGCCCCGTGGGAGCAGGGGAAAAGCAAGAGGGGGCTGAATGGGGGCTCAGGCCTCTCTCTCTACCCCCCCCCCCAAGGGCATTCCCTCCAGCAGGTGACCGGCCATGACCACTACAATGCTGAACTGAAAACAATCAAGGGGTTCAACGGTCGGTTTGGCTATCGCCGGAACACACCAGCCCTCCGCCAGTACCCGTCTGTCTTTGGAGAGGTCACCCCATTCCCTCTCTTCTAATAGCATCTCTTCCCTTCCCACCCCTTGACCTGAATAGAAGACAGATGTTTAGATGAACTTTTAAGGCTATTGTTATTTAAGCAGTGATGTTATTTGTGCCTCTGAGTGTGTTTCTTTCCCGAGGTTGGGAGGGGGCGGGCTAGTTTCTCTACCTCAGCTTCTCTAGCCTTTGGAGAGGAGGTAGGAGGAGAGAGGGCATCCTCAGGCCTGCTCCCTTACACTCCATGCCCACCAGTGCCATGCTTGAAAGGAGGCCTCCGTTCCCCCCTGCCCCTGCCAGAAGAAGGACGACACTACACTGTATACCTTGGCCTCCACAGAGCTCTGCCCCGGGCAGCACCCAGGCTAGAAGCTGGCTATGTTTGCCCATCAAGAATGGAGTGGGCAGGTTGGTCCAAACAGATTGTGCTTGGTTGCCCTGAGAAGGATTTCCTGACTTTCCTAAGTCATCCCATCCAAAATAACTGACATCTTCCTTCTCCTTCCCATCCCACAGTCCATCAAGAGTCAGGGATTGAACAGGGGATATCTGGGGTTGCTTTTTAGCCTCTGGATTCTGACATAGTACTTCTGACACAGTACTTGTGGACATTTTCCCTGTTGGCGCTCAGTCAATTTCCTTCTCAGCTAGTTTCCGGGATGTCATTTTTCAAGTGTCCCCACCCAGTTTATTGGTGGCCAAGAGAAAAGCCAAAGCAGATGATGGATATAAAAGAAGGTGGAGCTTTAGAACACAAAGCTCGCGAGAGCTCTAGCGTGGGTGGAACCTGATGGTACTGAGTCACCTCAAGTGGACAAAGAAGAGAAGGACACTAGGGTGTGGGGGGTATAGCTCAGGGGTAGAGCATTTGACTGCAGATCAAGAGGTCCCTGGTTCAAATCCGGGTGCCCCCTTCCTCCTCCCTTTTTTTTTGCTTCCATTGAATAGAAGCAAGGAAATGCACTATACCTCTTAACTCCCAGCCAGAGTTACTAGAGAGGACAAGGAACTCTCAGCTCGTTCTTGTACTGAAACACTACTAGTTTCCCCTACATTTCAAATGACTCTTAGCTGAGATCCCTGGAGGACCCAGCTGGGCTTCAATGAAGCCAAAGTCCCTAAAGAAACTCTAAATCTAAAATTAGGTGTAGGGCACCTGGGTGGCTCAGTCATTGTCTGCCTTCAGCTCGGGTCATGATCCCAGGGTCCTGGGATCAAGTCCCACATCGGGCTCCCTGCTCTGCAGGAAGCCTGCGTCTCCCTCTCCCACTCCCCCTAGTTGTGTTCCCTCTCTTGCTGTGTCTCCATAAAATAAAATAAAATCTTTAAAAAAAAAATTAGGTGTGAGAGGGGGATCTGGGTGGCTCAGTTGGTTAAGCTTCTGCCTTTGGCTCAGGTCATGATCCCAGAGTCCTGGGATTGAGTCTGCTCAGTGGGAAGTCTGCTTCTCCCTCTCCCTCTGTCCCTCATCCCTGCTGTGCTCTCTCAAAACTCTTTAATAATGAAATAAAATAAAAAATTAGGTGTCAGAGCTATGAACCCAGATTTAGCAATCTGATGTATGAGAGTACAGATAAAGAGGTTCATACAACATGTATTTTTGAGAACTTAGTATAATACAAGGCAGCTGTGAATGAAAACCTGAAACCAGGCCCCTGTCCTCAGGGAGTTCTGTGTCCGATGGAAGTTGGCATGTTCACACACAGCAGTCAGGGGGAGACATTTGTTTGTAGCTCGAGGAAGAAATGTCTTTTTTAAATACCTACTCACCTTTTCTAGACTAATTTCTAACCGAAGTTTTCCTACAATTTGAAGGGACATGTCTGCCTGATCTGAAGAATTTATTATTTATGACACTGAGCAATTCTCTCTCTCGAAGGTTAGGGGCACTTTCTTCCCTCTTAGTACATTAAAAATTTTTTTTTTTTATTTTTAAAGATTTTATTTGAGAGAGAGAGAGAGAGAAGCAGATTCACTGCTTAACAGGGTGCAGGATAAGGACTTGATCAGAGGACCCTGAGATCATGACCCGAGCTGAAGGCAGACACCTAACGGACTGAGCCACCCAGGCGTGTCACTCTTCTTTGTAGTTTATGGTGCAAGTCAGGGTTCTTGGAATGGAATCGATATCCTCTCTGGCCAGGCAAAGCAGGAATGCAGGTATGGTGGACACTCGCAGAGCTGATAGAAGGTTGGAGAACCTAACTCACAAAGCACTTAACTATGAAGGGCGGCTGAGGAGGGAAATCCAGCTCAGGTCTCATCTCGGGAGCGTCCACCGCTGGTGCCACCAGCTCAGGGCACTCATCACCAGACCTGACTATTGCTCCAGGGGCACCTGCATCTCAAGGACAGTTCCTCCGCTTTCCCTATGCGAAGTGAAGGAGGCATCTGATTGGCTGAGGAGCCTTGGTCTGACGCTTGTGCAGTGTTCCACCAGGAAAGGGAGGGGGTCGCGTTGCCTCACCGCGTTTGAAGACCCAAGATACTCCCCCAGAACTGGAGGGGTGTTTGGGTGCAAAAATGTCCAGTTCTAGCTGTCGAGGATTTGCCCTCTCGCACCCCTTGGCTTCGCATTTGCTAAAATTAGATCAAAATGTTGTATTAAATCAGTTATGTCCACATTATCATGTTCATGATCCTGGAAATACTACTTAGAATTGGGTCTATATATACTACGATAGCATTGGTTTCTTGAAAACTTTTTTCCTCTGGAAGATGATTACCTCATTTTTTCACTTGTATATATTTTTTTTCTGTTCAATCCTTTAACAGCCTCGCGGCATAATTATTCCCCTGGTCCAAACTTTTCAAATGAATTTTTTCAAGGCAGTCTTCCCGACACCCTCCCTGCTTCCACTGCAGGCAGGCTGCTGAGACCTGTCACCCACCTGTTGCCTTGGGAATTCGTCTTCCCTCTCCTCGGTGTGGGATTCTCCGTTTCCGGAGCAACGTCTCCCTTTCTCTTAGTTTACCTCTTTATATGGTGAGGAATAACCCTGAGATGCTTCCTGAGAAAAAATATATGCCAGGTAAGATGCTTGAGTTCTGGAAGAGCTGAAACTACATTTTGTCTGAACACTTGAGAGATGGTTTGAGAACATAATTTTGGCTGAGAATTTTGTTTTCTTTTTTTTTTTTTTAAGATTTTATTTATTTGACAGAGAGAGAGAGATCACAAGTAGACAGAGAGGCAGGCAGAGAGAGAGGAGGAAGCAGGCTCCCTGCAGAGCAGAGAGCCCGATGCGGGGCCCGATCCCAGGACCCTGAGATCATGACCTGAGCCGAAGGCAGCAGCTTAATCCACTAAGCCACCCAGGCGCCCCAAGAATTTTGTTTTCAAAGTTTGAAAATCATGGTCTCCTAGCTTCTCTTGGTAAGTTTGGTGTCACTCTAATTCCTGTACGTGATCTGTTTCTCTCTGTGAAATCTTAGGTTCTTTGGTCCTTGTGTTCTGTTGGTTTTTTGGTTTTGTTTTTGTGTTTCATGACTTACTCGGTGATCTCTTCCAATCTAGAGATTCATAGCCTACCTTAAGTTTTATTATGTCTGATCATTTCTTCTCTGTCATTTGCTCACGCAAGGACTTATCTTTTCCCTCCTCCTGTTCATTTGTCTTTTTGTTGTACTTTCAAGATTTCCTCACACTATCTTTCCACGTAAAAAAAAAAAATTGTATTTACTTATTTATTCATGAGAGACAGAAGCAGAGGCAGAGGGAGAAGCAGGCTCCCTGCTGAGCAAGGAGCCTGATGCCAGCACTTGATCCCAGGACCCTGGGACCACAACCCGAGCCAAAGGCAGATGCCCAACCGAGTCTTTCCACTTTTTTATTGGGTTTTGAATTTCCATTTTCTCATGTGCCCCAATTGCTTTTTATTTTAAAAATTACATCCTGTTCTAGTTTTATGGATACCATTTTTTCCTCTTGTTTCTTTAAAATTGTGGTTGTTTCTGAAGTGTTCTAATCCAAGCGTTGCCTTTCCCCCCTTCTTTTTGCCACTGTTTCCTTTGGTTTTGGACTGGTGTCGAGGGCATTCACCAAAAAAGTGGACCTCCAATAGGTTAAGGCCATTGGAAGCTCTGTTCTTAGGGCTTGTGGACTGGTGAACTCCCTCGTGGGTTCTCCAACAGTGAGCTCGCCTTTTCATTTAGGAACTTCCCAATGTCTATATCTGTGGGTCACCGTCCTTCCTGACTCCTTGGGCCATTTAGTTTCTCCATAGGAAACTGCTGAGATCTGGAGTGCTGGGTGGCTCAGTCGTTAACAGTCTGCCTTCAGCTCAGGTTACGATCCCGGGGTCTTGGGATCAAGTCCCGTGAGTCCTGCCAAATCCCGCATCAGGCTCCTTGCTCAGCGGGGAGCCTGCTTCTCCCTCTCCCACTCCTCCTGCTTATGTTCCCTCTCTTGCTGTGTGTGTCTCTTTCTGTCAAATAAATAAATAAAATCTGTGAAAAAAAGCAAACAAACCCTGAGGCCCACTGCCTGGGATATCTCCTTGATGCTGGCATTTTGGGAGCAAGACAAGGAAAAAGAAGGGAATTGGTGACTTCACTTTTCAATATGCAGACTTACGTTTAATCCCCACTACTATTCTGAAAGCCCCTGGCTATCCAGTCAGAAGTAGAGGGGCCTCAGAGATCCAGTCTCTCTAACAAATCTTTCACCCATAGGACTGGAGATAAAGATTGAGGATCTTAACTGTTCCGTGAACAGACTTTTACCAAAATTCCTTATTTGCTCCCCACTCCTCTGCCCTTCCTGATGATGCCAAATTTTCCTCTCAGGAAGTCCACTTCCCCAGGATTCCTCATGCATACATCAGTCCTCTTCTGTGTTCCTTTCCACAGCTCTCACTGTTGAAAACCAACCGCTTTCTATGAATTTGACTACTCTAGGTACCTCATGTAAGTGGAATCCTACAATATTTGGTTTTTGTGTCTGGCTTATTTTACTTATAAAGTTTTCCAAGTTGCTAGTGGGGAAGCATGTCAGAATCTCCTTCCTTGTTAAGGCTGAATAATGTTCCGTTGTATGAATATATCCCATTTTGTGTATCCATCCACTGATGGACCCTTGGGTTGCTTCCTCCTTGGCTATTGTCAATAATGTTGCTAGGAACACAGGTATACAAATAACTATTTTGTGTCTCTACTTTAAATTCTTTGGGGTATATACCCAGAAGTGGAACTGTTGGATCATATGTAATTCTTATGTTTAATTTTTTTAAATTTTTATTTATTTGACAGACAGAGATTACAAGTAGACAGAGAGGCAGGCAGAGAGAGAGGGGGAAGCAGGCTCCCTGCTGAGCACAGAGCCTGATGCGGGGCTTGATCCCAGGACCCTGGGATTATGACCTGAGCTGAAGGCAGAGGCTTTAACCCACTGAGCGACCCAGGCGCCCCTTATGTTTAATTTATTGAGGACTACCATATACCTGAGAAATTTTTAAAAAATATTTATTTATTGGGACATCTGGGTGGCTCAGTCTGGTGGGTGTCTGCCTTCAGTTCAAGTCATGATTCTGGAGTCCTGGGGTCAAGTCCTGCATCAGGCTCCCTGCTCAGCGAGGGGTCTGCTTTCTCTCTCTGCACCCCCACCCGCCACCACTTGTGCTCTCCCTCTCTCTCTCTCTCAAAAATAAATAAAGATTTTATTTATTTATTTGAGGGGGGAGGGGTTGAAGGAGAGGGAGAGAAATCCTCAAGCAGACACTGAGCAGGGAGCCCGACACGGGGCTTGATCCATGGAGATCATGACCTGAGCCAAAATATCTGGAGAGATTTTTATTTTTTTTTAAGATTTTATTTGTTTATTTGACACAGAGACACAGAATGAACACAAGTAGGGGGAGCAGTAGACAGAGGGAGAGGGAGAAGCAGGCTCCCCCTGAGCAGGGAGCCTGATGTGGGGCTCGATCCCAGGACCCCAGGACCATGACCTGAGCTGAAGGCAGACACTTAACAACTGAGCCACTTAGGTGCCCTGCTGGGAGCCATTTTTTAAACTATTGATGCCTAGTGGGCACTAGGCCTTCTGATTTGTTTCTCTCCCAGGTGACATTAATGTGCACCTGGGATTGGGAAGCCCTGCCTCAGCTAACACTTGGGTTTCAGCTTCCTCTGCTCTGCTGAAGTCACCTGCCACCCGGCCTTTCCATCTTTGAAAACTGTTGGGCATTCTCCTTCTGTTCCCTCTTCAATCTTCTCTTTATCTTTAAGAGTTACACACTTTAAGAGTTTTGGGAGGGAATGGAGATAAATACCTAATGATCCATAGAGACTCGTTGCTCTATGAGAATTATTTATATACGAATTTTCAAATGTGTATGCATGTAGCTTATCTCTTGGGCTAAAATTTCTTAGGAGCGAGCACTTTGGCATATATGCTCTCTCTTTACAGTAGCCAGTAAAGAATTTTCTTGCATTGTTGTATTCATTCACTCATTCGTCCATAGTAGCCAAAATACGGGATGCTTACCACGCGCTAGACACACACCGGAGCTCCATCTAGGGTAGCAGTTGTCTGGGGCGCCTGCGGGGCTCCGTCTGTTAAGCATCCGACTCTTGATTTCGGCTCAGGTCATGATCTCAGGATTGTGACATCAAGCCTGGCATCGGGCTCTGTGCTCAATGGGGAGTCTGCTGGAGATTCTCTCCCTCTGTCTCTCCCCAGCACTTTCTCACTCTCAAATAATAAATACATAAATTTTCTTTAAAAAGGTTGGCAGTTGTCAGCGACACAGGAGACATAATTCTACCAATACACACATTTGGTCAAATGAAAGCTGTCTTCAGTTTCTTGCCCTCTTTATGGTGTCTCTGTTTTGACCAACACACACCCGGACGATATTTGATGTTGCTTTTAACACACCTGGCCACTGCTGCCTTCTCACCCTCGTAATTAAAAGTCCACCTTTTAAAGTTAGTGTTGCAACAGTGAACACAAGGTGGCCTTCCTAGAGCAGGAGTAGAAGCTTTCATTGCTCCGCAGATAACGCCGGTTAAGCCTGCAGCGGACTATGACTGCAGGGACATCCTGAAGCTTATACTATTAAAGGCTCTTTAGAATACAGGAAGACTCACGTCTTAGTAACGAGGGAACCAACCAGATGCTCTGGGCTAATGGCCCAGACACAGAAAGTGCAGGTCAGTGAATGGGAGGCTAGCATGCTCTGTAGCTCCCTCTTTGTTTCCTAAGTGTTTTGATTGGTGTGACAGGCGTGTGGCCTGGAGTAGAGTCGCCATGAGTACTGATGCCTGTGACAACCACCTACACACATTTGTACCGACAGGTTTCCCCTTTTCAAATGGCCTTGCCCTGCCCAATACTTAAATGATTGTCTCAACACAGTTCAAGAAGGATCACAGACGATCTGTTCAAGGAAAACATAGGAAAATAGCTTTCTGTCTCGAGGGTTGGCAAAGGCATCTTAGTGAGTGACCAAGAGATTCTCTCCACCATCAAACTTTGGACGGGCTCTCCTGAGCTCTTTTTCAACTAGGCCCTGACTTTAGGACTTCTGAGTTCCTGTCTGCCTTGTCCAGTTTTTTGTTTGTTTTTTTTTAATCAGCGAAGACAGCAGAAGAGATAAGTTATTGTACCCATGTTACATTCAGCCACAAATGAAAGCATTAAGTCCCGAAAGTCACAGGTCCAGGACAAAGGACCAAAAGGAACTTGTTCTGGTTCCAATTTTAGTATATGTTGCTATGGAGACCAGCACAGAATGTTTTGGAATGAGCAAGGTGGGTCTCTCAAAGGTGGTCGTTGAGATCAGATGGCGAAGGACAGTCTCTACCCATTGGGTCAAGCTCTAGAAAATAGGCATATAGTCCATCAATTGACGGACTGTTTCTGGCCTCTTGCTTTCCTTATTTCTGCTCATATGGCTCCATGAGTGCGCAAGCTAGCAGTCTCCTGGACCTCTGCCTCATCTTCTCCTATGCCTCAGCTCATTTGCTTCTTCCTCCACTTGGCTCTCATGGCGCAGAGGTTTCCAAGAAGATGGTGCTGAGGCCAAGGGCTGCGTTGTCCAATGTTTGCAGGAATCTTGTTAAGTCAGTTTAGCTAGGATCAGAGTCTGATCTGATCATGCTCAGTATCTGATCTGGTTCCTCACCCCCCACCATGCTGTAGGCGAAGTCTGATCATCCTGGCATGCCGTCGGTCACTTTAGCCAGAAATCCCCTCCCGTTGCCCCTGATGTTTCCTCTGAGTAATTTTCCACCCACCCCACCCAACCCCTCTGCCCTGCTGCTTGGCTATAAACGGCCATGCTGTTCTCAGAGTTGAGGTCCCTCTCTCCCCTCCCTGGAAGGCCCCACTGGTACTTATGCAATAGTCTCTCCCACCACTTAAATAAAATCTTCCTTACCCTGTTCTTTAACTAGTGTTATGTGTAGTTTTTTTCTTTAGCAAGAGGATGCAAAAAGCATAAAAGAAAATATTAGTGAGGGGCGCCTGGGTGGCTCAGTGGATTAAGCCGCTGCCTTCGGCTCAGGTCATGATCTCAGGGTCCTGGGATCGAGCCCCACATCGGGCTCTCTGCTCCGCAGGGAGCCTGCTTCCTCCTCTCTCTCTGCCTGCCTCTCTGCCTAGCCTGCCTCTCTGCCTAGTTGTGATTTCTCTCTGTCAAATAAATAAAATTAAAAAAAAAAAAGAAAATATTAGTGAATGAGACTTCACTAAGTCTGCTTGTCAAAAGACCCTTTTGAGAACAGGCAAGCCACAGACCGAGAGAAATGATTTGGAAAACACAGATCTGACAGAGAACTGGTGTCCAGACTATATAAAGAAGTCTTACAGCCTCAAAAGGCTGTAAACAACCCAGTTAAGAAATGGGGTAAAGGCGGGCACCTGGGTGGCTCAGTGGTTTAAGCCTCTGCCTTCAGCTCAGGTCATGATCCCAGGGTCCTGGGATGGAGCCCTGCATCGGGCTCTCGGCTCAGCGGGGAGCCTGCTCCCCCACCCCCCACTGCCTACTTGAGATATCCGTCAAATAAATAAATAAAATCTTCAAAAAAAAAAAAAAAGAAAGAAATGGGGTAAAGGCCCCGCACACAGGGGTGGTAGGGTGGCCTTTTCCGGCATCCGCCACAGACGGGCTCTGTGGTCCAGTTTCCCGGCACCCGGGATCATGCACTGAGGCCCGTGACGATTCCCTGCAGAGGTTTCCACCAGTCCACAAGGTACAGCATGGCAGCCATCCCTTCCAGTGGCTTGCTTGTGGCCACCCACGACTGTTCCCTATGACACCCGGGGCTCCACTTCCAGTAACAGGTCCTATGCGAGTGCAGACGATCCTGGGGAAGCCATACCCCACCACGCCGGTCTCTCCAAGGTGCACCCAGGGCAATGGGACGCGGGCTTCTTTTGCAGGAAGTCCACTCTCCCATCCATGGCCACCATGTTGGAGTTCCCAGAATGGTGTGTCCACCCTCCTGGGGGCCAGTGTGGGTGATGGGGGCAGGTGAAAGCAGCCTCTGACCACAAGCTTTCCCCCAGCGGGGACTCTCCCTAGGCCTCCAGCGGCAGAGTCACCTGTAACTTGGCTCTGGAGACCCTGAGGAAGCAGCCTGTGGCCAGCCTGGCAAAGCCAACAGTGGGCCCCAGTCCTGAGTGGCCACCGCCTTGCTTCAGGAGGTGCTGGGCTCATCAGAGATCCTCCCCTTCCATGGACTCCAGGCTGCAGCAAGTGGAACCAGCTGGGTTCTTTTAGAGCAAAACAGCAAAACACCAAAAAGGAAGTTGAGAGAACCCCCATCCCCTTTACTATCCAAGCCCCACGTAAGTCTTTGTGACATCCTGTAACCATGTGCCTTGCACCAAGTGGAAAACAAACTCCAAGTGGCCAATCAGAAAGAAAGAAAAGGAAAAAGAGGAAATGGAGTAAAGATTTGAGGAGACATTTTACAAAGGAAGAGATACAAAGGAAGAGATACATATATCCGTGAATAATAATCACGGATAAACCCATGAAGAAGTATTTGACATCATTAGTCATCAGAGAAATGCAAACTGAAATCACATTGCTACACACATGCATCGCATGACTAAAGTGATAGAGGCTGACAACACCCGACTCTTAATTGGTGGGAATGTGAAATGGTATACCATTTTGGGAAAAGATCTGGCAGTCTGTACAAAAACTAAAGTAGACTGACCTTCCGGCCCAGCAATTCCATTCCCAGGATTTTACTCAGGATAAATGAAAACACATGCTTACCAAAAGATGTATATAGAAATGTTCATGGAGACTTTATTCATAATAGGCAAAACTAAAAACTGACAAGAGCCCACCATTAGGAAAATGATTTTTTAAATCTGTGGTTTATTCATACAATGAAATATTGCCCATCCATAACAAGGAATGTATTACTGATAGAAGAAGAATGAATGTCACAAACATTATGCTGATAAAAACCTTATAGAAAAGAGTGTAGGGGCACCTGGGTCGCTCTAGAACAGTGAATAAGGGGTAGGAAGTCTTTTTTTTTTTCTTTAAAGGTTTTATTTATTTGTCAGAGAGAGGGCATGAGTGCACAAGCAGGGGGAACAGCAGGCAGAGGAGGAGCAGGCACCCTACCAAAGAAGGAACCTGATGAAGGGCTTGAACCCAAGACCCCGGGACCATGACTTAAGCCAAAGGCAGATACTTAACCAACTGAGCCACCCAGGAACCCTAGGGGTAGGGAATATTATGAAGCTGGAGAGTTAAGAAGGGTCAGGTCCTGAAGGGCCTAGATATGTTAAAATGTGGTCTTTAGGGGTGCCTGGGTGGCTCAGTGGGTTAAAGCCTCTGCCTTTGGCTCAGGTCATGATCCCAGGGTCCTGGGATCGAGCCCTGCATCGGGCATCGGGCTCTCTGCTCAGCAGGGAGCCTGCTTCCTCCTTTCTCTCTGCCTGCCTCTCTGCCTACTTATGATCTCTGTCTCTGTCAAATAAATAAAAATAAAATCTTTTAAAAAAATAAAATGTGGTCTTTATAGTATGAATAATGGGGAACTATTAAGGGTTTTAGGGCATGGGGATTGGTACATTCAAATTTGCATTTTAGAGAGATCACTCTTAGCTATAAAGGAGTACATAGATGGGTAAGGGATTCAACTGAAAGTGAGGAAATGACACTTCCCAGAGAAGGGATGATGGAACCTGAACCAGGCTTGTGGCGAATAGTGACAGAGATGTGGATAGGCATGAGAGACATTTAGCAGCGGGGATCTTGTTGACTGACTGGATGTTGGAGGTGAGGGAGAGATCTTGAATGATGTTGGATGTTGGAGGTGAGGGAGAGGTCTTGAACGATGTTGAAACTGATGAAGTTCTAGAACCTAGGTGAGGTTCGGTGGGCTGAGGTCCGGAGCTGATGACCAAGAAAGAATTCTTGAGACATCTTTGGTGCAAAATGGTGGTTTATTAAAGCACGGGACAGGACCCGGGAGCAGAGAGAGCTGCTGCCCCGAGGATGTGAGGAGTGGTTGGTTATATACACAGGAGTTGGGTAGGTGAGGACAAAGGGGGTGTTCAGAAGGCCTATCAGGGTAAAGAAGACTGTCAGGATATTGAAGGCCTGGTAGAACTATCAAGCCAAGGCCGTTTTCCCTCTAAGGAGGCACTAACATAAAGACAATTGGGAGTCTCCTGGTGGCATGTCACATTCCTGCTATCAAGCGTCCTTGTTAGTGAGATTTAGGTTTAGAAGAAATTTAACTTTATTTACTTATCCTTCTACCTCAGCCTCCTTCAGTTTTGTTTATGGAGGGGAGGGTGATGTTAGGGCTTGAGGAACTGAGTTATGTGCCTCTGGAAATTGGGCTATTGATAAGGTAACTTCTTTGTTGTAAATCTCAAGGACATTTGTAAACCAAGGGAGACTCCTGCCTTGCAGGATTGTGATCTCTGCAAGTTAAGTATTCGTTTTTCTTTTAGGGCAGTCAGAGGTGCCTGAGGAATGTCACACATATTACTGAGGGGAGAGGGTGGAGAGGGGGGTGCAAGGTGCCAGCTTTTGCTTTGTCCTCAGCCAGCCTCCTGCTCCCTCATCAAAATGGAGAAACAGTGGTAACAGGGGAGAGAAGAGCTGGACTGGGGGAATGCGGTTGGGTTAGACAATGAATTGTTTCCGTGCCTCCGAGATGTCCAACTGGAAACGTCTACTAGTCAGGTTTAAAACACTGGAGCTTGAGAGATAAATATAACTGGAGATAATGAATTTGGGATCCATCAGTATATAGATGGTAACTGAAGCCCTATGAGTAGGTGAGACCACCCAGGGAGAGCATTTAGTGTGAAAAGACCCAAGACAGAAGCTAGAGCAAGATGAAGAGCAAAATGAAGTAGAAACAAAATGTTCCCTGAGAAGGGACTAGAGAATAAAACAATAATCTAAAGAGTGGTACAGAGAAGTCATGTGTAAAGTGTTTTGAAGAGGGGAGTGTGGTCCTCAATACCTTCAAAGGTTAGGGGAGGTCAAATGAGTATGCGATGTGGCTTTTAAGTATGGGGGGATTACTGACAATCATGGGGGGAAAATAGCTGAATGGAGGACTGAGGTTAAACAGAAGATGAAGTGGAGGGAGGCATCTTGTCTCCTGAGTGGAGACAGCCCATTTAGAGTTCTCCACTTTAGAGAGAGTGGAGCAGCTGGGGGAAAGACATGGTTGTTTAACCATTTAAAAAAAAAAAAAAAAGGGGGCGCCTGGGTGGCTCAGTGGGTTAAGCCGCTGCCTTCGGCTCAGGTCATGATCTCAGGGTCCTGGGATCGAGTCCCGCATCGGGCTCTCTGCTCGGCAGGGAGCCTGCTTCCCTCCCTCTCTCTCTGCCTGCCTCTCTGTCTACTTGTGATCTCTCTCTGTCAAATAAATAAATAAAAAATTTAAAAAAAAATTTAAAAAAAAAAGGGTCAGCAGGGGCACCTGGGTGGCTCAGTTTAAGCCTCTGCCTTCAGCGCAGGTCATGATCCCAGAGTCCTGGAAATCGAGCCCTACGTCGGGCTCTCCGCTCAGCTGGGAGCCTGCTTCCCCCCCCCTCTCTCTGCCTGCCTCTCTGCCTACTTGTGTTCTCTGTCAAATAAATAAATAAAATCTTAAAAAAAAAAAAAGGGTCAGTTGAGTGCATCTAAAATACTGAAAACAGGGGCGCCTGAGTGGTTCAGTTGGTTAAGCTACTGTCTTCGGCTTGGGTGGTGATCCTCGAGTCCTGGGATTCAGTCCTACATTGGGCTCCCTGCTCCACGGGGAGTCTGCTTCTCCCTCGAACCTCTCCCCTCTCACACTTTCTCTCTCTCTCAAATAAATAAGTAAAATCTTTAAAAAAATAAAATGCTGAAAACAGGGACTCCTGGGTGGCCCAGATGATTGCGCAGTCGACTTGGTTTCAGCTCAGGTCATGATCTCAAAGTCCTGAGATCCAGCCCCATGCTGGGCAGCTCAGGGTCTGCTTGTCCCTCTCCGCCTCCTCGAGCTCTCTCTCTCTCTCAAAAATAAATGAAATCTTTAAAAAAAAAAAAATGCTGATCACAAAGGGCCAGTCCTGAAGGCACCACGGGATAGAGGGAGGTATCTGTAATCCCAGATGTAAGGGGTCCGGATCCAGAGCTGATGAACCGTCAGGACTTAAGAAGGACGCCTCTTCCAGCATAAATGAAGGGAAAGGAAAAGGAGAAGCTGGCAGATTCTAAAGGTTTGGTGCAGGAAGGAGTGCCTGGCTGGTTTAGTGGGTAGAGCAGGCTCTTGACCTCAGGGTCGTGAGTTTGAGCCCCACCTTTTGGGTAGAAAGCCTAATGTGGGTGGGCCTCAGCCAATAAAAAAATAATAAAGGTTTGGTGCAGGGACGCCGATGGAATTTCGGCGGGACGTTTTCTACTTCCCTCGATAAACTAGGGTGGGAGTAAGAGCGGACGCTGAGTGGAGCCGGCAGAGGAGCGTGGGTTTGAAAAGCGTTTCTTACAGTCTGGTGTGGGCGGAAAGGGCTGGGTGGAGGCGAACTAGGCAAATTGGCAGTGGCGCCAAGGGGGTGGGGGTGAATGTCCTGGCGCGCTGCCATGGCAACAGGCCGACGGGGCGGGGCGGGGCCCCAGCCGACTCTAAGTGGCGGGAGCAGCGCGGTTTCAACACAGCGTTCCGGAAACCCGGTGAGGTGCCAACAGAGGTGCCAAAACCGCACCGCAGGCGCCGCGAGATCTGGGCCCCACGCTGTGAGACTGCCCGTGACGCTAACACCGCGCTGCGGGACAAAGTGCTAAACGTCATCGACCTGCGACGCCGACGCAGTAATAGGACGCCCTCCCGGAAGTGGGCTCTAGATCGGGCAGTAAAAGTGGCAGCCAGGTCGCAGCTGAGCTGTTTCTCTGCGTTTCCTCTCGATCCCTCCTGAGTCCTGCAGGTCCGCGTAGAGACGAAACTTCTCCGCCGTCATGGGGGGCGGAGATCTGGTAAGTGAGGGAGACCTGGGCGGGGGAGGACGGAGCCGGGGACCGACCCCGACTGGAGACGGAAATTGGAGGGTGTGGGAGTGGGTGACCATGGCTACACGGCCGTGCTTTCGTACGAAGGGAGCTGTCGCCTTGGAGAGGGGACCGATCTCTGGGGTCACGGAGGGGCCAGGCAGAGACCTGGGAAGGTGTGCGACGTGTGTCGCTAACGGTGGCGACTGGTGTTTGTGTGTTTGTTGCTGGGGCCCTTCCGGGCTGGAAATTCTGGGAAGGCCCGGGAGGGGGTGGTGGTGGTGGAACCATGCCTATGAAAGGAGGCGGATACCAAGTCACGCGGGTTTTATTTTGTATATCTTGTCTTGGGACACTTCTCTCTTCCTCAGCTGGGAGGTTAGTCATGTTTTGGGCTGTAGTAGGAGTGGTCGTACCCCATTGTCTTCTCCCCTGAGCCATATCTATTTTATTTTGTTTTATTTTTGAGCCATATCTATTTTAAACCTGAAGTTATCTTCTCACGTCCACCTCTCTGACTTCCACTCCTCCTTCACTGCTATATTCTGATCTATAGTGGCAGAGCTGTGTTCTGAATTCTAGTACTTAATATAAGTTACATGGGAATTTCTCTTGAACTGTATAGTTCATCTGTAGGGTGCTGAGCTCCGGGTAGGGCAAAGGAGCCACAAGAGCATGGTGCAAGATCAGAAAAACGCTAACCCCTTTAAAGTGTTGCTGACTGAATCAGCAAACAGATTTTGCCACCTGTCCAGGATCTGTATTGGAATTTGTCAGGTGTTGTTGATTAGAATGCTTCCCAAGACTCCAGGATTCAGACAATTTAGTGTATTCTCTTTATTTATTTATTTATGAGAGAGAGAAAGATAGATGGAGTCAGCATGAGTGGGGGTGGGACAAAGGGAGAGGGAGAAGCAGACACACTGCCCCCCCCACCGCCCCAAGTAGGGGGTTCGAAAACTCTATCCCAGGACCCTGAGATCATGACCTGAGCCGAAGGCAGATGCTTAACTGACTGAGCTACCCAGGGGCCCCAATTTAGTGTATTCTTCAGGTAATGGCAGTTAGGGACAGGAAAGCTTTAATTCAAGGTGTCTCAGCCTTAGTGCTGTTGACATTTTGGGTTGGATAACTCTTTGTTCTGCTTTTGGGTGGTGGGGGGGGGGTCCTGTGTGTTGTAGCATGTTTAGCAGCATCCTTGGCTGCTAGCCACCGGATGCCACTAGCACCCTTCCCCTTCAGTTGGGACAACCAAAAATCTCTCTGAACACTGCCAAATGTTTCCTGGGGGGCAAAATCACCCATGTTGAAGGAGGGAGAGGAAGACCAGTAGGACAAGGCCAGGGACGGGGTGGGGATAGTGGACTGAGCAACCCGATGAAGGGAAAAGAAGCACAAGGTGGAAAAGAAAGAAAGGACAGCTCTCATTGCCTGGCTACCTTCTATACATCAGGAACTTTGTGTAGGCTTTCTCATTTAGGCCTCTTAACTGGTCTCCTGGTCCTCAGTCTCTGTCCTCTCCAGTGCATTCTGTTTATTTGTTTGTTTTTCTTAAAGATTTTATTTGTTTATTTGTCAGAGAGAGAGAGAGAGCACAAGCAGGGGGAGTGGCAGAGGCAGAGGGAAAAGCAGGCTCCCTGCTGAGCAAGGAGTCTGATGCAGAACTCGATCCCAGGACCCTGGGATCATGGCCTGAGGCAAAGGCAGACGCTTAACCGACTGGGCCACCCAGGTGCCCCTCTCCAGTGCATTCTAAACACGATAGCTAGTCATGCCTGCTACCTGCATATGACTGTTTAGTGTTTTTTGCTGTCCACAGGATAAAGCCCACTCCCTTAACATGCTTTATAAGGCTCTTAGTCTGTTCCTTTCTTAGTTGGCTTAGTTGGCTTCATCTTGGACCCCCCTGCTCACCAGCTTGCATGCCTTCTTTAGCCCCACGGAATCACTTGTGCTATGTTCTTTCTCACCACTGGGCTTGTAGTTGTGTGTGCTGTTCCCTCTGGAAATCTGCCCCTGCTCCTCCCTGCTTCCTACATCACTGGGCTAAATCGTAAGTCATGAGATGTCACTTCTTCCAGGAAACGTTCCCTGGTCGGCAGCTGAACCAGAACAGTGGCTTACGGGGAGAGGGGAGCGGAGAAGCATTCGTGAGGTGCTTCAGGGTGCCCCGTGAAGGGGAGATTGGAACCGAGGGAAGATTCCTGGGAAGGAAGGTTGAAAGAAGTACTTTGATGGGGTTGTAAACCACATAAGGTTAAGGCCGGCTAACTGGACTCAAGGAGCAGAAGATGTGTTCATAAAAATGAACGTCTCCTGCCGAACGCACTAGAGTTCTGTTGCCTGTCAGAGTTTACCTTCTCACCTCTCCGCCCATTTCCCCTGTACTGTCACCACCGCCCCTTATTTCAGGCATGCCAGTGGAAGTCTGATCCATAAGCATTTCAAGCTGAAAGTGTTCAAAGGGAATCCAGAAAAGACCTGTTCTATCCTGAAGCTTTTTTTTTTTAAGGTTTTATTTATTTATTTGACTTAGAGAGACACAGTGAGAGAGGGAACACAAGCAGAGAGAGTGGGAGAGGGAGAAGTGGGCCCCTTGCTGAGCAGGGAGCCCAGTGTGGGGCTCGATCGCAGGACCCTAGTATCATGACCTGAGCTGTAGACAGACGCTTAACCACTGAGCCACCCAGGAGCCCCCATCTTGAAGCTTTATATACTTGAACAAACCCCCCGGGTGTGTGAGAGATTATTGGGTGCCAACCTTGCCATTATGCAGGACATCTTGCCCTTAGATGTGTGCTTGGGCATGAGCAGGGAATGGGGGGGGGCATACCCACCCACCTACCGCCTGTGTTTTCTCCCCTTTCGTCCACCACAGAATCTGAAGAAGAGCTGGCACCCACAGACCCTTCGCAATGTGGAGAAGGTGTGGAAGGCTGAGCAGAAGCATGAGGCTGAGCGGAAGAAGATCGAGGAGCTGCAGCGGGAGCTGCGGGAGGAGCGGGCCCGGGAGGAGATGCAGCGCTACGCTGAGGACGTCGGGGCTGTCAAGTGAGTGAGAGGCTGAGGCCGCAGTGGGGCGGCGGGGCTGAGGCTGGCCTGCACCCGCTTGCTTAGAGCTGCTGGCTGGGAGCTTGGGTTTTGGAGTCAGCCCGACCTGGACTCAGTCAGTCCGACCTCAGGCTGGCTTTGCGTGTACTAGCCTAACTGTGTCCCCTGGGAGCAAGTTTGGGGGCTCAGTTATCTCAGAGGAACCAGCAGGGCCAGAGTACCTGATTCCCAAGGTTTGTGGGGGAACAGATGGGAGAGCGTGGAAAGGGCTTAGTGTAGGCCTGGCGCATGCCTGGTGGTTAATAAGCAGGCCTGAGCACGATTGCTTCCACCCTACCTCTCCGAGTGTGCCTGGGCCTCAGTCCTGCTTCTGTTTGTTCGTGGACCGCAGACTCACGTGAGGAGGGCAGTGAGGCCTTGTGGAAGCCGGTGCATCATGTCCATCAATAAAAGTTGTGTGATGGTGGACAAGTCCCACTCCATTTCACCCTACTTCAGTTTCCTCATGTAGAATATAGGCTAGGGGCAGCAGGGGACCGTCAACCTATCCATCTCCTACAATAAGGTGGCAGCAAATGTACTCTGAGAAACATGAAAAGTATGAAATGTATATACAGTGCATTTTAAATTTTTTAAAATTTTTTTTTTAAATTTTATTTATTTATTTGACAGACAGAGATCACAAGTAGGCCAAGAGGCAGACAGAGAGAGAAGAGGGGAAGCAGGCTCCCTGCTGAGCAGAGAGCCCAATGCGGGGCTCGATCCCAGGACCCTGAGATCATGACCTGAGCCGAAGGCAGAGGCTTTAACCCACTGAGCCACCCAGGTGCCCCTATACAGTGCATTTTTTTTTTTTTTTTAAAGATTTTATTTATTTATTTGACGGAGAGAGAGATCACAAGCAGGCAGAGAGGCAGGCAGAAAGAGAGGAGGAAGCAGGCTCCCTGCGGAGCAGAGAGCCCGATGCGGGGCTCGATCCCAGGACCCTGAGATCATGACCTGAGCCGAAGGCAGCGGCTTAATCCATATACAGTGCATTTTTAAAAAAGATTTTATTAATTTATTTGACAGAGTGCACAAGTTGGGGGAGAGGGATGGGGCTCCATCCAAGGACTCTGGGATCATGACCTGAGCCGAAGGCAGATGCTTAACTGACCAAGTCATCCAGGAGCCCCATACAGTGCATTCTTAAATTTAGTGAAAACAACACGTAGACTAAAGTCAAAGTAATCAGTACTGTCCTTCTCTTTGTTCATATCCTTATGGGTAAGTCTCCAGGATGGTGTGTGGCATACTCTCCCCATCGGGCATCTAGGGCTTTTCCTTAATACTTCATGACAGGCGGATCGGAGGTATTCAGGGTGATGTGTATATGTGCAACTTAAACATGGAAATGGCATTATGGAACTTAAGCATGGTGACAGTCACATTCTTTCAGAACACTGGAATGGGGAGAAGGCCACTCTGACCCAAGTGTGAAACTTGGAATGTTTTAAAATAGTTTTAGGATTTTTATTTTTATTTTTATTTTTTTAAAATATTTTTATTTATTTGTCAGAGAGAGAGAGAGAGAGCAAGCGAGCACAGGCAGACAGAGTGGCAGGCAGTGGTGGAGGGAGAAGTAGGCTCCCCGCCCAGCAAGGACCCCGATGTAGGACTCAATCCCAGGCCACTGGGATCACGACCTGAGCCGAAGGCAGCCGCTCAACCAACTGAGCTACCCAGACGTCCCAATTTTTAGGATTTTTAAATAGAACAAAATATCATTATGACATTAATATATCAAGTGAGATAAGGGAATGAAATTTTATGTTTTCTAGTACCATAGACATATATTAAATGATTTTACTTTAAATGCTTTATGTAAATTACATATTTTACATTTTTCAAAATGTGTTGTTTTTTATTTTAAAGTAAACTCTGTCCCCAGTGTGGAGCTCAAACTCATTAACTCTGAGATCAGGAATTGCATGCTCTAGCCAGGTGCCTACATTATAATTTAATGCCAATAGATTTCACATATTCAGATTAATTCCTGGGCAGTTTATAAGGTGAACACACATTGTTCTAGATTTTGTGAACCCTTGATTTTAAAACAGATACCAGGGGCGCCTAGGTGGCTCAGTGGGTTAAAGCCTCTGCCTTCGGTTCAGGTCATGATCCCAGCATCCTGGGATCGAGCCCCGCATAGGGCTCTTTGCTCAGCCGGGAGCCTGCATCCTCCTCTCTCTCTTCCTTTAAACTTAAAAAAAAAAAAGATACCAATTTTATTTTTTTTTTTTTTAAAGATTTTCTTTATTTATTAGAGAGAGAGAGAGAGCAAGCACAGGCAGAGGCAGAGGGCAAAGCAGGCTCCCTGCCAAACAAGGAGCCCGATGTGGGACTCGATCCCAGGACGCTGGGATCATGACCTGAGCCGAAGGCAGCCGCTTAACCAACTGAGCCACCCAGGTGTCCCAAGATACCAATTTTAGATTCAGTGCTTATTAGTCATAAGAGTTTGCTTTCCCACTAGCCAAAAGTAAAAAATTATTTTGAAAAAAAATTTTTTTTAAGGTTTTATTTTAAAGTAATCTGTAGGGGCACCTGGGTGGCTCAGTTGGTTAAGCAACTGCCTTCGGCTCAGGTCATGATCCCAGGGTCCTGGGGTTGAGCCCCATGTCAGGCTCCTTACTCAACCTGGAGCGTGCTTCTCCCTCTCCCTGCCACTCCCACCTGCTTGTGCTCTCTCTCTCTCTCTCTGTCAAATAAGTAAATAAAATTAGAAAAAAAAAGTAGTCTGTATACTAATTGTGGGGCTTGAACTTGTAGTCCCAAGCAAGAGTCACATGCTCTTCTGACTAAGCCTGCCAGGCACCCCTTGAAACTCTTTTTTTATTTTTTTTTTAAGATTTTATTTATTTATTTGACAGAGAGAGATCACAAGTAGACAGAGAGGCAGGCAGAGAGAGAGGAGGAAGCAGGCTCCCCGCCGAGCAGAGAGCCCGATGCGGGACTCGATCCCAGGACCCCGAGATCATGACCTGAGCCGAAGGCAGCGGCTTAACCGCTAAGACGATCTATAGATTTTTTATTGTTGCTATCATTAAAGATATAGACCCGGTTCTCAATGGAGGCTGCCCATTAGGACCACCGAGAACTCTTCAAAGATCCAGATGCCCTTGCCTTTTGTACCCTCTGCTATTCTTAGGGAACCACTCCCATCTTTAATCTTCCAAGAACATTCTAAAGTGCAAAGGTACATATAATTTTCTAGCATTTCAGTAAATACTAAAGCAACACTCTATTGCGAAGAGGAATGTGGACATCCAGGATAATACGTGTATTGAGGTTTCTATTTGTTCCAAGTGATGCATTATAAACGTAGAAAAGATTATCTAACCCATGGAAGTGAATCATTACATAGTAAAAGGATTCTACTGGCATTTTATAGGATAAATTAAAAGCATCCCACTGTGTAAAGACCTACACAAGCAGTGAGATGGACAAGCAGATGATTAAAGACATCTGCAAGTAAATACCCAAAAAAAAGGACATCCGTGCTGACCTTTGTGTTTTATGTTGGAGGATATGTGAGGAAGCCAAAAAAAAAAAAAAAAAGAATATAAAATCTACTTCTGGCACCTGGGTGGCTCAGTCAGTAAGCATCTACCTTCAGCTCAGGTCATGATCCCAGCATCCTGGGATCAAGCCCCACATTGGGCTCCCTGCTCAGCAGGAAGCCTGCTTCTCCTTCTCCCACTCCCTCTGCGTGTTCCCTCTCTCGCTGTGTCTCTCTCTGTCGAATAAATAAGTAAAATTTTTTTTTAATATTTTATTTATTTGACAGAAATCACAACTAGGCAGAGAGGCAGGCAGAGAGAGAGGAGGAAGCAGGCTCTCCGCAGAGCAGAGAGCCCGATGTGGGGCTCGATCCCAGGACCCTGAGATCATGACCCGAGCCGAAGGGAGAGGCTTTAGCCCACTGAGCCACCCAGGCGCCCCAAGTAAAATATTTTAAAAAATAAAATAAGGGGCGCCTGGGTGGCTCAGTGGATTAAGCCGCTGCCTTCGGCTCAGGTCATGATCTCAGGGTCCTGGGATCGAGCCCCGCATCGGGCTCTCTGCTCCACAGGGAGCCTGCTTCCTCCTCTCTCTGCCTGCCTCTCTGCCTGCTTGTGATCTCTCTCTCCATCAAATAAATAAATAAAATCTTTAAAAAAAATAAAAAATAAAAAAAAAAAATAAAATAAAATAGGGGTGCCTGGATGGCTCAGTGGGTTAAAGCCTCTGCCTTCGGCTCAGGTCATGATCCCAGGTCCTGGGATTAAGCCCCACATCGGGCTCTCTGCTCAGCGGGCAGCCTGCTTCCCCACCCCCTGCCTGCCTCTCTGTCTACTTGTGATCTCTGTCTGTCAAATAAATAAATAAAATTAAAAAAAAAAATCAACTTCCTCCTATTCACAACAGATAAGCAGGCCTGAGGGTCAGCAAAGGATAAATGTTTAACGCCCAGCTCTGAAGCTGTTTGTCTATAGTCCTACCTCATTAACTAGAATCTTCAAAGCCCACATATCTGATACATCAGGCATATGATGTATAATGCTTTGCTGAATAAGAGTTTCAAGGGGTGGGGCGCCTGGGTGGCTTAGTGGGTTAAGCTGCTGCCTTCGGCTCAGGTCATGATCCCAGGGTCCTGGAATCAAGTCCCGCATCAGGCTCCCTGCTCTGTGAGTCTGCTTCTCCCTCTCCCTCTGCTGCTCCTCCTGCTGTACTCTCTCTCTCTCTCTGTCAAATAAATAAAATCTTCAAAAATAAAAATTAAGGGCACCTGGTTGGCTCAGTGGGTTAGAACCTCTGCCTTCGGCTCAGGTCATGATCCGGGGGTTCTGGGATCGGGGCCTGTGTCGAGCTCTCTGCTCAGCGGGAAGCCTGCTTCCCCCCTCTCTTTCTGCCTGCCTCTCTGCCTACTTGTGATCTTTCTCTCTCTGTCAAATAAATAAATTAAAAAAAATTTAAAAATAAAAATTAAGGGGCACCTCGGTAGCTCAGTGGGTTAAAGCCTCTGCCTTTGGCTCAGGTCATGGTCCCAGGGTCCTGGGATCGAGCCCCACATCGCCTCTCTGCTCAGCAGGGAGCCTGCTTCCTCCTCTCTTTCTCTGCTTGCCTCTCTGCCTGCTTGTGATCTCTGTCTGTCAAATAAATAAATAAAATCTTAAAAAAAAAAAAATCTCAGAGTTAACAGTGAGAGATGGGGGTTACTAGCTCTATTTTAGACATGGGGTTAGGAAAGTAACTTGCATGCACAGAAGTAGCTACCCAACGGGATAATGGTGGAACCAGACCAAGTCCTGTGGCCCTGGAGCTCGACAATTAAGTGCATTCGCTTACTGGAGGGCCTGAGTAGGACTGATGCTTGTTGGGTCCCTTCAAGACTCAACAGAGCCATGAAAATACTGCTTTATAGAAGTATCTGTCTTTGGTTTTTGTTTTTGTTTTTGGTTGTCTATAAGATTGATTCTATTTATGTATGTATGTGTGTATTTATTGATCTATTTAAGAAAGAGAGTGCACGTGCATGAGTGAGGGGAGGGGCAGAGGGAGAGAATCTCAAGCAGACTCCAGCATGAAGCCTGACTCGGGGCTTGATCCCACAGCCCTGAGATCACGACCTGAGCTGAAATCAAGAGACAGACGCTCAACCTACTGAGCCTCCCAGGCACCCCTGTCTTCATTTTTTATATCCTTTCCTCTATATTTGACCCAGTTAGCCTTCCCCAGAGACGTCTTTGCTCCCTGGCCTACAGGTAGATCATCCTTCTACGTCTTCCAGTCAGGTCTTCTCTTTCCTTCACTTATTTAGCTTCTCCCTCATCTCCTAGCTGCTCCTTTCCTTTTATTCTCTGTCAAATTGTCCTCATTCCTGTACCGCCACTTGTCACCTTCATGTGATGACTCCCTGAGTCCCCTCAGGACATGCTTAGCTCTCGTCAGCACTGCTTGGCAATGCACAGACCTCTGTGCCTCATTCAGAAGCTTATGAGCAACTTGGCTGCCTGAATCTTTGTCATCCTCTGCCCTTCCTCATCTGTCTGGCTCCTCGGATGTAGCAGAGTAAATGTTTACAGATGGATACGTGCATCTTCTTTCCTCAGCTTCCCCATCCCACTAACAGTGGCAGGCATGCATAGGCATGATCCTTACAATCGTCTTTGACTTGTCCTTTGAAAGTTCCCCTCACCCAATCCCCAAGACCTCCTTTCCTTTCAAAAAGTACTGCCTCGCTCAAGATCCATTGACCATAAGTCGGCACACATGGAACACACACTCATTAGGCAGTTGTCTGGGATTCGTAGGTGAGTTAAACTATGGTCCCAGCTTCCTAGGAGTTTAAGAAAACCTGGTAGGAGTGGGGCGCCTGGGTGGCTCAGTGGGTTAAGCCGCTGCCTTCGGCTCAGGTCATGATCTCGGGGTCCGATCGAGTCCCGCATCGGGCTCTCTGCTCAGCAGGGGCCTGCTTCCCTCTCTCTCTGCCTGCCTCTCTATCTACTTGTGATCTCTCTCTGTCAAATAAATAAATAAAAAATCTTAAAAAAAAAAAAAAAGAAAGAAAACCTGGTAGGAGAGAGAAACATACATAGCTAATAGAAGGACCCGATAGTGCTGATTTAGTACTTACTTTGTGCCATGCACTCTTCTGATGCCTTGGTCTTCCCAAATCCTTCTTGAACTACAACTTAGCCTGTTCAAGAAGTCCTGTTGGCATTGTCCATAGTCTCCAATGGTAAGGATGGTAACTGGGTTGAAGGCAACTGGGGGAGGGGTCTTCAGCAGACTGAGGACCCCTGGGAAACTGCAGAAAGGCAAATCTTGTCCACCAGATACCAGCTCCTCCAGTTAAACCTTGGAACGCCCATCACAGCTGACCCAAGAGCCATAGCCTCTGGTCCATTTCTTGCTGCCAGTGTGGCTCCTGTAAGGCAACACCTGTGATGGAATTCCAGAGATCTTGCCTCTGGCTTGAACCATTCAGCAGTTAGTGGTGGAAAACAGACCTCCCTCAACTGTAAAGCTACCGCCCAGCTGTGGAGGCCTGATTTTAATAGCTCTCAAACTCCCTTGAAGTCTCTGGTTTATTCCACCTGGAGAATGGTGAGACCCTTTAATTGCCTGAAAGACACCAGTATCTATGGTACTCATCATAAAGGCCCCCAGAGGGCATGGCCCTCACTCTACTCCTCCATCTTCACTCCAGTGGTGTGAATGAGGCCACACAAGCTGGGTGGAGCCTGACAGCAGTGGCCCACAATCAGTTCTTAATTCTATAGTGTTTCTCAAACCGATCATTTTAATAGGAAAAAAAAAAACCCAACAAACTAAAACTAAAGGGTTATGCCCCTCCGTTATTGGTTTAAAATACTATTTTTTTTGAAGATTAATTAATTTATTTTAGAGAGCGAGAGTGTGCGGAGGGAAGGAGGGAGAGAGACAGTCTCCAGTAGACTCTCAGCTGAGTGTAGAGCCTGATGCAGGGCTTGATCCCACAACCCTGAGATCATGACCTGAGCCGAAATCAAGAGTCGGACACTTAACCGACAGAGACACTGAGGCACCCCTGGACATTTTTATTAAGAGTATTTTAAACCAGGGCACCTGGGTGGCTCCGTCACTTAGTGTCTGCCTTTCGGGTCAGGTCATGATCTCTGAGTCCTGGGATCAAGGCCCACGTAGCTCTCCCTGCTCAGTGGGGAGTCTGCTTCTCCTATCTCTGTTCCTCCCCTATCCTACCCCTTGCCCCATGTGCACTCTCTCTGTCTCTCTCAAATAAATAACTAAAATCTTAAGAAAAAATGTCCAGGGGTGCCTAGATGGCTCAGAAGTTTAAAGCCTCTGCCTTCAGCTCAGGTCATGATCCCAGGGTCCTGGATCGAGCCCCGTGTCGGGCTCTCCGCTCAGCTGGGAGCCTGCTTCCCCGTCTCTCTCTGCCTGCCTCTCTGCCTACTTGTGATATCTGTCTGTCAAATAAATAAATAAAATCTTAAAAAAAAAAAAAAACAGTCCAAAGACATAACTTAGGAAGACATTCTTTGTGCTTACAGTTGTTGTAGAATCCTAAGCGAAAATAAATACACAAATGTGAAGAAGCTGTATTCAACAAACATTGGATTTAATGTTACAGATAATACTGTTTTGATGAAACTACTTTGCCTCTTGCAGCATGTGTGTGGCTTTGGCCCTTCCACACAGGCACTTGTCAGTCAGCCAGCCACAGTCAGTCAGCCTTTACTGTCTGTTGTGTGAGGTTTGTTCGATTTTCCGACCACTTTTTTCTCTCAGAACCCCAGGGCAATATTTGTTTGGCAAACATTGGACATAAGTTGGCCCCCTCTCCTTTGGCTTGAAAGCATAATTAACTTATTCAGTCACCTTTGGTCTTTTCTCATTATCTTCCCAAGTGGAGAATTACTTCTTGTGCCCATGGAACAACCCGCAGCCAAACACACCCCGCACAACTGCGTATGCGGTCACTGAGATCGTTCTAGGTAATGAGACGATCCAGAATCTGTGTATTATTTCCAATTCACCTCGGAATGAAAGCATAACCTACAGGCTGGGTAAAGGAGGCTTGAGAAGCCCTGAGCAAATGTCCACGCCCCAGGTTGAGGGATACTTTTCTCCACAGAAATGGTGTCAAGTGTGTGGAAACGATCTGTCCACTGAATGGTGAGCTGCATGCCGACCAGCCCCGGGCCTTCCCGTGCGCCACATGGAACACAGGGTTTAGTCCTGCGAGGCGCCTGGAGAGTGGGTCTGGCTCCGACCAGCTGGAGTCCCATCTGTCCCTCGTGCTCAGTGGTATGTGTAGGTCTGTAAGAGTCAACATTTCCTTTGATTGTGTGTTTTGTCTTGAACTAGGAAAAAAGAGGAAAAACTGGACTGGATGTATCAGGGTCCTGGCGGGATGGTGAACCGCGATGAGTACTTGCTGGGTCGCCCCATCGACAAGTATGTTTTTGAGAAGATGGAGGAGAAGGAGGCAGGCTGTTCTTCAGAGACAGGACTACTCCCAGGCTCCATTTTTGCCCCTTCCGGTGCCAATTCCCTTCTTGACATGGCCAGCAAAATCCGGGAGGACCCACTCTTCATCATCAGGTACTGATGACGGGCTAGGAAGGGTTTGCTTTTTTTTTTTTTTTTCCAGAGTTGCTTGGCTTTTAGTTGGTTTTCTCTTGGCTTTTGTCTGCCCTGTAAAAGGCTTTGTCTCCATTTGGTTCCCCTGACGTTGGGAAGGAGGATCCATCAAGGGCTTCTTGTGTAGGCCCAGTGATAAGAGATGGCAAGTGGACCAGACCAGACCAGATTATTCATTTACCCTTGGCCTTTGAACAAAAATAAGAGTTAGAAGCATGGTGAGAAAGACTGGCAGCTTCTTGGGAATTTGGGGCTATGTACGGAGCGGGATAGGTGGGTGAGCAGGCCTTCTACCTCCCCAACCCCTTTTTTGGTACAGCAGAACGCTTTAAGAAGAAACCTTAGAATCTTCCATAAAACTCTAATATGTAACATATCGAAGTGGAGTTGCATTTTGGGAGCCAGCTCATGCTGTGCCTCTTAATTTTTTTGGTTTAATTTGCAGCATTTTATTTCAGGTGTGTAAGTTTGAAAAAATTTTAAAGTTATTTACATGGTAAAAATATCACATAGATGTATGTAATGATACTGTGTATGTATGTGCAAATTTTTTCTCCCATTTTGTTAGCTTCTTAATTAGTTAAATCGTGGTCCATAGAGCCTAACATAAAATATACAGTCTTTTTTTTTTTTTTTTAAGATTTTGTTTATTTATCTGAAAGAGAGAGAATGAGAGCGAGAGCACAAGATGGGGAGGGTCAGAGGGAGAAGCAAACATCCTGCTGAGTGGGGAGCCCAATGCGGGACTCCAACCCGCGACTCCAGGATTATGACTGAACTGAAGGCAGCCGCTTAACCAACTGAGCCACCCCAGCACCCTGTAAAATTTACAGTCTTAACCACCTGTAAGTGTACAGCCCAGTGGCAATAAGTACATTCACCCTGTTGGGCAGCCATCAGCACCACCCATCTTCAGGAGTTTTTCACCTTGCAAAACTGAAAACTCTTTACCCATGAAACAAGAAGTCCACGTTTCCCCTTCCCCAGCCCCTGGGAACCACCATACCACTTCCTGTGTCTGTGAGCTTGACTCCTCTAGGAATCTCACATAAGGGAAATCACCCAGTAATTATCTTTTTGTGGGACTGGCTTATTCACTCAGCATAAGGTCTTCACAGGTTCATCCGCCTTATAGCGTGTGTCAGAATCCCCTTCCTTTTTTTTTTTTTTTTTTTTTTTGAGACTTTATGTATTTTAGAGAGTGCAGGAGAGCAGGGCTAGGGCCAGAGGGAGAGAGAGAATCTCAAGCAGACTCCCTGCTGAGCGGGGAGCACAACGAAGAGCCCGAACCCACAACCTGAGCTGAAGTCTGTAGTCAGTCTCTCAGCCGACTGAGCCACCCAGGCGCCCCTCCTTTCTTCTTAAGGCCGAATAATACTCCATCATATAGATTCTGTTTGTCTCCATCTGTCAATGGACGTTTGGGTTCTTCCCCCCTTTTGGCTGTTGTGAATAATGTTTGTTCTGAACATTGATGTACAGATACTATGCGTATTATTTTATAAACTCCTTTTTTTCACCACGTTAAATATAGCAGACATCTTTCTATGTCATTAACTGTGCTTTTATAGTACTATTTTTTTTTATGTTTGCATTGTGTGGATATACCATAATTTATTGATTAATATTCTCTTATTGGGCCCTAACTTGTTTCCAAATTTTCATTGTTATAATGTGGACAGCTTTGTAGAGACCTTCCTGGATTATATCCTTACAGTAACAAATTCTTTTTTTTTTTTTTAAGATTTTATTTATTTAGTTGACAGACAGAGATCATAAGTAGGCAGAGAGGCAGGCAGAGAGAGAAGGGGAAGCAGACTCCCTGCTGAGCAGAGAGCCCAATGCACGGCTCAATCCCAGGACCTGAAGAAGAGGCTTTAACCCACTGAGCCACCCAGGCGCCCCACAAATTCTTAAGAATTTATAGGATTAAAGAGCACACAGGCTGTGATAAGTGTTGCCAAATTATCTTCCATGGAGACTGACCAGTGTACCCTCATGAGCAATAAATGAGAGTAAGAACTTTTTTTTTTAAGGATTTTATTTATTTATTTGACAGAAAGAGAGAGAGAGTGCACAGGCAGGGGGAGTGACAGGCAGAGGGAGAAGCAGGTTTCCCTGGGATCATGACCTGAGCCAAAGGCAGACATGTAACCTACTGAGCTACCCAGGGGCCCGAATTTTGTTTCTTTTTTTAATTTTTTTTTTTTTTTTTTTTTAATTTACCAGACAGAGATCACATGCAGGCAGAGAGGCAGGCAGAGAGATAGGAAGGGAAGCAGGCCCCCCGCCGAGCAGGGAGCCTGATGCGGGGCTCGATCCCAGGAGCCTGATGCGGGGCTCGATCCCAGGACCCTAGGACCGAGACCCGAGCCGAAGGCAGAGGCTTTAACCCACTGAGCCACCCAGGCACCCCTTTTTTTTCTTTTTTAATTGATTTTATTTATTTTAGAGAGGTGGGAAAGGGGCAGAGGAAGAGGGAGAGAGAGAATCTCAAGCAGATTCCCCACTGAGTGTGGAGCTGGAAGCAAGGCACTCTCTCATGACCCTGAGATCACAACCTGAGCTGAAATCAAGAGTCGGACACTCAACCGACTGAGCCACCCAGGCGCCCCTAGCATAAGACTTGTTGAAAGAGGAATCCATTCTCTTTGTTTCCCAGCTGGTTGTCGTGTTAAGCAGTGCAGGTGGCATTGAAATGCTGCAGCCAGCTGATATACAGGATGCCCTCCCCCCTATTTACTCAACCAGCTGGGAAGCCCTGAGCATAAAGCCTACCAAGGAACAGCCCACACACGCTCTTCTCTACCACAGGACTCAGCGTGGCCTTGCCCCCCAGCATTCAGTCCCTTCTGTAGGTTTGAGGAACAAGCCTGAAGGCTTCCACACCACCATGCAGCTTTCCACCCAGAGCATTTCCATGTGCATTTGGAAAAAAAGATCGCTGTGTAGACTTGGAGGAGAGTAGAGTGAATGACTTAATCCCCTTGCCAAAAGAGAGTCATGATTTTTTATCATTTCCCTTTTTTTTTTTTAGGAAGAAGGAGGAGGAGAAAAAAAGAGAGGTGTTGAATAATCCTGTGAAAATGAAGAAAATCAAAGAATTGGTAAGTAGTGCGTCAAGTAATCACTAATAGGATCCTGTAGGTACCTAACCTGAGAACTTCGCGCATTTCACTCTCACTTCATGAGCGGGAAAGCAAAATGATTCCCTCCTTTATGTCACTTGGTTGGAAAAGCAGCATGTGAGGTCAGTTTTTTAAGAAATGAGGTGTATGGGACATGCTGTGGAAATCCTGGTCATACGGTGTGTTCAAGAGATCACGTGATGTCAACCCCCTAGGGCCCATTTATCATTCACGGGACAGACCATGTGATTGTGTTTTGGATTAGTTGGTAAGGAAAATGTAAAAATTGATCTTGCGGTCCCTGATGGCTTTCAGTGGAGTCGGAGTTCTTTTGACCAATTGGAAATTTCGAGGCCTGGGCTCTGGGGATGGTTTAAGAAGAGATCCCTAGCCCCGCCTCCGAGATTCCGCCTTGGGGTCCAGGGGGTGCTCCTGCACTGCTGGGTTAGCACTTGCCCTCCTCCTGTTGACAGGAAGCTCTGCTAGCATCCCGGACCGCCGTAGAGCCAGAGGTACAGAGTCAGGTAGTGTGGGCGTGAACCAGGCCCCTCGGGGTCCTCCCTGATCTTGTCTATGTTCTGCCTGTTTTCTAGCTGCAGATGAGTCTGGAAAAAAAGGAGAAGAAGAAGAAGAAGGAGAAGAAAAAGAAGCACAAGAAACATAAGCACAGAAGCTCCAGTAGTGATGGTTGCAGTAGCGAGGAGGAGCGCGGCCGGGGGAGGTGAGCGCGTGGAGGCAGGCCCCCCCGCCATGACTCATTGACTCATTCATTCTCCGGATAGTCAGGGACCCGTGCTTTGTGTGGAGAGCTGCCAGGCACTGGGGTTTCAGGGGTGAGCACTCGCATGTGGGCCCCCTGGCCTATAGAACTCGTCACCCAGCACCCACACCCATTGGAGGTCTGGGTGAGGCCCCTCATGGAGCTGACCGTGACCTTGTAGGTCTCAGCACAGCCCTCCTAGATGTGACTTTCATTTCAGCTGGTGACTTTTCCAAGACGGAAGTGGATTTTATGTAGCCTTCTTTTCTTTCTTTTTTTTTTTAAAATGCATTAATGGGCCCATCTGGGCCCATTCTGTGTGTCTTCTCTGTGGGAGCAGTGAGCACTGTCACTGCTGACTCACTCTTAGTCCCCGGAATAGCAGCACGAGGCAAGAGGAGAACGTGTTCAGGCATTGGGGCTGAAAAGCCAGGCCCACGGGTTTTCACAGGAAAAACATGACTCTGCTGATGCTCCTCCAGCAGACAGTGCAGATAGACAGCCACGCTGCTGAGCGACTGCACCAGTGGGAAAGGTCATGTCCAGAGCAGGAAGCACGCTTCAGCGTGAGATTGAAACTGGGCCTTGGGGCGTTTTCTGTTTCAGTGACTATGTGTTTGAATCATTTAGATCTCAAAAGAAGGTGGCAGATTCTTCCCCTGTGCTGTCCAGAGCCCCGGGATATGGCTTACAGGTAAGGCTGTGAGCATCTCAGGGGGTTACCACGGGCTGTAGAATGTGTTCACTTGAGAGCCTGTTTGGACAGAGAGCATCTCCCGCAGCCCGCCGGACATCACGAGGGAAGGCGGGAGTTTGGGCCGCCAGGGTGGGGGCTGCCAGGGAGCTGGCCCATATCTTATCCCCGAGCCTCTGGCTGGGGCTCAGGGTCCTCTGAGCAGAGATCCTACACCACCAGTGGGGCCTTAGGCATTCGGCCTCTCCCTCTGCCGATAATTTCCATGAAACGCAGGCATTTTAGGCTTCCAGATTGATGGCTTTTGACAGGTGGACATCCCTCTAGATTCTCTTAGATTTTCTCCTTAGTAGGTTTAACCTTAGGTCCTGGTCTCCGTGCTGTCTCTTGCGGCTGCCGGGGCTGTGGTGAAGAGTCAGGCAGTGCAGGTGGCTGCCAGGACCCATGCTCTGAGGGGATTCTGCAGAGAACTTTGCTAAGTTGGAGTGCTTCTCTGGGGTAACTGTGTGATGGGAGCAGTACGCCCGCTTGGCTTCTTACAGAACCACAGTGCTCATTGATTTCCTTGTTTCACCGCATTTTCTCCTGAGCTACAGATGCCTCTGTGAATACCTTCTCTTCCTCTCCTTGATGCTACAGATCAGGGACTCCTACCATAGCCAAGGAGCGCAGAGTTCTCCGATGGCCAAGCAAAAGGGAACGCACAGGTTGAAGAATTACTCCAGGTCCAGAAGCTCCTCCCACTCACCTCCCAGACATGCCAACAAGAAGAGCACCAGAGAAGCAGGGGCCCGGGACAGGAGTTCTCGATCCCCAGGCAGAAGGTCACGGTCCCCAAGGCCAAGCAAAGCGTGAGTGTGGGAATTCACTGGGAAATGGCCTATAAATGTGAGGTTGGTCAGAGCAGGTATTTGCTTTTGCTGATGTCTGTTCATTAATTTTTCTAAGTATCTTTGCTTTATCTCCTTTATATTGTGTGTCTGTCTGACCCTGCCCTCTTGCCACCAGCCACCTCAATGTAAATCTCAGGCCCCTAGAACTACAGATTTATCTATGTAGAATCTTTGGAGTGAGTCTAATATCAAATCTTATGTATCTTTATGTGTTTGCTTTTCTTCTACTTCTGGCCTCTGTTCTCTTCAGTTTGGATTATAATTCTAAGACTATTAGCTTTTCTCCCATTATTTGAGGGACATGATAAAAGCCCCTATGTTGAAAAGACTTTTCTCCTGTCTGCCCTCTGTGCGTCTGTCACAGGCACAACTCTAAGGTCAATAGAAGAGAAAGAGGCCGAACTAAGAGCCCATCGCCTAAAAAGGAGGTCTACCAAAGGCGGCACGCCCCTGGATACACCAGGTGAGTCAGGAGGCGGGGACCTGAACTGCAGACTCTGTGGGCCCGAGTCTAGGAGTTGGCTTAAACCAGGGCAGGTGGATAATCTACTTTTATTCTTCTTGTCATAATAGTCTGTCCTACCTCCCTTCCCCACAAGGCACATTGAAAGGACAAAGTAATAGTTTTACCTTAATGAACAATTGATTAAGTGACTGTCTCTGAACATCTGTAAACGTGTTGATTCTCACAAGAGATTTCCACAGAGAAACTTTTCCCTAGAGAGTGTTCCTTTCCTGAGGCATCAGCTGAGGGGGAAGCAGAGTGCTGTCCTAGAGGGCAGACACCCTAAGATGGACTCTGTGTTGGAGTTGGGTGTGGAGTGGGTCAGACAGAACAGGGGCCTGTGGCCCTGGGACCTGAGGGGCGACCCATGAAAGACTGTCTGTAGGGGTCTTGCTCTTTATAGAAGTCAAGAGGAGCCGGGCAACTTCTGTGAACTTCCTTTTACTGCCCAAACAAGTAAGCTGCACAGTAGAATTATCTGGGAAGCTTAAAAAAAGTTCCATTATGGGATGCCTGGGTGGCTCAGTTGGTGAAGCCGCTGCTTTCGGCTTGGGTCATGATCCCAGGGTCCTGGGATCGAGTTCCACATTGGGCTCCTTGCTTGGCGGGGAGCCTGCTTCTCTCCCTGCCTCTGCCTGCCTCCCTGCCTGCTTGTGTGTATACTCTCTCTCTCTAGCAAATAAATAAATTATTAAAAAAAAAAAAAGTTTCATTACCTGGCTACAGCCCAGCCCTATGACATCATGATCTTCAGTGGCAGGGGCAGACATCAGTATTTTTAAGGCTCCCCGGTGATTTCAACAGGCAGCCAATGTTGAGGACAGCTGGGGGTCTGCACCACCTCTTGTATTCACTATGTTAAAAAAGAGGCAGACCCTACAAGTCCCTTTTAACTCTTGATTGCCTGATTCCCGAAGTTTTTCTTTTCTTTTTCTTTCTTTTTTTTTTTTTTTAAGATTTTATTTATTTATTTATTTGACAGAGAGACACAGCGAGAGAGGGAACACAAGCAGGGGGAGTGGGAGAGGGGAAGCATGAGAGAGGGAGAAACAGACTTCCCACTGAGCAGGGAGCCCGATGTGGGCCTCAATCCCAGGATCCTGGGATCATGACCTGACCGAAGGCAGATGCTTAACGACTGAGCCACCCAGGCGCCCCTGATTCCTGAAGTTTCTAAGGAACAGAAACTTTCGTAAACACTTTCATCCTGACCGACAACTTTCTAAAATAAAAACATGTTTTGTAGAATTTAATCTTTCCCTGGTGACAGTTTTTCAGCTGGACTGGAAGTCATGCTGCTCTTCGGGTCCATGTTCATGAGCGTGTGTATTTGTTTCTGTGTTTTAAGGGTCTCAGTTGGCGTGTGACTATGCTTTTTCAGATCCCGCTTTGTCTTTCTGTCCCTTTTGCCATTTGTCATCACTTTAGTTGGTCATACTTTATCAGCCTTTTTTATCCCCCTTAGAATTTGTGTTGAATTTTGTGATTTAAATGGGTTAGAACCCTCATGACCTCTCTCTCCCAGCAGTAAAAGCACAGAAACTTTAGTGCATAGATTTTGTGATCTCATTGTCCATTTTGGTTTGGTGTTCCAGGTGGTTGAGGTTGCTTTATGTAATTAAGATGATTGTGAATTAAGATAAAAAGAGAAAAATTATGGCTGTAATGGGGAATTTTGTCAGAATTTTTAAATGCATGTGTTTTCTTTTGTGTGTATGTTTTCTTTTAATTGGTGGTGGAAAACGACTCTAAACAGCTGAAAAGATGAAGCTTCTCTTTTATGCTAAGGTGCTCCATTTCAAGAAGTTTTGGGGGCATCAAAATTTGGTGGGGTGGCTCAGTTGGTTAAGTGTCCAACTCTTAATTTCAGCTCAGGTCATGGTCTCACAGTCCTGGTATTGAGCCCCAGATAGGGCTTCGTGCTCAGTGGGGAGTCCTTGAGGTTCTCACTTTCTCCTTCTGCCCTGCTCCCTGCTTGTGAGTTCTTTTTCTCTCAAAATGATTAAATAAAGGGGCACCTGGGTGGCTCAGTGGTTTAAGTCTCTGCCTTTGGCTCAGGGTCCTGAGATCAAGTCCTGCATCGGGCTCTCCACTTGGCAGGGAGCCTACCCCCCCACCCCCACCCCACCCCCGCCATCTGCCTGCCTCTCTGCCTACTTGTGATCTCTCTCTCTGTCAAATAAATAAAATAAAATAAAATGATTAAATAAGATCTTTTTTTTTTTAAGCAGTTTTTACAGGATAAAACTATTTTTTTCTTGTAAAATTTTTTTGGGGTCTTGTGGGATTCCCATTTAATATTTTCCATTGCTTTTGAAATTATAAAATTTTTTACAGTCAACACAGTACTTTTATAATTTTTAAAAGATTTTATTTTATTTTATTTTTTTTTAAAGATTTTATTTATCTATTCGACAGACAGAGATCACAAGTAGGCAGAGAGGCAGGCAGAGAGAGAGAAGGAGAAGCAGGCTCTCTGCTCTGCGGAGAGCAGAGAGCCCGATGCGGGGCTCGAGACCATGACCTGAGCCGAAGGCAGAGGCTTAACCCACTGAGCCACCCAGGCGCCCCAAGATTTTATTTCTTATTTTAGAGAGATTTATTTATTTTGGGGGCATGGGGTCCGAAGGAGAGAATCTCCAGCAGATGCCCTGCTTAACCAGAGCCTGCAGGCTGATCACTTGAAACCAAGAGTCAGGCAGGCACTCAATGGACTGAGCCACCCAGGTGCCCCTTACCTAATGTCTAAGAGCTCTTTTATGTTTGATTGTTCCATCTTAAAAACCTTTCTCAGGCACCTGGGTGGCCCAGTTGGCTAAGGGACTGCCTTTGAGTTAGGTTGGGATCCCAGGGTTCTGGGATCAAGTCCCACACCGGGCTGCCTGCTCAGCGGGGTGTCTGCTTCTCCCTCTCCCTCTGCCACTCCCCCTGCTTGTACTCTCCCTGTCAAATAAATAAATAAAATCTTTAAAAAATAAAAATAAAAAATAAAAACCTTTCTCATTTTATCATTGTAATATCTTTCATTATCTCTGAGTTACATTTTTAATTATAAACTTTAATAAGTTTTGTGCTTTATCTTAGTCCGTTTACTTTTCCTTTGGTCTCTTTCTTGTGAGAGGCTTTTCTGAAACGTTTGGTGATACTTCACTGTCTATTCATATGTAAGAGTAAGGAATTAAAGCTGAGATCACTGTATATTATGTGTGGGCAGCACTTATCTACTGGTGGGAGTTTGGGTTTGAACTGGTTTTTAGCTGGGGATACTCATATCAGTATCTTTGGTTTTCTTGTCAGGAACCAATACATTTCTTCTCTTTTTTTCTTTTTAAAAAAACCTTATTTATTTGACAAACAGAGAGAGAGCACAAGCCCGGGGAGCAGCAGGCAGAGGGAGAGGGAGAAGCAGACGCCCTGCTGAGCAGGGAGCCTGACACAGGGCTCTATCCCAGGACCCTGGGATCATGACCTGAGCTAAAGTAGATGTTTAACTGACTGAGCCACCCAGGCCCCCAAGAACCATTAAATTTCTATAGAAGGGGGGTGCCTGGGTGACTCGGTTGAATGCCTGACTCTTGGTTACACTCATGGGGTCATGGGATCGAGCCCCATGTTGGGCTCCACACTTGGTGAGGGATCTGCGGGAGATTGTCTCTTTCTTCCCTTACCCCTGTTTGCATTCTCTCTCTCTCTCAAATAAATAAATACATCCTAAAAAAATTTTGGGGGGGCTCTGGGGTGGCTGAGTGGGTTAAAGCGTCTGCCTTCAGCTCAGGTCATGATCCCAGAGTCCTGGGATCGAGCCCGCATCGGGCTCTCTGCTCAGCAGGGAGCCTGCTTCCTCCTCTCTCTCTCTGCCTGCCTCTCTGCTTACTTGTGATCGATCTCTCTCTCTCTCTCTGTCAAATAAATAAATAAATAAAATCTTTAAAAAAATTTTAAAAAATTTAAAAAATTTTAAAATTTTAAAAAAATTCTCTGAGCCTTTCCTGGATTTTGATTTTGATTAGTATTGGGCACTTAAAGAGACTGAGTTTTCTCTAATCTGAAAAGTAGTTGCTACCCCTTTATCTGCTTCCCTCTTCCAACAATTTTTAGACATCTCTTATCCAATGTCATCTCCTCTCCCATTCTCTTTGTGGTTTTATATATTTTATTTAATGGTTTTTATTTATTTATTTATTTATTTTTTAAAAAAGATTTTATTTATTTATTTGACAGAGATCACAAGTAGGGAGAGAGGCAGGCAGAGAGAGAGAGAGGAGGAAGCAGGCTCTCTGCCAAGCAGAGAGCCCAATGCGGGGCTCGATCCCAGGACCCTGGGATCATGATCTGAGCGAAAGGCAGAGGCTTTAACCCACTGAGCCACCCAGGTGCCCCTAATGTTTTTTTTTTTAAATGAAGCATTGTCATTTCACTATAGACAACTAAATGTTAAGTTTTAGTGTGTTAAGATTGAGCTCAAAATTGAGCTCCACTCCCTAATGAGACTCCACCAAGTATTTTTCCTCTTAAAAGGGGATCTTTTAAATGGGCTTATCACATCCATTTGAGAAGCAATGGATTTGAATTTCTGACCTTGTTAAATAGTGATTGAGCTGGTTCACCACCTCCTCTTCTTCCTCTGACTTCATTTGCCATGAGTGTCAGGAAAGAAGACTTACCTATTCTCTGAGATTAAGTTGAATTAACTTAATTCTTCTGGCATCTGGATTCTAACTTATTTCTAAAGTGGTGTACTCCTGGGCTATGTCCATGGATTTCTAAGCATTTCCAGTAGGTAGATGGTAGATGTCAGCAATCACATGGCTAACTTAGTCCTGTGTTCTTCAGTAAGTTGTTGAGCAAGCAATCGGAATATTTTGTATTTTTGTTTAGAGTAGTTACTCCAGAGATTACTGAGAGAGAGTATGAAAGTCTTTGAAATTTGGATGAAACCACCTGCCCGAGGTATTAGGAAAGAAGGAGACTCATGCTGAGGATCGCCCTGGGTTGAGCATTTCCATAGAGAGAGCAGAGCAGTGGAGAGCCTGGGGTCCTGCCTAATTTGTTGTCCCTGTAGTGTTTGGGTGTTTTTGCTGGGAGAGAAGTAGACCTGATCGGATGGTTTTTGTGTTCAACAGAAAGCTCTCATCGGAGGAACTAGAGCGAAAACGTCAAGAGATGATGGAAAATGCCAAGTGGCGGGAGGAAGAGAGGCTGACCATCCTTAAGAGGCATGCCAAGGATGATGAACGGGAGCAGAGGCTGGAGAAGCTGGGTTCCCGGGATGGGAAGTTTATCCAGTGAGTGCATCTTCTTTTTTTTTTTTTAAGATTTCATTTATTTATTGGGCAGACAAAGATCACAAGCAGGCAGAGAGGCAGGCAGAGAGAGAGGAGGAAGCAGGCTCCCCGCTGAGCAGAGAGCCCAATGCGGTGCTCGATCCCAGGACCCTAGGATCATGACGTGAGCCGAAGGCAGAGGCTTTAACCCGCTGAACCACCCAGGCGCCCCCAGTGAGTGCATCTTCTTGCTGCCTGATGACTTTCATGGCTGTGGTCCCAAGGAGGCAGCTGGGCAGGGGATTCATTCATTGTGTTCCTGGTGTTTCGGTGTCCATGCAGTGAGAATGGGGAGATCAGCCTCCAGGCCACCTTTGTTATTACTCCAGCATGTAGCTAGACAGTGGGGTATTTCTGATTTGAAGGAAGGAGAAGTGAATTGGTATTTTTTATTGAATCTCCTTGCTTTCCATTTAAGTAAGAATTCATGGCTCAGGGGGCCTTTTTCCAATGAGGCTTTACCTGGTTTTTCAAAACAGATCACTTTTCCCTGTTGGACGTTGGTTTAAAAAATTGAGTTCCAGTTGGAGTCCACTCCAAAGTTACCTACATGAGCTTAAAAGAGCTTAGGTTTCTACACCTGCTTTATGGTTGGCAATCTGTTTCTTCTGCCAGATAGGTGACCACTTGACAAATATGTTACTCACAGATATTCTCCTGTCTTCCCAGCCGCATGAAGCTGGAGAGTGCATCTTCCTCCTCCCTGGAGGATAGGGTGAAACGGAACATCTACTCTCTACAGAGAACCTCAATAGCTCTGGAGAAGAACTTTATGAAAAGATGAAAGCTATCCCCATCTCTTGCTGGCTTTCCTGAATTTTCCAGGGAGGCTGCTGATCCCTTAAAAATTCTCTTTATAAGAGTTCAAGTGACTTCTTGCACAGTTGTCAAAGCGCCACTGTTCAAAGTGACTCTCTTCTGGTGATTTCCTGAAACAGCTTACTTCCTTTGAGAACCAGTGCAACGCACTTTATGGGACACTCAGTAACTTTTGCTGAGTGCCTTGTAGGTTTTAATGGGTGGGCACTGGACACTCTAGGGGTGAGTACTCACCCTGCTCTGGAAGGCTGTTTCCTGTGGTCATGATACTTCTTAAGCCACTTTCTTCCCTGCTGTGAGAACTGTGTGCCTCAGTGTAGACCAGACCTTGCAGAAACCTCTCTCTGGAGTCGCCCAGCTAGACTGTGCTTAGTGGGGTAAATGTACATCTTACTTGATTTAGTAGATAATGTGACAGAATGCTGTCAGCTTAGGGCAGAGCCAAGGAGAGACAAAGAATCTGGAAGGGGACACAATCCAAAAAAGCACTAAATGAGCTATTGAACTATTTGGACTGTCTTTTGGACTGTAAAAAGTGTAGTGTGTATATGTATAAATGTATAATTTTTACATGCTTTTAAAAAAGTTAGCTTTGTGAGAACATCTTGTTTGGTAAGTGACTTTACTATATAATGGAACCATATTGTATCTTGTTACTGAGTAATACAGTAAGGCAGATCAGCTTTTTCCCCCCTCTGAATCCAGCTAGTTTAGGAGGAGCCTGGGTTTGTAGATAGGATCCAGGGGATCTATCCTGTTACACTGCTTACAGGTTCCCATGTGGGCAGTGCAACCATGAAGTCAAATGATTTTAGGAGTTAGGACCAAATTACCAGTGTGCTCCCACCCTGGCTCTTAAAATAAAATGGAAGCTGTTTTATTTCATGGCTTCCTTTTAATCATGTAGTAATCTTATTACAGTTCTAGATTTCCAGGAGTTTGCTACTACTTTTTAGTCGGTATTAACCCCCAAAACTCATGGAACCAGTCTCCTGCCTTTACTCCTTTCCCTTTTCTATTCTTTTACCAGATGCCCTCATTTGACCCATGAACTCCTCAGGCCCTCTTGACCCACACATTAGTGGGGCTAGTTACTTGTTCTGCTAATCCCTAATTCTGCTTAAAACGAATTTGGGTTTATATTTTTGTGCACTTAGATGGCAGGCACTGTAATACTTAAAACCCAGTCTCTCCCCAGAGAGAAAGTAACACACACTTGTTATTCATTTAATCACCTCATCCTGCTTCTCTATGCTAATTATGTCTTTTATTTTATTACTTGGTAATAAAGGCTACATTTATTTTTTGTAACTGTTTAAAGAACAACCACATGCTGAGTACTGAATTTATGAATTCCCATACAGAACAATACTGACCAACAATTTGTGTCGAATCTTTGGAGATCCGAATCTTTGGAGATCCTTCTTCCGAGAGGAATTACATAACAAAGCGTGGGCAGTACACTCACAGATGTCGTGAAGTGTGCCAGAGAATAAGACGATTACAATTTTCTGCTGCAGGACAGGTGTCTTAAGGTGCCGCAGGTCTCTTAACTCGACCCTTTGGAAGGAGGAGGCCAATCGGCAGCTGGGTGGGTGCGGGACCCATTCATAAAACCCAGGGCTCCCGGCCCGCGGCTCTCATTGGCCCCGGGGGAAAGGGGCGTGACCCGCGGGTGGAGCGCGCGCCAGACCCTGGGGAGTGGGAAGATCCACACTTGGGTGGAGCGAGGGGGCGTTCCTTGGTTTTCCCGGCAGGACTTCCTTTTCCCCGGCTGGGTTCCTCCTCTCTCCCCCGGGATGGGATGGTACGTCCCACCCTCCTCGCATTCCCGCCCCTCCTCCCCTTCGGAGCCTGGGCGCCGCCGCCATCTTGGCACGTCAGGTTGAGGGAAAGAGCCAAACCCTAGCTTTGGGGTGGGGGGGCGGACAGAGGGACCCTCCCGCGATGGAAGGCGAGCCCTATCCCCATCCCACCTCCCTTCTCCGTTCCGGTGCGGGACTCTGAGTTGTCCCGAGGCCAGCCCGGTTCCTATCAGGCCCGGGGAGGAGGGGCGGGAAGGGCGGCCGCTGCCTCCCCGGGACGGGCGCTACCACTGGACGGGGAGGAGAGCGCCTGGTGACGGTGGGTCGGCGGCGGCGCTCGGGGGCGGGGTACCGAGCTAGCCGGCCGGCTCCCTGGAGCGGGGTGGAGCGGGGCGTGGGGGCGGGGCGTGGGGCGGACGGAACCACCGGGGCGGGGTGGGGAGGTAACGGGACGGGCGCGACCATGGCGCGGTGAGGGAGCGGGGGTGGGGATCGGTCCCGGGGAGGCCTGGGGCCGCTGGCTTGTACGCCGTCTCGGCCGCCCCCCCTTTCGCCGCCGCCGCCGCCGCCGCCCCGGGCATGTCGTCCAACTGCACCAGCACCACGGCGGTGGCGGTGGCGCCGCTCAGCGCCAGCAAGACCAAGACCAAGAAGAAGCATTTCGTGTGCCAGAAAGTGAAGCTATTCCGGGCCAGCGAGCCGATCCTCAGCGTCCTGATGTGGGGGGTGAACCACACGGTAACCAGCTCCCCCGCGCGCGCCCCTCCGAGCGCGGCCCCGCGCGCTCCCACGCCCCCCCGCAGGCCCGGCCCTCACCCCGCGGGTCCTGCTGAGGACGCCCGCAGCCCCTCGCCAAGCCACTTGCACGCCCACCCCACCCTTGCTCGCCGTCCCGGCCGGGTGTGCACTCTCCGCGCGCCACGCGAGGCCTGGTGTCTCCGACGGTGGTATGCCGTCGCCCCCTCCCTCCCCTCCAGCCCCTGTAGCTTCCTGCGTTGGGCTTGCTGGCTTCGGGCAGTCCCTGGAGCGCAGGGAGAAGGCCTGGGTTCGGCAGAATTGCTTTCATCCCCTCTCCCTGTTAGTTGCATGTGTTTTCCCCCTTGTTCCTTCAACCGGCTGCCAGCTCCCTGTCCAGTTGACAGGGCAAGTGGCCTTGGCCTGCCTGAATTTTCCTCTATTTCTGGTTATTTGGTTGGTACGACTGCTTAGTTTCCCATCCTCCAGACCTCCTCACCCCTGACTATGGAAATCCTCCCTGGGTTTCCTTTTTTTCTTCATGAACAAGATGTATCAACTGGAGAAAAACAGGCTTCCTTGAACCACAGGCACTTTACCAGGGTCTTCCTGGGTTAGGGAGAAGAGAGAATGTAACCATTTGAGAGAAGGTGAGGCCTGATTATAAGGAAGACTATTCAGTAGAAATAATGTGCCTTCCTACATTCTCCTATGGTGTTCATGTCAAAAACTGCCTACTTCTCTTTTATTGAGCTTTCTGTTGTAAGGTCGTGAAAGGTGTGATAATGGTCGGAGGTTAGGATGAGAGGGTGGTCCCCTGGACCTTTGGGGTGCTTTGAGATTGTCCTATCAGGAATCTGGAGCCCAGCTTTGGTGCTTAAGCTGGAGGACTTTGTGCCCTGTTTGTTTAAGGTCTTTCTTTTTTCTTTTCCAACCACTTGTTCCTTGCCTTCTGACCATTTGCACTGTGAGTCCCTACACCAGGAATGATGAGAGGAAGTAAAAGGACCTGAAACACCCAACTTCACCAACTACAAGTTTGGAATGAGGAAGATGAAACTATTGGCTTGGGTTTCCTGTGAATTTCAGTTCTTCAGGCACCCTGACTTTTCAGAGCATTTGAAATAGCCCACAAGATCAAATGATAACAGAGGGGCCTGGGGCCTGCAAGACTTTTTGTTTTTCTTTGTAGAGGAGCAAACCTCTGGAGAGGGTTGGCTGGAGATCCGTGAACCTTAGTCTGAGCCAGAGTGTTACGAGCTTCAATCTAATACAGAAAAGTGCACGTGTATGGTGAGGTCTTTGTTGGTGTTTTGGTCTTAGACAGGTTACTGTTTTCAGGAACCTCCCTCAGGTGAGAGTCCTAGCCAGGGTAAGGGAGTAGCTTGGGTTTAGTGCCCAGACCCCTGGAAGCGGCTTTGGGACAGTAGTCCAGTAGACTTTGTTTCTCCTGCTTCCTGCTGCCTCAGGGGTCATCTGACAACATTTCGAGGGAAACTGGGTCATCAAAATGTGGACCTTGTATCCCTGCCTGGAAGTCAATCCTTGATTTTGTCCTGCAGCCTGCTTCTCACTAGAAAGCATCCTGTCTATATAGAGAATTGGTGGAGAATCTTACAGCTCCTGCCTTGGAATATTGCCACTAACTACCTCGGGTCCCTGATTCTATACATGGAGAAATGGAGGCCCCAGCTGGAGGCTGGGCTGCCCGCAGCAGAAGAGGCGGCTCACAGTCTGGGACCTCGGGCTGTGTGATTCAGTGGTGGTACTTGAATGGCAGGTGTCGCTTTCTGTGCCTCCTGGTCCCTAGTCCGTTTCTCAGCCAGGTGCGATGATAGTGGGGATGATGGTCTTGTTATGTACGGCTGGGTGTGTGTGCCTGTGCTTGCGGGCTCCTGGGAGTGTGTGTGATGGTGGGTGTTCTGATAGGCCGGCGGTGAACCTGCCCAGATGGGGGCCTCTGCATGGAAGATCGATAGGCATCTGGGAGTCTTTCTTGGGTTAGGCTATCACCCTCTCTCTTTGCTAACTTGAAGAAATGTTTGAGGGCTAGCCGAAGAGGCGTTAACATTAAGCAAGACCCACGATTCTGGGCGTGATGTGTGAGCGCCTCAGGCGACAGGCACAGGCACCGCTCTCTGGACAGGGCGAGCTACACAGCTCAGTTGGCCCCAAGCGTTAGTGTTTCATCGGGCCCGGTGTAAGGTCTGGTACTTTAGGGTCCCCCATTTGGGAAATGGAAGCATGTCCTTGGAAGAAGCGTGGTATAAAATCTTGCAGTTCTCAAGGGGGTCAGGACCACATAGTTCTTGGTGTATTGGCAGCCTTCCTGGGAGGTTGCCTTCTTCAGAAGCCCACTTTTGCCACTTTTTGCAGTCTGAGTCTTCAGATAGCACATTTCTTTGATTCTTTAGTTTCTCACCCCTTTAGGTGTTTATGGCTAAACATGGCTGATGGCAGATGGATATGTCTTTATGGAGGGCAGAAGTCAGTGACTCTCCTGACGTGGTTGACTGACCAGTGTCGTCCCAGGAGTTCCTCTTGTGGCCACGAAGTGCAGCCGGTGGACTTTGTGGAGGGAGACTGCAGGAAACAGGGGGAAAAGTCAGAAGACTTTGGATCAGGGCGCCTGGCTGGCTCAGTCAGAGTAGCACGCGGCTCTTGGTCTCTGGGTGGTGAGTTTGAGCCCCACGTTGGGTGTAGAGCTTACTTAAACAAATAAAACTTAAAAAAAAAAAAAAAGAAGAAGAAGAAGACTTTAGATCTGTTAGGGGAGAACTAATAAAGAGAGAATACCAGTGTTTTAGTGGATGAAATACAGTTTAGGGACTCTGGAGTTAGAGAAGAGATTGCCTCTGAGAGGGGTGTGGAGACCAGAGGAGGCAGAACCTGGCTTGCTGACCTGTTGGCGGGGTTAGGAACCAGGTATGCGTGAACCTTCGCTCAGGTGATCACAAGGATTAGGAGCAGCTGGCAGTAACTGTATTTAGCCAATAGGAACCTGCTAGATTGTTCTTCAAAGTAACTACACTATTGTACATTTCCACCAGCAGCAGGGTGCTGGTTCAATGCTTATGCCCCTAGCACAATGACTACCATAGAATATGTGCACAGTGAATGTTGGCTAGAGGGACAGATGGCTAGAAAATGGGACTGAAGTATGGCTAACACCAGGATAAACACCAGGTTCCATTTTCTCCACATCCTTGCCAACACTTGGAATTATCTGTCTTTGTCGTGGCCGCCCTGGTGGGTGCGAAGTGTTACCTCATTGTGGTTATGATTTGTGTTTCCTTGATAACAAATGGTTTTGAGTACCTTTTCATGTGCTTATTGGCCATTTATATATTTTCTTTTTTAAAAAAATATTTTATTTATTTGATTGAGAGCGAGAGCACAAGCGGGGGTAGGACAGAGGTAGGAGAAGCAGGCTTCCTGCGGAGCAGGGAGCCACACATGGGACTCAGTCCCAGGACCCTGGAATCATGACCTGAGCCAAAGTCTGATGCTCAACTGACTGAGCCACCCAGGCGCTCTGGTCATTTATATATTTTCGTCATAGAAATGTCTGTCAAGGGCACCTGGGTGGCTCAGTTGGTTAAGCAGCTGCCTTAGGCTCAGGTCATGGTCCCGAAGTCCTGGGATCGAGACCCACATTGGGCTCCCAGCTCCATGGGGAGTCTGCTTCTCCCTCCGACCTTCTCCCTTCTCATGCTCTCTCTCACTGTCTCTCTCTCAAATAAATAAATTTTAAAAAAAAAAGTTGTCAAGATCTTTGTCCAATTATTTTAAAACATTTTTTGCCCATTTTTAATTGGGTTGACTTTTCATTATTGAGTTATAAGAGTTCTTTTTTAGAGAGAGAGCTTGAGCATGGGTGGAGGGAGCAGGATGAAGGGCAGAGGGAGAAGGAGATGGAGAAGCAGACTCCCCACTGAACAGTGAGGCTGGGAGTGTGATGCAGGGCTTGATCCCAGGACCCTGAAATCATGACCTGAGCTGAAGGCAGATGCTTAACTGACTGAGCCACCCAAGCACCCCTTGATTTATGAGTTCTTTGTGTATTTTAGGTACAAGTCCCTTAGCAGATATGATTTGTAAGTATTTTCTCCCATTTTTTGGATTATCTTTTACATTTTCTTGACGGTATCTTTTGAAGCTCAGCTCTTAATTTTGACAAAGGCCAATTTGTGTATTTTCTTTGTTCTTGCTTTTTTGGTGTCATATCTAAGAAGACTTTGCCTCATGCAAGGTCATGAAAATTTACTCCTGTGTTTTCTTCTAAGAAAAACTCTTGTAGTTTTTTTGTTTTTGTTTTTGTTTTTTAAAGATTTTATTTATTCAAAAGAGAATGAGAGAGAGAGCGATCAGGAGAGGGGAGAAGGTCAGAGGGAAGAGCAGACTCCTGTCTGAGCAGGGAACCTGATGTGGGACTCAATCCTGGGATTCCAGGATCATGACCTGAGCTGTCAGATGCTTAACCATCTGAGCCACCCAGGTGCCCTAGTTTTTGTTTTGTTTTGTTTTTTAAAGATTTTATTGATTTATGGAGAGAGAGAGCCTGGGGTATGGGGAACCTGATGCGGGGCTCTGTCCCAGGACCCTGAAATCATGACCTGAGCCAAAGGCAGACATTTAACCAACTGAGCCACCCAGGCGTCCCAAACTCACAGTTTTAGTGCTTACAATTAGGTCTGTAATCCATTTGAACTAATTTTTGTGTATGGTGTAAGGAACAGATTCATTCTTAAGTCTGCTCACTTCTCTCCCACACTCGACCCCCGTGCTGTCCATGCATTTTCTTTGCATAGTGCAGACCCAGAACCTCTTTTAACTGCCTTTTTCTCTTGCTCTGCCACTTTAAAAATCTTTAGTAAATATTCCTGCTCTAGTGGGCTGCCCTTCGCCAGGCCTTTCCACCTCACGGAGAACAGGAAGAGAAGAAAAACCATGGTGTGAAAAAGGAGGAATAAACGCAGGACTGAATTTGTTGGCGCCTGTGGCTCTGTTCTTGCCCTTTTCCTCTCTAGTTTGAGGTCTTACTTGGACTTCTTTGGTCTTGGAGATTTTCAAGACATCGTGTTTCCCGATGGGGCAGGTAACACCTGACTGTCCATGCTAGCCGGCCTGCGGCTGAACCGCCCACAGAACCGCAGGACAAGTCAGGGAACCTGCATGCCTGGCCCACGCCTCCTGGGTGCCTATGAAGGTCATACACGGAAGTAAAAGTTTCTGGAATCAGAAGTTCAGCAGACTAGAACTAGTGACTGAATTTTCATCTCCAGTAGGATCAGCATAGAGTGAATTCTGGGCTCCTAAGTTTCTCACTCAGCTTGGTCAGCCTCCTTATTATTTATGCTGATGGCTCCTGGAGTTAATCATGTGGATAATCCAAAAACCACTTACGTGATGTGAAACTGAACAGATTTCCCATCCGAATATGTTGTATTTAACGTGATCCTTGGGTGAATATGCATTCCACAAGGGCACTTGTGCTGAAAGGTAGAGGGGTTGGCCCAGGAGTTTGCTAGATAGTAGAGGACAGGCATGTCTTCCTGGAACATTGCTTTAGTCATGAACTTTCATGCTTTGAAACTCTTAGTTACTCCCTTTGTCTACCAAATAAAGTTTCTTCTTTCTCCCTGCTGTTTCAGACTCTTTCTAGGGCGCCTGGGTTGGCTCAGTCGGCTAAATGCCTGCTTTTGGCTCAGGTCATGATCCCAGGGTCCTGGGATTGAGCCCCCTGTCAGGCTCCCTGCTCTGCGGAGAGCCTGCTTCTCCCTTTTCCTCTCCCCCTGCTTGTGTTCCTGCTTTTGCCATCCCTCTCTCTGTCAGATAAATAAGTAAAATCTTTAAAAAAAAAAAAAAAAAAAAAGTCAGGCCTTAGCCTCCACAGCCAACTTTAACCTTCGTTCTCACCCTTCAGAGCATGAGTCTTTGGCATGGTCACAACAGCTTTGCTGTCTCTTTCTCTTTATCCTGGTGTTAGCCATACTTCAGTCCTATTTTTCTAGCCATCTGTCCCTCTAGCCAACATTTATTATGCACCTACTATGTGCCAGTCATTGTGTTAGGGGCATAAGCATGGATAAGATCGTCTCTTCTTTCTAGAGACTCCGAGCCTTGTGGAAAAGTGAAATATGTGAGCAGACCGTTACCCCAGTGAATGTGCTGTTTGGGATGTGAAGATGCGCAGAGGAAGACAGGGTTGTCGCAGTGACAGAGGAAGTGTTGTTTAGCCACTCTTGAAGGATTCTCTTAGCTTTATCCTTTCTTCTGTCCCTGCTGCCGCAGTGTGTCACCTTAACTATTATAATGGCCACATAAATGGTCTTACCGCTTCTTCTTTTGCCTTGTCCAATCCGTGCTTGATTTTTATTCCAGGATGCCTTTCTATAGCATCCGTTTGATCATGTGAGGTCCCAGATTTGAACCCGAGAGCACTTCCCATTTCTTGTGCAGTCAAGTCTAGATTTTTATAGTGGACAGATCTAAGTTCAAATCCAGGCTCTGCCCCTTCTTTGGCTTTGGAACTTCATTTTCCTGTTCTATAAAATGAGCAAAACCACTTTCCTTGCAGATTCTTAGGAGGGAGGCAAGGAAGGGGGAAACACTTCCTTAGTCAAGGTAGCTATCCAGAAGAAGGCTCACACAGCAGAGTATGCAGAGCCAAGCTGTGGGCACCAGACAGACCCGGGAGTGAACCCTGACTCAGCACATCCTGTCTGTGTGACCTTGAGCAAGGTATCCTAAACTTCTTTTGCAAAACCAGATTAATAACAGTTTGCGTGGCAATTAAGCATTAGAAATAGTAGCACAGAATATGTGTTCTCTGTGATATATATAAAATGTGAAGCCCCAGCCACTCCTAGGTATTCAATAAAAAGAAGCAGCTGTTATTTATTAATATTGATAGCAGACTAGGCCATTCACCTCTCTTCCTGTACCCTCTCCATCCACCCCCTAGCACTTCTGTCCTGCCCTGCCACACCGCAGACTGCCCCTATACATTGTACTGAAGTTGGGCGGTATACTTTTACAGCTGTGAGGCTTGGTTCTGACTGTTCCCACTGCCTGGGATTCCCTTCCTGTCTTTTTTTTTTTTTTTGAGAACTACCATCCTAGGCCTTTCTCACGTGTATTTATTTCTCTTCAGCTTCCTCTAGCAAGCGGCTCTCTGACTCCCACCCCCCGGCGGCACCAATTTCTTCATCCGTTTCTCCCCCTCCCTGTACTTCTAACTCCATAGCACTCGTCGCACTGTATTTTTTGCCGTTTTCCCAGCTGGACAGAGCCCACGTCTTCTCGTTTCTGGATCCCCAGCCCTGGCACCGTCCCGGCATGTGTAGAGTAAGGCCCTCACTACCCTGAGTAGAAGTAAACTGAATAGACTTCAGCGGTGCCTGAGCCAGGTCAGGAGGGGCCTTCCATGCCAGGCTTAGGAGGTAAAACTTTACCCCAAGGTTGATGACTTGAGCCACGGGCGGCGTTAAGTGGGGGTGTAACATGATCTTGTAGATTCGTTCAGTGTCAAGTGCTCTTGGCAATACCAGGAGAGGCATGAGGTGCCCTGTTTCTAGCCTGACGTGTGAGGGCCAGGAGTCTGTGTGACTGTGTTAACCTCACCCCCTGAGCCTCTGCTGTTCTGGATGTGTCTGTCCCCGTGTTCGCACTACGTGTTTACCACTTGACTTTGAGTTTCTCTGTGTCATGGGTTTGTCTCATCTCCCCGATAAGAGGATAAGCCTCCTATTCTTCTTGTGTGCACCGCCCCGCCGTGCGCCCCCTCCTCCCTAACATGAACTAAAGCCTGTGGTAGGCATCTCAGTAAGTGCTTGTTCAATTAAAATTGAATGAAACTCTTTGGGGCTATAAAATTTAGCACAACTAAAAAAAAAAAAAAAATAGTACAGCTTATCCCTAGAGTGAATCATCTGCATGGGGCCCAGTAGAAATGAGGGGCGAGGCTACGTCGTTCACATATATGGATTGTTCACCGAAAATTCTCTCAAAAATTTCCTGCTGTTGGGCTGTGTAGTCAAGAAGAGAGATGACGGGAGATCTAAAAACCTGGCAACTTATAACCATTCGAAGTGGGCTGAACCAGAAGTTACAGCGAATTAACGAATGGGGCATTCTTGAATAGATGCTGTTAGAAAAATTCACCCTGGCCCGGCATAGCTGATCCTGTCAGGCAAGGGCTTCGGTCTTTCCTGGTCATCCCAGCATTTGGTGCCTTTGGCCTTGGCACCAAATCTGGATTGTAAACTCATGCAGAATCAATGAGTTGTACGTCCTGGAACGTTTTGATATAAAACCATGCACTTCGAGCCAGGGTGGTGTGTGCTTTCTAGTGTGGAGGTGTGAACTGGCGAAGTGGGATGATGACACAGGAGCCGTGAACTTCTTAACTTCTTCAGCTGTCCGAGCCAAGCAAGAGATGCCAGGAAAAAGGAAGCAGGACAGCTCCTGTGAATTGTTTCTGTTGGCAGGAAAACCAGGAAGTAGAATGGTTTCCTCCACAGGCACGCACTTCACGGTCGGGTTCCCCAGTAAGCACCCCCTGGAACGGGAGATGGTGTGGCTTTTGTCATGTGGCCAGTAAGCCAGTGTGGTGGTTGCCACAGACCTGGGTGCTGGGGGTTTTCAGTGTCCTGTTGGATGAGTTTCAACAAACGTATATTTGATCATGTAATGATCACCCCAAACAATACATAGAACACTTCTGTCACCCCAGAATCGTACCTCTCGTGTCCCTTTACAGTCAGCTGCCCCCAGACAACCTATGCAGCTTCTTACTGGATTGCTCTCACTGGAGATCCCTCATCGAGGAATTCATATACAGGATATACTCTGGTGTCTGTGCCCATCAGTTTTTGCCAGCAGTTTATTTAGTCCCTGCCCCACTGGCAGCTTCTGCTGATACCCTGCCACCCCCCTCCCCAGACATCTACACGCCTGTGCCTGCCTCCATTTCCACGCAAGCAAGTTAGGTTTTTCACCAGTTCTAGGAAAGTGTGGTTCCCCAGCCCAGATCCTGCATTAACTCCCAACTTCTTCCATCCTCTGACATTTCTACATTAAAAAAAAAAAATGTTGCATGAAAGGGGCAGCAAATTAAATGCTGTTTCCCCCCATTTGTGCTCCTATGAGTCTCGGTTATTCCCTCCCTGCCACATGGGCCTCATTGAGATAATAGGATTTGCAAGGAAAGTCTCCGGGAGACACAAGGCTGTGCGTCCCCTCCCCCCCATCCATTAAGGCAGACCTAGGGTTTCCTCTGTAAATCCTGAATGCATTAGTGGCCGCTGGGTTGAGGGTCAAATGTCAAATACTCCGCTGTGAAGGGAGAGGACATCTGCCGCTAATTAGACCACTAATTGGCTAAGCTGGGGACAGGGAAGGGCAGGAGACAAGCTCTTAGCTCTGTGCCAATGGGAAGCCAGTTCCCTGTCAGCCTCCAGCTCCCCAAGGGGGATGAAAGCCAGTGGGAAGGTTTGTTTGCGGTGGGGCAAGGCACCCTTCAGCCTAAGGCAGGACATGGCTTGAGGAACTGGCCCTGTTTTAATCAGGAGGGGAAGAGTGAGCCAGTGGCCAGATGCCTACCTCTTCTTCTCACTTTAAATTTAATCCTTTACTTTGGAGATGAGTTATACACCCACCCAAACTCATCCAGCTTTTTTTCTACCCTAGCCAACATCTTGAGTGACCCACAATTGGTAGGAAAATGTTAAAAGGCTCAATATCCACATAGGTTATGTGATGTTTATTCATTGATCCACTTAACTGCTGCGTTGGGCAAATATTTGTATAATACTTGCCATATGCAGACCATGGGGCCAAGCACCGTGGAGCCTCCAGAGATCAGTTAGACCTTGGCTTACAAGGATCAGTAAGTAATACGATCTTGGCCTCACTTAGAGTCTAGCAAGCTTGTGAGGTTGATAAGCATTAATACCACAATGTGAGGGAGGCTGTGCGATGGCCAAAGGATGGAGACAAACACTACCTCAGGAATCCCAGGATCAGAGAGAACATTTATGGTCTAGACAATCATGGAAAGCTTCATGGAGTAGGTGCGTTTTAAGCCGGAGTATATCAGGTGGGGAGAATCTCAATAGGTGGAGATGAGGTTGGGAACTTCTCTGAAGAGAAAAGCAGAAATAAAGATGAGGGAATCCACGGACACACTTTTGGTGAGATGGTGGTGTTCGCATTGTAGCATCTCATGTCTCTGAGGCAGGTGGCCTCCCGGGCTGAGAAGCTCTCCCTTTCCCCTTGCTTCCCAGATCAATGAGCTGAGCAATGTCCCTGTGCCTGTCATGCTAATGCCAGATGACTTCAAAGCATACAGCAAGATCAAGGTGGACAATCATCTCTTCAATAAGTAAGTGACCTCCTGAGTGGGCTCAGGTTCTGTGGACAGCCCTTTCCCTCAAGGCGGAGAGCCTCTGAGAACCCACGCATGGCCGTGCCAAGCTGGCACCTGGCAGGGTGTGACAGCGACACCTGGCTCTCCCTGCAGACACACTGGCTGGGAAGATCCATTCATTATGTGCCTCTTCCCTTTGTGTCATTCTGTCATTCTCCTTTATCTGCCCGCCTCCAGGGTCCCTCTGGGCATGTGGCCCGACCCAGAGTGATTCATCTGGGGCCAGGTTAGGGAGCAGCGAGCTGGTGTCTAGTGGGAGGCTGACAGCCGTGGCCCTATCTTGATCTTCGTCTGCGGCAAGAAGCTGCCAGACATGTTCCTGGCCGGGGTCACAGACTGAGCACGGTGCCCAGGGGCACCTTCCAAAGTAATTCCTCCCACTTTTGTTCACGGTGGCTTCTGGGACTAACACTGGTGTCTCTGGGCTGGAGCAGCCGTTTTTTGCCTGGAGCAGGTGGGGCCTGCCCTAAGGCCTGGCAGGCCTTGCTCTGGCAGCCCACTGCAGGCCACCCCCGGGGGGCGGGGGGGGGGCGCTTGCTGCGCATACCCTCCTTTCTGCGCTCGCATCCCGGCACCACCTTCCCTGGCCTCATAGTCCCCGGCACCCCTTCAGCTGGTCTCTGTCACCCCACTTTCAGACTGTTAGTCTAAAGGGGTGAAAACACCTCTTAGTGGCCTCTCCCTCCCATAGTATGTAATAGTAACATCGTATTCTAGAAGCCCTCTGTCCTCAGAGCTAAGCAGCCAGCCACCTGTGTAGAAGAAAAACTCCTGGGTTTGTGCTCTGCTCTCACGCCTCTCGTTACGTCGCACTTCCCTGGATTTTCCACACGTGGAACAGTTGTGTGGGACGGCAGGGTGTCCTGGGTGGGGAGCCGATACTGTGGCTGGATTCAGCATCGGACCCCACAGGCTCAGCCCCACAAAGCTCCCCCTCCCCCACACCTTCAGATGCCAATCACAGGTTGAGGTCTCACCTGGGTCAGTGACCAGCCTGCAGTGGGTCCCACATTCCCTCAACCTTCCCCCTTGGGTTTGGTTAGTTTGCTACAGGGGCTCACAGAACTTGGAAAAACAGTTTATTTACTCACTTACTGGTTTATTATAAAGGCTACAGCTCAGGAACGCCCTCTCTGGGTGCATCCCCGTCCCCACGCTTGCATCTGTTCGGCAGCCCCCAAGCTCCCAGACCCCTGCCTTCATTGCGAAAGTGTGATTGATGCGTCATTGGCAATTGGTGATGGGTGCACCCTCCAGCCCCTCTCCCCTCCGTTGCAAGTCAGGGGAGTAGGACTGAATGTTCCAACCAGCACCGAACCTTTGAGGCTTTCCAAAAGTCACCTTTTTTAAAAAAGTCGGTTCCACACCCATTGTGGAGCCTAACACAGGGTTTGAACTCATGACCCTAAGATCAAGACCTGAGCTGAGATGGATCAAGAGGCGGATGCTTAACTGACCCAGCCACCCAAATGCCCCTCCCCTCCGCCAAAAGTCACCTTATTCACATAAACTCAGATGCGGTTGAAAGGGGTTTGTTAGGAATTTAAAAAGACATGTTTATTGCTCTTATGACTCAGAAATTTGGTTTTAGTTGCACTGTGCCTCAGACAGGAGCAGAGACCAAACATATCATAGTATCGCACTCCCCAAGGAAGGAGAGGCAGCCCTTGGGCCTGAGGCAGGAAAGGAGGGGGCTGTGCCCCAGGGCTCAGGGCCCTGGAAGGGGACATCGCGTACCACCGCCTGTTCCAGGGTCCAGGGCTTCTGGTGAGGCTCCGCCTTGACATCCTGGCCTAAAGCAGAGCATCCTGTCTGTTCTCTGTCTTTCCTTATTCCTTTTGTCCTCCCAAAGGCTGTTGATGTGCTAATTATTAGACCACAGTGCCTGTGCCAAGGGGAGGCAGAGGCAGACCCTGGCTTCAGGAGAGGCCGCGGCTATTTATTCCCTCCAAGTGTGTCATCCTGGAGTGTAGTCCCTGGAGGGTGTCCCCGAGCAAGGGGACAGTTGTAAAGACGGAGGATTTGGAGGAGGCCACCCTTCAGGGCTATCTTCTCCCCTCCTGGGAGTCTGTGGCTTATTGACTAAGGAGCGGGAAGGGTGGCAGTTGGTGCCGGCAGCCCACAGACAAGGCTTCTGGTAAAGCTGGGATCCCAGTCAGCTGACTGGGGACCTCTTCAATCCAAAGCACTCTCGTCCTCCATCCGGAGGGAAGCCCGGGGCTTCGTGACTGTAACCATCTTCAGGCCAGGTTGGTAGAATCTTCCTCAGAGGAGAAAGTTGGATGAGAAAAGGCAGTCCTTTTAGCCGTCAGACTGCCGGCTGCCTTACAGCAGCTGTGCACATGCAGCCACTCCCGTGCGTAAGCTCGGCCCTTGGGCAGTGGGGCCCACGCTCCGTCTCATTTCTCAGCAGATGAGGTTTTTCCCCTTTCATGTAAATTTTGTCAAGAGAACGTACACTCAGAAAAAGTACACAAATCCTAAGGATATAGCTCGACTCATTTTTGCAAAATGAACACAGGGACGTAAAAATTTAAAACTCTTAACACACTCAGCATCACCAGGAGTGTTTGTTAAAAGTACCGATTTCCAGACTCCTCTCCAGAATTTCTGGGGCCTAGAAACCTACATTCTGAGCACCGCAGACTGTTCCAATCCTGGTGACCTGTGGCCCAAACCCAGAGAAGTTTGGATGAAGAATCAGGCGGACGAGGAGGGGCTCACAAAGACATTTCTCCGCTCTGCCCTAGGGAGAACCTCCCCAGCCGCTTTAAGTTCAAGGAGTACTGCCCCATGGTGTTCCGGAATCTCCGAGAGAGGTTTGGGATTGATGATCAGGATTACCAGGTACAGGGTGTCTTTGTGGTCGGAGGGGTGAGGGAGTGCAGTGGGGTCTGGAGGCCACAGGACAAGGAGAGGAAAGTCTCCCTTTCTCGTGCTCTGTCTTCCTGTCCTGTCCTGCTCCAGCCCGGGGGTCTCTCCCCGGTGCCAGCGGGCTCCTGGAAGGGTTGGGGCCCAGAAGTGCTCTGTCTCCTCTCCCTGGGAGGGAGAGCAGAGGGAGGGGGACGGGCTGTGGAAGCTGCCTCATCTCAGTCTGACATTCCCCGTCTAGGCCCAGGAACCGTTTTCCTTCTTAAAAGAGAATTGTTGTCAGCAGATGATGAGGCCTCTTAAAGCAGATAAGACAGAGTAGAAAAGGAAGACTTGGAGGGGAGTGTGACCTTGGCAGGCATGCATGCTGCCTCCCCTGGGGCCCGTGTGGCCGGCGACTGCCCCCTCTCAGGGCTGATGATGCGGCCGTTGGCCTGCTTGGAACGCTGCTCCCACCCAGTCTTGGGGACATTATCCTCTGTCTCCTAGGCTGTGGTTTCTGTCACTGCCCCACCTAGCACCTTCTGCAGACCTTCTTCCCCTGGCAGACAGCCTGTTGGTGACGGTGGGAGAATTTTCCACTTCACCTTGCTAGCAGTGAGAAGTTCAGCTGACCTGCGGTGGTCTGGGGAGGGGGAGGCAGGGGAAGGACCATATGGCCTAGTGTGGTCTAAAACGGGTATCCAAATCTGCAATACCGTAACCCCTCCTGGCCGGGTCCTAGCAAGCCTTCACGGAGTAGGTCCCGAGGAGCAGAAGGCACCTGGGTGAGACCCCTCTCCTCTCCCATCCACTCTGGAGGGAGGCCCACAAAGATATTCTCCCCAAGAGGAGGGCGCAGGGATGCGGAGGCCGGAAAGCTCAAGAACGGCTGTGCCTGAGAGGTACCGGGAGGTGCCTCCAGTCACCTCTGTTGGGACCGAACCCGGAGCTAAACCATGACCTGATTGGAGCTGGAGGATTTCTGACAACCTGCCACTGTTGCAGCCCGAGGCTGCTCAGCCGTCTTCCGCTGTGGCTCCTTCCCTTCCCTCCGTGCTCTCACCACATCCTCTCCGTGTCTGCATTTTTTCCTCTAATAACCTTGTGGGCAAGTGACTGTGCTCTCGACTGAAAGAGGCAGGGCGTGTGCTGTTCAGGGAGGGGACTCGGACCACGTGGAGTACCAGAGCCTGCTGCCTGGAAACGAGGCAGGGATGGCAGCATGCTTCCCAGCGAGGCTGGGGGCCTGCTTGGCTTCGTGGAAGGAGGACCGGGTGGGGGGAGTGAGGCCCTCCGCTGTGGCGCCTATTCTACCTCTCTGGATGGGGGACACTCTTGGGGTGCCCTTTTAGGGAGCATCTCCCCACTTCAGACTTGTGTCTTCCCTGTGAGGGTGGCACTCCCTCCTTCCCCCAGGGTCTCCTGAGGAGGCACTGGGGGAGGGCAGAGTGTCGGACCCTAGGTAAGAGCTGAGGGAAGGGCTCAGAGAGGAGGCCTTTCTGTGAGCAGATCCCCACATGTGTCTGCTTGGGGATAGGGACAGCTGGGGCTTCCTCTCTGCCTTGCCTTTCAAAGGTCTTCTCCTGGCGTCTGCTTGGTGAACACATCCCTTTGGTTGACTCACACCTCCCCCTCCATCCCCTCCAGAGGCTTCTGCTCTCTGAGCCCAGTGGGAATGGGACCTCAAGGAGGAGCAGTGGCAGAGCCAGAAAAGCTCCCCCGAACTGCCTCATAGCTCTGCACAGACAAGCAGGAGTGTGAGGTGAGGGGAGAGGGGCTGGGCAGAGAGGCACGCAGCACCTGTCTGCTGTGGGAAGGGTTTTCCAGGACCGGGGTACGTCCGGGAAAAAGAGGCTACTGTCCATTGCTGCTTTATGCTGGACATCTTGACTAGTCCCTAAGCTTTGTCTTTGTCACCCCAGGAAACTGGGAAAACCATCTTGGACTGCCTCCTTGTGTTCCAGGTCAGGAAATTCAGGAGTGGAGAAGTGAAATGGCTCATGCAAGGTCAGGTTACCTGTGGGCGTCAGGTCAGGGCAGGGATCCCTGAGGCAGGAATCTCGTGGATAGGGTCATTCTCAGGGGTCAGAAGGAAAGGAAGTGTTGGCGCAGCCAGCCCGCTGCCCCTCCGATCAGGGATCAGGAGCAGGTGGTCAGGAGCAACTCTTGTCGCCCTTCAGGAAGACCTGTGGGAGAGAAGTGAACTTCCCAGGACACCAGGGGAGGGTCAGGGCCCACCTGTCTCAGTGTGGTTGGCCCAAGTAAAGGTCAGAGTCCTTGTTCCTCTCCCAAGACCAGCCCGCTTTCGTCTCCGTCCCTCAGAACTCAGTGACGCGCAGCGCCCCCATCAACAGTGACAGCCAGGGCCGCTGTGGCACGCGCTTCCTTACCACCTACGACCGACGCTTTGTCATCAAGACCGTGTCAAGTGAGGACGTGGCCGAGATGCACAACATCCTAAAGAAATACCACCAGGTATGGTGAGTCCCGAGCCTGGGCGGGAGAGGATGGGTGGCAGGGGGAGGACAGAGGCCCTGTGTGGCTTCCTGGGGAGGGATCGGGCCCCTCCCCGCGGTCCCTGCCTCCTGAGAATCAAGCACTTGGCCTTCCCGGGGGGCTGGGTGTGGAGCTGAAATGCCTGCTTGCAAAAAGGGAAAAAGCAAGAGTGAAGGCACGTTCTCCACTCACTCAGATCCCGTGGAACAGCTGTTTCTTGTCAGAGTGGGGAAGTGGCTCCCGGTAGCACCTGCCGTATTTCTTCTAAAAGAGGTCCCGGCGGCTGGGCAGGGTCGCTTCCTTTCCCGGGCCGGCTTTCCACACGCGGTGGGCCTAGTGCCTGGGCCTTTGGGAAATGCTGCCTTCTCTGGGGTGCCGCATGGCTAAGAACTCCTGGCAGAGGGGGAGCCATTCCTCTTTCCCCCACAGCCCGCTCACAGGCCTGCCTCAGTCTACCTCTGGCAGTAGAATCTGGTTTCACACGGAAGTTTCAGTGGCAGCCCAGGAACAGGAGACCCAAAGCTCTCACTTGGCAGAGCCGGCTGGGGGCGGGGGTGGCTGTGGCCTCATTAAGTCCGAGGAGCCCCCATGACTTACTTCACGGGACCCCTCTGAAAACGACTGGCCCAGAGGCTGGACTCCCCAGGAGCGTTTGAGCCTGGGCAGAGCCCGGGCCGTCCCGGCGCCTTCCATTCGTTCCTTAGGCACCCGTCCTTCCTCCCTTTGCTCTAGTTCATAGTGGAGTGTCACGGCAACACGCTCTTGCCACAGTTCCTGGGCATGTACCGTTTGACCGTGGACGGCGTGGAGACCTACATGGTGGTCACCAGGAACGTGTTCAGCCACCGCCTCACTGTACACCGCAAGTACGACCTCAAGGTAACGGGCTCTGCCCTCCTGCGCTTTGGCGGCCCCCCGCAGGCTTCTGTACGACGGGAGAGCCTGGGAGCAGGGGTTTTGGAACAAGCGGGTGACCCTGGAGTTGATGTGCCCAGTTCCTCTGGGTCAGAGGCTGTTGGAAGTCCAGGTGACAGGGACAAGAGGTTATTTAACGTGCCTTATTTATGTCACCGTCGATGTTCTTCAGCTCCCGTCAGGGGCGTGTGCTCTCCGAGGGCAGCCACCGGGGGACAGACCCTGTGGACTGACAGCACATGCACATTTCTAGACACGGAAAGGATCACGCCTGTGCCTGGGAGCCACAGTGCTCCACTGTTCTCGAAGCCGGCTGCCTGACTTGTCACCTCACGCCTCTGTCTCTCTCCCCACTGCAGCCGCAGTGCTGTCCTTTCCATTCCTGCCCGGTCTCTGCTCTGCTCCTCCCCAGCCCCTCTCACGGCCGCCTGGCCTCTTCCCTCCCTGTTCTTTAGTCCGTCTCTGCCTCCCGCCACCTGATTTCTTCCTGTTCAACTCAGATGTCACTTCCTGCCGGAAGCCAGCCTGGATCGCTGCCCCTCCCCAGCCCAGACCCACCCCCGTGCCACCTGCTCTTGGCGTGTCCTCCTCCCGTGTTCCACCTAGCACCAGCGTGATTAATGGATTAGTTAGTCATGAAACCACTTGTTAATGCCGGTCTCCCTTGTTGGAAGGGAAGTCCCCAAGGGCAGGGACTGAGTCTTGGTACAGTCCTGTTTGCTGAGCGCGAGCCTCGGGCCTAATCGGAGCTCTGTCAGCGGTCTGTGGCAGAGGATGTGAACTAGCTGCTGCCTCCTGGCCCCTCTGGGATTCTAACCAGCCTCCTTCAGTTCACCTGCTGCCTCTCCCCAAAGGCGGGTGCATGTTTTCCACCCAGCGGAGTTTGCCTCAGCTGGACCTCTCCTGACGGCTCTTGTCCTTGCAGGGCTCCACTGTCGCCAGAGAAGCCAGCGACAAAGAGAAGGTATGCTGGGACCTGTACTGATCAAGTGTGGCCTGGGTCGCTTGGAATCAGAAATACCTTCTCTCGGTCTTCTTGGCCCTTCCTCCATCACAGCCCCTAGCCTGGTTCCCACACCGCCCTCAGTCGGGGCTGTCACTGGGTAACCGCCTGGCCTTGGCCTCGGCGTCGCGCTCCAGCCCTGCTGTGTGTCCGCAGTCCTGCAGGCCTGGCGGTTTCTGTCTCATCGGCCAGCCTCACTTGGGGCGTGGCTGCCTGGGCCCCGAGGTAGTCCAGGCTCAGCAGGAAGACCTGCTTTGGTCTGTCCTCCCTGCCTGACGTTTGCCACCTAGTTGCCGTCCCTGCCTGCCTGAGGCCTGGGACTGCGGCCTCCTGCCCTGATCCCGTTGATGGGACAAGCCGCCCCTCTGTGCTCTGAGGACCCTTCCTCTTTTTGTACCGTTACCTTACGGGGTGAGTGTCTTCGGCCACCTGGCCTCACACTGCTGTTGCTCTCCCAGGCCAAGGACTTGCCAACGTTCAAAGACAATGACTTCCTCAATGAAGGGCAGAAGCTGCATGTGGGAGAGGAAAGTAAAAAGAACTTCCTGGAAAAACTGAAACGGGACGTAGAGGTACTTACTAACCCTCATTTTCACCTTGGTTGAGGAGAGCCCCCTCTTGTCCCCAGAGCAGGAATCTCTTTAACCTTAAGAAAAATTGAATTCATGGGGCGCCTGGCTGATTCAGTCGGCGGAGCATGTGACTCTTGATCTTGGGGTCGTGAGTTCTAGCCCTGTGTTGGGTGTAGAGATTACTTAAAAATGCGATCTTTAAAAAAAAGAAAAGAAAAATTGAATTCACTACTTTCCACACTCCTGGAAAGGAAGGCTGGTGATTTGAACAGTGTGGTTGCAAATGAGTGTTCCATCACGGGCAACATGGTCATGACAGTAGTCTTTGTAGCTCAAGTTGGAACGTTTTCCTTGATCCCTCACTATTCTATTCCAACGCCTTTTTCAAACACCCCTAAACTTCCTTTCTGGAGGTGTTCCCATCGTTGGGGGGTGGGGGTGTTGGCCATCAGAGCAAAGGGAAGCCAGCTGTGAGTGCCACCAATCAGGCCTTTCTCTGGCTCCGGTTCTTCCCTCACCCGGCGGCCTCCTGGTGGCGGGACTCGCTGCAGAGAAGTTCTTCTGGGGAGGACAGGTGCTAGATGGCGGATGTGTTACCTGACCACTTGATAACTCAGTGTCTCCTGTTTCCATAAGTTAGGAGCCTGTTCATTAAGACCAAATCCTACAAACTTTTAGAAGTGTTTTCTTACTTATTCTTATTGGGGTAAAATACACATAATATAAAATTCACCATCTTAACCATTTGTAAACGCACAGCTCAGTGGCATGGAGTACAGTCACTGTGTTGCGCAGTCGTCACAGCCATCCCTCTCCAGAAACTTTTGTCTTCCCAGACTGAACCTCTGTCCCCATTACACACTGATTCCCCACTTCCCCTTCTCCCTAAGCCCCTGCCAAGCACCATGCTACTTTTCATCTCTGTGAACCGGACTATTCTAGTACTTTATACGTAAGTGGAATCACACAGTACTTGTCTTTTGTGTCAGGCTTTTGCACTTACCGTAATGTCTGCAAGGTTCTTGCGTGTTGTAGCACCTGTCAGAGTGGCCGTCCCTTTAGGGCTGAATAATATTCCATCATATGTGTACCTGTTCATCCATCGAAAGGCAGCTGGTGTAATAGGTAAGATTTTCCAAAGAAACGGAACCAGTAGATGGTGCCAGTGGATGGATGGGTAAATAGTTAGACAGGCAGCCCCGGGTTTAGTATAAGGAATTGGACCCCACAGTTTTGGAGGCTGACAGTCCCCCAGAGCTGCAGTTGGCGTGCTGGAGAGAGACCCAGGAGAGCAGACGGTGTGGTTTCAGTCTGGAGGCCAGTGGGCTCAAGATCTCAGATGGGCCAATGTTTCGTCCGTGTCTGAAGGCAGGAGAAAACTACTGTTCCAGCTCCAAGGGACTCTGGCAGGAGGAGTCCCTTTCACTCATAGGAAGGTCACCCTTTTTGTTCCACTCGGGCCTTCAACTGATTGGGCGAGGCCCACCCACACTGGGGAGAGCAATCTGCTTTACTGCTGAGTCACATGTTAATCTCATCTACAGACACCCTCACAGACGCACCCAGAATAATATCTGACCAAATGCGCACCAAAATTTAACCATCGCACTTGGACCATCCCACTTGCGCTGTTGCCGTGCGCGTGGGTTTTGCGAACGGCTTTCTTTCCTAGGAAGCTTTTCCTTCGTCACCGCCTGCTCTGTCTGTGCCTTTATTCTGCCTCTCAGTTTGTTCAGAGTCTTTCTCCTCCCTGTCCTCCCTACTCTCCTGAGAGGAAGTTAAGGCAGTTTACACATTTCATTTGTTTTCCCTTGCCTGTTGCTCCCTGTGTTCTCAGGTGGACAGGAGCGGGTGTGGGTCATAGCCTTACTCTCTTCTGGGACCTCGGGCCCCTCTCCTTGGACCTTGAGAAGAGCTCATCTGGAGGTGCTTGGCATGGTGCCCCCCTCCCCCCACTTTCTCTCTAGAGGAGAGGCTGTGGATCTTCTCCCATCAGGGCTGCTTGTGCTTTTAGAACCCCAGGGGCCTATGTGTGGGGCTGTGCTGGTCACCGTGGTCCGTCTGACAGTTCCCCGGTGACCATGGCAGAGTACCCAGCACGTGCCACATGGCAGCTGCAGGCCGCTTCACTGAGGATTTGACCAGTGACCATGGCCTCAGTATTCGCTGAGCTGGATTTCTGGCTGGCCGGCTCCGTCTGATCAGCCCCATACTTTCTCGTTCTTCAAGTCACAGAGTCCTAGCCCAGGAATCACGAGACACCGTCCCGCTCGTTGACCCTCATGCAGGTGTGAACCCTGTGCCACAGCTGCTTCGGACCTTCGGGAGGAGGTTCGAGTGTTGCTTGGCTCTTCTCAGGGCTGTTCCCTTTCCGTTTTGTTCTTCTCCCCGTTCTTATCCTGACTGGTAAAGGAAGCTGAGTTAGTGGCATTTCAGACGGTGCCTGTGGCCCTCAGTGAGAAGTACGTGTTACCTCCCAGCCTAGCACACACACAGCTCAACCACTGTCCACCTGCTTCATGTGATGACCTCTCACATTTTGTTCTATTTCCCACTTCATCGTAAACAAAAAATCCCAGCCCCAGCCTACAAGACCGGATCTCGGGCCCCCAGTGGGTATGATTTGTGGCCTGAAGGCCACGGGCCTCTGTGCATTGCAGCCTCCCGTTCCTCACTCAGACTCGCCACAGCCTCCCTCAATCCCACACCCCATGGGCCTCTTCCCTTGGCTTTCCTGCTGCCTTTCCTCCTGCAGCTCCTGCCTGCCGGACCGCTGCTCATCCATCAGGCTGGCTCACCTCCTCTCCCCAGGGAGACCCCTCCCCCTGCTGCCCTGGGCTCCTGCTGCTCCTTGCCCTTGGGAGTGGCTGTCCGCCCCGCCGGACACTGAGCCCACACAAGGCAGAGACTCTGATGGCTTGTTCTCGCCTGTGTTTCAGAATTGGAGAATGGACTTGAAGGGAGTGCCTTTTCTCCCCTTTCCAGGAGCCCCAGGGATGCCCAGTGTAACCTCTCCTCCCATCTCTCCTTCCGCACCTTCCCTAGTTCCTGGCCCAGCTGAAGATCATGGACTACAGCCTACTGGTGGGCATCCACGACGTGGACCGGGCGGAGCAGGAGGAGATGGAGGTGGAGGAGCGGGCCGAGGACGAGGAGTGCGAGAACGACGGGCTGGGGGGCAACCTGCTCTGCTCCTACGGCACGCCTCCCGACAGCCCAGGCAACCTCCTCAGCTTCCCCCGCTTCTTCGGCCCCGGGGAGTTCGACCCCTCTGTTGACGTCTATGCCATGAAAAGCCATGAAAGTAAGCAGGAGCCTGCGTCTGCCCTGTCTAGCCCTGGCCCCCATGCGATCCCCTCAGGCCCGTTGTTTAGCTGCCTCCCAGGGTGTCTGGACCCCTGTCTTGTTCACTGCTGACTTTGGCCTTTTCCTGCCCTCAGGCTCTCCTCCTGAGCCACCGCCAGTCACTCTGGCTCCTGGGGCCCTGGGGTCCTTCCCTGTCAGGCTTTCCTTCCCCTCTCTGCTTGTCCTGGATGTCTGAGGCTGGGTTCGGCCCCAGTTCATGGTTCTAAACCCTTAGAAAGACTGTCCTCAAATAAGAGAAGAGCTCTGAAGGCTCTGAGAAGGGCCGCAGTAACATTCCTCTCCTCAGGTCCCGAACGCTCGGGATGGGTCTGGGTCTCAGGTCTGCAGGCTTCCGAAACCATCTGCTTTCTGTTGTTCCCCCACCCCCTCCTCCTCCTGCCCTGCTCCCCCTCCCCTGCAGGTGCCCCCAAGAAGGAGGTCTATTTCATGGCCATCATCGATATCCTCACGCCGTACGACGCGAAGAAGAAAGCTGCCCATGCCGCCAAGACGGTGAAGCACGGGGTGAGTCCCCCCCTGCTGCCCCACGCCCCCCACCTCCTGGACACCCCCAAGCACCCCTGCCGCTCTCCCTGCCAGCTGGTCCACCCCGTCTGTTTCCCCCGGTCCGCAGGCCACGGGCTGAGCGTGCTGGCTCCTCTCCCCAGGGCTGCCGGGTGTCACTGCAACTAGCAGCTTTGTTCACGTGCCCACACTGCTCCCGAAGAACCCTTTTCCCCTTGGACTTGAAGCTGCTGTCTCCAAACAGGGACCCTGCCCAGAGATCCCAAGTCTCTCCACCACCTCTCCACCACCTTGCTGCTCCTTCAGTGGGCGCAGGCTTGGAGCTGTGAATCAGGAGTCAGGCCACGGCCTCTCTGTGACGGACCCGCTCCTCCGGGCAGCCTGCCAGGCTGGGCTGTAGCGTTGTTCTCACTCCCAAGCCAGAGGCTCCTGAATCCCCAGGCCCCTCCCTGCTGGAGCCTCCCAGTAGCCTCCCAGTTAGGGCAGGGAGCTCCACCTGAGTCAGCCTCTATGTGTTACAGGCGGGGGCCGAGATCTCGACCGTGAACCCTGAGCAGTACTCCAAACGCTTCAACGAGTTCATGTCCAACATCCTCACGTAGTTACCTTCTACCTTCAGCCAGAGCCAGAGAGCCGGATGTGGGGTCGGGGTCGGAAAAGGGAGAGGGCGTATTTGGGCTGGATGGGAGGGTGGGGAGCAGAGGGGAGGGTGGGGAGCAGAGGGGAGGGCTTTGGTGAGGAGCCGGCACCCAGGACAGAAAGACCAGCGGGGGTGGGGAGGGGAGGTGCTGCGTGGACACGTGCTCCCGCGGTGCACCTCACCTTCTGCTCACCCTTGATTTTCCCCCCTTCTGACCCAGGTCGAAAAGGGGTTTCCTTTTTGTTCCCTTGTAACCTTTTACAATACCTTGGGGCTAGAGAGGACTTTGTGGGTTTCTGTGGGTTCCGTCTCTGCGATCTCATTGCTCCAGGTTTGCTGTTGGTAATGATGTGTGTCGTCACCCCCTCACCCTCCCCGTCCCTGCCCTGCTCTGGGTTCCCTTCGGTTAAAGGGGCGCCCCACGGGCCCAGCCAAGGGTCCACATGCTCCGTTGCCAGAGGACAGGAGGTCAGACACCTCAGCCCTACTGCATTGGATCTTGTCTGGATTAACTTTTGAACGTTATGGAGAATTGTGCACAACGTCGTCCTCCTTTTTGCCTCGGATCCAAGTGAAATGTTACAGGATTCCTCCATGTAAATGCTGTCCTCCCAAAGGAAGGCTCCAGATTAGCGCCAGGCATCTTGGATGAGGAGAGATCTCCCAGGGGCGTGAGTTCATCCTCATGGGATGGTCGGGGGTGGGGGTCACGGCCGGGCTGTTGGACGGCAGGTTCTCACAGAACCCCATGAACTCGTCCATGCCCCTGGCCCCTGGCCTTCCCACATCCTGTCCATAAAGCCTGCCTCCCACTGGGTCAAGAGGAACTAGGAAGCATCTTTATGGATAGTAGGACCCCCAGTCTCCACTGGGTGTCAGATGAGACCTCGTATCCTCCATCCATTTACTTCCCTCTGACCTTGGCCCCGGGCACCCTCCCTCATAGCTGAGCTTCTCGCTGGGCCACATCTCTGCCTGCCTGGGCTCCTCCGTGCAGAGAAGCCTCTTCAAGCGCCAGGGCCGCCGTGTAGACTAAGGCCCCGTGCCTGTGGTTCTGTTCCCTGGACAGTCGTGGCCAGCAGGGGGTGCACCCCACCACCACCTTGGAAGGTGGCATCCAAGCCTGAGGTTGTTTCAGAGTCACTTGAGGGGACCCACGAAATCCAGTTTGGAGGCTTGATTTGGGGATCGCCTGCCCCGGGCTTTGGGGGCGTTTTCCTTCGCAGACCTGCCTCCCCCGGCCTTCTCAGGAGTGGTGTCCTGAGCGTCCTTCAGGGCCTCTGCCCAGCTGCTGAGTGACCCAGGACTCAGGACCGAGCCACGTGTCCTCCTGTGACGCCGTCAGAGCAGTCTGGTCTGGCTAGGAAGGAAACAGCCCTGTGTCGGAACTGGGGACTTAGGATGACATATGATAGAACTTGTACATAACCCCACACATGCGAAGCAAGTCTGTGGAAGCATTTGGAACAAATGGATTGGTTTCCTGTGGCTCCCTCCAAACCTGGCCGGGCTCAGCTCCTGGAGCAGGAACCAGCGCTGTGTCCGGGCCCTACCCTCCACTTTCAGGTCAGGGAGGAAGGGAGGCCACATTCTTGGAGCCCACTGGGACTGCTGGAACCATTCTGGAAGAGGCAGACAGATCAGACAGCCCCGGCCCTGTGAAGGAGGGAGACGACCAAGTGACTTGGGGAAGAACTTGGAACCAAGTGGCTCATAGAGGAAACCAGTCAGACTTAGGAAGAGATTATGTAGGAATAATGTCTGGACTTGATTTCCCCACCTCCTAATCAAGAATGAAAATTTGGATCTGCCCCTTGGGAGGCCCAGCGTCTTCAGAGCCTGGTGGGCTGTTCCCCTGCGCGGCCACAGCCTTGGGCTCCCGGCGGCTTCCTGCGCTGGGTCTCCTGATCCTGTTGCTATCATGTGTATGAAAAGTATAACACGATCATCCTTCAGTTAAAGATGAGCTACCAGGTATCTAACTTCTTTAACATTGAGTTTTTGTGTTTTCGTGGGTTTCTTTTTTTTTTTTTTTTCTGGTATCTTGTTTACATTTTGAGAGTAGCATTCTGTTTCAAATGCTCTTTTTGTTTTTCTGACAGTATTGTTGTTTGGGTCAAAATCTGAGCTGTGGTTGGGTGGATTTGAGATGGGTTTTTTTGTTGTTGTTGTTGTTTTTTAAGGTCATTCTCTGTGCTATCTTTAAAACCTTGGGTTTGGCCCTCTAATTCCTTTGGCATTCAAGTGTTCAAAAACTGTTTATCTTGGTTTATACCAGTTTTCTTTCTTTTTGTAATGATGCAGGTATATTTGGGTTGTGGTCTGAATGTGGAGAAAGTGAACTGGTCCCCAAGCTTTCGTCTGCCCCCATTCCTTTCTCCGAGTCCCACCGTTCCCTCTGTGGGCGGTAGAACGCATCCGAGGGCAGGGGACTAGGCTCAGCCTTCCTCTCTGGAGCCCCGAAGAAAAGCTCCAGCAGTCTCCCAGCACCCCGGAATAGTTTGGGGTCTCTCAAGAACAAGGGTGTAAGAATAGGACAGGACTGCCGGGGTGGAGCCTGGATGGGGAAGCCCGTGTGCGATTCCTCTCCGTTCCCCACTTCGACCACCTAGGCACTCACAGCTTCTCCCGTGCTGAAGCCTACGGCTGAGAAACCCATTTCCCAGGCCTCCCAGCCCAAGCGAGGGTTCTCTGGAAACTCCACTTAGACCACTAGATGAAGGCCTCTGGCCCTAGTTCCTTTTAATGAACCACTGAGTCTTTGTCCCCCAGTGCAAGCTCCTTCCCTGTGCCCTGCGTTTTGGGGGTCCCGGGCAGAAGCCAGCAGTTCCAGGAGCAGCTGAAGCAGCGCTCCATCTCTCCTTATCTAGCTCAGGGGTTACTGGTCTGTGGCGGGTGCCAAGAGTCGCCCCTGTGGCTGTTCTCAGTGACACCCCCTAAGTTTCCACCACAGGCAGCTCTTCCTTCCCTCTCCCTCACTCTTCCTCCTCTTCCTTTCTCTTGCCTGTGCTTTAGGCCTCAAACTGGTCCCCTGGTCGTGCTCAGGGCTGGGGACTACAGACTCCTACCCTAATGACATTCCTCTCTTCAGTCTGCCAGGACCTGCCCCAGGGAGGTGGACCAAAGACCCAGGACTTTTCTCAGCAGCTAATCCCACCCCCCCACCACCCCCCGTTGTCTTTTTACTAATTCAGGTTGGGAGGGAAAAAACTTCAGCACTCCCTAGCATTTGAGCTACTCAAGCGTTAGGGGCTGGAAGGGACCGTGTGTTCCAACAGGCCTTAGAGCTGTGGCTCCCCCGAGCCTAGGGACCTCACTTCCTTTTGGCAGAAATGTGGGGAGGGTGGGTCCAGCCTGAGCACAGGAATCATAGGGAAAACCCATTGGAACAACTGCCCCCAAATCCACCAGCTGTCTGCAGGGGGCAGGGACATGGCCTACCTTCCCTCAAGAGATAGCGCCTCCAAAGGGAAGAGGAGACTCAGCGGTCCCCAGCAGGTTTTGCTGAGATCCTTGGGAGGCAGGGGAGGACACTTCCAGAGGAGCCCCTTCCCCTGCACAGAGCTGTTTCGTGAGCTGTGAACCAGCAGCCTTTAGCGGGGGGCCGGAGCTGCTCGGCACATCCGAACATCAGGTCAGATGATTGTCATCAAAAAGTGTTAAGAAGCTTAGACTGACCTCGGCGGGGGGAGCAGGATACGCTAGCACCCGTCATATGTACGTGACTTCTCAGTTTCTCACTGCGACCTCCATTTTTTAAAAATAGGAATTTTCAGCCCCTTGTGCTTGTCTAATGTCTGCTCGGAACAGTTCGAGACCCTGTTACTGTTTTAAAATGCATGCATGTTAAGATGAATCTCCAGCCCAAGGAACAAATAAAACTCAAAAGGCTTTGTGTATACATCTGTCATGGGTGAGTCCTTTAGAAATGAGCCTTCATTTTTTTTTCCCAGAGTTAAAAGGTTTGGGTCCCAGTTTCATAGGTTGATTGGACAAAATCCGTGTGTGACTTGAGTTTGGAGAAAGCATATAGGCTAGGACGTCGGCCTCCTACTTTCAGATTGGCCTGGTGAGCAAGGAGCACGGGCACCAGAGCAGAGCAGGTCCGCCATCAAGACCTTACTGTGCACATCGAGAAGCGGGCAAACCGCCTGCCCCTCACTTCTCCAGCTGGGTAAGACCAGCAGTGGGGAGGAGCTACATGCCCACAACACCTGTCCCAGCTCTCCCCTAAGTAGCTACATGGTCACCTCTGTGTATCTCCTGTTCTCCAGGTAAACGCTTAGCTTAAAAGCCAGGGGTTCTCCCAATGTGGTCCTCGACCAGCAGTATCAGCAGCAGCTGCGAATCAGAAACAGAAACTCCCCAGTCCCTCTGCAGGTCCCAATCAGAAATGGTTCTAACAGGCCCTCCAGGTGGTTCTGATGGAGGTTCAAGTTCGGGAGCCACCGCCACAGCTTGCAAGCTGGAATCATTTAGGAAGGATTTAGGAGAGACAGGTGCCCAGGCCTTTAAAAGCTAGTTAGGTCAGAATCTGGAGGGATGGAATCAAAGTATCTGTGACTAACATGCAGCCAAGGTTAAGAAACGCTGAACCGGAGCGCCTGGGTGGCTCAGTGGGTTAAAGCCTCTGCCCTAGGCTCAGGTCGTGCTCTCAGGGTCTTGGGATCGACCCCGCATCAGGCTCTCTTCAGCGGGGAGCCTGCTCCCCCCACCCCCCTCCTGACTCTCTACCTACTTGAGATCTCTCTCTCTGTCAAATAAATAAATAAAATCTTTAAAAAAAAAGAAACGCTGAACCACAAGGGTATTACTTATGGCTACTTGGCCCAGTTTCTTCCTGAAACAATGAAAGATTTAAGTTTTCGAGCAGAGTACTGTGAAAAGGATTCTAGGCTTTGGGGTCAAATGGAATATGGGTTTCCATCGTTGCTCCTAAAGTGGCCTTAAGCAAATTAACTGCCTTAAGTCACCACGATGATTAAATTCTAGAACGTGTAAAGCACTCTGCCAGGCCTAGCACCTAGCAGGCACTCACTCAGCAAGGTGTACCAGCAGAGGGCGCTGCAAGTCTGCAAGAAAACCCAAGGGCTGCGTGGGGCCCGGAGGAGCTCTTTGTAACTCCCCCGCTGGGGACAAAGATCTCTGGTAGGAGACCCAAACACAAAGAAGCAGAAGTGAAAGACAAACTATTTATTTATTTAAAAAAAAAAAAAAAGAGGGTTAGTCCATGCGGGCCTTCAGTGTCCTGGTGGTGATTTTGTCCTTCTCACTGCAGGGGGAGAAAGTCACAAAACATCTACATGATTCTAGAATGCAGAACAAAGAGCTGTGCTGCCAACTCTAGGTTTAACTGTTTTGCTCGTTACATTTACAGCCTGTCTGCTCAGCCTGGGATGAGAAAGGGGAGGGAGGGGAGGAAGGCGAAACAGGGAGTTGAGTGAAGGACCCCCACAGCGGGAACCAACCAGAGCCTAGGTGACTCGACTTGACTGCCCAGGCCTCCAGGGAAGGGCAGGAGCTCCCGCCCCCCAAGCCCAGAGAACAAGTCACAGGAAGGAGGTGTGTTGCGTTTCATCCCAAGGAACACAAAGGACCCCAGTGGTCAATTCTCACATCAGCCCCAGTCTGTTTGTCATGATAATTAAGCAAGCTCTCCCACGACAAAAGGGTCCAAAAGCTTATTTTGGGATGTGCCCCAGAAGAGCTGTTGGGAGGACTTCTACTTCATCCGCTCAGGTTCCTGGAGGCAGCTCCAGACAAGTGAGGGGCTATGGGGGGTGGCAGGGAGGGAACTGGCTGGGGTTGGAAACTCTGTTCGGGGAGCTCAGAGTATCACCCTGTTGAGGCTCAGGACGTCACCCAGAAACAGGAGCTGGGAGGGGAGGGAGTCGCCTGGAGCTCCCAACAATGTGCAGTCGCTCTGCTGTGGCTCACCCCCATGCAGGCCCCTGAGACTTCAGGCATACTTAAGAAAGCAGTGTCCACTGTGAGCAGGTGGGTGGGGGGGGGGAGGATTCAGGGTCATGGAGCCTCACCTGACCGAGCCCAAGGGAAGCAGGGTGGATTTCTGCTATCCCAAGCCTGTCACAAGTGCCTTCCCCTCCCTCACACCTGCTCAGGGGGATGGGAAGAAGAGGTATTTGTCTGCGAAGGGAAAGGCAGGGGTCTGCAAAGCTTCTCTGCTCTTCCCAACTCTACTCACATGATGTGGACGATGACGCCCATGCCCGACACTGCATCCCGGTCCACGGCATTCAGCATGGCTTGTGAGATGGTTTCAAACAGGTGTTCTGGATCCTGCCCACAAAACAGACGCCTTGGCCCCAGAGCCTTGGACCCTAACTTGGCTTGACCCCTTAACTCTTTTTTTTTCTGGGCTCAAGGTCCCCAACTCTGGCTGTACCCATGCCTGAAGTGAGGGGTGGTTCCCAGGATGTGGGAAGCCCCCTCGGCTCCTCCAGAGGAAGCAGGGTGTGTAAGGCAAAGTGAAGAAGAACGTAAGCCCTGAGCTTCCTTCACTAACCAGCAGTGACCTTGGGCAAGTTACCCATGCCTTTAGTAAGCTCAATCCCTCTTCTGTAAAATGAGGCGAATCCCTGTTTGACTTCCACGTGCTTTATGAGCTGTTCATGGGCTCTCCTTCCGGGGGTCACCAGGTGCATCAAAACTTACCTGTCCAACCATGGGCCCACTCCTTCCAAACCTGTTCCTCCTACATCGTCCATCTTAGCTGGCTTGGCCAGAAAATTCACATCCACGTTGTCTCCACCTCGCTCACTCGTTTGAAGCAACCCAATCCTCCAGACCAGCTGCTACACCCGCCCCCGCACCCCGCAACCATCTTCGCTCAGGCCTCACTCAGCGCCTCCTACAGGTGACCACCATCAGCCTGGGGCATCTACCCGCGGGCTCTGCATCCTGACTGCTTTTGACTTTGGATACTAGGGAGAAGTTCAAGCTCCCAGGCACAGCATTCAATGCCTTTGAAGTCTCAGCCCACTCGTGCTCTCCACCATCATCTCACCCACACTCGGCCCACCTTCCAGCAGCCAGGCAAACGCTCTCTCACCACTGAACACACCTGACTCCTCGCACACCTTCGCAGAGGCTGCTGCTTCTGCCAGCCAAGCCTTCCGCTTCCCTGCTTCGACAAACTGCATTCTAACACGCACTCGGGAGTCTGTCCTGCTTCGGGCGAGAGACTGCACTAAGCTGGTGACGACAGACTGCCTGGACTCCCAGGGCCCAGGGGAGCTGGCAGAACGGCCAGTCCCCACTGTGGGGCACCGACCGGTCTTCACGTGTTTTCCTCCCACTGCCCCTCCTGAGCTGGGCCACGTTATTATCCCCCCTTCCAGCTGGGCCAGTGGGGGCACAAAAAGGTGAAATGTCTGACCTAAGAACAGAACTAAGTGACAGGTGGATCCAGGTTTCCGACTCAGACAGCCAGCGCCAGAGCCATTCTGCGGAGCCGCCTCTCACCCTACGCCTTGTTCAATGTTCGCTCCGTGAACGGAGGCGGGAACCCCATAAAGCCAAGGGGAGAAGTCTCGGTTGTTAGCAAGTATCTGGTGGGGTCTCCTAACAGAAGGTGAAGCGAGGGGTGGTTCCCTGGATGTGGGAAGCCCCCTCAGCTCTTCCAAAAGAAGCGGGGTGTGTAAGGGGAAGTGAAGAAGTCAAGCTCCGAACTTCCTCCACTAACCAGCAGCGACACCGAGGGCCGCACCAAGGCCTGGTAGGCGGTTTCTGGAAACCCTCCCGAGGCCCAGCAGCTGTGGCTTTCTCTCCTGGGTCTTCTCACTCTCCTTACATGCCACGGAAACATATTTCTCTCTGATAGCCAAGGCAGGGGACACCTCTGAACCCAGTCCCACTCCGTGCCGCCGACTCACCATGTTGGGCTCCCAGAGGGACTCGCACATGCCGTACATTTGTTCGGAGCAGGTGCCGCTGACCACAAAGTCATCAGTCACCATGGGGCAGCCGATGAGGTCTAGAGAGCAAATGAAGGGCTTAAAGGTCTTCGGGTCCAACCCGGCGATGACGGGCTCCGTGTAGTAGGGGCCAAACCTGTGCAGACCAGGAGCAGAAAGAAACCACAACTCAAGAACGTCTGCTTTCCTGCACAGGCCTACTCAGAGAAGACCCTGGCTCAGAGCCGGGGAAGAGAACAGAGGGCCCATTTGGGAAGACCCGCTTCCCCAAGGCCAGCTATTTTGAAGCCCTATGCCCTAGGGCTCAACCTCAATGACCCCAATATTAGGAGTCACGTGCTCTATAGACCAAGCCAGCTTTGGTTCACCCTTTCCCACCTCCCGGCATCTGACAATACTGAAGACTTCTTTTCTCTGTCACTTGCCTTCCTATCCCCCTCACCCTGATCTCTTCCACTTCCTTTTTATTGGGAATTCTGATTTCTTCTAATCTTCCCTATCCTAACCAAAGTCCTACCACCATTCAATTCTCTATTCATATACCTAGCTATATTTCCACTCCTTTTGATAACCGCTTTGAAGCAGTTTATAAGTAAAACTGAAAAATAAAATGAAACCATTAAAACAGAACACAAGACACTCAGACCGAACACAAAGTTTTGTTGTGAGTCTCCCAGCAGGCAAGGCAAAAAAGGATACTCAGTGACGTGGCTATTTTCATGTCTGCCTCCAGGAAATAGGAGATTCTCCAACCTGTTTTAGACCCTGAGCTTGAGGGTCTAGCTTAAGAATTAAGAATAATTAATCTCAGGAATCTCTCTATATTAAATACTCAAAAACTAATGACCACTATTCTCAACAGAAACAATAAGCAAGATGTGGGGCGCCGGGGTGGTTCAGTTGGTTAAGCATCTGCCTTCAATTCACGTCATGATCCCGGGGTCCTGGGAACGAGTCCCACATCAGGCTCTGTGCTCAGCAGGAGTCTGCTTCCCTCTCTCTCTTTCTGCCACAATTGTGCATGCGCAGGCTCTCTCTCTCTCTCTTTCAAATAAATAAAAAAACCCAGAATCTTGAGAAAACAGAACGAGTAAGATGTCTTGCCTTTACTTATCCATGTCTTATACTGGCTCTCAATAACTAGGAATAAACATAAGAATATTCTAGATTATCTGGGTAACAACCTTAAGACTAAATACAACAACACAGTTCAAGATCTGCATTTGTGGGGCGCCCAGGTGGCTCAGTGGGTTAAGCCTCTGCCTTCGGCTCAGGTCATGATCCCAGGATCCTGGGATCTCTCTGTCAAATATATAAATAATACCTTTAAAAAAAAAAAAAAAGATCTGCATTTGTGTCTCCAGCCACACTGATGCCAAGATCCCACGTGAAGGCTGTAACTTTTACTAGCAGTGTTTCACAAAGAAAAGCACCTGGATGGATTCTCTGGAATTCATGAGAAGCTTTTTCTTTTAAAAAGGCTCCTACAGGGGCGCCTGGGTGGCTCAGTGGTTTAAGCTGCTGCCTTCAGCTCAGGTCATGATCTCAGGGTCCTGGGATCAAGTCCCGCATCGGGCTCTCTGCTTGGCAGGGAGCCTGCTTCCTCCTCTCTCTCTCTCTCTGCCTGCCTCTCTCTCTACTTGTGATCTCTATCTGTCAAATAAATAAATAAAATCTTTAAAAAAAAAAAAAAAAGGCTCCTACAAAGGTGCCTGAGTGGCTCAGTTGGTTAAGCGTCTGCCTTCACCACGGGTCATGATCCCAGGGTCCTGGGACTGAGTCCCATGTCCGACTTCCTGCTCAGGGGGAACCTGCTTCTGTCTCTTTCTCTGTCACTCTCCACACTGGTTCTCTCTCTCTCAAATAACAAATAAATAAAGTCTTAAAAAAATAAAATAAAAAGGCTTTGTACATTGCTCAAGTTTGCAAATCATAGCATTAGCCCATGATATCCTACTGGAAAATCACTGACTTCAATTGGTCTTGTACAGAAAGCTTCTGCCTAGGTAAGAACTTAGAATTTTCCAAATCAGCCTCAGTGTTCTGTATTTGTCTTTTAATATTTTATTTATTTATTTAAGAGAGACAGATAGCGAGAGAGAGCACGATTGGGAAGGAGGGGAAGAAGCAGACTCCCAGTTGAGCAGGGAGCCTGATGCCGGGCTTGATCCCAGGACCCCAGGATCATGACCTGAGCCAAAGGCAGACGCCTAACTCACTGAGCCACATAAGCACCCCATTCTGTATTTTTCTTATTTTTAATAGACATGGTAGAGTGCTGGCTGAGTCAGTAGAACATGCAACTCTGTTTGAAGTTTGTTTATTGAATCTCTGCACCAACTTATAAGCTCAAGCCACACATTGGGCATAGAGTTTACTTAAAACAAACAAACAAAAAAAACAAAAACAGGAACCATTACTCATATACCTAAATATGAGTTAATTCTTACAAGTGTGTAAGACATTTCTCCCCTTCTATAAAGCAGTTAAAAAACCATTAAAGCATTTCTCAATTCAGGATTTTCATAAACATGGTTACCACACATGGCAGAGAGTTCACAGCTGAGGATATTAACGTACACCTAGAAAAAGGCAATCCTTTTATGGTTTTTAGATTACAATACTAAGAAGGTAACAGTATTGCTCCAGACATGGAAATGTCAAAGACTTTTAGTTTTGAGAACTAAAAAGTGCATAACTTTTCCACAAAGTTTGAAACTATTTCAAAATGAAAAGTTTAAAAAGAGGGAGTACCTGGGTGGCTCAGTAGGTTAAGCCTCTGCCTTCAGCTCAGGTCATGATCACAGGGTTCTGGGATTGAGCCCCACAGAGGGCTCTTGGCTCACCGGGGAGCCTGCTTCCCCTTATCTCTCTGCCTGCCTCTCTGCCTACTTGTGATCTCTCTCTCTCTGTCAAATAAATAAATAAAACCTTAAAAAAAAAAAAGTTTAAAAAGAAAAAAAGAGGAAACAAAGAACTCCACTTGTCTTTCTGCCACCCAGTTTAGCCCAGAGCTGAGTGGAAGTTCCCGTGGGGCTCTCCTTCAATCCCAGCTTCTGCAATGGATTCTGCAGCTGGGCATCTGCCTTCCTCGTCATGAAGTCTTCAAGTAAAACAGACAAAAACTCACATACCCAATTCCTAGGTCTTGAGAATTTAGTGCCAGCAGAATTTGCTCTGACTATGGGTGGCTCCCGGTTGTGAGAATCCAGGCACCTTTGGAAGGGTTAATTCTTTTTTTTTTTTTTTTTTTAAGGATGTTATTCATTTATTTGCGACAGAGATCACAAGTAGGCAGAGAGGCAGGCAGAGAGAGAGAGAAAGAGAGAGAGAGAGGAGGAAGCAGGCTCCCCGCCGAGCAGAGAGCCCAATGCGGGGCTGGATCCCAGGACCCTGGGATCATGACCTGAGCTGAAGGCAGAGGCTTAACCCACCGAGCCACCCAGGCGCCCCTGGAGGGTTTAATTCTGTTGCCTGGAAGCATATCTGCCTGCTATTTGCTTTCCCTGCCTCCTTCTGAAGCAAACCTTTCTGTCCTATTTAGCTGTCAGATAGGCGCACAGAAAACAGACCCAAAGAGGTTATCACCCTGCAAATAAGCAATGGCAGTAGGAGAAGGAATCTTCCTGGGCATCCCTCCATACGATGTACCGACTCGGCCAGAGGTTTCTGCCTGTCCCAAGTCGCTAGTCCCAGGCTACACTGCCACTCACCGCTTCTCATACAGGAGGTTGGCCACCATGCTCATGAGCGTGTACGGCTTGATCTGCCGGCCTTCCTTCAGCTCATACAGGTTCAGCCGGAACTTGAGGCGCTGGGCACTGTGATAGAAGAAAAATGAGGGAGTAAGTCACTGCTGAATGTCCCCTGGTGTCCACTCTGCAGAGGTCAGGAGGTATGGAGGGAGACACACAATTCCAATTCCTGCCAAGACTCCTGTCTTCCCCGCCCAGTGATTTTCTTGCCAGAAGTCCGACCTCACATTCACGTTTCAGACTTGTCCAACACCGACCACCTGTAAACACGCCACTCTGTGAACACTGCTTTTCTCATTTTGCCTCTCTTTCTTGAGGAACAATTTATGTACCATAAAACGCACAGCTCCTGGGGCGCCTGGGTGGCTCAGTGGGTTAAGCCACTTCCTTGGGCTCAGGTCATGATTCCAGAGTCCTGGGATCGAGTCCCGCATTGGGCTCTCCGCTCAGCGGGGAGCCTGTTTCTCTCCCTCTCCCTCTCTCTCTGCCTGCCTCTCTGCCTACTTGTGATCTCTGTCTGTCAAATAAATAAATAAATAAATAAAATCTTTAAAAAAATAAAAAACAAAACAACGCACAGCTCCTTGGCACTCCCCGCGGGAGTCCACCTGCACACACTATGACGGGAGTGGACAGCAGAAGGAGCAGTGGGGGGAAAAAGAGAAAGAAAGAAAGAAAAGAAAGGGCAATGGACTGTGAGAGCTGACCTAAGCCTTCATCCTCCCAATTAATTTTTCCACCCATACAATGAGGGACCCAATAAATCACCAGGCGATGAGACAACGTATGGGGGGACGACCAGGTGCTTGGAAAACTACAAAGTCTTCTTCGAGTTAAGAAGCAGCAGCTGCTATACTAATGGCCTGGAAGGTGCCTAAGCTGGGGGAAGGTCCCCCAGCGCCACAACTCAGAGCCCAGGACAGGGCCCGGCAGGGGGCAGACCAATGCCACAGCTGCCAGAAGCAAAGCAGTGACTCAAAGGACACAGAACAAGGCCTCAGACTGAGCTTCCTCTCACAGGTGAGGAAACTGAGGCCTAGCAAAATTAGCTATTACTGCCTCCAAACATACACACTTGCTGAGAAACGCTCCTGAAGAAAAGGAAATGGTGTGAGGGGACCAGCTGTGACTGGAGAGAGGACGGCTGATGGGGACGTTTGCAGGGAAGGGAACTCAAGGCATCACCTTGATTCCACCAGGATGTGGCTGGGTTAGATCTAGGAAGAATTTCCAAGTCATGTGCTCTTGAGACTGAGGGAGCTTCGAGGGAAATGAGAGAGAAAATTCTCTGACAAGCTTTTCACCCACAACAGTGAACTGTTCTCTTGATCTTCTAAGAACTAAGTCCAGGAACTGTTGTTCGTTGAGCCACCAGCTTCCTGCAGGACCTGCCACCTGTGACCACAGCATCTCTCTTAAAACCCTATCCTGATTCTTTCCCTCTGGCCTCTCTTCTTCCCCCCACCGCTAAATACACAGTTCGGCTGTCGACAGCAGCTAATTTTTCTCCTCTACATATTCTGTCTCTCCAAAATCTGTTCCCATAGGTTTAAAAGATCACCAGTGCCTCACCAGCCCTGAGATGTGTAATTTCAAGATCCCAACTGCTTGAAAAATGTTTTTTAAAATTTTTTAAAAAGATTTTATTTATTTATTTGACAGACAGAGATCTCAAGTAGGTGGAGAGGCAGACAGAGAGAGAGAGAGAGGAGGAAGCAGGCTCCCCGCTGAGCAGAGAGCCTGATGCGGGGCTCAATCCCAGGACCCTGGGATCATGACCTGAGCCGAAGGCAGAGTCTTTAACCCCCTGAGCCACCCAGGCGCCCCTTGAAAGACGTTTCTACTTGGCTTGCCTCGTCCTTTTAAAATTACAACATCACGGGGCGCCTGGGTGGCTCAGTGGGTTAAAGCCTCTGCCTTCGGCTCAGGTCATGATCCCAGGGTCCTGGGATCGAGCCCCACATTGGGCTCTCTGCTCTGCAGGGAGCCTGCTTCCTCCTCTCTCTCTGCCTGCCTCTCTGCCTAGTTGTAATTTCTGTCAAATTAATAAAATATTAAAAAAAATAAAATTACAACATCACCTTTCCCCTAAAACTAGCCCTCCCAATTTCTGTATTTCAGCCAACATGCTCAAAACAGAAATCATTTTTAAAACATTTCTAGGGGGCGCCTGGGTGGCTCAGTGGGGTAAAACCTCTGCCTTCGGCTCAGGTCATGATCCCAGGGTCCTGGGATCGAGCCCCACATTGGGCTCTCTGCTCTGCAGGGAGCCTGCTTCCTCCTCTCTCTCTGCCTGCCTCTCTGCCTAGTTGTAATTTCTGTCAAATTAATAAAATATTAAAAAAAATAAAATTACAACATCACCTTTCCCCTAAAACTAGCCCTCCCAATTTCTGTATTTCAGCCAACATGCTCAAAACAGAAATCATTTTTAAAACATTTCTAGGGGGCGCCTGGGTGGCTCAGTCGGGTAAAACCTCTGCCTTCGGCTAAGGTCATGATCCCAGGGTCCTGGGATCAAGCCCCGAATCGGGCTCTCTGCCTGCCTCTCTGCCTACTTGTGATCTCTGTCAAATAAATAAATAAAATCTTTAAAACATTTTGGATTACCTACATGCCACCTACCGATCTAGATCCTCGTAGCAGATAAGAAAGACACAGACTCACCCTCAATGCATAACTAATTTTAGTCTCACAATATCCAAGTAGCCACTAAAGCTGGTCAGCAACAACTCTCAGAAATGCCTTCCTTTTCCTTTCCCACCACTACCACTCCATCAGGACAATAACCTTCATACCTGGACCAAAACAAGAGCGACCTATATCATCTCCCAGATTCCCCCTCCTCTCAAATTACAAAGCCTCTGTCCACTAGACGACAAATCGAGCAGCTACTATGCACCAGCTCGTCATGGGTTAGTTAACTTTCTGAATGCCTTTCCCAAGTAAACCTGGAGTTATTTAGGAAGTGAGCACAAGCCTGAGAGAGATCGGCACTGAGACCCTGGATGACATTTCTAAGTTGCACACTGGACAAGAAACTCTAACACTCTCAGTATGCTGGTCTGCAAAACGGGGCAGCAACTTGGTAATGTAGCTAAGAGGATTAAATGAGACCGTGCATGTAAGGTACTTTGCGAGTCTGACACTGAGTAAATGCCGGTATAAGTCGGTTAGGATACAGTTCTGTGTGGCTTACCGTGTCCGGTCTCTGATTCACTGGGGCTGCTTGGTAGATGACTGATACCTGGGCCACTCAAGACGCCAGGCCAGGCTAGCCCAAGAAGAGGCCTGCGCGTGGGCGGGGACTCACGACACTTACACAGTCTGCACATCGGTGGCGAGCCCAGCCAGGCCTATGTACAGCCGATCGCCCATGGGAAAGATCTTCTGGAAGTCCGTGGTCACCATCTGGGCCTGGATCCCGAAGCGCCTGTCGGCAGCGATGGCCACACAGTTCTTCCCCTTCATGGCCATGACGGCCCCTCCGTTATAGGACATAATAGACTGCGGTAGACAGAGCGGAGGGGCTCAGAGCCAGGGGCCAAATGCGGCCAGAGCCCCCGGCGCGGCCCCTGATCCCAAGGCTCCTGCCCGCACCGTCCTCCACTCCCGAGGCGCCTGCATACCCCGAACTCCAGCTCTGACATTAGCGCAGTGCAGCTGCGGGGAGCCGCCTTCAACCCCTTGGTCCCCACGGTGGTCAGCTTCCCTTCAAACTTCGAACGATCACCAGGCCCTCTCCGCTTCCCAAGCGTCCCATGCCGCCCTCCCCCTACTTCAATCCCTACCCCGCGCCCCTCCGTCTCGCTCCCCATCTCACCATGACTGCGGTGTTGTGAGACCTCCGACCACCACAACCCCACTCAACCGCCTACAGCCCGCACCGCGCAGCCACTCCAGCTGCTTCCTCTGTGTGCGCCGAAAGGCCGACCCTTCCGGGACACTTTGACTTTCTATTGGCTGTGCCTCTCTGTCAGTCATCAGCACCGGAGTTTGGTTGAGAAGCCAAAACCGAGACTGGGAAAGCGGAAAGTGAAAAGTCACTGTGAGTGCGGAAGGGCCTGGCGCCGCGGTGCAAGCTGGGATCGCGGCGGACCCGGACTCCCGGACGCCAAATCCCGGGGCCGGGACCTGTGTGCACGTGGGCGGGTGAAGCCCGAAATAGGGGCAGCGCTCCCTGCTGAAGGGCCGTGGTGTAGCTTATGAACGTATGCATGGGGCGTTTGACTCATGCTAGCTTTTTTCATTTATTCACACCAGAAATCCTTACATCTCTTACGTGCCAGGTACTATCTTAGGCTCAGGACATTCACTGGCCTAGAACGGTGCCTGGTATTTGGAAGGTGCGCATTCAACACTTAATGTTTTGAGGAGGAGGAGCAGGAGAAGGGCGTCGCGGGTGTACTGTGGGGCTGCGGGGCCTCGGCTATAAAGGAGGAGGTTTGGAGACCAAAGGTAGTTGTGCTTTTTGGGACTCAGGAGGTCGACTTCGTGTATCCCAAAGACTCAGGTCACCCAAAAAAAGGACGTTTCGGGCGTCCCCATCTTATCTTCTTCTAAGAGAGCTACAGAGGAAGCCGGCGACTACCCCTCCCAAAATCAGTGGAGGAGAGACGTGAAGGTCCCCCCCCCCTTCCCCTCCCTTGATCGGGACCCTTCCCTTTCTCCCCGGGTCCTGACTTCTTTCGCCTGATTGCAAGCTTTCGGTTGCATTCCTGCCCCGTCGTAGGCTCCCTCCCATTGACTCGGCTCGCCGCCACGCTCGTGGTTGTCACAGTCTCTGTGGCGCAATCGGTTAGCGCGTTCGGCTGTTAACCGAAAGGTTGGTGGTTCGAGCCCACCCAGGGACGTGATCCTTTTCTGCAAAAAGAAAAACCTAAGCCTTATCCTCCCAACCTGTAAAGTGCTAAATTTCGCTTTGAAATGGCAGAGATTCCTTTTCTCTAGCGAATCAGCGGATCATTGTGATTGAAAATCCGTTTTTGTTTAGTCAATGATGGGATAATTTCTCTAGCACTTTCCTTCATCGCCTACTTCCCACCCCACCCCCCAGGCTGGATTTCAGGAAAGGCGAAGACGGAGGTTTTTGTCTCACCGTGTATACGTTTCAGGTTGCATTTTTCGTAGGATTAAAAATGAATTTACAGTGGAGGTTGGACGGTTTTTCCATTGTCTGCCTCAATCGATGTTACAGTCTCGAAATACTACGTTTGGAAAGGAAGAAAGTAGCGAGAGAGACAAAGGCAGGGAGAAACTGGGGGATGAAGCGAAAAGGTGAAAAAGGGAGAACATAGCTGTGATATACAGAGACGAAAAAGGGACACGATAGAAAAATAGGCGGGGTGAGCTGAAGGAAGAAAATGGAGGGAAAAGGCAGTTAATATGAGAAGCTTCCAAAAAAGGAAAACAACAACAAAACTATTTTTTCCAGAGGTACAGGCAGAGAAGTAGGGCAGAGGATGGAGAAATACAAACAGAAACTGACAAAGGACATTATCTTGGGGAGAGAGGAGCCAAGAACACAGGGAAAGATGGCCAAAAAATCACTAGAGGGACTGCCCTCTCCTACCATTGTCACCATCTTCAGGGACATCTTATCTTCATAGTAGCTCTTGGCATGTGCCAGAAATCACTGATTAGATTTACCAAGTTCCTACCCTCTGGAAGCTTCCAGTCTGTGACAGACACAGTGATTCTTCAGCTAGAGGACTATGTGAGACATTACAACTAGCACAGAATGCAGGGGAAGCATTGGTGTCTAATGCAGCCAGGGCACATCCCAGCACCAGGAGGTAAGCAAAGGACTCTCAGGCTTTGAGAAGAAAGCCTCCTTCTCTTGAGGAGAAGCCAGATTGGGTTCAGAAGACACCTGTTCTGAAAACCTTCCCCAGGGCTCTCCACCCCCACCCGCTTATCAGGCGCTCACAGGGCTAGTGGGGACAAACCAGGGGGATACACAGTGCCATGGGAGCTAATGGGAAATGCTAGATAGCCAGCTCCTTATAGGAAAAAATCCGGCTCATCAGCTTTAGGTCCCTGGTGCTAGCGCAGTATTCCACACTGGTACAGGACAGGTGCTTTTTTGCAGGGAAACCAAAGAACTTCTGATGTAAGAAAGGTTGAGTCTTAGAAGGTTCTCCTGACAAGGCAGAAAGGCCTGGGGAAAGATGTGGGGACCTGCGGCCCAGGATGGAAATGATTAAAATGAAGTTAAAAAAAATTTTTTTTAAAAAGATTTTATTTATTTATTTGACAGACAGAGACCACAAGTAGGCAGAGAGGCAGGCAGAGAGAGAGGAGGAAGCAGGCCCCCCGGCAGAGCAGAGAGCCCGATGCGGGGCTCGATTCCAGGACCCCGAGATCATGACCTGAGCGGAAGGCAGAAGTTCCAACCCACTGAGCTACCCAGGTGCCCCTTAAATGAAGTTTTAGTGGGCAATGGGGTCTTCATCCCTCTGTCTTGCGGTTTGCTAGTGACTAGTGTTATAACTGTGGAACGAGTGAATGGATGCCCCGTCAGCACGGTGGGTCCCCTCGCTGCAACACTCCAGGATAAAGGACCAAAGTGGGGACTCGTCAACCCTCTTCCAAGTAGCTGATATGCACCCCCCCCACACACACCCTGGGTACCCATATGGATCGCGTGTCGGAAATCTTCAGGAAGCCCCTATAGGTTTGCCTTGCCCCGGGATCATCTAGTCGGACAGGAGTGACAGACCAGGAGTCCCTGCTGCGCTGCCTCCCCACAGGGCAATTGGGGGACAGTAGAGGATGCACAAGTCTTCCCAGGAAGAGTTCTGGATGCTGGCAACAGGCTTCCCCTAGGGACAATTGGTGTGTCCACCCCAAGAGCCCTCTTTCCAGGAGGGGCAGCAAAATCCTGGTCTTCGCATGCAAGGACAGAGGTGTACGTGACCAGGTTCCACCCCGGACCTTCTCCCGCGCTTTCTCAGACACCCCTATCCCCGGAGGAAATCTCTCCCGCCCATCCTCTTCCTCCCTGCCCCTATTCGGCCGGTGTGGGCTGAAGGCTGAAGCTGGGGTCACTCGGCGGCCAGTGTCCGCAGGTCTCCTGGTCGCTGGCCAAAGGGTGAAAGCATTCAGTCTGGGGGGCCCAGCTTCGGGTCTGCCTGAGCTGCGAGTGCGGAGGGAAGAGGAAGAGGCAGGCACTCCGAGGCTTGCGGATTTGTCTCCTAATTTCCTAACTCGAGCCACCCACCGTCAGTGCGCTTAATGGCCCGTCTGGCCGGATAATCGAGCTCTCCGGAGGGACAGAGCCAGTGACCATCTCTAATAAATCTTGAATAACGAATAAGGGAATCGACCGTCCTAATGAGGCAGGGCCCGGTCGTCGCCGTAACGTAGTATCGATTGGCTCCCCCGGCGCCAGCCTCCGCCGCTCCTCCCCGCCTTCCCAAGCCTCCCTCCCCGTTTTTCCCTCCCGGCCGGAGCCACTAGGGACGGGAGCCCGAGCGCTGGGAGGAGTCGCGAGCGACGGTCGGAGGCGGACTGGCACCAGCCGCCTCTGCGCTCGCCCAGCTCCTCCCGCCGCCGGGGCGAGGGAGGCGCACCAACCGCGCAGAGCTCCCAGCGCGATCGGCGCCACTGAGAAAAATGCGGGAACCAGCGCAAGGCAGGAGGAAAAGCGCGGGCCCACTTCCGAGCCCTGGCGCCTGATTTTCTAGTCCAGCCGGACCTCTCGCATTCGACCGGGTTATTGTGTCCCAGACCTGGAGCCTGATTCCCGTCTTCAGCTTGTCCCCCGGCCCGGGTTGCGTTGCATTCTTCTCTGCGCGAGCACGCGGGGGGCGCAAGCCTCCACCCCAGGAAACTGACCCCCCCCCACGCCTCCCGGAGGCGTGGGACCTCTCGCCTCTGCCGACTGGGTCCCAGGGGACTGCCTTTTAGAGCCGGTGATCCGGCCGCTGAGTGGGGCCGGGGGGAGTGGGAGGACACGCTTTCTCCCACGGTTGCAGTTATTAATTTTAAGGGAGTGTCACTTAGAGTGAATGAAAATACCCTGGACGCGTGGCCGGAGGCGTCGGGTCCCCCACCCGAGCCCATCGTCCTTCGGTCCAGGCCGCGGCGGGTAGGACTGCAGAACGAACCACATTTCAGCCTAGTCCTCATTTCACCATTTTCCAGACGCCCCAGCTTAGGGGCGGGGATCGCAGGGTCAGGGGGTGGGGGGCGCACACACATTTTTTTGTGGGGCGGTAGGGTTAATTGCGGAGGTTAACCGAGAAGAGGATACATCTTCCAGGGTCAGGGGTTGTTTGGGAAGAGTGAGGTCGCGTCCCAGTTTAGGGGGCCTGGCACCCGGTGTGGGGGTAGCCGAGTTAGCCTCTCCCCCTCCTCCTCTTCCCCACTCCGCAAACACCCTGAAGGAATGAGGTCACGTGGGTGAGTAGTGGGCGGGACCTACTCTTGTCTGGAGGAAAAAAGCCATTTTGTACCCCCCCAGTCCCGGTCCCTCCCCTCCCCCCGTCGTCCCCTCCCCTCCCCTCTCTCCCTCCCACCCCAAGCCGCTTTCACAAACTCCTTTCTTACCGTAGGTTTCTCCCCTCCCGCCGCCGGAGCGAGCGACACGGCTGCGGCCCCCCCTCCCCTCCCTTCCCTCCCTCCCTCCCATCCCCCCCTCCCCGAGACCCACCGGACCCCGAACCCAGGTAAGTGGAGGCAGACTCCCTGTCCTTTCCCTCTCCTACCCCGCCACCAGAATGGGGTGGGGGGGCCGGTCCATTCCTCTTTACACACCCCTGTGGGAGGGGGAGACTCTGAGCCCGGCCTGCAGCTCGCGTCCCCGCCCCACCCCGCCAGCCCCTGTCCTAGCTCGCCCCGTCCGCCTTTCTTTCTCCCTTTTCTCTCCCCTTTTTCCTTTCCTCCCTTCCAAGATGGCCGAAACGGATTCCCCCTTTTAGAGATTTGGCGTCTCCCTCGACCACCACCTCTTTGTGCCGCAGCCCCCTCGCAGACCTGCTCCCGAGGTAGCGAGGGGGAGGGTCCGAGGCAGCCACGGGGGCTGTGGGCTGCGCGCTGGGCCGGATCTCTGCCGCCTTCGCCCGCCCCACGGGTCAGAGCGGCCCCTGGCCCTGCCCCACTACCCCCTTCGGTTTGGGGAGGGGTCGCTCTCCGCTTCTTCCGTGGGCTCCGGGGCGTCGTGGACGCGCAGGGACTTGAGGCCGGGAGCAAGGCGACATGCCTTTCTGATTGCTGCGGGGCCGGGGGAGGGCGCTCCTCCTCGCCCGGGTCCCCGGCCTCCCGGGCACCTCCCCCCAGCGGGTTCCCCCCCACCGGCCCAGGACCGGGCGCCCCGCCCCCTCCCCGAACCACCTCGGCAGAGCCTCTTTCTCTGGAACACCCCTCCTTGGGCCCCGCCGAAAGTTTGACTCTAGGCAAGGTAGGAGCGGCCACCGGGTAACTGGGGTCCCTGATCCTTTGACCCAGGTTCCGAGGGAAGCCCGGGAGGAGGGAGTAGAATGGAGATTGTCGGGGCTGGGGGGGAGAGTTATCGCGATATTTCCCATCGCCGGCAGAGGCCGGAGGGGTCTGACCGATTGGCCCCCTCTTCTGCTGGATAGCCGGGCCGTCCCCTCCGTGCCTGGCCCTCCTGTCTCTGGCTCTGAGGGGGTGGGACCTCTCGTCCGGCAGACACCCCTGCCCCTCCAGTCACCACAGTGGGCCCAGGCATGCGTCTCCCCCTCCCCCACTGCCCCCTCCTGCCCAGAATTGCTCCGGATGGCTTGAGGTGGGGAAGGAAGAGGCCTGGGGGTGGTGAATTTGCCTGTAAATATTGTGGAAGTGTTACTCCGCGCTTCTCCCTGGTCTTTGTCTCTTAGAGTAACCCCTCTCCCCCTACATATACATGCCTCAGTCTCTCCTGGGCTCCCTGCCGCTTGGGGAGGGGAAGGAGGGGGTTGGTCTCCGGGTTGTCTCCCGCTCTGTTCTGATGCCTCCTTCTCTGGACCCCTTGCAGTTTGTATCTGTTCCTGAAACTCTAATTTCTCTTCCTCCCGTCTCCACTCTGTTCCAAGGTGTTAGTACTTGGAGAAGGAGCATAAAGCCAGCTCTGTTGCAGCTTTTTGTGTAGGGAGGTTTTCCCAGGGGTTCCCTGGTTTGGAGTTGAGGCTTGAGGTCTTTCAGCTGTCTTTGGAAGGAGGCCAGAAACAGACCCCAGGTGACCCCTGGGACCCAGGATCAAGACCCTGTGTAGCTATTCTCTTTTCTGGTGTCTGGGTCAAGGGTGGGGTTCAAGTTGAAGTCTTTGGGGGTGGGCAGGAAGGGGAGTGGTGCTCTCTGCTGCCCCTGGCCTTGCCAGAGAGATCTTGGTTGATGGAGCTGTTGCCATGGGAATGGAGAGAGCCTGAGCAGGAAGAGGCTACATCTTCGTTCAGGTCAGATGCCCACCCTGAGCCTTCAGCCTCTGGCCCCCAGAGTGGAGGTCGGAGCTGCCTTTGTTGCTGGAGGACTTACGTTATCATTTACCCTGGGTGGACTAGGGATGCACAAAAGGTTAGTGTGGATTTGCAGCTCTGGTTTCAGGCAGGCATGTCAGACTGTGTGGTTCTGGGGTGGGTGGGGATGGCTTGTGCATCTGGCAAGTGTGGGCCTGGCTCTGGTCTGGCTGTGTGTGTGAGCCTGGTGTGTATATATGTGTGTGTGTGTCTGTGTGTGTGTGTCTGGACAAGTGTCTGTCTGGCCTTGTGTGTTGTGTGAGAGGTGGAGGGGGTGTGTCTGGCTTTGTGTGTATCTGTGTGTATTCGGCAGTGTGTAGCTCTGTGTGTATATTTTGGGGTTTTGTCTTTGTTTGGTATTAGGAAGCTGAGCGGGGGAAAGACAGAGAGGGGACAATAAGCCCAGTTTCAGGAGACTAGAGGATGTTTCAATGCTGCTGGCAAGAGGGGCAGGTCCCCGGTTCAAGGATCAGGGGACACGGAGAGGTTGACATTGTCCCCGGGCAGACCCCTATACTCCCCCTTCCACACACAAATGCGCCTTGTTCATGCAGTTGGATGCACGCAGCTAGGAGAGGAAAGGACCCAGTATATTCCACAGAGCCTCAGCTTTCCTACCTGGTCCATGGAAATGGGGTAAGGTGATTCGTTTCTGCCCCTCTCTCTACTTCAAAGTGAGAATGTGTGCTGAAGGTCATGCTTGGGCCAGACTCTGACCGCTCCCAGAAGGCTCACTGAGTGGTTGTCTAGGAGTCCTGGAGTCCTTCTGCCTTCTACCTGCCTGGATGGAGTCAGGCCAGGCTTACTAATTTCTTAAGTGAGTGGGGAGTCTGGCCTGGGTGCCAGTGTGTAAAGAGTACTGCAATGGGAGAAAGGCAGTTTCTGCCACTGTGTTACTGGGTGACCTTAGCCAAGTCAGTTCTTTCTGAATTTCTTCATCCGGAGAGTGAAAAGACTGGATAAGATGCATGCTTGCTTTTCGTTCTTTCTTGCTCTCTTCAGATTTTATTTATTTATATGAGTGAGAGACAGAGCACAAGTAGGGAAAGGGGCAGAGGGAGAGGGACAAGCAGACTCCCCGCTGAGCAGGGAGCTCTATGCAGGTTTGAGCCCGGGACCCTGAGATCATGACCTGAGCCAAAGGCAGATGCTTAAGTCACGAAGTCAACTGAGGTACCCAGGTACCTCCTTTTTTTTTTTTTTTTTTTTTAATTCATGTATTTATTATTTTAGAGAGAGAGAGCAGGGGTGAGGGTAGGGGGAGGAGCAGAGGGAAAGAAAGGGAGAATTTCAAGCAGACTCCAAGCGGAGCATGGAGCCCAATGTGGGTCTTGATCTCACTACCCCAAGATTATCTCCTGAGCTGAAATCAATATTTGGATGACTAACCCACTGAGCCACCTAGGCGCCCCAGATAAGGGGCTTTCTAAGAACCCTTCTACTTTTCAGTTCTAGGTGTCCAGAGGTGACCCTGAGTGACTTTTCCCAAGACCTGGTGATTTTCTGGTGGGGGAGTGGGGCTAATTTCATGTGGAGGAAAGCAGAGCAGAGAACCCTATCTTAGGGCATCTGAAGGAGCAAAGACCTCTGGGTTATCAGAGACAGGCTATTTCTGCAGAGGAAAATGGGAAAAAAAGAAGAAAAAAAAAAACCTGATAGTGGGAGAGGCCTAAATTGTGGGGAACTTCCAGAAAAAGACTAGCTAGAACAGAGAGATGGGTGGTGGTTTCTAATTAGTAGGGGCTTTGAGGCAGGGCAAAGAAAAATGCCAGGCTTGACAGGCCAGGAGGAGCTGGGATTGGGTGCTGGATGCTGACTCAAGGTCTCTTGCTGCCACTGTCACCGAGACCTGGATGCCTGGGGACCAGAAACATGGGCTGCCCAGCAATCATGCTCTTGCCAAGATAGTGGTTTGGGGACAAAAGGTGTTAAAGGACTTAGCTGCCAACAGTGCTCAGGTCCCTGTGGTGATATCCTTGGGAGTGACCCGGTAAACCCCCCAGAGCTCCACGGAAGTCACTTCAGAACGACCCATGGCCTCTTCGAGGATTTTGTCTCTTTCTCCCTGGCTGTTTCCCACCTCCCAACCTCTTCCTTAAAGTGATGACAGCTGGAGGTCCAGCCCTCTCCCCTCTTCCCTGTCCTTCCCACAATACACCTGGCCAGTTGCAGCTGGGGAGGAACTGGGTGTCAGGTGTAGGGCCCTGAGGCCTGGGGTTGGGGGGTGCACAGTGGGGGAACAGAGCTCCTGTTTACCCTTGTTCTTGGCACCTGCTGGCAGGGCCCTGCAGGTAACCATGGCAATCAGGTAAAGAACCAATCAGGGCTTCTCCCCGCCCCCAGCCCCAGAGGTAGCAGTCTGAGGCCCCTGGGGATAGGGTGGGGGGGGGTGGGGGGGGGGGTTCCTGTACCACAGAAGGAGGAAGATTTCACTCCCTAAGCACCACAGCTCCTTCCTTTACCCCTGCATCTAGAGAGGAGCCGGAGGGATAATGTTGGTCTGAGTCCTCCCACTTGCTAAGGGAAGTGAGAGGGTAAAGGTCACAGCCACTTGCCTGGGAACTACTGTGTGTGGAGGCCACAGTCTGCCTGGCGGGAGCTGGATAGGAGTTCTTCAGAGAAAGTGTCTTGTTTTGAAAATGCACCCAGTGTGTGAATGAGGTGACTTAGGGGAAGCACCTGCGTGTGTGTGTGTGTGTGTGTGTGTGTGTGTATAGGTACTTGTGCGCACATGTGAGAAGGAGAGATGGGGGTGTGAGATGCACCGGTGGCAGTGTGGACACCCAGCGTCAACCAAAATGTGTCATTCCTGGCTGTGTGTGAGCACATAGATTCCGTGGGACCCAGACACGCACGGGAAGCCAGTCGCACACAGGACCTGTGCGCGCCCAGGTGTCACGGCCACGGCCGATGGATATCACACACACTCTGCTAGACACTTGGAGTTTGCTCTCTCTTCTCGATGCTTGTAATAATATTTGGGCATCTTGCCAAAGACAGGGTTACTATGGAAACGACCAAACAGTGGAGTAGCCAGCAAGCCTGCAGGACTGTGAAGGGGGAACCCTTGCAAGGGGGGCAGGGGCCACCCTCCATGGGACAGGCACCCCTTTCCTTCCTTAGGCCAGGTCTACACTTCCTGGCCGCGGTGTCTCCCCTGGCTCTGTGGGCTCGCTCATTTCCCTCTGTCTGCCCTGCAGACTTGGTGTCTCTCCCACATGTGGCCTTTGTGTCTCTCCATCTCTTTCGGTCTCTGGCCAGCCTCTGTTGGCTGTTTGGGTCCTGGCCAAACTCATCCTGGGGTCTCTATAGAAACTGTTGATCCTGGCTGTGAATTTCTGGTCCTAGAAAACCCAGTGTGGTGGCTTTAGAAATCTTTCTGGAAAGGAGAGAAGGGTGTGTGTTGTGAAGGAGTCCTTGGGGCTTGGCCACCCTCCCGAGCCCCACCTCTTGGGCTTTTCCTCTGGGAAAGAGGGGCTTGGGGGGGGGCTTCCTTTCTGGGTGCAGGTTAGATTTCTATACAAGAACTTAAGCATGTCACCCAGTTCTGAGTTGGGCCTTAACTGACCTCCCCGGACCCTGCCAACGCCTGGCTACATGCTCAGGGCTACTGTGGAGAGAGCTTTCTGCCCAGTCTTGGCAGGCATCTCAGAGCCTGAGGTCTGAGAGCCTGCGGTCTGTCACTGGACAGCCTGTGGACAGGCTGCAGCCCATGGAGACGGTGCCCACGTGGGTCCCTGTGTGTGCATGGGATGGTGGTCCTGGAATGTGTGTGGGATCCGGAGGACGTGTGCAGGGGACTGTCAGGCTGGGAAAGGCGGTAGTCCTTTTTGCCCAGGCTCTTGGCCGTGACCTGCTGGGGCCGGGCTCCGGGGTCCGGTTGGGGCTGTGTGTTCCCCGCTGCGGGCATGGCAAGACCATCCTCGGTACTTCCTGCCTGAGCACCAGGCCTAGAACTTGCACGGCCAGCGTGCAGTGGATTCCCCGGGGAGCTGCTCCGGGGCCAGCCTGGACGCCAAGCTAGGAGGACAGGCACTGGGGTGCTCTCTCTAAACTTAAGAACACCCGTGCCTGCGGTGTTTCCAGGGCTGCTTTCCTGCGGGGGGAGTGATGAGCTGGCAGGCGGGTGGCCTGGAGTAGAGACGGCAGGTGGGGGCTGGCACCTGGGTAGAGGGGAATCTGATTTCCTCAGCTCCGAGCTCCGAGCACTCGCTTGGGAGAAGATGGACGGGGACCAGGGATGTTTTTAAAAACCATTCTCTCCCACTTTCCCGCTTTCCTATATCTTCTGGAAACTTGGTCTGACTTCAGTCTTTGCTCCTGCCCTTGAGATGGAGGAGCCTGACCTTGTTGTTCAAGGTTGCCTAACTCTCCAGAGCCCCCCTCTCACTGCCCCCCCGCTCCCAGTGAACACTCGGGGGCCAGGACGAGTCAGCCCCCATGCGTGTTGCCAGGCAGACAGAGCAAGCGCCTCGGGCTCAGGGACAGATGTCAGGTGGCCTGGAGGGGAATGTGGGAGGCGCTGTTGGGTCTCTGGGTTTCTGATTCTATTCTCCTTTCTCAAGGTGACGCCCCCCAGGCCCCCCGCCCCCCGCCCCGTCATCATGCATCGGGCCACACGGATCAAAATCACCGAGCTGAACCCTCACCTCATGTGTGCCCTCTGTGGGGGGTATTTCATTGACGCCACCACCATCGTGGAGTGCCTGCATTCCTGTGAGTGGGGGGGGGGGCACGGCCCCAAAGAGCCCCTCTGTTTGCTGGTGGCGGTCCCTGATCTCAGAAAGACTCCCTGGGGTGGGGAGACTTGGAGGGCGCAGCCTAGAGGTCCGTTTCAGTTTTCACCTGTAGGCTCAGGGGTACCCCCGAGCCCCTGGCCGCCCCAGATGGTGCAGTGCCCCTGATGTGCACTCCGGACTTGGTGGCGAGGGGTCAAGGGCCCCGGAGGTGTCCTGCACGCCAGCTCTGTGCTGTGCTCCCTCAGACTCGGGGCTCACTTTCTGCTGGGTGCAGAACACCAGCCTGACACAGACATGCACACGCTCCCCCGGGGACGGAGATGGGGCAGTTGCTGTCTGTGCAAAGCAGGACCACGCTGAGCTTCTGCAGGGGCTGAGCAGTGGGGACAAGGTGGAGAGGAGGGGGCGACGTGAATGTGAGCAGAGGCCATTGGGGTGCGGGGAACTGGTTCTGGATTACTAAGGGGGCTCTGACTCTGCTTTCTCTCTCTGCACACCCCCCCAAGTCTGCAAAACCTGCATCGTGCGCTACCTGGAGACCAACAAGTACTGTCCCATGTGCGACGTGCAGGTCCATAAAACCAGGCCGCTGCTGAGCATCAGGTGGGCCGGGCACTGTCCCTCCCGCCACACTGGTCCTCTGTCCTTCGGCCCTCCTTGCATCCCATGGCCGTGGTGGCAGGTTGGGGAGAAGCACAGGGTGTCAGCCCAAGGCCCTTCCCCTCCCTCTGTCTTGTCTAGGCTGAGAAATAACAGAAGGGTAAAGACCACGCCCATGGGGACCCTGATGCCTGGGCCCTGGATCAAGGAAGGGAGGCGGTAGTAGGGGTTCCTGGCTGGGGAGACCAGGGTGAGGTGGTTGCGGATAGGACTCTATGTGTTTTTTTCCAGATCTGACAAAACCCTTCAAGACATCGTCTATAAACTGGTCCCTGGGCTTTTTAAAGGTATCCATGCAGCCTTTTTCGTGCTCCCTGCCCCCCCCACCCCACTCCCCTGTCTGGCACTCTGGCGTCACACTTCCTCCCTCTTCCAGATGAGATGAAACGGCGGCGGGATTTCTATGCAGCATACCCCCTGACTGAAGGTGAGTGTGTTCATTTGTCCGTTCAGGGGAGTACACGGGGCTGCCACAGGCAAGCGGGCTGGGTGCACTGGGCTATTTGTCCCGTATGTCCCAGCTCTCTGCCGCCCCAGACCACGGGTTGGCTGGGCTCACCCCACTGAGCTCCGAGATCCTGGGGTCCTTGCTGGGCCTCCTTTCCTGGTCCTAGGCCAACCTCTCAGAGTCCTCTCCTTCCACAGTCCCCAACGGTTCCAATGAGGACCGCGGCGAGGTCCTGGAGCAGGAGAAGGGGGCTCTGAGTGACAATGAGATTGTCAGCCTCTCCATCGAGTTCTATGAAGGTGTCAGGCAAGTCAGACCCACACCTGGTCTTTTGGGGGTCCTAGGTTGGGTTGCCCTGTCTCTCCCACCCTGGCCCCCTTCTGGATGTGTGTGTTAGGGGATCCTGCCTGTTCCAAGGTCTCCCTAGCGTCATTCTTCGTTCTCCCCCAGGGACCGGGAGGAGAAGAAGGGTCCTCTGGAGAATGGGGATGGGGACAAGGAGAAGGTGAGTACTAGGGACCTGCCTAGGAGTGGGCTGTGGGCTGGGAGAGAGTGCCTGGCGTGGACCCCAGCCCTTGGGTGCCTCTCCTCTGGCAGACGGGGGTGCGATTCCTGCAATGCCCAGCGGCCATGACTGTCATGCATCTCGCCAAGTTTCTTCGCAACAAGATGGATGTGCCCAGCAAGTACAAGGTGAGTCCCTGGGCCCTTTCAGAAACTCAGTGTCCGTGTGTGGCCGTGTCTGACAGTCTGGGCGTCCCAGCCGTTGCCCTGAGCCGGCTGGGTGTCGTCAAGGGCCTGCGTGGCTGTGTGACTGAGCTCGAGTAGAAGAGGAGTTGAAACCAAGATTAGGGTGGGGCCGTCTTCATTGTTGAAGCCAGTGTGCAGAGGCGCATGGGACCAAGATGGAGGGTGCGTGTGCGCACGCATGCACATTGCGTGCTTACACGCTCAGAACTGTGGCAGAGGTATGTGTGCAAAAATATGGGCTCTTATCTGGGGCCAGCTGGCTGAAGGACGGCCAGTCTGAAATTCTAACGGTGCTCTCGGACGTTGCGTCTCAAATTGGAACTTGTCGGTGATTCTCTAAAGATCTTGTTAAAGCGTAGATTCTGATCAGTACGTTCTGCGGGTCTAGCAAGCTCCCTAGTGCTGCCAATACTACTGGTAGGACAGTGGATCCCAAACTTTGCCTCAGATCAGAATCACATAGGGAGCTTTAAAACCCAACTTATGTCCTGCCGTTTGAATCAGAATCTCTGGTGAGATCCAAGCGTTGGTATTTCTTTTAAAACTGCCTGGGTGAGAGCCAGTGCTCGGCAAGATCTCTCTCACCGGGGCTTTTCCTTTGCGCCCGTGATCTCTGGAGGACCTGCCGGAGATGTAAGGGGCCCCAGACAGCTGTGTGGCTGGACTGTCAGCTGGGCTGTTAATGACCTGGGTGCTTTCTCTGGATCCTTTCCCGTCTGGTGGGCAGGAGTTCCGTTGGAACAGGTCCGGGAGGGAAGCCAAACCCACCACGAAACCCCAGGGAAATAAGGGAACACCTGCTAGTCCCTCCTTCCCAGTGTCCTACCTCCCACCCCTAGCTTTGAGCCTCATTGCCAAATGGGTGGAGCCTTGAACCTGACTGGGGTCATGGCGTCCTCTGTCTCCTCATCCAGGTGGAGGTTCTCTACGAGGATGAACCACTGAAGGAATACTACACCCTCATGGATATCGCCTACATCTATCCATGGCGGCGGGTGAGCTGAGCGGGGCCAGGTGGGGACAGGGCAGGAGGGGAGCCGTGCGGGGTCTGGCATCCATCTGTGGCCATAGGGGCCACACAGTGACCAGTAATCCCCGTTTGGGCCTCGTCCTGTGAGCTGGGTGTGTCCGGGGTGGCCTGCCAGAGCAGGCCAGCCTCCAGGTCATCTTTAGTGATGACCTGCAACTCTCTGAAAAAGAGGGTCCTTTGGCAGAAGACATGCCCTGATTTGGGTCAGGAAGGAGGGTCGGGTGGCTGTGGATGGGGAAATGTCGCCCCTCGCTTTTTCAGCCTCCCTCTCTCCTGTCCAGCCTCTGGTCTTGCGCATTCTTTCTGCCTCTGTGGGTCTCTGTGGGCTGCGGTACCTCTGGCCTCACTCGGTCAGTCTGTCCCCTTCTCTCCAAGGCCTGGACCCCTTTCTTCCTGTTTGGCCACCACGGGGTGAGGGTTGGTTAGCCCCTTTCTCTTGACACCCTCCCCTTCCCCCGCCTCTCTCTGCCCCCTCTCCCTGCAGAACGGCCCTCTCCCCCTCAAGTATCGGGTCCAGCCGGCCTGCAAGCGGCTCACCTTGCCTACAGCGCCCACCCCCTCGGAGGGCACCAATACCAGCGGGGCATCTGAGTGTGAGTCAGTCAGCGACAAGGCTCCCAGCCCTGCCACCCTGCCGGCCACCTCCTCCTCCCTGCCCAGCCCAGCCACCCCCTGCCATGGCTCTCCCAGCTCCCACGGGCCCCCCGCCACCCACCCTACCTCCCCAACCCCCCCTGCGTCAGCCAGTGGGGCCACCACAGCTGCCAACGGGGGGACCTCGAACTGCCTGCAGACACCATCTTCCACCAGCAGGGGGCGCAAGATGACTGTCAACGGAGCTCCTGTGCCCCCCTTAACTTGAGGAAAGGGACCCTCTCCCTCCTTTTCCAGCCATGCCTCTCCACCCCTCCACTTTTTCTGGGCCCCTTTTCCACTTCTTCTACTTTCCCCAGCTCCTCCCGCCTTAGGGGTGGGGGGCGGGTTTTATAAATAAATCTATATATATATGTACATAGGAAAAGCCAAATATACATACTTATTTTCTATGGGCCAACCAGATTAATTTAAATGCCACAGGAAACAAACTTTATGTGTGTGTGTATGTGTGGGGGGTGGAGTGTTCATTTTTTTAGGGGGTCTTGTGTAATTTGCCCTGCTCTCATTTTGGGGGTGCCTGGAGGTGGACTCGAGGGGCAGTCAAGCTCTGCTCTATCCTCCTTTCATTTCCCAAGGCAGGTGGGGTGTTCGGGAGCCCTACCGGCCCCCAAAGCTTTAGGCACAACTCCAACTGGCTATGTATGGGGTCTAGCCTCTCTCCCCCCATCTTGGCTGCTGTCCTGCCCCTGCCAGTGCCCCCCGCCCCCACTGTTGAATGTCCAGAGAATCGCTAAGACAGTGCCTTTTACAAATACCGTTTATCCCCTGGTTCTGAGGAGCGAGTCATGGTAGAGATGTCATTTCCCTTACCTCCTCCTCTTGCAGTGGAAACTTTGTGCAAAGAATAGATGGTTCTGTGCGCCGCCCCCCCCCCCCCCAACGTGCGTGTGGCCTTTGCATCATTTATCTTGTGGAAGAGAAGCTTTGGGCGACAGGAGGCCTCAGCTCTTAAAATCCCACTGTGGCTCCTACTGGCTTTAGCCGGGTGAATGCTTGGCCCGGTTCTGTCCCTGCCTGCACCCCGGAGCCCCTGACCAGCCAGGCTGGGTTTTGGCCAAGTCCCACCTTGGGGCCTGGAGTGCAGTGGAGCGTCTCCCACAAGCACAGACCCAGATCTTGCGGAAGGCCGGCAGCCCTCCAGTCCCCTCCCCACCCCCAGCTGAGGCCGAGTCAGGATGCAGCCACGGAGGCAGCGAAAAGCACAAGAAGATGGAGACCTGTAAGCTCTGACCTTGGCTCCGTCCCGAGAGGTCCGTGGACTGTCCCCTGCAAAGGGCGGACCCCAGCAGATCCCTGGCCACCTCTTTTTCCTCCAGTGTACATAGATCCGATCGGGGAGGAGGCAAGACTCCCTTGCAACCTAGGTGTTCGGGGTTGGGACCCCCCCCCCCATCAGGTTTGTCTGTGTTTGCACCCGTCCTATGTCTGAGGTGCTGTGACTGTACCCTCCTCCCGCCCTGGGACATTTGTATCTCCCGGCTTTGTAATAAATGCTGCATACTCTCCAGAAGCTGTAATTCTTTGGGGGATGGGGGACAGGGAGCGGGTGGGTGCACCCTTCAGCCTCCACCTCATGTCTCTTGTCTCTGAGCTCGACCTGCCTCAGGAAGCCCCATACGGAATGAATGTGAACTGCCCCCTCCCTGCAGCCAGTCGGATGTCCCACCCCAGGTTAGGGCCCCGAGTGGGGATAGACCGTGTGCCCCCCACCAGTGACCACAAGAGCACTGCGCCGGGCGGGTACAGAGTTTAATGCCACCTTTACCAGAAGGTGATGAGCCAGGGGTGGGGTCCCCAGCTGCCTGAGAGACCTCAGGTCTTGGGAGCAAGCCTTTCACAACCAGCAGATGGGACTGGGGTCCCTGGGTGGTCCCTTCTGGCCTGAGCACTCCGTTTCCTTCCCCACAAAGGAGGTGCCCGCCAGAGGCCTGGGGCTGGTCCCTCAGAGCGGGGAACCCACTTCTGCCTTCTGCACCCGCTCACTCCGGTGGGTGCCATCGCAGTACGGGGCCTTCTGGGTGGCCTTACAGGTGCAGAGGGCCACTGCGCGGGTCTCCTGGGCCTTGAACTTGAGTGGGGATAGACCAGTGCGTTGGAAGAAGTGAGAGCCGTCACAAAAGGGCTGGTGAGGGAAAGAGACATGAGAGACCCAGCCCCACCTGCTGGGATGGGGCAGGTCTGGAAGGAAGGCCTTTGGGTCTTAGGGACCGGGCTCCCAAGTGAGACTGCCTGGGTCCCTAGTTGACCACCCTCATCTGGGAGAGTGAGAGGAATTTATGAAATAAATTGTGGTTCTTACGCACTTTGCCCGCAGATAGTGTTCAGTAAGTAGGAGTCCTTACAATATTTGTCCCTGGGGGCCCCAGAAGACAGGGATAGAATTTTCAAGGTGAAGTGGGACTTTTGGTATCAGCGGTGTTTACACTGATAGTTTTTGTTTTTGTTTTTTTCCTTAATGTCTCTGAGTCTCCACTGGCTCATGCAATTCATTTACTTCCACATACTCTCAGGGTAAAAACTTCTCTGCGTGGGAGAGAACCTACATGCCTCACAATGCTTTGCGAATTGGGGTATCAATTCTTTTTGGCTCCGGGGAAACAAGTGGGCTTGTTACAGGGAGTGGATGTCGCAGGGAGGAAGGGTGAACCAGTGCCGGAGAACATTCCCCCATCCTCGCTGGAAGCTGTTCCAGCAGAGACTGGGTCATGGAAACTGAGGCCTGCCTTGACTTGCTAGTTAGCGGCAGAGCTGGAGCGGAGGCCTCTTGCCTTTGAGGTCAGGGTAGGGGAGGAGGAGAGATGAGAGAAGTCTACAAATAAAACCCAGCAGCCTGCCCCAGAGGGCAAGAGGCAGGAAGGCAGAGTGCCAGCCCGCGCTAAGGCCACGGGGTTGCTGGCACTCCCCGAGCGCCGCTCCACCCCCAGGACTGTTCCCAGCCAAGTCAGTGGCAAAGTAGGACTTGGGACCTGGGCTCAGAGGCACACAGTTCAGAGCCCAGCTCAGGAAGGAAAGGGGCCCTGGAGGCTGGGAATACAGGTCAGGTTCCCCGCTGAAAGGAAGGCTCCTGGGGCAGAAGGGAGAGGCAGGCGGAAGCCCGCAGCCCAGAGAGGGAGGGTCTGCAGGAGACAACGGCAAGGAGCACTTGGGAGCAGGAGAGCCTGTGGTCTCCCCAGTGTTGGGCTCCAAGACCTGGGAACTTCCTGCCTAGGTGCTTCCTGGAAAGAGGGAGAGAAGAGGGGAGAGAAACAATTCGGCCTCTCTGGGCTTCGAGCAGAGGACTCCTAGGAGGGTGCACCTGAAGGGGGCGCAGAACCCCAGGGCTCAAGCGGCCTGGCTGCGGGACTGAGTTTGTCTCCCCGGTCTCATCTCAGAGGGTGGATGCTGAGAACAGGGAGCTCAGGGCTGTGGATGGCGCTGGCCTGAGTGTTCATTCATCTCCAGCCTCCCTTTGTAGGTCCTTCAGGTATGTGTGGGGAAAGGGGAGGGTCTTGGCCAGGAGCTCCCAGGAAAGACCTACTGTCCCAGCCAGGGGTGTCCCATGTCAATGAGAGGTGGGTAGGGGTCTCTCACCTGCTTCTTGCTGCGGCCGCACACACACCATCTGTAGGTTTTCCCAGCTACCAACTCCACCTTGATGGGCGTTTTCTGGGCCACCACGGACTTGGCTGGGGTCTTGGGGAACCATCGGGTCTGTGGCAAGGAAGACGAAGGGCTTGGGGTCAGCTCGTGCCCCGGAAGCACTTTCCTGCCTATGGCCTTGTTGCCAGGTTTCCAGTGGCCCTGGCCTATGGCAGGCGTCCTCAGCAGGAGGCTGGTCTGATGCCACCCGACAAGGACATGTCCCCAGGACCCTAAGCTCTAGACAGGGAAAGATTTCAAGCCCACACAGCCACTCCGGTTTCTGGGCCCAGCGGCCTTCCTTTCACACCTAGCCCACCCCGGGGGGCTAGGAAGGGAAGGGCCGGGATCCTGCCACCCTAAGTCACCTGCACCTGGGGCTGTGTTTATCAGGCACTACTATTCCCAGCAGAGGCGCCTGGCTCCCTGCCCTGTGGCCTCTGTTCACCCCACCTCCCCTGAGCCACCGGGAAGGGGGCTACAGGCAGGGGCCTTCTGACGTTGGAGTCTGGGAAGTGGGGCTGACCCTTCTGGTTCATTCTCTGGTTTCTACCTTTGGCATCTCTGGGCCTGGCAGAGGGAAGTGGAAACGGGGTACTCACCAGCCAGGAGGAGATGTCCCGCCTCTGGTTAAGCTTCTGAACGGTATGCAGGCATGACTAGACGGTGGTTTGGAAGCAGAGGGGACCAAAAAAAGTCAGTGGAAAGCTTTAGATTTCCAGAGGGAATCCCTCTGGAAGGGACGAGACGCCAGGGATTGGGGGGGGAGGTGTAGGAAAACAGGAGGGTAAGAAAAAGGGGTCACAAGACAGGAAGTGGAGGTGCTGGGAGGCGCTGGCTGCATCCAACCGGCGCTCAGCGAGGGAGGGTGGCCAGGCGGCAGGCGAAGCGGGAGCTGGGGACGTTCAGCCGCGGGGGGCAGCGGGGACGGGGACGGGGGCGGCCGGAGGGGGGATGCGAACTGGCTGCAGACGCCGCGGGGTCGGGGTGCTCACCCAGGCCGCAGGCCGCAAGGGCGCCCCTACGCCGCCGCCCATGCCGGTCCCGGGTCCCCGCAGCTGCGCCGCGCCGGCTCCGCCCCGCGCCCGGGTCGCCTCCCGCTCCCGCCCAACCGGCCGGCCCAACCCGCCGCCGCCCGGAAGACACTAAGGGGCTCCGCGCGGGTGGGGGCGGGGCCCTGCGCGGTCCGGGTCGTCTCCCTGCCACACCCGGCCGCCGCCGCCGCCGGAAGCCCCACCGGGACCCCTCTCCCCTGCAGCCGGCTCGGAGACCCTCCGGGGGAGGGGTGCGGAGGGGGCCGTCCGGCGCCCGCTCCCGTACTGTGGCCTTGGCGTTCCCGGCCCGCGCCTCCTCGTGTGGGTGGGGACTTCCCGGGAGCCCGCGGCCCAGGCGGAGGTTCCCGGGGAGCGATGCGGCTCCAGCTCATCGCCCAGGGAGGTTGCTCTTTTAAACGGCTTGCCGCCCGGCCCGGGCACCCGCATCCCCTGCTTGCGGGTGGGCACAGGTATCTGAGTTTTCAACAGGAACCTGGGTGCCTTGGGCTTACTGGTATGTGAACTACTATTCTAAGTGCTTAAAGAAGTGTAGCAACCCCCCCCCCATCCCCTCCCAGGCTCCCACCGTCGGCACTCCCCTCCCTTTCCCTTCAGTAAAGCCAGACAAAACAGGCACTTTGGATTTTTTTTTTTTTTTGTAAAACATTCTTTTATTAAAAGAACAAGTGCTGTTTACGAACTGCCCTTCGTACAAATAACATCCGTTATACAAAGATACAAGATCAGGGTTATGCACAATTCCAGGCTTGGAAGTGAAAGGAGGGGCGCATTGCCTTTTGGGCTGAGGATATAAAGGAGGTTCTAGAAAGAATGTAAAAGGAGCCCCTGGGTTTGCAAACTCTGGCTTTCCCTCCCTGCTCCCCTAAGGAAGGGTCTGCTACATTGAGACAGGCTGGGATGGACAGGGGGAGACTGGGGCTGGGAGTCCGGGTTTGGGTCTCCAGTCCTGCCACCTGAGTCCCAAGTTGGGCTGGAGGAAGTGAACAGAGGGCAATGAAGGCACTCCTCAGTCCCCAACTTTTCAGTAGATCAAGTCAAAGTGGTCAGGAGCTAGACACACTTTGAATCCGGATTGACGTGACTGGAAGGAGCCAGGGAATTGCATCCCACTGCCTCCACATTCCCCACTGAAGTGACCTTAATCCCTCTGGGCATCTCTCCCCAAGAAAAAGAAATTAAGATAAGGGAGAATTGGGAGCAAGCTGCCTACTCCTAACTTTGGCCCACCACACCCCAAGGAAGATGCTGGACGTTGGCAAGGGGAGCCTGTGCCTTTGAAAAGCTTGTTTGCATTTCCAGTTCAGGGAAAGGGAAATGTGGAGGTTTCCCTTTCTCAGAGCTGGTCCCTGGCTCTGGCTCCCCTCACTTGTCGAGGTCCTTCCCTGGAGCACTTCCCTAAAACTCACTAAAGGAATGGGTGGGGACCTCTCAGCCTCAAGGTTAGGGCAGCGGTAGACCCAGGAGCCTGAGGGGAAAAACACACAAACAAACAGGAAAAACTTAAAAAAAAAAAAAAAAAGCAATCTTTAAAGTGTCATTGTCTATGGAGAGGATCCATCAGCTCTGAGCTAAGACAATCAGTGCTACATAGACGCCCTCCCACCCCGGGGCCCAGCCCAGCACTCACACACACAGGGACAGACAGACAGCCACATGGAGGTGCTGCAGTGGGGGGCAAGAGAGCCCAGGACCAGGAGGCCAGGGTCCTGAGGGCTGGTCCTGGCTCTGCCCCAAGCCCCTGCCCCTCCTAGGCTTGGAGCTATCACCTGTGAAGCGAGCAACTGGCTCCAACTATCCCTAAAGATAGGTCCCTTCCAGCTCTGACACTCATGCACCAGTCGTGACCTCAAAGCCGGACAGGGGTTCTGCGCACACAGCCCTCGCACCTCCACACTGAGCGTGATGACACTCGAAGTTCCTCTCATGCGTTTTCAGACTCCATTTCCGCCCTGCAAACCACATCCCTTCTCTCTGCTAGGCAGAGAGATCTACGAGTCTTTGTCTCTTCCCACTCCTCATCCAAATTCATCCTGGAAAAAGGGACAGAGGCTGGGAAAGGAGGGTGAGGTCGGTAATGCCATTCCCCCTGCACTGGGATCCTGAAGATCTCTAGAACCTTCCTATTATAAAGCTCCCTCTGAAGAAGGAAATGCACAGCCTCACTCGTGCCCCCCCTCCACCCCCAAATGAGGGACAGCAGCAACCCATACCCAGCCTGGGTCCCTTCTTCAAACCTCACCTGCCTGCACCCAAGCCTGGGGAAAGCTGGAAAAACATAGGCTCTTGGAGATGAGAACCCCAGGCTCTAGGGTGCTGGGAGGGAAGGAGGGGGGAGGTCTTGGTTCCAGTGCACTAAATCCTAGGGACCTCTCTCTCTCTCTCTCTCTCTCTCTCTGCCACAGCAGCCTCGGAGCAGACCGGCTTCCCTCAGCATCCAAAACAGAAGTTGATTTAGGCTCTTAGTGGGCCAGTCTTGGGCAAGGGTGTGAGTGTGAATGAGCGATTCTTCTAAGAACCCCTTAAGGTAATTTTTTTCAGTGGTTTGGGGGCAGGGAATTAGCTTAATAGATGAAGATGAGTAAGATGCTGAGTCCTACCGTTTCTAATTGATATTTAGCATTAATAAAAATTGATATTTCTGAGGTCATCACAACTGCCTTACCCCCACCCCCAAGCCCTTGCAAGTGCCTAAGAAATTGCCTCGGAAAGATTCCCGCCCACCCCCTCCTTTATCAGCTCCCTAACATCTTACAAAGTCTTATCAACAGGAATATTAATATTATTTTCAGTATCAGAAAAAAACCAGTTGAGCAGCACAGGCAAAAATATATCTGCACTACGTTTCTGTCGTTGCCAAAAATATACACATCTTCTTTTCTTTATTTAAAAAAAAAAAACCAACAATAACAAAAACCCAAACAGAAACACACACAAAAAATCCACACATGCAAAGACTGACGAGACACGAGCATCAGGGAAAGCTGGCAACGCCTTCTCCCGGCTCCAGCCCCAGTGCAACTGAAACAGGCTTCACCCTCGCCCCTCTCCTGGCTGCCCTGCCCGCCCTTCCGCCTTTGCTATCAAAGGCTCTGGGCAGGTGGGGGCTCTTTAAGGTGAGAATTGCCCCCTCCACCCCGGGGAAATAGCTGGTGGGTGAAGGGACAGTTGTCAGGTCAGCTGAAGGCTCCCCTGGTTGGTGGGGGGTGGGGTGTGGGGAAGCAAGCTGGCTAATTCTGGGAGGGAGGTTTTCACCAAAGGAAGTGGCATTTACCCCCCACCCTTTGCCCCATGCCCCCCAGATCCCTGGGACTCCCCGTGGGCCAGGGAAGCAGGGCCAACTATCAGTGGGAGAAGGGGAGCTCTGAGGGGGCAGTGAAACCATGTGGAGGTCTGGGGGAGGGAAGGCAGGACATTACCCTGATTCAAAGCCCCCAGCCCCCAGTTACTCTCCAATACTGGAGTACTGTTCTGGTTTTTGCTAACCATTCACAGCCCAGAAAGGGACCAAAGTTGGTGAGGTGGGGAGGGTGCAAACAAAAGCTGGGAGCCCCCCTTCTGGTGCCGCCTCATCTGAGCACTGCTCCTATCCCTGCCCTCGGCTGCCCCAGGTCCAGGGGGAGTCAGACAGACAGACAGACAGACACACGCACAGACACACATGCACACCCGCACAGGCACACACACTCTCTGAGTCAGGCAGCTCCATCTTCCCACCCTCCGCACTCCTAAATCCAATAGTGCAAACAAGGGGCAGGGCACCAAGGGGGCTGGGCCGTGCCCCGATGCCCTCCCCCATCCCTTTGGGGGGGGGCGGGGGGGGCTCCCGAGAGGTGGGGAAGCATGGGCTGAGTTTGGTGCCATCCTGCCCCTTCCTCAGCTCCCTCATCTGCGGGGGCGGCATTTACAAGCTCAGCCTGTAACCCTCGCTGGGGGGCAGGGGCAGGGGAGCAGGGAGAGACAGTCCAAGAGACCTCTTCCGCCCTCTGCCCAAGTTGGGAGAAACTGCAGGTAAAGCAGGGCCGTCCTTTCTTTTGTAAGGGATTTCCGCGCGTGGGCAGGCCCAGGGCCTGTTCCCCCACCTCTCCCCACTCAAGTGCTGATCCATTTTATGTGGGGGGGGGGTCCAACCAAACCCCCACTTATGCCATGGCCCATGTGGCTCTTGGAGGACCTCAAAACATTGCTGAGAGTGGGGGCTCCTAGGTGGGCTTGGAGCCTGTCCTCCCTCTGAGCCCCTCACAAAGGGGTCGGGAGGAGGGAGAGGGGGCCAGTGGTGGGGGCATCCCTCTCCGGCTCAGTCCTTGGCACCAGAAGCACCTCACACTCCCCAGGCCTCAGCACGAGCTCGAGCTGGGGCTCTCCAGTGTCTGGGTGCAGGTGCCCACTCCAGGCTAGATAGGACCCCTCAGGCCAAGATCTGCCCCCTCCATTTGGGGGTCAGGAGGGGCCGGGTGGATTTAGCCTTTTTCCTGGTTGGCTGAGGTTCCTTTGTCAGCGGTCTGGAAAGAGAGGAAGGGAGGCTGGGGCTTTAGGAGGTGTCTGGTTCTAACACCCGATTGAGATCAGCTGCCAGGGGCAAGGCCGCTGCTGCATGGTACAGCGAGGGAGCCCCGCTGAAGCCCCTGCCCTGGGGTCTTGGGCTAAGGGGTGTGTGTGGGGTGTGTGTGTGTGTGTGTGTTGGGGGGGCAGTGAGGGCAAGGTGCCCTGTACAAGCTGAGCAAGGCCGGTGCCCAGGGAGCCGACTGTATGCCCTCAGAGGAAGTGGGGGGTGGGGCTTTCTCCAAAAGGCCCACCCAGAGCATCAGCTTCTTCTAATTGGTCCACTCAGAGAGGAAACAGACTTCTTTAACTGGTCTTCCCAGAGGAGCACTGATTTCGAACTGGCCCTTTTGCTGTTAGCCCACACTGGGAGTTTATCTCTGGCAGAGCAAGCAGAGGCCCCCGGGCCTGGGGTAGGGTGCCTGGCTGACCTTGGGGTTGCTTCCTTCCTTCTTAGGATGCTCCCCTCCCCGCCCAACCTGGAAGAGAAGGCGGACAGGACAGCCCAGGGAGGGGGGGGCTACTCACCCCTCCTTTGGGGCCGTCCGCCCCCGCCAGGCTGAGGAAGGGGTTGGTCTGGGCCGTGAGGACTGGAGGTCCGCCTGCTGCTGCTACGGCTGCAGCCGCTGCCGCCGCGGCCATGAGACTCGTGTTGCCCAGTGAGGGAGCCACCAGGGCCCCGGCGGGCAGCAGCGGGGGGGCGGATGCTGCGGGCAGCAGGCCAGGGGTGCCCGCGGACAGCAGCGGGGTGGAGCTTCCTGCCAGCAGGCTGGCCATGGGCAGCTGGGAGCCCCCCGCCATCTGCAGCCTCTGCAGCTCCCGCTTCTGCTGGATCTGCTGGATCATCTGGTAGACAACGGTCTGGTGTTCCTGCAAGGGGGCCAGATGGCTCAGGGGCCAGTGGTCCCCACAGCCAGCATGCCCTGCTCGGTCCAGGGCCCTAGCCCATCTCACTGGAGCCCTGATGGAAGAGACCTGGGGGACAGTCAAGGTCCTGTCTCCAATTCCCCACTCGGGGCCTCAGTCTCCCCATCTGGATAAGAAAGGGGCACCTGGGTGGCTCAGGGGGTTAAGCCTCTGCCTTTGGCTTAGGTCATGATCTCAGGGTCCTGGGATCAAGCCCCCATCAGGCTCTCTGCTCAACAGGGAGCCTGCTTCCCCCTCTCTCTCTGCCTGCCTTGCCTCTCTGCCTATTTGTGATCTCTCTCTCTCTGTGTCAAATAAGTAAATAAAATCTTAAAAAAAAAAAAAAAAAAAAGGAAGAAAGCGGTTGTGGCCCTTAGTGTCAGTCAACCCTGGTCGACAGGGCACTCCCGCCCCGAGTGCAGGGAGGACCTCTGCCAGCCCTGGCCCCACCCCCTGGCTGCATCAGTTCCTCCGTTGCTATGACAACCACAAATGCCCCCAGGGGTGGTATGACCCCAAGTTGAGAGACAACTAGGCTGGGTCAATAGTATTCAACTCCCCCTCTTTCTGTTTTGTTTCTTTTAAGATTCATTTATTTTTGCTTTGAACAGGCATTGTCAGTGTTCCAAACACCAACAAAATGATTTCAAGGTTTACCTTAAGAAATCTTGCTCCTACCCCTGTTCCCATCTGGCCCCTGTAGGTAACCAACTGAATTGGTTTCTTGTGTTTCTTTTTAGGGAGATGATGCTGTCTTCTGTGTTTTTCAATTCCCTCCTTTTAAAAAGGTAGAACTCCTTTTCTCCAAGAGGAAATCATCGCAGAACCCAACATACAGCGTAGACCCAAAAGTGGCTGCTCGGCCACAGACCCTGCAGCTCCCCTTGAAGATCCTTGGGGCTGGGATCGGAAACGCCCAGAACTGGGGACTCACCACCCTCCAAACCATCTCACTAGGCGGTGAGCATCCCTTCTGCAATGCCGGGCCGAGAGCAACCCTGATCCCCTCTGCGCCCCCCCCCACATGTCCCGCAGGGGGTCCAGCCTAGGGTGGCCCTCCCTCCCTTCTGAGCTGGGCCCTGGTCCCCCAGGAGCTGGAGCTGGCAGGAAGGGAGGGCATTACCGGAGTCAGCTGCGGGGAGGCCAGGAGCTGCTGGAGCTGCTGGAGCTGCTGCTCTTGCTGCTGCAGGAGATGCCGCTGCTGCTCCGTGAGGCTGAGGCAGGGGGACAAGACACAGACCATGGGAAGGGGCAGGGAAACACTCCTCTCCAATCCCGAACCCTCCCAAGTTCCCAGACTCCCTCGGTCCCAGGAGGAGAAAGAGGGCTATGCGGTTTTAGGGCAGGACTATGGAGAAACAGAGCAACCTCAGAGACCACCCGGAAGGAGACAAGTTCGATGGAAGAACTTTCCCAGAAGGGAAATCAAGAATGGGGGTGCAAGAAAGAAACAGGATTTTGTCCCAGGAGAGCACACCCAGGGGGCACTCACATCTCACATGTAGGGAGTACCTGGGGCCAAGAGGTGACTAGATTCTATACCCTGTAAGACTGGAGAACATTCTTCCTTTTGGGGGGACTGTGGGTGTTGGGGGGAGCCCCTCCCAGAGCCAGCCTCCCCATCCCCTTCCCCAGGCTGAGCTCTCCCTCACCTGTTCAGACAACCTGGCAGCTGCAGCGCGGGGGCCCCACCAGCCTGGCTCAAGCCTGCAGGGTTGGGGGCGGCAGCCCCATTCAACCCCCCCAGGAGCCCATTGAGGGGCAGGGCCCCGCTGCCCGCCAGCCCCCCCAACAGCCCCTCAGCCATAGGCATGGCCCCCAGCCCCGCTGCCCCCGGTGCCCGGCCCAGCCCGTTCTGTGGCTGGGGCGGGAGCGGGGCAGGGGCCCCAGGCAGGGCCAGGGGCAGAGTGGCAGGGCTCTGCTGGAGCAGGGGCAGCGGTGGGGGCGTGCTGTGGAAGGACAGCGACGAGCTGCTGCGGCTGGGGCAGCCTGAGTGTGGGTCCTGGGGAGGGAGGGGGAAGGGAGGGGTCAGAGGGGCAGGGGGCCAGCGTGACCTTTCTGGCCCCCAGCCCAGCACCCACCAGCATTTTCACAGAGCCCGGCCACCCCCACCTCACCCAGGCAGAGCCACCCAGGAGGGAGAAGCAAGGCCCAGGGATAAAGGCTAAGAATCCAAATGGTCTTCATAAATCACATTTACAGATCACTTCCTGGGGGCCCAGCACCCCTCGCACTCCTTGTTAATCACCAAAAGGAACGGTGGTGGTGGCCAGCTAGTGAACTAGACCCAGGTTGTGCCGCAACTAGACCCAGTTGCCCCCAACTATCTAATCCCAAATTTGGGTAAAGCCACTGATTCTTAAACAGGCTAAGTAACTCTGCAGGCAGGAGAACAGCAAGCAGCTGGAGGGGAAAGCTCAGGTTCAGATTCTGTGTCCACAGTTCACTGGCTTCTGGGTCTTACTTTACTCACTCATAAGATGGGGGGAATAGTGGTACCTATTCCATAAACTCATTGGAGGACTAAATAAACCGATGCTTTGAAAGTGTCGGCCCAGGACACAATCTCAGAGGGCAAGTGGGCAATTGATGCTCATCAGTGCAATGATTACTGTTGCTCAAGCGTATGCCACCTTGTTTGACTTCAACAGTAACCACGACCTAACAACAGACTGCTCCCCAGTAACACTGCCAATCACAGCACGGTAACTAGGTGCTGTTTGGTGTAATAAACCCTTCCCAAACACTTCTCAAAGTGGCCTTCCCTAACCACCTCCTAACTCCAGAAGAATCCCACCCCCATCCTGCCTCACAAATTATCCTGCCCTCAAATTATTTCCATTTCCACACTTTCCCTGATTTGTAACGATTATTTTCTCGGATGGCCAGTCTAGCTTCAGGAGCAGGCCGTTTTGCTCACTGATTGCTTGGCCAGTGCCCGGCATTAAGTAGGCACCTATAATTATCACTCAGTGAAAGAAGGAATGAACCTGTCAACCAATCGCTCAGCCAATCACTTCACTGCCCAGCCTCCAATCGCTGCAGGGTGGAGATGAGACCGGGAGGCCCTGGCGCTTCCCTTCCTGACCCTCCCTTGTCTCCCCCCCCCCCCCCCCGCGGCGCCCACCTCGGAAGACGTGGACAGAGAGTTGTCCAGACCAAGGCTGTTCTTCCCCGGGGGGCTCTTGCTGGTGCTTAAGGAATCGCTGCTGCCGGCTGCGGAGGGGATCAGGGAAGGAGGTCAAGGGCTGGAGTCGGGGGCCCTGTCATGGCACCGCCCGGCAGAGGCTCCCACTCTCTGACTGGGCGGCAGTCCCCTTACCTTGGGGAGGCAGGCCATAGGGCCCAGGGACTGGGCCGTTGGCAGCAGGCAGGGCGGCAGGCAGGGCGGGGAAGGGCACAGAAAGCTGCACGTTGAGAATCTGCAGTCGCTCCTTCTTGGCCGTCAGGCTCAGGATCTGTTCCTGAAGCCGCTGGTTTTCCTTCTGCAGCGCGTGCAGGGCCTTCAGCATCTCCACGACTGCGGAGATAGGGTGAGAGCGCCTGAGCCCCGCCGGCCTGGAGAGGCGGGGCGAGGGCAGCGGGCGGGGCGAGAGAGCTGGAGGCGGGGCCTGGAGGGCGGAGCCTGGCGGAGGAAATCAGACTCAGACCTAAAAGAGAAGGCGCCTCCCAGCCAGAGAGACTCAGGTGAGGTGGGAGAGGTGGGACCCCGGGGAGGTGTGAGGACTAGGGGCGGGGCCTGAGGCTGGGGGTGTCGAGGCCCTGACTAGAAGCGTTGAGGCGGGAGGAAATTGGAGCTCAATAATGTAAGGGCCAGGCGGCCGCGGAGGCCGAAGGCCGGGTGCACAAGTGGCGGGTCCAGGAGCCCGGCCTAGCAGAGGTTAGAGGTAAGGCTTGGGGTAGCCAACAGTTGAGGCTGGAGCGAGGCCAAGGGACGGAACCTTAAATAAGTTTGGGGACCTCGGGGAGAAATGTGATGGAGTCTGGGGGTCCTGGGGCACGTCTCCCAGCCCGGCCCCACCCCTCCTCACTGTTGACACCGGCCTCGCCATCGCCCTGCTTCTCCAACAGCTGCTCCATGTTAGTCGTTCCGGGGGCCGCTGGGTCTAACTGGCCACCCCCGCAGGGCGCAGAGGCTGTCTGGTCAAAGAGTGCGGGGAGGCTGCTGATGGGGGACCTGGAGTCAGGAGAAAAAATCGGGCTCAGGCTTACCTCCCGTCCCCACTTCTGTGTCCCTCCTCCCCCCTTAGGGGTTCCAGTCGTCCCCTCTTGGACCCCACCCTCTCCTGGCGCCCGACTCTCCGTCCCCCCCTCCCCTAGTGTCCCTCCAGCCCCGCTCCCAGCCCCTCCCCCAAGCCGCCGCCCCCTCCCTCACATGGAAGACAGACTCTCCTGGGGGGAGGTCCCCCGACACCGGAAGCTGCAGTCCTCCAGGTCTGGCTCTTGGAAGGAGAAGGGGAGCAGGGATCAGCGGGGAAGGGGTGCCGTCGGCCTCACGGTCCCCGCCTGGGAAGTGGGTGCAGGAACTGGGACCTCATCGCAGACCCCTTTCCCTCAGGAACTCCCCCAACCCCAGACTGTCAGTTCTAGCTCTGAAGGCGCTGGGAGCCCGGGTTGGAAACCTGGCCCCTTGGGAGGCACAGCCATGGGATCTGGTCTCTTTCCCTTTCTCTAGGCAGAAGGGCGGCCGCTGCCTGGCTTTTCAGAACCACCTCCCAATTTCTTTCCTGGCCTATTCAGAGTTACAGAGATTCAGGGGCTAGACAGTCCTCGGTTGAACGTGGATCTGATACTTGCTATGTGACCTTGGGCTGGAAACTAAATCTCACTAAAATGACTGTTAGGAGGCTTACAAACAAGGTAATAAATGTGGAGTGTCAGCTCTCCTGCAACATGCCCTTACTGACTGCGGCTTTTGTAATTAGTCCTGTGCGACTTCTCATACTCATCAACTCACGAGGTAGACTGCAAAACCTTGCTGGACCACAGAATTCCAGTTTGGGTTTTGGAGAAGATAGTCACCCGGAGCTGTCAGGTCATTAACTCTGGAGTCAGATTCCGCCCCTTTAAGGAGGTTTACCTGAACTGGCGGCGGCGGCGTGAGCCCCGCCCCGTAACCAGCCAGGTGGTGTCTCTGCACCAATCAGCTCTCTGGGGCTGGGTTGGCTTTCCAGGGAGGGGGAGGGGCGCCTGTGATCCTCCCCCTTAACTCCGAAATACCCAAATACCCGGAGCGCCGGTGTCCTAGCTGGTGTACCGAAAAGCCCTACTCTGAGGACTAAGAGGCCGGCCGGGAACTATGCAAGTGACCAGAGAACTGGGCTTGGAATGAGGATCAGAATTTGAGCCATGGTTCTCAACTGCTTTGAGCAGATCATTAAGCCTTTTTCTTCTGTGAAATGGAGCAGTAGTAATTCTGCCGGTCCTGTCCTGTCTTCGCCTCGATTTTTTTCTTTTTTAACATGAAAGTGTACCCTGGCTTGTTATGCGTGGATTTTTTTTTCCCCAGGGCGGGAAATGGCCAGAGGGAGGGGGCAGCCAGAAAACCCTCCCATCTTTCTGGGGTGACATGCAGGTGATGGGTGCGCCTCAGGTCTTTGGGAAGAAAGGGGAATGGGGTCAGAGACACGTACCTGTGTGGCTGCTCTCGGCCTGGGTGAGGAGGGGGTTAACGGCACCCATGGGGGTTCCAAAGATGTGGGTAGAAGGGAGGCTAAAGGTAGAGCCAGCCAGAGAAAACACCTGAGGGAAAGGAGGGATAGTCCAGCCTGGTGGTTATTCTGGGATCTAGGGCACAACCGTGTGTACAGAGAGGGGGAGGGGATCAGGTGTGCTGGGGAGGACAGGGCCAGAGAGAGGGTGATATTCTGGTGGCCACTAAGCCCAATCTCTCCGTCTCTCCCATGGACAGCTGGCATCCCCGGCAATCTGTCCCCCACCTGCCCAGGGATGGAGGAGCCCAGGGGTAAGGCCTCACCTGAGTGGTGGAGATAGAAGCAGAGGAGGAGGGGAGGGTGCTGGTGAATGGGGAGCGGCTGAGGCGGGGCAGGGCCGAGGTCCCTGGGGGCCCCAGCAGGCTGGAGGAGAGGGGGGTGCTGCAGACAGCACGCAGCATTCCACTACTGCCACCATGGGAGATGGGGTCCTTATTACTGGTGTAGATGCCTACAGGCACAAGAAGGACATAGAGGGATGCTTACAGTCACCATTCCCCCAGGCCCCTGCCTCAGTCAGATGGCTGGGGCAGCCCCTCCCCAGAGAGAATGCTCCCCTAGATCAGTCTAACCCTCTGAGCTGTGACATCTGTCTGACATGCCTGCTTATGAGACTGCCCTGCCCAGGCCAGGAGGATTCCAGGCTTTTCTAATAGGCGAGTCCTATTGGCAGTCTACTCCAATCTCTCCCACTACAACCCCGAAGAAGATGGGTACCAAGGAGTGTCTTAGAGGGGACTGGTTCTTCCATCCTTTATCTCTGTCCTTTGGAGCAGTTTCTATCACATTTCCCTCGAATTGCACGCTTATGCCTGTTACCTCACTAGATTGGCTGGGGCCTGAGATGCCCAAGAGTCACTAACCTGCCCCTAGCAGGGGGGACTCCAGGCTCAGGCTGGGAAGACTTCCTGAAGGCCCAAAGGTGCGGGAGGCCAGACCCCCCAGGCCAGAGCTGACCAGGGAACCTCCAGAGAAGGGTGAGGCAGCAGTGGCCGTAAAGCCAGCCAGCTGGGCACTGGGCAGGGAGGGGGCAGCTGGGCCCCCAGTACCCTCCTTGTTCCGGCTGCCCTTGGGACGACCTGGTCCATGTCGGCTCCTCTTGCTAGCCTTGTGCTTCTTCTCCTTCAGGCCTGTCTCAGGGGTTTCCTCAGCAGGCACGGGGGCGGCACTCAGTGTGGGCATCCGCTTGTGGGTGCCTGCTGAGGCCCCGGACCCGGAGACGTGGGGAGACTTGTAGTCTCCAGGAGACGGGGCCCGGGCCCGGCCCGAGCTGGAGGTCGTGGTGGAGAAGCGCATGATGGGCCCGAAGCCAGAGAAGACCACCTTCTGCTCAAAGAGATCAGCCTTGGGGGGCTCGGGGGCTGAGGGAGAGGGGGGGGCTGAAGGGGTAGGGGCTGCAGGTTTGGAGTACTTGTCCTCCTCTGGCTGCTCCAGCTTGGGGAACGTCGAGAAGTCGGGGGAGCTCTGCAGGGATGAGACTGCACAGAGGGGAAAATTGAATTACAGCTGGGCCCCAAATCTTCACCCTCCCCCACCCCTCCACCTCCCCGCCCTCGCAACTGCACTAGCTGGAGAGAGCTCTGGTAGGGGGCTGGGGAAGACTGGGTTCCTGTCCCAGCTCTGCCACTGTCTCTATGTCTTGGGATGAGCGTCTCCCCCACCCACACACACAGCTTTCCCATGTGGGATAAAGGGGAAAGAGAACTCCTGCCCAGCTGACTTCACTGGGACTGTAGAGATTACAGGAGCTATCAGTGTTAGTACTTCAACAATAGCCCCTCAAGGCCCAAGTGCAGGGGTCGGCAAATACTGTCAGGGCAGTGGAGGGGTGGGTCCTGAGAGGGAGGGGCTGGAGAGGCATTGCTTGGTGGGGAGCCCCCATCTTTAACCAATTTAAGAAGCAAATGAGATGCAAAGCAGTGTGCAGAGGCCCTGGCTGGAGAAGCTCTGGGCCAAAGGCTGTCCCGCCCCCAGCTTCCTCCAGGATGCCCACACTCACCTGCAGGCTGGAAGGGCCCCCCAGAGGAGGAGGAGGAAGAGGAGGAGGAGGAGGAGGAGGAGGAGGCTGAGGTGAAACTGCTCACACCTTTCCCACTGCTCAGTTTCTTCCCCTTGTGACTCAGGCTATGGCTGGAAGACTTTTTCCCCTTTGAGTCCCTGCTGCTCTCAGAGGTCTCCTGAGTGCTGGCCTCATGGTGGGAGGATGAGGAAGCTGAGGAGGGGACCTGAGGGAAGGAGGAGAGGGGAAGGCTCAAGGCCAGCTGTCTGGGCTCACTCTGACCTGGCCGTGGGGCAGATGCAAACGGGGCCGTGTGTGCTACGGGGAGAGTCCAAGTTTGCTTAGGGAAGGACCTGTGGGTGGGGACCCCAGATCAGGGAGGTGGGTGTGAGGAGAGGGGAGTCTGTCTGTCCTTCACCTGAGGCAGAGGGGAGTGAAAACAGTCCCTGAGCCCTTATACATGTGCCTATCTGTTCAGTCACCCACGGAAGAAACGCTCAGTGGGCCCCAGAAGCCCGGACTTTTGCTGACGGTGCCATGCGCAGGCGAGAGGCACCACTGCTCGGGCCCTATCCTCGAGCCCCCCAGTCACCACTCCTCCACCTGACACCCCCTCCCCTGGCCACTCTGGGCTCTTCAGCTGTGCCAAGCCTCTGTCAGGACAGCCTCTCCTTACTCTTCCTGGGAAACTTCTCGTCCTTCCAAATCCAGCTTGGAAGTCTGTGAGGCCTTAATCCACAAGGCCACCTAAATCCCTGGGGTGGACCTGGTCACTCTGTCCTCTTAGATCCAGAGCACCATGTCCTCACAGAGCCCATGTCCACAGTTGCCACACTGCCCTGAAATACCAGTCCCCACATCTGAGGCCTCCAGTGAGCCCCAGAGGGCAGCACGGGCTCTGGGGTCAGGCAGAGCAGGCGGGCGGCCTGGGGGCTCTACCATCCACGGCTGTGCTGTGCTGTGCGGCCTCTCAGCCTTGCTGAGCTTCAGGGTCCTTACAGGACCAACGAGGCCTCTTTGGAATGGCACAAGGAGCACAGGGCCAGATACAGAGTGGGGGGTCAACCAAGTCAGGCACTGGCAGCCGCTGTGAATATACTGCCGAGACCGTGGCCTGTGCGAAAGTATGGGCCTTCAGGCCGGACTGCCTGTGTTCAAATCTCCACTCCCCCACCTGCCTACAAGCTGTGTACTTCTGAGGTAGGTTACTTAACCTCTCTGTGCCTGGGCTTCTGCATTTACTAGACTGGGTTAATATAATACCTAATTCATTGGATTATTTTAAGGATGAAATGAGCTAATCCCTACAGACCCCTTCCAACCTCCTGTTCAAGAAGGGACCCTGGCATGTGGTGAGGGAGAGAGTGAGGGCTTTGTGGTACCACCAGGGACAGCGCTCTTCCTCCCGGGGGGAGACCAGGTACTCTGTAACCGTACAAATGCTAGAGGAAGGTTGGATCAGGGGAGGAGAATCATCCTGCGCTGCCCTTCCCTGGGCAAAGTCCTGGTCTCTGTCTTCCTCTTTGTTCTTTTCAACAGCTGGAGTTCTGAAGGGAGCCAGATGTGGTTCTGAGAGCAAGGGAGGAAAGGGCCAAGGGGGAGGGGTAGCTGAAATGCAGGGGTGGGTGGAGGGGGATGGGTAGAAGGCTCCTACATGTCCAAGGGGACACCTGGCTGCTGGGAACTCCCATATCTCCGGCCCTAGTTCCACCTGCCTGCAGGCCCCATGGAAAGGTCAGAGGGCATGAATGACAAGCTTTTCCAGGTGAGCCCTGGGAAGCAGGCCGGGAGAGGGTTACTGGGATGGTTGCCACAACATCACCCCGGAAACCTGATACCCGAGCCTCCTGCGAAGATGATGCCCAGAGCTCTGCCTGCCTCTGAAGGCGGTGGAGGTGAGTGGTGTGGTAACGGCAACAGGAAGAAGCAGTTTTTTCAGGCCCCCATGCTCCTTCTGCAGGGGGGTGGGGAGGCGGGCTGGCAGGAGGGGAAGGCAGGGGCTGCTCTGGCTTGGATTAGCAGCTCCCTGGCCTCGGGGAGGGCCTGCCGGTTGTTCCTCCAGATGTTGCCCATTTCTGGAGACAGGCCTGACATAGCAGGCCTGGGAAAGGGTGAGATAAGTGGAGGTTTCGGGGTGCTATTTGTGGGCCCGCCCAGTGCCACCATGGCATTTGCTTGGGAGACAGGCTCTTGGCAGTGGCCTGATGTGGGGGGCAGAGGTGGGAGCGAAAGGGTTCTCTCTGCCTATATCCGGGGCAATGGGCCCCAGAACTTGGAGAACCAGCCTGAGTGCTATACCCGCGGACAAGAGCCTGCTGCTGGGGCTCTCTGTCTGGACAGAAGCAGATGGAAACATCTGGCAGCCAGCAGGCAGGGCAGCAGCACCTCCCCACCCTGACCCTCCTGGTTGGTCAGTGGTTGGGGGCGCTGAGGACCACAGGGTAGAAGCGGGGAGTGGAGGGCGGGGTAGGGAACACAGGCACAGTGACCTGAAACTGCTGGGGGGTACCCAGAGTTCCTGGCTCACTCCAACCCCTCAGGACTTGCCTCCCTCCCTTGCCTTACCCGCACCCCCAGGTGTGGACGGCAGTACCTTGTCAGCAGTGGGGACCACAGGCGGGGCGAGGATGCTGGGGGGAGACTCAGGCCTCTTCTTGTGCTTCTGTTTAAGGCGTTCTTTGTCCTTTCGACTCTAGGGAGGGAGAAGTGACCAGGTCTGGATTGTGAGGGGCAGTCTGGGTGAGGCTACACATGCGGCAAGCATACAGGGGGTAGGCTCCTCTCAGGCAGGGGCTTTGTGGGCATCCCCACCACCCCCCATGAAGAGACTGGGGGACTTAGGCTGGACAAGAATGGTTCGGGCAGTTCGCTCTGGGAGCCAACAGCCCCTCCCCCTCCTCCACATGGCTCACTAAAAATAGCTTGTCCCATCAGCACTCCAGGGACACAGAGTACCACACGCAGGAGCCCACACCTGCGAGGGTGTCCACCTGGGACGCGGAGCTGTGTGTGGAGCTGGGCCGGGAACCAGGCACACGGGGGTGTACGGCATGAGGGACGGAGACAACTAGGTTGCTGCATGGCTAGAAGGTACAGGTGTCTCCAAATGTGCAGGGCCATGTGTCGAGGGCTTGGGAGACATTGTCATGTCACGAGGAGGACCCAGAGGAACCTATCTCCGAGAGCTCCAGGGAAGCCAGACCCTCACCTTACCGTCCCTGATCCTGTGTCACTTCCTCAGGCCCCTGCTGGCCCTTCGTGGCCTCAGAGGAAGGCCAGGGGCAGGCCCCAAGGCCGCAGGGGCACGTTGTGGTGGTTTCTTGAGTTATGTGTTGGGGTGTCTGGGTGGCTCACCAGTTGAGCGTCTGCCTTTGGCTCAGGTCATGATCCCAGGATCCTGGGATAGAGCCCCGCATCGGGCTCCCTGCTCAGTGGGGGGGCCTGCTTCTCCCTCTCCCTGCTGCTTGTGCTCTCTCTCAATCTCTCTCTCAAATAAATAAGTAAAATCTTAAGGAAGGAAGGAAGGAAGAAAGAAAAAGAGAAAGGAAGGAAGGAAGAAAGAGTTCTGTGTTTGTGAGTGTGGGCAGGAGAAGGAAAGGGAGAAGGCACTTACCTTCTTCTGGCCCCTTTCATGGTGGGAAGGGTGCTTCTCCTGCTGAGTGGATGGAGACGCTGACCGGCTTCTCCGGCCAGCAATAAAGCCACTGCCACCGCCCCCTGTGCCCCCTCCTCCTCCTGTTCCTCCGCCTCCCCCGCTGGTATGCCGGGATGTCTTCTGGGGAAAGAAGAGAGGAGAACTGCCAAACCATCCTTTCGCTAGGTTCAGAAAGGATTCCTGAAAGTCAAATGATCCTGGGGGGCCAGGCCCTCCCGCCCTGCCTGTCACTAAAAGGACCTTGTGTCTTCAGTGATGCTCTGCCCGGCAGAAAGCATTCTCTAGTCTTAAATCCTGGAGCTTCCCTGGTTGGCTTATCCAATGCACAGATTCAGCAACTGAGGCCCAGAAAAGCTAGAGGCATCTTGGCCCTAGCAAGGAAGCAGTGAAGGTAGGACAAGGGCCTCCTGGCCCATCTCAGGCAGCCTGAGCCACAGCCCAGTTCCGCCTTTCACTGGGGTAGAGGCTACATGGGGGACCTCTGAGCAGGCCCTGCTCCCCTGTACTCCGCCCCATGCTCCCCTCCAGATACTTCATTCCAGCCATTCTCTCTTGATCATGGCCCTCCCCCTCCATCAAACCCACAGCGGGTCCTTCTGTCCCAAAGGACCTGATGCCCTTAAGTGGAGGGAAGTAAACATGCATGGCAACAAAACCACAAATGATCCCTGTTCTGCGTCTCCTCCCAGCCAGGGCCTGCCCCCTCCTTCCCTTCACTGCTAAGGACTGCTCCCTGCCTGACAGCTTCACCTGTCCCAGACTTGCAGGTGTCCCCTCTGAGGTCACCCACTGCCTCCCAGTTGCCACATCCAAGGACTAATTTCAAGCCCCATCCAAGCCAGTTGCTCCCCGGTGGTGGGTACTGCTTCTATCTTGCCAAGCACAAGACCCTCCCTTTCGTGGTCCCCCTCACACCTTTCCCCACTGAATCCTGGTGGGCACCTGAGGATTCCAGCCCAGCCTCCTCTCCTCAGGGCTGCCACCACCACCCCGCCTGGGGGGCTGACAGCCGCCAAACCTGAACATCCCCACGTGGCCCCTCCCGTTAGCCCCACAGAGCTCCCTACCTTGTCCTAAATTGTCATCAAACCCTGAAACCAAGGTGACCATATAATTTATGATCCAAACAGGACACTTTGAAAACAAAAGGGAGAACTATTAATAATTACACCAGGGTGACAGGTACGAACTGGAACTACCCAGGGCAGAACAGGACATAGGCCACCCCTACAGAAGCCCACTGTACGGGCCCTGTGCCTAGCAGGCCAAGGTGCCCGAGGACTGAGAGTCCGGATGCTCTGTCCCACCCTTAAATTCTCCTTCTCAGCCACCCCCATATGCAGGCCTGTCTACCTAGAAACTGTTTGAGAGTCCAGCCTTATCCCTCCAGCAGCAAAACATCCCCCCCCCCCTTCTCGCAGCTGTCTCCCAGCAGCCCGCCTCGGCCCTTCTGATCTAGCCTCACAGTGCCTGCCAGGGTAATCTTCCTAAAAAACAAATCTGATCATGTTACCCTCTTGCTTACAAGCCTGTGGCCCAGGGGGTGAGGTCCAAGCTGCATTCCCAGTCAGGCTGCAGCCTCCCTCTCTAGGACAGCCCCAGAGTTTCCAGAGCAGGTGGGTCTCCCCATAACCATGGAGTAGAACCCCTCCTCCAGCCTCTCCTGGGGCCCCAGAAGCCTAGGCCAGAAGCCGGCCCTGCTTTGGCCCTGCCTGAGTATTCTGGTCATCCCCGGCCTCATTCTCCCCGAGCACCCTGTTCTGTTCCCAAGTTCTTTTTCACCTCAGGACTTGGCCCATGCCAGTCCCTCTACCTAGGACTCATTTCTTTCTGTCTTTGCTTGGCACGTCCCCAACGAGCTTTCAGATCAAACTGTGTGTTTTGAATCCCATCACCAGCTGTGGGATAAGTTACACGACCTCGGGGGGGGTCTCCGTTTACTAATCTGTAACATGGAAAACACAGTACACCCAGTTCTTAGGGTTGCGGGGAGGACACCATAAACCAACACACATAAAGAGCTTCGTACAGAGGCCAGAGCACAGTCACCCCCACAAATGTTGGCTCTTAAGGCTTCCATTTCTACTCCACTTAAATGCCGCCTCTTCCTTGAAGCCTCCCAGACTCTGACAGGCAGGGTCTGAGCTCTGTCTTCCGGAATGGACTGCCTGACTCAGCCCTCATTCACCTCCCATGGGCTCTACTTCAACCCATTCCTTATCCAGTGGCAAAGCTCCTCATGGCAGGGCCTGGGCTCCGTCCATCTCTGTCCTCCCAGCACTCGGCTCCAGCCTGGCCCAGAGCCTGTGCCCTCTCCAAAGCAGGACTGACTGACCCCCTCACGGCCGGGTGGACAAGACTCACCATTTTGCTGAAGTGGTATTTGCAATAGCCACAGTACTTGACGTTGTCCACCTCCAGCACTTCCTCCTCACACAGCAGGCCTGCCATTTGGGCGCTAAGCGAAAGAGTCAGCCTGAGAAGCGTGTGGCCGCAGACCAGAATGGGCCACCTTCTTCCCACCCTCCCGGACTGAGGCTAGCGGGAGGCCAAGACCGTCCTAGGGAATCGCTGCCATCACCACCAACGAGACAGCTGTCCATGGTAGAACTCTGAGGGCCAACTGGCGGGGGGTCCCAGGGAACCCTGGAGGAGGCGGGGACAGGCAGGGGTCTCACCAGGTGACATGGAAAGCTTGCCGACATCCGTGGCGGTTACAGGTCATGCAGGCTCCCGAGGCCGCCTTGCTCTCCCGGCCCTGCTCCTCACAGATGTAGCATGTCTGCGGGACACGGTACAGTCGTCCCCTCCTCCCTCCTACCCGAGGGATCCCTTGGCCTTCTCAGCTCTGTTCTCTCCCCAGGATCCTAGGCCAGTGCTATCCAATCAAAGCTTCTGCAGTGATGGAAATTTTCCATACCGCGCTGTCCAGTACAGTAGCCATAAACCACACAGGCTACTGAACACCTGAAATGTGGCTCTTGTGACCGAGGAACTGAACTTTAAATCATATTTCATTGTAATTAATGCACGCAGCTGCCTGGAGCTGATAGCTACAAGGCAGGACAGCAGTCTTTGAAAGGTGAGCCCTATAATGCTAAGGACTCTGTCTGCCTTGCTCGCAGTCAGCTTCTTCCCACCGCTGGGCCTTTGCTCATGCTGTTCCTTCTCCCTGGATCCAGAAGCCCCCCACCAAGGCTGGCTTCAGCCTACATGTTTCTTTACTTGACCACTTTATCTAATGTCAGGCCCCCACGAGGTAGTCTGTATTTTTGTACCTTGTTTCTTTTCTTTACAGCACTGACCACAAACTGCATTTATTTTATTTGCCTGTCTGTTGGCATTTACAGTCTTCCCGCACAAAAGTATGCATTCCACGGGGCAGGGAACACATCTGTTTTGATAAGTGACCCCATGTGCCTGGTACCTCAGCCCAGGCCTGGCACACGGTAGGCATTCCATACAACATGTTCAGTGAATGAGCAGGTGACAGGCTTGCTCAGGTCCACGACCCGGCATTACTACTGCCATGGGGCCCGCTCGTCCACGCAAGTTCCAGAGCACAGGCGCGTGTCTGGCAGTGGAAAGCGCTGACCCACCTCCTGAGTCCCCCTTTGGCTGGACAGACTCCAATTACACCGGATGGAGAGAGAGCTGGATGGACCCCAGGACGGCTGGCTGGTGGGGGAGGGGGCGGGGCGGGGGCGGGGGCTGGGGCAGGGGCTGGTACAGGCCAGGCTGGGCCCACTGACCTTGTTGAAGCGGTCATGAGGCACATACTGCAGCACGATGGGCTCCATGGTGAGCACATTGGCGAACTGCACCTCCGGGATGTAGAGGGCACACACCACGTGGGCCCAGCCTGGGGCAGTGGGGGGCCGGCCTGAGACCCTGGCACCTCACCGCCCCACACAGCACACAGTCCCCCCCGCCAACAGCCTTCCCATCAGATTCTAGTGCCAGCAAGGGAAGGAAAACCCAACCTCCAGCCCCACCCTGGCCACCCCAAAATAGTCCACTCCTCCTTCCCAGATCCCGCTCAGGGGCCCTGCTGACCTCGACCGATGAGCTCTTGGGCTCAGGGCCCCCCTCACCTCCATTATCAGTCCTCTTCAATGCCCCGTCTTTGTGTGGGCACAGCTCACACCTCTGCCAACGCAAGGGGGCACAGGGATTTTGGGGGGGCTTTCCAAAAGGGGATGGGGGGATCTGCTGAGCTGGGCCCTTCCTGAACACATTCACAGGGCCCCAGGATGAAATGCACAGTTATGGGGGATGTGTGGGGGCATGGAAGGAACTAGGTTGGCCGTGAGTGATAATTGTCAGAGATGAGTGATGGGGACACAAGGTTCATTACAGTATTCCCTCTACTTCTGTACATTTTGAAAACTTTCCGTAATAAAAAGTTCAAACAACGAACAAACGAAATGAAAGGCCCAGTGCTGGGGGTTGGGGAGGAGGAAAGGATAAGCTGAGGGAGAGATGGGTTGGTGAGAGATGTGCAGGAAACAGGAAGTCCTGTGTGACAGTCCCACCCTAGCCTCCGCCTCTCTGAGTCCCCAAGTTCAACTGGGAGGAGATGCTTAGGTGTACAGGACCAGGGAGGGAGTCAGACTCACCACCCTGGCTGCTCGCTCCTGAGATTCACATTTCCGGCAGAACCAGGGTCCCGTTGGCACCTGGACGATGCCATAGCAAGCTGGGGGTGGAAGAATCATCAAGGAAATCTGTCAGCAGCGGCTCCTCTCAAAGCAAGGAGGGGAGGGGGTGACTCTAAAGGAGAGGGGGGCTGTTCCTGTCTGGAGTTGCTCACTAGACAGCAGGATCACAAGGAACGCCTAACAGCACATGGCCAGCCTTCAACCACACAACCAAACAGTCCAAACCGGGAAAAGAAGTCTGAGTACTTGACCTTAAACTTCTAGAAGACCCCCACCCCCACCCCATGCTCTTTCTGGACCTGTTCCCCAATGCCTGCCTGGAAACTGTCCTCATCATCAGGGATAGAGGAAACCAGAGGGACAACATTTACTATAGTCAAACACGTTTTGTTGTTATGGGGGGGGGCATTTCTTAAAGGGCCAGTGAGGGAAGAGGTGGGGAAGTAGGGGGTCCAGGGACCTCATCTTAAGCCTCTGACTATAATAGGTACAGGTCAAAAGTCAAGGCCGGAGGGCAGGTGCAGTGCAGATAACCAACAGGAGAACGGTGGGAAGCCGGGACAGCCATAGCATTAAGGGTTGTCCCAGGAAGGGGTTAGGGGGAAGCTGGCTGAGCCAGACAGGCGGGAGATGCCAGCCTGCGCCCTCGGCAAGACTCCTCAAGGAGTTAACTCCCGAACCATGTGCTGTTGGGGGAAACTCCAAACCTCCCTCTTCTCGATTCCCGGCCCCCTGCACAACCTCTCTCCTATCCCCAGCTCTTCCCCGAGGATTTTAGGAGTCCCCTCTCCCCTGGGACCCTTCTCCTCCCTTCCCAATTCCGCTCCTCCCAGTATCCGGAAGCGGGAGGGGGGGATGACCCCCCCTTGACCTCTCCCTCCCGGAGCTGGGACCAAAATAACCGAACGGGAGGGGACACCTCGCAGGTAAACATTCCCCCAGCAGCCCCGACACCGGCCGTGTGGGGCGCGGAGAGTGCACTCACTGCCCCCTAGTCTGTCCCCAAACTCCCTCAACTTGGGGTGGGGGGCGCGGGACTGGAACAATAGGCAAGAAAACAATGCCTGACCCGGTCCTCCAGGACCGGGCGGGGGGAGCCCCCCGACGCCTCCCTTCCCTTCAGGTGGGGTGGGGGAGGGGCGCCCGAGCCCCGGGAGGTCTCCGGAGGGCGCGGCCCGGGGCTCCCCGCGCGCGCCGCCCCCAGGGTCCCGCCGCCCCCCGCGGGCCACCCCCGTACCTTGGTGGACAGCCACGCTGCACGCGTGCCCATCACAGTAGACCAGCGGGTTCTCGGCCCAGCCCCTCTCGTCCGAACATACGCAGCAGCCTCCTACCATCTCCTTCATACTCCCATGAGCTCCCTCCGGGGCTGGGGCGGGGGGCCGGCCGGCGGGGGTCGGGGGTCAGGGGGGGAGGGAGGGAGCGGGGGGCCGCGCGCCTCCTCGCTCCCTCCTCCTCCTCCTCCGCCGCCGCCGCTTCTTTTCTTTGCCTCCTCCTTCCTCCTCCTCGGCGTCCTCCTCCTCCTCCTCCTCCTCGCTCGCTCTGTCTGGCCGCCCCCCCCGCCGTGCTCTCGCCCTCATGCCCCGACGGGCCCCCCCCCCGCCAACAATGAGACCCGTGCGCCGGACTCCCCCCGCTCCGCGCCGCGCGCCCAGCTACCAGGGCCGCCCGGCCGCCTCACAGCCCGGGCCCGGCGGGGGAGGCGCCGAGTGGCACATCGCGGGCGCCCGCCCGCCCCGCGCCCGCCCCGCGCCGCCCGCTCACGCGCCGCCCCCCCCGGCCCCCCTGCCCGGCCGCGGCAGCCATGGCCGCGCGCCTCCGCTCGCTCCCGGCCCGCCCGCCGCCAGCCGCCGGGTAAAGTCTTAGGTTCAGGGAACAAAGCCTGGCTTGGTAGGGAGCTTTTCGCTCTCTCGCTCCGCGCGTTATTTTCCCTCTTTCTTTTTCTTTCGGTGGCCCTCGGTTGTTACTCCTGAGCTCTCCTTCCGCTTGCCCTTCCGTCTCGGCCCCGGTTCTCCAATTCTCCATCCCCTCTGCCCAGGTCTTCTCTACTCTTCAACTCCGAGGAAACTCAACGAGGTGGACATCAGAGGAAGGAGCGCTAGAACGATCGAGAACTACGTGGGCCGCTCGCCCTTCCGTGTCTGGGGGGTGGTCTTTGAGTGGTCGCTCGTGGGCTCTGTCTTCAGAGGCCCCTCTGGATGGTAGACACTCTCACATGCAGACATTTGTTCATTACGCAAATATTTATTGAATGCTTACTATGCGCAGCCGCTGGATAGAGCAGTGAACAAAACAGGTATTGATTCCTGCCCTCAGGGAGCTTCCGATCCAGCTTATAGACTAAGGAGGGCGTGCAAAGGGACTGGGACCCCTTAAAGGCACACCGAGGCACCCACAGACACAAACTTACCCCCAGCCTCATCCAGCCACACCACTTGACTCTCCCAGAGAGACATACCCCAGGTCCGGTCCCCGCAGGCACGCTTAGAGACCCACGCCTGTTAGAGACCCACGTTTACGGAAGTGCCCGCAAACAACCCAGTTACACTTGACCTCTAGGCACGTACACAAACACAGAACATACACTCACACACAGCTCCCCGAAAGGACTAAAGCCCCTGAAATTGGGTCTGGGAAGAAGTCAGCAGCGTCAGCCCGATGGCTTTATCCCAAAACCGGAGTGGGCCAGGGGGACGCAATCTGACCCCCCCCCCTTCCTGAAGGGGGGGCGGACGCCCTCAGGGACCAAAGGTCACACTCCCTCAGCGGGAGGTGGGGTAGCGGAGGGGAGAAGACAGCCCTGAGGGCTTCAGCGACACTTCAAAGACCTCGCGCCCGGGAACGCTTCCTGCGGGGGAGGGGCCCAGGGAAAGGAGAGGGGAAGACCGGCAGGGGGACTTGAGGGTGGGAGGAGGCTGCCCCCCCTTCTGCGCGCTGCCCCCCTGGCCGACTCTTCCGCCGGGACCGCCTCCTTTTCACCAGCACCTGTTCAACCGGAACATCAAGGGGCCGGGACCCGCCGCCACCCCTCCCTTCGCGTCTATTTAGTACCTTTCATCCGGGAAGGGGGGGGTGTGAATCCCCGCCCAGGAGTGGGGGGAGTAGGACGGGGGAGAACTTGTCCTTGACCTGGTCTTTGGCGTCAGGGATTTACTCCCTAATCCGAGCGACACTGGCGTTTGGGGAGGTCGGGGAAGCTAAACTCCGGACTGCAGCCCTCCACCTCCCTTCACTTCTGCAAGGGACCAGAGAATCCCGGAGGGCTGCCAGGACGTAGAAGCTCAGTCTAAACCCGCGCGGCGGGGAGGAGGCCTGTTTCTGCGGCTTCCGTGACGGGGGGAGGGGGCCGAGAGCTAGAGGACTGTCGGAGCCGGCCACAGGACCGCGATCCCTGCGAGGACTGCCAAGTGCCGGTATCTTGGTCGGCTTTGTGAACTTCGCTCATACGAAAAGTTAAGAAACAGAAGAGAAGTGTCACTTAGGAGTTTCTAACGAATTACTTTTCCTGACAAGAATAAAACTTCAAGAAAATCAAACGCAAAAAATGTCAGCCCTAACCATGCACCAGTTTCGGAATATTTGAATATTTGCTTTCGGAACCGACAGCGGCCGAAGTGGCCGACGTTTCGGGTTTCGCAAGATGAGGGTCACTCGAAGGCCCATCGGTCCCTGCATCCAGGGGTGGGCGACGTGGGGACTGGGGCGGCCGAGGCTTTGTCTCCGGTTCTCATACCATGCGGGTGACCGCCCGAAGATTGTGAGGTGAACGCGCGATGATACTTGTGCGTTTAGTAAGTGTATTAGGAACTGTTTCGTTTAATCCTTCCCATAACCCTTTGGGATGGGTGTTAATATTCCGTTTTATAAACAAATTAGCTGAGGTTCTGGCGGATGAAGTGACTTGCCCTAAGTCACACAGCCTGAAAACGGCAGAGCAGGGACTTGAACCCACTCTGTCCTCCGCTAGGGCTCGGGTTCCGCCACCGCGCATCAGTCTAATGCCTGTGTTGATGTCCGTCCATCACAAACACTCCCTTCCAAGGTCTGGAGAAACCCGGCTCGCGCGGGTTGGGCTGGATTCGCCGCGGGCACTCCGAGGGCTGAACTGTAAAGCTTGTTCCCGGTCTTCCAATATTTCCCTGAGAACCTACTATGTGCTTATCCTCTCCCACCCCCACCCCCCCAGAAAAGCAAGAACGGGACTCAGCCAACAAGTGGTTCAAGTCCGTCTTGCTCTCCTTGGCGTAACTGAGCACTGATTTGGGGGTGTCACGCTGATCTGGGCTGTGCAGTTTTCAGCGACTGGCTTCACCTCTCAGGCTCAGCTTGTCCTTCTTATATGGGACGTTAACTCCCTCTGGCAAGTGCCATAGTGAAAATCTAACGAAAATCCTTTTGGAAAGCGCTAAGGCACACAGTAGGCACTCAATCCCTGCTCTCTCCCTCTCCGCCCGCCCCTCTATGCGTGCCAGGGCAGCGCGTTCCCGCTCCCGCTTCCCGCCTCCGGCATCCTCGCCCGACTCGCGCGTCCCGCGGCTAAGGGACTGGGGCAGAGAGGACCAAACAGAAAATTATTTCCGCCCGCTCGGCCCGCCCCGCCCCGCCCCGCCCCGCCCGTCCCCGGAGCCAGAAGGGGATTGTGGGGCCGCCGCGGCCGCCGCCGGAGCCGAGCGGGGCGGAAGCGCGCGTCGCGCTGCTGCTCGGGCCCGACCGCGCCGGCCCCCGCACCTCCTGGCCCGGGACTGCGGGCTGTGGTCGGGGCGGTCCCGGGGCCCGAGGCGGCTGCCGCCGCGCGCGTTTCCACGAAGCCTGGCTCGCTGGTTCCCAGAACCGAGCGGGGGAGGCTGAAGAGTGTTGAGGTTTCGCTTCTGCAAGCCGGCGGGGCGCTTGGTTTCGCGGGTCCCGGGGGCTGGGGGCGCGCCCTCCGGATTTGAAAGCCCCGGGCTCCGGAAAGGAACTGCGCCGGCGCCCGCGGGTTTGCGTTCGGTTTGCTTCTCGCTTTCCCTCCCGAAAGCAAAGCTTCTGACCTTGGGGCGTTCAGAGAGGTTAAGTTACTTTCTCGAGGTAACCCAGTCTGTAAGAGGCTTCAGGTGGCTTCCTGCCGGGTAGGAGAACCTGGCGAGGCCGAATAGAAGGAAAAAGGCTACGGCCAGAGAGACGTGGGTTCAAGACTCAGCCTAGCCACTTACTGGCTTTGACCATCGGTTAGTAATTACTACTCCGCGACCCTCAATACCCCCATCTCAGAATGTGACGCTACTTTCAACCTTAGGGCTGATGTCAACAGTGACACTGTCAAGTGTGGGGCATAGGGAAGGGTGTTTTCCCCGTCAAAGGTTATGTCCCTGCGGTGGTCTCTCCAGCAGGCCTGCCTGGGGTGCGAGGGCGGGTGTACAGGTTCTTTCCTAAGTCAGACATCCTGTGCAAGAGGGAAAGAAGCTCGATTTAAAGGGGAACTGGTGGGAGTTAGGGGATTCCCCAGGCATTAGGCGGCCAGCCGTCATGATTATTGTAAATAGTGACTCGGCGTGGTGGGATTTTTGGCTTTTCAAATCTTTCTACTGGAACAGCACAGTACTTAGTGTCAAATCCCGCCTCTGCCATTAGCTGGCAGTGTGACACACAGTCTGGCTACCTCAGTTTGCCAGTCTGGAACATGGGAATAGTTGGATGCCCTCTACCAATCGTGGGTGGGGGCTTTGGCAGCTCCAGCCAGCCAAGATCCCAAAGGGTGCTTTAAGAGCTGTGAGTGAGCCCAGGTGGTCCCTTTGATTACATTAGGTTGTAAGGGAACTTCCATTAGGGAGCCAAGATGGATAGGAAAGGAAGAGGTTCATGGGGTGAAGTAGCCATCTGCCCGGTCTTTTCGGAGAGCTACCTGGAATCTAGTCCCAGCCCTGCCCCTCGCCAGCTGTGTGACCTTGGGCAAAGCCCTTGTCCTCTCTGGCATTTGGTTGGGTGACCAGATCTTGAAAATCTCCTTGCAGTTAACATTTTGTGGTTGATGACTTTGCTCCTGGGAAGTTTCCAGGCTTAGAGATGACAGATGAATAGCATATTTGCCCTGCTATGTTCCCCTTTTCCCCCAGTTCCTCCTGGAGTCTAATCTCCATTCCTCCTGTTACAGTTGCTGTCATAGCAGAAGTTGAAAACGTCGTATTCTTCAGTCTTTTAGCAAACACTTCATTGAGTCTTCACGGATGGGCCACAGGAGAGACACAGATAACACCAAGGATGGTGGGAGTGACAGACATATAGAGACATAACTTCAGGGATAAAAGAGCCGTGCTAGTGCTCAGAACAGTGCTAACATGGGCAGGAAAGAAGTAATTGTGTTTAGGGAGTCAGAGAAAGTCTCAGCTGGGACCAAGTGGGTACAGGCAGATAAGAGACAGAAGAACATTCCAGGCGGGGTGGACAGCATGTTCAAAGGCACAGAGGTAGGAACCAGCAAAGTGTGTACTGAAGTTGTGTCTTGTGCCAGCCACGGGGTGGTAGGTGTGGCAGGAAAACAGTAGGGAGGGTTAGAGGGGTAGCCTTAAGGCAAACGCTAGATTAAGGGGAACTTGCATATTTGCTAAGGACTTTGGACTTAATCCCAAGGGCAGTGGGGAGTCACTAAGGGCTTTTAAGAGGTGCAAACATGGCTTGTCAAGTCTGGAGTTGGTTAGGGTTGGGGGGAGGCTGGAGGTTGGGAGATTGGTTAGGATAGCGATCCTCAACCTTTAAAATGCATGGGAATCCCTGGGGGGGTCTTGTTAAAATGCAGATTCTGATTCAGTAGGTCTGAGGTGGGGGTCTGAGATCCATCATTTTTAACAAGCTCCCAGGTGATGCTGTATTGTTGATCCAAAGAGCACACTTGAACAGCAAGTGGTAGCAGACTTATAAGGGCCCTGCGGAGAGAAGATGGTCTGACTCCAGCAGAGCAGAGGGGGTGAGTGGAGCACTGGGGATGAGGATGTCAAGAAGGTGGGATCTTAAGACCAGGACTGGGACTGCTGAGTAGGGCAAGACCCGGGAAATAATTCCCAGTGGGGCAGCTTGGGGATTTGGTCGATGGGGCTTTTCTGTCCACTCGCTGATAGACCCTAGGAGTGAGGGCGGGGGGTGGAGCTGGTAAGGAGCCACTTTGGACACCCTGGCATTGCATGTTTGTGGCACACATGAGATGCTCAGTAGGCAGTGGATGCTTTCTGTCTGTATCAGCAGAGTCTGGGCTGGAGGGACCCGGAGTGAGAGGGTCAGGAGGCTGTCCAAAGAAGCTGGAGCGTTCATGGAATTCGGAGAGGAACTTTTAAGAAGGAGGAAGTGATGCCAGGGTCACATGCCATTGAGAGGTCCAGAGAGGAAAGGGTTCTGCAAGGAGGAGGTCCCTGGTGACCTCAGCCTGGAAAATTCCAGGCACTGGTGGGTGTGGGTCAAGGATGGATTGGAAGGCGAGAAGGGAGGGGTTAGTGGAGAATGTGCTAGGGGAACGGGAGGGTCAGGAGACAAGGATAGACACCTATGGTGAGTATGATGATAACGACGGCTCACTTTTGATGGAGCTGGTGTGCCAGGCACCGTGCCAAATTTCTAATGTGCTCCTTGCAACACCACTGAGGTAGGTTCTGTTCTTGTTCCTGTTTTATAGGGAAGGGAATGAGCTTAGAGCTTAGAGAGCACACAGCCAGCAGGTGCAGAAGCAGGACCTGAACCCCGCTTTTTACCGTGGGGTGGGTCCAAATGATCAGTAAGAGGACTGTTCTGGAACTAGTTCAGAACTTATATCCCCTTCTCCCCACATCTCTCCCTATCTGTGACACTAATTCACTGTCATTTATTTAACCCACCAGCATTTGTTGACGGCTGCAACGACCTGTGAGATAACGGGCCAGACTTCAGTGACAGTGATGCAGAAAGGATTGAAACAGGTTGCAGCCCTGCAGGCGGTCAAGGTGGAGAGGAAGGGCTGGCTGGTGGGCAGGCAAACTACACCGTACAGTGTGACGTGTTATCGGGGGGGGGGGGGGCGGACCTCAGTGCAGAGAGCCCCGGAGAAGGCGTTCCAGTGTCTGCCCAGGGAAGTCGGGCAAGGCTCTTTGGAAGAGACAGGGTCGGAGCTATGACTTGAAGGTGACCAGGAGTTTGCTGGGTCACCAGGTGAGGGAAGTGCTGAAGGCAAGGGCTAGCAGGTGTCCATGCTAGCGTGAGAGCACTGCTGTGTTCGGTGTGGGGGGTGCATGTGTTCAGTGAAGGAGGAGTGGAAAGTGGGGGTGGTGGTGGGCGGAAAGGGGACATGAGGGCGGATGGGACCAGTGAGGCAGAAGGCACCTCACCTGACCCCTCCCCGGAGCAAGAGCTCCCGTGGAAGATGCCGAGCAGGTGCAGGTGTTGTGAAGTCCAATGCCAATGGCTGTAGCGAGTCGGAGGTCTGAGGGTGAAGGCAGAAGACGGAGTGACTTCTGGAATGATCACAAGTGCTGGCATGTCAGCTCCCCAGAACAGTGATTTTTATATGTTGTGTTTGCTGATGTATCCCCAGCCTGTGGATCAGCGTCTGACACGTAATGGGTGCTCAGTTAATACCTGCTGAATGAATGAGTGAATGAATGAATGGGTGAATGGATGAATGGTTGACCGTCTCTGGGAGTAAGGAAGAGGCTGTGTACTGGAGTGTGGGGACTGAGAGACAGGATGTGTAGAGGGTGAAGTAGAGAGAAGGGGGTGAGGGACAGTTGGTAGTCATGGACTGGGAGGGTGACTCCCAGGTTTCTGTCTTAATCGGCAGAGCTCCTGAGGAAGGGAGGAGGAGGAGGAGCAGAATTGGGAGAGTTGAAGAAATCAGATGGGGGCTTGTTGAACGGGGGGTCTGGTGGTCTGTCCCAGAGGAGGGTTGGATATGTATGGTGCTTTAAAAAATATAAAGTGCTTTGGAAGCCTACGTAATATTCTGTCGACCTCTTCTGCCGTATCCTTGATGCTCTGAAAAAATGTCAGAGACATCTTTGAGCATTGTCAGCAATAGACGGTAACCGAAGCCCTGGTATGGGTGAGATCACCCTGGGAGGCTGTGCAGGTGCGGAGAGCAGAAGGCCAAGGCCAGAGGCATTTAAGAAGGGGCAGAGCGAGAGAAGCCAGGCAAAGAGCGTGCAAAGTGACCAGAGATGGAGGAGGACCCCAGAGAAAATAGTGTCATGGAAAGGGGGGAGGAGGGATGGTGAGAGGGGCCTGTGCGGTGTAGGTATCTCTGAGTGGGGCAACTGGCCCAGCGGGGTGGAGGGGTGGCAGGGGATTGCATGAGAAGGGGGCGTAGTGTGAGTTTAGACAACCTTCCTAGGGGCTGGGCTGTGAGCTGACGGGAGACATGACAGCAGGGGAGGAGAATTCAAGGTCAGGGACCCGTGGCCCACAGTTTTCCGGGACAGTCTCCCACACAAGGCTTGGGTGGACCAGAGGGCACCCTGCTTCCCCATTCTTGGGGGGAGGAAGTGAAGGAGGAGACTGGTGAATGCCTCTATAAGATGCTTCTGCTTGCGAGCCTCTACTCTTTCTAGAACATTTTTTAGTTCTCGGTTTGTCCCCAGTTTTATCAAGATATAATTGCTCACTGTGTATTACTTTCAGGTGTACAACTTGATTTGACATCTGTAGATATTGTGAGATGATCACCGTAATAAGCTTAGTTAACATCCACCATGCTCTGTTTCCTGAAATCAGCTTTTTATGGAATAATTCCCATGTAATAAAATGCACACATCTTAACTGTGTAAGTGATGACTTTTGGCAAAGTAGCCACCATGCTGATAAAGATAGAGAACGTTTCCATTTCCCCAGAAAGTTCCTTCCTATCCCTTTCCTTCCTATCCTCTAGCCGCAGGCAAACACTGATGTGATCTCTGCCATGGTGGGTCATGGTGGATTCATTTTGCTGGTTCTAGAACTTCCTCAGAGTGGAATCTTACTATACGTACTCTTTTGTGTTTGGCTTCTCTTACCCGGCACTATGTTTTTTGTTTTTTTCTCTGAAACAGGGCATGAAGCCATTGCTGACTAGGGGGCTCAGATGGAGAACAGGAGAGGGAGCCCCTTGGGGCCGAGGGACCTCCAGTGAGCAGTGTTCCCCAAGTGTGGCCTGCCGCAGAAGTAGAGAAAGCAGCCATGTGGGTGTGGGTTCAGGTGTGAGTGTGTGCTCGGAGTGCGAAGCATTTCGGGTACAATTTACCTCCCTTATGGCAGGGCAGGGTGAGGCCTCAGGGCTCACTGGCATGACTGAGGCCCGGAATCAGAAGCAGACACTGAAGGCCTTCAAGCTGGATGGTGGAGTTGGGACTGAAAATCCTGCAGTCATGCCTGACTTCCCACTCTCCACTACTGGCCTGGCCACTTCTTCTGTTGAAATGTCTCTGGAATCCTTCTCTTTGTTCCTTGACCTTCAGGGCCTTGAGCTTAAGCCTCTGCTTGTCTGGGGTAAGCCTCTCTTGGGACCTGCCTGTCCTCCCTCTGGGGGGGGGGGTGTCTCTTTATCTTGACCTACCTCTCCCGTATCTGCCTCTTTCCTCTCACCCTCCAAATAGGCTCTGTCCAGAAGGCCACCTCGCTGCACTTGTCTCTTGGTCTCTCTGTGTCCCACCCCCGCTCTGCTTTACATAGCCCAAGTTGACTCTCTGGCCCCCCCTTGCCCAGATGGAGTTGCTCTGTCAGTGGTCAGCAGTCACCATATGTCACAGGTGTTTTCTGGAGGTTGTCATCTGTCCCGTGCCCCCATCCTGTTTCAGGGGAACGTCCCACTGGGTGATCTACTGTAGAACTATCTATCTTAACCTCCCCACCCCCAACAGCACCAACTGCTTCACCCACGGCCTTCTCCATCTCCAATGCTGGCAGCTCGATCTTTCTAGCTGTTCGGGCCCCAAACCTGAATTTCTGATTTTGCTCCCGCCTCTGCTCTGTCAGCAGATCCTGCCAGCCCCACCTTCATGACACATACAGAATCTGATGACTTCCCACCATCTGCACCGTCGTCCTCTCCCGTGGGTGACTGTGGTGGTCTCCTAACTGCTCTCTCCGCCTCCCCCCTCCCCCCTGACATCGCTTCCCTACAGAGTGGTCCAATGAAACTGTAAGATGATCACGTTGCCCCTGGGCTCCAGAGAGCTCTCACTGTACTCTAAGGGAAGCCCAACTCCTAACAGGGGCCTGTAAGTCTTGTAGAGCTCGCTGCCCCGATCTCTCTGGCGTCTTCTGCACTCTTCCCCTCGTTTCTGTTCTGTGGCCACACCGGCTTCCTTGTTGTTCCCCCGTGCACCGTGGGCACACCCCTGCCTTCTCAGTTAGGTTCCCATGATCCCCCTTACTTACACCCACTACCTATGCCCTTTCTGCCCCACCCCAACCTTCCTTACCCTTTTCCTTTGTCCTTAACTGTCTCATTATGCGTATGTTTCTATCTGTTGGTGGTGGTCAGTGTTACCCTCCGATGGAAGTGCCATGAAGACAAGGACCTTTTTCGGATTTGGCTGCTATTCTCAAGGAACTAGAACTGTGCCTGGCACACCCTTGGTGTCTGATGACTGTTCACTGAAAGAACAGAAGGAAGGACTTCTGAGCATCTGTCTTTGTGCCCTGGACACTAGATGCAGGCCCAGGAACCAAGCCTCGCCCATCTGATGCCTTCGTGATCTGCTCTGAGGAGCCAAGTGACCAGAACAGAGGCTGGTGGGGGTCCCTCTTGATGGCTTTGCCCAGAGTGCCCCGGGGGCGGGGGGACTGTGTCCGGGGCTTATTCCTGCTGAGAGACAGCTGTACTTTTCCCTTCTTGGCCCCCAGGGCTCCAACTCTAGGTGATCCTTTCTATTCCTCTGTTTTTCCTAAGAAACCAGAGTCAGTTTTCCAGACCCCTGGCTGGTTCATCTCAGGATCACTAAGGCCAGCAGCTCCTCAATCATGGTCCAGCTTAACCTCTCCCAGGAAGAGCATAGCCATGCCTGTGGTTTCTACCCTGACCCCGGCGCCCATGACTTAGTCCTGATACTTTCCAGTCCCAGGCCTTCCCCCTGGCTCCTCAGGCCATGTCCACTTGTATTTGTGTCTGGGAACCGAGACCAAAACAGAGCTGACAGCTTGTCCCTGGACCCGCCCCTCCTCTTGTCCTACTTCAGTTAATAGCCTCTCTCTCCTGAGAAAGAAACGTGAGGGTCCTTCTTAATTCTTTCTCTCTCTCTCCCTTCTCCTCTGAATCAGCCAGCCAGTCTCATAAAACCTGCCTTGTCAATACCTCTTCAATAGAACTTTCCCGAAACACGGCCCTCTTTCAGTTCTAAGCATCCCTATGGCCAACATCAGCAGGTGCCTCTCAGCTGACTTCTCTTAACCATCATCCTCCTCATCGCACCCTCCACGTGGCTCTTGGAACCAGTCTCTGGGCTATGCTTCTGCTGGGCATTGAATGTTCAGGTTCCAGAATCTCATCCTCAGGCAGCTCCCTATCCCAGGGGGTGCCCACACCCCTAAGCGCCCGAGACAAATGTCACTAGCCAAGAGAACAGACAGCCCATGCACCAATTTCGGTCTCTGACCCAGCTGAGCCAAGAGAGAGACTGGATGGCTCTGGGTTCACACTCACCACTGTACCACTCACAGAAAACAGGTCTCATCAGAATGAATGGAAGAGTGTCCTTGCTTTGAATGAAATGCCAATGAAGGATAACTTAAGCTAATTATCGAGTCATGCCGGAAGCCAAATTATAGGCATTGTCATGTTATAAACACCATTTCTCAAGAGAGCGGCTTGGAGACATCTGGGCAGCTGGAAGCCTGAGCTCATTATCCTCCCCTCCAACCTGCTCTGTCTCCTCCTGCATCCCACCCATGATGTGCGGGAAGCCTCAATCTTCCCTCCTCCCCATGGCCAGTCACTGATTCTCCCTCAAATACCAATGGTTGTGGTCTCTGACTCCCATCCGGTCTTCACCATCTCTTGCAGGAATCGTGGGTGAGTGACAGAGAGTGATGGCTCTGCTTTCCTCATCTGCAAAATTGGATTTTTGTTTTAAACACAGTGAAGGTTTCACTTTAATCAAGTATGCCAAACGCAGGGCGTGGAGTTGGGTTCAGGCTGAACATTCAGGAAATGCTGGTTCTCTCTCTTCCCTTCATGCTTCCGCACCCTTTCCCTTGCCAGGTCAGACCACATGATTTCTTTTGCTTAAAAGTGGTTCTTGGGGTGCCTGGGTGGCTCAGTGGGTGAAGCCTCTGCCCTTTGGTTCAGGTCATGATCTCAGGGTTCTGGGATCAAGCCCTGAGTCCGGGCTCTCTGCTCAGTGGAAGCCTTCTTCCCCCAGTCTCTCTGCCTGCCTCTCTGCCTACTCGTGATCTCTCTCTCTCTCTGTGTCAAATAAAAAAAAAAAAAAAAGTCCTTAATTCCCAATCCTATAGGATAAAATCCAAATCTGTTTTATTTTTTAAAGATTTTATTTATTTAGGGACGCATGGGTGGCTGAGTTGTTTAAGCAGCTGCCTTCGGCTCAGGTCATGATCCCAGCATCGTGGGATGGAGTCCCACATCGGGCTCTTTGCTCAGCAGGGAGCCTGCTTCTCCCTCTGCCTCTGCCTGCCTCTTTATCTGCCTCTGCTCAGTCTCTCTCTCTCTCTCTCTGACAAATAAATAAATAAATAAATCTTTAAAAAAAAAGATTTTATTTATTTATTTAGAGACAGTGTGAAAGTTGGGGAGAGGAAGAGTGAAAATCTCAAACTGACTCCATGCTTAGCACAGAGAGCTCCATGCTGGGCTTGATCTCGAGACCCTAAGATCACAACCTGAGGTGAAGTCAAGAGTCAGACACCCAACTGATTGAGCTACCCAGGCACCCCTAAAATCCAAATTTCTTATCAAGGCATTCAGCCCTTTGAGTTCCTGCCTGCGGTCCTTACCACTGTTCATCCACACTGACCTACTTCATTCACTTATTAAAAACACAGTCATTGGGGCGCCTGGGTGGCTCAGTGGGTTAAAGCGTCTGCCTTCAGCTTAGGCCCTGATCCCACAGTCCTGGGATTGAGCCCTGCATCAGGCTTTCTGCTCAGTGGGAAGCCTGCTTCCCCCTCTCCTTCTCTGCCTGCCTCTCTGCCTACTTGTGATCTCTGTCTGTCAAATAAATAAATAAATAATCTTAAAAAAAAAAAAGGCACAGTCATTCATGATGTGCCCGGCTGACTCAGTTGGTACAGCATGCAACTCTTGATCTTGGGGTCATGAATTTGAGCCCCATGTTGGGTACAGAGCTTACTTTTTTTTTTAAGATTTTATTTATTTGACACAGAGAGAGATCACAAGTAGGCAGAGAGGCAGGCAGAGAGAGGGGGAAGCACGCTCCCTGCTGAGCAGGGATCGAGCGGGGCTCGATCCCAGGACCCTGAGATCATGACCTGAGCTGAAGGCAGAGGCTCAACCCACTGAGCCACCCAGGCACCCCCAGAGCTTACTTTAAAAAAATAAATAAAAATAAATAAACAAAACCGCGATCATTCCAAAATATCATCCCACAGATTACTTGTTGGCCCTAAAGGAAGAAAACGCAACTTCTCAATAAAGAAATCTGCTCTCACCAATGCAGACCTGCCAGTCAGTAGTCCATCACTGAGGCTGGAACTCAGACACTGAGGATAGCAGACATAGTGTGATATGAGGGAAGGATTCTTCATGAGGTGTTTTTGCTAGTCTAGTCAACCAAAATCTAATCAAGCCTGTAGATCTAATTTCCAGTTTGCAGGAAATACAGGATAAACAACACCACAAGGAAGCAATCAGAGAAATCTAGAAGGTGGGACATGATGTCTGTAATTTACTTAAAATACTTCAGCAATTCAACAACTCAATGGCATGGGGGAAAAAGTTATTCTAGATTTAAATGGGACTTAAGAGACATAACCAATTGCAATGTGTGGACCTGATTTAGATCTTTGATGGAACAAACCAAATGTAAAACATTTTGGGGGGACAGGGAAATTTGAATATGGGCTGGGTATTGGACAATATTAAGGAATTATTGTTTTTTTACAAATATTTTATTTATGTATTTGACAGAAACAGAGTGGAACAGAGAAAGGGAGTAGCAGGGAGAGGGAGAAGCAGACTGCCCCCTGAGCAGGGAGCCTGACGTGGGACTTGATCCCAGGACCCTGGGATCATGACCTGAGCTGAAGGCAGACACGTAACCGACTGAGCCACCCAGGCGCCCCTCAAGGAATTATTGTTAATTTTGTAAGGTGTGATCATAATATTGTATTTTTTAAGGGATTTAATCTATATATTTGAGAGAGAGAGAGCAGGGAGGAGCGGGGGGAGGGGAGAGGGAGAGAATCTCAAGCAGACCCTAAGCTGAGTGTGGAGCCTGATGAAGGACTCCGTCTCAGACTCTGACCTGAGCAGACACCAAGAGTCAGATGCTTAACCAACTGAGCCACCCAGTTGCCCCAGTCATAATGTATATTAAGAAAATTTCCTATTTAGGGGTGAACAGTCATGCAAACTCCAAGTCCCTTGAAAATATTTAAGCAAAAATGATAAATATGCAAAAATGCTAATAATTATTAACATAGGGGCAGCTGGGTGGCTCAGTGGCCTTCGGCTCAGGTCATGGTCTCAGGGTCCTGGAATCAAGCCCCTCATCAGGCTCTCTGCTCAGCAGGGAAACTGCTTCCTCTTCTCTCTGCCTGCCTCTCTGCCAACTTGTGATCTCTCTTTCTCTCTGTCAAATAAATAAATAAAATCTTTAAAAAAATAATTATTAACATAATTACCCATCTAGGTGACAGGTATGTAGGTGTTTATTTTACTATTCTCTGCTTCTTTCTAGGTTACAGATGTGCCTAATAGAAAAGACTTTTAAAATGTATTTGTGTGCCAACGATGTGCTAAGCACTGGGCTAAGGCAAAATCTAACGTACTTCTTGTTCACATGAACTAGAGTGTGGTGGGGAGAGGTGAATAATCAGTTCATCACACTAATGATTAAATAGTGACAAACAGATGAAAATGCTTTGAAGGAAGATACGTAGGTTTTGAGTGGGGGGGGAACAAAGATGGAAGACGACCTGGTTAGAATCTGGAGGAGTGAGAGAGGTGTCCTCTGAGGAGGAGCGGACATTGGCCTGGTACAGGTGAAGGGAGGTGGGGGAACAGTGTGCAGTTGCAAGGAACAGTATATGCTAAGGGAGGGAGAGGGGGGATCTTGTTGCTTTAGGCACTAAGGGAGTCCTGGGTAACTGAAGGGAGAGACAATGGCACAGGGGACATGGGGGTGGAAGGTGAGGGAACCCATCCCCTCTCCCCAGGAGGACCTGTGGGTAGGGTTGTCAGACCCAGGTAACCCTGCTTGTGAGCCGAATGAATGATTTCACTCTGCATCCGGAAAGCAGTGGGAAGCCGTTAAAAGGTTTGGAGCGAAGAGTAACCCAATCCAGTTTGTGGCTTAGAAAGATAGCTGGTGGCAATGCAGAGGGCATGGTGGGATGTGGGGGGACTGCCGGGATGTGGGGGGACTGCCAGGGTGGGCAGAAAGAGACATGGCCATTTGACTTGACGAAACGTTGCCTTGGAGGTGCCAGGATGAGCCCTGGGTTTCTGGCTGTTAAAGTGGGTGGTGAGAGGAGCCCTCCACCGGGCTACGATTCCCTGGAAGTGGGACGTGTGGCAGAGGAGGTGAGCTGCCGATGGTCTGGGACGGGTTGATTTTGCTGAACTTCTGGAACACCGGAGCTAGAGGCTTGGGAGAGCAGTGGAGTGTCTTGGTCAGAGCTGAGAGGAGCGGTGTCTTCTGATCTCCCCCCTGCCCCGGTGGATGGATGCTAATCATGGAGTGGGCACAGAAGAAGAACATCTTGACAGAGCCTTGAGGACCCCATGACGTCTGGGCTGAGGCAGGGAGAACGAGCCTGCGCCCATACCACCAGGGAGAAGTCAGGGAGGAGGGAGGGCACCGGGAAAGCGGTGCCCAGGAGGTGAAGGACTATAGACGGTTCCTAGAAAGAGGAAGTGGCCAATCATGTGGGATGCTGTTGAGAGGTCAAGACGAGAGGACTGACAAGAGCCTGCCAGTTTCGATGAGATGGACGCCCCAGGACTTCAGCAACAGCTATTTCGGTGGCGGGTGGGGGTGGAAGCAGATGGAAGTGGGTTGAGGAGCAAGTGGGAAGTGAGAAACGGAAGACAGTGTGTAGACAGCTCTTGGGGGAAGTTTGGCTGTGAAGGGGAGGAGAGAGGGATGGGGGCTGGAGCCTATGGGGTCAAGGGAAGATGGGGCTTTTAAATGGGAGGGACACACTGATGGAGTTGGCTGCCTGAGGCAGATAAGGGATGACTCAGAGGGTGGATGTGTCGGGACCAACGCCAGGGTGCCCCCTCTACTTAACAGGGAGAAAGAGATGTTGATGGCTGCTAGTTGGCAGCACATGGGACAGGCACTTGCCTGCTTCTGTTCCTTGCCCATACTGTTTCCTCAGTTGGAATTCTTCTCTCATGCTTCCTTTGGTATTCCTGTTCATCCTTTAGAAACTAAGTGGGAGATCACCTTCTCTGAAAAGACTTCTTTTCCGTATGGTTACCCTGACTTTAATGTTCCAAGACCATGGTCATCCCTCTGTTTCTCCTTCTCAAATTAGCCTAGAATGTCCTTCTCCCCCATCAGCTGTGTCCCCATCATCTCTGAGTACCCTGGGCCTGGTCTGGGGCTTGCTTCAAGGGTGTGGGGGCGTTGCCCAGTGACTGTGGGGGCCCAGTGACTGGGGGTGAAGAGAGGAATGCACTAACATTAGATATGTGGAGGAAGTAGAGCAGGAGGAGGGCAAGCCTGGAATAATTCCAGGGGGATGTGGAACAGGGGTGGGAAAAGGGAAGAAACAGACGGGGGAAAGGCTAGACTGTTGCCAAGAACACTCACATTTATCAAGGGCTTCCAATGGACCAGGCAGGAAACATAAGAGTTTCTCATTTAATCCTCACAGAATCTCCAGGAGAAGTACTGTCTCCTCATATGTTCCCTGGCTTCCCCTGGTTTATTAGAAAGTAAACTCTCTGAGGGCAAGGGGTTGTCTCCCTTGCTCACCGCTGTGCCTCCAACCCTAGACAGGCATACAGATAACAGGCACACTGGATGTCCAGTTAAATTAGAATTATTGAGAAGCAATAATTTTTCTAGTCTTAAGTATGTTCTGTATTTTTGTGTGTGTGTGCTATATTTGGCAATCCTGCACGTAGCAGATGCTTAGTAAATATTGCTGAATAAATGTTGCTTGATTGAATGACAGAATGGGGCTGCAATCAGTAAATTCCAGATCGTGGGAATTCTGGATGAAAAGCTAGTATCTCAATGACTAAACTATAAGTAGAAAATAAAAAGAGTTAAAAGACAGGCGAGGACACTGACAACTATACTGATGAGGACGAGCATTAGTTAAAGGAGGAATTTCTAGATTAAAAGAGACGTAAGAGACATATCACCCCCTCGAAATCCATCTTTGGATCCTAATTCAAATAAGCCAGATTATAAAGGAATAAATAGTATAAGATAATCAGAAATTTGAATGTTGGATGGCTATTTGAGGATGTTAAATAGTAAGCATTAATTCTTTTTAGGTTTGATAATAGCACTGGGGTTATTATTTCTAAAGAGTCCGGGGGTGACTATGTGGCTCAGTTGGTTAAGCATCTGCCTTTGGCTGGCATCATGATACCAGGGTCCTGGGATCGAGTCCCATGTGGGACTCCTTGTTCTGTGGGGAGCCTGCTTCTCCCTCTCCCTCTTTCATTCCCCCTGTTTGTACACTCTCTCTCTTCTAAATAAATAAAATCTTTAAAAAAATTTAAAGAGTCCTTATGTTGTAGAAATATGTATTGAAGTATTTAGGAAAGAAACTGTATGATGTCCGGGATTCGCTTCAGGATAATATGGAGTATGTTCTATACCTTAATTGTGGTGGTTCAATTCATTCATGAAAACTCTTTGAAGTATGTACTTAAAATGTGCATTAATTTATATAAATCATACCTCAGTAAAGTTGATTTTTTTAAACATGGGAGTAGGGGAGGAAGCGAGTAGGGGTAAGGACGAAACAAGATTGGCTATGGGTTGATAAGTGTTGAAGCTGGATGCTGGGTACATGGAGGTTTATTGTACCCCTCTGTTTATTTTGTAGGGGTTTGAAAATTTCCATAATAAAAGCATTTTTAAAGAATTGCACGAAGGAAGATGCTATTTCTATTTTACAGATGAAGAAACGAAAGCAGAGGTTAAGTAACTTGCCCCCCAAACTACACAGCTGGTAAGATGATGAGTCAGGAATACGAACAGACCATCTGAGTCCAGAATTTCAGCTATTAATCATGGGTACACATTTCCAGAGGGGGTAGAGTAAAGTGTGCTTATGGCTACGGGGGGATGCAGCACTGCTGGGTGGGAACAGAGCCTGACTTGGGGAATTCTGGAAGTAAGATGGGCATAAATGGTGGTGGTCACATTGCAGTGGGCCAAGAAATGGGTCCCCTTTTAGGTTCGTTGTCCTGGGAGTAGACCTGTGGTTACGAGTGTGGTCTTGGGACCTCGCTGCCTGGCTTTGAGTCGTGGCTCTGACACCTGCTAGCAGTGTGATCTTGGGAAAGTCACTTAAATCTCTGTCACTTACTTTCCTTACTTATAACATGGATATTAACAGCAGTGTAAAATGGTGTGGCCAGTGGGGAAAACAGTTTGGCAGTTTCTAAAAAGTTAGTATAGGGGTGCCTGGGTGGCTCAGTGGGTTAAGCCTCTGCCTTCGGCTCTGGTCATGGTCTTAGGGTCCTGGGATTGAGCCCCGCATTGGGCTCTCTGCTCAGCAGGGAGCCTGCTTCCCCCCCACCCCACCCCTGCCTGCCTCTCTGCCTACTTGTGACCTCTCTCTCTGTGAAATAAATAAATAAAAATCTTAAAAAAAAGTATAAATTTACCATATGACCTCGCAATTCTACTCTGAACACGAAAACCTATGTCCACACAAAGACTTGTGTGCCGGGGTCTGTAACAGTACTATTCATGAAAACGGAAACCCAAATGTGATTGGCTACACCAAATACATTTTGTCCATACCAGTATACTACTCGGTGAGAAAAAGGAAACAGACTCACTAGGACAAGGGACAGCATGGACGAGTCTCCAAAACATTATGCTTTTGTGAAGCAGTCATATGCAAAGACCACATATGCTATGATTCTGTTTCTATGAAATGTCCAGAAAAGGCAGATCTATACGGACAGAAAGCAGATTAGTCACCCAGGGCCGGGGGTGGGAATGGGGAGTTACCAGCAACTGGAGATGAGGGATTTCTTAGGAAATGTTCTAAAATTGGCTTCTGGTGATGGTTGTGTAACCCTGTAAATTTAATAACAATCATTGACTTGGATACTTAAAATGGGTTATGTATGGTATGTAAAATTAAAAAAAAAATAGTGCCTATCTCCTGAATTGTTATGGGGATTACGTAACATAAAGTTCCTAGACAGAGACTGGAATGCAGTCAGTGCTCTAGAAGTTACGGTACTGGGCTGGAACTCTGGGGCCACTTCCCGGCACTGCCTCTTTCCAGGGAAAAGGACAACCGAGCAGGAGCTGCTCCCAAATCCTTGAACAGGGGACTTTGGGTGAGACCCAGATGGACCACAGAGCGGGGAGGGCTGGCTTCCAGGTCTCTCTAGGCCCTTCCTATCCCTTATTGCGGAGGTGTCAGATGGGACCCGGCATCCAGCCTGGTCCCTCCTTTTCTCCTTATGGAGAAGAGGGGTTCCAGAGAACGGTCGCCTCCTCATCTCGCCAGCTGAGGACGGGGTCGAGTGTCCTCTGCCGTAGGCAGTGGGAATTGCAACAGCTGGGCAAGCCACTCACATCGTGTTTCCACCCTCCCGTTGTGAGGAAGCAACTGTCTTCCCCTTTTCACCGGGAGGGACACTGAGATTCAGAGACACCTGCCCTGGGATGCACAGCAGGAACCCCCAGTCCCAGCCCTTTGAAAATGGAGGCTTGGTGACTACAGGTCCTTTCAGCTGGAGACAGTCACACTAACCCCACTGTTGGTAAAGTATTCCCATGCCCACCCACAACGGAGGCGTGTTCCCATCTGGGCTGTATTCTGGGGTGCCTGGTTCAAGGAATGGGGAGAAGGGAAAGTGGAGGTGGAGGGAATTCCTTCTCCAGGGAAGGACTCCCAACGGTAATGATCCCCAATAAAGCCCCTAAACTCAGATCTGAAGGACTGAAGGCTTTTGGAGTGGGAGAAAGAGGAGGCCATTGGTCTGCACAGCTGGGTAAGATTCGGTCATGTAGTCATACTGAAGAGGATCTCGAGTGTTCTCTCCTTATGTCAACACTGTGCTAGGCACAGGAATGCAAATACGAATGAGACCATGGGAGATAAGAGGAATTTCCCATTTCAGGTTCCCATAGGTTCCCAAGGTTCCCATAGGTTCCCAAGCTCCCTCCCCAGGCATCTCAGTGGCAAAGAGGCTGGAGTACAGTGGGGTTGAAGCAAAAGCCCTCTGCCCCTCAAGCCAAAGAAATCTGTCACTGCTCTCTCAGCCTGAGAGTTCTCAGCATTGACTCCCAGAAGAGACAGCTGCACAGATCATCACCCTTCCGGAACTTTCCTCTTGTAGGTGTTTTGTGGCGTTGTGGGGGGAGGTGGTTGCAGAAGGTGAGCTATCATCCTTCCAGAACTTCCCTCCTGTGCGTGGCAGGGGAAGGAGGTTGCAGAAGGTGGGGAGGGGAGGGGAGGCTTTTGGAGCACTCAGGAACCCTGAAGTGTAGACCTGGCAGGACGGCAGGATCTCCCCTCATGACAACTGCCCTGAAGACTTCTACAGAAGATGCTAAGGCATGAGTATTTGGAGCAATAGAACACCTGCCCTCTAGTTCCTCAAATCCTGGCTCCACCCCAGGGCCTTTGGGGCCTCTGCAGGAGGGAGATGGGGAGGCAGACCTTCCTAAATCCCTTTCCTCCCACATGTGATTTGATGATGAGGAGAAAAACAATTCATCTGTTATCACTGCCAGGAGGGCAGGGATGCAAGCTACATCATTTGTCCCCTTCCAGAAACCCTGTCTTACCCCAGCTCCAGAAAGAGATATTCTCTCTCTGACACTCTTCCCCAACTTCCACATTCTTACTCCAAGCTATCATACCAATCTCTTTATATCTCTGGGGATAGGAAGCAGCCATATTCCAATAACCTGATTTTTATCAAGAGAAAAATATTCCAGGGATTCATTCACTCATTCACAAATATTTATGGAGCACCTATTATGTCTGGGTACTGTTTTAGGCCGTGGGGATGCAGCTGTGATTAAGACAAAGTTCTCATGGGCTCATTTCCGGACTAATCAGAAACAGACAATAAAGAATAACTACATTCACAGACTTTCATATAACAGTAAGCTATGCAGAAACTAAAGAAAGTTAAGGGGGATAGCATGTGCTGTGGGGATTTCATTATCAGGATTTTTTTGGGGGGTTCAATTTTTTTTTGCTTTACTCTCCTTGGGAGAGATAAGAGGGTCTGGGGGTCCCCTCCTCTGGATTCCTCAGCCCATTTTGGTCGCTCAGCTTCAGAGGGCAGCGTCTTGGTATTTAGGTGGGGGCTGAAAAGCCACCCCTCGGTATTTGGCCAAGCGGTAATAGAAGCTCATTAGAGAAATGGAAACAAGTTTACTTACCATCGTCTTCGTGGGTGTAATAATACCATACCCTCGCCGCTCTGAATTTATTTTTTCCTTTGTTCATCTCGCACACACTGAATTCCTAACTACTTTTCAACATTTTTTTGAGCCCCGTGTGTGCCAGGCACTGCTCTAGGTCACCAGAAAGGAAAGGTAGGAAACATTCTCCGCCCGCAGGAGTCCCTGCCGTGCCAAGCTTGCAACAACCATTGCCTCAAGTCATCTTTTGCCTCCACACCGTTTTTGTGATTCATCTGTTTATTCGCGCAACTCCAAGAGGGTAGATAGGAACATTCCCATTTTACAGATGTGAAAACCGTGACTGCTAAGGGAAAAACGAATTGTTTTGCGACAACTGCATAGCCGGACGCCACCAGACCACGTGCAGCGGCGCGTTTTGCCCCTCGCGATCCCACCCGCACACGCTCCCTCTTTTCCTCCCTCCCGGCCGCCGCCGCGCCGGGTCCACGTGTGTGTGTCTGTGTGCGGAATGGGGACGGGGGCGGTGCCGCCGGAGGGGTGGGGTCCGGGCCAACGTCACAGGCAGTGCCGCCCAATCAGCGGCGGGCTCGCGGCCCCGGCGCTGGTATTGGGGCAGCGAGGGGGCAGTTCTCTATAACGCGGTCTCCGGGAGCCAGCGGGGAAGAAAGAAGCCGAGCGGGCGGAAGGCGCCCTCCCCGCCGCCTGGGCCCGGGCACCGGGTGCCGGGCCCGGGGTCCTTCCCGCCTCCCACGGCCGCCGGCCGCTTTGTTTCCCCAGCCTCTTCGCCCTGGGCTACTCGAGAGGGGCTCCCGCCGGGGCTGCGCAAGAAACGCGGCGGCAGGAAGGGCGGCCGACCGCGCCGGGACTCGCAGGGACCCAGGAGTCCGGCCGCCGGGAGGGCCGCGTGACGAGATCGAGGAGGGAGCCAGAGCTCCGCGGCCCAGGGTTGCGGGTCGGGGGCGCCCGTAAGCAGAGACCTCCCCGTCGAGGGGGGGCGATGTTCCCCTCTCCCGTGGGCTCTTCGGGCAGCCAGGGCACACCGCCGCTGGGACCAGGGCCCCCGCAGTGGGCACCCCCCCGGACGGTTCCATGGAAACTCTGTGCCCCGCTCCCCGCCTCGCAGTGCCGGCGTCCCCGCGAGGGTCGCCCTGCTCCCCAACACCCCGGAAGCCGCGTCGGGGGACCCAGGAGTTCTCTCCGCTGTGCCTGCGTGCCCTTGCCTTCTGCGCCCTTGCCAAACCTCGGGCGTCCTCTCTGGGCCTGGGGTCTGGGGAGCTTGCGCCGCGGCCCCCGGTGCTGCTGGGCCCTCGCGCCCCCCTGTGCACCGGCGGCTGGGCCGCGGATGGCCTGAAGCACCTCGCGGGCCCAGCCGGCCGGTCCAGCGATCCGAACTCCCCCGCCGGTCAGGATGCCGACGCCGCAGTGTGCCGGGGCCGCGGCGAGGAGGAAGAGGGCGGAGGCAGTTTCCCGCACTTCGGCTCTCGCTCCGGCTTACCTCCCGGCCGCTGCCCGGCGCCCCTGCGCCCTCGGGAATCTCCGACCAGCTCCGCCTCGGCTCCGCCTCGGCCCGCCTCGGGTCTCGACTTCCAGCCTGGCCCCGCCGCCAGCCCCCATCAGGAGCCGGGTTCCCGGCCTCCGCCGCCACCTGCGGGCCTCTCCACCGAGCCCGCGGGTCCCGGGGCCGCGCCCGAGCCGCCCGCGCCGGGCCAGACGGCCGCAGGCGATGGAAGCCCCCCGCAGGCCGCCCCCGAGGCACCAGCCGCTAGCCCCTCGACGGCCAGCGGAGCTCCGGCCGCGCCCGGCGATCTCCGCCAGGAACATTTCGATCGTCTGATCCGCCGGTCGAAACTTTGGTGTTATGCGAAGGGCTTCGCTCTCGACACTCCGAGTTTGCGCCGGGGGCCAGAGCGGCCGCCTGCCAAAGCGTCCGCCCGGGGAACCGCCAAGAAACGCCGGCGGCCGCCGCCCCCCCATCGCAGCGCACAACCCCGCCGCCCGGCACCGACGCTCCCCACCACGAGCACCTTCAGCCTGCTCGACTCCTTCCCCTGCCCCCCAGCCCTGGTGGTGGGGGAGGACGGAGACTTAGGGCCGGCATCCTCGCTTCGCCTGCAGGGAGACTCTAAGCCCCCGCCCGCCCACCCGCTGTGGAGGTGGCAGATAGGGGGTCCTGCTGTCCCTGAGCCCCCAGGCCTCAAATTCTGGGGGATCAACTTGGAGGAACTTTGAGCCTGAGACCTCTTCTGCCAAAGGGGAAAGGTTGGGGCCGGGGCCAAACTTTGGGCTCGAGGACAGGGCCTCGTTTCTCACATTTGCCTATTCCCTTTTAGGGGCTGCGGTCAGAGGGACCTCAAATGACAGTGATCTTCAAGCACCTAACCGGTTGGGGTGACATCCCCTCTCCCTCATCCTTTGGAGACGAACCAAGGGCTGGAGTCAGGAGAAGGCTTAACGGAAAAAGGCTTGATGACATAGATTCCAATCCCTCCCTTCATCCATTTCGGATCTTTGGGGGCAGGGCCTTCACCCCAGGGGGAGCAAAGGAGGCTACCGCTCAAAGACAAGGGAAACAAAAAAAAAAAAGAGGGAGAGAGACCTTGGTGATGGACAAACCGGTTGTTTCTGTGGGCGAGCCAGGGGATGAGGGGGCTGTAGTGGGGGTGGGGAGGTGATTGGCAGCTCCCTGGGGGCATCCCCCACCCCCACCATCCAGGCCTTTAACCCTTCATTCCCCTCAGGCCTTCCCCAGCACTCCAAGCCCCAAGGGAGCCTTCGTGGGGGGGAGGGCAGCTTGGGCCAGGGGGCAATCAACCTCTCCCGGTTCTTTTCCTAAGCTCTCCCCCCCCCCCAAGTCAGGTGACCCCTAATTGGCCAGATCTTCAGCCTCAGCCACCAGCCTTTCCCTTTTGTCTAGTTTTGGAGTTTCTCTCTACAATTTTTCCTGTTTGCTTTCAGTTTATAAGGTCTGACGGGTGAAAGAGGACCTCCCCCCTGGATCCATCAGCCCCCTCCCCAGTTTGCTTCTCCTATAGGAGGGCCAGGGCTGAAGGACCTCCTCCCCTCCCAAAGCGCAGCCTTTGCCTGGGGAACGGGCCAGAGACTGTCCCAGGGAAAGTAATGGAAGGTGGAAGAAATCAATAAAATCAGACCAAACAAGTTGCCTTTCGAGGTCCTCTCCACCGATTTATGGATGGGAGGGGGTGGAGGTAGAGGGCAGGCCTGGGTCCATTCTTTGGACACCCAAACAGCCCCCGCAAAGGCTAGCTGCTCCTTATAGAGGGGGTCAATGAAAGGGTTCTTGCCCCAACCTCCAGGGCCCGGCCGAGCTTGAAGGGGCAAAGTTTGGGTTTGAATGGAAGCTGGGCTGTGGCATCTTCAGCTTCCTCCCCTAACTTCAGGCATTTCGGGACTTGTCAGGGACCTGATGGATCCGATGGGGGCAGGGCCAGGGGATTAGTTTTGAGGTCAGAGGTTCTGTTTTGGGGGGGGGGGGCGGGGAGAGGTAGGCCTGGACCACACTGGGCAGCTGGGAGGATCCCCTAGAGTCAGAGAGGGGTGGAATCGCTTTCCCCTCTACCCAGGTGAGGTCAGGGGAGGTTAGCTCTGAGAGAGACTCCAAGCTGAGCTGTGAGGGAAACCTGGGAGGTGTAGGTCAGCCCGACAAGTGAGGGACCCAGGGAGCCCCTCTGCCCACCCTAGTGAATAGCACCCCCATACCCCCCCCCCAAACAGGGTGAGGGAGGAACAATTCCCACGTATGATACTGGGAAAGGACTTGTCTCCTTTTCTGTGAAAATGCTTTGTAAAAAGTTGTTATTGTTTGCATAGAGCAGATTCTTGAGAAAAACTGTTTTGCGCCACAAAAGTTTTGTTTGTTTTAAAAACCGTCTCTTTTAATTTTTTTCTGCGAGGGGGGCGAGGGTGGGGGCGGGGTGGGCCGGCGTGGGTTGGGCTTTGCTCTCTTTCTCCTCAACATCTGGCCTTTATGAACCCTGCTGACCTCCCCTCCCCCCTCCAGCTGTGTTTCAGAGAGGAGGGGGAGGGCGGGGAGAGTGCCTCCCACTCCCGTGCTTCAGGGGTATCTATCTTATTTTGCAGGCCCCCCCCCCCCGCAAGAATGGGGAAGGCAGAGGGAGAAGGCAGACGTGAGGGATGGGAAGAGACTCGCTGTGAAGAGGGGGTCTTGTTTGCAAAGAAAAATTCGGAAAGGCAGGCTCCTGTTTTTAAAAAGCTCCCTGCTTTTCGTAATGTGGTGCGGGTCAGCTTTGGCCCTTTGGACCAGGCTGGGCAGGACGATAGGAGCTCTGGAAGGAGGAGGAAGGTGGGTCACAGAACACCCTTGGCAGACTCTACTCCTCAGAGCAGTGGGATGTGATGCCTTCGTTTGTCCTCCCTCCTTCCTCCTTGAAAGGAAAACATGAAGCATTAAACCTGAGTCTGGAAGGAGTCCTGGGCGGTGAGTTAAAAAACACACCTTTTGGCCAGACCCTGCAACTGCCCTTGCTTGCTGAATGGTTTAAATTTGGAGAAACTCAAGGCTGGAAGCTTCTCTAGAAGCTTTCCAGTCATTCTGCACAACAGGGGACTGTATTAGTTTTCTTGCGGCTGCCCTAACAATTTGTCACATACTTGGTGCCGGAAAACAACGGAAATCCTTCCTCTCACCCTCCTGGAGGCCAGAAGTCCAAAACTAAGGTGTCAGGAGGGCCAGGCTCTCTCAGAAGACTCTAGGGGAGACTCCCTTTCCTGCCTCTGCCCCTCTTGGGTGTGGCCGTATCACTCCCATCTGCAAGTCTACATGCGGCCCTCACCTCTCCTGTCTCTTATAAGGACACTTACAGGATTTAGGGCCCACTCAGATAATCCAGCAAGATTTCCTCTTGACAACCTTAGTGTAGTGTAGTTACACCTGCAAAGACCCTTGTTCCAAAGAAGGTCACATTCACAGTTTCCAGAGGGAGGGGAGTTAGGACACAGACAGATCTTGGGTGCCGCCATTCAGCTCCCCACAGGGAAGGCTCTCCCTTCCTCCCTGTCCTGTTTCTTCACTCTTCGGACCTGCCTTTCAGCCTTCTCAGGTGTCTCCAGCCTCTGGTCCCAGATTGTCCCTTGTATCCTTCCTTGTACCTCTCCCCACCCAGACTTCGCGTCCTCTGAGGCTCTTCCAGTGGTCACCCTCTAGCTAGATGGAGGGTTTTCTTAGCCTCTTCCTGGGTCTCTTTTACTGGGTTTTCTCTTTTCCTTTGGTCTCTGTGGGCCCCTACCTCCCGACAGTTCTGGGGCTGGCTGTCTGCCCTTCCTCATCAGGACCGCCTGCAGGACCCTGAGAGTGAGGGCCTCCTTAAATTTTGTTCCCCAGACGCCTGCCTCACCCGAGGCCAGCCCTGCTCACCATCACCTCCTTCCTCCTGGGAGCCACCCCTATACCCTCTGCTTCTTGCCTCTTAAATCTTTGCAGCTTGACTTCTGCTCCCTGAAATGGCTTTTTCCAGGGTCACTCATGGTGACCCCCAACCACAAATCCAGTGGTTGCCTCCTGGCCATCCTGACCTCTGGATCCTCCATGACCTCGGCTGCATGTTTGCCAGGGTCTCCCAGTTCTCTCCTGTAACAAGTCCCTGCTCTGTCTTCCGTGCCTTCTCTTTTTCCCCTGACCTCAGGAAGCTTTGAGATACAGGCAGCCCCGTGATGTCCGGGTGGTGTCCACCCTCCGCCCCCGCATCTCCCCATGTGATTCCCTTCAGCTCTCCCTCTCAAGCCTTCATCTGGCACTTGCACGTCTAAGTGAGTCGAAATTACTGTCCCAGCCTCCTCTCCCTCCAGCTCAGCCCCTTTCCTGAGCTGATCTCAGAGTGCTTGTTGGCAACTCATACTTTCCTTATTGAAAACCCAGTTCAGTGCCTCCACCCCCGGCCCACGTCGGCCCCCCTGGTCAAGCCCACGTTCTGGATACAGCTCTGCCTTTCTCCCCAAGCCTCAGCCCCTTGAATCCTCACCGGGTCCTCTCATTTGACTCACAGCTGTCTATTTCTGAACCTCCGCCTCCCACCGGCTTCTGCAGTGCTTCTTTACTCCTCTCCATCAGGGTGCAGCGGGCACGATGTCAAGTCTGGTTGTTGCGGTAGCCACCTAACTAGTTCTTGTATCCCCGGTTTTCCTCTGATCCCCTTACATCCAATTACCTCCTTATTCAGCAGGTCCCCTGATTTTATTAAATGCAGCCTCCTTGACTTATCATTTGGGGCCTTCTAGGATTTGACCCTAACTCTCATGGCCCCGTTTCTTCACTTTATACACCATGTGGCCCATCATATTGGATTGCCTGCCTTCCCCAGCCACCCACCTCTTTCTCTACCTTCCTTCTCCAAAGCCCATTTGAAATGGTGTTTCCTCCACAAAGCCTTTTTTGATCCCTCCCGCTGGATGTCATCCATGCCGCCTTTAGACCCTCTTTACTCTTTTACGTCTGGGGCAGGGGTAGTGGAGTGTGGTGGAAGAATAGGGGCTTTGGAGCCAAACACTCCTGCTCCCCCTCTCCGCAGAGCGGCTGGGAAGCTAAGTCAGGCCACGGGGGGAGGAGGGAATCACCTTTCTGACCCAAGCTTTCATTTTGTTGCTTTGAACTTAACTGAGTTATTAACACGAAACGGACACTTCAAAATCACTCCTATAATCGTAGAAGCTTCCCAAGAAGGCACTCTCCAGTGTGCCAAGGATTTTCTTTAATTAAGGATAAAAAATTAAGCTTATTGATGATAAGGTTGTAGTTGTGATTTTTTTCCCTTCATCTTGCTATAGTCATCTTGTATCTTTCGCTTCATTTTCTTTAGGTCCTGTCTCTGTGTCCTGTATTCCAGGCACCTAATGAGTTCTTGTCCAATGCAGAGTGTGTATTTTAAAGGGCTTATTTATTTATTTATTTTTTAAAGGGCTTATTTAAATGATTGTACAGCTGCGTGGGGAGTGGCACTTGGCAAGGATGCAGTTCTAGAGCCGTCCACTAGATGCTGCTGTCTGCTCGCGCCAGAGGATGATGCCAGGCTAGAGAAAGGTGGGTGGGGGAAGGAAATAAGTTTTCCATGCAACTGAGCGCCTCCCAGGGCTGGGGCCTAGGGAGAGGGATGTGTTGGACATGGTCTCTGCATACCTGGGACTAAGCCAGGTGCTTTGCATACATTATCTTGCTTTCGTAACAATAGATGGGTATTATTTTCTCTGTTTAGTGGGTGAGGAAATGAAGGCTCAGAGAGGTTAATTAATTTTCCTGTGATCACACAGATGGTGGAGGAATCGTTTAATTCTCGTCTGACTGGGTTTCCCCCTAATGGCAATTGTCATAGCAAACACCTACATGGCACTTGCTTGGAGCCAGGCACTGTTTCAAGTGCCTTATGCCTAGTCACTCTAACCCGCAGAACAACACTAACAGGTAGGTACTATTATTATACCCATTTTGCAGCTGGGGAAACTGAGATATAGAGCAGTTCAGCTGACACAGAATTGTAGCCATTAGAATTTGTGCTCTTTTTTCTTTAAATTTTATTTATTTATTTATTTTTAAAAAGGTTTTATTTATTTATTCATGAGAAACAGAAAGAGAAAGAGAGGCAGAGGCAGAAGGAGAAGCAGGCTCCCAGTGGAGCAGGGAATCCGATGGGGGGCTTTGATCCCATGACTCTGGGATCACAACCTGAGCTGAAGGCAGATGTTTAACCGACTGAGCCACCCAGGCATGCCTGTGCGCTTTAAAAAAAAAAAAAAAAAAAATTTTATTTATTTTTATTTAGAGAGAGAGAGTGCACACGCGAGTGAGGGGAGGGGCATAAGAAGGGGGGAGAGAGAGAATCTCAAGCAGATTCCACCCTGAGCTGGAAGCCAGATGCAGGACCTGATCTCACTACCCCAAGACCATGACCTGAGCCAAAAACAAGAGCTGGACGCTTAACTGACTGAGCCACTCAGGTGCCCCCGGGTTTGTGCTCTTCAAGACCACACTGCCGCCAGGTTTCACTTCGGGCAGGGCAGCAAAGAAGCGAAGGGCACTAACACCAACTCAAACCTTAACTGGACAATGGGCTAAGGGTTGGAGATAAGAAACATCTAAAACCCTGTACTTCTTTCCCCAAAGCTTGCAGCTTAGTAAGGGAGAGAGGCAAGGGAGCAAAGGGCCACACTGTGGCAGGACAAGATAGAGATTAGTGAGGCTGAAGGAACAATGGAGCTTGTAGGAGCCCTGGAGGATCAGGGAGGACTTCCTAGAGGAGGAGAAATCTGAGTTGTGTCTCAAAGGTAGATAGGGATTGGTGAAGTGAGGAGGCCAGGGAAGTGCTGAGGTCAGAGTGCAGACTGGGCAGCCTGAGTGAATGGGACTCTAAAAACAGATCATATTACCTGGAGAATGGGATGCAAGTGACAAGAGATGAAGTAGACAGAGGTCAGATCACAAAAGGTCTTGTGTCTCAGGGTGAGGAGTTTATTCTGAAGGCAACAAAGAGCCCCTAAAGGATGGCCCAGTCAGACTGTGGTGGCCATAAACTCTCCTTTATTTACTTTTTTGCTCCACAAATAGTAATTGAGCTCCTACTATGTGTGGGGCATTGTGCTAGGCATTGAGAGACAGTGTGAGCAAAACAGGCCGGGTCCCGGCTTTCTGGAGCTTGGCAAGTAGCAAACAGACAGACTGTAGTCAACAATCACACAGCTGAGACAATTTCTGGGAAAGACATGTGCGTGGGTCTGCGGGCTGCGCCCTAGTCAGGGAGAACAGAGACATCTCTAGGGAAGCAGTGCTCCTGATGAACTTGGAAAGATGACTAGGAGTTCATGGCAGGGAGAGGGGAGGGAAGTGCTCCAGGCGGCTGGGACAGCTGGATCAAGGTCTAGGTGAGCTAAGTGCATCCAAGAACAGAGTGTGGCCAGGGCATAGAGTAGGGGGAGAGGCTGCACAGAGGCCTCTCTGTGCAGGGGTAGGGCCAGATCTTGCAGGGCCTTGTGGGACGAGGTAAGGATTTGGCTTGTTCTTGGAGTTCTTGTTCTTGGCAGGGGTGGGGATGCAGGCCTGGAGCGGAGCAGTTGAACAGACCATTGACCAGATGTGGGGAGGGTCAGTTGGGGGATGGGGGAGATGGCAGTGACAATAGCAAATCTCAGGGCTCTGGCCTTAGACACTGGGTTGACAATGAGACAGGGGACCCTGTGCTGGAGTGGGGGCTGGGGAAGCATCCTGAGCTCAGGTTTGAACACGTGGAGTCTGAGATGCCTTTGAGACATCCAAGTGGGTATTTGAGTCTGATGCTCAGGGAAGAGGGGAGGGCTAGAGATACACTCGTGTGTGTCCGTGGGGATGGAGGCTGGGAGGCTGGGTGTGGGGCTCAGGGAAGGACTGAAAAGGGAGAAGAGAAGAGGGCTTAGGGCCTTGACAAATGCCCACGTTTCACTGGAGGATGGTGCGAAGTATGGGAGGGGGGGGACGGGTGGAGGCAGGGAGACCAGCTTGGAAGTTGTGAGAAACGCTGGAGGAGTGAGCAGGGAGGAGGAGAGCAGAGTCCTGGTAGAGAGGCCTTTATAGAGTAGAATTGCCAGCACTGAGTGTGCGGTGAGGGAGAGGAGGAGTGTGGGAGTCTGGGTTGGGTCCCAGATTTTGGCCTTGGTGCCCAGGGAGGGTCTGCTGCTCAAGAGGGAAACATGGACTGGAGATGGAAATGTCTGGAGTCATCTGCGTATGACTGGGAAACAAGAAGGACCAGGCACTGTGTGTCAAGAGAAGAGGGCTCCGAGAAGAGAACCCTGAGAGACATGAACGAAGGTGAGAGGGATAGCGGGGAAGTAGGATAGAGGCCAAGGAGGCTCTGGTGATCATGGTTGGTTGGCCACCAGAATCTGTGCTCAGTGGCTGCCCAGCTGACTCCCCTCCCAGCTTCCCTCAAGGTCTGCCATGTGGACCTTGGCCATGTGATTCCCTCCAGTGGGGTGCCAGGGGGAGGTGGTGTGGGCGCTTTTCCACCTGGGCTTGAAGACCCTGGATATAACTTTTCTACATTCCCTTCCCCTTCCTGCCCCAGAGCCCAGCATGGTGGCCACTGGGCTCCAGTCTTGAGTCACCGATGACGACGATGACACCCTAGGGGCCAGTGCAGCCACACCACAGAAGGAGCCCGGGCTTCAGAATGGCCGCGCAGCGTTCCCTCTGCCCTGGGACGTTCCCTCTGAACATGAGAAGGAAGGAACTTTACACTTTTAAGCCACTGTCTTTTTTTTTTTTTTTAAAGATTTTATTTATTTGACAGAGAGAAACACAGCAAGAGAGGCAACACAAGCAGTGGGAACAGGAGAAGGAGAAGCAGGCTTCTCGCCAAGGAGGGAACCCGATGTGGGGCTTGAACCCAGGACCCTCGGATCATGACCTGAGCGGAAGGCAGAGGCTTAACTGAGCCACCCTGGGGCCCCTAAGCCACTGTCTTTTTGGGATTTCTTTGTTATAGGAGTTTAGCTGAACTAATATGACTTAGCCTAACCAAGCTAATACAATTTAGCATAACCCAACTAATACCATTAGTTAGCCTAATAAAAAATTAGCTAGGCTACTGTTTTATTATACTGCAATTTATTTTATTTTTCTTTAAAGATTTTATTTATTTGCCGGAGAGAGATAACGTGAGAGTACAAGCAGGGGGAGCAACAGCAGTTGAGGGAGAAGCAGGCTCCCCACTGAGCAAGGAGCCTGATGCCAGATGTGATCCCAGGATACTGGGATCATGATCTGAGCCAAAAGCAGATGCTTAACCAACTGAGCCACCCAGGCATCCCATATTTTATTTCATTTTAGTTTTATATTGTGTTAGGCTATTAATACACCATAACTTATCCTAATACAAGAACCAAGGGAGAACAGTGCATCAAGAAAAAAGAGGGGAAGAGTGTTGAATGTTGCACAAAGACCAGATAATAAGGAATGAGGAAGGTCCACTGGCCTTGGCAATGAGGAGGTCGCTGATGACCAGTGACCCCTTTCAGGGGCATGCTGGGGTGAAATGGAAGGTAAAGAAGTAGATACAGCAAGTGCAGCCATCTCTTCGAGGAACTTGGATGTGAAGGCAAGAGATGGAGAAGGTTCTAGAAGGGGACTCATATCAAGCATGGTTACAGAGGAGCCGGGGGAGATTGGGGGGTTGAAGATGCTGGGAAAAGAATGAGCTCACTCAGGAGTGAGGCCTCTCCGGAGGGGCAGGGGCTGAGACCATGAGCTCCGGTGGATGGGAGGGAAGCGTGTGCTCCCAGACGAGTTCTGACTCATGCACACATGCACACAGACACACACGCACATGCACGCGCAAGAGACCAAGGAGCAGATGAGCGTGAAAACTGGCAAGTTGACAGCTGTGGGAGCAGGGAGGCAAGAGAACTTTCTAGAGAGCTTCCATTTTCTCTGAGAAGTAGGAGATTAGGTTGAGGGGTGCTGTGGGGGAGGGGAGAGACTTGGGCAGAGCTCAGTTGAGAGAAGGAATCTGCTAACAAGGCAGAGACAGTTGGAAACCCAGAGCTGGTAGAGTCACCAACTTTTGGGGGGGCTGGGGGCTGTTTCCAGCTGACCTTAGCCTCTGGTGTCTAAGGGTGCAGCAGGCAGGGGAATAGCCCCAGGGCGGGAATTCTTCCCATTATAGGCATGGGAATGAGAGTCGGAAGGGGTGGATCCAGGGGCTGGACAAGAAAGGAAGTGGAGCCAGGGGAGGGGGTAAAGAATTCAGCAGAAAATGGAGAAGCATGGAAGGTGTCGGGGAGGGTGCAGACCATTGCGTGGAGGGAGGGGGGCCTGGAACCGGGGTAAGGGGGTTGGCTAGTAGAGGCTGCTTACTTTTCCAGCTTTGCAGAGACCCCCCCCAAGGCCACGCTGGATGACAGCAGGACTTGGGCTGGAGAGGCATGCTGGGAGTTAAGAGCCAGAGTGGGATGTGGGCGGGGCAGATGGTGGCAGGAGCCTTCCCTCCGCACCTAGCCTGTCTTCCCTGGGCCTCAGTCCCCATTTCCTCCTGGGCTGAGTGACTTCCTGTAGCACAGGACAGGGCTGTTGGGAGGCCAATGAGGGAGATCCCCTCTCTCCCAAACAGACACTGACAGGCAGAATAAATAATGATCTCTCACGTTTCTGTGGCAAAGCTTAGCCATTTGCAAAGGCTTTCACTTCCCCTATCTATGCCATCTAGTTTTTGTTTTAGCAGAGGGACAACTGAGGGATTCAGGTGCTCAAGGATCTATCTCCATGGGGGGGGGTTGCTTTGCCCCACATCACATCCTGTGATGTCTGTAGACCACGTCTCTCTCGACCTTGATTTTGTTGCCATAGAAAAGGAAGAGAAGTATCCCTGACCCTTGACCCCTTTCATGGAGGTACAGGGACTTGTCATGGAAGAAAGGGACCTGCAGGGAAGCTGGGGATCCACTCCGGGTTTGGGGTGATTCCCGATCCTGTGGCTGTGGCAGCACGGGCAACAGGGCCAGTGAGGGGAGCCATGGGCCTCCTTTGGTGTTTTCCTGGCCTAGAGGAAGAGGATCAACAAGCTGGAGCTGGAGAGGGAGCGGGGGAGGCCCTGTGGGGTGTTGTGGCTGTGACTTGTGAGGGCCTGTAAGTCTGTCCACTTGTGTCCCTTGATCCTGTGACCAAGGGAGCCTTGTGAATGTGTCCGTGAAGTGGTCCCTGACATGTTCCTGAATTGGAGAGGTGTTTCCCGCCCCGCACACACGTGTGCGTGTGCATGAGCCCGAGAGTGTCTGGGGAGGCACGCCTGCATCTGTTGGTCTCAAGTGCGCTGAGTGTGCATCTGTCCCTTGGCTGTGCAGGGCTCTGTGTCGAGGAGCGTGTGAGGACGTGTCCGCTCCGCATGGAGGCAGAAACTAGGTCAGCGTGTGGGCGGGAGGGAAGTTAGGGATCGATTCTCTAGCAGTAACAGGCTGAATGGGGAAAGATGGCAGGGGGGAGGAGGGAGAGGGCACAGGGAAAGCTATCCTTGGGATTCTGGGAGCCCGAAGCCTTTTTCTGACAGCTGCAGGGGGGCGGGGTGCGGTGCGAAGGAAGGAGTGGAAGTAAGGGAGAGCCTTACCACACAGGGACTGGGAATGGGTGGAGAAAGGCAGAAGCTGACATGTTGGGGGTGTTCTGGCCTGGGGCTTGTGGGGTGGGAGAGCCAGACGTCTGGGGCTTTGGTCAAGAAAAATGTCTCTTTATCCTTTGGAAAAAAGGCTGGTGTCCCTCTTGCCTGATACCACCAGAACTTCCACAGCAAGACTCCATAGCGACAGCCCTCCCTTCTCTCCCTTCACCTGGGGCCGAAGAGAAGCGCAAGTAGGCCCTGAAAAGCGTCTTGCCTGGGTGGGGAAGAGGTTGGGGGGCTGTCTGGTCAGATAGGGAGAGTGAGGGCTAGATTTAACTAAGAAAAAGATGGAGAGCGTCTGTGTCCAGATACTGAAGGAAGGTCTTTGCTAGGGATCTAGGGAGGGGAAACCTCGATTATTTTTTTCTTCTTGCCCCTGGGGGAGGGTACAACAGGGTCTGGGCCCTCTGCCCAGGAGCCCTGCTGCAGGGGGAGTGTCTCCTATCCCAGGAAGTGAGAATCCTTGCTCCTCTGGGCCCTAAGTCCCCCAACCAGGGAGACAGGGAGTTTGTCTCTCTCCCTCAGTGCCGGACACCCTTCAACCCACGTCCCTAAGCCCTCACCCCACAACCCTGCATGTCCCCATAGGTACTGGGAGCGGGGAATCAGAATGCCAGGGGCCCCCCGGATAGAGCAGGGGGCCCTCCCCAATGCCTGGGTCTCTCTGGGTAGGACATGTTCTCCCCTTGCCAGGGCCCCCTGCTGCCGCCTGGGCCCTGCCTCCACCTTCCTGCTTCTTCCTGCTTCCTCCTCCATCTGAGCTGTTGGGGCGGCAGCAGCACCTTCTCTCTCAACACCTTCCCCCTGGGGCCCAGCCAAGTACCACTCAGCCCGAGGCCAGCAGGCTCACAGCAGCACCAGAGCTGGCTCCTCGGCTCCTCCCCCTCCTCTCCCCTCCCCTCCCTTCCCCTCCCCTCCACAGCATCCCTCCTGCTCCCTTTCTGGCTTCCGCATCCCAGGAGTCCACCAAGAGCCCCTGCCATGTCTGCGGCCCACGCTGAGGCCCTTTAAGTCAGGGGCTCTGTTTCTGGCACCCCATCAGTCCAAACCCTTGGGCGCTGGGGTTACTCTGCGCCCACGCGGGTGTCAGCTTCGTCCTTTGTGGGCTCTAAGTCGGTCCAGACCCCGGTAGCCTTGGGGGGGCTCCACTTCTGTCTAGTTCCTCATGGGGCTTCGTGATACTCCGAAGCCATGTGGGCTCGTTATTCATTAGTTCAAGCCCCCTAGATGCCGTGTCTCCCTCGGCCCGGTGGAGTCCTTCTCAGTGTGGACTGCTGTGGGCAACTTGACACTGTGGGCTGGGAGACCCATGTCAACTTAGGTCCAGGTCAGCCCTGTATGGTTGCAATTCCGTGCATACGGCTGGACACCGTGGATAGACACCATCTCCATCAGCAGCCCGGACCCCTAGGGACCCCTGCGTATTCTGTGTCCTTCTCAGCCAAGTGACCTTCATGCTCTTCTAATTCCTTGCAGACCCTTGCTGCTCAATGGAAGTTTGAGGGCCAGCAGCCTTGGCATCACCTGGGACTTGCTGGAAACGCAGCATCTCAGGTCCCACTCAGACCTTCTGACGGGGAAACTGCGGGCATCACGGGACCACTAGGATTTGCAGAGCCAGTGCTGACCGGCAGCACTGGCAGCCTCTGGCCGGTTTGGATCAAGGCGGAATCACACCGACCCAATGTCATGGGAGCTCTGTGACGCCCAAACCAACATGGGTGCCATATTAAAGAGCCCCCAGGGTCTCCTGAGGATTGAAGTGCTCCTCTTGGGACTCCAGAAACTTCTGCCTCCGGTGTCTCCCATCTTTCTCTTCTTCCTTCCCGAGGCCTTGCCTCTAACCAGTTCCCTTCTCCAAAACGAAATGCCTGCTCCCCTGCCCTGCGTGCATCTCTGGTCCCCTCAGCACCACGGGAGCCCAAGCACAAAGGGCTTTTGTCATCCCCACTCTGAGCTTGGCTTTGGGTCCCCTCCCGACCCTCCCTCCCCAACAGCCGCCTGCCGACCTCAGGCCACCCCAGCTGGAGGCTGCTGTGGTACTTTTCCACGCCTGCTGTTCTCTGCCTCATACACACGTTGCACAGATAGATCTAAAGTCTCTATCTATATATACTTCTCACTCCCCCACCCCCGGACGGCGTGCGTCTCGTTTGCCAGGCTGTGGTCGTGCAGTCTGTCGCTCGTTAAGGCACTGTCTCAGATTTGCATGTTTAATATTTTATCCAGGAAGCGCTCCTGGCTGGGGCCCTGGGAGGTGGTGTGAAGCCGACAGAATGTCAGGCCCCGGAACGATGGCTCACGGGTGGTGGCGGTGGGACGAGTGTCTGGGGGACTGGAGAATGGTGACGCCAGTTCCTGGCTGCTTGTCTGGCTTTGGCATGGGAGTGGGGGTGGGGAGAACATCTCAGAGATCAGCGCCCCCTCTCCACCTGCACCAGGAACCTCTCTTCCTTGGGGCACTGGGCCAGCCGTTGGAAGGGTGAACTCCGATGTGAACTTGCTGTTTTAGGTTCCACGGCTCATCCAGGTCATTTCAGCGTCTGGGGATTTTCCAGTGGGAAGAAGCCGTTTGGTTCCATGGAGAAGTGGCGAGTCAGCCCAGAGCCAGGGCGAACCTTGGAGGTGGACAGAGTGGGTGGGAGGAGACAGGCAGGAGATCAGTGAGTCCGGCCAGTGCTGTGCGACCTTCTGGCGTCATTGAGCTCTCTGGGCTCCTGTGAGTGACAGGGGAGGCCCATCAGCATCTTCACTCACTCCCAGGCATGTCAGAGACCTGATTTAGTGGAAAGCAGTACAGGGTATTGAGGGCAATCTTTTCTGTTCCCAGATATTTGTAAAGAACTTAGAGGGCGGGAGGGGGAGAGGCAGGGAAAGATGAGGCTGTGCCCCAGGGGCAGATGGAAAAATCTGAAGATGGAAGGCAGGGGGAAGGGAGAGCAGACAGACACAGGCCTTTCATTCTGACCCTTGAGAGGCATGAAATGCCTGATTGTGCCTGTGTCCAGAGGTTCTGTGGGGCCTGGAGGTCGGGAGGAGAAGGGAGAACCTGCTCCATCCCCCAACCCTTGGGAACAAGATCCCCACACATTCTGCTGTAGTCTGGCAAGGCTCCTACAGAAAGGCCTTCTTAGAGAGGGCAGGATGGGGTCTGGCCCTGGCTCTGCTCACCATCCCCCTCCTCTGTCCCAGCCCTGGAGGTTTATCAGTGCAGGAAGGACTTAGCCCTGGTAGGGGCCAAGAAGGGGTGGGAGGGGGAGGGTGTGTGTGTGTGTGATGAGCTCTCAGCCTACCCCTGGGCCACCCTCCTGCCCCAGAGCTGTCTGCCCCACACTGTTGCCGTTGCTTTGCCCCCAGGTACCAAACTGGCAAGTTCTTCTGGGTGTCTTGCCTCAGTTCCTTCTGCTGCCGCTTCAGTGCAAAGACTCTCTGTTCTGCCACCTTGGGAGATGAGGGCCCCTCATGTCCTGGGGTTTGCTGCGTCCTCCACCCAAGAAAAGGCATCATGGTTTGATACGGAAGCCTGGAAGCCTGGTCTGCTTCTCTGGTCCATTGCTCTGCCCACACACACATAGAGGGCTTGGCCTCTCTGTCAAGTGATACCCTACAATCCGCCTGAGAGGAAGGAGCTGGATAGGAAGCTTTCAGGGCCTCCAAACAGCCACAACGGACTCTACCAAGCCATGCATCAAAGTGCAAACATAGTATATGCTGGGGGGCGCTCTGCTCCTCACAGTGCCCCCGATCCAGGTCAGTGGTTTGCAAAAGCAAGCCCTTTATACCTGGGGACTTTTTGTCCAAAGCGTATCATGCAGAAGCAGAGAGAAACAAAACCAGGGAAAGTCGGACTGCTGTGATGGAACCACCCATGGGGAGCTGGGGAGGCCCGTCTGCTCTGCACCTCCTACCTCTTGGAAGCTTCTCCTGCCCCTCCCGCCGCCCCCTAGGGGCTTCTGAGAGGCCCCGCAGGACTCCCAGTGCTTGGCAGAGCACAGCTAGAAAAACACTCATCTGCAAAATCTCGTTGCTTAACTCTTGGAAGCTGCCAATCAAAAGGCATGGGGGCCGGCAGAGATAGGAGTGTGAGAGTCCCACAGGTGACAACTCGATGACAAGGGGAGAAGAGGCAGAATGATGCTAAAAAGCAGACAGGCAAACTTGAAGGGCTCAAGGCCAGGGCCATTTAGTTTGGGGGTGACCTTGAATGCTCCTCAAGAATCTCGGGGACCCGGACTGAGTAACAGCACTGGCTCAGCGTGGGGGCTTGTGGTGTCAAGGGAGGGTCATGTTTGGCGGAAAGGAATGAGATGCGAAATTGGAGAAAGACTGCCCTCTACATGGAACAAGCTGGGGCCTGGAAGGTGAACTCTACGCTCCCTTGAATGCGTCAACTCACCCAAAGGGTGCAAGACCTCAGGGTTTTGAGCAGTGGTTCTCAGCTGCTGGGGTGATCTTGGTCACCCCCACCCACCCCAGGGGACATCTGGCAATGTCTGGAGACACTTCTGATTGTCATCTGGGAGGGGGGGCTGGTTCTGGCTTCTAACAGATTGAGAATGACCAGGAATGCTGCTGAACATCTTGGGAGGCACAGGAAAATCCCCTTCAACAAGGAAGCCCAGCCCCAGATGTCCAGATGCTGAAGTTGAGAAGTCTTGGTCTAGATGTTAGTTGATGTCGAGGTCTTTGCTGTGTCTGTTCATTTCCCCACTAGAATATGTTCCTGTAAGTTAGAAATAATGAGTCTTCTACATGCCTACAGCATCTGCCTCTGCACCCAGTAGGTACTTTACAGGTGTTTGTCAGATGAATGCATAAACGAACAGCTCACCTGGATGGGGTGGGCAGCCCTATCCTTTGAGTCCAGAGCCCAGTTTGTCCTAGGGAAGGTGCCTGCTACTTCTTCAGTTTAATTCATAGACCCTGCAAGGGATCCTGACCCTGGACAACCCTGGGAGAAAGCTGGGGAGGGCTCACCCAAAAGTGCTTGAGCTGTTGACTCAAAAAGAACAGATGCTCATTCGAAAAATGTGATTTGCATGTCATTTGCATATTATTTTGAATATCATTTGCATGCTGCTCCTTTAAAGTCAAAAAGGCACAGATCTCCTGCCCTGTCCTGCCTTTGCAGCTTTGCAGAGGCCTCTGTCTGCCCCGCCTCACTTTCTTTGCACACTCTCTGGGGAACACTTACCTGTTGTGCTCACATTTGCTTAGGTTCCCTCTGGGGCCCAACACAAAAAACTTAGGAAATTTGGAATGTGAGATGCCAAAAAAAAAAAAAGGTCAGGCCCCTTGCATTCTGCTACAACCTTGACCATAAGGTTGTGGCCTTTGCTGTCCCATGTGCAAGGGTTTCAACCTGGCCTCTGCCATTTCACAAACTGTGTGATCTTGAGCAAGTTATTTAATTTCTCTGCCCCTCCGGCCCTCCATCTGTGAAATGGGGGCAATAATATTCACCTCATAGATTCATGGTAACGATTCAACAGGAAAACCCATCAAAGTGCCAGGCATTTGGTAGACACTCAGAACTGGCAACTGCTGTGCTTGCCGTTAACGTCTGGTTTCTTTGAAGTTGCTGTCATCAAGGAGGAGTTTCTCCTCTGAACTTCTGGCTCTGCAGCCAGTCCCTCCTCTGATCTTTCTTGCCTTCTTGCAACTCTCTCTTCTCTTGGCTTCGAGTTGCCACTGGCTTCCAGATTTCCACCCTGCTGGCCTCTCCTTCGTCTGATTCCTTCTTCTCCGTCCTACCTGTAAAGTTTGGAGGACCCCAGGGCCTGGTCCAGGACCCCTCATCTTTTCTCCCTGAATGTCCCTGGTTTTACCCATAAGCCCCATGCTAGGGACCCTCAGTGATCTCTTCAGCCTGGAGACTAATAGTCAACATCTACCTGATAGTTCCCAATGTCTAAAAGGCATCCACATCGTGATTTCTTGTCCTTCTCCTCTCCCAGGCTTCCCTACATCGTGATTTCTTGTCCTTCTCCTCTCCCAGGCTTCCCTACTTTCAGTCAACGATATTGTCCTCTACCCAGTTGCTCAAGCCCTAAACCCAGAATAAGCCTTTAATTTCTCCCTCCCTCAACCCTTGTGTTAGTTAGTTATGTACTGCTGTATAACAGATGATTTCCCAAAACGTAGAGGCTTAAAATAAGAAGCATTTAATTATCTCACACAATATATGCATTTTTTGGGCCAGGGATCCGGAAGTGACTTAGCAGGGCTTCCGGGTCTCTCATGAGGCTGCCATCAGGATGCCAGTGGGGGTGTAGACATTTAGAAGGCTTGCCTGGGCTGGAAGATCTGCTTCCAGAGGGGCTCATTCACAAGGCTGTGGAGTTCGTGCTGATGGTTGGCAGGAAGCCCACGTTCCTTGTCATGTGGATGTTATAGAGCTCCTGAGTGTCCTTATAACATGGCGGCTGGCTTCCTCTGGAGTGAGTGATCTGAGAGAGAGAGAGAGCGAAGAGGAAGCCACAACGTCTTTTCTGATCTTGTGTCCAGAGTCACACACTGTTAATTCTGCTGTAGTCTCTTTGTTAGAATGAGTCACTAAGGCCAGCCTAAGAATGTATGGATGTCTTTTAAAACCACCGTCTAAATATGTCTTGAATTATCTACTTCTCTTCATCACCACAGGCCCCCATCCCAGGCCTACTCACACTCATCGCCCACCTCTGCTGTGGCAATGGCCTCCTGACTGACGTTCTTGCTCCTGGCCCATCCACAGTCCCTTCTCTGCAAAGCAGCCAGGTGGGCAGTGGGACAATGTAAGTCAGATGTGGGGTCCCCTTGTTAATGGGGACGAACTGTATCCCCTTTCTGTTTTAAAGGCTCATTCAAACGGGAGTGAAGAAGGAGGGAAGGCATAAATCCAAAAGGACAGGGTAAATGATACCTTAGTGGACAGAGAATTTCAGCAAAGTCATGTTGCTTTGAAAAGGGTTGAGGAAGAGTCACAGATGTAGCGACCAGGACAGAAGGAGACAGAAGATGAGAGGAAAAAGGGAATCTGGAGGCTCCAGGTTGCACAGGAGGGCGGAGGGGGAAGAACCATTGGCCGCCTCCACCTCTGCCCTGCACACAAAGGCAGAAACAAGGTTCCCACATCCAGACAGAACACCAGAAGTTTCTTCTCTGGAGAAACAGTAGGCTTCAAAGAAAAGTTCCCTATACTAACATTTGGAGCGTTCCCGGGGAAACAGCTCGTTCTTTGCCCAATCGCTAAAAAGCAAAATCACCAGTTTAAAAAAAAAAGGGTCTCACTCATGCCGGTGCAATGTCCAGTTTGCTTTTTAGTGCTCTTGGCCTTAAATCCACATGGCTGAGTAAGGGTCATCTGGCAAATGAAGAAAACTCCTCAGGGAGTTTAGAAAGTGCATGAGATTTCCCGAGATTTTCCGGACACAGTGTCTGTGGAGAACACAGAGAAGAGGGAGCAGGAGTCATCGGGGAAAGTTCTCAGACCGCCATGCAGGACTGGCATGCAGAAAGAAGAGAGGGAAGGAAGGAGGACTGGGGAGAGGCGGTTTCAGCAGGTGGTGTGAGGGAGTCCCAGCCAGAGCTTTGGAATGGAGACTGCCCACCTGAGGAACCTGCTGGGCAGAACCCCCTCGGGGCTCGTCCCTCCATCATGCTCAGTAATTGGCTGGAGTTGCCTGAGGAAAGTGGGTCCTCACTTCAGTTCAATGCTGCAGTTCATCCAGAAGTCGTCCCAGCCAAAGTTCTTCAGTTGACAGCACTCCTCGTGGCAGATGCTCCCTTGGAGTGAGAGCAGGGGGGGTGCGTTTCCATGGTGCTCCGCTCCACCATGAAAGAGAAAGAGAAAGTGAAAAAAGAAACAGGAAAGCTGAAGGAAGAAAAAAATGAAACCAACCAACCAAGGGGCGCCTGGCTGGCTCAGTGAGAAGAGCATGTGACTCTTGATCTTAGGGTCGTGAGTTCAAGCCCCACATTGGGTATAGAGATTACTTAAGTAAGTTTAAAAAAACACGTAAAAGAAAACCCAAAGCAGTTTAAACATACCCCCCCAATAATTAATATCTTCTAGTAGTTATTAAAAAAAAAAAAGAATAGGAGACGCCTGGGGTGGCTCAGTCCTTAAGCATCTGCCTTTGGGTCTAGTCATGATCCCAGGGTCCTGGGATTAAGCCCCACATCGGGCTCCCTGCTCAGCAGGGAAGCCTGCTTCTCCCTCTCCCACTCCCCCTGCTTGTGTTCCTTCTCTTGCAGTTTCTGTCTCTGTGTCAAATAAATAAATAAAATAAAATAAAGCATAGAATGCAGTAAAAAAAAAAGCCATAGAAAATAAGAAAGTCTTCTTGGAAATTAAATATATAGTAGAGGGTTGGAAGGGTAAAACAAAAATAGTCATTCAGAGAGTAGCACAAAAAGACAAAAAGATGAAATTTGTTGAGCACCGATTATACATTGTTCTAATTCTGATGAAAAGCTACAGACAAAATTGACAAAGCCCTCGCTCTTAAGGGTTTCCCAAGAAGAGAAATATGTGGGTGGACCAGTATGGGAAGCACAACATTTGACTAAAAGGAGCTCCAGAAAGACAAGACAGCAATGAAGAGGACAGAACATTGACAAAAAATTAATACAAGAAATTTTACGGGGCTGAGGAGCACGCATCTCCAAAATAAATTATCTGAACTTCAGCCCAAGATGGGGTAATGGGGAAATGGATTTACCCTCCCACCTGAGACAACTCACAAACCAAACAGGCAACAGTGAGGTTTGGACTTCAGCAATCAGGCTGCCAAGGAGAAGAGAGAAGAGAAGCACAGCTGAAAATTCTACAGTTGTCCCCGCCTACTGCCTGGAAAGAGTTTCCAGGCCATTGTACAAGGAGCTATAATTCAGGCAGAGTCTGGTGTTCTACTGGAGTTTTAGGGTATTTATACAGTTGTACAACCAAGATGGTAGACTTAAACCCAATGCCATCAATAATCACAATCCATATAATGGTCTAGACAACTCAATTAAAAGGCAGATAAAGGGGCGCCTGGGTGGTTCAGTGGGTTAAGCCTCTGCTTTTGGCTCAGGTCATGATCTCGGGGTCCTGGGACTGAGCCAGGACCTGCATCGGGCTCTCTGCTCAGCGAGGAGCCTGCTTCCCCCTCTCTCTCTGCCTGCCTCTCTGCCTACTTGTGATCTCTCTTTGTCAAATAAATAAATAAAAAATCTTTAAAAAAAAAAAGGCAGATTAAAAAGGTTGACCCAACTATATACTGTCTACAGGAAGCCCACTTTATTATTTATTTATTTATTTATTTATTTAATTTAAACGCGATTAGCCAACGTATAGTGCATACTTAGTTTCAGATGTTGTGTTCAATAATTTATTAGTTGCCCATAATATCCAGTGCTCACCATATCACGTGCCCTCTTTGATGCCCATCCCCTGCCCACCTGGGAACCCACTTTAAGAACAAAGACACAAGTAGGTGAAAAGTAAAAAATACACCGTGCTAACACTGGAGTGGCTACATTAACATAAGATATGCCCCACGGATGCTAATCGAAAAGTCCATGTTGAGGCGCGCCTGGGTGGCTCAGTGGGTTAAGTGTCTGCCTTCAGCTCAGGTCGTGATCTCAGAGTCCTGGGATGGAGCACAGCAAGGGGGGGGGGGGGGTCTGTGCTCAGCAGGGAGCCTGCTCCTCCCTCTCCTTCTCCCTCTGCCCCTCCCTCCCACTGGTGCTGTCTCTCTTGAATAAATAAAATCTTTGAAAAACAGTAAGTAAAATCTATGATAATATCCGACAAAATTGGTGATAGAGGGAAAATTGTAACCAAAGGATAAAGAGGGCCATTTCATGATAAGAGGGTCATTTCCACAGGAGGCCACAATTCTAAAGGTTTATTCATCTAGCAACAAAGCTTCAAACTACGTAAAACTGATGAAACTGTAAGGAGAAATAGACATTTTCTCAAGTATAGTCAGAGATTTTAATGCCCCCCCGTAAGTGATAAAATAAGCAGACAGAAAATCAGTAAGAATATAGAAGATTTCACCAATACTATTAACGGATTTAGAATTGATATTTGTATTATATGTATTTTTCCACATACATTGGTATATTGTGTGAATAACAATGATTATACCTTCCTTTTTAATTCTTTTTTAAAAAATATTTTTATTTATTTATTTGGTAGAGAGAGAGAGATCACAAGTAGGCAGAGAGAGAGGGGAGGCAGGCTCCCTGCCAAGCAGAGAGCCTGATGTGGGGCTCGATCCCAGGACCCTGAGATCATGACCTGAGCCGAAGGCAAAGGCTCAACCCACTGAGCCACCCAGGTGCCCCTTCCTTTTTAAATTCTTGTAGAATTTTCTAGTACAGTGTTACAAAAGGGGGATAGAGACATCCTTGTCTTGTTTCCTATCTCAGAGGAATGCTTCTGATATTTTGGCATTTATCAGATTAAGGAAATTTTCTTCTCCTCTTACTTTGCTAAGAGTTTTCTTTTTTAAAAAAATCATGACTGGGTGTTGAATTTTTTCAAATTCTTCTTCTGCCTCTGTTGAGATAATCATATGGGTTTTGCATGTTATTCTGGTAAGGAGATGAACAACATTGGTTTCTAATAATAAATCAATCTTGCATTCCTAGAATAAACCCAATTGGTAGTTACGTATTATTCTTTTTATATATTACTGTATTAGATGTGCTAATATTTTGTTTAGATTTTCCCCCATTTCTGTTCATGAGAAAGACAGACCTATAATTTTCTTTTCTTTGTAATATCTCTATGACATTTCTTTTTTTTTTTTTAAGTATTTTATTTATTTATTTGACAGAGAAAGACTCAGTGAGAGAGGGAACACAAGCAGGGGGAGTGGGAGAGGGAGAAGCAGGCTTCCCACTGAGCAGGGAGCCTGATGCAGGGCTTGATCCCAGGACCCTGGAATCATGACCTGAGCTGAAGGCAGACGCTTCACGACTGAGCCACAAGGTGCCTCTCCCTATGACATGTCAAAGTCAAGGTTACAGGGGTACCTGGGTGGCTCAGTCCTTAGGTGTCTGCCTTTGGCTCAGGTCATGGTCCTGGGGTCCTGGAATCGAACCCCACATTGGGCTCCCTTGCTCCCCCTCTGCCTGCTTCTCCCTCTGCTTGTGCTGTCAAATAAATAAAATATTTAAAATTAAAAAAAAAAGAAAACAAAGTCAAGGTTACAGTGCCCTTGTAAGTGAATTGGGAAGTTCTTCTTTTCTTTCTAATCATGGAAGAGTTTGTTGTTTTAAGTTTTATTTCGCTTCCTTAAACATTTAGAAGAATTCGCTGGTGAAGCCATCTGGGCCTGGAGCTTAATTTGTGACTAGGCTTTCAATTACTGATTAAATTTTCTTAATGGCTATGGGACCAGTCGGATTTTTTATTTATTCTTGTTTCAGTTTTCATAAGCTGTGCTTTTTAAAGAATTTTCCCACTTCTAAATTTTCAAAATTAGTAGCATATAGTAATTAATAACATTTTACTATTACTTTTTTTTAAAGATTTTATTGATTGATTTAAGAGAGAGACAGCCCTTACTATTATCTTTCAGGAACTTTTATTTAGGGGCGCTTGGGTGGTTCAGTTGCTTGGGCTTCTCTGCCTTCAGCTCAGGTCATGTTCCTGGGGTCCTGGGATCAAGCTCTCATTGAGCTCCCCGCTCAGTGGGACGCCTGCTTCTCCCTCTCCCACTTCCCCTGCTTGTGTTCCCTCTCTCGCTGTGTCTCTCTGTCAAACAAATAAATAAAATCTTTTAAAAAATAAAAATAAATAAAAACTTTTATTTAAAAATTCTCTTTAAAGATTTTTAAAAATGTATTTGTCAGAGAGAGACATAGCACCAGGAGGAGCGGCAGCAGAGGGAGAAGCAGGCTCCCTGCTGAGCAAGGAGCCCCATGTGCGGCTCAATCTTAGGACCCCGAGATCATGACCTGAGCCAAAGGCAGACGCTTAACCTTAACGGACTGAGCCACCCAGGTGTCCCTAAAAACTTTTAAATGGAGGTATAGCACACACAAAGTGAAGCGGAGACAGTAATTTAATCAGTAATTGATGGCTTTTTTCCATAGGTATGTGGTGTAACCACTCCCATACCCAGACAGAGAACATTTCAAATCCCCAGAGGGTCCTTTTCGCGTGTAGCCATGTTTCTGATTTTTTTTTTTTTTAAGATTTATTTATTTATTTATTGGACAGACAGAGATCACAAGCAGGCAGAGAGGCAGGCAGAGAGAGAGGAGGAAGCAGGCTTCCCGCAGAGGAGCAAGCCCAATGCGGGGCTCAATCCCAGGACCCTGGGATCATGACTCAAGCCGAAGGCAGAGGCTTTAACGCACTGAGACACCCAGGCGCCCCAACCATGTTTCTGATTTTTATTACTATAGATTTGTCTCTTTTGGGGGGGGGGCTATTATTGAACCTCATATTAATGGAATTATATGGTCGGAAGGTGTTGTTGGTGGTGGTGATGGTGGTTGTGGTAGTGGTGGTGTTTTGGTAATCCCTATACCCAATGTGGGGCTCGAACCCACAGCCCTGAGATCAAGAGTTGCACGCTTTTCCCACTGAGCCAGCCCCAGGCGCCCCTGGTCCATACTCTTTTGTGTACGGTTTCACTCAACGTTATCTCTGTGAGACACAACCACACTGTCATAGTAGCAGTAATTCATTCATTTTTATGCATAGAATGCCACTGTATGACTCTAACACAATTTAGCTCTTCCACTATTGATGGTTGTTCCCGGTTTTGGCTGTACATTTTTTTTTTTTTTTTTTTTGCTGAAAATAAACATATTTCTTGTCTAGGTACATAGGAGTTGAGTTGCTAGATCATAAGATAGACTGTCTGTCTTGCATAGACACTGCCGAATAGTTCTCCAGAGCGATTATGCTGATTTACACCCATCATAAATTCTCAGTTTTTAAAATGTGAGCCATACTTGTAGAGGCGTTGTGGTATCTCTTTGTGGTTATAATTTGCAGCGTCCTGATGCTTAGTGATTCGAACACTTTCTCATAAGTGTATTCCTTTGTATTCACCCATTTGTAATTGCTGGATGTTTGGAATCCTCTTTTGGGAAGTTGTTCCAATGTTTTGCTTATTTTAAAAAACTTGGGTTGCATGATTTTTTTAATTAATAAATAGGAGTTTTTTAATATATTCTGTGGTTTGCTTTTTTTAAGACTTTTTTTTTTTAGATTTTTATTTATTTATTTGACAGGCGGAAATCACAAGTAGGCAGAGAAGCCGGCAGAGGGAGAGGAGGAAGCAGACTCCCGGCTGAGCAGAGAGCCCGATGTGGGGCTCGATCCCAGGACCCTGGGATCATAACCTGAGCCGAAGGCAGAGGCTTTAACCCACTGAGCCACCCAGGTGCCCCTGTGGTTTGCTTTTTCATCTTTCTTTTTTTAGTTAAGTTTTAAAATTTTAATTCCAGTTAGTTAACGCACAGTGTTATATTAGCTTCAGGTGTGCAATACAGTGAGTGATTCAACACTTCCATACCCCACCCACTCTCACCGTGACAAATGTACTCCTTAATCCTCATCTCCTGTTTTATCATCCCCCACTCCCCTCCCCTCCGGTAACCCTCAGTTTGCCCTCTATAGTTTTGTTTCTCTTTTTTTAGGTTTCTCTATTTTTTTTTCAAGATTTTATTTATTTATTGGACAGAGAGAGAGAGAGATCACAAGTAGGCAGAGCAGCAGGCAGAGAGAGGAGGGGGAAGCAGGTTCCCTGCTGAGCAGAGACCTTGATGCAGGGCTCGATCCCAGGACCCTGAGATCATGACCTGAGCCGAAGGCAGAGGCTTAACCCACTGAGCCACCCAGGTGCCCCTTTATCAACTTTATAGTGTCTTTGGATGAACAGAGTTTCATAATTTTGATAAGTCAGATACACTAATCCTTTATGTTTAGCGCTTACTGTGTCCTGATTAAGACGTCTTTGTCTACTCCAAGGCCATGAAAATATCCGTGATTTTTTTTTCTATAAGCTTTATTGCTTTTATTTTTCCCACTTAAGTCTATGATCTATCTCAAATGAATTTTGGAGGTATGTTTGAGATAAGAGCCAAGATTCTCTCTCTCTCTCTCTCTTTTTTTTTAAAAGATTTTATTTATTTGTGAGAGAATGAGAGCAAGTACACACAAACACGGGGAAAAGCAGGCAGAGGGAGAGGCAGGCTCCCCACTGAGCAGGAAGCCGGATGCGATGCGATATGGGACTCAATCCCAGGACCCCGGGATCACAACTTGAACCAAAGGCAGATGGTGAACTGGCTGAGCCACTCAGGGGTCCCTCCTTTTTTTCTATGTGGCTGTCCAATCACTCTAGCACCATTTATTGAAAGACACCATAATTTCTCCAAGAACTGTAGTTCTATCTTTGTTGTAAATTAGGTAATGATATACGTGTAGGTCTGTTTCTGTTTAATTACCGAACTGTTTTCCAAAGTGGTTGTACTACTTTACATGTAGGAGTGTTCCGGTTGCCCACATGTTGTCAGTATGTAATATTTTCACACTTCGATTGTAGTCATTCTGATGTGCATTCTGTTGTGGTTTTATTTTGAATTTCACTGGTAACTGATGATGTTGAACATCTTTTCATTTGCTCCTTTCTTTTTTTAATTTTTTAAAATATTATATTTTTTTAAAGTAATCTCTGCACCCAGCGTAGGGCTTGAACTCACAACCCCGAGATTAAGAGTCGCATGCTCTATTGACAGAGCCAGCCCGGTGCCCCTTGTCTGCTTATTTTCATTCCAATATCTTTTTTTTTTTCGTTCAAAGATTTTATTTATTTATTGGACCCAGAGAGAGAGATCACAAGTAGAAAGAGAGGCAGGCAGAGAAAGAAGGGGAAGCAGGCTCCTCGCTGAACAGAGAGCTGGATGGGATGCGGGGCTCAATCCCAGGACCCCCGAGATCATGACATGAGCCAAAGGCAGAGGCTTAACCCACAGAGCCACCCAGGCGTCCCTCCATTCCCATATCTTTTGTAACGTGTCTCTTCAAGTCTTTTGCCTTTTAAAAAAATTGGATTTTTGGGGCGCCTGGGTGGCTCAGTGGGTTAAAGCCTCTGCCTTCAGCTCAGGTCATGATCTCAGGGTCCTGGGATCTAGCCCCGCATCAGGCTCTCTGCTCAGCAGGGAGCCTGCTTCCTCCTCTCTCTCTGCCTGCTTCTCTGCCTACTTGTGATCTCCTTCTGTCAAATAAATAAAAATTTAAAAAGTTTTAAAAAAATTGGATTTTTTTTGTTTCTATTGTTGGATTATAAAAGTTATTTACTCATTCTGTATATAAGTTCTGTATCAGGTACATGTATTATGATTATTTTCTCTCACTTGGTAGTTTACTTTTTCATTTTGCAAGGGTGTTATTTGACATGCAGAAATATTTTTTTATTTTAATTAGACCCCCTTTATCATCTTTTTTTATGGCTAGTACTTTTTTTGTCCTAAGATATTTTTGCCTACCCCAAGGCTGCAAGGATATTTGTGCCTAATATAGGGAGAAAACACTTGATATTGCTGTGCTAAATATTAGGTCAACTTACGAGTTTTTATTTTTTAAGAGAGAGAGGGGGAAGGGGCAGAGGGAGAGGGAGAGAGAGAATCGTATGCTGGGCATCAATGTGGGACTGGATCTCATGACCCTGAAATCGTGACTGAGCTGAAATCAAAAGTCCGACGCTTAACCGACTGAGCCATCCAGGCATCCCAATTGTAAAGTTTTTTTGAGAGGTCCTTTATCAAATTGAGGAAATTCCTTTTTATTCTAGTTTTCTGTCTTAAAAATCATAAATGGGTATTTAATTTTTATCAAAAGCTGTTCCTGTATCTATTAAAATGGTCAGATAGTTTGTCTACTTAGTTTTGTTAATGTGCATAGTTACATTGGTTGATTTTAGGAACATTAAGTCAACCTTCGTTGCTGGACAAAACTGCATCTGGTCTTTACTATGAATTGCCTTTTAAAAAATTACTAAATAAGGGGGCGCCTGAGTGGCTCGGTGGGTTAAAGCCTCTGCCTTCGGCTCGGGTCATGATCCCAGGGTTCTGGGATCGAGCCCCGCATCGGGCTCTCTGCTCTTCGGACAGCCTGCTTCCTCCTCTCTCTCTCTCTCTGCCTGCCTCTCTGCCTACTTGTGGTCTCTGTCTGTCAAATAAATAAATAAAATCTTAAAAAAAAATTACTAAATATGATTTGGCATTTTTTGTGTTGGATTTTGCATCTATGTTCATGAGAGATATTGGCTGTAATTCTCCTTTCTTGTGATATCCTTGCCAGGTTTTGGTATCAAGGTTAATCAAGTCTCATAAAACGAGTTGGGAAATGTTCTTTTTTCCCTCTATTTGCTGAATTTGTATAAGACGTCCTGCCTTTTTTCTTCACTAAAGCTGGTTTGAGTTTTATTTCTGTCCCTTACAAACCAGAGCAATTGTAATATTTAATCTATCCTTAAAAATATTAACTCAACTGGTGTTGAGGTGAAAAAAACGTTCCTTAAACGTTTGGAAGAATTCCCCAGTGAAGCCATCTGGGCCTGGAGTTTTCTTTGTAGAAGATTTCAAAGATTCAATTTCTTTTAACAGATATATAGGCCTATTGTGATCTCAAAAATCAGAATATTTTTATGACATTTTTGGATGTTCCTGTGACATTTTTGGTGAGTTGTGTTTTTTTTTTTTAATATTTTATTTATTTATTTGACAGAGAGAGAGGTCACAACTAGGCAGAGAGGCAGGCAGAGAGAGAGGAGGAAGCAGGCTCCCTACGGAGCAGAGAGCCCGATGTGGGGCTCGATCCCAGGACCCTGAGACCATGACCTGAGCTGAAGGCAGAGGCCTAAACCACTGAGCCACCCAGGCGCCCCGGTGAGTTGTGTTTTTTAAAGGAATGCCTCATATTATCTAAATCTTCAAATGTTGACATGAAGTTGTTTGTAATACCCTCTTATTATCTTTTTAGCATCTATAGGATCTGTAGTAATGCTTCCATTTGTATTCCTAATAGTAGTTATATGTTTTCTCTCTCTCATCTTTCTTGCTACATTTTTTATCAATTTTAGTGGTCTTTGCAAAGAACCAATTTTTGGCTTTGTAGATTTTATTGAACATTTGTTTTCTAATTCTTTGGTCCTCATCTTCGCAGTTGTGTGCTTCTGTCTAGTGATACTCAGAAGCCTGGATGCAGGCACACTGAAAGCAGAGTTGGATTAATTAATTTTAAAAAATATTTTATTTATTTATTTATTTGAGAGGTAGAGAGAAAGAGCATGAACAGGGCGATGAACAGAGGGAGAGAGAGAAATAGACTCCCTGATGAGCAGGAGCTCTATGAAGGATTCCATCCCAAGGACCCTGAGATCAGGACTTGAACTGAAAGGCAGATGCTTAACCAACTGAACCACCCAGGCACGCCTGGATTAATTAATTTTTAAGATATTATTTAAAAAATAATGATGCCTTGGGTGCCTGGGTGACTCAGTCAGTTAAGCATCTGCTCAGGTCATGATCCAAGGGTCCTGGGATTGAGTCCAACACCAGTCTCCCTGCTCAGCAGTGACCCTGTTTCTCCCTCTCCCTCTGCTGCTCCCCCTCATTGTGCTCTCTCTCTGTCAAATAAATAAATGAAATTTTAAAGAGTATAACAATACCTCTCCTTACCACAAAAGCAAAGGTTTTATTTAATGCTATGCCCCCAGCCTAGAACAGTGGTTAGTCAGAATAGGAACTTAATAAATATTTGTTGATTGAATGATTCAATGCTCTTCGGAAAAATTCAAATCATAAAGCTCATGTGTAGGGTAAAAATTGCATTCCCAGGGCCTCTGGGTGGCTCAGTCATTAAGCATCTGCCTTCGGTTAAAGTCATGATCTCAGAGTCCTGGGATCGAGCCCCATGTCCGGCTCCTTGTTCAGAGGGAGGCCTGCTTTTCTCTCTCCCTCTGCTGCTCCCCCTGCCTGTTCTCACTCTCTCTCTCTGTCAAATAAATAAATAAAATCTTAAAAAAAAACAACAATCATTTTAAAATTGCATTCCCTTGGCCTCCATTGATACTCCCTTAGGGATTAAGACTGCTAATACTGTGTGCGTATGTGTCCTTCCAAACCTTTTTATGTGCACAGACATATATTTTATTTTTTTAAGATTTTTATTTATTTATTTGACAGACAGAGATCATAAGTAGGGAGAGAGGGGCAGAGAGAGAGAGAGGAAGAAAAGCAGGCTCCCTGCTGAGCAGAGAACCCAATGTAGGGCTCGATCCCAGGATCCTGAGATCATGACCTGAGCCAAAGGCAGAGGCTTTAACCCACTGAGCCACCCAGGCATATAAAATATATGCCCCACAGATAAAATATATGTCTCCCTATGTCTAGAGAGACATATATTTTAAAATTCAAAACAGAATAGGGACACCTGGCTGGTTCAGTTGGTAGAACATATGACTCTTAATCTCAGGGTCGTGAGTTCAAAACCCACATTTGGCCTACTTAAAATTAAAAACAAAACAAAACAGACTAACTAAACAGAACTATATATAGTTCTGAAAATTTTTTCACCTCAACACCAGTTAATTTTTTTTTTTATTTGTCAGAGAGAGAGAGAGAGAGAGAGAGGGAGAGAGGGATCACAGGCAGACAGAGTGGCAGGCAGAGTCAGAGAGGCTCCCCGCTGAGCAAGGAGCCTGATGTGGGACTCGATCCCAGGACGCTGGGATCATGACCTGAGCTGAAGGCAGCTGCTTAACCAACTGAGCCACCCAGGTGTCCCTGAGTTAATATTTTTAAGGATAGATTAAATATTACAATTGCTCTGGTTTGCAAGAGACAGAAATAAAACTCAAACCGGCTTTAGTGAAGAAAGAAGGCAGGACGTCTTTATTGGCTCACATAACTAAATTCCTAGGGGCAGCTGACCTTAGGCCTAGCTAGGTCCCGGTGCCCAGACTTTGTCTTCGTAAATCTTTCACCAGTACATGGCTTTGATTTCCTTTGTTTTGGCTTTATTTTCAGATCAGCTCCTCCATGTGAAGTCAAGATAGCCATAGCAATTCCAGACACTCTCCACAAACTCTTCTCTTCCTGGGGACTGGAAAAGTCACAGTGTGGTCTCTAATTTGACCCTCATAGGTCACACACCCTGCCTTAAATAAATCCGTTTGCTTGAGGGAGGATAGAATACCCTGACTGGGCAAGCCTAAGTCACGTGCCTCATCCTGGAAGTGGGAGGCAGACCAGACCCATCAAACCACATGCCCTAGAAGAAGGCGAGGAGTGGTTCTCCAGGGGATATGGGCTGGGGGACAACGGTTGCTAGAAGAAAGGATAATGGATAATGGGGATAGCAATTAACCTCAGCTATGTCTTCAATTTTGCAAATACTCCCCATCTAGCATTCAGTTTTTAATTTTGTGGTGCTTTCACTATAACCAAATCTGTTGCTATTTTTCTTTGTGGTTTATGACTTTCATGTCTTATAAAAAGTCCTTCCCATCCCTAAATTATAAAGAGTGTCCTTGTATATTTCTTTCAAATGGTTTCTTTTTCTTTTTTCCTTTTTTAAAATGTACTTGATAGAGAGAGAGAGATCACAAGCAGGCAGAGTGGCAAGTGGAGGGAGAGAGGGGGAAGCAGGCTCCTCACTGAGCAGAGAGCCCGATGCAGGTCTCCATCCCAGGACCCCAGGATCATGACCCGAGTCGAAGGCAGACGCTTAACTGACTGAGCCAGTGGTTCCCTTTCTTTTTCTTTTTAAGTAAACTCTACACGCAATGTGGAGCTTGAACTCACAACCCTGAGGTCCAGAGTCTCAGGCTCCACCAACTGAACCAGCCAGGCACCCCTTTCTTTCATGTGTTTTATAGTTTAACTCTTTGTACCAAGATATTTAACCCATCTGGAATTCACTTTTATATATGGATTTAACTTAAGTATTTCTTTTCCATAGATAGCCACTTGTTCCAGCACTGTGTCCCTTCCTTGCTGTTTTTATCGTGTGCTAAATTCCTCTGTGGTGGGAGGTGGAGACCGATATCTTAGAAAGTAAAACTGAATGAGAGCGTGAGGGGGAGAAGGGGATCCAGGGTGACCACTTTTTCTGTTTGAGTGGTTTGGCAGAACTGTGAAGCAGGAGGAGGAGCAGGAATAGGGATGGGGAGCTTGGAGAGGGAGGAATTAGGGTTAGGTCAATCTAGGGCATGTTGACTTTGAGGAGTTCCTGGACATCAAGGACATATTTAATAGAGATATATGATAAACATTTTTATTACAACATTCACTATATGAAAAAGGGTTTTGATACTGCTTCTGGGCTATTTGTTATCTGTTAGCTTATTGATTTACTTGATCACTTTACAAATGTTTGTGAAGCATCTACTTTGTGTGAAGACAAGTCCTAGTCTTACTATAATACCTACTATTTTGTGGTATGTTTGTATTAGTGGTAATTCAAGCAATTCCAATTCAGCCCATTTTCCTTACTTACCATTGTTTTTTCTCTTGGTACTCATTTACCCTTCCAGATGAATTTTAGAATTATCTTTTCTAGTTTCAGTTAAAAAATTCTATTGGAATTTCAAACTCAAGTTGCATTGGATGTAGAGTAATTTTGAGGAAATTGATAGCCTTACCAAAGTATTCTTCCGTTGTGAGAAAATGACATGCATCTCTCTATTTACTCAAGTCTTCTAGTATGTCCCTCGTAAAATTTATTCCTATGTATTTCATAGCTGTAATTGCTGTTATGAATAAAATCATTTTTAAACATTTTAAAATTGGTTTTTCATGGTTAAAAAGAAAACTATTGATTTTTCTGTGTTTTTCTTTTAACTGGCCATTTTACTGAACTTGCTGATAAGATTTATAAGGCTTCAGTGGAATCTTTGACTTTTCTAAGTAGATAATAATATAATCTGCATGTAGAGATGATTTCGCTTTTTCCCAAAATCTATATCTCATTTCACTTTTTTCCCCCCAGATTAACTCTTTTGTTTTATCTGATTATGGCTTCTTTTTATTTACCTTTCTGTAGCTCTATTGAAGAACAATTGATAATACAGTAAACTATGCATATTTAGAATGCACTGTTTAAGTTTTCACATATGAGGACACCTGTGAAACCATCACTAAATCTCGATAATGAACATACCCATCACCCCCCCAAATTTCCCTTTGTCCCTTTTTGATCTATTACTCCTGCCCTTCCCCACCCCTTCCCCTCATCTCTAGGCAACCATTGATATGTTTATCTGTCACTACAGATTAATTAGTTGTATTTTCTAGAATCGGTATCTCTATGGAATCAAATGCTATAAATGTACTCTATTTTCTCTGCCTCCTTTGACTTAGCATAATCATTTTGGAATTTGCTGTTATTATGTGACTCAATTGTTCATTGCTTTTTATTGCTGGGTACTGTTCCTTTGTATGAACATGTTCTAATTTGTTTATTCATTCTCTTAAAAAAATAAAGCTCATCTACCTATTTATTCATTTATAATCTCTACACCCAACCTGGGGCTGGAACTCATGACACCTAGATCAAAAGTCACGTTAAAAAAAAAAAAAAGTCACGTTTTTCCAACTGAGACAGCCCAGTGCCCCTATTCATTCATTCATTCTTTCTTTCTTTATTTGCCAGAGAGAGAGATCACAAGTAGGCAGAGAGGCAGGCAGAGAGAGGTGGGGGAAAGCAGGCTCCCTGCTGAGCAGAGAGCCCAATGCGGGGCTCCATCCCAGGACCCTGAGATCATGACCAGAGCTGAAGGCAGAGGCTTAACCACTGAGCCACCCAGGTGCCCCTGTTCTTTTTTTTTTTTTTTTTAAGGTTTTATTTATTTATTTGACGGAGAGAAAGAGATAGCAAGAGAGGGAACACAAGCAGGGGGAGTGGGAGAGGGAGAAACAGGCTTCCTGCTGATCAGGGAGCTGGATGCGGGGCTCAGTCCCAGGACCCTGGGATCACGACCAGAGCCAAAGGCAGACGCTTAACAACTGAGCCACCCAGGCACCCCCACCCAGGGTTTGTTCTAATGCTTCTTGTTGGCAGTCGCCATCTGTCCAGAGATTCTGTCCATAACTCTCTGTCCCTGAGGTGTCAGTTTGTGGCCCCCATCTTGGTTCTTGTCTGTAACTTTCAGCTACTCCAGGGCTTGGAGGACCCTGTGGGCCACATTCTTGGAGCATCAACCGAAGAGGCTGGGTGCAATGCTGTTTCTCTGATGTCCCCCATAGATCTTGGTCATGGAGCCAACCTGGTGCAGCCCGAGAGATACAGGCACTGCTCTGTGGAACCAGTTCTCATCACAGAGAACAAGATCTATACACTCAGGCAGCTTGACCGAGTCCACCCATTTAGGAAACTTCAGCTTCCCACACTTTTTGAGGAAGGCTGCCACAGCTCTGATGACCTCCTGCAGATTCAGGTCTTTTACAGCAACTCCAGCCATGGAGGCCTCTGTGCCGCCAGCCCGGGGAAATTTCCTTCAACTGCCCACCCCACCTTCTTTTTCGAAATTGTTTTGGCTATCCTAAGTCCATTGCATTTCCATAAGAATTTTTTTTAAAAGATTTTATTTATTTATTTGACAGACAGAGATCACAAGTAGGCAGAGAAGCAGGCAGAGAGAGAGAGAGGAGGAACCAGGCTCCCCGCAGAGCAGAAAGCCCGACACGGGGCTCAGTCCCAGGACCCCGGGATCATGACCCAAGCCAAAGCCAGAGGCTTTAACCCACTGAGCCACCAAGATGCCCCTCCATAAGAATTTTAGAATCAACTTTTCAATTTCTACAACAAAAGGCTGCTACGAATTTGACTGGGATTGTGTTGAATTTATACATCAGTTTGGGGAGAACTGACATCTTGACAGTATGAGTCTTCTGATCCATGAGCATAGTATACCTCCTCATCTACTGAGGTCTCTGAGCAAAGTTTTGTAGTTTCTAGTGTGTAGGTCTTGAATATTCTTTACCAGTCTTTTCCCTAAGTACTTAATATTTTTTGATGTTATTGTACATGGTATTATTTTTTAAATTTCAATTTCCAGTTGTTCATTGCTAGTATATAGAAATACAATTGATTTTATATGTTGACTTTATACTTACAATCTTGCTATACACACATATTAGTTCTAATAGCTATGTTTTAGATAACACCAGATTTTCCACTTAGAAATCTGTGCCATCTTGGATAGTTTTACTTCTTCCTTTCAATTCTGGATGCCCTTGGGCCCTTGTCTTAGAACACTAGTTAGAGCCTCAGCACAATATTGAATAAGGATGATGAGAGTGATATCCTTGCCTTGTTCCTGACATTAGCAGGAAATCTATGGTTCTTTTATGGAAGATTCACACTTTTAGTGAGTTCCTTTATGGGATCATGCATTCCTCTTCTCTGTTTGGTTTTGCCATTAGTATAATCTAATCTGCTTTAAAACTTCAGTGTATTTTTTTCTCTGTCACTTTAAAGGGATTTTTGAGGATGGAGTGATAAACATTTGTGCTAAGCTAGCCTTCTTTCTTTTTTTTTTTAAGATTTTATTTATTTATTTGAGAGCAAGAGAGCAGAGCAAGAGAAAGCATGGGGGGAGAGGCAAAAGGAGAGGGAGTAGCAGGCTTGATGAGGGGTTTGATGATGTGGGGCTGGGTGTGGGGCTGGATCCCAGGATGCTGAGATCATGACCTGAGCCAAAGATGGACACTTAACCCACGGAGAGCCACCCAGGTGCCCCAGCCCTCTGCATCTTCACTCAGCAAAGTTCTGCTCCCCTTTCAAGGCCCAGCTCAAGTATCAGTCACATCTCCCCTAAAGCTTTCCCAGACCCCTTTCCCTGCAGGACTAATTGCTCCCTCCTCAGTGCTCCATCCCCAGCCTCACAGGGCAGCAGGATCCTTTCCACAGATCGCACAGCTGTTCTGCTTCTGCTCCTCTGGGAAGAAGGCAGATTCGGCTAGTCTTTTGTCCCACCCTGTTCAGGCAGCTGGACAGGTGCCCAGTGCCCTTCAGGGTCCCTGTGCGTGTTTGCAGCCTCTGTTTGGGCTCCAGACCCCAGAGGTAGCAGGCGTACCCCTCATCCAGCACGGAGATTCTGGCTCTGCCCCACTTGGCTGTATGCAAAGCGATAGTACAGATGGGGATGTCGAAAATATCTGTGACATATTCCAAACTGGCCTACTTTCCTATCACGAGAGAGTCTGGGACTGAGACAGGCGAGGACACGTGAGAGGGGAGTTTGGGACCTGTTCCCACCTCTGTCTTCCTCTCTCGCTGCATTGTTGTTGTTGTTGTTGGACAGGAGAGGGATTTGCAGCCTGGCCCAGCAGTCCCCACCCTGATCTGCTGCTGCACGGTTGGGGTTGGTGGGGAAGGGGGCAGGGAGGAGTGAGGGTGTAAAGGGCCTGGAGAAGTTGGTGCAGGAACCGAGGTTGGAGACCTGGGACCTATCTTGGGAAGCTTCCAGCCCCAGAAGGCAGTGGAGGCCATATCATTGGACTTGGGGGCTTGGGTTCAAGTTCTGGTACAGCTGTGAAGCCTTGAGCAAGTGTCTTAACCTCTCTGGGCTTTGGTTGTCTCATCAGCAAAGCTTGCTTGCCCACCACGGGATTGCTGTGAAGACTGTCAAGCTCTGGGCCCTGCGGTACTAATCCAGTTCCCATGCTCTTCACCTTGGCCAGACTGTGCCCTTGCACAACAGCTTAAATGATCCCCTGCTCCAGCCCTCTCCCTCCCAGCAGACCTGGCTGGGCCACCACCCCCTTCATCCTGGCACAAGACTCTCTTGAGGAAGGAGTCACTGCAGTTCTTGCTGGTGTCCGGGCCTCAGCACCCCTCCTGCACTGGCGGAAAGTTTACCCTGGGAGCTGATCTCAGTCTCTCTTGCAGACCTAGAGTCCCTTCAGTGTTCCAGCTTAGCTGCTCCTTCACCCAGAAAGTGATCGTTACCTAGTTTCTCCCTTTTCAGGCTAGACACGATCTTCTTCCCTCTGCTTCTCAAGGTGCACAGGACCCTTGGGATATTTCCTAACTCTGATGAAGCTGGATTTCTTTCTGCTTTCAGGTCCTTGTCCAACTTGGGGTTCTATGGGTGTGTGTATGGGTGGGTGTGTGTGGGGGGGGGAGTAGCTGCCTCAGTTTCCCCAGCAGGCACACAACTAGAGAAGTAAGTGGCCAAATTGGGAAAGATGGGTTGCTATGGATCCATACATCAGGGCCAAAGAAGAAATAATGGTTCGTATCTGAAATTCTTATTATACCCCTTCCCTTTATCTAGCTATTCCACTTCTAGGAATTTATTCTACAGATAAGCTTGCACTGTGTGAACTGAAGTCATTACCAGGATATCTTTTGCCCTAGACATGGCCTAAATAGCTATCCACAGGACACCTTTCTTTTATTTTATTTTATTTTTTTTAAAGACTTTATTTTTAAATAATCTCTGCACCCAACATGGGGCTTGAACATATAGCCCCGAGGTCAAGAGTGCACGTTCTACCGACAGAGCCAGCCAGGCGCCCCAACAGGGTAGCTTTATATGTGCTGGTGTAGAACAATGTCCAGTTTATAATTGTTGAGTGTGTATCCTAGGCTGCTGTTTGGGTAAGAGAACACAGAGGAGATACTTGTGAGCACATGGGCAAAAGTCCCAAAAGGCCAAAGAAACTGGGGATGGTGTTTGCTTCTGGTGCTGGACCCCAGGGACCCGGGGCGAAGGCAGTGGTGGGGAAACTGACTTTCCACTGTACTTCCCTTTTGCCCCTTTTGAATTTTGTATCACTTGAAAATAGGATTTCCTATTCAAAAAATAAGTCAAGGGACACCTGGCTGGCTCAGTTGGTTAAGCAACTGCCTTCGGCTCGGGTCATGATCCCAGAGTCCCGGATCGAGTCCTGCATCAGGCTCCCAGCTCCACAGGGAGTCGGCTTCTCCCTCTGACTTTCTCCTCTCTCATGCTCTCTCTCTCTGTCTCTCAAATAAATAAATAAAATAAATAAAATCTTTAAAAACAAACAAAAAATAAGTCAAATTAACTTTTTTCTAGTCCTGGAAATCTTGGAGGTCACTGATTTTTGGTCCCCGTCATATACCAGTGGTTATTGCTGTGGGCCGACCCCAGCGGGGAGGAGGGTGAAGCCAGGGGTGGGGCAGGGAGTGGGGCAGGGAGTGGGGCAGGGAGTGGATGGAGGCCCGGGTCCTATCTTGGGAAGGAGCTCAGGGCTCAGAAGGCCGCTCATGCAACAAGTGGACAGCCGAGAGCAGCCACAGGAGAGACCCGGGAGAATCAGGACAACAGACTTCCCAGAATCCACACAGCATGGACACTCTGGAAGGTGGAGAAGACAGAGAGGACCAGGGGGACCAGAGCTCTGCCCTGTGAGGGGGAGACGGATAGCCACAAATAAAGCTAAGTGGGTGTTAGGAAAGCCCAGGGGAGAGGGAATTGCAGCTAGACTGTTTACAGGTGCAGAGGGCGGTGGGGGGGGGTAGAGTTTGGGAAGACTTTATTTATTTATTTATTTATTTATTTATTTATGTTTGCTCCTCCCTGCCCACCCTGGGAAGGCTTTATATTGAGGAAACGGGATTTGAGCAACGCCTGGAATTGGGAGTCAGGTGTCAACAGGGGCAGAAGGAAAGAATATCCCTATGGTGGGACAACCGTATGGGCAAAGGCGGAAGTGTAAAGGGGAGATACAGGGCACGCATGCACACAAGCAGGTGTGTGTGTGTGTGTGTGTGTGTGTGTGTAGTGTGTGATACTGCAGGAGGTAGCCAGAGATAAGGCAGGAAAGATTTCGCGGACAGATCATGGAGGGCCTTGAATGCCAGGCTAAGAAATGTATTGAAATTCTCAGGCACAAGAATGAATGGGAAGTGAATGGATGCTTAGGGGCGTAGCTTCTCAAACTCTTCGGGTGAGACACATTTTTACTGTTGTTGTTAAATTTCCAATTGACTGTGAACCTACTTTTTTTTTTTTTTTTTTTTTATTTGACAGAGAGAAATCACAACTAGGCAGAGAGGCAGGCAGAGAGAGAGGAGGAAGCAGGCTCCCCGCGGAGCAGAGAGCCCGACGTGGGGCTCGATCCCAGGACCCCAGGATCATGACCCGAGCCGAAGGCAGAGGCTTTAACCCACTGAGCCGTGCTTGGACGCTGTGGCAATGTGACATCCCCGGAAAGGTTGCCTAGCGCTTCCTCTCTATTTCTGTACTCATCTCGTGAACCAGTGGCCACACTTGTGTGGGGACCATGCTGTGAGTAGCCCTGCCCCAGAGTCCTTGGAGGGGCTGTAGAGGCAGGGAGGGCCACAGGTTTTGTTTTTTGGTTTTGTTGTTGTTTTGTTTTGTTTTGTGGCGGGCATGGATGCTCATTTATCTAGGGAGAGGATGCAGAACATTTGTCAGGACCCTCAAAGGGGCGCCTCGGCCCCAACCCAGCTATCCTGTGCTTGCTGCCTGTTAGGGAAGTGAGAAGGGGAAGGGGAGCTTCTCTTGGGGTGCAAGCCAGGCAGGGGGGAGGCTTCAGGGATGCAGCGTGGGGTCAGAAAACAGCATCCTGGGGGGCCCCACAAGCATTTTCTGAGTCTTTCAAGCAGATGCCTGGGGCCCCACAGCCCCAGAAAGGCTGTGACCCCTGTGGGCTCACACAGGTAGGCTCTGCAGTTGGATGGATTTCTTGAACTCCCTAGAAAACACCTGCTTTCATGACTACTTTTTCTTTTTTGGCGTGAGATTCATGTGACATAAAATTAAACAACTCGGTAGCATTTCGGCACTCCCCATGTTGTGCAAACTCCCACCTCCACTAAGCGCCCAAGCATGTCGTCACCCCGGAAGGAAATCTCATACTCCTTAAGGGGTTGCTCTCCATTTTCTTCCTCCTCCTTCGAGGCAGATCTCGACAGATTTGCCTCTTCTGAATATGTCGCATACGCAGAATTGTACAGCGTGTGACCTTCTGTGTCTGGCTTCTTTCACTTAGCACGTGTTTCAAGGTTCATCCGAGTTGGAGCGAGTATTAGTATTTGGGTCCTTTCTAGGGACAGATCATATTGCGTTATAAGCATAGTTAGTTCACGTTCATCTGCTGAAGGACATTTAGGCTGTTGGGTCACGTGCTATTTCCGTGTTTAGCTTTTTGAGGCATTCCCAAACTGTCTTCCAAAGTTGCTGAGCCATTTTTCATTCCCACCAGCAAAGTGTGAGAGGGTTCCACCTGCTTTCTTTATTCAACAGGTGATTGTTGTCCCCTGGGAAGGCAAGGCAATGGTTACCAGGAACTAGCATGGGGAAAATAGGTCAGGATGATCCCTGCTCTTTTGCCCTACCGCCCACCATAGGCTTCTAGGCTAGTTGGCAGGACTGGGAGGCTGCTGGCTGGTATGTGGGCGTGGGAGGTTGCCTTTCCCTTTTTCACCAAGGCATGTAGGTCAGGTGGTGAAATCTAAAACCTTAAAGCCAAGGTAGGTGTGTTCTTTCAGGAGTTGGGCTTGTGGTCCACTTGGACCCTGTGGCTCCCTGAGGGGAAGCCCTAGTTAATGAGGGAGACTCGGCACTCCCAGTCTGATGGAGGAGGTAGGACCCTTGCCTGCCATCTGACAGGAAGACAGAGACTTGGGCTCAGAAAACTGCCCATCAGAGGGACACCTAGGCTTCTCGCTGAAAGTCCCTCAGCCCGGGGTCCCTCTCTGCTGGAAACACCAGGAAGAATTTCTCTGGCTGGAGGTGGCTAGAGTCAGGAGCCCAGAGAAACCCCCATCCCACATTCTCTCTCCATTCTTCAGAAAGTGGGTTTGATGTGCTAATGAGAGCATCAATTATGGAGCATCATTAGCATTCATTACAATAAGAAGCTGGAGAGGGAGGACCGCAGGGAATAAGGGACAGTCCTTTGAAACTTACTGCTATTCACTCCTCTTCTGTAGGGTGGGAGGGGGAATGGGAGGGCCAGGAATGCAAGAGGAGACCTGGAAGGGGCTCTGGGACGCTAGTCTATGGTCCCAAGGCTGCAAGCTTGGGGCAGAGCTAAGACCCTCCTCCTCCTCACCTCCCCCACCCCTGCCTGTTTCTACTCCAAATACCAGGTCACCACCCCTGATCATTCTCTCTCAGGAATGGGGCCATAGCACAGTCCCCTCACTGCCTGCGGGCCACTCTTGTTGGAGGGTGGATGGTCCAAGGGGCTCATGAAACGCAGGGGACTGGCAGGGGGCTTTCTGGAGGATATGGGGGGGAAGGGTTTCCCACCATGGCAGAGTGAGCAGTTCAGCATATCCCAGCCATCATTTCCACATCATCCTTTTCCCTGTGCCTTTCCCTAGAGGCCCCAGTGCCTCTCTCTGCCCACCCCTGGTCCCATGTCCCTCTTCCTGCCCAGATGTTTGTCCAGGTGTGCTCCCTGTTCTCACTGTAACTTGGGGAAGGAGTGGCCGAGAATTCTCACCTCTAGCGTGCTCCCCCATAACCTCCCTCCCACAGGTTCCCAGGAACAGGCCAGGGAGGGGGCAGGGACAGTGTGTGAGAAACTCCCTTAAACTTGGCCATAGTGGATCCCTCATATGGGCCAGCTGCCCCCTCCTGACCAAGATCAATGCCCAGAAACACCGGCTGGGAGGAGGGCCAGAGGGAAGTTACCTGTTGAGGACTGCGAGTGGGGGTGGGGTGGCACCTGAGGCATCTCAGGTGGAGGCAGCTGGCACATGGGTTGTGCCCGGGCACCAAGCCAGCTTCCAGGAGCAATTCTCTCGTCTCTGGGCTGAGAAATACTACCTGAGTTGCTCTGCCGCTGATCAGTGGCAATGGCTTCCCAGCCTTTTCCCTACCCCAGGAGACTCTGCTTCGGAGATGTGATGGGGGCCGGGAACCGATCTTTCCTGGGGGGCCAGTCCAGAGGATCTCGGCCCCGGGGGGGGGGGTGAGGGTCAATGCCATCTACCCATCCTCTGTCTCACTGTGCAGTCTCAGGGCCTTTGTTTTGGTTCTGAAGCTGAATCTCCTCTCACCCCTCTATGGGACCCAGCTGTCCTGGGTTGTGTGGGTGTGGATGAAGTAGTTCAGGGGGATAGGGGGTCAAATGAAATCAAGGCTAAGCAGACGATGAGAAATGTCAAGGGTCAGGGAGCCTGGGTGGCTCAGTGGGTTAAGCCCTTGCCTTTGGCTCAGGTCGTGATCTCAGGGTCCTGGGATGGAGCCCCACATCGAGCTCAGCAGGGAGCCTGATTCCTCCTCTTTTTATCCTGCCCCTGCCTGCCTCTCTGCCTATCAAATAAATAAATAAAATCTAAAAAAAAAAAAAAAGAAATGTTAAGGGTTCCTCTTCAAGAAGTGAGCTCCTGTGTGCCTGGAGCTCCTTAGCTCAGTGGCTAAGCATCCGCCTTGGGCAGACGTCAGGATGGAGCCCTCCTGATGCAGGAGGTCACGTCAGGGTGGGGAAAGATGGGTGCACTGTCCTGCTGACACCTTTGGAACTCTTCCCAGTTTCTGGGGGCTGATTCACAGAGCCTCTCCATCCAGTCTCCAAACCAGTGACTTCTTGGCATTTATCCTAAGGGCAGAAAAATCTCCATGGGACTGGGCAAGCATCTTTCCTGTCATCATCCAGGGCTAATGTCCAGTTCCTTAACCTTGACATAACTGAACGTTCCTGAGCCCAGCTCTCTTCCATCCACCGAGGCTGGCCCCGGCTTCTGGCAATGCACACAGGAGGTGCTGCTGGTGATGGGAAAGATGCTGAGAGCTTTGAAGTCAGGCAGATCTGGGTTTGAATTTCAGCTGTGCTACTCTTAGAGTGGGCACACGTGGCTATTCCTGTCTGAGCCTCAACTCTTTATCTCTGAAATGGGGCCGAAGATACCCATTCTGCAGGATTGTCGAGAGGGTTAAATGAGAGAATATGAGTAAAGCACTTGCCGATTCCCTTCTCCTTAGCTGTGCACAAAGTGGGGCAGGGAAGAGACCTCGTCTTAGGGGAAACCTGAAGGGAGAGGAAGGGATGGAGTCTGTGTAGTTGAGTCAGACTTCTGAATGGAGGTGCAGAAGCTTGAGTCCCCAGCCTGGAGGCTCTGAGAAACGTGGGAGGTGGTGTCCGAGCAGTTGGGGGAAAGCCACCCCTCCCTACACCGCCCCCTCCCCTACACAGGGCCTGCTGCCTCCCATGCCCATCCTGGGCAGACAGCCAGGCAGGGAGCTGGAAGAGTGCCCGCGGTGTGCTGAGGCCAAAAGATGGGCACTGTCCAGTTGGCAGAGGGAGAGCAGCTGGCCGGGAATGGGAGAAGTCAGGGTGCCGACTGCTGGGGTCGTGTGCCCAGACGGTGTGTCTGAGACACGGCTCTTGGCTGCCCTCCGGAGCTAGCCCTGCTGGAGCTGAGAAGGGCCCCCTCCCTGTCCGGCCCTGGCCCTGCCGGCTAAGCTACTGCACCTGGAGATTAATCTCGAGGGGCATCTGGGACTTGCCCCTAGCCAGGCATGTGGCTGGTCCAGGGGCCGGCCTGGGAGTGGGCAGGAAAATGGGAGAGCCTAGATTAAGCTTGTAACCTGGGTAGATCAGGAAGTGGGGAAACCGGTTTGTCATTTGGGCCACTTGGGGTGGGGTCTTCTCTCCTGCCTTGCTGCCTGCCTGGCGCCCTAAATTGAAGAAAGTCCCTGTGCCCCTTTCTTGCTCCATCTAAAGTGGCTTTGGGAAGGTAAAGAAAAGGGGCAGGGGACTCAGTCCACTTTCTCCTCTCCAAGAGCAGTTTCCCAAGGACAGAGAGCGGGAGGGAGAGAGGAAGCAAGCAACCGGCTCCGGAGGGCAGGTCAGGGTCAGTGCCGGTCAGAGCCGGAGGTCTGCTGAGCCAACAGGTAGGCCAAGGTGGGACAGGGAGGGGTGGGAATAAAGCGGGGGCGGGGGCAGAGCTAGCGCTCCGCATGCTGCCTTGGAGGTGGCCGTGGCAGAGCGGCAGAGCCGAGCGAGGTGTGAGAAGGAGCTGGAGCGCGCTCCTTCGGGGTGCTGCTTGAGGGAGGAGCCGGCTCCCCTCAATCCTAGCACTGGCCTCTGCAGTTCCAGCAGACGCCTGCAGGAGGGGCCGCAACCGGAGCTGGGGGCAAGGACACAGCCCAGCAGGGGGCGCCGGGGGACCGGATCCCTGAGGCTGAGCGGAGTCTAAGGAGGGGGGAGGGCGACCCCGGCAGAGGCCGAGGAGGGTCCAGCCTCTCCCTGCATAGGGCGGCTGTGGCCTCCGGAGGTCACCTTGGCTGAAAAGTGGTCACCCGGTCCCGCAGCTCCGCTTGCCTCCCTGCCCTGTTACTCCCCGAATGCCTCCTAATCCCCTGGAGATCCAGGGCTCGGAGACCGAGAAGTCCCCCACCCTCGAGGTGCACCCCTCTCCTCCGAGGCTGGTCCCGGACCTGAGGCATTTGTCTCGGTGGTGATGGTGCGAGGATGGCTTGGGGTGGGAGAAGCAGGTGGAGTGGAGGGGAGCGTGAGCGCGCCCCGCACCCCTGGCCCGGCCACGCGCCGCGGGATCCCGCCGTGCAGCTGGAGGGCGCGAGGCGCAGCCCCCTCCTCTCCTCGGCTCCTCGCCACCACCGGCGGCCCTTTGTACGTTCCGGCCACACGCGGGTACCCGCGCCGCGCGCGCTCCCGCCCGCAGTGACACACCCGCGCCGGCCCGCGCGCGCGCCCCCCCGCACACATACACACACACATACACACACATAGACACACACACTCGCTCTCGCACACTCGGTGACACGCCCGCGCGCGCGCGCACCCACACGCCCGGCCGCCGGCGCCCTCCCAGCTGGTCCACCCCGGCGGGGCCCGCGCCCCCGGCCCGCCCGCCTGGCACCGCGCCCCGGGGCTGGGGCCGAGCGAGGAGTCCGCGAGGCGGCGAGAGGGCGAGCGCCAGGCAGGCCGGCCCGGGGCCCCCGCCCCCCGCGCCCCCGCCCGATGGGGAACGCTCCGTCCCAAGGCATGTCCCTGTCTCTCTCCTCCCTAATGTGCCTCCATGCTTAAGTGGAAGGTATTTCTGTTTTCTTTGTGTGTTTTCCCCTCGGCCGGGGGCGGGGGCGGCGGCCGGACCGGGGAGGCGGCGGCCGGTGGGGCTAGGGATGCTCGGGGCGCAGGTGGCGGGGGTGGGGGGCAGGGGACCGCGGTGTGCTGGCTTGGAAGAAGGACCCGAGCGACAGGAGTCCTGGGACCAGAGGGGGACAGGAATTGGCGAGGCTGGAGACCAAGCGGGGAGGGCCTCGTGATGCCCGGGGGAGAGGGCCCGAGGGGTGAAAATGTAAAGGGGTACGTTTGGAAGAAGGAGGGGTGGGGAGAAGAAGAAGGGGGATGGATAGTGAGAGGAGTGGGGGGAGGGGAGTGGTCCATCCGTGGTGGTGGAATAGGAGGATGCAGGGGGTGGGGGGTGGGGAGGCGAAGGGGTTGGAGAAGTGGGTGGCGGGGAGCCTCAAAGGCCTCTCTTTCCCCCAGGTCCCAGAATGGGGTGAACGCGGTTGGACGGTGGTGGTAGGTGCTTTGCGCCAGCCCCCCAGGGAAGGAAGGGGATGAGTGCATTCTGGGGTTAGCTGTGTTGCCAGGATACGAGCCTGTATTTCCCCCCCCCCCCGCCCCCCTCACCTCGAGGCCCTAGCCCTGGAGACCTCGAGCCTAGGCAGCACTTGCAGAAACAGGGGACCAGCTCCCCGCTCAGCTGGCGGGTAGGGAGGGGCCATAAGGGGGAGGGGCTGGGGGAGGGGCTATTTGATCTTAAGCCCTCCCCCTGCGGAGGCCAGAGGGCAGGGGAGGGCGCCCCCAGCTGGGGAGAGCATCCTGGGTGAGTGAGGAGGTAGGGACTGCCAGAGGCTGAGGGGCAGAGGGCGGGGCTGGGGAGGGGACGCGCCATAGCCCCCCCTCCCCTCCCACGCACCCCCCTGCTACGTCAGAAGCTCCCGGGCCAGCTCCGAGTCCTGTCGGTGGGGGCAGCAGGATGCTGGTGGAAGCAGAGGGGGCCGGCCGGGTGCCTCCGCAGCTCGGCTGGCAGGGCCCCGCGGGGCGTGTGCGGCTGCTAGTGCTAGCCCCCCCGCCCCACCCCTCCCCATGCAGCCCTGGCAGTGCCTGCGGCGCTTTGCCCTGGCCTGGTGGGAGAGGACCGCTGAGGGCAGCGCCCGATCTCCTAGGGAGGAGGCTGGATCGAGGGACCCCGGGGGCCGAGGGGAGCCAGGTGAGCAGGAGCAAGGGTTTTGCAAGGAGGAGGTCCCGGACTGTTTTTCCCTCTCTCCAAATACTATGGAAGCAGGAGGTCCTGAAGCCCCCAACTTTAAGGGAAGTGTTTTCCTCCCCCTCGGTGGCGCTGGCGGAGGGCTCCTGGCTGAAGACTTCTCAGGATATGTCGGAGCTACTGTTGTTTTGGGGGAAGGGGAAACAGATGAGGACATGGTGGGGGTGCATAGCTGACCAGACTTTGGACTTGTAGGTCCAAACGTTCCTTGGTGTGGGGTTTGAGCACTTTGTGGGGCTGGAGGTTGGATACCTTCTTCTCGACTCTGGGTATCTTGGTCTGGGTGACCTTGAGCCAACTGCTTTGCTGTCTAACTTCATGCCTCAGTTTCTCTCATTCCCTTCCCTTTCCCTCTTGCTGGTTTTCAAGAATTGATGCTGCATTTGATGGAGATTGTCACTATGAAAATGTGAAGCTCTGTCATTCTTGGTGGCAGCTGTCGCGGTGGTGTCTCGTGCGGTTGTGTGTGTATGTGGGGGACAGTTTGGGTTTCTGCAGGAGGGCTTTTGCTAGTTCTTGCTGGTGTTGGGGCCACTGTGAGCAAGTGTCAGGGCCTGGCATTCACACCGGAAGGAGGGCTCCAGGCGAGCCAAGTGTTGTGGGGCAGAGACTTAGCTGGTGGCCTCGTGTAGAAGCAAGGCTTGGGGGTGAAGGCTTGGGGTGTAAGGGGAGGGGGTCACAAGAATAAGTTCCCTCCCACCCTCCACCCAGATTGCCTGGCACCCAGGCACCATTGGCAGCAAGTGCAAAGGCTTTGCCCTGGCTTCTTGCCACCGTGCCTTGGGGACAAGAGGGTCTTTGTCCAGTGCCCCCCCCCACCGGCCACCCCGTTCCTTTCTGCCCTTACCATGATAGCAGATTCTCTGTGATGACCCTAAGGGCTGGGATGGAGATGTGGGTCCCCTGTGTGCTCTGGGGATCTGGAAGAAGCAACTGTGGTCCTCAGGGGCTGAGTGGAGAGGGGGAACTGGGGGAACTCTCTTAGGGGAAGGATCCCTGGGAATGAGCCATCAGGACACCTGCCCCCACCCCAGGCCTTCTGCTTGCTCCTTGTCTAATGTCGACTGGAGGTGGGTGGGTGGGTGGGTGGGTAAGTCTGGGGTCTTTGTGGCCTGATTCCAGCTGAGCTCCAGGTTTCTTAAAGATGTACAGGGTACAGCGTTGTGTGCTGGGATACAGAGCCTCAGACGCTCTCTCTTTCTCTCTCTCTTCCCAGGGACCCACCCTGAAAAAGGGTTTAATTAGAACCATTGATTCCTTCTTTGGCTGCGGGCATTGATCTCAACAGTGTGGTCAGACCTGGGGGGTGGGGGTGGCATGGTTTCTGTCTGCACAGTGCCAACCTTGGCTTTCTCTGACCCAAGCTTAGGAGGGAGGGGGCTGGGCTCTTTAAAGTACCAGGTTTGTTTAAGCCCCACCCCCACTCCAGGTCAGGTCTTAGGGAAAGAAGGGAGCTGGGGTTGAGGATCTGGATGGAGGGAGGGGGGTTTGGGGTTCAGGATCATACTGAATGGTGGGCCTGGGGCTCTGGAATGGAGGGGAAGCTGTGCTTGGGTGGGGTCCTGCAAGGGGGAGTCAGGAGGCAGCAGAGGGGGCCGGTGTGGGGGGTGCAGGCAGAGAGTTCAGGGGAAAGACCTAGGGCTTGCCATAAAAGCTTCTCTTTCGAGGAATCCCGAGCACTTATCTCCTCTAGCCCTGGCAAGGAGATCCAGTTTCTTCTTTCGCTTGTGTCCTCAAGGCCCAGAGAGGGACAGAGATTGCCTCAGAGGCCCAGCAGGCCTGGGTGTGGCTTTGGAGCCTGGTTGCCTGAGCCAGTGGCCCCTGCCTAGGCACAGAGAGCTGAGGGTGAGGCTCCTGGCAGTCTCGAGTCTGGTCTCTGGGCTTGGTGGGAGGTGGGGGGCAGCTTGTGCCCCCCAAACCCTGACTGCCTGTCGTGGGTGGGCTGGTGCAGGTGCAGGCTTCAATGAGGCACTCAGATGCTCTTTGAAGAATCCCTTGTTGGCTTCCTAGGGCCCATTCGAGCAAAGATAATAAAAATCTGGCCGTCAGCGGGTTTGAGGGCTGCACTCGCTTCCCCTTCTTTCATTCCCAGCTCTGAAAAGCAGAGATGAAGGCTTTGGATTTGGCTGCTGCCCCAAGGGAGAGAGGGAGGGAGGGAGGCAGAGGAGGATGGACTGATTGCCTGGCAGCCCAGGAGTTGCTGGGGAGGTGGGCAGAGGGAAAGGGGCTTGGTCCCCAACTCCTGCCAGACAGTCCCGAGGCCTCGGTGGGGCTCCTATGCCCCATACCCAGGCTCCGGCTTTGCTTCAGTCCCAGAGGCCTGCAGTCCTGTCTCTCTGCTCTGCTGCTCCCACTTTCCCCCTCCCCCTCTCATCTCCCCCCACCCTGCCCCTGTGTCTCCCCCACTTCTTCCTCCGGCCTCCCCTCTCCCTGCCCCTTGGTTTCTCCTGCCCTGCACTTTATTTTCTCTCTCTGTCCCCACACCTTGTCTCCCCTTTTCTCACTCTGTCTGCCCTCCTCCCATCTGTCTGTCTTCCTCCCCCCAGCATTGGTCCTGCTTTCTAGGACTGTCTGGAAGGTTAGAGAAGCCAAGTTAGGGGGTGGAGGGCAGCCTCAGCCACTGAAGGGATGGGGCCAGGTTGACTATTATGGTCTGTCAGGTGCCATAGTTATCAGAGTCCAAGCGGAAGGGGGTTGCTGAGCCCTTGGAGGGGTGTGTGTGTGTGTGTAGCAAGGAAACCATCCCCCTCCCCGCACCACAGCGGGCACCTTGCCCTGACATTGGGCTTCAGACACTCCAGTTCTCCTGCCGCCTTCTGCTGCTTGGCTGCCGGAAACCAGCGCCTCTGGCCTTGGCCCCCCCGCCCCTCTGGTCACCCACAGTCCCAGGCATCGCTGTTGCCCTGTCCACGCTCTTCCCCTCACGCCCCAGCAGTTTCCAGGCTCAGAGGTGGGAAGGGAGGGGTCCTAGCCCCAATCCTCACCCCTGGGCTCTGGGAGGCCTTCCTGGAGCCCCATCCAAGCCCTGTGCCCTCTTGCCATCTTGTCGACCTCCCACATAAAAGACAGGACTGTCGTGGAAAGAGCACTAGACTCTGAGTAAAGGGAGCTCATTCCCACTCTTCCTCAGCACCCAAATGTCTGAGTGACCTTGAACAAGTCCCTGCCTGATGTGGGCCTCTTTCCTCACCTGTGAAATGAGGGGGTGTGGGCTGGATCATCTCCAAGGTCTCTTCTGACATTCCGTGGATGTTGTGTCTCTCTTCTGGGTGATTTGCATATGCTTTGCATATATTAATGGTGCCTGCTTGAAGGGGGAAGGTGCCACCCACAAGGACCAGAGTCCCACCCACCATTCCGACTTCCCTTGCCCATTGGCCCAAGCTTTCACTGCTGGAATCTCTTAGGGGGTGGAAGCTGAGGCCTGAGCAATCCTAGGGAGGTGGGTCTGGCCCCTGGGTTCCAGACATGCCAGAGGCAGGATGGGGGGTAGCCGCAATGGAGGGGATCCCTACACTCATCACCCCTGCTACGGAAGGCTCAAACAGGGAAGCCAAGTACTGTATGAATTTACTGAAGTTGCCTGTGGCTACCATGGGGTGTATGAAACCTGGCGGAGGTTGGCTTAGGGGTTTCCCTCCTCCATTCCCAGGGCCTGAGCACCCTCTAGATGCCAAGGAGCTTAGCAAGGTGTAAGAGTCCCTCCTCGGGTGTCAGCTCCCCACCCCTCACAGCCCAGGGCAGATCAGGGTGTCTTGCAGCCCTGCCCATTTCTGCTCAGGCCCCTGGGCTTGTAGGTTGCAATTTGGACCTGAGAGCTGGTCACAGAAAGGACTAGTTCTTTGCATCTCTGGGCCCTGCTTAGTTGACACACTGGAGGTGAAGCCCCATGCTCCCTACAAGGGTCACAGACATCATCAGGGAGAGAGAATCTGCTGCCTCCGGTTCTGTCCCCACCTCCTCTCCTACCTCCTGGCCTGAGCTCTGTCTGGCATGGGCCAGTGTCATGGATCCCAGCCCCCACTCCTGCCTCTGTTGCTTTGGCCCTTATAATGCCCATCACATGGGGCAAGGCCGGGGTAAAGGTTGGCAGCCTGGAGAAGATAATGTGGGGCCACTGAGTCATGGCGAGAATATCTGAAGACAGAAGCAGGGATGGCCTCGGCTACCGGGGAGTACCGGGCCAGCAGAAATGGAGCAAGAGGGATCAAGTTTAGATTTAGTCTTAGAAAGGGACTGTCCCAGGGGGCAGATTTGTTTGTGACCATAGGATTGCCATGAGGATTAAATGTAATCATAGAAGAAAATGTCCAGTACAAGGCTTGATACACAGTAAACACCCAATAACTGGTGTGGCAGAGAGAACAGAAGTCTCTGAAACCAGAAAAGACCCTCCCCTAACCTTGAGACTTAGGATTTTGCAGGGGATGAGAAACTGCAGGGACAATTCCCAGAAGAGCTGCTTCTCCCACACTCAGGCTGCTGCTCCCCCAGTGTGCTCCTCGTGCCTCACGCACGCACTGGGCTCAGGGCCCAGCCACCCGAGGACACCCTGCCCTCATCCGCTCTGTTGCGGGTGGGCAGACAGAAGGGCTTGGGGTGGGGGGAGAAAATATTCTTCTCCCCTCCCCCCTATCCTTGCCCAGGACAGCTTGAAAGGAAACAGACCCACGCTGTAGTAGGAGGAATAGAGGTTAGATAGGAAAGAAAGCTTCCCAGGGTGTGTGTGTTGTGGGTGGGGGGACACTCCAAGGTGGGGAGCTTTAGTGGTCTTTGACCTCAATGACACGTATGTGAACATGAGTAAGCCGGTGTTGTACTTAAGGGCAGGGGACCTGTTGGCATGACCTTTGCAATGACCTTTGGGCCATCCTGAGGCGCCTGGTAAATGCACTTTAACTCTTGTAGCTGTTATGGCTGGCTGAGTACAGAGTACAGGGGTGCATGAGAGAGAGGGGTCCAGTCCTGCTGGGGAGAAAAAGGGGACCAGGTAGTCACTCTTCGATCCTCCAGGGCAAAGAGATGAAGGGCAGTGGGAAAAGCAAGCATGGGACCAGGATCAGGTGGCTTGCCTTCCCTACTGCTGTGTGACCTTGGACAAGTTAGTTGCCGGCTCTGGTCTTCAGTGTGCTTGGTATGAAAAGAGAGGGTGGAACTGGAGAATCTCTAAGGTCTCTTCCAGCTGTCACAAGCTCTACCTCCTTCCTCTCCCCTGAGATAAAACATGCCTTGCCACAAAGAGGATGGGAAGAATATTTCCAAGCTCCAGCTAAACCTGGATAAATGGAGAACTGGCCCAAGAGAATATTGGCACATGCGTGCGAGAGCAGGCACACACACACACACACAGACAGCGACACACACACACACACACACACACACACACACACTCTCTCTCTCTCTCTCTCTCTCTCTCTCTCTCTCTCTCTCTCCAAACAGTCCCTTGTGCTGCAAAGACACATTTTGCCCAAAGTCTACCCTCTCAGCCCGGAGGCTGGATAAGGGAGTGGCCAGAGGATTCAGCTGTCTGAATCATAAACTCAACGTTTTCCATCCTGGCAGAACTGGCTTTTCTACATCCCATTCCATTCAGGGACTAAAATCCAGTCCTTATTTTCCTCCTCGGAGGCACTGCCCGAGGGTGGCTCCTCTCCCCAACAACCTTTTTCTGGTTCCCGGTTGCCTCCACCACCTGGCCCAGTTGACTGCATGTCCCGGCATGGAGTTCTGTCAAGACTGGGAAGGAGCTGGTTTTTTCCCAAGCCTGCCTTCCTCGCCCGCCCGCAAACCTCACCATCCCAGCACACTGGCTTCTTTTCCACTCCAGCCACAGAACTTGCTGGAGACCCCAGACCCAGGGCTCTGCAGGGAACCCTCAGACCCAGAGACCCCCCACAGAACAGCCCAACTCCAGAGGCCGCTCTGGAGAGGCCTAGCTCGAGATGTTTCTGCAGAGCCTAGGAAGTGGTTGTGGGAGGGTGACCTGCCGCCTCCCCACACCCCCAGGGCGAGTGATAATTGCAGACACAGCGGGCATCTGTGGCGTCACCCTAGGCACCGGCATCTGCCTCATTGGGGAAGAATTAACGATTCCATCTCATTGGGAAGGCATTCCACGGCTCACTGAAGCCCTTTCAAAGAAACGCTCAGCCCTTCTGCCTGCTCTCTTGGGCTGCCCCCTGCCCAGTCCACCCCCACTGAGGGAGGGTGAGGTGGGGGTGGGGGCTAAGCTGGCCTGATGCGTCCCCATTTATGTTCCAGCTGCTTTCTAAGAGAAAAGGCTCTGAGGAAGAGTGAGGGCTTTTAGGACTGACTTGGATTTTCACTTTGGTGGTCCCCTGACTTTTAACACTCTCCCCAGCCTGGGTACTCAGGGATTTCTGGAAGTTAAAAGGAGAAGGGGACTGTGAGTGGCTTCCTGGAGGAGGTGGGAGAGCAGGAAAGCAGCCTCCCCCACCCCCCACGCCCCAGGGGCCAGACCTCACTTAAAGGTGAAGCTCAGGAGATCCGGTCTGGGCTTCTCCCAAACCCAACAGCTCATCCTCTCGCCTGGTCTCTGGTCTCTCCGCAGCCCAGACCTAACCTCTTCTGTCTCCCACCCCGAGGATGAGACAGAAGTAGATAGAAGCCAAGCCTTCTCTTTCACTTATTATCCTTCAGAAATGATATATCCTGGAGCCCGGACTAGAAAGAGGGAGACAGCCAAGCCCTTAGGAGGCTAGAGGGGAGGCAGTTTGGCTCAGGGGTCCAGAACTCGGGTTCTGGAGTCAGACAGAGGTTTGTGGTTTGGGTTGTCATTTCGCCTCTGTAGTGCATTTTCCTCCTCTGTAAATTGGGGCCCATGACAGTGTTTTCCTCGCAGGGTGGGTACCAGGATGAAATGCGGTAATTTAGGTAGAGTTCCTAGCTCACTGGAAACCTTTAAGAAATAGTCATTGCTTTGTCTTTGTCCTCCTCACTGTCCAAGGAATGACTGAACGGGCGAAGTCATTTTTGTCTTCCCGGAGGAAGGGGCATACATGAGAAAACCTCTTTAGTTTTTTTTGAAATCCAGATCCTCACCTCCGTTTATCTGGGGATGGGTCCCCGGAGCTGCCACTCAAGGCGGGTGGTGGGAAGGAAGGTAGGCCTCCTGAGTCGTCACTTCTCTGGCCTCCGCGCCCCTGTCCATCTGCCCCTTCCGCGCCCCACTCGAACCTGCACTGCCTGGTCCAGGAAACCCTCCGGGGCTAGCTCCGTTAGTGAGAATTCTTGGTTTCTTCCTTCAGTCAATGTCCCCACATCTGGGTACAACAGCTGCTTCTCCCTGGGACGCCTGCATCTTGGGTAATCGGTGGGAAAATTGGAACCATGAGATTGGCAAGGGCCTCTGAGAACTCTTGCAGCCAGACGTGATGTGGGTATGGATGGGTCTGAGCCAGCCTCGGGAAGGCTGTGCCCGAGAGGGTCCCGGCCACGGTGTCTCCCTCTGGGCAGGAAGGGGGTTCATGCCACCAGCCCCAGGATGGAAGGCAATAGACCATAAGGCAGCAGAGGGGGAAAGGCTATAGTTAGAAGGACTTCCCTGCAGTGTGGGAGGGCCGCAGCCCTGATGAAGGCTGAAAGGGGGCTGTGCCCGTACTCTGAGGGTTGGGGGTGTGTGTGTGGAGGCAGGACTGAGGTATAGACCTTTAAGCAATTAGGGACACAGGTGCCATTGTCCTGCACAGCGTGAGTGTGTGAGTGCTGGTTGCGTGTGAAATACGTTTCCTCATTACAGGTGGGAAGAGGGGCCTTCCTCAGTGTTAGGGGGTGAATGGAGCAGATGGGGGTCTCGGGCTGTGAGAAGGCTGTCAGCAGAGCGGTGATGGCAGGCCCCTCTGACTCTGACCCCACCAGCCTTCCAAGGTGGGGTTACCTTGGGTGGGCAACACAGGTGCGCCCTCCAAGGTGCTATCATTTGGGATCTTATGTGGGTGCTCCAGGAAAGGGCCTGCTTCTGTTTCTGGGAGGAGAATAGGGCCTGGCTTGTTGACTGTCTGTCCTGGGGACCTCATTCTAGGGACCCCGTGTTTTCTGTGTCGTCCTGCTGTCTGTCCTCCTGTCTGTCTCCCACCAGTGTCTCTGCCCCTTCAGCCCCTGCTCTTCCAACACCCAGTCTCTATCCCTCCTGCCCCCACCCCCAGCCTCCCAGCGACCTCTAAAGGGATGGCTGTTAAGGCTCCACCTTGCCTTGTCCCTGCCCCCCTCCAGCCCCATGGCCCAAGGCCCCTGCCTGGGAGCCATCCCACTCTGGGAGCCCCGCCCCGGGCCCCTTGCTCTCTCCACCTCCTCTCCTCTGGCTCTGGGCATTCATTCACGACTTTCCTCCTTTCCTGTCCCTCACCCAGGGCTCCAGCGTGCAGCGGGAGGGAAGGCTCCAGGACTCTGTTCCCTCTGTTTAAAGTCTCCAGGTTAGTAAGCCAGGAGGGAGGCCTCCCCCCACCGCCCTGCCTCACACTGCTCCTTAGCCAACTGCCTCTTGCCAACCTAGATGGCCAGAAATGGGGGAGGGGGGCTTTCCCTGGTGGGCCCAGGCCTTTGCCAGGGGAGGGGACAGCAGAGACTTGACTCCGGGGAGGGCAACTTGCCTGGCGGAGAACGTGTCTATGTGTGCATGTGAGTTAGTGTGTGTGTGCATGTACATAAGTGTGCTGGCCGCAAAGCCTCCTTGGGCTGGGAAGCCGGGGGAGGAGGCAGGGGTCTGGGGGCCTGGGGAGAGGGCCTCAGGAGCAGGGGGCCCTTCTTACGGAGGGAAACCCATGTTCCAGTGGAGGCTAGAGGGTGGGGGATGGGACATGGGACCACAACCCACCTGAATACAGCTCTGTTTAGTTTATAGACACTTGCAAACCTGTGATCTTATTTCATTTATTCAATGATTCAATCGTTCATTCATTCATTTGTCCGTTTGTTCATTCATTCAATAAAGATTTATTGAATACCTTCTCTGTGCCAGGCCCTGGGCTAAGGTCTGAGTCCAACAGTGAACAAGACAGATAAGTGTTCTTCCATTGCTTAAGTGCTGGGCAGATAGAGGGTAAGGAGTTGGCTGAATTCACCCACTGTGGAGCCGGGGCCGTGGCTTGGCCAGCTGACTGTAAAGTGCTTCTACTCCAGGACTGTGACTCCGTGTCCCCTGATGCCCCCTCTGCCCCTGCTCCCCGGCCGGCAACTGCTCTCTACTTCATGTCCCTGTAAAGTGTCCCTTGACCTGATGGTGCCCCTCACATAGTGTGCCCCCACCAAGTAAGTAGTGATAGGGGCCTCAAGTCCCTGGGGACTTGGGCAGTGTTGTGGGACCTGTGCCGAGGACTCTTCAGAGGCCTTGGGGAGCCGACCCCCTACTTCGCTGCCCAGGGTCAGCAACCTGGGGCCCTGGACTTGAGAGGCAGCCTGATCTGGGTTCAAATCCTCACTTAAGCCATTACCTAGCTCTGTGGGCCTGGACAAGCCACTTGTGCTCTCCTGGCCTCAGTGTTCCTGCCTGGAAAATGGCAGGGTTTGTCAGGCACCTGGGTGGCTCAGTGAGTAGAGCATGTGATTCTCGATCACAGGGTCATGAGTTCAGGCCCCACATTGGGTGTGAAGCTTACTTATTAAAAAAAAAAGAGAGAGAGAGTAAGTTAAAAACAAATGGCAGGATAGATGAGAAGAGCACAGGAAAACCAGCAGCTGGTCCAGAGCCTGGCTTACAGCAAGGATTGCCGCATTGCTTATTCTCTTCCTGCGTGTGCCCTCTCTCCCCCTGGGGCAGCCTGAGCCCCAGTATTGTCCGGCTGCTGCTCTGTTCCCCCCTCTCCCCCGCCCCACCAGGGGAGCGGGGCTGCAGCATCTGGGTCTTGGCTGTCTGCAGACTCAACGTCCTCCAGTCCTCTATCTCTCTGAAGGATGCTTCAGCCCCAATCTGGGCGGGCAGCTGGGGGAGGCAGCCCTCCTTGCCACTGTGGCTGCTGCCGACGCCTTGATGGCTTTTTAATAACTTTGCTCTGAGACAATCTGCAGAGCGCTCGTTTGTCTGCCTCTTAATTAAAATTACCGTTTTCCTAAAAGAGCAACAAGCCTGCTCCCCTCCCTCCCCCACTGTGGCTGCTGACAGGAGGCAGCAGCACTTGAAACTGCAGCCCTTCCTCTCTGCCCAACGCTGCCCCCCACCCCAGTCCTGGTTGCAGGGGCCACCAACCTCCCTTCCCCGCACCCATAGCAGAGGGGCCCAGGCTCAGCCACCCCGGCGGACTTGGAGAGTGGGGGCAGGGAACCAAGAGGAGGGCCTGAATGCTCTCCTCTCTTGCCCACCCTTTTCTGGAATACTCCCAGAGACAGGGAGCTCAGCACCTTTCAAGACTTCCAACATCTGTAGAGAGGGGAAACAACTCTGTCCTGCCTACCCTTCCAGAGCAGATTAAGATGTGGTTGGGTTTTGGAAACGTGTTGTGATGGATTATTAGGGGTGGGGGCTGTCCATCGAGGTGGACACAATGGGGTCAGCGCCTCAACATTGACTCTGGTTCCAGTTACAAGAGACTTCCGGGTTCCCTTTCTAGGCTCCGATTCAGCAAGGGAGTGAGGGACTGGCGGGTCTGGGGCGGGGGGGGCTCATTCAGTCCTTGCTGAATTTGGGGGGAAAATCATCCCCTGTAATAATGAAAATACTAATGACCAATATTTACTGAACGTTTACTTATTAATACATGAACCATATGCTGGGTTAAGCTCGGTTCATTTTATCCTTAAGACCCACCGGCCTGTGTCCTCAATGCTAAGTTCTCTGTTTTATGGGGGAGGAGACAGACCAGAGAGGTTAAGTAACATGCCCAAGGTCACATAGATAATCCATTATGGTATCCTCAGCTCTACTCCCCCTTCCGCCTAAAGCTCTCTAGCCTCTTAGGTCTAGCCTCAGTCTCTCATGCTGTACATGGAGCGGTTCCCCTCTGCCTCTCTCTGCAGTCCTGCGAGCACTGTCCCTCCAGAGTCCATGCTATTGACAACTGACTCTGAGGTTCATCAGCACCTTCCTTCCCCAACCCCATTCCTGGTTCCACCCCTGGGACACCCTAGGGACTCTGGACCCTGGAGTGGGGGAAGGTGGACGAGGGGGACTGGAGGTTAGGGCATTCCCATTTCCAGACCTCCTTTTGCCTGGGGCAGAGTTCCTCTCCATGTGGGGAAAAGACCACGGGGGCAGGAAAGTGACTCGGTGACTTGGCTGTGACAGCAGATGCTACTTGGTTGTGAACTGGTCTTATACTGTGGCTTCGTCGGTGAGGCCCACCTAATAAACTGTTCTGGAGGAGGGGGACATGTCTGGAGCCTCGAGATCCAACATCAGGAAGGACGTCATTAGATGTCTTATGTCTCCAACAGCTCCCAATGCGCCTGGCCTGTCTCCTTGGTGAAGCTTTAAGTGACTCCTCTTCCGGGACGCCCCCCTTGGTCACCTCCATTTCTGCTCTTCCCTGAGGTGCCCCTTCCCGACCACTTCCAGGCTTGTCCCCTCTGAATTCCCATGGCATTGTCAACTCGCTTAACGGCCACTGGTTCTGGATCCAATGGAACCGCATAGTCCACTTTTGCTCTGGGGGACAGCAAAGGCAGTGCCTTCAGGGGCAGGAAATGTGCAAAGCCGAGGGCAATTGACACAGTGGGACCTGTCCCCAAACAGGGACAGGGCTTATGCTCTTTAAAAACAGGAAAATTCAAAGAAACAAAACAGGACACCATCAGCCAGACAAAATCGCTGTGCCCCAGTGTGGCCCCGGGGTGATCTTTGCCAAGCTGTGACTCACTTATCATGGTGACCCACAGAGTAGGTGTGTTGTTTGTTGAGTGGAGACGTGATCACGGGGCTAGATACTTTACATGCTTCATTCTTCCCATCTTCCCAAGATAGGCACTGTTTCCCTACTTGGGTCATTGCGGAAACTGACAGCCAGGGAGGTAAAATGACTCGGTCAAGGTCACGGCTATGTGAAAGGGCTAGGGAAGATTTGAGCTTCGGCTTGCTGTCATCGCACTCTGTTTGGTTGGGGGCACGCGTCCACATGCGTTTGGTCCCTGCCCCAGGTGGCCGGTGGCCACGGGGTCGACACGCGCTGCATGCCCCGTGAGGAGGTGGGGTTGACGGGGCCAAGGGCTGCAGAGGCAGAGAAGGAGCAGATGCCCCTCCCCCCAGCACTGTCCTCCTCCCTCGGCTTCCGGTCCCATCCCAGCCGCCTGGGGATGGTGGCGTGGGGACAGGTGCCGAGCTGCAGAGATGACAGCACTGCTGATTCCCCTGTAATTACCGTCTGATGAGACGCCAGAATTAGCCAGCGCACGAGCAAGGGGTGCGGATTTGGGGGCACGGTGCAGGGAAGCAGCTGGGGGTGAGGGAGCCTCTCCTTCCAAGCCTGGGACCCTGTGGCAGTAGGGCCGGGTCAGCACTGAGGAGGAGGAAGTATAATAGAAAGGAGGAAGCACTGTGTGGTTAATATGCCTCAGATATTATTGTGTGGGCTGTGGTTTTTCCAGTCCTCAAAGTGGCTAGGTGTACCCCTGAGCTGGCTGGCTGCCGGACAAGGCATCAAGGGCCTCAGTCCGCTGACCAGAGACGTACAGGTGGAACAGGCTGCCCAGGCAGACTCTCAGGTACACCCTTTGGTGCCTAGACCTTGCCTCTGCCTCGCTGAGGCCGTGGGGGATGTAGTTGGTGGGAAGGGGTGAGCCCCAGGGCAGACTCCTACATTTGTGAGGCCGGGAACCAGAGGACAAAAGGAAGTGCCTGGAAGGAGCAGGCAGGTTCAGCTGACCTTGCTAGAAGAGTCACCCACCCCAGGCAGGAGGAGTCGAGTTGGCCCCCAAAGTTCAAGGTCAGGAGGGGCTTCAGATTGACAGCAGGAGGCAAGGGCTGGGTATGTCCTGGGTATGGCTGTGTCCTGGGTAAGCACCTGTTCTCCTGGCACACGTGCTGGGGGCAGGGGGAGGGCTGGGGAAGGCAGAAGCAGAGAGGGGTTGTCTAGGCTGCTCAGATCTCGTCACCCCATTATAGGAGTTTTGAAGGCCACCGACTAGGAAGAGTGGTGACAACATGGGGCTCACCCAGCAGAAGGCCAAGCAGAAGCCTGGTGGGTGGGGGCTGAAACCAGGACATGGAAGGAAGGACCCAAAGTGTTGAGCTCAGAAGAGGAGATTCAGGTTCTGAACCCCCATCCTGCTCTGAACGGAGAGGTCGTGACCTGCCCCTGGGTCCCTCGGACGGCCATGGGCATACACGCTGGCTCATTTTAGGGAAGGAGGAACCCCACATGATGATTGATGACTGGGAGGTAATGAGTTCTCCATTCCTGGAGGTATCCAAGCCCGGGCTGGATGGCATTTCTGAGGCCGGGAGGGTTTCCAGTTGCCCTTGGCAGGTGTTGGGAGGACTCTGTACCCAGCTGAAGTGTGAGAAGGTTGGGCCCTTGGAGATTCTTTAAGGACTGTGGGACCCCTGCCCAGCCTGGGTGTCCGTGGCTCCAGGGTAGCTCGTCTCCCTGTCCTACCCTGGGGAAGTGCCCACCTCCCCCTTAGATCTTTCTCTGTGAGGCTTCCCTGGGTTGGGAGAGGATGGTGCGGAGGGGTTCTACGCCTCACCCAGGGGGAGGGCTGCACCAGGATCCCTCTCAGGGACTTGTGGGGCACAAAAGAGGCTCTGGCCCACAGACTCAGGGATGCCTTGAGGGCAGGGTCAGCCTCTCCCTCAGGGCAGCGGGTGTACAGAAAAGAAGGGGGTCTGGGCTAAGGACCCCCGGCTGGAAGTTGGCGGAATCGGGGTGGCGTCTGTGTGGGGACCCCCAGTCCTGGCGGTGCCTGGGTGCGCCCCTCGGCACGTGGATGCCCGTGGGGGGCACAGGTGAGGCAGGTTGTGACTGAGCCCATGTTGGGGGGCAGGCACTGGGCCCAGGGCGTGCACCAGGGCGCACAGGTGTGAGGCTAGAAGCGTAAGCCAGCACAATGTGTCCCTGAGCAGCTGAGCATGGTACCAGGGCCCTGGCTGCTCCGGTGGCTGAGGGAGATGTCCGGGCGATGGCAGAGGAAGGGCCTCCTAGGAAAAGCCTGACCCCAAGAAAGACAGAGTCTCTGAGGAGGCGATGGAGGGATCTGGCCAGTCTAGAGCTCCTGCCAACATCCGTGAGGCCTTCACTGACCACTGGGTACTGACAACTTCCCTGTGGGAGGATGGGAGTGATGGACGGGGCTTCGGCCCCTCACCTCCAGCAGAGTGGGGTCCCTCTCCCTGGGAACAGGAGGTCCTCCTCTGCATGCTTTCAGCTGGAGGCAACTGGAGGGGCGTGGTCGCTGCCCTGGCCACAGCACCCCAAGGCTTGAGTCCCCCTCGGGAGAGCAGGAGCTCTGGGAGCCTCTTCAGAGTGGCAGCAGAGCTGGGGGGGAACAGGGGCCTGCCTCTTTCCCCTCCCTCCCTCGTGTTTGCTCCTTCCCTTCCTCTCAGCCTGTTTTCCTCTCGGCTGCCTCTCTGAGGAGATGGAGAGCTGACAGGACACCTTCCCGGGGCGTGTGATGGTGGAGAAGCCACACAGGAATTAGCCTAACAACGGGGCATCTTGTGGGCCCACGCCAGGGCTGGTCCCAGCTTTTCTGGCAACAGCTTCAGACCGAGGGTGATGCGCTCCCCTCTGCAGCTATGCCCCCTCCCTTCCCAGGGAAGTCAATTAGCCAGATCTTCATTAGTAGCTAAAAATCAAAACCGTACAGTGCTGGGTCTGATAAAACTCTTGACGATGGAATGACAGGAAATCAGGCGATCGAGCAGATCAGGAAGGAACTGTCCCCCACTTGCCCCCTAGGCTGGCGCCTTTGTACAGTGCACAACCCTCATTCCTGTTGTTGTTGTTTTTTTTTTCCAGACAAATGAGAGGACTGAGGCTTAGGGAGGCTGCTAACGTGCTCAAGGTCACACTAGTCAGTGGCAGAGCTAGGTTTGAACAGAGCTTTCTCATCCTCCAATTCAGTGATTTTTGGTAATGTTATAGCTTTGCCCACTATGGGATGGTACAGGGAAAAGAGGGAGGGTTGAATATCTGACCTTGGGGCAAGCAGCTGGCTGTGGCCCTTCAGCAGGGAGAGTCTTGTTTGAGGAGTGTGGTCAGGGTGCCATGTAGGGCCCCTGATTTCTCTGTGGTGAGCATCCCCTGGGGCTGGCATGGATGCCTGGGGGTGTGGTCCACCATGACCGCTTGCTCTTCTCTTTGGGGCTCAGGGTACTAGGGCCATGTTTTTCCACCTTGCTGCCGATTCCTCCTATGGAGATTGTTAGTCTGTGTCCTCCTGGGGCCTGAAGCCTGGGTCGGGGGGGCCGCTCCTCTGGCAATTGCTTTCTGGGAAGTGGCATGGTATAATGGAAAAATCCTTGTCCCTGGGGGCCAGGATGCCTGGGTTCCACTTCTGACTCTGTCTTCAGCTCTGGTATGACTGGGTCAGGTCCGCTCTGTGTGCGTTGGTTTCCTTCCTGTGAAGGGCATTTGCCTGGAGGAAGAATAGAGAGTGGTTTTCAAGATGCCAGCAGGGGTACACAGGACAGTCTAAAGAAGTCACTCCTGCCCGCTATGGGGAGAGGATTCCATGGCCACACAGAGCCAAGGCCCCGAGTCAGTCACAGGCCCTGAATGAGACCCGAGTGAGCCCCTCAGGGCCCCAGCCCACTCCTGAGATGGCCTGATGGTTTTCCCCAACCCCACCAGGATGGAGTGGTAGCTCTGCCAGCAAGAAGCCTCCAGTCTGAGGGAGGAGGCAAAGGCCTTGCACCAAGGCAGCTTCTAGCCTCAGAAGGTAAACAGGGCTCTACACTTCGTGCCCCCTGGGGGGAGGAGGGGCAGGCCCTGCTCTGAGCCTGAGAAGTGGGCAGAATGAGCAGGAAAGGTTCAAGAGAGGGAGGGCTGAGAAGGGAGATCCTGGAGAGGAAGCATCTGGCTGGGGCAACGCCCGCCCTACCTTCAAGGAGCCCAACACCCATTCCCTCTCAAATTCTCTCTCCCTCGGGAGTGTCCTAGAAGCTCTGCTGGGAGCAGCCAGGACCCAGCCTCCCCACAACAGCTCCTCCTAGGCAGGTGAGCTCTCCTTCCCCCAGCCCGGAGGAGGTCCTTTAATTCTATTCTGAGATTCCAACTCGTTTACCAACTAAGTAGCCTTCGGTGGATTTTAAATCTACACAAATTGGTTTGTGTTTTTCTGCCTGCATGACGCTGTGATGGGCAGTGCCCCGCACCCTCCCCTGCCTCCCCAGCTCCCTCTGGGGCTCTGTTGTTCACACCCCTCCTGAGTCTCTGTGCCCAGCTTCCCTGGGGGCTGGGGTAGCAGAGCTCCCTGGGCATGGGGATGGAAGGGCTCTGTGGGCACAGGCGTGGGCCACAGTCCTCGTCTCCCTCTTCCCTGCTCCCCTATCCTGCCCCGGCCCAGGGAAGGGAGTCCACGTTGTGACTCCGGTGAAATCACTCAACCTCCCTGATCCTCAGTTTCCCTGACTGTACTGCAAGGGGAATCAGCCTGCCCCAGGCCCTTCCCCATGTAGCTCTGGAGATCAGCGCTGGGGGCTAGGGAGGAGGCATCAGCCAAGGACCACCCTCACTCTGCCGCCTTCTTGCTCTGCCCACCTTCCCCCCACTACTGCAGTGTCCAAGCCTCGGTCCATCTAAGGGGGATGGGCTCCACCTGGCCTCCTCCCACTTCTCTGTCCTCCCTCTGACACCTGGGTGTAGGGGTGGGGAGGAGAGTTGACCTTCCTCCCGGGACCGAGGGATGACAGCTTGCCTGACCTTGCCCCTGCGTCCCTAGTGCCCCTTCTCCTAGGCACCAGGAAGTCAGCTTTATTGTCTAACCATCTGCCCCATGCTTTCAAGATGGCTCCCTTCCCTCCCCGGCCTCCCTCTCCCGGGTTCCCCTCCCCCACCCTCCCTGCCCAAGAGGCTATCCTGACGTGTGGGGTTCCTGGCCCCTGCTGTGGGCCAGGAACTGGACATGAAGCCTTGTCCCTCATCCTTAGTCCATCTCCCTCCTCCCCTCCGATCGCCCTTCCTCCCGTGCCCGCCCCCACCTCGAGGTTCTGGTTGGAGTGACAAGGAGACTCAACAGGGCGCTGGGCATTAGCAATTTGGGGGGATATTACACAGGAATGTTTACAGAAAGGCAATTGCCCGGAAAATGACTTTGGTTGCTGTGGTATGGGGCGGAAAAAATGGTTTTAGAAAACAGACACAGATGGGCTTCTGCTCCAGGGACCCACAGACAGACAGCAGGGGCTGAGGGCCACGGGCATGCGAGGAGCACAGAGTCAGGGGCACCCAAAGACAGAGAGGCTGCTTCCTTCAAGGGGAGGGGTGGGGGATGGGGCAAGCCTTGAGCACCTCACCTGCGCGAGGTTCCTGGACCCTCTGCTAATCTTGACCTTTGTCCTCTAGCCTCTGACCTCCCTGCACAGTGTGCTTCCTGACTGTGAAGGGCTCCCAGGAGGATGGAGCTGTCAGGCACAATTGACAGTGGCAGCCGCCTCGGGGCGCCTCCTGGGTGACTTGGGCTCCTCTTATTTGGCTGCAGATACAGGGGGTGGGGGGGAACTGAGGGAGCCTTGAGCTGCATGTGCTCCTGTGTGTGTGTGTGTGTGTGTGTGTGTAAAAAGCACTTTAGGGTTTGAGCCAGGCTTTCCACTATTCCAGCAGTCTCCATGCACCCCTTCTCTTGCCCTGCCTTGCCCTGGCATCTAGCCCCGGGAACCTGTGAGCTCCCTGAGCTGGTGCCCAGCCCCCATCTCTGCCCAGGAGATGGATGGGGCACACCTGGGAGCCTCTCGGCTCATCCAGCCTCCTGATCTCTGGAGACATGGATACAGGACCTAAACTCTGAGTCTTGAGCTTGGGGTTCTCACAGCAGGGGCCCCAGAGAGAGACCTTTTCTGGATCTTGTATCTTCCTTCTTCCATCTACTTCCTCCCCTTCCTTGCTCTTCTTCCCTCTCCCTCCCCCCTTCTTCTTCTCCCTTCTCCACATTCCCTTCCTCTGAAGATGATGTCATGTGTGAATGTTGCCCAGTGGCAGCCAGAGGACAGAGTGGTGACATCTGGGGTAAAGACACGAGGTGGGGGTGGGCTTTGGTGGCTAATGCGATGGTGTCACTGAAACTTGGGGATCTTCATTTTTATCATGAGTTACAGTGATCTCATGTAAAAGAATGCAGAGGAGGATAAAAATAAATCAGGCTCATAAATAAAGGTGGAATTTGGAACTGGCGGAACAAACAATGTCGCCGTTTCCCAAGCGCCTGCGTCTTTATCCTCAGCCGGCCACTGGGGGGCGCCCACCCCCACCTGTCACCCCAGCCTCAGGCCTGCATGTGTCCCTTTCCCGTGGCCCAAGCTGGGAAGGCTGAGCTGAGGGTGGCAGACCAGCCCCCCCACTTTCCCTTCCCTTTATTCTGAGCTGGGTTGCACCAGTCTCGGGCCTCTTCTCTGGGGCTTGGATCTCCTACTCAACAATTATGATCAGCCTCGCACATCTGGTGCCAATCCCTCTGACCCCAGCTTCTCTCTCTGGCTCCCCCAGCCTCCATCCTCCAGGGGCCTTCAGTCCCAACCTCCTTTCCCCAGTGTACCCCAGCTCGGTTCCTCCTCCACGGCCTCTCCACCCTTCCCCTTCCCTCAGAGAACCCCTGCCCTTCCTTTGCAGCTCACAGTCCTTCAATTCCCCCAACCCCACTTACCCACTCAAGGCCTCTCTGTCCCATCTGTCCCCTCAGCCACCCCCTCAAGACTCCTGCCCATCTGGAGCCCTCGCCGCCCCCTGCCACTGAACAGGAAGCATGGGTCTGCTCAGTGCCCCGGGGGCCCAGAGCCTGCTGCTAGCTGGATTGGAATCGATCTCTGGCCCTTTGCACTGGGCTGCTCAGTCTGGGGAGGGTCAGGGCCACTCCGGGGGACTAGGTGGTGGCAGGAGCAGGCACAGGGGTACCGGGAAGGCTGTTCAGCTGGGATCCAGGAGCCCATGTGCCAGGAATGCCTTTAATTCAAAACAACACACTCTCTCCTCCATCATCTTGGGGTAAGATAGGGGCAGGGTTTAGAGGGGGACATCCACATTTTACAGATTAGTGCCCTCAGGCTCCGAGAAGGAAGAGTAATGAAATGAACGCCTAATCCAGGGTCCCGCAGGGAAGGAGCTGACTTGAAACCCAGGGTGTCTCTGGCCTGGGATTCTCTTCCTCCTTGACCTTGAGTACCTGTGACTCATGAGAGAAGCTCCTGCCCGAGTCCTCTGAGTGCCACAGGCCTCCTTCTCCTAAGGGTAACAGGAAGGCCCCACAGCCCAGAAGCCCAGGTCTGTCCTCCCAGTCCTCTGGGGCCCTGCAGAAAGGAGTGAGACAAGCACAGAGCAGGAGCCTCCCCTTTTCCCCTGCCCCCCCTCCCCTAGCTAGTTTGTCTTTGTTAAATAAAGCTGAGGAACTTGAAGGTTCTTAAAGAGATGCTAGAGCTTTGCAGATCCAAGCCCCTCCTTCCCACCGCCCCTCAGAGTTAGCAGATTGTCTCTCCTGCCCCTGCCTGCCCCTCTCTCTGCCACCCCCAGAATCCGGCTCCTGCCTCACCCCTGACTCCTCCCTCTGTCAGCCCTGACCTCAAGACTGTAGGGACAGTCCTGGTTCTACTCTCCATTCAAGATGCTGGTAGCCCGCCTCCCCCTCCCACCCCCTGCCACTGCCCACAGCGAGATTCATGGGACTGCAGTCATAAATAGGGCTGAGAGAGTGTGTCCGCAGCCCGCAGCTGCTCCCCCTCCACGGCCCGCTCTAGCAGCCTGGACCCCTCCTTGCCAGTCCTGCCTTGCCCCTTTAACCAGTGTGACCCCCGCACCTCCCTCAGTCCCTGCTGGTTTCTGTTTGCCCAGCCCAAACTTGCTGAGATGTTCCGCTAGGAGCCAGGGAAGGAGGTGAGGCGTAGGCATGGAGGGTAAGGATGGGGGTGAGCAGCTCTTCTGGGTCCCAGAGGGCAGAAGGGCGGGGGTGAGGGGACATAAGAACCGGAGACCTGTCCCCTGCACCTGTGTGTCTCCAGAGCCCTTACAGGGCACTGTGAGCCTGGCTGTTGGGCGCAAGGAGGGAGGTCCCTCTGGCTCAGGCCGGGCTGGGCCAGACTCTAGGCCTGGGGTTCCAGAAGCAAGTCCTGTGGGCAGAATCCACCTCTGCCTGGGCAAAGAGAGGGCTAGGGCCATGGAAGTTCTCCTCCTGCTCAATTGTACTAGTGCAAATGTCCATGGGAGCTGAGGGTAAGTGGAAGAGAGAGGTTAAGGGTCATGGGAGGCAGCCCCCTGACTCTGGTTGGGGCTATTTCCCCGGTGCCTAGACACCCCCATCCCAGCTTCTTCTTCTCCTGGATGATTATTCAGGGAACTCCTTTCCGGCCGCATTCCATGGGACCCCAGACTGTCGCCAAGCTTCTCAAAGATAGGGACTAGGCCTTCATGAAGATGGTCCCTGGGTTCCCAGCCTCATCTCTGAGGATTTCCTCCAGATCAGGGACTTGCGGCACTATCTTAGCTCAAAATGTTTTTCCTTCACTCTCTTTGAACCTTTTAAAGTTTACTTGAAACCTTCTCTCTTTACCGTCCCAAGGAATGAGATCCATGAAATCAATGGTTGGGTTGGGTATGTGGGGTTTTCCTAATCTTTATGAAAATAAAGGCATAAGTATTAAACTGTGAAACCGTGTTCCTCCCAAGGTCTTGTGTATCTGGACCTCACTTTGGGGAGCACGCCAGAGGGGGTGACTGCAGTGAGAGGGACAGATGCCTAGGGAGGGGGGACAGTAGGGACCCCAGACCCAGTGTCAGGCTGGGGAGGAAGCAGATGAACAGAGACGAGCACCTAGTGCCCCATGGTGTTGCCCTTGTTCTGTCAATAGATGTTGAGAAAGTGTGGTGGGAGGGGACGAGGCCAAACTAATAGATACTGGGGCCAGATCTAGCCTCTGCCACTCACTGTGGCTTTAGGCATGTCCCTGGACTTCTCGAACCTCGGCAGCCCCATCTCTGAAATGGGGCCACAATGATACCCCCCCCAAAGGGTGTTGATGGCCATGTTGATGGCAGTCAATCAGGCCTTTGAAAGCCATGGAAGCTTCTGTCTGTGGAAGCCCTTCTTCCCTTAGTTTTGGTGGCAGGTGTTAGGTCCTCAAAGGTTCTGTCCCCCAGACCTACATGCCTCAGCCACAGTCTCGGGAGGAGTGTGGGTATGTGTGTTCGTGTCGGGTGAGGGATGGCTTTTCCTGAAATGTGGCTGAATTTCTTCTTTCCTCCTGTGGTGCGCAGTGGCTGTGTGGAGGAAGGGGGCCGATGGGGTGTGGCATCTGGATGGAACATGGCTGGGTCCCGGAATCCCTAGCCTCCTCTTCTTTGCCCCAACTGGCCCGGCGAGTCAGCCCCTGTGTGGGGGTACACTTGTCCACAGTGCCTGACATCCCTGGATCTAGGCTATACGTGGGGGGCGTGGCCTGGAGACTGGTGGATGGTGGGGCTGGGGTATGCCGGCGAGACTGCGTTTGCCTCCCAGTCAGGAGACCCTTGGCACCTGGTGCGGGTGTCACTTTGGAAGCGCTGTGCCTTTCTGGGCTGTGAAAAAGTCATCTTCGAGCCTGGAAGGGGGGAGACAGCAAGGCTGGGCCAGGAGTGGGGCAGGGTGGGACCAGGAGCTCAGGGATGGTGGCCATATGGGAAAAGGATTCAGAATTCCGTGTGAGGACCTCAACCCCCGGCCTTCTCTTTTTTCTGCTTCTGTACTGTCCTTTGTCCCCTGTGCGTCCCTTAAAGGTCTTGAACTTGTGTGTGTGTGTGTGTGTGTGTGTGTGTGTGTGTGTTGGGAAGGGAGACTGAGGAGAGGGAGGGCGGGGGGAGGGGAGAGCTTCAGGGGAAGGGCTTGAGCTGTTCTGTCTGCTTTCTTTCTCCTTTGAGTTTGTCCCAAATCCATCTCTCTCTCACTGTCCTCTCTGTGCCCAGTCTCCCCTGTCTGTCCATCTGTCTGTCTCCGGGGAGGGAGGGAAAGAGAGGGTCCCATGTCCCAGACCCTGGGCCTCCATCTCCTTGCCACCATTACTCCTGCCCCCAGTATCCTAGTCCCGACCTTTTCCAAGCCAATCCCCAGCCTTTAGGACAAGTGTGTTCTGAGCATGCTAGTCTGAAGGAGGAAGCTAGGGTCTCTCCCCCTTCCCCCTGACCCCGCCCCACAACACACACACACCCCTCTTCTTAGAGGATGCTCATGAAAGGAAGACTGGGCAGGCTCCTTCCCACATCTTTCAGGAACCATTTAAAGGAAACGCCCCTTCCCTAACCTGTTCACACCAGCTGTGGGAAGGAGGAAAAGGATGGACGGCTCCAGGTGTTCAAGACCCCTACTTCCAGCCTCTCCCTGGCCTCAAAAAACAGCCGCTCACCTGCAGTCGTTACCCTTCCAAACCCACCCAAAGAGCACGAAGCCGGCCCGCCCTTGCCCTCCAACTGCCTTGAAGCCCTCCCCCTGCTGCCTCTTCGGTCCCCTAGTCAGGGAGTGGGGGCAGCCCCGTTCTGGTCTCAGTCCCCAGAGCCTCTTGCCCCGCCTTAGGCCTGCCCCTCCCCTCAGTGACACGGCCCCAACCCGGTGAGGGCTGAGCAGCCCCAGGCTCCCGGCGCCGCCGCGTGACCCCGCCGTGCCCCCTCTCCCCTCTCGCAGATCCGGAGCGGAGCAGCCCCCCCATGCTGTCTGCGGACGATGCGGAGTACCCGCGGGAGTACCGGACCCTGGGGGGCGGGAGCGGCGCGGGCGGCGGGGGCCGGCGCTTCTCCAACGTGGGGCTGGTGCACACGTCCGAGCGGCGGCACACGGTGATCGCAGCCCAGAGCCTGGAGGCGCTCAGCGGCCTCCAGAAGGCGGACGCCGACCGCAAGCGCGATGCCTTCATGGACCATCTGAAGAACAAGTACCCCCAGCACGCCCTGGCCCTGCGAGGTCAGCCCGACAGGATGCGCGAGCAGGTGAGTGGGGGGCCCGCTGTGGGCCGGGGAGGGGTCTGGCTCCGTGCTCCCCTGCCCCCAGGGCTCCGATTCGGCGTGGCATCTGAGGAGAGAGCAGGAAAGAGGGTGGAGGGCATTTTCTGGAGCCTGGGGAGGACGTGGATGGGGCTCAGCCTGCAGGCCTCCTTGTGCAGCCCCGCAGTTGGGAGCACTGGCTGGAGCAGAGAGGCAGAGGGACCGTTGGAATGGACTGAGGCGTGGGAATTTTGTCTTTTTGCCAAAGAAGTGGTGGGGAGGGGGAGGGGACAGTCCTGGGGATTGGCTGTTCAGAGCCTGAACATCCACCCCGCCTGGAGTTGAGCCCACCCCGGGGGGACACCTCTGTGACTGGCCTCCTTGGGAGCCTCAGTAGGCTGGATCTGCTGTGCCCCCAGCTGCTGTAAGAACAGAGCCCAGAACTCCTGGGGCCTTTTGCCTTGCCTCCTCCCTCTCTGTTTCCTCCTCCCTCCCCCTCAAGACTCACTGTGTGACTTTGAGCTAGAGGCTGCCTTGGTTTCTCTCCTGCCATCAGAAAGGCTATAGAGGAGTCTGGGCACCTGCTTCTGGACCAGGGCCTGCCTCCTCCTCTCTGGGGCGGGAAGCTTCCCTTGTAAACCTCTCCCAGATCCTTGGGTTCCTGGATGCACCTCTCCATCCATATATGGCTTTGTCTGTAGGAAAGTTCATTCTTGGGACAAGCCTTCCGCCTACAGTCCCACATTCGCAAGATGCTTTGATGGCCGCGGAGACCCATGCCTTGTCCTCTCAGGGAGAAGCGGAGGAGGGGAGGGTGGTACATCCCATTCACACTATTTCAGTCGGGCCTGGGGTTGTCCCACACCTGTTTTGCTCCATACCCCTTTCCGGGTGCTGCTGGATGTGGCTGGGAAAGGGGAAGAGTGTCCCCACTCCCATTGTCACAGCAGGGAACAAGGACACATTGGCGCACCTCCCCACCCCATGTTACCTCCAGTTCTGTCTTGCTTTTGCCTTTTCCCAGCTTCTGAGTCCTCCTGGGAGCAGAGTTCTGATTGGAATAAGAGTTGTAGATGGACATATGGCCCTCACCCTCAGGGAGCCCCTCTCTGTGCATTCCCTCTGTGTGCTCTGGCTTGGGAGGAAGGAGCAGGGGCATTTGTGATCTGGAGTGGGTGAAAGAATGGTTACGCTTAAGTAGGAGGGGCACAGTCAGTTGGGAGAGGGTTTAGAGAGGGGGAGACCAGGTAGGCAGGCCTGGTCAGGGAAGACTTCCTGGAGGAAGAGGTACCTAAACCAGGCTTAGAAGGACGTAAAGGGTCTGAACAGGCATCGAGGAGGAGAATGCTGTTTTAGAAGCTGGGAATATGGGAGGTGAGCATGGTCCTGAGTCAGTTTGGGGCTGGGTACAGAGGCCCACCTGGCTGGTGCTGAAGGCTCAGGGTGGGAGGCATTGGGAGATGTAGGGACAGACTGGAGAAGTGGGGTCGGATGGTGGTGGCTAGGAGGGCTGTGGTTGTTTCTGGATAGTGAATAGGAGGGAGCAATGGGGGGCTGGAGGCAGGGGAGGAGAGGAACAAGAGAGCGGGTTAGGGAGGACGAAGGGAAAGGGATGGGGGGTTGGAGGGAAGACTGAGCAAGGCTTGTTTGCTGCCTGGACCGAGGAGCCAAAGACAGAAAACCTGGGCAGCCTTGGGGAGAAATAGGGGGTGGGGAGGAAACGTTTGGAGGATGGGACACAGGAATATGGGAGGGGAGTTTGCAGAGCAGGGAGAATGTTCACCTGGATGTCCATTAGACGTGCCATGTGTATAGCCCAGGACTCTGAAGGGACAACAGGGTCAGGAGGAGACTGAGCGTGCGGATTGAGGCAGAATGGCAGTGGGACCCAGGGCATAAGTGTGGCCGCCAGGGCAGAATGGTCTGAGAGGGGAGAGGGCCACAACAGTGGCGAGGAGGAGCCAGGAACATTCTTTCCATCATGAGGAAGAGGAGAAAAGCCCAGGAGGAGGACCACTTGCACTTCCGAAGTTGGCGGGGAGGGGAGTGAGGGGCAGAGAGAGAAACAGCCATCGGGACTGTCTGGGATCTGTAGGTCCAGAGGGCACCCCTCATCTCTCATGGTATGGCAAGGTAAGGGCTGGTTTCAGGGGTTGAGGAGAATGGAGGTGGCGCATGAGCACGACCTGGGGCTCAGATCCGTCTGGGAGGTTTGGCCATAAAAAGGAGAAGACAGCGGTGTGATGGCCTCCGGGGCAGTGGACCTGAGAGGAAAGGTGTGGGAAAGGTGTGGGTGTGCTGGAGGGCCTCAGATGTGGCCGGCATGGTCGCTGGCACAGAGAGGCACTCAGCAAACACTTAGATGAGTATGGGAACAGCGACTCGCTCACAAATTCATTCCTTTGTTCATTGACTCATTCATTCCCTCCGGTAGAGTGTGAGTGGGTAGGACTTACAGCTGGTTCCCTGACCCGGGAGGACTGGGCACCTAAGGGGTAGGGCCGGCGGGGTGAACGGCAATGGAATGAATGAAGATGAATTTGGGGATGTTGAGTGGGGGGGAGGGCCATGGGGAAAATCAGAGGGTGGTGGGTTTCAAGCCTTAGGTGTGGTGTGGCCCTGGGGTGAGAGATGGCAGGAAAGAACGAGGTGCTGTCAGACCAGAGGGGTGTGGGGATGAGGACCCCTGCGGAATGGTTCCCCGTCTCTGTGAAGTAGGCGGTGACCTCTTCCTTGCGGAGGGAATGAGGAGCCAGAGGAGCAGACAGGTGAAGATTGGCTCCCTGGCAGAGTGTATAGGGAGGCAGTCTAGAAGTGAAGAAAGGGAATTCAGGAGTATCTGACGGAAGGGGGCCTTTCCCGGGGCTCAGGGAGCCCCAGTCGGACAGAAGAGAAACATCCAGAAACAGACCAGGGGCTCTAGTTAAGAGATCCAGGCTCGGGAAGGGACTAGCCAGTGTTGCAAGGTCCCTCTGGGGTGTGAGTTCTGTGCCAAAGCTTGCCCCAGGAACATCCCTCCTCGCCCCATCACAGTCTCCCAGCGGCTCCTGCCCGCTCCCCCTAATGGGGTGTCCCCCCTTCGCACACACAGGTTGGCGGCTGGACCGTGGACCCCGTGTGCCTCCTCAGCTCCCTCTGCTCCCACCTCCATGGCGACTCCGCCCCCTCCGGGGCTGGCCAGCCGGCCCAGGTGAGTCACCCACTGCCCCCATGCCCTCCAAACCCCTGGCGGAGTTTGGCTTTGAGGAAGACTTTTTTTTTTGGAGGGGGGATATCTAGGATTTTAATTTTGCATCCCTTTCTCTTATACAGGAGCCCCCCATTTCAGGAGACTCCTATGACTTGTACTCTCCCCTGATTGTCTAATTCCCACCACTACCTCCCCAAAGGTTTGGCTTTGGGGAAGGAATTTTTTGAAGGGGAATACTCAGGTTTTGAAAAAAAAATTTTTGGATTCTTTTTTTTTTTCTTTTCTACTTTAAACTGGAGTACCTGTCCCACCGCTCATCCCATCGGTTTTCAGGAGACTCTTACACTCTGTACTCTGTTCCCACCCGCCCCCCACCACAGACCACTTCACTCCCATATCCCGCCCCGCCCCACTACCTTTCCACCTCTGAGAGACCTAGCCTTCCCCTCAGGTCTTACCATCAGGAAGTTCTTCACGATGTCTATCACCCTTCTTGGTAGGTTCAAGGCTCAGTTTCCAATTTTTTTTTTAAGATTTTATTTATTTGACAGAGACAGAGATCACAAGTAGGCAGAGAGAGGAGGAAGCAGGCTCCCTGCTGAGCAGAGAGCCCGATGATGCTGATGCGGGGCTCGATCCCAGGACCCTGAGATCATGACCTGAGCTGAAGGCAGAGGCTTTAACCCACTGAGCCACCCAGGTGCCCCAATTAGTTTCCAGTTTTTAAGAGGACTTTGGCATCTAGCCATTTGTTCTGAATTTGTTCCCTGATTCCTCACCAAGCCTCAGTTTCCCCTAATGGGAAGACAGATCTCAGCTGAGAGAGGGGCACACTTAGGCAAGGCTTGGACTTGCAGCTCAGGCCTGGACATTGTCACGGGAGAAAAAAAGGCATCAGGGGCCCCAACAGGGAGGAAGGACCAGAGAGTATGAGTTGCAACCAGTGGGGGGACCACCCTGAGGGTGGCCTTGGCTTGAGGGTGCTCAGCTGTAGGAGGCAGAGGAGATGGAGAAATGGGGAACCCAAGGGGTGGCATGGGTACCAGCTTCATTGCCTCACACACCCTGCTGCCCCTGGGGACAGGCGGCAAGGACAGACTTTTTCAAGATTTAGAAGGAAAGACGTGACACCCTAGGAGAGGACAAGGCTCCAGAGCACGGATGTTTTAGTGGAGTGTAACTCGAGTCTAGCAGCAGACTGGCACGCTTGGCATCACCCACAGGGCATTCCGCCCACTTCCCTTCCTGGCTTTCAGCCCATCTTGACGGCACCTCGGGGAGCAAAGAAGTGTCTGCCCCCCAGGGCTGGACGGCAAATGGGACAGACTTGTCTTGAGTGGCCAAGTGCATGTGGAAACCAATAGGGGTCTGGAACAGGGAGGGTGATGGGGCAGCAGGTGTGGTGTGCCTGGGGCAGATGGAGGCTCTCTCCAGATGACCTGTCTTAGCACTAGACATGGTTGGGGTGATGCATAAAAGGGAGGATGAGCTTGGTGAGCTCAGTTGTCCCAGGTCATGGGGCTCTAGGCCTATCTGCATCCGGGATTTGCTCTGATGGAGGAAATTCCATACAGGTTTGAGGAGACCCTGACCCCAGGGCTTTGTGATTCAGAGGAAAGTGGCCGTTATAGGCTCTTATCATCACTTGCTGCTTGGTGCTTATCACACTTCTCCATGGCTGAGTCTGAGGCTCTTTTAGGTAAAGAGCAGGATCAGAGAGGGTCAGCAAATGCCAGAGTTGCACAGCAGAGCAGGATCAGAGGCTACCAGGGAAGCTCAGGCGTCCTAGGCCTCCCAGACTTGGCTGGGAATTGAGTCACAGGAGAGCTGAGTAGGGCAGCGGTGCCCCCTGAGACCCTGATGGGGAGAGGCCATGATCTCGGAGGGTGACAGGTCGGGAGACAGGCCATTTTCCTCCCCCCAACCCTAGGCCAGACCTTTGGGAGTGGGAGGCTGAAGAGGACCCTGGGAGAGATCAAAGGCTAGACTCCAAGCCGAAGCCCCTCCCCCGCTTCCACCAGGCTGCCTAACCTCCCTCCCTCCTTCTGCAACCCGAGTCCCGGGCGGCGGGCCGGCGTATCGGGTGACCGAGGCGACGCAGCCACCAGCCTCCGCCGATCCTCGGCGGGGCTGCGCCGACGGGGCCGCGCCGGGGGAGGGGGCCGGAGAGAGGATGTGCTCGGCGGCGCGCCGCGCAGCGCCAGGTGGAGTCGCGGTTACCGGGGCGACCGGGGCCCGGGCCGGCTCCGCGGCGGCGGCGGCTCTCGCATTGCAGCAAAGGGCACCGGCGGCGGCGGCGGCGGCGGCTGCGGAGGCGGCCAGGGGAGGGGAGAGCCGGGGCGGGTGGGAGTAGGGGGCCGCCCTCCCTCCCCCGCCCGAAGCGGGACCCGGGACTGGGGGCCCCGCGCATACACCTGTGGCCGCAGGTAAGGAGGAGCGGCTGCGGGGGCCGGGGCTGCCGCCTGGGGTTCCGCGGCCAGCGGGGCACAGAGATGGGGCCAGCTCCGCGGCTCCGGGGGGCGGTCCGGGGGTGGGAGGCGCGCAGGCCATTGCGGTTCCCAGTCCCCGAGAAACGCCCCCTCCCCTCCCCCACCGCGTTCGCTGCCTTCCGCGTGGGTCGCCCCCCCCTCAATGCGGAGGGCGCCCCCTCCCCCAACCTCGGAAAGTCATGACCTTCCCGGGGTGCGCCCTTGCCCCCGGGACCGCGCGGATCCCGCAGAGCCCCCCTTCCCACCACACTCTGCATTGGGGAAGGGTAGGAGGGGAGGGTGTAGCTGGACACCCCTGGGGGGAGGGTCGTGCGTGTGCGTCGAGGTGGGAGGCGGGCCACGCGGGGGCACGTTAGGTAGCCCCAGCCTAGGGGGCGGCTGTATACATGGATGTGTGTTCACAGGAGTTGAGAGGTGGGTGTGTGCACCGGTGCATGCGGAGCTAGGGGATTCAGGAGCCGGAGGGGCGACCCATTTGGTTGTCCTTCCTCCCTGGAGGATGCGTCGTCGGGGCTCGGGGTCAAGGAGGGGTCACGCCATTCACCAGCCTGCTGGGGACCTCAGCCCCGAGGAGGGGAGAGACCTAAGGGACTGCGCTGCGATTCCCGGGGGCATGGTCCCGCCCCTCCGAGGGCTCGCCCCGGGGAGAAAACGATCAGCTGTAGGGGGCAGGGAGAGCCCCACTAAGGGCACTTAGGGTGGGGAAGGGCGGGGGTTAACTCCTCAGCCCGCAGAGGCAAGAAGCTATTGCCTTTTCTCACCAGGGAGTTTGAGGACTCCTTGGCCTTGCTTTCTTGGGTCTCCGAGAAGCTCCCCCTCCCTCATTTCTGAAAGCCTGGCCCCTAGAGAGTGAATGGCTGGCTTCCACATCAAATCCTTTAGAACACCTCTCATTTTGCCCCCTGCTCCTGGAAGACTCTTTCCTACAAGTGATTACCCTTGGCAAGGGCTCTCCCATTCAAACCTTTTTTTCTACCTTCCCACTGTGCTCTGGGAAGGGGAGACCCCTCTTTGAGTATCGGGGAGGGTACTGGAGGTGTTTGCTGGGGGGGAGTCAGGGGCCAAACCTCTCTTGGGCCCTTCTTGCCCTTTCCCCTCCTTCCAGGGGGTTCCTAGTGCTGGGAAACTCCCAGGGAAAAGGCCCAGAAGGCTGAGCGGTGCTGGGTGCCAGGAGATGGCAGGACCGGAGCCAGACAAAAGTATTTAGAGAAAAACCCCCTCCTCCTGTGGGCTGGTCCTGTGTCCTTCGCATTGGTTCACGATCAAATATTTGTTGAGGGCCTACTGCATACCCAGGCATTGCGTTAGGTACACAGGAGGAACAGACCACCGGGTCAAGGGTGAGGAGGTTGGATGGGGACAATCTCATCTTAGCAAACCAGGAGGAGCTCTCTGCTCTCAGTGAGCCCAGGCTGTCCCCTGGAAAGAGACAGAGACAGAGGTTGGACGATATTCCTAATGACTTCTCTCCAGTCTCACCCCGCCCCCACCCCGCCCCCACCCCGCCCCGTCCCCGTCCGTCCCTTCCCTCCCCTGCCTCACAAGGACACTGAGTTGCCAGGAGACTATGTGTCTCATTCCTTTTTTTTTTTTTTTAAGATTTTATTTATTTGACAGAGATCACAAGTAGGCAGAGAGGCAGGCAGAGAGAGAGGGGGACGCAGGCTCCCTGCTCAGCAGAGAGCCCGATGCGGGGCTCGATCCCAGGACCCTGGGATCATGACCGGAGCCAAAGGCAGAGGCTTTTAACCCACTGAGCCACCGAGGCGCCCCTATGTGTCTCATTCCTGATGGGAATCTTTCCTCCCGCTTTCCAGAGAGGCAGAGGGTGCTAGGATCTGCTCACTGTGCTCTATGGGCCGGAGCTCAAAGTCTCCGAAGTCTGATCTCAGGCTCACCCCACTTTGCCAAGCACAAATGCCGCGACTCTCCCACTGTTACCCTCTAGGGGAGGTTGCCTGGCTTTCCCGTGGCCCTGAGGCTACCCAGTCCTCTCCCTGTCTCCGGCTAGTGACCCCTTGTGTCCTGGGCTGACCACCCAGCCTCAGGAGTCTGAGGCAGGCCCAGGCTCAGGGCACGGCTAGCGTGACTGTGACCAGGCCCCAAGAGGCCTAGGGTGGCTGCATCTGCATCTGCATATCCTGAGTCCTATGTGTTGACCCTTGGGGCTGGGTGGGGGGAGGGGGCATCTTCTGCCTCTTGAATCAGGAGTGAACCTACCTAACGCCTGATATCTGGGGTATCACCGGCATGGGACAGTCGCTGTCACTGAGATAGCCAGAGGCGCTGTGACCCGGCTAGTGGAGGGGAGGAGGGATGAGACTTTCTCTCTCTGTGTATCCTGTGTGGGTACCGTTTTGTGTGTTTCTGCAGCTGGATGTGTGTGTGTGTACATATGTGTGAATGGTATCCACGTCTCTGTGCATTTCTGTGACTCTGGGGGAGGCTGGCGGGAGTGTGAATAGTACCCGTGTTTCTGGGAGCGGAGTCGGAGTGTATGTGAGCAAGTCGGGGCCGGTGCATGTTTGTGCACAAGCAGGGCTGCTCGCTGTATGAAAAGCTTGTCTCTGGGCTTCCGGAGTGCTTTCTGCCCATGGAGGGCTTCTCCCCAAGTGCTTGTGTCCCTTTGTGAGTGTGTCTCGGTTGCTCTGGGCAGTACCTCCGGCCGTGTCCTTATCTGAGGAGGTCTGAGTCTGTGCTCGGCTCGGCGTGGGGCCTGTGTGTTCCGGGGCGCTGGTGGGGGGGGGGCGGTGTGTACACGGTATAATGGTGATAGTAGGTGAGGGCCGACGGCCTTCTCTGCAGAGCCGTCAATCACTGCCGGGCCTGCAGACACGACTGTCAGCATAAACCTTCTGTGCCCTCTGCCTGGCTCTGTCTGCCTCAGCTGTGTCCACTCCCTCTGCGACCCCTCCCCTTCCCAAGGCCACAGGCAGCTGTGGTGAGGACCTGCGACTCCAGCCTCTTGCCTGCCCTCCCCTCAGCCCCCGTGGGCATCCTCTGACACCCATGGGGGTGGCTTGTGTCCAGAGATTGTTCTAGACGCTTGTCGGGGCACAGATGTTGCTGCCCCCTTCCCTTGCCTGGCATGTGACTATCTTTTGTGTGTCTTGAAGCCAATGCTAGCACGGGGGGGTGGGGGAGAGGTGGGAATTGAGGCTTGGATGGGGATGGCGCTGGTAAGTGAACCTCTCCACCCAGCCCAAGCCTGGCATCACCCCCACCCTACAGGTCTAACTCAGGTAAACCCTCCATCCCAGCAGGGCCCCTCGACTCCACCCCTGTCCAACTCCTGTAGGCCACAGAAGCGTTCAGGTGACCCAGGACACCCCTCTGTGATGTCCTTCCCCTGTCAGGGACTCTCAGGGTCCCTCTTCTCTGCCAGTGGCTCTGAAGCCTGGGCATTCCGTCTGCTTGTGCCAGGCACCCCAGTGCCAGGCCATCTGCAGCCTCTGTCTTCCTGCTGAGACTGGCACCGGTCAGCAGGGTGCCTACAGCTTTGCCAAGAACCAGCCCAGCCTCTGGGCTCCCTTCCTTGTCCTTAGCCATCTGCAAGGGCCTTCTGGTCTCTAGGGAAGACAGGTAACCCTAGGTTATGGTGAACGAGGAGGCACCTGACATCCCCTACTCTAGGGCGACAGGAAGTCTTCTTCTCTCTCTAGCTGGCTCTAGGACATTGCCCACACTCCTAGTCCCTACAACTCCTCTTGTTTATGCTGGCTCCCCATTCATTGCCCGGCACTGTGAAGTGACTGGTCCCTGTCCCCTTCCCTCTGTAATGCTGGGCCATTGCGGTACACAGACCTCCTGCCCTGACCTTGGCGGCCAGCCTCCCTCTTCCACTCCCTGCCGTACCAGCCCCCCTGGACTCCAGATCTGATCCCACTGTGCTTCACTCAGATGCTTTCTGCCTGTCCACCACAGCCCACCCAGCTGCCCCCAGCCCCTCTTTGTGGCCCACTCTGCTACTTTCCCAGACCCTGGACCCCAGCCAGATTGGACCAGTGATTATTCCCTCAATGCACTCTCTACCCACCTGCCCCAGGGCATTTGCCCATACCATTCCTCTGCTCAACATGCCTTTCCTCTCAATCTCCAGCGTCTCATTTTTCAGGACCCAGCTCAAATGCCACCTCTTCCGGGAAGTTTCCCCTGGCCTGTCACCACCAGATGCCCCTTCTCTGACCCCACAGCTCCAGTTCATCTCTGCCGGTGTCTCCTGAGTTCCCTATGTCATGGTGTTCGGCACCTTTCCTACCTGTGATTCTCCAAGTTACGTGACTAGGATGTGTGGCTTGTGAACATCTGGAAGGGTTCTCCCTTATCCCTGCCAGCGAGTCTGGAGCCTGCCCAGGGCTGGCCTGGGACTCGGTAGAGAACGGGGTGTACCAGGAACTGCTTCTTTCCTGTTCCTGGGAGGGCAGAGGGCCCTGGTCCCAGGGCTGATTTCAGAGGGTCTCTAAGCCACCTTTGCCCCTGCTCTCCCCGCCCAGCCCCCTGCATAACCATGTCTTCTCTTATTTCCATCAGCAGCCAAACTACTGGAGTTTCAAGGTCAGTGCGTGTGCCTCTGCTTCCGTGACAAGTGCATGTGCTCTCCTGCCCTGGGCCCTCCCTGCACATGCTTTGCCCAGGGGTGTGCGTCTGCACGGGACTTTCTGGTGGGGGCGGCGGGCTTTGGGGCTGCAGGCTGTGGCTGCTGCTTTGAGAGAGTCTGAGCTCGCCTGCCAGGGGTTCGTGGAATCTAGAGTGGGAGTTTGGACCACCCCTGCTGGGGATCTGGGCTGGGAGTACTTAGTGAGGGTTTCCCACACTGCGGGGTGGGGGGGGCTGCATTTGGGAATGAGGGAGGCTGCCTGACAATACACCCCCCCACCATTCCGAGAGGCTGTTGGCTTTGAGACAGGGACCTGAACCCCATGATCTGGTTGAGGGCCTCTTCTCTGGACTCAGCCTTCATCTGCCAGGGAGGTCTTATGACTCTGCTCGGCTCCTCATCCCTTTCCTACTTGGCACTACAGGGAGCCAGTCAGTGCCAGGCAAGTGACTCACAGCCCTGAACTCCAAACCCTCTGCCCAAGTGGAGGGCTAAGCTCAGGGATGAGCGCCTGCCTGCCTTCCCAGGACAGTTTGGACAATCCACAGCTGGAGAGCTCTCTGCTCCATCCAAGGGCATCCAGCTGAGTCCTGGGGGAGCACCCTCAAGTGCCTCCTCCACTGTCTCTGGCACCCAAGCCCAGAACGGAACCAAATTAGGCTCCCGCTCCTGTCCCAGATTCTCCAGCCCTCCAACTCCCAGGCTTTGTGTTGGGGGTGGGAGGCATCCATCCCCAGCCCCCGAGGTGTCACCCTGCTCCAAGCATCTCATCTGCGAGCATGCACCCAGAGAGAAGTCCTTGCATCAGAGAAATTACGGAATCATAGACTCAGGATGTCAGGCATACAGCATTTATGGAGGAAGCAATAGGATGCAACAGCTCAGTGCATGGGCCCGAGAGCCTGGTGGTGAATTAATTCCAAATCTGCTGATAACTCGCTGGGGGGACCAGGGGTAAATGCATGATCCCCTGGGCCTCAGTTTCTCTGCTGTAAAATGGAACGATGTCTGCCTCACAGAGTTGTTGTAAACATAGAAGAAATGAGATGCTGCACGTCCTAAACACAGCGTTGAGCTCATGGCGAGCCTTACCCCACAGCCTCCTTCAGACTGTGTTAGAATCACAGACACTGACTTGATTCCCAAATCAGAATCACTTTGGGAAATTGTCAGAAATCTTGAACCCCAGGCCCCAATCCCCAGAGATTTGGATTCAGTGAATGGGGGGCCCTGGAAAGAATGTTTTTCAAAAACCCCAAGTGATTCTGTCCCATTCTACGGACAGCCTTTGAGGACCTCAGATCCTCGCCTGACTGTCCCCCCTCAAGGTTCCCTCTGCCTGATCTCTGGCGGGAGTCGTAGGCTCCTTGCTGAAATTCCTCCCGTGGCAGGTACGCCCTGCCTCCCCAGCAGCTCCCTCCTAGCTTTGGAGAGCTCTGCTTGAGAGAGCTCTGCTTGAATTACTGTTTTATTCTCTTGCCATCTTGCTCATAGACAGGAGGTCCTAGGTGTCCCACTTTTCTCTGCCCTGTTGACTCAGCCCAGGACTGGAGAGAAGTGCTAATGGGCTTTCCCTCTTCTCAAGAGGGTTTTCTACAAAGGCTGTGAGAATGGCAAGGTGAGCAGAGGGCCAGGATGGAGAGCAGAACAAGCAGGGACAGGAAATGTGGGCATCTCTTCTCCCCGGGGTGGCCCGGACAGGGTTTTACCTTCTCTGCAGTCAGCAGCCCCAAGGCTCCTTGCCCCCACACCCTTCTGGTCCCTGCTCCATCTTTTTCCTGGCGTCTCACTTGTGTCTCCTTGCACTGTGGCCACCATCTTCGTTCCTGGCTAACTGCCTCATTCTGCCAGAATTCTGTAGCTCTTCATCCACATCAGCCTGGCAACCGCTGGCCTTCCGGTTGCCTGGCAACCTCTGACCACCACACCAGACCTGGTTCCCCACACTGCTCTGGGGCTGAAGGCGACAGAGGCTCGCACTGGTGATCAGCATAGAGCTGAGCTCCAGGGTCCAAAGTCTGGGCACAGGCACCCCCCATGTGGGCCTCATTCCTATGCGGTCTCCTTCCTCCCCAGACCCAAACCCCCTCACTGGTCAAGGCATTACACTTGAGACTAGACGCCCCCCGAGGTCTCCAAACCTGACCTGCATCCCCAAGCCTTTGAGACCACACTGGGAACAGCTGGGCACATTGCCCATCGGCGGAAGATGCTCTCTCTTTTCCAGAGTGCTAACCCAATTGGAACATTAAATTGAGTTAGTATGAAGATGGAGATTAATTAGGGGCTAATCAGGATTTGGGGAATGAGGGAGCGGAGGAGAACAAATGACTCCTTTATAGAGATACTTTTTATTTTTTTTAACTATAAAAGTGATATATTCTGATTGTGCAAAATTCACCCAGCAGAGAAATGTATAAAAGAGAAAACGCTGTCTCAACCCCGACTTAACCAAGGTTAACAGTTTTGAGTGATTTGTTGTTAAAAACAGGCAACTTATTTTATAGGAAAGTATGGCTGGGCAACACGATGTTTTTTTCTTGATAACATGTATACATAATCCATACATATCTGTTGTACATAACATGGAATGTCCATAACACAGAGCTGACTCATTATCTTCTCCCTTGAATAAGAGTTGCTGACAGTACCTGGGATTGAGGGAAGGGGGTGGGGCAGAATGGCAGGAACCATGGCCCTGGGTGACAGCCCCGGTCTTCAGCCAAAAGTAGTTCATAAAGTGTAACCAAAACCATGGCGACCCCTCCCTCAAGGAGAGAGTGATCAGGGTGTCCCTGGGGCAGGGGACAGTCACTGGGTGACACCCTTCCCTAGCCCTGGCCGGATACCACCCTCAGCTTCAGGGCTACATGAAGGGGCTGCCATGCTGGGTATGGGGGGCCGGGGGGAGGCCTTTCTAGAAGACAAGCCAGGATGGTTGGCTGGGTGGCAGCATGTGCCTTGCAGGGAGGGGCTGAGGTCAGGCACATATGCTCTGTGTTCATGTGGATCGTATCAGGCTTAGCATGTGCATTGCATGTAGTAGGCAGAGTCTGTTTGAAACTAGCTTCGGGATGATTCTCCCAGGCACCCTAAGTCAAGGACACAGTGCTCCTCTCTGAGGGCCCAAACCTCCCAGAGTTGGGATCCTGGGGCCCCTAGTTCTCTTTGCTTCCTCCCTGGGCCCTGCTTCCTGCCCCCACCCAATCCTCTGAACTCCACGAAGGATAAATTCGCCACTCACACACCCGCCGCTTAATTAATGTCTGGAACTAATGCCCCAATTTGCTCAACGATTCTGCTGCTCACCTCAGTGACAAATTTGTGTTGTTGTTGTTCTCTGGAAGCTTAAAATAGCAGGCGTGCCCTGGCTCCCGCTCAGATGGTTTCTTGTCTGTCTTCCCAGGGTGCCTGAGCCCTTTGCCCACTCGTTACCTGCTGGGTGTCCCAGGGAGGCCAAAGCCCTAAGGGGTTGGGGAACTCGCCTGTAGCCACACAGCGAGTCTGGAATGCAGGAGACCCTTGTGTGTGTCACTGGCTGGCAGGGGCTTCCTGGGCCTGGTTGGGGGAACTGGCAGAGCAAAGGGGCTCATGTTTGACCCCGACCCCTGCCCCTGCAGACCCGCAGCTCGCGCCACACTCAGGGAGCCCAGCCCGGGCTGGCAGACCAGGCAGCCAAGCTGTCATACGCCTCGGCTGAGTCGCTGGAGACCATGTCGGAGGCGGAGCTGCCCCTGGGCTTCAGTAGGATGAACCGCTTCCGACAGAGCCTGCCCCTCTCGCGCTCCGCCAGCCAGACCAAGCTGCGCTCGCCAGGTACCGCGAGCCCCTCCCACCCTCCTCCCAGCCACTGGCTCCTCCCTATGCTCTGCTCACCCTAGAACCCTCCTCACCCGCTTCACTACTCCAGCTCTCCTTAACCAAACCCCCTGGCTCCCTGCGCCGCATTCCCCCCTCCCTGCCCCTCGGCAATCTCCTCCCCTTGGGGCCTCTCCCTCCCCAGCTTCTCCCCCAACCCTTCCCTCCCTTAGCAGCCCCTGCCCTGTCCTTTTCTCTCCCAGCCTCCTCTCTCCCTCACCCCTTTCAGCAGCCCCCTCTTTCCTTCATCCTTCTAAGCAACGGCTCCCTCTGTTTCTGCCGTACTTGCTCCTGCCCCCAGTTCCATTCCCTCGGCCAGGCTCCCATCTGCCTGGGGTTGAGGAGGCGCCTTGCGGGGACGGCAGCATGAGGAGTGCATGGGTGCACCTGCACTCCGGGCCCGCGTCGGGCCTGAGACCCTGCCTCTGCAGGAGCAGCGTGTCTCCCGAATGCCCCCCTCGCTTTCCCGGCCGGCGTGGTGGCGGCAGTGGCGGTGGCGGCGGCGGCGGCTCTGACAGCGAAGGTGGCTTGTCCTTCGCAGGGGTGCTGTTCCTGCAGTTCGGGGAGGAGACTCGGCGCGTGCACATCACGCACGAGGTCAGCAGCCTGGACACGCTGCACGCGCTCATCGCGCACATGTTCCCGCAGAAGCTCACCATGGGCATGCTCAAGTCGCCCAACACCGCCATCCTCATCAAAGACGAGGCTCGCAACGTCTTCTACGAGCTGGAGGACGTCCGGTGGGCGTGGCCCCGGGGTGGGGTGGGCTTCCCCAGGCTCCTCCTCTGGGGGGGGTGCTCAACTCCGTGGGTCTTTCCCTCCCCAGCCTCAGCCCTTCTCCTCTCCTTCCTCCTCCGTCATCCCACCCCCTCCCCTCGAAATCATCTACCCCTGCTGGCTCATTTTTGGCTTGAGCTAACCTGCCATGGGTGCACGAGGCAGAGGAGGTGGCCGGGGTGGGAGTGTGTGTTGGTGACAGGCAGTCTGAGGCACTGAGTAAGAAGTTAGGAAGAGGTTGGGGCTCTTGGCCCCTCTTGCCACCCCTCTTCCTGTAGTAGATACCCCTCTTTATCGCGGGGCTGAGGGATGGTGACCCATTGCATTCCCCCCCCCCCCCCCCCCGCAGGGACATCCAGGACCGAAGTATTATCAAGATCTATAGGAAGGAGCCTCTTTACGCCGCTTTCCCTGGCTCACACCTTACCAACGGGGACCTCCGGGTATGACTGGGGAAGCTGGGCAGATGGGGTCCAGGAGTACAGAGTCTAGTTACTTGTCAACAGGGACCAGGGCCAGTTTTTGGAGAAGGGGACATAGAGGCTGATGCAGAGGGTTGCTTCCACTAATTGTGGACATGAAGGTCCTTCCCCTCATCAGCCATGTCCCCTCCTCTCCATTCAGGATTTTTCCAAGAGGCCTCTATGTATTGTTGGGGGCCTCTGTCAGGAACCAGTGTTTCCCTTCTTGCTTCCCCAACCCTCACCAGAGGGTGGGCCGCAGGTTGCTCCTCTAGTTCCTCTCCATCTGACACTCCTTCCTCCATGCTGGGAGCCCTGATGGGAAGGGGGCCCAAATACAGCAGGAACGAAGGAGGGCAGAGAACAGAAGGAACTTCCTAAGCGTCAGGGGGAAAGATGCTGTCTCCTAAAGCAAGGTAGAAGGGATCCCCTTTGTGACCAGCCCTCTGGGGTTCTGGGACTGTCTTCTGCACAGAGAGAGATGGTGTATGCTTCGCGGGAGTCATCGCCCACACGGCGTCTCAACAACCTGTCGCCGGCGCCGCACCTGGCGTCCAGCTCTCCTCCCCCGGGGCTGCCGTCTGGGCTGCCTTCCGGGCTGCCGGCGGGGCTCCCGTCCGGGCTCCCGTCCGGGCTCCCCTCGGGGCTGCAGTCGGGTTCGCCGTCGCGCTCGCGCCTCTCCTACGCCGGGGGGCGCCCGCCCTCCTACGCTGGCAGTCCGGTGCACCACGCGGCCGAGCGGCTGGGGGGTGCCCCAGCCGCCCAGGGCGTCAGCCCCAGCCCCAGCGCCATCCTGGAGCGGCGCGATGTGAAGCCGGATGAGGACCTGGCAGGCAAGGCGGGCGGCATGGTGCTGGTGAAGGGCGAGGGCCTCTACGCCGACCCCTACGGGTTGCTCCACGAGGGCCGTCTGAGCCTGGCCGCGGCCGCCGGCGACCCGTTCGCCTACCCGGGGGCCAGCGGACTCTACAAGCGCGGCTCGGTGCGCTCGCTCAGCACCTATTCCGCCGCCGCGCTGCAGTCCGACCTGGAGGACTCGCTGTACAAGGCGGCGGGCGGTGGCCCGCTCTACGGAGATGGCTATGGCTTCCGCCTGCCGCCCTCGTCGCCGCAGAAGCTGGCCGATGTGGCGGCACCCCCCGGAGGCCCCCAGCCTCCACACAGCCCCTACTCGGGGCCGCCCAGCCGCGGCTCGCCAGTGCGCCAGTCTTTCCGCAAAGACTCGGGCTCCTCGTCGGTCTTCGCAGAGAGCCCCGGAGGCAAGACACGCAGCACCGGCGGCTCCTCGACAGCCGGAGCTCCCCCTCCCGAGCTCTTCCCTGGGCCTGGGGAGCGCCCGCTGGTTGGGTTTGGGCCGCCGGTGCCAGCCAAGGACACGGAGACCAGGTGAGGGACACTCAGGAGGCCTCAGGGCTCTTGGGGGTGGGGTGGAGAGAGGGGACACAGCAGATCTGTGGCAGGATTGTGTCCTGGACTGTGAGGCCCCAGAGTCCTTTGTAGACCTAGAGGAGTCTTGGAATAATTTGGATGTGGCCGGGAGGGCACTGGAGAGATGAACAGGCCATTATCCTTCCTTCTGCAAGACCTGGGGGCTAGGTAAAAGGGCCCCAGACAAGGTCTCTGGAAACCTGGGTTTGCATCTGTTCCCTGAACCTCAGTTTCCCCAACTAAAATTGAGGCTAAACTAGGATTCTAGTGCTTTTCCTGCTCAGTTTGCAGCCATGAGAGCTGTCCAGCACACGGTCGGCTGAAGTCCGCTGGGGAGGGGGTGCTGCTAAGAAATAGGGACGGGGAGAGAGGCACATTCCATTAGGTAGCCTCCAAGCTGGGGAACCCTTACGCATTATTCAGCTCCACCCTAAGGGTGCAGGGCTGGAGTGGGTACCCAGAGCATTGACCTATCCCTTCTGTCCTCAGGCAGTGCTGCTGAGAGATGAGCAGAAGCAATTCACATTCACACAGCTGTCTTGTGGCTGTGTGCCCGGCATGGCACTGGGCACTGTGGACGCTGAATTGGGCAGACCTGGTTCCTGCCTTGTCTAGTGGGGGTGACACACTAAAAAATACTTGCACTTCCCTTGGGATGGTGTATAGGTGATGTGGGAGGAGGGACTCTTTAAAGCTGCTAGGGCTCTGGAATGGCTTCAGGAAGAGGTAGGGAGGAGGGCATGCCCAGGAAGGGGGAGAACATGTGCAGAGGCACAGAGAGGCCTGGGTTGGGGCCCATTAGGGAGCCAGTAGTGAGAGATGGGGCTGGCAAGAGGGGGGGGTGACTGTCAGATGGAAAGGGGCCTTACCAATGTTGGGTGGGGGACTATGGGCTTGAACCTTTGGCATTGGGGCCCTTTGAATTGTCTGTGTGCTGGTGGCTGGGGTGGGAATGGTATTTCTTCTAATTATCAATCTTAAGAGTGAGAGGCTGGGCAAGAGCGACCCCAAGCCCAGAGAAGGGGTTGCTCAAAGCCACCATCCTCCCCAGGGAGCGCATGGAGGCCATGGAGAAGCAGATTGCCAGCCTCACGGGCCTGGTACAGAGCGCCCTGCTACGAGGCTCGGAGCCTGAGACCCCTAGGTAAGGTTCTTCTTTCAGCACCATTGGCAGGGCTTATGGTTGGGGCAAGAGGAAGAGAAAGTGGGCAGCAGCAGCAGCGCTGGGCCCAGCTCTGCCAATGTCTCAGTGTGTGACTCTGGGTGAGTCCTTTTCCTTCTCTGGGACTCCATCCTGACATCAGGGGACTGGAGGAGATTACGTTAAAGTCTCATTCAGCTTTGCCGGTCTGGGGTCAGCCTGGACCCTCTGATGGCCATCTTTTCCCTGTGCCACAGCGAGAAGATTGAAGGCTCCAATGGAGCAGGCACCCCCTCAGCACGTGAGTGGCCCCTTGCCCCTCCCCCACAGGTACTTGCCCTCTCTGAGCCTCAGATTCCTAATCCGCAAAGTGGGAATTAAACCATCAGCTACATCCCTGGACTTCAGTGGATCAATGAGCAGTGACCTTAGCCCAAGATGGCTTTGCCCTGGTGCTTCGCTCCCCACAGAAGGGCTGACCCACCGAGCTGGGGCAGGGAGTCAGAGCCACGTGCTTCTCTGGCTACTGAGAGGATCATGGGTGGGAGGGACCTTGTCCTGGCCCCTTGCAGGCTCAAGGTTTGTTGCCTTTCTCCCATCCTCGTGGTCCCTGTCTGCAGCCTGCGGGTCCGGCAGCCGGAGCAGCGGGGCCACCCCAGTGTCCGGCGCTCCCCCGCCCTCCGCCGGCAGCACCCCTGCGGGGCAGCCCACGGCCATCAGCCGTTTGCAGATGCAGCTGCACCTGCGTGGCCTGCAGAACAGCACCAGCGACCTGCGCAGCCAGCTGCAGCAATTGCGAAAGCTCCAGGTACTGGCGGCTCCCAGGCCTCACCCCGAGCCCCATCCCTTCAAGCCCCTCCTCGATAGACCCCACCCACTCGCGCCAAACCCCCTCCCCACAAGTCTCGTCCCATCCCCTACGCCCTCATCGGAATCCCTTGCGGTTCACCAAGGCCCTTTGTGAACCCTTTCTCTCATTACCCTGCCTTGAGCTCCGCTACGCTCGCTGAATCACAGCTCGCCGAATCACCGCTCACCCTTGTTCCCCTCACTGCTCTCTCCTTCCCCTTCCCTGAATAATCACGTTCTCCTGGAGCCCCAGTCCACCCCACTGAGCCCCCTCCACCTGTCAGTATCCCTCAGGGCAGTCCCAATTCCTTCCTGCCCAGCATTCTTTCTCCCCCTGGGGCGGAAGTCCTCCGCATAGATCCCCTCCGCTACCCCTTCCCCAGTCTGCACAGTCTTTCCTCGCTCTGCCCCGCCTGGCAGATGGTCCCACCAGTCAGGAGCCTGGCATCGCTGTGCCCGCTCCTCGAGAGGGCCTTGGGGCCCGTCAGGTGAGACTAATGAGCAGAGACAGGCTGGAGAGGGGGCAGAGAGTTGCCATCTGGGCAGCGGGTAAGATCTCACCCACCCCCGTCATTGCCCCAACTCGACCTTAGAACTGGGTTCGAGCGTTAAGTTAATCTTGCGCCAGCCACGGAAGCTCTATCAAACCCCAGAGCTCGAGCCTTTGATGAAGCCACAGCCATGCAGCCGCACGGTCAGCACGGCCCTACATACGGCTACATGCCCACCCGGCTCTCCTGCCTCTGTATTTCCCCAGCTCGCAACCTTGTCCTCCGCCCCCTTCCATCACAGTCCTTCGCTGCTGCTCACGGCCACGGCCACAGCCGTGTACGGGCCACAGGCTGCGTAGCCGCACGTTCTGCATGCCCCAGTGTAGCTAGCGCTTCTCCCTCCACTGTCCCCGTGCCGCTCTCCTTCCGCCTCTGTCTTCCCCAGAATTTAGCCCCGGGCCTCTGCTCCCCCGTCCTGCCCTTTCACTGCTGCTCAACGCCGCAGCGCAGCGGCCGCTTCTTCTGTGGAGCCCGCCCAGCATCGGGCTGTCCTCTGCCCGCCTCCCCCCAGCTCTTCCCCTGCTGAGCACCTCCATCCTCTCCCACCCCTGTCCGTCGGTCCCTCTGCTTCCCGCAGCTACAAAACCTGGAGTCGCTGCGCGCGCTGCTGAAGGGCACGGAGGCGGAGCTGAGCATGCGCGTGTCGGAGGCGGCGCGGCGGCAGGAGGATCCGCTGCAGCGGCAGCGCACCCTGGTGGAGGAGGAGCGGCTGCGCTATCTCAACGACGAGGAGCTCATTACCCAGCAGCTCAAGTGAGGCTTGGGGAGAAGGGCGGGCTGGGGGTGCGGCCTGGGCGGCAACCTGGTTTCCCTGGGAGGCGCAGCTCCCTTCCTTCTGAATCACAGGTGACGTTGGTCTGGTCTGAAGCCTGATTTCCTTCTCCTCTGTGGCTTGATTTCTCTGTGACCCACAAACCTTTGACCATCTGGCACAATTCCTGATTTCTTTGCTTTCTTGCTTTCTTTCTTTTTTTCTGGCTTGATGCCCTGCTTTTGCTATGTTTTTGTTTCCTCACGGTCCACAGTCTGGCTTCTCCCTGACCTGAGACCTTACTTTCATGTGGCAGCTGCAGGATTCCACTCTGTCCTCTGTCTGCTTTCCTTCTGCCTATGACCGGTACAGAGTGACCCTTGGGTAGACACAACTGCCACTACTCCAGTTCCCTGATCTCTGAGAGCAGGCATCGCCAAGGAAAACCTTCCTTCCGTCCTGGTGCTGCTGAAACAAGGCTCTTGCTTTTTAGAGAGAGTGAGGAATGGAGAACACCCAGCTCCCAAATGCTTAGACATGGAAGGGTTAACAGGAGACAGTCCTCTGATCCAAATTTAGCAAATGGCTGTCTGGCCAAGATCCCATTGTCTGGCACTGTGGAAGGGAGAAGCTGCCTTTTGCTGTCCATCCACCGAGTGAGCACCCCCCGCCCCACAGCAGCCTTCTCTTGTCAGTCACTGGGGTCTGCTCCTTTCTCTGGCCTCCCTCTTGGTAGCCCAGGGCACAAAGGGACCCGAGGTCTAGCTCCAGCATCGAGAGACCATGTGATCCGGGCAGTTTCTGCCTTCCTCTGCATTTCAGCTCCCTTATCTGTCCCCAGTATTGAGATTTTTGCGGTTCTTTCTAGTGAAAGAACTTGCTTGGGTTCTACTGGCCAGTGACTTAGGGAGCCAGGAGAGGCTTCTCAGAGCAGCCCAGCTTACAGGGGGCTCCTAGAAAAGAGTCTCTACTTCTCAGTCTTGAGCCCACACAGCCTGTGTACTTTGAGATTCCCATGACCCCTTGTGGCTGAGATGAAGTAAGGGGCCATCTCGTTTGGAAATAAGCTGGCGGCAGCCACCCCATCATTTCAGGTGTGAAAGCTTAGTGACAACCTCAGTCAGATCTCCAAGTAGACTGGCAGCTCTCACCCTCCACCCTACCCAGAGAATTCCATTTATCCAACTTTTCTGTCCTCTCCTTGCCTCTCCTTTTCACTCGGCACAGAGGAGCTGGGTTGAGATTTTTAAAGGGAACTTTACTGAGACATTAAAGGAAAATAAAAGAAAATATAAAAGCACAGAGGCAGAAGAGATGAAAGGACAGATTTAAGCTTCTGTCATTGGAGTGTCTGGTCCTCTGCCTCCTGGGGGCCTCAGTTCTCTGAGAGCACACAGACTCCCTACCCTCTGTCCTGTTATCAAACCCCTTGCTCAAGCTGCTCACTTAAGAGAGCTTGGGGGCCGATCCATTGCTTTGGGTGGGATTCTCTGTGAACTTTGAAGGGGGTTCTTGCCTTTTTGGGGGGACATCAGCCCTGCAGCGGCTCTGGCTTGGCTACGAGAGCCCTCCCTGTCTGCTCCCATAGCATCCCTGGACACTAGGTTGACCAGCAGTCCCATCCTTACCCTTACTCTAGCTGTATCGCCTATAGAATTGCGCTTAATCTGCTTTGCACTGTTCCTTCCTCTTGCCCTGGCATCTTGCTGGAAGGTAGGGCCAATTCCGTGCTTCATTCAGTGTGGCTCTCTAACCTGTTTTTGTAGCCAAGCACTTGAGCTCTGTCTAGACATTACCCTGAGGGGTACTCTCTGCTGACTTGAGACCTTCTGGCCTCTGGAGTCTAACTTGGACTAAGTCAGCATGGGCTTTGTAGGCCTGCTAACTGCACAGCTACACAGGGCCCCACACTCCTCATGGCCCCATCCTCTCCTGTTGTTATCTTGAAATTTTTGATAACTTTTGAACTAGGGGCAAAATTCATTTTTCATTGAGCCCCAGGAGTTACAGAGCTGGCTCTGTCCTGACCCGGCGCTCTCCACACCTGCAGGACTAAACCTAGGTCAGGGAAAGCCCACCCACTTTCTGCTAATGGTGTCTAAACTTAGACCAGTCTGGGGCTCATTTGCAGAGCTTGTCCAAATCAGCCCTCCCAAAACTTTGGCAGGTTTCATGATCAGAAAATCGAGGTGCTAATTGAGTCTGAGGAGGACCTCATCGCTTCTGTCCGAGAGTTGCTGTGTTGTGTCCTCCTGATGGCTTACCTGAGTCCTCCTTTAAATGAGGGTCTCCTCCCCCACAGAGGGATGTTAGGGAGTGACCATTTTACAAAACCAGCACACCCTGAGCCAGCCAGTCCCCCACACACAGCAGGGAAGAACAGTGGTTCTTTCCCACGTGGCAGAGCAAGGGCTGGGCAGGACAGGGATGGGTATGGCCTGATCCAATGGCATAAGTCAACATGAGTAAGATTCTGCTTTGCCACAAAGTAGTTGTATAACCTTTGACAACTCACTTCATCTCCCTGAGCCACTTTTTTTTTTTAAATACAAAAGATAATTGTGTTAGGGTAACTGCTATAACAAATTGTATAATGGTTCAAAAGTAATGGACACATCCTTTTTTTTCTCATGGACCAGTACTGGGTGGGTTAGTGGAATGACCCTCCTCCATGGAGTCCTTAAGGGACCCAGAGGTTTGGCCATCTTCAATATGGGCCTTCCGAGATCATTCACAGGGCCATTGCCTTTCACTCCATAGGAAGGGGAAAGGAGTATGGAGGAGCTTATATGGGAGGCTTTTATGGGACAGCCTGGACGCAGCATGCCCCCCTTCAACTCCCATCTCATTGACTGGACCTGAGCCGTGGCCATTTCTAAGCACAAGGGAGGCTGGGAAATGTAGTCTGGTGTCTGAGCTCCTATCTGTGTGTAAACTGGAGGTAATAATGGTTTCTATGCCCGGGATTTTTGGTGAGGATTAAACAAGGTAATGAAGGTGGAGGGCTGCCCGTGGCACCTGGCATATGGTAAGCGATCAGCACAAGGGAGTGATTCGACTGGCAGTGCTGAGTCACAGGATCTTGTCCTTGCTCCAGTGTGGTCTGTCTTTTCATCCACTAGTTGGATGAAGACATATAGGCATGCTGATAAGATTTGCTAATGACACAGCGCTTTGAGGGGGAGCAAATCTGTCCTGTGGTAGAACTACAATTCAAAAGTTGTTCCCACCTGGGTTGTTGAGCTGAAAACCAGCAGATGGGATGTGACAAGGATGTGTGTAAAGTCTCGCATGTGGGTCAGAAGTGTCAGTGACTCACGTCACAGAACTGAGATGACCTACCTGGGCAGCAGTTCCTTCTTTCACTTACCCATTCATTCCACAATTATTTACCAGACATCTACTCTGCTCCAGGCACCGGGCCAGGGGTTGGTACTTGGAGACAAATCCAGAAGACACGGTCCCTGCCTGCCAGGAGCCACACAATCCAGCTTGCAAGAGCTTTGAGGGTTTGTGAGGCAGAAAGCAGACCCCCAACCTCAAGTGTAGGGAGTGGGGGAGCAGTCCCCATTGAGACCGGAGGGAGGAGTGAGTCTTAGTCACACACGTGCATGTATGTGTGTCTGTGTGTGAGTGTGTGTGTGTGAGAACGGAGTGTTCTAGGCAGAGGAAATGGCATTATAAAGGCCCAGAGAGGGCAGCACATACAAGGACCTTGGAGAAGTTGTGGACAGTTCTAAACAGAAGCAAGCTGGATGAGGACAGGGCATATGGCTGGAGGGAAATTAAGAGCAGCCCCCTGGGATTGGCCCTTTACCACCTTTTCCCCATCTTCATTGGCTCATTTATTTAATTTTTAAAGATTTTATTTATTTATTTGTGTGTGAGAGAGAGAGCATGAGCAGGGGCAGAAGGAGAGGGAGAAGCAGTCTCCCTGCTGAGTAGGGAGCCTGAAGCCTGGGACCATGACCTGAGCCAAAGGCAGATGCTTAACTGCTTAACCACCTGAGCCACACAGGCGCCCCAGCATTAGTTCATTTAATCTTCATAATGGCCCCTAGAGGTGATAACTCTTACACCTCCATTTTTTGCATAAGGAGGTTGCAGTCCGGACACAGTATGTAAATTATCCAGGATCTCTCTTCTGGGAGGGGCAGAGCTGACATTGAAATTTGGACCTGTCTAACTGGAGAGCCTAATTTTCACCTACTACCCTCATGCCCTTCTTTGCTTGGAGTTTAGCCTCAGGATGAGGGGATCCGTGTAGGGTTGAACACAGTGGGGAATGACTTGGTGTGACTTACATTTTAGAAAGACGTGGAGTTTTAGAAGGCACAAGCTCAGCATAAACCCTCTGACAGTTGAAAGCAGTTTTGTCCTCAAGGAAAGAAGATGAGTGTCTGGATATTTGAGAAAAGGTAGCCTGATACGGCCATGCCCCGGTTCAAGAGGAGAGCTCATATAGCCCGTGCAGGTGCCTGCAGTTCCCATAAAGGCCGCCAGGGTCTCTGCTGCTTCCTTGGCAGAATGAGAACCAGAGGATGCAAGTTATAGGGAGAGAGATTTGGGTTGATGTTGCTAAAGACCAGAACTTGGACGGTGCTGGGGGAGGGAGAGGGTAAGGAAGCAGGGGTGGGGGCGTGTACCCAGGACACCTATTAGGGAACTCATCTGAAGTCTCATCTCTGGGGTTTGGCATTTCTGATTTCGTTTGGGCATGTAGCCTGGTGGATGGCTTTGAATTTTGATCTGACTGGTGGCCTGCTTTCTTGCCATTTGGTCAATTTTAGGGTGCTGGGCTGGGGCCAGAGGGGCTCAGAGGGTCTCTCTCTGGTTGCAGTGACCTGGAGAAATCAGTGGAGAAGATCCAGCGGGATGTGTCCCACAACCACCGGCTGGTGCCAGGCCCAGAGCTGGAGGAGAAGGCGCTGGTGCTGAAGCAGCTTGGGGAGACGCTGACCGAGCTCAAGGGTGAGCCCAGAGGCGAGGACATGAGAGTGTGGCCTGTGGCCCCAGGCAGGAGTCCCTGCTGCCACCCCCCCCCCCCCGACCCCCAGGCCCTGCCCTCCCCGCGGCCCCTCCTCCCTGTCCTTGGAGCTGCTCTCTCCCCAGCTCACTCCTTCTGGTCCCCCCAGCTCACTTCCCAGGCCTGCAGAGCAAGATGCGGGTGGTGCTGCGTGTGGAGGTGGAGGCCGTGAAGTTCCTGAAGGAGGAGCCACAGCGCCTGGATGGGCTCCTCAAGCGCTGTCGTGGGGTCACGGACATGCTGGCCCAGATCCGCAGGTCTTTCCCTCTCTGACCTATCTCCGACTTTCCATTTCCCAGGAGGTCACATGCGCGGGCACAGTTCATTAGATCAGGCCAACCCCTTACCCTGACTCCTCTAGAGGTCACTGACGTACCAATGGATCTGTACCTCCACTCTGACCTGCGAGCCCTGGCATGGTGTAGGCGCGGCTCTCCTTATGCTGGATGTGCTCACTCCTCCCCAGACCCCTCCGAGATCCCAGGGCCCTCCTCACACCCTGCTTCCCCCAGGCCGGGCTTCCCTTGCATGGGGCCACCAGCCACGGGCCTCACAGCGACTCCCAACTCTCCCAACCCCAGGCAAGTGGACGAGGGTGTGTGGCCACCCCCCAACAGTCTCCTGAATCAGTCCCCCAAGAAGGTGACCGCTGAGACGGACTTCAACAAGACGCTGGACTTCGAAATGCCACCCCCCAGCCCTCCACTGAACCTCCACGAGCTGAGTGGGCCGGCCGAGGGAGCCCCTCCTACGCCCAAGGGGGGCAACCCCACCAAAGGCCTGGATGCTGCTGGCAAGAGAAGTGTGGACAAGGCCGTGTGTGTTGAGGTGTGAGGGCCGGGACCGGGGGTGTGGGGGAGGCATGAGCTCAGCTCACACATTCTTCCCGCCGCCCGAGACAGGGAGGTGCCAGCAAGTGGGTACTCTTTCCTGGGGGAGGAGGAAGTCTGAGAGACGCATTGATGATGGCGTGAGTTCTGGCAGACAGAAAAACATTTTATAAAATGATAACAATCAAGGCAGTGTGGTGTAGGCCCAAGAATAGACTATGTGGTCAATGAAACAGAATAGAATGTTCCAAAACAGGGCTAAGTATTATCAAGAGAGTAGTAGATAATGGCAGTGGTATTCCGGACTGACAGGGAAAGCATAGGCTGCTCAAGAAGTCCGAGGGTCCCCTGGGGGCTGAACCAAACTTCCTTCTCCCTTCCTGGCATGTGTGGCTGGGGGAAGGGGCTGGAGCCCCTGCTTCAGGGCTGACTCCCGCTCCTCCTCTCCAGGCTGCTGAGAGGGACTGGGAGGAGAAGCGGGCCGCCCTGACCCAGTACAGCGCCAAGGACATCAACCGGCTGCTGGAGGAGACCCAGGCAGAGCTTCTGAAGGCCATCCCTGACCTGGACTGTGCGAGCAAGGCCCACCCAGGCCTGGCCCCCACCCCTGACCACAAGCCCCCCAAGGTCCCCCATGGCCAAAAGGCAGCCCCTCGGACGGAGCCCAGTGGAAGGAGGGGCTCAGGTATGGGGGCGGGTAGGGGACTGGCGAAGAGCCCAGGGGAGGGGAGCCCCATCTTCAGGAGCTCTCAGGTTGTTGGGGGAGGCACCCAGGTGTGAGAATCTCTGGAGTCAGACGACTGGAGAGGGGAGGTGCTGGGACCTCAGCCATCTGACCCTTAGCCCGCTGTAGGGAGACCCAGAGGACAGGGCGGAGCTGGACTCCATCCGGGGATCTTCCCACCACCCTGACTGTGGCTGAGAGGCCCACACAGGGAGGAGGAGTGAGTCCGGGCCTAGAGTCACCACCTGCACGTTGTGACCAAGCGTGTTCTCTGACCCAGGCAGCACAGAGACCGGAGTGGTGCTGGTCCTCATGGACAAGGGTTTTGTGCCCACCCCCCCAAACCCCAAGCTGCGAGCACACAGGGAGGCAGAAATCCGACCAGAAATAACAGCCATCATTCCTTCATTTATTCATTCCTGCTCTCTGTATTTGTCAAGCACCTACTGGGTGCTGGGTGCTGGCGATAAGGAGAAAAGACACTGCCTGTTTTCAAGGAGCTTAAAATTTAGTGGGGTATAGTACTAGCATTTTTGCTTATCAAGCATGTATTATGTGACAGGAACCATCCCAGATGCTTTCTTTCTTTTTTTTTTAAATAATTTATTTATTTGACAGACAGACATCACAAGCAGGCAGAGAGGCAGGCAGAGAGACGGGGGGGGGGGGCGGGGGGGCAGGCTCCGCAACGAGCAGAGAGCCCGATGTGGGGCTCGATCCCAGGACTCTGAGATCATGACCTGAGCCTAAGGCAGAGGCTCTAACCCATTGAGCCACCCAAGCGCCCCCAGATGCTTTCTATATAGTAAACCTGATACTTCTGCTTGCAGCCCCAGGGGCGGCTACAGTAATTATTCCCATTTCACAGATGAGGATACTCAGGCTCAGCGTAGTCAAGGAATCTGTCCCAGGCCCCGCTCAGCGTGTGAACCAGACATGGGATGCGGGTGCTAACTGCAGAAGTGGGGCACAGTCCTACAGGATGCCCCGGGAGGGCAGGGAGGGCTTCCCACTGGCACTTCCCCTGGGAGTCTTGCAAACAAGTAGGCCTTTCCCTGGCCAGTGAGAGAAGACAATTTAGGGAGAGGGAAAGGCGCATGCAAATGCCTGGAGGGGTGAGTCCGGTGTTGCTGAGCGGGGTTCAGGCCAGGAAGGAGCAAGCAGAGCTGAGACTGAAAGGTTGGCAGTCGTGGAAGGTGCTGGGCCAAGGAGCATGGACATGGTTTGGGGTCATGGGGAGCCATGGGGGCTCTAAGGCAGACTAGTGTGGGGTTTGAGTGACTTTTCTGTAGGTTGCCCTGGAAATCGCACCTCCCCCCCAAGGAAACAGGGGCAAGGAGAGCCTGGTGGGAGGGGCAGACCCTCACAAGCGTAACCCCCCATTTCTTGCTGGAGAAGAGAGGAAGACAGGTGCGGAGCCACAGCTGAAGGGCAGGGGGGGATAGGGATGGATTCGGGCAGTGCTTCTCAAACGTGATGTGTGCGTGAAATCACCAAAGATCCTCAGAATGTGGATTCTGGTTCTGCAGCGGTGGGGAAGCCTGAGCTTCTGCATTTCTAACAAGCTCCCAGGTGCTGCTGGGGCTGCTGGTCAGCTCGTCCGTGGCCCGGTGGACCGCACTTTGAGTACACTAAGAGGGGTGCCCGGCCTGTGGGGAGGTGAGAGAGAAGGAGGAGGGGCCTGTGTCTTCTTCCTGAGTCTTCCCCTTCCCTCCTGCCTGGAGGAGGAAGCAGGGTTTCCCCCCTGGGTGCCCGGACTCCAAGATTAAGGGTCCCCTGACTCCCAACCCCTTGGCGGCCCACAGATGAGCTGACAGTGCCTCGGTACCGCACGGAGAAGCCCTCCAAGTCGCCCCCGCCGCCCCCGCCCCGCCGGAGCTTCCCCTCCTCCCACGGCCTCACCACCACCCGCACGGGAGAGGTGGTGGTCACCAGCAAGAAGGACTCAGCCTTCATCAAGGTACCGACCTCACCTGGAGCGGCGGGATACCCGAGGTGACCTGTGAAGACCCTCTGGGGCAGAAGGAAAGAAGGGGGCTGGCGGCCAAGGGCGACTCTGGCTCCAGCTTGGGGCTTGGGCTTCGCCACAAGAAGGGGCGGCCTGGCAGGGCCAACGAGGAGCTGGGGCAGGAAGTGGTCTGGCCCTGATGGGGCCCAGGAGGTGAGCTGGTGCTGGAGGGGGGCGGAGCCTTGGCTTGAACCTGCGGCCTGGGCCTTGCAGAAGGCGGAGTCCGAGGAGCTGGAGGTGCAGAAGCCCCAGGTGAAGCTGCGCCGAACCGTGTCCGAGGTGGCCCGCCCTGCCTCCACGCCGCCCATCATGGCCTCTGCCATCAAAGATGAGGACGATGAGGACCGCATCATCGCGGAGCTAGAGGTGGGTCAGGGGCTTGCCTGGTCCCCTAGTCCTCAGCCGGGCCCGTCCCTTTCTCTACCAACCTGACCCGGGAGAGGGTTGACGGGGGAGGGGGTGACTGGGCTCCTGCCGAGGGCTGGCCTGTACGGGACCTGTCCTTGCCTCAGTTTCTCTGCCACTGTAAAATGGGGGGAGGGGGTCTAAAGCCCCTCTCTGCAGGGCTGAGTGTTTTTTATTGCAGTCTCCGAGACTCCCACAATAGCCCTGAGACCTTCTAGGCTCTGGCACACCCATCCCTGAATGTTCTGAGAACAGAGTGCTTTAACAGCCTGATCCCCAAGTCCCTTGAGCCGCCTGCCCCGTGCTGTAAACCACCCATACTTAAGTGTTCTCAGCCCCCCTCCCCAAGGGGCTGGAGACCCTGACCACCTAGGCCTTCGGAGGAGGAGACAAGACGGAGGGGAGAGTGGCCAGTGAGCACGGTGAGGGGCCAAGGAGTAAGGCCGCGCAGTCCCTCCCTGCGGGGCCATAGGCCAGCAGCCCTGTCTTCCCTGTGCCCCCTTCTCCAAACCTGCCCCCACCTTCTGCTCCCCAGGTGTTTGAGAGAAGTTCAGTGTCTTCCCTCCCCCCCACGCCCCGCCGCCAGCCGATCCCCACCTTGCTGGCACCCCAGGACCTGGGGCCCCCTGGGGGCTCAGCCCAGGGCCCCACATGGAAGGTAACGGGCTGCCTCTCACCTCTCACGGCTCTCTTCTGCCTGTGCCTCCACACCTTTCCTCTCCTCACCTCTCATGCTAACCCGCTAACACGCCGGTCACCTCCCCGAGTCCCGCCACCGCCACAGCCTCCCCTGCCTGGACTCACCCCTCCCCAGCTCCAAGGACAGACGCAGAACTTTCCTGCCCTCTCCACAGCTCTAGCAGTCTGATACCCGACAGCGCCCCCCCGACCCCCCACCCCACCAGCCCTGGCTGCATTTTTCTTACAGGCTCGATTCTGAGTTGGGTATTTTGTTCCAAGCTGCAGCCAGAGTTTAGGTCTGACCCAGAGCCTGGGTTTTGTCTTGGTCCAAAACTGGTGCTTAGATCGCTACATGACTTTAGGTCCAACTCAAAAATCTGACTTCGTCCCGAGCCCCTGTCTAGTCCCTGCTCTCCCCAACGCCCTCCTCCACCCCCAGGGCCTGGTGGGGCTCTCCCACTAGAGCGTATGCCTTGCGCTGGGGGCCAGGACACCCCAAAGTCTCATTTACAGCCCTCCTCTCTCCCACGGCCCCAGTGGTCAGGGAACTTGGAGTAGGAGAAAGTCATGCCCTTCCTTGGCTGCTGGTTCTGTCTTTCAGGGTTGGGAAGTTCTTCCTTCTCTCTAACTTCAGTCCTTGCTGCTGCCCTGCTGCCCTTTTTTTCTCCTTATCTTTTCCTGGGAATGTTGGGGTGGACCTGCCGTCTGCACCCCGAGGGGACCGCACTCAGGGAGGGGGACCTGAGGGAGGTGGTCTGGGAGTCGCTCCCTCTTCGCAGGCAGAGGTTGGGACAGGAGAGCCTCTGCTCTGAGGAGGGCAGCCTCCCCCACACACGTGCTCACCACCTTGGCTGGTTCTCTTTAGCCCACGGGCTCTGTGCGGGCCGCCCCCTCATTTCTGGTCTGGCTTGAGGCTTGTGGTGCTCTGACTCCTTGGCCGGGGGAGCAGATAGGTGGGCAACACCGTCTGCTGGTCGAAGGATGGGCGTAGAGCAGTCCGAGGAGCCATCTGGGGATGAGCAGTGTGCAAGGGGTGCCCCCTGGACTGACCGTGCCCTTGGCAGTTTGGCCCACTGCACCGAGCCCCTGCCTCTCTCTGGCCTCTGGGAGCCAGTCCTGAAGGGGTCCAGTGGGCAGAGCCCCTCTGCCGGCCTTTCGGGTCAGCTTTCCCTCTACATCCTGAGATGCCATCGGGCCGTGGAGCCGGGCAGGCGTGGGTCGCCTCTCTGCTTTCCTAGTCTGCACCCTCCACCTCCATCCAGGTAAGCAGGTGGCAAGGGCTGGGTGGGGTGCCTTGGGACGGGGGGCTGGAGGTCCTGCTGCCCCCCCCCCCCGAATATCCCTTCATGGCTCCTTTTAGTGGAAAGAGCACTGGGCTTGGAGTCAGACTGCCTGGGTTCAAATCCTGGCTCTGCCACTAGCTAGTTGTGGGTAAGTGACCTTGGGAGAATCACGTGATGCCCACCCTTGATTTCCCCATCTGTCAAGTGGGGACTATAGGAGCACTTGCCGTGTCGTGGGTTATAGTAAGGACTCAAGATGAAGACAGAGATGATGGTGCCTGGCGCAGGGCTCTGCTGGTCTGAATGAGACCAGAATTCACTCGAGTTGGGGGGTAGTGAGTGGTCCCCCACCTCCCCAAAGCCGGAGCAGGGGTTGCTCACACAGAAGCCGTCCTCTAGCTTTGCACAGTGTGTGTGCAGCCGAGGTATATGAGCCCTGCCCCTTGTGGCTGTGAAGTCCTTGGGAAAGCTCCCGAAGTAGGGGGCGAGGGGCCCAGATCTCTCTGGCCTGAGAAGAGCACAACAGCCCCAGCCTCTGAGGCCAGAGGCCACTCAGGTCCATTTGACGAAGAGCTAATATCGGCCGCGTGCCCACAATGGGCCAGGCGCTGTTCTAAGCCCACGCGCACGTGAGTGCACTGCGCTCTCCACCAGCGCCATGCTGTTGTTGCCTCCTTGCACAGGGGGCCAGACTCCTGGCAGCGCCCATGGGCCTGCTCCCAGAGTTTAACACGGGCAGTGAGAGGCAGACCCGTGTCTGTGCTTCTGGGGAAACCGGCGTCTCTGCCAGAAAGTGGAGGCCCGGTGTGTGGGGTAGGAAGAGCCCTGAGTTCTAGTCCCAGCATTGTCTCTGATTTGCTGAGTAAACTCAGTCACTGCCCTCCCCTGCCTCGGTTTCTCCATCGGTGCAGGAAGGGGCTGGGCTCACCCGCGTCTAACTTCCCCTCCCACCTCAGGGCTTTTGGTCTGCAGGAATCGGACTCTCCCTCATTTCTCTTCTCCCCGCAGGCTGCCCCAAGCCCCAGGGCCTTTTGTGTCCCCCGGATCATCTTGACAGAGTGTACCCCCAACACTCCCTCCCCACCAGAAGCCAGGCCTGAGGAAGCTGGTCCCAGGATAACTCCCACCCCCCGCCCCCGGACCCTGGCTGGCAGCGGGAGAGGCTGCGATGGTGCCCGGGCCCTGCCAGAGGTTGTGACCAAGGCTTCCCGGCCCAGGAGCCCCTTGGCACCTGAGAAGGAAGGGACAGCTCTGAAGAGATGGGCGATAGAGAGCTGCAGCCCAGTGGAAGGAGGAGATGGGCCCCCCTGCCGTTGGGGACCAGCCCTTGATGGGACTCAGGAGCTCTCTACTGCTGACACCCAGCCCAAGAAGACCCCCGAGGACACCAGACAGGATGCCCAAGCCGGCAGTGGGGAGCCCAGGGGCCAGCCTGCTGCAGGTCTAGGCTCCACAGTGAGAGGCCCCCCCACCCAGCGGATGGACAGCCTGGAGGAGACTCTCCGGGAGCTAGAAGCCGCCCTGAGCCAGATGGGCACTGCCCTCGCCGTGGGGCCCCCCGGCAGCCCCCCACCCCTGCCACCCGGTCCCCAGGTGGCTGCCTCCTCCCCTAGCCTCTCCTCCTGCCTTCATGCTCTGATCTCTTGGTCCTCGGAGCTGGAGGGAGTGGGGGGCTGCAGGAGCATCACGCCAGCCCCCTCCTCCCACTGGCCTTTTCTCAGTTCCCGCCAGCCTCCTGGGAGCCCTGCGCCGGGTGGGATTTGCAGGCAGAGCCCCGGGAGGCTGGGAAGCCGGCCTACCCAGGGATCAGCCCAAGCAACCCTGGCAGGAACCAGGTCCTCTCCCCTCTGCTCTGTATCTATAAACCAACAAATAAAGTTCTCTCCTCCTTTTCCATCCCTGCGCTCCCTTCCCCTCTCCTGTCTGACTCTCTGTGCCTCTGTTGTTTCTCTGTCTGCGCCTCTGAACCCCCAGCGTTGTCCTGGGTAGGGTGGTACCTGGGATGGTTCAGAGGAGCTGGACTTGTCCATCTCTAGGGAGACTTCCCCACCCCCCCATCCTCCCATTCAGAGGAAGATGTGGGTCCCACTCCGTCTGCCATCACAGAGATCTTCCCTCAAATCGCAGGCTTGCTCTGGGACACCCAGAAAAGGGTCCCTTGCCAGGAGGAGGGGTGATGGCAGTGACTCTCACTTCAGAAGTGGCTCCCTCAGGAGGGCGCCTGCTGCCCTGGGCTGCTCAAGGAAACCACCACAGAGCTCTGGCTGGGGAGCTGCTGGGAACGTGGCTGGGGGGCCCCTGCCCCCTCTGCATGGAGGCCTGAACCCTGGCCTCGGAGAGTGGACCTGCGTCCTGGCCAGGGATATGGAGGCAGGAGGTCTGAGGGTCTCCAGGTCTCAAAGGGCCCACCCGGGCGGTCCAAGCCCCAGATACCCCCACCCAGGGCCTAGGATTCCTGTGTGATCCCACGTCCAACCCCCACCCTGTTCCTCTTCCTGCAGAGCGGTGGTGGCAGCGTGCCGCCCATGAAGGTGGTGACTCCGGGGGCCTCTCGGCTGAAGGCAGTGCAGGGCCAGTCGGGCAGCCCGGACAAGGGCAAGCACGGCAAGCAGAGGGCGGAGTACATGAGGATCCAGGCTCAGCAGCAGGTAGGCGTGGCCCCGTGGGGGGGGGCGGGGCTCGGCCCCTCCTGGCCTCTCCCCTTACCCCTCCCTTCCCCGTGTGCTCGGGTTGTGTGGGTTGTGTGGGCCGTGTGCCGGGCCGCTCCTGTGGGCACTCCTGTGGCCACCCCCCTGCCAGCCGCCCAGAGACCTCCTCCCTGCCAGGACGGCCTTGCTGGTCCCCTGAGCCATCTCTTCCCTCCTCCTGCTAACCCTCAGCGCCCTGCATCTCGTTTAGAATATATATTTTTAGTCAGGCCACTCCCCTTTCGGGAGACCCTCTGGTGGCGGAGAAGGCCCTCTCCCCAGCCGCTCCTGGAGGAAGGGGAGCCAGCAGACTGGTCCCGCCCTGGCCTGGGGTGCGGGAGGGGGCTTCGATGTCCCTTTGTCTTCCTGCCTCTGCTCTGCTTCCTCTCCCTGCTCTCAAGTCCCTGACACGGGGTGGAAGGGGGGGTGGGGGGGTGAGGGCACCCCACTATAATCAGGCCCCCCTCTAGGCTCTCAGGCTATCTCCCACCTGAGGGAGAAACCAATTTTGCATCTGCTTTTCAGTGTTTGGGCTTTGGTGGCTTCCACTGATCCCAATGGGGAGAGGGAGAAGTACCATGGCCCCCCGGTGGGGAGGCAGGGGTGCTGTGCCCTCTGTCAGATATGGTCAGCCGGCTTGGGGCCAGTGTGGAATAGACAACCCCACCCTTGAGTGTTTCTGTCCTGTGATCCACTGTGTGGCCTGGTCAGAAGGTCCGGGGTGGTCCCTGGGCCTAGATATCAAGAGAGAACTTTGTGCCCTGGTTTGGTTCAGTAAGTGTTTCTGAGCAGCTCCTAAGAGCCAGGCCTGTTGTGGGTGCTGCGGTGGGAGTGGGCGCTGAGAAATGTCCAGATGCTGTGACCTGAAGAAGGTTCTAGGCTCCGAGGCAGGAGATTAGAGATGGTAAGTCAGGCTCCCTTCTTTACAGATGAGGGGACCACTCAGAGAAGGAAAGGGGCTTTCCGAGGGCACACAGCAAGGCGGCATCAGAGCCAGGACAGGACCGGGGAATCACAAAGCCCTTCCCACCCCATGTGACAGCCCTGGGCTGCTGGTTCCCTGGAGGGACCACTGGAGGCAGGCCATCCTGGCCCCACCCACCCCTGACCAGCTCGGCTCCCCAGCTCCCTGCTGGCCCACCATCTTCCTCGTGGGGCCCCAGACACACTGTGCAAATCGCACCCCCAGCTCCTCATCCTGCCTCCACAGTGCCTGAGTTCCCCTCGTCCTGTGTCCGTCCTTCGTGTCCAGAACCGCAGCTGCTGCGCGCGGGGTGCTCCCTGAGCCAGACCGTCTCCCGTTTCCCGCTCACCACACCGCTCTGAGGAAGGTCCTTCTGATCCCCACGCAGTAGAGGGGAAACTGAGGCTTTACCTATGGTCATGCAGCAGGATTGGCGTCCAGACTACCTGATCCCCCCGCAACACACACACACCCTGCCTTCAGCCTCCCCAGCTGAAGCTGCTCTGGCATCTCTCCCCCCGACTCCCCAGCCTGGGGCACCCAGAGCCTCTCTCCGGCTCTTCTGTCACGTCTGTGGCCTCCATGCCCTCCCCTCCATTCAGTTCCCAGCCCACTCGGCTTTCCCTCCTCCCTCCCGGTATCGGGCTAGTCCTCCCCGCCCCCAGCAGCCGCCCTCCCACACACACTTGCACACACACATGCTCACAGGGGTGCTGTGTAGGCCCCCCATTCCTCTCCTCCGTGGCCAGCCCTCACCCTGACCCCCCTGACTCCCGCTGGGTGTCTGTCCTCTGCACGCCTCCTCGCCTCGCTGGGCCCGGCTCCCTCTTGGGCCTCTTTGCTTTTCATACCACACACTCCTCTCCTGGGGCACCAGGTGCCATCTGTCCCTGCCCGGGGCTCTGTTCTGAGTGCAAGACTGCCCCTGAGAAAATGTCACCCACCCGCCCGGGGCATCCTCCCACACTGGGGAGTCTCCCTCACCACCTACTGTAGGCGCTCAGCTGTCTCCCCCCCAGGGCCACAGGCCTGTCCTTGCCTCTCGCTTTCCCATTCTGTTAGCCTTTCATTACCAAGCACCTTCTCCCTAACAAAGTAATAGATGTTCCCCATGGACATTTCTTAAAGATGCCGGGATAAAAATCATCCTATGCCTCATTACCTAAATGCATGTCCTTCTAGGGTCTCCCTGTCACTTCTGTCACCTCTAACGTATTTTCCCAGACCTGCGGGCTGGGGACAGGTGTGTGTAAATTGCAGATTTTGATGATGTCATTCCCCCAACTTCGAACCCAGGCCCACTGCTCCCTGCCAGCTGAGAAAATCAGAAATCCTTCCCCTGCTGCCCAGGGCACTTCTGTGACCAACCTGGGTTCCTTCATCCTGGTTCGCCTGGTGCCCCACACTCTCAGTTTGCTCCAGCCACTCTGGGTCACCTGGCCCTCTGTCCTCCGGGTCTGGACCGCGCTCCCTATTAGCTCAGGCTGTGAACTTGGCCAAAGTCGCCTGCCTTCTGCTGGCTCTTCCCTCATCTATAAAATGGAGACAAAAATGCAGCAGCAGGTTTCTGAAGTCACATCATACCAGGTGTGGGAAGGAACTGGGAAAGCCCCCAAGGGCCTTAGGAAGGACAGTCCTTGTCATTGTCCGTTTGTACACTTCTCAGAGCTGAGGGCTGGGCAGAGGCCGTTCTCTCACCACGGGGTTCTAACACTTGGGGCTCACAGCTGCCTTTGACCAGGACGAGGAGAAGGAGAATAAAAGTGCCAGGACCAGAGACACCGAAATGGGGGTGTTGGGATGGCGGTGAGTTCTGAGATGCGGCTGCAACAGTGCTGTGTACTACAGACACATCAGGGGAAACCATTGAGAAAGCCCATGGAGGTCATGCTTGAGATCCAGGGGAAGGATGGTGGCCAGATTCCCAGGAGGGGCCAGCATCCGGGCCTGCAGATGGGAAACCATGGACCCCTCCTCTTCTACTGTGGCTAGCAAACCTGTTGCACCCCTGGGGCATTTCCTCAGAGGGTCCTGCTGTCCCGTCATCCTGCCCACCCCCCTGCATGGCTGCCTTCACTCCCCTGGGGGGGTCCCAGGCCCACAGATCGGGTCACGAGCAGGAGAACCTTTCCCAGAAATCCCTAACACCTTCCCTGTCTTCCCATTGCCCGTTCCTGAATCGGTCACTGGCAAGGAGAACAGAATTGCTTGAATTGGGTGAATTGCTCAGGACCTACCTGCCTGGGGCTGGGGAAAGGCTGACCTCTCCTGACAGACCAGGGCTTAATTCGGGCAGGATTTCATCCGGAAGGAGGGCTTGCGGGCAGCGGAGGAAGCGGCACTGGGAATGGCCTGGAACGGGCGCCGGCAGGGTCTGCCTCAACAAGGTGACCTGTCCCTGTGCGGAGATCTGTGTCACAGCGTGGAGGGGCGCCGAGCCCCTACCAGACGCTGACCTGCAGGAAGGGTAGGGGTGCGGGGCTCAGCGGGCTAGGTCCCGCGAACCTTCCCCTGGAAGATGTAGTTGGGAGTGACGGGACAGGGCTGGTGGATGAGGTGAAGTGACGGCAGCTGTGTTGCCAGAGAACCTCCGCAGCCCCGGACAGGGCACGGGGTGTGACGAGCATGTGCTCCCTCGGCTTCCGGAGCGGTGCCTTACGTGTCACCGCGGCCAGTCTCCCAGGAGGGAAGGCAGCTGAGAGGGCAAACAGGTGCTCGCAGAGCAGTCCCAAGCCGTCTGGGTCTCCGTGAAGGAGCAGAGGTGGGTGTCCACACAGGCCACTGACCACTGCCGCGGCTCCTGCAGAAAGGCCTTGCGCTGGCTGGGGGAGAAAGGGGCCATCGCCTCGGTGAGGTCGTGTCACCCGAGCGAATGCAGGAGTCAGGTGGCAGCACAGGCTGGAAGGCAGGCGTTCCAAAGACCAAAGCTCAGAATAGACCAGGCCTCTTGACAAAAGCTAAAAGGGAGGAAGAGAAAAAGCTTTTAACTAGAGAGATGGGTCGGGAACAAAGAAGAAGACGGCCAGGAGGGAATCAGCAGCCAGCTTGGCTTGGGACGCTGTGAGATGTGAGGAGGCAAGCAGAGGGCTCTCTGCCCGTCTTTGGGATCAAGAACTCTGAATGGGAAAGGCTGGGAGAGGAGGGGCAGGCCGGGAGCCCAGGGCTAGTGACCAGGAGTGGGAGTAAGAAGGCGTGAGGCTGTCTCTGGGTCCCGGTACTGGACCCCCCCCCCCCCCGAGACCAGGAGGCAGGCCTGGCACAGGCCCGTTGGGCAAAGGACCCAGTGAATCCTAGGATCTTTTGGCTGTGGCCCTGGAGCCTCTGTGAGTCTAAATGAACAGCTACAGGAAAGGGGAAGGGTTAGAAGACCCAAATGGGGAAATTCTTGCCTTAATTTTCATAAAGGGAAAAGGTAGACTGCGCTGCAGGCGTGAGGAGCGCAACCCCATGAATTACTGTCTGCGTGGAAGACGGCATGGGGGCCATCAACGCAAGGGCGAGTTCATGGTCAGCCGGTCAGGCTGCCTGAGGTCTCCTTGTTGCCCTCGCCGGCTGCTGGAGAAGGCACCACATGCCTTCCCCACTGTGACAGAGCCCACCCAGCAGCGGGGGGCTAACTGGGTGGTGGGATGTGGGGCCACCCTGCCCAGACCGTAGCTGCTGCGGGAGGTGGTGGGATGGGCGGCTGCGCCGTTTCCAGCCCTCCCCCATCCTTCCTTCCTTTTTTTTATCAAGACCCATCCCTTGGTTATCCCACTAGTAGCTATGCGAGGTGGGGAGGGGAGGAGGGGGGACAGTGAATAGGACAGAGAGAAACCCCATCTGTGTAGCCCCATCCCAGTGGCACTCAAAGTGAAGTGTGCAGCAGGGTCACCTAGGGTGCCTGCCCGAAATGCAGATTCCGGAGCCTGAGCCAGAGAGAGATTCGGAAGCAGGGCCCTGGAATCTGCATTTGTGTTGTCCCCTCCTCTCAAGGTGATGCGGGTGGCTCTGGACCCATGGAGACTTCCAGAACCCGTCTAGCCACAGAGAGTCAGCCAGGGGTGGGAGGAGGCGAGGCTTAATTTCTCACTAGCAGAGCTGCCGGGAGAGGGCGGGGCGCATCATGAAGGAGTCACCTCCCTCATTACCCACCATTACCCACGACCCACAAGGAGCAGCTGGAAGCTGGGAGGACCCTTGTAGGGGATGCAGCCGGGCTTCCTGCCTTGGGCCAGAGGCTGGATGCAGTGAGTGCCTTTTCCTCCAGCTTGGGGGTGGAATGGGTTGGGGGGTTCTTTAGAGAAGTGCTCTCTGGGAGCACCAACTGGCCCCACATTGTCCCCATAAGACCTCCTGCTTGGGATCAGCCTCCTGTAGAGGTCAGAAGAGGCCCTGGCTGGGCTTCTGGCCAGTTGAGACTAAGAATGCACCTGTTCCCAGCTGGGACCACTCTCCGCCCTGCACCCCTGAGGCAGCTAACCTCTCACTTCTTCCTCCCTCGTCCTCCCCACTCCCATCTCCCTGTCCACCTTTCCTGGGTGTGGCCTTCCCTGTGCTTCTCTGGTCTCTCTCCTTCACCTGCTCTCTTTCCTGTCAGTAAGCCCTGTCCCTAAGCCTCTGGGTCCAACCCTATACCCTCCCCCCACCCCATTCTGCACCCCCCCCCACTGTGGCCTCCTCCTCCCCATCTCAGGGGATCCCTCTATCCAGATGCCCCTGTGGCTTCTTCCTTTTGCAGTTAATTTTCTCTTGGGTTTGTGGAGGTTTTTCGTTTTTTTAAAACTTTAGCCAGGGGCCAGCATGAAGGATCTCCCAGCCTCTCTCTGACCCCTGACCCCTGTTTTTGTTCCAGGCCACTAAACCATCTAAAGAGATGAGCGGGTCAAATGAGACCTCAAGCCCAGTCTCAGAAAAGCCCTCGGCTTCCAGAACCTCTATCCCTGTATTGACTTCCTTTGGGGCGAGGAATTCTTCCATCTCCTTCTAGAAGCCCCCTCCCACCTCCACCTCAGCCTGTCCCCCCCTCCTCACCCCTGCCATTTCTCTCCCTGCCCTTCTTCCCTTCATCTCTACCCTACCCCTGCCCTATTCTCTGGGTCCTCTGAAGGGTTTGCCACAGGTGTGGCCCTCCTCAGCTCTCTACACCCATCTCTTGTTGGTGTTTTTGGTTTTTTTTAAATGATTCACTTTTAATTATCTTTTTTTTTTTAAAGCAAAACAGTAAAACTAAAAACCAAAACACACCACGTTCCCTTGATTTCCTGTTCCAAAATGGCCCATCTCCTGTCATCCTCCTTCCCTTTTCTCTTCACCCACGCTTCCTCCCACATCCATCCTAAGGCCCCTGAACCCTAAGGTCCTTTCCTGAGAACACTCCAAACAAACTCTGAGCCACGGAGACTTGGAGCGGTGGGACACCCCCTCCCCTTCCTCGGAAACCTTCCTGGAGGAAACTCTGGACGTTGGAGCAACCTCACTATCGGCCTGGCAGGGAGACTCTGGGCCTGGAGTGGCCCAGCCTCGCCGTGACTGAACTCTGTTGCTCTGCTCCCTGCTGCTCATGCCTCTGTGGGCCTGGAGTCAAGATGGATGGGCTGCGGAAGGAGGCCAGGGTTTGGGGCGGTACGGCGGGGGGCAGGCGTGAGGCCTTTGAATCTGTGTGTCCTGGAAAGGAGTTGGCTTCCTGGGACTCCCTTCTTGTGGTGAGGAGCCGCCTGGCCTGTGCCGAGCGAGGAGCAGGCCCTTCTGGACGGTGGGTTGTGGGCAGCAGCAGGTTGAGTGGCCAGCCTGACCCTGGGGTCACTGCCCTAGAAGAGGGCAGCCCCGAGGAGGGCTATTTGGTACTTTGGGTTTCCTAATTTAGCACTTTAAATGACATTAACTTATTTAATGGGGGAAGGGTGGGCAAGAATGAAGGGCCTAGAAAACTAGATTTGGGGGCCTGGAGGGTGGGAAGGGTCTGGTGGTGAGGGAAGTGGGGGGGGGGATAGAGAGGGGCTGATGGGGGGGCAGTGAGGGCAGCTCTGACTCAAAGGTCAAGCAACTTGACCTTTAACCATCCTCTTTGAGATTTGAGGGTTTTCAGGTAAGGGGGTGAGATGAATTTTAAATGGGGAACTGGTGACCCCAGGTGAGATCCCTGAGGGTCCCTGAGGCCTGACCAGGCAGCCAGCGACCCTAGACCTGGCCTGTGGAAGACCACCTTGCAGAGGCTGAGCCAACAAGACTTTTGAGAAGGTCCTGAGAAGGGGATGAAGAACAAATTTTGATTCCCAACCCCAGGCCTCCCAGAGGGCACAGTGAGGGGCCGGCAGGTGGGGAGGGGGGTTATGTGGCTGGGGGATGAGGAGGCAGATAGAGCAGGGCCCCTGGGGAGCAGGATTCCTATTTGGAGCACAAAACTGGGTAAGCACAGGGGAGGGCTGGGGAGTAATCTCCCTGCGAAAGCACAGAAAGAAGGAGCCATTGAAGGGGCAGAACCTTCTAGTCCCTGGGGCCTGGCTGGAAGGTCAGTGTTTGGGGACAGCCTGGGGAGCCATTGAGGGCTGGGGAGGGAAGGGAGACTGGGGTTGTGTTTCTTCATTTTCTTTTTGTTTTGTTTCGTTTTTGTTGGTTCATCCTTGTTTTCTAGCTTTGGATCATTTTTGTACAAAGGCAAGCAGGCCTTTTTGAAAAATAACAAAAGAGGAAAAAAAATCCCTCCTGGAAAAAAAAAAAAAACCCTTGGAAAATAGGAAAAAAAAAAAAAAAAGGACCTCATCAATGATGCAATTACTTTTAATTGCAGGCAACTCTTTACATTTAAGTGAAGTGTCTTAACATTTTATATTGTTTTAAAAATATATTTACATATTATATATATATATAATATACGTAATATAAATATATATAAATATTTAAAAAAGAAAAAAAAAAGAAAAAGAAAACCGCGGCGCTCCCTCCCTGGCCGCTGTTTTGGCGGGGGAGGGGGGCTGGAGGATGGGCACATCGGCCTGGCTTCCGTGGTCCAGTGAAATGGTTTGGTTTGATTTGGCTGTATAGAGACCCCCTGACTGGGAGGGGCAGGGGGAGTGGTGCCCCCTCCTCCCTCCACTCCATTACTCTTTGCTTGCTACTTTTCGCTTGCCCCGACCCGGAGCCCCTGTGACCTGAATGTGTGCCCCACCGTCTTTGTCCTGAGTTAATGTCCCTTTGTGGGGTGAGGAGGAGGTGTCCGTCCACGAGGGGCAGACGGAGGGAGCCGTGGGCCCCACTCCACCGGCTCACGGAGCGCCCAGTGGGATTTGCATCTTTCTTTCCCTTTGGTTTCTGCCCATTTCTGGGCTGAGAGGCGTTTGTGTGCAGTCGAGCGCAGCCTGTGTGCGTGTGTGTGCGCGAGCGCGCGCCGGCCCAGGTTCACTTGCCCGTGCGCACAGCGAAGCGTGTGTGTGCACAGGTGTGACCTAAGACACGTGTGTGCGGGGAGGCGAGCGCACTCGGTGCATGTTCCCTGATGGGGCTTCAGCACGCGCCCACCTGCATGTTGGTGCATGAGAAGGTGTGTAGTGTATGTGTGTGTGTGTGTGTGCGCGCGCGCAGACGTGCGTGGCTGAGCGTGGCTTGTATGCGTGCGGGCCACATATGCGCCGACAGAGGACTGTACGTGGAGGTGCATGCGATCTGTGTGTGTGGGCGTGTGCGTGTGCACAGTTGTGTAGACCCAGGCGTGTGGGAGTGCCTGCGTGTGTGTTCCATCGACCCTGCACCCCTCGCTTTGGCGCCCCTCCCGAGCCCCCGGCCCTCCCAAAGCCCGCGGCACGTCACTGCCCCCCCCCCCCCACCAGCTGCATGCGCCTCGCTGCTCCGTCCATCAGTGTGTGCTTGACCAAGAGAAAACTAAGACGTCGGGGGGATCCCTGTACCTGGTCCCCCCGCCCCTGCCCACTGTGCTGTGTTACTCGCATGGGGGGTTCCTCTCCCGCCCCTTCCACAATATGCTGTTTCCCCAGGAGCCTCCGGGCCCAAGGCTCTGAGAGGGGGCCCAGGTGGGGCCCTCCAGGGGCTGAGCCCCGCCTCCGCACCCCGCCCCGTCCACCCCGTAGGGCCTGTGTTGGTGTAGCAGTGATGGCTTCTGTGGATATTCTGTGACCTCTGTCAGTGTAACTTGACAATTTCTAAATGGAAAAGGGTTGCTGTGTTTTCTGTCTCTCTTTTTTAATGTCCTTTTTCTTCTCACTTCTCCGCTCTCTTTCCTTTCCAGTTTTTCTAGCCGAGTGTTTGGGGCTTAAATAAAACTTGTTTCTTTTTCCTCTCCTGGATCTCCTTTCTACAGGCTCCTGTCTCATTATTTCTCACCAGCACCCTGGAAGGGGCAAGGAGGGATGGGGCGGAGATGCGAATCTCAGGCTTGTAACCGACCGGCAGCTTTCGGGGCAGGTCCTGAGAGAGGAGGGGTGGGAACAGGAGCCCCTCTGGCTGCTGCTGCTCCAAGGACCTAAGAGAAGCCACATCATTCAGGACCCTGGAGAGGAACACCACTAACTGTGGGATGCCAGCTCCCCGCCATGCCCTCCCCCCACCCCCAGTGGCCGCTGGCATCAGTGAGGTAGCTGCCAGCGTTGCTCACAGGTCCAGTGTCCTACAATTACTAAGATGCAGAGTCAGGACTTGAATCCAGCTATGCCTGGACCCAAACCCAGTGCTTTAACCCCTAGAACAAAGGAGAGTCTGATTACCTACCTGGGTTGGGTCTTGGCTTCTGGTGGGATGACCCTTCATGATGTCACCCATTCTTTCAAGAGTAGCAGCTTTCAAATTAAAAAAAAAAAATTCACACACGGGCGCTTGGGTGGCTCAGTGGGTTAAGCCTCTGCCTTCGGCTCAGGTCATGATCTGAGGATCTTGGGATTGAGACCCGCATCGGGCTCTCTGCTCAGCAGGGAGCCTGCTTCCCCCGCCTCTCTACCTACTTGTGATCTCTGTCAAATAAATAAAGTCTTAAAAAAAAAAATTCACACACACAGAAATGTAAGAAATACACATTTAGTGAAAGGGCACTTACTATATACAATGTTCTCTACTATTTCCTGCTGAATTCTAAACACTTTGGTCACAACCCACTAAATTGACTTCTTGACCTTCTAATGTGTCAAAACCCACAGTCTGAAAATGCTTGTCCACAGATGTAGTTTCAGTCCCAATCATGCTGCATTTCTGCTTTCTCCTTCTCAAAGGCCTGCCAGCCTCTCTCACCCCATGGTGTCCTCTGAAATTGGAAGACTCCTGACAGGAGATTTACCCTTGATTCTGGTTGGGTGGCGGTCCCGGACCCTGACCCTCTCGCCAGCAAGCTGCCTGAACCCTTCCAGGTCACCACATCAGAGTCCCATCTGTCCCACCGTTAAGTAGACCAGATGTCACGATGGTGTTTTCCAGGAATTCTGAAGGTTATGCCACTGTTTGAGCATATTTTAAGGGTTCTTGAGGCTGCCCTTCGAAGCATTCTCCGGCTTGACTGTGGCCTGGGGTATTCTTGGGTTTCCTGTCCCTCCTCCAGCGAACACCAGACCTTCTGTCCCATGAGGTAAAGACACTGTCCTAGAGCAACACTATTCCAGAACTCACAGAAGCCCCCGTCACTGTCTTCCCCTAAGGGCCAGTAGCCTCTTTGGAAACAAAGGTTGAGGACCGCTCACTGAGTGGGAGGAATGGGAACTCCATGGGCAGCCCAACCCCCCTCCCCCCTGAGGAGCCCTTCAGACCCTCCAACAGCCAGACTTCATCCCTTATGTCCTTTTAAAAAGGTGGGCAGGTCTTGCCTTGTCTCTTGCATCCTATTCCCAGAAAGCTGGGAAAGTGGCCAAAACCCCCTTCATCTCCTAGAATCACCCCATTCACTGACAGTTCAAGATCAAGTAACAAATGGGACGATCAAGTGCATGCCAGGAATCACGCCAGGCCCTTGGCACACCCTTCAAATGCCGACCGACTGTCTGCTTGCCGACAAAATGTCTGCTTGATCTCCCTGGGCCCGAGTCTTAGCATTTTTGGGGTTAACCCAACACATGACACAGATACCTCAGCAGAATCATGACCAACAGCAAACAGCACCCAGGGAAGCAGCCTGTGATAGTCATGCGGACCACTCAGAGAAGGTGACCAGTCCTGAGGTCACATTCGAGTGGCTGCATGGCAGCCGGTGGCTGAGCAGCGCAGGCAGAATGCCCTGAGGCGCGTCCTGGAAAATGGATGAAACCCACGTAGAGCAAGGAGGGGAAGGGGTGTGGGCCATGAGTCCAGAGTGGTGGGCAGAAACCCCGTCCTAGGAGCCCTATCTTGCAGGATGTGGTAGACAAGATGGGATTTTTCCTGGAGCCATGGAGGGCGATTGGAGAGTTTCAAGTAAGAGAGTGATGTGTCCGGACACTATTCCAGAAGTTCCCTCTGACTGCCCTGCGGAGAAAAGATGGGGGGCGAGGGGGACGAGTGAGTGCAGAACCATCAGTGAGGGACAGGTGCAGTGATGCTTCCCTGGCTCACTCTAGCTAACAATCCTCTGGCCGAGGGAGGGGAAACAGTCTCAGCGCCATTGTAGGTATGATGTGATGGAGTCAGAATTCAAACCCAAGACTTATCCCTTCCAGTAGCCGTGCTTCCTTAATGCTTCATGATACACTCACTTCCACTAAGTGTCTCTTTACACCTGACAGCGTGGCTTGTGGGGATCATAGCTCCCTTCGACTGATGGGGAAGGCTGACTGGGCAAACAGGGACCTGACCGGCTGGCCTCTGAGTCCGATCCTCATTGGGAAGAGAAAAGAGGTGCTCGCTTCGGCAGCACATATACTAAAATTGGGAAGAGAAAAGAGACCGCTTTACCGACAGAAACCTGGAAAGCCCTCATCTTCTCCCTCGCTGTCAGCACATCTGTTGAGTCCTGGGCATTTTCTTCCTCTTGGGTCTCAGAGTGGCCTAAGAATTCCAGAGTTTCCAATCCTTGGTGCGGGACCTTGGGCCCAGGGCCATTGTGCCCATTAGTGGATGACAGGCTCCCTTGACACCCAATGACATGGACTGAATGATGGATACTACCCATAATGACACCTGGTGGAAAGCTCCATCCCCTACCCCTGGTCACCGTCCCAGAAATTTAACTGAAAATCTCCAGATTCTCTGCCTTAGCTCGGGCCACTCTCATGGTCCTTCTACCTGCCCATGCCAGAACGGCAAGGAAAAATCCCCATGCCAGAACGGCAAGGAAAAATCCCCATTCTTCTTAGTTCGACTCAAATAGATTAGGAGTTTTCCCAAAGAAATGTTTCTCATGTGGGGCTCTCATTTGGCTGTTGGTGGGGCATGTCCGTGGTGAAATGGTTGCCACAGTAATTAACATCTGTCACTAGTTAACATCTTTCATAATACGTAGTCACAGAATCGTTTTCATAGGATGATAGCTTTACAGGATCTACTCTTAGCAACTTTCAAAGATGCAACATAATATTATTAACTATAGTTATCATGCCCTGTGTGATCCCCATGACTTTATTTTGTAACTGAAATTTTGTACCTTTTGACCCCTCTACCCATTTTACCCACCCCCGATCCCCCACATTTGGCAACCACCAATCCCTGCTCTATATCTATGAGCTTATTTTTTGTTTGTCCGTTTAGCCGGGGTTTTTTTGCGGTTGAGATTCCACATATAAGTGCAATCGTATGATATTTGACTTTCTCTGTCTCACTTATTTCACTTAACGCCCTCGAGATCCATCCATGTTGTTGGAAATGGCAAGATTTCATTCCTTTCCATTGTTGAATAATATTCCATTGTATACATAACACCACATCTTCTTTGAGATTGGAATTGTTGCAGTGGGCATTGGGTGCATGTAATTTTCCAAGTCAGTGTTTTCATTTCCTTGGGATAAATACCCAGAAGTGGGATTACTGGGTCATATGGTATTTCTATTTCAGATTTTTTGAGAAACATCCGTACTGTTTTCCATTGTGACTGCACCAACTTACATTCCCACCAAGATTTTCTTTTCTTAAGAAAAAAAAAAAAATTTCTGGGACACCTGGGTAGCTCAGTCAGACGCTTAAGTGTCCAACTCTTGATTTCAGCTCAGTGATTTCAGGGTCCTAGGATCGGGCTCCCCACTCTGGGATGTCTGCTTGTCTCTTTCTCCCTTTGCCCCTGCCCCACTGCTCGCACTCTTTCTCTCAATAGATAAATAAGTCTTTTAAAAAATCTTCCAAAATTATTCCAAATTTAGTATTTATCTCAGTTTCTAATACAGTCATATTTATGAGTATCCTTAACTTAAATTTAAAAGAGACTAAATTCACATCACACACAACTAACTTTTTTAAATGTATGATTCGGTGGTCTTTAGTGTATCCACAATGTTGTCCACCCACCAGCTCTCTCTAGTTTCAAAACTTTTTTAATCACCCCATAAAACACTCCATAGCCATTAAGCAGTCTCTCCCATTCCCCACAACTCCCCATTCCCGAGTAACCTCTAATCTGTCCCTATGGGTTTGTTCACTCTAGATATGTATATCATACAAAAGAAATTGTGGAATTGTGACCTTTCATGTGTCTTCTCTTAGTATAATTTCTTCAAGGTTTTTCCAAGTTGTAACATGTACCAATACTTTGTTCCTTTTATGGAACAGTACAGCATTTCATGGTATATATTTGATTTGATATTTATTTCTCTCTTTATCCATTGATTTATCTCTTTATTAATCTCTTTATCATGATTTATTTATCTCTTGATTTTATTTATCTCTTTATCCATTGATGGACAATTGTCTTGTTTCCACCTTTTGGTTATTATGAATAATACTGCTATAGACATTCATGTTCCAGTTTCCCTGTGGATGTATGTTTTCGTTTCTCTTGGGGACATACCTAGGCATGGGATTGCCAGGACCTATGGTAATTCTAGGTTTAATTTTCCGGAGAACTGATGAACTATCTTCTACAGCAACTGTGCTAATTTACATTCTCACCAGCGTCCCTATTTCTCCACGTCCTTACCAACACGTGCTGTGTTCTACTCTCTCGACTTAAGCTTTCCTAGTGGGTGGGAAGTGGTATCTCACTGTGGCTATAATTTGCATTTCCTTAATGAGACACAAAAATAGAAAAATAAAGGAAATTAATTTAAAAATTATAAAATTAGTAAAACCAGAAGTTGCTTCTTGGAAAAGATAAAATCGGCAGAGATTTAGCTGTCTCTTTTCTTCTTGGCCAGTCTAGCTAGATATTTGTCAATTCTGATGACCTTTTCCAAGCATCAGCTTGTAGTCTTATTGATTTTCTCCATTTTTTTCTATTTTCTATTTCATTTATTTCCACGCTTATCTTTATGATGTCTTTCTTTCGGCTTGCTTTGCGTTTAGTTTGCTCTTCTCTTTCTAGTACCTTAGGGTGAAAGTTTAGGTTGCTGACTTGAAACCCTTCTTTTCTAATACAGACATCGAGAGCTATAAATTTCCCTTGAAACACAGTTTTGGCTGCATCCCATATACTTACATATGTTGTGTTTTGACTTTTGTTCATCTTAAGGTATTTCTAATTTCCTCTGGGGTTTCTTCTTTGACCCACTGATTATTTAGGAGGGAAGTTTTCTATTTCTACATATTTGTGAACTTCCAAACATTTCCTCTGCACTAATTTTTTTAAAGAGTTTATTTATTTATTTATTTATTAAGATTTTATTTATTTTACTTGACAGACAGAGATCACAAGTAGGCAGAGGCAGGCACAGAGAGAGGAAGGGAAGCAGGCTCCCTGCTAAGCAGAGAGCCCTATGTAGGGCTCGATCCCAGGACCCTGGGATCACGACCTGAGCCAAAGGCAGAGGCTTTAACCCACTGAGCCACCCAAGCACCCTTAGAGTTTATTTATTAGACAGAGACCAGAAGTAGGCAGAGAGGCAGGCAGAGAGTAAGAGGGAAGCAGGCTCCCTGCTGAGCAGAGAACCTGATTCGGGGCTCGATCCCAGGACTCTGGGATCATGACCTGAGCCGAAGGCAGAGGCTTAACCCACTGAGCCACCTAGGCGCCCCTGTACTAATTTTTTTTTTTAAGATTTGTTTATGTATTATTGGGGGGTGAGGAGGGAAGGGAGAGGGATAGAGAGAATCCCAAGCAAACTCCCCCACTGAGTGTGGAGCCTGACACAGGGCTTGATCTCACAACCCTGAGATCATGACCAGCTGAAATCAAGATGCTTAACTAACTGAGCCACCCAGGTGCCCCTTCTGTTATTAATTTCTAATTTAATTCCACTGTGGTTGGAGAACAAACTTCATGTGATCTCAATCCTCTTAACTTTATTGAGGCTTGTTTTATGGCCTAACGGATGGTCTGTCCTGGAGAATGTTCCATGTGCTCTTGAAAAAGATGTGTGTTCTGCTGTTGTTGGATGGAATCTTCTTTAGATATCTGTTAGGTCTAGTTGGTTTACAGTGTTACTGATCTTCTGCCCAGTTGTTCTATCCATTATGGAAGGTGGGTATCAAAGTCTCCATTATTTTGAATTATCTACTTTTTTTTCCAATTGTTAGGTTTTGCTCCAAATTTTGTCATTAGAAGCTTATATACTTATAATAATTTGATCTTCCTGATAGACCCTCTTATCATTACAAATGTCCTTTTTGTCTCAAGTAATAGTTTTTGTCTCCTTAATAACAGTTTTGTCTCAAACTTGCATAGGTACTCCAGCTCTGTTGGTAACCGTGTGGCATCTATTTCCATCCTTTCACTTTAAACTTTTTTGAGACTCTGAACTTAAAGTAAATTTCTTATAAACAGCATGTAGTTCGATCATGTGTTTAAATTCATTCTGCCACTGACTGCCTTTGACTGGGCTGTTTGCCCCATTTACGTTCAGTGTAATTCCTGAGAAGGTAAGATCGATGTCTGCCATTTTGCTATCTTTTTCATGTCTTATGGGTTTCTTTTTTTTTGTTTTCTATTTCTTGATTCCTGCCCTCTTTGGTTAAGATAGCTATTCTCTAGTGTATCTTTTCTTTTTTTTAAATTTTTAAAATTTTTAAGTTTTTAATTTTTTTTAAGATTTTATTTATTGATTTGACAGAGATCACAAGTAGGCAGAGAGGCAGGCAGAGAGAGGGGGAAGCAGGCTCCCTGCTGAGCAGAGAGCCCCATGCGGGACTCAATTCCAGGACCCTGAGATCATGACCTGAGCTGAAGGCAGAGTCTTAACCCACTGAGCCACCCAGGTGCCCCTCTTTTTTTTTTTTTAATATTTTATTTATTTACTTGAGAGAGAGCGTGAGAGACCACAGAGGGAGAGGGAGAAGCAGGCTTCCTGCTGAGCAGGAAGCCTCATGGAGGACTCGATCCCAGGACCCTGAAATCATGACCTAAGCTGAAGGCAGGTGTTAAACTGACTGAGCCACCCAGGTGCCCCTAGTGCATCTTTTTGGTTCCCTGTTTCATTTATAGTATTTTTTGGCATTATCTTCTTGGGGTTCTCCTGGGCATTACAATTAGCAGCATCTTCATTTAACACAATGTAGTTTGGATTTTTATAGTTTCCCTGAGTGGTTCATTCAGGACATGAAGAGTGTGCAACTCTTGATCTCAGGGTCATGGGTTCGAGCCACACGTTGAGTAGAGTGATTACTAAGATAAATAAATAAACTTAAAAAAATAAACAATACAGTTTGGATAAATACTGAGTTAATTTTAATAATTATATTATTATATGTATTATATGTATATTATATGTATAAAAACTTTGCTTCAGTCTAGCTCCATTCCCTCTCTGGACCTTCATACAATTACTGTCATACAGATCTCATCTGTACAGATTTACAACATTTGTTGTAAGCCTGTCGACACAGTTTTATAATCATTGCTTTATGCAGTTGCCTTTTTTTTTTAAATTATGGGCTTGAAATTTCATTTTATTTTAAAGTAGGCTCCATGCCCAACGTGACGCTCGACCTCAAGACCCCGAGAGTGTTTCTCCTAGGGCAAGCCTGCTAAGGACAAATTGTTTTTCCTTCCCGGAGATGTCTTCATTTCTCTTTGTTTTCGGAGAGCAAAACCTACTACCAAAGCCTACTACAGCCGGGAGAAGGTGGCCCGGTGGGGGGCTTAGACTTATCCCTGCTCCACCAGCTTATTAGCTGTGTGACCTTGGACAGGTCCAGTCACTTCTCTGTGCCTTAGTTTCCTGCTACATAAAATGGAGATAACAGTGTGTGGAGCTCATTTGCCAAACAAAAACAACCTGGGGGTGGAGTGGGGTGGAGAAAGAAAGGAGGATTCAGTGCCTGAGCTCTACCCAGCTTCAGGGCTCTCCCCTAGGTTCTCCTGGATGAAAGTCACCCGCTCTTCCTACAGGACACTAGGCTCATCAGAGGCAGCCTGGAAGCCGGCAGAGGCACCTCTAGCACCACAACATTGAAGGAAGCCCATCCCATGCTGTAAACTTACACGTGTGCGGTAAGGCAATGGGCAAAACCCACTCTTGTTCTCTTTGGATACTGCCTGGGCCTGGAGTGATGCCCAGGGGCAGGATGGGCCTATCAGTGGCCTGGGTCTTGCCCAAGCTTCCTGTCTGCTAGGCAGCAGCCCTGGACCATTCTGAAGGCCCAGACAGGCTTGAGAAGGAGGATGCTGTGCAGCTACCCGGCCTCTGGAGGAATCCAGAAAGCACATGGAAACCTCTTGCAGCAATGACCGTCAGCCACCCTTCGGGCTTGTATTTTGCTCCCATGTCATTGCTCATACGAGTCCCCAAGGATACCCACAGAGCCAGCAGGAGGCAGGTGCCCCCAGTCCAGTCCCATCCCCCTTCCCCACCCCAGCCCCACTCCTGCCCTTCCCCCCTTCCCTCTTCCCTCCTTCCGAAACAAGCCACACAGCTGATTCGTGCCTCGAAGAAGGCCATTTATTTCCAAGATAGAGACTATACTTTTAAGACAGGACTTTTCAGAAGCAGGAAATCTTAGTTGTCGCCTAGAGAGGTGTGTCAAGGACACAGTGAAAGGAGACATGCGAACGTGGGGCCAGAGGCTTATCCAACACTGTTACAACACTTTTTTAAATGAGCAAAACATCTTTAAAAATCCTTATAAATTCTTTATAATATGTTACACATTTAGAGACAATATTTACAATAAAAGGATGAGGGAGGGAGGAGAGAGAAATCTACTTTACAGCAAATCTTTGCATAAAACAAGAGGACCGACAGACGTGGCAACGGGGTTCACAACCCCGCCCGGGCTTCCCTGGAATAAGTGAGGGCGTGTGTGGGGAGGCCTGGTGGTCTGAAGTCTATTTACAGAGTGTGGGGAGAAGAGGGGGCTGGGTCCCGCCCATCCTGAAGGAACAGCCCAGCTCAGATCCCATAAATCAGTGTGTGTGTGTGTGTGTGGTGTGTATGTGTGTATGGTGTGTGAGAAGAGGGAGGGAGGGAGAATGAGAGAGAAAGAGAGGGAGTGAGACACCAGGGATGTTTCCTACGCCCCCTCCAGGGAAGAAGGTGGGGGTCTGTGTGCCTGAGTTGTGGAAGAAGCAGGCCCAGCTGGAAGGGCAAGGCAGGCAAGGGAGGTGGGGGGGGGGGCACACCGGCAGCTAGCTCCCCATGGTCAACACACTTAGGGTGGTTTCCAGGTTGGCAAAAAGTTGGTGAGGGGAGTAAGCCTGGTAAGAGTCTCAGTCCGGCCTCGGTGGAGTGGCTCTGACAAACAGCAGGGGGCAGGATCCCCGAGGCAGCAAAGGCAGGGAGCCCCGCTGTGATGTGCGCTGTGTGTGGCCGGTGGGGGAAAGAAGGGGGCAGGAGTGGCAGAAGTTGCTACCAAAACACCTTCTGATGGTGACTAGCACACTGGCACACAGGCTCTCCCTGCCCCATGGACACCCTCCATCTCCTCTCCCCGGACAGATATACACTCCCTTCCCTCAGCGAGGAGCTAGGAGCTAAGACAGGGGCAAAGGAAAGGAGCCGAGAGCCAGCAACACCCCGCGTCTTTCCTTTAGTCTGAGACTTGGCGGTTCCCTATCCGCATCCCATGGCCAACAAGGGTCTCTATGTGCACAGAAGGGCCCAGAGGGGCCCACTCTGTCACCGAGCCCCCAGCAGCCTGTCCCCTCCAGTGTCCCCCTCCCCTTACCTCCGGGGTCCCCTTCCACCCTCGCCTCGCTCAGCCAGGCCTTCTAGCCGGCCCACCTCCTACCGATCCCCGCACACAAACTAGACAGACGCGGCCTGCAGCACCAGACGCAACGGGGGGGGGGGGGGGGGTGCGAGAGAAGAAGAGGTGCAAGCCAGAGAAGACTGGGGGAGGGGAACCGGGCGGGGGCAGGGGGGCTGGTCACAGACACTGATGGAGGCGCGAGGCGGCCGAGCGGCGCGAGGACTGGCTCTGCAGGGCCCCCGGGTCCCCCGGCGGCAGCGAGGCCGCGGACGACGGGGCCCGCGCCTTGGTGGACTCCAGGCTGCTGAGGCCTGAGTCCTTGTTGTCGCTGTGCGCCCGAGGGCCCGCGGGCTCCGGGGGGCCGCCGCCGCCGCCGCCCAGTTCCTTCCACTCGTTGAAGTTGAGGTCGGTCAGCGGGCTCTGCACCACCACCGTGTGGCGCCGCCAGCTGCTCCGGCGCCGCCGCGTCTCGGGCGACAGTGGTCGCCGCAACCGCACAGCCAGCATGTCGTCGGCAGTGCCGCGGAGGCGCAGCCGCAGCGCCTCGATACGCGACGGCCGCGAGCCCAGCGCCGCCACCGCCGCGGCCGCCGGGGGGCGCAGCGACTCCTGGCTGCTGGACGAGGCCGAGCCCGGCGGCTCCGCGGCGCGCACTCCGCCGCGCCCCGAGCTCGCGCTCGTGTCCCCGCCCGCGCCCTCGCCATCCGGGCGGCCTCGGGCCAGGCGGCGGCGCGCCAGCGTGTCGCAGGGCATGAGGCGGTGCGAGCTGAAGGACGGCCGGCGCGCCGGGCGCCCCCCGGACCCCGCGCCGGCCTCCGTGTCCGTCTCCACGTGGCTCAGCTCGCTGCGCTCATCGTCCGCCTCGTCCCCCGTGCCCGGTCGCCGGCCCCCGGCGCCCGAGCACACGCTGCGGTCCATGGTGGACAGGGTGGAGTAGCCCGAGACGATGGAGCGCGTGTCCGCGGCCGGCCGCTCGTCCGGCGCCGCCGGGGGGCTGAGGCGGCCGGGGGCCTCGGGGGCGGCGGCGGCGTCGGCGGCGCCCGGCAGCGGCCCCTCCGGCTGGTCCCGCGCCCCCGGCGCCGGCGCCGCTGCCTCGGGCTTGTGCGCCTCCTGCTCCGAGTCGTCGTCGGTGCTGCTGCCCAGACCCCGCGCTTCCCGCCGCTTCTTCCGCTTGCGGTTGACCGCCGAGATGAAGGAGATCGCCAGCATCTCCCGGGCGTACGGCTCCTTCTTGGGGGCCCACGAGCCCTGCGCGGGAGACAGGCCAGAATGCAGGAGGCGCCCTCGCACCGGGGTCCGGCCCCGCGCCCCCTCCCTCGGCGGCTTCAGGACCGTTTTCCCCAGACGGCTGTGCGGGCAGCAGCGTCACTACCCACTCGGGAGCTGGCCAACCCTCGGCACCCGCTCTGGCTTCAGTCCGGACTCTCCGCTCTTTCCTGTGAGCTGGGAGCCGGTCCCTCACCTCCGCCCACCTTCCACTCTGTTCCCCATGCCCAGCGCTAGAGAAACCCTTGTGGACGCGGCTCTGGTGATAATAGCCTCTCGAGAGGGAATACACTTGACAGTTTGAACCCATTTCACAGAGACTGTCCTGGGTGATAATCCCCAGACCCTGGCGGGCACCTCCCTCCAACCACGGCTTCTACCCGCTCCATCTCCACTCACTCCCACTTGGGAAACCTGCCTTTGCACCTACTCCGTATGTATGGGCCTTCCCAGGGCAATCCACCCAAGTTCACTTCCCTTTCCCACCGCAGCCCACGGGCTGGCATTTCAGCCAGTCCATCAGCGTGCCACCCACAACCCGCAGCCCCACATCAAACACCAGCTCTGCCGCCAGGAGTGGCCATACGAATTTGCTCCAAAACAGTGATTCCCAACCCCTCACTGGGCAACTTCCTGCCCATTCTCGATGCTAAGTCCTGTGGGTATTTTCTGGTCCTAGCCTTCCGTGATGCCCTAGCAGAGCCCATGCTGCCCATCACTGGCCAACACCAAACTATCCCTTGAACTCCAGAACTCTTCTTCCAACGGCAAATCCGTCTCCATCAAAGTGTCTGCAGGCTCCTGAGACTCACCTCTCTTCAACTGAACTATGCTCCCTACCCCTCCCTGGCCCCAAGCCACCTGCGTTCATGTTCCCCACCTTGAGGGGATTCTCTGCCTCCTGCCTCTCCCCTGCTTCTTCTCGATTCTCCCCAAGTGACTCCCAAAGCCAGCCCATCCTCACCATCCTCTTTCCAGGCCCTCACTCTGCCTTCTCTGGACCTTTCTGCCCTGTCCTGATAGGACTCCCTGCCTCCACCCTTCCCTTACCCCAGTCCCACCTCCTCTAGAGCAATCAGCCCTTCTAAGACTAGGTGGGAGTCTGATCACCTCCACACTCAGCAGGGCCCCTTCATCCCCACCAGAATGAAGCCCAGACACAGGGCCTTCACAATCTGGTCCCAACTTTCCCAGCCTAGGGCCTTCCCTAACCCAACCCCAACCCCAACACAGCCTTCACTTGGGCGATGCCCACCTGCCAGACCCCCCTGCATTTTAACACTGGCAGCCCTTAGCCGCTGCCCCTCCCCCCCAGCCCACCCTACTTGCTGGGTGAGCGCTTAAGTCCTCCATGCGGCCACCTCGCAGCCCTCGCCTTGTCCTTTGAAAACACAGCTGCACCTGCTCTTCTCCCATCAGGATGGGTCTGTTCCCACATCATCTGCATCAAACTCTTGAGTTCCTTGAGAGCAAGGTCTGTGGCTTATTTCTGTTTGCATCCATGACCCCTAGCACCGTGCCTGGCACGTAACAGGGGTTCAGTAAATGTCAAATGAACAGACAAGAGGATGAATGCAGTCCCTTTGACACAGGAGGCCTTGCGGACACAGGCTGGAACTGCTCCCTCTGCTGGGCTAGAATGGCCTGCCCTGTGACCCCCTCCTCCAAAGCCACCGCCCGCTTCAGCCACAGCGTAATACTGAATGGAGACCCAGAGATGCCTCGCGTGGTCTCCCGCAACCTATGTGCTCTCTCTCACATCAGCTGGTTCTGAGAAAGCCAACACGTGCCAGGCAGTCAGGATTCAGAGGCACGGGGCTCCCTGGCCGTGGCCGTCAACAGGGCTCCCGAAGGCAATCCCTGGAGCTGGACCATGGGGCAGCACGATGTGATCGCCCCGAGGCACAGGGTGGTCAGTGCCGCTTCGACTGGCTGATGCTCTCGGAGAGACATGAGAGGGCACTAGGACCACCCGATCAAATACCCTCTCCTCCCTGGCAGCTGCAGAAGCAGTGAGGTCACGATGGCCCCTTCCAGGAAGGCAGAGGTCAGGACAAGTACAGAAAGGTCAAGAGGTCAGCCCTGGGAAGCCAGGAGGTGAGCGGGAGCAAATGGGTGGAAGAAACATGGAGCTGGGTTCGGGTCACCGTAATGAACTTGCTCCCCGTTACACAGTCTTCTAATGGGGTGAGCGCCCCACAGCTGTGCAGTCAGAAGTTCTGTGGAGAGGCTGCATGGACCTCTGTCCCAGACTAAAGCAGCCTTCTTTCTTTCTGTCCAGGACATTCTTCTTTTTCTTTCTTTCTTGTTTGTTTGTTAGTTTGAGAGAGCAGAGAGCATGCAAGCAGGGCAGAGGGAGAGAGAGACCCCCAAGCAGGTTCCGTGCCCAGCGCAGAGCCCACCATGTGGCTCTATCTTACAACCCCGAGATCACGAAATCAAGAATTTTCCTGAGCCGAAATCAAGAGTTGGATGCTTAACCAACTGGGCTCCCCAGGCGTCCCCCCCCCCACCTAGTACATTCATCTGATACGTAATGAGCACCTGCTTGGTGTCCGGCACACCGGGCTCACTGAGACCTGGCCAGTGCTTAGAGACCCAGACCAAAATGAGTCTGGTTCGATCACCAAAGTTTGGTGATTTCACCCACTACTGCAGACAGAATTGTGTCCCCCTCCCTGAATCCATCTGCCGAAGCAAGCCCCGACCCCTAGTGTATTTGGAGACAGGGCCTTTGGGAGGGAAGGCAGTCAGGCCCTGATGGCGGCATTAGTGCTGTGACACAAAGAGACGCCAGGGAGCATGCGTGATTGCTTTCTCTCTGCTCTGTGAGGACACAGGGAGAAGGCGGCCATCCACAAGACAGGAAGAGAGCTCGCAGCAGAAACTGACCATGCTGACACCTTGATCTTAGAAATCTAGCCTTAAGAACTGTGACGAAAGAGATGTCTGTTTTGTAAGCCACCCCATATGTGGCATTTTGTCACGGCAGCCCACGCTGACTAAGACAACCCCCTTGGCCATCCAGCTCTACTCTAACAGCTGGACAGCCGTGCTGGCCTCACGGGCTCTGTGTCAGAGGCCGGGCTCTGGACCAGGCAGGACTAGCTGACTGTGAGGGCTGGTTCAGAGAACCAGCTTTGGTTTCAACGATTTTTCAAAACTGTTTCCAATTTCATTGATCGATGCTCTTGTCTTTATTATTTCCTTCCTTCTGCTTGCTTTGGGCTCTCCAAAAAGCCTAGTTACTGCAGCAGACATATCTGCTGGTTCCCATATTCCCATAGATGGGGATAAATACCAGGCCTCACTTACAGGTGAGGAAGCTGAGGGTCACAAAGAAGTTAAGCAATTTGCCTGATGTCCCGAAGCTACGGAGAGCTGGAGCCAGGACTCAGACCCAGGACTTCTGTGCTTCTGACCACTGGGCACACTGCCCACCCCAGCCCCACCCCCGGCCGCCTACCTCCCAAGCCAGAGCCTTCTCTTCCCCCAGACGCCTCCTGCAGCTTCTCCACTGACCTCGTACATACACACAGTCCTTCCTACCTGCCTTCCCAGGGACCAGCAACCTTCCTCAGGGGCCACAAGCACTTCCCCCCCTTCCCTCAACCAAAAGCAAAGAGCGGGCTGGCCTGGACAGGGATAGAGCCTTCGGAATGGCTTTGGCACTCACCTTGGACTTGGCTGAACTGCAGGGGGTGGAATCTGTTGGGGAGAGCGAGAAAGAAAAACAAAAGTTAAATTGGGGCAGGAGGAGGCTGTCTCGTGAACACAACTCCCTCTCCTCGGAGGCTTCAGAAACCGGGGAGTTCAGACACCTGAGATCTCCCGGGTCCTGGGAGTGTGATGGGCTTCTGATGTCATTTCCTGTGGGGACAGGGGTGGAGCGGCTAATGATGTCAATCACCACTTCCCTTTGAGGCAGGAAGTGACATCAGGCTGCCAGTCCCTAGACTCTCACTGGCCAGGGTCAGGGGCAAGGGGTGGGAGGGGGGACTTTTCTTTGAGCCTAGTTCCTCTCCCTGCCCCTCCTGTCCCTGTTACTCTGAAGCATTGGAGAGAAAATACCAAATACCAGACGCAATCCACAGAAACCACAATGAAACACGGCAAGTCACAGATGCTCTGGAGAAATGGAGACCACACAGTGCACAGACAGGTGGGACCTACATCTGCCTCCACCCACCCCGACTCCAGGACAGGAGAAAGACGGTAGACCCCGTGTAGGATGGGGTACAGGGGCAGACAGCAGGGGGGCGAGACACAGGAGCTAGAGGGGCTGGTGCTTAGGGCCTTGCTAGGTTCCAGCTCCAGACTCCAGCTCAGTCTGCTCTGATGGGGCAAGGCCCCTGTTAATTATTAGAGCTATGAAGAAGAGTGAAACTGTTATATCCATGGGACTGGGGTCCCCCTCCCTTAACATCACTGGGGTGGAGAAGGAACCAGAAACCAGTCCTGGCAGGGTCTTCTCCAGGCTGATCTAAGGACCTCCCGGGGTCTGATGGGACAGTGGGCAGGCACGGTTAATCCACACTCTCTGGCAAGCAAGTGAGCCCTCCTCCCCAGCCCTCCCCTGCACACAGTGAGAAGAGCAGACGGCCGACCACACAGTGAGACACACGGGGCAGGGGTGCGGCAGCAGGTGATTAGAAGAAACGGGGGGCTCCTCTCTGCCACCCCCACCCACCTTGTCCTCTGGCTCCCTCCTCGGCCTGCCTCTGGGAACTAGGGGTGCTGTGGAATGTCTCTGTCAGAGACAGGAGCCGTCAAAATACGAAGGGGGACTCACCCATGGGGCGGGACAAGTTAGTGCCTTGAGCCAAGGAGGCACTGCTTGGGGGCTGCTCTGCTACGAGGCTCAGCGCCCAGAAACAGGACATAGGGGCTTAGTGACCAGGGGTTCTGGTTTTAGACACAAGAAGAGCCAGACCTCGGAGGCAACTGAGGCAGGAGCTGTGGCTATAAAGGGGCTTCCGGGGGGGTGACAGCCCTGTGTCTAGACAGGCTGGGTCCCCTTTCCAGCTAAGCCTCCCCCTCTGGACAACCCAAAGTAACCAGGCTCGGCACAGAGAGAAGGCCAGAGTCTGGGGACTGTGGGGGGCAACCTGCAGCGCTCAGACTTCCCGGCAAGGGGGTAGGATCTGCGTCCAACAAATGCCTCCTTCCTCCTGAGAAGGGGTCTTCAGCCGGGAGGGTTAGGGCGGGGGTAAGCTGTTAAGCGTGGGGAGCTGGTATGTCACGTCGAGGTGCTCACAGTCCGGGACCTTTCTGCCTGCCCCTCGGGCCTGCCCAGCCTTCTTATAATCACCCGCCACTGTTAGTGACCGAGGCCGCAATGCCACACTGTACCCGTTAAATCTCCAACAGGTCCGCTGGAGGAGGGGAAGGAGAGAAGAGGGGGGCAGGGTCCAGGGGCGGGAAGAGAGCACAGGAAGAGAGAGGAGGGTGGAGGGGTGCAAGGAGAAAAGGAAGAAAAATTAAAAAGAGGACATGCCCGGAAGGACACAGCCCCAGAGAAATAAAAAAGCTCAGGAAGGAAACCAGTGAAGGAGGGCGAACAAAGCCCCTACCCAGCCCCGGGGGCAGCTGAGCAGACACGGAGGCGGGCGCATGGGCAACCGGACCTCCCTGAAGCGGAGATGGCCCTGCCACAGCCCAGTCTTGGCGGGGGAGGGACAGGCAAAGGCCCTGCTGGGGCACAGTAGGGAAGCTGGGCATCTGGCCAGGCATCTGGGACCCTGGAGAATGCAGAGTCCACCCCCGCCCCTCCTCCCCGAGCCCCTGCACTCACCTGAACCTGGGTCCCCAGGGGGCACTGTCCTGCCAATGTTAGGCAGGAGGTACTCAATGTTGGGCACTGACTGAGGCTCCTTGTCATCCACGGGAGTCTGCAAACAGGGGGAGGGTCAGCCAGCATGCCCTCAGATGGCTGGACCGTGGTCCCGCAACCTGGGGTAACTTGAAGGCAGAGCTAGTGACTCCTCCATCAGACCGGGGCACACCAGGGCAGCGGGTCTCTCTCTCATCTGTCAGGCACTCTTGAGGGCAGGTCCTACATGTCCCCCACTAGGCTATTTTGTGCCCTCACCAACACCTTGATTGAACCCCCAAAAGTGGGAGCTGCTCTCTCAGCTGAAGGAAGGAGCTGTGTCTCCCCCAGCAGACTGGACCTTCCTAAGACCTGTATCTTCCACGTAAGATGGGAAGGTAGGGTTTACCTTTGCTATTGGACTCAGTTTCCTTAGGGTAAGGCTTATATCTCCCCCCTCAGACCTGGGGCTCATAAAGGCAAGGGCTGTGTCTCCCATTAGATTAGAAGCTTCTGAAGAGAGCGTCGATGTTTCCTCCACCAGACTTGGAAGCCCCAAGGACAGGGACCTTGCCCTGCTTGAGTCTTGCTGTCTGCCCCCTCCTGGCCCCCAGCCTGGGATGACGGCCCACCTCAGACCAGACCCACCCCTCCCCCCGCATCACTTACTCTCTCTCCCTTGTCCTCATCATCGCTGAAGAACCAGTCTGACTGCAGAGACAAAAGGAAGTGAACTCAGTGTGGAAAGGGGCTGAGGGAAGACAGAGACATGGGCCCCCAAACTGCACAATCCAGAGGACCCCACTCAGATGTCAGATGGAGCGGGGCACAAGAGGGCACCAAGGTGAGGGTCCCTCCTCTTTTCAAACCTCATTCTTGCCTGGTTACTAGAAGTCCTCAAGGGAGGGTGATGAACCCCAGGACCCAACTCCACAGACTATGAGAAGCCCTGGGGGAGAGAAAAGGCTGGACCCCAGTGTGGGAGGGAAACGCAGCCTGGACTGGAAGGGGGCTGAGATTGATAGAGGGCCACCTCAGGGAGAGATTTGGGGCCCTCTGTCACTAGACACTGTCCAGGGCACATCACTGCGGCTGGCTCCCAAGTGTGGGGGGCAGCAGCGCCATCTAGTGCCGGCTGGGGGTCACTGCAGGGAGAAGGCCAGTCCTGGCTGCCAGTCCTGGGCAACACACTGCGGGGGGGGGGGGGGGGGGGGGGGGGGGGGGGGGGGGGCGGAGGGGCATCGCTTCCTCCGGCCAGGAAAGAGAAGTGTCTGGAGGGACGTGTTAGGAGGTTCCAGGAGGGACAGGCAGGCAAGTGTTTTCGCATAAATGCCAAACAGCATAGACAATAAACTAAAAATCCCACTCTTAAATATATATTTTGTGAAATTTAGGAATCTTGAAGATGAAATCTTAAAAGTTTTCTGAAAAACAAAAACAGACTGCTTGCAAATGAGTAAGTGTCAGCTGTAAACTAGAACGGCAGCGGACCCAAGAAGACAATATTTTCGCTGTATCGCTGGACTATGAGTGTAGGAATTTGGAACCTAGATTTTTATACCCTGCTAAGCTCTCACTTTGAGCATGAACTACAGCTATTCTAAGACATCAAAATGCTTACCACACAAAGACTCTCTTAATTGTGTACATGAGCACATAAAAAAATGATGCCGGGTTGGAGTAACAAGCTCTGAGAAGGATGGATAGTGGCGTAGAAAAACCCATTGTCGATCTAAGAAAGGACACTCTTGCACATATACAAACAAAGTATCTCCAGGATGTGATGGATTTTGGACATAGAGGGAGAAACCAGTGACAGGGGAGAGTACACAAAGGTACTTGGCTTTTAGATGTGGTGGAAGGAAGACAATGGATATTGATGAGCTTTAGAAATTGTCAGTGAAAAGGAAACATAAGTCTGGGCTGTTATAATTGTGTGATCAAATAGAGGACAGCCTTTATAAATTGCATAATTTTCCCATCAGGAAAACAAAAATCAATTCATCCAAAGCAAGGTACGACAGACTGAAGAGAAATAAAATGAAAATGGGGTAAACAGAAAATGACACTTAGATAGCTGACCTAAGTCCTAACAGTAACAGAAATTAGAATCAAGCAAAGGAGCTAAACTCACTGGTTGGAAATTAAAACACGCAGAATATTTGGGGTTCCTGGTTGGCTCAGTTGGCAGAGCGTGCAGCTCTTGATCTTGGGGTTGTGAGTTCAAGCCCCATGTTGGGCAGAGAGATTACTTAAAAAAAAAAAAATACTGTTTAGGGAGTCGGAGTGACTCAGTAGGTTAAGCCTCTGCCTTGGGCTCAGGTCATGATCTCAGGGTCCTGGGATCGAGCCCTGCATCAGGCTCCCTGCTCAGCAAGAAGCCTGCTTCTCCCTCTCCCACTACCCCCACTTGTATTCCTTCTTTCACTGTCTCTTTTGCTGTCAAATAAATAAAGTCTTTTAAAAAATACTGTTTGTTTAAAAATAAATAAGCATAAAGAAGTGGTTTGGAAGGACACATATTAACCTATTAGAGTGGGTCACTATGGAGCAGCAGAGCGGGTAGGAATGAAGGGGAGAACAAGGAGACTTGCAGGTTGATAATGACCGTGTGCCATGGACCTCAGTTATTCATCGAAATCAGGCACATTATTAACCCAAATAAGTGGCACAGAAGAAAAATAAGAAAGAGAAGAGAAAATAAGAAATCAGGCAAGATCTAGGGGAGTGTGGGTAGCTCAGTCTGTTAAGCATTAACCTGCCTTCAGCTCAGGTCCTGGGATCAAGCCCTGCATTGGGCTCCCTGCTCAACGGGGAGTCTGCTTCCCTCTCTCCCTCTGCCCCTTCCCTCACATGTGCACACATGTGTGCATTCTCTGTCTCTCAAATCAATAAATTAAATCTTTAAAAAGAATAACACAAAATCTAAAATCAGTTGTCTCAGGCTCAAGTTCACCTCAGGTAAATGACCTCTCTGAGTCTATTTACTTATCTGTAAAATGGGCATAATAGGACTATCCATTTCTACAGTTGTGGTAAGAATTAACATGAAATCCCATATGGTTATTATAAAAAAAAAGACTAGAAATACCAACTGTTGGCAAGGATGTGGGGGGAGAGGGAACCCTCACACTCTCTTGGTGGGAATGTAAAATGGTGCAGCCACCCTGGAAACCAGTATGGAGGTTCCTCAAAAAGTTAAAAATAGAACTGCCCTATGATCCAGGAATTCTACTTCTGGGTATTTATCTGAAGGGGAAAAAAAAAACAAAACACCAGCAAGAAAAGATATCTGCACCCTGACGTTTGCTGCAGCTCATTATTACAATAGCCAAGATATGGACGTGACCTAAGTGTCTATCAGTGGAAGAATGGATAAAGAAGATGTGGTATGTCTATAAAATGGAATACTCCTCAGCCATAAAAAGAAGGAAATCTTGCCCTTTGTGACCACAGGGGCAGACCTCAAGGGCACTACGCTAAATGAAGTAAGACCGAGAAAGTCAAACACCATATGCTCTCACTTATACGTGGAATCTAAAACAAACAGACACACAAAATCCAAGCTCAGAGGCGGAGAGAACAGGTTGGTGGTTGCCAGGAGTTGGGGCAGGGGGAAGACCAAGGAGGTGAAGGGGGTCAAAAGGTACAAACTTCCAATTACAAAACAGGTAAGTCATGGGGATGTAATATAGAGCGTGATGACTATAGTTGATATCACCGTCTTGTCTATTTGGAAGTTATTAAGAGAATAAATCTAAATCCTAGACGTTCTCATCACAAGGGACACCTGGGTGGCTCAGTCTGTGAAGTGCCTGACTCTTGATTTCTGCTCAGGTCATGAGCCCGGTGTCCTGGGATCGAGCCCCACGTCAGGCCCTGTGCTCAGCGGGGAGTCTGCTTGAGATTCTCTTCCTCTCCGTCTGTCCCCCCTCCCCGCTCTCTCTCACTTTCTCCCTCTAAAATAAATAAATAAATCTTAAAAAATTTTTCTCATCACAAGAAAAACAACTTGACTATGCATAGCGATGGGTGGTAACTAGACTTAACAGTGCTGATCATTTCACAATATATACAAATGTCAAATCATTATGTTGTACGCCTGAAGCTAATATAATCTCACATTTCATTAAAAATAAATGTCTTGAGAGAGAGAGAGAGAGCATGCGTGCACACGGGTTGTGAGCAGGAGAGGGGCCGGGCAGAGGGACAGGGAGGGAGAGAATGTCAAGCAGATTCCGCACCCAGTGTGCAGCCCAACACCGCGCTCCATCACGACCCTGAGATCATGACCTGAGCCGAAATCAAGAGTCGGACATTCACCCAAGCAACCCCGTCCATTTAAATTATTTTTTTAAGAATTTGACAGAGAGAAAGAGCACAAGCAGGGGGAGAGGCACAAAAGAGGGAGAAACAGACTCCTCGCTGAGATCGTGACCTGAGCGGAAGGCAGACGCTTAACTGACTGAGCCACCCAGGCGGCCCCCCATTCAAATTTTTTTAAAAATAATGAAACACTGTACATAAAGCGCTCAGTACAACACACTATTAGTGTATAATAGACATTAGCTGAAATTACAAAAAGGTGCAGTCCCCAGGGACGGGCTGAGTAGAGAAAGCCCTGAGAAGCCAGCGTTTGTGGGTGCCTGAAAGTGCTGTGGGAACCCAGAGGTATGAAGGAAGCTTCCAGGCAGCCCAGAGTTCTCTGGAAGAATGCCCGCCAGCTGGTGCACACCCAGTTCCCTCTGCCTGCCATGCATTCTCCTGCCCCTGCCTGGCTAAATTCCTTGAGGCCATTGAAGACACTGCATGGAGTCCCCAGCCATGGTCTCTACCCCACACCTGGGGCAGGATCGGGTCCTCCCATGGGGCTTCCCTGGCCGTAGCCCAGAAAACGAATGACATCTTCCCTGGGCAACGCTACTTTGGAACAGGGCCTGGCTTCCACCCCCTTGGGCCCAGCAGGTGCGCCGGGCTCTGGTGTGGAGTAATGCCCGTGAGGTCAAGCATGGCGATCTCGAACCCGCACACCGCGTCCTAGCTGCTAAGCAGTGTCTGGGGGGCTTTACAGTTAACTCATGGAAGCCTCCCGCCTACTTCGTGAGGTAAGCATGACCGCTCTCTCTGTTCTGCAGACGAGAGAGTCAGTCACTCGTTCGAGGTCGCACAACAGGCAAGGAGCAGAGGCAGAGGTGAACTCGGCCAGCTGGTCCCCAGAACCAGAGCCCTCCAGCCCTGCCTCTCAGCCAGGGTGAGTTGGGCCCCCGGTCCCCCAGGGGACATCTGGCAAACACAGACATTTGAATATGTCACAACCAGAGGGGTGCTCCAGGCATCTAGCCAGAGATGTTGCTAATCATCCTCCAATGCACAGGAGAGCCCCCACAAAGAATGATCTGGCCCCCAAGGTCACTAGTGCTGAGGTGGGGAGCTAGCGTGCAGGAGGGATCATCACATTTGTCGGGTGACTCAAGGAACAAATGCCTCGATGCTGTCTTTGTTTGGGTTTCAGGTGGCTTAGTGAACATGGCCATGGGCTGGCTGGTGACTTGCCACTGGGAGGGGGACCCCCGGGTCTGCGCACCTCCACTGTGCCACGATCGTGCTGTGTGACCCAGGGCATGTCAGTGCCTCTCTCCACACCCGTTTCTGCCCGCCGTGCCACACAAGGATGGGGCTCGGTGCCTTCCGGCCCCTTCCAGTGCTGCTGTCCAAGAATTTCATGGGCGACAGGAGCCCCCGGTAGGGAGGCCAGGTGACGGCTGCGGCCGGAAACCCAGCAGGAGGTCATGTCTCCCGCAATGTTCAACCACCCACTGACTGGCCACAGGCTCAGGGCCAGAGCTGGAGTGCTCCCTGCCGAAGTCCCATCCGGCCTGCACTCATGACGACGCTGGCTCTGGACCAGAGAGACACCGGCAAACTTGGCTGGGTGGACTCCAGGGGACTCGGGGTGGGGGAGGGGGGCTCACTCCCTTGACAACTGTCCAGGCTGATTACGTCCAAGTGCCAAGGAGGCAGAGAACGGAGAGGCCCCAGTTCCAGGAGGGCCCGGGAACGAATCCCTGAGTGCGAAAGCCCAAAAGGGTAGGACCTCAAAAGCAACCCATTCATTCATTCGCTCAGCAAACCCTGAGTGTTTACTATGTTGCCAGGCATGAGGCTGGACACTGGGAAGACTCCTGCGAAGGAGATAGATGTGTTCCCTCTCCCGCCACCCCACCCAAAGGAGGAGTTGCCATTGGCTGGGGGACCCCCTCTTGGGGGTGTAGGGGAGGTAAATGGACACACTTTGGGCCTCCCTTCTCCCAGAGAGTGCTATTCCTGGCACCCCAGCTGACCACAGGCCTTGGGCTTCCGGAGGTTTCCCTAGGAACCGTGGGGCCAGTCTCCCTCTCTTCCGCACTGGCCCTGGCCCAAAGCACACACTCATGGGGGCTCCAGGGGCTACCTGTTGGGCTGGGGAGCTGAACTTTTCCAAGGGAGATAAGCTGCCCCAGACCCAGGCCACAAGAGGATCCCTGCCCCCGCCCCTCAGCCCTGGCTTCCCTCACAGCTCTGGAGCGGCCTCCCGGGCTGGTGTCCCGGGGTTAGCCTGAGAACAGGCTTCCGTGTTCCCTGCTGAGGCTCAGAGCCCTGACGACCCAGTAAAGGAAGGAAATAAGCAAGCGGGGCCAGTCAGCAGGACCCGCCTCACTTGGCCAGCCAAGTCAGCTCTAGGATGGACCCAGGAGTCTGACCCCCTAGTAGGGGCAGAGGGAAGCACAAAGCTTGGTCAGACAAAGCTGGCCTCCAGTCCTGGGGCGGTCCTTTATTAGCTGTGCGGCTTTGAGCAAGTCACTTTGCCTCTCTGAGCACCAACTAACTCATCTGTAAGATGGAAGTAGCATGACCTGGTTTCCCTTCCCTAAAGCATCTGTGACATTGCAGAGGCCAAGGACCCCGTTACCCTGGCCAGCTGCCAATCTTATTTCTCCTGGCAGGAGGGGGTCTGTTCCTTTTACCCACAGTAGGGAAATTTAGAAATGCAGAATCTGTAATTGATAAAAACATCCCTGAACGCCCCAGAAGGGGGCGGTGCTGTTCTGGGTTTGGCTCTGGAGGACCAGGCCTCCTGCGCCCCCTGCTGGCTGCTCTAGGTTCTCATCCCATCATAGACCATAACCAGAATCCTTAAAGACAGGGGGCAGGTGGTGCCTCCAGGCAGCCATGAGAAAGGAGAGGACCAGCCCAAAACATAGGGGAGCACAAGTGCAGGATCTGGCCTCAGCCCTTGCTCTGCCCTGCCCCATTCCCCTCCCTTCCGCTGGGCATCACCCTTTGCTCCCCGAAGCCCCAGTGGGGCCTGCAAAGCGGAGCTCTGCCCCCACCCCCTACGCCTGTCCACCTGTCTGCCTGCTTCTGCCAGGACAATTCTCCTGGAAGCCACCTTCCGAAGGGACCGCTGCACTCACTCACCCCGTGGCTCTCCAACCCAGTAGCATCTTCCCTGACCTTCCTCTGCCCTCTGACCCTCACACATTATCTTGGAAGCTCAGGGACGAAACATCCTTGAAAGGAGGATTCTAGGCTCCATTCCTGTTTGGTCTGGAGATGCAGCCCATCACTTCTGAAGGGCATTTGCCATCCCAGGAGCACTTGCTTATGCTGCCCGTCCTTCCCCCAAGGCGCGAGGGAGCGAGATGGCTGCTTACGTGCTGGATCAGCGTCTCCACGATCTTATAGCGGTCCGGCATGTGGGTCACCATGTCCGCCATGTTGTCCTCAGACGTCCTCACCAGCGTTGGCCCGAAGACCAGGGCCAGATTCCTGGGCTCCATCTGGGCAGGGGAGGAGAGCAGGTCTGCGTTCACACCCCCTGAGCTCTGACCTCCAAGTCCCACAGGCATCCCTCACTGTGGGCCCCTCACTCCCAAGGCCCAAACACATCCTGGGCTATGCCTGGCTTAGGGGATAGACTCCTCCTTGTTGGGCATGGAGATGCCTGGTAAGTAGAGCACAGGCCAGATTTCAGCCTTACTCATCCCTAGGCCTGGCAGCCAAGGGTAGTGCCCAACCTGTTCACCCACACTGTGCTAACAGTGAGAGATCCTGGAAAAGGGACCTGCTGGAGGTTCTAAGGGTATTTTAAAACTGGGAGAGTTCCTATAGCTCCATTCATTCTCCCTGCTGCAGAACCAGAAGATATAGAGGCTCGATCACAAAGATGCAATGCGGGGCGTCTGGCTGGCTCAGTCTGTAGAGCGTGTGACTCATGATCCCAGGGTTGTGAGCTCGAACCCCAAGCTGGGTGTAGAGATTACCTAAAATAAAGTCTTGAAAAGAAAAGGAAAATGCAGTGCAAGGGATTCGAGCTAGATCCGAGGATTGATTTCCATCAGACACAGCGGGACTGTGGCTCTCTGCCTCTGGGAGACCCTCAGAAACTCAGGAGATGGCTCTCCCGGGGAGAACCCCAGAGGGGTGGGCTGGAGACAAAATGACCTTTAAGGAGGAGGACATGCCTAGAGGGCTTTGGGATTATCTGACCCAGAGGAGCTTAGAGTATGCTGAGAGGACCCTCTATGCTTCCTTCCCCCACATTTCACGCCAGCGTCCCCCCACCTTGTTTTTCTCCGAGTGGTCAGCAATGGTCTTCAGATGCCCCACGAGGAATTTGAGTGTTTCATAGTAGTGTCCTGGGAGATCCCGGATCTGGATGGGAGCAAGAAGGGGCACGGGGCCGTGAGGGCCTCCCCACCTTCCCATCACACCCCACAGGGGTTCCCACTGCCGTATCTCGGGGGTCTGGAAACCACCCTCTAACCACGCCTGTTGGAGAGATGGAGAAACTGAGGCCCAGAGGGGAGAAGGGCCTCTCCAAGGTCACCGAAGGAACTGGCAGCACTGGACACCGGGCCTCCCAGGGCAGTGGTGCCCCCCCAGCCTACTCTGCCCTTTGCCTAAGGGTGTCCCCGCCCCCTTACCAGCTTCCGGAGCCTCTTCAGCCGCTCCCTTGAGTCTTCGATGCGATTGGCCTCGATGAAGTCGTTGTATTTGTCTAGAACACAGTGAAGACTCTTTAGAGAGACAGGAGGCAGTCCCTTTTCCCACTCTCAGGGGGTGCTGCTTCCAAGCTGAGGAGGCCCAGACTGTTTCAGTTCGGGGGGAGCTCTGTGGCCTCGTGTCCATGTGACCAAATCCACGACAGCGACACTCAGGCGTGCATCTGACCTGGGCTAGCCCAGGTGTGTGCGTTTGGGAAGAAATAAGACCCAAGCTGCATGTTGATACTGGAAGAGGGGTCCTTGCCCCAGCGTCTGGGACAAGGACATCACAAGGTCAGAAGAGAAGGTTATCTAGAAAGAGGGAGGGCCCTTTCAGCCTCCAGATGCCCACCCCACCTGGGTCAAGATGTCCCCCAAAGAAGCCCAGGGGGAGCTTTAAAAAAATGGAACACGGTAAGTTTATTCTAAAATCCATCTGATGAGTAAGTGCATAAGGATAGCTGAGGATATCTTGTAAAGGAAAAATGACGAGGGGGGACGTGCCCTCTGAGATACTGAAACGTACTTAAAACCCAGCACTGCCAGAGCCGTGTGGGACTCACAGGGAGAGCTGACCAAGGATGAGGACACAGGGAGGAGGAGAAGAGGTCTCGTGGATGTTTACTATGTGACAAAAGCAGTATTTCAAATCAGTGGGGGAAGAATGGAGGTATCGATAAACGTCCCTAGGACAATGAGTTATCTTGTTGGGGGAACAAAAATCAACTTCCAGCTCACATAGTATGCAAACAAATTTAACTGCATTCAGAGGCAAATGTAAAAGTCATTAAAATAATGAGAAAAAACACGAAAGTGGAGACAATTGTCTCCACAATTGTGAAGCCTTCCTAAACATGAGATGTAGAATCTGTTAAAGACCAACAGCTTTGACTACACTTAAACTAATTGTTTCCAATTCCTTACAATGCAAACTTAATAGGCAAATGGCAGACCAGGAGCAAACATCTGCAAAGCCTAACAAAGGGTTAATACAGAGCTTGTGTCCTACAAATCAGTTCCAGGAAAAGACAACCCAACAGGAAAATGGGCACACAGTCTGAACAGGAAATGAGAAGAAACAGAAAAGCCCAATAAACTAATGAAAAGATAGTGGATTTCCCTAGTAATGAAAGAAACAAAAATGAAAACAGTAATGAGAAGACATTTCTCTTCCAATTAACAAAAATGTAAAATATTGATAACATCCAGGGTTGATGGGGGTGCATGGAGGCAAATTCTCTCCTAAGCTGTTGGCAAGAGTGTGAAGCAGGGCTTTCTTCTCAGAGGGCAAATTGACATTAGGTTCCAAAAATGCCAACCAGGACTTCGACCTAGAAATCCTACGTCTAGGAATCTACGTCGGGGACACCGATCCAGGCTTGCAGGGACACATTTCAGGAAAGTCTTTGCAACCATTTTTGTAAGAGCAAAAATCTGAACGCAACCTAAATATCCATCCCTAGGGGAGTGATTAGGCAAATTATAATCTAGTCAGACTATGAACAACTATGTGGTTGGTTTAAAAGAAGAATGAGGTAGAGGTCTTTGTACAGACACGAATGAATCGCAAAATTAGAAGCCTCCTTTTGTTTTGGTATTTTTTTTTTTAAAGATTTTATTTATTTATTTGACAGAGAGATCACAAGTAGGCAGAGAGGCAGGCAGAGAGAGAGAGGGAAGCAGGCTGCCTGCCGAGCAGAGAGCCTGATGTGGGGCTTGATCCCAGGACCCTGAGATCATGACCTGAGCCGAAGGCAGAGGTTTAACCCATTGAGCCACTCAGGTGCCTCTGAAGCCTTTTTTTGTTAAGGACAGCAGCCTCTATCAGGAACTTAAAATAAGCCACGGTGGGAAGATTTGTTCTATGGTGACTGGAAAAACACTAAGAATCAAGGCTTTTTTCCCCAGAGAGCCAGGTGTTCCATATTTGTCAATGCACCAGTGAACTCACCCAGCTCCTAACCCTATCGCTGATTGTATGTCTCTGTCGTGTGTGTAAGACAGTCCGGGAGGAAACACGACAGACCCGACAGATTCAGCAAACAGTCGAGAGCCTGGGCTCTGGAGTGTGCCTGGGGCCGGATGCTGGCTCTGACATGGACCACGTGTGTGATCTTGGGCAAATCTCTTCCCCTTTGTTTCCTCATCTGTCCAGTGGAGATAATGGTACCTGGTGGAGTTGTTGGACGGAGCTGGGCTTGGCATGCAGCCAGTCCTCAGAAAGTGCTAGGATAACCTCTGGGGACAGGGACCTTGGCGCTTTCTTTACTTGTATCTATACCAAGACTGTGACAGGCATGTGTTTCTCTTGCATGAAAACAAAAACCCAAAGAGTGAAACCAACAAATCCAACTGAAAAAGTGACTGGAGTGCAGCACGGAGAGGTGTCCCTCCTCCTTCCATCCTCCACCCCCACCTGCTACTCACCGTCGGTGAAAAGAGGCTCGGGTAGCTTCCGGAAGAAGGACTTGAGCAGGCTGCTGATCACATTGAGGTCTTGCCAGCGCTGGGGAGAGGGCAAAGACATCAGGCCCCAGGCAGGCCCAGTGGGGTACCCATGCCTCCATGCTAGTCCAGCCCAGCCCAGCCCAGCCCAGGCCATCCCTGGGGTACAATTGCAGCTCTGCCCAGACCAGAGATCTCGGGCTAAGAAGACTCATCAGGGGGTGGCAGAACAGTCCCCAGCTGGGTCCTGGCCCCTTGACCGACCGGCCCAGCCCCTCCCTGCTCCAGCAAGCCCAGCAGGCTCCAACATTTGCCTACCCGTAGAAAGTACCAGCTACCTTCTTTGGTGCCACCACTGCGGGACAGAAGTGAGCAAAACCTCCTTGGTGATTGGAACTGTTTGGGCCTACCAGCATACCCTCCTGCCTCCCGGGGCTCCCCATTTAGCAGAAAGTCATCTTTGGACACCCCACCCCCTTATCCATGACACAGCAGTTGCTCTCGCCTGGCACCTTCCTGTCTCAGGCCTTTTGTACTTGACGATTCCCTCCACTAGAACTTTCCTCCCCTGCCTTCACAGGCCTGGCTCCTCACCCTGCCCAAATGTCACCGCCTCTGGAAGGCCTTCCCTGACAGTGCCAGCGAGCACAGCCACCGCTGCCACCAGCCTGTCACCTGTGCAGCAGCCCTTTGTTTGCTCCATGGCACTTGCCACACTTTGTCACTGCTGTATGCATTCGTCTCTTTGTCCCTGCCTATCTGCCTGGTGGGACTGCAGCGTCATGAGGAGCAAGGGTCCTGTCTGTCCCGTCCCCCACTGTGTTCCTGCCACGCGGTGAGCTCGATCAGCCCAGCACTTCAATGGTCTAAGACAGTAGTTCTCCCCAGCAGCAGAAATCACGCCCCCAGGGACATTTGGTGATACTCTAGAATCACTTTGGTTTCCGCGAGTGGGGGAGGGGGGTTGCCACTGGTATCCAGCGGATAGAGTCCGGGGTGCTCTTAAACTTTCTGTGATGCCCACGACAGCGTCCCGTGACCAAGAACTATTCTGCCGGAAGTGTCAAGATTGAGAAACCCTGTTCTAAAGAAATAGGTTGTCAAATGCAAGAATGAAAGAAGCATGGCTGGGTCTTTGGGCCTTTGACCACCAGGGGGCACCACCGCCCTGCGTAAGTCAAGGGTACCAGCCTTGCCAGGAACTGCTCAGAGTAACTCGGGCCCAGGAAACAAGGTAAGGCTCTCCACAAGGACACCCCAATCCACAATATGCACGCTCTGTACAATGGGTCCACAGCTTAATGCCACACCATCCCACAAACAGTACCTCCCCTCAGGCTCAGGAGTTACAGGTACGCTGACCACAACACTTCACCTCCAGGGTCCTAGGATTGAGCCCCACATCGGGCTCCTTGCTCAGCAGGAAGTCTGTTTCTCCCTCAACCCTTCTCCTCTGTTCATGCTTTCTCTTTCTCTCTCTCTCTCTCTCTAATAAATAAATAAGGTCTTTTTAAAAAATTTAAAAAACGAAAAACAAAATCAAACACGTAACTTGCAGCAGTCCGACAACAAAGGACAAGACCGATGTCTGAGACAAAACCACCCACCCAACACACTCTGGGCCCTGACTTGGGCCGGCTGCCCCCCAGCTCCGGCCATGCCTCTCCCCGGTTAAGGCCCATTGAATGTGCTTCGGTGCATACCCGCCCCTACCCAGTGCGGCTTCTGCCCACCTGCCCTGTCACCTTCTGGCCCTGATGCAGGGCTCTTCTCATCTCCCAGCTGCCAAACCCACGGACCCCTCCCACGTGCATGTATCTGCCCCTCAGTCCCGGCCTCACTAGCACCCTCTCCTCTGAACTATGTGGAGCCGAGCCCTTCCCTCCTACCGCCCACCTCTGCCCATCCAGCAGCTCCCTCCATCGTCCGGCTCTGTGCCCCAACTACACCCATTCTCCAGCCAACTCTTCGCCATCACCCCAAATCTGGGGGGCCCCACCTTGACTCATCCTCCTTCTCCGGCCCTACTCCCCAGTTTCTGCCAGAGACAAACCATCAGCCCCCAGCTCGAGTGTTGGCTCTTCCCTGTGCCCCCTTCCTCCCTCCCATGTGGCCAACTCCTAGAGCTGCTCCCATCCTCCCTATTCCCTTGGGACCACTGTGTCCTCTTGGCCCCTGGCACTTTGCACATATCAGCAATTTCTCCTGTAGATGCCCTGCTCTGGGCCTCCCTCATTCATATCCATCAGGCATAAGCTAGAGCAGACCCCACTTTTGGCTCCTTATTGTCCACTGAATCAAGGTCAAAGGATTCACTGGAGCCATCGAAAGCCCTCTGCCTCCTGCCCTGCCCCTCACCCTACCCACTGCCAAGTCCAGGAAGGAGGAAGGAGGTGGGTCCCTTCTCTGGGGTTTTGGAAAATGTCATCCTTCCCAGCCGGGATGGCCTTCTGGTCCACCTGCTCCCTTCTCATTCACCCTTTAAAGATTCTAACACTCAAGTTTCCTGCCTGCTCCAGCCCTCAGTGTCTTCTCCTTCCTCATCACACAATCTGGTCCCTGGTGAGATCAGCCTTTTCTCTTGCCTCCTATCCCACATGGCATGTCTCCCCATTTCCTCCCCAAGGGCAGGAAGACTGTCCCGTATCACAAAAAAAGTCACGATATGGGACTCATGGGACTTCACTGCCCAGATTCGTGGTCTTCCCAAACATCTATCTCAGCAGAGCCCCTTTTGTCAAACATGAAAACCCAATATGAAAATAACGGACATTAAAAAACAGAACAAAGCAGATTACTCTAGTTCAAGCCAGGATGGGGGCTCCTGACCTGCTCCCTGCCCCCCACAGCTCCTCTGGGGAACACAGTTTGAGAAACACTGGTCCTGCTGCAAACACTTTTGTTATTTTTCTTGTTCACACTGAAATACATTTCTGGCTTTTTTCCAGCTTCACTGAGCTGTAACTGACATGTAACTTACAGGGAGCCCTTAAGTCAGGCTGTAAGATTCCTTCCCTGCTGCCTCTGTCTCCCCTGACCAGCCCTCCACCTCCCTGAAGTGCTGGCTGCTCCAGAAAATACCACATGCTCCCCCTCTCTGCCAGGGGTCTGCAAACTGCAGCCCAGGGCTCCAGTCCAGCCCGCGGCCTGGTTTGTATGGCCCTGAAGCTAAGAAGGGCTTTTCCATGTTTAAAGGGCTGTGAAGAAAGAGGAGGAGGAAGAGACCGAGTGGTAACCAACACCTAGAGCGTTTGCCACCTGGCCCTTTGCAGAGAAGGTGAGTTGGCTGCTGGCGACCCCTCAGAGCCCACGCCTTTGCCCCAGCCATTCCCCCAGCCTGGGATGGCCCTACCCGGCTTTCACTGGCATTTAGTGAAAGCTATTCATCCTCAAAGTCCCAGAAAGGATCGCCGTCAAGGGCTTCCTGTCCGTGACTGGGTCTATCTATCCAGCTTTGGCCAGGGTGATGCCCATCCCCAGGACTAGCTTGCCAGGGCAGGTTCTGCCTCGCCTGTCTCGGGGCCCTGGCCTACTGCCAGGCACATTGCAAGGTCCGACAAACACCAGAGAGATACACACACACACCGCCTTGCCCCCCTCCTCCGCGGCACCCACCTCGTCCTGCAGGTTGATGTCGCCGGGCCCACGGTTGAGCTGCTCCTGCAAGCTGGACACCACTGCATTGTTGCCTGGCACCCGGTAAATGCCTGTGGACTCCAGCCCCCGTGCCTCCACAATGCGACAGCATGCGGCCACGATCAGGGGGACCCGCTGGAGACACAGGCAGGGCAAGCATGTTAAGAAGGCCAAGGGCAGGACTCCCCACCAGTGGGCTGGAAGAGGTGGGAAGGCCAAGGCGGGAGCAGAGCAAGACCAGAGCTGCTGCTGGGAGCCCTATGCAGGGTAGGGGAGTGGGGGGACATAGGCCCTCCCAGCCTCCAGTCCCCTCCAGTCTGGGGGCTAAACAGAACACCAGAGCCTTGCCGAGATGTGCCGAGGAGCACCAGCTGCGGGCCTGGGGATTCTGGGCTCTCCCTCAGCTCTGCTGTCTCCTCCCTGGGCGCCTCCCCAGCCCTCCAACCGCTGTGTCTGCGAGATGGAGAGCTGGTTCGCAACTCCTTCAGCTCTGGCCCTAGGTACCCTGGGTTCCCCCATTCGCTGCTCACTCTAGAGTGCGGTGGGGACTCACCTGGTTCTCTATGGCCGGCTGGCACTCCTCTAGCCGGACCCCAAATGCCCTAGGGGCTGCCTTCTTGTTCTTCTTGATGATGTTGATGCCCCAGGGGGTTTTGGGAGGGGCGGCACTGTCATCTGGGGTGGGGGAAGGCAGACAAAGCCAGGGTGAGCTGGGGGGCCTGGGGAGGGGCAGAAACCACACACGGTCACACACACTCACCCATGTTTGGACATAGGGGGGCTCCATCAGAGAAGCAACTGGAATGCTGAGGGCTGATGGGAAATTATATCCTGAGAGAAAGCCTAAGCGATGAGGGTGTGTGTTCCTGAGGACACAGGCCTCAGAGTACTGTAAGGATTTCTAGTGGTCTCGAGGGTTAAAACAACAAGATGGGAGCTATAGATTCTGCTACAGCCAAAGAAAGAACTTCCTCACAGCCTAAAGTGTATAAAGATAGAAAAGGCTGCCTCCAGAGAAGATGGGCCTCCTGCTCCTGAAGGGACACAAGCAGACACTTGGAGGCTACCCAGCTGGAATGTCATGGAAGAGAATCAGGTTCCAGGTCCTTCCAGCCCTGAGACTCTGAAAGCCCCCAGACCCTCCCAGGCGCATACCCACAGGCAGGCACATACCCACAGGCAGGCACATAGCCCAATGCGCGCGCGCACACACACACACACACAAGCCCACAGCTCCCATGCACACACAGGGCTGACCCCCACCATCCCACGTGCACGCACGCACACATATCACGCCCTCAGCAGCCACCTTCCTACCCTTGCTCCCTGCGGGCTGGTCCTGAGTCCTGAGGCCGCGTGCAGTGCTCTGCTTGAGGAACTCAGACTTGAGGCCCCCCAGGCCACGAGAGATTTTGGGGGAGGAATCAGCTTTGGGCCCAGAGCTATGGCTGTGTAGGAAAAGGGGGAGAGGAGAAGTCTTCATCTGGGGTGCCCTGACATGCCACGTGCCCTGGCCTCCTGCTGCTCCAGACCTCCTCCCCAGCCTTGAAGCAACGGCCTCAAGGCCCCCTCCATCTTGCCTGCCCCCAGCAAAGGGTGACTCGAGGGCTGCCCTCGGGTCTAGCGGTAGGCCAGGAGGATGGCCTCTGTCCCGAGTGCCCTTGCCCCCAGCCAGGACTGTCTAGGAGAGCCGGGCCTCACCTTACTTTGCGATAATCATTAAGCTTCTTGCTGATCAGAGCTTGGTTGGCACAGCCGGGGTCCTGGAGGAGAGCAAAGAAAAAGTAGATCTCATCAGTGTCCACAGCCAGCTGACTCCGGTCTCATCCCTGGCCCCTGCCTCCACTTCGCCTCCCCTCTCTCCTCCACCTGCCAGCTGGAGGGCTCATACCCTAGAGCGAGAAAGAGCGGGGCTGGACTCCCAAGCACCCCCTCACCAGCTGTGTGACCTAGAGTAACCCACTAGCCTCTCTGAGCCTCAGTCTCTTCCATAGCAGCAGAGGAGATAATAGGGCAACCTCAGGGCTGGGGTACAGAGTGATGCAGGTGGCGCTGAGAGCATTCCTGGCAAGGCACAGAGACGGTGCCCCATGACAGCAGCTACTGCAATAAGGAAGGTCACTTGGGACCCCTTGACTAGGCCCTGCTGGGGGACAGCCCGGCCAGGCTCCCCCAGAGCAGGGGCCATAAGTTCCAAGGACGTGCCTCCCTGCAGTGAGGAAAGGTAATGTTCTGAGGAGAGCAGAGCCTGGTTCAGCAAGAAGACGGGTCTCCCCTCAGGGAGCGCGGGTCTGTGGCCCAGGGGCTCTGTACTAGGGCCTCTCTCCCCATGGCCCGAGCAGGAGCACACATGGCCCAGGGCCCAGGCTCTCCATCCTCAGGCAATGAGCAAGCCCGAGCTCAGGTCCCCCATGTCACTTTGTGCCAGTGTGCTGGGGCACCGGGCTGGGGGCACCTGGCCAAGGGAGCGAGGGGGCCCCGACACCCGGGCCCAGGCTCCTGGTGTGTGGCCGCAGCTGCCCAGGAGGGGGTGCCATTTTAAAATTACCCTGAAATGCAGGCCAAAGCCCTTTGGCTCAACCAGTGCAGCCTGCTGCCAAAGGCCAATCCCCTTGGCCTCCTCCCAAGGTCAATGTGTTCATGCCCTGCTGACAGGCTAGCCCTGTGAGCAGTGCCAGCCGCTGGCCCAGGCGCACCTCCTTCTATAATATCCTCCAGAAGAAACCCCTGCCTCCTGAGCCCCCACCAGAGGTTGGCCTGGAGCTGACCTCTCTGTGCCAGAGCCCGCCCAAGGCGGTAATAATAATTAATAATGATAATAATAATAATAATAATAATAATAATAATAATAATTAGTGTCATTCCTCCAGTTATTATGGTTCCTGCCAGCCAGGGAACCCGGAGGATGCCAGGTGCTCTGGGAGCCGCTGTCTGCATGTTCTGTTCACACCAAAGCCCAGGGGGGTGGAGCTGCAAGGTGTGCTCCTGTTAGCCCACTTCATGGACAAGGGAACTGAGGCTCAGAGAGCTTAAGGAGGTCCACTGGCAGGCAAGGGGCGGCCCTGGGCACCGCCCACCACCACCACCTTCTTGCCCCCCCTGGCCTAGGATGGGCAGCCCGGCCCTCACCTCGCCCTCGGCCCTGCTGTTCTCTCGGATCGCTCTGATCCAGCCCAGCATGTCATCCCGGTCCTCAGCCTGAAAGAGATATTCACAGAAGTCAGCGGTGGTCAGCCGGAACACGTGCCTCCTCTTGGTCTCGCTGTAGGAGATGTCCACCAGGCAGGAGCCGATGCAGACGGGCGCCGCCTCGTCCTCACCTGCGACGGCCGCCGCCGCCCCCGCCGCCGCCGGCCCGGGCTCCCGCCGCTCCTTGCTCAGCGAGAGGGAGCGCGCCCGCAGCGCGGCGTACACCCGCTTCCACTGGCGCAGGCCGCCGCCCGCTTTCTGCAGGGAGAGACAGGGAGAGGGGGAGGGGGAGAGACGGGAGGGGGGAGGGTGTGAGAGGCCCAGCCAGCCCGCCCCGCCCCCACAGCCCGAGGAAGAGGGGCCAGGAAGGGGGTGGTCCAGAGGAGAGTTGCCGGCAGCCACAGAGGTGGTGTCCCGGCCCCGGCACACCCGCCTCCTGCCCAGCCCCTTCCCTGCCTGGACAGCCCCACCCATTATTTTTGGTGCAACCCCCACCTCTAGAGGGTCCCCAACCTTCCTTTCAATACTAGCATCTTTCAACAGTAGCATCAGGGGCACCGGCCCCCCACAGTGACCCACAGAAGCCGGCCGCCCAGCGGGGCCCACCTTACGTAAAATCCTTGTAAACCTTTCCTAGTCCACACACAGCCCCTGCACAGCCAACGGGTCGAGTTATCCGCCCGCACCTGCTCTCCCTGCTCTTCCACCTCTGGGTCAAGGCTCTACTCAGTAGCCTGGCCGCCTGGGCCCCCCATGTTGCTGAAGCCAGTGGCAGCTTCTCTGTCCTCCCCGGCCCTTTCCTTAACCCCTCTGAGACATGTGGCCTGGCCTGCCGCTCCTTCCTTCTCTAAACCCTCTTTTGTCATCCGGGACCCCATCAGCGCCCACTGCCAGCCAGCTCAGGTCTCATCCCCGCCCCTGCCTCTGCTTTGCCCAGGCTCCCAGTGTTGCCTCCCAACTCCAATGTCTCCTTCTCAGTCTCCTCCACTGGTTTCCTTCCCCCCAACATCCTCTCACCAACGGTTCTTGACAGGGGCGAATGGTGCCCAGGGGACATCTGTCTGGAGACATTTTCAGTTGTCACATCTGGGGAAGTCCTATGGCATCCAGTGGGGAGAGGCCAAGGACGCTGCTGATCACCCCCCCGATATCCAAGATAGCCCCCCACAACTAAGAATCATCCGACCCCCATGGCACCAGAGTTGAGGCTGAGAACCTGCCCTAAAGAGGGGGGCTCCGGAACTTTCTCCTGGGTTCCCCTGTCCCTGCACGCCTTTCCCATGATGTCATCCATGCCTGTGCTTTAAATCCTGTCTGTCTGCTGACGGTGATTCCCAAATTCCCAAATGTATCCCTGGTCTGGCATTCCTCCTCCCCCCCGCCACAGCCTTGCACCTCCCTGCTCAGTGTCTCCACTTGCTGTCCCCTAGGTGCTCTGCATACTACCTGCTCCCCATGGGCCACTTGCTTTTTGTCATCAAACTTACTCTCCACAGCACCCCTCCCCCAACTTCTCCAGCTCAGTAAATCCACCCAGATGCCCAGAAACCTGGGAGTTGCTCTTGACCCCTCCCTTTTCCTCACCCTTGACATCCAGTCCATCAGAAGGGCACAGCTGCTCTGCTTCCAAAATACCACCTGTCTCCATCTTTCCTGCTACCTACACCACCTTGTCCACACCACCAGCCCCTCTTACCTGCACAACTACACAAACCTTCCTAGTCCCCACCCTCGCCTCCCATAATCCTCTCTCCAACCAACGTGGGGCTTGAACTCATGACCCTCAGACCAAGAGTTACACACTTGACCGCCTGAGCCAGACAGTCGCCCCTGCAGATGTCTTTTTTTTTTTTTAAGACATCTTTTCTTCTTTTTAAGATTTTATTTACTTATTTGAGAGAGAGAGAGTGAGAGAACATGAGAGGGGGGAGGGTTGGAAGGAGAAGCAGACTCCCCACTGAGCAGGGAGCCCGACATGGGTTCCATCCCAGGACCCCAAGATCATGACCTGAGCCAAAGGCAGATGCTTAACCAAAGGAGGCCCCTAGGTGTCCCTGCAGCCACCATTCGTAACTGCGAATGAGATCCCGCCTCTCCCCTGCTCAGCACTCTATCCTGGGCTCCTGCCGCCCACTGCAATCAAATCTAAGAACTTGCGTGATGTGTCCCTCCCTCTCCGAACTCGACTTCTCCACGGGCTTCTTTCTCACTGTGTCAGGACGCAGAGGCCTTCTCTAGTGAACAAGCCAAACGTTTCCTTTCTTGGGGCCCTTGATCATGCTGTTCCTTCTGCCCGAAGCCCCTTTTCTAGCTTCTCTGTGTGGCCTCCCTCCTGCCCATTAGGTCTGAACTCAAACATCACGCAGATCACCTCCTCGGTGAGGCCTTCACAGACCCTGTTTTTCTAAAGGCTGCTCCCCGTTACCTGCAGACATAAAGGCCATCACATCACCCAGTTCATTTTCCCAGGGTGTTTACTGCAACTTCCCATTACGCCGGATGTGGATCTCTCCAATAAGCTAAGCTCCTGGGCACGGGGAGCTTGTCTCTCCTCTCCCGTCCACATCCAAGAGCCTAGAGCGCCCACAGGCGCAGGGTAAGAGCTCCTCAAAATTCACTGAATAAACGAATTAATCGTCCTCGGAGCACGCTGAAGGCAGGGGCTCCATCTCCCCCATGGGACGGAGGGCTCCTCCCTTCCTTGGGCTGCTGGTCTACCCACTCCTCTTCACCCACCACGGGCCTCTGCCCTCCAGACAAACCAGGTGAGGAGTTTCCACGGCAGTAACACAGCCTCATCTGGCCACGAGCCCTGCCTACCACCACAGAACTGCTGGTCCCAGACAGGATGGTCAGCGCAGGAGATGGCATGGCCCTCCAGGGGATTTTTTTTTTTTTTTTTTAATTATCAGCGTGAGGTGGTGGCAAGGGGCTCCTTTGAGACCAAACTAGCTGGGTGACCTTGGATAAGTCAAGTCCCCTCTCTTGGCATCAGTGTTCCCTATTGGTAAAATGAAAAGTGTACTAGCGGGTCTCCAAGGTTATGTCCAGCTCATGCACTAGGTCTGTGACTGCAGGGACCTGTGACACCTGTTCCCCCTTGCCTGACAGAATGGCCTCTGAAAGAGGCTGGGGGCTGGATGGAGGTCACCCAAGAGACGTTGGATTTGCTAGATGAGACAACAGCCGGCTGGCCATCAGTTCCCCAGACAAATGGCCTGCGGCAGACTTGAAGACCCCTCCCTTAACTCCCAGGTCACAGCAGCAAGGGGACAAGGGAAACAGTCCTGGCCGAGCCAGGAGTGGAAGGTCCTGTCCTCTAGAACTGATCAGTGAGCAGGAAGGAGCCAGCTCCTCTCCCCGCCTGGGAGACACTGTGCTGGGCCTGCCCGGGGCCATCCAGAGCTGGGGGCCAGGCTACCTGGCAGCCAGAAGTCAGTTGTTCTCCCCAGGCCCTCCAAGGTTCTCCAACTTTGGGCTGGAAGGGTTTGTCCACCCTGGCTCCCCTTTGTCAGCCCACACAGCTAGCTGGTCCCTGCTTCCCTCCTAGGCGACCCCTCACCAAACCTGCCCCTCTAGGGCCCTGGGGCTCAGGGGAAGGCCCCATCAGTCCCATAGCCATTAGCTGCCTCCTCTATCCTCTCTCACCTCTTGGCCATCAGCAAGCCCAGGCCATCCCTTCTGCAACCTCTCCAAATTGTCCCTCCCCGTCGGCCCCATGCCAGGACCTTGGTCAGGGACCCCACTCTCGCTCACCTGGACAACAGCAAAGCCATTGTCTTCTCCTGTCACGGGCATGACCCTTGCCTCCTAGGCTCACATACCTCCCACCCCCATTGGAACCCCTCCAAAGGCTTGCCATGGCGGGAGTGAGGTCTTGAGAGCATGCGCCAGGCTCCCCACCTCGACTTCCCCCCCTTGGCCTGGCTCGCAGTCACCTAGCACACCCTCTATCCCCCCCGCCAACCATCCAGGAGATTGTCTCCACTGTCTGACCGCACATACCCTTCATGTCACAGCCTCCTGGACACCTTCCTGCAGCCCTCCGAGACTGGGGTCATCTACTACACACCACTCCGCTCCACTCCTCCCCTTTAACAGTCACACGCTGGCAACCATTATGCACCACGTGCTTTCTCGGCTCATCCTCTGCCCCAGGAGGGTAGTACTGGCCTGGCCCCCTCTCCATGAAATACCCAGAACCTTGACTGCAAATCAGGAGCTTACCGCGAACTCCGTCATTACCATGGACTGGACAAGGGCAGTGATGAATGCCTGCCCCGCCTGGCCTACCCGGCTCACTTCCCCTCACACCAGCCCAGGGTGCAAAATAACCGTGTCCCTATCTTACAGATCGGAAAAATGAGGCACAGAGGTGATAGGGGCTGCCCAAAGCCTGATGCTGGCCATGAGTGGCTGGGCAGGAACTCCAAGTCTGTATGACTTCCCCAGGTACAAGACCCCTAGACGGCAGGATGGAAAATTCCAACCACAGCAGAAGACGAGCTCCCTGGGCCAGGCCCTGGGTACACTTTTGCTCAGGTTAACTCGTTTAACCCTCAGCAATGGGGATGTGTGTGCTAGGGGTTGTTGTTAGCTCTGTTTACAGACGAGGAAACTGAGTTATAGACAGCTGAGTCATCCAAGCTGCCCCCAGCAAGGCATGATGCTGTCAAGGGCCTAGCCCAGCTTTATGCTAACCACTCTGCTCACTTCTGCCTGGGCTGCGTCTCCTCCTTCCTCCTGGGCCACAAGCCGGCCTGGAATGGCCTTCCCACCCCACCCTCTCATGTCAGCATCCTGTTTGTCTCCCCCTGCCACCCTTGGGCCCAGCCATTTTCATCGCTCACCTGGACTGCTGCAGTGGCTCTTACCTGGTCTTCTCGCCTCGGCTCAGCCCCTCTCTAATCCATTCCCCAGGAAGCCAAATCAAAGAGGCCCCGGGGCTTTCAGTGGCCCTCAGGATAGAGATTTTAGTCTCTATTTAGTCTCTATTTTAGACTAAAATTGCTCCTTGTCCTGCAAGACCTCTGAAAAGGTTGACTTCTGCCTTCTTTTGGGGCTTCAGCTCCCCTAAGAGAATCGCCCTGGCCTTGCTTCCTTCCTTCCCCTGAGCCTCCGTGTCCATCTTTGGGGTGATCTGCTAACCAAGGCTCACTGTGGGATGGTTCTGTCCGAATTTCAGGCACGCTGACCAGACCCCTTGCACCACAGAACCCATCTCTCTGATTAACCTCCTTTTCATAAGTTCTTTGGGTCCCCCAGGAAGTTCGTCCTGACCTCTAATCTCCATCCCTCACTCTACAGCCTTGGCTGGCCCTCTCTGGCTCCAGAGGCTGTGGGGGGGGGGGGTGCAGAAGCTGGAGAGTTCTGCCGGAGACAGTTTTCGTCCACCTCCATCTCATCCCAGCAAGCACCTTACCTTCCCCTTCTTGGTGAGGACCTGCTTATAATACAACCAGCCTTCTCTCCTGATGTCGCTGAAGGTGGCGTCCGAGAGGTCAGAGGTCGAGTGGTGCTTGGAAGGAGCATCTGCGTCTTCGGAAGTGCCCCAGCTATCCAAGGACTGCAGCGAGACAACGGAGGGCAACTTAGGGGGGCTCCCACGGTGCCAGCATGCCAGGAGCCCCATGGGCCTGGCATAGCCCCGCAGGCTGCCGTGCTGTGTGGCCTCAGTGGCCCTGCTTGCCCTCTCTGGTCCACTGCACTGAGGTCACGGGACGCATGCGCTGAGGAAGCCAGAAAGGAGGAAAGGCCATGACCTGCCGACCCCATGCCTCCCCACGCTAGAAAAGCCAATCTGGAGCCTCCCGTCATTTTATAGACTCGAAGAAACTAAGGAAACAGAGGAAGTGATTGTGTCGACATGGAGTTAAATAAACAGGAAGTAGAAACATCAACAGAGGCTGAGTTCACGGAGCAGGTAGTCATGTCCACAAGGAGTTAAACAGAGGAAGTGATAGTGTCAACAAGACTCCAGCAACAGAAGTGACAGGTCAAGGGAGAGTTAAGTAAGCAGAGGAAGTGATAAGGAGCAAACCAGGTGACAATGGCCTCAAGGTGTCAAATGAACCGATGATCCCACATCCCGAGGGTCTGAAATCAAATGGCTCTTCCGGTCTGCCCCTAGTCACAAAGAGGGAGGGCCAGGGACGCCTGGGTGGCTCAGTCGGTTAAGCGGCTGCCTTCGGCTCAGGTCATGATCCCAGTGTTCTGGAATCGAGTCCCACATCGGACTCCCTGCACAGTGGGGAGCCTGCTTCTCCCTCTGCCTCTGCCTGCCACTCTGCCTGCCTGTGTGCTCTCTCTCTGACAAATAAATAAAAATAAAATCTTTAAAAAAAAAAAAAGAAAAAAGAGAGAGGGCCATCTCAGAACTGAGCCCCCGCTTGACCCAGGTGCGGAGCCTGGGAACTCCAGCCTGTCCTTTGCTCTCAATCCTGGGTCCCCCTCCTTGCCCATGTCCCCTGTCCCGTGAAGATGCCGCACACATAATGTCCGATGCCACCCGGTGAGGGCAGCTTTAGGTCCCCACAGGGAGCAAAGAGGCCAAGTGAGATCCCTGTCCTCACGGAGCTTACATTCTAGCTGGAACCCAGGCAAGAAAGCGGACGGATGCATAAACCGTGTCAAGGAAGGACCGCTGAGGAGAAAAACCTAGGAGCTGGAGGGAGGCATGGCATGACGGGGAACCTCAGAAAAGCTCGGAAAAACCTGAAGAAAGTAACCAAGTGAGTCACGGGGCTATGGAGAGGAGTGTGTGGAAAGGGTGTTCCAGATGGGGGAACGGCAAGGGCCAGGGCCTCACGTGGGAGGGCGTGGGTGTCTCTAAGTGTCGACGGATGCCACACTAGGGGCATCGGGCCCAGATGGGGAAGGGGAGACGGGAGCTGGAAGAGACCATATCCGGTCACTGGGCTCCGCGTCGGAGGCAGCAGTCACTCCCCAGCCCCCCGGCACTGTCGCCCGCATGTGCCTCACCACTCACCCCGTCAGTGAAGAAGCTTCGCAGCATCCGCAGGCTGGGGACTCGGTTTGGCAGGCGCCTGGGTGCAAGAACAGAGTGTGAGGGATGTGGGGGGCACAGCTAGGACTTTCCCCCCTAAATCCCAAGGCTCCAGAGCCTTCCAGGGAGGGAGCTCATCACCCTGGTGTGTAGGGGACCCCCAGGTGGCGGTGCTGACCCCTAGGTGGGATGGCCGCGGCCCGTCCTCACCTCAGAGCCCTGCTCTCCTCCCGGAAGGTGTTCAGCCCGTCGTCGCAGGACTTGGAGCGCTCTGTGGTGATGGCGAGCAGGTAGGAGGAGCGGCGGCCGGCCTTGATGCTGCCTGCAAAGCCGCCCACGGTGGGCCACAGGATCAGCAGGGCGGTGGGGTGGGGGGTCCCGTAGCCCTCCCATCTGGGCTGGGCCAGGAGGTGACTCTGCCCAGGGGACCCCGGGGGTAGCAGAAGCCAGAAGGAAGATGCCAGACATGAGGCAGTGGTAGCACAGCAGAGACCCCCCGAGGACCAGACAGTGAGGGAGAGGACGGGGCTGGGGTTCAGGGAGCACTCACTGCAGTCCTGGGAGTAATGGCGGCCAAGGGCAAAGGTGAAGGTTGGGGAGGAGGGGCTGGTGCCCAGGACAGGGGCTGAATTCATGGCGCTGGAGACCACGGCGGAGGCGGGGACATGCTTGGCTTGGAGGTCAATGCTGGGGCTGGTGGGTTCATCTGCAAGCAGAGGGAGTGGGGGGTAAATGTGGCTCAAAGCTGAACCTGCCCGCCCCATCCCCAGCCTCACCTCCAGGCCCAGCCCACATCCCCAGCGCTCAAGTCCTCCAAGGCCCTGCTAGCAATATGCCCGTGGCCAAGGGCTCCCCCCACACCCCCAGACTGTGAGCTCAGCCCCTGCCTCCCAGGTGGGGTGGTTCTTTACACTGAGGTGTGACCCAGGCCGGAGACTGAACCACCCTCCCTAGATTGGGCTCCTAGACTAGGAGTCTCTTAAGGAGGCTCCTTGAAGACAGGTGCTATGTTTCTCCCTCAGACTGGGAATAGTTTGAAAATAAAGGCTTTACCTCTTGCCCCAGACCAGGAATTTTACTAAGGCTGTGTCTGCCTGCTCAGACCAAAGGCCAGCCAGGGAAGGCCAGGGCTAGGTCTCTTCTCCCTGGTCTGGCCTCTTCTCCCTCATTCCCGTGAGCCCACAGGGTGAGCTCGGCACACTCAGCTCCAGGGACCATCTCTCGGCTCCTGGCTCCCAGTCTCATGATCTTGCATCTGGTCTTTCTCTCAAGCCCCTAGATCCAGCCCACCCTGCACCCTCATGGACAATAGAGAGGTTCCAGCCCCACTTTCATTCCTGATATCGAGGTGAGGCACAACCCTCTAGCGAGGCCAGAAACCTGGGAATCAGCTGGCCTCTCCACTCTTGTCTCTCCCCTATCCAACATCTGTTCCCTAGGCAGTAAACCTTCGGCGTCCCCTCTGCTCTAAGGATAAAGTCCAAATTCCCCAGGGACTGACATGGCCCTTCTGGCCCCATTCTGATGACCTGGAAGGGCACCCGGCCTCTCTCATTTCAGGGTCTTGGCACAGTCTATTCTCGCCCAGAACGTCCCCCCCTGACTCACTCCTTCTCATCCTTCAAGTCTCAGCCCTAATCTCCTTTCTCCAAGATTCTCTCCTTGGCGACCACGCCCCAATCTAGGCCATGTCTCTCTTCTCTGTCTCCTAGAGCTCACTATACTCCCATCACACACACACACACACACACCATGGGGTTGTTCTTGTCCCATCATCTGATCACCTGTCCCTGCCGTGGGACCACACACTCCAGGAGAGCACGGAGCCTCGCACGGTGCCTGGCAGAAGTATTTGTTGGATGGAGGGTGGATGGAAGGAACGAAGAGTGACAGGAACAAAGGAAGGGTAGAATAAAGAAAGGATGGAGGGATGGAAGGGAGAAATAAATGAACAAACAAAGGGAGGGAGGAGAAAGGGAGCAGGAAAGAAGCAAACTGATGAATGGGTGGGCGAGCTGGTGGGTGGGTGGATGGCAGACAAAAGGGAGGGAAAGAGAGAAGGAAGGAAAGACAGGAGGAAGTAAAAATAGCTGAAGAGAAGGGGGGAGAAGGAAGAATGGGAGGGAGGGAGGAAAGATGGCTGGGGGACAAATGAACAGAAGAAAGGATGACAGAAGGATTCAAGAGAGCACAGAAGGATGGATGGATGGATGGATGGATGGATGGATGGATGGATGGATGGACAGAGAAACAGACTGGTCCCATCAGCACTCAACCCAAAGTTCCGCCCATGGTGACAGATGGGCGGGTAGAGCTGGGCACAGACAACCAAGTCTCCCAAGACAGCCACCTGCACCATCACTCACCAATGAAGGGAATGGAAGCCAGAGAATCTTCAGTGGTGGCCAAAGGGGCCACCTTCCTGCCCAGGCGTTCTACTCGCCCACTGGTCTCTGGCTCTGGGGACTCTTCACCAAACCCAAGGTTCATCTGTCTTGCAGGGGGCAGCTGGACCTTGCGGCCTGTGGGAGGCTTCTGCCTCAGGATCACCTCGTCGCGATGATCCTCGGTGGGAGGCTCCAGGGCCCGGGTGCTGGGTTCTGGGCGGACAACCCTGGGCGGTTCGGAGGCCTCCGGTGGGAACGATGCCGGGGACTGAGCCAAGCTGAAGGTGGGCAGCCCCCCAAAGGGTGAGTCCCGGAAAGACAGTGCGTGCAGGAGGCCAGTCCGGCGCTGGAATGATGGACTGTAGCTCCGGTATCCAATGTACCCGATGTCGTCCAGGCCTTGGAGGCCAGGCGGGGGCTGGGCCTGGGGCGCGGGAAGGTCCCTGGAGGAGCAGGCAGAGGTGCGGGCCGACGGACGCTGGGACGCCCAGCCACAGCGCTCAAAACGGGGTGACACCAGTGCTCCCGGCCCCAGTGCCTCGGCGGAGCGGGTAGCCCGGCTCAGGTAGTCATCAGAGCGAGCCCGGTGCCAGCCTTCCTGACCCAGCTGGCTCAAGGCACCCTGGGAGGTGGAGCAGGGCCATGGGCGGTGGGCAGTCACGTCCTCCAACCGGTCCTGGGAGGCACTGCGGGCCCGGGGGGGCATGGCAGGGCACCGTCTCTCCCCCGCCCTGCGGGGTACCTGGTTTGACAGCCAGTGTGACAAGGCCTGCTGGCATTCCAGTCTGCTGGGGGGCACCCGGCCGCCAGGCTCGGGGAAGGCACGGGGCGTCCGGGGCTCCGAGGGGAGGCGGGGGAAGGCACCAGGGCTGGGGCGGGGCTGGCTCATCCCCAAGGAAGGGTTGTCCGGATGGGTGCGGGTGGCGGGAGGGACACGGGGCCCCGGGTCGCTCCAGGCAGCAGGACTCCGGGGGTCACTGGGCGGCGCTGAGAGGGGCTCAGGCACCATAGTGGCCCAGGCGGAGACCCGGGCTGGCGGGGCGTAAGTCTTGCGATGGTAGCAGATCGGGGGCGGCTCTGGGATGCTCCGGGCCTCTCCGGAATACGGCTCGTTCCCCTTCAGGTAGGCATCCTGGGAGTAGGCCTGGCAGGGGACACAGAGGCAGGTGAACAGGGTGGGACGAGTCCCACAGGGCAGAACTATAGTAGCCCTGGGACGTCAGGACCCCAGAGAAGGGGACTGAGGGAAAGGACCAAGCCCTGAGTGGGTGGGAGAGGGAGGGCATGCTCCAAAGAGAGTCGGGGGAAGGGAGGGAGAGAACAAAGAAATTAGAGGCCTTTGAGAGTCTCACACACACATACACACACACACAGTCTCTCTCTCTCTCTCTCTCTCTCTCACTGGAGAAATAGCCAGGATTTCTCTAAGACTTATGACAAGGACTGCCTTTAGCCACAAACATTCCAACATCTGTTTTCTGGGGTCCTCCCCCCATGCTGGCCTCAGCCGCCTCCCTGCTTCCTTACATCCAACAGTGCCCACGGTCCCTCTGTGGCAGAGCTGGAAAACCCCATCAGAGACCAGCCAAGGTGGCCGGAGACAAGAGGGAAACCAACGAAGGGGTGTGTCCACAGTGGGGTGGGCTGGGGATGGGCGGGGGCTGGGAAAGCCCACTGTCCCTCCATCCCCTGGACAGGGAGCTGGGGCCTGGCTCCCGGGCCAGCGGAGTGAGGAGAAACTTGCCCACCTCTTGCTCACTCTGGGCCACGCTTGGGGGAGGGGCCAGACTGCCAAGGGGTTTTGGGCCACCTTCTGCCACCCCAGGCCTGGAATCTGGCACTGGGAGCTGAGGCTGACGCTGCATTGCTGAGGAGGGACAGGGCCCGCGCCCAGGCCCAGCCAAAAAAGGAGGCAGCCCTCAGGGACAGTGGCCTTGTGGCCCTGGCCTAGCCTGGCCCTTGATGGGTGCCGGGGGCGGGGGTGGGGGGGGGCTGCGGAGGGGGCTATCACGAGGCGAAGTATCAAAGACTGGGAGGGTGAAACACACAGACACACACGCGGGTGCCCGCGTGCGTGTGCCACACCACAAGGAGATACTGGAAAATACACACCCAAAGACACACACACAGAGCGAAACACAATGAGACACAGACACAACAAATAACTCTATCTCCGGTCCCAGGCACACACATCATGTGATGAGGACAAGTTAGACCACACCCCCACACACACACTCAGCCCCCTTCGGACCCACACACCCAGCCGGGGACACTCACGTACCTCTCCCTCCTGCCATCCTGCCGGCTCCCCCGGCTCCCCGCATCAGGGCGGTGGCGGCAGCATCTCCGCCTGCCTCCGCCCTCCCCCCTGCTCGGGGCTAACCCCCACGGACCTCGGACCTCGGCGTCAGCCCAGCCTCCGTTCCCCCCCACCCCCAGTCTGCCCTTCCTGCGGCCCCCACCAGCGTTCTCTCTCTCTCTCTCTCTCTCTCTCCCTCTCCGGCCGGCGGGAGGAGGAGGAGGGAGGGGAAGATGGGTGTGGAGGGGCCTCGCTGCGTCGGCGGTGGCGTCAGCAGCTGCCGCGGCCCTATTGGCCTCCAGCCTTGGCTCCCAACCACAGGAATGCCTGAGCCCCACCCTCTGGCTGGCCTAGGATGGGGTGGGGGGCCGGCAGAGGGCCCCAGATGCTGACATCTGGGGCTGCCTGCCCGCCTGAACTTGAACCTCTTGCTAACACAGCTCAAGGCAGCCCCTCTCCCCACCCCAGCCCTCCTCTGCCCTGGCAGGGAGAGATCCTGGGGAGCCCTAGATCCTGCCCTGTCACTCCCGCAGGGCTCAGCCTGGGGCAAGTGTACCCACAGGGCCTTTGAGACTTGTGAGGAGCCATCCACCTCTCTGGACTTCCAGACTTAGCTCCCCCTCCCCAGGAAGGACAGGGGACAATCCAGGTCAGAGGGTGGAGGTTCCCAGAGGGGCATGGTGCCAAGCATGGCACTGTGATTACAGGGATTATGCGAGCACATCCAGGGCCGAGGCCAGCCCGGCAGCTCCCAGGGCCTTCTGGGTTTGGCCCTCGGCCTTCCCCCAGGGGGCAGTGACCTTGGGGGCAAGCAAGCTGGCATCTGACTTAGGCCCATGAAATCAGGAAACTGGACACTGGGCAGAGAGGACTGGCCTGGGCTCTGGGCCAGGACTGGGGTCAGGGTGCCCAGAGAGACGGCCTGTGTGTGTGTGTATGTGTGTAAGCATGCATGTGTGTGTGTGTGTGTAAGTGTGTGTGTGTGTGTGCAGACAGGGACACATGTTAGTGCAGGGCACGCTGCGTGCAGTCTGGGCGCCTACTCTGTTTGTGGTGGCCCAGGGCCGGGCTCTGGGTGTTGCTGAAGTGCCCTCAGGGGGAGGGGTGCTTGGCCTGTGCACCCTGAGAGTGTCAGTTTGGGTGACGGGTCTGGCAAACCAGGCCGGAGCACGCCATGGTGTCCGTGGGCACACGTACTGTGACCATGGCGAGCCTCTGTGATGTCAGGGAGTGTGCATGTGGTGGTAAGTTGGGGTACACGTGCTGTGACACCCCGAAGTGCGTTGTGCTGGGGTGACATTTGTGTCCCGGGAGGCTTGAGGAAGTGTGGGGTTGTGGCCGTGTGTGTGGCGCCACACGGGCCTGGGGCGGTGTGTGACCGCGCACGGGGAGCGGGATGAAGGGTGGGCACCGTGGTGTTTGTGTTGTGTGCGTGCGGTGAGTGGTGCGTGGCGTGTTATGCGAACACCAGCACTTGAAGGGGAGGTGGTGTGTGTGTGCGCGTGTGTGGGGACACTGCTACAGGAGACGAGTTCACACGGGGCCAGGCAGGGAAGGGGTGTGGAGAACAGGCTCCTGGGAGCCGAGGAGAACGTGCCAGTCTGGCAGGGCCCGCTGGGCCACCCTCCTTTCAGATACCCTGGCAGGAATCCGGCCTGCCTCCCCCAGCACACAGAGCAGCCCTGAATGAAGCAACAACCAACCCCAGCCCCGGGATGGGCCTGGCAGTCCCGATTGGGCAATGCCAGGCTGGGGCTGCCCCCGAAACTCTAATCTGCCTCCCAAAAGGTCCAATGCACAAGGGAGGCCTGAGGAGAAGGGACGTATTGTGCCCCCAGGCCCCGGGGGCCCTCCACCTCAGACAGCAGGACTGGACTCACCAGCTGGAGGATGTCCTCATCCTTGGGCATGATGGAGAGCTCCAGAGTATCATCGCTACAGAGACAGGGCAGGGGGTCAGGCCAGGCGGAGGCAACAGGGTCTGGGAGAACAGGGATCCTGGTCGCCAGGACACCCTCCCCACCCCCTGGGGGGGTCAGGGCGGTGGGATGCAGGGACTCCCGTAGCGGGCTGGGAGCTATTACAGGAGAAGGGAGGCAGGGGGCGCTCACCTATTCTGGATCAGAGCTATGACCTGGGAGTAGGTCTTCCCAACGACGCTCTCCCCGTTCACCTTCACCAGCCGGTCTCCTGGAGAAAAGGGGCAGGGTCGCAGTGTGAGCAGGCCAAGGGGTGGGAGGAATCGGAGAATCCCATCCTGACTGGAGGGTAGGGAGAAGAGACCCAAGGAAGTATAAGAAACTGGGAAATCCAGACAGCTCACCTGTGCGCAGGCCCGCTCTGTGGGCAGGGCCGTCATCCTTCACATTCTTGACAAATATGGTATCCATGGGCTCCAGGCGGTGGTGCCGGGGGGAGGGTCCTGGTGGGCATCAGCCAGGTTAGCTGGGGGGGGAGCTGCTGAAGGTCACACCCATGCGCAGCTACACACACAGAGGACACACACTCAGAAGGATCACACCCACACCGACACAGATGTGGACCTGTATGTTCACAGAGATGGGGATGCACGGGTGGGTGGTGGGGGGAGACCAGAGGACACACCGCTGGGAGAACAAAAACCCACATGGAGGAAAACCTACACGGACACACAGGGTCACTTCTTAAATGCTCCTCACACCCCAGCACTGTGCCAGAAAGCAGACTAATAAGGACGGACAGATGGACAGACAGACGTGGGCCTTGCCCTCCTGGAGCTTCCTGGCCAGCGGGGCAGAACATCCACACTCACAGACCCGTGGACAGCCGCAGAACAGCCCTGCAGCTCAGACGCGCAATGCCCACACCTCCCTTGTACCCCTTCCCCAGGGCGGCGCTCTAAGCAGAGCCCTCCAGCTCCCAAGATGGACGCTCACCCCCTCTGGACATCACTTTACAACCCAGCAATTATCCTCTGCTGCTGTCTCCATCAGAGGAATGGCTCTGTTCTAGGTCAGCTGGCTCTTGCCCTCATCCCTACGGGCCTCCGCGATGGGGACTCGGGGAGACTTTGACACCACGGCTACCCCGCAGAAGCCCCAGCGGCAGAGAAAGAAGGATGCCTGTCTTGAATACCTTGGGTGGCGGAACGGGGCCCTTGGGGCTAGCAAGGGTGACAGCCAGAGGAGTCAGGCCCTCATCGGAAAAGATAAAGGGATCCCCTTACACCCAACAGAAGCCCAGTATCTTTACCCCTGAGGACAGCCATTGGTCAGCTGAACCCTACCGCTGGCCCCCGGGCTCTGCAGCCCTTGTCTGTGCCTCATTCTAGCCTGGGAGTAACTCCCAGCGGCCAGGAGCCAGGTCTTAGAAAGCCACTGGCTCCCCAGAGTACTCCCAACTCCCAGTGTGGAATTCAGGCCCAGAGGGAGAGAAATTGAAAAAAGAAAAGAAGGATCGAGAGAGAGAGAGAGAGAGAGAGAGAGAGAGAGAGAGAAGAGAGAAGAGAGAGAAGATATCCAGAGTGGACATAAGGAAGAGCAAAGACTGGAACAACAGTTGGGGCGGGGGAGGTGGACAGCAAAATTCTGGCTGACTTTGGGTAGAGAGGGGAGAAACAGAAGCTGGAGGACAGGCCCCAGCCCCAGACCTAGGACTTGCCCCCACCACTCCTTACCTCCTCCTCCTCCTCCTCCTCCTCCTCTTCCTCCATTCTCTTCCTCCTGCAGGGGACAGAGAGGTGGGTGTGGGCCCTCCATCCAGCCCTCAGCAGCTCCGCCTGGGCGGGACCCTCAAGCTCCCCCACCCGCAGCCTCCCTCTTATCTTCCCGCAACTAGCCCAGCACCCCTGGGAGTGGGGGTTGTCAGTGGGAACATCAAGTCCCAGGGAATGTTCCCCAGGAACACAAACCCTCTCTCGTGACTGCTGATCCCACAGCCTTGTATCTCAGTCATCTGAAAACCCCCAATCCAATGGGGGACCCATGACCCCTACCCCTGGGGAGCTCAAATCCCAATGGAGGCAGTTCCAAACAGGCTAACCCACGGAGAGGATCCAGGCCCACACAGATAAGCAGGGAGGACAAGTGCAAACGGTGGCTATCAGCTCTTAGAGAATGGAAGGGAAGGCCTGATTAGCAGCCCTCTGGGGGAAGGGATTTTAAGGCAAGTCTGAGGAGGGAGCGGGGAGAGCGCTGTGGGGGAGCGGAGGGGCCCATGCAGGCAGGCGCTGGGCCGCAGAAAGAAGCAAGCATTTGTGGGACTGGATCAGCTAAGCCAAGGGAGGAAGAAAGTGACACCAGCAAGAGCCAGAAGTCAGACGAAAGCGTTCGGGGTTGAAAGGAGAGAAAGAGGGAGCCAGTGAAGGTTCCTGGGTGGGAGAGAGTGGATGTGAAATACCAGTTAGGGAAGAGGATTCTAGCATCTAGCGGGGCTAAGAAATGGAGTCCAGGAGACCCACGAGGGAGGCCCCTGGGATCAGCCTAGTAGTGAGAGAGAGAGAATGGATTTGGGGAGGAAACAGAAATGAGGGAGGAGAGAAGGTCAGGGAGACAGGACAGGGCCACCGGACGACACACTAGAGCTGGATGAGATGCTGGGCATCATCCGATCTACCACTCTCACAGACCATCCATCCATCCATGCAGATGACAGGGCATGAGTTGTCCAGGGTCACTCAGAGGCAGTAGCAGAAGCAGGGCTGAAACCAGGACCCTCCGGCACCCCAGCTGAGACACGAAGGTGACTGGGCCCTGCCCCTCCCCACATGGAGCGTGCCTGCCTGCTGATGTGAGCTGACGGCACAGTGAGCTGGTGGCAGGGGCAGACAGAGGCCTTTAGACCGCTGAGCTCCCTGAGGGCTCCCAGCCCTGGGCAGGATCTGGAAATGGGATGGAGCCTGTCCCTGGCTGGCCCTGCCTGTGGTCTTCCAGCACCCCACATGCGCGAGGTCTCTCTGAGACAGGCCTACCACCCAGCCTCAACCACTCAGGCTGCATCTGTCCCACTCACCCCTCAGCAGGGTCCCCCAAGAGAAGGTGGCGGGGGACATTCTAGGGAAGAAGGAAAGGAAGGACTGGAGGTCCCAGGGACCTAGGAGGCTGAGGCTCTTGGGCATCAAGGAGGGCCTGTGCTCCTCCCTCTTATATACCATTACCCTCGGCTCACACTCTTAAGCACAGTTGCAGCCAGTGGGAATCCTTTATGCAGGGGCTCCCAGATTTACACACGCATGAGGGCGCACGGGGCCGTGTACACGAGGTATCCGTGGATACAGACGGACAAACACGCATGCGCACGACCAATAGATGCGCACCCGGCTGCACACACCGAGTCATACAAGTTCATAGACACAGGCAAGGCCTTGGCTCTCTGGCAGGTGGGACTGAGCTCCCCAAGGGAGGACAGCCCCCGACAGCTGGTCCCAGCCCAGAGGGAAGGGGAGAATTGGGTTCACTGACTCCAAAATAAATCTGTTTCCTCCCCTGCTGGGAGACAGGTGGGGGAGGGAGCAGGGCCCTCCTGGGGAGCCCTGGCTCCTGCCTGGGGTCCCCTCGCCTGCCTCTCCCTGAGCGCCTTCTTCCCAGGCAGGGAGGCCCTCCCCTGCTCAGCCCATGCTGTAACCCCAGTTCCTGGACTCAGAGAACCTGACGTTTAGATGAGGGCCAGAAGGGCTCTTGGGGGTCAAGTGGGAGGAGATATGGAGCCCGGAGGAGAGTAAGACCCTCTCAAAGTCAACAGTGAGGTAGGAGCTGCAGCGGGTTTAGAAGCCAGGGCATCCTCCAAGCAGCCCAGCCCGCTGCTCTCCAGAGCACAGAGCCCAGGCCAGAGCAGACTGGGACACTCCAGGAGTGCCAGAGGTGTATGGAGACAGACTCCCCAAGAGCTTGGGCCAGGGAGGGGGACCACGAACCCAGCTCAGAAGCAGCCAAAAAGAACACAGAGTCCCTGGAACTCCATCGTTCAGAGAAGACAGGTTGTTCACCTTCCAAGGGCCAAGAGTCTGGTCACGGGCATGAGCATCCTGGCTCGCCCAGAACCATCCACCCGCCCCTTCTCCTGGGAAGACCAAACCCAGAGCAGTTAGGGAGCTAGTCCACACTCACACAATGCAAATGACCCAGCCAGGGCTGTCCCTGCCTCTCTAGGACCCTCCTTCTCTCCAGGCCACAGAAGAAGGGCTATGGAGCGGGCGGGGCAAAGGGATCTCCCCTCCCCCCATTAAGGCTTCCTCAGGTGGGGCCAGGGCAGAGGGACCAGGTGGGGGTACCTTCAGGCTGCAGTGCACGGCTGACTCGGGTGGGTACACGATGAAGTGGCGGAGGGTGAAGCCAAAGCCGTCCTGGAGACTTTTGTGCAGCAGCAGTGTCCGCGGCCCCTGCCAGGGGAGGGGGCGCCCCGGGGAGCACCCATCTCTCGGGCCCAGTGGCAGCTGTGGGAACACAGGGAGACAGGGTTGAGTGGCCATGTGGCCCACGCCCCTGAGTCTGCACACTGCCTCCTGCAGCCAGGAGGAGGGATGGGAGACAGCTGGTGGGGGGGCGTGGGCCCTGGGGGGTTCCAGGCCCCCTCCCCTGCTCTCCACCTCCCCCTCCTCCTTACCCCCTTCTTTCCTCTCCCACCTTCCCCAGCCCAAAGCTGCTTCTTTCTTTCTCTCCCCTCCATCCCCACAGGTCAGCTTTGCCTCCAGGGAAACAAGTCTCCCCAGCCAACCACATACTCATTCAGGTCAGTTTGGCAAACGTTCACTGAGCACCTACTATGCTCCAGGAACTGCACACACAGACTGCTTGCTGGGGAAGTGCCTACTGCCATCCACGCTCACTGCTGCCTGCTGCACCATCACACACACACACACACACACACACATCAGCACGCACTCCTGCAGTGAGAACAGCACACACCCAGAGAAGCACACTCTTGGGCAAAGGTGCACAAGGATGGACACACAGAGGAGCAGACACACACACACTTACATTAGACAGACATGCACACCCAGTCGCACACAATCAGGGTCTTGCACAGCACATACATACAGACACAGGCCCCCGGCATATGCTGCAGACACACAGACACGCAAGTGTGCCGACAGACGGGAGCGCAAACATGCATCCTTCAGGAGCAGCAGTGACAGCAGGTGGGGGACTAGAGCCACGAGGGAGCAGCCCAGACCCCCAGACAACCAAAGGGGCTTCCTGAGGCTCTGGAGCCCAGCCAGAGGCCTGGCTATTCGTGGGATCGAAGAGGGGAACAGGGTGGGGGGTGGGGGAGGCCCTCCACTGCCCTCTGGCTGACCAGATGCAATCCTTGGGATTCCCCAAGATGACCTGGCAGAGGGTATCTGAACACCAGGGTGTGGGGGCACACAGGTCTGCTTCTGGGGCAGGAGGGACAAGAGCACAGACATCCCCTGAGAGAGGGCTCTCTCTTCAGGTTCCCTGCTCAGAGGCAGAGAGGGAAGGTGGGTGACAGAAGGGTGTCAGACAGACGCGTGACCAGGGCGGTGAACGGCAAGTTGGAGAAGACGGTGAAAAACCAGGATGCCTCCCCTGGGTCTTTTAATCCCCAACTGCAGGCATCCTAACCTATCTGAGGGCCCTCATCCAAACCTCAGGGGGCAAGAAACCCTTTTATCCCCACCCTCAGCAGTCCTCAACCCCCAGCTCCTCCCAGCCCCAGCACCAGGCAGGAGTCCTCAGGGGAGCAAAGACAACTGGGTGGAGAGGGAAAAAGCCCATGTGCTCCGGGGGTGAGAACTTCCCTCCCCCGCCCCCCAGTAAGTCCCTTTCTCCACCCCCCACCCCAGTCTAACAGCTAGAGAAAGTTCAAATTTGCCACTCCAATGAACGGATACTAAGACACTCCTTCAATGTAGCCTGCCCCCCCCCCTTCACACTTCTGGTGGAAGGCAGACCTGGGCCCAGACTTTTTGCTAGGGATTTCTTTTTTCCTTCTTTCCTTCTTTCTTTCTTTTTTTCTTTCAGAGTTTGTTCGTTTGAGAGAGAGAGAGAGTATGAGAATGGGGAATGGGAGACAGAGAACCAGGCTCTCCCAATGTGGGACTCGATCCCAAGACTCTGGGATCACAACCAGAGTGGAAGGCAGACGCTTAACTGACTGAGCGACTCAGGTGCCCTCGCTAGGGACTTCTGTGCGAGGTGGAAAGTGGGACCGCAGTTATACAGGCTTGGGAGAGCGGGTGGATTGTCAGGTCTCAGAAGATGAAAGAAAAACATGACAGAGGTGGGAGGCTTGCTTCACGTAGTCCCAGCGAACGCTGCCAGGTGGAAGGTACGGGGGCCTGAGCGAGGCTCCAGGCCAGGGCAATCATTCCAGTCATATCCATTTAGAAAGCTTGTCAGATGAGGTTGTGAGCGCTCATTCCCCTGAGAGGTCCAAGCAAAAGAACTCCCCAGTCCGGGCGGTGCTCCCCAGTCCGGGCAGCCGTGGCATTCCATGGATTCCGGCATGGGGCAGGAGGCCTGGAGATGGACCCTTGGCTCCTTCCACTTGTAGCTAGAGCCCCGCCCCCCCGCCCAGTTCCACCGAGCCCCACACCCTCCATGGGGGGGGGGGGGGGTCTGAAGAGTCCAGAAGAGAAAATTCTCTGGGAATTCTGCTGAGGTCTGAAATCCCCAGGATTTCCTATCTCTGCTGACCTGGCAAGGAACTGATGGGGGAGAGAAGAGGGCCTGGGGGACCCTCCCTGCCTGCTCCTACCAGAAGCTCCTGCTCCTCCCCAGTGTTAGCTGCCCCCCCTCCCCCCCCCCCCCCCGCACACCTCTCCCCCCAGGCTCAGAGCTGAGGCTGTTTGCAGGGCCCATTGTTTTGCCGGTGTCCTGGATTAAGGTTTAAGCCACCAGCTGCCCCAGTGAGGAGAAGTGGCTGGGACAGGTCCCCGCACGCCCCCCACCCCTCCTCCAGCACACATCCTGCCCTGAGCTGCCAGCGGCCTGGGGGTGCCCCTCTCTGGGGACCTGGCTGTAACCCAGGGCAGGGGGGCAGGCCTCCTCCTCTCAGGTCCCTTCTTGGCCCAAGCCCCACTGGCACCCCCTCCCTTGTCTCTGCCTCTCCCTTTCCTCTTTTCCTTCCTCCCAGTCTCCCTTCCCCCATCCCTTTCACCCAGCTCCTGAGAATGTCCGTGTGGGAATCCCCCCATCACAGCCACTACACCCCTGCCTGAAGAGCACACAACCCCCATCAACAGCTAGATCTGGTGGTGCCCCTGTGGGAAGTTCTTCCTTGGATTTAACCTCAATCCTTCACGCTATGGTGCACACATTTCCTCTCCTCCCCTCTGACCTGGGACAACACCAGGTCTGGCTCTCTTCTTGACAGGGAGCGAGGGGGTAGACACAGAAATAGAGAAGGAGTCAGCATTGGGAATAGAAAGGCAACTAGATGGGGAAGGGGTTCAGCTCACACACATCCCTACTTCTGCCTCTTCTGGGCACAGAGAGACAAGGGGATGGAGAGAGAGAGACTCGGGGGGACACGGGGACATCACTGGTTACCACTCTCCTGATCCAGATAGAGACATCCAGAAATGCCAGCTGATGGTGGGAAGAGGGCAGATGGCCCCAGGGCCACAAGTGAGACAGAGGACACGTGGTAGGTTAGCAACACCAGGAACCAGAACCTAGGAGTCCTGCTCCTCCCCGCTAGTAGCATAAAGAGGTCATTGCGGGAGCACAGCCTTCATGCTGGGCACGATGCCCACTGTGACTCACGCCCTACCAGCCTGGTCGATCCCGGACATCAGACACACGGTCCCCACCCCCTATCTCCATGCCTGTCAGTCCTCTCCCTGAGATCACTCATTAGTCCTCTGCCCACTAGGAAGCCCTCTTGTGCCCCTGTGCCCACCGCCCCTAACGGGGAGATGGCGGAACACGCCCTCCACTCCACTTACTAACACCCTTGCCTGCCTCTGACTCAGGGTTCCTGTCCAGCAAACTCCTCGGGACTCTGCCCCAGCATCTCTTCCAACAACCCTGGTCCCTTCCATCCTTCCACTGCGTGTAAACCCAGAGGCTTGACCCACTGGAGGCCGCCCCTCAGACTGGGAGGTCCACATCCAGCACCCCCAGAGAAGCTCCCAGTCACAACCTGCCACTCTCGCCCACATCTCTGCAGCTCCCCACTCCCTCTCCACTCTGGGGCCTCTGTCCCAGAATGCAGGTCGTCGCACTCAGCTCAAAGAGCCCAAGTTGCTGGTGGCCCGATTGCACTCCCCACCCACCCCGACGAGGCCCCAGTCCCGCTCTCCGCCCCCCTCGTCCCGCAGCCCCGTGGCGCTCACCCTGGCACTGCGCGACCCCAGCGCACGGAGATCGCTGTGGGCGAGGCAGGGCAGCCAGAGACAGCGCGGCTCCGGGGCGCTGCAGTCCACGCCGACGGCTCGCTCCCAGCGCCAGCCCCGGGCCCCCGCCCGCTCCACGCGCCACACGGCGCTGCCCACGAGCGCGGCAGCCGGCGGGGGCCCCAGGGCCCGGCCGCCGCCCCGGCCCCACGGCGTCGCAGGCCGGGCTTCCGGAGCGGGGCGCGCCGCGCGGGGGACCCTGGGGGCTCCACGGCGCCCGGCCGGCGGCGTCCTCGGCCCCCCGAGTGGCAGGCGGGCCCCGGGGGTCCCCGCCCGCCCCCCGGAGCCGCGGGTCCGGGACCCAGGGGCCCCGAGGGGATGGACGGCCCGCGCGGAGGGCGGCAGGACGGCGGCACAGCTCCACTCCTCCCGCGCCTCCCGGGCCGCAGAAGGCGCCTGAGCCCGGACACGCCAGCGAGTCGCGCCGGGCAGACGCCTCCCCCTCCGGGGCGGCCCCTGTGCGCGGCCGCCCCGATGCCACACACTCACACACACCCACACACACGCGGGAGGCAGTACACAGCGCCCCCGCGCAGCCGCACACCCGGCCACGGGTACACACATACACACACACCCTCACCCTCCTGCTCACGACGGAAGCTCACACGGTGCCCCGGCCCACACGCACGCAGAGTTGTACTCGACAGGACACGGGCGCATCCAACTTCACGTGCCCGAGAAACACCTTCACTCGGGCACACATGTACACGCACACCTACCCACCCTGTACAGACCCACACAACACACACACACACACACACCTATACAGCCGCTACTCTCCCATCCACACACACAATCACACCCACTCTCCCTCGGTCCACAGACCCCACATAAATGCACTGTTCCCCTCACATATGTGTTGTGGGGGGACACCTTTCCATACATGCTTTGGACACCCTCCCATGCAAATATGCCCCCCACACCCCACACAGACACATTTGCAAGCACACCCACTGTGTTCCTAAAAGCACACCGGAGGCTTCCCCGCCCCACCCCCGTACCCACGAATACACCCGCCACACACCCCACAAGACCCCCACGAAGCAGCTAGATGACATGCACACATCACCCAGACACACATTCCATGCATAGAAGCTGTACCCCTCTGTACACACACACACACACACACACACTCACACACAGCCCAGCACTGAGAGCAGACAGACTCTCCTAACACCCCACTCCAGACTTAGGATAGCCCCTAAAGCTGCGGGTGGGTTCCCCATCACTGCTGGTAGGGGATTGCGAGCAACCCTCTTCCCCAGGACCCCCTGCCCTCTAGTTCCACCCAGCTTGTGAGTCAGACAGGAAGCCCATGTTGATGGCAGACCCTGCTTGCCTCCCCTTCCTGGCTCTCTCTCCCCAGGCCCCTTCCCGGGTGGGGCCGGCAGAGGCCTTGGCTAGTGGGTGCATATTCGCCACCATGTCTGTCTCATTGGACGGTTCCCAGGGTGCTTTTCACCATAGCCACTCACTGTGGCCCAGGCCCTGGGCTCTGACCCCGTATTCTGGGAAAGCGATGGAGGCCCAAGAGCGCTTAGCTTGCTATGGCAAGCGAGGAACTCCAAACCCAGGGCCCTTCACTCCAACTTTGGATCCTACACCCAAATTCTAGCCGGCAGCCCTGGAAGGGCAGTGGTGGTGGGGGAGCACCTCCAGCCCAACCCTCCTCCCTTATCTAGGAGTTCTGGGAGGAAGAGCCATAGGGCTGGGCCCTTGAGCGGCAACCACCAAAGGGAGGGCCCTGCAGAAGGGGTACCTCCCCCTACCGGTCCCCATCCCAACACCTGTGTCCTCTGCAGAACAGTCACGGTGGTGGTGGATCACGGTGGATGGGGTGGGAGGCGGTAGGGGAGGGAGATGGAGAGGCAGGGGAGGAACGGGGCCAGACAGAGGGAGGCAAACTAGAGGACTACTGGGCTGGGCAGGAGCGAGGGAGGGAGGAGGAAGGGAGGAGGAAGGGTGAGGGTGAGGCAGGCGAGTGGGGGCCAGGGAGTGGGTTTTGTTCTCCTGTTTCCTGTTTGCCGCTTGCTGGGCCCCCTAGTGCAGGAGCTGGACCCCCACCCCCACCCTGGCGGAAGCCGGACAGGAAGAGCAAGGCTGCCGCAGGCGCTGAGTCAGGAGGGCTTAGGGGCAGAGTGGGAAAGAACCGCAGTCAGGGGGAGGATTGACCTGGCATCTCCATTAGCAGCCTCCCCGCCCCCCCAATCACTGGAAAACCAAGGATTCTGGGTCAGGACCACTCCTGCCCTTGCCAGTCCTGTGCCTCCCTGTCTGCTCCCCCACCAAGGTCAGGCCTTCAGAGACCAGCTGGGAGCCCCACCACACACTGTCCTTAGCCTGTCACACTCTGTGGCCCCAATGGAGGGCAAGAGCCTCAGAGATGTCCTCCTTCAGAGTCCGGCCTGCTCTCCCAGTAAGCAGCCAGTAGGTCCTTCCAGCTGCCTGACTTCCTCTCTTCTTGCTGCAAGCCCAGTCCCTGATTCTGAGGAAATGGGGTTACTCTCCCCCCTCGTGCCGCATGGAGGCTCTCATGGCCAACAGGTGCTGCTTTGGGTCTATCAGGAATCCACTTCCCTCAAAACTGCTGAGGTTTCTGAGGGCTACAGGGAGGGGCGAGGCAGAGAAGCAGCACGGGGTTCCTGTGTTCAGAGACCTAGGAAATGATAAACCATATATGATGTCCACTTCCTGCCCTCCCACCTGGCTGGGCAGCAAGGGTGTCCCCGTCTCTTCCAACCCAAACGTGCCCTTTCCCCACCCTACGCCCTCTGCCCAGCTGCCTCCAGGCACACAGTAGGGCCTGGAAGGTTGTACAGCATTTGAATAGATGATTCTACAGGTCTGGGGAGCCTCTCAGCCCCCTCCCCCATTTCCTCTGGGAAAGGAATGTGGGGTGGGTCCCAGAGAGGGGGGATGGGGCCCAGGGCTGGGAAATACCAGGCGGTGCTGAGATTCTATTCCAAGCCTTCCTGCCTGGTGTGAGTCCTCCTCCCCTGCACCCTCCCCAGCTTCCTCCCCCCAAATCAGGAATTACCCCGCTGAGCAGTCCCTCCCATCATCCTCTAGTTTGACCAGCTTGCAAAATCCATTCAACTTCATCTTGCTGAGGGTCCCTGGGATAGGGCTGGGGGCTGCGCCTCCAAGGGGAGGGCATCCAGTCTTCTCTCCAAATGAGATCATCATTCTTTACTGTTTGAAGTCACTTTCACTGGATTTCATGCAGCATTTAGCCTAAATTGGCTATTCAGGGATTGTGTCCCATCATTCTTCAGATGCAGAAACTGAGGCTCAAAGACGGCAAGTGCCTGGCTCAAGATGTCACTTTTACTAAAATCTCTTTCTATTCCCCCTCTTGTTTATCCATTCAACAACCATGTCTTGAGTGCCTGCTGTGGGCCAGGAGCCAGGCCAAGGGATGGGACACACCTTGACCACAGGGTGCTCATAGTTCTACTAGCATCCCAGCCCCTAAAACCTTTAGGAGTCTCCAAGTTCCAGATCCGGGCCCAAGCCAGCTGTCGTCAAGCCCACCAAGGGAGACCCCCACATACCAAGGGAGTCCCTGTGTCAGAGCTGCATCTCTCTATGAGGGGGCGGTTTGCTTGAGGGCAAGGTCAGGGACCTTCCAGGTTAGACCACCAAGAAGAGGGTGGCCTGAGCTACAAAAGAAGACTGTAGGGCCAGCCTGACAAGCGGGAACTGGGAAAGAGGAGAGCATTCTGGGGCCCAAGGGTCAAGGCATGTAAGAAGGAGAAACAGGGGTGCCTGTGTGGCTCAGTTGGTTAGGTGTCTGACTCTTGATCTCAGCTCGGGTCTTGATCTCAGGGTTGTAGGTTGTAGGTTTGTTAGGCTTTACGTTGGGTGTGAAAAAAAAAAAGAAAGAAAGAAAAGCGAGAGAAGCATAGCACTGAAGGCCTGTGGTTCAGGAAGTGAGAGAGGGGCTCAGGGTCACTTTGCCTGCTTTTCTTTCTCGCCTAATTAGTGCCTCCTAATTAGTGCCTCCTCTCGGATGTAGATCCCCAAAATGCATGACAAACAGTGCCCCTACCTGGAGAGAATTTCCCCCATTTATGATTCTCTAACAGGTCCCATATATTCACCTCTATAACCACCCCACGATCTCACACACAGACAGAGCAAATCCATCGCCAGTCCCCGTCCATCCCAGGCATGCCGGCAATGTGATACCCAAGGCATGCCAGCCCAGCCCACGCCTGGGCCTCTGACCCCTGCCCCAGTCTCCCTGCTCAAGGGCGGCCTCCCCCGGTCCTCCTCCACCCCTTTGCCCCATTCAGAGGCCTGGTTCCCAGCACAGCTTGTGAACAGTCCTGGCATGCCCTAACAGGCCAAGCTGATGAGCCGGCCCAGCAAGCCTGCGTCTTCAGCAAGCTCGGTGTGCCATAACCCTTCGTCACTGGGAGCCTGGGGACCTCACTCGGTCCAGCCTGTGGAGCAAAGGGTGGTCCAAAGGGTCTCTCCAGACCCCATGCTCTCCCCATCCAGAACCAGGCTTGCCCTGAGTTGGGGTGTTTGTTACACGCTCCTCTCCTACCCTCAAACCCGGCCAGAGTGGAGGAAGGCTGGAGGAGGAAAGAGAGGAGGAAGCACTTGCCCTCCCAGGAGTCCCACTGCCATCTCAAGGAGGGATGGACACGACCCCAGCAGCCAGAATCCCCAGTTATTCCAGAGGCTCAGGGCCCAGCATACAGGCTCTGGAGTCTTCTGGAGTCCTCGACCTCTGGGTCTGAGTCCGATCTCTACTGCTCCCTGGCTGTGAGACCTTGGGCAAGTTATTTCACTTCTTCGAGCCTCTGATCCTCACCTGTACAATGTGAATGACACTCCTTGCCAACCTCATAGGCTGTTGGGAAAACAAAGTAATGTAAAGAAAGTCCTTAGCACGGGTCCTGAGCACATGGTAGGAGTTCAAGAAATGCAAGCTGGTTTGGGCTGTTTTTTTTTTTTTCCTCTTAAACATTTTCTTTATTGAGGTATAATTGAGACACACATTAGTTTCAGGTGTGCGAACTAACGATTCACTATTTGTATATATTGCGAAATGATCACCACAATAAGTCTACTTAACACCCATCACCGCACGTAGTAATAGAAGTTTCTTTCTTGTGATAAGAACTTTTAAGATCTTGGGGCGCCTGGTGGGTCAGTTGATTAAGAACTTTTAAGATCTCACTCTCTTAGCAACTTTCAAATATGCAATTCCACATTATTAACTAGAGTCATCGTGCCCTATATTATATCCCCGTGACTTATTTATTTTATAACTGGAAGTTTGTACTTTTTTTTTTAAGATTTTTATTTATTTGTTTTTTTTCGAGAGAGAGACAGCAGCATGAGCAAGGCGGGAGGCAGAGGGGCAGAGGGAGAAGCAGACTCCCCGCTGAGCAGGGATCCCATCGTGGAACCCAATCCTAGGACCCTGGGATCATGACCTGAGCCGAAGGCAGAGGCTTTAACCCACTGAGCCACCCAGGCGCCCCAACGCAAACTGTTTTGATTGCCTTTTGGATATTCACACTCTCTCGCACCCAGCCACACTCACAGTCAGACAGGCAGACAACCCAGCCACGTGTACACAAGGGCCCAGCGACATGTGCAGACACTCAGGGAGGTCTGCACAGACCCAGGTGAACCCCTTCACCTGGGCTTCACCTCTCCCTCCCACTGCCAGCCCCCTACAGTCTCCCACATGCTCTAGCGCCCCCTGGGCAGGGAGGCATCAGCAGAAGGCCCTTTGGGAGTGGGGAAGGAGGCAACGTGAGACCCCAGCAGGCAAGGGACACGGCCAAGGTGCCAGGCTGGCAGGGCCTCCACCCAGCAGGAGAGCCAGTCCCCTCCTCAGGGACAGCAGAGAGAGGGGAGACTAAAGAGCATCTTTCCTTCTGGTGGGAAATGAGCACTTGCAGAAAAGGCTGAGTCTGGAACCAGCCACAAAGTAAACAGGAGGGCCATTGCCTAGGCAACCACAGGCTGGCGTGGGACAGGGCCCACCGCAAGCCCTCTCCACCCCCTGATTTACTCCACTCAGCGGCCCTTGACTGTCTCAGTGCTTGCCCTCCATGTATCCATTCTAGTGTCTGGACCCACGTGGGACTCCCAAGAGGGAAGAAGCTATGCCTCCTCCATCAGACTGGGAGCTCCCTGAGAACAGATAGGGTTTCATTGTTGTGTTTTGTGTTTTCATCCCATATCTGTCCAGGGTCTCCCAGAGGTCACAGCCTGGGTCTTTCCCCTCGGATTGGAGGCTGCTCAAGGGTATGTCCCGAGTCTCCCTCATTAGCCTGAGAGCTTCCTAAGGACAACTTTTCAGAAGTGGATTCGTACTACTAGAATGCTTTGTACACTGCAGGCTCTCAAAAATGAGTTGTTCCTGGGGAGGATGTGGAGAAATTGGAACCTGCATATGCTTTGCTGGTGGAATGCAAAATGGTGCCATTGCTGTGGAAAAACAGTATGGCTTGGTCCTCCTAAAATTACACAGAATTACCATAGACGTAGCAATTCTGGCTATGTCTCCAAAAGAAGTGGGAACAGGGACTCAAAGCAGTATGCGTACACCCACATCCATGACGGCAATATTTGCAACAGCCAAAAGGTGGAAACAATCCAAACACCCACTGGTGCGTGAACGGGTAAACAGGACACGGTAAATCCATACGAGACAATTTATTTGGTCCTAAAAAGGAAGGAAATCACAACATGGAGGAACCTGGAAGACGTTATGCTTAGTGAAATAAGGCGGGAACAGGAGGACAGACACGTTACATGATTCTGCTTAGAGGAGCTACCTGGATGCCAGGAGACAGAAGACAGAATGGTGGCTGCCAAGGGAAAGGGGGAAGAAGTCAGGGACTGTTTAACGGGCACAGAGTTTCGGTTTCGGAGGATGGCAAAGTCTGAGAGATGGACGGCGGTGAGGGTGAGGGTTGCGCAACAACGGGAATGTGCTTAATGCCCCTGAACCGTCCATTGGAAACGGTCAATTGCATAGTACGTGTGTTTTACCACAATAAAAAGAAAGGACGAAGTCCTATTGAAACTCCCAAATGAAGGACGTTGTTGAAAGAAGGTGGGACAAATGAACCGGTCTCCCCGGGGGGCCCAAGAGCAGGCCCTGCCCGCAGAGTTTGCCCAGGATAGCTGGGCAACCTCCTGTCTGGACGATCTTGCCCTCCCACCCCTCTCCGTTAGGCCTTCTCAGAGTCCCTATTGTCACCTTTGGGGCCCTAGTAGTTCCCGAATAGGAGCTCTTGGGGTGCCAGGGGAGTCTTACCCTTGCACCCAGTAAGTCCTTGGCATGGATGGACCCATGGATACCCCAACTCTCAGGATGTCACACCATCCTAAGGCGTCACAACCTTGGAAGAGTTTCCCTAGCAAAAGCCGTGGGGACTGTGGGGTTCCCGCCCCCTGAGGCCTCCCCGCCTCAGCACACACGTCTGTTCCCAGCTTACACATGCTTACACACCACCTGTAACACATACACACACAAACACATGCGCGCAAGGGCCTAACGCCAAAGCAAGTCCCTAATTCTCAAATGCTTTCTCATGCAAACACTCCAAGAAAAACATCCCTACCCACTGAAGGGTGCGCCTTCTTGTCAGCGATGCAAGCCGTTCCCCCGTGTGCAGCAGAGCCCCCTGCTGGCCCAGGTCCGGCACGCTTATCTTCCTTCACAGCCCCGAGTGTGCGGGGTGCCCTCATCCCTCCACCCACCTCTCCCCACTGCCTTCTCCAAGCCCCGCAGCCCCCTATCACGCCCCAGGATCACCCCTCCCCGCCTCCTACAGAAGAGCAGGGTTCCCTGCAGAAGGACAGAGTGACCGTGAGACTTTAGGGAGGGTTTCCTTTGGTCAAGGGATACTGGAGAGAGGCCAGAGCCCCTTTGCAGACTAGGTCATATTCAGGGCAGTCATTCCTGAAGGCAGAAGAATACTTGCAAAGACTCGGGTCCAAAATGCTATCCGTTCCGCTCCTCCACACTGGACCACACTGGAGGAGGGCCCTGGGACTGACTCTCCCTGTGGCCCCACACAATCCTCTCCGGAAGTTCTTCCCGTTGTCCGAGCACCTAGGCAGAGACAGCAGGTGCACCCACTGGTTTCTTTCAGGGGAGAGCTCGTCCTAGTCAAGCTGAGACCACATCCCCTCCCACGGCAGGTCTCGGCAGATTCCGAAAGTCTCCCCCAGGGTACTTGGGGCTCCCTGGCAGGGAGAGGCTCTCAGCCCCACCCCTGAAACCACCCACCCCCTCACCCCAGGCCCTGCCTAACCCGTCCAGGTCATCCCTTCACCCAGCCTTCGAGCTGAACCTCTCCCTAATCCAGCCCAGGATGCCTCAGAGGCAGCTGGAAGGGTGCAGACGATGGTGGCTCTGCAGGGACAAACCACCTCGCTTGGCTCCTGTCCACGAGGCAGCCGTGATGGTTTTGGGGCTGGACTCTACGGTCAGAAGACAGATGGCATCGCTTTGGTCCCCCAACCCCAGATCCTACCCCTCCCCAGTTTGCCTGGCCCTGAATCTGGGACATGGTAAATGTCACAGCAGTAATTAAGATCGAACCCTTACTATAGGCCAGGCACTCTACGCATGCCTTCCCTCACTGAACAGCAGAGCAGCCTCTTGGGACAAGTGTGACACACACCCACTTGCCACCCCAGCCCCTCAGAGCCCCCGTCCTATCTGGTAATAGGTAGGGAATGATTGGAGCCAGGGCACTGAGCGATGGGAGACATGGGGCTAGTGAGAGAGAGATCACTGTCCCAGCATGAAGGATGCTATGGAGAGAACATCGCACTTGCCATTGGTACTGGTCCTAGCCCTTTTCTGCCTCTAGGTCCCTCAGGCTTTCTTACTTCTTCAGCTACAAAATGAAGGGAGGGATACCGGCCTGACAAAGTTACTGGGAAAGCATTCTGGGAATCAACAAATGGGAGGTTTTATGGCCTAGAAAGCCCCACATCCAACCCATCACAGGACCCTGCTTCTCAAATGCCTCCTTCACCAGTTAACCATGTTCACCACTCTCTTCCAAGCTGCCACCATTCCTCTGGTCCAGACTCATTGTTTTAAAGTTGTGACCACCAGGCCCTGTGGGACAGGCCTCCAGGTTCCATGTACACTACACCCCCTCCCTCTGTATTCTGCTACCCTGGTCTACTTCCAGTGCCTTTAGGTTCCAGCCTCAGGCCCTTTGCACATGCTCTTTCAGGAATGCTGTTCTCTCTTGCCCAGCTCCCTCCCTGCCTCACCAAACCACACCCTAATTAATCCCTATCCACCTTGTAGTTCTCAGCAAAAAAGCCACTTCTCCAGAGACACCTCCCCTGGACCCCCAGACTGGGTCAGATCCCTGTATCACTCTTGAGTTAGTGTGTATATATTTATGACTGTGCGTGGCAATATTTCTGAGTGGGAAGGAATAAATGAGCCTCTCTTCAGAGAGAGTCCACATTGGCCAGAACCCTGCCTCCAGGAGGATACTATCTGGGGCAGGGGCTGCTTCAGATCTTTGGCCATCTTTTTGTACCCCACACCTTCCTCAGTGGGAACGGAATCCTGAAAGTGGGGGCACTGGAATAAGGGAGTAAGAGGTGGGGAGAAGAGGGAAGCTGCTCCAATCCTCTTTCAGTGTCCTCTGTCCCTCCAGCCCAGCTGGCCAGGCCCTTGTCCACCCAGGCAGGGCTGGCCCTCCACATCCACAGATCCCTCTCCCCCACCCCTATCGTCTCTTAACCCAAGGTCCCTTCTCCAGATCTCAGCTTGACTGTTTCTGAAAAACTTCCCCCGACCATAAGCTCAAGAACTTGCCAGGGTCCTGCAGCTAGTGGCAGCTCTGACTCAAGCCCAGGTCCGTCTGCGGGCAGAGCCCAGGCTCTTAGCCACCTCATTACACGCCTCATTACTACCAGTTTCTCCCTGGAGGCCAGGTCGAAAGACACGCCCACTCTCTGGGCCTCAGTTTCCTCCTGTGGGCTTGGCCACCTCTAGATTTCTGAAGACTGGCAGAGAGGTCGAAGGGGCAGGATCGGGGCAAGAGACCGGGAAAGGAGGGGGTGAGGAGGTAAGGAGAGGAGAGCAGGGAGGGAGGAGCGCCGAGCGGCGGCAGCCTCAGGCCAGCCAGACGTGAGAAACGCCAAGTATGCGAACTACGCCAGCCGGAGCTATGAATAGTGCGGCCAGGCTGACAGCCCAGGTCGGCCCAGCCAGCCCCGCAGCCCCCAGCCCCAACCCCAGCCCGCCCACGCTAGCCCTGCATCAGGGGCCAGAAACACCTCCCGAGCCTGGGAGGCGCGCAGGGGAGTCAAAGCCGAGCGGCGGGGGCGTGGGGGCGTGGTCATGCAAATAGCAATGCAAACAGAGAGCAGCGCGTTTATCCAATTGGCTGGTCTCAGCAGGTCTAGGAACCAGCGCCGAAGCCCGGCACCGGCTCACACCCACTCCCTCCCCGGCGGCTCAGGTCTTTAGGGTCACCCCATGACTGATATCCCGCTGACGCCGTGCCCCCAGTGGAGGCCTCTCATCCTCTTCCGTCAAGGCCCTATAAGGCTCTGCCATCTTAAGATACCGACCCTCCCACCCCAGCGCCAGGCCAGCTCCGCCCCCTTGGAGCTCACCTGTCTGACAGATGGCTGGCACTTGGGAAATTACTACGAGGGCCCTCAGGCCTGCCTCCGGACTCCCTCTGCTCATCAGTGAGGGAGCACACTGGCCTTCGGGCAGGAGACTAGGTCCCTGGCCTAGTCCTGCCCCTTGTGTGTCCCAGAAAGAGATAGTCAACCTCAGAGCCCAGCCCCCAGTCCCATTCTGGGACTACTGAGTAGGTGTCATGAGGGTGAGAAGTCAAAGAGAACTCAGATCAGCTCCCAGCTCTGTGACCCCAGTCAAGTGGCTTCCCTCTCCAAGCCTCTGCCTTCTCAGTTGTCAGTGGGGCCCCTGAGAGGACTTGTTGAGTGCTTGACACGTCTGAATTGCTGAGCAAATCTGAGCTCAGTAGTCCACAAAGGATTGTTTTAAATTAATGAATCAATCCCTGATTTTATGAAGAGACAGTCATGCAACAAAGAGGCTGTAAAGCGTAGTGTCTAAACCTTCCTAAACAGGGGCACCTGGGTGGCTCAGGCGGTTGGACGTCTGCCTTCTGCTCGGGTTATGGTCTCAGGGTCCTGGGATAGAGCCCTCCATGGGCTCTCTGCTCAGCAGGGAATCAGCTTCGCACTCCCGCTCTGTGCTCTCTCTCAAATAAATAAATAAAATCTTTAAAAATAAATAAATAAACATTCCCAAATAGGATTCACAGGAATCTGGGTTGGATTTTTATTTTTTTTTTAATATTTAAAAATTTTTATTTATTTGACAGATCACAAGTAGCCAGAGAGGCAGGCAGAGAGAGGGGGTGGGAAGCAGGCTCTCCACTGAGCAGAGAACCCAATGCGGGGCTTGATCCCAGGACCCTGAGATCACGACCTGAGCTGAAGGCAGTGGCTCAATCCACTGAGCCATCCAGGAGCCCCAGGAATCTGGGTTTGAACCCCCAACTTGTCCGTCTCTTAGCTGTGTGTCCTTGGACTAGTTACTAACCTGAGGTTTCTACAGTTATAAAACAGAAATAATCTATTCCTATGGGGTTGTGCTAAATTAAAGAGATCGTGTATGCAAAATGCTTGGCACAGCAATATCTGGCACCAAAATGCTCAATAAATGTTAGTTGTGGGACCCCCGGGTGGCTCAGTAAGTTAAGTGTCTGTCTTCAGCTCAGGTCATGATCCTGGCATCGTGGGATGGAGCCCTGAGTTGGGCTCCCTGCTCAGTGGGAAGTCTGCTTCTCCCTCTCCCTCCCCCTGCTCGTGCTCTCTCTTTCTCTCTCTCTCAAATAAACAAATAAAATCTTTAAAAAAATAACTGTTAGTTGTCACCAATTTTCCTATTATTATGTTGTTGTTCTCACAATGCATACCAAGGGCTACGGGAATGTTTGCTCATCAGTCAGCACATCCAATCAGCAAGTCCTGGTCTAGAAGCTGCAGATAAAGCAGTGAACAACACTAAGTCTCCACCCTCATGAGGCTTAAGATCCACTGCCCAGAGGAGGAAGTTCTCATATATTTGAGGAAATGGGGTTAGGGCTGGGGGCTTACAGAGAAGAATATCTGAACTGGGCATTGAAGGATGAATAGGAGTTTAAAAAACAGAGAAGGCAAGGAAGTGTTTATCAGACAAGGGGAAGAGATGGTATGTCAAGTTTCTAGAAAGGGGAAGAAGGTGATAAGTCCCACTCCTACCTTGTCCTCTCCCCCTGCCTTCAGTTTCAGCCCTCATCATCTCTCACTTGGTCTGCTGCCTCCACTGCCTGACACCCTTCCACGACTCCAAAGTATTTATGGGAGCACGTCAAGCTCCTTCGTATGGCATGAGGGTGTCTGCCATGATGGTGGCAGGGAGGGGTAGGATTTGCCCTTCCTTGGCCTTGATAATCTCATCTCTACTCTTGGTCTTGCACTCATCGATGCCAAAAAAGGCTAGGCTATTTCACACCTTCTTGCCTTTACTCATGCTGGATCTTTCTGTCTGGAATGCCACTCTCTCTCCTCCACAACCCGCACCCCCCAGACATCTTTCAAGACTTGGCAAGCCTCAGTGGAGCCTTCTTCCCTCAGAGCTGGAGCATCTTTAGAAGAGGCAGCGGGATTTACCCATACCTATCAACCCCTCCTTGGATTTCAAGTCTCAGGACGGGGCAAGGGGAAGGGTCCACCTTCCCAGAGTGGGATGGGTGTCCTCCAGGCTTTTTCTTGTGGAGGAATGTAGCAGGGATCTCAAGCCGCAAGCCGGGCTTAGGATTCAGAAAGACGCAGATCGAAGTTGTCTACCCTTCTTGGAGTCTCAGCTCCAGGATCTGTAAATATACAACCTCCGCGCGATGGCCCTTGAAAACGATCAAAAGGAATTTCCTAAAGAATCTTCGACTTAACGATAGGTTTGGAAACAGGAGACGAGAGAAAGGCGATTAATCTTATCACCAACTGTTTTTTTACAAACCCCTGTGGGAGTTCTACCCTCCAACACTCTTTTCATCCTGAAACCCGTCTTCCTACCTTTGTGACCACATTCACACTCAGATGATGTCGCAGTGAAGACATTCCCCTGTGCCTGCTTCTGTCTGACTCCCCAGTTAGGCCAGGCCATGTTTATGTTAATAATTTGGGCGAGGGGCAGCAAAGAATGTTCTGGACTAGCAGACAGTATAGAGACAAATCTCAGAATCCGTGGTTATGAAATCTTTGTGAAACTTTTGGGTGGCAGGAAAAGCAGACAATGAACCCCTTGAGGGCAAGGCTGTGTCATATACTCATCCAGATCCCAAGACCCACAGAGAGAGCTGCGAACGCAGACCCTACATAGGAAATGGTCACCAGATGAACGAAGGTCGGTTTGCATTAAGATCTGGCCACTGCCTGATTTTCCAATTCCTGGAGTCAGGTCCTTCTCCTGCCCTCACCCCCATGACATTAGGGAGCGGAGAGACACTCTATGTATAGGCCAAGCCTGGGAATATCCTCACTGTCCCAGGCGGCACCCAGTCCCGAAGCTAACCCTTCAGCCAGCACGGTGGGGGCCTAAGCATCTGGGAGGAAAAGGTCCCAGTGGAGAAGGAAGGGGGCTGTTTTTCTTCCCCACAGCAGTTTCAGCCTTGCTGCTTGGCTCCCATTTCCTGCCTCCCAGTCCCCTCTCGCAGACACCCCTCCACTTCCTGGGCTCTAGGTTCAATCCAGCTGTCCCCTCACCCCTACCAGAAGCTTCAGGCCAGAGGGAGGGCATGGTGCCAAGGATTCATTAGAGTTAATGAAGGCTCAGCTCTGCAGATGCCGGTGCAAGATACAGGAGAGCACCAGAACCGCCCACAGCGCCCCATCAGGGCCTGGGGTGCTCAGCTCCCTCCTCCCCCTTTTCTTGGGGAGGAACCAGGGGCCACACCCTCAGAAGAGGAAAGGGAGATTTAGAAGAATCTTCCCGAGTACAGAGAGTGCCATGATGCCCAGAGAGCAGGGCGTGGGGCCATGAACTAGAAAAGAGCTGCAGGGTGGGGTAGGGCTCTCACTTTGGGCTGTCAAGGTGCCACTGTCCACTGCTCAGCCCCCAAAATCTCACCAATAGCCTTCTTTCATGGAATCAGAGCAGAGCCGAGCTGAAGAGACTCTGGGAACTTCTCCACTACCCTGGGATTACATACAACTCAGACGCCTGAACCCTGTTCCCACCTGGCTTCCATCCTCCATCTTCCTCCCACTTCAGACTTTCCCTCCCCCTCTGCCTCCGCACTTTGGCCTTGGCCTTTCTCTAGGCCTCAGCTCTGCCATGAGTCAAATGTGGAGGCGGGGGCCAGGTGGCCAGGTTGGGGAGGGGGTGCCTTTAAGATACCTCCAGTTGAAATTTTCCAAGATGTCTCCTCTCTGGTTGGCTTCGCTCTCCCTCCCTCCCTTTCTCTTAGAGAACAATACAGAGTTTCCTCCACACTGAGAATGAAGGAAACTATGGTAGAAGGTGGGGGTCTCCACTCCAGCCTTCTGGGGGGTTCTCAGGAGCAGGAAAATCTCCAATAGGCCAGACTGCCCCTGTCCCTCCTCCCAGGGGCTCTAAGTCCCATGCTGGCACCAGATTCTTTCCAAGGGGTGCTCTCATGCTCCCTGAGGAAGTTAAAAAGGAAGACACAGCTGTGGACTTAGGAGCCCAGAATCACACAGTAATCAATCTGGGGACTGATAGAAACCAGGCACAAGGCCAACGTGAACTCTGTCCTTCCCTATATTAACCCACACTTGGGGGCCAAGACCCCTGGAGTGCTGTCCTCCTAAATGGCTCCCACATGCCCCCTGCCCCTCCGCAGCCTGGCCACATTCCTCCAGCCCACACCCCTCCTGCCAGCCGGCCTTTGCAAAGAGGCTGGCATTGGGTCCTTTCCATGCTTGGCTTGCCAGTCTTGGTCATCCCTAAGCCCCGCCCTGAGCGGTCTCCCCTCCCAGGGATTCAGGCTGAGCTTTGAAAGGGTCACTTCAAAGAGGACCTGCCTGCCGAGGGCCCAGCCAGACCCAGGGACGGCTCCTCCTCGGCCAGATTCCCGGAGGCTGGGCACAAAGGCCCCACTGTTCCCTCGACCCCCAGACGCCCCCAAAGGCACTGGACATAAGAAGTCTTTCTTTCCCCAGTTCCGCTCTTTACAAGCCACAGCTCTTTGCCACTGGGAGCAGGCCCGGCCCCTCAAGAAGAGGCTAAGGCGTGGGAGGACAGGGAGCCAGCAGGTCCCCCTCCGCCACCACCATACCCCTTTGGGTAGCCAGGAGCTTTGGAGCTGACTTCAGGACTGGCGGCCCAGGGGCCTCCCTCCCCTCAAACACCAAGCCTGCCCAGGCCTACAATGGCCTTCTTCTTCTCCCATCCTTCAGAACCACAGCTACCCTTCCACACCTCCTCCAGGCAGCCTCCCTGGACTCCCTCTCCTTAGAGGAGACTCCCAGCGCCCCCAGTCACAGCAGTCTACCTCTCACGTTCCCAGGAGGCTGGGGCTCTGCCCCCCAACTCCCCAGTACCCTGCAACAAGAACCAGCTCTCACCTGCTCCCCTAACTTCCTACCATAGGGTACTGATCCCAAAGCAGGGCGCTTAAAGTTTCTGTTTCAACCCTTCACCCAAGGCCTGAATTCTTTCTAGCCCAGTGGAGGTGCCTGCTCACCTCCACTGATGGGAGCCTCATTATCTCCAGGAGCAGCTCATTGGCTCTGACTTTTCCTTATTGTGCCCTAAGAAGGTCATTCTCTTTTCCATCCGTTGACTCTCATCTGTTTAACAATTGTTGCTAACAGTGGAGATTACCAGATGTCAGCCACTTTTCCTCTATTACCTTGTCTCATCCTCCCAACGAGATTATTTCAGGGGTAAGAAAACGGAGGCTAAAAACAAAGAACTTGGTCGGGAGGGCCACATCACACGGTGAGAAAGGCATGGAGCTGAAATGTGGACTGCAGCAGGCTAAAGGCAAGGGCCCAACCAACCTGCCCCCCAACTTGCCAACGGGCCACGCCAGGCCCATGCCTCTCACCCGTGACGCCCGCCTGTGTATTAGAAGGACTCCTCCAGGGGCGCCTGGGTGGCTCAGTGGGTTAAAGCCTCTGCCTTCAGCTCAGGTCATGATCCCAGGTCCTGGGATCGAGTCCCGCATCGGGCTCTCTGCTCCACAGGGAGCCTGCTTCCTCCTCTCTCTCTGCCTGCCTCTCTGCCTACTTGTGATCTCTGTCTGTGAAATAAATAAAATATATATAAAAAAAAAAAAGAATTTTAGAAGGACTCCTCCACACTGAGTCTTCTTTCTCCTTAGAGAGCTCCCCGCCAGCCTTTGTCTGCAGCTGACGTGTGGTCTAGCTATGGCAGGTAACTGATGTGATTTCAGACCAGCAAGTGGGGAGCAGAGGGGGTAGTCAGAGGGAAACAGGTCCCCTGCCCAGGGGCACATGGGTTGGAGGAGGGTGGAGGAGAGGACCCTGGGCCCAAGGTTTAGGTCTGGAGGTGGCCGGAAATTCAACAACATCCCATGGAGGAAAGGTGCCTGGGTGGCCATGACAAGCTCTGCCTTGAACCAGACACTGTCTACCCTCCCGCTGAAGGTGGCAGATTCTTCCACCAAGGTGATGCACTGGGCTGAAGATCTCAGGGGCAGAGGGATGAAAAAGTAACAAGACTCGTTAATCCTGCCTGTCGTTTTTTTCCCATGTGCCCATAGCTCAGCACCATGTCCTTAAAATTCTGGGGGAAGAAGGAGTGTGTGAGCTTTCCTTTCCTGTCTGGGTTTAGATCAGGCACTCCCACAACAGATAACAAAATGCTGTGCCTCTAGGCTGCCTTCCCAAGACTCCGACTCCAGCTACTTCCAAAGGGTTAGATTACAGGAGTCTGGTTTCTCCATAGTCTGTCAACCAGTCAGTCAACAAACGTTCTCTGAGTACCAGCTGTATGGCTGGCCTTGTGGATACCAAGACAAACAGCACACCTTTGGGACTGCTGGGAATGAGGTGAAGGGCCCAGCCCACCCCTCAGCTCTGCCACTTACAACTAGCTATGTGACCTTAGGAAGCCACAGAATCTCTTTGTGTCAGTTTCTTCATCAGTGAAATGGGTCCGTGATATGGTAGTTTCCTACCTAGTGGGAAGCACTACGGAAGTAGCTCCTTTTATTACTTTCCTTATCCTCAAATAACTCCAAAATGATGGAGGGGACTAATGTGCAGACAAACTGTCACAATGCCAGGGGGAGAGCCGGGCACAGGGCACCCTGGAAGGCCAGGGGCAGGGCTGCTCCCCGGCCTCCACAAACATTTATGGAGAACCGCCCTGTGCCAGGCGCTGTGCTGGCCGCTGGGGACACAGAGAAGAACGGGGCACATTGTCCTCTCATCCCTGCTCCTCCCCTCTGTCCCAAGGCCCAGTCCCAGAACCCGGCACTGGTCGGGGGGCGGGGTGGTGGTGGCTGCAGGGGGCGGGGCGCACCATGCACAGAACCGTGTGGAGAAAAGCAAGACCTGGGAGACTGGAAATCAGGACACCTGGGTTCATGTCCTCCATTCATGGGCCACCTGACCTTAAGTACTGCCTGGCCTCAGTTTCCCCATTATAGCATGAAGGAGTTAAACATGATGACCCCTCCAGTCCTGACGCATTCTGACGGGTAACAATCCCACTCTCACCAAGCTTCCAACTCACCCCAAGTGCGGTCCTTAGGGCATATCAGCCTGCTATCCCATTGAGGCAGGGGGGAAGAGATAACTCTCCTGGTACTGACCGGCACAGCCCAGCTGAAGAGCTGGCACATCGCATGAAATAGGGGGGCCTGGATCTAAAGGCGGGTTGTTTGAAGGGGGTGGGGGTGCTGGGGAAAGGCAGAGCCAGCTCCCACAGGCCCTATTCATGGTTGTCTCTGGGGAGGGAGGGAGAGCAGGATCATTAAAACCGGGCTTTGTCCAAATCCCTGACCAAGCCAATATCTCACCTTTGAACCCCTGCAGCCAACAGAGCAGGGCTGATGCCCCTTTGGGAGGGAAACACCAATGAACTGAGCCACAGTCCAAGGGCTATGGGTTGGCCTGGGGTGGGGTGGGGTGGGGTGGGGTGGGGTGGGGTGGGGTGGGCATGCTGGGGGAGTCAATGAGCTGGGTCCACCAACACTGTGGCCGCCTGAGATCTCCAGTCCTCGGCCCTGCCCCAGCCTGACTACAAGCAGACAGGCTCCAGACAAGCAACCAGGCTCCAAACCAGCAAGAGATTCACCTTGCTCTTGAGCAGTAGCTGCTAGATGGACCCTGATCAAGACGGGAGTGACAGTGGGACCAGGGAAAGCTCAAGAAAACAGGATGGTAGGATAAGAGCATGGAATCTCCCGTGCCACATTCCTTTCTAGATTCTGCCACTTGTTACTGATATGACTCCAGCCAAGCTACTAGCTCTCTGCACCTTGGTGGTCTCAACTGTTACATGGGGACAGTAACAGTACCACATCACAGTGGTGGTGTAAGGATTAAAGGAAGTAATTTTTTATAAATCCTGGCCCAGAGTCATTGCTACCTACATCTTAACTATCAGGTGTATTAGTAAAGCAATTCCCGCCTCCTTAAAAACACATATATTTTTTTTTCCAGGCACTAATGTATATGTCTATTTGAATATATTTGCATCCCTTATGAATCTCTCCAGATTCCTCTGCTTGGAATCCAGTGTCACAGGGATCTACTTACCCTACTATCCTGGAGGAAACTTCCTTGTGGAATGTTCCCGGCCAGGCTGGGATGCTGCCCCTTGAAAGCCTCTCCCTGCTGATAACTACAGTCCCTCCTACTATCACATAGTCCATTCTCCTGCTTTGTAGTCTCTTTTAACCTTATATACCAGGCAGCCCCTCTAAGTATCCCTGCAATGACGGATGAAGGACACGTGCGTCTGCCCACTCCTGCCCTGTTCTGCAACCAGCACCATCCTTCATCCCACTCCCATCCCCAGCAAACCGCTGCACCCTGGGCGACCAGAGGGGCCTCCTGCATCCCTTCCCCACGGGCTCAGGGCAAGTCTGATGAGAGGGCAGAGAGGTCCCCATGCAGGCAGCCCAGCACAAGGCCTGCTCCCTGGGTCCAGTCCTTCTCTGCTTGGGCTGGGATCCTTGAAAGCCTGCCCCACTGCCCATGGTGTCCCAAAGCCACCTTCCTAACAGCACCCCCTTCCCCAAAGCTTCGCCTTATGCCCAGATCTCATCAGGGTACCCAGGTTCCATCCCTGGCACTATTGCTGTGTGGTCTCAGACCCAAATACCCTCCCTGCCCACCCGCAGGGCTTTTGAGGTCCTGAAATCCAGCACTGAAGGTAAAAGAGATTTATTGCTCTTATCATTCCCAAGGGGAAGGCAAGGCCTCAGATGCTGGAACAGGAGTTCCCAACTATGTAGGGGTGGACCCAACCACCTTGGGAGCAAGTAGGCGAGGCTGGGGCTGGGGGCCTTTGGGTTGTGTTTGGAGGCAAAATGACTGGTTATGTAATGGAGATTCAAATCGCAGGCCAATGAGCACATCTCCGTGAGAGCAGCCACTTTTGGGAATAAGGCTGTTGACCTGGCAGAGGCGGTTGAACCCCATGGAATCAAACCCCATCCACCCCCAGCTGGGCCTGGGGTGGGGGTGGACAAGGTGTGGGGGGGTGGAGATGAAGTATGTGTGGTTGAGGGGGTGTTATGAATCCATGGGACTCAGGCTTAATGACCTCCACCCCCACCCCCTGTCCATCCTGAATTTCAAGTTTGTAATTAGGAAACACTTTGGCTGAAAGGCGCAGGGAGAGTCTGGGAAGAGAGAATGTTCCAGGCTGAGGGAGAACTGAGCATACGTCCAGCTTCTGAGAAACACACCAGTCTCAAAGACTTTGCAGAGCACCAGACCCCAGCTCCAGCATGGGATGGGGGAGAGGGGGAGGCAGCTGAGGAAGAGCATCACTAAGTCCTCCAGCCTTGTCAGAAGAGGTAGAGGCCTCAGCCCAGACCTTGACCACAACCTGGACCCCGAGGCAACTTCTTTTCCAACCTGGGAAAGGACTGGCCAGACAGCGTCCAACCCTTGAACTTGGAAGGAGGGTGTGCAGTGTTGGGGTACTCCAGCACAGGTCAACCAGGCTTGGAGGTAGGGGGCTGGCTCCAAAGGGGCCCTGAGGTCCTTACTGGCCCCTCCCCAGCTTCAACAGCTGGCAGATGAAAGAACCCAAGCAAAGCAGCCCAGCGCTGAGTAATGCCCCTGGCACCCCGCACCCAGACCCACCCACAGCCAGTCCGAGGGGGCGGAGAGGAGCGCAGCTGAGCCTTCGGGACCATGGGGTCCCGGGGCCCGTTTGTCTTCTCCCAGGAGCCAGTGGAGCGGCAGACCCGCTCCCTGAAGCTCGTCGTGCCGTCAGGCCCGGCAGGGGGCGAGTGTGGCGCGGGGAGGGGGGTGTCCGGCCGCAGTGGCCAAGGACATCCCGCTCCGGGAACCCCCTCCCCCACTCCCTCTCCCTCCAGCTGTGCCGGGGCCTCGCCAACGGAAAACGAAAACTCGGGCAGAGGAAACGGCGGCAGACGCCCCGCCTGAAAAACCCGGACAAAAGGCGCGGGCCTCCCACCCCCGCTGCACGGCCGCGGGGAGCCTGGCACCGCCGCCCTGGTCGGTGCCCTCTGCCCTGGCAGCCCCGTACGCGTCCCGGTCCTCTGCCTGCCTTCCGCCTTCCCGACCCCTGCCCAGGGCACTTCTCGCTCCGGCCCCCTCCCACGGCCCGCCACCAGCCCAGGTTCCCTGCAGCAGTGCCCGTGGTGCCCGCGGCGTGCGCCCCAGGCCGTGCCCGCCGAGCGGGGGCGCCGCGACCCCTGCCCTGCGGCGCCAGCTCCCCGGCAGCGCCTGGATCCTCCCCCTTCCCCTGGCCCAGCGACCTCACCTGAGGGGGCCGGGGCTCCGGGCGGGGCGGGATCCCGACCAGGCAGAAGGCGACTCCATTCATCGGGCGGCAGCTGCGGCTCTGCGGCCGGGGCACTGCTGGGGGCGCGGGCCGGGACCCGGGAGGGGCGGGGCCGGAGGGGGCGGGGCCGAGCGCGGAGTGTTCCCCCCCCGCCCTGGGGGCCAGCCCCTTCGCTCCGCCCCGTGCGCTCCCGACGGGGCGAACCCGCCGCCTCTACCCAGAGCAGCTGACAGATAAAGGGGGCTCAGGCAGGGCTTTGCGCTGGCAGCGGAGCTAGAAGACAGTGCAGCCTGGGGAAGAAAGGTGGTCTCAGGGAGACAATTTGGGCTGGCCTCCGGGGAACCGGTCCAAATGGATGGTGATCCTGGCTGGGAGAGGAAAGAGGACAAGGGCACCCAACCCAGAGCTAGCACAGGGAGAGAGAGGGATGAAGGAAGGAAGGGAGAGGGAAGCAGAGAGAAACACAATCAGACAGAAGTGGTCAGAAACAAAGGCTGAGAGACACAGAAAGCATCACAGACACAGAGATAAGATAGAGACAGTGCAGAGTGCAGGAGAAGAAAGTCAGAGACAAAGATAGAGACCCAGGATTGAAGAGAGGGAAAGATGGAAAAAAGGCTTAGGGAGACTTCCGTCCAGAGACTCATGGAGACAAGGACAGACAAGGGTGGGGGCAGGTGGGAGCTTCAGGGGCTCTAATCCCTCTATCTAGGGCCTTCTTCCCAGGCAAGAGTCTCAGTCCAGGACCCCAAGGAGGCAGAGAAATGGAGACTGGAAGAAAGAGGCTGGTGAGTCCCCCAGCCCTTCAGACACCCAGCCAGCCAGCCTGGGGTTCAGGCCTCTGGACCAGCCCATAGATCTGCTCTGCTGTGGACAACAGTGAGGGCAGAGATGGCCCCAGGCCGCCCAGTCACAAGCTCCCCCAACCTTCCTTTGGGGCTTCATTCCAAGATGAGCCCCAAGAGCCCCTGGGGTTCTGAGCCAGTTCTTTATTTCCTTGCCCCTAAGCAGGACCCCTCCAGGCCATTTCCTGATGTTCCAGGAAGAGTTGTTCCCTCAGTCCCTCATTTCTGCCGAAAAGTCCCTTCTGCTGTCTAACTGACATCCTTCTTACTTCCTGTATTTCCTACAGCCTCGGCTTACTTCTTTCCCATGCCTTCTTGCAGGTTTAAAGGTCTTCCATATTCCTTCACTCAGATTATAAAGAAAAGAAGGCAGAGGCCACGGATAGATACAAATGGGATTGAGATAAAGCAGGCAACAAAAGTGGAAGGCTGATTCTGCCCACCGGAATCACCCACATCCTCTGGGCAAGGAGACCTCATAAAGTCTGCCTACCTCACCGGCTCCAAGTCTCCCCAGGGCCAGGACTCAGGTCTTGGAGCGGGTAAGAGGGACCCAGACACCCACTAGGCCGTCCCTAATCCTGTGAGCCGGAGGAAGAACATACCACTTGTTTTTAAATCTTATGTTTTATTTCATTTCTTCTCAGTTCCCTCACAGTCCTTGGAAAGGGGATGCTCTCATAATGATGGAAGGGCCCTTCATGACTCCTCTTCCTTCCCCACCTCTCCTCATCAAGGTCGCATGCAAGTGGAATTGTCCACCCCACCCCACACACCCCCCCCCAGCCTTTCTGAGAAGTCCTTCCTGCTATCTAACTGTAACGCATCATACTGCCTGTAGTGTCTTGCTTGGTTTTCAAGAGGGTTCCTGTTTCTCCCTCCCTCTGTCCTGTAGCTCCAGGGGTCCGATGCTGCCACGCTGGCTCAGGGGTCCTCTCCTCTCAGAACAAATGGGCTATCTCTGTAAGGGGGAAGCAGTGGCACCTGGGGTCCAGACTGAACTGCGGCTGTGGGGGGAGGGGAGGAGGGTGGTGACCGCTGGGGTGCCCCTGGCTCACTTTTTCCAGAGCCTGATGCCCTCAGACACAGCGGGAGGCAGTGAGAGGAAATGAGCTCACACCCGCCAGCAGATGAATTCCTCCCTCCACAATGCACCGGGCTCACCTCCCCCACCCTCTCCCACTTCCCAGAAAGTGCGCTCTTCCCCCACCCAGCTGCCCTTCCCACCTCTTCCTGCACCTTGACCTGCACCCCCATTCTGTCCTGGCCCTCTCCCATCAATCTCCTCCAGCCCCCCTTCCTCCTGTCCTTTCCCTCAGGTTCACTGGGTCTCACTCCCAGGTCCCACCACCCACCCCCAAATCCACTCCATGCCTGGCACACACTTTCTCTGGGGTTCCTGGAAGTAGAGCCCAGCATGGGTAGAGGGGGGGGTCCCTCACTGAGGACCCTCCTTATACTTCTCCTCTTTCTTTTTTTTTTTTAATATTTTATTTACTTATTTAACAGAGATTACAGGTAGGCAGAGAGGCAGGCAGAGAGAGGAGGAAGCAGGCTCCCTGCTGAGCAGAGAGCCCAATGCGGAACTCGATTCCAGAACCCTGGGATCACGACCTGAGCCGAAGGCAGAGGCTTTAATCCACTGAGCCACCCAGGTGCCCCACTTCTCCTCTTTCTAAGCTCCTCCCCCAGCCCAGTCACCTTCCTCTCGGTTCACAAATGCTTATTGGGAATCTTAATATATATGAGTGGGTGGGGGACTGGAGGTTGCCCCTGGGGATACGGAGATAAGACCTAGCTCCTTCCTTTGTGGGGGTCCTAGTCTTACCAATCCTGACTCTGTGGTGAGATCTCCGAAAAGGAGCAGAGGAAAGCTTCCAGGATGAGGGGGCCTTGAGCTTTTTGGGGGCTTCATGAGTGAGGGGTGGGGTGAGGAAAGGGGATTAAAAGCACTCCAGGGAGGGAGTGCCTGGGATGCTCAGTGGGTTAAAAGCACTCCAGGGAAAAGGACTATCATAGGCAAAGGCAGGAGAAAACAGATTCTAGTGATGTGGCTGGAGCCAAGAAGAGGGTAAGGAGGGTACATATGTGGGCAGGAAGCATGGAGGGATGAGGAAGGAAACGTGGGCGGGGGATATGCCGATGGAGTGACTGGGCCTGAGGCACTTAGATTCCAGCCTGGCTGGTGGGGCAGGGATTTAAGAGGAGATGGGCCACATAGCAGGAGAGACGGGGGGTGGGGGCAGCAAGGAGATGCGGCTGTCAGGGAGATGATGGGGGGAGACCCTGAATGAGGACAGGGGCAAGAAACATCAGAGGCCCCCACGACTCGGTGACCAGCTGGGTGTTGTGGGAAGGAGATGGAAAAATCTGGAGTGTTCTCAGGGAGAGGGGGCATGCCAGGCACTGTGTGTCCTTTGTATGTGTTATTCCAATTCAGTCTCACAAAGGAGCTTTGAAATAGATATTATAATCCTCATTTTATGGATAAGGAAACTGAGGCCCAGAGAACTTGAGTACCTCACCCAAGTCCACCCAGAATTTGAATCTGGGCATCTGGGTCCGGAGTCCACACACTTAACCCACAGGATGTGTTGCCAAGTGGAAGAGTGACCAGCACCTTAAACTCTGGGTCCGTCTCTCGGAAGAGAGGCCTAAACTGGAGACACGGCTTTGGAAGTCATAGGTAGACCAGGTGCGTTCCTGAACCGAGGAAGTGGCACTGTGTTGGGCAGAGAGGGCACCTTGGGCAAAGAGGGAACCGGTGGAGGCAGAGGCCAGATTTCACAGTGAGGAAGAGCATCGTTGGGGATGAGGAAGTGGAGGCAGGCCTGTTAAGAAAGTCAGCAGCACAGGGGAGCCCTGGGAGAGACTTGGGCAGGAGAGAGACAGAGGGGTGATGAGTGGAGCGAAGGAAGAAGCGGTAAAGCTCTAGGCTCTGTGTTCCCCAACTCCAGCTAGGGCAAGAGTGGGGGGGCAGTCAGGGAGGGGGTCCTCCGACCAGAGCCGTCCACAGCCAGGATCAGGCCTGGCACAGGACCCAGCTAGGAGTTGCATGGTGTCTTCAAGGAGCACTGACCCCAGAGTCCAAAGGCCTGGGGTCAGTTTCTCCTCCTGTCCACCTAGTCGTTATATGTCTTTGAAGAAAAGGACATGCTCTGCTCCTGTTTCATCCTCTGTAATATGAGAACAGTATGACCCTCTCTGCCTGCTTCCCCACTGGGGGCTCACACTTGATCATGGATTCAAAGCACCGTGGGAGCTGAAAAGGAGAAACAGTGGGTGAAAGGGGGTTATTGGAACTTCGGGCTGGGTGGTGACCCTGGACAACAGCGTCCGTCCTTCCTCCGAAGGGGGAAGAGCATCCCCTGGTGGAGAAGGGCGGGAGGGCAGGACTAGAGGGGATCGCAGAGGAGAGGCTTGTTCCCGTGACTCTGGCTTTCCGGCCCCCAGCTTGTCCTCTGCTTGTCCCCTGAAAGCAACCAACCCCCACCTAAATGCTCACCTCTAAAGCAAGTGCGGGCCCAGTTCATTCAAGGCAAAAGATATTTATTAAGCCCTGATTACATGCAAACTGCCCTATGCGGTGGTGGGGACCGTCAATGTGCCTGCCCTCTTTGGGCTCAGATTCCAGGCAGAGCAAGAAACAGCAGAGGATGGCTAGGTCGGGGCTGCAGTGTGGTACAAGCAGCGCATTGAGGAAAACAAGAGGGGCCTCCCATAATGAGGGCAGAAGCCAGGGGCCCTGGGAGGCTAGGTGTGTGGCCAAGACCTTGAAGGCCATCACAGGGCAAGTGGCAGAGGAGGGAGGCCCAAAGCTGAGAGCTGGGGGGTAGGGGGTGTGGGGGGGTGCCCAGGTTCTGGCAGAAGCCCCGGGCATCCCACAGAGCAGAACTCGCTGAGCATCTTTAATGGTACAAGGGTAGGGCAACAGGCCACTCAAGAAGACGCCAGTCCCCACCCTCCTCCCTGCCACCAGGTCCCTCAGGAATCCCACCCAAACACCGCTCAGGGAGGGAAGCTACAGAGCCTCTAGCCTGGCTGGGACTAAGGGCCATTGGTAACCGGCCAAACAGCTGGGAACCCAGGCCAGCAACCTCTGGACAGCTGGTTCAGGGGTGGGAGCAAGGGGCTGTGGTTCTCCCGGCTAGCAGCTGGGCAAACAAGCCACACCCAGTAAAACCCTGGTGTCAGGGCAGGGAATGGGTAAGAGATGCCCAGTCCTGCCATTCTCCACCAGCGACCCCTCAGAGGAACCGTGTTTGTCGTGATACGGGTACAAGGAAGAGGCCTTGGGCTGGGGTCCCCGCCCTTGCAGGCTCCCAGCTGTGTGACACTGCAGCGCGACACCAGTCCCGTGGCCTGGACTGTATGTACAAGGCTAGCAGATGACTTCCAAGGACCGTGATGTCACCTGACCCATCGCCAAGATGTGTTCAAATGAGCTGAGTGCCTACTGTGTGCCAGGCTTTTTACAGACACGATTTTGTCTACACCCAATGACTACCCTGTAGGGTAGGTGTTATTATTAGCCCCACTGTATAAACGAGGAAACAAGGTCCAAAATTTCAGTAACTTGGTCAAGTCTGATGCCAAGCCTCCACTCTATAAAGCAGGATCCCTAGGAGTAGCTAGGCCCGGTAGTGTCTTCCCAGATCCAGAAGGCTAAATTCTGAGGTTCTATGCGAGGGCATTTAAATTCTTCCAGCAGCTGGCCTGCAGTCCTGCTTTTGCCACAGGCCCCCAGAGCCCGCCCAGCTCTACGGAAGCCTTGCACACAGGGGGGCCACGACCCACTCTCCTCCCTGTCTCCATTGTGTCCTTCAAGGAGAGGTGGAGGGGCAGGGGAGAGGAGGAAAAGAGAGAGGAGGGAAACATGGAGGGAAGGAAGAGAAGGGGAGGAGAGGGGAGGGAAAGGGGAGGAGTAGGTCCCACCTCCCCCTGGAAGCTCTGGAAATCCCCAGCAGCTGCTCCCTCTCCTCTGTCTGGCTCTGAGCCAGGCCAGGGAGGGAGAGGGGAGTTAGATGGGAAGAAAAGAGGGGCAGGGCACTGACCACAGGGGGCAAGCCCCTCCATCTGGGCACTCCCCCCTGTGAGATTCCAGGCATGCTCCCTTTTAAGAGACCCTACATGCCAAAATCCACGCATACCACACAGACACATTGGGGCGGTTCTCGCACTATAAAAGGCTCCTTCGCTTTACAAGAGGGCTCGGCACATGGGAAACTTAAAATAGGAGCTTCTCCTAGTGTGGTGAAAGAAGCTCCGGTTTCAGAAGCGCCCCGTACACACCATGCTTCCGGCTCCTCCAGAAAGCCGGTGACACCCACGGGGCCGGCAGGGCTGGGGTTGCCTTCAGACAATAACATTGGCCTGGGCACGTCCCTGGTTGTGCGGAACATCAGCATCCCCATCTGGGGGTGGGGGGCGTGACTCACAGCCCAGCGGACAGGCTGACTGCTGTGCTGCTTGGCAGAGATGTCCTGGGACACCTAGAAAGGACCGCGACAGCCACCGTTCAACACCACTAGCAGGGATTTCGTAGCAGCCCAGAGAGAGGACAGATATCCAAGACCTCCCAGTGTTCCTTTGATGGGGGCAGGCAGGAGCCCAATGTCCTACTCTCCTCCCCTCTGCAATGCCAGGGCACAGGGGAGTCAGAGTCTGTCCTCTGGGAAAGGGGGAACAGCTGACCCCCAGAAGAGGTCTAGAAGGCTGATGGGGGGGGGCAACTGAGAGCTTTTAGGAGCAATTCAGGCTGAGCTGCACTCCCAGTGACCTACTTTCTAGGCAGAAAGTAGCAATGGTCCCTAGCCCTAACCCCCCTTTTTTTGTTTATTGAGGTGAAATTCACATAACATAAAATGCACTATTTTAATGTAAGCAATTCAGTGGCATTTAGGACTGTTCCCCCAGCCCCCACTTGTTGGTACTCAGAGTGGAGGACAGCAACAGCCGATAATGACGATAATGACGAATGGAGTCCCTTCTCCCTGCCAGGCCTGGTCCTGCCACTGGCCATTTAAATTAACAATGAAGATCCCAAACAGGCCTAGAGACTAGACCAGCCCACAGATCCTCCCCACATAGCACACGCAGCCCCCAGGGGAAGATGTCCAGAGCATTCTCGCCTCCCCAGAACTTAGGCTCACCCCCACGCCTGACTCCTTACCCCTACCCAGCCTCCCGCCCCTCCTCATCACCACCACAGAGAACCCAAGAACCCCTCTGCCAAAGGTAGGGGTCTGCGCTCAGTCTGAAGAAGAGAGGTCTCAGAGCCCAGGGCCCCAGGCCACTGCTTCAGGCGGAGCAGCCCCAAAGAGCCCAGGAGTGCGGATAAGCCCAGCACTTGAAGGCACACCCAAGAACAGAAAATCCCACCACTCCAGACCCCACCCCAAGACCTCCTACCAAGTCAGGATTATGAAGGGAGTAAGACAATCTCAAGAGCAGCGCCCTCACTCCCGCCCAGGCCGCTGCCTCTGTTAGAGCAGGAGACTGACTGCCAGTCCAAACAGAGGCCCCCCTCACTCACCTAAGGGGACTGACCCCCCTTCTCCATTTGCTGCACACCCTGGAGGGGGTGAGGCGCTTTAGCCTTAGGGAGGCTTCACCCCTGCCCCTTTCTGATGGCGATTGTCTAAATGAAAGACTCCAGGGCCTGGCTGGGGCTGCAGGTCTGCCTTTGGGGGGCATATGGAGAAGCCGCCCAGCCCACCCCATCTTTTCACTGCCATGAAATGGTGGCAGCAGCTGTTGCAGCTGCTGTAACCGGGTGGGCGGGGGCGGGGGGGGGGGAGGGCTGGCTGGGAGAAGACCCTCCATGTGTAGGTGGGGGAGGGAGACGGTTGTGTCCTGTCGCTGTGAGGTCTCCCTAGGGGGTCGGCGGTAGTTGGCGTGGGAGAGCTCCCTCCATCTCCTGTCACTCCTTCATTCCTCAGGCCTAGGATCCTAGCAAGGGCTGAGACCTTCCCGCGTGCGGAGGGGGGCTTCTAAATGCGGGTGCTCTCCTGGGTGGGGAGAGAAGCAGCGTGCGCGCCCTCTGTGCGCGGCTCCCTCTGTGTGTGCGTGTGTGTGTGTGTGTGTGTGTGTGTGTGTGTACCCACCAGCTCAGCGTCACACCAGCCTCATCCCTCGCCCCAAGCTCCCGCCGGACTCGGAGCCTTAGTGCCCCAGCCCCCCTCCCTCGCGGCGCGCCGACCCTCACCCGGTGCTTACGGCCCCCGCCCGGCCCTCCCAGACGCGCCCCCGCGCTCCGCGCCGGCCGACCTGCTCCATGCTACTGCCCGCTACGCCGTCCTCGCCGCGTCAGCCCCGGGGGGCGCCGGGGGCGGCGGCCCCTCCATGCGCCCAGTCTGTGCTGCAGCCGAGCGACCGCCCAGCGCGAGGAGCGCCGGTTGTCAGCCGCCCGGACCCCCGCCCCGCTCCGCAGGCCCCGCCCCCGCCCCGCCCCGCCCCCTCCCACCCGCGGGTGGAGGCGCCGCGGTCACACCCGCGCGCGCGCCCGCGCGCATTCGGTCACACACACACAGAACGTACACCCGCTCACATTCAGGGGCTCATCCCCGCCAGTACACTTGGTTCTCTCTGTCCTGGGGACGTCGTTCTTCCAGAGAGGACACTCTCCCAGGGAAGCCCCTCGCTTCACTTCCGAGATTCAGGACTTAGAAGGGCCCCACCCCTCATGTTACAGGGGCCACAGAAGGGTTTGCCGGAGGTCACCCGGCAGCCTGGTGACAGAGCTGACCCGGTGGCCCAGACCACTGTCTCCCAGGCTGATGCCCCTCCTCCGGGATTGCCCGAGAGCAGGTCAGAGACACCCACAGAGCCTGGGACACAGGGAGACACGGCACTGTCCCCTCCACTCCCCCCACCCCCCACTGCCCGTGAGCAGGGGCCTGGATCCTGTGACCTTATGAGGACAGGAGATGGTGGGGAGGCGCCATCCCTCCTGTCAGGATCCAGCCTCTATTCAAATGTGTTCTGAGGTCCTTGACTGGGTGTGGGGAGTAGAGACAGAGATTCCTGTAGCCTACCGGGTGCCCTGCCCCAGGCATATGCCAAGCGGGAGGAGGGGCTGAACTTGGGCCCACTGCCACAGAAGGGTCATCTGAAGCCCCCAATGCCAGCCAGGCACCTGACTGGTGGCAGGACAGCCACCCACTCTGGGAAAGACCAAAGAGGTGCGGAAGAGACCACTTCCCCCACTGACACCTTCGCCATCAGAGGTGGCTTCTGATGGCCCACTGCTCCTCTGTCCTGCCCCTGACTGGATAGGGCCGTACTGAGGGTGATGTCACATGAGCAGGCATGTGAGAGGCCGGCGTGCTGCCCTGGAGTGAGGAGTCCAGAGCAGACAGGGCTGGGAACTAACCTGCCCTGAGGCTGGAAGCAGGGTGGGAGCGTTGGTGGGCAGGGGCTGGCTGCCTCAACTCCCTCCCCCCAAGGCCAGTGCCCAGGCTGGCATGAAGGGGGGTTTACCCCCTCCCACTGCACCCTCGACTCTTTGTTGGGCACCAGAGGGTGAGGGGGCAGAGGGCGGGAAGCTCAGATGGGGCGAGTTAAGATCCTCAGTAGGCCCAGACAAAGGGGGCTTTATAGGCTGGGTGTGGGGGACATACTGGGGGGAGGGAGGCAGGAATGCAGGCCGGGGAGGCCCTGAGCTCAGGGGCAGCCTGGCTTGGGCTGAGGTTGGACTCCCCCGGTCCTCCCATGCTTTGGCCCTGTAGGGTATTTACTGTTTGCTCCTGGAACTACAGCCAGGAGTCCTGGCTACCCCTCATCCTGGGCCGCCCATCTCTTCAGGGGTCTGGCGGGGACTCCCCACCCTCCTGGCTGCCCCCTCTCTCGGCTTCCCTGCCATGCCCTCTCAGCGGCCTTGTGGCCGCTGTCTGCTACCCAAGTGAGTGAGTGTCCTGCTGGCTGCCTGGGGAGGGGAGGGACAGAGTTGGGTGGGGTCACAAGGCTAGGGGGTCAATGGGGCCCTTTGTCTCTTCAGAGGGAGCCTGTCCTGGGCAAAGAGACAGGAGACTGGGAAGAGTGCTAATGGCCAGCACGCATGTACCCCAGACCCTGACCCTGCCTCTCCCAGGTCCTGGTGGAGCTGGGTCCTGGGCTGTGAAGGCAGGCTCCATTCTTCCTCGTTGTTTCCCACTGATTCTCTTTCAGGAATGAAGCAGCCACTGGGAAGTGAAAACAAGGAGGAGGAGGTGGCTGTGGCGGCAGCAGCCACCCACGATGGGCTTCTAGAACAGCTGCTGCTTGGCTAGACCTAAAGTCTGGGCTTGGGCTTTGCAAGGCTGAGAACTGTCTGTCCCCAAAGATGCTGAGCGGGCCCTAACAAATAGACTCCTACTAGCCAAAGTCACAGTGGCTAGAATGCTAAACCCAGAAGCTATTCAGAAAGCCCCATAAGCAGAGGGTCCCTGGGAGGACTGCAAGATCCATGTGTGCCGCCTCCCAGTCCTCCCTCCTCCCTGACAGCCCAGAACCTCGACGGGCTCTGGCTCTTTATTTCTTACTGCTCCTCCCCACGTGGCCCAGAACCTTCAGCCACAGCCTTACCATAGAGGGGCAGCAGTAGAGGGGGGGCAGGGCCCAGCCCAGGTCACTTGAAATATATCTTATTGAATCTCCTTCATAAGATTAAAAGGACATTTGTCCTGTCTCTTAATAAGTATCTTGGGCAGGGGTGTCCAGGTGGCTCATTCGTTAAGCATCTGCCTTTGGCTCAGGTCATGACCCGAGGGTCCTGGGATCAAGGCCCGCATGGGGCTCCCTGCTCAGTGGGAAGCCTGCTTCTCCCTCCCCCACTCCCCCTGCTTGTATTCCCTCTCTGTGTCTCTATCAAATAAATAAATAAAATCTTAAAAAAAAAAAAGTGTCTTGGGCAAAATCTCCTTTTGGGTGGGGGAGGGGGGGAAGTCCCAACCTGGTCAGCACCAAACTTTCCAACCATCTCTTTGAGAAGCGTTGAGCCCCACTGTGGGGGAGACTGACCAAGATTCAAGTCCCGTGTCTGCCATTCCGTAGCTGTGTGTCGCACTCACGTCTGAGCTCCGAGCTGCCTCATCCATAAGCCAAGAGTGATAACAGCACCACCTCACAGGGTTGGTGGGAAGTTGGAGTGGGAGTATAACATTCGGGCCCGCTGACAGACACATAAACCATCAATGAAAGTTGAGGGCTTTCTACAAAGAGCTGAGTTCATTCACCTTATGTTGATTATTTATTACCTTTCATGTATCAGGTGACAGATTTTAACCTTGTTCCCAAATTCTGGGAGACTGTACCCTGGCTACAACCAGATGTTTCTTTGGGGGTGGCATCTGCCTCCCACTGGGTGGGGAACAGAAATGAGGAGGGCAGTTTCCCCGCGATGCTGATTTCTGCTCCTCCCCCTACCCCCCCAGCCACCCCTCCCCAGCCTTCTTCCCTTCCCCTTCGAGCCTCAAGGGCTCCCTGGGGAGCAGGAGAAGCGGGGGGGGGGGGGGGGGGGGGGGGGAAGGGATCTGAGAGCCACGGTTAAGGCAGGCTACTCCTAGGGTGGGGGTGCCGTGAGTCTGAGGAGGGAGGGAGGAGGAGGGTTACCCAGGAGGGAGTGGAAGGAGATGAGCAGGAAGCGGGGGGGGGGGGGGGGGGGGGGCGGGGGGGGCGGGGGGGGCATGGACTGCGGGCCCACTACTCCACCTGCTGCTCTGTGAACAAAGCCAAGAATGATGCAATTCTGGCCCTGTTGCAGCTGAGGCTCTAACCAGGACCTGAGAGGAAAAGTGGGCATCGAGGGTGTGTGTGTGGGGGGAGATGATGCGGGGGGGTGGGCTGTGGAAGCGCGGCTCCAGATCCCCAGCCCAGCATGTAGCTCCCAGGCTCCTCCTGAAACCCCTCACCCAAGGTCAGACCCCTCACCAGACAGGCACAGCTGCCTTTGAAGCAGGAGCTAGACATGATGCAAGGAGGATATCACTCCAGGCAGCCTCCTTGGAGGGGCTGGCGCCTCCCCTAGGGGAGGGAGATGACGAACCCCAGAGGCGGAGCTGGCTCAGAGCCCCCCCCCCCCCCCCGTCCTTCACGTGGGGGTGAAGGGGTGCTCAGGCTGCGCTCTCTGTCCCCCTCCTCTCATCCCGGAGACAAAGGCAAAATTCTCTGGAGAAGGCAGGATGGGAAAGCTCAGGAGAACCCTGACCCAGGCTCTGCTCAGTGTTGCACATCTTTAGAGAATTCAATAAAACCCAACGCAGACACCAAGATGGGTCTGGGGCCCCAGTGCCTGGGGGAGGCCTGGCATTCCCCTGGGGTGGCCACCAAGCCAGCGGGGGACAGGGTGGGGCCTGGGGGGAGGTCTCTGCCAGCTCCTGGGGTGTCTGCCCCAGCTCCTCATTCTGCCCGGGATCTAAGAGAACAAAGCCTTCCCCCATCCCTGCACTTGGAGAAAGGAGTCTTGTTCCACATGCTAGGACTATGTGGAGGATGTGCCCAGGCCAGGGTCTCTGAGGGGACAGGGCACTAAATGGGGGCAGCAGAAGAGGACTGGAGGTTCTGTGCTCTGGGATGTTAAATCCAGCCTCGCCCCACTGCCGCCCAGCCAGACTCGAAGGGACAGCTGGGTGGCATAGCCCAGAGGCGCCGCTAGGTGGCAGGAAAAGCCTAAGAACTCACCCGGTGCCACCTGTTCCCATCACCCACCGCCCCCCGACCTGCCTGCCCAGACTTATCCTCCCGAAACCTTCCCCCCTCCTCCCTCCAGCCCACTCCTCGCTGCAGCCTCTGGTGACAGCCCTGAAATCTTTCCATTTTTCCTTCTGCTTTAGAGAAGGCAAAAAGCTCTCAGTCCCTCTCTTCAAAATGCCACTAATAATGATAATAATTAGTGCCTGTGGCTATTTATTGAGTGCTGAAGAAGTACCAGGCATTTTACATGCATTACCTCATTTACTCACTCATGGGGTAAGTAAAAATACTCTCCCTCTTCACAAGAGGAGACAGACTAAGAAAGCATAAATAGACGGTCCAAGATCACACGACTGGCAAGTGGAGCCGGTGTTCCGACAGGCTGGGCGGGATCCTCCCAGAGCATGGGAATGAGGGGGTGTCGGCATGGAGAGGGGACAAAGGACCCATCAGATGTATTTGAGACCTTCCATCCCCGCTTCTTACCACCCCCCACCCCCCATACCCAGCCCCTTGAGATTCTAGTCTCACGGTGAGTGTGAAGTTTAAAAAAGTTTGCCTGGGACCCCTGGTGGCTCCGGCTGTGAAGCGACCTACTTTTAGTTTCTGCTCAAGTTGTGATCTCAGGGTCATCAGATCGAGCGCTTAGCTTAGCTTGGAGTTAGCTTGGGTCTCTCTCTCCCTCTCCTTCTGCTCCTCCTTCCTGCTCTCTCTCCCTCCCTCTAAAATGAATAAATAAATCTTTAAAAAAAAAAACAAAACACCAACACTTTGAGTGAGTCAGGCTCACCAACCCTTGCTCTGGCTGAGAGCCCCCGCACGCTCCCCTGACGCCTCTTCCACAGACTGAACAAGGCATTCTGGGTTCGCTCCCTGCCCACATTGCTTCCCGTGTGAATCCCCATTCCGGTGTCGCGTCCGCCCCCCAGCCCCGGTCACCCCCATTCAGCAGCGAAGGTGATTCCAGCTCAGAGGACCTAACCCCAGGGCTGCCTCCAGGGCTGGCCTGGCTGCCTTTGCCAACATCCAGGGGGCACCTGTCAGTGGGCTGGCACAGTCCTGGGGGTTGGGGGCGGGGGACAGAGCAGATGAACAAGACACAGAACCCCCTGTCCGCAAGCAATAAGAGCTCATGTCTAAAGCTGGGCTTGTACTGCCTTCTGCATATGGTGTCCATTCAGGGAAAGAGCCCGCGATCCAGAAGAAAAGGAGATGGATCCTTATGGCGCTATTCTTCACTGACACGAGGGCATGGGGGAGGGTGGCCGCTGCAGGGAAGGAGCCCCAGGGGATGACACCCAACGTGCAGAGAAACTTCAGGAAATTTTAACTACCAATCTCCCACACAGGATGGCTGCAGCCAGACTGTCCCGTCCCATTTCAAACCTTCCGAACTGCACCCAGGCTCAGCGGTGACCTGCCCACACTTAGTTTTCCCTCCCCGTATAAAGCTAGGTAGCCTCGCTCGCCTGTTCTCCACCTGTCTCATCACCCCTGGATTTGCAGAATAAAGGCCCAGAAACAAAACCAAGTTCTCAGAAGTGGGCGGGGTGGGTGGGGGAAGCCAGGCTGTGACACCACACGGGATGAGACCCGAAGCCCAGGATGGGAAGAAGGGGGCCTGAGCTGAGGTCTTTATCTTTCTTTTTTAAAGATTTTATTTATTTGCCACACAGAGAGAGAGAACACAAGCAGGGGGAGCAGGAGGCAGAGTAAGAGGGAGAAGTAGGCAATCCCAGGACGCTGGGATCATGATCCGAGCTGAAGGCAGAGGCTTAACCAACGGAGCCACCCAGGCGCCCCTGGAGCTGAGCTTTTTAAATGCAGACTTTCTGTTGGGGGAGAATTCACCAGGGATGGTAGGCGGTTCCGTGTAACTCCGGGTGGCTGGACGAAGCCTGCTGACCCTACGTGGGGAGCACACGTTCCACCAGAGGACAGCCCTGGTGCTGTGACATGTTAGTTGCAGGGGGAAGCGGTCTACACCCCACCTTTGGGCTACCTTGCGTGACAGTCATGTTATATCATTCACACTCTTACTTCAACCACCCAAACTCCAATTCCTTGAGAAATTCTGAAGAGAACTGACGTTTAGTAGTTAAGAACCCCGTACGGAAGCTGCCTTGTGTGAAAGGTGAAAATCCAGGCTCAAGGCTGGCTGGGCTGGGAGAGCAAGCAGCACTCCCGGGAAGGTGGCTGATGTCCCCGTTCCTCAGCCACCACCACCTTGGTGTGTGTACTCAACTGGGCCAGCCCCAGGGGCAGGGAGAGAACTGAGCAGGACCTGGGCTCCGTCCCTCCCAGACCAGAAGTCGGGATGAGCAAGCCGGAAGATGCATGAACAGATGGCAGAGGAAGGAGGATTGGTTTGGGCCACAAGTGGCTGGTGACAATTCCAGAGGTGGTCCCGGAGCAAACCCTTGAAGGGGGAGTTTCCAAGTGGAGAGAGGGACAAGTAAGGGTCCCCCAGCATGAGGGAAGGTGGAGGGGCAGGAGAAGGGATGCTGTCCTCGGGGGACACTGCGTGTGTCACGACCAGAGTGCAGTCTGTGTGGCAGGCGAAGGAGAAACAGTTGGGTGCCAAGTTGAGGAGGGAAGATTTTCTGCTCTAGGATGAGTCATCAACCAAGGAAGGGTTTTCAACTAAGGAAGGGACTTGAGCACGTCTTTTCTCGGGAAGGACTTTTTAGAAGGACTGGAGAGAGGAGGCCAGATGCAGAAAGACCAGCTGGGAAGTTGCTGGAATTGCCCAGGTGCGAAAAGGGGGACGTCTTAATTAGGACATGGCAACGGAGGCCAGATGAAGTCGCAGCGTGAACAGGGATCAGTGCATAGGACTAGCCTGGTCAAAATTCCTCCTGAAAAAATTTCTCGTACGGGGCTCCATGAGAGGCCAGCGGTGACTCAGCTCATGCCTCTTCAGCGCTGGAGTCAAAGCCGGAGCCTTTGGCTGAGCGCCAGATGAAAGTGTTGTTCTCAAGAATCCAAGTGGCACCAACAGGCCCTCGAACCATGAGACACAGGACGCTCACGGTAGAGGCGAGGCGGGAGGGAACCCAAACAGACTGAAAGCTCCCTTCTCCCTGCTCACCCTCACGCTTATCCTCACCCTTGGGGACACACGCCAGGACGGAAGGGGGAGGGGCACCACCTGCTGTGTGACACGGACCAGGCTTGGGAACAGAATCAAAGTACTGGCTGAAGAGAATGGCCGAGGAACACAGGGGGTGACGTAGGTGGTGTCAGGTGTTGGGGCCGAAGAGGAGGGCAGGGGCCCGTTTGATTTACTTATTTGTGGTTTACTGTTACCAAAAGAATGCCTCTCCTTCTCTGAGCTCGATCACCCAAGTCAGAGGCTCCCGTAGCTGTCTTTCCTAACGAGTTAAGTCATCTTGACTGTGAATGATGCTCGATGCTCATCTGAAATTATGAAAATCTGCGCCTCTGCTTTGAAGGAATGCGCGCTAACACTCCTGACCGATAATGGTGTGAGCCGAGGGTCCTTACTGACAACTCTGTGTAGACAGTGGCCATGAGGGCATTTGAACTGCTGGTTCTGGGTTAAGCATTTTCCCTCGTAGTGTCGTTCACCCTCCATAGCTTGGCGCACCTTCCCTTCAAAAAGGGAAGGAAAGCTTCCATCAGAAATTCACCCTGTCGGGGCGCATGGGTAGCCCCGTGGGTTAAAACCTCTGCTTTCGGCTCAGGTCATGATCCCAGGGTTCTGGGATCGAGCCTCGCATCGGACCCTCTGCTCAGCGGGAAGCCTGCTTCCCTTCCTCTCTCTCTGTCTACCTCTCTGCCTCCATGTGATCTCTGTCTGTCAAATAAACAAAATCTTTAAAAAAAAAAGAAATTCACCCTGTCACAGAACTGACATACCATCTCACCCTAACGCAGGCTGGGGACTCGTGACTCAGGCAATGGGGCTTCCCAGACTCCCCTGGGACAGCTCCTTCCACCAGTCCTGTGAAAATACAACTCCCCCAAACTGGGTTTTAGCTCACGGAGCATGCTTGTTGCTCTGAGGATGCAGAGAAATTGCAGGAAATGCCCCTCAATGTGCCAAGGTGGTACAGTGGCCCCCTAAGTAGGGGACTTGGAAAGGGTTAGGTGGGGAAGTGAAGAAGGGACTTTCCAGTGGCTCCGAGTACACACGGTTGTCAGAGAAACACTCTGTTCCTTTTCTCTCCATAGAGCATGATTCAAGAGGGACTGGGCTTAGCAAGACAGGAGAGATGCAGGTTAAACTCATGAGAAACCTCGCCTGCCAGTCCGGGGAAACGTGGGGACTGACTGCTGCAGGGCCAAGTGCACTCTGCCTAGCCACAGCCCCACCCCACGGCTCACCAACCCAAAAAATGCCACGGGCACTGGAATTCTCCTGCACTTCCCGGGGAAAGAGAAAGCAGCATTGAGCAAAGGCCATGGGCCTAGGGAACTTTCCAACATCTCTAACTCTGACAAGACCAGTTCTGGAGGCATCCGGCTTGGCTCCCATCACAGAGATGCCCCAGTCACCAGGGGTGGGTTCTCTGACTCTACGGGGCTGGTGGTGATGTGAGGAGTCCAGGAGACGAGAGAAGGACTGACAAACACGAACCCAAACCACCTGAAGTAATTTCTAAACATTTTTATTTCAAATCTCTTTTCACCCCTCCCCAAAAAGACATGGGTCAGTACAGCAATCATAAAAAGGAGATACAAACACAAGAGTCCAATGTCTCCCGCACTGACACTTACAAAAAACTGGGAGTTGTACAAGGGGTTTCCAAACAGGACCTGCAGCAGCTACTAATGTCCCTTTGTAAGAGTCACACATGCCTATTAATACAGTATATACAAACGCCCGGTTCTGGAACTAATCTACAGGGACAGCCCAACACCCACCCATCTATCCCCAGAAAAATACCAAAACACACCCAAAGTGCATTTGTTTTGTTTATATCAAAACATCTTTCCCTTCTCCCACCCCACCCGCAGACCCTCCCACCCCATTTAAGATTGGCCTGCAAGTCTATTTTAACCATTTAGTAATTTTTTATAGTTTATGAAAATAAATTATACAGCAACTATTTTAATAAATTAAGCACAAAAAGGGGGACGAGAGGAGGAAAACGAAATGGGAAGACAAAAGCCAGGCCACACTTTGGCTTGGAGGAGGGCGGGGTGGGGCGACATGAGGACAGAAGTGGTTGCAGGGGTGCGGCTCCCCTTCTGGTGAAGGGCTGGCAGCCACCCTGAGCCCAGAACGACACCCCTCTTCACAGAGTTTCTTAAAAACAACCAAGAAATGTACAGCAGTGCCCGTGCCACGGCAGTACCAGTCTGGGCACCCCAATGACCGGCCTGCCCACGGAGCGGTGCCGGGATCATGCTTGTCCCTTGGAAAAGGTGCTGGGTGGAACGGTGAGGGGGCAGGTTCCCGTTCAAGGGAGCACCAGGGATAGAGGAGCGAGATCAGCCTGCCCGCCCCACTGAGCCAGGCGGAGCAGTGTCCGAGCTCCTGGGTTCTGATCAACAGAGTCCTCGGTTCTCTTCACACCCTCTCTCCAGGAGCAAAGATTGCAGTCCGGCTGCAACCAGACACTCACTTCCTCCCACCACGGCTGGCTGCTTTTTACCTGTCCCTTTGCACCTTTTAGCACTTCGGGGGCGGGCGGCAGTGGGGGAGGTGGGGAGCAGTTCCAGGGACCCTCTAACTGAGATGAAATGAGCGTGAAGGCAAGTCACAGACTCAGTGTGCAGGACTGGCTTCCGAGAGGTAGATGGGAGTGGGAAAGGATGGGAGAGGGGCACAGAGGACAGCACGGGAAGCAGGAAGAAACTGGGCTGGCACCTACCAGGAAGGTCAAGAAGCGATGAAAACGACAATGACAGTATGGAATCTGTATGTAAAGAAAGGTCTTTCCCTGGCAGATTAGAGAATCAGTATTTTAAATACGATTCTTTACTCTGTTTTTCTAACTGCAGCACCTGAGTCCCCCAGTGCCTCCATCTCTAGGGTCCGAATCCCACCTCACTCCTTCCAAGGCTTTGCTCTCCATCTTCTCGAGGCCTCCTGTCCTTTTGTGCTGAGCACGAAGGCTCCGATGTCAAAACAGGATAAGTCACAGGGACTGGCAGACTCAACTTTGCCTTCTTGAGCTTTGAGGCTCACTAATCCTCCAGTTATCATGGGGGGAGGAAGCCACACTTTGCTTTCTTTCTCCCTTTTTTTTTTTTCTTTTTCTTTTTTAATAAAAAAGATTTTACTCCCCAGGAGCAAATAAATCATTTTGAACTACTGATAAACACTGCTGCAGTGAAAAGAAAGATGGCTACATGTATGCAATAGCACAAATTCAGTGTAAGAACAGCTGTGTTGACAATTAGAGCTAAAAATCAGTTATCCACCCCCCACCCCCCAACAACAAACCAAACCAAGGATTCCCATAGGGAAAATGTCTAACTCAAAAGCTCCTCCCTTAGGGACAGGGGGCATGTCATTCTCTTTAAAGTGGAAAACAAATGGCAGGTCTCCCCACAATGGAGATGCTTTCAACACCCCAACTGGTAGCAGGACTCCTGCAAATGAAGACACGCATGTGGACACACACACGCACGCACACATGCACGCACACTGACTTTCAGATCTCCTTCCTGCAGCCAGAGAGCCAGATCCCAGTACCTCGCCCTCCATCTCCAGGGCTCAAAGCCAAGGCAAAGGGAGCAGGGCAGGGAAAGGGTCTAACCTAAGGAAAAAGTCTCGCCTAGCCCCGTTTCCTGCTGGGACCTGAGGGCTTCAAGCAGTCTTGCCCTTTGGGGGGCCTAGGGTGAGGGCCAAAAAGGCGGGCACCTCGGGGCATCCAGCTCTACTTTTGGCTCTCATACCGGGACGTGTGAGCACTCAGCCCCCTCCCGCTCCCCAGTTCTTCCTGGAAGTGCACTGTAGGCGGTTTGCAGTCGCTCTCTGCTCTCCGTGGCACTCCCCACCTTAGGAAAGCTGATACCATCAGCCCCCAGGGAGAGGGAGGAGAGGAGGAGTAGAAACCCTAATGGCGAGCTCCCCACCGAGCCTCTCCTCTCAGAAGCCTGCACACTGCAGGTCGTGGCTCACATTCACTAATCTAGGCACAGACTGGCCACCGGGCCAAGGCCTTTGCCAACGGTCCCAAACTCCCAGCCGTTACCCACTTACCTAGTCCTCAGAGCAAAGCCCCACCCTCCTTATTCTGCGCTCCTGCCACAACACGTGAATTTCAAGCAACAGCAAATTGTAGCAGTAGTTGTCACTTAGCTCACAGTGGTTCACACCTGTCCTGAGGAAGGTTACAGTAGATCAATCACGAACAAGTAAGCGTCACACAGGCAAGGACCCATAATTGTGGGTTGTGAAATCGATGATGGGTCCCGGGAGGTGAGAACCTTTTCCAGTTTGTGACTTTAAAATACAACGAGCAAAAAGGAACGAGTTGTGGGCTGCATTTCGATTAGCACGACACAGAACCGGCAAAGGTGGAGTGGGCCCAGCCTGGAAAGATGAAGGTGAGTGCTGGCAACAGGCCAGCCACTCCTGTTCCTGCTCTGACCAGGCAGGCCGCTCAGCCAGCTGCCCCGCTCCTGCCTCTTCCTCCCCTCCTCTCCCGATGGAGCCTGTCTCTCCCTGTGTAACTGTCTCGCTCTACTGAGGAAGGTCTACACTATAGCCTGGGCCATGACTAGCACACAGACAGATCATGGACATGTGTGCATACTACGCTCTCCCAGAAGGAGAAAGGAGGATGGTGGTGAGCTTGGATCATGCCTCCTCAGATGGTTTGGTTCTGGACCTGACTGCAGGAATTGTCCAGTGGAAACCCCTGGTACCACAAGGGGTACAAGGGCTCTGCCTCCCTCCCTGGACTGTGCTGAGAGCAGTGAGGCCCCTGGCCACGGGCAGGAACCAGCCAACTTCTGGCTTTGGATTCTACTTCATCATCACAAGCCCTCAGCACTGAAACTTGCCTGATGACTAGAAGTTTCCATCTAAACCACAGGCCCTGAAAAAGGAGTGACTGACACCGTCGCCTAACCTTGGGCCATGTCCTGTTCAGAACACCCTGCAGATTGCTGTTTCCATGTTTCTGTTGTGTGTTTCCTGTCTGTCTTACCCTTGCCTAGGACCCGAAGGCCTCACTGCCACAGAGCTCTCCCAGACCATCTGGTCTGTCCTGATCTTACCCAGCTGAATTTCTTTAAAGATAGCCCTTGGTTCTTGCTGCCACACAGAGTCATTCTGCAGCTGCTGCACGTGGGGCAGTCACTTAAAAGCTCCTTTAGGACAGATATGGTGTCTTTTCCCTCTTGCGTTTCCCACAGTATCTACCCAAGCCAGGCAAATGCATTAAAACACACTATAAAAAAAGAATTTTTTAAAAAGTATGGGTGTCTGAAATGTATAAAAGAAAAAAGGTCCAAAAAACCCAAAGAGCTGCACGTCAGCTACTCAAGGATCCCGATGGATTGCAGACTGCGGACTCTCGAGCTGGGGGGCACCTTCTGCAAGACGGCAAGTTCACCTGCACCCTCAAGAGGCAAGACTCACAGGTTCAGCCAATTTCTGGGACCACTGTCTTCACTGGTTGGTAGCACTCCCACGGGATCCAAGGAGAAAAGAAGTGCCTCATGACAAATCAGAGATGGGCTATGTTTATGTCACGAAGCTCATTTTGTGACCCCCTCTTTCCAGACAGATAACAATGCATGCTTCCTCCCTATTCCATATAAGGAGGAAGACTGGTCATTCCATGCAAGACATAAGGCAGAAGGCCAGAGCTTCCAGATGAGGCAGTCCTATAAATTACCAAGACACTGGGGCCTTACCCCAAACCATCAGGAAACCACAAACCTGAAGATATTATTTATCTCATGAGATGAAGCAGATATAAACCCAGGGGAACCAGGCAGGCTAATGGAACATTTACGAAAAAGAGCAATAAACACGCAAACAGCTCTATCTTCACATCTTAACAGCAAACCTCTCCCCAGAGTAACTCTACAGAAAAGCAAACTCATATCATATGATTTGACAACGGCCCACTTCAGAAAAACTCAACGACCACTGAAACACACCGGAGCTTCACCCCCCCACTCCACTCTTCCACTTCTGTCTGGAAGGTGGACAACTCCCAAATCAGCACCAGACAGACTTCCCAATGAAGTGGGGGACAAACAGGATCAGACTCAGGAAAACGTTTGGGTTGCTAGAAAAACACAGGAAAATAAAAAAGCCCTTGCTACCTCCCATCCCAGAAGTGGGACAACCGGGATAAATGTAAAAACATGAGATCCAGTGCTCTCCTCCTCTCTGATCCAAAGACACTCCATTAAGGCTGAGACACTGGAGAGCTTCTCGGAAGAGTGCTAGCACGAGAGCTTCGTTTCTCTCCGTTCTCCGTATTCCCTCTCACTAGCTGCCAGACATATGGAGGTAAGTAACACCGACTCCTAAGTCATGGGTACAGTCTGCCATTAAGAACCTGGAAGCATGCTCCATTAACTGTAGCAGCTCACAATTAGGGCTCTCAAACGCTCAGGTGATGAGAAAGTCGATTGCTCGATTGCCTTGGCAGCTGGCAGAAGCAACAGGAATGATGCTACCATGATCAGAGTGAAATGTAGTTATCTCAAGGGGAGGGATGGAGGGTGGAGGAAGAACAGGACTGACTTGAGGTCACAAAACTGAGGAATTCAGTATGACAAAACGAACACAGCTTCTATGAGAGGTGATTCTGAAACCAGGTTCCTAAACTTTAAAGGAAAAGGATGTGAGGCATCCCTGCTTTCCCCGCCAGAGGCCCTCTGCCAGTCCTTGCTCAGCAATCTTCTATTCGAGACTACCCACCCTCGCTTCTTCCCTGCTCCCACTGAAGCTACCCATGCTCAAACAGAAGAGGCTCCTCATCCCTCAGAAACTCCCAACTCGATCTGCACTTCTGACTCCTTCTCTTCCCTTCTTCAAGGTCAACGGTGAACACTCACACTCCGCCTTTGGCCCCAGCTGAATGACCGTCACTGGCAATCCCCTCCCTCCCTCTCCCCTCCCTCGGACCTGGCTCACCCTTGGCACCACTTCCAGTCCAATGCGCACAGACCCCAGCTGCCTTTAAAGGAAGTTTTCCATACCGAGAAATGCAAATATCCAAAACAAAACGTCTAAAAAAAGGAACAGTGTTCAGACTTCTTCCAGTTTTCCAAGGAGCTCGTCCAGCTCCAGGGTAGCGCAGGGGCTGGGCGTGACGAGGTGGAGCCCCGCGCACAGAGTGTGGTCGTGTGCTTCTTCTAAGCCCCAGGGCTGTGAGGGGGACCAAAGTCTTCGCACGGAGGATCTCAGCCCTTCCAACTCCCTCGTTTCTCCTCACTCCCCCTTCCACAGTAGCTTCATTTGGTTCTTCAAAACTGGAGCTTGGCAACCAAATGCCTAGGTGAAAAAAGGAAAAAAATGAGAGCGGCTCAATGGAGTGGAAGCAAATGGAGAAGAGCCCAGCCTCTGGCAGTGGAAAAGTACAGCCCCAAAGGAGAACTCTGGATAGCCAAAGGCTTCCATAAACCGTGGGGAGGGCTCAGGATGTAACAACAGCACTTGCTGGGGGACCTGGACAGCCCATGACTTGGACGCCAAAAAAAGGTCCTAAAATAACTGATAATAAATACAATAAATAATGTATTCTGTCCTATTGCCTCACTTCTATTTCCCTTGCTCTTGCCCCTTAATTTTCCACCCACTTTCTCCCCTCACTCTTTTCCTGAGGCTCACCTGCTCCAGGGACTAAAAAAGAAAGAAAAAAAAAAGGGGCTCAATTGGTTGAGCATCTCTTTTCTTTTCTTTTTTTGTTTTTAAAGGTTTTATTTGAGAGAGAGCAAGAGCGAGAGAGAAAGAGAGCATGTGAGTGAGGTAAGGAGTGGGTGGGAGGGCAGCAGCCTCCCCACTGAGCAGGGAGCCAGACACGGGCTCGATCCTGGGACTCCAGGATCATGACTGAGCTGAAGGGAGACACCCAATCAGCTGAGTCACCCAGGTGCCCCGAGCGTCTGACTTGACTTGAGCTCAGATCATAGTCTGAGGGTCGAGAGACTGAACTGAGCAGCTTAAGATTCTCTCTCTCTCTCCCCCCTTCTCCCTGCTCACTCTCACTCTAAATAAAATCTTTTTCTTTTTTTAAAAGATTTTATTTATTTGAGAGAAAGGAAGCACAAGTGGGGGGTGGGTAGAAGGAAAGAGAGAAGCAGACTTCCTGCTGAGTACGGAGCCTGATGTGGGATAGGGCTTGATCCTAGGACTCTGGGATTGTGACCTGAGCTGAAGGCAGATACGTAATTGTCTGAGGCCCCAAGCCGCCCCTAAATAAAATCTTGAACGAAACTGGAGTAAACCCTGGTGAGCCCAGCTGGGAACAGCCACAGGTCTCTGCAGCTTCTGGTTATTGAAGAGGACTGACACATAGTCAAAAAGGCCAATGTGGTTTCCGATTTAAGAAGGGCATCATCCCACCTGTCACTCTGTCTGCTGACTCCAAGCACTCCAGCATGAAACTCCCAGGTAACAGCACGCACAGACCAAGTGGCCCACTCAGAATTCCCAAATTAACATCAGCCTGACCGACAGGAAGTCATAAGGGCCAAATTCTACAACATAAAGATTCTCCCTTCACGAGCGTCACTTCCCTTTTTTTCAAGGGGCCCTAAGGTCTAAACCAGGAGTGAGGACAAGCAAGATGCTTATTCTTTGCCATAGACAACAATCCTGGTGTCACACACACCAAAGACACCCTGGGAGTTCATTCAATTCAACCCTTTGCCAATACATGACCGCCCCTCCCCCACACTCATGGAGGTTGGCTACCCCTGGCCTATACCTCATCGAATCAAGTCCCTTCCCATCTCAGGGCCTTTATACTCACTGGACCCCCTTGCCCAGAACGCTCTGCCTTGATATTCAGATCTCAGCTGAAATGACATCTCCTCACAGGGGCCTACCCTGATCACCCAAACTTGAGTACCACTATTCCACCCCAATCACTAAACTCCACCAGGTTTTATTCCTCGTAACACAGATGGTCAACTGCAATTAGCCTATTCACTTCTTCACATGCTCCCTGTCTGTCTCTCCTCATGAGAACGGCAGCTCCTCGAGGTCAGGGTCACAGACCACCTCGCCCAGCACGCTCTTCCCGGTCCACACTGGGGACTTAACAAGTACACAGACCTGAAGGCAGAGCCCCGTAGGGAGCTCACTAAGGCCTGTGGAAACCCACTCCACTTTTGGACCTGTCTGGTAAAACAGTTCTTCTGAAGTGGGATTGAAGTCGAACTCCTTACACCTTACCTCCATCATGGCCCTTGTCCTACCCCCGGAGACACACAGAGTAAGTCTAACCGCCCCCGCTTCACACTTCTTTCAGCTAGCAAGCCCCTCTCACCCTGAAACGTCTCGGCTCCGTGTTAGTCATTTACTCCTCACCTGCTGAAGCTGGGAGTGCCGTTCCCCAACCCCCGTGCCGAGCTCACCTCTGACTATGCTGCTGGGGAGGGGTCCTCTTAAGGTACAGCACCCACAGAGGGGCTCTAACTAGTGGGTCCTGATTCCTCCACAACGGTGTGTTTGTGTCAGCATGCCTCCCTGGCTCCTTCCTACCTTCCCATCCTAACTGCAGCCAAGCTGCCAAACAGAGAAAACCCCCAGCCATCAGAACATTTGGATGTTTTAGGAGTTGCTTCCGAGGGGATACAACGTGCATGTAATCGAAGATATGACAAGACATACACCCAGTCCAGGATGCTTTAAGTTAAAGCTCTGCAGTGTCCCAGAGTTAGGATTTCTTGATCTCTCTTCTTTCATTCCTTCTTGCCTTGTTAATCTTTGTTAGCCCAGCTCGAGCGCCTCCCCCCCCACAGAATAGGATCAGGGACTTCCAGAGCTAAGAGGGGAGGCACACAGCTGGGTGTGTGCCTTAGCCACGGCCCAAGAAAACCTGTGGGGGCATAAACGCCAGTTATCACGCTCTCCAGTTACGAAGAGGGCAGAGAGAGTAGGGATATGAAGACTCCGTTCATCCTCAGACTGTCTCACTGTGGGTTTCTCCCCTAGGTTGTCTCGTGTGGGAGACAGCACTGGGGAACAGAGAAGGTCGGAGAGGAAGTATACGTAGTCAGTGCGCAAGGAGGACGGCCTACACGGAGAGCAGATGGGGTCACCGCCCCTGGCGGGTCAGGAGAATGTGAGATCTCGCAGGTAACCCACAGCATCAAACTCACGACTCTCTGGCAATTTTGTTCCCTACTCACCTCTACCTTTCAATGCCTCCACGAAGGCAGTTTAAAAGACTAATTAGAATCAATCTGCACAAACCAGTATTCCAAGATATTTTATGGGGAAATTAATGAGTAGAATTCAGTTAAAGTAGTGACGGGAGAAGAGCCTCTTAGATAAATAGATCCCGTAGCTAATTCCCTTATTCTTTTTGATCGCTTACTCTTCAGTGGTCCAGGTGGAACCCTCACTAGAAGAGCGAGCCTGTTTTCCTCACCCTCACATTCCAAACCACTGGACCTGGGAGTTCTCACTGAAGTGCACGCCTGTTGCGATGAAAGGCACGTTTGCGTTCTCTTTGATGACATTATCCTTCCCTTTGGTTTCCTGTTTTCCATGTCATTTGTGCAACATCAGGCAGATAAACTATGAGAGAGGGCTGCACACTTAGCTACATTTCTGTGTCCTCCTCCTTGTTTATATTTGCTGGTTAGCTTGCACGTTGCTTGGCAAATACTTTTTAAGCCCCTCGTGTGTATCTGCTCTTCTCCCATTTGGCGTATGTGCCTCCTGCGGGACCCTCATTATCAGACTTCGTGACTCTCTGGGCAGATGCCTGGATCAGGAGTATACACGTGCGGTGTGGGGGAGGGAGGTGAGGCCCAGCGCATGACAGGAAGTGTCCGGGAAGAGACTCGGCTGGACAGTGAGGCAGTGAGCTCATACCCTTGGTGGCGATCAGCAGGGGGCCCCTCGCTACGTGGAGGGTTCGACCTCTTGCTTCTGTTTGGAAATGAGCTGCGCTTCCTTTAGAGACAGGTACACCTCTTCCTGAGGATCATAGTAGTAGAACTTTCGGATATAAGAGATCAGAGGTCTATGAAAAACAAAAGAGGAATACACATAAAGTGTCATTTGCAAAGACCATAAGCAAAAGACCCCCTTTGTTCAAGCCCTCCTCCTTCTTCAAACCTTTTATGGCTGGGAATACACAAAAAAAACCTCGGCCGACCTAAGAAACTTGCCACCTTCTCAGTTGTTAGAGTTCTGTCTCCCTCCCTCTTACCACCTCCATTCCACTCTTCGTAGAGACTGCAGAAGGGAGTCTCACACACACACACCTTCCTCCCTTCTAGCTGCCATGTGACGCTTCTAGAGTTAGGTGCTAAGACACGCGAGAAATGAAAGGAGGATGCCTGTGAAGGGCACCAGGCTCTGCCTATGCCATCAGCGTGCAGGCCTCCCTCACATTTCTAACGACACCTCCATCCCTGCCCCGACCCGCAAGACCCCGCTGTACTTAGGCAGTGGGAGATCCGGGATGTGATCTATCCGGACGAGCTGTCGGATTCGGAATCTGCAAAGGTGCTGGAGGGATTTGACATTGCTGAATCTAGACACAGGGTAGAGCAGCTGGACTGGAGTTGGTGGCAGGCCTTCAAGAATGAAAACCAAGACATATTCAGAAGGAACAATGCTGCTAACTACAATTCGCTTCTAAAGCGAATCCAGGGAAGGGAAATAGGGCTTCTTTATCGTTCTCATGTGCGTTCTGTAGGGTGCAAAAGCTCTCTTCCACAAAGAGCTGATTTCCATTTGCTGAAGCATTACCACTGTATTTCACTCAAGGGACTCAATCCTCCTCTGCCAAGGGCCTCCCTAGCATCACTCTTCACAGCTGAAGAGTCTCGCTCTTCAGAACAGCCCAGTGAAAACCGCCAAGCTAAAGACTTTACTTGGAGCCACGTGGCCAATCCCAGGCCTGAGGCTCTCTGTGAAGAGCAGGAATCAACACACCCCTGCTAGGAAGGGGGGAATACTTGGATGGCACATCTAACAGCAGTCTGAAGGGGAGAACTCAGAAAGGCTTCTCAGAGGGGTCCCCAGCCAATTCCAACTAAGAGGCTGGTAAGCAGAAGCCAATGGCTGGGATCAAGGCTACAATACAAGCCCGTCACTCCTGCCATTTACTTCAACCCCCCATTCGCTTCCTCCCACCCCTTGTGCTCCTGAAATTTTAGGCTGGGTCCAGGAACAGGGGGAAAAAAAAAAAAAGGATGATGCTTTTAAAAGAAAACCAATGATGGTAGCTTGGGGAAGCTGGAATTAGTACCACTCAGTGCCAAAGTGCCCGCTGCCTGATGCCAACCAGGCCTGACGGGAGCCCCACCCCCTGCTTTCATCAGCATCAGTAGGCTCGGTGCTGCGAAAGTCCAGCCCCACCCAGGGGTCAGCGCCACAGAATGGAGACATCCACAATGGCAGGGACACTGAAACTGGTCCAGGGGAACAAAGAATATTCTGGTTTCAATAAACAAAGGGGCTACAGAAGGTAAATAAGCAAACTGCTCTCAGAAAGAATCTGAGCTGCAAAATCTCTGAAAGAATTCTCTTCTCGGCCGCTGTCCTATCGAAAGAAATTCTGTGGACACAACTTGTTGGAAAATAACATATCTACTGTTTCAGGAGTTTAATTTCAAACATTTTAAAATTTTGTTTGAAGGGGTGAGAAGAAAGAAAATTAAAGCTTGCAGACTGTCTCCCAGAGCCTTTGCATGGTCACTGATAACAGACTTTCTAAAAAAGAAAAAAGTCAAAATACATATTACACTGTTACTAAGCAAGCAAGTAGGATTGACTTTAACACATTTAAGTCATTCAGTCTTCAGAATTATACTTTGAGGCAGGTATCACAATTATTCCCATTTCACATATGAAGAAACTGAAGCCTACTGGGCTCAAAGAACTTGATCGCAGCCCAGAACCCACAAAGCCGGCCTGCCATGAGCAACCGCTCTGTCTGAGGAAGAGCTGGGCCCACAGAACCTCAAAGGAGGGTTCTTCAGGCGTCTCCCCAGAGCATCTGCCCCTCTGCTGCCTGACGAGGGCGCTGTCCAGGACAGCCCCAGCACTTTGATTCATGACCAGCCTCTCTCAGGCCTCTCCTTGCTCCTATCCCTTCCATTCTGGGGCTTATCCTTTGAAGCACTGTAGCCCTCTTCCACCCGCATGAATGGTCCTCTCTGCTCACATACACACACACACATACACATCACACATGGATTTCTCTCTTGAATATATTTAAACTCAAGTGGTTTTAAAATGGTATTGGGTTCAAAGGCCTCTGAATTTACACTCTCTCTCCTATGTTTAAAAAATATTCTTTAGTAAATTAAACTTGAGTTATTAAACTATGGCAAACAGAAAGCTTTTGGGGAGCGGGTTGTAATAATGCTAAATTCAACACGATGTTTCAAAAACAAAGGTAATTTATGTATCTAATTATTTCTTCGCAAAGACACAGTATTATCAGACCTGTGCTTAAAGAGACCAGGATAATAAGTAGCGTAAAATTATCTGATAGTTTGCCTACTTGAATTTTAATGACCATATATACTTGCCTATTTAATTGTGTTATTTTTAGCCTTGGGTTCACAAATTGCAGTTTGAAACCTGTTAATTCTCTGATATTCCCTGGGGTCAGCCTGACCACTTACTGTTTGCCCCAAACGCAGCAAACAGCTGGAGCTCTCACATCCAGAGCATGTTGGCGGAAGAGGGTAGAAATGAAAATAAATGTGAGACGCACACCAGGACAGCAGAAAGGGAAAGGGTGAGGTGGACCATGACCACCAGGAACCTTCCTCTGGTCCATCATACCAGGGTTCCTGGGCACCAATCCAGTTTCTGGCCACTTCACTGTTTTTTTCTCCCCCGTACAAACACCAGGTGAGGGGTGACTAATCTCTTCCCAAGTCTGAGCACTCCCACCCTCAGGTCATTCTGCCAAACCAAACTGTTCCCTAAAGACCAGAATTTTCCAGGCCAAAATGTCAATAGTGCAGAATTAAGAAACCCTGGGACACAGGGAAAACCTGTTACTGAACAAATAATTATAAGATTAATGAAAAAAAAATTATAAGATTAATTATGGTTACGAGAGAGACCAATTTCCTTAATGTTGTGCAATTCAAAGTGCGATGAAAAAAACAAAAGGTATTAGGGTGCCTGGCTGGCTCAGTCGATAGAGCATGCAACTCCTAATCTCAGGGTTGTGAGTTTGAGCCCCATGTTGGGTGTAGAGCTTACTTAAAAATAAAATCTTAGGGCGCCTGGGTGGCTCAGTGGATTAAAGCCTCTGCCTTCGGCTCAGGTCATGATCCCAGGGTCCCGGGATCAAGCCCCAAATCTGGCTCTCTGCTCAGCAGGGAGCCTGCTTCCTCCTCTCTCTCTCTGCCTGCCTCTCTGCCTACTTGTGCTCTCTCCGTCAAATAAATAAATAAAATGTTAAAAAAAAAAGAGAGAGATAAAGTGGAAACCAAGATTAGGTGCCATCATTTTTATTTTTACTAAGGGTCCCTCCCTTGATGCCACTTCCTCCATTTATTTCAATTCATTTCCTTCCTTCTGCTTCTGATTTGCCACCATCCAGAACTTTTCTGTTAGTCCTAGTTTTATGATTCCCATGATCCCTGGCATCTCTTTAACACCAGCCTGCAGGCCCTGTTAGTGCACCCTGCCCTAGTGCTGAGCTGGAAAGAAAACCTGACTTTGAACCCTGGCTCTGCAACTCACTGTACCTCAGTTGTTGCTGTTGCTATTGTTGGTGTGTGTGTGTTTTAAGCAGATTTCAGGCCCAGCATGGAGCCCAATGTGAGACTTGAACTCACAACCCTGAGATCAAGATCTGAGCTGAGATCAAGAGAAGGACATTTAACCGACTAAGCCACCCCGGTGCCCCACTGTACCTCAGTTTCTTAATCTGTATCAAAAAAAAGAAAGAAAGAAAGAAAAGAAAAGAAGAGAGACTATAGTATCCCTTTAAAGGATTTTGTAAGGGTTAAATGAAATAACACCTGCTCTTGTAGGCATTTGGTTATCATCATCCCAAAGTCTCAACAAACAGGCTCCTTTTAGAATCTACTGACTGGTGCAGGCTGAGAACGCTCAACCCAAATGCTAATCACTATCTCTTCTTCACGCCAAGTCCCTCACAGAATCAACCTCCCAGAATGCCTAGACTTTTACGACAAGCAAAGGAGGACAGCAAACAATGGTAAAGGAGAATACTGGCTTTGCTTTTGCCTCAGTCCTTCAAAGAGAGGTCACTCACGGTCTGGGAGCAAATACGAACTCTGATTTGCCTTCTCAGCTTAATTACAGTTTTAAGTGCAAACAGATATCCTCTCTGGAGCATTCCTCACAGGTCCTCAAAAGACATCCTCCACTAATAAACACACTGCTGACTTCCTTATGCAGTCTCCACAAATCTCTGCGAACTCAGGTTTCAATTTGCTTGCTGTTAGTTTTCCCCAGTAAGAGACTGGCAGCAGATAAAGCAAAGGCTTTGGAGTCAGTTGAGCCTGGGTTTGAACTCTGACTTGAGCCCTGATCGGCTAAGTGACCTCCCATTGGAGCCTCTCAGTCTCAGTTTCTTCACTGGCAAATGAAAATGGTCTTATCTATCAACAGACCAATCTATCAGCTAACTTTGAGTTGTTGTAAGAAATGCGAGCTGTTAGTACTGACAAAGTAACTGGCACAGGACACACAGTCAAATAATAGTAGCAACCGCTACAATTTCGAGCCCTTACCAATGTTAAGAATCTTGGTTCAAATTTCTGCAAACAGGGCACATCTGTAGAATGAAATGAGCTACAGCAGAGTCCAGGACTCTGCAGTCTCTTAAATACTCTACAGTAGTTACATGCTCCAGATTCCAGAATCCTCTGAGATGATCTCCCTGGTTCACCCATAAACAGAGCTGCTTCCCTAGCCCTTGTCAATCATCCACCACCAACCACCACCTGTCCTCTCTTTGAGGCTATGAGATCTCCAAAGGTAGCAATGTGGCTTATTTTTGACACTGAGTTACAGAATAAATGTTTGTTAAATAAATAACTTCCAAAAGCCACACATTTTAAAAATTTTAAAAATTTAAAAATTACTAGTCAGTTCCTGTAAGAAAGGATTCTAATTTTTCCCTTTAACCAAGTCAACTGCACGAGATCCAACTATGTTGATGGCGCTGAGGCAAATACGAAATGAAGTGAGAATTAATACAGTTCTCACCCTGTCATGCTTTATTTAAATCACTAAGATTATAAAATGCATTCCTGTAACCTGGCTCAATTCTGTTACTGATGTTCTGCCTGGGGCTCCCCTGGAACTTCTTTTTAGAGCAATTTCTTGGCACACAGTTTCTTTAAGAATCTTAATTTGATTCACTGGGAATGCATGAAGTTCTCATTTTAAGTTCTGTTTGTATCTTACAAATCCCTCAATTAATATGCTTGTCATTTTGCTTTTCTCCAACCTTAGAAAAGCAGACAGACTCCTCCAAAGCACCCCTTCTTTCCCCTCTGTAGAGATGATACAGACAGCTCCCTACTTCGTGGGCAGAAAGGCTATATAACCACACCAGTAGGGACAGGGGATGAGAACTGCCCAATGCTCCCAAATGGAGAGATGTCTTTATATTTGCCGCTAGCAGAGATAAAAGATACAAGAACTACCTAGTCTTTAATAACAAGTTTCGTACGAACAGACAAAATCCCCAGCAGATGGCCACTGAATTCAGCCTCCCTGCCACTCATCGTGGCCTTTCTAGTGAATACTTTTACCTGCCCTGTTCCCGTAGAAACAGCCCGAGCAAGTTCTCGCCTCTCTGCTTCACATGGAAGCGTGAGATGCCTAAATCAGGGACAGGGGACACCTCTGAATGTTAAATATTCACAACGTTAAATATTCTCATCCGTGTGGTCTGAGAGGCAGATTCCTTCTCAGTATGTCGAAGGATTAATGCTCAGGAGCAGGGACTAGTCTTCCTGGACCCCAGGAAGAGCGGCTGCCATAAGAGCCAGGAAAAAAGACTTCGAGGAAGTGTGGCTCTTTCCGGGAGGCAGGGGGACACATGTTGATACTATACTGCATCATACCCAAGGAAGCTATGTAATGTAACTCTAGCCTTACCTGGAACCCTGGATCTCAAGAAATAGAGGAACTTCCCATTCTTGGAGTGCATGATAGCTCTCTTGATGAACTCCACCACCGACTGACAACGATCCTCAAACTTGGGGTGACACCACAGGCTGAAAGTTCCTGCATAGAAAATCAGGGAGAGATAAAGATGTAAAACTTACTTTTAAAGCATCTGGGAAGCTTACTTGAACATTTTAACAATTTGCAATTCTGGAAGGGTCATTTGTGGGCAAGCAGTCAGACAGAGGTCCCTGAAGCTGCCTGTTCCCCTCTGCTCCACAATGAATGGAAAGAAAGAAATCCTCTTTAATAAGACATTAGTATAAACACTAATCCTTAAATCAGAGACCGTTAAAAAAGACTGCCACAGAAAAAGCCGATTGAAATGCCATCCCCTCAGGAAGGTCTGTGCTCAAGCATTCATAGAATAGTCAACCAAGAAAGGAAGAGTAAGTAGTTTTGCAAATCTCACTCATTCATGTGTTAGGCACAAAACACCAAATTCTAGTCTTTTCTTCAACTTCCAAAGCCACCCCCGCCCCTGGTATGTTGCAAAGATCCCACCCCAAACCCAAAAGCAAAAGGGAATATGAACTCCCGTGCCTAAAAACAAACCAAAAACTCAAGCACTAAGTGCAAAGGAATCATCCACAAAAGGGAGAGAATCCAAGAGAACTACAGTTCTGAGTCTCTCTAGCTACTCTTACAGTATCACTTAAAAAGATGAAGATAAATGCTCCATTGCAAACTGGCAACTTAAAGACCCACAAGGCTTCCATTAAAAATTCCATTTACTCAAGGAAGAAAAGCCCCTTTGAACAAAAAGTAACTGGAGCACCATGTGAAGGTTCTCTCCTTACTGGCCTCTCGCCTATTGGGGACCTTAGAGGTCAGGCATTTCCTGTCTCATGGCCAAGCCGTTCGTCATTTTCATAGACTTATAAAAATACTTCATTCTGAAATGCTTTAGTTTGAGGGTGTTTTCTGCTGGTGTGATTTTGGCCTTTGGAAATAGCAGGAGAGCAGGCAACAGCCATCTAACTAATTCTCAGGTCTGTGGACTGAAGGGCCTCTTTCTTCGTGCACCTTTAAGGCAGGGGTGGGGACGGAGGAAACCATGGACAGAGCTATGCTGGCCTAACACGCCACTTCCTGCCTCACATGAGAAGCAAACCAAATAAATACAGCACAACACGGCCGAGAGCAGAAAAGACACAGTGGGGCCGAGAAGAGCCTGCAGGAGTGGCTAAGACGTTTGAGGCTGATTCCTGAAACTCCCCTAAGTTTTCTCCACTTTTCAAGTTTGTGACACAGGGAGTTATTCGGACAAAGGATGTAGGAACCAGCCCGGCCACTGCTGACCGCATGAGTTTCTGGCCCACATCAAACACAGAATGCCACGATGTAAAGTCAATCCAGACAGCGGGGTTGAACAAATCAGCTTCTAGATGTGACCGCAACATTCAGCACCAGCTGAGCACAGAGGAGAGACCCCTAGGGAGGAAGGCAGATAGTCTAAAGCATGTTGATCCCACAAAGTCTCTGAGTTTTGATGGCTATTTCCTAAGAGACCACACAGGTGACCTGAAGAAATTATCACCATGCCGTCTGGGAGGAGGAGCTGATGTGACTCTCAGGCAAAGAAATTCACTACAGGACGGAAACAGGGTAAACATTAAATTCTCTTCTTTGTGTATAGGATTATAACAGAAGTCTCTCTCGACGTTAAGTCTAATTATGTTTTCTTTATTAGCTACAGCTACAGCAATTACCTACATAGAGGTGAAAGTTGAAGCGACATCATTCGTTAAGTTTAACTATGAAGAGAGGCTGGAAGAATTTGTGGAATGGTCCTAGGTTATTTCTTCCTTCTATCAAGAGAGTTCTACGGGTTTTGCTCTGTTTGACAATCTTGTTCAGGCTCTCCTCTTTTGGAGAGAAATGCTGAGAGTATTTTTCAAGAGAACCCTCACCTTCCTCCCTACCCCTGCCAACATTCCCTCCAGGGCTGAAACCAGCACCCATAGCATTCAATGGAGCATGATGAGATTTTCCTCCCAATCCGTAGTTCCACTTCCATAAAACCTTCCCACACAGAGGCCAGACAGCAGGAGTAGTGACCAGCAAAGGGAGAAGAAGGCTCTCCCCAAATAGCAGCACCTCTCACCTCTGTAGTGCTCCATTCTTGTGTGGTGGGTGATACCCTGTGACCGGAAACTGAGGCTCAGGATGTAGCGAGGGTCAGAGCTGTCTCGTACCAGGAAAGAGCCGTCTGGCTTCCCTTTCAGCTTCATCTCTGCATCTTCCCAATTCATTGGTCCCCAGTACCAACCACACTATCAAAGACAAGAAGTGGTCAAGTACTTCACAGCATGGGGGAAACGGGTACGTTTTCAGCACAATCCATTTTACTGCAGGAGAATCCCCACCCTCCCACCACTTCCAAAACATTTCACTTGGTAAGGGCTGCTAACAGTGTCTTAACCATTAGCCACCAATAGCAGGCTCATCCTTTTAGCCCTCCAAAGTAACGGAAGAATAAGCCTACAATCCCATTACCAAGGCCTACAAGGAAAAGAAGAGGGAACTGGGTCAGTTAATCCTTCAAAGTCAGCTTTCACTATGTAAACAATTCTCCACGACCGTTCTTCACCACATTCAAATGTTTTTCTCCGTGATTCGATTTTCCAGAGTCCTTATGGAACTGATCATCGCAGCATACTGCTTTGGCACTGTAAATATAGAGGCAAGAGAACTACTCTTCCTCTAAAAATAAGAAAAGGAGAGCCCAGGACAGAAGAAGGAGAGTGGGAGAGGAGGCCAGTCGCCAGTCTCCAGGCACCGCCTACCTTCTCCAACTCTCGAAGGCTGGCGGCAAAGCTGCTTGAGTCGGGCCGGTAGAGGGGACATTGGAGATGCTGGGGGGGCTGGCTGTGCAGGGATTCAGCTGCTCGGATGGGAGCCATCCGGGGAAACGCATCTGCCGGGCGAGAGGGGGCAGTCACTTTTTCACCCTCCCAGCTCCCAACCACGAGCAGACCCTCCCTACCCCCCAAACAGAGATGCTAACTGAAGAGGGGCAAGGCATCAGAAGCTAAGCTGGAAAGGGTGGAAGCCAAAGCAGTGGGAAGGAGCTGGATGGACTGTAACAAAAAGCTGTGTGGGCTCGTGTAAGCTGTGAAGGATGGGTGGGGGCGTCTGACCCCAAGAGCGGGGTGGGGGAGCTGCTCACTAACCTGACTAAGGTGACTACTTCAGGGGCTTCACCAGCCTAGAGCGATTCCAGCTTCTCCCACCTCGAGGTGAAGCGCCGGTAAAGCAGCCTTGGAAATAGTGACTCGCTTACTTGCCCAGGAAGGGGAATGATTTTGCCAGGCAAGTAGGAAAGAATGCCGATTTCATTCATTTTACTCCTTGGGTACTGGAGGCTGGCAAAGCAGGTGTGGGCTACTAAATGCTGGGTACTTATTTACAAGGCTGCAGTAAATACGGAAAGCTAAGAAACACCAGAGAACTTTGAAAACTTTAAACGTTCTCACCATTTGGAAATTAAGGCTGTCTCCTAAATGGTATCTACTCAGAGATTGCAAAGCAGTCTCAGCAGCAAAGAGGTGAAAAGTTCAATAGTCTTTTATCCCTAACAAAAGTCAGATTCACCTCCACAGGGAAAATGGGTTAGAAAAACCAGTTCTTGGCCTCAATTCCAAGGAGTTCTGGCCCAGCCAAGGGGATAAGAGTTAAGTGTTCTCATAAGTCCGATTATTTCCATAAATAGACCTCTCCCATCCATCAACAGTCTATCACTTTGTACTCCCAACTTTTACAAGGCTTGCCTCTATACTAAGCTAACCTGGGGCATGGGGTGGAGGAGGCGGAGGTAGGGGGAAAGACTGCAGGGAAGACCCCATCGGAGCCACAAGGACAGATGTAGGCAGCGTCCCACTGATATCATCTAGAAGAGAGAACAGAAGCAAGAGGTTCAGAAATATGAACACAGGTGAGTGAGGTGAATGAAGCAGAGGCGAGGGAGAAGGATCATCAGGCTGCCCTCTGGAGCGAGATGGCCTGACCTTCCCCCTGTCTTTCTGCACAGAGGGCAACAAGCATCTTAATCTGGTGTCCTTTGTTGAAAGCAGAAATGTAAGGATGTTCCGAAAGCAGTCTACTAGCTGTGGATTCAGGGCTGATCAATAGATGGACAGTAAATGTTACAGCATGCAGGTAAGAGACCCATTTAACTGCTTAGGGAGATGACAAGGGTGCTGAGAAAGGGACAGGGAATAATTGGGTCATTATTAGAAACCCAGGAGCTTGTTGGCTCCTGGAAAAGAAGAACAGGTCCCTATAGCTCACCCCCTCCCACTAGGGCAAGGCAGCAGAGAGGGGCAGAGACTATACCTAGGAGGCTGAGGCTTCTTCTCGGAGGAGGAGGGGGAGTTGGAGGGTGAGGAGAGGTCAGGCCCCGCTGAGAGATGTCCACGTCCACAAGCGACACAGTTTCACCTGAGGGATTCACGGACCAAGCATGTTACAGAAGCACCTTGCCCGCAGCGGAGGCCAAAAGCAAAGGAAAGCAAAGGGCAAGCAAGGGAGGCTAGAGGTCCCCCGACTCTCAAAAATCTCAAAACCTAATGCTTCCCAGAGCTGGGGTCACCCCCAAACACCTGGGAAAGTCAGTTTTAAATTCTATCATTTCGTGGTCCTGCTAAAGGTCAAAGATTCTTTAGGATAGAAACACAGGATTGACAGGGGAAAGGCCAACTAATTGTGGTTGTGCCACTCACGACGTCACCTTCACAAGAGGTCTTCATTCAAATGGAACCCACACCATTTATGTTTATAGACGGGTGTACCAATTTCTGCCTTAGGGAGGAAGGTAAGCAGCTTGCAAGTCCAAATGGACATGGAAAGTTAATTGCCAGAAAAATTTAAGAACTGCACAGTAACCCGAATGCAAATAAAGGTCTCAAGGTGAGCCTCAACTTCTTCCCAAGTGGCTTTCTACATCTAAGATTTTCCAGAATATTTGCTCACAAGAGAAGCAACCATTTCACCTATCAACGAATTCCTAAGAGCTGAGGCTACAAAGGCCAAAAGTGCATTTATAATCCTACTAATGAACCACTTCCACAGTCAGCCAAATCAGGTAAGTTCCAGAGGAGCCGGATGGGGGATGGTACATGATTTCTTCTACTTACGGCCTATCATGCAGTTCTGTTCTCTGCCTTATACCCTCCATCTTGCCATCCAAGCCCATCTACCTTTGTTATAAAATATAACAAAGGGTATTTTATAACAAAGGTTGATAGACAAGTTTTGGTAGGTCTGACCCACAAGGAGAGGACTCTCAAGATTTCTCTAATTTGGCCCTTAAGGTGTTATTTCCATCAACTTTTTCTCATTCAGGAGGCTGAATTAGCCCCTCGGCTAGAATTTTATTACTTCCCAGTTAAGAAAATGAGGTAAACAATATCTCTAAAAGGCCAAGAGTTGGGCTTTCAGAATCTAATACACAGTTTTTTACAAAGGTCTGGAGCACTAATTAAGGTAAGCATTAAAGTTCTGCAAGGGGCACCCTGGCTGGCATAGTCAGTAGAGCATGTGGCTCTTGATCTCACGGTCATGAATGCGAGCCCCATAGGGCATAGAGCCTACTGAAAGAAAAAGAAACAAACAAACAAACAACAAAAGAGAGAGAGAGGGGGAGAGGGAGGCAGGGAAGAAGGGAGCAAAAGAGTAAAAGGAAAAAAAAAAAAAGCTCTGCTAAAACTCATCAGCAGCTCTGGGAAGCTGGACCCAGACCATCACATAGCTTAGTAACTGAGAGACTAGTAGCCCAGAGCTACACCATGAGTCCAGACAAGTGCGTTTCCTGAAGGGTCAGAGGTCTGGACAATAGGTATAGCACTTATTTTTTAAGATTTTATTTATTTATTCGCAAGAGAAAGCATGAATGGGAGTAGGGGCAGAGGGAGAAGGAGAAGCAGACTCCCAGCTGCACAGGGAGCTCAATGTAGGGCTTGAACTCAGGACCCTGAGATCATGACATGAACTGAAGGCAGAAGCTTAACCGACTAAGCCAGCCAGGCACCCCTAGGTATAGCACTCAAATAAAATATGTAATTACAAAAAAAAAAAAAAAAGATGTAATTCAAAAGAGCTAAGGCTGTCTGAAACAGGAACATCAAACCCGAAAGTACAAATGTGGGTGAGCATTCCTTACTTTAGAGGAAACAATGATTAACGAGAAAGACATGCTGCCACAGGACAGGATTCTTTAATTCTGGACTTTGGGTAAGAACAGAGGCCTCCCTCTCCACCTGTGCCTATGACAGACACCAACTCGGTTGTTCGGACACCTCATGGCAGTCCATGTGGTAATGGGGGTCCCACAAGCCCACTGAACATCTTCTGGACATGTCCATTCCTAACTCATAATCCTTCCAGTCATCTTTTCGAGGGACACAATCTCCAAAGGAGTTTGAAGTTCGGATTTTTTGGCTGGGCCACAAACAATGAGGAGTACTCCGTTCCTGAGACCAGAGGCAGTGTGCTAAAGACCTCCTCTGCCGCTTACTCAAGCAGGAGCTCCATATAGGACTGACATAAGGAAAAGGCTCCCTATCTGAACAAGCTCCCCATTAAGGAGAAGGCAGTCACCCAAAGTACATTCGACCGCTTTCCCTACTTGAGCAACTGTGTTCCCTCCTGCAAGAGGAAAGACTTAAATTAGACACAACGAAGAACTCCAACAGCTGCAAGAACTCCTGGCCCCCAAATGGGTAAGCCAAGAGTTCACGTAATACCCTTTGCCCAGACTCTTTAAAAATAGACCAGATGATTGCGGATCATGTTGATTAGATCATCCACGAACTCCCCTGGAAGCAGGAACAGGAGCTACATGACTTCTAGAGAGTTCTTTATGCACTGTTAGCCTATAAATTTGTAATTCCTACTTTTTCCTACTTTGAAATAAATTTCAATTTAAATTGAAAACCCTGAACGGAGCACCGCACACCTGCCAGTGCCACCTAATTACCAGCAAGCAGTCTCTACCTCCAACTATAAAGCCTCCAAAGTCAAGAACACATTCCACACCATAAAAATAGCCTCTCCCCAACCCCAGCGGACATGGAATGAAGGAAGTGACTGCAGGCCCGCAGGAAGCTTGCTCTGTGGGGCATCTGTAAGCGCCCCCTGACAGGTCTTAGAACACTCCTGCTTTCAGAGGTCAGAAGAAAAAGAGAGCTGTCACCCTTACCTGTGAACAGGGGGCTGAAGGAGACCGGAGAAAAGGCACTTTGAGTTCTTGTCAACCTGGGTTTCCTAAGGGGTGAGAGAGCACACAGAGAATGTAAGGGAGGATGGGGGGATGAGCACATTCGCGTTTAAGTCACTACGACACTCAAATCTAGATGCACTGAAAAACCAAACAAATCCCAGTCACTGTCAACAACACTTCTGTAATAAAGCCTAAAATATAAAAGGGGAGAATGAAATAATTCAGGCAATTTCTTAAATTTTGCTCTGAAGTTCAGCCTACAAAGCAATGAGAAATCCCTTTAGGTCTCTCCACACCCAGCATAATAGAAGAGTAAAACACCTTGAGTGGTAATCAGAAAGTCCATTTCTAGAAGAAGGTAGACAGATGCAAGGCTGATTTTCATAAGGGAGCCAAGACAATGGCTCTTGACCTGAGCAGGTGCCATTTTGGAGCAAACACTTTCCCTACGGCCCTGCCCCAAGGTGCAGAAGGCCCCAAAGGGAGCCAGGGAATAGATTTGCACTTGAGAATGGCCCAAGAAGCACAGGCAATGTGAAACCACTAAGATCCCCGATTTCTATACAAATGCCCCCGAGCCATAGGGCAAAGCTATCAGCTTACATGGGGGACTCCCTCAGGTTAAGGGCTCTGCCTGGCTCCCAAAGAAAATGGCCCTTCCCCTCTGTGAGCAGCCAGTCACACAGCTCTCCTCATGCCTTCTTGATGCTGCCAGGGAGCCAGCTGGAAAACCCAGATCTCCCGTGAAAAGATACACCACAGGTAACTTCACTTTATACCAAATGCAACTGGCTTTTCAGTGAGAAATGAAAGAAATCCCAAAGACTCTGACAAAGACTTGCTGGCCAGAAATGTGCTAAGTTCAAAAACCTTACCTCTGGATGACTGAATTGATTACAAGGTAAAGAATTTGCAGAAGTGATAAAAATATGCTATATCTGGACTATGGCAGAGCTTATATGACTGTATAGGCTTGCCAAAATTAATAGAGCTAGACACCTAAAAAAAAAGGGGGGGGGAATTTTAGATGGTCATAAATTATGCCTCAACAAACCAGACTTACAAAAAAGAAAAAAAAAAAAACAAAACAAAACACGAATTGAGTGCCTGACTCTAGGTCTTACACCCAGCTCAGCTTCCAAAATTACTCTCACCCAAGGACCAAATAAAACTTCAAATGCACCGACAGAGAAGCCGCATAGAAAATCCTAAATAAAACCCTATTTAAATTATTTGACTTTGGAAGATCTTTACACATTTGTTTTAACACAGATGTCTACGCTTCTCAAGACTCCCTTCAAACAAAATTTCAAAACCATATTGCGAAGACCTTACTCAGAAACAGCCAAGGTGCTGGATTCCTACCTCACGCTCCCTCGGCAACTTCTTCCACGCTCAGACTTATCTAACGATGGCGCCGCCTATGCCTGCCCCACCCGAGGGGCACAGGAGAGACATGGCCGTGTCAAAACAAGACACAACCACAGAGTCCTCTGTTTATGTAAGTTGCCCGTGACAGTCTGCAGCTTAGTTCCAACGCTCCAGAGGGCTGGGATGGAAAGTTAATTCTGCTGGACATGAACTTTAAGACTGAAGGGCTTCCAAGCTGATTTTTATTTGATAGCTTGTGGGTACAACATGAAACCCAGCAAGCAGAAACCCAAAGCACTGGCCTCTCAAAGGGTTCACACCTCAGCCACTTGGCCGTTTGCCTCTTTTCAAAGGAAGCTGCATTACTCTGCCATCTGCCCATGCTGGGGACGAGTCTCTTCAGTGCCAAGCACTGAAGAACGGCAGTACCCAAATGCACACATCTTGCGGGGGCCTTCTCACTGTGGCTCATCTTCTCCCCCACCCCCGGCATTTTGCAGAAGAAAATCATAGTTTCTAGGATCTAGAGAAAGAAATACATCAGAATCCGAACATGGGCAGAGCCATTTGAGAGCCCTGGGATGGCTTTTCCTGGCAAATAAGGGGGCCTTGGGGCAGGAAGCCTGAAGAGGTAGAAGGTCTAGGGGGCTGATAGGCTAATAATAAAAACAAGCACTTCCTTCCCTCTTCGGGTAGACACTAACTAAAAATCCTAAGCAGTTTCTGTCTCAAGGATCCTGAGCGCATTCTAATGGCAGTCATTCATGAAAAGACCAATCCAGACAACTATAAAAAACAAAGCAAGGGAACGATTAACATAAAATTGAGGATGGTGGTTACATGGGGGAGGGAAGAGATGTAATCAGGAAGCAACACACAGGGGTCTTCAAAGATACTGATAACATTCTATTTGCTAAGCTTAGTGGTGGGTACCCAAGTATGCAATTCATTATTATTACAGTACGTACATTTTATGTATCTCCTTTTGTAGATCTGAGGCATTTAAAATGATAAAAGCCCATCTAAGCTGGATGTGCCATTTTGGGAAAGAAACATGAATGATTCAGCTCCAGTAACATCTTTAACTAACCCTTCCATACTACATTCCCATGTTATTTTATTCCTCCCCAGATCACCCTCATCACTCTGACAAGCATTAGGGTGTAGAGTTAAGTCATTTTAACTCTGCCAGTAGGCCACTTGCATCTTAGTAGTGGAAAGATTTGAGGGTGGTGGAGGATGGGGGAGGATCTGGTGGGCTGTATCTCACGTGGCAGAAAAGGACAGGAGCAGCAGAAGACCTGAGGCAAAGGTCTTCTTTGGGGCTAGCAGTCCTTTGTGCCAGCTGCACACTGCTTGTGCTACCGATGACAAAGAGAATGCCTCTGTCCACTTCCACTCTGCAAATTACCGACTGGACGGCAACAGATCCGTGGGAGAAAATGGGTTACAAGCATTAGACTAGACGGGCCGTCAACACATTGATAAAATCATTGGCCACTTTTCAAATTCCTTGAAACCTAAAATACAAACCATGAAATAATGATGTCCTCATTCTCCCTTGTCCATAATCCCCATCTACTGATGTCCTAAGACTTAAACATGTCCTTTTCTACAGTAACTCCCAAACTCGGATGTCCAAATGCCAGGTTTGATGGCCACAATTCACCTCTGCGCCTGCTACAGCACACAGTGCCAAGTCAGCCAGCCCGTGCCATTTCAACACGTCATAAGCCAGTGTCTGTTCATGTGCTGCAGGCACAAAAACCATGTGTTCATTTGTAGTTCCAATACACAGACATCTGTGCAGCAAGGTCAGATCCAAAACTCCATCATACATCAACTGAAGAACCTATGGTGGGAACTTCCGGGGAAAAGCCAAGAGACGTGGTCCAAGGTCTAAAACCTTGGAATGATTTTAGCAGGAAAAATGTGGAGGAGTGAAAGACACAGGCTCAATGGACAAAGATTTCTGAACTTAGGTTGCTCACTCCAAAAGATGCCAACCACAACCACTTTGTGGCTGTTAAGAGTTAAAAAGATCCATGGAGTATGGACCTAAAACCCAAGCCCAAAGTCAGAACTTCCTCAACACACACCATAGAATCATCTTGCTCTCACCACGTCAGACTATTCTCAAAAACACTCCCTTAGACCTAAAGACCCGAGGAAACAGAAAAGGCTCTCTCATGTCTGCCGGGTCTGTCCATGACAGCAGGGCCCCAGACTAATGCCAAGGCAGCCTGCCTCTCTTTCCAGAATTCTATCTTTTTTTTTCAAACAAATAGATAGGAAACCACTACAGAATTATTCTCCATTTTCCCATCTCACAATTACGAAGACTGCCAGGAATAATCTCAACTGTTAACTCCGAAAAAACAAACCTTGAGAAATGAACGAGGTACCCATTTCCGACCATGTGTGTATTATGCGATGATTTTAAAAGGTTAGATCAAATGCCATTTCTCAGCAAATACAAAGGAAGACAATCAGCTCAACATATGTGAAAAAGACAAGGGAACTTCACTGGTTTTCCTGAAATAGCAATTCTATATCACACCGAGGCCCACAGGCATCAAGCCCAGCTCTTTGAATTCCAACATATGTGTGTTACAAGGCCTAGCCCAGTTCTCCAGAAGAGAAACCTGATTAGTCGGTGGCCCACTTCCTCCATCACTTGGAAAGGGTTCTCTAAGCTATCACACACAAGACTTAAGACTTGGTATATCCAGGCAGGTCCATTTCCCAGACTCTAAAGCATCTGAAAGGAAGTAAAGGTTTGCTTCATGCTAAAACATGGAAACTATTAAGCCTTATTATAAGATGGCAGGAGGTACTTTCCAGTGATAGCTGTGGGAAAGGTAGATGTGGAGAAGGGCAGAGAGAACCATACCCAGAGGTTACTGAAAAGCCCCAAATTATACAGCGAAGACTGCAGAGACCCGTAATTAATTCCAAACAACAATAAAGTGGGAGGCCATATACCTTCTGGCAAAAGACTGACATTTCTCACAGCTTCCAGGCCCCTACCAATCAAAACAAGAGGACAACCTAAAATTCCAAACTCATCCTTCCTCCCAACGGGGTGCACTTAGGAGGTGCAGATCCATAGAAATCACAACTACCCTGGCCAGACTTACCAAGTTTCTCACAGCTGCAAGGCTGCCAACAAGACTGGCACATCGTAAGCTGTGGAAAAGCTAACAAGCGAATCTAGCAGCACCAAATCCTAAGCATTAAAAAAGAAATACCAGTTCAATCTTATTACTTCTCCAAGAACACAAAATATTCCATCTCAATTTCTCTTGTCTTCACTCTATTTCTACAAGGACAGGAACAAGACGAGAATCACTCCCATTTTACAGATGGAAAAAAAAAGAGGAAGCATGAAGACAAAATTGGCCTACATTCCACAGACGCTGGAGTTGTAAGCAGAACCTAGATGTTCACGTTCTCTGTGCAACATGCTGCCTCCTAATAGCAGTCAACCAAACGTTCATACACAAATACCTAGCTCTTCTCCAATTCATCAGAGAAAGCCCTTGGACCAAAAAATGTAATTCTCCAGTGCCCTGAACTAAGCTTCTTTGCAGAGCTACATCCCAATTTGCTCTGCAGCAGAAATCTGTATTGTGCTTAGTGTGAGGGTTGGTAACAGAGCCGCCAATGACCATTAAATTCTGCTTCCAAAGGCAAAAAACCGTATAATGTTATATGCCTTTTCCTCTTCCTAATCTATTAGACATAGCAGCTAATTTCACGCCACACCTCGTATTTGGAGTCTCTGGAATCTTAGACCAAGTCCTGGTCAATATGGAACAAAGGCACGACGGACCACAAGAAAATTAGCAGTCTATCCTATGTCATTACCCACAGCTTCAATCCTGCCCTCCCCCTCCTCTGATGAACATTTCCTCTATGCTGGGAAGTGGAGCATCGAACACAGAGCCTACAACAAAAGGAAGCCACACAGTTTTTAAGACCTGAGCTCCCAGCATAAGCTCACTTGGGAAGCAAAGGCAGAAACACAGGTCTACCTGAGGGGGCAACACACAGCAACCTAGTGATTTCTTCAGGGAATTTAGGTTGGGTCTGATCCCCAAGATGATGCTCTGGCCCAACTGTTCAGAAAGGGCAGCAAAGTCAAAACTGACCCCATACTTTCCTCTTGGGAGCACACAAACCCCCCTGAAAGGAGAAGTCCAAGGATGAGTGGTTCCCAGTGGAGGTCACACTTCAGGGTCATGTGGGAAGCTTTGTAGAAATTCAAACTCTTGGGCCCTCAGACACACTGATCTCTTCCCGAAGCTCCCCACGTGCTTCTGGTATACAGTAAAGTTCTCAAATATATTGGTCTACCCATTCTTCAGCCTTGGGTTGTGGTTGCCAGTGTGTCTCAAGAATCCACTGTATGAGCTGCACCAAAACCAGTTCCAATTTTTGTCCAGAACCCATTCGGCAGTGCAAACCACCAAGGCAGTTACCACAAGGGAAGTCTCACTTCTTGACACAAAAGTTTGACAGCTTTTAAACTAGTATACAGACCTAACACTGCATGCCAGAGTGCCGTCCACCCTTCAGAAACGCAGAGAAAAAAAAATGACCTCTAAGTTTGAAATTTTCATCAACTGGCCTAGAACCCACGCACCCATGTCTATATCTCACACTTAGAACACTCACACCGGCTTGAGAGCGAACTATTTTCTATTCTCAGAGTCGGTGGTCAGCACAGGCTTGAGGTACCAAGTTTATCTAAGAAACCAACCAGGAAAACATCAACATTTTGAATAGAGATGCCCAAACAATTGCTGGCCTACAGCCGCACAAGTGTGTCACATAATTTGTAGGCATGAGCATGAAAGGGGTGGGGAACATGGAGAGAATAATAAGCAAAATGGTTACAGGACCAACTTTTTGCCCCTAAGACCAAACATTTCCAGCAACCTCCTTACCAGAAGTAATGGTAGACCAACACCTGTGAAAACTTTATAAAAGCCAGACCAGGGTGGGGTTGGGAGGATGGTTTCAAATCCTCTCCCAACTGGGGGGCTGCTAACCAGCTGAGAAATGTCACGGGACTCAACTAAGAGTGAAAACTGTTCCCCCAAATAGCTCTGACCTAATGGGCGAAGTCACCACCTTTAGGCCTAGGTCTCCATGCATCCTTATGAAAAGCACATCCTAAGAACAGTCAGAATCATGTTCGCAGCAGAATAAAAGGGACATGAAAGAAGAAAAGGAAGTTTTGTCAGTCAGCCCCCCGGCCAGTCTCACCTCCCCGCGTCCAGCTCCCGGCCCGCAGAGCCTCCCATGTCTGTCAGGCTCGCAGCAGAAGCAGCCAGCTCTCCAGAAGGCCTCTTGCCGGCCCCATCCCCGCCGCCAGAGCCGCCGTTGCAGCTCTTCGTGCGAAAGAGGCGACTGAGGCGGATTTTGAGGGAGCCCTTCCGAGAAGGGCCCGCCAGTGGCCGGAGGGGCCCGGGAGGAGGCGGGGGCGGGGGCGGTTGCTGCGGCTCCCCCCTACCCAAGCGCCCTGGGGGGACCAAGTCCTGCATCGGGAAGGGCACCGGGGGTAATTCGGGACCCGGGGGCTGCAGCAGAAGCCGGCCGCCCCCTCCTCCTCCGCGGCCCGGGCTGCTGAGCTCCTCTTCCGAGCAGCTGTTCGTCTCCAGGCTCTCGGCCTCCGACTCCAAGCCCTCCAGGACCAACAGCGCGTCGCTCGTTTCCGTGGGGTCCTCCCCGGCCTGCGGGGCGGCAGCAGGCGGCTGGGGCTGCGGAGGGGGCGGCTGCGGGGGGCACGGGCACGGGCAGCAACCCCCACCGACCGTCTTGACCCCCGGCCCCGCCGGCTGCCCGAGCCCCAGAGCCGCCAACTGCGCCTCCAGTCCAGCCGCCGGGCCCCAGGTCCGCTCGAGCGCCAACCCCGGCGGCAGGGCCTTGGGGTCCAGGGCACAGCGGTGCCGGGGACACAGCAGTTCCGAGGGTCCCGGCTCCGGGGCCGCCTCCGCGTCCTCCTCCTCCGGCGGCCGACCCACGTTGCGGAACACCATCAGCTGCGGCGGCCGGGAGCCCCGCGGGCCGGGCCGCGCGAGGAAGGGTGGCGGCGGGGGACCATGGCCCGGGGGCGGCGGCGGCGGGCCTGGCTCGGGGACCGCCTCTCCATAGCCGAGCAGGCGGCTCAGGACGCGGTATGAAGCGGCGGCGGCCGCCGCCTCGCCGTCCCGGAGCTCGGCCCCCTGCATCGGGGAGAGGGAGGGAGGGCGGGCGGCTGGGAGCCGGGCTGGGGTGGGGACTAGGCCGGGCCCCGCCGGAGCCCCGCCCGCCGCGGCCCCCGGAGCGACAGCGCTAACGGCCGCCGCGGCCTCTGCCTCATAGAGGGGGGCGGGGGGCGCGCGGAGCCCAGCGCGAGCCCAAGCCGCGCGCCGCCGCCGCCGCCGCCGCCGCCGCCGAGGACCGCCCCCGGATTGCGTCACTTCCGGGAGGCCGTAACCACGCCCCCTCCCCAAGGCGTGCTCGCGCTGTCCTCCGCGGAGCGTGACGTCTACTGCAGCCTGGGCGGCTATTGGCGGTGGGTTGCTTCTCGCCTGGCAGTTGGTCCCCTGCCCCGACCCTCGCTTTTCACTTCCCGGGCGCTGAGGCCGAAGCCGCCCCTCCCCGGTGTGGTGGGGAGCGGCCCTGAAAAACCTGGTTTGGTCCTGGCCGAGAGCACCTGGCTTTGGGGGAGTTATCTGTGATGTTGTCCCGCCTGTGCCGCCTTCGATGTGTGACCTTGGCCAAGTCATTTCTTCATCGACTAACCGTATCCCCTCTGGCATCCAGTAAATGTCTGTGGAATGACACATGAATAATGTGTGTTCTAGAGGCAGCGGTGTGCTGATGAATGTTGGACAGCTGGCTCTCTGGGGGCAGGGGGCATTGTATGCATATATATATGGGTACATAAGTTTATCATGAATTTTACTGATGTAAAGGATGTATAGCACACAATTTACAAATGATAACAATAGTATACAGTTGCAAATTCTATATAACCAATTGGTTCTCAAGAATCCTTTCATTGGTTTTGGTCAAAATCTTGTGTGGGTAGCCAACCTAAGGTTTCAATTAATCGAGGAATTGCAGCCTGAATGTTGGTTGATGTTTTCCTCAATGTCCGTGTAAGAGGAAAGTGAAAAAAATAGTCTTAACTGTCAATTATGGGAGTGACCTGCTTGCTGAATCAAAACGGTTTTCAAATGCTGAAAGAAATTTTCCTTAATTTGGGGGGCGCCTGGATGGCTCAGTCGGTTAAGCGTCTGCCTTTGGCTCAGGTCATGATCCCCAGGTCCTGGGATGGAGCCCACTTTGGGGCTCTTTGCTGGGCAGGTAGTCTGTTTCTCCCTATCCCTCTCCTGCCCCCTGCCCTGCTTTTGTGCTCTGTCTCCCTCCCTCCCTCTCTCTCTCTCAAGTAAATGAATAAAATCTTAAAAAAAAAAAAATGTTTCCTTAATTTTTGTACTATTCATGTTGTAATGGCTACAGGCATAACACATTAAATTTAAATCTGAATTACTAATTTTTCCTTCATCACTTTTTAAAATATAGATAATCAACAAAACAATAAATCAAGGCCCTGATTTGTAGCATTTGCTGATATCCATCATGTAAATACTCCCACCATGGCTGATTTCAATCTTCAGAACACAGAGTTACTGAACACAGAGTTAGAAAGAGATGAACAGTAGGGTTCCCTTATGTAATAGTTTCATCGTGGAGATAGAATAACAACCCCAGGAACATAGGTAAATAGTAATAGTAAAATTATTAGAAAGTGATGAGTTTTGAAAATTTTATTACCTTTGTTTTAAACATCATTTAATTAGAAGTGTACATAATTTAATTTTGAATAGTGGCTGTTTCACAACTGGCTTGCAGAATTCCTGAAATTTTAACAGTTGGATTTCACAGTCCTGTATGAACCAGCTCCATGGCACCTTCATACCTCAGTTTTCTCATCTGCAAAATAGGAATCAGGATGGCTTCTTCACTTACTTGCAGACATGATGTAAAGCTCAAATTAGAGAAAGCTTGCTGTGTAGAGGATCATAGACTGGAGGGGAGGGAGACGACTGGACTGGAGATAGCAGGCAGGGAGATCAGTTAGGAAACCATTGAAATTATCCCCTGAGAGACGTCAAGGGATGCAACAGATAGGAGGAAGGAAAAGCCAGCAGAACTTAGCAACTTTGTACCTGAGGGTGCATTGGAGTGAAAAGGGTAAGCATCCTGGAGCCAGAGAGAGTTTGTGTGTGTGTGTGTGTGTGTGTTTTTTTTTTTTTTTTAAAGATTTTATTTATTTATTTGACACAGAGAGAGATCACAAGTAGGCAGAGAGGCAGGCAGAGAGGCAGGCAGAGAGAGAGGAGGAAGCAGGCTCCCCGCGGAGCGGAGAGCCCGATGCGGGACTCGATCCCAGGACCCTGAGATCATGACCTGAGCCGAAGGCAGCGGCTTAATCCACTGAGCCACCCAGGCGCCCTGTGTGTGTGTGTTTTAAGATTTTATTTATTTATTTGACAGAGAAAGAGAGCACAAGTAGGCAGAGCAGCAGACAGAGGGAGAGGGAGAAGTGAGCTCTGCTGAGCAGGGAGCCTAATGTGGGGCTCGATCCGAGGATCCTGGGATCATGACCTGAGCCTAAAACAGCAGCGTAACTGACTGAGCCACCCAGGCACCCCCAGACAGAGCTTTTTAAAACAGAAATTTTTCAGGGCGCATGTCTGGCTCAGTCCAAAAAGCATGTGACTCTTGATCACAGGGTCATGAGTTCAAGCCCTTCCTTGTGTGTGGAGATTACTTAAGACTAAAATTAACATTAAAAAATAAAATGGAAATTTGTCTGTAACCCGTGGTTATATCCCTCCGTAGTTTCCCATTGTTCTTTGGCTGAAGAGAAAACTCCTTAAGGAGGCCTATGGAGTCCTGTGTGATCTGACCCCTGCTTCTGTCTGGCCTCATCTCCCACCAGCCTTCAGTTTGTTCTCTCTCCCCTGCAGTTCCACTAGCCCTGTGTGAGACTTGTACACATATGGCCATTACATAAGCTATTCCCTTTTCTTGAAAGTTTTTTTCCCCTTCTCTTTTAGCCTAGTAAACTCCTATAAACCTCCAGGTTGAACTCACCCTTCACTACCTCAGGGAACTCTCCCTGCCTGGGTCCTTACTTCCTCCCCACCCAGCTCCCAGACCGTTCCTTTGTCACACTTCCGACATAGCTGTGATATTTCGTCTCTCCATGGGGTTATTTGATGAAAATCTTGTCTTCCCTACTGGGCTGTAAACTCCACAAGGGAAGGAGCCAGATCTGTTTTTCACCCATTATCGACCCTTCCTGTGCCACAGACGCTTCCTGCCACAGAGTGGACCACTGAATTAGAAGCGTGGGATGATTGTTCAACCTCATGCTTTACAAGGGGCTCCTGATACAAATTCATGTTGAATTCTGCACAACAAACCATTTTCCTTGTCCATGAAGAAACTGAAGCTCAGAGAGCTGTTTACCTAAGGTCACACAATTCCAGAAGGTACAGTGGAATTCAAAACCACCCACTCTCCTTCAGCTCCCTGGCAGGTGTCACTCAGATTTCTGGAGAGAAAAAGAGAAATTGCTACAGGATCACAGAACACCAGAGGCTTAAGACCACCGCTCAAGATCCCTGGCTGTCTCTGGAAAACCTCCTTGGCCCCAGAACAGATTAATTTAGCCTGTGAATGCAAGGTCTGTAGCTCTGCAGCGCCCTCTGCTGTCCAGCTACTTTCTTGGCCTGGGAGGGAAGCCCTGTCCACACCTGGTGAGTCCCCACCATCTCGGGTACCACCCCAACACCAGAGCACGCAGAGGCAGAGGGCAACACATCCAAGCTCTTTATTTTATTTATTTGTTTGCTTGTTTATCTTTATTTATTTATTTATTTGACAGAGAGACAGCCTGAGAGGGAACACAAGCAGAGGGAGAAGGAGAGGGAGAAGCAGGCTTCCTGCTGAGCAGGGAGCCCAACCCAGGGTTTGACAAGACACTGGGATCATGACCTGAACTGAAGGCAGATGCTTAATGACTGAGCCACCCAGGCACCCCAAGCTCTTTCAAAGGCAGGGCAAGGAATACTGCCTTTCTCCACTTCCTTAAATGTCCAGGCCTAGAGCCCAGGTCCTGGGAAAAAGCATTGAAAATTCAGCTTCAAGCAAAGGAAGTGTTATCTCTGTATGAGTTGGATTTGTGTATATTTGTTGAATGGGTCTTGCGTCTACACATATCTCTTTCACTGAGGCCCATCTAGGTGGTCCCTGAAGCAGTAGGACCCTAGTTTCAAAGATTTGGGAAGAGAAACCCAGAGAACTGAAGCCGCTCCTGAGGTCACTTAGTCGTTCAGTGGTGGGCTAGGCTTCGGGGCTGCAGTGATGAGGGAGACAGGGACCATCCCTGCCCCTCTACTCGCCAGCTACTCTGAGTCCTACTCACACCATTTCCTGGATGGAACCAAGAGCAAATAACCTAGTATCTTTGAACCTGTGTTTTATTGGCAAAAATAGTTCACTAATAATCCCCCCCAGGGGCTTTTGTGGGGGTTAAATGAAAGCTTACACAGAAATGCAAAAACAAGACACAAATGTTAGTAGTTATTATTATGAAAAGCTTCTTGGGGGATCAAAACGATTATTATGTCTTCATACAGTGTGTTTGTGACCCTTCACTAACAGTAACGAGTAAGACCCAGAGCTTGGAATGGGTGTCTTTTCCCCTCCATCCCTCTCTCTTAGTACCCGGAATCACAAAGGCTGAGGAGAGAGCTATGCATGCGTCCTACAGGTCTGACTCCACTCACAAGCAGCTTCATGGCTTTGAGAAGGTCAATGATGCCCACCTGCAGCTTTAGTCTTATTTTCCTTCTCTATCGGAGAAAGGTCTGGGCTAGAGGCCTTTCCCATTCTGCCATCATAGGGGTTCTGCTGGGGGGCTGCCCTCAAGCCCCTCCTCTCCCTCCCACTCTGACGTTCTCACTTAAGATCCAATGCAGAGGGGCACCTGGGTGGCTCAGTGGGTTAAGCCTCTGCCTTCGGCTCGGGTCATGATCTCAGGGTCCTGGGATCGAGCCCCACGTCAGGCTCTCTGCTCAGCAGGGAGCCTGCTTCCTCCTCTCTCTCTGCCTGCCTCTCTGCCTACTTGTGATCTCTGTCAAATAAATAAATAAAATCTTAAAAAAAAAAAAAAAAAGATCCAATGCAGAGGGGCACCTGGGTGGCTCAGTGTGTTAAGCCTCTGCCTTCAGCTCAGGTCATGGTCTCAGGGTCCTGGGATCAAGCCCCACATCGGGCTCTCTGCTCAGCAGGGAGCCTGCTTCCCTTCCTCTCTCTCTGCCTGCCTCTCTGCCTGCTTGTAATCTCTCTGTCAAATAAATAAAGAAAATATTTAAAAAAAAAAGATCCAATGCAGAACTGTTTGCAGAGCCCACCAGTAAAGCAAAGGGAGTTTCTAGAAATCATCACCCATCCCTTCCTGCATACACTCAGTGCTCTGGGACATCAAAGGTTTAAGGGAGTAGGCAGAGCGAGAGAGGAAGAAGCCAAGAGACAGCTTATGTATGTGGGGCCAGATCTCTGGGAGTGGGAGTGTGGAGAGAACAAGAGTGATGGAAGATGGCAGGAGAGGAAGGCAGGAGCTTTGTTCTGTGGCTACCTGCATGAATCCATACCCTTCTGGGGCTCCTGGGTGGCTAAGTCAGTTAAGCATCTGCCTTCGGCTTGGGTTGCGATCCTGGGGTCCCAGGATCACGTCCTGGGATCAACCCCTGTGTCAGACTCCCTGCTTGGCAGGGAATCTGCTTCTCCCTGTGCCTCTGCCTTGATCTGCTTCTTGTACCTCCCTCTCTCTCTGTCTCTAATGATAAATGGAATCTTAAAAAAAAGAAAAAGAAAGAATCCACACCCTCTGGATCCAAGGAAGTACTAACTCAATAAAGGAAGACAGGATTTAGGATGACAAAATGAAGGTGTGTGAAGCAGAAGAAAAACTTTGTTCACTCTCTTCTCCCTGTCCTCATTACACATAAGCGCACGTGCGTACACGCAAACACACACACACACACACACACACACACCCCATTGATTGTGGTTGTTACCTCTGTGGTGCTGGAGAATAGAGGCTCCCCTGAGTGGAAGGTGAAGACCTGCTGGAGGTCACGAATGAGTGTGATCCTTGGGGGGGGGGGGTGTGCTTTTAAACTCTCTGCGCCTCGATTCAGTCTTCGGTAATGAGTCTTGAATAACAGGGTCATGGGAGTTTGATGGGGCCCAGTGTGGAGAGTCAGAGCTCTGGGTTTGAGTCTCAACTTAAAGTGAGTTATGTGATCTCAGGTGAGTCTCTGAGCCTCAGTGTCTGCATCTGTGAAATGGGGATAATACTGACCTCCCATACATGCTTGTGGGGAAGATCCGTTGAGATAAAGCACACAAGAAGCCCTTGATAAACGGCCACAGTTTGTTCGGAGATTGGCTGTGGTTATATTAGGCTCTCTTCCCCGCCCTCGCCACCCCCAATCTCAAATTCAAGTTCGGCAGCACCGTGTCAGGGGGGTACAGGCAGCCAGAGCTGCCTGCCAGGAGCTGCAGCTTGGCCCTTTATCATGCCCATGGCAATTGCTGCCAGGAGGCTGAGTGGAGCAGAGGGGAGGAGAGAGGGGCACGAGCTCATCTGCGGTTGCTATGGCGCCCCATCCTGGATTTGCCCATCTCTCCTAATGGAGCAAAGGGCAGAGGGAGGGAGGGAGAGTGCGACTGTCTGTTCTCATTCTCTCCCCTCCCGTTCATCTCTCTCTGGAGCTGATGTGGGGTGCCCAGTGGGGGAAGGGAGCCTAGATGCTGGATGAGAGGAGGAGGGAAGAGGGGTGGTGCCAGGATTAAGAGGGTTTGTAATGGGGGGGTCACACTGAGAGAGGAGGGGCAGAGCCCTCTGCCTACATCCAGAAGCCAGCTGATGACGTTAGAGAGAAGGAAAAACAGGCAAGAGGGCACAGCGTGAGAGAGAGGAAGAAAGTGAGGATAGGAGGCGTGGAGCCAGCCAGCCTCAGCCTGGGCTCTCGTGAGCCCCTAGATCCCCCAGGCAGCCTAGACCCCTAGGGACCCGAGAACTGTCCTAAGGATGGGCCCCAGAGCGGGGGTCGTGCTCCACCCTGTGTGGGGACTGCTGGGCTGCTGTTTCCTCTGCAGCTGGGCTCTGGGGGGTCCGCGGCCCCTCCGCTCTGAGCCACCTCTGCCCTCCCATGTCCAACCGGGGTCTGGACCCCAGCGGGTGCCCCGAGAGAGAGCCGAGGCAGCCCTGGCTTTTCTCTACTCTGGAGACCCCCGACAGCTGTCGGGGGCTAATTGCAGTGAACGCTACGAAGCCCGGGGGGCAGAAGCCAGCCCAGGGCTCCCCCCAGTCCTATGGACGGCAGCGGGCACCCTTGCCCAGGCCGCTAATTTCCTCAACATGCTGCTGCAGGCCAACGACATCCGCGAGTCCAGTGTGGAGGAAGATGTAGAGTGGTACCAGGCACTGGTCCGCAGCGTGGCTGAGGGGGACACAAGAGCGTACCGGGCTTTTCTGACCTTTGACCCTCCACCAGGGGCCAGCCACCTGCCTCTGGCCCTGCAGGCCACCCGGATGGGGGAGGAGACCCTCCTTCAGGACTTGTCTGGGAGCAGAGTTCAGGAGGAGAGCCCAACCGGGGCCCCGGACACCTCTGCCCTACAGAAGCGAGTGCTGACCAATGACCTCGGGAGCCTCGGCAGCCCCAAGTGGCCACAGGGGGATGGCTATGTGGGGGACATGAGGCACGTGAAGCTCTCTCCTCCCTTCCTGGAGTGCCAGGAGGGCCGGCTCCGTCCTGGCTGGCTTGTCACACTTTCTGCCACCTTCTATGGTCTCCAGCCAGACCTCAGCCCAGAGGTCAGGTAAGTGGATTTGCGCAGTCTTGGACACATTTGCGGGTACGTGGGGGTGGGGCCCCCGAGTTCAGCCAGCTGTGCGTGGGCCATTTGGCACACACATATGTATCTGGGGGGGCACAGATGTGCCTATTTGCATTCAGCTATTTGCAGTTGACTCTGGGAATCTGTATCTGTCTGTTAGCACATACAGGTGTGAGTGTACACAGTGCGTATGAATCAACCCACTTGTATGTAGGTATAGACATATGTGTGTGTACAGCTGGGTATAGGTCTGCCCCCAGGTCTGGGGAGTGGGGAGAAGGCAGGAGCAGGCTTAGTGTGGATAACAGTGACAGGCCACGCACGAGTAGTCTCATGGGCATTCCAGGAGTCCAACCTGCTGCTCTTAAGCAATCTAGAACTATAAAAGGAGGCTTCTCCAAGGGAAGAAAAGTTCTTGGGGGGGAAGCTTGAGAACCATTCATTGCCCCTTCTGTCTAGGAGTTGGCCAGGTCCCCAGGGTCACTCCCAATGGCTATATTCTCACATCAAGTGGGTTCCAGTCCTGCTTGTCCTGACTGGTACTCTTCAAATGACTGACCTCCTCCTTCAACTGGAATAAAGAGGTGATTGGGAGCCGTGGTGGGGAGGAGGCAGCAAACGGGCACAGAACTGCAAGGCACGCAACAATCAAATTGTTTTTTCAGCTCTGTGTCCCTATTCATTGCTCCCAACAGGCTTTCCCTCCTGCCAGCCAGCAGCCTGGCCCCTAGCCAGCTCCCCACTTAGCCCAGAGCAGAGTTTGGGAGCTCTGGGGCCAGGCAGCTCCATTCCATAGTTCCTACGCTGTGATCAATTCAGATCTGGTTTAGGCAGAGTGAGGGGGTGGTTAATAGCTTAGTTCTGGGCCTGTGCGTGCATGCGTGTGTGTGTGTGTGTATACACGCGGTGGAGAAGTGTGAAAATCCCCCTCAGACAGATCATCAGGCCCCAGCTTCCACATGTCTTGACATGCCCCCTCCGTCTACCCACTGATAGAAACAGGAAATGCTAGGATGCTGAAAAGTTGAGGGATGTCGGGGAACAACCTACAGGGAAGAAGACTGTTGCCCACAGAAACAGTGAGGATGAATAGCACTGGAGAAATGGAATGCAGCTGTGCCATCTGTCCTTGCACACTGAAACTGCTCTGCTAAAGTTTGCAAAGCTTGCAATGCTCCCTGGTCTGGGGCCTGAGGACACATGACCACCTTGGCACCCTTTGCTGCACCCCTAACTGCCAATTCACTGCCCTAGGGGGCAGGTGCAGATGGACGTAGACCTTCAGAGCGTGGACATCAATCAGTGTGCCAGTGGGCCAGGCTGGTACTCCAACACACACCTGTGTGATCTCAACAGCACCCAGGTAAGAATAAGGAGGATGGTGGCGGGGGGTGGGGGGCACTGGAGTCCTGCCTCCCTTCCCCTTTCCCATCCCTGCCACCACCCAGCTCCTGGGAGCAACTGACCAAAGCATATCAGCCTCAGGGCTTCAAGGGAATCCCTAGTGATGAGAGAGAGACAGAAATGAGATTCTAGGCTTTTAATTTTTCTTATTTTTATTTTTTCCAGATTTTATTTATTTATTTGAGATTGAGAGAGAGTAGGTGTACATGCATGCGTGTGTGTGTGTGCGTGCACGTGCATCCGGTGGAGGGAGGGACAAAGGGACAAGCAGACTCCCCACTGAGAAAGGAGCCCACCCAGGGCCCTGAGATCATGACCTGAGCTGAAGTCAGTCACTTAACTGAGCCACCCAGGCACCTTGAGATACCAGGCAATTTATTTATGTATTTATTTATTTTAAAAGATTTTATTTTATTTATTTGACAGACAGAGATCACAAGTAGGCAGAGAAGCAGGCAGAGAGAGAGAAGGAAGCAGGCTCCCTGCTGAGCAGAGAGCCCGATGTGGGGTTTGATTCCAGGACCCTGGGATCATGACCTGAGCTGAAGGCAGAGGCTTTAACCCACTGACCCACCCAGGTGCCCCTATACCAGGCTATTTAAAAGTGAGGACACTTATAGTAAAAAAAAATACTTCAATAAAAAATAAAAACTAAAAGACAAGAAAAGAAAATTCAGAAATGATATGTTAATGGTCATTTCTGAGAAGTTCCCAACTTCTCCTGCTTGATACATAACAGGCACTAAAAAGTTGAATGAATAATAAAAAACATGAACATAGAAAAAAAAGTGAGGGGGTGCCTGGCTGTCTGTCTGTAGAGCATGTGACTCTTGATCTCTGGGAACCTTGAGTTCAAGCCCCACATTGAGTGTAGAACCTACATTAAAAAAAAAAAAAAGTGAGGACACTTACAGCCTGCTCCTCATCCCCCACTGGGATAGTCACCCTCGTTCCTTTGAACTCTCAGTATGCCTCCCTGTCTGCTCTCCCTTTTGGTACTGGGTGCCCTAAGATCCATCCCCAGGACCACTTTCTAAGCCCCTATTAATCATCCCCTTCTCCTCTCCTGGACCACATTCTCCATGTTGACAGAGCTCCTAAGTGTAATTGTTGATTGGGGTGTGGGAGGTATCTAACCAAAGAAGGAGCTTGAAGAGCTCTGGGATTGGTAAAGGTGAGGGAACCCAAGCCAGATGCTGGTAGACTCAAAGCCATGGATGCAGGAGATCAGGATAATGGAAAAAAAAAAAATGGCTGATAATCCTGCAAGCCTGGGACTGAGAAACTGGGAGGCCAGTGAACTAATAATAATCTGCTCCACGGCTGCACTTGACCGCGTGTCATGCCTGAGCTGAACCAAAGCCAAGGCGAGCCCTGCAGCCTGCTGGGAGGTGGGGCGGGTTTGGGCATCTGTGGCTCTTTGGGGCACATGTTTTTGGAACTCTAAGTCCAGGGATGGAGAAGGGTTCCCATTATTCAGTGCATTATTAAACCCAGCCACAGCACATCTCAGTACACATTGGCCTGATTGTGCAGACGCTGGTGGGAACATAGCACGTTCTAGTGCTCCTGGCAAGAGGGGAAGCTGGGCCACGGTTTCAGAAGTAACTTTTCTAGGTGACGTCAGGTGCTCAATGTAGAAGCTCCCACTGTTAGGTCTGCCCCTAACCACTGCTTCCAGCAGATCTGACCTCATCCTTGCGCTCATCTCCCCTGCCTCGCTCTGAGGTCTGCTCTGTCCCCTGCTAGGCAGACATCAATGGACAGAGGTGGAATAAAGAGCCGGCCTTGGCATCCCACCAGCCTGGCATTAGCCTGGCATTAGGGCTGGGAAATAACTCCTGTGCCAAAGCCATATGGCTCCTGGAAGGGGAAGACTCTCCTCTGTGGGGGCCTTTTCAAACCACCTGTGAACCAAAGAGGGAAGGTGATGGGGACCCTTTGAAACAGGATGTAGGCACACAGATGTGACTGGACTCCAAGTTCTCCCTACTTTCACCTCCCCCGGTGCCTCACTGTAGCAACAGCTGGGCTCTGGGACATGGGATCTGTGAGGCTCCTGTCATTGCCTCTCAGAATAAAAAGGTGATCTCTTCCCAAACTCTTTGTTGAAAAGAGGTAATGATGGGAATAGAGTAGGGTTTCCAGAGACAGAAGGATTCCTAAGGACTAGGGAGGACTTCTAGTGTGTGTGTGGGGGGGGGGGGGGTCCCTTGTACGGAGCAGGTGCTGTGAATAAGAAGGTACGCGGACCCTCCATCTCTTCCCAGGAGCGAAAACCCCATATAAATCCCTATCATGTTTGTCATCCCTGCAGTGTGTCCCCTTGGAGAGTCAGGGCTTTGTCCTCGGCCACTACCTCTGCCGCTGTCGACCTGGCTTCTACAGGACAAGCCGCTCCGGGGGTATGTTAACCATGGTGAGGGTCAGGCTGGGCTGGGTGGAGGGGGCATATGGGGAGAAAAGGCTGGGGTGAGACACTGGCAGGAGTCTTGTGGGGCAAGGGCGGAAGGTGGAGAGAAGCAGGGGAGTCAGATAGGATCCACTGTGGGGTGTCCGCACCTTCTGAAAATGAGCCCTTAACATGCCAGTCTGATACAAGTTGAGCCTCGCAGTGAGCCCTAGCCTGGCATTGCCTCTTTCTGTTTCCCAGTCCTTCCCTGAGAATATCCACTTTCTCACTCACCCTGCTTCCCAGTCCGCCCCCGGTGGTGACCAACTGTAGGAGGGCAGGGAGAGGGCTATGGTGAGCTGTGGGAGAGAAGGCTGGCATGCCCCGGCCGGGCCCCTCTCCTTGCAGCCATCTTGTACTTTATAGGGTTGGGAGAGACTGCTGCCCAGCCTGCTGGGCAATTCGAGGCCCCACATGGTAGCTCCAGGAGGCTGCTACGGTGCCAGCCGTGTGCCGAGGGCTGCACCAGCTGCAGGGACGCTAGGCCGTGCCTGGTGGAGGAAGCCTCAGCACTGCGGGCGGCTGTGCTGGCCTGCCAGACCTGCTGCATGCTGGCCGTCTTCCTGAGCATGCTCCTCTCCTACAGATGCCGCCGGAGCAAGGCAAGGAAGGCCCCACCTCTCCTACTTGTGTCCTACCATCCCTTGGTTCCCCAGCATCACCTAGGGGCCAGAGGCTCCCTAAGACTAGAACTCAGAAGAAATGGGTACTGGTCTTCATGCTTAATCTAACATACCAGGTGACCTTGGGCAAGTGACCCCATTGCCTTAGATTTGTTGCCTCATCTGTTAAGTGTAGGCATTGGACTTGATTCAAAACACAGTGTAGGCACTAGGGAGACGTGGTCTAGACCCCCCTGGAGCTCCCAATTGAACGGAGGAAGCAGTCCTATAAAGAAAATGACAACGCAGCACAACAGAGGCGAGGATGAAAGTGTGTGTAGGTTGCCATGTGAGCTCAAAGAAAGGACCCAGTTGTCCTGCCTGAGACCGCCTGGGAAAGCCCATCTGGAGAACATGACATTTGAGCCAGGCTTGAAGGTCAGCTGACTGATTTCCAGGCAGAGAAGGGGTTACCTAGACAAAGAAGCAGTCTGACCCAAAGTCTGGGGAATACGTGGCATCCTTCTGGCTCCGGCAGCTTGTGACTGGAGCCCAGGTCTGCAATCAGGCCCCTTCTAGGATTGGGGAGGCAGGGGGCGGGGCCTGGGGGACAGACGCTATGTGCAACCTTGGTCTTAGCCTCTGGTGGGGCTGGGGGGGTGCATGGCTGTGGACCGAGAGGGCAGAGCTGATGTTACAGGGTGAGATCTTAGCCCAGGGCCATCAAGTGACCCCTAAAACAGGCCTGAGATTCTCCCCCACAATCATCCAGGCTCTGCTTTCCCACTGCCCTGCTCACACGCCTCTCTCTTTCCTGGGTTCACAGAGGATCCGAACCTCTGGAGTTGTCCTGCTGGAAGCCATCCTTTTTGGATCCCTGCTGCTCTACTTCCCTGTGAGTCTGCGGCCAGAGTCTGACCCCACATGATCCCTGCCTGGTGCCCTCCAAACCCCAGAATCCTTCCTCCTTTCTGCTCCCTTGGAGACCTCAAAATCCCCATACTCATAGCTACAAATGGCAGGCTGGCCTGGTGAACTCTGAAGCCAAAGAGACCAGGCTAAAAAGAGCTCTATGGCCTACTCTGTGACTTAGGACAAATGACCTAACCTCTCTGATACTTCAGCTGCTCCTCTGAGGGATGGAGGTGATGATGCCTCTGTGGCAAGGCTATTAGAAAGGGCAGCAGATCAGAAAGAGGAAGTACATGGGAGAGCCCCAACTTCTGTCCTCCTCCCACACCCCCAGGTCTTCATTCTGTACTTCAAGCCCAGTGTATTCCGCTGTATCGCTCTCCGCTGGGTCCGGTTGCTGGGTTTTGCCACTGTCTACGGCACCATTATACTCAAGCTTTATAGGTAGGGTCTGGGGCAGACCTTGCTCTGGGGCTGCTCACTCCAGGCAGCCCCAGCTTGTTTGGAAAGGGGTGGAGTTCTTCCCAGCCAGACCCTTACCAGCTCTACTCCCCGGTGCACCCCCCACCCCACCCCCACCCTAGGCCCACCCCTATCACCATGGCCCTCCCCAGATGCAGCATTTTGGGGGGGCAGGGGGGCAGCCAACCATGGGAAGGACAGGAGGACAGGCACGTGTGGAGGGGAAGGAAGCCATGGACAGAGGCCTGAAACCTGGCCCCTCTCCTTGGCCCTTCACCTATGCCCTTCCCCACCACCCGCACCCATGTAGAGTTCTCCAGCTGTTTCTGTCTCGCTCGGCCCAGCGGGGCCCCCACCTCAGCAATGGTCGGCTGCTGCAGCGGCTGGGGCTGCTCCTGCTGCTCGTGCTGGCCTTCCTGGTGGTGTGGACGGCGGGGGCCCTGGAAAGAGGCAGCCATGCACCCCTGGTGGCCCGCGGCCACACTCCTGCGGGCCGCCACTTCTACCTCTGCCATCACGACCGCTGGGACTACATCATGGTTGTGGGTGAGCTGCTTCCGCTGAGCCCGCCTCACTGGGGACCTCCATGCTGCACCTGCAGGGGTCCTCCGGCCTTGGCCTTGCCCCCAGTCCCCCCCTTCCCCGGCACAGCCGGCACAGAGAGGGGCCACCGCCCAGCTGCTGAGCTGGTGCCCGCATCTCTGCCCCCCACTCCCCCACAGCTGAGGTGCTGCTCCTGTGCTGGGGCAGCTTCCTGTGCTACGCCACCCGAGCCGTTCCCTCCGCCTTCCATGAGCCGCGCTACATGAGCATCGCCCTGCACAACGAGCTGCTTCTCTCCTCTGCCTTCCACGTGGCCAGGTGAGACCAACACCCCCCCACACACACCGACCCACCACACCTCCCCATCACCCACCACTCTCGCCTCTCCCAGGCTCAAGGAACCCCATCCCACAGCCATCCTCACTGCGCAGCCAGGCCTCGGCCAGGGAGAAAGGCCCCTCCGCTATCTGTGGCCAGCAGAAACCTGTGTGGCAAAAGCAGAATCAACCCACAGGGCGTCCATAACAGAGCTGGGAAGTAGAACAGAGAAGAGTAGTCTGGGAGGGCTTCTCAGAGGTGGGGGTTAATGTGAGCCTTGAGGTAGGACCTACATCCTTGGGAGGGCAAGAAGAAGGAGAAGTGCCCTTTTCAACCCACCCAGAAGCTCCACAGAGATCAGGACTGGAGCTGGGAGGTGAGCCAGTGAGAAAGGTGAGGGAGAAGAGGCCCCTGCCACCCAGAGCTGATGTTCCCCTCCCTCACACCCTCAGGTTTCTACTGGTTCCCTCCCTGCACCCAGACTGGACCCTGCTCCTCTTCTTCTTCCACACCCACAGCACCGTCACCACCACACTGGCTCTGATCTTCATTCCTAAGGTGAGGTCGCCCCCATCCTGGTTGTGAGCCTACCCCAGCCCCTTGGTAAGGGCACCGTGGATCTGCCGCCGCTGCAGCGCCCTCTCCAGGTCAGAGTGAGGATGACACCCTGGGGGAGAGTGGGCGGAGCCGCAGGGGCCTGTGGGAGGAGCCCGCTTGGGTGCCGGGTGGGGAGGAAGCGACTGTCTCTCTGCCTCCCATCTGAGGGCAAAGGAAATCAGAGCTAGGGCAGGAGGGGTCTTTGTAGCACACCTAGCAGTTTAGTGTAGTGGACTCTGAAAAATCAACTTGGAAGCAGTTACAGAGAGATAGGTCAGGGAGCTGAAGGCCATGGCTAGGAATTGTGGGGGCAGCTGCGTAGGACCCCACTCTCCCCAGTCTCTGAGCTAAAGAAAATCAGGGAGGATGACAGGGAGCAAAACTCTTCGTGCCCTCAGAATTACGAATTAGAGAGGGGGTGAAGATGCCCCAAGTAAAGATGGATTCCCCGGAGCAGGTGGGAATACGAGTAAACAGGGAGCCCAGCTAACCCTTTTTCTCCCGCCGTCACACCCACCCTGGCCAGTTCCAGAAGCCGGGGGCTCCTCCCCGAGAGGAGATGGTGGATGAGGTGTACGAGGACGAGCTGGACCTGCAGCGCTCAGGCTCCTACCTGGACAGCAGCGTCGCCTCAGCCTGGAGCGAGCGCAGCCTGGACACCGGAGACATCCGGGTACGTGCCGGCCTCCTCGCCTCCTTTGGATGCTTGCTTTTAGAGACTGGACCAGGATCACTGCTGCCCTGCCGCCTGGGCAGTGTATCCTGCAGGCCCCTCCCCTGGCCCTCACTTTCCCTCTCTCGAAGACCTGCCTCCTTTCCTCCTTCCCTTCTCCTGCCACCTTCCCTGTTCAGATGCCTTCACACACCACCTAAGTGAAGAGACCACCAGAGGCTCAGAACATGCATCCCTGAAACCCAGGCCACTTGGCAAGTGAGAGGCAGGGCAGTGGGTGGCGCTCCACTCCCACCCAGCAGGAGCAGTCGTGAGGGACAGGACACCTGGGTACTTGGTGACCCTAAGGCCAACCACGGGGCTGCTGCGCTAACTGCATAAGCGGTTAGCGACCGTCAGAGATTTCCACATCAGGACACCCATTCCCTGGACCTGGCATTCTTAGAGAAGGGAAGTTTTTCCTGAGTCTTACATCAAAAGAGCATCTTTGCCCTTCTTTTTCAGTGTAGGGGCATCATAGTCACGGAACCCAGATCAGAAGCTCAGTGGGTAGGAAATAAGGAAACCTGGCAGTCTCAGCCTATTGTTTGATGAAACCCAAGGTGTGGGAACAACCTCAGGAAGCCATTTTGTCCCTTGCCTCCATCTCCCCTGGGGCCTCCCTGGACCCCTGACTTGTTTACGTCTCCCAACTCCCTCCTTGTCCTAGCTGCCTCTGCCTGTCTTTCCCCCGTGTCCTCCTCCCCTTCTGGGCTCTGCCTTCCTGGGAAGAGGATGAACCAAGGCCCCAGTCGAGCTGGGAGGCCAGAGAGTGTGGAGGTGCTCCGCCACAGGAATGCCAGCCCGCACCCCTATTTCGCGGAGCAGCATGCAGTCTCCGTCCCTATGCTGATACCGGCTCTGGGGAGGAATCCAAAGTAGAAGGTTTTCAAATTCCCATTCCCCGACTTGAACCCGAATAGAGCACTTCTCACACCATCAATCTCACGTGACCCTCCTGAGGACGCTCACAGAGGGCAGCCAGCTTTTGTTACCTCGTAGAAGCAGAGGCTCTAGGGGCTCTAAAGAGAGCCTTTAGGGGGCGCCTGGGTGGCTCAGTCCATTGAGGGGCTGACTTCAGCTTTGGTCGAGATCCTGGAGTCCTAGGATCGAGCCCCATGTCCTGGGATCAAGCTCTGTGCTCAGCGAGGAGTCTGCTTCTTCCTCTGCCCCTCACCCCACTCATGCGCTCTCTCAAATAAATAAAATCTGAAAAAAGAGAAAACAGCCTTCACGCACATCCTGGGTCAGCAGCCTCGAACCCAGGCAGGTGGCTTCCATCAGATCACAGAGAAAGGAGTGCCCCCCGCATCCTCAGAACCAAGCAGATGTGACTCAGAGAGAACAGGTGGATTCTGAGGGTTGTCTAAGCAGGGAAGGGACACAGCTTGGTGGGAAGAGATGCTCCAGAGAAAATGGTCCAAATAATGGCTGGGAGAGCGGGAGGCAGGGCAGTCAGGCCCTGGAGAAAGCTCCGTGCTCCATCTGCTCTCCTCATGCCTCCCTCCCCGCAGGACGAACTGAAGAAACTCTACGCCCAGCTCGAGGTCCACAAGACCAAGGAAATGGCTGCAAACAACCCGCACCTGCCCAAGAAGCGGGGCAGCTCACGCCAGGGCCTGGGCCGCTCCTTCATGAGGTACCTGGCGGAGTTCCCGGAGGCCCTGGCCCGCCAGCACTCCCGGGACTCGGGCTCCCCTGGTCTGGGCAGCCTGCCTGGCTCCTCACGCCGCCGGCTCCTCAGCTCCAGCCTCCAGAACCCCGAGGGGACCCCGGCCCTGCGCAAGTCCCGCAGCACCTATGACCATGAGCGCCAGAGTCACTGCGGGGAGCAGGACCCACCGCTCCTTGACTCGCTGCTGCGCAGGAAGCTGGCCAAGAAGGCCTCAAGGGAAAGCAGGGAGAGCCGGGAGTTGGTGGAGGGGCCCCCTGCCCTCGGCTTCAGGTCCGCCAGCGCCCACAACCTGACGGTATGCGAGAGGCTCCCCAGGGCCCGGCCGATGTCCCTGCAGAAGTCGCTCAGCGTCGTGGCAGGCTCCAGGGAAAAGGCCCTGCTCGTGGCCAGCCAGGCCTACCTGGAGGAGACCTATCGGCAGGCCAAGGAGAGGGAGGAGAGGAAGAAGGCTGAGGCAGCCTTGGCGAGCCCAGTGAGGAGGCCGTCGGCCAGGAGGCTGGAGCGAGCTCGAGGGGCCCCCCTGTCAGCCCCACCATCCCCGGCCAAGAGCCGCAGTATGGACGGCTCCCACACGGCCGCTGCTGCCACAGGGAGGCTTCAGGAGGAGGCTGCCAGGAGGCTGCTTCACCCGCCCGTCCGGCACCAGGTCTCTACACCCATCATGGCCCTGTCTGGAGCGGCTCTGGGAGAGCCAAGGATGCTGTCTCCCACCTCCACCCTGGCTCCAGCTCTGATGCCAGCTCCGGCCCCGGCCCCGGCCCCGGTCCCAGCCCCCGTCCCAGCCCCAGCCCCGACACCAGTCCCTGTCCTGGCACCAATCCCCGTGCCCCCTCAAAGCCCCAACTTACTCCCTTTCATCTGCCCTTGGGAGAATGCAGAACTGCCAGTCAAGGAAGGAAATGTGGCGCAAGAAAGCCCCTCAGGGCCAGAACGGATCAGCCTCTCCCCTTCTCCAGCTCGGGCCAAGCTCTGGAGAGCCCTCTCTGTTGCAGTTGAGAAAAGGAGCACAGGGGAGAATGCGGGGAACACAGAGGATGGACGCCTCCAAGGGGGAGCTGATGAGGGCGATGAGGACAAGTCTAAGGTCTTCTCTAAATCCCACAGCCTCAAGACCCCCGTTCAGCAGGTTTCTGTGCACAGTCTAGGCCTGGCTATCAAAGCTTTGACTCGTTCCCGGAGCACTCACAAAGAGAAGGAGAGCGGGGAAGGGAGTCCTGAGACAGAGGAGAAAGGCAGAGCTGCAGCGGAGGGCGAGGGTGTGGGGCCATGCCCCAGGTCCCCCAGGCTAAGCCGGCCCAAGGCTGTGAGTAAGCAGGCCGCCCTTGTACCCTGTGATGACGAGGAGTCCCTCCAGAACCAACAGAACACTCACACCAGCAGAATGCTTCAAGTCTGTCGCCGGGAGGGCAGCAGGGAACAAGAAGACAGAGGCAGGAGGACATCCCACTGTCTAGGGGAGGGGAAAGGAGAGAGAGCAGGTAAAGCAGGGTCTGCTACACTGAGGCAAGCCAGCCAAGGCACAGTTGGGGACAAAAGTGCTGAGGGAGCAAAAGAAGCCCCTTTTGGGTGGCGGGAACTGCCCAAAGCTGGCCTCCAGTCCCTGGGCAGAGCTGACTGCAGGATAGCAGAGATGTGCCCCAGGGAAGTCACCCAGTTGGAAGTGTGTCAGCCTGACCGTGGCTACAAGGCCCAGATCTGCCCCTGGGAGGCGAGCGAAGGAGCCCCTGAGAAGGGGGCATTACGACAAGATCTCAATGACTCCCAAGACAGAGGGAGAGCCTCAGAAAAGTCAGAGCCCCAAAGTGTGGTGGTTGTTGCTCGGAAAAAGCCAGAGAGGCTGGTCAGGGGGCAGGAGGCCGTGTGTCCCTGCGAGGGCGCCGATCCTGGGAGTCCGTTCTGCTGGTCAGTCTCTCAGGACTCTGACAGAACCAAGGGCAGGTCTGAGGCAGTGGGCCGGAGAGAGGCTGGAGAGGTGAAGAAGCATCAGCAGGAGGGCACAGGCCCAGAAGGTTGTGCAGCCGACAGTGCCAAGGCAGAGCTCTGTCCCTGGGAGGCATGCGAGGGAGGGAATGGGAAACCATTCCAGGAGGGCATGAAGAAGCTTCCCCAGGAAAAGCAGGAAGCCTCCAAGAAAGCAACCTTCTGGAAAGAACAGAAACTGAGTGGAAACTTGGAGTCTTTTTGTCCGTGGGAGAGGACAGATTTCCGGGGCCCCTCAGCCGTCTCCACTCCGGTCCCAGGAGCCCCTGGATGCTCCGGGAGTGTGGGCAGTAGCATCTCAGAAGTGTGTCCGTGGGAGGCAGGAGATGCTCCTACCAGGAAAGCAGAGATCTGTCCCTGGGACCTAGGTGATGAGGTAGTGGGGAAGGAAATGCTGAGTCAGGGGACAGGGGGAGAATTTCTCCAGGAAGAGGGGATAGCCTCCAGACAGGCTTTCCCTAGAAAGCCTGGAGAGATGGGAGAGATAGGAGAACGGGCTGGGAAGGCGGTGCAGAAAACGGATCAACGGCAGGAGTCAGTGTGTCCCCAGGAGACCTCAAACCCCGGGCCCTCCTCAACCAAAGCTGGTGGCCAATTCCTTAGCAATGGAGGAAGCAGAGCAACACAAGTGGGTCCCCGGGAAGATCCCAGGCCACAGCTGAAGGAAGTAACACCTGCCAGGGCAGAACTCTGTCCCTGGGAGGTAGATAAAAGAATAAGGGACGACTGGACATTGGACCAGACAGCAAAAGAAGCTCAAAAGACACGAGAAGCTCAAAAGGACAAGGAGAAAGTGCCTGGGATGTCAGGGATCAAAGACGGCACAGCTGGGGAAGAGCCTGAGGGACAGATCCAAAAGCAGGAAGCCGTCTGTCCTTGGGAGAATGTGGACCCTGGCAGCTTCTCCCCACAACCAGGCCCTCAAGAAGCAGATGGACCCAGAGCCAGTTTCCACATGTCAGGCAGTGTGGGAAGCAAAGCTGCGGAGATCTGTCCCTGGGATATGGAGGACACTGTGTCTACTGTGAAGGCTGAGGTCTGTCCCTGGGAGGTGGGTGCTGGAGCAGGGCAGGAAAGGGCTTTGGGAGTTGAGGCCGTTAGGAAATTTCCAAACGACACAGGAAAGGTTTCTGCACGTCCTGGACCCAGCAAGACAGCTGTTACTGCTCCAGAGAAGCCAGAGAGGCCAGCCGGGGAGCGGGAGGTAGTCTGTCCCTGGGAAAGCTTGGATCCAGGAGGCTCCTCTTGGCATTCAGACTCTCTGGGCACAGAGAGACCAAAAGCTAGATTCCAGGAACTGGAACATGTGGGCTTCCGGGCAGCTGAGGTGTGTCCCTGGGAAGTGGAGGAAGCCCCTACCAGTGAGAAAGCCAAGATCTGTCCCTGGGAGGCGAATGAAGGAGCTACTGGGACGGGACTGGACCTAGAGAAGAGGAGTGACTTAGCAGGGTGGGGGAAGAAAACTCTAGAAAAGAAGAGACTCACCTCCCTGGGAGAAGACATACCAAAATGGGAGACAAAACACAGTCAAGAGCAGGAAGCTGTTTGTCCTTGGGAGAAGGGCTTGAGGGAACCCTTGGCGGAGGGCCCTGAGGTCTCAGACTCATCCGTCAGCTTGAGTCGTGAAGTGACTGAGGGACGTTCCTTGGAAGTGAGGGATGAGGCAGCAGAGAAAGGGCGCCTGACACACGACCCAAAGACGGGCTCCCTCCCAGGACACAAAACCCTAGAAAGAGCTCTGCCTTCAAAAGTAGGAGAATTCACTACTGACGATGGGGGAAAAGCAAGCAATGAGTTACACTCTGTCTGTCCCTGGGAAAGCATGGCCCCGGCAGGCGCTGTCTCTCACTCTGACCATCAGGGCCATGACCAGCCTACAGCTGGCTCTCAGACACCGGCCAGCGTCGTGGGCAGGCTCACTGAGGTGTGCCCGTGGGATGCTCCTGCCTTAGATGCTCCTAAACCTGACAGCAGCGCCAAAGCTGCCATCTGCCCCTGGGAGGTGCCTGAAAGGGCCCCAGACGAAGGGACAGCAAGCCAGGATGGAAAAGGGCCACCTCAAGAGGAGAAGGGGAGAGCCCCGGGAAGACCGGAGCCCAAAGCTGTGGCGGTTCAGGAGAAGCCAGAGAGGGCAGATGGGAAACAGGAGGCGGTGTGTCCCTGGGAGAGTCAAGACTGTGGAGAGCTGTCTCCACAGCCAGCCCCGCAAGCTTCTGACAGGCGCAAAGGCAGTTCGGAGGCAGCAGGCAGCGTGGGGGCCAAGGTGGCAGCAGTGGGTCCGTGGGAAGCAGAAGCAGCTCCGTCTGCTAAAGAAGTGGAAATCTGCCCTTGGGAGGTGAATAAGGAAGCTGCAGAGAAAGGGGGACTGGGGCAAGAGGTGGACGGAAAGTCCCGAGGGCAGGGAGAAATGATCCTTCAAAAGGCAACATCTGGAGGGACGGAAGAGCACATTTCCAAAGAAGCAGCAAAAGTCAGCCAAGAGCAGGAGACCGTGTGCCCCCAGGAAGGCAGAGGTTCGGGGGCGCCCTGCCCCCAGCCAGACGCTCCCAGCACTGGCCATCCCACATGCAGTCCCCAGGGAGCCAGCAGTGCAAGGAGCAGGAGGGCGGAGGTGTGTCAGTGGGAAGTCACAGATCCAGAAGGGAATAAGATAAAGGGCACCACGGAAGACGTCTGTGACTGGGAGGGAACTGGAGGGCCATCTGAGGAATCCGGCCTTCTGGCTTCAACAGCAACTCAGAAGGAAATATTTTTCCCCACAGTCCCTGGGAACCCACCATGCCTTTTAGTCCACAGTCCTCCAGGTAGCTTCCTTCCAGAAAGCAAAAGCGCCCGCCCTGAGGTGAGTAAGGCAGGCAGTACTTTTACTCCGGAAGGTGTCAGAGAGCTCCAAGGAGCCTCAGGACATGGGCTGAGGACGAGCTCAGCCCCAGAGTCGAGTCTCCAAGAAGCTGAGGTTCAGGAATCCTCCTCCTTAACTGGAGACCAAGGAGAAGGGGCTTCTACAGCTCCACACGAAGAACTCTCCCTGCCAACGGTCTATCCTTGGGACTCTGAGTAACAACTCCATCACGTGAGGTCGAATGTCAGGTGGCTGGTTTTCAGAGGCCACGGTCCTTTCCAAGTCCTACGTGTTCCCAAAAAGCCGAGTCAGAGACACTGGGCCACTTCCCTTCTCCAACAAGGCCAGAAGTCAGCTCATTCTGAGACAAACTGTACAAGACCGGGAGGCTCAGACCCCAAGAGTCTCACCCCTTCTTCGCTTCCTACTCTTGTTCCTGCTCCAGAGAACAAAGGCCAGATCCTCTGCTTCAGGGTAACCCTCCCATCCAGCTAGAGGCACGAGCTGTGTCTGGACACCCGCTTCTGCAGCCAGTGTCAGGGGTGAAAGAAGTCAGCAGGCCCAGCGCACGTTTTCCCATGAGACCCCCTTTCTAGACCATTTTCTGAGAAGAAATAAAACCATGCAAGGCACTGGCAGTATTAGGGACTGAGGAAGGCTGTGAAGGTCACCGTAGGCAGCTTGAGAAGTCACTTAATTCAAGTTCAAGGATAAGTCTGGGGAAAACTTAAATGGCTCAAGAGGGGTCTGAAATGCCTTAAGGACCTTGCCATCTTGACTTTGGCTCTCCCCTTCTGCTGCATTGATCCTCATGCCCACCCTGCTTCACTGCTGATGGCGAGCCAAACAAGCACTCTTACTTCCTTACCAACATCTGGCATCCGAAGCAACACCAGAGAGGGAGAGCACAGGAGCTAAGGCAGTGGCTCCAAGTCCTCCCCGGGAGAGCCCTCCCTTCCAGACACCCTCTCCATCTGCGTGTGCCCCTTACTAGCTTTTTCAGATGGTTTCTCCCCACTTCTGCCCCATGCTTTGCATCTCAAGTTCACCTTTCTGGCTCGTTCTCCTCCCAGCCTTCCAGGGCTGTCATCAAAGGGACCCCGCTCAGCTGTTGGTATAACGAGAGCCAGGGGTTTCTGGTTCTGATGTGAGTACCGCTCCAAATCACTTGTTCAGTAATAAGAGGCCCACATCAGTTGCCTTTCCAAGAAGCAAGAAAGCAAGCAGGCCCTGCTTACGGCCAGTGCAAGAACTGTCCTCAGAAAGAGTAACCCTACCAGGCAGGTTCAAGGCCTGAGGGTGGGGGAAATTGCATCATAGAAACACAAAGCCTTCTTCTTAGTGAGCTCGGCTCTATCCTCTCAAGTGAGTTCAGTTCAGGCTACCCTTGCTTAAGTGGTCCTAGAGAAGAGTGCTGGAATGAGAGGAAACTATCAGAGGGAAGTGAGGAAGGAGAAAAGTGCTGGTCAAAGCCCTGGCATTGGCAGGGGTTAGGTGGGGGTAGGAAACAGGCAGACTAGACATGGCAGAGCTTGGCAGGGACCCTGAAGATGACAGTAAAGCCTGCCCTCTAACTTCGTGGACCCTGATGCCACTCACAGGGAAGAAAAAGACCAAACAAGGAGACCATACCCAATGGGGGGAAAAATGAGTCTGCATATACATACTCTGGGCAGCTTCAAGACTTTGCCAGAAAAAGTAACAAAATCCTCCATTTCCAAAAACAAAGAATGGAAAAACCCAGTCTTTCAGGGACCAGATGCCCTTGTTCTCCTATCTAGCCCCTCCCACTTACCTGGTCCCTTGCCCTGGGATTTCAGAGCAGTAATTAAAGCGTACTGCTGCTCTGGGCTCTGGCTAGTTAACCTCACCGCTTCTAAGCTGATGAGAAGTTTGCTAACCACGTATCAGAACAAGTCCATTGGGTCGGATCTTGCTGGGAACAGAAAAGTTGTTCCTATAACCCCTACTGAGAAATAAACCATGGGAAAAAAATAAAGAATGTTTTTTCTTGACCACTCACGTTAGCTCCAGCTTATTCATTATGGTGACTTTCTTTTTCCAACGTTTTTAAACAGGCACGGTAGACAGGGAAACAAGAGTTAGCCCGAGGTAACTACACTGCAGCCTTCAGGGCTTTGGGGTGGTCTGGCTAATTGTCAGCCAGTCCCCAGCTCTGTGGCTGGCACCGCAGACGGACTCTGCCCGGGCCTTCCAGCCAATCCTTTATATCTGGGCCATTCGCTCCGCTGGATCTGATCCCAAGGGAAAATGGAAAAGGCACTTACCCTCTGGCTGCCCGTGGCAGCTAGTGCTCAGCAGCTATTCCGGATTATCTGGAGACCCCTGAGACCCATCTAGGGAAGTGGGAGGAAACAGCTCATTTGAAGCAGTGTTTTTACATAGTCAGAGAAATCAGTCAGTCACGTGCCCAGTAAGTGCGCTTCTCTTCCTTTCTCTGCTCTCTTCCCCTCCCTGGATTACTTCCCCTCACTCCACAGTGCCCAGCTGTGGATCCTGCTGATAGCACTTGCCTTCTCATTTTGCCTTAATCCAGGGCTCAGGCAAATAGGATGTGGCCAAACCTCACTTCAGCGGAAATGCTGCAAACCGATGTACATTTTTAAGCCAAAAGGATTGAGACTTAAGTAGTATGATCAAGACTGGCTGCTTTGGATTAACCCACCAGCGCTGCCTCCCCCCTAGGCATACACATCTCATTCCCAGCATCTGCATTCAGCAGCTGTTGTAAAAACATCAGTTTTCCCCAGTGAGGACTGGTCTATTGGCTGCCTTGCTGACGTGGTAGTTTCAGAGAGACTGAAGAGTTAGGTTTTTGTTTTTTTTTTTAATGAACTTATTTGAGAGAGAGAGAGAGTGTGTGTGAGTGAGGGGAGAAGCAGAAGGGAAGGGAGAGATAGAATCCCAAGCAGACTCCCCACTGAGTGTGGACCCCAACTTGGGGCTCGATGCCAGGACCCCAAGATAATGACCTAAGCTGAAATCAAGAGTTGGATGCTCGGGGCGCCTGGGTGGCTCAGTGGGTTAAGCCGCTGCCTTCGGCTCAGGTCATGATCTGAGTCCTGGGATCGAGTCCCGCATGGGGCTCTCTGGTCAGCACGGAGCCTGCTTCCCTCTCTCTCTCTCTGCCTGCCTCTCTATCTACTTGTGATCTCTCTCTGTCAAATAAATAAATAAATAAATCTTTAAAAAAAAAAAAAAAAAAAAAGAGGTGGATGCTCAACTGACCAAGCTGCCCAGGCAGCCCGAATTAGGTTATTCTTTTTTTTTTTTTAAGAATTTATTTATTTGACAGAGAGAGTGAGAGAGCTCAAGCAGGAGGAGCATGACAGGAAGAGGGAGAAGCAGACTCCCTACTGAGCAGGGAGCCCGCTGTGGGACTCAATCCCAGGGCTCAAGGATCAGGACCTGAGCCAAAGGCAGACACTTAACTATCTGAGCCACCCAGGCACCTGGAGTTAGGTTATTCTTGACCTGATTCTAGTTTCTTTGGACTCTGCACTCAGGATAAAGTCAGAACAGATTAATTCTGACCCTAAGTGACAGACTCATTAAAAGAAAATTCTAGGCCGGGAAAATAGGAAGTATGATAATTAAGGTCCTGGTTTTTAAGGGGAGCCCACACTGGATTGATGAAAGTAATAGTACCAGCCAAGCTTGCTGCTGGTACAAAGTGATCTCCCTTGTCATACCTCGGACCACCCAGGATACGCAAGCAGGGGAAGTCACACACCCTCCTCCTGACAGCCCAGCTAGAACTCAGGAACAAGATGGGGCCAGGCTGCTTCGCTCAAAACAGGCTCGTATTCTAGTACATTTGCCTTACCAGCGGGGGCTGGAAAAACAGTCACCATCTCTAAAAGGTTCTAGAAATCAGGGAACAAAGTCTTAGAGATGGATTTCCCAGATGTATCACCTCCTCCGTGGCCCCTGCCTCGTCCCACGCTTCCTGCGACCACACCAGGATGCAGCTGATAATTAGGAACACAGTTCAAAGGCTGAAGGATAAATGATTTCTCCGGATTTACAATCTTCTCTGAAATACAAACGCTGATTAGATGTATATCTAGTCAGTATGTGAGAAAAGACCTTGCACCTTCAATGAACACTAATTATTTTTCCCACGTCTGGATTTCTTAGAAGCCACATCACTCACAGTTCAGTCCATCTTCCATTTCTGCCCTCTGGTGTACTTCTAGTCTAAGCCCACGGACAAGTACACAACTCACCACAGTTTGTCCAACACCCCGACAGTGTTTTATTTCAAACTCTAATCTCTGCATTGTAATTAAAAAGGAAATTCTGCCAGTTTGCTTCCTGATGGTCTCTGCTGCTGAAAAAAACAGGTATCCAAAACATACTTTCCACTGAGACTCAGAAGCTAGATATACAATTTAAAAAGGAATAAGTGGGCTCATGGCTGTGTATGTATCAGCCAGCCACCAACCTGGGCCCAGCCATCAGCCATGGCTGCCGAGATGGCTGGAAACACCCAAGCAGGACAGGAAAGGACAAGGTAGATCTTTCTACAGCATGGAGAGATGATGGACTTCACAGCTCCCAGACTCCACAGCGTCCAGCCAACTCATCACCCATATTTCAACCCAGAGTCATTTTTCCAATCAGGACAGCTGAAGCTGAGGGGCCTCTCCCTGTGGCTCTTCATAGTCTTCCCAGGGTTTCAGCTGGGGCCCAGGGATCATCACCGTCTGAAAGAGCAGGAAGCTGAGTTACCTACCATCCAAGCCCATGACTTACCCAGAAGAGATTCACCCTCACCTCCTCCATGGAGGACTCCCCTTCCTGGTGCTGCATCACCCCTTCTCTCCACTAGGTGGAGCCCAACAGGGGTGGCTTAAGATGGCATAAGCACCACCCCAGCTCCCTGAAATCACCCTTACCTTAAGGATGGGCTGCTTAGGGGGTGCCCACGGGGGAACGATCTTGCCGTGCATTCTCCAGCTTCCATAGGGATTTACCAGGTGCTTTTCAAACACAACATACTCCAGGACATCCCTGGGCACATCTTCCTGTCCGTACATCAGGCGGCCAAACCGGTCATAGATGGCCAGAGTCTGCAAGGATGAAAGCAAATCTGGCCTGTGAGTATTCAGAGTTGGTTTTCTTGTTTTGTTTTTATTTTTATTTTTTTAATGCCACACAACCATTTGAAAACAACCATAACAACCATAACTTCTAGTTATGGGTAGGAGAAAATATTTCAGAATTCTAAATCTAGAATAATTAAGTGATCAACTACAGACACTTTATTCTTGGAGGGTTTTTGACTAGGGCTGGGGAGGTGGGGGAAGGAGGATCAGGGAGGGTGGGAGATAGTATTTTCACACCTGTCTTAGCAGAGCTAACATCTAGCAGTGGGCTGGGCACACTGACCGAGCAAGGAGGACCACAGTGAACCATTCCTTAGAGCCCAGTCTTGGGAAGCTGTCCCCAAGACTCTAGAGGCAGGCACCCAACCTGAGAGTGAAGAAAAACTAGGAGGAAAGCAGATTGGTGCCTCTACCTGCCGGGTGTGCAGGCGGACAGTGATCTGGCCGTATATGTTGCCTTGGTTCAGCAGATTTGAACAGCGGACCTGAACCACCTGCGGTGGCTCTAAGGATTCTACGAAGCTCCAGCGGACGGTCTTGTATGTGATGTCCCAGACCATGTCCTGAGGGCAGAAGAGAACAGGTCAGCTGGGGTTTTCCTTTCCTTTAGGGAAGGTGGTGCGTCCTTCCTTAAGCCCACCTCAAAATGATCCTATTCACCCAGATCAACAACTCAAGACCCACCTACCTTTTTTTTTTTTTTAAAGATTTTATTTATTTATTTGACAGACAGAGACCACAAGTAGGCAGAGAGGCAGGCAGAGAGAGAGAGAGAGAGGAGGAAGCAGGCTGTCCGCAGAGCAGAGAGCCTGATGCAGGGCTCGATCCCAGAACCCTGGGATCATGACCTGAGCCGAAGGCAGAGGCTTTAACCCACTGAGCCACCCAGGCGCCCCCCCACCTACCTTCTTAAGCAACCTTCTTTAAATCAGTGAAAACCACACTCCAAAATGCCAGCTTATCTAATATGCCATTACCCTCTCCTCCTTACACTCTGTTCTTTTTTAAAGATTTTAAGTAATCTCTACAGCCAACACGGGGCTTGAATTTACAACCCCGAGATCAAGAGTAGCACGCTCTACCCACAGAGCCGGCCGGATGCCCCTCCCTTACGCTTTCATAACCTGCTAGTTATTGCATGTGTATCCGTTGACTGCATATATGTTGTCTTATCTCTCACCTGCTGGCACTGAAGAATGGGATTTTACAGAGACATAAAGGCTAGCTGGCGAGAACCAGATTAGTATACGTGACCACAAGGAGATGAGGCTGAACGGATAGAAACTGAAGTTCTTATTCTTTTTTTTTATGCTGATTTTTTTTTTAAATTTATTTACTTGTCAGAGAGAGAGAACATGCGCACACACAACCAGGGAAAGTGGCAGGCAGAGAGAGAGGGAGAAGCAAGCTCCCTGCTCAGGAGCCCAATGCAAGACTCGATCCCACAACCCTGGGATCATGATCTGAGCCAAAGGCAGACACTTAACTGACTGAGCCACCCAGGCATCCCTAAAATTCTTATTCTTGAACCACAAAGTACCTAGCACCCAGTTAACACACTATGTAAGCTTCGTGAATGCTCGCTAAATCCTTTATTATACTGCAAGCGCACAGAGGGCTGCCTAATACGGCCCACACCATGACCTCAGCCCCCACAGCCTGAGGTTTCAGTACTGCTTGTTGTGGGACTTCCTCCTTCCTTGTCTGCGGAGCCCTTACCAAAGTCCATGCCAAGTCAGTACCATTCACCCCAAAACAATGGAACTTTAGCTTTTGCCTTTAACTTCCTGTACTTGTGAAACTGATCCTTTTTAAACCAGCGGTGATGTCTAGAATCTGCCCACTCAGGAATCCCACAGTTCTAAGGAGGTTGAGGACCTACCGGAAAACAGTTTTCAGTTACCAAGGTATGAAGCCGGTCATGGTCTGAGCTAAAAAAGAAAAAGATATACATCACTGGCTCCTGCTTTATGACGCCCCTTCTGAAAGCTAAAAATGGCCCTCAATATGGACAACAAGTGTTTTTACAAACATTTTCTGCATGCCTACAATAAGCCAGGTAATACGCTAAGTCCCGAGCACACAATGATGAACATGGTTAAAAGATCCTGAAATCTAATTGCAGAGTGAAGTTATGTTTGAATCTCAAGAGCAGAAACAAATTTCTCAGAAATTACCATACATCCTTAGGAAGGGGAAGAGACCCTCACAAATCCATCACAAAAAACCAAAAAGCTCATCTCCTCTTACCTTAGACACATCACCAATACCAACTGGATTGGCCTTGCACCTTCGACTTTTTTTTTTTTTTTTTTAAATAATCTCTATCCCCAACATGGGGCTCAAACTCACAACCTGAGATTAAGAGTCACACGTTCCACTGACTGAGCCAGCTGGGCTCATCTTACACTATCTGTGAACCCAGCCAAAAGACAAGCAGCTGTCTTTTCTGGTCCTTTCCTTCCACCCCACCCGCACCTCCCCCAATCCTTGCTGCTACCAGAGTGACCTAGTCATGCTGATTCTATCCAGTAATAGCAAGAAAATAGACAGCAAACCCCAGCTCCTAGAACTATAGGATTTTAGAAGGTTCCTACCGGAGGGGTTTCAAATAAACCTGAGGTCAGGCATGAATTACTGTCTTTCAGATATACATTCATGACTCTTCCCCAGAGTTTAATACCTCCTGGGAAGTTTAAATCTTTGCTCCTTCAAACAATCTTGTCCCTAATCCCAGAGTGGGTAAGGGATTAGTTCTGTTCACGTGCTTCCCTTGCACCTCTACTCCTAACAGGAAAGGTAATTTCCTCCAAGTCATTTCCCCCACTGTAGCTCTAGACTAGACTAGACCAGACTAACCTGAGTGGTGATGATAGCTACAACCACCACCAGGCCTGGCACCCCTCAATGAACTCTTCCTCCTCACTATCCTGGCCTAGACATCTTAAGTAGAAATAAACTCCCTTGTCTAGGAGTTCACTTAGCATTTCTAATAGACTTACACTAAAAAATAAAAGGAAGATACCCATTTCTGGCAACATAATGGACTGAGCGCATGTGAAACTATTCCCACTATAAACATCTAGAAATGCTGGATGGAATGTAATATACACAGATACACACATTTTAAAATGCTCTAGTTCACATGAAAGGTAAATCTCCTAGGTGCTAAAAGGAAGGGGAGCTAAAACCAGAAGGGAAAGACCTCCACCTGACATCATGGAAGCATATGGGATGGTTAAAGGGATCTAGAAATCGGATCTGATGGCTGGGAACAGACTCTTCCTAAATCCTTGAACCCTCAAAGAGCAGGGAGTTGGAAATGAGAGTCCTGCACCTGCAACAAAGGAAGACTACAAAAATAGTCGAGAGATAAAGCTTTTCTCCGTCAAGGGCTGAGTTGGGGGTACTAAAAAAATTAAAGTCCTAAGCCCACGTTATACTCAGATTTGGACACAGAATTTATGACACCTGTATGATGAAAGAATTCCTAAGATATGAAATTAACATTAAAAACTACACCTAGGGCTGGCTCAAACACACACGGAGACTTATCTAGATCACTCTAGAACTCTTAACCAAAGGAAAAAAAATCTGTGCCGAGAATAACAGCTGCTGAAAACGTAACAGGTATAACATAGAATTCACTTACTTGTTCAGACAAAGGTGAGCTTCAATAAAAATATCCTTAGCTTTTTCAGGGAAGTCCTTTATTTTAAAATTTGGATCATATTGTCTTATCTTCCGGACTCTGTAAAATTAAGTATGAGAATCGTTACTTTCTTTTCTGCCTTTTAAGTAAGCTCCATGCCCAACGTGAGGCTTGAACTCACGACCCAAGATCAAGAGTTGCATGCTCTACCAACTAGGCCAGGCTGGCACCCCAAGAATCATTTCTAATGACTTTATACACTATCCATAACTCACAGCTTACATTAACTGTCATTAATGTCTGTCTACTTATTCAATAATTGTTTTCTGAATGTGCCAAGTCCTGTAAAAGTCAACCTTCTAATTCACACTTACATCAATCATTCTAAAGAAAGACCAAGGCTTCTCATAGTGAAATTTCATAATTCTGGCATTAAAGAAAACATCTTATAAGCACTAAGAAAGAAAACACGGGTTTTACGCAAAAGCTCAAGAATAAGAATGACGGCAGGCTTCTAACTAGAAACATTAGAAGTTAGAAAGACAATGGAGCAGGGCTGTTAACTGAGGAAACTCTTTTTACCTCAGAAATGTACACCTGGGCAAATTATAAATGAAGTGGGAGAGTAAAAGACTGTTTCTTAGATGTGAATGATCTCCTGTGTCTATAAGCTCCCTTTCTCAGGAAGATGCTGAGGAATGTGCTCCACCAGAATAAGAGAATAAACCGTGAAAGACAGATGTAAAATCCAGGAAACAGGGAAAACAACATCAGGGCGAGACAAAAGGACCTATCAGAAGGATGAGAGAAGTAGATCCCAAAATGTACAGTGGGCCTGAAGAGCAATCAGTCCAGATAGAAACAAGTAAGAAAGGTCCAGGAGGGATTACTTCTTGAAGATGAAATTAATAAAATACTGATGCTTTCAAAGCACTGAGAAGAAATTTATATGACCAGATATTCCATAAGCAAATGAGGGGGGAAAAAAAAAAGACCACACTTAATTCCCGGAACAGAAACATATTATGCAGGAAAAGTCATGCAATGTCCTGCACGACTCCACTGTCAACAGTATTTTCATAGTTATAATAACGTAAACAGAGAATTCTGATCTAATCACAGTGTTAGATATACTGGAGGATGAGAAATACCGTGACCAACTGAAATTTATCCCAGGAATGCAAGGTTGGCTTAACATTCCAAAAATCCATTAATGAAATACAATGTTTCAACAGACTAAAGGAAAAATATCACACGATCATCTCAGTAGACAAAGAAAAAGCATTTGACAAAATGTGACACCCCCTTCCCACTTTTTCCGCTTCTGAGCCTTGCCTGTGCTGTTGTCTTCCTAAAATGCTATTCCTCATCACACTTAGCTAACTGCAACAAATCCTTTAAGTCCTAGCTTTTTTTTTTTTTTTTTTTTTTGCTTTTAGGTGATTTTGCTTTTAATTTTTTTTTAATTTTTCATTTTTTATTAACATATAATGATATAATGTATTATAGGCCCCAGGGGTACAGGTAGATTGCAGCTTTAAATGTCATTTCCTCAGGGAAGCTTTCCCTGAACTCCCAGACCAAGTTATCTTTCCCTGTCATGTGATCCCATTGCACTCATACTTACTATACCTGTAATTATTTGTGTGCAATCAGTATTTAATGGCTATTTACCTCCCCTAAATGAAAACTCCATGATAAAACCACATGTGCTTTGTTCATCATCATCATGGACCCGACCAGCAAAGAGCTCACAGTCCTGTAGAGAAATACGTGAGAGGAAATCATCACAGTACAGTTATCAGAAATAGTAGGTGTAAGTGCACAGTTACAATTTCAGTAAAGGCAGCTCCAGAGTCAGGGAAGGCTTAAAAGCATACACGATGCTCAACTGGTTCTTGAGAAATGAGAGTTATCAAGTAAAGGAGGAGGAAGAAGACATTTTCAAGGCAAAGGAAGAATGTACAAAGACACAGAGTCATAGCACAATACCGTCAAGGAACTGGCAATTAGTGTGGAAATGCTGAAGTTTAGGATGAGAAAAGTGTAATAAGAAGATGACAGTGGAACGGAAGATAAGAGCCAGATTTACAAAAAGCTGTGAATACCACTGAAGTCTGGACTTATTCTCCAGGTAAGAGGGAGCCACAGAAGAGGTTTAATGGAAAGATGATATGATAAGATCTGTATTTAGAGAAATAAATTATCACTACATGAAGAATTAATAAAGTCTCAATATGCTTTTGCACAAAATCTATAAATGATCCCAAAGAACCTTTGAGTGACAAATACTAAATGTTTCCACCCTTGCAACTAAAAGAGAGACTAAGAAGGTTTTGGCTTCTGCTCCTTAGTTAAGACCTAGTTAGCTCCGTAAAACAGGTCTGTCTTTTTGACCCTTTTTAGCTTTTTACTCTCTGTAGTTCAAACTCTAAAGTACTCCCCATAAAAATATGCTTTTCTTATTATTTTAGATTTTAAAATATGTGATCAAAAAAGTGTTCTATGAACTTCTAAGTCACCCCTCTCAACTGATGTGACAAAAAGACCAATGAAGGCTGAGAGGCTAAGAATCAAAAAGCCCATATTCTTCAACATTAACTAAATTCTTTTTTTTTTTTTTTAAAGATTTTATTTATTTATTGGACAGAGAGAGATCACAAGTAGGCAGAGAGGCAGGCAGAGAGAGTGAGAGGGAAGCAGGCTCCCTGCTGAGCAGAGAGCCCGATGCGGGACTCGATCCCAGGACCCTGAGATCATGACCTGAGCTGAAGGCAGCGGCTTAAACCACTGAGCCACCCAGGTGCCCCATTAACTAAATTCTATTACACAGAAAAATATATAGTCAAGTTATCAAAGGAGTTATGTCTAACCCAATTCACCTAAGATGGCCTCGCTGGAATAAAGCAGCAACAAGAAATTTGTGTCCTAATACCGATTCCTAGTTGTTCCAGACACCTACGACAATTGTGATGCCACCTTCTTCTTCAATTGCTCACTTCTCTGTGCCAGTCCTTCCTTTGCAAGAGATGACAAGCGAGCATCACCTTCTGGAGGAACATAGGTGTCAAAGATACCAGCTGTAATGAAAGAACAAAATAAGAAGGCATTGATAGATTGAGAAAAAAGTCATTTTGAGGTCATATAAAATTTAGAGGTACCATGGCTATAAATTAGACTAATAAAGTAACATTCTACGCAAAGGGAGCTCTGTTACATTACAGAAAGCAGAATAAGGTAATTTAAGTCTTCTCTCAGAGCCTCAAATTCTTCTTGTACAAAATGGAGAAATTTTACTCTTGCCTTCTAAGAACAGGTGTGTAAACAAGATCAAAGATGACCTCATAAGGGGTGCCTGGGTGGCTCAGTCGGTTAAGCATCTGAGTTTTAAATCTGGCTCACGTCATGATCTCAGGGTTGTAGGATCCAGCCACAAGTAGGGCTCCAAGCTCAGTGGGGAGTCTGCTTGAGATTCTTTCCTTAAGCCCCTCCTCCCACTCATGCATGTGCATGCTCTTTCTCTCTAAGATAAATAAATATATTTAAAATATGGAATACAGGGGTGCCTGGGTGGCTCAGTGGGTTAAGGCCTCTGCCTTCGGCTCAGGTCATGATCCCAGGGTCCTGGGATTGAGCCCTGCATCGGGCCCTCTGCTCAGCAAGGAGCCTGCTTCCTCCACTCTCTCTACCTACTTGTGATCTCTGTCTGTCAAATAAATAAATAAAACCTTAAAAAAAAAAAGAAAGAAAGAAATACCATGCCTCACCTGTACAGGCCAGATGTAGTGGACGCTCCAAACGTTCTGGAGGAATGACCAGACCTGCTTTCCGGGCAAATTCCATAAACTCCTTTTCTGATTTGAATTTGGGTTTATAAGGAGGAGGTGTGAAACGTTTCTTAGTTCTCACTGGAACTACAACTGTGGACTGCGTCACCAGGACTGGCTGTAAGACAGGAAAAGGTTAGGATAAAGGTGACCTGAAAACAAATCTATCTTGAACAAACTCTAAGCAGATAGGAAGGGCACATCCAAAGAATGACTTAGGAACAATTATAAAGCCACATATGATGGGGGAAACACTTATGGGTGTCTTAACTAGAAGCCCGTAAGCAACCTTTACTAACACCACTCAACATCTACTAAAGGTTTTCCTCTGGTCCGTTCCATTCTACACAACTATGCAAAGTCCCAGGGATGCAGAGCTGATTAAAACAAGGCTTCTGCTTTCAAAGAACCTTCAGTCCCATGGGGAACTTAAACACAAATCCAACACTGAAAAGAGAGGAATGCTATTATTAAAGGGTAAGAAAAGTCCTCTTCTTGGCATCTCCGTTATATTTACTTGGACTACATCCTGCTCATTCTATTGGGAGCCCAACTGTAAACTTCATTCTACCATTCTAGCTCCCAAAAGATCAGTAATATCTTTAAAGCCCAGACCTCTCTTCTCTCTGACCCAGAGTTTTGCTCAGTCAGGTACAGCGACAATATGAGACTCCCTCCTTTCAACTGTTCAATTTGTGCATAAGAACCAAGGGAAAGCGAGCCCAGGTTCTAAACCATGACTCCTTTCCCCTTTAATACCTCCCCGCTAGACAGACCCAGAGCAAACTAAAGAAACTTCATCCCGAGAATATGCTCGTCCTCGGGGTCTTTACGGGGGGTCTCCCCACGCCGCCACTTAGCTTAGTAGCTGGGTCCCGTCTACTTCAAACTCTTCCGTAACTGCGTGTGATTTGTATCGCCCAAGCCCACCAAGGACAGCTGACGACAACTGCAAAACGAGTATTCCCCTCTACGCTCTGGTCCCAGCTGCTAGAATCCTACCACCCGGTCCCGACCCACCTGACGAGACCACCATCCTAAAGCTTTGGATAAACAAACCATCCCCCGCGGCATGGGGGCTGCCATTTTGTTCCCGCAAAGACCGCTGGGATGGGGACTAAGCATTAAGAGCCGAGGGCACAGGAGAGGGCGCATAGGGGTGGAGCTTCTCCGGGTGTGGAATTTTCCAGGGCGCGCGCTCTCCGCTGAAGTATGAGTGGCGCGAACGCGCACGTGCGCGTCGGGGGGAGAGGGGAGCGCATGTGACCAGAGAACGGACTGTGCGCGTGCGCACTTAGAGGCGTTGTGGGTGGGGCGGAGCGCACGGCTGTCACGCGCCAGAGAGCGCTGGAGCGCGAGCTGCGCCTGCGCTCCGAGGCCTTATGGCCGCAAGGGGTTGCCGCATTCTTGTTAAGATAAGGATGTTGCCGCACCTTCCTTGTATTCCCCAAAGAATGAAGAGGTATTGCCCTTTGGAGACAAGTGTTTTTCTTCAGTGCCTACTTTGATCACAGGACGAAAATGACTAATTTCTGGATCTGGATCTGACTTCAATATGCTATGTAACCTTAAACAGCGCTCCTTTCCCCGATCTGAACTGTGTGAAGAAAATTCTGTCGAATTAAAGAGAATAATGCCTACTACGTTTATTGAACAAACATAATATCTACTGTGTTTCTGAAGCAAAAGACACGTGGACTGACAAAAACATTTCTTGTTTGTCCTTTTGGGAAAGAGTTTTAATCATCCCAAATAATAGCTTATACTTAGAAATGTTTGCCAGGTGCCAGCCAATTTTCTAAGCATTTTGCATATATTAACTCAATCACTCCTCACCACAAACAAGAGTTAAACTCTTAGTTATGAGGCTGGGTCACAGAGAAATTAAGTGTGTAATTTATTTAAGGTCACACGGCTAATAACCGTCAGACCTGGGATTCAAATCCAAGCTGACTGAATCCAGAAACGATGCCGTAATTACTATACTGTACTGCTTCACGTGCGGTTGTTAAAGGATTTATGATGTTGGGATCATCCTGGAAAATCCAGTGCTGTAATCATTGCTGAATGCCAAACACTTTCCACACTTACCTGTAGGGTCTTATCTTATTCTATCAATTAGTGTTTATTGAGCACTTACCTACAGCATTTTGCAATGAGCTAAGAACTTATGGTATGCATATGCAAGAGTTTACAGGCTGGAATGGAATGGTTATGAAAGTCCAGATAAAATGCTACAGATATCAAAGAAGAGAGATTACTTTTGGGTCTCAGGATCGCTTGTATTACCTTAAATCTAAGTTTGTCAATTATAATGTAAATTATTCAAGGGTAAGAATGTCCCCACAATTCTAGCCACAGGCCTGACCCTATAGCATGATACATTAATAGGGATGTGAAATTAGGTGCTAGATGTAGATATGAAAGAATGTATATTACTAAGCATTTAAATGAGAGATAGCTCATTATTTCTTAACAGACTCTATGCCTCAGAAAATAATGTAATATTTTTTTAAACTGGTCTCCCTACCGAAGTGAGGAAACTCCATTCCATAATGAATGGTTATTAATACAGAATACTGACATAGTCTATCTGAGATTATCTCCCCCATCATTGAGTTTTATATTGTCTTTACATGGTAGCCAGTACATCCCAGATCACTTCTGTCTGCCCTCTGACCAGTTTTTTTTCTTTCCTTTTTTTTTTTTTTTAAAGATTTTACTGTTCTTTCTGGGGTTTTTTTTTCCCATTTTCTTTCTTTCTTTCTTTCTTTCTTTTTTTTTTTTTTTGGAAGATTTTACTTTTAAGTAATGTCTACACCTGAGGTGCCTGATGTAGTTAAGCATCTGTCAGGTAAGAATCTGTCTTAAGTTCAGGTCATGATCCCAGGGTCTTGGGATGGAGCCCCTCTCTGCTCAGCAGGGAACCTGCTTCTCCCCCTCCTTCTGCCTGCTGCCCCTGTGCTTCTGCACACGCTCTTTCTCTCAAATAAATAAATAATTTTTTTTTAAAGTAATGTCTACACCCAACGTGGGACTCAAACTTACAACCCCGAGATCGAGAGTCACATGCTCTACTGACTGAGCCAGCCAGGGGCCCCTGTAATCAGTTTCTCAGGGAATACAAACTTGTTTTATATCACCCTGGATGAAATAATAGGAGGAGTTGATATCAATTAATTTCATTCTGAGCTGAATTATAAGTGTTTTTTTTAAATAGCTGCTCATTTGGAAAATTCATATTATCTTCCTATCTTATAACTCCCTGGGAAATTGGAGCTGTCTTAACACCAAACACTGAAAGGATATTTTTGAATACTACAACCCTAGTAGTTCGCATTTCTGCAAAGGCAAAATAAGAGCAATTAGAGGAAGGAGTAAAGTGATTGGGAGCTCAGCCTTGGAAAAAAAAAAAGTTTTGCACATAGTAGACACTCAGATATTTATTCAATAGACGGATGAGTAGAATCCCAGAAGGCAAAGTTGATTTCCTGTTTCTCCGAATATAGGGGATTCCTGGAATCCCTGGTTTTCCTATTGAAATTTCTCAGTGGAGTCAAAGAGAATGGGCTATCCCTTGAGCAGTGGGACATGTACTTGCGTTTGTTTTTTTTTTTTTTTTTTTGATCCTTTCGGTGGCAGATGACATCAGATTGGAACTTCTGAAATTGTGCCTGGTGACCTACATTCTAGGAGAAGAACAGTTGATTTGAACCAAGAAAATCCTTCTGGAAAACTGGAAGATTCTGATTATAATATTTATTGATTACAGTAAACAATGTGATACTTGGATTGAAGCAAGTAATAGGCTTGCCATGTGTTTATATTGTACTTCCCTCTCTTGAGCGAAAGCAGGAAAAGCAAAATAAATGAGTTGTTCAAGATAAAGAGACAGAGGAAACCAAGAATTCTGACTTACTAAGAAACGCTCCTAATTGATCTTTAGCTAACAATGTTAGCAAAGCTTCTCTGTCACTCAAGAGTTAACCATCTATAGCTTTCACACCATACTTAAGAACACTATAGGGAGGGATGCCTGGATGGCTCAGTGGGTTAAACCTCTGCCTTTGGCTCAGGTCATGGTCTCAAGGTCCTGGGATCCAGCCCCACATCAGGCTCCCTGCTCAGGGAGCCTGCTTCTCTCTATCTCTGCCTGCTTATGATCTCTGTCTGTCAAATGAATAAATAAAATCTTTAAAAAAAAAAAAAAAGAACACTGTAGTGTCTGAATTTATATCTTAGCTCCACCCTTTTTTCTTATCTATAGAAAGGGGATAATTAAATACCTAAATCACAGGGGTCCCTGGGTGGCTCAGTTGGTTAAGCATCTGCCTTTGGCTCAGGTCATGATTTCCTGCTCAGAGGGGAGCCTGCTTCTGCTACTACCCACTGCAGCAGTTTTCACATCTGTTGAAGCTAAGACCACCAAAATGCAGGTAATTTCTAAGCCTACAACTGACCCTTTATTTCTGTGCTGCTCACATTTTTTTTCTTTTTTTTACATTTTTTTTTTCTTTCTGCTAGCTGTTCTTTCTCATCCATTCTTCTACTCATCCCTGCTGCGGAGGACAAAGGCCATTTCCTTTACCTTTTTCTGCCTTCCTCAGACTCCTTATTTCTAAAGGTATATGTAGGAAGAGATATTGCTCATTGGGTGCAGCCAGAAAAGAAGCCCATGTCGCCTGCTGTTCAAGCTCGGTCTAGAATTAATCCCTTGTCTTTTGCTCCCCTTTCACTCCAGCTGGCTAAATCAAGCAATAATCCTAAAAGGGAATTTCAGGCTATTTGTGACATGCCCTGCTCCCCTCCCCCGCCCCTCTGCCCCCACCACGTGCCACGTTCAGGGAGGAGAGGGCAAAGCCCCTGGATCAGAGTAATCTGTTTCTAACCCACTTCCATGCTCAGGGGATTACCTCTGCAGGAGGAAGGAGACAGAAATAAATCTAACACCTTAGCATCGGAAACCCCGGGGAAGACGCCCCAGGGGGGCCGCCTGGAGGGCTGTAACCATGGGGTTCGGGGCTTGGAAGCCTATCCTCTTATGCTGGGGCACCCTGGGAAAGGGTCCACTAATTTGAAAAGCAGTGCCTTGAGTAATGTTTGGCAATAACGGGGATCTATAAAAGTGTCGAACAAAAGAACGCAAAGTGCACAGACTGCAGGCAGGAAGTAAATTGTGAGCAAAAGCAATTCTTTGATTATACATACGACCTCATATCTTTATATGCACACCGACTTATGGCTAAAATCAATCAACGAACAAATAGAGGAGCGTGATAAAGCACAAAGAGCTCTGGGTTGAGAAGCAGGAGACAAGGAAGGATGTAGTCCCTTCATTGCTGACACTGACTTCCCCTGTGGCCTCAGGCAAGTCACTTTGTGTCTCTGATCACTAGTTTTGCCCACTAACAAGTAGGCTCTTTCTAGAGCTGTAAAAGCTGAAGTCCCATGTGATGTGTACTGAGCTCCTATTAATCATATAAAGGCCTGAGTTCATGTATATATCATGTATATATCATGTATATATATATATATATATATATATATATATATAATGTATATATCAGCGAGGACTCCCTTTAGAGCCCCTTGTGAACCGAGGGCTCAGTACTCCTCCCCTCCAGCCTGTATTCTTCACTCTGCGCCTCACAAAACCCTGACAATAGAAACATGTATCTTCCATTCTTCTGGGACGCTCTCCAGGGACTGAATGAGGGCTTCCCTCCCAGCAGTTCCGGGTTGCAACCAGGGAAGCTGTGTGAATGCAGAAAACTTCCACTAGAGGGTACCAAGGCTGCACTGGGACCTCAGGCTGCAGGGAGGCCTAGCGATCCTAACCATTCCAGGATTTTCAATACCTCCGCTCAGAGATTTAGAGATCTCTGCTCATTGTTCCTTACCTGGTCTGCTCCTGCCAGCTCCTTGTAAGGCTTAAGAGGTCTCTACACCTTTGATATCATTTTGATTTGATTTGACGTCAAATCAAAGGCAGCTTGAGGTAGTGGAATCCATGAGGGCTCTGGCAATGGATACAGACCTGGACCCACTACTTTCAAACTCAGTGTACCCATCTGTGAAATGGGGATCATAGAACTGACCTCGTTGGCCTGCTGTGAGCCCTGAATGAACTCATACAGGGAAGCGTGACCGGTAGACAGTAGGTGACTAACACTGCTCTCATCCTGGAGGAAGAATTGCCACAAACTGGAAAACGCGCTGAGGAAAGAGAGATGGATTTGTCAGAGCTGAGTACCTCCAAACGAGAAATATCACTGTTTGCCATTTTGTTTGGAGCCTTAGCAGGTTTCCAGGCGGGAGCTGCTGGGTCCTCCTCAGGCTTAGCCCTCAGACCTGTTCTAAACTACATCCCCCCACCGGTGGGGTGTCACCCGGCCACGGTACCCTTCTCACCCGGCCACGGTACCCTTCTGCCCTCTTCTTATCCTGCTTTCCCTGCTCACCTCCGAGACAAAAGTCTCTTGCACTCTGCCCTGTGTTTTCATTTTTGTTTTTTAAAGATTTTATTTATGTATTTGACAGACGGAGATCACAAGCAGGCAGAGAGGCAGGCAGAGAGAGGAAGAAGCAGGCTCCCTGCTGAGCAGAGAGCCCGCTGCGGGGCTTGACCCAGGACCCTGGGATCTTGACCTGAGCCAAAGGCAGAGGCTTTAACCCACTGAGCCACCCAGGTGCCCCATGCCCTGTGTTTTCTGAAGCATCCCTTCTCCACCTGGTTCCGTTCTTCCCTTGTCCTCTCTTTTCTCCCATAGTCCCTCCTAGGGTGGAACGTGCCATCTGTTTCTGGGCCAGAGCCGAAGTCTGGGAAAGGGGGAGGGAAGGCCTGTCAGGGCTTGCGTGTCAGGAGACACGTTACAGCTGCAGGGCAAACCAGGGTGAAACCACAAGCTGGAGGCCTCAGGGCAGGCGGCCGGAGGCCCGCCCCTCAGCAACTCTCTCATCTGTCTCACCCAGAGCTTTCCTGGCAGGAGTGGGAGAGGTTGGTATCGAGTCCTTGAGTCCTGACTCATTCCCTGACCTAGCTGGGTGTTACCCAGTTATCTCCAAATCTCTCACCAGAAGCCTTCCTTAGCAACGGCACCGTGTCATCCCAGAAAGCAGAAGAGACAGAAGAGGAAAGCAGACCACCTACCAACTTCATCCCGGTCTGGGGACCCGCCAAACAAAGAAGAGGTTTAGGGTCCTCATGGCTTTATGTTGTAGCACCCAGGAGGCTACACTGGTTACAAAATGAATCAAATCATCGCATATTGCTACACGAAGAGGTTGGCTATTTTCCAGATTGCTTTTCTAGAAACAATCCTGCTTCGCTTTCTCAAGAAAGAAGAAAAGTATTTTTTTTAAAGATTTTTATTTTTTATTTTATTTTTTTTTTATTTATTTGACAGAGAGAGATCACAAGTAGATAGAGAGGCAGGCAGAGAGAGAGAGAGAGGGAAGCAGGCTCCCTGCTGAGCAGAGAGCCCGATGCGGGACTCGATCCCAGGACCCCGAGATCATGACCTGAGCCGAAGGCAGCGGCTTAACCCACTGAGCCACCCAGGCGCCCCAGAAAAGTATTTTTTGATTTTATGTGGACAGCGACAGGGGCTGGGGAGAAGGGGCCTGGAACGCAGAGGCAGGAAGTGACTGTCATTATCTACCTAGTGAGTCAGGGGCCCATCTAGGGACTGAAGTCAGGTTGCCTACCTCACCCCAAATTCCATTCTCTTTCCCTCGGCCTAGTTACCGATGGCCTATAGCAATGTTCTGGGCTTTCTGGACTTTACAGAAGTTCTTATGACCCCCAAATTCACGAGGGTTCAATAGGAAATCGATTGTAACGTGCTTCTGGGCTTCATACGTGTCCCTTTCAATATCTGTCCCATGGAAATGTGAGCTAGATTGGTCGCCTCCTCCACAGATTGTTGGAAACGCTTTTAGTTATCTAAGATTCGAAGAAGACCAACGCAGTCGTCTGTGTGAGGTTACATCTCAAGACCAAAGATTCCATTTTTAAATCTTTTTTTTTTTTTTTTTTTATTCAGATCCTAATATCCCCGTGAATCACTGTGCCAGTGGATGCTGGACATTATTTTCTTACCCTCCCCTTTAGTCAAAGATCCCAATCTCTCCCTAACTAGGGTCATGCTTCCTAAAGACATTAGCTGGTTTCCAAGAAAGCAGATTTTAGCTCTATCCCTTGGCAGAGAGAATGGAGTCATTGCACACAGGCCAGAACATTCTGCCAGAGCTCCCCATCTGGAAGAAAAGAGAAAAAGAGTTTCAGAGTTTCCATAAGGGCTGCCTACGGGGAGGAAGGGAGAGTACGCCATAGGGAGGGAAGAAGAAAGCTACAGGGTTATAACCCCAAGCTCCATAGTCTCAATATCAGATCTTCAAGCCTAAAATCCTGGCCCAGCGGAACCACACCTACCCCCTCCTCCTAACCCTTAGCCAGGATTTATTTTCCTTCCCATTCTTGTATCTTTCATGTGTGGTTGTCTGTCCTGGCTGTCCCACCTCAGGATTTTCCCTTTATTCTTTGTTCTTGATGCACCTCCCCACTCCAATTTTGTGCTCTCCCCTATGGATGACTCAGAATGCAATGTGGCCAGAGCGCTCAGGAATCTGGTGCATTGTCCCTGTACTGTGGCGTCTAGCTGGAGAAGTTGGAGACTCAGGCTGGATCATGGAACATCTCCCACAAAATACAGAAAATTCTACATATCCCCAATAGACTGTCGCCCAGCTCCACCTGGGCTCTCTCAGTGACAGGGAACCCAGAATTGGGCAAGGCAGTTCATTCTCCTGTTGTGCGTCTGATTGTGACAAATGCCTTTCTATATTGGTGTTATATTTGCTTCCCCTTTTCCCCCAATGACTCTCATTGGCTCTGTGCTACATTATAAAATGAGGCTACATCCTCTTCTACTTAGGTTGGTTCACATGAAATTGCCTTTTTTATAGATTAAAATGGTTGAACATTGTCAATTTCCTATTGTTAGCCTTATATTTGACAAAGTAAGCTTTTTGGGGACAGCTTTTTTTTTTTTTAAGATTTTATTTATTTGACAGAGAGAGACACAGTGAGAGAGGGAACACAAGCAGGGGTAGCGGGAGAGGGAGAAGTAGGCTTTCCGCAGAGCAAGGAGCCTGATGCAGGGCTTGATCCCAGAATCCTGGGATCATGACCGGAGCCAAAGGCAGACAATGATTGAGCCACACAGGCACCCCAGGGACAGGTATTATTTTCCACATATCTAATATCTCTGAATTCCACTAATTCTTCCTCCCCTGGTAAAGTTACCAGATTCTTCTCCAATCTGTTCTCTAAGTGGGCATACACTGGTTCATCGATGTCTTTTTCCATATGGGGCACCCAGAACCATGCAGCTTAATACACGATGAGACGGTTACCTGTCTTGATATGACACTGTGGTTTTTCATGAAACTGTGACCACCTTGGGTTTGGTGAGTCCTAAACCTTTTTCACAAAAAAATGCTGTCAAGCCAGTACCACTACTTCCTGTACTATTGATTTTGTGTTTTTTTTTTAAACCTAAATGTAGGTCTTCACTTGATCCCTGTCAAATTTCATCTTGTCAATGTTGGCTCTTTGCTGCAATCTGTCAAGATGATTTTAAATCTCACTGCTATCATCCATTGTATTAATTATCTTTCCCAGCTAGATCATCATACAAGTTATTGATTTTTTAAATGTTTAATAGGACAGAGAGGCCTCTTTTTGTTGATATCAATCTTTTAATCAATATCCTTTGAGTTCAGTATCCTTTGAAAGGCTAGTTAAAAATCTACGTAACTGATTATCTACCCACAACTCCCTTGTCTCATTTCCTTAGCCCCATCTTCCTGCTCCTTTACTACCTTTCTCTGATCTTCCCCTGGCCCATTAAACCAACCAAACCCACCAAGGCACCACACAACTACGAATTTCTATATGGATAGCCACAAGCACCAGCTGTTTTTTAAAGGAATCGTCAAAGACCTTCCCTCTTGCTAATTCCCCAACTGCTGTCATGGGGATTGTTCCTCCATGCAACTCTTGTGGAGGCTTTGTGATTCCTAATCTTTATCACCCCCACCAGCCCTCCAAACATGATCGAGCTCAACTCGGGGCTCAATCCCCACCAGGAGATCAAGACCTGAGCTGAAACCGAGAGTTGGACACTTACCCGACTGAGCTAGCCCAACTGAACATTTTTAAGGCTCTTAATACACATTACTCAACCGACCTCCAGAAATGTACTGATTTCTGTATATCCCTCTAGAAATGTCTATTCCTCTAGAATATAGACTCTAGCAAATGTATATTTCTCAAGAATATAGACTCTAGTTTGGACTTTGGCTTCTCTCATTGGCTCCTGGCTCCTGTGGCCTCTGCCTACAATAGAACTGTCTTTTTAGCTTGGGTATTATACTGTGAATAGCATTATAACCTTGCCTGGATCTTTGTAGTGGCTACATAATATTCCATTTTGTAGATACACTATGTTGATAGGCCCTTAGGTGGTTCTCAAGCTTTTGGTATCACAAACAAAGAGGCCATGAATCTGTTTGCAAGTGCTAAGGATAGATTCCTGGAAATCGAACTGAAGGGTCAAAAGACATGTACATTTTATTTTAGATAGTACCAAATTGCTCTCCAAGGAGTTGTACCATTTTACTTTAGTGGTGGTTTAGATCCCAGCAACATCAGAATTTCAAATTAAATATTCCCGTTCTTAAAAGATGTCTTGGTATTAGTGAAAATTTGAAGTTGCTTTTAATTTTTCCCTTCTCCCTCATTTCTCCTCCTTATGCGCTCCTGTGATTGCTCCCCCACCCTGAAATCCAAATTCTTCTCAATCATTTGTGCAAAATAATTCTGCTATCTCCAGACCCCACTCCTTAACTCTGCCCCAGCCCTGCGTTTGCACACACAAACCTCAACAGGGTAAACTTGTTACCATACAAAGCCATCCTCCCTAGGCATAACAATATTGGGCACTAACATGTAGTAAACTATTTAATCCTTTCAACAACCGTATGATGCAGGTGCTATTATGATCCCTACTTCATGGGTGAGAAAATTGAGATATAGAGAAGTTAAGTAGCTTTTCTAAGGTCACACCGTTTAAAAAGTGCAAAAACTGTTTGAACCTAGACGGTAGACCTCTAGAGATCATGCTCTTAACCCCTGCATACAGATAGATACCTCTCTTGGGAGATTAGTCCTATTTAGGTCCTCATCAAATTCTAACCTTTCTTAGCAATACCCGTGATACAATTCAGGCTCTGGTATTTACCCTGATCCCTATCTAGCCCACAGTCTGTTCTATTAGCAGCTCGGCCCTGGAAAAAACAAGTTTCGGGACTGCTTGACTTCACCTGCAGCAGAGGAAAAAGTATGGGGTGGGATCGCAGGCAGAAGGGGACATCAGTCAAGCCCTTTCCCTTTGCAGAGGTGTGGCTGACCCTGTTCGTTCTGGTCTCTGGGTGGGTCTCCCCAGACAGGAAGGGAGCAGTTGGCTTAGTGAGTCTCATTTTCCCTGGAACTCGGCACACTGGGAAATTCAGGAGATGCCTAAGGCCAATTTAGGCAAGTTCCATCCAACAATCATTCATTGACTCCCAACAATGGGCCAGGCACTGTGCTGTGTTTGGGTACAACATAAATGAGTCACATGCTTTGGAGGTGAAGATAAGCTTCCAGGCCAGTTACTTCCGTGTGAGAAGTACCTCAGTACTAAGGAGCTGAGTGTATTGTCTAGAGTGAGAGAGGACAAGAAGTGAAAGGGAAAGTATGGACAAGGCGCTTGTCCCTGGGAGTTTTGATTTTAAGAAAACAATCCTAGATGAGGAAAAGAAATACGAACTCGGTCTCAATAAGGATTTCTGGCAGGAGGGAAGCATCTCCATGGGTACTGAGTTCTTCAAACGCAGGTGAGGTCAAATACCTTGCCAGTTTATCTGGAATGGTGGTGGTGGGGGTGGCGGTGGGGGGAGTGCGGGGGGAATGAAGGCATGAGGGCAAGGGGCAATGAGGGGAAAAGTTCCAAGGTCCATAATAACAACGTGGGGGAGGGGGTTCTATGAAATGCAAATTCTTGCTTTTTCTTGGCAGTTTTTCTGGAAATTGTGATGACAGCCAGTGGAACAATTACCAAAATTGCCAGTGACTGGAGCCATTTCTCTGCCTCCAGGTGGCTGGCTGTCACCTGAGCCATTCCCGATGGCAGGCCACTACAGATTCTTTGTAAATTTCCTCCTGCTTATTTAGTAAAGTGAGGGTATTATTGACCTTTTTTTTTTTTTTAAGAGGTAAAAGGTGGGAAGGAGGAGAGAGGTTCATTTTCCAAGAGCAATGAATAAGCCAAGTCACATCCTCTACACGAGTCAGGCGGCTTCTGGTAGGAGGATGAAAAGCTCAGGATGAGAGACTCGGCCAGCAGAGAGACCCAGTTTCTGGTTTCAGATCTGGCCCAACCGACTGAACGCTTTGGAAATTCAAAACCGATCTGCACATCCAGTTTCTCTTTGGCACTGTGGGAATAATAAATTCTTGTCTCTCAATGATATTGTGAACAAAGGAAAGAAAGGAATGACAGATAAACATTTAAAGGCCTCAGGAAGTAGTACTCTGCAGAGACATATTTTATTGTTTTTAATAATTTCTCAGACTGTTTCAGAAAAGTAAAACATCCGTGGCTTATGGGCTATTTTTTAAATGGATGCTGAGTGTTGCTAAGGGGCCTCTCTTGAGTAACTTCCTCCTCTTAATTGGAACAGAAATTCTGGCCCTTGACAGATACATAGAAGGGCCAAAATAGAACTGAACAACTTCTGGTTCTCAATAGACTCCACTTAAGCATTTGGTTCTGTCTGCAAAGTTAAATCGTTATAACAAGGGCCAGTTCTAAGGAAGAGGATGCTTATGAAGAAATATGGATAACATAGAGAGAAAAGGCAAGGAAAAATCCATTGATGAACTACAAGTGGTCATAAAACCTGGAAACAGGCAAATATACATAATAAAAGGCTTACAGATATTGCAATCCATGCTATGGTCAATAACATTACATCATATGTTCAATGTCCCTTGTTAGGGACACTTAGTTCAATGTGATGGGCCGGTCCACAGGGCGTGCAGGACTAATTGAGGTTCTATCAGTGCTTGAAATGAGTCTGTGATGCCTTGGCTTGTGTAACTGAACTTTGACTTTCATTTTCACGGAATAACCTACAAACCCCAGAAGAAGGAATCAAGGGGATTCAATCTGTTAAAAGTTAGCCAGGCTTTATGGCTATCTTGCAGCTGCCATGGAGAAGAACATAGAGAATAGTAAAGAACAGTAAAGCAAGGAAAATGGTCAAGAGTCTAGAGAATGATAGAGGGTAAAAGTAGAAACACAGAATGTGACCATGGAAACAAAACTGGGGTGGGGAGGGGCGGATATCCCAACCCAGGGAACAGAGAGACAAAGAGAGAGAGAAACATCCTCTGGAAAATAAGGCAACATATCAAGGGGAAAGGAAAGGACAGTGAGAAGGACAGAAAGGCAGATCAGAAAGGAAAAAGCATTCTTTATTTTTCTTTTTTGGTAGTAATTTAGGATTTACTTTTGTAAAAGCAAGCTGACAAATATTAAAATGTTATACCTGCCTTTTGAACATCATAATATAAATATAAAACACAAAACATCCAATGTTAAACACTGATCCCCCATGCCTGACTTGGATTTAGATATTGAGTATATGATATTTTGCAGAAAGAAACTTTGAAAATTTTCTCAATGCTTGCAATATGTATTACTATTTTTTATTTTTTTATTTTTATTTTTTTTTTTTTAAAGATTTTATTTCTTTATTTGACAGAGAGATCACAAGTAGACAGAGAGGCAGGCAGAGAGAGAGAGAGGGGGAAGCAGGCTCCCTGCTGAGCAGAGAGCCCGATGCGGGACTCGATCCCAGGACCCTGAGATCATGACCTGAGCCGAAGGCAGCGGCTTAACCCACTGAGCCACTCAGGCGCCCGTATTACTATTTTTTAAAAAAGATTTTATTTTATTTATTTGACAGAGAGAGAGAGATCACAAGTAGGCAGAGAGGTAGGCAGAGAGAGAGGAGGAAGCAGGCTCCCTGTGGAGCAGAGAGCCCAACACCGGGCTCCATCCCAGGACCCTGAGATCATGACCTGAGCCAAAGGCAGCGACTTAACCCACTGAGCCACCCAGGCGCCCCATATGTATTACTATTAAGGGGAATTTCCTAGACCTCACAAACTGTTAGATGCAGCCCTCATTAGCCAAAGCTGATATATGGGAGCATACTAACTTTTTCTACAGAAAATTAATAGAAAAATGTAATTTAAGACCTGGAAAGAACTTGGGGTACCTGACTGGTTTAGTTGCTGGAGCGTGCAACTCTTGATCTCGGGGTTGTGAGTTCGAGCCCCATGTTGGGGATGACTTAAAAATAAAATCTTGAAAGGGGCGCCTGGGTGGCTCATTGTGTTAAAGCCTCTGCCTTCGGCTCAGGTCATGATCCCAGGGTCCTGGGATCGAGCCCCGTGTCGGGCTCTCTGCTCCGCAGGGAGCCTGCTTCCTCCTCTCTCTCTGCCTGCCTCTCTGCCTAGTTGTGATTTCTCTCTGTCAAATAAATAAAATATTAAAAAAAAAAACCCTCTGCCTTTGGCTCAAGTTATGATCCCAGGGTCCTGGGACTGAGCCCCCGCATTGGGCTCTCTGCTCAGCAGGGAGCCTGCTTCCCCCCCCCCCCCCTCTGCCTGCCTCTCTGCCTGCTTGTGATCTCTGTCTGCCAAATAAATACATAAAATTTTTTTTTAAATATTGAAAAAAGAAAGAACTTTAAGTTTTTGTTTTATTTGTTTATTTGAGGGAGAGAGAGAGACTGAGAGAGACCACAAGCAGGGCAGAAGGAGAGGGACAAGTAGACTCCCAGCTGAACAGGGAGCCCGACATGGAGCTTGATCCCAGGACTCTGGGATCATGACCAGAGCCAAAGACAGATGCCCAACCAATTAAGCCACCTAGGGGCCCCTAGAAAGAACTTTAAAGATGATCCAGTCCAACACTTAATTTTACGATTGAAGAAACTAAGGCTTCGCAAGGTTCTAGAGAAATATAAAGAATTTGGGTAGCACTGCTGGAAAACCGGAAGATTCTGATGGCCATTAAGATAAAATAAGTTCTGTTCATAAGTTTTTAATACTCAACCCACTGAGCCACCCAGGCACCCCAAGTTTTTAATATTTTAAAGAAACAGGTGATAAAAACTCGTCTGCTCTCCCTGGGCCAAGTTATGCACCATGTGTTAGGGAAGAGCGAGATGGGAACCCGAGCTCTAGTCTTTTCTTGTGCCAGCCCTTCTTTGGGTTGAATTCTATCAGCCCTGGAGTTTACAGAAAAAGATCACGAGAAGTGGAGGAGAAAAGAGTGCCGCTTCAAAGTCAAGAAAATTGGGTCCTTGCCCTGGTTCTGCCAGTCATCAGCCGCTGAGATCCCAGGCAAGTTAATCCACGCATTTCTCAGTTTTCGAAAATGAGAATAGTAACATCTGCTTCATGTGATACTTGGGGGCGGAAGTGAAAGAATGGAGTATCAAGTGCACAACAATTCACCAAAGCAATAAAAAAGGCCAATAGGAAAAAAAACTTCTTCCTCAAGTGCACTTCAAAGAAATGCAAAATAAAGAGCGAGGAGGTACCAATTTCATCTACCAAACTGGCACAGATGAAAAGAAAACAGAGCTAATATACTCTGGGCGTGTGGAAGCAGATACTCTCATCTCAACACTGGAAGGGGTATAAATCAGTACATTTCTGGAGGTCGGTTGGGCAATGTGTATTAAGAGCCTTAAAAATGTTCAGCTGGGCTTGCTCTGTTGGTTAAGTGTCCAATTCTTGGTTTCATCTCAGATCTTGATCTCCTGGTGAGGATCAAGCCCCGAGTTGGGCTCTATACTCAGCATGGAGTCTGCTTGCGATTCTCTCCCTCTCCCTCTGCCCCTCCCCCCCAACTCTCTCACTCAAACAAATAAATGAATAAAATATTTTTTAAAATATTCACACTCCGGGGGGCACCTGGCTGACTCGTTCAAAACAGCATGTGACTCTTGATCTCGGGATCATGAGTCAAGCCCCACTTCGAGAGTAGAGATGACTCCAAAAATAGATGAACATAAAATAAAATAAAAATAGATGAAATCCTTTAAAAAATGGTCGTGCTCTTTGATTCAGGGTTTTACTCTAGGCATTTAGTCTAAGCAAACAATCATGTGTTGGGGAGTTATAGCTATCTATACTTTGCTCATATGGGTGCTTTATATGTAAGGGAAAAAATACAGTAAGGATGAGTTTTCACAACTTTCCTCTCTCCCACATGGCAAGAAGAATGTTTTGCTGCTAGATGAGTAAAATGAGGGTCCTGGGGAAAATTAGATACAGCTTTAATTTAATTGACATTTGAGAAGGTAGATATTCTCAGAAACATGACAGGCATCCTCTCAGAACATTTTGGGGGTGGAGAGGAAGAGATGATGGGAAAAGGAAGGAAGGGAAGGGGGAAGCAGGAGAAAAGGGGCTGGTTGAGAGAAGTTTCAGACCATCAACCTCTGCATAAGGTATTAGGAGAAAGGAGGATTTTGAGAAGTGCTATGTCTTGTTAACGCAATCTGGTTTCATTTTGTCTTTTCTTTTTTTTAAAGTTTTACTTATTTTTGGGACGGCTGGGTGGCTCAGTTGGTTAAGCATCAATTCCTGGTTTCAGCCCAGGTAATGGCGTCAGGATTGTGAGATTGAGCCTTTCAGTCTCTAGCCCTAGTTATAATAGCCCCAAATCGGAAATAACCCAATATCTATCAATAAGAGAAGAATAAATATATTATAGTCCTATAATGCTACTCAGAAATATAAAGGAATGAACCATTGATACATACAAAACATGTAGGCACCATATTCCGCATGGAGTCTGCTTGGGATTCTTTCCCTCTTCCTCTCCCTCCCTCCAACTTGTGCCCTCTCTCTCTCTCTCTCTCAAATAAATAAATTAAATCCTTAAGAAAAAAGATTTTATTTTGAAGTAATCTCTACATCCAATGTGGGGCTCAAACTCTAAACGCCCAAGATCAAGAGTCATGAGTTTTACCAATTGAACTAACCAGGTGCCCCTCCTTTTTGTTTTCTTATTGCTCATCTAAAATTTCTGAATTCACTATGTTGATCAAGTAATTTTAAATGCAGAAACTCCCTTACCGTAAACTTTGCTTTTGAAAGTGAGTACCACAAGAACCACCCGACTTTTAGGAAAAAAATACAGAAAAATATCTTTGCAATCTTGAGAGAGGCAAAGATTTCTTGGTAGAATACTGAAAGCAGTAACCATAAAAGAAAAAACTGAGAAATTGGACTTCATAAAAATTAAAAATGTCTCTTCATCAAAAGATGCCATTAAGAAAATGAGTAGACAGGATGCCGGGTGGCTCAGTTGGTTGAGTGTCTGCATTCGGTTTAGGTCATGATCTCCAGGTCCTAGGATGGAGCCCCATGTTGGCTCCCTGCTCAGTGGAGAGTCTGCTTCTCCCTCTGTCCCTCCCCACCCCGCTCATGCTCTCTCTCTCACTCTCTCTCTCTCAAATAAATAAATAAAATCTTAAGAAAAAGAAGAAATGAGTAGACAAATGAGAGACTGGGAAAAAATATTCATAGTATATATACTTGACCAAGGATTCATACCCAGATAATACAAGGAATGCTTATAAATCAACAACAAAATATGAACTACCTAATTAAAAAAATGGGTAAAACAGGTAAGTAGACACCTCTCAAAAAAAGAAAAATAGGGCACCTGGGTGGCTCAGTGGGTTAAAGCCTCTGCGTTCAGCTCAGGTCATGATCTCTAGGTCCTGGGATGGACCCAGCCAACCCCATGTTGACTCCTTGCTCAGCAGGGAGGCTGCTTCCCCCCCCCGACCCTCTGCCTGCCTCTCTGCCTACTTGTGATCTCTGTCTGTCAAATAAATAAATAAAATCTTTTAAAAAAAAGAAACTTAAATGGCCAATTAGCCATGAAGGGGTGCTTGTGGTAAACACTATGATATATCACCCAGATTTTTCCTTGGGGAATGAAGAATTTATTCCTCAGCTGTTAAAAAGGCTGCCAACAGACAGCCGTTGACTATCAGTCCATTGCAATGCTTGATTGCCTTAGTTGAAGAGTCCTGATCTGCCTAAAGTCACTCCTTTACATGGTGGCGTGCATACAGTGACTAATCATCCCGGCCTTTGCCCAAACTCAAAATATTTTTTTTTTTTTAAAGTTTTTTTTTTTTTTAATTTTTTTATTTTATTTACTTGACAGAGAGAGAGAGATCACAAGTAGGCAGAGAGGCAGGCAGAGAGAGGAGGAAGCAGGCTCCCTGTGGAGCAGAGAGCCCGACATGGGGCTCGATCCCAGGACCCTGAGATCATGACCTGAGCCGAAGGCAGCGGCTTAATCCACTGAGCTACCCAGGCGCCCCCAAACTCAAAATATTTTTAAAGGGTCATCCCAGTTTCAGTGCTTCTACAGGGTTAGCTGAAGCCTCTGAGACTACATCAGAGCTCAGCTCTTCCTCTGTCCAATCATGCTTTTGTCTTCCATGTCACAGGGGTTGAGCCCAAGAATACTCCAGAAAAAAACCTCCTGCTAACTAATCTCCCTCTCAGAGTCTGCTTCCAAGGGAACCCAACCTATGACAATGCTCAACACAGTAACCATCAGGAAAATGCAAATGAAAACCATAAGGAGATGCCATTTCACATCAGCCCAAAGGGCTTTGAAGAAAGACTGATGACACCAAATGCTGGTGAAGACGTGGAAAAACTGGAGCTCTCATATACTGGTGGTGAGGGTACAAAATTGTACCCTCATGTTGGAGAATTGTTTGGCAGCTTCTAAGAAGGTCAAATACACATCTAAACTATGACCCAGCAATTCCATCCTTAACTATGTACCCAAGAGAAATGAAGACATATAACCAAAAAATTGTACAAGAATGCTCATAGCTAGCCCTAGTTATAATAGCCCCAAATTGGAAATAACCCAATATCTATCAATAAGAGAAGGGATAAATATATTATAGTCCTATAATGCTACTCAGAAATATAAAGGAATGAACCATTGATACAACACAAGTAGATCAAAAACATTAGGTTGTATAAAAGAAGCCAGAAGTGTGCGCGCACGCACACACACACACACACACACACACACACACCCTAAACACATACTGACTGGTTCCATTGATATGAAGTACAACAATAGGCAAAACAAATTTGTGGTGACAGAAACCAGGAAGTAGTTGCTTGGGTGAACTGGGGACAGAGGTGGGGATTGACCGAAAAGGGCCATGAGGAAACTTTCTAGGGTGATGAAAGATTCTGTGTCTTATTTTGAGTGGTGGTTACATAGAGGTTACAAGTTTAGAATTATTTACCCATTTTATTTTTTGTAAATTTTACCTCAGTAAAAGCTTATATACACCGAGAGGAACACACACACACACACACACAATCAATAAATGTTTAATAAGCAAGTGAGATGATTTTTCTAAAGACCCAAATTATTATTAATTATAGAAAAGATTTCCTTCTGCTAGGTTATGGTAAAATGTGAGAGTCTCTTGGGATACTCCTTGATTAAAATCTTGTGAATATTTATTCTTCACAGCGGGTTTTTTTCCCCTCCACCATTAAAATGGTTAAGCTTTGATAACTACAGGAGTGGCAGAATTGGGTCTATAATGTCTGCCTGCATCATTTGCAGGTGAGTGGAAACACTAAAAGTATATCAAGATAGTAAGAGTGGTGAGAGAAAGAAGTCAGAAACCATCACCAGGGGCGCCTGGGTGGCTCAGTGGGTTAAGCCGCTGCCTTCGGCTCAGGTCATGATCTCAGGGTCCTGGGATCGAGTCCCGCATCAGGCTCTCTGCTCAGCAGGGAACCTGCTTCCTCCTCTCTCCCTCTCTCTACCTGCCTCTTTATCTACTTGTTATCTCTCTCTGTCAAATAAATAAATAAAATCTTTTAAAAAAAAAAAAAAAAGAAAGAAAGAAACCATCACCGGTTTCCCAGGCTGGTAGATCAGCATTTGGCTGCCATTCCACACAGTCCTGCCAACACCACTCTCAAAGCAATTTCTCTTACAAAATATGGCACAATCCCCACCCTATTTTGAACATGGGTATTTAATCTCAGAAAAAGTATTTAAAGTATTTGAAATGTTTGAAGAGGCAAGCTGATTTTTGATGGAGTTCGTTGGTACGAACCTATCCTGTTTTCCACGAAGGTTAATACCTCAGGGTACATGGAAATTAGAAGGGAGAGAGTGAATCTGTTTGGGGGTTTCAGAGCCTAAAAAAAAAACAACAAAAAAACCCCACCAAAACACTAAACATGACAGAATGCCAATCAACTCTCAAGAAAAAAGATTTTTGCAAACACACAGAGCTATTTTAAAATTCCCTTTTATAAAATCAAACAGTTCAAAAGCCTTTGGTGGCCATCTTTAAAATCTGAAAGTAGACTGCTTGGTGGGGTTGCCAGATTTAGCAAATAAAAATACAGGATGTTCAATTAAATTTGACTTTCAGATGAAACAATGAATAGTGTTCAGTATAAGCATTCCCTCCAAATATTGCATATTTTTAGTATGAGCATGTCTAATGAAATATCTGAGACAGATTATACTAAAAAAACTATGTATTATCTGAAAATCAAATTTAACTAGGCATCCTATATTTTCTCTGGCAACCCTAGCCCCGGGGAATGCTACTGCTCTGCAGAACAAGATACCCAACCTGGCTGAGGCTAATGTGTCTTCAGGATTCCTACATGGAATTCCAAGGTTAGTCGTTGTGGGAAAAGGAGAGCTGAATCTTTATTGTGCTCCTGGATCTCTACTCTCTCTGTCACACTGAAAAATATTGCGAAAAGCATTTAAATGTCTTTCCAATTATTTAAAGCGGTAATGAACTAGTTGTACTAAATACAGCCTGTATTTGCTATTGGGGCTGTACGGTTTGTTTGCATAGGGGCTGAGAGCCTAGAATTAACCCTATGGATGTACCAACCCAGAGAACTTGTTTTCCTTGCTAGGTTCGCTTTTCCGAGTGAGGAATGAACAGACCTGACTTTGTAAAGTGATTTGAAGACTTCAAAATTGCTTCATGAAAATATCTTTTTCTTTTCTTTTTTTTTTTTTTAAAGATTTATTTATTTATTTGACAGACGAGATCACAAGTAGGCAGAGAGGCAGGCAGAGAGAGAGAGGAGGAAGCAGGCTCCCCACCAAGCAGAGAGCCCGATGCGGGGCTCGATCCCAGGAAGCTGGGATCATGACCTGAGCCGAAGGCAGCGGCTTTAACCCACTGAGCCACCCAGGCGCCCCGAAAATATCTTTTTCTAAGGAAGTCATTCCCCCACCCCTTTCACGCAAGGATTGACCACACTGTTTTGGTTTATAAGACTTGTTCTGTGTCTGAGAGGTCTCATATATTATGCTTCCAAGGTGGAAGCCTGCTTCTGATGGAGGCTGGAGTACTAGTACTCCAGAGGTGGGTTGAAAACAGCAACATTGCTGAGTCTGTTTTAAACACTTCTGGAGGGATGCCTGGGTGGCTCAGTCGGTTAAGCGGCCGCCTCCAGCTCAAGTCATGATCCCAAGGTCCTGGGATAGAGTTCCGCTGCATCGGGCTCCCTGCTCCTCAGGGAGGCTTCTTCTCCCTCTCCCACTCCCCCTGCTTGTGTTCTCTCTCTTGCTGTGTGTCTTTCAAATAAATAAATAAAATCTTGAAAAAAAATCGAAAATCCTCATCTTAATTAATTAATTAATTAATTAAAATAAACCCTCAAGGAGAAAGCATTCTTTTCAGCCTCAGCTGATGCTTGGCAGCACAGGATTCTGTTACCGTCATTTGAGCTACTTCGTTATTCTAGCAATCAGATCTTTCTGTCTCCTTCCTGTCACCGGCCTTGACACCAGCTATCAGGTGCCCTCTTCTCCTTGACTCCCAGACACACAATTCTTTCTTTTTCTTTAAACTCCAATGCCAGAATATTGGAATTTCTAGGACAGTTACATGGCTATAACAACAGTAGACAATATGTGAAATCAGGACAGTCCTGTAAAATCTAGGACCTGTGATCTCCCTAATACTTCAACACTTGTCCTCTGATAGTTACCCATGATGGCGAGGATATTTGGCAAGGAGAAAGGACCGACAGTCACAAATGCTTCTCATTGTGGCTTTAAAATCTCGGCTTTGCAGATAACCTTGGGCAAATATTACTACACCTCTCTCTGTCCTGTGCCGGTTTCTGAGCCTCTTTTATTTGAAGCCCCCTCTACCAATAATTAAAAAAAAAAAAAAAAAAAAAGAACAGAGCAGAAAGGAACTCATCTCCAACTTACTTTGCCTATCCTTAAAATTTAAGGTCGACATAAGTGACTCTTAATCGCACAAAACAAACTGGGGGTTGCTCGGGGGAGGTGGGGTTGGGAGAGGGGGAGGTGGGTTATGGACATTGGGGAGGGTATGTGCTATGGTGAGTGCTGTGAAGTGTGTAAACCTGGCGATTCACAGACCTGTACCCCTGGGGATAAAAATACATTATATGTTTATAAAAAATAAGAAATAAAAAAAGAAGCTAAAAAAAAATTTAAGGTCGAATACTAGTGTTTGTAACCTGGTTTACTGGGTTTCTCTGTCCCTTTACCATGAATGGGGAGAAGCTATGGAAAACAAAGTCTTAAAGATTTTACCATTTTATTTCCTTGTTTAGGAGAATGAAACTTGTGCCTGCTTTCAGGACAAGTAATTTGTAAACTTCAAAATCTGAATCTGGCCTGGCTAGAACCCACAGTATTCTAATTCCTGGAAAAAATTAAAAGGGGCTTATAAACTTGTAAAAAAGATTTTATTTACTTATTTGATAGAGAGACCACAAGTAGGCAGAGGCAGGCAGAGAAGGGTGGGGGGGAAGCAGGCTCCCCGCTGGACAGAGAGCCCGACGCGGGGCTCCATCCCAGGACCCTGAGATCATGACCTGAGTTGAAGGCAAAGGCTTAACCCACTGAGCCACCCAGGCACCCCAAAAGGGGCTTATAAATTAAAGTGATTTACCCCCTCAGACAGTAAGAACAGTCTTTTTGTGAGGCAGTGACTTGTTTTTCTGCCCTGCACGTTCTCATTTCCTTTGATCCTGTTATCGCCCCTCCATATAGTGATGTCCTCTTAAATTGACGTAAGACAGTCATCAATCACTTTAGCAAAAGTACACAGGGCTAAACAAAGATGTCTTGTTTTGGCATCTGTTGTCACTAAGACACATCAGGAGAGGGCACAGCAAGAGTTCAGGGCTTCCTGCTGCGGAGTTCCTAAAATTGTGGTTCTATGTCAGTTAATGCACGTTCAGGGCAGGACAAATAGAAATATTTCTTGAATGTCTGAATTGTGCCTTGTTGCCTAAAGAGTTTTGTCTTTTTTTTTTTTTTTTTTTTTTGGGCCTGCCCTAATTCCTGATGTCAGGTCCCTAGGGTATCTGCTATGTCTCATTCTCAGTGAATGTATATTTTATACAGTGTGATCGCACTTTGAGCTAAAATAGATCATATCTAGAAATCCGCTGGTATGGCTTCCCAGGATGAAAGAATATGAGCAGTTTGAATGGCTTTGTGTCTCTTCGGCTTCTTCCTGAGTCAATCCACAATACAGAGATGTCACCATATAGATTTTATTTGGGGAGGAAAAAAAAAAAAAAAGGCACCATATCCCCAAAGGCTAGTCTCCATGCTGAGACTATTTTCACAGAGAATACAGAATATCTGAAAATGGAAGAGGCTTAGATACATGCCTTACAGTCTCTCTGCTGTTCCGCGTTTATTAGGGACAAGATGACTTTCAGTTCAGTTCTGTGCATAATCAGGCCACAAGCCAATTTCTAGCTCTCCCTATACTTCTTAAGAGTTTATTAATCTTGGTTCCTATGCAAATTCTTTTCTTTTCAGATCTTTTTTTCATCCTCACTCATTTAAGATATGTGGCTAAAACTCCAAGGCAAATCTCTCTCATAAAATCTCACTCTACAAGATGTGATTCCCCCAGATTGGCAGGTCTTAATGTCTTGGGTCTCTTTCCTTCACCCCACCCTTAATCTAGGGAAGGATAGAGGTTGAGATTATTAGTCTCTTTGTGGGCATGGTATCAGGTATTGAGTGAGGATGAAGCCTGATGTCCATTCTTTTTGTCAGGGATTTGAAAAGCAAACAGAACTAGAGCCAAGGGTGGAGAAACTGAGGCTGGCTGATGCCAGGCTGCTGAGACTTTTAATCCTCTTGGTTACTTCATTGGTCTCGTTCAACGTGAGCCCTCACTTACTTTTCTAGATGTGCAGTAAAGGCAACAACATTGCTAAGTCAATTCTGGTGTGCCAGCTCCAGAACACTCCAACCTTTAGACTTGGGATTCCATGAGAAATGTTGTTGCAGCATTCCAGAGACCCACGCATCATCAGTCCCAGACATATGCATTCTTGCCTGCGGCAGAGGGTGTCGGTTTCACAAACTCATATTCCTGCTGGACTGGTGGCTAACCCTTCCTAAGAGTACACGGCCAGAGAGGCTCATGGCAATACGAAGACTGCCAACAGAGGGCTTGGGTTTAGTCATGTAGCTGTCAGTCATTTGGGATTGGTAACTAATCCTGGAGTAGTGCTTGGGGAAAAGGAAGTAGAAGTACTGGGGGGAAAAAAAAGCTGGGCGGAGCTAGGAAAGAAGTAAGGTAGGTGGAAATGTATGACTTTTTCAACTTCCTGATGGAAAGATACCAAGAGAAATAGAACTCTTTCTGACTCTGAGGACCTTTTTTTTTTTTTTTTTTTTTTTGGCCACATTTGGATGGACATAATGTCCTCTTGCCACCGACATGTGTATAGTTGACCCTTGAACAACACAGGTTTGAACTATGTGGGTACACTTATACATGGATTTTTTTTCCTGATAAATACAGTACTGTAAGTGTATTTTCTCTTCCTTATGATTTTCTTAACATTTCCTTTTCTCTAGCTTTAGTGTAAAACTGTAGTATGTAATATACACAACAGGCAAAATACATGTTGATCAACTTTGGTATCAGTAAGGCTTCCAGTCAATGGTAGGCTATTAGTAGTTAAGTTTGGGGGGAGTTGAAAGTTACATGCAGATTTGTAACTCACAGGAGTCTGTGGCTCAGTCCCTGCGTTGTTCAAGAGTCAGCTGTATTTAGGGGCGCCTGGGTGGCTCAGTTGGTTGAGCGACTGCCTTTGGCTGGGGTCATGATCCTGGAGTTTTGGGATCAAGTCCCACATCGTGCTCCCTGCTCAGTGGGGAGTCTGTTTCTCCTGCTGACCTCTCCTCTCTCATGTTCTCTCTCTCTCTCAAATAAATAAGTAAAATCTTAAAAAAAAAAAATCAGCTGTATTTAGATCCATATGCAGACACACACACACACACACACATATTACTGTTATATATAGTATCCATCAGTATCATATTCACTTTTTAAAATACAGTGTACATTTTAAAACATATGGAATTAATCTGCTTTCCCTTCATGGAAAACACAGGAGGGGTAGGCAACATTCCATCTGCTCTCTACTTTTCCAACAGTCATTCCAACAGCCATTTTAAGTTACAAAGAGTCAAAGCTGGGATCTCATGGCATCACCCTCCTATGGATTGCTTTCTAGCTTTCTGTGTTCCGGGTTTTTGGAATCCCCCTCACTATCGTCTGCAGGTAAGACTCACATTAGTGAAGTTACAGTTATAATTTCCATGCTTGAAACTGACATTGAAGGCCATAATTTCTAAGTCAGGGAGGCTATATATTAACAGCTATGCTTAGTTTTGGTCTAATATGGTGGGTTTTGTAATGGTCTCCCAAATTCGTCCACATCTTTCTCTTCCCCTTTCGGTGTTCCACAGCCAGGATGTGCTTCCCTCCTCCCTGAATATTTTGGCTTCCTGTCCCAATTCCTTTATATTCTCTTTGCTTCAAAACATCTCTTTCAACGATTTACATTTGTTCTACATATCCTTTATTCCAACTCTTTATCTAGCACTCCTGCTATGAAGCCCATTCTGACACTAAGAACATGAAAGCCTTCTTTTAGAAATTCCTGAACTACAGGTCACATAATTTTTTTTTTTGAGGAAAGTATGCATTATGCACTTAACTGATTTACAAATGGGGAAAGCACAGAAAGGAAATTATAAGATTTGTTCTAGGCCATAGATAAAGTCAGTGGTAAGATTGGGACTATGTCCTCAGACTCTGAGACTAGTTAGTGCCTAAAACCTAAAAACAAAAGTACCTAAGATTAGAAAGACTTCATTTTTTAAAGATTTCTTTATTTAAGTAATCTCTATACCCAACGTGGGGCTCCAACTCACAACCCTGAGATCAAGAGTCACATGCTCTACTGATTGAGCCAGTCAGGTGACCCTAGAATGACTTTAACTAGTTTTTACTTTCTTAACTTTTTATTGAAGTATGCAATTTGCATAGGATTTTGAATTTAGATTTTCAAGGGCTCCGTGAAACAGAGAAACCTAGAAATATGTTAGAAGTAAGACTAATGACCTTGAGACATTACTCAATCCCCCCCCATTCCTTTTTTATTTTATTTTTAAAAGATTTTATTTATTTGCCAGACAGAGATCACAAATAGGCAGAGAGGCGGGGGTGGGGGTGGGGGTGGAGGGGAGCAGGCTCCCTGCTGAGCAGAGAGCCTGATGTTGGGCTCGGTTCCAGGACCCTGGGATCATGACCGGAGCCGAAGGCAGAGGCTTTAAGCCACTGAGCCACCCAGGCGCCCTCCTTTTTTATTTTAAAGACTTACTTATTTGAGAGAGAGAGAGAGCGAGAGCATGCATGCATGCACACATAGGAGAGGGGCGGAGGGAGAGTCTCTCAAGCAGACTCTTAAGCTGACTTGGGGCTCTATCTCATGACCCTGAGATCATGACCTGAGCCAGTCCTTAAATGACTGTGCCACCCGGTGAGGGTGCACACTGCACCCCCACCCCCACCTCCTTTTGAAGCATCATGGAGGGAAATGAATTTCCAAGAGACCTGTGTTCTTCATTTCAGTTATTCCAGAAAAGACTGCCTGGAGCATATCTGATCACTAGCCAGTCTTCTTTATGAGAACTGTCTACAATCTTCCGTTCCCCAATCCAAATCTATAGGTAGTAGTTCTGGGTCCATTCCTGACTTGCTGCACTGGAAAGTCCTGGGTCATGGGACTAGGGATAGGGCCAAGTAAGTTCCTTTTTTCCCCAGCAGGGAGACATCTACTGCTGTTATGAAGTCTATGGCCTTTGTGATTTTTTTTTTTTTTTTTTTTTTAAGTAGGCTCCTTGACCAAGGGAGGGCTTGAACTCACAACCCTGAGATTGAGAGTTGCATGCTCTACTGACTGAATCAGGCAGGTGCCCCTAGGTTTTTGTTTTTTAAATCATTTTTGGGATTTTATTTAAAAAAAAAAAAAGGTTACCCCTAGTCTTAGGTTCACATAATTTCTCTGTGGGACACACACCATGTACATAAAGGAAAGGCTGCAGACTGGGTAAAATATTCTCTTGGTCAGTGGGTTAGCTGGGTCAATAACTGAGATGTACTTTGATCAGGGCTCTCTTCCGACAGTTATAAAGGAATGAGAAGTATGTCTTAAAAAGATATCCATATAAAACAAATTAAAAGTATAATTATGGGGGAGGGCACCCGGGTGGCTCAGTCGGTTAAGTGTCTCCCTCCAGCTCTGGTCATGATCCCAGGGTCCTGGGATCAAACCCCATATGGAGCTCCCTGCTCAGCAGGGAGCCAGCTTTTCCTTCTCCTTCTGCCTTCTACTTCCCCAGCTTGTGCTTTCGTTCTCTCTCTGTCAAACAAATAGATAAAATCTTTTTTAAAAAAGTATAATTACAGAACAAGTACAAATAAATCAGCCAAAACCAGTACTTGGGAGCCGACAGGAAAGGATTGGAGCTGAGTAGAGTTAGTCAATGAGGACTTTCTGGAAAAGGTGAGTTTTGAAGGAAGGGGATTGGGGGTGACCAAGAGGATAAGGAGGTCTTTCCAGCAATAATACACGACAACGGTAGAGAAGAGAAAATGAGCAAACTGTAAGGACCTAATGGCAAACAGATTAGCTTTCTAAGATGGGACAATCAATGTTAAAGGGTAAAAAAAAAAAAAAGTCTAAGGACAGTTTACGGAGTGCCTTAAATGGTTATAAATCAAATACGCTTTAACAGACAAGAGGGAGCCTTATGGGTGCTTGTATAATGAGAATAACTCTGTAAGAAGCCGAGATACTGGAATGGACTGGAATAAAACAAAACTGAGAGAAAAATAGGGAAGCTGCTGCAAAATTTTTCGGGAGAGGGAAAAAAAAAAAAAAAGGCTGGGCCCTGATGCCCAGCTCTGTCATTTAGTAGCTGTATGATCCTGGGCAAGTCACTGAATCTATGTGTGCTTGTTTTCTCATCTGTAAAATGGGAATAATGGTGTCTGCCTAAAAGAGCTGTTGAAAGGATTAAATGAATTAAAATATGAAAAGTGTCTAGTAAGCACTCAATACATTATTATTCAAATATTAATTTGATTTACATATTATTAATATTCTTCTTATTTCTATGACCTAGAAGTGGTCTGCATGTAACAAAAGGCCCCATCTCACATTTTAGTTTGAAAGGATTGCAGTTGTTCAGTGTGTCCTAAAGAGGTATGCAGAATTCAGAGGACTAGAAGGGAGGCCCAGTGTCCAAGACAACAGCCGCTGGTCTCACATGGCAACTGAGCACCAGAAATGTGGCTAGTCAGAATTGAGATGTGCTATGAATGTAAAATACACACTGGAATTAAAAAAAAAAAATACACACTAGATTTCAGAGCCTCCGTACGGAAAAAAAAACTCATTATTTTTCATTTGATTGCATGTTGAAATGATACTTTGGATATGTTACATTAAATATGATGTATCAATTTCACTTGTTTCCTTTTTTTTATGTTGTACTAGAAAATTTAAAGTTACTTGGTTGGCTTGATTGTATTTCTATTGTACAGTGCTGGTCCAGTATATCATTCAGCATTGAGTTTTGGAAATTCAAAGGTTCTACATGAGAAGGTCTATAAAGGAATACGGGGATTATGGATAAATCTCTTGCCCTTGACACTTTAAGAAATATAAATATGTAATACATATTTATATATAATTAGAATACATTTATGTTAAAATGTATATAACCCCAACTTGTGAGTTACCTATAGCACTGACGAAAGGAACCACAGCTAGTTTAAAAAGGCCATAATTGGTAAAGTTCTTTTAGTTCAAAAAAGCAGAAATAAAGATGTAACGGGAAAAAGGTGAAGCATACCTCATTTTGAACATTAAATTATGGAAACAAAAATCTTCTAACTTCTGAAATCACTACCTCAAAGGTCCAGATTGCATTGGTTTAAGTAACCTGGATTATTAAAGGTTTTCTGACAAATTTTTCATAACCATCTCTTGAAGTTGCTACTTAAAATAGGAAAAATTACTGCCAAAGAGTCTCCAGTCAGGGCTTTCTGCTGATCTGGAAGTAAAAATCCAATGTGGGGTTTCGCTCTGAATTGATATTTTAACATTTTACCCTGACTCGTACCGGCCAGTTGCACAGGCTTCAACTTCCAAATACTGCTGGGGGTGGGAGGGGGTCCTCACACGCCTTCCCTCGCTTTCTCAAACCCTTCAGGGCTCCTTCCCGCCCGCCACTAGTCGGCACTCCCCAGTGGCGCGGACAGGTGCAGCGCACCGAGCCGCCTCCCGCTCCCAGCACGCGCCCGCAACCCCGCACCCTCTCCCCAAGCCGGCCGCGCCCTCACCGCTCCGCCCCCAATCTCGGCGCGCGCGCACACACCGGCGGGGGCGCGCCCGGCCGGCGGGGCCGCGCACGCAGCTGCCGCCGCCACCGCCTCCTTCCCTCCCTGCAGGCCCTCCTCCCCTGCCCTCCCCTCCGCCCCCTTCCCCGTAGGCAGCCAGCCCGCCCGCACTGCCTCCCTCCCGGCCCCGAGCGCTCTGGCTGGGTCTCTCCCCCGCCCCCGCCCCCCTACCCCCCCAGGCTCCCCGGTCGCTCTCCTCAGGCGGTCGCCCGCGCTCGGTGGATGTGGCTGGCAGCCGCCGCCCCCTCCCTCGCTCGCCGCCTGCTCTTCCTCGGCCCTCCGCCTCCTCCCCTCCTCCTTCTCCTCCTCAGCCGCTCTTCTCGCCGCCGCCGCCGCCTCCACAGCCTGGGCCTCGCCGCGATGCCGGAGAAGAGGCCCTTCGAGCGGCTGCCTGCCGATGTCTCTCCCATCAACTACAGCCTTTGCCTCAAGCCTGACTTGCTGGACTTCACCTTCGAGGGCAAGCTGGAGGCCGCCGCCCAGGTACGGCGACCCTCGGGCGCCGGGGGCGAGCTGCGGGGCAAGCAGTTAGGCCGCGGGCTGGGCTGGGGGCCCGTGCCGGAGGGCGGGCGGGCGGGCCGGCCTGGGCGCTGAGGGCCTGGGGTTGGTGAGGCCGGCTCGGGGACCGGCGCGCCCCTCTGGGGCTGCCGCGGGGCGCCCGGGCCGATGTGCTCTGCCCTGCTGGGCTGGGGCCCCGGGCCGCGCTGCGGGGAGCAGCGAGGGAGCTGGCGGGCCCTGCCCGAGGGCCCCCCATCCCCCCAGACCCGGCTAGCACACCTGTGCGGGGCTTCCCCTCCCCGACCCCCGGCCCTTCCGGGCTTGGTAGTGTTCTGGGCGAGGCTGGAGGCTGTAAGAGGAGGCCAGAGTGGTCATCGGAGTCCCCGCTCTTGTCTCAGCCTCCTGACTCAGTTCTTTTCTCTGGTTCTCCCTACGCCCCACGGAGGACACATTGGAAGGGGGCGGTCATCTGGGACTCCGGCCGCCGCGCGTTAGCGAGGAGGGGAGATTCTAGAAGGGGGGAGAGAGTGAGAAGGAGAATGCTAATCCCAGGCAGCCTTGCTGAGTTCTCCCCGCCTGCTCCGGCCCAGGGGCTGGGTTTCCAAGATGATCCGCCCCCTCCCCCTTCCCCTCAAGTGACAGTGCAGCAGTGACTTTGTTCTCTCCTAACCTCTAGAGAAGCTGAAGGAGGACCCCATCTCCGCTTTTCCTCCCCTCTTCCTGGCTTTGCCGCCTGTGAAGCAGGTGGATTTATTGTTAGAGCGATGGTTGCTTAGCAGTACTCTTCTCTGGAAGAAGCTGCTAGTTTTAGCATACCACTGTTGAAAATATTCCATTACTCTTCATTGCAGTTTTTGGTGAATCATGCTCCCCCCCCCCCCAACATTATCTGAAGTATTGATTTCGGAGACTATTAGTACTGATGCCCTACAAATTCCCAGACAATAGACATTTGTGACATACCTTGTTATATGATGTATTATGTGAAGTCCGATGAAAAATGGGAACTATTTAGTAGTTATTTTAAAAGAGAAGAGTGGTAAATATATTGTGTCTTTCTCTACTGTAGTCAGAGAGGAAAAACTATTAGGCCTCAACCTTAAAGAACAGGGTGGCTATAGCAGTAAAAATGAAAGAAATGTATAGTGTTGGGATGAACTGAAAGTTTGAAGTTGTCTTTGAAAGCTGAGTGCTCAGATTGAAAATATGTCTGAAAGTGTAGAATTAAAAAGTATACTGTCATATATGGAGTGCTTGTGTGAAAAACAGGAGGGCCCTAGGGTCCGGCTGCATCAAAAGGCAAAACTTACCCCTTGGAAAGTCAAGTGATTTAAAAATTTTCCATTAAGAATATGAATCAGAATGAGTGTATCTTCAGTCTAAATTGGGATTTGAGAGGGTTATTTGGGAGACTGTTTGTTTAAGCCAAGTGACTAGAGTGTTTGATATATATTGGCAGGGGGCAGATGGGAGGATTGTAAACAGTAGTGTGTCTTGTGACTTGGCAAACCTTGGGGAAGAAGGACCTCTGATGAATGAGTTCGCATTATGTGAAAAGACTAAGATGGGAAAAAAAAATCATTTATTTCTTTACCTCATTAGCTGGTGTCACCGGTTCATAATTTTGAGAGATACCTATTTAAGGAAAAATTTCAGGAAAAAGAAATGTCAATAAAGATTTTTAAGTGATTATTAAGAAGTGACGGTTTTATTTAAGTGTTAGGACAGAGCAAGAGGCAATGACATGCTTCTCCTTCCCCCCTTTTTCCTTGTTTTTCCAAAATATGTGGAAGGCTGCTTTGGGCCATTGAGGAAGCACATGGTAATGTACTAGACATGAACAGGGAATTGTTAATTTGGTGTGAGGAAATAAATCTTTTTTAGTAACAGGAGCTTTTCAAAGCAGTTGTTTTCAGAAATTCTTTTCAGGCTAGAGGGCAACACAAATGAAAGATGGTAGTAGAGTGAATTCTAACAGGTTTTATTAAAGAATGATTGGACTTTTTAATTTTACACATTGCCACCTTTGGGAGAATAAAGGAATTCATGTTGGTGAAAAGTTGACATTAGTAAAAAAGCATATATTCATATTTTTGAGATCCATGGATTGGAGCAGTAAATCTAAACTGTGGTGTTATAAGGTATCTTATTGTGGAAATCAAAAAATGTGGACAGGATTGTATCTCTAGAAATCTAGATTTATAACTGGTATTGGGTCAGTTTCCTAACAGTTGGAATCATATTACACAAAGTATACAAGTTACTTGGTTGCTTGAGTTGCAAAATTTTATGATAAGCCCAGAGTATTTGTACAGGTTACATATTAGAAACTTAGTGGATTTTTAACCTGGTCTGGGGTGTGGACTCCTGGGAAAGGTGAAGAAATTAGTCAGTGTGCACTGACTTTATAAGTAGTTGTCTTTTACATAAGTGTGTGTGGTCTGGGTCAGCAGGTTTTGCAAAAGTGCTACCATGGGCCTAGAGAAATGGGACATTGTCACCCCTCCCGTGCACTCCCCCCTTTACATAAGGAGAGCAGTGGGTTTTTGTAGCTATTTTGAATTCTGACTCTCTTGCTTTGTGGATAATTAATAAAAAAAAATAGATAAGATGTTTATGTGAGTGGCTGCAATGCCTTGTTATGAGTGCATTGTGGTTTATACAGTAATTGGACTTTCTCTTATGGAAATATTTAACCTGTGCCAAAGAAATTAACTTCATCCTTCAAGGCCAGAAGTCAGGATATAGTAGACAATCCCTGGCCTTTGCCAACAAAATATTCATGTTGGTGATGACTAAATTGGCACTTAGAGGAGAGTTACAGATATAGTAGTTTGTTTGGCAGGCTAAAACTTGGCACCTAAATGGATGTTATTGTCAATCCCGTGTTATGGAATTTTCTGCCCCAATTTTGCATATTTTCTTTTTTTTTTTTTTTAAAGATTTATTTGTTTATCGGAGAGTGGGTAGTGTAAGTGTGCAGGGTTAGAGGGAGTGGGAGAGAGAAACGAGCAGATTCTGCACTGAGCATGGAGCCCCACATGGGGTCGATCTCCTGACCCCAAGATCACAACTTGAGCAGAAATCAAAAACCCATGCTTAACTGACTGAGCCACCTAGGTACCCCTTGAATATTTTCTATGCAGTCATTTTGGTTGTTTTTTTTATTACTTAAAGAAGTGGTAAAATTAATAATTTGTGTCACATTTTGCTAGATCACTACATGGTCTTAAGAAATTAAATTTAAAAGATTGGTGATAAGAAATTGAACTTGTTTAGATCTTCTACTGTTTCTTGAAATGTATGTATGATGAAACACCTCAATATAAGAAGCTTTTATATGTTAAGCTTTATCTACTATCATCTGGCAATGAATTTTACAGTGAATTTTCCAGATAAATGAATCTTACCCTTTGAGGCACTTAGGCTTTAAAAAATATTTACTGATTTGGATGGAGAAATATTCCAAAAATGTATTATTTTTTTAAACTCTAGTTCCTTATAATTGAGGCTTGTTTCTTTTCTTCTTTTTAAAAATACTGGACATCATTCTGGATATCTGTCATTGATACCTATAACCACAGATTACCCCAAACTGGGTACTATAATTTGTTAGTTTCATATTTGTTTGTTTTTCTTACTGTTGGGTGATTGCTTCTTGCTGCTTATTGTGCTTTGTTGCTGCCTATTGTGCAATTTATTCCCGCTTCTATCTTACTGAGCTTGATCTGAAGAGGTCTCAGTAACCAGAAAAAAGCTTGTGTGACCTTAAAAAGAAATTTCTAAGTGTGGGTTTGATGGACTCCCTTCTGAGTGAAGGGAATGAGCTTTATTGTAATGGACTTTGTATCATCTATTCTGGCTTTTAAACAGGGCCTTTTTTTTTTTTTTTTTTAAACTTCCTGGTTCTAGATAATTGATATTGTCCAACAATACAACCTGGACAAATGTGATCTTGAGTAGTAAATTATGAAACTTCTCTGAACTTTGCTACATAAATGAGCCTGTTCTTATTGTGAAGTAGATCTTATTCTAATCTGTATGTGAGTCAGTGGCAAAGGACTGAGTCTTCTGATAGCTCTCTTATTAACTGAGATTAATTCTCCAGATCTTGTAGATACAGTTTTGAACATCATTTAAGTATGTAGCTCTTAGTTTATTTGGCCACTTGAAATCACTTTAAAATTTTACTTTAAATTAGGAAATACTTTAGAAATACAGAAAAGTAACCCACCACACAGACTTAGCATATATTAACGTTTTCCCCCATTTGCTTCAGACTGCGCCTGATGTTTTTTGGGAAATAAAATGTCACAGATACCACTAAAGTCCATTTCCATCTCTTCCTACCCCCACTCCCAGAGGTAACTTCTCTCTAGGTAGGTGAGTATTATGCCTGTATATGTAGTTTTATTGTGTATGTAAGTAGCCATAAACAATAAATAGCAGTGTTCTGTATGTTTAACATTTTTACATTTGGGGTGCTACATTTGACTTTCTGCATCTTGCTCTTTTCAATGTCTCTTTTGTTAGAAAACTTGGCTCAGTTTTTGTTTACTAATTAATTGCTCCTTATTGTCTCTAGAAATTACAGCCCTATTCCACAAAGGCAATGATTATTTCAAAATTTTAACGATGAAATTGCTTGTAAGGGAAAGTGACTCAGGCTTCAGACTGAAGATTTCGTTTTACTAAAATCTGAGGGCTTTGGTAATCACAGAAAAGCTTCTTGGGTCTTATAGTACATGTAAGATGTATTTCTGAGTGATCATAATAAAGCCTCATTCAGGGAAAAAAAAAAAAAAATCTCACAAACTGCCTTCCTAACTCATAGGAAACTTCCATTGTGAAACTGTTACCAGTGGTCAAGCTGCCTCTTCAATAGAGCCATTACTTGGTGTTTGGTTGAGTTGCAGTGCAGTCTGTATGGGGCTCCTAGAGGACTTAACCCTGGGTTTGAAACAAGGAAAGGAAACACTGTGTTCCATTCTTTCGGAGCATCAAATGGAGAAGTTGAAAGTGAGCTTGTTATCTACACCGTATATATGCCTACTTCAACATTTTGCTTCTATTTTAAGCTTGCAAACTGTGAAGATCTTAATGCTGAAATTCCTTTGAATTATTACCTGTATTTTTGGTAGTGGAAAATATCACTAACGGTGATGTTAGGATGTGAGAATTCATGTATTGAATCATCAGGTCAGTGCTGTTATGGGGAAAACATCAAAAAGAGCAGTGTTACAGTGTGGTACTGAAGCACTTAAATCTATGTAGGTATTTAAAATCTGTACATGTATGCTGACATCCAAAGTACTATATAATGTAGCACAAAGCTTTTAAATTTTCTGTCATTCTGGTAGACACTTTATAAACTGTTAGGTGAATGCTGTTAGATGATATTTGGAGGAACATCTTTATGATTATAGCACGTTTAATCTTGGTCTCTGTTTATGCCTTTTTTTTTTTTTTTTTAAGTAAACTCTGTGCCCAGTGTGGGGCTTGAACTCACAACCCTGAGATCAAGAGTTGCATGCTTTACCGCCTGAGGTAGCCACATGGCCCTCTGTGCGTGTGTCTTAATAACAATATCTATTAACTGATTACTGTGAATCAGGTACTAAGTACTAAAACAAACACTTTCTATCCTGTTTAAAGGACATGGCTAAGATGAGGCAGAGTATACTGTGAGATTTTTAAAATTTGAGTAGCGTTCTATTACTAAGATAAATATTTTTGTTCCTTTGGTTCTTCCTTTCCATCCTCCGGAAATGGCAGCATCTTGGAAAAAAAAAAAATAGCTATTCAACAAGCAGCTTAATTCAGTATATAAACAGGTGGGTTTCCCCTAAATACAGGAGGAATTAGAATGTACTTATAAATGGATGTTGTAGCTTGTGCCTTTCCAAAGTATGCAAACTCTTTCCCTTAGAATGTTAAGTAGTAGTGAGGTGAATGTCAATTGGCATATGTAGTGTTGTACAGCTATCTTGACATTGGAAGATTAACTGCTTGGTTACCATTAAATTCACTGTAGATGTTGGATGAAAATATGCTTGCCTCAATAAAGATGAAGATGTGTAACTAAACTGCTGTTATTATCCTGTTGGCATAAACTTCAAACTCTGGAAGGTTTTTATTCATTTTACTTTTTGGAGACACCTCCCTGCAGCCCACCCCAGTCTCATTAAGTGCTTCATTTCTCTGTGTTGCTGAATTTTTTAAAAGTGAATTTATAAATAGGCACAGGGATCTTTTTTGCTTGTTTGTTTGTTCAAATGTAGTGCTATAAATGGCCGGTTGGGACAGAAAGGTTTCAGTACTGTTTAGGAATGTTCCTGATGAAATAAACAGTGTGAAGGAATATTACCACTTACAAAAATTATTTGTTTATTTATTTATTTAAAGATTAATTTATTTTTTAAGTTAAGATTTTATTTTTAAGTACTCTCTGTATGTAACATGGGGCTGGAACTCACAACCCTAAGATCAAGAGTTGCATGCTGTACGTACTGAGCCAGCCATGTGCTCCTGCCACTTAAAAAAATTTTTTAAAAGTTCATTGAATGACATTTTTGTTTAGAAACAGATTTATGAAAAAGGATTTTTTTTTTTTTTTAAACTAAGCTCTACACCCAGTGTGGGGCTTGAACTCATATCCCCAAGATCAAGAGTCTCATGCTCTACCAACTGACCTAGCAAGTCCCTGAATAGGATTTTTTTTAATGAGCCGAAATAGTTTCACAATATGTGTTAGCAATTTTTACAGGCTTACTAATATGTATCTATAACTTAGGTCAGGTAATTTTAGTTTGAGATTAATTGTATTTATTTATTGGTTATTAATAAAATGATTACTCTTGGGTATAGCTTTTTCATACAGACATTATATTACTCTTGTGTCCTTACCTGGTTCTGTGTTCTGTTAGTCATCTTGAGGCACTATTGACCTACTGTGGGCTTTGTTTGGACGGCACAGTGTTTTTGCAAATTTTGTGTTAGTTGCCATCAGTTACAATTTGGGAGATCGTACATGAAATCTGAAATTTGTGGCTTTTTTTTTTTTTTAAATAATCTCTCTGTCCAGTGTGGGGCTCGACTCAGACCCAGAGATCAAGAGTTGCACATGCCCTACCAAAAGAGCCAAGTATTTGTTTTTTGTTTTTTTTGTAGTTGGAAGATCTGTCAATACGGAGTCTGCTTTTCTTTTCTTTTTTTTTTTAAGATTTTATTTATTTCTTTGACAGACAGAGATCACAAGTAGGCAGAGGGGCAGGTGTAGAGAGAGGAAGGGAAGCAGGCTCCCCACTGAGCAGAGAGTCCGATGCGGGGCTCGATCCCAGGACCCCGGGATCATGACCTGAATTGAAGGCAGAGGCTTTAACCCACTGAGCCACTCAGGCGTCCCCGGAGTCTGCTTTTCAATACAGCAGTAATTAGTTAGCTCCAAGAAATGACTACTTCCCCTTCCTTTATGCATAGCCTTCACCTGGCCTACTCTACTCACCTGCTTGACTGGCTTCTGTAGACATTTGTTTGTGATTTAGGGCATCTGTACTTTTGTTATTTTATTTTTAGATTTTATTTATTTGTGAGGGAAAGAGTGTGTGTCTGCCTGTGAGCAGGGAGGGACTGAGAGGGAGGGAGAGGCTGAAGGGGATAGAAAAACTATTTTCTTCAAAACTGCCACATTCAGATCTAGAGAGATCTGAAGCCCACTCCACTTTGAGCAGGGAGCCCCATGTAGGGCTCCATCTCACAACCATGAGATCATGAACTGAGCTGAAACCAGTAACCGAATGAGCCACCCAGGAGCCCCAGATTTTTGTTATTTTAAATTCAGAGCATTCAAAGGAATGGTCTGAAAATGAATCTGAGGTTCTGTTTAAATACAGCAGGTATATAAAATCAAGTCTACAACCAAATTGAAAAGTGGGCAAGGGTTATAAATGAACAATTTGCAGAGAAAAAGTAATGGCCAAAAAAAAGAGGGGCGGGGAGAAACTAAGTAGAGAAGATGCTTACTTAGGGGCGCCTGGGTGGCTCAGTGGTTTAAGCCGCTGCCTTCAGCTCAGGTCATGATCTCAGGGTCCTGGGATCGAGTCCCACATCGGGCTCTCTGCTCGGCAGGGAGCCTGCTTCCCTCTCACTCTCTCTGCCTGCCTCTCTGCCTACTTATGATCTCTCTCTGTCAAATAAATAAATAAAATCTTAAAAAAAAAAAAAAGAAGATGCTTACTTAACCAGTGCTACTATTAATCAGGAAAATTCTAATTAAAGCAATGGTGGAATATCATTTAATACCCATCAGATTGTCAGAGATTTTTAAGTTTTTTAGAGGATGATGAACATGGTATTTCCTTTTTTCTTTTTTAAAAGATTTTATTTATTTATTTGACAGAGATCACAAGTAGGCAAAGAGGCAGGCGAGAAAGAGAGAGGGAAGCAGGCTCCCCGCCGGACAGAGAGCCCAATGCAGGGCTCTATCCCAGGACCCTGAGATCATGACCTGAGTCGAAGGCAGGGCCTTAACCCACTGAGCCACCCAGGCAACCTGAACATGGTATTTCTTCACTCTTTGCTCATGAGAGTATTGATTGAAACTACTCTAGAGCATAATTGGGATATTCTTGGTAAAGAAAAATATGCATAAGAAAACATGGACCAAGATATTTATTATAGTACTACTTTAAATAACAAAAAAAGTGGAAACAATCTAACTTCCTTTAGGAAGGAAATGGATAAATAACTGGTTTATTTTTATAATGGAATACTATATAGGAGTTAAAATTAATGAATTAGATCTATATCTGTCTACATTTACCCATCTCAGAAACAATGTTAAATGAAAAAAGCAGGTGCAAAGGTGATAGTATTTGTACAAAACTAAAAACATTGCCTACTGATCTTTATATATGTAGCAGAAGTACTATATATACATGATAAAGAGCTACATTAGCCTTAGGAGAGTGGTTATTTATCTCCATGTAATGAGGAAGTGAGGATGGGGCTTTCATTATATCTGTATTTTATTGGGGGGGATCTGAAGCAAGTAAGACAAAATCTTAAAAAGTTTATTTAATCTTGGTGGTGAGGCATTAGTGTCTGTTATATCCAAAATGTTACTTTGATAAGAGAAAAAATTTTAAAGAGTGTCTTATGAAGTTTTGACATGATTCATGATACCACTTTTCTTCCTCTAGCCTTAAAGAAGGTCTTATGATGGGTTTGATGTGTAGGTTGAAATACATAATTAATTGCAACATACAAGAAATGTTTCCTAATTAATTTTTAATATGGAAAGTTTTAATTGTTTTAAGTAAAAGCTTAAGTAGGAAAAAATGCTTTTATTTAGCTCATTGGTCAGATGTTTAAAGTCTAAAATACTTAAGTGTTTATGGTTGCTTTTAATATAATTTGGAAAATATGAATTGTCTTAGATTACTTAAAACTACTCATTTATTTTTACCATTGAGGTATAAATACTCAGTCTAGGTTTTAGTGATGTCTGGGCTTAAAAAAAATGCCCTGTGACATACATTAGGCCAAGATGAAGATGTACATGTTATTAATCTTAGCTATTTCTGACACTGCTGGTTTTTCTTTTCCCCTTAGGTGAGGCAGGCAACCAATCAGATTGTGATGAATTGTGCTGATATTGACATTATTACAGCTTCATATGCACCAGAGGGAGATGAAGGTAAGAGCTGTTTTCCATTTAATTTGCTGTCTCTCTGTGTGTATCATGTGTCTGTGGTGCATTATACATTTTCAGATTAAGGTAGCAGTGTTTGTTACTTTAGAAAAAGGGAAACATTTTTAGATGTTTGTGGGAAATATTTTAATAATCTATACTATGCGATAAAGGAGATGCCACATTCTAATTCTACTTCAAACATTAACATATTTTGTAACCCTAGGCAGATTCCACTTCCATAAATGTAAAATAAATATAGTACCATGCATATAAAGCTAAAGAGTTATGTTTTAAATTAATTTATTTTAGAGAGAGAGAGAGCTTTGAGTGGGAGGGGCAGAGAGAATCCCAAGTAGACTCTGCACTGACTGTGGAGCCCAACACAGGGCTTGATCCCACGACCCTGAGGTCACAACCTGAGCTGAAACCAAGAATCAGTCCCGTAATTGACTACACCACCGAGGCGCCCAAAACTAAAGAGTCATTTTTGAAATAAGTGCTTTGAACATGAAAGATTGGTTTATCAAGGTGGCTTAGTTCATATGTGGTTTTCTTAAAAGTTTTTTTTTTTCCCTCTTGAACAGTAGATTAAAATTGGAATAATGAATCTTACTCACAATTGAGAGAAAAATATTTGTCCTTTGGGATGGAATGTGGAGGTTAGAAGCTAGATGACCAAGTTAGTTACAGAGTAAGAATATGTTAAAAGGAAATATATAGAATGCATGGGAACTCAATTAGCATCTTTAAAATTAAAACTATTTTAGACCTTGTAATTTTAACAAGGATTAAATTGAGTAGTCTGTTTTGGCCTGAAATCTTATTCCCACATAAGCTCCATTTTAAAAAGTTGTCATGTTTGGCATGAAATCACAAGTGGATTAGTACTGGAATTGAAGTGCTTTTTACTTTTGACAGAATGATTTTTTGGTTAGTCTTCACTACTCTGAGACTTCCTGTTAGAAAATTTTTTGTTTGCTATCAGGGTGCCTGGCTGGCTCAGCTAGTAGAGCATGCAGCTCTTGATCTCAGGGCTGTGAGTTCAAACCCCACTTGGCACGTAGAGCTTACTTTAAAAAAAAAAAGGAAGGAAAAGAAAAGAAAATCTTTTCATTTGATATCAAATAAGTTAGAAATTTTGCCTTTTAGTTCACATTTTGTATTGCTCTTACCCCTCTCCTTTACACTGAAAAGAAGCATACAAGTAATATTTTAAGGCCGAGCTGTATTTATTTTATGAATTTTTCTTAAATTATCTTGTCCATAGAATGATCCCCTCCCCCCCCCAAAAAATAGCAGTTGAGCAGAGTATTGCCAAGAAGTACTTATTGTTCGATTGTTTGTAAATGAGATCAAATTGCTGTGATTTTAAGCTAGTGGAACAGATCCTTCAAATGGACTTTGGATGAGTGCCAACATTAGAAAATTGTTTGGGTAAATGAGAGGGGTTATTGAATTTCTTTATCTGTGAAGAAAAATGTAAGCATTTTAGCCAAGCATATTAAGGCAAGCTTGCTTTGTTGTAGGTAGAGAACATTTAAATTTGATGTAGTTTTAAAATGGTGCCACTATAGATAGGAAGAGATTGTAAAATACACGTGCACCCTCCAGTTGGCATGGTTTCAGCTCAGGTTTGTTTTTATCTTCCTCTACTAAAATGCCAGGAAAGAATTCAGAGAACTCAAATGCTTTGAGTATGTATAACTGAATGGTGCCAAGCTCCTAATAGTCAGAATAGCAGTGTTTGTGTTCTGACTAAGAGGGTCAGAAGAGTGAAAGCTTGTAGAAGTGAAGGGGATTTGGGAGAGATTCAGATAAAACATTACTCTTTTTAGGTACATAAAGTATTTTCTTCAAAACTAGCTAAGGGGTATTTTTCAACTCATTTCTCCTACAGCAATGGGAAAAAACCCAGAGTCATGTGTAAGTTCATCTAATTTGAGAGTATAAGAGAATGGGAAATTGTATTAATGTGGCATTTTAAGGTTTCAGTCCGAAACAGATTTGGCCTTCCAGATTACATACACAGTTGGGGGTATAGCTCAGTGATAGAGCATTTGACTGCAGATTACATACACAGTGTAATTTTATCCTTGGGCAGAGTAGCATTTCTTGATTTTTACCGTATGGAAGAGTACAACATGTTGTTTCTTTAGAAATTAGTAGTTGCAAATTTGATTGCCAGCTCCTTCCAGGGTGGTATGGTTTGACAGGGGAATAATTGAGTCAATAGGAAAGGTACCATTTTTTAAACTCAGCTAATCTCCTTAGTACAGTACCTATTAATACTTATGATTGTCTTCTGTAAGACTGAGTTACATATGTGTAGCCACTAAATCTTGGTACTTTACGGTAAAATCAGAAAGTTGTTCGAAGGCATGAAATTGTTGCTTCTTTGTGTAAATTTTTAATTGATGAAAAAGAAGCTGTCTTGTGGTTTGTGCAGTGATCCAGAAAGACCTATTGGCGTGTCTCTTTAAACTAAGGCACTGCCTTTTCAACAAAAATAAGTTATATTAAAACCTAATTGAGATCTTTGTAATATTTAAAAAATGAGAACTCAGTAAGAAAAACGGCTGAAAACTGTTTTTTTACTGTTCTGCACTTCAAGGGTTGGTGAAATCACTAGCACTTAAGCCCCAGTGCAAGGAGTGCACCTCCCTACACAGTGCAGGGGTTAGTATTGTCACCAGCTTCCGCAGGAGTGCCTGAACTCAGGTCCTGACAGGTAACGAGACTTTTAATTTATCATTAGTAGATGGCTTGGGCATAACCACATGGACATTGATCACTTGAAAATTTTGTATTAACTTTTCCCTTAGTATACTCTCTCAGGTATGTTTGTAGCATTAGGTGTGTAAGGAAGAAATTTTCCCTCTTCCATTCAAAGTTCTGATTCTAGCCTCAGATACGCCAGCATCACCCTTCCTTCCTTATCCATGCAAGGCATGTAAATCTTAACACGTTTCTTCTGGAAGTAGAGGTACATTTTTCAGTGTGCAGGTGAGCGCATGTATGTGTTTAATGAGAGGATGAAGCAGCTAGTCAGAAATACTGCCAAATAGTAACAATTTTGAGCAAAACTATTAACTTGAGAAAAAGAAATGGTTCCTCACACTCGATCAGAGGCCTTTATCATGAGCTTCAGTAGGCCTTTATAAGCCCATCAGCGATACATATTCCGTGGTCATACAGTTAAGTGTAGATTAGGAATAACAATAAGCCACTATCTCTTTGCAAGAGTTGTTTTTGTCATCATTCTGAAAATACATGCATGACTAATTAAATGCTAGCTCTGAAATGTGGAAAATTGAAAGAGAAGAGGAAATACCCATTTCTAATACAAATGTATTGGAATATGATGCAGAATTTCATAAGGAAATTTTAAATGAAAGGAATCAAAGTATAAGTTTAGTAATACAAGTAACAATATAGGGTAGGGGGCCTCGAACCAAAGTTATGGTTGGGATTAAGGAAATAACAAACAGGAGTGAATTGGACTGAATGTAGGAAAGCGAGCATGTTGGGACAGAGGCCAGACCAAAGAAAGTATTAAAGAATACTTAAATTTATTCAAATTTTAAAGAACTTTTCAGGCCAACAACATTTCTTTGGGCTATAGTGACTTCTGTTGAATTTGCAACCTACCAGGGAACTGTGTGTTATGCATATTCTTTATCACTTGGACATGAAGATAAGCCTTGAGCATAGCTTTAAAAAGAGCAAAAAGCCTTTTGAGAGTCTTCTAGATTGTTAATTGAAAGTGGTGTATAATATGCTATATTACTATTAAATATATTTAGCAGATTATTTTAGTGTGCTGTACATGTTCCAGTGGTATATCCTTCTAAAGATTCAGAATACCTCTTTTTAGGAAGCTTTTAAAGTTTTTTGGGCACTACAGTGGCCTTATTTCTGAGCTCTTGTTTTTATTTTGCCTCTACTTTATTTACAAGTTCTGAGTATATTGAGTTTTGGGCATTTCAAACATAAAGTCTATTATGTGCTATTGTTCTTCGTATTAATGTATAAGCTAACAACTACTCTGGGCTATATTGAGGAACCAGATGTTTTCCCAGGTCTTTGGTAACTTTCAGGGCATCCTGTTTTCTGAATTAAATGGTGATTTTAGGGGCACCTGGGTGGCTCAGTCAATTGAGTGTCTGCCTTAGGCTCAGGTTATAATCCCAGGATATTGGGATCGAGCCCCTGACATGGGAGCCTGCTTCCCCCTCTGCCTGCTCCCCCTGTTTGTGTGCGCACTCTCTCTCTCCCTCTCTCTGTTAAATAAATAAAACTCTTTTGAAAAAATGCTGATTCTATTTTTCCTACTAATAAACCTTATTTTTCAGAGAAGTTTGGAGTAAAAAGTACAGAGATTTCCTCCGTGTTCCTTGTCCCACCCACCCTTCCCTTCCCTCATTATCAACATCCTGAACCAAAGTGGTACAATTGTTACAGTCAGTGAAACTTACCTTGGCACCTCTTAACAAAGTCCGTAGTTTACATTAGGGTTCACTCTTGGTGTTATACATGCTGTGGGTTTTGTTTTGTTTGTTTTTTAAAAGATTTTATTTGTTTATTTGACAGAGAGATTCAGTGAGAGAGGGAACACAATCAGGGAGAGTGGGAGAGAGAGAAGCGGGCTCCCCGCTGAGCAGTGAGCCTGATACGGGGCTGGATGCCAGGACCCTGGGATCAGGACCTGAGTTGAAGGCAGACGCTTAATGACTGAACCACGCAGACACCCCGGCATATAAAGTTTAGAATCAGTTTTTCAGTATCCATGAAATAACTTTCTGGGATTTTTATTGGGATTGGGATTGAATCTATAGATCAAGTTGGGAGGAAATGACATCTTGATAATATGGAATCTTGCCCATGAACATGGATTATCTCTCCATTTATTTAGGTCTTTAATATCTATTATGAGAATTTAGTAGTTTTTCTCCTGGATCTTACATATATTTTGTTAGATTTATACCTAAGTATTTTGTTTTTGAATATGATAAAGTGTTTACAATTTCAAATACCACTTATTCATTGCTGATATATAGAAAAGTGATTGACTTATATATATTAATCTTATATCCTGCAACCTTGTTATAATTGCTCATTAGTTCCAGGAGTTTTTTTTTTAATATTATATTTATTTGACAGAGAGAAATCACAACTAGGCAGAGAGGCAGGCAGAGAGAGAGGAGAAGCAGGTTCCCTGCGGAGTGGAGAGCCCGATGTGGGGCTCGATCCCAGGACCCTGAGATCATGACCTGAGCCAAAGGCAGAGGCTTTAACCCACTGAGCCACCCAGGCGCCCCAGTTCCAGGAGTTTTTTTGCTGATTCCTTTGAATTTTCTACATGACCACATCATCTGTGAAAAAGGACTGTTTTGTTTCTACTATCCCAATATGTATACCTTTTATTTCCTTTTCTTGTCTTACTACATTAGCTAGGACTTTTCAGTACAATGTTGAAAAGCAGTGGTGAGACATCTTTGCTTTGTTCCTCATCTTAGCTGGAAGACTTGGACTTTCTCACCATGAAATATATGATGTTAGCTGTAGGATTTTTGTAGATGTTCTATCTCAAGTTGAAGAAATTCATCTTTATTCCTACTTTGCTGAGAGATTTTATCATGAATGGGTATTAGATTTTGTTAGATGCTTTTTCTGCATCTTCTGATGGTTGTGTGATATTTCTTCTTTAGATTGTTGACGTGATGAAGTACGTTGATTGATTTTTGTTTGTTGAAACTGCCTTGCATAATAGGATAAATCCCACTTGGTCATGGCATGTAATTCTTTTTATATATTATTGGATTCAATATGCTAATATTTTGTTGAGGACTTTTGTATTATGTTCATAAGAGACACTGGTATATAGTTTTCTTATGTGTCTTTTGATACTAGGGTAATGCAGGCTTCATAAAATGAGTTAGGAAGTATTCTTTCTGCTTCAATGCTCTGGAACAGATTGTAGAGAATACATACCATTTCTTACTTAAATGTTTGGTAGAATTCACAAGTGAACCTGTCTGAGCCTATGCTTTCTGTTTTGGAAGATCGTTATTGATTCAGTTTCTTCTTCTTTTTTTTAACTTTTGAAGATTTATTTATTTATTTTAGAGAGCATGTGCTTATGAGTGGGTGGGGGAGGGGCGGAGAGAGACTCTAAAGCAGACTCCCCACTGAATGTGGAGCCCAATATAGGGTTTGAACTCACCACCCTGAGATCATGACCTGAGCTGAAACCAGGAGTCAGACACTCAACTAACTGAAGCACCCAGGCGCCCTGATTCAACTTCCTTAAAAGATACATAGCTATTTAGATTATCTGTTTTCTTCTTATGTGTGTTTTAGTAGATTGTGTGTTTCAAGGAATTGGTCCATTTGATTGAGGTTTTTAGATTTGGGGCAGAGATTTGTTTATAATATTCCTGTATTATTTTTAAATTTAATTTAACTTATTCATTTTTTTGAGTGGGGGGAGAGGTAGAATGAGAGGGGAAGAGAGATTTTTTTTTTTTTAAAGATTTTATTTATTTATTTGACAGACAGAGATCACAAGTAGGCAGAAAAGCAGGCAGAGAGAGAGAGGAGGAAGCAGGCTCCCTGCTGAGCAGAGAGCCCGATGCAGGGCTCGATCCCAGAACCCTGGGATCATGACCTGAGCTGAAGGCAGAGGCTTTTACCCACTGAGCCACCCAGGCGCCCCAGGAAGAGAGACTCTTAAGCAGGCTCCCTGCCCAACACAGAGCCCAATATAGGGCTGTTATCATGACTCTGAGATCATGACCTCAACCAAAATCAAGAGTTGGTGGCTTAACTGACTGAGCCACACAGGTGCCCCTCCTGTATCATTTTTTTAATGTCCATAGGATCTGTAGTGATGTTCTCTCTTTCACTTCTTTTCTTAAAAAAAAAAAAAGATTTATTTACTTTAGAGAGAGAAAGGGGACGGAAGGGGCAGAGGGAGAAAGAGAGCGAGACTCCCAAGCAGACTTCATGCTGAGCATGGAGCTGGATGCGGGGCTGGATCCCATGACTTTGAGATCATGACCTTAGCCAAAACCAAGAGTCAAGAGGTTTAACTGACTGAGCCACCTAAGCTCCTGATTTTAGTAATTGTGTTTTCTCCCTTTTCTCTTAACCTGGCTTGAGGCTTATTGATTTTGTTGATTTTTTTTTTAACCAAAGAATTAGCTTTTATTCATTTTTTTATTTTTTAATTTTTTTTAAGATTTTATTTATTGATTTGTTTGACAGAGAGAGACAGCGAGAGAGGGAACACAGGCAGGGAGAGTGGGAGAGGTAAAAGCAGGCTTCCTACTGAGCAGGGACGAGGGGCTCAATTCCAGGACCCTGGGATCATGACCCGAGCCAAAAGCAGCCCCTTAACCAACTGAGCCAACCAAGCACCCCTGCTCTAATTTTAATTATTTTTTTTCCTGTGCCTTATTTTGGATTTAATTTGTTCCTTTTCTAGTTTCCTAGGATGGAAGCTTAGATAATTTATTTGATTTATTTTTAATTTTTGAAGTAAGCTCTATGCCCTGTGGGGCTAGATCTCAAGCTCTACTGATTGAGCCAGCCAGGTACCCCTGGATGATTGATTTTGTGATATAGGGTTGCAGTACTGTAAATTTCCCTATAAACACCACTCTCCCTGAATCTCACAAACTTTGATAAGTTGTATTTTCATTTCCGTTTAGTTAAAAATATTTAAAGATTTCTCTTGAGGGTTCTTTGACCCATGTGTTATTTAGAAGTATTATAGGGGTGCCTGGGTGGCTCAGTGGGTTAAAGCCTCTGCCTTCTGCTTGGGTTATGGTCCCAGGGTCCTGGGATCCAGCCCCACATTGGGCTCTCTGCTCAGCAGGGACCCTGCTTCCCTCTCTCACTGCCTGCCTCTCTGCCTACTTGTGATCTCTGTCAAATAAAGAAATAAAATCTTAAAAAAAAAATAGAAGTATTATAATTATTTAATTTCTAATTATTTGAGGATTTTTCCAGCTATAGTTCTGTTACTGATTTTTAGTTTAATTCCTTTCTGGTCAAAGAGCAGACATTTTATGATTTCTTTCTTTCTTTTTTTTTTTTTTTTAATTAGTTCAAGTGTGTCTACGACCAAGAATATGGTCTGTCTTGGTGAATGGTCCAAATGAGCTTGAGTAAAATGTGTAACACAAGCTGTTGTTTGATGAAATCGTCAACAGATACCCAATTGGTTTGTGGTGCTATTGAGTTCAAATATATCCTTACAGATTTCTGCTGCTGAATCTGTTTATTTCTGATAGAAGGCTGTTAAAGTCTTCAGCTCTAATAGTAGATTCATCTGTTCCTCCTTGCCATTCTGTCGGTTTTTGTCTCATGTATTTTGATGCTTTATTGTTAGATGCATCCACATTAAGAATTGTTACGTCTCGCTGAAAAAATAAATAAAATGGAAAAAAAAATAAATTAAAAAAAAAAAGAATTGTTACGTCTTGCTGGAGTATTGCCCCCCCTTCTCATTACGTAACCTTGCTTTTAAAGTCTGCTCTGTCTGAAATTAATGCAGCTACTCCCACTTTCTTCTGATTAGTGTTAGTATATCTTTTTCTGTCCCTTTACTTTTAATCCGAAAAGTTTTTTTTATTGGTTGCCCCAGAGTTTGCAATATATATTTATAATTAATCCAGTCACTTTCAGATAATACCATAAAGCTTCACAAGTAGTACCAAGTACCTTATAATAACAAAATATGACCAGTTTCTTCCTGCCATCCTTGTTTCATTGCTGTCATTCATTTCACTTATGCATAAACATACACAGAAGACAACATAATCAAATACATTGTTACTATTAATATTTTGAACAGTTATCTTTTAGATCAATTAAAAATAACAAACGTAAACATTTTTATTTTACTTTCTTTTATTCATTCTCTGATGCTCTCTCTTTATGTAGATCCAAGTTTCTAATCTGTGTCATTTTCCTTTTCTCTAAAGAACTTCTTTTAACATATCTTGCAAAAGCATATCCACTTGCAACAAATTCCCTCAATTTTTGTTTGACAAAAGTCTATTTCTCCCCACTTTTTAAAAATATATATATTTTATTTATTTATTTATTTATCTATCTATCTGAGGGAGAGAACATGAGCTGGCGGAGGAACAAAGTGGGAGGTAGGGGAAAAAATCTTGAATGGATTACACATTGGGGGCTATGTCTTACGACCCTGAGATCGTGACCTGAGCCAAGCTAAGAGTTGGACGCTTAACAAGTGAGCCACCCACGTGCTCCTCTCCCCATTTTTTTTTTTTTTTTAAGACTTAATTTTTTCAGAGCTGTTTAGGTTCACAGCAAGATTGAGAGGAACATTCTCTTTCACTTTTGAAGGATCAGTTTGAAGGATACAGAATTCTAGTTAGTTCTTCTTTCTCAGCCCTTTAAAGATTTCATTCCATTGTCTTCTTGCTTGCGTGGTTTCTGAGAAGTTGAATTTAATTCTTATCTTGCTCTTCGATAAAGAGCAAGCTGTGGCTTCTTTCAAGACTTTATGTTTGATTTTTCCAAAGTTTGAATATGGTATGCTTACGTTTGGGGTTTTTGGCATTTATCCTACTTGGTTTTCTCTGAGCTTTCTGGATCTGTGGTTTGGTGTCTGACGTTAATTTGGGGGCATTCTTAGCCATCATTGCTCCAAATATTGCTTCTGTTCCTTTCTTTTTCTTGTCCTTCTGGTTGTCCCATTGTGTATATGTTATACTTCTTATAGTTTTCCCACAGTTCTTGGATATTTTGTTCTGGTCCATCCCACCTCCCAGTCTTTTTTTTTTTTTTTTCTTTTTCAGTTTTGGAGTTTTCTTTTGTCATATCTGCAAGCTCAGAGATTGTTTCTACAGCCTTGAGCAGTCTAACAATCAGTGCATGAAAGGCATTCTACATTTCTGTTACTATGCTTTTAATTTGTCGTTTTTTAAAATTCTTTTTTAGAATCTCTCTCTACTTGCATTATCAGTCTCTTCTTGATGTGTCTACTTTTCTCATTAAAGATCTTAGTGTATTAATTATAGTTTTAAAAATCTAGGCTGAGAGTTACAACATTCCCACCATAACTGACTCTGGTTTTGATGCTTGTTTAGTGTCTCCAAATTGCATTTTCTGCCTTTTAATATGCTTTCCAGTATTTTTTGAGAAGCAGACATGTTGTACTGGATAAAAGGAACTACAGTAAAATAGGCCTTTAATAATGCTATGGTGAGGTGAAGGGGTAAGGAGAGTATGTATAAATCTCTTACTAGGTCTCAATCTTTTGGTGTCTCTGGTCTGTGAACTTCAGTACTTTCAGGTTTTCTCCCCCACTGGTGGGACAGGATGGCTGGTGGCGCTGGAGTTTGTCCTTTCCCTTTCGCCAAGTAGGTTAAGCTCTGACAAAACCCAGCAGGTTAAGCTCTGGTAAAATAGTTTTTCTTGAAGGCAGGTTTTGTTGAGAACAGAATGCCCTATCGTATTTCAGAATACTCCTTTTTCTCTCCTTCTGCCAGAAACATGAGGGGATTTTTCTCTGATATTCACTGTTAGGACCTGGTAACTCTCAGAGGTAAAACTCAAAAGACTGTCAGGGGGGTACCCGCTATGACCGGGTTCTCCTGGAATTTTTATTTATTTTTTAAAAGATTTTATTTATTTGACAGAAAGAGAGTAAATGCACATGCACACAAGCAGGGGGAGCGGCAGGCAGAGGGAGGAGGAGGCTCCCCCCTGAGCAGGGAGCCTGATATGGGGACTCCATTCCAGGACCCTGAGATCATGACCTGATCTGAGCCGCAGGCAGATGCTTAACTGACTGAGCCACCCAGGGGCCCCATCTCCTGGAATTTTTAACTTTCAGACTTGTCCACACTGAGCCTCCTGTACTTCCCAGGTCTTCCTACCCCAGCAGTTGTTGCTAGAGGTAGTTTTTGCTTGTGGGTTTTTGCTAAGTAAGTTATGATTCTTATGTATCTGCTAACAGTGGTTTATCTTGTGACCTCATGTCTCTGACAGATCTAAGGAGAGCTGTTGATTTTTCAGTTTGTTTAGCTTTTTACTTGTTGGTAGGATGGAGTGGCAACTTCTGAGCTTATTATATGCAAGACCAGAAATTCTGGCAATTTTATTTTTATTTCCAATATAAAAGGTTGTGTTTTAAAAATATGCAAGCAATCTGTGCCCTTTTTGTGGGCATATGCTTTCATTTCTTTGGGTAGATAATTGGGAATACAACGGCTGCATCATATGGTAAATGGAGATTTTTAAAGAAACTACCAGTTTTCTAAAGTGGTTGTACCATTTTATTTTCTCATTAACTGTGTTCGAGAGTTCCAGTTGCTCCATATCCTTATTATTTTTAAATGCTAACACTTTTTAATTTTAACTATTCAAATGATTATCTAGTGGTATCTTGTTATGGTTTTAATTTACATTTCCCTAATAGCTAATAATGTTAAACATCTTTTCATGCCCTTATGTACTTACCATCCTTATATCTTCTTTGGTTAACTGTCTGTTCAGAAACTTTGCCATTTGTCTGGGGGGTTTGTTTATCTTCTTAGTGCATTTTAAGAGTTCTATATATGAAAAAAAAAAAAAGTTCTATGTATGTTCCAGATACAAGCGTTTGTTGGTCAAATGTTTTGCAAATACTCTCTCCCAGTCTTGTGGCTTGCCTTTTCATTTTTGTTAGTGGTTTTTTTTTTTTTTTTTTTTTATGAATATAAGTTTTTAATTGCAGTGAATTCCAATTTATGCATGTCTGTATGTATGCATGCAAACTCTACTCTGAATGTGGGGCACAACCCTGAGATCAGGGTTCTATTGACTGAGCCAGCCAAGCACCTTGATGAATTCTATTGATTGAATTTTTCTTTTATTGTCATATATTTTTTCAAGGATTTTATTTATTTATTTGTCAGAGAGAGAGAGAGAGAGGAGAGAGTACAAGCAGGGGGAGTGGCAGGCAGAGGGAGAAGCAGGCCCCCTGCTGAGCAAGGAGCTAGATGAGGGACTCCATCCTAGGGCCCTGGGATCATGACCTGAGCCAAAGGCAGACACTTAACTGACTGAGCCATCCACGTGTTTCCTAGTCATATTTTTTTTGTGACCCATTTAAGATGTTATAGAATTTAAGAATATTGAGAATATTTTCTGTGTTTTCTTCTAGAAGTTTTATAATTTAAATTTTTACAGTTAGGCCTTTGATCTATTTTGAGTTAAATTTTGTATATGGTGTGAGATATAAGGGTAGAGGTTCTGTGTGTTTCTTAATAATTTATTTACTGCTGTATAGCTGTTCACTTTTTCTAGCACCATGTGTTAAAAAGATTACTCTTGGGGCGCCTGGTTGGCTCAGTCATTAAGTGTCTGCATTCAGCTCAGGTCATGATTCCAGGGTCCTGGGATCGAGCCCCTCATTGGGCTCCTTGCTCAGTGGGAAGCCTCTCCCTCTTCCACTCCCCCTGCTTGTGTTCCCTGTCTTGCTGTGTCTCTCTCTGTCAAATAAATAAATAAAATCTTTTAAAGAAATAAAAAATAAAAAGATAACTCTTTCCCTATTGAGCTTCTGCACTCTCTGTTCTGTTTAAGTCTTGAAATTAGGTAAAATAAGTCCTCTATCTTTGTTCTTTTTAAAAAATGATTTTGCCTATTCTGGATCCCTTTAATTTTCATATGAATTTTAGGATCAGCTTGTCAAGTCCTACAATAAAACCTGTTGGTATTGTTATAGGTATCGCACTGACTCCATTGGGGAGAGCAAATTGAACCTTCTTATTCATGAAGAATGTATATTTTTCTACTTACTCAGATCTTTCTTAATTTGTCTCAGATTGTAGGAGTTTCTACTTAACTTTTAGCTCATTCTAGAGAAAAATTAATTCTCTGTTTCCTTAGGGGGAGAGGACAGACAGAATACAGCCAGATCAATTTTTCTTTTAATTGTGGTAAAATGCATATAATGTAAGATGGTAACATGTAATTTACCATCATAACCCTTTATAATTGTATGGTTCATTGGTACATATTCACATTATTGAGCTACTATCACTACCACCCATCTGTAGAACTCTTCATCTTAGAAAACAGAACTCTGTACCCATTAAAATAACTAATTCTTCCCATCCCTCTGCCCCTGGCAACCATCATTCTACACCATTATACTCCTTTTTGTTTCTATGAATTTGACTATTCTAGATATCTCATTTAAGTGGAATCATACAGTATTTGCCATTTTATAATTAACTTGTTTCATTTAGCATAATGTTCAAGATCATCCATGTTGTAGCTTGTTTCAGAATTTCTCTTTTAAGGCTGGATAATGTTCCATTGTATGTATAGACCACATTTTGTTTATCCATTTGTATGTCAGTGAAACCTTTTTTTTTTTTTTTAAAGATACAGTTACTTATTTTAGAGAGAGCATGCACCATGAATAGGCAGGGGCAGAGGGAGAATCTCAAGCAGACCCTGCTGAGCACGGAGCCCAACACAGGGTTCAGTCCCATGACCCTGAGATCACAACTGAACCAAAACCAAGAGTTTGACACTTAACCGGCTGCACCACCCAGGCTTTCCCGGTTGTACCACCCAGGCTTTCCCGGTTGTTTCCACCTTTTAAGTGTTGTGAGTAATGCTGCTGTCAACATGGGTGTCCTAATATCTCCTTGAGACTGTTTCACTTCATTTGAATATATACCCAAAATGGAATGGCTGGATCATATGGTTAATTTTATTTTTAATTTTTTGAAGAATCATCATACTTTTTATCTGTGACAGCTGCACCTTTTTACATTCCCATCAGTTGTACAGAAGGGTACCAGTTTCTCCACATCTGCTATATCTTGTTATTTTCTTTTATTGTTAGTAGCCATCCTAATAGGGATGAAGTGGTATCTAATTGTGACTTGGATTTGTATTTCCCTAATGATTAGTGATTTTTCCATGAGCTTATTGGCCATTTATATATTTAGGAGAAATGTCTAAGTCCTTTGTCCATTTTTTAAAAAGATTTATTTATTGGGGTGCCTGGGTGGCTCAGTGGGTTAAAGCTTCTGCCTTCGGCTCAGGTCATGATTCTGGGGTCCTGGGATCAAGCCCCACGTTGGGCTCTTTGCTCAGCAGGGAGCCTGCTCTCTCTGCCTGCCTCTCTGCCTACTTATGATCTCTATCTGTCAAATAAATAAATAAAATCTTAAAAAAAAGATTTTATTTATGTATTTACTTTAGAGAGAGGAAGTGTGTGCATGTATGCAGTGGGAAGGAGGAAGAGAGAGAGGGGGAGAGAAACAGACTTCCTGCTGAGCATGGAGCTCAATAGGGGGCTTGATTCCAGGACCCTGAAATCATGACCTGGGTGAAATCAAAAGTCAGATGCTTAACTGACTGAGCTACCCAGACACCCCATTACCCATATTTTAATTGCGTGTTTTGCTTTTTTATTGTTGAGTATAGGAGTTCTTAATATATTCTGGATATATTACTAGTACCACACTTTTTTTGATTATCAGGAAATGTGAAGCTTTGTTCTTTTCTCAAGATTATTTTGGCTCTGGGGGCACCTGGGTGGCTCAGTTGATAAGTGTCTACTTTGGCTCAGGTCGTAATGCTGGGGACCTGGGATCGAGCTCCTCTTCGGGTCCCTGCTTGGTGGGGTCTTCCTGCTGCTGCTGCTCCCCCTACTTGTGCTCTCTCTCTGTCAAATAAATGAAAACAATCTTTAAAAAAAATTATTTTGGCTCTAAAGGGACTTCTGAGATTCTATATGAACTTTTGGTGGACTTCTAAATTTCTGCAAAAAACATTGTTGGGCTTTTGAGTGGGATTGTACCGAATCTGTAGATTACTTTGGAGATTATGAACTTTTTTTTAAGTTTTTAAAAATTTTTAAAGATTTTATTTTTTGGGGCACCTGGGTGGCTCAGTGGATTAAGCCGCTGCCTTCGGCTCAGGTCATGATCTCAGGGTCCTGGGATCAAGCCCCGCATTGGGCTCTCTGCTCCGCAGGGAGCCTGCTTCCCTCTCTCCCTCTGCCTGCCTCTCTGCCTACTTGTGATCTCTCTCCGTCAAATAAATAAATAAAATCTTTTTTTTTTAAAAAGATTTTATTTATTTATTTGAGAGAGAGAGCGAGAAGCGAGCATGAGTAGGGTGAGGGGCAGAGGGAGAGACTGTCAAGCAGACTCCTTGCAGGGCATGGAACCTGACTCAGAGCTCAGTCTCATAACCCATGAGATCATGACCTGACCTGAAACCAAGATTTGGATGCAGACTGATGGATCCACCCAGGAGCCCTAAGTTTTAAAACATTTTTAAAGTAATCTCTGCACCCAACATGGGGCTCAAACCCAGAACTATGAGATCAAGAGTTGCATGTTCTATTGAATGAGCCAGCTGGGCTGCCCATGGATATTATGAACCTCTTAATACTGACTTCTAATCCATAAACAAAGGATGTCTTTCTTTCTTTTTTTTTTTTTTAATTTTTTAAAAAGATTTTGTTTATTTATTTGACAGAGAATGAGAGATCACAAGTAGGCAGAGGCAGGCAGAGAGAGAGGGGAAAGCAGGCTTCCTGCTGAGCAGAGAGCCCGGAGCAGGGCTCGATCCCAGGACCCTGAGATCATGACCTGAGCCAAAGGCAGAGGCTTAACCCACTGAGCCACCCAGGCGCTCCAAAGGATGTCTTTCTATTTGTTGTTTGTTTCTATCTTCTTTAACTTCTTTCAGCAACATTTTTTAGTTTTCAGTGTACAAGTTTTTCACTTCCGTGGTTAAATTTGTCCCTGAGTATGTTACATTATTTTTGATATTATTGCAAATGGAATGGTTTTCTTAATTTCCTTTTGAAGTTGTTCGTTGTTAGTGTATAGAAACACAACTGATTTCTGTACGTTGATTTTGTATCCTACAACTTTGCTGAATTCATTTATTCTAACAATTTGGTGGGGGGAACCTTGAGATTTTCCTACATACAAGATTTTTGTATTTTGTCTGTGAACAGAGATAACTTACTTTTCCTTTGCAGTTTGAATGCTTTTTATTTCTCTTTCTTGCCTAATTACTCTGACTAAAACCTCTAGTATTATGTGATTAGAAGTTGCAAAAGCAGGCATCCTGTTTTATTTCTGATCTGAAAGAGAAAGCTTTCATTCTTTCATTAAGTGAGATCGTCTTGATCCAGTTGAATCTGTTTTTTCCATGCTGTTCTTATTCCTGGTTTGTAGTTTGGTCAAGGGTGTTTACTAAGGTTTTCCCTTCCCTTCTGGGCCCTGAAATCCAGTATTTAGTTCCCTCCCATCATAAAACTGCTGAAATCTAGGAGTCAGCAAATATCTTGAAGGAAAATGTCTTGAAGGAAAAGTCAGAAAATGTCTTGAATGAAGAATGTTAGACTTTATCTGTCATTCCATTTCTCTGGGATGTTGGCCATTTGAATCCTGGCAGCTTTGGTCGCCTGAATTCCAATTTTCGTGTCATCAGTCCCGCAAGCTGACTGCAAGATTTATGATTCTTCTTTCTTCATTGGCCTCTGTGTTCTGCTTTGAAGTCAGAAAACGCAGCAAGGGAATAAGGAACCCATGAACATAGAGTTGATCTTTTTGTGATTCCCATTCAAACACTTAAATTTTTTTTTTTTTTTTAGAGAGAGAGGTCACAAGGAGGCAGAGAGGCAGGCAGAGAGAAGTGGGGAAGCAGGCTCCCTGCCAAGCAGAGAGCCTGATGCGGGGCTCGATCCCAGGACCCTGAGATCATGACCTGAGCTGAAGGCAGCGGCTTAACCCACTGAGCCACCCAGGTGCCCCTAAAAAAATATTTTTAAACTCTCTGTAATAACTTTTAAGGCACATGGTTACATATATGTTATCCCTTCATATTGTCAGAGTATGGAGGTTTTTTTTTTTTTAAATTTCTTTTCAGCGCAACAGAATTCATTGTTTATTCACCACACCCAGTGCTCCATGCAGTACGTGCCCTCCATAATACCCACCACCTGGCTCCCCCAACCTCCCACCCCCCACACTTAAAATTTTTTTTATCTGGTTTTTATAATTGTTTTGATACTACCTAAGCTGTCATAGCCAGAAGCAGAAGTCTAGTTGCATGATTTAAAAATGTGAAACATATGGGGCACACATTATCATTAGCAGGTATTAAATGATGGTTTAATGATCTGAAGATTGTTACTAAAGCTTAAAATACTTCTGTAAACATTTTATAGGAATTCTTTTTAAAATGTGAGGAATTATAAAACAGTTACAGGTTATCTTCATTGCATGGTATTTAATATATTGTTTTGCTTATTTTTTTTTAAGTACAAAAGAAATATATGTTTGTTGTCATAAAATCAAACAGTATAGAATATAAGCTAAGAAGTCCTTTTTTCGGGGCACCTGGGTGGCTCAGTGGGTTAAGCCGCTGCCTCCGGCTCAGGTCATGATCTCAGGGTCCTGGGATCGAGTCCCACATCGGGCTCTCTGCTCAGCAGGGAGCCTGCTTCCCTCTCTCTCTCTCTCTCTCTGCCTGCCTCTCTGTCTACTTGTGATCTCTCTGTCAAATAAATAAATAAAATCTTTAAAAAAAAAAAAAAGTCCCTTTTTCGGGGCACCTGGGTGGCTCAGTGGGTTAAAGCTTCTGCCTTCGGCTCAGGTCATGGTCCCCGGGTCCTGGGATCGAGCCCCGAGTCGGGCTCTCTGCTCAGCAGGGAGCCTGCTTCCCTTCCTCTCTCTCTGCCTGCCTCTCTGCCTACTTGTGATTTCTGTATGTCAAATAAATAAATAAAAATCTTAAAAAAAAAAGTCCTTTTTTCCCCTGCCTTCATTGTACCACCTACCCCTCCAGTCCCAGAAGTAGCCACTGTTAATAATCTGATATGAATTCTTTCATACATGCAAATTTTTCCCTTTAATTGCAGAAGTGAGATTGTGATATACAATATTTTGCAACTTGCTCCTTTAACCTAATGTGGTATTCACTTTTTTAGACCGTATACTCCGAACTTTCTCATAAAGACTGTCATTTTACAAAGCCATTTCTTTCTTTCCTTTCCTTTTATTTCCTTTCCCTTTCTTTTTTCTCTTTCTTTATTTTTTCCCCTCTTTCCCTCCCTCCCTCCCTCTCTTTCTTTCTTTCTTGTAGGCTCTGTGGTCAGGGTTGGTCTTGAACTCATGACCTCAAGATCAGGAGTCACATGCTGTCCTGACTGGGCCAGCCAGGCATGCCTAAAGCCTTCCCTCCTTCCCTTCTTCCTTTCCTTCAGACATTTAAGTTTATTTATTTTTTTAGTAATCTCTAACCCAAACCTGGGGCTTGAACTCATGACCCTGAGTGGGAAAGGGTTACATACTCTCCCATTGAGTTAGCCAGGCACTGCCCTAAAGCCATTTTTTAAAAAGATTTAATTAATTAATTTATTTATTTGATATGAGAGAGAGAGAGAGAGAGAGACAAACACAGAGAAGGCACAAGCAGGGGGAGCAGCAGAAGGAGAGGGAGAAGCAGGCTCTCTGCTAAGCAAGGAGCCTGATGCGGGGCTCCATCCCAGGACCCTGAAATCGTGATCTGAGCTGAAGGCAGACACTTAGCGACTGAGCCATCCAGGCACCCCTTCTAAAGCCATTTCTTAACACACATCATCCTCTTATTTGACTGTTGTGAACAGTAGTGCAAAGGACATCTTTTGTGCACCAGTGAGAGTAGAGTTATAAATTGCGTCAAAAGTGAGTACTGTTTTAAATTTTTAACGTAGATTAAATTTTTTGCTGTAGATACTATTATCAAATATCCTTCCTAAAAGGTTGCATCATTTTACATGCCCATCAAGACTATTCATGGGATGTCTGGGTGGTTCAGTCTGTTGAGCATTCAATCCTTGATTTTTGGGTCAGGCCTTGATCAGGTTCGCCAGATTGAACCATGTGTTGGGCTCTGCCCTGGGCATGAAGCCTGCTTAAGAATCTCTCCCTCAGGGCGCCTGGGTGGCTCAGTGGCTTAAAGCCTCTGCCTTAGGCTCAGGTCATGATCTCGGGGTCCTGGGATTGAGCCCCGCATCGGGCTCTCTGCTTGGCAGGGAGCCTGCTTCCTCCTCTCTCTCTGCCTGCTTCTCTGCCTACTTGTGATCTCTGTCTTATCAAATAAATTAATAAAATCTTAAAAAAAAAATCTCTCCCTCTCCTTCTGCCCCTTCCCCGACAGTGCTGCGTGCTTTCTTTCCCTCTCAAAAAAAAGACGGGGGGGGGGGGGAGAAAAAGAAAAGAAAGTATGAGACTATTTATATCTGTATATTGCTATTTATAGGGGTGTTTTTATCAGTCTATACTACCGTTACACTGAACATTATTATCAATCTTTCTATTCTAATCTAAGAAATGAAAAATACTGGTTTTATTTGAGCATTTTATTGTATATCTACAATATATAAAATGTATGTTCAAAGCAACATAAAAGTGGACAAAAATACTGCAAATACACAATTGTTAACAAAAAAAGCAAAAGGCCAATAAGTTTATGAAAAGATATTCAACCCTATTAATAAAAGGTTCATGGAAAGCAGAACACAGTCTGATATTCTTGTTTGGACATGTAAAATGATGCACATTTTTAGGAAGGATATTTGATAACCATATCTATAACAGATAATATGATGTGTTAAAAATTTAACAGTACTCTTATTTTTGATGCAGTTTTAAAGATTAAAATCTTAAATTTCTAATTCCTGATCTTACTGGGATTTCTGAGTTTATCTATGAAACTGCTTTTTATGCAAAATGCATGCATTTTAAAATAACTAATTTGTAAATACAGTTAGTTCAAACTGACATCAGATTGAATATATCCTTGCATTAGAAGGAACAAAAGATACTGTTAGTCAACCCTTTTATTCCTTTCTAGTACCAGTCAGAGATTAAAAAAAACATGAGGTTTGTAATTGTACATACTTGCATTCTTTCACTTTCACTTTAGTTGGATTTGAATGATAATGAAAGATTCTGATAAATAGTTAAGTTTCCATAAGGTTATGCACAAATACACAGTATATGAGTGTAATGAACATATCCATCACCCCCACAATGTTTCCTTATTCCCCTTTGGGATTCATTCTTCTTGTTCTTCCCCATTTCCAGGCAACTACTGATCTGCTTCCACATTTTTTGACATACAATATCTTTATCATTCAGTTAAGAATATTTTCTGATTTCTGATCTAGGGACTATTTAGTAGATGTACCTGGAGCTTTTCTAGTTTAAAGATTTTACTGATTTTATTTAGAGAGAATGTGAGCAGTGGGAGGGGCAGAGGGAGAAAGGGAGAGAGAATCTCAAGCAGAGGCCACAGTGAGCATGAAGTCTGATGTGGGGCCTAATCTTATGACCCTGAGATCCTGATCTGAGCTGAAATAAAGAGTTGGACCCTTAACCAGACTGAGCCACCCAGGCACCCTAGCTGTTGTATTATCTTAAAATAAGAGAACAGTTAAGTTTGCTGCATCAGTTGACTCTTCCTTTTATGAATACTTTCTTTGTAGCTGGTGATACTGTTTGATAGCATTTTACCCAGAATAGAACTTCTTTCAAAATTGGAGTCATTCCTCACAAATCCTGTTGTTGCTTTATCAGTGAAGTCTATGTAATATTCTAAATCTTTATTGTTATTTCAACAGTCTTCAAGGTGTCTTCACCAGGAATAGATTCTATCTCAAGAAACCACTTTCTTTGCTTACCCATAAAAAGTAACTCTTCAACTGTTCACATTTAGTCATGAGATTATAGTAGTTCAGTCATATCTTCAGGACCCTCTTCTAGTTCTTTTGCTATTTACATCACATCTGCATTCAGAACATATACAACATTTATAAAGTTTGTAGTCTTATATGGGCACAGTTCATGGTATCCCAAAACAATTACCATGGTAACGTCAGAGATCACTGTAACAAATAAAATGATAATGAAGAAGTTCAGAAATACTTTGGGAATTATCAAAATGTGATACAGAAATGTGAAATGAGCAAATGCTTTTGGGGAAAGTGGCACCGGTAGACCTGTTCGACACAGGGTTGCCACAAATCTTCAATTTGTAAAGAAAACACATTATCTGTGAAGCACGATAAAATGAGATATACCTGTATATGATTTCAGTCATTTGGGATTTAAGACTTGCTTTTGCTTTATGGCCTAAGATATGGTCATTTTTTAAATGCTTGTGTGTGCTTGAAAAGAGTGTGATTTTATAATTGTTGGATGTAATGTTTACATATGTAATACATACGCCTTACTAAGTCAAGTTTGTTAATTCTGTTTAAATCTTTATTTTTACTGATTTTTTTCCTTTTTGTTTTATGAGTTATTGGTTAGTGTTTGCATGTCACATTTTTTCAAATTCTTTACCTTTAACCTCTCTGAATTATTATGTTGTAGGAATAGCTCATGTAAACAGCTCATTGTACTCTTTTTACTTTTAGTTCTAATCTGGAAATCTTTGTCTTCTAAATAAAGCATCTGATCCATTTACATACAATATAATTGCTGTTGCCTGTCTTTAAATCTGCTATATTTTATATGCTTTCTCAGTCTTTCAATTATAAAGGTTTTTTGTTTTATGTTTATGGGTTTTTTTTTTGTTTTTTTGTTTTTGTTTTTTTAGAGAGGGAGAGGAAGGGTGGGGCAGAGGGGGGGAGAGAGAGAATCTTTTTTTTTGTTCCTTAAAGATTTTATTTGTCCACCTGACAGAGAGAGAGATCACAAGTAGGCAGAGAGGTAGGCAGAGAGAAAGGGGGAAGCAGGCTTCCCGCTGAGGAGAGAGCCCGATGCAGGCCTCCATCCCAGGACCTGAGATCATGACCTGAGCCAAAGGCAGAGGCCCAACACACTGAGCCACCCGGGTGCCCAGAGAGAGAGAGTCTTAAGCAGGCTCAACACCCAGCACAGAGCTTAATGTGGGGCTTAGTCTCACAACCCTAAGATCATGAGTCTGATCCTTATCTGACTGAGCCACCCAGGCGCCCCTTAATTAGAAGTGCTTTAAGCTATTTTTTGTTGTTGTTGTTGTTTTGGGTTTATGTCAGTATCCTAAGAATTACAACAGCCATCTCTGACTTCAGAAAATCCAGTGTCACTTGATCATTTTACAACTCTCCTGGATACTACAGATATCTTAGGAGCATGTAATCTCCATGTATCTCCATCGGATTTACATGCTGTCATTGTGTGATAGTTTAATTTTCTTCTATATATTTTATTATTTTTGTATTTTATTTTATTTGTTTTTATTTTTTCAAGATTTCATTTATTTGAGGGGGGCATGAATGGGGTGAAGAGCAGAGGGAAAGGGAAAAGGAGAAGTAGACTTCCCCCTGAGCAAAGAGCCCAACATGGGTCTCGATCCCAGGACCCCAGGATCATGATCTGAGCTGAAGGCAGTTGCTTAACTGACTGAGCCACCCAGGGGCCCCTATTTTTATTATTTTTTTTAAGTCACAAGATGTTACTATTGTGTTATATAGTATAATGTTTATTTAGCTTTACCAAATATTTGCTATTTTTATTGTTCTTCATTCCAGCAGTCCTTCTGGAATCATTCTCTTTTATGTTTGAAGAATACATTTTGTACTGTTAAGTATGAATCTTTTGACAGCAGGTCTCTGTTTTTGTTTCATAAATTGAGTCCCAATACGGGACTCAATACCAGAACCCTGAGATTATGACTGAACTGAAGGCAGACACTTAACCAACTGAGCCACCCAGGCATCCCTGGATAAAGGTCTTTTTTTTTTTTTTTTTTAAGATTTTATTTATTTATTTGACAGAGATCACAAGTAGGCAGAGAGGCAGGCAGAGAAAGAGGAGGAAGCAGGCTCCCCGCCGGGCAGAGAGCCTGATGTGGGGCTCGATCCCAGGACCCTGGGATCATGATCTGAGCCGAAGGCAGAGGCTTTAACCCATTGAGCCACCCAGGCACCCCGATAAAGGTCTTTTACGACATAAAAAGCAGGAGCGCCTGGGTGGCTCATTCGGTTAAGCATCTGCCTTCAGCTAAGGTCATGATCCTGTGGTCCTGGGATCGAGCTCCACAGTAGAAACCTAACCAAGAGTGTCAGTAAACCTTGCCAATAAACCACACTTGGAAAACCCAGAGCAGGAATACATATTCATTTGATTTATTTGATAAATAGGCTTGCTATAACAATTTGACCAGGATCTCAAAAGAAGTATCTTTAAAAAAGATTTTTTAACATTTAAAAAGTTTTCATAGTTAATATAAAGATAATGTCAAATTCAAAAGGTGGGGCGTCTGGGTGGCTCAGTTGTTAAGCGTCTGCCTTCAGCTCAGGTCTGATACTAGGGTCCTGGGATCGAGCCCCACATCAGGCTCCTTGCTCCGCGGGAGGCCCGCATCTCCCTCTTCGACTCCCCCTGCTTGTGTTCCCTCTCATGCTGTGTCTCTCTCTGTCAAATCAACACATAAACTCTTAAAAAATTTAAAGGGTATCAGTGACATTAAGGCTCCTTTCTTCCCTCAATAAAGGAGGTAAAGTTACCAGTTTCATATGTATCCTTCCTCAAATGTTCTATGCATTCACAGACTTGTATATATTTATATATGTACATATCTATAGTGTTTGTGTGTGCTTACAAATGATAGCATAGTGTATACATAGGACAAAGTTTTTTTTACTTATAATCAAAATTATATCTTAATTTTTAAAAACGATATTTTTTTTTTTTAAAGATTTTATTTATTTATTTGACAGACACAGATCACAAGTAGGCAGAGAGGCAGGCAGAGAGAGAGAGGGAAGCAGGCTCCCTGCTGAGTAGAGAGCCCGATGCGGGACTCGATCCCAGGACCCTGAGATCATGACCTGAGCCGAAGGCAGCGACTTAACCCACTGAGCCACCCAGGTGCCCCTAAAAACGATATTTAAAACTCAATTTATGGGTCTATCTTGTTACGAAATTTGTAGGTCTGTATTATCATGATTAAACTTTTATTATCAAAGTTTATCTGTTTGCAGTGGTTTTGAGTATAAGATTTTTCTTGTCACAAATTTATACATACTTTGGTTATATTCAAATTTTGCTTTTGTTGGATATACTACTAACATATGCACACATGCATATACCCAAATGTATGTATTTATATTCATAGAGTTAAAAATGCCAATTATATTTAAAATAATTTTTTAAAAGATTTTATTTATTTATTTGTTTGAGAGAGAGAGTAAGAGAGGGAACACAAGCACGGAGAGTGGGAGTGGGAGAAGCAGGCTTCCTGCCTAGCAGGAGCCCAATGTGGGGCTGGATCCCAGGATGCTGGGATCATGACCTAAGCTGAAGACAGACGCTTAACTGACTGAGCCACCAAGGCACCCCTAAAAGAATATTTTTTTCTGAAATGTAGCATCCATAAGTAATTTCAGCAAGAGTCTTGTGATGCATATATAATGAATTAGTTGCCGTTGAATTAATAAAGGATTGTGTTAGATACATTATCTAGAAAAGAGTATTATAATAATCATAACCAGTCACTGTGCTAAGCATTCTACATAGAGAATGTTGGATAATCTTCTTTTTTAAAGATTTTATTTATTTATTTATTTTAAATATTTTATTTATTTGACAGAGAGAATACACAACTAGGCAGAGAGGCAGGCAGAGAGAGAGGAAGGGAAGTAGGCTCCCTGCGGAGCAGAGAGCCCAATGCGGGGCTCGATCCCAGGACCCTGGGACCATGACCTGAGCCGAAGGCAGAGGCTTTAACCCACTGAGCCACCCAGGTGCCCCGATTTTATTTATTTATTTGACAGAGAGAGAGAGAGATCACAAGCAGGCAGAGAGAAGGAAGCAGGCTCTCCGCTGAGCAGAGAGCCTGATGTGGGGCTTGATCTCAGGACCCTGAGATCATGACCTGAGCCAAAGGCAGATGCTTAACCCACCGAGTCACCCAGGCGCCCCATGAGATTGTTGTATAATCTTCAAATGACTAAGAAGTAGGTAATGATTTTAATTTTATAGCTGTGAAAACAGAGACTCAGACTGCTAAAATAATCATATATTTCTCATTTAAAAAATATATTTTTTAAAAGATTATATTTATTTACTTGTCAGAGAGTGAAGGAGGGAGCACACAAGCAGGGGGAGCGGGAGTCAGAGGGAGAAGCAGGCTCCTCATTGAGCAAGAAGGGGGTTGTGAGACTTGATCCTAGGACCCTGGGAGCCCAAGGCAGATGCTTAACCAATGGAGCTACCCAGGGATTCCCTAAAATATATATATGTATACATATATTTTGAAGATTATATTTATTTATTTGAGAGAGAGAGAGTGGGCATGTGCTCGCCCATGTGTTAGGGTTGAGGGCAGAGGGAGAAGCAGACTTCCCGCTGAACAGGGAGCCTGATGCAGGGCTCAATCCCAGAACCCTGAGATCATGACCTGAGTTGAAGGCAGACACCTAACCAACTGAGCTACCCAGGCGCTCCTCTTTGAACAGTCTAATAGTTCCAAGCGAACAGTATTTTCTAAAGTATTTGAGATAGATCCCTTTTTGAATCTGTGTACTGTGTTGTAGCTGGGAATTTTATCCCTAGCCATAAGTCCCCATTTATATAACATTAGTAAAGGTGGTATTTCGTTAGTATATGTAATATGGCCAGTATTGATGATCTTCATGACACTGTCACTTAATGTAGTGCTTTTTGAAGTGATTCATTCATTCTGCTAATATTTGACTGAACCTGATATGTCAGAAACCATTCTAGCATTGGAGGTAGCGGACAAAATCAAATATCAACATTCCAGATACATATATTTGATTTGGAAAGACAGACAGTAACAAATATGTAAAGTTGTGATAAGTGCTCAAAACCACAATAAGAGGATGTGGAGTGAGGATTGTTCTTCAAGGTGATGAAACAGATCTCTGAAGAAGTGACTGACATAAAATATGTAGATATTTGAGGAAAGAACGTTCTTAGCAGCTGTAGAAACCCTGAAGTTGGAGAATGCCTGCATTTGGCCAAAAACCAAACAAAAAATGCCCAACATCGTTTGTCATCAGGGAAATGCAAATTATAACCACAATGATGTACTGCCTCATACCAATATGAATGGATAAATCTAAAGGGATTAAAAACAAAAATGTTATCAAGGATACAGAATAACTACAACTCATATTTTGCTGCCAGTATCTTTGTTGTTCCTCAAACTCTGCAGGCCATTTGTGAGATTGTTTGAGTATTCTGCCCATATTTTAATAAAATTGTCCTTTCATCATAGAGTTTTAGAAGTTTTTAGGTGTTCTCTGTAAAATATTTTCTCTTGATCTTTGATTTGCCAATTCATTTTCTTCACAGTGTCTTTCGATAATCACAAGTTTTATTTTAATTTTTTGAGATTTTTTATTTATTTCTTTGACAGAGTGAGACACAGCAAAAGACAGAACGCAGGCAGGGGGAGTGAGAGAGGGAGAAGCAGTCTTACCGCTGAGCAGGGAGCCCGGTGCAGAGCTCAGTCCCTGGACCCCGGGATCATGACTTGAGCCAAAGGCAGCTGCTTAACAACTGAGTCAGCCAGGTGCCCCTAATCACAAGTTGTAAATATTAATGAAATCTTTTGGTCCTCTCTAAAATATTTACCAACCTTAAGGAGACCTGGCTTTTCATTCTGAATATTTTGGGACTTCATTAAAGTCTTTGATCTAACAGATTACCCTGGCTGCTGTGTGAAGAATAGCTTATAAAGCAGCAAGAACAGAAACAGACTAGTTAAGAGGCTACTATAGTGATCTAGAAAGAAATAGTGGTACATTCGACTGGGGCTGCAGTGATGGGGGCATTGAAAAATCTGAATTAAAGATATAGGCTACTGAATTTGCTGATTTGGAATGTGTAATGAGAGACAGTCATGGAGGGAAGACGTTAGGATGATTCTGTATTTCTCGTTTGAGAAATTCTGTATTTCTGGTTTGTGCCGTTTATAGAATATCCAAGCTACAATTGACCAAGGTTATTTTAAAGTCTAATGTATGTTTGTCAAGTAGTATGTTGTTCAACATAAATTGGAAAAAAAATTTTTTTAAAGTAATTGGAAGAGTGTCCCATAATACAAGAAACTTAAGAAATTCAAATATATGATTATGGGGCACCTGAGTGGCTCAGGTGATTAAGTATCTGACTCTTGGTTTTGGCTCAGGTCGTGATCTCCTGGTCACGGGATCAAGCCCTAAGACAGTCTCTGTGCTTAGTCCAGAATCAGCTTGATCCTCTTTCTCCCCCTCTGTCCCTCTCCCTGCTCAGGTGTGCACACATGCTGTCTCTCTATCTCAAATAAAAAGAAAAGAAATACATGATTACTACCCTCTTTTCTAAGAGAGAATTTTAGAGGAAATTTTACTCTTTTTTTATATACATGTAATGGAGTTGATGTGCATATTTGGAATCATGTGCTAGAATGGAATCTAGCAGTAACAATACTTGATTGTTTAAATTTAAAAACTGCTGTTCTCATGGGGCTCCTGGGTGGCTCAGTTGGTTACGTGACTGCCTTCAGCTCAGGTCCTGATCCTGGAGTCCCAGGATCGAGTCCTGCATCAGGCTCCCTGCTCAGGGGGGGCGTCTGCTTCTCAGTCTGACCTTTCCCCTCCCATGCTCTCTCTCTCTCCCTCTCTCTCATTCTCTCTGTCTCTTTCAAATAAAAAAAAATAAAATAAAAATTATATTAAAAAAAAAACAACCCTGCTATTCTTGAGGCACCTGGCTCACTCAGTTGGTGGAGGATGTGAGGTGTATATTGTTTTAAAGATTTTATTTATTTATTTATTTAGAGAGAGCACACATGTGGGCATGAGTAGGAGGAGAGGCAGAGAGAGAATCCTGGGTAGTCTGTGCTGAATATGAAGCTCGAGGCCAGGGCTCGATCTCATGACCTGAGCCAAAATCAGGAGTCAGGCACTTAACAGACTGAGCCACCCAGGCACCCCACATGTGACTCTTGATCTCAGGGTCATGAGTTCAAGCCCCACATTGGGTGTGGAATCTACTTAAATAAATAAAATAACATAAAAATAGGGGCTTCTGGGTGGCTCAGTCGGTTAAGCATCTGCCTTCTGCTCAGGTCATGATCTGGGATTGAGTTCTGCATTGGGCTTTCTCTCAGTGGGGAGTCTGCTTCTCTCTCTCTCACTCTCCCTCTGTGTGCTCTCTCTCACTCTTTCAAATAAATAAAATCTTTTCTAAAAATAAAAAAGTAAAAACTGCTATTCTTTTGGCTTTTTATCTTCATTACCAACTTGAGGACTTTTGTGCATTTATAAAAACAAGTTAGTTTTAATAATCCTTTATGGAGATAGTTCTTTGATCATAGACCATAATGCTGTTTTATATCTTTGTCAGAAAAGTACATTCTTAAGCATTAAGGTGATTCTTAGCTTCCCTATAGGCTTAAGTATGATTCTATATGTGAGAATCAAGTTAAAGCAAATCGTGAGTTTTTGCCAGTAAAAGTCATTGTTTCAGTTGTGATTTCATCAGTGTTGTATATATGCCAAGTTATGAGTTTCTTTTCAAATTTATAGGAGCTAGTTTATGATGGTAGAAAGAATTTTGGAATAGGAAGGGAACTGAATTCTAGTCCAGCTGTGTGAATTTAGGAAAATCATTAACTTTGGATATCTCATTTTCTTCATCTGTAAAATGAGGAATAATTGATTAAAGTTCTTTTAAAATCTGAAATTATAGTTTCTTATTGGTTTTGTAAAGATTAGGTTTATAAAGATGTTTGAACCATAATTGTATTAGAAACATTGAAAATTCAATCTTAGGGTGATTCATAAAAAGAAATGAATTGTGGCATCTTGCCTGGCTCATAGAATGTTATTAAATCTGAATCACTGTTACCCATATCAAATTTAAGTCCATTACTAATAAAGCTACCTTTCTCTCTTAATAACAGTTTCATTGAGATACAATTCACATACCATAAAATTCATTCATTTGAAATATACAGTTCAGGGGTCACCTGGGTGGCTCAGTTGGTTAAATGTCTGCCTTTGGCTCAGGTCATGATCTCAGGGTCCTGGGATTGAGCCTCCAGTTGGGTTCCCTACTCAGCAGGGAGTCTACTTCCCCTCTGCCCCTCCCCCTAGTCATGCTTGCACTCTCTCTCAAATAAATAAAATCTTATTTAAAAAAGTGTACAAATCAGGGCATCTGGATGTCTGTTTTGGTTAGCGTCTGACTCTTGGTTTTGGCTCAGGTCATGATGTCAGGGTTGTGAGACAGAGCCCCAAGTTGGGCTCTATGCTTAGCCTGGAGTCTGCTTGAGATTCTCTCCCTCTCTCACTGCATGCATGCATGTACTCATGCGCTATTTGTCTCTCTCTCTGAAATCTTAAAAAAAAATAAATGAAGTGTACAATTCAATGGTTTCTAGTATATTCACAGAGTTGTGTAGCCATCACCAGGATCAGTTTTTATCATTTTCATTACCCCATAAAGAAAATACCTTTCACCTCAAACTTCCAGCCCTAGGCAACCACTAATATACTTTCTGTTTCTATAGATTTGCCTATTCTGAACATTTCTGATAAATATGTGGCCTTTTTTGTCTGGTTTCTTGCACTTAATATAATATTTTCAAGGTTTATCCATATTGTAGTATATATCAACACTTGGTATTCCTTTTCTTTGTCAAGCAGTATTCCATTGTATATCACATTTTATCTGTTCATCGTTTGATGGACATTTGGGTTGTTTCCACTTTTGGGCTATTACGAATAATGCTCCTATGAACATTTGTGTATAAGTTTTTGACATACATTTTTATTTCTCTGGGATTTATATATCCCCAGTAAGAGTGGGATATCTGGGCCCTCTGATAAGTCCATTTAATAATCATTTGAGGAACTTCCTGGGCTGTTTTCCTAAGTGGCTGCACCATTCAGCATTCCTACCAGCCTCTACATTCCTACCAGTGTCTTTACATCCTCCCTTACACTTAGCATTATCTGTGTTTTTGATTATAGTCATCTAAGTGGGTGTGAAGTGGTGTCTCCTTATGGTTTGATTTGCATTTCCCTGATGGTTAAGGATGCCGAGCATCTATTCATTTGCGTATTAAGGCTAGCTCTTTCCCTGAAGTGTACCCGGAGCATTCTGAAGTATCAAATAAGCAATGTCCTCTCACTCCTGCGAGAGTAAATCAAAGCCTAATTTAACCCACACATCTGTTTTCACCTTTATTTCTGTGAAATGTAACAATGAATTTTATTGGAAATAAGGATGACCTGTATTTTAGTTGGAATTGTTACCTGTCTTTGGTTGGGGGACAGAACTTTCATTGATACAGCTTTAACACTGAAATCTCGGCAATTTGCTCAGTCTTTCAAATGTTCATGAGTAAAACTGCAACTTATAAAGCAAAAAGATGGGAATGAAGCATGTCTGGGAATCTGGTAGAAAATTAATAGTAGCCCTATTTCCCTTGTATCATAGAAGTTTTATGGGGAAAAAATGTTTTGTGAATTAATACAGCATGTATAAATGTGCTTCAGGAGCACATTTAATTTAGGATGTGGATTGAAATAGGTTAGTTTGAAATGACACTTTTGTTAATAGAAACTTAATTTATTCCATTAAGAATATTTAGTTTTGGGGCACCTGGGTGGCTCAGTGGGTTAAAGCCTCTGCCTTCGGCTCAGGTCATGGTTCCAGGGTCCTGAGATTGAGCCCCGCATCAGGCTCTCTGCTCGGCAGGGAGCCTGCTTCCCTTCCTCTCTCTCTGCCTGCCTCTCTGCCTACTTGTGATCTCTGTCTGCCAAATAAATAAATAAAATCTTTAAAAAAAAAAAAAGAATATTTAGTTTTAGGGGCTAGCTTAGTTGGTAGAGCATGGGACTCTTGATCTCAGGGTCTTGAGTTGAAGCCCCATGTTGGTCTTGGAGCTTACTTGAAAAAAGTGTGGGGGATGCCTGGGTGTCTCAGTCAGTTAAGTGTCTGCCTTTGGCTCAGGTCGTGATCCCAGGGTCTGGGATGGAGCCCTGCATTGGACTCCCTGCTCAGTGGAGAGCCTCTTCTTTCTCTCTGTCCCTCTGCTATTCCCCCTGCTTGTGCTCTCTCCCTCTCTCTCCCTTTGTCAAATAAATAAATACAATCTTAAGAAAAAAAAGAATATTTAGTTTTAGTAGAGATTTTGCCCTGAAAAATATTAGTTGCTACAGTCTGGATTTTGTTTTAGTCCAGTCAGATTTTTGAACTAATGTTTTTTTTTTAATTTCCATTCCAGAAATACATGCTACAGGATTTAACTATCAGAATGAAGATGAAAAAGTCACCTTGTCTTTTCCTAGTACTCTCCAAACAGGTAAGAGTTGTGGCTTTTGTAAAATCCCATGATGAATAGTGACAACTTATTTCTTCCAAAGAAATTTGTTGTATGCCTTTTTTTCCTCATTTTAAGCCAATTAAATATTAAGACAGAGCCTCTTTTGAAAGAGGTTCATTGCAGCTTTTGGGCCACCAGGAAGAAAGACCCAAACTAATGATCATTCTACCCTAGAATATAATGCATTGTTTTTCACCTTTTCGGTCTCACCTTTCTAAAAATACAGTTACACAGCTCTGTCTTCCAGTAATTGAGGCCACATCTCTGAGATGAATGTCCCACAGTTGATTTTGATGTAGAAAAGTATAGTGAGGGCATGGAAGGAAAGATTTGTTAATAAAACACTATTATTAGGTAGGGGTACCTGGGTTGGCTCACTTGGTTGTGTTCACTCTTCTTCTCTGCTCAGGTCTTGTCTCAGGATCATGAGTTTTTAAGCGTGGCCCTGGGCTCCACGCTGGGTGTGGCACCTCCTTAAAAAATCATCATCATCATCATCTAGATTCTGTCATTAGGTATAAAAGCACAAAGGAAAAAGGAAGACTTTCTGAGCTTAATGTAGTATAAGAAATTATATACAAATCAGTTGGTAAAGCACTAAGACTTTGATTAGTGACCAATTGAAAAGCAACAAGTGGAGTGCATTTGTCATGATGAGCACCAGATGATGTACGAAAGTGTTGAATCACTATATAGTACACCAGAAACTAATACAAAACCATGTGTTAACTAATTGGAATTAAAATAAAAAGTTAAAAAGTAAGAGGGAATTTGTATGAAAAAAATGCAAATGACTAAAACATGTGACAAGATATTTGGCTTTCTCGTAATGAGAAATATGAAAACAGCAGTTACTGATATACCAGTTCTTGCCTGTTTATATCAGTGACTACCTTGATATTACTGGTAGGAGTGTAAATCCACGCAGTGTACTTGGAAGGCAGTCTGGCAGTATGTATCAAAAGCCTAAACACGTTCATGGTTTTGACCCAGCAATTCTGATAATAGGAATATATCCTAAAGAAAAATCATAAATGCAAGAAATGCTTTATGCCTAGAAATGTCTGTTGAGACATTACTTAAGGTAGTAAAAAATTAGAATGAATGTATTTGTTCAACCCTAAGGGAGTAATTATGACATCAGTATGATGGCATATATATAGCAACTAAAAGTGAGCTTAATGAATTCTTAACATTGTGAAGTGCTTATTATAATGTAAAATTGAAAAACAGAATACAAAATTACATATACAGGGTGATGAATCATATCTCTAAAATGATACAAATAAAATGATATGTCTGGTTTTTGACATAATTGATGGTTTTTATTCTTATTTATACCTTTTTTTGGTTTCCATAATTTCTATACTGATAATATATTGCCTTAATAGGATCTTTAGAAAAATTTTAAATTGGAGTTTTATTTTTTGGTTCAGTGCTCTTTCATTTTGCCTTTTTCTAACTAGGATTTCTTGGATGAAATTATTATTATTTTTTAAAGACTTTATTATTTATTTATTTGACAGAGAGAGATCACAAGTAGGCAGAGAGGCAGGCAGAGAGAAAGAGAGGGAAGCAGGCTCCCCGCTGAGCAGAGAGCCCGATGTGGGACTCGATCCCAGGACCCTGAGATCATGACCCGAGCTGAAGGCAGCAGCTTAACCCACTGAGCCACCCAGGCACCCTCTTGGATGAAATTATTATAAAAATAAATGTTTTGCCATAAACATGTATTAAAAGATACCAAAGAATATAACATAAAAATTAAGGATTTCTGGTTTTTTTTTGACACCTTCCACTTTCATTGTCTTGTGAATATTTCCAGAAATATCTTGTGTGTATATATAAGTATATGCATAATTTTAATCCACAAGTGGGATCGCAAATCTCAGTGGCTTACAACAAATATTTCCTGCTCACACCTGGCCCTGAGGACTCCTGCAGCCTATCTCCACCTTTGCTTAAGAGCTCTGCTCAGCTCACAGCTCTTCTCATTCCAGGACCGGTAGTGAGCAGCTACTATCTGGAGCATGCTGTTCTCTCCCATGGCAGAGGGCAGAAGCTCAGGGATGGGAACAGAGACAAACTGCACAGATACATTTCAGGCTTCTGCATGGATGGTGGTATACTTGATGTTCATGCACATTTCATTGGCCAAAGCAAATAGCATGGCAAACCCAAAGTCACTGTGGCAACAATTACCAGAGATTTGATTAAACTTCTACTATGAAAACTAGAGTAAAAAGCCTAACAGTAATAGAAATATAGGAACTTGTTAAAAGCAAAGACAAAGGAAAAGAAAGTCTCAAAAAAAAAAACCCACACAAAACAAATTAATACCCTTAGAAATATTTTTAATATCACATTCATGAAACAATAACAAGACAGGGGAGCCTAGGTGGCTCAGTTGGTTAAGTGTCCAACTCTTGATTTCTGCTCAGGTCATGATAACAAGGTCATGAGAGGGAGCATGGGCTCCATCCTTAAGATTGTCTCCCTTGCCCTCTGCTGCTCCTCCTACCATTTGTGCACTCTCTCTCTCTTAAAAAAAAAAACAATAACAAAAAGAACAGGACAGATCATTATCAAACAGAAAGAATTAGAGCAAGAAAACTTCCAGAAATTATAATACAACAGTAATGAAAAACCTGATAGGAGTTTTTGAAGATGAAATAGAGGAATCTTACAGATGGTAGGAAAATTTGAGGACCAGTCTAGCAGAGCCAGCATCCATCTAGTAAAAGAAAGGACAGAGAAAATGAGAAGAGAAAGTTATTAAAGATCCAAAAGAAGAACATTTTCTTGAACTGAGGTGATTGGAAACTTCAGTTTGAAAAGGTACACCAGTAAAAAAAAAAAAAGAAAGAAGAGGAAGAAAGAAAAAGAGAAAAGGTATACCGCTGAGAAGGACTAACTCAATAAATGTAAAAACTCCCATACAAATTTTAGAACTTCCGGGGATAAAAGTGAGGCTCTGGAAAGGCACCTGGGTGGCTCAGTCAGTTAAGCATCTGACTCTTAATTTTATCTCAGGTCATGATCTCAGGGTGGTGGGGATTGAGCCTGGTGGAGTCAGGCTCCACATTCAGTGCAGAGTCTGCTTGGGATTCTCTCACTTCTTCTCCCTCTACCCCTACCCCTGCTCATACTTGCTTTTGAATGAATGAATAAAGTGAGGCTCTCTAATAAGTGTTTCTTCCCAAGGGCAGGGGGTTGGGAGGAAGGAGGGAAGGCTAGCAGATTACCTTCAAAGTTCAGGGAGCAGAAAGGCAGTAGTAGTAGACTGAGAGGTGGGGGGTGATATTTGAATGATTTTTTTAAAAAGGAATAGCAGATTAACCAAAGGGAACAATGGAAACTAGACTCTAATGAAACCATTCCTTCAAAATTCTGTGTATCTGATTTTCAGCCTGAATTAATTCTATGCTTTTAGCCAAATTGTGAATTCAAAGAGGTAGAATAGGAGTGCAGGGAGCCTGATGCGGGGGCTCAATCCCAGGACCCTAGGATCATGACCTGAGCCAAAGGCAGATGCTTAATGACTGAGGCACCCAGGCATCCTAGGAGCAAAAAAATTTTAAAGCAGGTTTTTAAAATCCCAGAGTATACATAAACCGTGTGTGTGTGTGTGTGTGTGTGTTCTCAGTGTAGATTCAGCTGTTTAGCATTAGGAAATATGACAACATTATTTATTAAGTCAAAATTTCAAGATACTAGATTTATCAAAAGAAGCTGGAATGTATTTGCTAGAATGCTTGAGCAGGTAAGAACAGACAGAAACTCCTAGAAGGTGCTTGTGTGATATATGTATACATGTTTCTGTATATGCATATGTATAAATATTGCAGGTATAATACATGCTTGTTTCTATGAATGTTTAATCTGTGCCAGATTAATCTGTACTGTTTTATGTGTATCATAATTACTAATTTATTCATCCTTTTTGAGATAGTTTCTGTTACCTGCATTTTATAGATAAACCAAGGTACAAAGATGGTTTAATTAAATAACTTGCCCAAGGTCAGTAGGTATTAGGTGCCAGAGTCTGGATTCAAACCAAAGCAGTTTAATCCCAAAGTCTGTACTTCAGACCATCATATTATGCTTTTTATTTTTTAATTAAATATTATAAAAATACAATACATGGTTTTAAAAATCAAATGATATACAGTGGAAATGTGTTTGCCATCCTAGCCCTTTCTTCCTCTCAGCTCTTCTCAGAAGCAACCATTTTCATATGTATCTTTTTAAAACTATTCGATGGTTTTGTAAGCATTTCTGCATATACTGTTTAAGAGCACAGAAACTAGCATGCCATGTATCATATTCTGCACCCTTCTTTTCCCCTTACACGTGTGTGTGTGTGTGTGTGTGTGTGTGTGTGTGTGTGTGTGTGTAAATAAAAGAGGTTGGGGGCACCTGAGTGGCACAGTTGGTTGAGCATCTGACTCTTGGTTTCAGTTTACATTGTGATCTCAGGGTTATGGAATCGACCCCCACCTTGGGCTCCATGCTCAGTGGGGGGCTGTGCTTGGGATTCTCTCCCTGTATCCCTCCCCCAACTCTCTCTCAATCTTTCTAAAATAATAAATAAATCAGTCTTTTTTTAAAAAGGGTCAGCTATCAGTATATAAGAGCTTTGTCATTCTTGATGAGGACTATTTATAACAGACATGGTAAATCGTGAAGTCATTTCTAAGGTCAGAGAAGGTTATGACCTTTTATATACTGGAATTTGACAGAGTTTGGGAGATTTTTAGTTAACAGTATGAAAAAGTAACTGATGTAAGTATTAGAATTAGAAATTATCTTATTTGAGGGGCACCTGGGTGGCTCAGTTGGTTGGGCTCTTGATTTCTGCTCAGATCATGATATTGGGGTTGTGAAATGGAGCCCTGAGTTGGGCTTCATGCTGAGCATGGAGTCTGCTTGTCCCTGTCTCTCTGCTCCTCCCCTTTCTCATGCTCGCTCATTCATTTGCTCTCTCAAATAAATAAATAAATAAATAGAATCTTTTTTTTTAAAATGAAATTATCTGAGGTGCCTGTGGCTCAGTTGTTAAGTGTCTGCCTTCAGCTCAGGTCATGATCCCAGAGTCCTGGGATTGAGCCGTGCATTGGGCTCCCTGCTCAGCGGGAAGCCTACTTCTCCCTCTCCCACTCCCTCTGCTTGTGTTCCTTCTCTCACTGACTCTCTCTGTCAAAGAAATAAATAAAATCTTTAATTTAAAAAAAAGAAATTATCCTGTTTGAGATTGAGACTAGTACCGATTATTGAACATCTGTAAATATCTGTTTGAAAATCTTCAGCTTTCACATTTTCCCACTATTCTCTGGAGCACAGTTACCCATGTTTTTTCAAGTTTTGGTAAGCTGTACAAGCATTCTGTCTTCTGGTAAGGGAATAAATATGGAACATGTATTGAAAGGACCTTAGTAACCTTTGTGTTCAGCCTCACCAGACTTAACAGTCATGCCAGCTATTTCATAGCTAGGCAAAACATTTTCTTTTCTGAACTGGCATGTTCTAGAATAGTGGTTAAATTACCATGATCATTGTAAGCTGACAACAACTTCATAATCTTCTGTTAAGGATCCTACAGAGTGGTGTTTATTTGAGAAACATAGGTGATACTGACATTTCTAAGAGTGAAAAACAGGATCACAGCAAACAGTGACACAAAGGCAGAGACCTTTATTTACTCTCTTTCTATACAAATTAATCTGTCTTTAATTTTTTTGGTATTTAGTAAGCTCATTAAATTTTTATTGAAGTTTTTCAAGATCTCCTTCAGGTTTTTCAACAATTATACTCTCCTAAGCTTAAAGAAATAAAGCTTTTGGTAGAAGTTGCAATTTTCCAGTTGTTTAATTTATAAATGAGCTTATTGTATGTTTTAAAAGGTTTATCATCCCAAGCAGATAAATATTATATATAATGGATATTGAAATAAGGTGTCTAATATGAGGAAGCAATGTAAATTATGTGGGCAAACAGGTATAAGATTGGACAGTCTGGCAGTCAGTTCTTCAGTATGATGTAAATTTGATAAGTTGACATTTATTTAGCCTTTTTTCTCCTGTTTTTGCCCTATAATTCTACTATATTAATAGTAAATATTTTGTAATTAGTAACATTTATTATGATTTTTTAAAACTTTAACTTGTGTTTTGTTTGAATTTCAGGTAATAACCTTTTCCAATACTTTGTATTTTGTTTAGTATGCCACTTTTTTGGAAGTGGCCACTATCAGTATCTTGTTATGGTTTGATGGCCTTGGAGATTTAAAACCAAGTAAAAGTGTAAGCAGCCTTTCTTATTTAGTTATGAGTTTTAAATCGTATTATTCCAAGTAGGAAGAGGCAAAAGTAGATTTCCCGTGGAATATGAGTTATAGAAAAGAAATCTTAACATGTTAGTTGACTAGTGAAAACAGACTGGCCAGTTCCATTTATGGAATTGCAACATAAAATTCCAACAGATACTTCTCTTTAAATGCAGTGGGATTTTACAATGTACTAGATATTCCTTGTAAACTTTATTAACGTATATATACCTGCTTTCCTAAAGATTACTGAATTCCTAAAGAAATAGGGAGAAATTTTATATTATAGTTAAATTCTTTAGTGTCAATCATTTAGAATTCTTTCACATTCTTTTACTGTATTCTTACTTACTGTTCCAGTAATCTGTCATTCTCTTTAAGAGAGTATTCATTGTCCCCTCTAGACAGAAGGTCTGATTTTTAAAAAATAAGATTCACACAAATTTATTCAAATGAGCTTCAATTTTTTTCCCCCAGCATGATTACATTAAGAATATGGCACTTTGGGGTGTCTGACTGGCTCAGTCAGCAAGCATGCAACTCTCGGTCTTGGGGTTGTGAGTTCAGGCCGTAGGTTGAGCACAATAAAAAAAAAGAATACGGCGCTTTGTTTAGTGATGATGACTTCACAGCAGAGGCCTGAAATTTTCTCTTGAAGTTACTTTCAGAACGAGTTTGAAGCACATGTGAAAATCGTTTTAATTACTTAATTGACATAATAAACAACAGCATTTTGTCTAGAAACAGTTTGCAGTTTGTCGTTCACTTTTTCTGTAGACTTGGACTCTTCATGACTTTTGGACCTTTTCAAAAAAGTCAGTTCGGTTTTGGAAGGTGGCGATCTGACTGAGAACATCCAAAAGGATATGTCAGAAAGAGAGGGACTTAAGAACATTTTGAACAATGTCAGTGTCATTGCTCTATGGCATTCCAAAATGACAGTTTGAAACATTAGGATATAAAAGTTTTGGAATGATTGCCTAATTACTTTATAGTCATACTGTGTCTTTGATTTGTTAGATTCCCATGCTGTAGAGCCTGTTATAAATAGGCACTTTTAAAAGAATCAATTAAAAGTCAACATTTTTCTGGTTGGCTTTTTGGGGAGATTTAATTTGTAAAATATAGCAGGGGATTATTGTTTTGTCATGCTTCTGAATTTAGTAGATGACTGATATTAATTATCATCTCTTTCCTGTTATGAAAGAAAGTATATATACTCACAAAACTCCCATTTTGTCTAATTTGGTTTTGCCCTTATACAGTAATAGAATATACATTCATGTTGCATTTTATTTGCATTTAGTAATTATTGAATAAATGTATTTCTTTAATATTATCATTTCAAATGATTGAGGTGACTGTAAGAGTTTTTAATGCCTTTTTGCCAGACAAATCCTTGATCTTCCCTTTATAGTTCCTTTCAAAAATAGGGAATCAGTGTTCTATTTGGATTGAACAGATAAGGTTTTTGTCTTAAATTGGCATGAAGTCCTCTAAATGGACTAATTTATATGGCATCATTGACAGAGAACATGAATTTTGGATTAAACAGGCCTAATTTTTTTATCTCATTCTTGCTACTTAATAATCATGTGACATCAAGCAAGTTACTTAATTTTCAGCCTCAGTTTCCTCATCTGAAAAAATGGAGACTATACTACTTCCAAGTTTCTAAATATTTTTAAGGCTCCATGCACAGTAGCATGTCATAAATTTAATAATAAATGTTCATTTCCTTTCCTGTTTTTATCTTTATGGATTGGTGATTAGAGATTAAGTTAATAAAGTTAAAGAACTTTCTAAACAGTCACCCTAAACATGATATTAAGGTTCACTTTAGGATTAGTTTACCATTTTTTAGTATATACTAGATTCTGTCCATTGCCAGAAGTGTTTGAGAAAGGAAAAAAAATGATTTGAACATAAGTTAGTGCCTTAAGGACATATTTTTGATAACTTGTACTTAATATCTGTATTTAAGTGGTTTCATTCATCTTCAATCACAGGTACAGGAACCTTAAAGATAGATTTTGTTGGAGAGCTGAATGACAAAATGAAAGGTTTTTATAGAAGTAAATATACTACCCCTTCTGGAGAGGTGCGCTATGCTGCTGTCACACAGTTTGAGGTATGGTATTCTTCTCTAAAATGCTGTGATCTTAAAGTAGATATTCTGACAAAATTCTGTTCCATTATTTGCGTGACTATTTCAGGGTTAAGTGCCTTTGACCATGATTATATTCATGATTTTGGAATTTTTATTTTATACTCATCCAGTTATCTCCATTATAGAGGGACAGAATTAGAGATGTAGGATGGAGAATGGACATGCACACACACACACAACGGCATTACTGTTTCATAGGAGAAGCCACAGGAATCAAATATGAAGAAGATAATTTTAATTAAAAAAGGTACATCGTATAAAAGCAATTCTGGTATTGAAATTCTGTTACATGTGTTTGTATAAATGTGTATGTATATATGTAACAAAATATGTATGTGACAAAATTATATATGCATGTATGTGTATATACATGTATGTGTACTTCTGCATACATGCATATATGTAGCAGAATTTCAGTGCCTGAATTGCTTTTATACTGTGTACCTTTCTTAATTAAAATTATGCTCTTAGTATTTGACACCTGTGGCTTATCCTACCAAATTAATGGCAGTGTTGTATAGCATTCCTTTGCTTCTTTGAAATGTCCTGCTATTTGTTTATCTTACTATATTATCTGCACTTTCTTTGATTTTTGTTTATCATGTATATTAAAATTACATAACTTGTTTTGAACTTGCTAGTGGTACTTTTAAGTAGTAAATCTAATTAATTTTAGTCCTGTACATTTCAATATGGACGATGAAATAGCTGATCATATCTGTTTTTATGTTTCTGCCTACATGTCTATGTTGTTTGTTTTGCACACCTAAAGTTTTGGATTGGGGTGCCTGGTTGGCTCAGTTGGTTAAGCGTCTGCCTTTGACTTGGATCATGATCCTGGGGTCAGGGAGCCCACTTCTCCCTCTGCCAGCAGCTCCCCCTGCTTGTGCTCTCTCTCTATTTCTAGCTCTCTCTCTCTCTCAAATAAATAAATACAGTCCTTTTTTAAAAATAAAGTTTCAGATCTAGTTTACTACTAATTTGTCTAGCCTGGTATATCTTCTCTTTCAAGAATTTTATTTTGCCTTCTGTTTTAAAATGACATTTGCAGGGGCGCCTGGGTGGCTCAGTGGGTTAAAGCCTCTGCCTTCGGCTCAGGTCATGATCCCAGGGTCCTGGGATCGAGCCCCGCATCGGGCTCTCTGCTCTGTGGGGAGCCTGCTTCCTCCTCTCTCTCTCTGCCTGCCTCTCTCTCTCTGCCTGCCTCTCTGCCTACTTGTGATCTCTGTCTGTCAAATAAATAAATAAAATCTTAAAAAAAATAAAATAAAATGACATTTGCAGTGGCGCTTGGGTGAACCGACTCAGCTCAGGTCATAATCTCAGGGTTGTGGGATTGAGCCAAGTCAGCCTCTGTGCTAAGCGTGGAGTCTACTTGTTCCTCTCCTTCTGCTCCTCCCCACCCTCCCCCATAAATAAAATATTTTTTTAAAAATTGCCATAACTATTTAGGCTTAATTCTGTGTTTCAGTTATTTCAATGCTTATCTTTAGCCCTTTAAGCACTTCTGCATCCTGGAATGGATGCCTGGAGTATTTCTCCAATAAAATATTTTTAAGGGAGGGTATGTGGATAGTATACTTCCAGAGTCTCTGCATAACTGAAAATCTTTCATTTGCTTAATACATGACCAGTTTTAATGGGTGTATAGTAGATTTGTTGGGGGGGCAGAGAAGGAGCAGCAGCCCCTGACATTCAAAAAGTTGTGCCAGCACTCCCAGCTAGTCCATGTTGGTCTCCTTTTCGACATAACAGCATCATAGAGCAGCACCCTCGGGCAAGGTTACTCTGAGACTATGATAAAGGGAAACAAAACAAAGGTGCTTCATAATTTCATCTAAGGACAGACAAAAGCAGGGCCACTGCTACCCCTGAAATAGCAACCAGCTCCCTCTCTTAGTTAAAATGAGCGACTACTACTTCTTTCTCAGTATCAGTTTTAGTCTTGCTCTAGTCTGCCCTCTCTGTAGGTGAGATCTGTTGATACACCCACCCAAGAATTCCTCCACTTTCTGACAGCACCCAGTTTACAGTGAATCTAAATCCTCCTCCAGTTCACCGGGCCAAATCCGGAATACACATACGATAGCTTGTTTCTCACACCCCCCAGGGTTCCCCTTACTGTGAGTTTTCCCTTGCTACAATGAGTAACGAACCCAACTTCTCAACTGTAAGAGCAGTATATACAATTGGGTTATAGTTTTTCTTTCAAAGGTATATAAACGTTGTTCCACAGTCTTTCATATCTCATCTTGTCAAGGGGAAGAATCAGACTGGAATATCTTTTTTTCCTTTGTAGAATAACATTGTTTTGCTTTGCTTTGCTTTCTTCCTGATTGCTTGTTAAATTATTTCCTTGTACTTAAAAATTAAAAATTTTTTTACCAGGTGTTAAAAAAAAGTTTTCTTGAACTTTTACATAGTAATTGGTGAATCCTATTGATGTTCAGGTTTAGATCTTCAGTGTAGCCGAGTTTTCTCCTCTTATGTTATTACATTCAGTGTGGTGTGTGCTCTTTCATAATAGGTTTATATCTGATGTCTGTCCCTCAGATTAAGTTTTGATGGCTTTCGTCACTGTCCTTTCTGTATTAGAAACTTGTTTTTAGAAACTTTTAGATCTTGTTATCTGTGTTACTCATTTAATTTCCTCTAGTATAAATTCATTTCTCTATTGCTGCTGCTCTTAAGTTCAGTTTTTCTGCGCTGTCTTTTCTTTCCTTACACTCTACTTACTTTTCAGATGTCTTATTTATTCTTTGAATGAACTCATCATTTACTTAGCTTCTTTGAGAGTGCAGTTAGCCATCTAGCATTTTCCTTAGAGAAACTTTTTTTTTTTTTTTAAAGATTTTATTTATTTGACAGAGAGAGATCACAAGTAGATAAAGAGGCAGGCAGAGAGAGAGAGAGGGAAGCAGGCTCTCTGCTGAGCAGAGAGCCCGATGCGGGACTCAATCCCAGGACCCTGAGATCATGACCTGAGCCGAAGGCAGCGGCTTAACCCACTGAGCCACCCAGGCGCCCCCGAGAAACTTTTTTCCAGAAGTATGTGCTTCCTGTACCTCTGTATAATTTATTCCTTCTTTTCATGCTACAGAATCTTGTAATTGGTTCTTTTTTTTTAATTTTATTCTGTTTTATTAAAGTTTCTTTCTCTTATAACTAGTATTCTACAAAGACTAAACTTTATTTTGCTTTAACAAGGTTGCTCTTTCTTAAAAAACAAGTTTCCTCTTTATTTTTCAAGAAAAAAATGAGTTCTCCTTAAGTAGGTCAAGTGGTGACAGTTTTATGTGTTCTATATGGAAATGCCATTAAATGGATACCCTGGGACACGTGAGTGGCTCAGTCAGTTAAGCATCTGCCTTCAGCTCAGGTCATAATCCCAGAATCCTGGGATCAAGTCCCACATCAGGCTTCTTGTTCAGCAGGGAGCCTGCTTCTCCCTCTGCCTGCCATTCTCCCTGCTTAGGCTTGTGTGCACTCACGCTCGCTCTCTGACAAATAAAATCTTTAAAAATAAATAAATAATAAAAAGAAAAATGATGGGGCGCCTCTGTGGCTCAATTGGTTAAGTGTCCAGCTCCTAATTTTAGCTCAAGTCATGATCTCAGGTTCATGAGATTGAGCCCCAAGTTGGGCTCTGTGCTGGGCGGGGAGCCTGCTTAAGATTATCTGTCTTGAGCCCCTGGGTGGCTCAGTCAGTTAAAGTGTCTGTCTTCAGCTCAGGTCATGATCTCAGGGTCCTGGGATCGAGTCCCACGTCAGGCTCTCTGCTCAGTGGGAAGTCTGCTTCTCTCTCACACTCTCCCTTTGTGTTCTCTCTTAAATAAATAAATAAAAACTTTAAAAAAGAAAAGATTCTCTCCCTCTCCCTCTGCCCCTTCTCCCCTTAAAAAACAAAAAACAAAGACAAAGAATGACCTGTTTAGAATTGGTAAGAGCATCTGTCTTTATTCCTGTTGTTATCATTTCAGATGAAGAATAAAGCACATTAGAGATTCTGGAAATATTTTTGTTTTTGAAATAAAAGCCAGAGAGGCAATCTATTCTATTTTCCCAGCTCTAAATTCTTACAGTATACGTGTTGACCTTCCTATGCTCTGTATTTTGAACATTACTGCTGAAACCATTAACATTTGATTTTTGAAATGTTGGAATGTTCTGTTAAAAATAAAAATATAGGGGCACCTGGGTGGCTCAGTGGGTTAAGCTGCTGCCTTCGGCTCAGGTCATGATCTCAGGGTCCTGGGATCGAGCCCCGCATCGGGCTCTCTGCTCAGCAGGGAGCCTGCTTCCCTCTCTCTCTCTGCCTGCCTCTCTGTCTACTTGTGATCTCTCTCTGTCAAAAAATTTATTTATTTAAAATAAATAAATAAATAAATAAATAAATAAATAAAAATATAGGGGCCTCTGGGTGGCTCAGTTAGTTAAGCATCTGCCTTTGGCGCAGGTCATGATTCCAGGGTCCTGGGATCAAGCCCCACATCTCCCTCTCCTCCTCCTCCTGCTCGTGCTCTCTCTCTCGCACTCTATCTAATAAATAAAAAATCTTTAAAAATATATATGCTATTCTAAATTATTCTAATATCATAGATTATTAAGATCTGTAGCAGACCTAATTCCTGGGTTATTGCTTGTTTTTGTTTTTGCATTGTTGATGTGGCAGGGATAATACGCCCCATGTTTTCTCTGTAATCACTGCCTGGTGTGTTGCTGGCATGGAGTAAAAAGTAAATATTTAAACAAGTGAAGGAATGGATGATAGAAGATGATGACAGTTACTTCATAAAACAGTCGGTTAGGTTAATTCAGTAATACTCATATTTCGTTTTCCTTTTTTAAGGCTACTGATGCCCGGAGGGCTTTTCCTTGCTGGGATGAGCCTGCCATCAAAGCAACTTTTGATATCTCATTGGTTGTTCCTAAAGACAGAGTAGCTTTATCAAACATGGTATGTATGTATGTAAGTATATTGAAAATTTGAACAAGTATTTAGAATATTTAGTTTGCTGGTTAGATGTAATAGCATGAAACCACCTAGCACAGTGCTTGATACATAACAGGAGCACAGATGTTCGTCGTCTTTATGTCCAGTAAGCCCTCTTTTTTTAAATTCCCTTATTTGGAGTTTCCTTCCTCATGGAGGAAATTTCTTACAATTTGGAAAACTAAAAACATGATGCGTATAATAAATATTGCCTGGAAAAAAATCTGACTTTCTTATTAAATGCCAAAAGATACAGCCATATGTGAAATGTGTTTAGGTTTCTGGTTGATTGTATTCTTAGAATATGCTCTCTTCACTGATGCCATTATCTCTTTCATAAACAGAGTAAGCATTTACCTCTTGAAATGTATTGTTTAACACAGAGAGTACCCAACAGCCAGTCATAAGACTCTGGGAACTTGGAAAAGCCTACTTTACCTGAAAATAACTGGTTTCTGCCTCCTTTATGGTGGAGAGAATTCCACAGAGAGTGCTGTTCTCTTCTCAAATATTTCTAAAAAGGAGGCTAATATATTAAACTGAAATATTATTTTACAGTTTATTATGAATGAATTTATCACATCTGTTCTTGAATAAGACTTCCTTGGAAGAAAGAATAGAGTAGTCTTGAGAAAGTGGAGAGCCTGAATAGGAAAAAAAAAAAAAAAGAGGGGGGTGGAGGTTGGTAACAACAAAGAGAAATTAGGAACTCTGTTGATAAAGTGGAGATTCCTCCACAAATTTGCTTAGAGCCAGCCTTGGTATAGAGAATGTTCTAAATTTAGATATCTGTACCCTTTGAAATGTAGATTTCACAATTACCGTTTATTAATAATTATTGCCTTTTATCCTTATTTCACTTAGAAAGTATTGAGGTCTTACTTAAAACATCCCAATGCCTGGCATATAGTAGGTATTCAAAAAAAGTTGCTTCTTTTCTCTCATAGACCCTGGTAGTTTTAACACTTCAGCCCCCAACTTCTTAGTGTTTCCTTCTTAATAGGAGAGATTTTGACAGCATAAAAGCAGTGGATGAATTGGGATAGATAAGTAAGCAGTGCTGGAAAGGGGGAGGGAGAAGCCACACATATTTTTGGCTAGTATTTACTTTAAGATATTTAATGTAAATCTGTTTAAATTTTCTTTTCTTTTCTTTTTTAAAGAATGTAATTGATCGGAAACCATACCCTGATGATGAAAATGTAGTGGAAGTGAAGTTTGCCCGCACACCTGTCATGTCTACATATTTGGTGGCATTTGTTGTGGGTGAATATGACTTTGTAGAAACAAGGTCAAAAGACGGTGTGTGTGTCCGTGTTTACACCCCTGTTGGCAAAGCAGAGCAAGGAAAATTTGCGTTAGAGGTAAATGTACTTGAAGAGGATTGTTCCAACAGTCCATAACTCCAGGTTGGGGAATCTACATTTCTGATCAATTATTAGTACAATTATTTATAATTTAGTCTGAAATTTGTTGTGTACTTTGGTTTTATTTTTAATAGAATTTTGAAGCTACCCACCTTGGTGTCATATTAGCATTTTACAGGATAATGATAAAGAGAATATTAGAGTGGAATGTATTTATCCACAGAGCGGGTGGGAAAAGATGTCATGTATTTTTCATACCAATATATTATAAATGGATTAAAGTTTGGCCAACATAACAAAAGCCAAAGACTTGGAGATAGGGTTCCCCAGGGTTGGTTTCTAGTAACTTGAGATGCTCTGGCTTGCAACAGGACTCCTTTGTGGATTTCCATATGAATTACAATAAAATATTTATCAGATGGTTCTTTTGTTTATACTTTTGTAGGTTGCTGCTAAAACCCTGCCTTTTTATAAGGACTACTTCAATGTTCCTTATCCTCTACCTAAAATTGATCTCATTGCTATTGCAGACTTTGCAGCTGGTAAAGTAAATTTCATTTTATTGCTGAATTGTAATAACTTTTTTGAATTTTGTGATTTTGAAGAAGAAGTATGTACGTATATCAATAAATGTTTATATTTATTTTATGAAGGTGCCATGGAGAACTGGGGCCTTGTTACTTATAGGTATGTTAATGATTCATTACCCTGCCTTATCTTCTCAGTCACTGATTTCATAAGAGCTTCACTTCTAATCACAGTTGAGTAGCTTCTGCTTTATGATCTGCTGTAAATTTTCCTACCTCCCCCACTTCTGCACACATTTCAGGAACGCAGATGAACACCCTCTGGTGCTACTATCTGAGATTGTAAGATTTTAAAGTGAGCATCTGGCATTAGTAACATTTTTAGATCTATTTTTGGCTGAGTTTCTCATTTTGGTGCCTCCTCTTCCTCCCAGGAGTTTTATAGTTATTTTTCCAGCTTGAAGAACCATCTCTGCTTTAATGTTTTCTAGCCAAGTTTTTACTTATCTGTCACCACAATACAAACATGTAGGTTGTATAATTTTTAAAGCAGGATCTGTAAACAAGTTTTTGCCCCGCCTTCTTTGATGAGTTAAGTTTTGGACAGCCTGCTCAGTGTTCTTGTTGGGACTGTGGAATGCATCTTCCCCCTATTTGCCACTCCCCTTCTTTTAATGGGAGGACTGTCTCCTCCCTCTAGCACAATAATCCCTAATCCTTTAGACAAGGTTTTTTAAAACTTTCAGACAGCTGTCCTATTTACAAACTGATGATTAAACTTGTGTCTCATCTTTGATATTCTGTTGTATGAATTCTGTTGGAATAGTCCTTAATCTTCCCAGAACTTTTTCTATTCTGTGCACTCTGAGGAAATGTTTTTTTGATATCTCTAAAGCCTAACTTGACCATCTTATTTACTGTTTGACTCTCCCTCCCCCATTTGTGTATGCCTCCTTTTATTGCAATACTTAACATTGTTTAAAAAAAGGTTTTTTTTAAACACAGGGAGACTGCATTGCTTATTGATCCAAAAAACTCCTGTTCCTCATCACGCCAGTGGGTTGCTCTGGTTGTGGGACATGAACTCGCCCATCAATGGTTTGGAAATCTTGTTACTATGGTATTTAATATTTTTAAGTGCTCAAATATATTTATCTTCATCCTGCTGAACATTATTTTGGCTACATAGTATTTCAGGTTTGGCTGGAACATAGTACTAAAAATGAATGAGAGAAAATCTTTATTTTAGAAGGTCTGCTCAGCAGTGTTTATCAGAGTATCTTTGTCAATCAAAAGAATGTGGAAAAAAAAAAGAATGTGGACGGTCTTTATTCAACATAAAATATTTCCTAAACTGTTGTAGAATTTGCCTGCAAATGGTAAAGTCATAATACTATGGTGAGAGAAAGAGACTCCTCTTAGATTCAGAGATTCCAGGCTAACTGTAGTTTCTTGAGCGTATTTATTATGTAGTTAAGTAGCTGAAAAGTAACCTGAACATAATCCATTAGGTTGCAATGTTTTTAGGAGTCAGTTTTATCATTGCCTAAAATGTTAAGTTGAAATTTGATAGAAATGAAACTAGGGAATAACTGTTAAGTATAATAAAATTTCCAGCTGTCCCATTGAATTATTGTTTATTATGTTTGCAGTGAATTTTACAGTGTTTGCAGTGAATGATCTCTGTTCTCAAGTCTTGATCTTTCCCTCTCATTCCAAATAAGTACTCTCTATGTTGGCTAGTTGTGTTAGAACTTGGGAGCAGAGCTTAATGAGTGAACTAGAAGTACCTCTGCAAGGAAAGAACTGGAGGTTCTGGAGCCAGCCAGATTCCCTGATAGCATTTTAGGCTGCCAAAGAGCAGAACCTGACTTGGATGTTAGTTGAGTCCATATGTCACAGGAATAAGCAAGACAGTAAGACATTTAGCAACCATTACATGTCTGAGACAGTTTTTTTTTTTTTTTAATATTTTATTTATTTGACAGAGAGAAATCACAACTAGGCAGAGAGGCAGGCAGAGAGAGAGGAGGAGGCAGGCTCCCTGCGGAGCAGAGAGCCGGACGTGGGGCTCGATCCCAGGACTCTGGGATCATGACCTGAGCCGAAGGCAGAGGCTTTAACCCACTGAGCCACCCAGGCGCCCCTGTCTGAGACAGTTTTTAAAGAACGCCAGCCCTTGAAATTAAACCAGTTCCTTTTGCTTTAGATGTTTAAATTTTTACTTAGGGGTGAAAAATAGTTTTGAAATATAATTTCATGTGGAATTAAGTATGCTGATACGTGTATTCCAACATGTACAGAAATATTCTCTTCTCCAAATGTAGCAAGTTCTTTGCTACCAATTTTTTGTTAGCTTTGAGCAGTCTTTATTTTTTTACGATTTTATTTTTAAACTACCAGCAATAAATTTTAGTAGGGAAAATGTGCACATTCTCATATAGCCTTTGAACAACTTTTTACTGAATTTGAGTGACCTTATAGTTATTTGATGTCAGTTGTTTCTTTAACTGAAATTTAAGGGCTCATGATAAGTTGGTGAATAACTAGCTCTGTACCAGCTTATCTTCTTGGAGGCTACTAGTGAAGTAAGTATACAAACCACTTAGACAGATAGGCTTTCATCACTTAATATTGTAAATATTTGATCTTTTCAGAATTTTAAATGCCTTTTTTCTTTTCACCATTACATTAGTCCTTAAGCATATATCTTGGATTCTTACATTGCTTTCTTTTTGTAAGAGATTTAATCAACTTTAATGAAACTTAGAATAAAATCTTTCTAAAAAGTTGATTTTTTTTAAAGTTGATTTTATCTTGGACTCATTTATATTCTTTGTCTATTTTACTGTTAAATTTTATTAGCAGGTGAGAATTTTATAATCCATAAGTACTTAAACACCGTTCATTACTAAACTACTTACTGCCATGAAACTTATGTTAATTTTACCTAATCTTTGTATAAGCAGTACTGCTTTTCTATTTATCTAGAAAGTTTTAACTTGTCAGTCAGTCATTATGGAAATCTTTTCCAGTTTTCCTTGTTTGGTTCTGGTAGCTTTCTGGTTTATTCAACTAAATGTTACCTGACCATATATATAGTCTCTTGCCTACATTTATCTGTTCTCTTCCTCTTTTCCATTTAAGGGCTTTCTCCCCTCACTCCCTCCCTTTTCCTTCCATTTTTTTCCTAGCTTTGGTAATAGTTACTTAGCTATGTTTTGAAATGTCCCTTAGGCCTAATGCCAGAATCACCAGTTGGCCTTCCGTAGCATCTCTTTTAAGCATCTTTTCTGTTTAGAGATGTGAGTTATTTACTGAATGTTTTCCCCTGAATTTTGGCTTAATAAAAGTTGTAGAGTATAGTGGGAGGGACATGTGAGTTTTTTATATAAGTGGAATGATGAAAATTTTGTTTTCTTTACACATTTATTTCTTTTATTTTTAGGAATGGTGGACTCATCTTTGGTTAAATGAAGGCTTTGCATCATGGATTGAATATTTGTGTGTAGACCACTGCTTCCCAGAGTATGATATCTGGACTCAGTTTGTATCTGCCGATTACACCCGTGCCCAGGAACTTGATGCTTTAGATAACAGCCATCCTATTGAAGTGAGCCACACTTTTCAACCATTGTCCTTTGCTCTCATTTCTGAAGAAATAAGTAATTTTTTATAGAGATACTTAGGAGCCTGAAAAGAAAAGAAAATTGCATGGGCAATTCACTTGTTTTTTTTTTAGTTCATGTTTTCAGTCTTGAAATCTCACAAGACTTAATAATTATGTTTCTTTTTAAGGTAGGCAGCTTAAGAATTTTATCTTTGTGGAGGCAAGTGCTATATACCCATAAGCATTCATTAAATACATTTTTATCGACTAGTATGGGAAAACCATGCCTGTTGGGCAGTATGCGCAAGAGAACATTATGATTCTGTTGTTTGCTTCAAAGAAAGCTCTGAACATATTCTTTTATTGTTGTCATTGTCTGTTTTTATATATATTTTATTTCTTTTGACTTAGCCTGTCCTTGTTTTGGCTAGTTTAGATGGACAAATTTTGCCTCCAAAGAACTAGACTTATAGTCTACTTCGGCATATTTAACCAGGCTCCTATGTAATTGTAAGCCATTACAGTAGCAAGAAATCAAATGTTTATCATCTGTCCCTTCCTCCCTCTCCCAGTTCCCCAATAAAATGATCCCTGGTGATTTGCCTCCTGGCAAAGCCGAGCCAAGACCTGCAGAGATGATGGGGATCATGTTCTATGCTCCACTTTATTACTGTTAGTTACTACACTCTTTTTTTTTTTTCCCCATTTTATTTACTACACTCTTTTTAAGGGTCATCATTATGTATTCATGAGTGAGCTAAAGACAGAAGAGTGTCTTATGAGTTAGGAGGGTTTTCATAGAAAGCTTTTTATGTCATTCAGTATTAGAGGCTGTTCATTTCCTGTCATAACCCTGAATCACACTGTCTGCCAGGTCAGTGTGGGCCATCCTGCTGAAGTTGATGAGATATTTGACGCTATATCATATAGCAAAGGTGCATCTGTCATCCGAATGCTCCATGACTACATTGGGGATAAGGTAAAAAAGCCATTTAAAAAAGTCTTCCATCCTTTTATGGTGAAATCACAGTGTTTTGCATGGGAAAAAAAGTGTCTACATTTATTTAGATTAAGTTCCTAAATATTTTTTCTAGACTCTGGAAGGATATTACCCTGATCTGGCTTATGTTCCTTTCTTTTTAATATTGACTCTTACGGTCTCTTAGATGAATGATGTATAAATGTGTTTGGGGGATGTGTGGGAGGCTGGTATAAAACTTAAAAACAGACATACAAGGCAAAGAGGATGCATTCTTAAGTAAAATGACAGTAGACATTATGACGGATAGTTGTTTTTCAGTAAGTCTGACACTCAGCTAATTTGAGTAAATTAGCTTTTGAGTACTAATATGCAAATACACTATAAATTCCAAGGTCTTAATCTCCTGGATTTTAAAAATTGTGTTTTCTCAGGACTTTAAGAAAGGAATGAACATGTATTTAACCAAGTTCCAACAAAAGAATGCTGCCACAGGTAATCTTTAAGAGCTTGCGATAGCAGTGAAGAGGAGGTGTTGGCCCTCTAGCAAGAGTGGGACATTTACTTTTTTTCCAGATGCTTAAGCTTCCATGTGATAGATAGAAACAAAGTTGACCTGTTTGGTGCCATGTGTTAAGTGATGGATCAGCATGAATCGGTCCCCCTCCAGGACTCTGCTCTCCATAGCTCAACGTCCTGATACCTTAGAGAGTCTGAAGAGTTCGGTTTACCTTACCAGAACTTGTTCTTTTTGGTGGCTCATAGGGGCTTTTTTTTTGGGGGGGGGGGGGGGGGGCCTAAATTGACCATTGGCCATTAAAATTGCTGCAAATTAACCATTTTTTAGTGGACTTACGAAATTAGTTCAGTGAGTTTGAGTGAAGGTTTAAGATTTTTAAGTAGTTTAAGAGTGTATAGTGGTCTGTGATTTACTGTGTATTGGAGCCAAAACAAAGAACAAAGGTATGAGTTGATTGAAGATAAAAAAGAGCCAGAGTTGGAGTTTTGAGTTCTTCAGTGAACAAAAATAGTTTAAAAGCAAGATTTGTGTAATGTCACTAATACCTAATAGAATGACAAGTTCAGAGAGGACTGGCCATGGGCTGTTTCTGAGGTTTGTGACCCATGAATTAAAAAATAGTGTATCTGCCTCTCTGTTCAGGACATGATGTAGACCTGACACTCTCTCCTCCCACCTCCCCGACCTCCCACCGTAAATTTCCATCTCAGTTTATAAAAGAGAAGGCATTCCATTCCTTAAAGCTGAGCTACAGGGAAATGTGCTCCTATAAGTTTTCTGAGTCTTTAGCATGCATACATGTAATACCTGAGGACAGAACCTTATAGTGCGTAAGCTGTAACGTACACACCATGACCCGGGGTCTGCGGAAGTGTTTGTAGTTCAGTTGGTCTGGGGAGAGACTGGAGGATCTGCCTAACAAGCTTCTGGGCAAAGCCAGTGCCCCTGGTTTAGATGCCACCCTTTGCACAGAGAGGCCTACCTTGTACCGTTTCTTGGTTTGCTGATGTTATGAAGGACAGTTGGTAGTTCAGACACAGTGCAACCCCCATCCGTGGTTTTGATTGTCTCTCCTCACTCCCCTTTCCTTAATCCAGGCCTTCACGATCTCTCTTGAACTCCATAGTTGCCTACCAGCTTAGTACTTCTTGCCTGCCCCACTCTCTTCAGTTTTCTCTCTCACTCTGAGGCTGCCCAGGGTCATCTTTCTAAAGCAAGTCTCTGACTACCTCACCTGCTGATTAAAAACACTTGCGATCCTTCACTCCCCTGCACAGTAGAGCCCCATGGGGTCCTGGCCGCCAGCCCCGCCTGCTGTCTCAGCCTCACTGCCACCTGGGCCTCTGTCTTCCGCTTACTGAACGTTTGCGTTACTGATATTTTCTGTCTTTTCTTAATACTTTTCTTCTTTGTACATAGACCATTTATTCTGTCTACCTGCATTGCCCTTTTCCCTTTGTCAGTCTAATGGACAACTCCTCTTCAAAATGCAGACCAAAAGCCCAACTCTCATGAAGCCTTTATTTTTTTTTGGATTTTTCTTGAAGGGCTTTTCCTCTGTTCATGTCCTCCTTCTAGTGTGTATTACAGTGTATTGCTTTTTTGTTTACTTGACCACCAGTGCTGTTTGACTATGTGAGTTTTACTGCAGCCTCAGAGCACTGAGTATTTTTTAACCTCTGTTAATTGAATGGGTATGATGGTTTTATATGGATTGTTTAGGGGTGATCTTGAATATGTTCCATTTCTTCTTGTTTGAACTCACCTGTTTATCTTTTATTATAATTTGTGATTTCTTTTTAAAGTAAATTCTAGGCCCAACATGGGGTTCTAACTCATGACCCTGAGATCAAGAATTGCATGCCCCACAGACTGAGCCAGCCAGGCACCCCTATAATTTGTGATTTTTTTTTTAGTACATTGGGATAATTAAGGACATCTTAGACTTTAAGACCAGTTTTTGTAATAGAGTTTATTTAATGTGGAGGTGAAGGGACATTAATTTGACCTCGTGTTTGTCTCCTGAACCTGAAAGAACCAAAGAATTGGTTAGCAAAGGGGCGCCTGGGTGGCTCAGTGGGTTAAAGCCTCTGCCTTTGGCTCGGGTCATGATCTCAGGGTCCTGGGATTGAGCCCTGCATCGGGCTCTCTGCTCAGCAGGGAGCCTGCTTCCCTTCCTCTCTCTCTGCCTGCCTCTCTGTCTACTTGTAATCTCTGTCTGTCAAATAAATAAATAAAATCTTAAAAAAAAAAAAAGAATTGGTTACCAATGTGATGTCAGGAGTTACAAAAATTTTTGGTTTGTTTAGGAAAACAAAAACGTAAACATTTTAGATTTTCATTGTTTGTGTTTATTTTTTAGAGGATCTCTGGGAAAGTTTAGAGAATGCCAGTGGTAAACCTATAGCAGCGGTGATGAACACCTGGACCAAACAGATGGGATTCCCCCTCATTTATGTGGAAGCAGAACAGGTAACCTTACAACAGGCCCTCCAGTTTCCCTGCCGCTGCATGGAATGAAATTCAGTCAGTGTCATTAGGTTTGCTTTTCTGTACGTTAGTATTCTAGGTAACATTGAACCCAGCCCTTGCATTGTTTCCTTGGCGATATATTATCTCTGACTGTTTGTCCCCCACATCATTAAAATCATACATACTTACAGGAGAAAACAAACTGTTGTCTACTTTCACTGTCCCCAAGGAAAACTCTGTAAACTTGTTGATGGGTTCTTTTTTTTTTTTTTAAGTTTATTTATTTATTTATTTAATCTCTATTCCCCATGTGGGGCTTGAACTCATGACCTTGAGATCAAGAGTTGCTTGCTCTTCTGACTGAGCCAGCCAGGCACCCCTTGGTATAAATCTAAAATGAACAAGTGGGGTTTATTCCAGGACTGCAGAGTTGGTTTAAGCACAGCCTTTGAACCAAGCTGTGTGCCTCTTTCATGTTTATTGGTCACTCTGAAAATTTGAATTCCTGACATGCTAATCTAAGGTTGCCACTTCTTAGAAGTAGAAGAGTCTGATGACATAACCTCCCTCTATAAAGATTAAAACAGCTTGCTGTACTGTTATTTATTATGTATCCTTGTGGAAGTGGTAATAGTTTTAAGTTCTTGTGTGCGTATAAATCCCTTCATTATGTAAAACATGGCCTTTTATTTAAAGTACTGTTATTTTGAGGCCTAAATGAGAAGTGGTGTCTTCTCCCATTATGTGGTGTCATCATCTTCATCACTGTCGCGGTTTGGGACACTTGTCTGTCCTGGTTTCACCTTCTGTTTTGTCACAGAAGTGTTGCCTCCACCAAAAAAAAAAAAAAAAAGTCAATACTACTATTTTAGCTTTTGTTTTCCTTCTTTAGGTAGACGATGACAGATTATTGAGGTTGTCCCAAAGGAAGTTCTGTGCCAGTGGACCTTATGTTGGTAAGCAAGTGGCTATAAGTGGGAGCTGATAAATGAATTTGAATACCATATGAGTAGTGTTCCAATTAATAGGAAATAATCCATTTTTCAATATTTTTAATAGAATTAAAAATAAGAAAAAAAATAAGGAAATGGTAATAAAATACAAATGAAATCTAGGAAATCAAAAAAGATTCATGAGCTATTTGTAGTGTTTTGATATTCTTTGATTTTTGAAATTCTCTCTGTGTATTATTGGAAGCTATAAGGAATAAATTAGGAATACCCAAGAAGTAATGTCTTTAGCCTTCATTCCTAAAAGAAGCCTTGGTGCACACTTGTGTGGGTAGTTAATTTTTTTTTTTCTTAATTCTTGGGCATACTAAGTAAATGAACAAGTAAATAAATAAAGCCCAGTCGTTATTTAGCATTATTATGTACCCGTTACCGTGCTAAGCGGTATAGCTTAGTAGTACTTGGAAGTACTGATCCTTCTTTTATAGTCTCAGCAACCTCATTAGGTAGATAGTATTATTTCCTTTTTATAATGAGGGAGCTGAGGCAAAGCTGGGTTAGTTAAGTGGCCCAAGGTCCCTATCTAATTAGTTAAAGAGTAAGAATTCAAACAAAATAGTTGGATTACATGAGTTTATAGCTTTAACCACCACTCGACTCTGGTTTTTCAAATATTTCTTTTCGTTGATCAATTTTCATTGATTCTTTTGCTCAGAAAATTAGAAGTGTTTCTCTGCACCCTTCTCACCTCCTTTAAAATAACAAATAACAATTAAAATTAAAATAACAAATCTTAATATCAGAATCACCAATACGTTTTTATGCTCCACCCTCCAAAATATGGTGACTCTACTAGGGTCAAGAAGTACAGCCTTCCATCCTTACCTTGCTTAGCATTTAGAATTACTCTTTAAATAACTATGTCTGACAAGTCAGATGACAGGTTTATTATCCAAAATAAATCCTGAAGTGTTACATTTTCTGTTTGCTGCCTCATAACAGTCTGCATGGTAGGACTGACAGGATTTGCAGTTTTTTCAAATACTCTGTGACCAGTATAGGTAGTAATAAAACCTGAACTATCCCAACATTAGAAGAAAATTCTGATTGGTCGTTTAGCCTAGTAGCATAAAGTATATAACTTATTAATAGTTTACATTAATGCACTGGGCAGTGACTCTATTCTATTCAGTATCTTAATTCAGAGTCTGTTTTGCTATCTGATACCTAAAAGGCAGTATGTTATCTGCCTTAAAATTTTTTTGACTTTCAGCTATCACTTTTTAGTGGTGGACTCCATCAGCTCCAGGGATTGTCGTGTCTATCACAGAAATAAAATCAACCCTTCAGTGTTTCAGCAGTACATATACCTGCACCTTAGAATGTTTTTAAATGCTATGTGAGAGCTTGTACCTACTCGAACTTTCTCTTAACAGTAGAATCATTACTGTCTCTATTGCTCTGTAAAGGGAAAGTGACAAAATCACTATATTTGTGATTCTACAACTGAATAAACTGTTCTCTATTTTTTAGACTATTGTGATTTTGTTAATAAATCCTCTCTTCCTTTATACTAGTATTATTCAGGTTGTGGAAGAGTTTATGTACCATTGAACATGAGCTGTTGGCTTAACAGTTAGACTCAAGTTCATGTGTAGGACACCTGTCCTCTCTCTCCACCTTACCCTCTTTTTCTTCCAGTGACAAACTATTTCTCAAGTTTCCTATTCGTTCTTCTCTTGCTTAAGGAGAAGACTGTCCCCAGTGGATGGTTCCTATCACAATCTCTACTAGTGAAGATCCCAACCATGCCAAACTGAAAATTCTGATGGACAAGCCAGAGATGAACGTGGTTTTGAAAAATGTCAAACCAGACCAGTGGGTAAAGGTGAGTCTAGAAATGGCCTGCCTGTTTTTATCTGACCTAAATTGATTGATTTCTCTCACTCCCCTTATGCATTTTAGGCTGGCTCTAAATTCTGCATTAGTTTAGACTAGGACTTGCAAAGACAGAAATTTAGGGCCAATTTTCAAATAATATAGTCTAGATATCTTCAGTTAAGGAAGTGATAGATAAGCAGATATTAAAAGATGGGATCAAGGGGGGGAAAATAGTAGATTATGTGTAAAGTCACATTAACCAAAAGATTTGTAGTCTTGCAACTTCAAACTGCGCTGTCATTGCGATGAGATGTTAACTTTGATGATGTGTTGTCATTGGAAATGTACAGCTATAATCAAGTGAGCTCAGACATATAATAATAAGATTGTGTCACTGAAATGTGAAATCCTGTAACTGAGGTTGGGAAACCATTTCACAAAAAATAACAGTTGGTAAAGATGATTTTTCATTATCCTGTACCCTGTACCATTCATAATGAAAGTATTTACTAGACTTTTCACCCAGTTATAGGTTCCTAATAGGAATTATATGTTGTCTCAGACTTCTTTGCTTTTCTGAAAAGGACCATTTTTCCCCTTGTTCTAATACATATTTTACTTACTGGAATAGTGTATTACCACCATTTGAAATTATATCTGGAAGATGATGTAGCTGTATGAAATTTTTCTTACAAATGAGAAAAACATATGTACTCAGTGATTGTAATTGAGTAAATAAAGGTATTACTCCTGTAATGAAAGGTAAAGGGAATCAATAAAACAGCAGTTGTAGTATTGTGAGATGAATTTTAAAAAAATACTTACATATAAATAGAAAACTATTTATATCTTATGCTATTATTTTACCTTCAGAGCGTTTTGTATATAAGTATTATCAGAAATATTTTTCCTTAGGGCTACTAATACATTATATGTTAATAAAAAATCTTTTAAAAAAAGAAATATTTTTGCCTGTTGGTAAATAGCTTATAGAGAATAATGACAGTCCGTGATTACCTCACTCCACAAATCATGTGAAATTACCTTTTAAGTCTCCTTAATTCCTTAAAATCTAGTACCTGAGCATTGTTATTCTGTTGAGAGTCTGGCTGAGTAGATGAGTGTAAAGGCTTAGTCTTCCTCAGATATTCCACAGTCCATGCACTCTTAAATATAGTAAATATTTTCTGTAAACTTAAAACTGTCCACTGTTAGTGGATAGAAACTGGTCCATGTGACTCCCACCCTCACTACCATCCAGCTCAGTTTGGAGCCTGACATGGGGCTCAGTCTCCTGACCCTGAGATCATGACCTGAGCTGAGATCAAGAGTCAGACAGCTTAACCAACTGAGCCACCCAGGCTCAACCAATTTCTATCTTTACGTGTTGTTTCATGTTCATCCCTGCCTGCATATGTGAGCTTTGTTGTTTTTGCTCAGATAAACGAAAACCAGAACACTTTTCACACCTGCTAAAGATTGCTTTAAAAAAAAAAAAGCAACTGTTTAATTAATAATGCCCATTGGATGTCTTTTCAGTTAAACCTGGGAACAGTTGGATTTTATCGGACCCAGTATAGCTCAGCCATGCTGGAAAGTTTATTACCAGGCATTCGTGACCTTTCTCTGCCCCCTGTGGATCGACTTGGATTACAGAATGACCTCTTCTCCTTGGTGAGCCTCCCTCAAGTAGTATGATGGATTTTGTTGATTAAAGGATTTTGTTTTTCCTGGAGTGTCTGACTGAAACATAATTAGAAGAATATGGTTCTTCCTGAAGGTTGAACACCTTTTGGGACTAGAACCAATGACTAATTATTAATTAACAAGACAAGATTAAACACATCTAATTTACCAGAAACAAATCCCATCTCACTACTCCTAAGGCAGGTTTTGCAACTAAAACTATCCTTTGTAAAGCAGAAATTCTTTTTGGTAGAAATAGGTATGAGCCTTGAAGAAATTTCCCTACTGATGTGTTGGTTTTTTTTAAATAATTAATTCAGAGTGATTTATGCGTTCTAAAATGGTGATGTACTTCGCTGGAAACATCTAGTATTTTTTAACATTCCATTGCTACTCAAATATAATAATAACCCATTAGCTTTAGAATTATGTTATATTTGGCTTTGTTCCAGAAAGGATTTAAATCAGCAATTAGTAGCATTATCTTTATGACTCCAACATAGGTTAGAAAATTGCCAGATGTCTGTGATAAAATTGTGAGATTCCTCCTAGTGTTCCTTTAAATTGGACTTGAAATTTTCCCTCCGCTCTGCAGTAACTGGTTTTGGATTCCTCCTTTGTATAAACACAGATTAGCATTGATGCACAAAACCTCACATCTGCTGATCTCATTGCTGAGAGAGACCTGTCCCAGGAGAGTGGTGTGTTTGTGCAGTTGGCTGCTGTAACAGAAGTTCTTTTTCCTAGCTCTGTTAGTTAATTCTGAAAGGACTCTGAATTTGTAGCGCCTTCCAGTTTGCCTTTTTAGAAATGAGTGAAGGACAGGCTGACGTTGACACAGTGTGCAGGTCCAGTTTTGAAAGAGCCTCTGTCAAAAGCCAAAGCCCTGACTATTTTTGCATCTTTTCTGAAAGTCTGAGAATTTTTAAAATAAAAAGAAAACCAAGGCCCAGACACTGGATAGAAATAGAAGTTAATTGTTTTCTTTCTTGCTTTCTTTTTTTTTCTTTCTTGCTTTCTTTCGCTTCGAAGTGTAGTTGATACACAATGTTACATGAGTTTCAGGTGCGCAGAGTACTGATTCCACAAGTCTGTGCCTCGTGCTGCGCTCACTGCGCGCATAGCCACCATCTGTCACCAGACCAAGTGTGCTTCCTTACTTGGCTCTTTTATAAATAGCAAAAAAAAAGTAAATAAGGAATGTTGTCATGATAGCATTTTTATTTAAATAATCCCCTGAATTTATATAGCCTCATTTCCTTTAAACCAGAGACATGACTGACTAGCAGTAGATAACGCTGAAAATGCATGCTTGTGTTTTTTTGTTTTAGTTTTTGTTTGAAGACTAGATTAATTTATGTTTTTTCCTATCCCAGGCTCGAGCTGGAATCATTAGCACTGTAGAGGTTCTAAAAGTCATGGAGGCTTTTGTGAATGAGCCCAATTATACTGTGTGGAGCGACCTGAGCTGTAACCTGGGGATTCTCTCAACTCTCTTGTCCCACACAGACTTCTATGAGGAAATCCAGGAGTTTGTGAAAGATGTCTTTTCACCTATAGGGGAGAGACTGGGCTGGGACCCCAAACCTGGCGAAGGTAATGGGTATGCTGAATGGGGACGTAATGGAGGAGAAATAGATCCTTTTTTACTCAGCCGTTGTTAACAGTATCAGTAATGTTTTTGTATCTGTTGGATGTTACTATGTATTCAGCTCACCATAAATTAACTCTTAGGTCTTTTAAGTTTATTGGTGAAATTACATGGGTCGCAAGGTAAAAACAGTGGTGGTTGTGTGTATTCACGGTTAAATATGATTTGTAAAGAAAACAAATAGTGGACATAGAAATCTTTTACAGCATTCCAAAGGCTGATCTATAATCAAGGAAAGCTAAAGGGAATTTTGGATTATTTTATTTATTATTACCCTAAATTCCAGGCACCTTATATGTACAACTTGTAAAGACACTGAGAGACAGTACCTGAACTAAGGAAGTTATTTACTTTCTCCATGTGTTCTCTCCTCTGATTATTTCTGTAATCATATATTTACTCTTTTGCTGTCCTGTACATGTTGGGAATGGTGGGTGACCTGAAGGCTTTATATATAATTATTTTCTACCATCTGCAAATAACGGTGCTCGCTTCGGCAGCACATATACCATCTGCAAATAACGAAAGATGGTATTTCCCTCCCAAGCAGTCTTGTCCCGGAGGGGGTCTTTTGCAGTAAGAGCAACAGTAACAATTACCTAGAGCTCTGTGTTTTCCCTTCATTGATTCAGCAAATATTTATGCACCTAGTAAATAACCAGGTTCTATTCTGGGAGCTGGTGGTACAGCAGTGAAGAAAGCATTGCCCTGTGGCTTACTTCTAGTGGGAGGCACAGCAGATCATTAAATACATGATATTTTAGGTGGTAGCGGCATCATGAAGAAAAATACCGATAGGTGAGGTAGACAAAGAGGAAGAGGCCAGTAGCTCATAGAGTGGTCAGAGCAGCCATCCCTCGTGATGAGGTGATGTGTGTGCATAAGCAGAGACCTCTGAGAGAGAGCTGGGAGGCCATTCAGAGGGAAAGGGTCCAGCAGGAACAGCCAGTGCAGAAGGCCTGCAGCAGAAGCATGCTGGGGTCGTTGTGATATCAGTCAGGACAGAGTAGTGAGGGAGACAGGGAGTGGAAGCGGTTCAGCTCCTGTAGGACCTGTGGGAGCTCGTACAGTATTTTGGATTTTCACAGTTAGTGGTATGAGAAGCGAACTTGAGAGCTGAAGCAGAACATGACTGGATATACTCTGCTTTGTGGAAATCAGACTGGAGTTGGGAGCCCAGAGAAAGGAGCGGGGAGATAGGTTACAAAGTGCAGTTGAGGCACTGGTTGCAGCTTGCACTTGTAGGTGGTAAATTCTGTGGTGGTTCTGAAGGCAGAACTGAATCTGTTTGGTGGTGGACTGGCTGCGGTGCAGTGAGAGGAGCCCCCACATTCTGGCCTCAAGACTGAAGGAGCGAAGTTGCCATCTGCAGGAATGGGGAAGACTGCTGCAGCAGCAGGCTGGGGGCGGGGGCTCTCAGGAGTTGGGTTTTAGATATGAGAAATGTGAGGTCCTTTTAAACATCCTAGAGAGTATCATACCTAGTGGTCTAGGCCAGATAAATCCACTTAGTTCGTAGATGGTATATATAGCCACGAAACTAGAGATCATGCAGGGCCTGAATGTAGGTGGAGAGAGTAGTCTGAGGACTAGGTCTTAGGCTAGGCTGGGATTTGGAGATTGGGTGGAAGAGGAGGCATCAGCTGGGGAGACTCACTGACCAGTGAGGTGAGAGAGTCAGGAGCAAGGAGATGTCCCAGACAGCTTAAGAAGCAGTGCAGATGGAGGGGCGCCTGGGTGGCTCAGTTGGTTACGTGACTGCCTTCAGCTCAGGTCATGATCCTGGATCCCAGGATTGAGTCCCACATCAGGCTCCCTTGCTCAGTGGGGAATCTGCTTCCCTCTGACCTTATCCTGTCTTGTGCGTACTCTCTCTGTCTCTCTCTCAAATAAATAAAATCTTAAAAAAAAAAAAAAAAAGGCAGTACAGTTGGAGAGTTACCCACCTTGACAAATGCTGCTCTGAGTCAGGCAAGGTAAAGAATTGGTGATTGCCTTGGCAAATTTTGTGGAGTGGTGGTGACCAGTTTTGGATTCTCCAGACTGGGAGTAGGGGGAGAGGAGACAACACACTTAGACAGCTTTTTAAAGGAGTTTTTGCTGAAAGGGGGTAGTCTGGAGAGAGCTAGGTGAGTGGAGATACTTTTTTTTTTAACAAAGCGGGAGATTTTATAACATGTTTTTGTGCTGATGACAGTGATGGAATAGTAACAAAAAATTCGTGGTGTGAAGAGAGGGGAGTAATTGCCGGAGCGATGGCCAAGTGTTGGAGAGAGGTCAGATCCAGTGGAGGACTGGCTTTAGGCAGGAACAGAGATCCCAGAAACAAGACAGGAGAGGGTATGTGGAGACAGTTACAGGCAAATTAGCAGATGTTGTCTTTCTTTGTCATGGTGATAATGTGTAAAACTTTGGGGGCTCAAACAGAGCTTTATGAAATAAGGAGAATGTCTTTAAATTTCTAGGTTTATAGATGGAAGGGCCAAACAGCAAAATAACAAAACATTGCCTTGCAAGTCAGTACCGGAGCCAGAATTACAAATTGGTTCTTCACTGATGTCCTCTTGTGTTATCTATTGATCTCCTGTGGTTTTCTTAAACTTACTTTTTACTGAGGTACGATTTAGGTATAGCAAGGCGCACAGTGTAAATGTTACAGTTCCGTGACTTTTGACAAATGCATACACCAAAGGAGGTTGCCTCGGGACCTCTTCCCAGTCAGTCCCTGCCACTCAGGTGTCCCCTGCCTGTCCCCTGCAGGCAAACACTGTTCTGCCTTCTTTCATCCTAGGTTAATATTACCTCTTCTAGAACTTTATATAAATGGAATGCTAATATATATTCTGTTCTTCTATCTGGCTTCTCTTGCTCAGTATCATACTTAAGATACATCCAGTGTGTTCATTCCTTTTTATTGCTTAGTGGTATTCACTGTGTGAATATGCCACGACTTACCTGTCCATTTTGGTATTGCAATCCGTCATTGCTGGTGTTAACTTTCTTTTTTTGAGATATAATCAATATATCATAAAATGGACCTTTTAAAAGTATACAACTTAGTCTTTTTTAGTTTGTTCACAAGATTACACAACTATCCCCATATCTAATTCCAGAACAATTTCTTTAGCCTTAGAAGAAACTCCCTACCCATTGGCAGTCACTTCCCATTCCCTGGCAACCTCCATCCCTGGCAACCAGTAATCTGCTTTCTGTCTCTATGGATTTGCCTGCTCTGGGCATTTCATATGTGTGGACTCCTACCCTACGTAGCCTTCTGTGTCTCGCGTTTTTCACTTAGCAGAATGTTTCAAAGGTACGTCCATTTTGCATTGTCTATCAGTACTGCATTCCTTTTACAACTGAGTAATATGCTATTGTATGGGCGTACCACATTCTGTATATTCATCACTTGATGGCTGTTTGGATGGTTCCTACTTGACAGCTGTGAATACTGCTGTGAACATGTGTGTATACAAGCTTTTGTGTGGACGTAATGCTTCCATTTCTCTTGGGTATATGCCTAAAAGTGGAATGGCTGGATTGTATGGTAACTCTCTGTTTAACCTCTTTAGGAATTGCCAGCTTGTTTTTTAAAGTGGCCACACATTTTACACCCCACCAGCAATGTATGAGGGTTCTAATTTCTCCGTGTCCTTAACAGTGCTTGTTATTGTCTGTCTGTCTTCAGTCATCCTAGTGGGTGTAAAGTGGCATCTCACTGTGGTTTCGATTTGTGTTTCCCTAATCACCAATGTGGAGCCTCTCCTTATGTGCTTATTGAGCATTTACACATCTTTGGAGTCAATAGATCCGTCAGAAGTTGATTTTTAAATCTAAGATTTCAGTTTATTATACACAGCATACTAGTTCCGTATGTGACCTTTCTCTGAATCTTGGGTCAAAACCGCATGATCTAAGCCTGTTCCGCCTCTTCCTTTCATACAGTCCTTAGCAGTGTACTTTCCTAGATGGAGTAAACATTTAATAAATTCAGATCGTTGACATTTGTAGACAAAGTCAGCAAATTTATTTGTTTAGCTAATCTGTTTAGCACTTCATTTCACTCTTATGATTTGAATAATGTAAATCAGGTGTTCTCTCAAGTACTAAGGTAATTGATTGTGTTTGTTCAAGATGGTAGACGTAGTATAACACAATTACAGGATAGCCAGGTAGCATATTTGTGAAAACAGGATTTTTAAACAGTTTCGTATCTCTTTTACTTCTTAATCAGGTCATCTAGATGCACTCCTGAGGGGCTTGGTTCTGGGCAAACTAGGAAAAGCAGGACATAAGGCAACGTTAGAAGAAGCCCGTCGTCGGTTTAAAGACCACGTAGAAGGGAAACAGATTCTCTCCGCTGATCTGAGGAGTCCTGTACGTTTTCATGATGAATAACCTTGATCTCTAAGTGACTGCATCATTCTGTGTATACTGTGGAATGTGTTTAGTGGGAACCAAAAATGACCTAAGTACTGACCCACAAATCATGTCTGATTCTGATTTAATAGGTGCATTCAGTGTTCTGTAGCCAGCGTGCCCTTTGTCTAACGTTTCTTAGGCCAGACTCTGGTGCTGAAAGGTGATGATCAGCGCACATTCCCCCAAGAGAACGGGTGTGTGCTGCTGTTATTCACCACGCGCTGTCTGCCTTGCTGCTTTTCAGTGTGGGCTCTAAGCTCTTTGCCACAATTTGTATGTAACATCCACACACAGCTATTTATAAATTGTTTGATTTGCCTTATGTCTTTTCTTAACATTGGACTATTTGGAAGAAGATACATTTAATCAGATGCCTTCTTTTTTGTTCCTGTGTTCTCTGTAGGTCTATCTGACTGTTCTGAAGCATGGTGATGGCACTACCTTAGACATTATGCTAAAGGTGAGTAAATTTGGGAAGGGCTCCCATTTTCTGCCCTTGAACATGGATTGACAGAGACCGTGCGCGTTTTTAGGTGGCTAAAAGTCTGGGCAAAAGACATACGTGCAGATATGCGTATTGCGGACGGGCAGATACTAAGAAACTGCGGAAGGAGCACCTGGGTGGCTTAGTCAACTCTTGATTTCAACTCAGGTCATGATCTCAGGGTCATTAGATGGAGCTCCGTGTCGGGCTGTGCACTTGGCAGGCAGTCTGCTTAGGATTCTCTCTCTCCTTCAGCGCCACCCCCCCACATGCATGTGCACATACGCTCTCTTTCTCTCTCTCAAAAAGAAAAGAAACCTTGGGAGAAATACGTAATGTCTGTTCATGTATACTACCAATACAATGCCAAAAGTCATCTAATTTCGCCTCTCTTTTTTTATTCATAAGTTTATGCACCTTAAATGTAAAAATTGAAATGTTCATTTTGATTAACATGTCAGGTTCTTAAAAATTTTCCCTTCAGTGTAAAGTTTCTAGGGTACTACCCAAGGTTTGTGTCTGTGCTTGGAAAGGGGATAGATGGGGGCACCTGAGTGGCTCAGTCAGCTAAGTGTCTGCCTTCGGCTCAGGTCATAATCCCAGGGTCCTGAGATCAAGCGCTGCATCAAGCTCCCTGCTCAGCGGGGAGTCTGCTTCTCCTTCTCCCTGCTGCTCCCCCTGCTTGTGCTCTCTCTCTCTCCTGTCAAGTAAATAAAAAGTAAATAATAAAATCCTTTAAAGAAAGAAGGCGGATAGATGATCACCTATCTCAAGTGATCTATACTTGATCTATACTCCATAAATGGAGCTATACCAGTGCTCCATTTATGAATGGACAGGAAATTAACTGACCTGCCTGCATTGCCTCTCTAGTTTTCCCAGGGTGGCTGGCCTATAATTAAACTCAAATACTAATACTGTGGAACAAATGCTGCTTAAGCCCCTGTCCATGTAGTTATCAATCTAAGAAATAACTGAACTATTCTGATTGCATCAGTGGTGGAAGGAGCTGAATCTATTACCATCAGATAAAATGGGCAAAGTGTGTGTAAATACCCAAATTACCTGTCAGACCTATAAAGCCCATTCATTTAAAGACCTGCACTTAAGGAGGGAAATAACCAGAACAGGAATGAAATGTGCTTTATTACTTCCATCCTTAATGGATTAAGGACATTTCTGATCTCAAGTGGATCAGAATTTCAAATCTAATTTCTAGTATTTAGTTTTAAACAAATCCTATTTAAATGACTAAAGTATTTTGAAAAATAGAAACTTTAAGAAACTCAAAATGTGCCACTTTACTGATCTTGTGCAAGAGTTTCCTTTCTAATAATAGGAAAAGTATACTTTGGGTTGGTCGTTTCTCATTCTCAATATTCTGTGAACCTGTGCACTATAAATCATGTATTTCTTTGTAGATGAAATTAGATATTTGTGGGTTTTGTCTTTTCCATAAAAGTATGGAACAAAAATAGGGGTTCTGGAATTCCTGTGACAAATAACCTGGGCGTTTTCATGTCCTGGCATACTTTAAAGAACTTATACACTACTATGTATATTTTAGTAAATGTTTGCATCTGTTAATACAAGGGAGCTGACTGTAGTTCTGCTTTACTGTAAGAAGAACTCTAATGAAGACCAAATTAAGTTTCTTCAAGGAACCGGTTGATGGAAGATGAGGAGGATTGTTTTCTGTTGGTAATTTAGGAATAATGAGGCAGGATTAAAAAAAAAACAAAACCAAACTTTTATTTCAAAGTGTGTTTGGAATGTGGTGTTATGGTGCCATCTAGTGGTCAAGTGTAACAAGTTCTCCTTGGGGAAAACAATGCTTCCTGAAAGCCAGTGTTCAGACTTTGAGTATTGGAGCGGAAAAGGACCTTTAGAAATTATCTGTCCATCCCACTCATTTTACAGCTGGGGAAACTGAGATCCAGAAGGGTTAAGGACTTAGTTAAGATCACACAGCTAGTTAGAGGCAAAACAAGACTAGAACCCAGATCTCCTGACTTCCTATTTTACCACACTGCTGCTCAAGAGTCCAAAGGAAAGGAAGGGGATACTGGGACCTGTGATGGGGTCTGCAGACACTGGTCAGTATAGAATCTTCAGTGGGAGAGATGATCAGCAGAATCTATAAATTAAGTTGTCTTGGAGAGGTACCTCATATACCTTTGTAATTCTAATTATTTACATGTATAATGTTTTGCTTCTAATGATTAAAAAAAGACTTGGTATATTCACTGTGGAAAATTTAGAGGCTATAAAAGTATAAAGAAAATAAAATTACCTGTAATTTAAATATTTTTTAAAGGTCACAAAATAGCAGCTGTAAGGGGGTCTTATTTCTGATTGGTAATGTACATATCAATACTTTAATTTTTTGTCTTTTTTTTTTTAAGATTTTATTTATTTACTTGACAGAGATCACAAGTAGGCAGAGAGAGAGGGGAGGAAGCAGGCTCCCCTCCGAGCAGAGAGCCCTATGCGGGGCTTGATGCCAGGACCCCAGGACCATGACCTGAGCCGAAGGCAGAGGCTTTAACCCACTGAGTCATCCAGGCACCCCTTCTTTTTTTTTTTTTTTTCTAAAGATTTTATTCACTTATTTGAGAGAGAAAGAGAGAATGTGAGTGAGGGTGAGGGGCAGAAGGAGAGAGAGAAGCAGACTTCCCGCTGAGCAGGGAGCCTGATGTGGGGCTCGATCTCAGGACCCTGAGATTATGACCTGAGCTGAAGGCAGGCGTTCAACCGACTGAGCCATCCAGGTGCCCCGATAATTTAATTTGTTCTTTATGCCTCTCTGTTTTCCCAATTTTCTGTGTTTGGCATGTGCTGATTTTGCAGTTAAAAAATGTGATGATACAGAATCCCACTGATCAGAGACTCATGAATTAATATTAACATTTATTGGCACGCCTGGGTGGCTCAGTTGATGAAGTGACTGCCTTCGGCTCGGGTCATGATCCTGGAGTCCCAGAATCGAGTCCCGAATCGGGCTCCCTGATCAGCGGGGAGTCTGCTTCTCCCTCTGACCTTCCCCCTCTCATGCTCTCTCTCATTCTCTCTCTCTCAAATAAATAAGTAAATAAAATCTTTTTTTAAATTAACATTTACTTTTTCCTATTAGAGATTAAATTGATGACCTTCAGTGGTATTAGTGATGATTAGTTTATACATCTAACATAGAACATTAGTCAGACATATATCCCTCAGACCTTGATGTTAAACTGCTCAGAACTGATGACAAGCCATTCACATAGTACAGACTTACATAGTGACTTACTGTATTGGCGTATGAAAAATGTAGTGCCTGGGGCGCCTGGGTGGCTCAGTGGGTTAAGCCGCTGCCTTCAGCTCAGGTCATGATCTCAGGTCCTGGGATCGAGTCCCGCATCGGGCTCTCTGCTCAGCAGGGAGCCTGCTTCCCTCTCTCTCTCTCTGCCTGCCTCTCTATCTACCTGTGATCTCTCTCTGTCAAATAAATAAATAAAATCTTAAAAAAAAAAATGTAGTGCCTGAACATCTTAAAGTATTTCCTTTTGTTAATTTAATACTGTGCAATCTCAGCCAGCGAGATATAGAGCAAAAGTTTGGGGGAGAAGCTCACACAAGCATATGCATAACTTCTAGGGGAGAGTTAACTATATCTTTATTTTTTCATTGTAGCTTCACAAACAAGCAGATATGCAGGAAGAGAAAAACCGAATTGAAAGGGTCCTTGGGGCTACTCTTTCACCTGAATTGATTCAAAAAGTCCTCACGTTTGCACTTTCTGTAAGTTACAACAAAAACTGCCTACAGAGGGAATTGTAACCCACTGATCTGTGGCAAGTGTCTTTGATTCAGTATCCTCTTGATCTGCTTTAACCCTAAACTGAGGCTTCCTCTTAGTCTGGGGAAAATGGAATGGGCTTTTGCTACTGACCTGTATATCACCCCATAACGGTGAGAATCAGAATAGTTGGAGGCAGAAATAAACTGGAAAGCATAATTATCCCAGTACCGACCTTCTATCTGTACCTGTCTCAATGCCTCATTCTCAATTTGGCTTATCTTTAGGTTAAACATTCTTCTCTTTGCTAGAAGCTTCTGGTGCCAGTTATTCCTAAAACAAGGAATGAGGGTCTTCAGTGTGATTGCTTGGGTACCTCAAAAGTATCTGCCCTTTCTAGCACCAGAAGATGTTTTGAATACAGTAGATTTTTAGTTCCCTTTCTATTTTTAGGAAGAGGTACGTCCACAGGACACTGTATCAGTAATTGGTGGAGTGGCTGGAGGCAGCAAGCATGGAAGGAAGGCTGCTTGGAAGTTTATAAAAGACAACTGGGAAGAACTTTATAATCGATACCAGGGAGGATTCTTAATATCCAGACTAATAAAGGTATGTGAAGATTTATTTGGAGTAACTTGTTCATCATAGATGTTATTTAAGGACATCCATGATTCACTAGGCCTGTAGATGATGGTCTTTTCGCTCTTTGAGAGTTTCTTAAAAAAAAAAAAAAAGAAAAGAAAAAGAGTTTCTTTAAATAGTTATTAGCTTTATTAAAGGGCTTGTCCTTAACCCATCGTGCATCCTCTAGAATATTCCAAAGTTGGGAGAGAATAGAATGACTCATTTTTAGGATAAATGGAATTTTGTTCCTAACCTCTTTTAGTTGCATTTACTGTTTAACCTGTTGTTTTTTCAGCTGTCAGTTGAGGGATTTGCAGTTGACAAAATGGCTGGAGAGGTTAAGGTAAGCAAAGTGCTGTTTTTTACTTTTCAAGGTAGTAAGTAAAAAACTAATAAGCCACATTGTAATCATACAGTGCAGGTAATGGGGTAATGCTGTATTTATCCTTGTTTGTGCTTGGAAAAAGACCACTTGGGTTGTGTCTTTAATGCTTGAAGAATTTGGGGTTGGAATCATCGTTGAGGGCATTGAAATATGGTTGAATAAACATGGACCTTGGAATCAGTCAGTCTAAGTAGAAAACCATCCCTTGCCCTGTTTAGCTATGTGATTTCAAGCATGTTTTTAACCCCATGATCTTCCCTGTGTTTCCTCATCCATAAAATGGGGTGATAATAAGATTGTTATTTAGAGTAACTAACATCACCAGTAACAACTGGAATGGAGTAGTAGGTCCTTGATTATTTTTTCCTTTCTAATAAACTTTGTAATCTGTCATATGCACAGGGAGAGAAGATGGCTATGTAGGGACTCTCCTCTTAGCCTTTACGAAGGATAATAATCAGTTAAGTGGTAAAGTTCAGCATTTAGGGAACAAATCTACACTGATGAGAAAAATCTTTAAGCCTTCCATTGCCTTTAATTGTGAAGTACTTTTGAAATGTCATTTTCACCTTCCTCTTGTTGAAGGCAGTGGGATTATAAGATGTAAATTTAGAAGTTCTAAGAGCTGTAGTGTTGTTTCATTCATTCTGCGAACCATTTTAGGAATAAGATTTTAAGAGTTCAGAGCTTGAGAAAACAGTAAGATACTTGATCTCTGCCTTCATTTAGTTTACATTGTATATTGTGCAAACAGTTCCCTTATTGTAAAGGATATAAGTACTCTGATGGAAAGGTACATACACTGGGTTTGGAGGGGAAGGGCAGTGAGTGGCTGCGCTGAAGCTGGTAAGATAGGTAGAGGCCAGACCGTGGAGGGCCCTATAGGCTGTATGAAAATTTTCCTAAAAGCGGGAAGCCCTTGAATTGCTTATAAACAGAGTGAGTTGATGTGATTTGTGTGATAAAAATTTCAGCCTGACTGCTGTGCGGAGAAAGTGTGGGTTGGGGAAGAGAGGATGTCAGGATGCTAACTGTCCAAGCAAGAATGATAAAGTAGCTTGGGGGAGATGGAGTAATGAAATTCAGGGGGCTTGCTTTTGTTAATCTTTGGTTCAACAACTATTTACTCAGTGGCTTCTCTGTGTTGTGGACATACCTGGCAGAGGAAGAAGGAAGAGTTGAGGATAATTCCCAGGTTTCTAATACGTAAATGGTAGTGCTGTTTGTGGAGATGGACTGAGGGGAAGTGTTGTATCTTACTCAGGCCCTAAAGAGCCTTGGAGCAGGAGCCATTGTCATGTATGTAAATAAAATAAGGTTATTGATTTCTAAAAGTTCTAGACTTAATCTGATGAATTAGTCATTCTCCCTTATACACCTGTGATGATGAGTTCAAAGTAAAGACCCCCATCCTTTCGCTGGTTGGTATTTAAGAGGTGCTTTGTTTTCATTTTTTAAAGTTTTTATTTATTTCAGAGAGAGAGATAGAGTGAGTGAGAGTGAGAGAGAGGGCAGAGGGAGAGAGAGAATCCCAAGCAGACGCCCCACTGAGCGTGGAGCCTGACACGGGACGTGAACCCAGGACCCTGAGATCATGATGGCCTGAGCTGAAATCAAGAGTCAGACACTTAACCAACTGAGCCACCTAGGCGCCCCAAGTGTTGCTTTGTTTTCTGTGAATCTTGGCATACTTCATTAGAAAATAGTTTATTGCATCTTTAATCAATAAGCTTTGTAATAAATTACAACAAACTCAGAAATAGTCTTGTATGAAAAATGTGAGTCTATCAAAGCTTCATGGTTTTATCATCCTTCGCAGTTTATTCTCTGTTAGAAGCAGCCGGAATGTGTTTTGAGTCCTTAAAGACTCTGCCTGCCAACTATTATGTTAACAGTTTATATGGGGTTTTCTTGAATCTTCTGGAGTAAATAGTTTCTCATAAATGAGAAAACAGAAGAGTTAATTTAACGAAAAGTTCATAGGTTAATACATGATCCAGCCTAGATTTGAGTCCCAAGCCTAATTCTAGCACCTACACTAAAAGAAAGGCCATAGGTTCCATCTCTTCATTTTCGATTCAATTTTAAGTGTGTATTTGGAGAAGAATTCCTGTGTGCAGTCTAAGTAGCTGCTTGTTTTCTTTTAGCCTGGGAGTGGCAGTGGTAAATTTTCATGATAGCTTTTGAATCCTTTACAGAGGAGTGGTATTTTTTCCTGAGCTGTGATACTGTTACCTTCTTACTATTGCTGGTACTGATCCTACACTCTGGGTTGTTTTACGCCAGGCTTTCTTCGAGAGTCACCCAGCTCCGTCAGCTGAGCGTACCATCCAGCAGTGTTGTGAGAATATCCTGCTGAATGCTGCTTGGCTAAAGCGAGATGCTGAGAGCATTCACCAGTACCTCCTTCAGCGAAAGTCCTCGCCCCCTACAGCGTGAGCCCTGCGCGCGCCACCGCTGCTGTGGTCCTGCTGCTTGGCTGTTGGGGGGTGGGGGAGAGGGGGGCTACTGAACAGCTGATTCACTTGCAGAGAATTTGGAGTCTTCTTTCAAACCAGTGGGGGTTGGACAATGAATGTAGTTAACTGGTTCCTGCTCACACTCCAGAATTAAATTCTATTGAAAAAGGAAAATCAGCAATTCAGCAAAAAAATAAAAAAATAAAAATAAAAAATAAAAATGTAAATATGATAGTAATAAAATAGAGCATAACGAAACTGTGAAACTTCCTGAAGCCTTGTCAGTGGTTAAAAGTATTTAACACTCTCCTCTTAATGACAGATGTTCTGTTTTTATAACCTACCAAAAGGAAACGAGAGGCTTCTGGGTGAAGAAGATTTTTTGTGAAGTGGGTTCTGCAAGCAGCCTACAAGCCGAGGGTAGTGTCCATTGCTGGGAATGGTTAAACGTGAAAGGCTGATAGCTGGTATAACATAGAATCTGTGCATAATTCCAAGTGGGTTTTTTTTTTGGTTTTTGGGGTTTGTTAGGCTTTTTGTTTGGTTTGTTTTGGGGTTTTTTTGTTTTTGTTTTTTGGGGTTTTTTTTTGGCATGGGGACTGATCGGGAAGATATATTTCCCTGCATAACTCAATCTAAACCAAGGATCATAATTTTCCTCCATGCCTTCCCTTCTGTGTGACCCCACCCCTGGCCAAAAGGAAAAAAAAAAAAAGTAAAAAAAAAAAAACAAAAACTAACCTGGTCTGGGTTTTTTCTTCCTCTTAGTTCCACCCCCAACCTCCATCCCCGGTGTCCTTCTTAGAGATAAAGAAATAATAAGGAAACATCTTTTATAGCCACATTAAATAAGAGAAACTGATATACATGATTTTTTTTCTTTCTTTTTAAAGACAACTTTTAAGAGCCCTGAGATGCATATAGGTGACACATAGAAAAGAAAGGGTTTTCAGCCAGACCGTCCTGAAGGAGTTATTCTGCTAAAAAAACAAACAAAATGGTCGTAGTTGTCCGACAGGCCAACGGTTAAACCTCTTCATGACAGTATCAACACTGGCTTCTCCCGGTTCACCGTGTTCGTGGAAGAAGTCAGTGGCCGCCGCTGCCGGGGGCCGTGTATTAGTGGTGACTGGGTAGAACAGCAAAGACCGTAAGCCTGTGTGTGCCACTCTTTGCTTTAACAGTGTATTCTACTAATAAGCCTCACCTGCCTGACCCAGTGAGTTTTAACTACATCTCATTGCTTTCCTCTGCCCTTACCTTTTTCCTTTTCTTTTTCCTCTTTCTATTTTTCCTTTTTAAAAATACTTGTTTTGTGTTATTAACAGGAATTTCATATTTGGTGTGGCTTGACTGTATTTCAGAAGGTCATCAGATTGTGAGACTGCTTCCTTGAAACATTTTTGTGCTATTGTTTTAAAAAAATAATAATTAAAAAACAGTTGGCGTTAATAAAAATGTCAATGTGAAATTGATGTCCTGATTTCTTTTATTTTCTTTCATAAGAAACAATAAACTTTCCTGTCATTCACTAGGATTATAAGAAGTTTTACAACCAGAGGATTTTCTGAGCCTAAGAAAATCCAATTTCTGAATTGCTTAATGAGTGATACTTTACTAAAGAGAAAAATCCTAAGATTCCTTCTAAATTCGTTCTGGTGCTCAGAAATCTTGTGGAGATCTTTAGAGTTAGCATTCAGGAGTTAACTGGAGACTTACCAGTTCCAGTTTATCGAGGCTTTCCTGTCTAGGGGCCACACTCATAGCTGCGCTGGAGGCCATCTAGGCATGTGCTTAAGGCACCAGCAGAGCAGGGACACCAGAAAGTCTGAGAAAAGAAATCTGCTTTTAATAGTAACTCAAGGGGCACCTGGCTGGCTCAGTCAGTAGATCGTGTGGCTCTTGATCTCTAGGTTGTGAGTTCAAGCCCCATGTTGGGTTTGGAGCCTACTTAAAACAAAAACAAAAAATTCAAAAGTTTGTAACTGAAAGTTCTAGAAAGAAGGTATTTCAGTTTCAGCATACATGCAAGTTTTGTGTTCAGTAGTTTAGTAGTTGGAATTTTGCTGGGGCAGAAGTGGTGCGGGAGCTCTTCCATGTCCCCTTCAGAGCTGCTCTCCATCCTGTTCTGTCTGTGCCCCAGGAGGACCTGGCCTGTACGGACTGCATTCACAGGCTCCCCTGCCCTCTGACTTTGGGTTGTATTGATCCAATTTGTAATACCTTCAAGATCAAGGATGGTCAGGGTATTTATTCCCCAGGTCTCAGAAGTTGTCCCTCACTCTACCAAAGACCATGACGCCAATTAGGTAGCCCTCTTGAGCTTCTAGCTCCTTCACTTTACCCCTTCAGATCTAGGGATAGAAAGACCTAGTCCCTCACTAGCTCTAGATTACTCCATTATTTCTTGTTGGTTCCCCTGAACTTTGCCATGTCTTTGTAAATAGTCAAGTTACCCAGTTCAAGTGTGTTCTCTATTTTCCACTAATATCTTAATGAGTCTGGCATTGGAGTCCTGATGATTTGGGTCTCTAAAGGCCTTAATTCAGCCTTTTTGGTGTCAGATGTCTTACTTTATTGTTTGTCTTCCAAGTAGCTCCTTATAAGGTAATAAACTCATTTTACAGGTGAGAAAGGAGGCTCAAAAAAATTAGGTAAAGTAGTTATACAACAAATAGCTTTGAATAAGTGGTCAGCCCAAGCTCACTGGTCTCTAAAAACCTGTGTTGTTCTTGCTAATTGTCATGTCTCCACAGTGAGAAGATCATGCAGTCAGACTGGGTCCAGGCAACAGTTTTAAATATATTGAATGAATTTTCTTTAACCCTAAGACTTCTTGGTTAAAGATTTAGTAGAAATCAGAAAGTTGGAAAAGAAGAAAAATGTGGGGCACCTGGCTGGTTCAGTCGAGCATCCAGCTCTTGATCTCAGGGTCGTGAGTTCAAGCTCCTTATAGAGCTTGCTTTAAAAAAAAAAAAATGTATTTTCGAAAAAGGGGGCGCATGAATGAGTTGATATTCCCTATAGAGAATTTTATGTTATTTTTTCTTAATGGGAAGCAGTAAAGCTTTTTGGAATACTACATGATGGTGGATGAATTCTTAAATTTCCAGTTTCCAGGATGGGTTTTAAGATGCAAGGAACCCTTTGAAATTATTTGTAAAGAATGTATCTCTGTAGTGTGCAATTTAGAGGGTATTGAGAGGAGTTCTGTAGCTTAAAAGAGTTCTTTCAGTTCTAGTAGCCAAACAGGTCCTAGAATGTTATCACCCTACAGAGGAGCCACCTCTGTAGGGTGAGTGATTATTTTTCTTAGGGCAGAAAATAAAAGCAAGCTTCTGATCATCTATTTATAGCACTGCATCTGTACTTACAGACAACCTTGTTTCTGACCGAATAATAGATTACTTGGGGAGAAATGAATCTCCTCTTGCTATGTACTGGTTTTAGGCTCTCAGTGTTGTTGTTGTTAATTTTTTATAACACTGTCTTCTCTTGTGATGGTACAAAAACTCAACCCAAGATGGACTGTGCCTTCTTGTACCACTGCCGGTTGACACAGACTGATCAGGTGTTTGTTTTCAAACACAAGCATAACGATAGGAGACCCCAGTGTTACTAACACATGAGGCCAAGCTCTCCCCTAACCTCTCTATGCCTGCCTCTCTGCCTACTTGTGATCTCTGTCAAATAAATAAATAAAATATTAAAAAAAAATACCGTGGCTTTTAAGAGTATAAAGAAGTACCTTCTCTCACTTCGTTCTTTTTTTCTTGTTTTCTACCCCCTTCACCACTACTCTTCCGGGCTTCTGGCAACCACCAATCTGTTCTGTTTCAATGAGCTTGTTTTTTTGTTTTTTTGTTGCTTGTTGCTTTTTTTTTTTTTTTTAAGATTTCACATTTAAGAGAAATCAGTTTGTCTTTTTCAATCTGGTTTGTTTCACTTAGCATAATGCTCTTGAGGTCCATCCATGTTGTTGCAAATGGCAAGATTTCATCCTTTTTTATAGTTGAGTCATATTCGTGTGTGTGTGTCTGTCTCTACATGCTATAGTTTTTTTTTTTTTTAAGATTTTATTTATTTATTTGACAGAGAGAGAGATCACAAGTAGGCAGAGAGGCAGAGCAGAGAGAGAGGGGGAAGCAGGCACCCCATGCTATAGTTTCTTTATTCATCCATCCATCAATGGACGCAGGTTGTTTTCATGTCTTGGTTATTGTAAATAATGCTGCAATGAACAAGGGGGTACATATATCTTTTTGAGTTAGTGTTTTCATTTTCTTCAGATAAATACCAAAAAGAAGAATTGTTAGATCATATGGTAGTTTTATTTCTAATTTTTTGGTGAACCTGCATTCCCACCAATAGTACACAAGGGTTCAATTTTCCCCAAATCCTCCCTAACACTTGTTATTTCTTGTCTTTTGATACTAGCCATCCTGACAGGTGTAAAATGAAAGCTAATTGTGGTTTTGATAGGTATTTCATTGATGATTGATGATGTTGAACATCATTTCATGTGCCTGTTGGTCATCTGCATATCTTTTTTTAAGACTTTTTTTTAAAAAGATTTTATTTATTTATTTGACAGAGATCACAAGCAGAGAGAGAGGAAGGGAAGCAGGCTCCCCGCTGAGCAGAGAGCATGATGCAGGGCTCCATCCCAGGACCCTGAGATCATGACCTAAGCCAAAGGCAGAGGCTTTAACCCACTGAGCCACCCAGGTGCCCCTGCATATCTTTGAAAAAAATGTCTACTCAGATCTTATGTCCATTTTTAATTTGATTATTTGTGGGGTGTTTTTGTTATTGAGTTGAGTTCTTTATGTATTTTGGATATTAGCCCCTTATAAATACATGATTTGCAGATATTTTCTTCCATTCAGTAAAGTTTGCCTTTTTGTTTTGTTGGTTTCCTTTGCTCTACAGAAGCTTTTTTTTTTTTTAAGATTTTATTTATTTATTTAACTGAGAGACAGCAAGAAAGGGAACACAAGCAGGGGGAGCAGCAGGCAGAAGGAGAGGGAGAAGCAGGCTTCCCGAAGAGCAGGGAGCCTGACCCGGGGCTAGATTGAATGCCCTGGGATCACGAGGTGAGCTGAAGGCAGCCGTTTAGCGACTGAGCCACCCAGGTGCCCCCAGAAGCTTTTTAATATGATGTAGTCTTATTTATTTTTGCGTTTGTTGCTTTTACTTTTGGTATTAGGGTAAAAAAAAACATTGCCAGGACCTATGCCAAACCGTTTTCTTCTAGGAGTTTTATGGTTATATTCAAGTCTTAATCTACTTTTATGGTGAAAGATAGTGGTCACATTTCATTCTTTTGTATGTGGCTTACCATTTTCCCAACACGGTTTATTCCCTGTTGTATATTCTTAACTCCTTTGTCATAAATTAATTGACCATGTATAAATGGGTTTATTTCTGGGCTCTCTATTCTGTTTCATTGAGCTATGTGTCTGTTTTTATGCCAATACCATGTTGTTTTAATTATCAGAGCTTTGTATTATAGTTTGAAATCAGGGAGTATGATGCCTCCAGCTTTGTTGTTCTTTCCCAAGATGGCTTTGGCCATTCAGGCTTTCTCACTTCATTCCCCAAACAGTAATAGAATATACAGGTGATTTCTGTGTAGCCAACCGAACAGCACATGACTTACCTAAGACAACACAGCTGCCAAATCTGGTCTGCTCTCCCTGCCCCTGCTGACACTCTTCTTCTCAGGAAATGGAAGCTTCTAGAGCTGTGTGTCCAAGTACAGTAGCCTCTAACCATATGTAGCTATTTAAGTTTAAATTCAAATATATTAAAAATTAAATTCTGCATTTCAAGTGCTCATTAGCCACATATGGCTAGTGGCCACTATACTGGGCAATACCAGGTACACATCCTAGTCCATCATTGAAGAAAGTTCTGTTGGACCACTCTGTTCAATACCAAGGGTGTGCAAGTATTTTTTGTTTATGGTAGAAAATAGTTACATGATATATTATGTTCTTCTTTACCAGCCTCATTGTAACATTGCTCTTCGTCTAGGAACATTGTATCAGTAACCCCTGTCCACTTGGGGACGCTTGGATGGCTCAGTAGGTCAAGAGTCTGCCTTTGGCTCAGGTTGTGATCCCAGGGTCCTGGGATTGAGCTCCGTGTTGGGCCTCCCTGCAGACTCCCTCTCCCTCTGCCCCTTGCCCTCCCCACTCATGTTTTCCCTCTCTCAAATGAATGAGTAAAAGTCTTTTTAAAAATTTAAAAATTAGGGACACCTGGGTGGCTCAGTGGGTTAAGCCTCTGCCTTCGGCTCAGGTCATGGTCTCAGGGTCCTGGGATCGAGCCCTGCATCAGGATCTCTGCTCAGCGGGGAGCCTGCTTTCCCTCTCTCTCTCTCTCTCTCTCTCTCTCTCTGCCTGCCTCTCTGCCTACTTGTGATCTCTCTCTCTCTCTCTCCATCAAATAAATAAATCTTTAGAAAAAAATTTAAAAATTAAAAGAATACAAATGTATTGCATAATCATTTTTTAAATTTTGAAGGGGAAAAGAAAGTGACTATCTCTTCTTATAAACCTGCCTCCCGAAGACAATCCTGATTACAGATGAGTTTGGGAAGTATTCTTCCAGTTATATTTTTACACTCTACTTTTTGCACTTAATTGTTTTTAGTAATGAAGATGGGTCGTGCCCCTTTTGCTTGTTCCCCTTTGTAACAGAGGCCATGAATTTTCAGTCTTTGCCTTAGGAAGCTAAGTGTGCCAGTCTCTGGCCTGTGACCCCTGATGTCATGCTCTCAGTCCTGAGGAGATGACTTGAGAACAAATAAACAGTTGGGAAACGCGTAGCTTGAGAAGCATTTCTTCTTTGTTACATTCACTGATTCATGCATGTTTTCCAGCCCCCCTGCCTGGTGGGAAATGCCCATTTGGTGGAGCATACACATTCAAGGAATGTGGCTTTGAGCTCCTTACTCAGTTAGTTTAATAATAAATTCACTCAGTGTTCCTTCCTCACCGGAGATGAGAACGGCACTGTACTGGGGAGTAACATTTGCACCCCGCGTGTTTGGTTCCAAATTGCGGTGGGGATCACCATGAACTGGATTTTGGAAGTTCTGCGGTGATGGATGTCACAAGGACTTGGATGAGGGGAGATGGTGCTGGCTCGGGGAGGTAAGGGGGGTGGGGGAGGAAGAGAAGAAAAAAGTGCCCTTTCTCACAGTGTGCAACCCGCAGGCTATACGGTCCTGCTTCCAGCAAATACATGTGCCATCCATCTGGAAACAACCCACTACGCCAAGGTGAGCTCTCAGAGGGGACTAGTTTGGGCACCTTCAAATGCCCCTACTATTTGTGATCAACACTTGACCACCCCGAATACGATGGTGGGCAGAGGTTCTCTTCGGTATGTGAGCGTCAGGGAAAGAACACACAAGGTGAGAACAGCACCAGCCTGCACGCCCTTCCTTCTTCCTTTCCTTCCTTCCTCCCTCCCTCCCTTTCCTACTTTCCCTCCTACCCTTTCCTCCTTTCTCTCTCTGTTTCTTCCTTTCTTCCCCTTCCTTCCTTCCTTTCTTCCTTTGATTGTATTTGTCAGAGAGAGAGAGTGCACAAGCAGGGGGAGCGGCAGGCAGAGGGAGAAGCAAGCTCCCTGCTGAGCAAGGAGCCTGACATGGGACTCCATCCGAAGACCCTGGGATCACGACCTGAGCAGAAGGCAGATGCCCAACAGACTGAGCCTCCCAGGCACCCAGCACCAGCCTTTTCTAGTAATTATCAAATAATACAGTGACACTGTGTTCTAACTTCACAACCTGCTATGTGATGTGGGAGGTGTGCTTTTTTTTTTTTTTTAAGTAGGCTCCACACCCAGCACAGAGCCCAGCGTGGGGCTTAAACCCACAGCGCTGAGATCAAGAGTCAGACGCTCAACTCACTGAACCACTCAGGCATCCCAAGGGAGGTGTGCATTTTGATCACTAATCAAAGGATCAATGAAATCCCCCTGAAATATTAGTGAAATTGGTTACGGAAATATCAGAAGAAGCCTGTCAGAGAAGTCCAAGAGGACTGGGCTGAAGGGCGGTAATCAAGGCAAGATTCTGATGCATTCTTTCCATGGCTGTGGAACCCAGACATCAGGCAGCGGTTACAAAAGCTTTCGGGTATAAAAGGATGTGATAACTAGGCACTGAGGCTACAGAATCTAATAAGGCAGATTTGGTCTATGCCTCATAGAGCTTACAGTCTAGCAAGAACAAGAAACAGTGAATGAGGGGCGCCTGGGTGGCTCAGTCAGTTAAGCGTCTGCCTTTAGCTCAGGTCATGAGTCCAGGGTCGTGGGATGGAGTCCCACCTGCTCAGTGGGGACCTGCTTCTCCCTCTGCCTCTGGTGCTTCCCCTGCTTGTGTTCTCTCGCTCGGCCAAATAAAATAAAATCTTAAAAGAAGAAAACAAAAGAAAAAGAAATCGTGCGTGCGTGCTCCTAAGGGTGATGAGTCCTTGGAACAGGAAGGGCAAGGTGGTGTAAGAGGCCATTACTAGGGAATCCCACGTCACTTGGATGTCCAAGAAAGACTCCCATGAAGAAATGAGGTTAAACGGAGGCCTGGAAGATGAGTAGTTGCTGGCCAGGCAAAGAGAAGAGAGAAAAATATTCTAGGCAGAAGAAATAGCATGTGCGATGAGCATGAAAAGAACCTGACCTACTTGGGGCGCCTGGGTGGCTCAGTGGGTTAAGCCTCTGCCTTAGGCTAGGGTCATGATCTCAGGGTCCTGGGATCGAGCCCCGCATCCGGCTCTCTGCTCAGCAGGGAGCCTGCTTCCCCCTCTCTCTGCCTGCCTCTCTGCCTACTTGTGATCTCTCTCTCTGTCAAATAAATAAATAAAATCTTTTTTAAAAAGGAAGAAAAAAAAAAAAGAACCTGACCTATTTAAGGAACCAAAGGAAATCGAGAATAGCTGGAACAAAGTGAACTCTTGGAAAAGTGGTGGAAGAGAAGCCGGGAGAGGCAGGCCAGGGCCAGACTAGAGAGGGACTCAGGCCACATTAAAGATCCCACTCCAGGGCGCCTGGCCTGCTCCGTCATTAGAAGGCGTGGCTCTTGATCTCAGAGTCATGAGTTCCAGCCCCACATTGGGCACACAGATGACTTTAAAAAAAAGGAGGAGGAGGAGGAAGATTCTATACTTTAGGTAAAGGTTAATGGGAAACCATGAGTTTCTGCATCTGTGCAATGAGAATGATAACACTCCTAGAGTCACCAGGGAACAAAATGAGAATACAAGTGAAAGGTCTTTAGTGCTGTAGGAAAACTGATATGATACCGTTAGTGGTAATAACGTGCTGTGCCACCTTCTTGAGTAATAGAAGTAATAGTTCAAGTCCCCTTCTAAGTGGGAATGGGAAATAGTCCAAAAAACCCTGACTTACTCAAGGGAACTGATGGAGGGGCGCCTGGGTGGCTCAGTAGGTTAAGCGTCTCCCTTCAGCTCAGGTCATGATCCTGGAGTCCTGGGATCGAACCCTGCATCGGGCTCCCTGCTCAGCCGGGAGCCTGCTTCTCCCTCTCCCTCTGCCTGCTCTTCCCCATGCTTGTGCTTTCTCTCTCTCTGTCAAATAAATAAATAAAAATCTTTTTAAAAAATTAAAAAGGGAACTGATGGAAAGGTCAGAAGTTTATTTTGGTTGAAATTTCCAGCATGAGGTTCCAGAAGCCCAGGGATGAGCTCAGTTGTTTGGAGCAGGATCACACCATTTATGGCCATGTGTATTCCCCAACTCCATGCCAACTCCCCAGCACCACTCCCAGAAAGGATTGGCGTGCCACTTCCTCATGCCCACCAGAGGAGAACCACTCGGGCACCCTTTCGTCTTGATTTCTTCCCGTCAGGACTTGGGCCCAGCATCTGCTTAGGTCAGCTTTTGTAGAAACTGCCCTCGTTCAAAAACATTACACTCCTCTGAGCTGTTCATGGCAAAATAGTGATCCCACTAAGCACACAGATAACATTTTAGGAAAATTTCAACACCTTTCCAAATCTGGGACGTTTTATTCCTACCATGCTTCTGTGAACTAGGTACAACAGAACCTCAGGACAGATGCAAAACCTGGGGTTCGCCTTTCCAGCTTGACCAGCACTGACAGACCACCATGGAGGACTTACTGGTTCCTGTGGTGCCATTTCCTCTCTGCCTTAAAGTGATCAGCTATTATGCAGGTACGGAAGGGCAACGTCTTAACGACCCCAGTGCGGAAGGACAGAGTTTCGGCAGGTGATTGAGGACCCATTACCACAACCCTCTTCCCTAGCTCTGGTTGAACTCTTCCCCAGAGTAACTGACGACCATAAATGCTCTACAGTCCTACACACCAGAGGTTGCAAACTTGTATTTTCTCTTGACCGATATAATGCCCTTTAAATCTTTTTAAAAATGTAAATGCCGGTTTTAAAAAATCACAATATTTGGGGCGCCAGGGTGGCTCAGTTGATTGGGTGTCTGCCTTCAAGTCAGGTCACGATCTTGGGGTTCTGGGATGAGCCCTACGTGAGGCTCCCTGCCTAGCGGGGAGTCTGCTTCTCCTTCTCCCTTTGCTCTCCCCCGGCCCCAGCTCTCTCTCTCTCTCTCTCAAATAAGTAAAATCTTTATAAATAAATAAATAAATACATAAATATCACAACATTTTACATAAAAATCCAGCTTTCCATCTTATCTTGAATAATCAGAAGATTTGGGGGCACCTGGGTGGCTCAGTGGGTTAAAGCCTCTGCCTTCGGCTCAGGTCGTGATCCCAGGGTCCTGGGATTGAGTCCCACATCAGGTTCTCTGCTCAGCGGGGAGCCTGCTTCCCTCTCTCTCTCTCTGCCTGCCTCTCTGTCTACTGTGATCTCTGGTCTGTCAAATAAATTAAAAAAAAGAAGAAGATTTGGCAAATTGTCGGGGCCTGACTACTGAGTTATGACCAGCCTGTTAGACCACAGTCTCCAGTCGGCCTCCACGCCTCAGGAAGGTGGAGGGAAGGGCGCAGAAATTCTGAGCTTGTGCACCCACTCCCATTTGGACCAAGTATTATGAGCTTCATTATCCCTCCTTTGTGATCCTTTCATATGTAAAGAGCCTACTCTGAATATAACTTAAGGAATGTGAAGGTGACAAAACAAGCTTTGGTCCCTCCAGGCCATCTCTGATGGCTCTTAGGTGATTATTTGCAGCTGCTTCTGGAGGGTAAGGATGAAAAGCTTCCTTCCATCAAAGACTTAGGTTAGATCACTCTCTTGGCTCCCCTTTTCCATTCTGGCTCATCTGTCCCTCTGTTCATTTATTCATTCATTCATTCATTCATTCCTTCATTTAAGACTCAGAACTTTTTTTTTTTTTTTTTTGTAATACTAACAAAGGTGGTAAGGTAGTGTTCTCAAATCATTTTTAGATGGAGAATTTTTTTTTTTTAATGCATTACTGGGAGTCCCCATGGCTGCTGGAGGAGACAGGTGCCTCATGCTTAGGGGACTGGTAGCCCTCCGAGAAGGCGAGGTATCCTGACTACTTTGCCCGGGGCGAGCAGTGGAAGAAGCTGCAGAGGGAGAGCTAGCAGCGGGAGGTTAAGAGGCCGCCTGGTGGTCCCAACCCTGCGGCTGTGTCCCCATCTCCTGCCCCTGCCTGGAAGGAAGGGGATTCATCCCACTTGTGGTGGCACATGGTGACTAGGCCCCAGGGGCAGCCTATGTCCACAGAGAGGAAGACACCTCACCCGTCAGACACGCTGGCAAGGGAAATAAGTTCCACAACATATACACACTTGCTTTAATAAAAATAACTTGGCATGGGATAGATTGATTAATTAGCTAATTAATTAATTATGCATGACTGGAATTGCACTTTGGGGTACATACCCAAAAGAATGAGATACTGCACACCCACGGTCATTCCTGGCAGCGTTATTCCCAATAGCCCAGTGTCTACTGAGGATAGACGGGTAAACATAAAATGCGGGGGCGCCTGGGTGGCTCAGTGGGTTGAGCCTCTGCCTTCAGCTCAGGTCATGATCTCAGGGTCCTGGGATTAAGCCCCACATTGGGCTCCCTCCTCGGCAAGGAAGACTGCTTCTCCCTTCTCTCTCTGCCTGCCTCTCTGCCTGCTTGTGATCTCTCTGTCAAATAAATAAAATCTTTAAAAAAACAACATAAAATGCGGTATATATGTAACAACGGAATATTATTCAGCTTTTAAAATGAAGGAAATTCTGGGGCGCCTGGGTGGTTCAGTGGGTTAAAGCCTCTGCCTTCAGCTCAGGTTATGATCTCAGGGTTCTGGGATCAAGCCCTGCATTGGACTCTCTGCTCAGCGGGACGCCTGCTTCCCTCTCTCTCTGCCTGCCTCTCTGCCTACTTGTGATCTCTGTCTGTCAAATAAATAAATAAAACCTTTTTTAAAAAATGAAGGAAATTCTGACACAGGCAACAGCATACACGAACTGGAGGACATTATGCTAAGTGAAACCGGCCAATCACACAAAAGAAACATATACTGTATAATTCCATTCACATCAGGAATCTAGCGACAGAAAGCGGCCGGTGCTTGCCAGGGGCTGGGGCGGGGGGAAAATGGGGAGTGGTTGTTCAGCAGATACAGAATTTCAGTTTTGCAAGATTAAAAAGTTCTGAAGAGCTGTTGCACGACAACGTGAATATTTTTTAACACTACTGAGCTACATTCTTGAAAATGGGTAAGATAATTTTTTTTAACCACGATTAAACTTAAAAAAATGCATCCCTGGAAGGGGCGTCTGGGAGGCTCAGTGGGATAAGCTTCTGACTCTCGATTTCAGCTCAGGTCATGATCTCAGGGTGGTGAGCTCGAGTCCCACATGGGGCCCTGTGCTGGGGATGGAGCCTGCTTGGGATTCTCTCTCTCCTTTTCCCTCGGCCCCTCCCCCTGCAAATAAATAAAATCTGGGGTGAAAAATGCATCACTGGGGGGATGGGCCAAGTGGGTGAAGGGGAGTGAGAGAAACAGGCTTCCTGTTATAGAATAAGTCACCGCCGGGACTGAAAAGTACAGCACAGGGAACACAGTCAGTGGTATAGTAATAGCGTGGTGTTGGGGACAGATGATGGTGGCATTCGTGATCGGCACAGTCCCTAAAGTACAGACTTGTGGAATCACTATACTTGTTACCAGAAGTACACTGCACCGGAAACTACTGCAACATTGTGTGTCAGTTGCAATTTTTTTAAAAAAAATTACATACGACGATAAAAAATAAAGATCAATCTATTAAAATTAATTAATTAATTAATACTTAAAGTGCATCACTGGGTGTCAGGAGACATAGGTTCCACTAGAGGCTTCAACAGTGACTTCTATATGACCTCAAGCAAAAGTCACTCTCTGGAACTCAGACCCTTTTTTGCAAACCGGGAGGGTAGAAGAGATGGTAATAAAAACACCAGCCTGTGCGGGGAAGGCTGATGTGGACAGCGGACAGCACCGTGTGAGTAATCGATCGTTCTGGGTATAAATGGTCACCATCTCAAACTGTTCTCTGTAGGAACTCAATAAATCTTAGATTTTTTTTTAAAAGAAATAAAGCGGGGCACCTGGGTGGCTCAGTGGGTTAAAGCCTCTGCCTTCAGCTCAGGTCATGATCTCAGGGTCCTGGAATCGAGCCCCGCATCCGGCTCTCCGCTCAGCGGGGAGCCTGCTTCCTCCTCTCTCTGCCTGTTTCTCTGCCTACTTGTGATCTCTGTCTGTCAAATAAATGAATAAAATCTTTAAAAACAAAACAAAACTAGAAAAACATTTGCAATATAATGTGTTAAGGGTCAGTCTAACATACGCTGAAGGCAGATTATATATGATTTACCTTCCCTATAATGGGATGAACGTTGGGTATAAACAGGGTTGTGTTGTTTGGATAAATCAAAAGGTCTTACATTAGGCGTGTCTGGCTGGCTCACTGGCTGGCTCATTGGGTAGAGCTAGAGATACTCGACTTTCTGGAGTGTGAGGTCAAGCCTCATGCTGGGCATAGAGCTTACTCAAAAACAAAACGAAACAAAAAACAGTTCTTAAATGGGTTAGCAGCATGTACATTTAAAGCTTCAGACGACCTTTTCCAAGTGTTTAATTTTAAAAAAGAAAAAAAAAGTGTGTGTATACTTTTGTCCACAGCCTTTTCCTTAGACCCAGTTTTCTGATAGCCATTTTGATTCAACAATTTAATTTGTGAATTATTCATTTGCTAATTACCTGGGACAAAGAGAGTTCCTGCTGGCGGGTAGGCAGTCCCCAGCACGGGCTGGGGTTGGTGGAGATCAATATACTCTATTTACATAATTATGCCGCCACAAATACTATTCACAGCCAAGCTCTCCAGTCTACTATGATTAAGCTTTGTTTCTTTTTCAGGCCCCCCCCTACCTTTTTTTTTTTAAACTTCCTTGGAGTTAATTTTTTTTAAGATTTTATTTATTTATTTATTTATTTATTTATTTATTTATTTATTTATTATTTGACAGAGATCACAAGCAGGCAGAGAGGCAGACAGGGAGAGAGGGAAGCAGGCTCCCCGCTGAGCAGAGAGCCCGATGCAGGGCTTGATCCCAGGACCCTGACATCCTGACCTGAGCCGAAGGCAGAGGCTTAACCCACTGAGCCACCCAGGCGCCCCGGGAGTTAATTATTAATAAAAACAAATTCATTTTTATTTGCTCAGTGTTCCATGTCCTTGTAATGAATTCATCCTCCACCGTCACTAAAGGTATAAATTTTTCTTCTATTCGTTTCATCTTATTTCTTGGAGACATCCTTTCCCGGCCCTTCTGTCTTCCTGTCCCAGTCTTAACTGATTACTCGCTAGGCCTGCTGCCAATCCATCTGTCACCCTGGGATGTCCCTCCATCATCAGCTTGGGGATTCTCTTCATGTCTCACCTCTGTTGAATTGTCTGTTTCCAGGATCAAATGTCTTCCTGTTTCTTGGGTTTTTTTTTTTCTCTCTCATTTTGGTGTACCACATCCTCCAAGAGGTTTCCTGAGAAAGCGTCCATGGGTAGGAAGTAAAGTTTTTAAGATTTCACATGTCTGACGTGTGCTTACTTTCCTGAATTCAGAATGTGACTGATTTGTAAAACTACAGGTCGCAAATAATATGCAAGTTTTCCTCCACTGGCTTCCAGCATGGCTGAGGAGAAGCATGGTGCCATTCTGATCGCTGTTATTCAAACATGACGTGGTTTTTATCTCTGGGAGGTTTGGATAACCTTCCTCTGTTTACTCACTGATCTGAATTGTCATGATTTCTTTTCCTCCATTATATTGGGCACTCAGTGGGCCTCTCATTCTGGAGATCTAGGTCATTCAGTTCTGCAATCATTTCTTGAATTATTCCTTCCATGCTTTCCCTCCATTGTTCTCTGTAACTCTTATAAGTTGCGTATCAGTCCTCCTGGGCTACCTCTAGCTTTTAAAAAATTCTTTCATGCCCATTTTCTTTTTACTCTCTTTCTTTTAAGTAAGCTATGTGCCCAGCGTGGAGCCCAACATGTGGCTTGAACTCATGACCCTGAGATCAAGACCTGAGCTGAGATCAAGAGTGGGATGCTTAACCGACTGAGCCACCCAGGCACTGCTCATGCCTATTTTCTTATTTTTTTTTTTTAGGTTATTTCCTAAATTTTATCTTCCAACATTTTGATTGAAGTTACTGGTTTTCTTATTTTTAGATCTGTTTTATTCCCTTATGTTCTTTTTAAATAACCTTCTGTTCTTGTTTCATGGATGCAACATCTCCTTATCTGAGAATATTTATCTTTTCTTTTTTTTAAGATTTTATTTATTTGGGGCGCTTGGGTAGCTCAGTGGGTTGAGCCTCTGCCTTCAGCTCAGGTTATGATCTCAGGGTCCTGGGATCGAGCCCTGCATCGGGAGGGATGAAGGAGAAGACTCCCTGCTGAGACTTGATCCCAGGACCCAGAGATGATGACCTGAGCCGAAGGCAGACACTTAACCTACTGAGACACCCAGGTGCCCTTTTTTTTTAAAGTTTAGATTTTGTTTTGTTCTGTTCTCTTGTGCCATTACTGTATTCTCCAATTTCCCCTTATCTTATTTCTTTGTTTGGTTTTTGTCTTTCATGTCAGAGAGTTTCTACAATTACCTAATGGTCCTCGCCAGTCCATTCATGATTGAGACTGAGGTACTAAAATTGTCTGAAGGGTGCCTGGGTGGCTCAGTGGTTTGGGCCTCTGCCTTCGGCTCAGGTCATGATCTCAGGGTCCTGGGATCGAGTCCCGCATCGGGCTCTCTGCTCAGTGGGGAGCCTGCTTCCTCCTCTCTCTCTGCCTGCCTCTCTGCCTACTTGTGATCTTTGTCTGTCAAATAAATAAATAAAATCTTTAAAAAAAAATAAAAATAAAATTGAAAGTTTGGTGTTCATGAAACAGGGCTTCTCGGTTGGTGAGCATTCCCATAGTGAGCTGATTTTCACAGGGGACTCTAAGCTCCTAGCATCTGTATCGGGTTGAATGGTGGCCCCCAAAAGACACATCTACATCCTAATCCCTACAACCTGAGAATATGACCTTGTTTGAAAAAACAATTTTTCAAATGTAAGTTAAGGATTTTGAGATAAGACCATCCTGGATTATCAGGGTGGGCCCTAAGTCCCATAAGAAATATCTATGAGAAACCCCGAGAGGAGAAAGGCACGTGATGATGGATGCATTTACACGCTAAGGAACATCTGGAGCCAGCTCTGGGCTGGAAGAGACAAGGATAGGAACAGGCCCTCAAGCCTCCGGAGGGAACACGGTTCTGCTTGCTACCTTGCTTTCAAACTTCTGGCCTCCAGAACTGGGAAAGGATAAGTTTCTTTCGTTTTAAGCCACCAAGTTCTTGGTAATTTTCTACAGAAGCCCTAGGAAACAAATACAGTATCCGTGGGTGTTTTCTCCCGGGCTTGTCAGTTTTCCCAAACAAAAATCCTCCAATCTACTTGTTGTGGGGTATCAGCTCGGTTGGGAGAATCTTAGGGCCACGGGGACGAGGGGGCCAGGAGGTCTCACAGTTTGATATTATGTTATCTTTACCTAATTCCTTACTTTTCAGTACGATACAATGCTTTGTCATGCAGAGTTCAGAGTTTTTCTAGATTAACCTTTCAAGAAGGTGTATTAATCTTTTTATTATTATTATATTTTTTTTACTTTATGTATTTCCTTTTGCTTTGACATCTTGGGACCTTGCTGATTCTGGAAAGACTGCCCCTCCCAGGCTAGCCAATTCTTAGATATTGTACCCTTTTCTCCCTTCAGTGCCCCCTTTTATCCACAGACCCACCAATCCAAAGCCCTTCTGTTGACTACCTACTTCACTACTTTCCACAACGGTCACTGTTCCTCTGCCCTCATCACTCCAAGGCCAGGTAGCAGACAATCAGAGACAGTCCCTACGCCCCAGGGTCCACTGAAATTGTTTAAACTAGCCAACCCTAAACCCGTTTACCCCACCTCACCGGTTCCTGTGTTAACCACAATACAGGCTCTGGCTGAGATGAGTGTCGGTACAACAGAATACAATGGAAAGGAACGAGCTATTGATAACACACAGCAGCACTGATGAAACTAGCCACAGGAGAGTCCGGGCTGCATTGTGTTTATATAGAGTTCTAAAAACGAAACAAAATAAAACAAAACACTACAAAATAAAATGTCAGAAAGACTGTGGTTGCAGGACGAAAGGTTGACTGCCAAGGGCAGAAGGAGTGGCGCTGGCAAACTGGTTCTCAAAAAGGAAAAAAGCAAACCCTGATTCATGGCACTTTACTGGTTTCTTCAGTGGAAACACTTCCACCATTGCCAATTTTGAGCTACTTATGTGATGTCACTAAACCCGTGGTTTTGAGAAGAGATGTACATAATTTGGCTCTCCCGAGCAGATACTCAGGTATTAGCCAGCTTTGACACACCATACAGTAAGGAACAAAGATGATGAAAATGTTCTGTATTTTGGACACCTGGGTGGCTCAGTCGGTTGGGCATCTGCCTTCGGCTCAGGTCATGATCTCGAGGTCCTGGGATTGAGCCCCGTGTCAGGCTCCCCGCTAAATGGGGAGACTTCTTCTCTGTCTTCTCCCCACTCGTGCTCTTCTTGCTATCTCTGTCTGTCTCTCTCTCTCTCTCAAATAAATAAATAAGATCTTTTTTTTAAACCTTAAAAAAATATATTGGTGGGAGCATGGGTTTATACACTTGTTGAAACATATCAGAGTGTACCCTTAGAATGGGTATAGTTTATTGCATGTAAATTACGCTTCAAGAAATTGATTATAACTTTTCAAATAAAATATAACAACCATTATTAAAATATAAGTAACAAAAAGAGACCGGTTAGGATGCAGCCACTCAAACAACTTAGAAGATCTTAGCAACGTGGCAAAATGCTTTGCTGTATCATGTTTTGTGAAAAAGGCAGAACAGGAAATGTTATTTTTATCATGTGTTTGCCTATGCAAATTCTGTAGGCAGATGGATACTGTCCGGCTTTTTTTTTTTTTTTTTTTATTAGTTGATTTTTGTGTGCGTGTATTTAAAAGCAGTAGAGAGAAAAATGGTTGAGAACCCAGAATCCCCACCGGACTGCCTGGGTGAGGGTTCAAATTCCGGATGTCATTTCCCTGGGTGACCTCTTGGAGCCTTAGTTTCTTTCTTTCTTTCTTTCTTTTTTTTTTTTTTAAGATTTTATTTATCTATTTGACAGACAGAGATCACAAGTAGGCAGAGAGTCAGAGAGGGGGAAGTAGGTTCACTGCTGTACAGAGAGCCCGATGTGGGGCTCGATCCCAGGACCCTGAGACCATGACCTGAGCCAAAGGCAGAGGCTTTAATCCACTAAGTCACCCAGGTGCCCCATTTTCTTTCTTTTTTAAAAGATTTTATTTATTTATTTGAAAGAGATAGAGAGAGAGAGAGAGAGAGAGAGAGAGCGCACGTGCGTATGTGCACACGAGTGGGGGAGGGGGAGGGGCAGAAGGAGAGAGAATCCTAAGCAGGCTCCATGCTGATCGGGGAGCCTGATGCAGGGCTCAATCTTAGGACCCTGAGACTACGACCTGAACGGAAACCAAGAATCCAACACTTAACTGAGCCCTGCCAGAGCGCTTGGAGCCTTAGTTTCTTGTCTGTAGAAAGGGTGTGCTAATGGTACTTATCTCCTAGGGTTGTCATGAGGATTAAATGAGTGAATATAGGTGAAGAACTTAGAACAAGGAAAATAGCAAAGGGCTTTATAAATATTAGCTGTTATTTTCATGAGGCAATGATCCTGTCTGGACAACAAAAATGCTATGTGCTGTGCATTTTAGGGAGTACAGGAATTTATACGACATGGACTCTGACCTCAGGGAGCTATAGCAGTGTTTCCGAACAGTGGGGGGTAGGGGGGGTCAATTTTTGCCATCAGAGGACATCAGGCAAGGTCTGGAGAGACCTGTGATTGCCATGACTCAAGAAGGGAGTGCTCCTGGCATCTCATGGGTGGAAGCCAGGGATGCTACTAAAAAATCCTGCAATGGACAGAACAGCCCGGCCCTACCCAGGAAAGAAGTGTTTGCCCCAATATAACAACAGGGCCAAGTGTGAGAAACCTTGGGTTATGCTGTAACAGGGGGAAAAGATAGATGTGTGCAAACAAAACATGCATACAAATGTGGGATGATAGAAAAAATATATATATTGGTCTCTGCCCCTGGTTCTTGGCCCAGAGCTCCTAAGACCCTTGTGAATTCCTAATAGGAGCACTCGGAGCATTTTTGTTCTAATGAGGTAGTCTGAGCTCATGGTTGGAAGCCATGGTCAGAAAGACCAAGCCATCATAAGAAGCTTCGAGTTTTCAGCCCTGCCATCCGCCCCCCTCCAGAGGGGAGAGGGGCTGGAAATGGAGCTAGTAATTGATCATGTCTACATGAGGATCCCTCTATAAAAGTTCTAAGAGTAGGGGGCTTGGGGAGCTTTCAGGTGGGCAAACAATCCATGAACCACGGGGACAGAAGCTCCTGCACTCGGGACCCTCCCTGTGTACTACTTCACTGGGCTGTCCACCTGTATCCTTTGCCATATCCTTTGATACTGGCTTATGTATGCCTTTCCCTGAGTTCTGTGAGCTGCTCTGGCAAAGTGACTGAACTGTAGGAGGGGGTTCGGGGGACCTCTGATTTGTAGCCAGAAGTCATGGGAGACCTTGGAGATCCACCACTTGCAGTTGGCTTCTGAAGTGGAGCGGGGACAGTCTCGTGGGACTGAACCCTTACCCTGTGCGATCTGTCGCTGTCTGCAAGTAGACAGGGTCAGAATCAAGTCAAATTGTAGGAGCCGGCTGGTGTCAGAGTATTGCTGGGGGTGGGGGTAAAGGGTAAGCTGGGGGTACGACCCACAGCTGGAGTCAGACTCTGCATGTGGGGGTGCCTGGGTGGCTCAATGGGTTGAGCCTCTGCCTTTGGCTCAGGTCATGATCTCAGGGTCCTGGGATCGAGCCCCACATTGCGCTCTCTGCTTGGTGGGGAGCCTGCTTCCTCCTCTCTCTCTGCCTGCCTCTCTGCCTACTTGTGATCTCTGTTTGTCAAATAAATAAATAAAAATTAAAAAAAAAAAAAAAGAAGTCTGTGTGTGGCAGTCGTGTGAGAATAAAGAAGACACACAGGAAAAGAGCTGGGTTTTTCCCCCAACAACAAAGCAGATCATCCAGATTGAGGATGTGCTCAAATAAAGAAAAGAAGAACAGAAAGATGAGATGAGTCTAGGCCCAGAATACGGGATTCCCCGTAACACCTGGCCAGGAAGAGAAGCCTCGGTGAGCTCTGGGGTTGGTGGGCATGCTTCGGTGATCTTCAATTTTTCACTTATTCTCTTGGCATTTTAACGGCTTAAGTCAGAGTTAGAAGGCCTCATTGAATTTTGCATTACACTCCCTGTGTCAAAACCCGTTCAAAGCCAGTTCAAATACATTTATTTTATTTTTTAAAAGATTTTATTTATTTATTTGACAGACAGAGATCACAAGTAGGCAGCGAGGCAGGCAGAGAGAGAGGGGGAAGCAGACTCCCTGCCGAGCAGAGAGCCCGATTTGGGGCTCGATCCCAGGATCCTGGGATCATGACCTGGGCTGAAGGCAGAGGCTTAACCCACTGAGCCACCCAGGCGCCCCTTCAAATACATTTACTTCATACTATTTTTTAATGCAACCCGATAAAGAGTTGAACCAATTTAAAAACCTTAGAAGTCCATTTTTAGGTGGTGACAAAAAATGTTACATAGTAATGTTTTGGTTCTCAACTGAGATGGAAAAATATGGCAGTGTTTTCATGGTTGGTATAATCTGGGATTATAGGTGATTTTTGCTTCTTACCTCTCGATGCGTTTCAAAATATCCCCATTGAGGACCATGTATTACTTTGGTAATCAAAAAGAACAAAGCAAGGGAACAAAGGAGGACTGAAGAAATGGAAGGAGAAAGTGGCTGAGGGTGTCTGGTGTGACCACAAACAGGGGAGGGGGCAGGGAGAAGGCTGATTAAATAATTTGCTCCACTTGCCACACTTCTCTCAGGGGCCCTCCTGACTCAAGGTTCATGAAGCTTTTATCTCCACATTCATGCCTTTCTCCCTCTCTTTCTTCCTTCCTTGTCCCCAGTTCTGAGTCCGTTTCTGCCTGGGGGAGGGTGAGAGGCACACCTGGGTGGCTCAGTTGGTTGAGCATCTGACTCTTGATTTCAGCTCAGGTCATGATCTCAGGGTCCTGGGTTTGAGCCCCGAGTTGGGCTCCCTGCTCAGTGCAGAGTCTGCTTGAGATACTCTCTCTCCCTCTGCCCACCCCGCCCCAGTGTGCTCTTTCTAAAAAATAAATAAATACATCTTTTAAAAAAGTATCACCTATTTTCAGAAACTGTTTATAGCAGCTTGATTGGGTCAGATGCTGCAGGGGCCTTGCCCGCCGGCTTACACATACTTCTTCGACTTTCTCCCTACCCCTGGGGCGTCTGGGTGGCTCAGTCAGTTAAGCCAGGACTCTTGATTTCAGCTCTGGTCATGTGGGACGAACGTGATAACCCCTACACTACCGAAACGGGCCTCAGCTCTGGTCATGATCTCAGGATTGTCACATGGAGCCGCACTGGGTTCCATACTGGTCTCTGTGCTGGGCGTGGAGGCTGCTTAGGATTCTCTCTCTCTCTCCCTCTGCCCTAACCCCCTTCCCCACCCTGCTCACGTGCATGCATGCTCTCTCTTAATCAAAACAAAACAAAACCACTTTCTCCCTATCCCTTTTCCTTGATTTTAAAAAACGAACTTTATTTTATTTTATTTATTTTAAAGATTTTATTTACTTGAGAGAGAGAGCGTGTGCGCGCGCACGCATGAGAGGGGAAAGGGTTAGAGGGAAAAGCAGACTCCCCACTGAGCAGGGAGCCCCATGCAGGACTCAATCCCAGGACTCCAGGATCATGACCTGAGCTGAAAGCAGTTGCTCAACCAACTAAGCCACCCAGATGCCCTAAAAACAAATTTTAAAGATTTTTTTCTCATTAAAAAATGTAACATCTGTTCACTGAAGAAAAACTGGAATACACTGAGAAGAATCTGAAAAGAATATAAAAGTCATCTCTAGTACTACCATCCAGAGACGTCTGTTATTAACATTGGGTCTATATATTCGCAGTCTTTCCTACTCAGGCAATACACAGATAGAACATAGCCTTCTCTTCTTCGAACAAAACAGGACATCTATACTCAACGTGCAAAACTTTTTTACTGACGTATATCATACCTATAGTCAAGTGCCTAAAATGCATGAATCTTTAGGGTACAGCTTGATGAATTTTTAATATAAATACCGGTGGTATTATAACTTGCTGTCTATCCTTGGCAATCTACTGGGAACATTTTTTTTTTTTTAAGATTTTATTTATTTATTTGACAGAGAGAGATCACAAGTAGGCAGAGAGGCAGGCAGAGAAAGAGGAAGCTGGCTCCCTGCGGAGCAGAGAGCCTGATGTGGGGCTCGATCCCAGGACCCTGGGACCCTGACCCGAGCCAAAGGCAGAGGCTTTAACCCACTGAGCCACCCAGGCGCCCTATTGGGAACATTTTCTACATGATTAGATGATCTTCTGGTTTGTTAATGGCTAACTACTACCATTGTAACAGTCGCCACACCAACAGATCATGACTTGTGGAACCTATCTATTATTGGTGATGATATAGCTTGTTTATTTGTTATTCTTGCATTTGTTTCCTGTTGCTGCTCTAACAAATTACTGTAAGCAGGGCCTTAAAGCAACACAAATTATCCTCTTATGGTTCGAGAAGAAGCATATGTTTCTTCTAGATGCTGTAGGAGAGAAGCTGCTCCTTGCCTCTTGGAGCTTCTTGGGGCTGCCCACATTCTTTGGCTCCTGGCCCATCACTCTGGCCTCTACTGTCTTTGCTTCACTTTCCCTGACTCATTCTCCTGCCTCCCTCTTATAAAGACTGTTGTGATGACATTGGGTCCACCCAGATAATCCAGGAAGATCTCCCCCCTCTCAAAATTTTTAAACTTAATCACCTCTGCAGGGTCCCTTTTGGCACATAAAGTAACACATTCTCAGGTTCCAGGGATTAGTATGTGGACATCCTTGGGGGAACGTTATTCACAGTTACAGCTATAAATAGTCCATTAACCCATTTCTTTTTCTACCTCTGGTCTTCCTTCAATTCTCCCTCTTATTTTATTGCCTGCTAGTTTGGAAACCCACTTCTATTCCCCAAATCTTTTGCTTTTGTCTTTATAAAACGTCCTCCAAGACATAACTTACTCTTAGTATCTCAATGATTGTTTAGGATCTCAATGATCTGTTGACCTCTACTTCTTTCTTCTTCTTGTTGTTGATTTCCAACTTCTTACTCTGGAAGCACCAACCTTTCCCCAAAGTCCCAATCAAGAGTATCTAGTCTGGGGCACCTGGGTGGCTCAGTGGGTTAAGCCTCTGCCTTTGGCTCAGGTCATGATCCCAGGATTCTGGGATCGAGTCCCGCATCGGGCTCTCCGCTCAGCGGGGAGCCTGCTTCCCCTTTCTCTCTGCTCTGCCTCTCTGTCTGCTTGTGATCTCTGTCAAATAAATAAATAAAAATCTTTAAAAAAAAAAAAAAAGAGTATCTAGTCTCCCAAATGGTGTTGGGAAAACTGGACAGCCACATGCAGAAGAATGATACTGGACCATTTCCTTACACCACACACAAAAATAGACTTAAAATGGATGAAAGACCTCAATGTGAGACAGGAATCCATCAAAATCCTTGAGGAGAACATAGGCAGCAACCTCCTCGACCTCAGCCGCAGCAACTTCTTCCTAGAAACATCGCCAAAGGCAAGGGAAGCAAGGGCAAAAATGAACTATTGGGACTTCATCAAGATCAAAAGCTTTTGCACAGCAAAGGAAACAGTCAACAAAACCAAAAGACAACCAACAGAATGGGAGAAGATATTTGAAAATGGCATATCAGATAAGGGGCTAGTATCCAAAATCTATAAAGAACTTATCAAACTCAACACCAAAAGAATACTCCAATCAAGAAATGGGCAGAAGACATGAACAAACATTTCTGCAAAGAAGACATCCAAATGGCCAACAGACACATGAAAAAGTACTCAACATCACTTGGCATCAGGGAAATACAATCAAAACCACAGTGAGATACCACCTCACACCAGTCAGAATGGCTAAAATTAACAAGTCAGGAAATGACAGGTGTTGGTGAGGATGCAGAGAAAGGGGAACCCCCCCTACACTGTTGGTGGGAATGCAAGCTGGTGCAGCCACTCCAGAAAACAGTACAGCGGTTCCTCAAAAAGTTGAAAATAGAGCTACCCTACAACCCAGCAACCACACTACTGGGTATTTACCCTAAAGATACAAATGTAGTGATCCAAAGGGGCATGTGGACCCCAACGTTTATAGCAGCAATGTCCACAATCAGCCAAACTATGGAAAGAGCCTAGATGTCCATCAACAGATGAATGGATAAAGAAGATGTAGTGTATGTACATATGTGTGTATATGTATGTATGTATGTATATATACATATATATGTACTATATATAGTATATATATGCTATATATAGTATATATATACACAAAGGACTATATACATATATATATACATACATATATATATGTATATATATACACACACACATATATATACATATATATGTATGTATATGTATATACATACATATACATATGTATATACATACATATATATGTATGTAGTCCTTTGTGTATATATACTATATATAGTATATATATAATGTGTATATATATGTATATATTCCTTTGTGTGCACACACACACACAAAGGAATACTACGCAGCCATCAAAAGAAATGAAATCTTGCCATTTGCAACGATGTGGATGGAACTAGAGGGTATGATGCTGAGCGAAGTAAGTCAATAAGAGAAAGACAATTATCATATGATCTTCCTGATATGAGGAATTTGACTAACAAGACAGAAGACCACAGGGGAAGGGAAGGAAAAATGAAAAAAGACAAAACCAGACAGAGAGAGATTCTTTTTTTTTTTTTAAGATTTTTTATTTTATTTATTTGACAGAGAGAGATCACAAGCAGACAGAGAGAAAGAGAGAGAGGGAAGCAGGCCCCCTGCTGAGCAGAGAACCCGATGCGGGACTCGATCCCAGGACCCTGAGATCATGACCCGAGCCGAAGGCAGCGGCTCAACCCACTGAGCCACCCAGGCGCCCCCAGAGAGAGATTCTTAATCTCAGGAAACACACTGAAGGTTGCTGAAGGAGGGCGGGGAGGGATAGGGTGGCTGGGTGGACATTGGGGAGGGTATTGCTATGGTGAGTGCTGTGAATTGTGTAAGACTAAGGAATTACAGACCTGTACCCCTGAAACAAATAATACATTATATGTTAGTAAGAGTGTCTAGTCCCTTGGATGTCTCATGACCTTAAAAAATTACTGTTTTTAAAACTGGATTGGTGGGGCATCTGGGTGGCTCAGTGACTCTGCCTTCGGCTCAGGTCATGATCCCAGGGTCCTGGGATCAAGCCCTGAGTCGGGCTCTCTGCTGGGCAGGGAGCCTGCTTCCCTTTTTCTCTGCCTGCCTCTCTGCCTACTTGTGATCTCTGTCTGTCAAATAAATAAATAAAATCTTTAAAAAAATAAATAAAACTGGATTGGTGACCCCTCCCCCCAACCTCTACCCAACCTTGCTGCACCAACTCAGCTTCCATACCTGACCTAGTTATTAAAATGACCCACTCTCACTCAAGCTGGAGGCCGAGGCCTCACCTTCCAGCCTTCCTCTCCTCTGTATCTAATCAGCCACTAACTCCCATCAATTACTTTGCGATTCAGCATTCTTCTAATAGGGCCACCTAATATCTTGACTGTTGCTAGACTGTGTCATCAGAAGCCTTCCTCCCATCCAAACATACTACTTGTAGGGGTGAATTATCTTCTCCAGGAAGCCCTGTGTGACTGCCCCTTCCTAGGATACCATCTTCTGCTCCACAGGAAGTAATCCATAATTAAGTATCCACTATGTGCTCAGCTTTTTCAGGCACTGAAAAATTTAATCCATACACACACATACACTTATTTTTTTTTTTTAAGAGAGAGCACACACACATGTGTATGCGCTTGGGGGAGTGTGGTGGTGGGTGTGGAGTGGAAGAGGGAGAGGGAAAGAGAGAATCCCAAGCAAGCTCCATGTGCACGGAGCCCAACACAGAGCCCGATCTCATGACATTGAGAGCATGACCTGAGCCAAAATCAAGAGTCAGATACTTGACGAACTGAGCCACCCAGGCACCCCTCAAATTTAATTTTTAAAGTATGATTTTAGAGGCATCTGGGTAGCTCAGTGGCTTAAGCCTCTGCCTTCAGCTCAGGTCATGATCCCAGAGTCCTGGAATCGAGCCCCACATCAGGCTCTCTGCTCAGTGGGGAGTCTGCTTCTCTCTCTCCTTCTGTGATCCCTCTCACAAATAAATAAAAATCTTTATTTTTGATACTATGTTTTTAAAAAGATTTTATTTATTTATTTGACAGAGAGAGATCACAAGTAGGCAGAGAGGCAGGCAGAGAGAGAGAGGGGAAAGCATGCTCCCTGCTGAGAGAGAGCCTGATTCCAGGCTCGATCCCAAGACCCTGAGATCATGACCTGAGCTGAGGCAGAGGCTTAACCCACTGAGCCACCCAGATGCCCAAAAAATCTTTTTTTTTTTTTTTTTAAGATTTTATTTATTTGAGAGAGTGAGCAAGAGAGCACGACCCATGGGGGAGAGGCAGAGGGAGAAGCAGAATCCCCGCTGAGCAGGAAGCCAGATGTGGGGCTCCATCCCAGGATCCTGAGGTCATGACCTGAGCTGAAGGCAGACGCTTAAGGGACTGAGCCACCCAGGCGCCCCATCAAGTAAAAAAAAATGTTTTTTAAAAATGTTGTGGGTTGGGGCGCCTGGGTGGCTCAGTGGGTTAAAGCCTCTGCCTTCAGCTCAGGTCATGATCCCAGGGTCCTGGGATCGAGCCCCGCATGGGGCTCTCTGCTCAGCAGGGAGCCTGCTTCCCTTCCTCTCTCTCTGTCTGCCTCTCTGCCTGTGATCTCTGTCTGTCAAATAAATAAAAATAAAAAAAAATCTAAAAAAAAAAAAATGTTGTGGGTTGTTCAAAGGCTAGCCCTAGGGGCACTGTGAGCTGTGCCATGACAAGAGTTCGAAGAACACCAATACCAGTAATGACAGCTGGCACCTACCAAACCCCTATCGAATGCCAGGCCCTCACTGTGCTAAAAGACGTTCATGTATTAACTTCCTAGGACTTCTCAGTAACTGCTTGAAGCACAGTCAGAACACAATTTCCAGGGCCCCTTGTTCAAAAATTATTAAGAATTTCATACGGTGACCACAGAGCATTGAACCAAGGAAGGGGCCAGCCCTCCTAAGCACAGGGTCACTGTGCAGGTCTTGTACCCATAAGCCAACCTGGGTTAAGACTCTTCTCCCCACCTTGCAGATGAGGAGACTGAGACATAGAGGCTTCAAATAAACCTTCCCAAGATAACATAATTAGTAAACAGAGTCAACCTTGGCTGGAGAAGGCTTCCTGGCAATTTTTAATCTTCTCCACTCCTCCAAGGTTCAGCTCAAAGCCTCCCTTGCCTACTAAGTGTCCTCATAGCTAAGCCAGGAACCACCTGTCTCTTCCTCCTCTGAGAATTTAGCTCCATGACAGCATTTGGTTCAAACCCTTCTGACGGCCATTATCATAGTCCCGTGTTATACTTGAGATGCCTGAGAAGAGGCGAGCCCCAAAATGAAGGTAGTCAAGTGAACAAATTAACAAGAGAACCATCTTGAAGACAGAGAGGGACAAAGAGGTAATTCCAGGTTGGGGGACAGGCCTAGGACAGTGATGAACTACTTCTGGGAGATACAGCCACATGGCTGGCTTGACTGGACCAAAGGCACCCGCGGGCACCAGTATGGACAACACTGGGAGAGAGAGAGAGGTAAATTACGAAGCACCTTTAACACAACTAGACAGTCGCTCCTCACAGGCCACAGGCCACGTTCCGTGCTTAGTTACTGCTTCATCCATTTTACAAATATTTGAGCCCTTGCTATGGTGTGAGGCACAATTTTAAGGAACAAATAAGATGGACAATGTCTTGCTCTTGTGGACCACCGTTCTGGTGGGGGTGGGGACAGACAGCACCGCCAGATCACTGCCGGTACTGAGTTCTGATCATCATCAAATAGGGCACAACCAGCACCTGTGGAACCTGCCTTAGGGAACCAGCCTTAGGGCTGATCAGGGAACGCCTCTCGGAAGAAGTGACATCTGAACTGAGAGAGGAACGGGAAGGAACGTATGGCGGAAGAGTGACCCGGGCGGAAGGGACAGCCAATACCAAGGTCCTGAGACTCGAATCGACGTGTGTTCAGGGAACAGGAAGGCTAGAGCCTAGTGAGGACAGGGAAGGACCGCAGGGGAGCAAGGAGGATTGTTTTATGATGACGGCATTTCTGCCCCCAGGACTGAGGAGGAAAGAGCAAGAAGTCTCAGCTGCTTTTCTGCAAATGATCTCTTCCATTTTCCCTCCCAAGATTTTGTTTTTATTTTAGTGAGAGTGTGTGCACATGTGTACAAGCGGGAGGGAGGGGTGGTGCAAAGGGAGAGGGAGAATCCTCAAGCCAACTCCCTGCTGAGCGCGAGCCCAACATGGGGCCCGATCTCAGCACCCCGAGATCACGACCTGAGCTGAAATCAAGTTGGACACCTAACTGAGCCATGCAGGAGCCCCTCAAATGATCCCTTTTCTGAATTACTTGGAAGGAGTTTGGTGTGGAGAGACAGGAAAAATGCAATGAAGTTTGTCCCATTACTAAGCAGGGGGGCACTCAGATCTCCAGGCTTGATAATTCACCTCCCTTCTTCCTCAGCCCCAAGGAGGCCAAGGTCTTACCCATCTTGGTTCTGTTAGCTTTGCTCAGGAGGAAAGGGCATCAGGTCATAGGGTGACTACCTCTCCCCTGGCAGCGGATCTTCTCACTCATGTACCCTGTGGGATGCGTGACTGGGTGGGGAGACGCCAGCAGGTGCCGTCCTTCATGAACACACTTGCTTCAAAGACGCAGGTGAGCGTCTCCGAGCACAGGACGCTTGCAGTGAGTGCCCCACGGACAGGCTCCCATTTGGGCTCAGATCACCTAGTGCTGGGACAGAGATTCTCCCATTTCACAGGTCCAAAAGGTTAAGTAACTTGTTCCAGATCATATACAGCAGGAAGGGGCAGAGGAAGAACAAAACCCACTTTTTCTCTTTAATTTCAGAATTTGTCCACTGGACTTGAGTATTCTTGACATTCAAAAAATTCAGTATGTTCAATAACATATTGAAATCCATGGACACCATCCACAGCTCAAGAAATACAACTTGAAGCCCGTGTGCCTGTGCATTCTACCAAACCATGTGGCCTCCAATTCCTCCCACCTGGGAAACACTGCAAGGGCATCACATCACCCTCCACTGCATAGTGCAGGCCAGAAATCTAGTAGGCATGCGTGCCGCCTCCTTCTTGTTCCCATCAATTACCAGGTTCAATGAATTTTGATACCTATTCCTGTTTCCACTATTACTTCTACCTCTCTCCTCTCTCCATATCTTCTCTTACGTAGAATATTGCAATGGCTTCCTAACTGGTTTCCCTGCATCTCCTCTGCCCTGCTTCCAGTCTAATCTCCACATTACCACCACCAATCTTAAGACCTTTGAGTCGCTGCCTTTGCTCTTAGAATATAGACAAAATCACATGCATGGTACACAAGGTCTCATACGCTCTTTCTCCTACTCAACATTCCAACTTTACCTCAATCCCTTCTCTGGGCTTTGGGGCTACTGGCCCTCTTGCTGTTCCTTATAATCCCCATGCTCCCTCCCATCACAGGACCTTTACACATGATGTTCCTCCCTTCTCCACCTGAAGAACTCTTCCCTTTCTCAGGTAAATTTTCCCTGAGCCCCCTGACTGGGTCAGGCTTTGGCATCTGTCACTTTTACATTTGCTTGTGAGATTAATCAATTAAAATCTTTCTTTCCTGATATGCCAAAGACCAAGAAGCATTCACTTAGTACAAAATACATGCTTAATAGATAACAGGCAACGTATATATGGCATATATAACATGCCAGGCAGTGTTCCTAACACTTCGCATGTATTAACTCCTTTTAAGATTTCCCAAAAGCTGGGACGCCTGGGTGGCTCAATGGGTTAAAGCCTCTGCCTTCGGCTCAGGTCATGACTCCAGGGTCCTGGGATCGAGTCCCGCATCGGGCTCTCTGTTCAGCAGGGAGCCTGCCTCCCCTCCTCTCTCTCTGCCTGCTTCTCTGCCTACTTGTGATCTCTCTCTGTCAAATAAATAAAGTCTTTAAAAAGGAAAAAAAAAAAAGATTTCCCAAAAGCCTTAGATGAAGTAGGTACAATTTCTAGCCCCATTTTCCATGTAAGCAAAGAAAGTCATACAACCTAAGAAGTGGCATGGCTGGGATATGAAAGCCGGCAGTCTGTTTCGGAGTCTGTGTGTCTTCACTGAATGCAGGCTAGTGTTGAGTGCTTCTGAAAGGGACTAGCTAGCATCATCATTAACCTTAGCTCAACTGAAAAAAAAAAATCATTTCACTTGGGTTTTGGCAAGGATCTTATGTTTGACTGGAACGTTGCTGTACAACATATTCTCTACCCAGCATTTTATTCCAGGTCCTTAAAAAATCTATTTGCCCTCCCTGGTACTATCATGTGGAGCAAACCGCTGGGGGGGGGGGGGGCGGGAGGAAACTGGGTTGGAGTGAGTTAGAATTGTGGATCATTTGTAGTATGGGGAGTCCACATAAGGGCAACTCAAAAGATTTCCATGGATGTCATCTTACTTAATCTTCACTGATTCCAGATAACTTACACACATAGGGCAGCTCTTCCTGAACTCATACGTGAGGCAAAAGGCTGGGGTCAGGCGGGCTGCTAAGCCATAGGAAACCAAGCAGTCACAGGATGGGTGAGAATGGACCCCACACTTTAAGATGCAGAACTGCAAAGACGTCCCTAGCCAAGAAAGGATTGAGGGTAGCTAGCCAACCTTTTCTAATTCTTGGGTGGAACCTCTAAGCAAGGACAGAGTCTTCCTAGGTCTTCCCAGTAGGACTAGAGTAGAGTAATTACTCTGCAAGCTCAAGAGATACGGTTTAGCTCTCTCAACTAGTTACATCCCATTAACTCTAACTCAATATCGTGCAAACGTAGTATTTCAGGAAATTCTTCGCCAGAAACCCATGTATCAATCTCAGAGGTCAATGTATGCACACTTTCTTTATCTGCATTTTGCTACAGAAAGGCTTTCATTAATTTCTTGCAGGATTTGAACTTAAAAAGGCTAAGAGCTAACAATCCTTTATGCCTGCAAACACATTCTCTCCAGTTCACGAGTGTGCCTTTATAGGGGCACCTTCGCAGGCTGAAAACATTTCTATTCCTTCAAACAGCTGGTAGCTAAGGATGGGGGCATCCAGGATGCCCACCCCACCTTAGGCCTCAAAACTGCATTAGCATTCACCTCCTCGAGGGGGAGGGAAGCTGCGTGTAAGACCAAGGGCAGTCAGGGGAGCTTAAGGCCAGTCCCGAGCAGGCCACTAACCGACTGTGTAATCTTGGACAAGTCGCATACCCTCTTTGGGCTTCAGTTTCCACACCTGCAAACTGGAAGTTGAACCGCATGGTCTTCAAGGTCCTTCCCAGCTGAGAGCCTGGTACCAAGTAGGCCTGGCCATGAAAGCGGCTTCCTGTGGGCGCGGTGCAAGGCTTTAACGGTCCCCCCTCCCCCGCTAGGGCCCGCGAAACCCTCCTCAACACGCCCCTTGGAGTGACGGCGCTTCCCCAACCGCAGCCCGAACACGGCTCCGCCCCTTCCCGGGGGCGTCCCATCGTGCCCCGCGCTAGGCTCCTGAAGCGGCGGGGCGCCTCCCGCCTTTCCGCGGCCCCGACCCCGAACTCCTCTCCCCAGTTCTCCCGGGCGCCCTATCCTATCAACGTCTCGTGTCCCAGCCAATCACGCGGGCCCGGAGTCTCGCCTTTGGTCCACCCTCCTCCCAGCGCTCAGCCGGTCTGCACTCAAGGCCTTTACCAGGCCAGCCCAATCAGCGGCCGGCTCTCGCCTGCCCCACCCCAATCTCCCTTCCCCCGACCAATCCGCGCGCCTCATTCTGCTGCCCGCCCAGCCAACCCGGGCCTTGAAACCCGCGGGCGAATGGGCGCAGGGCGGCCCTTCAATGCTGACCGCCTGGCCAATTGGGGATTCCGCGTGGCCACGACGGCAGCCAATCGACATGGAGCGCGGTGCCGCCGCGGAGAGGTCCGGCCCGAATATCCCTCCGCCTTCCTCCCTCCCTCTCTCTCCCTCCCTGCGAGCCGCCGTTCACTTACCGCCTCCTTTCCTTCTTTCTCCCTCCGCCACCCGAGCACCAGCCGCGCTCTGAGCTACCCCCGGGGTCCCTCCCCCGCCGCCAGAGGAGCAGCTGCCGCCGCAGCCAGCAACAAATTAGGAGGGAGGAAGGAAGGAAAAGAGGAAGGAAAGGGAGCCGGGGCGACTACCAAGAGGGAGCCGGTGAATGGGCTTGTGGTGACCCCCGCCCCCCACCCCACCCTCCCTTCCCACCCGACCCCCAACCCCCATCCCCAGTTAGAGCCGCCGCCCGAGAGGCCGGACCGTCGTCTTAGGAGGAGTCCCCGCCACCACCTCCGCCATGGAGCTGATCACCATCCTCGAGAAGACCGTGTCTCCCGGTAGGACGCGGGGGCCGGGGGTCGGGCTGAGGTGACCGGGTGGGGGGAGGGGAAGCCCTGGCCCCTCTGACCCTGTCCCCTTCCCACTTTCCTTCCCCCTAGATCGGCTGGAACTGGAAGCGGCGCAGAAGTTCTTGGAGCGTGCGGCCGTGGAAAACCTGGTGCGTGCCATCCCGCCGTGCCCCATCCCGCCGTCCACCCATCCCCTGCGTGCGGGCCTTCCCGCCCTCCTGGAGGCCCAGGCCTCGGGAACCCACCCCGCCCCATCCCGTCCCCCTCCCCCCCACCCCGGTCCAACCTAACCCCGCCATCGGGAAGCCGGTGGGTGTGTCCCGCCCCGGGCCCCGGCAGCTGGCCAATGGCGCGGCGCGCCGGGGTGACTGCCGCCCAATCGCCGTGCGGCCTGAGGGCGGCGGTGCAGCGGGAGGGAGAATGAGGGAGGGAAAGGAAGTTAGGTTGCGCGGCGCTGCGTGTTCAGCAAGGGTGGGGGTGGGGGAGCCGGGCCTAGGGGCCATGTGGAAGCTCGGAGCCCAGCTGCCCGCCCTGTTCTGACCCGGGCCGGCTTCTCCTTCCTGTCCCGTGGTCCCTGTGATTCTCTCCACCTACTTTCCAGAGTCTACCCTTTTCTATGCCCCTTGGTACTGTGCTCATGGCCAGTCCTGGCACCCAAATACCTCCTACTCCACTCCGGCAATATTCCTCCCGTTCCTTCCTGGGTATTCCTCTTTGGGTTATTTTTTGGTGGGGGTTGGTTGGGGGTTTTTTGGTTTTTGTTTTTGCTTCGATGGGTAGAGACTGAATTTGTACCCATATAACAGGCTGAGGCTCATTCTTGATCGGGCCTGTTCCCATATGAATTCACAGAGGAAAGTTCCTCGTTTTCATATTTAAGGGGTACAGAAAAAATGAAGAGAAGTCCACTAGGCTGCACCTCTGTATAAAAGTATGGGCTGGATTGGTTGACACAGCCTGTGTGCCAGTAATGTTTCTCTTTGATGTCCCCCTTATTGCGGGGGATGGGGAGCAGATGGAAGGGTGGAGGATACTTGACATCTTTTAAAGGTAATAGGTAATAAGCCTAAATAACAATGTAACCCAACATGTCCCTTTGTAATCTAGATGAAATATAAGCAAAAAATTGTCACTGCTCATTTTATACAAGGTGTCTTAAATGACTTTCTTTTTTATTGTGCTCTTAGGTGCTAGCTTTTACTACTTTTTATTTTTAACTTTCCATAGAAAGGATTTTTTCCTGCTAACATAGACCAATAATACTTCCATTTGGGGTTTATTTCTGTTTCTGCCTCTGCTCATTTACAAGAAGCCTTTTATCCTCTTCCTAACATTTAACTTCTTTGTGGCATTGCTAACATTCTTTAGTGGTACATAATTAATAAAACTTTTAAGATTTATCTTATGTGATTGCAGGACTTGTTAGTGGTAAGAAACTATCTGCTTTTGGTTTTTTCCTGTTAACTTCCGTTTGGACAGGGCTTTCTGCAGGGAAGAGGAATGTGTCTTAAAATTTTTAAACAGAGGGAGTAGTTTTGGGGACCTGGGCATTATGAAAGATTGAGAAAGCTTCTCAGAAATGCACTATGCTCAGTGGACAGCTCAAGTTCAAAATGTGTAGGAGCCTTTAGTGTGTTAACTGTTGATTGTTAAATGTAAAATCTTTTTTCTTGGCAAATTTGTCTTGGCTATTTTTATCTCTTCACTTTCTCCCTGTTTCTAATTATTATCAAAATTATAAGTAAGTCTTTTTTCATTGTTCCTCTCTCATTGAACACTTAAAGCCAAAAGAGAGGACTAGCTTCCTAAATCCATGTTTCAGGTTTGTAAGTATTTACCTCTGTTATCCAAGATTACCTGCCTGCATGAGATCAAAAGTCGCCCTGAATATTAATCTTTTTGGACTAAGATATCTTAAATTTAGGGAAACAATTTTACATTCTATCCTGTCTTCACATATTCATTCATTTGTTGAGTGTCAGGCATTGTTAATAGAAGACTCCTCTGACTACTGGATTGTCGAGCTTTATTTTTGGGTGATCTAATGTGAAGATTTGAGCACTAAGAATGTTGTTGATAGGGAAATCTGTATCTCGATAAATGCTGAGGCTGCGTGAGGTGATGGGTCACTGACTTGTGTACCATGTAACATTTTTATAGGAGTCTTGAAGTAGGTATTGTAGCATTTTATGAGATGTTATGATATATCCTGAAGAATTTCAGTCTCCCCCAGTGTCTTGGTGCTCTGTAAGCTGTCCTCAGTTGGTAAAATTCCCAGGAGATACTTTCATTCACAAATGCATCTTCTCTTAATAGCCCACTTTCCTTGTGGAACTGTCCAGAGTGCTGGCAAATCCAGGAAACAGTCAGGTTGCCAGAGTTGCAGCTGGTCTACAAATCAAGAACTCTTTGACATCTAAAGATCCAGATATCAAGGCACAATATCAGCAGAGGTGGCTTGCAATTGATGCTAATGCTCGACGGGAAGTCAAGAATTATGTAAGTAACTTTATCTCTTTTTGGTCATATTAGCCTCTGGGAATAAGAAACCTCACCCTCCACCCACCCACCCACCCCATCCTTTCCTCCTGGACCCCCTACAAGAAACATCTTGGTTAGTTTTTTGGTAATTTACATGGGATAGAGGTGGTGGTATAATAGGTTTCTGAGACTTAAGCTTCATTTGAAGATAAAGGTAGTATTTGATTTAAATTTTTTTTTCTCAGTTTAGCTTGTCTGTAAGGTGCTGTCATTTCCCATTAATGAGTGTGTTGGAATTCTTTTCAGAAACTAAAGTAAACAGCAGTTTGGGGACCTTTAACTGTATGCCAGAATTTGTGGAATCTGGTGAATTGACATAGTATACACATTGGAGGTTCCCAGACTTGAATCTGAGACTCACTAAGGGAATTTGCTAACAATAATATATTTCCAAGCTCCCTTCAGAGATTCTGTTTTGTTGGAGTGAGGCTCAGGAATTATTTTTTAGATATTCCTGTCTTCCCTAAGTGATTTTTTTTCATAGTCCTCCAGTCCCTGCTCTTGCTGAACTTGTGCTATAGATCATTTTCACTGTTTGGTGGTTTAGGCATGGCAGTATGTGGAGTTCAAAGGGGAACTAATCTCTTGGGGCCTTTTAGGCCCAAAGAGTTTGTGAAATAAGAATTTGAAGTTAATGATGCTTTTATCTACTTAGTAAATTATGTAAAACTTTGTTTAGAAGCATCTGGTTTTTAATCTTTAAGGAGTGGATTGGTGAGTTTTGAGGAAAACTGAATGTTCCTTGCTCTGCATCATGGAGGTCTTGTGACTTTGTTACTGAGCTAAAATCCGTAATTCTAGCTACAGCAAAAGATAACTCAGAATAGACGGACAGATGTCTTCCCCACCCCCCCAGTTAACGAGGTTTTTTAGTGGTCTGTCTTATGTGGATAGGGCACAGAAAATGGTGATTCACACAATTAGTCCTTGGTATTCGAGGAGAAATCGGTGGGGGAGGGGGTCCTAAATGTGTACTTGCACATGTCGTCATATTTGCTATTTCCTGGTTCGAGGTAATCAGCGTTAGGTAAATTTGTGCACCTTAAGGCAACAACATCTCTTTTAAGTTATATACCCCTTGTCTCTCTAGTCTTGCACGAAGGTACTCATGACTGTGGGAACTAGGTTATGAAAGCCAACTTATTTTGAATCTTTTTTGGAATATGTGGAGCTATTTCTGTCCACATTGGGTCTGCTTATGTAATAACATTTTAATCTTCCCTTCAGTAACTTGATATAATTGAAGTTGATTCCATCAATCACTGGAAATCTTGGTGCTTGTAGTGCCCATTCAGTTTCTCATCTTGCAGAATCATGCCGTAGTAAATGTGATGAGACATGATTGGAACTGTAATTGGCTCTTTTGGGCATATCAGTCTTAACACTTGTTAAAATTTGGATAAGACTTTGTATATTATATGTGTTGTTGAACCCTTCTGCATGAAAGAAAATTAGTTAATCATGGCCCTTTTTCCCTTTCATAGCACCTCTGGTAATGAATACTTTCTCAGTGTTGATAGTTATTTTTTTGCAGTGTGGGTTTTGGACACAGTTGATGGTCCCTCCTTTATCCCTCTTCTTTCTGATAATTGGCTGTTATTATTAGGGTTACCTCCTAGGTTTTAAAAAAAAAACAACAAAAAAAACAACCTTTCTGCCGTTAAAGAGTTGGACCTTTATGGCCTCTAAATCACCTCAAACAATATTAACTAGGGGTCTTCGAAAAGCCATTTAAAGGAAGAAAGATAAAGGTATGGTAGGAGTCGGTGCTCTCATCTGTACCAGGCTATGCTGTGGTGTAGTGTAAAGGCACCCTGAACTGGAACCCTTCATCAGACTTGGGTTGGTACGTGTTCAGCCCTGCTGTTTTCCACTGGTCATCTCATCCCTGCCTCTCCGCTTCATGTCTTTGACATACAGTTTTTCTTAAAGTCCATTCTAGGTCTGGTAACCCTAGAGAGCAAAACCTTGATTTAGAATCAGTCAGAACAGTTTGTTACTGGGCAGAGCTGTTGGCAGTGGGGCGGGCAGGGATGATGATATACTGTATGGGGGAAAGATGGGGAGTTCATTATTATTAGCTACAAAGCAGGATACTAAGTGACCTGACCCAGTCAGCAGAGCTGGCCTGAATATCTGGCAGCTATGCTTTGTCCTGTGTTCATGCCAGAAACAGTTAACTGTTTGCCTTTTGAGTGGACTGGTGATTCTTAGTGAGTTCATTGACTGAATTAGCTGATGGTGGTAATGATTAACCTTGGGTCAATTGTGGCTTTATCCTTTATCTGTACCTGTGCCTTTACACTTTACATAAATCTTTATATGATAATAATTTCAAACAAGACCCGTTTAATGATAAGCAGATCCCATTTTAATTGGCATGTCTAACTTGTTCTTCCTGTCTGGTGATGGTGGAGAGAAGAGTTCTCTGATTCCTGGGCAAACAACAAATCCTTCCAGATTAGAAGTTAAGTAAGGATTCATTCTTAGGTGTTGGTGACATCAGTAACTTTGTATCTGCATCTAGTGATGTCCCCTGACCAAGACCTTTCTATCAAAGTCACCCCAGGTGTTAAATTGCCATTGACCAGAGGAAAGGAAGCTTGTTCCACATCTCATGAGCTGGAAGATCTCTTCCTTGGATCAGGCTAAACCACGATCTGTGAATCAGAACCATTTGAATGCCCAGAATTAGGCTCTTTCTGAAGTTTTACATTTTCTGTCCACAAAACAAGGCTATTAGCATCCTAACATTGTATCTCCTGCAGGGAGTCTAGAAGGTGAATTTTGTCATCTCCTTTGCCTTCTAACATTGTCTCCCTACTGACTATCACTTTCTTACCTTGCATTGAACATTGATGTGAGGTGTCTGGCTTTGGAGAAGTCCTTTTGGAAGTAGGGAACAATTGGTTTCATTTCTAGGCTCTGGAGCAGTGGTGATTGTGTTGGTGTTAATGAGGCTGGTTGTTTTGTTTTATTTGACAGCTGACTATACATATATGCCTTTTTCTACTTTTGTGTGTTGCAGAAAATTCAGACTGATGTAAAAAGCGTGGTAGGCAAAATGTGTTCAAATAGTTTTAGAAATTGATATTTTTCATTTTTTGTGTGTATGTGTGTGTGTGCGCGCAGGTTTTGCAGACATTGGGCACAGAAACTTACCGGCCTAGTTCTGCCTCACAATGTGTGGCTGGTATTGCCTGTGCAGAGATCCCAGTGAACCAGTGGCCAGAACTCATTCCTCAGCTGGTGGCCAATGTCACAAACCCAAACAGCACAGAGCACATGAAAGAGTCAACATTGGAAGCTATTGGTTACATTTGCCAAGATATAGTAAGTACCGCCTTCTGTATCCAACTTCACATAGCACTGATTCCCTCTAATTGTGACGTGCGTGGTATTAAGATTGTTCTTACATGATGGAGAAAGCCAAGCGACTACAGAATGTTTTGCAAGTAGGACTGCTTTATTTAATCTAGACTTCTTTGTTTGGATAGCTGATTTATCCTCACATTGCTAATCATGCCCTAAAGTAAAGAGAATTGAGAATCCCAAGCTCAGAGTAGAAATCTGTATGCTTGGAGAGGTGGGGGTTCTAGACTTTTAAAAGAGGATATGCTGGTTGTGGAGCATCCGGATCCCTTTCTCACAATCATCAGTGTACCTCAGCATGCTGTGTTACTCTGCATGTACTATTTCACAGAAACACTTTGCCAGCGCTTGCTGTGGTTGGCTTAGCCACCGAAGGCACAGCAGTTTGTGAAATGTAGCGCTCCTGAGACTGTGGCTGCTGCTGAGGCCGCCACCAGGGTGTCTGTTTCCATATACAAACTTGATGAAACAGGAAGTCCGCACTTGATCTGGACTTAGACTGCCTAGGTGTTGTGTCTGGCAGTTGATACAGATGGCCTGGGAAGAACACCAGACTACCATGTCCCTTTGCACAGAAGGGGGAAGAAAAAAAACAGCATTACTTCATACTCAGAGTCATTATGCTAAGAAATCAAATGAAGTTGATGGATTTAACTTGTTTTAGTTCAATTTTGGACTACTAGGCCCCGGGATATTTTGCAGGTGGTTTGTCCCTAAATGGAAATGTGTGGGGAAAGATCAGAGAAAGTCAGGATACTCACTCGAGTGGATTTCACAGTTAAAAGGACTGCTGGTTAGTCATGAGCTCATTATTTTACTCACTGCACTTCTCTGCTTGTTTCAGGACCCAGAGCAGCTACAGGATAAATCCAATGAGATTCTGACTGCTATAATCCAGGGGATGAGGAAAGAAGAGCCCAGTAATAATGTGAAGCTGGCGGCGACAAATGCACTCCTGAACTCATTGGAGTTCACCAAAGCAAACTTTGACAAAGAGGTAAGTCTTTTCCGACAAAAAGGTGTACATTCAGAAGGGAAGAAGTAAGAGTTAAATGAAAGGTGTTTATTAAGTTTGTGGTCTAGAAAGTACTCTCTTGTTTAGGTGCACTCATTTCCATTCTAGTGAAGATTTGTGTTGTGTGAGAAATGGCCATGGAGTAGGTGTTTGCTTTTGGGAGGCTTTTGGGAAAAGTGTGATCTGAATTGTTTCTAAGCTTAGGTTTCTCCTTTTACAGATCAAAGTGTGCATATGCTCTGGGATTTTTAAAAACATGGAAGTTGGGGCACCCAGGTGACTCAGGCAGTTGAGCCTCTGACTCTTGGTTTCGGTTCAGGGTCCTGAGATCGAACTCCATGGCTGGCTCTGCACTCAGCACGGAGTCTACTTGAGATTCTCTCTCTCTTAGATAAATAAATAAAATCTTAAAAAAACATGGGAGGTTGTAGCATTTACTATTAAAAAAACAAACAAACAAACAAAACCTGGCGGCTGTCTGGCTTAGTTGGTGGCGCACCTAACTCTTGATCTCGGGGTCTTGAAGTTGAGCCCCTTGTTGGGTATAGTTTAATTAAAAAAAAAAAATTCAGAGAGAGTGAGCGCGCACCAGCAGGGGGAGTGGAGGCAGAGGGAGAAGCAGGCTCCTCGCTGTGCAGGGAACCTGACATGGGACTTGATCCCAGGACCCTGGGATCATGACCTGAGCTGAAGGCAGATGCTTAACCAACTGAGCCATCCAGGCGCCCCTAAAAAAAATTACGTAAATTGGACTATTTCATAACTCCTTGGAAGGTACTTTTGAAAATTAATATATAAACAAAGTTTATTTTGCCTGAAAGTATTTCTTCCATTGCTTAAGTTGTGTAAAAAATATACAGTAACATAAAATTTACCGTTTTAAGCATTTTTAAGTGTACAGTTCAATAGTGTTAAGTATATTCCTGTTGTTTTACAGCCAGTTGCCAGAACTTTCTCATTTTCCAAAACTGAAGCTCTGCATTGAACAACTCCCCATTCTCCCCTTGCCAGGCCCTGGCAACCACTTTTTTACTTTCTGTTTCGATGAATTTAATTGTACCAGATACTTTATTTAAATGGAATCAGTCATACAGTATTTGAATTTGTCTTTTATGACTGCCTTATTTCACTTAGCATAATGTCTTGGGTTCATACACATTGTAGCCTGTGTCAGAATTTCCTTTTTCAGGCTGAATACTGTTCTGTTATATGTATATACCATAGACAACATTTTGTTTATCCATTCATTTATCAGTGGACATTTGGGTTGCTTCTGTTCATCTGTTGTGAATAATGCAGCTATGAACACAGGTGTACAAATAGGTCTTTGAGGCCCTGCTTTCAGTTCTTTGAGATCTATACTCAGGATCACTAATTACATGGTCTGCAAGTATTTTTGTGTATTTGTTTGTTGACACTTGAGCTGTGCCTTTTGCCATTTCTTAGTCTTATTGTGGACAAAGTAGGGAGGTCTAAGAAGCCAAAGCAAATTGCAGTTCTAATTGCAGTTTTTTTAGATTCCCTCCTTTAAGATTTCAGAAGACTTGGAATAGTAGCGAACTATTTCATTGCTCTCTTCTCTTGTATCTTATTATATTTGATGGGGGTTTGCCACCTCCCAGAAAACAAATTTATGTTGAAGTAAAGCAGATGTTTTGAATTCTCTTAAATTTCAAATATTAAAAAATGGGTTTTCCTAATGTAGGGTTTTGGGGGGGTTAACCATTATTATTTAAACCCTATGACCTACATTTTCCTATTTACTTCCTCCTTGGAGTCTTGTTAGTGAAGGTCATTTTGGGGATTAAAAGATTAGGGACCTCTTTCGAGGGCGGGTCATGTAGTAGACACGGGAGGCAGACTCTTGACAGCTAGCCTTCATGGTGCCATTGCTGTGTCAGGGAAAAGCTGCTTGATTGGTTCAGGGTTATGGGGTCCCTGAGGGGGGTACAGGGTTTTCCCCAAAGAGCTAGTGTAGCAGTCTCCATATATAGGGTTGGTATTCTTCTTACTCTCTTGATCTTTGTTTGTCCCACAGTCCGAGAGGCACTTCATCATGCAGGTGGTCTGCGAAGCCACGCAGTGTCCAGATACAAGGGTGAGTGGGAGCTTTGGTGAAAAACTTATCTTCGTCTTTCCTGGGAAATGCCATCTCTAGATAGCGGTTTGTAATGTTGGGAATCAGTTGCTTCAGAAATAAAGTTTGGCTAATGCTATTCTTAATAAAAGAGGGAAAAACAGTTCTTGGAAAGTTAACATAATGGAAGTTGCCATCCTCTTAAAAGGTTTAAGGAAGAAATGGTTTTTGATCACCCTTGCTACTCAATTGCTGTAAGTCACACAAGTGATTGATTTTCACTGTAGCCATTCAAACAGCTTTGCTGTTGCTGTAACCTAAACCTTGACCCTTGAAACAGGTGGGAGTAACATCCAGTCTGAGTGGCATTCCTGAGCTTAGTCCTCTGTAGGTTCCACAAGCACCTTTAAAATGGGGGGGGGGGGTGGAGAAGGAGAGGAAAAAGAAATAATAAGGATGGTGAAAAAAAGGGAAGAGATTGATTTTTGGGGAAATGTTGACATTACCCAGATAGACCTCAGTTGACCCTTTATATTACTGACCCATTTATGTGACTTACCTTTGTCAGACTACATTGTTAAACTAAATAGCAAACTAATCTGTTTCTGAAAGGTACGAGTGGCTGCCTTACAGAATCTGGTAAAGATAATGTCCTTGTATTATCAGTACATGGAGACGTATATGGGTCCTGCTCTTTTTGCTGTAAGTATTTCTGTTTTATGTATGTGAGCATGTAACTGGTTGCAAAACTCCTCATTCTTGCTGTTTTGTCATTTCTGTAATTTTTTCCCTTAATATTATGAAATCAAGGAAATTCCTTGAGTCTGAGTGTTATGTTTAAGCCATCAGTAATGTGCCAGAAAGACTTGTACTGTCTTTGTGCTGGGAAAGAGTGTATTTTAAAAGTCTTTTTCCGGGCGCCTGGGTGGCTCAGTGGGTTAAGCCGCTGCCTTCGGCTCAGGTCATGATCTCAGGTCCTGGGATCGAGTCCCGCATCGGGCTCTCTGCTTGGCAGGGAGCCTGCTTCCCTCTCTCTCTCTCTGCCTGCCTCTCTATCTACCTGTGATCTCTCTCTGTCAAATAAATAAATAAAATCTTTAAAAATAAATAAATAAATAAAAGTCTTTTTCCTGTTTCTACCTTTCATTTCAGACCCAGCTTTCATAAATTTACATTTTTGACACTTGAATGTTTGTGGTTGGAAATGGGGGGGGGTCTAACTCGAACCAGCACTTACTTGGGGTCTGGGATGTCTTTTTTTCTTCCCTCCCTCTTAAGATCACAATTGAAGCAATGAAAAGTGACATTGATGAGGTGGCCCTACAAGGGATAGAATTCTGGTCCAATGTGTGTGATGAGGAAATGGACTTGGCCATTGAGGCTTCCGAGGTGAGCCTGGGAGAGAGTCGGAGCCGGGAGAGATGTTTCTCTGACACAGTTCCTTTGTGGGCATTAGTCTCCTCTGGGAAAGCTTTATTCTGACTGGGCTTAGAGGGCATCTCCATTTGTAGAGATTTTGTTTTCTCTGCTAGCCAGAGCCCCTCAGGAGGGAGACAGACCAGTAATGAGGCATTTCATGCTTTACAGATCAGCCAGACGTGATTTATTATAAATGTTGATATTAGTACCATGAACACAAGGGGGCAGCAGGCAGTCACAGTTGAACAAGATGACGTGCGGTGCTGAATTATTTCCTTTTGGAAGTCCTAACGAAAACATGGGGTGCATAATTGACATCTTACTAACTTTGGTGAAGAAATTCCATAGAGACAAGGGGGCTAGTTCTGCACTTTGCAATCTTTGAACTCAAGCTTTGTTTCCAGCCTTGTCTTGCACACCTTAAGAAACACAGATTTATTTTTGACATCATTACATAAACTTAGTACGTCTCTTGATCCAAAGGTTAGTTAGATGACAGCTTGTTAATATGAATTGGGCTTGTGAAAAAGAAAGGTAGTTCTTAAGGTTGCCTTGACCCTTTAAGGTAGATTATATGTATGGTCCCAAAGAATCCCATTGAAGTAGACCAAAGAAACGAGGACCTCCAAAAGATCACAGAGGATGTTACCTTTGCTCTGTGTATTTCTGTACAAACCCCTGGGCAGCTCACATTGTAGGCCTCTAGTAGCAGCCTGTTTGCTGCCGTCCAGAATTTGCTTTTATGTTTCTCCTCAGGCAGCAGAACAAGGACGACCCCCTGAGCACACCAGCAAGTTTTATGCCAAGGGAGCACTACAATACCTCGTTCCAATCCTCACACAGACACTCACGAAACAGGTGAGTCAACCTTGCAGATCGAACCAGTTAAGCTGTGAGACATTGTCGAGGGTTGGTTTGCTGTGGAACGGTTTCTGTAAAAAGACTTGGCAACTCTTTAGCTCGTTGATGCTCTGTTATAGGTGACTGGGAACGGCTGAACTTGATCTCTAAAATCCTCTAGGCTCTGAGTTGTTTGTGGAGGAGAGTTGGGTCTGAACATTTCAGCCTTGATCGGGCACAGGCTACACACACGGATTCCCGAGTGCTGTACCTTGTCCAAAGTAATGCAAGAGACACGCAGTATTAAAGTTGCAGTAAAGAAAGGTCGACAAGAGAGATGGACTAGTTTCAGGCCACTCGAATACCTTCTAACATTTGAGTTATTTTCAGGAGTTCACAGTATGTATATACATGTAAAGTGCTGATGAAGGGAGCCTGGGTGGGTCAGTGGGTTGGGCGTCTGCCTTTGGTTCAGGTCATGATCCCAAGGTCCTGGGATCAAGCCCCACATCTGGCTCCCTGCTTGGTGGGGAACCTGCTTTTCTCCCTCTCCTTCTGCCTGCCACTCCCTCTACTTGTGCTCTCTTTCTCTATCTCTTTGTCAAATAAAATACAAAACCTAAAATGAAGTAAAATGCTGATGAGGTTGGATAAGAATTATTTTGGGGGTGCCTGGGTGGCTCAGTCTGTTAAGTGTGCCTACTCTTGATTTTGGCTCAGATCATGATCTCAGGGTGGTGAGATCATTAAGCCCCATGTTGGGCTCCTTGTTCGGTGTAGAGCCAGCTTGAGATTCTCCCTTTCCCTCTCCTTCTGCACCCCGCTGCCTGCACTCTTGCACTCTGTTTTTCTCTCTCAAAAAAAAAAAAATTGTTCATAATCATTAACATCAGTAAGATTCAGGACAAAATAAAAGCAGCAAGACTTCATGAAGACGTGGGCCTAATGAGTAAATAAAGAAATTCTTTCATAAGAAGTGTATCTTGGTTGTCATTGTCCCCTTTTGACTTTAGGCATTACGGCTTTTTTTGGTATGGTTTTTGGAAAGATTCTTTCTGTCCCTCCTCTCCTCTGCTGCATGTGGAGCGTTCCCAGAGAGCCAGTGGTGCTCCGAGGGAACACTGCTGTGACTGGGAGCACTGCAGAATTTCCCTGTACCCGGGAATGTCATTTGTGTTTAGGAAAGTACATGACTCTTTCAGTATAACAGTCGTAAAAGATAACTAGAGATGTATTTGGTCTGAAATGGACTGGGTGTTCTCTCAAATTTTTGTCTCTTTGTTCAGTCTTACAGTTACTTCTGTGTCTTTTGGTCTTAGTATTTTTCGAGCTTTTGTATATTTTTGTTATGCTTCTCACATTTGGGAGCAAGTCATTTTTTAGGTATGTAATATTCTGAAGCTGCAGAAGACAGCCTACCTTAAATTACCATGTGGTAGGAATAGTCACAGTAAGGAAGAAAAATCTTGAATTCTACTTTCAGGGGAGATCTGTCTGAATGGAATCTTTTTTTTTTTGCTTAACTTCTCATTGAACTACATATAATTAGTGGCACACCAGAAGCCACCTCATACCTTCTTCCTAGTCATTCATTGTCTCCCTCTTAGTGCTAGAGGTTAATTTTGATTGAGTTTGGACTTCATATAACTAGAATCCTACACATATCCTCTTGTTCTGCCTTTTGCTCTATCTGTTCGAGTTCCATCCCTGTGGTTGTGTGTAGTGGAGGCTGGTGCATCTCACTGTACAGTGCCCAGTAGGACTTGGCTCCGTCTGCTTCTCATTTAACAAAGGTTATGTGTGATGAATCTTTGTGGAAGAAATGAAAATATAAAGGTTTTATATTTTATTTACATCCCCCAAACTTAAATTCCAGTGACATTTGGGAGTAGTTAGAAGACCTTTTGAGTTAGTAATTCTAGGTTTTTTTTAGTTAAAGTGTTCCTTGAACAAAACGATGACCATTGCTATACTCTCGTCAGGACGAGAATGACGACGACGACGACTGGAACCCCTGCAAAGCGGCAGGCGTGTGCCTCATGCTCCTGGCCACCTGCTGTGAAGATGACATCGTCCCACACGTCCTCCCCTTCATCAAAGAACACATCAAGAACCCTGACTGGCGGTACCGGGACGCGGCAGTGATGGCGTTTGGCTGCATCTTGGAGGGACCAGAGCCCAATCAGCTCAAACCACTCGTCATCCAGGTGAGCTGAGGGAATTTGGGGGTGGAAAGGGGGATGGATATTCATTGTTTGAACTTTTTCCTTGAAAGTGTGCCCATATTTTCAAAACAAAACTGTGCATAGTCATCCAAACAGGTTATTCTGGATTGCTGTTTGCTGTCAGTGAAGGAAGGATAAACTTGACTTTTTTTTTCCCCCCCTTAAACAAAAGTCATGATTTGAAAAAATGCAGAAAAGGCCCAAAAGAAAAAGTCATCTTTAATCCCACTGCCCAGGGATAAACATTGTTCACTCTGAATGTTTACCTGTGTGGCATTCTTCTGTATGCAAGTATGTTTGGGCAACAGGATGGAGTTCTTACTGGGCAGTAGCCTTAGAACTTGTCTTTTCACGTACTGCTGTGTCATAAACCTTCCCCGGGATGCATTTAGCGGTGTGATGATTCTGTCCTTAGGACAAAATGGTATCTACTGTAATGAAAAGTCTTGTGGAAATACTTTGTTTTACTGTTATAAGTGATAGAAGAGTCCATCGTAATTGAGTTTCGTGCGTGTGGAACTGAGCCTTTTGGAATGTAGGCGGATGCCATCACGGCTCCTCTAGGCGCATCATCTGAGTGAGCCCGTAAACGGCTGGTGGAAGCATCCGTACTAGGCTCTACGCTGGGATTTGGTGAAGAGAGAACTATTTCACTTTTCACTTTAATTTTATTATACTCTTGGATATGTGACAGATGTATCTTAAAATGACAAACTATCTTGATGCTTCAGGTTAAAACCCAGTCGTCGGGGGGCACCTGGCTGGCTCAGTTGGGAGAGTGTGTGACTCTTGGTCTAGGGATCATGAGTTCGAGCCCCATGTTGGGTGTAGAGATTATTTGCATAAAATTTGAAAGAAATCCGAACCATCAGTATTTTCTCTTCAGTCAATATGAATTTTAATTTTTGCTTGGCTCTGCTAACAACTGCTGTATTTGCAGGCTATGCCCACCCTAATAGAATTAATGAAAGACCCCAGTGTAGTTGTTCGAGATACAACTGCATGGACCGTGGGCCGGATTTGTGAACTGCTCCCTGAAGCTGCCATCAATGATGTCTACTTGACTCCCCTGCTGCAGTGTCTGATTGAGGGCCTCAGTGCTGAACCCAGAGTGGCTTCAAATGTGTGCTGGGTAAGGGTTTTTCTTCCGACTGAGATATGCACAGGGCTGAGCCATTCGCGAGGAGGTAGGAGGTGTGGGAGAGAAATGCATCTACCTCACTGGAAGGCCTTTTCTGAATAGCATCTCCTTCCTAATTTCTTCAGTTAAAATGTGGGGGATGCTAATTGCATGAGCCAGTGGGAGCTGTTGACTCATGGTGACTGGTTCCCAAACCGTTTAGAATAGTCATGCTAACCCAGTGGGAAAACTATCTGGACCTGGTTTTCTTTTTCTCAGTTGCTTGGGGACAAGAAATTTTGGTTAAGGTAGAGAGCTGCTGGCTACAAAAAGTACCATTACTGAGAAGGGGCAAAAAGGAAGGAAGGTAGGCGGCCCAAGTGCTGAGTCAGTATAGGCTGAAGGTAGTTCATTAGAACCCTTTGGGGGTTGGGGGGACGATCAGATAGGAAGGAGTGGGCCTTTTGCTTTTCTATAAGTGGAGAAAGAAGTACTGGTGGGTGTTTGTGGTAGATGAAAGTACTCTGCTGCTGCTGAGAGAATTTGGGGTGGGACAAACAATATAAATAAATAAGCAAATATGTAATTTTAAGGGTGTCTGCAAAGAGGTTGTCTTGATGACCTTGACAGAAAAAATTAAGGATTCACTAGCATTGATTTAGTCTTAGATCATTTGGAAAGGAATACTGCCCATGGTATGTTAAGGAAAAATGGGGTTATCTTGGGGTAGGGTTCTTTACAGAACTCATATTAAAACTCTGTCTGATCTTAAGGCTTTCTCCAGTCTGGCTGAAGCCGCTTATGAAGCTGCAGATGTGGCTGATGATCAGGAAGAACCAGCTACCTATTGCCTATCTTCTTCCTTTGAACTCATAGTTCAGAAGCTCCTGGAGACCACAGACAGGTGACAGAACCGGATGGTGTCTTTGCATCCAACTCCTTTTACCCTGGGTGAGGGGCATCCAGCCTAATCATAGGAACATAGTAACAGGAAATGTTGAAAGAATCATATAGTAGATGATTTGTTTAGGTAAGAGAAAGGGGCATCTGGCGGCTCAGTTGTTAGAGCATACAGCTCTTGATTTTGGGGTTGTGAGTTCAAGCCCCACTTTGGGCTTAGAAATTACTTTTACATAAAAAAGAAAATGTTGACTCTGTCTACCTTAGAGTGTTCAGGTTACAAGTAAAGTCAGAAAATAGTCTCATATAAAGAGGAATTGATCTGGGGCACCTGGGTGGCTCGGTTGAGTGGTTGAGTGTCCCAACTCTTGATTTCAGCTTAGGTCATGATCTCAGGGTTGTGGGATTAAACCCTGCATCTGACTGCGGGCTGAGTGTGGAGTCTGCTCAATTTTCCCTCTCCCTCTCCCCTCTCCCCATTCTCCCTCCTTCTCTCGCCCTCTTCTTGAGATTTTAATCATCCATGAGAGAGAGGAGAGGGAAGAATAGGCTCCCTAATGAGCAGGGAGCCCAATTCAGGGCTCCATCCCAGGACCCCAGGATCACGACCTGAGCAGAAGGCAGATGCTCAACCCGACTGAGCCACCAAGGTGCCCTTCTCTCTTTCTCTTTAAAAAAAAAAAAAAAAAAAAGGAATTGATCTAGAGAGGTGCCTTCATTTTGTAGTATCTACAGTTAACGGGAATTTGTAATTACTGTTTAAGGGAAATAGCTCTCATCATGGACTTAGTTGCCATGCCAGATCATTAATTACTATTTCTGATAATAGATGAAGAACTTGGCATAAAATAAGTTGTTATAAATGAGTTTATGAATTTTTTTTTAATATTTTATTTATTTGACAGAAATCACAACTAGGCAGAGAGGCAGGCAGAGAGAGAGGAGGAAGCAGGCTCCCTGCGGAGCAGAGAGCCCGATGCGGGGCTCGATCCCAGGACCCTGGAATCATGACCTGAGCCGAAGGCAGAGGCTTTAACCCACTGAGCCGCCCAGGCGCCCTGAGTTTATGAAATTTTTAAATAATCTCGACCCCCAGCGTGAAGCTCGAACTCATCCCCAGGATCAAGAGTCACATGTTCCACTGACTGAGTCAGCCAGGGACCCCTGAAATGTAGTTTCAATGGGATATAAGTTGGGACACCCTTTAATTATTTTGGTTTTATGTGAGCTGTACCGAAAGCCATGCTCAAAAGACACCATGAGGAAGGAGGCAGGATGTAAACTCCATGCTTAACTAATTCCATCTCTGCTTCTATGACCAAAATTATGTATGATACCATCTCTCGCAGACGAATGAAGAAAATTGAGCTATCTCTCTCTTATTTAGGTGACCTTGTCAGTTGGGTTCTTCAGCATTTTAAGTTAGTTTTTTCCCCGTAACTTTGCCCATTTCCATAGACACCATTCTGAAGTGTAACCAGGTTTGGAAACCCCTAGTGAACATAGCCATTGGCTCAACAGTTAGAAATTTGGTTCCTGGTTGTATTGTGTTGCCAGACTCAAACCACATTCACAGTCATAGTGGTTTCTGGATTCCTTATTTTCCGTGAGACAAGGTCTAGGTTCTTACAGCTCTCTTCTTTCTCGGGTAAGACTTTCGGATTGTTGTGTGTTCCTCACAGACCTGATGGACACCAGAACAACCTGAGGAGTTCTGCATATGAATCTCTGATGGAAATTGTGAAAAATAGTGCCAAGGATTGTTATCCCGCAGTTCAGAAAACTACTCTGGTTATCATGGAACGACTGCAGCAGGTGCTCCAGATGGAGGTGAGGCTGGGCCAGGCTGGTGCGGTGGGGCAGGGTGGGGCCACGTCCTCTCTAGGTGGTTTGTGTTCACGTTTACGTGGAAGTGTGTTTTTCTCAGAAAGGTAGAATGCTTATACAAAAACTGTTGCCACTTAAAATCTGCATTGCTCATCCAAGTTTACTTCTACGTGTATCAGTGTATACTTAACGTAAGTTTTTTGTTTATTTCCTGCATTAGCATCAACAAAGATTGTTTAACGGTCCTGGCAAACCCAGCAAAAACAGAAGCCTGGAGAGAGTGTATAGCTCTTTTAGAAGCTGTTTATTCAGAATATGATGATGTTCTTTTCCTTGCAGTCACATATCCAGAGTACATCCGATAGGATCCAGTTCAATGACCTTCAGTCTTTGCTCTGTGCAACTCTTCAGGTAGGAGGAGGGCGCTTTATCGCCCATTCTGATGCTGTCCAGAAACTCTTCTCAGTTTCTCAAAAGGCCTTCCTCGGTGGTTGATTTCCCATTTTCTTTAGACAGAATGTGTCTTGCACAGTGTAGGCTGAGAAACGACTTGGTTGGTGCTAGTGCTTCCAGCCGTACAATGATTCTGTGCTTACAGCTTCTAGTCTTTGCTTTTTATTGGCTTGTCCAAAGGTAGCTCAGTGAGATTTGGTTCCCAGCTGTGGTTCACTCGGCTAAAAATACAGCCTTGAGTTTCTGCCATTGTCTTGTGAAACAACAGTTCCCATTGGAAGCCTTATTATAATTCGAATCACTTATTGTACCAGTTTTTCAGGGTAGATTTTTTTTTTTGAGGGGAGACTGGAAAGATTAAAATTACTCCTCATTCATGACTGGACTCCTACAGTGACTGAGGTGCTATTCCCTCTTTTACCAAAAATCAGGAAAACACTAGAACTTGTCTTAAGGCTCAGGTGGGTACTAGGTTTTAGTATTGAGTGATGCTAACTAGGTCATCTTGCCTCTGAACTCCCTTCTCTTTCTTACTCAAACTTAAAAAGCCTGTTTGTTTTTTAAAAATCTTGACTATTAAGATCTTTCCTTAGTCATCAGACAAATACAGGAATGATCTGGTGACATTAGTTGAAACAAATGAAAGGGTAAGGAGGGAGGTTCAAGGAATATTGAATTAGGAGAATTCAGGTTGGCTTTATTTTATCAGAACTACTTCTTGCCCATCATTAGTAAATAGGATATCGGAAGGATTGCTTTCTTGTTTTATGAGTAAGAACTGAAATGTAACCTGTCCTTCTTAAAAGCCGAAATAAATTCAACTGCTGTTCCAGAAAGACTGGAATATGGAGGCTGCGGATGGGTTTGTCAGGTGTAAATGAATTGGAGAAGAGATGACTTTGTGTATCATGGAAGATCATCTCGTGTTCGTTCAGAGTTGGAAAATAGGAGGGATATTAAAATGTATGTTTGGTTGCAGATGATTTACACTGTCAAAGCTTTTGAGCCCAAAAAGTGTGTTTGGTCTTTCCAGAAAAAAGCCACAGGGCTCAGTTGATTTTATAAAAATGTGGATATAGTGTTCTGATTGGCGGGTTTGCAGTCAGCACAACCTGAACTCATTTTCATTTCACAGAATGTTCTCCGAAAAGTGCAACATCAAGATGCTTTGCAGATCTCTGATGTGGTCATGGCCTCCCTCTTAAGGATGTTCCAAAGCACAGCTGGGTCTGGGGGAGTGCAAGAGGACGCCCTAATGGCAGTTAGCACACTGGTGGAAGGTCAGTGGGCCAGAATCAGGCAGGGACTGTCTTTAGGATGCAAGTGTTTCAGTAGCCATGGGGAATTTTTTTGACCACAGAAAGCATATTCCTGACTTCTCATTTACTGGGGCATGACTTGAGTGCAAAGTTGGATTGAATATAAGAGTAAATTTGTCCATAAGTGCCTTACCGCTCTCCTTGAAATGAAGAGGAGCCAGCTGCAACTCAGATTGGCAGGTTCCTTTATCCTTTGAAAGTCTACTCACTTGCTTGAGGTTTGGCTCCTTTCAAGGATTGAGGACACAAAGGTTTCCATTTTCTTCCCTGGCACTTGGCACCTCCTGGTTTGGGTTGTAATGCTTTGGACTCTAGCTTGAGACATCATGGTGCTCAGAATAGGATGGAGTGAAACACTGAGAGTTCTAGGAGTTAATTGGTTTTCTGATTGTTACATGTCTGACTATACAAAATTGCTTTGAGGAAGCCATGTTTGCTTAAGACGTGTTGAAGGGCCATTAAAAGCACATTAAAGGGCACTTAAGAAACCTGGAATGCTGCTTTGGAGTTGGCCTGTGTGGTGTATACACTGACCAAGGCTGCTACGCAAGGACCACTCCTGAGGACCATACCTGTTACTAGCATCAGGAGGTTCACTTTGGCCCCTGGAGTGGCTAATTCAGAAGGAAGCCCAGTCTGCTTTCCCTGGCAAGCTTATAAAATATGTCCTTGATGGAATTCCTCAGGGACGGACCCTGTTTTAAAGCTGGCTGCCAGAGAAGACATGTTATAATCAGATGAAGAGGTGGCCAGGAGGCAGTATTGTTAGCTCATCCAAGGAAAATTAACCCTTGAAAAAAGACTGCTGGTTTGTTGGTTGTAGCCATAGTGAAATCCCACTCTGGAGATTTCGCATCATCTTTAGGGCATGAGTTAGGCCTTTCCGGCACTTAAGAATTTGGTTTGTCTGAGATAATCTTACTGTTTTTGTGATAGAGTCAGTAATTAACTCACACTGCACCCAACCTGTTGATTGGAGTGAATACATTTTGGGAGAGCTGGCATGGTTATTTTTGCTCACTTCTGTGATATCCTGTGGTGCTCATATTTTGTTTCTCTGCAGTGTTGGGTGGTGAATTCCTAAAGTACATGGAGGCCTTTAAACCCTTCCTGGGCATTGGATTGAAAAATTATGCTGAGTACCAGGTAATCTGTGCTTTCCAAAAGAATACATTTATATTCTCATTTATCCCTGATAACTAACTTGTGTTGCAAAGTCCAGTTGGTCTCTGTATTGTCCGAGGGTTTGGAACTGAAGCAGTCAGTGAAAAAACCAGGATAATCGATGGCCCAGAATAGCTTCTGATAGCAGGGCTTTTTCCTTCTCTCTGTTTTGTTTTTGTTTTTTTTTAAACCACTGGGCTCTTGACACCATCATTCCCGTGGATATTGTCATTTCTGTCCTTTCTTAATATCTTGGAGAGTCTTAGCTCTTTCCCTGCCATATGGATTGTTAAAATGAACTAATCTCAGGGGCGCCTGGGTGGCTCAGTTGGTTTTGTGTCTGACTGTTGATCTCAGCTCAGGTCTTGATCTCAGGGTTTTAAGTTCAAGCCCTGCACTGGGTTCCATGCTATGCATGGAGCCTACTTAAAAAAAAAAAAAAAATACAAGAACAAAACCAAACCTGAACTAATCTCAGAGAGGGAGGAAGTTGGATGTTTTCTTCTTGGACTCTAGGCTCAAATGATAAAGAACCAGTGGCTAAATAAAAATAATGCCTTACCCTGCAGGTGGCCTCTTCCGTTTGGAAGATCATTTCCTTGATTCTTTTCAGGTTTGTTTGGCAGCTGTGGGCTTAGTGGGAGACTTGTGCCGTGCTCTGCAGTCCAACATCTTACCTTTCTGTGATGAGGTGATGCAGCTCCTGCTGGAGAACCTGGGGGTGAGTGTCCGTTCACATAGTCTGTAATTCACTCGTATTTGGAGAAATCTGGAAAGATGTTTAAAAATTTAAGTGAGAGGGAGTTATGAGTTGCCAGAATGTTGGCAGTAGGCTCATGAAGAAGGGAATTGTTCATTTTCACAAGATGATTCTATAAAGTAAGGTTGTAAAGTTAATTAAAAGAAGGTATACAGGGGCGCTGGGTGGCTCAGTGGGTTAAGCCTCTGCCTTTGTCTCAGGTCATGATCTCAGGGTCCTGGGATCGAGCCCCCCACATCAGGCTCTCTGCTTGGCGGGGAGCCTGCTTCCTCCTCTCTCTCTCTCTGCTTGCCTCTCTGCCTACTTGTGGTCTCTGTCTGTCAAATAAATAAATAATTTTTTTTTTTTTTTTTTTTTAAAGGCATACAAGGGATGCCTGGGTGGCTCAGTGGGTTAAGACCTCTACCTTTGGCTCAAGTCATGATCCCAGGGTCCTGGGATCGAGCCCTGCATCAGGCTCCCTGCTTCTCTCTCTCTGCCTACTTGTGTTCTCTGTCAAATAAGTAAAATCTTTAAAAAAAAAAAAAAAGGCATATTCAATACATGAAATGGGGGGGCAGGGAGGCCAGTAAAGTGTATGTGTAATCCCTCTGTCCAAAGAGAGCCACTAATAATTTTTGTGTATATCCTTAGGTCAGTACAAAGCATATAAGCAATTATTTATTATAAAAAATATTTCTTTAATCTTTGGACCAAATAGTCTGGCTTTTATTGATTTGCTCATTTGCTCTTCTCTTTTTTCCCCCTGGTCAGAATGAAAATGTCCACAGGTCTGTGAAGCCACAGATTCTGTCAGTGTTTGGTGATATTGCCCTTGCTATTGGTGGAGAATTTAAAAAATATCTAGAGGTTGTCTTGAATACTCTTCAGCAGGCCTCCCAAGCCCAGGTGGACAAGGTGAGCTTCAAGCTGTCTTTTAAGTCCAGCCCTGATTGGATGAGTGGGACTTGTGACAGTCCTACAACTGAAGGCTCTGGGTATGATGGAGATTCTGTTTGTCTCTTACAGTCAGACTATGACATGGTGGATTATCTGAATGAGCTAAGAGAAGGCTGCTTGGAGGCCTACACCGGAATTGTCCAGGGATTGAAGGGAGACCAGGAGAACGTGCACCGTTGAGTATAAAACCCAGTGAACTTAGTCCAGAGTTTATGTAGCCAGATGGGCTGTGTCTTTGTTTCTATAGCTCGTGGACTAGCACCTGTTGCTTAAAGGAAGGGGAGAAGGAACAGTACCCTCATTAAGAGAGTAGCTTTGGAAGAAGAGACAGTCTTTCCGATTTCTGCCCCCACCCACCCCGCCCCTTACTGCTTTGTCTCACCTTTCTTGAGCCTCAGAATGGATGGGACCCAGCAGGGCTGTTGGTGCTGGTCCTGTCTACACCCGCCGCAGGGTGGGGGCAGCTGTTGAGCATATGCACAGCTCCGGGGCAGTTGTGTTAAAAGACCGGGAGATAACATTTTCTCTCCCACCTGATGTTCCTGTAATTGATTGGGGAAATATTTGTCTTTTACCTCTTCCTGCCATCATGGGCTTAGAGGAAGGCCTCCTTTCCTTCTCTATTATTTCTGCTTGTAATAGGAGAAACAGCTGCCTCTTCTGTTGGTGTGAAGAATGACTTCTTAATTTGAGGAAGAACAGTTCAGTAGAATTATATGCAACTAATTCTGCCTCCTGAAACCTGCCTAATTTGGGGGTAGGGGGGTTAGTGTATTTGGAAATTTCGAAATGGGGTGTAGTCCTGCCAAAGGTGGGACAGCTTCATCAGACCTTCTGTTTCTATTATAGCGGATGTCATGCTGGTACAGCCCCGAGTAGAATTTATTCTGTCTTTCATTGACCACATTGCTGGAGATGAGGATCATACAGACGGAGTAGTAGCTTGTGCTGCTGGACTGATAGGGTAGGTTAAATCCTGTTTCCAACAGCTGAATAGAACTCCTCATGGGAAGTGAGAAGACCTGTGGTGAAGAACTTTGAGGGTAGCCTGGATGGTAGTTATCCACTTCTTTGATACGGCAAATTCTTTAATAGAACCCATGGTGTCCTGTTAAAAGTTCTCACAGATGATCATCCATTCCAGACCTTAGCTCTGGTCTCATTCCAGACCCTCCAGACTTGTAATTTCTCTTCGCTAAACTCTGCGGAGGTCTCAGAGGAGTAAAGCATCATCAGATCTGTGTCCGTCCCATATTCTGAGGTTGGTCAACAGTTTGCCTATGTTTAGCCTCCTCTATTGAAAGTTTGAGGCATGACTAGAAGAAAGAACCATGAATTAGTTGTGGAATTCCGGGTCAGTCATCCTGACTTTTCAGACCTCATTTCTTGCATCTGTTTAGGGCAGGTGCTGAACTTAACCCAAAAATTTCTTCCAGCTTTAAAAAGTAGGTGAATTCCAAGGGACTCACAACTAGCTTAGCACTGGCTCAAAACAGGATAGCGGGATGAGGCTGGGAGCGTGTTCTCAGGTGTGTGTGTTTTGCACAGGGACTTGTGTACAGCATTTGGGAAGGATGTACTGAAATTAGTAGAAGCTAGGCCAATGATCCATGAACTGTTAACGGAAGGACGGAGATCGAAGACTAACAAAGCAAAAACCCTTGCTACATGGGCAACAAAAGAACTGAGAAAATTGAAGAACCAAGCTTGGTAAGAGCTTATCTCCACTGCTCTATTTTTTCTTTCTTGGGGAGGAGGCACAGTTTCTTCAGACAGTTCCCACAAGGGCTGCCTTTCTCTTGGTATTTTGTTTTGTAGTCTTTCCCGTATAAGTGCTTTTGAGCCTTTGTTCCTCAGGCTTGTACTAGTGGAAGGGCCAGGCATCCTCAATCTTTCCTTGAGCCAAATGTTCGATTACTTGTGTTGACGAAGAACAGAACTTATGTAACTAGAATTCAGTGAAGTCCCCAAATGATTTGGGCCCTAATAAAGTTATCAGTAATGGTGTTTTCCCAGAATTCTCTTTTCTACTTCCTGTTCCCTTCTTCCTGCTGTTTACTTTTTTTACTGCAGTGCTTTTAGACGTGTGGCTCTGCAGAAGGTAGCCAAAGTCGAGAGTTGTCTGACCCCTGCTTTCAAATGTAGTTTTATTTTCCTCTCACGTGTTTATTGTCTTACTCCAAAGACTTCAGTAGAACTGGTTATTTTGAGTTTTATCTTTTTAGTGTCCCTGCCACCCTCTAATGTAGGTGCTAATGAGAACAGGTAGCTGGCGCATAGGAAAACAAAAAAAATAATCCTCGAGAAGTTGACAGATTGATTTCGGGTTTATGAGCACTTAATTGTGGGAGTCAGAGAAGCGTTTGGCTCTCCTGGCTGTCTGATCTCACAGTTGACCTGTTTTCTATCTGTGTTTTTAGATCTGTTACCATTGGGATGATAACCTGAGACCCCCACTGGAAATCTCCAATCTTTTGAAAAACCCGGAAGTGAGGAGTGTGCACGGATGCTGAATGTTTGGGAATGAGAGGATGAGTGAGTGAGGCTTGAAAACACACCACATTGAAAATCCTGCCGCAGCAGCAGCCGCAGCCGCCAACAGCAGCGCTGTTAGTGAGCTAAGTAAGCACTGACTTCGTAGAAAACCATACGTCGGCCATCTTGGAAAAGAGAAAAACGATGGATTTACTTGCTTAGGGAAAAAAAAAAAGAAAGTTATCTCTTCCCAGGAGAGGCTAGAACTAGCTTTTCTGTCTTTTGGCCGGTGCCGAGTGGAGTGACTGGTTTGGGAGAGGAGGAGGGACTGGGTTCAGCTGTGGTGCTTTGTTGTAAAAGGCAGCCTGGCCTTTGCTACTGATAAGGAAGATGGAGCTTGGGTCTCAAGCCCACCTTTGGTGTACCTTTGCCACACGGTACCGTTCACGTGCCGGCTAAAAGGAGGGTGAGGGATTCTTTACAGTCTGAGAATGAGTGTGTGTGAGTGAGGCGGTATCCACATTCTCAACTTCAAGTCATTGCAGTTTCTTTTTCCCAGAAAAAAAGGGGTTAGATGTTGCATTTCATAAAACTAACCGAAGTTCTGTCTACTGATGCAGCACAAGAGATATGTTTAAAAAAAAAAAAAAAAAAAAAAAAATGGAAAGACGCTGTTTAGGTTTTGTTTTCTTTTTTTGTTTTGTTTTGTTTTTAATTATCTTCTAGGGAAAACACTGACGAATGGTCAGAGCTCCCGTATCCTGATCTTTTCATCAAGGCGCCTTTCCTAAATAATATGGTTCAACTGTGAATGTAGAAGTGGGGGGGAGGGGGGAGAAAAAAAAACTCGGAGTTAGAGGATCTAGAACAAATTAAAATACAGTTGTTACAAATAAAGAATGCAAACTTCAAAAACAAAAGAAAGCCACAGCCCAAACAACCCAAAATTTAGATGCTCAGAATTGGCAGCACAAAAGAATTCGTTCTCTCCTGACATGTATCGTGGTAGTCTGAACACCCCCAGAAAATTGTGCCAAAGAGTTTAGAAAACAAATATACAATAAAAGTACACACATGCACACACAAACACACACAGCAAACTTCAGGTAACTATTTTGGATTGCAAACGAGGATAAATTTAATGTTCAAACAATCTGATAAAATAACCATTTGGAAACTGCTTGGCCTTCTGTTCTCTTTTATTTGATTGACTACAATGCGGTATTGGTCTCTTGCTGCACTTCCAAACGAACTAATCAACAAAATACAAAAAAGTATATGTATACATAAATATATATACTAGAATTCTTGTGATAAGAATGGCACTTGGAAAGGGTTTTATTTTTCCACTGAAGGTGAAGATTAATAAAATGGTGTCAAACATTCCCCTGGTCACACACACTGATATTTTTTTAAAAGTGTGATGTGCTATGAGAACCATAAGTCAGACTAAGTTATTTTCCCTTTTACAAGGGAACAGGCACCCTGAATTTTGGTTTTAGAATCTCAGCAATAAGAAGGGACGTCAGTGAGCTTTGATCCCCTTTTGGTTTTGCAGTTACTACGAGTTTTTGCTGGCATTTTGAATATGCTGCTTTCAAAAACCCCGAGGAAGATTTTTCATTGCTTCCTGGTATTTAAAGGATTAAAACACAAGACCTTAAATTCCCACTTTCATGTCCATCCTAGCAAAAAATGTGGGCTTACGTTTTTCTCTTTGCCATTTTCCCTTCCCTATCTAAGCCTTCCATTGATAAGTGGGATTGGCTCAGTTTTGCTCATCCATATGGCAGCATCTCTAATAGCTCTTGTACAGGGTATCAGATATTGTGCCTTTTGGTGCCAGGTTCAAAGTCAAGTGCCGATCTATGAACCAGTGTACAAAAAAAACAAAAACAAAAAAACAGGTGTTCGAAGGAAAGACTCCATTGTGAATAGATTTTGCACCACCTCCTAAGCCCTACTAAGAGACCTGACCCTCTAATGCCTTGTTTAAATCCTAGTTGTTTCTTGAAGGAGAGGGTGATAGACTAACCATTCCTGATAGGTGAGGGTTGGCCAGGGCTTAGGGAGGGGACAGGAATATTGGGGAGAAAAAAAAATCTGATCATTCCTCAGTGCTACCCGTTTCTGTCCTGTGTGGGCTGCTTAGCTAGACAGCAGGAGAATAAAGTACACCGAGAACCATAATGGAAACAAAACCTTCCGTGTGTTTTGTCATGTTTTGTTCCAGGGAAGCAGTTGACAAGTGCTGTTGTTAAACGCTTTCTCCCAGATCCATTCAGTGATGGAGGAGGAAAGTGGGCTGGTTGGACTGTGGTCTTGGTGCCTTGCAGGCGTTCTACACTGGTTATGCATTTAATCCTCTCTCCCGGTTACCTTTGGCTAGTGGGGTTTACAGCGTCGGGGTATTTGTCCTTAATTGTACCACCTAAGGCAACTGGATGCAAAATGCATTCTGTCCACTCAGTGTCTGGGCCTTCCCCATCCTAGTCTTGGCACATTCCTTCTGGAATGTAGTTACCGTCCACTCGGGAAGATGTCGGTGCAAACGTGAAGAAAAGAGGCATCAGACTAGGCTTTGGTTTGCCACAAGTGGCAGCTGCCTATATCAATTACAATTACACTTATTAATTTTGCTTTTCATGTTCCCAGTTCCCCTCAGCTCCCCTCTGTTGAAATGTTGAAATTTTGACTGTCAGGCGACAGGAATACTGCCTTAGGGACTTGTGGAGAAAGGGAGGGGGATCGCTCAGTGTAGTGTTCTCACTTTCAGAGCCAAGTAACCTAGTCACTCTGATATTTAAGAATTGTGTTAGTCCGACTTTGATGAGAACTCTCAACTCCATCAGCTTTCGATAGCATCTTGGTTTCGAAACAACTTCAGTCTGTAATTGGCATTCAGAATGCCCTTGGCATGCCAGTCTGTGATGGCATTAAAGACCTGTTACAACACTTGAGCCCAACTTTATTAACCAAAACTGATACCGCCACCTTTATCTTCTAAATAAAGTCCGCTTTATTTTTATTTTCAACATTTTGCCGCTTCATTTTTGGTTCCACATGGTGTCACCTTAGAGGTGAAGTGAATGGTTTGAAAGGAGCTGGAGTGTGCGCGGCCAGTGTGCGTGTGAGCTGGGGAGAGGAAGGCCACGTCTGTCAACCATGGACTCCGCACGGCGCCCCGGGCAGTGAACGAGCGGCTGGCCTCCGGTGCAGCCGTGAGCGCGCCGTGTGGAGGCGGCTTCTGCTCCCAGCGCTGCTGCAACTGCTGGAGATCGTCTTCTGTCTTGTGCATATTTTTCAGGCTAACCTGGTTTGTTTAATGGCTCATCCAAAATTGGCTTTTTACGTAGCTTGCAGTGTGTATTTAATTTCTACTTCCACTTTTTTCCCCCCAGAAATTTGTAGCAGAGAGAACACTAACTTGGGATTTAAGAACTAGGTCCGTTCCTTCACTCTGTTGCTTATTGGCCTAGTGGCGCCTGCAGGCTACTGTCTGGAAATAATGCACTTTCTTCGTTTATGTTGGGCAAGTACAATGAGGGCTGACCATAATTTTCCTCCCTTAGCCTCCACGTGGCCTTTCACTTTTCTGATTGCCCCCCCGTCAGAAATTTTTGATCATGCATACCCCCCTGTGTTTATAAATTATAAACCTGTACTACTGTACCCATATATTGTGTAACATAAGACACAAAAATAGATATTAAAAAGCGATTGTATGAAAATAAATACAAATAGAAGTTCTAATATTTTCTTCCTATGCCCAATTTTGGAGCTGACTGGGTTATAAAGGGTAACTTGTAATTCTTCTAAGACTGCATTAAATCCTGAGTGATGGCAGTGGGCCAAGAACATTTCTCCACTGAGGGTGCTCAGAGAGAAAAGAATGCCGTCAGTTCACTACGCGGGGAGGGGCTGCTTCTCCCAGGAGCTTTTTTTATCCTTTTCGGTAGTTCTCCAGGTAACTCCCCATTCCCATTGACCCCCTCTCCAACAAATACTCAAAGAGAACACAACACGAGGTTACAGCTCCACCTGGCCCCATCAAGGGTTCCAGCTTGACTTGTGGGAAGTGAAAAGCATTAACACTGGGAAAATGTACATAATCCATTTTCGCGGGAACCTTAAGAATCCCTGTTCCCGTTTTACTGATGAGAAAGGAGGCGCACGCAGACTGATTTGTCAGACCAAGGTAACACGCAGCTCAGATTCAAACCCAGGTCTGTCAGACACCAAAATCCACACTTTTCTCACACTTGCCCTAGACAGATGTTGTCAGCATCTTAGGGAGACAAAACGAGGGTCTGCGCTGTCCATATCTATGATGCACCATCCATCTCCTTCACAGCAGTATCAAAAAGTGTATTTTAAATTGTTAGTTATTGTCAGTTTCCCCAACTATAATGTAAGCTCCCTGAAGCGGTGACCTTGGCTGGCTGTCTTACCACCGTATCCCCCCAGTCTAGAGCAGTGCCTGCCATAGAGTAGACCTTCAATAAATACTTGACGTCAGTACAGTTCAGGGGATATCTGGAATAGTATCACTTAGCCTTTGAAAGGCAGGGTACACAGGAACCTCAGAGTGGCGGGGCCTCGGGAGATCTGGGCTCCTAGCTCTTCCCCCTCCTCATTTGCTGGACGACTTCCCAGATAGCCCCTTAGCCTTGGGTTCATTGGAGGAATGGGAACAGGATTAATCAAGAGTTAGTTGTTCCAGTGACATCTATTTCATCCACTGACCCAATGCCAGGCTTGTAATTGAGCATCTTACGTGGAGAGGTCAAAGTAATTCTCATCAACACTAAGGTACCACTTCAGTCCCGTTTTACAGGTGGAGAAACAAGCACAGAGGAGCCGACAACCTTGCCGAAAGTCACACGGCCGCCAAGCATTGCTGACCCCACAGGCTGTGATTGTCCCGCGGGGTAACCATGTGGGATGCGGGTTAGAGGATGAGCCCATGAGCCTCCGTTCCCAGCAAGTTCCCACTGTTCGAGCAGGGAGAGCCCTGGATGAAGCGTTCTTGGAATTAAACAGCAGAACCATTTTGCCTTAATTCAATAATGAGATCCACTCTACACCTTTCGACAATGGACAAACTCCTAATTTAGGTGGGGGGGGTGGCGTTTTCCCCTAAAGTCAACTTTCCTCCCCCCTGGAGTTTGAACTATCTCCTTGCATTCACCCACTGAGCTCAAAGCTTTTTGGGAACCAGGGCTGGGGGAGGGGCGGTGATGGTGCCTGGTGGCCACAGGGCCAAAATACTGGCGCTGTCAGCTGGTGCTGGGCGCACAGCCTGAGCTGTCCCTCTCCCAGGGGCTCCGCGGCCAGAAGTTCCTGAGCTGAGCTCTCCTCTGTGTGAAATGTACCTGGTGTGAAAGGAAAGTACATCTCCGCCTTGGCACCCGGCCTGTGCTCTGGATGCAAGGGGCAGCCTGTCATCATGCAGAGGGAAAGAGAATTAAGAAATGACTCGGTGTGAATAAGCTCCCTGGAGCAATGAGTGGTGCCCTTCAAAATATTGTACAGCCTTTTGAGTCTGACCTTGGGCAAAGCCTTCCCCTTTCCTGATCCTCAGGTTCGTCATGTGTAAGACAGAGATCCCAGGGAACAGAACCCATGCAGAGTTCTTAGCATGGCGCCTCACCGGGCCCTCATCTCATTAACTGATCCACAACTATTACTGCATACGTGCCAGGCACTGTTCAAGGCGCTGGGGATAATAGCAGTGACTCCTTCCAACAGAGCCCACAGGCTAATGAATAATAACACACAGTAGTATTCAAAAATTCAGTGTAATCATTTTTTAAAATCCTGAAAAAGAAATCTGGGAAACAGCAGCAATGAACATGGTCATGGACAAAACGAAGGAAAAGTAGTTATTCGAACAAAACAAAAGAAAAACTATTTCCACCCAAGTCTTGCTCATTTGATTAGAGGATATGTAGGACCCTCACAGGAACTTGGGAACTGGGTGAAGGGGTGAGTCTTTCCATCACCGCCCAGACCTCTGATGTGACAGAAAGACCAGCAGGTGCAGGCGGAGATCCAGGATGGTTCCACAGCAAACCCAAATTTTCTAGGGCTCAGAACCGGAAGGCTAAAGTGGCACCCAGATCCCGCATTGTCACGTGTGTCTAGTCAATCTTCCTGCCCGCCTGCCTCTATTTAAGTCATTAGGGTTTTACTTTGATTCAGTCTCTTTGCCAGCTGCTAATACCACCTCCTATTCTTTTTAGGCAAGGCCAGGACAGGAACGACAAAGTTCTTCTCCAGAGTGAGAGTCCTGAGAGCGGGAGACAGGCTCTCCCTCAGTTTCCAAGGAGGAAATAAGCAAAGGCAGATCAGCCCTGCTTTTGCAGTCCTCTCCTACTGGGCCTGTGGATGCCATTTAGAAATATTTCACCACTCAGGGCCTGGCCAGCTGCCCACCACTCTCCCTTCTTTGCTCCTACCCCCCTTCCACCAAAGGTTTTTACCTATTCCTGTCTCTGTTATGATGAGCCCTGATAATTTCGTGGGTGCTTAGACGGCATTCAAACCAATTTCTAGCTTTCTCAGATGAAGGAGGTCTGGGGGTTGAGTTAACAAATCCAAAGTCACGCTGCTTCATTCATTCATTCATTCATTCATTCAGCTGACAGCACTCCTTCTCACCCTTAAAGATTCAGCTTGACAGCCCAAGCATCCATCAATGGATGAATGGATAAAGATACACACACACACACACACACACACACACAGGAATATTATTCAGCCATTAAAGAAGAATGGAATTCTACCATTTGCAACAACATGGATGGATTTAAAGATTATAATGCTAAGTAAAATAAAAGCCAGTCAGAGAAACACAAATACCGTGGGATTTCTCTCATATTGGAATTTAAGAAACAAAACAAACGAACAAAAAAAACAAAAGGGAGGGAAAGAGACAAACCATGAAAACTAGACTCTTGGGAGGCCTGGCTGGTTCAGTCAGTGGAGAGTGGGACTTGATTCCAGGGTCATGAGTGTGAGCCCCCTGTTGGGTGTGGAGAGTCCTTAAAAATAAAATCTCAAGAAAAAAAAAATGAGCAGCAGAACCCAATATATATATATTTTTAAAAAGTCATTGCTGAATTAATGAATAGCGAGCAGGTACCATCAGGGCACTGGGGAGATGAAGATGGGTAGAAGACAGTTCCTCTCAGAACTGTTTGGAGCAGCAGAGTCAGAAACAGGGAGAATGCAATGAGATCGGGTCCAGATTGGGGGGCGGTGTGTGTGTGTGTGTGTGTGTGTGTGTGTGTGTGTGTGTGGCATTTTAGGATCATCAAACCCCAGCGTAATCCTTGTTGGGCTTCAGCCACCAACTACCTAGAACCCAGGATAAACCATTTAGCTGTGATTTAGGCCCATACCCTGAGCAGCCCAAGAGTAGCAAGGGTGAACAGCTTCCTCTGTGGAGTGAGTGCTCAGACAGCTACCTGGAGCCCTTACCCTTTCCGGTGAGGGAGGGCTTGTGGGGTTCACAGGTCCAGTGGTGGCCAACCCCACACCTTCTAGCCTAGCCTCTGATCTTTTGCTTGGTCTTCTGTTTCAGAAGAGAACCTTGTGCAGCACGAAGGAAGGTAACACCTGTTTGCCCCTTGGGATTAGGGTGGCGATGCATGTCCCAGCCCAGGAGCCTTCCTATCTAGAGGACAGGTGGATTGCCCCATTTGGCTCTGAGAAAGTTTGTGCCTCAGAGAGCAAGTGGCTGACCTGCCTTCCTGTTCTAGACTATAAAAAGGAACTCAGCAGGAGGAGGAGGAAGGAAGCCAGTTAAGAATCCCCCTCTTTGCAGAGAAAGAGTCCACAGCCCCTGCTGGCTCTCCCAGGAGGACAAGCTCACCCCTAAATCCAATTTTCTCCCTGCAGTGGGGCAAGATCCAAGCAGCTCCTGCTGCTTCTCAAAGCTCACAAGGAAGAAGCATTTTCTTTCCTCCTCTCCCCTTTCCAGATTCATCCCTCCTCCCTCCAAGGGCCAGAAGAATAGGCTCCGGTTCCCAGCAGCCTGAACCTTCCCTCCAGATGGGAGGCTAAATGCTGAGTCTACCAAAAGCCTCCACCCTGCTTTCAGGGTTGGCCTGTCTGGAGTCAGCCAGAGCCCTTCAGAGTTTCCCCCATAATCCACTACCTGCAGCCAGGCTGACCATGCCTCCGCCCACGTTTTTTTAATCCATCAAGGAATCATCATCGAAATGACTCATTGACACCTCCTGAGAATTCAGAGCACCTTTAGTTCTGATTCCCCATTCTTCCTCCCATGGTTGCCTGGATTGGGAATAATCTCCAACTTTATTCAGAGAGGTTAAGTAACTTGCCCAAGGTCACACAGTGGAAAAAAACCAGCAAAACAAAAACAAACAAAAACAACTTGTGTCCCTTGCCCAGTAGTTTGGCAGGTGCTCAAATAATCTTTGTGGAAGGCCAAGACGTGCTGTTTCTTCGTGTCATTGGCCTGGGGGGTGAGGGGATTGTGTTGGGGGGCTGAAAACGGTTTCCCTTCTAAATCAAACTCTGACCTCCTTAGTTCACTTTCACTTCCAAAGAAGTTAAGCAATTTAACTCTAATCTCTCCGCCTAGATCCCATGGTCAGTGTATCTTTTATCAAGCAAGGCTCCCACCCCCAAGAGCAATGAAGAATAAATCTAATATTTTCCTTCACAGGAGGGCAAAGACCAAAACCAAAACTCAAATCCAAATACACAGCTTCTCTTTCCCCCGAAACATACATGCCGCAAGCAAAGCCCAAAGCGCCCCCGAGTCCTTGCGCGGCCGCAGGCGCCCCCGACACACGCCACGCCACGCCACACTGCGTTAGGGACGCGTCGGGGGAGGGGGCGCGGAGCGCGGGCCGGGCGCGGCGGGGAGCCAGGGGGCGCCGGGCGCGCTGCCAGGCCGCGCCACACCGCGGGGGCTGGACGCCCCTCGCCACGTGGTGGTGGCAGCGGCGGGGTCCCGGGCGCCTTCCCAGCTGGAGAAACCCAGAGCAGCCGGGGAGGAGGAGGAGGCAGCGGCGGCGGCGACGGAGGAGGAGCGGGGCGGGCGGGAGGGAGGGGGGCTGGGGGGAGGGGTGGGGGGTGGGGAGAGACCCGGCGGCGGCGACAGGGCGAGAGCGGAGCGCGGTGCCAGGGGGGTGGGGGCACCGGTGCCCGTCTGGGGAGGGAGCAGGCGGAGGGGGTAAGCTGCGATTACAAGCAGGAACCGGCAGCAGCTGTGAGTCCCCGGTGGGGCTGGGGCGGGGGGAGGGGAGCGGCGCCCGGGGGCCGGTCCCCGGGGTCGCAGGGTGGGCCGGAGGAGGGAGGCGGGAGGTGGGCCAGCAGTTGGCCCCGGCGGGCCGGGGAGGGGAAGGGTCCGGCGCCGGCCGCCCGCGTTCACCACTCCCTTTCCCCCCTCCGCCGCCGCTCCTCAGGCCGCACCGCCTCAAGAGCCCCCTTCCCCGGCCCGGGGACGGCCGACTGGGGGCCCGGGGCTCGGCCAGCGGTGGGGGAGGGGGCTGCGTGGTCTCGGCCCCCGAGAGGGGAGGGGCGACAATTTCTGTCCGCCGAACTGAAGGGGTTTAAAGGGCGGCTCTTAAAGGGGCCGCAGTAGGGGCCCGGGGCCGGGGAGGCACCCCCCTCCCCATCCGCCTTCCGTGGCTCTCACCCGGGGCCGCTGGTCCGGCGGGGGATGCGGAGGAAGGGAGAGTCTGTCGGGGCGGCCCAGGGGACAGAGTCCCTGCCGGCGGGACTGGGCCCGAGGTGGCGGGCAGCGGGGCCGGGGGGGGGGGGGGGGCGTGTGGTGAGCGCTAGTGGTCGGAGTTGGGGGGAGGGGATGCGCCTGGAGAGGAAGGGGTTAAAGGTGGGGCCAGCCCTACAAACACGCGCACACACTCCCTACTCAGACCCGGTCACACGCCTTTCCCTGGCACTTAATGGGGCCTTGGGGCGGGAGGGTGTTGGGCCCCGGGCCTGAACCCTCTCCACTCCAGGCTCCTGCCGCCCGGCTTTGGGAGGTCGCAGACCCCACTGTCTCAACTCACACCGCACGCCGAGCCCCCTCTTCTACGCGCACACACGCTCCGGCGCGCGCGCGCACACACACACCTTGGACATTCCCATAGTGCCTCACGTGACACACGGCCCCGAACGTGCCCACCCTTCACACACGCACACGCACGCGTGCACACACGCGCACACACAAATACACACGGCCTCTGGGCCACTTCCCAACTCCATCTCTGACCCCCAGCTGCAGCCCTGCAAAGGCACTCATTGACTGTGACACACCTACACTCATTCACAGACACACACACTCCCCCCCACACATGCCAACCACAGACACACATTCATAAACAGGGCCAGGAGAAGTACACACGCACCCCCTCGCCTACTCTCTGGGAGCCCTGAGTCATTCCTGCCCCCTCCCAGGGCTCCCCATTTCCCTGTGTGCCTGCACATGGGCGGGCTACGGAATTCTCTGGCCCTCCCTTCCCAGGGCCGTCCCTCCTGGCTGTGTGTTCCCTGCGACACTCGACACTCGGGGAGGACTTCCTGTGGGTCCCAGGTCAGGGGCGAGGAGGTCCTGGAGGGTTGCCACAGCCCTGGTGTGAGTGGGGGAGGCACTTCCTTTTCCTGAACTCCGGGATCCTGCAGGAAGAAGCTGGGAAGTTGGGCGGGGGCCCCCACAGAGGACGTCCTGACAGCGAGGGGCTGACTCTCCCAGCGCACTGGGCCTTAGGGAGGAGCTGGGGTGCCAGAGGCCTGGGATGAGCAGCTTGGCAGAGAGGTACTTGGGGAAGCGAGGCCTGGGGGTGGAGAGGGGCTGAGGAGTGTCAAGGCAGGCCTGGCTGGGTCCTAACTTGGGAAGGCAGCCCTTTCCTGTCCACAGGTCTCCCTGGGTTCTGAAAGGAATTCTTCCCTGCTGCTGGCCTGACTTACTTGTCCCTACTTCTCCCCACCCCTCCAAGTCTTCAGCTGGTTCCGGCCCCTTCAGCTAAAGGCAGCAGAGAAGTGAAGACAGCCCTTGGGGGCGATGGGGGTGGGGTGTAGCCTCCAAGCTGCCTCTTGGCTGGCAACAGTGTTCCTCAGGCCAGGTCGAGGGGTATCAGGGACAGCCTCCAGGCTGCCCTCTCCACCGTTGCTCCTGCTCTCCCAGGAGGCCCAGTGGGGGCCGAGGCCCAGGCCCTTGCCATGGAGTCCATGTTTGAAGATGACATCAGCATCCTGACCCAGGAGGCACTGGGGCCCAGTGAGGTGTGGCTGGATGCCCCAGGAGACCCCTCACTGGGTGGGGACATGTGCTCCGCCTCCCACTTTGCCCTCATCACAGCCTATGGGGACATCAAAGAGCGACTGGGAGGCCTGGAGAGGGAGAATGCCACCCTCCGCCGCCGTCTCAAAGTCTATGAGATCAAGGTCAGAACTTGGAAAAGATGGGGGTCTGACTCTGTGTGTGTTGGGGTGGGGGCTGCTGAGGGGCAGGAACTGGGGATCCCAGGAATCCCAAAGAGGGATCAAGATCCACACTCTTGGGAACTTGAGGGTCTCTTGTGAGGGATGTGGGTGCTCTGGATGGAAGGGTCAGGAAGGGATCCCGAGGGCCAAAGCGATGGGACCTTGGAACTAAACAAGATCTGGTTGGTGAGAGATGCCTCCATGGTGTGGGTCGCAGTTGAGCAGGGGGAGGGAGGGACCAGGACTTTGAAGCAGGTTGTGGGGTGGGAAGCCTAAGAGAGGCTGAAGCCTGGGCAGGGAGTTGGGCACCAGATCTCCTGAGTGCCTGCCTGCCCACAGTACCCGCTGATCAATGACTTTGGAGAGGAGCACGGCTTCTCTCTGTATGAAATCAAGGATGGGTCCCTGCTGGAGATGGAGAAGGTCAGCCTGCAGCAGCGGCTCAACCAGTTCCAGCATGAGGTGAGCCCCTTGCTGGCCTCCAAGCCCAGACTGGGCTCCCTGAGCTCCTTGCTCCAGCAGAATTCCAACACCTCCCCCCACCCCCCACCCCCCGCCTCTGTCTCCGTGAGATCAGAGATGGCTGCGGTCCTCCCTAGAATGGGCTGCAGCCTCGCCCACCCCTCCACTGGGTGCTGGGTGTGAGGGGGGGAGGCACGGGGAGCTGCTCGACCCCCACATCAACGGTGGGCCTGACCGCGGCGTGCCCTCCGCTCCCTCCGGACCCCATCTAGTTGCAGAAGAATAAGGAGCAGGAAGAACAGCTTGGGGAGATGATCCAGGCTTATGAGAAACTTTGCGTGGAGAAGAGCGACCTGGAGACAGAGCTGGGGGAGATGGTGAGGCCCAGGGAGCCGGGGGTGCTTGAGCATGTGACCCGGTGTCTTGATGGCGTGTGACCCCACGTGTGTGTGTGTCTGTAGCGTGGACCCCAGTGGGTTCCTGTCTGTCTTTGAGTGGCCGTCGCCCTTTAGAGTATAACTGAGTGCGTCGTACCGGTTGTGAGTGATTCCTGGCACACCCCTGGCCACACAGTGTCCCCGCGGATGCTGTGTCTCCATGCGTGTGTTTGGGTCTTGTGCTGGGTCGACTCTGTGCCTGGAAGGCGGCGTGGGCAAGGGCAGAGGGGATCAGGTCCCCGTGGCTGCTGGGATGAGTCCGGCATATGTGTGATTCTGAGCGGGGCATGGCCACGCGTGTGAGTAGGGTGGCTGGCGTCAGAGTCAGGAGACGTGGTCTCTGCCAGCTCCTCCCTGGGTCACATCACAGCCTTGGCCCTCCTCTGGAAAGGGCTAACCAGAACCGCAGTGCCGTGTTGTGGGGCATTTGTGTAAAAATGCTTTGCCTTCATCACTGTAAACACTTACACGGCCCTTACTGTGTGCCAGGCACTGCTGTGATCTCTTTAGATATATTTACTGATTTTAATCCTTAGAACAAGCGTACAAGGTAAGCGTGACTGTCCCTGTGTTGGAGATGAGATGGGTGAAGCCCAGAGTGGTTGTCCCATAGGCAAAGAGAAGTCATGATGCTTCTGAGGGGGGTGGTTGTGTCTGGACCGATGAGACGGTGTGGTCCGTATAAGTGTCCCGTGTGTTTAGGGCGGGGAAGAGGCCTTAACCCTGACCTTGCATGGGGCAACAGCCAGAAACACCTGCATTGCAGTTGCTGAGAGAAGGGACCGCACACTCACAGCCACTGAGGTTGCAGCTGGGATGTGGGACTTGGGGCCTCAGCTCATTGTGGGGAGGTGGCGTCTCAGACATGTGGGAGTCCTGGGTCTGGGGGGCCCTCAAGGGTTCCCTGGTGCGGGGCAGACCCTACCCTTTGTCTATCCCGGCAGCGGGCCCTGGTAGAGACCCACCTGCGGCAGATCTGCGGCCTGGAACAACAGCTGCGGCAGCAGCAAGGCCTCCGGGACGCCGCCTTCTCCAGCCCCAGCCCCCCGCCTGCCCCTGCCCCACCATGTGCCGATCTGGACCTGCACTACTTGGCCCTGCGAGGGGGATCTGGTTTGAGTCACGGTGAGATCTCCGCGACCCCCGATGTCCCTACCCTGAAGTCCCCAAGCCTAACCCCCGTTTCAGCATCACCGGACACCTCTCCCTTCTGGGATTGGGCGTCAACGCCCCATTATAATGTCTTAAATTTCTCCCATAGTTACCCTGTGCCTCTTTACCACCTGTTCCCTTACCCAGTTTCTCCCACCGACACTGCTCCCTTACTGCCTGCTTGCCCCAGGCTGCCGCTGCATGCAGTTCCCATATGTGTCAGCAGAGGGCACCTCCACTCAGACCCCCCCGCCCCCCCCAGGCCTGTCCCAGGTGGTGAGTAGCAGAGGCCAAAGGACTCTTGGAAATGTGAAGGTGGCCAGGGAAGTCCTTCATGAGGCCATCTTACTTTGTCCCTGGCCTCCAAGAAGATTAGAAGCAGCAGCTCAGACCATCCTTCCTCACAGCCCTCAGTAGAGGCTTCTTGGGACACTTGGCCTGTGGCCGGCCCTTTTGGATCTCTGTGCTGCGGGGCTCACCTGTTTCAGTCTCTGCCGGCCTGGGAGTCAGTCAGTGGAGGGTGCCTGGCAGCCGGACCCAGCCTGACGTTATCCTCTGTCCTGCCAGCAGGCTGGCCGGGCCCCACAGCCAGTGTGAGTGAGCTGGAGCGGCAGCAGTTGGAAGAGGCTCTGGAGGCTGCCCAGGGCGAGGCCCGGGGGGCTCAGCTTCGGGAGGAGCAGCTCCAGGCTGAGTGCGAGCGGCTGCAGGGGGAGCTGAAGCAGCTGCAGGAGAGCCGGGCCCAGGTAAGGGGCAGGGTTCTGGAGGCCAGAACCCTGCCCAGAGCTCCATGGAGGCCTGGGGGCTGCTGGAAGTAGCCTTTAGAGGCCCAGGACTTCCTTCCTAGGTAGAGACTGGCCCTGGGAGTGGTAAGGGGTGTGTGTCGGGTGGGGGTTCTGGGCAAGGTGACCGTTGGCATCTGACCTCAGTCTTCCTCCCTAGGATCTCGCCTCCAACCAGTCAGAGAGGGACATGGCGTGGGTGAAAAGAGTCGGGGATGATCAGTAAGTCACATCCGAAATCTTCTCCTTCTTTGCCTCTGTGCCCTAGGGGTGGCATTCCCTGGGTCCCCCCCTTCGGTTCACTTCTCCCACTCTGTGCTGCTCGGAGAACCTCTCTTCCAGCATCAGGGTTGTGGGGTTTGGTGTGCTCTCGTGGCGTGGCTCCGCATGCTTCACAGGAAGGAGGTGGCCTTCTGGGATGTTCTCTTTGCTTCTGGCACCCGAGCTCATGCCTCCTTGTGGTGTTGGGTTAAGACATCTCAGCAGCTTTGCTGCTCTGTTCTGTGTCCCCTGGTGAGTTCCTGGGCCTCTCTGGGGCCCCATTTTCTGTCCCAGTAAGAGGGCCAGCTAGTTGGGTTAGCTGTCCCCTCCCTGGTGAGGAGGAAGGAGGTGGTCTCTTTCAGGATTTGTGGTGCTTGTTTCCTGTCTCAGGAGAAAGCTGAGGCTGAGAAGAAGAGGGGCATCCTGGAGTTCTGGGGCAGCAGGGAGGGGAATTAGAACCTGTTCTGCTGGGGTGTCCCTTGGGACCTGCGCTGGGAAGGAAGGGCCACAGGAAGTAGGGAGGGAGCTCTGTCAGTGGGGAGTCTGGAGGTGGGGGCCTCTGGGGCAGCGTTGGGCAGCAAGGGAGAGGGCGAGCGGCAGCCTGACAGTGGCGAGCCTGACGCTTTTCACATCCGCACCCTGAACTCACCCTCTCCCGCTTTCTGAGAAACAGAGCGCAAACCTCCTTCCGCCTAAGTCTTCTCCCCTGAAACCAGTCGTGTGGCACAGACTCCCTACTTTCATGGGAGGGAAGACCGAGGCCTGGAGAGGGGCAGAGACTCCCTCTCCATCACACTGTCTACCAGCGACGGGACCCTAGGGGTCCTCCTTTCAGTGGGCTTCCTTCTCACCTTCCTCCAGTCTTCTGGCCAGTTGGGGATACCCCTCACCTCCCTCTGCACCCTGGGGTGAGGGCCTGGGTGGAGCTGTGAGAGCTGGGGGGTGAGAACCCAGTTTGTGGGACTGGTGGGTGGGATCCCTCAGCTTGGCTGCTGGGGGGAGGTGTTGGGTGCGCCCTAGCTTGTGGGTCTGGGCACATGCGAACCCATGCGTCCCATCCAGAACACACACACACTTTCTAGAAGCCTAGCTTGCCTCAGACATTACAGCATAGGAGCCTCTATGGCTCACTGAGTCCCAGCCTCTCTTAGCAGCCCAGCAGTGACGGCTCCCTCCAGCTGGGTGCATCCAGGGAGAGGACTTTTTGGCAGGGCCAGAATCTGAACAGCCAGGCTGTCAATCCTTCCAGGGATGCTTGAGTGCTTTGCTTTACTGGCTTCGGCTCTGCAGCCCCAGGTTTCCATCCTGGGCTCGGAGGTCAGTCGTTACCGAGAGGTGTGGGAGGAAGGTGATAAGGGTGGGAGGCCGGAGAAGGACTGGCGGATCGCAAGGGGCCAAGGCTATGAGTGAGCCAGGAAAGGAGAACTCCCAGAAGGAGCTTGCGGAGGGCGAGGGTCCATGCTGCCCCCGTGGGCAGGACAGCCCCTTCCCTGCCCTTCCCTGCCCTTCCCACCCGGGGCACCTGCCACCCTCGTCCCTTTGGCCAGAGGAAGCTGCGCTTTGCCCAGAGGCTAGCTGGGCCGCTCTTACCAGCGGTGACCTCCGGTTCCTCCCCTCTGTCCTAGAAGGTTGGGACTCGGCTTCGGCACCTCCTGGATCTCTCACCCCGGAGCCAGCCGGGCTCTGTCTTGCCCAGCCTCACGCTTCTTTTCAAATGGAGCATCTCTGGACAGCCCCAGCTTGGCAAGAGTTAATTCTCAGAGGAAGTCCTCACTCCCCCGGCAGTTTTATTTTCTTATAAACTCAGCTCCTTTTGGTAATTGCTTCCCGAGGGCTCCCTCCCCTGTCCTCCCACCTGAGGCCTCAGTCACCTGCTCTCAGCTTGCTTCCCACCACCCCCCCGCCAGCCCCTCCTCTTCCTTCCACTTTGTCCAGACCCTCCAGGCTAGTGGGAATTTTGCCTGTGGGGTCTCCCAGGAGAGGAATGTGGGGCTGAATTACCCCCACGGGGGTCTCGTGTTTACATGTCTCCGTTTGGACACTTCCAGACCAGCCAGTTTTATTGTGGGAGTCCTGACTGTTAAAATAGCCCCCCCCCATAACTGCCTCTGCTAACCCTACGTGGCCCCCCACTCCCGCCAGTGGGTCTACCCAGGCCGAGGAGACAGGCCTTCGAGGCAGCCCTGGCCCCAAGGATTCCCAGTCCTTCCCATCCCAGCCCCCAGCCCACCAGCTGTGCTCAGCGGCAGTGTTCCTCTGAAAGCCGCCTTCCAGACCAGACCCGACTGGACCACTCTGCCACCCTCCAGGTCTGACCTCTGGGCAAGGTTGCCCTGCTGTTTGGTCAGCCCAGCACTTGGTGGCTGCTGCTCAGGGGACAGGGACAGGTTGTCCCAGAGGAAGAGCTGTTGGAGGTCAGTCAGGGGCCAGAGGCAATGATGAGGGAGAGTGGGAGTGGAGACCCACCTGCTTGCTCCTTAGGAAGCACAGGGAGGTAAGGACCCCAGAGTGTCTCAGCTGAGGGCTGGGGGGGGAGGGGTAGGGCGGTGCAGGGCCCGTAGACCCCTCCTCTCGCAGCCCAGCTCAGAGTCGAAGCCTTTCTGAGGGTGTGGCTAGTGCTGAGGGTGGAGGGGAAATTGTGGAGTGGGGGTTCCTTGAGGGGGCTGAGGGCTTGGATGGGCAAGCTCAGTGAAGGGAGTGAGGGTGCAGTGAGAGAGGGGAGCCCCCCTGTGAGAAAATGGGGGCTCAGTATGAGTGATGAGGAAGAGAACTATAGGGCTTTCTTTTTTCCCAACGTGGGGGGCTCAGTGTTGCAGCCCTGGCCCTTTTCCGCCCCCCTCCCCACACCCCTCTCTCCGCCCACAAGCCTCTGCGTGGGCTGCGGTTAGTGGTGGGGGAGAAGTGTGAACTCGGAGAGAGAGGATGGAAACTCTGCACAGAGGTCAAGGGCAGTGTGGGGTGGGTCAGGACGGAAGTCGGAGACCCCCGTGTACCCTGAACTGAGCCTCATGCCCCAGAACCAGCAAGCCCAGGGCCTCCCCCTTCACGCTTCTCACCCTCCCTACTTCCTTTCTTTCAAATCTCCTCCAGCCAGGGCAGGGGCGCTCACAGGAATTAACCCTGAGCACTTGCAGCCTTGGGACTCCCCGAGTTGGGGGAGCAGCTCTGAAGTCAGTGCCCAGCACTCCCACCTCACTGTGGTCTAAGGGACTGCGGGGAGGGCTTTGAATCTGTCTCTGACTCTTTCCTTGCCAGGAAGGCAGAGAGCAGCTCTGTCTCCCTAGATGGGAAATTGCACATCCTCCCGTCATTCCTAAACCAAGGTCAGTGAGCTGGTTGGCGTCTCCAAGAAAGGATCAGCATGAGGTTCTTTCTTTCTCCACCCGTCTCCTGGGCACTCCCAGGCCTTCGTCCAGGCCACACACTGTGTGAGGCCGTTTCCCTGCAGACTCTTGTTCTCACCAAAGATACGGCGAAGGTCTTGTCCCCTTTCCACAGCTGAGCAAAGAATTTCAGTGGCTGGAGAAGTTAAGTGACAAGTTAAGTGTGAATACCCAGCGGGTCCTGAGCAGGTGGGGCGATGGTCACTCTGGTGGTTGTCTGGGTTCTTCCTCAGGTGGGCGGCTCTGCTGTGAGGGACGATCGGGTAATTTGTTGAGGTAACCGGGTCAGGGTGGCAAGTGAAAATCTCAATATGTGAACGCTTCAGAAACCCTCATGATTCTGCGGGGGCCACTCGGGGGAACCAGGACAGCCCTGGGCACACTGGGATGCGTGGCTCCCCACCCACACAGACATACTGGTTCCCAGCCCCAGCATCAGCGGCTCAACGTGGCCGTCTCCAGGGAGGCCTTCCAGACACAGCCAGCGTCTAGCTGTGCTGGGAGCCCGGCAGGGCTGCCATGAGGAGCCAGGCTCTGTGCACCGCAAGTCATAGCTGGTCGAGGAGAGTGAAGGGGCTCAAGGCGCCTAAAAGGAAGTGGTAGAGCACTGGGTTGTTGCAAAGTGACTTCCTCCTCCCCCCCGGCCCGCAGCCTCAAGTCCGCTCCACGGCCCGGTGCCTGTGGTTCCCTCCCCAAGGGTCGGGCGGGAAGACTGATGCTGGGTGTGCCCGTGGGTGGTGGAAAATTCGGTCCCTCAATTCCCCCACGAGGGTGAGGGGGCTAAGGGCAGCTGGGGGCAGCTCTGGGCAGAGATGGAAGGGCCGGGAATGCTGGATTTTGGTTTTTCCTCCTGATTCTGAGTCAGCTGGTGATTTGACCAGCTGCCTGATCCTGACCCCAATCCTACCCTAATACTGATCGCATCCCGGGTTTTAACCCTACCCCTCCTCCTGACCCCAACTGTGTCCACAATCCTGACGGAAAATGAGCTGTCAACCCCAGCCCTAATGTGGACCCTGACCTCAGCCTTAATCCCGACCTCAAGTCCATCCCTAGTTGCAGTGCCATGGCCCAGCGCTGCCCCTCCCTGTGACCCGGCCCGCTGCGGGCCCCCAGTGAGCTTCTCCGAGGAAGGCGCGGCAGAGTCCGTGTGCCTCCCAGCTGGTTTGGGGTAGAAAGAGCCCCTTTACGGAGGAGGCGGAGGCTTCGGTCCCTGACCTTCCTCCTCTCAGTTGCCTTCTCAGTCGCAGTGAAGATTATTGCTTCCAGATGGAATTTTGAGATCCCGGACTTATTCGTGGAAAGAATGAATGGAAGGATAAGTCAATGAAGGGTGGAAAGATTTGCAGCGGAGGGAGTCCTCCTTCCTGCCAGCTCTGCTGTTTGCACTCTGGCTCCCCCAAAGGTGCCAGCTCAGCGGGCTGAGGAGCCAAGAGCAGGTTTGAGTCCCTGATCTGTGCCACCGCTGCTCTGTGACCTTGAGCCAGCTTCTTAACAGCTCTCATCTTCCACGTACGTCTAGCACCTTCCTCTCCCCTCCCCGGGCAGGGTCGGTGATGCTCCGGCTACTGCGGAGCTCCCCAGCCTCCTCCTGCTCCTCTTTCCCTTCTGCCCCCCCTCCCAGCCCCCCGGCTCCCCGCTTTCCTGATCCTCTTGGAAGGCAGTATATAGCTTAGTGGTCAGCAGCCTGGACCTTAGAGTCGGGGGAACCAGAGCTCCGTTTCAGCACCTGCCCTGCTCCTCGGCTTGAGGGCTCTGTAAACCTCGGTTGTGTCATCTGTAGCACGGAGAGAGGAGTGGCCATGTGATGGAGTTGCTCGGAGGATTCAGGAATGTTCTTTAGCATCATGTCCGGCCTCATGGTAACCCTTCATCCATTCTTTTCTCCTGGGTCCCAACCAGGTTCTGAGAGATGCAGACAGAACTTTCCCCCATAATTTTTTTTTAAGATTTTATTTACTTATTGGACATAGAGAGACACACAGAGAGAGGGAACACAGTAGAGGGAGCGGGAAAGGGAGAAGCAGGCTCCCTGCAGAGCGGGGAACCCGATGCGGGGCTCGATCCCGGGACCCTGGGATCATGACCTGAGTCGAAGGCAGACACTTAACGACTGACCCACCCCGGTGCCCCTTTCTCCCATAAGTTAAGCCATAAAGAAGTACCAGAGCAGCCATCTGCTGCCGTTTGCCTGACCTGTGCTTCCCAGGCAGTTGCGTGGTGGGAACTACCATTCAGGTGTGGGCCGGGAAGCCAGGAAACGGAACGTGTGTTCAGGTGCACGTGTGCAAGCCTTGGTTGTGTTGTGAAGTTGAGATTTTTTTCCACTGAATTGGCAGTGTGCTCTAATGTGAGTCATTCAGGTCGTCAGCATCTTTGGCTGCCTGGGGCCTGTGCATCTTGAGGTGGGAAGAGAGGCTTGATGTAAGGGGCGGCCCGAAAGGGCCGTGGGACATCAGGAGATCAGGCCCCAGCACCTTGGGGTCTCAGAGGTCTTTGTGAGGCCGCCTGGGGCTGCAGGACATTCATACTCACGGGCCTCCCCAAGGCCCCCCCCCCCCCGCACCTTGTCAGGGCTGGGGTATTCTGGGATAGGGGCTTCTTCCGTTTCCTGCTGACCCATCTGTTTTTCCGTGAGGAGGGTGCCAAGAGCAGGGCGGTGGAAACTGGAGAAGCTCCTGACAAGGAGAGGAAGGCAAGTAGGGAAGAGATAGGGGCCTGGGAACTGAGTGTGGCAGGTGAGATCTTCAAGCCGGGGTGTGAAGGCGACGACCTGTATCTGTCACCTGAGATAGGGCAGGGAAGGCGGGTGGGGAGCGAGACTAGCAGCTGCTCCCTGCTCCATCGGAGGGGGACGCTCCATCCGTGCCCTGCTCAGAACCCCCTCCTGCTCCTGCCACTGAGCCGTCAGGGTGAGCCTCCAAAACCCGCAGTCTGATGGGGAGACATCGCTCCTGCACTCAGAGGGAAGAGGGGAGCTGTCACTGGGGAGTCCTTAATTAAATATGGGACACCCAGGCTGGACCTTCCGGTCTGATGGGAGAGATGCCATTTCTTCCCACAGACCCCTGAGATATAAAGGTCGGGGAACACAGGACACGTCACGGAAGGGCTGAGATGGGGTAGAATTGAGGTTCCAGCACCTCAGCCAGGGCTCCCCGAAGGACTCCCTCCTCTCTGCTCCCCTCTATCCCTGTGCACCCTCAAATGGGTAGTGGGCACTCTCTCTCCCTAGGAAGTGGGCTTGTCCCCCAGAATTCAGCCTCTTGGCAATAATTGGCTTTGGCCCAGATGGGTTAAAAGTAATTTTGTCGTGGGAGGGGCATTTGGCTCCCCATCACCCAGCTAGCCCCAGGATTAGCAAGAGAGAACCAGCCGGTGAGCAGTGAGCGTAGAGTGAAGCTCAGTCATTATCAGCCCTCTTTGCACCTCGGCTTTTCCTGCCCTCTGAAGCCCTAACCTCAAGACTTCCCCTTCTCTCCTCTAGGGTCAGACACACACACATATGTGCGCGCACACACACACACTCTCACACCGTTCCTCACAGTCAAGTGGCCTCACTCCTCTCTTTACTCCCTCCCCTCCACATGGATCCTCTCTCCCAGGACCATGACCTTGGGATGGGCACAGGGCCTCAGGGTCTGAAGACACCCCTCCCCAACCTTATTCATGCCCAGCACCCTACAGATCCTAGAGCAAGAGGGCTTCCCTTGGGAGCAGATCCATCTGGAGTGGCGAAGCCTCTCTCTGCCACCTCCCTTCAGCTCCAACTTCCCCAAAGCTCCGGAGTCCCTTCTGGACTTGGGAAGGGGGTGGGGAGATCTGAGGAAACCAAACCCCCCCTCCCAGGCTCCTGCCTCCCAGGCTGTGTCCAAGCCCGGAACAGAGATGAAAGCAGTGACCCGAGGCAACCGCAGAGCCGCCTGTGAGGTCAGGAAGGGCTCCCTGGAGGGGTGCAGCCCAGGCTGGGAGAGGGGAGGGGCAGTGTAGAGAGAGAACCTTCCGTGGGGCTGGGTCAAAGTGACCCAAAGAGAAAGGAAGAGAAAAGGAAGTGGGTGAAGTCTTTGCTAAGTTCAGAGCCCTTCCAGCTCCATGCAGGTGGGTGCCCAGGAGGAAGTGGGAGGAAGAAAGGGAAGAAGAAAGGCAAATGGATGGGGAGGCTCAATTCATTCTTCACTTCCGGAACATCTCCTGGGGGCCAGGCCTGGACAGGGTGCTGGGAATAGAAATACAGCAACACGATGCTCCCTTTTGAAGAACTCCCCGTGCAGTTCCAGAGCAAGGCGACTTCTGCTGAGTGCTTCTCACGGGTGGCGCCCTCTGGGGGGGTGTGTGCAGACAGCTGTTTCCAGAGCTCCCCCTGGAAAGGGCTCCCTGGAGATCCCAGGAGGTGCGGGACTGGACGCTCAGGGGTAGCTCTGAGGTGGAAGGAGGGCAGTGGACGTGGCGCTTGGCCGACCCGGGTTCCAGTTTATCAACTGGCTCCTCTGGCAAGCCAGGAGGCCGCGTCCTCACCTATGGAACTGCACAGCTCTGGTCCCCAGTCCTTCAAAGGGGAGGCCTCCCGGTGGACCCCTGCCCCCAACACACAGGTTGTACCTGTGCTTTTAGTAATCACTCTTGGAGAAAACTCACAGTAACTAGAGCTACTTTCAACTCAGGGCCATTTTTGGGATGAATCTGTTTTATTTGTCACCGTAGCTTCTGCTCAGCTTAGAAAACCATTCGCACACACCTGTATCAGGTGTGCTCAGGCCGTAGACAGTGCTTGGCGAACACATGGATTTAGGGACCCCTTGGCGTCAGTCACTGAGCTCCCCAGCCCAAGCCCCTAGTCGGGGAGCCACTGCCCTAGCCCCAGGTAAGGCTCACTGGGAAGAGAGGGAGGCTCCCTGGAAGAAGTGGTGTTTGAGGTAGACCTTAAAGCCCAAGAGCATTTCTGCAGTTGGGGTACAAGGGCCCTGGAGGGAAGGGAGAGCCAGCGGCTGGGCACGGGCAGTTCTCCGTCCACAGCTGTGACAGTAAACCCACTAACCTCCTCCTCACTCCCTGCCCTCTGACCTCAGGGTCGGGGGCAGGCTGGAATCAAGCCTTGTCTTGGGGTGGGGGGGTGGCTGGGGTGTCCTTTAGGGTGAACTTGGCTTTGGCTTACACGGAGCTGACAGAGGAGCTGGGCCGGCTCCGGGAGTTGAGTTCCCTGCAGGGGAGGATCCTGAGGACGCTGCTGCAGGAGCAGGCCCGGAGCGGTGGTGAGATGGGTCCTGGAAGGGGAGGCTGGGAGCTGGATCCGAAGGGAGGCAGGAGGGCAGCTGTGGCTCCCGTCCCGCGTTCTGGGGCCACGGTTGCCTTCCTTTTCCCCGCTGGGTCTTGCCTGCCCGCGTTCCGAGGAGAGCTGGTGGGCCGCCGTGGCTCCCCCCAGTTCTGACGCCTTCTCTCACCCACCCCTGCCCTTCCTTGCACTCGTCCTGCTTCTCTTCCAGGCCAAAGACACTCGCCGCTGTCCCAGCGCCACTCCCCGGCCCCCCAGTGCCCCTCACCGTCCCCGCCCGCCCGAGCGGCGCCCCCTGGACCCCCGTGCCAGTCCCCCGCCCCCCAGCGCCGCTCTCCCGGGCCCCCGTGCCCTTCGCCCCAGCAGCGCCGCTCGCCCGCCTCGCCCTCCTGCCCGTCGCCCGTCCCGCAGCGCCGCTCGCCGGTGCCGCCGCCGCCGCCGTGCCAGTCCCCCAGCCCGCAGCGCCGCTCCCCGGGGCCCCCCGCCTGCCCGGCCCCGCAGCCCCGGCCCCCGCCGCCCCCGCCGCCGGGCGAGAGGACGCCGGCCGAGCGCGCCTACGCCAAGCCGCCCAGCCACCACGTGAAGGCCGGCTTCCAGGGCCGCCGCAGCTACTCGGAGATGGCTGAGGGCGCGGGCTACGCGGGCGCCTCCCCGCCCTGGCTACAGGCCGAGGCGGCCACGCTGCCCAAGCCGCGGGCCTACGGCGGCGAGCTCTACGGGCCCGGCCGGCCGCTCAGCCCGCGGCGCGCCTTCGACGGCCTCCGGCTGCGCTTCGAGAAGCAGCCGTCGGAGGAGGAGGAGTGGGCCGTGCCCACCAGCCCGCCCAGCCCCGAGGCGGGCGCCATCCGCTGCGCCTCCTTCTGCGCCGGCTTCCCCATCCCCGATTCGCCCGCCGCCTATGCCCACGCCGAGCACGCACAGTCCTGGCCGTCCATCAACGTGAGTGGGGCGCCCGCGGCCTGGGGGGTGGTGGTGGGCTCCCGCCCTGGGCCCCGGCCCCTGCCTCCCCGGGCTGCCCCCGCCCTTCGCTTCTCTCTCCCCGCCTTTGGCTTGCTTGCACCCTGCCGGCTCCTGACGGCTGGCTGGGGCACGTCCATTGCCGTGGTTAAGGGCCTGGCTTGAGAGTGACAGCCCGGGATTGATTCCAGACCTCAGCGCTTAGCCTCGGGGAGACCTCGGACAAGCTACTTATCCTCTCTGATCCTCAGTTTTCTTATCTAATTCTGTTAGAGGGTTCCCGAAAGGGAGGCAGGGAGCCTAAAGCCCTCTGTTGTGACTCTAGTGATGGGCGCCGTGATGACCGCCACAGGTCTCCGGCCCACATGAGGGTCGGGCCTGCGCATCCAGTTCCCTCCATCTGGTCTCAGAGCCCCTGCTCTTTACCGGCTGTCCTAGAAGACAGCCTGTCTTGGGGCTCTAGCGTTTCACTGAAATAATGAGTTTCCTGAATGTCAGAGCCAACCCTTGCCACCTGGAAAGACCAAAATATATTCCAAAGCCAGATAGAAAATTATTTTTGGGTTGTACATTGTTTGGGATTATCCATTGCTTTGAGTTATGTGGGAACCGTGTCTTAGTCACTCTGGGGGCATGTCTGGGTCTCGGCTTCTGCATTATGCCTCATTACTGCATATACCCTGGCAGGCTGAGCATACAGGCCTCCCGGGGTCCTATGCCCCGGGTTGGGGCAGTGGATGCTAAACTGGTGGAAGGTAGGCAGAGAGGGCGGGGGAGGAGGGATGGTGCTTACCAGGGGTAACCAGTCCTTCTCTGCGTGTTATAGTCCTCTCTGCGCTGGGTCTCAGGAAAGGGCAGGCTGGGCTGTGGGGACCATGAGGGAGGGTTGGGGACCTTACCTGACTCCCCTCTCTCTCCACAGCTTCTCATGGAGACAGTGGGCTCTGATATCCGCAGCTGCCCCCTCTGCCAGCTAGGTTTCCCTGTTGGGTACCCGGATGATGCCCTCATCAAACACATTGACTCCCACCTGGAGAACAGCAAGATCTAGGGTGCCTCCCCCACCCACTGGCTGTTTCTCCATCTTCTCTCATCACCCCCAAACACTCACTCACTTTGAATGCTGCATGAATCTCGTGGGGGGCCCCTGCCCCTTGCGACCCCCAGATACCTCCACTAGCTACCGAGTCAATGTGTGTGCCGTCTTCCCTCGTCTAGGCACCACTCAGCCCTGGCTCTTTCCGGAAGGCCAACCGAGGCTCTCCCCAGTTCCCTGGTTTTTGCCAGGGGTGGGGTGGGGGTGAGGATCTGGGCTGGGATGGGGAGGGGCATCCCCGGTACAGCCTCTCCCTCTGCCTTTCTGTTCTCAAGACAGGGTTGGATCCAAGAAAGTGTCTAGTGCTTGGGCCTGGGGGAGGGGGAAGGTATCAGAGGACTCTGGGAGCTCCCCTAGCTTCTCCCCAGATGTCCATCTTTCTCAGGCTGTGCTCTGTCCAGGGAGTACCTCTCAGTGGGGTCCCAGAGCCTGCCTTGCACAATGATACTGGTTCCTCCATTCCATGGCCAGCTCTGGGCTCTTGGCATGGTCCCCCTCTTAGGGGAAGGAGGCATCTCATTTCTTCCCATTCCCTGCAGGCCAGTCTTGTTCTCCTCTGCCCCCCCTGGGGGCGAGAGTGGAGAGGGAGGACCCTGCAGGACTGGGAGGATTCAGCCTAAAGAGGCTGCCCTGAGGGCAGGGGGCGGGGGGCGGGGTGAGGGGGACACCCTGCACCATGACCCCAAGGCCAGGGGAGTGTCTGTGCTAGCCTCCCAGGCCCCTACAACCCCCCGGAGCCCCTCGCACCAAGACACAGATGGTTAAGACAGATGCTCCCCCCCACCCTTACACTACTTGAGTCCCTGACCACACAGGTGCCCTGGAGCCTGTGTGTGACTCGGCCTCTGTTAGCTGGGTGGGTGTCGTCAGCCCTGCCTCCCAGGCCAGAACCTGCGGCTGGGCCCAGGGTGCTGTTGGAGATCAACTTCAAAAGAGCTAACCCCCTTCCCATACCCCAGCGACCCACATTCCCTCTGTGAAATCTACCTCAGAGTCGTACCCTCAGAAGGATGGGTAAGCAGGAGGCCAGGGGGTCCCTAGGGCTGAGGTGGGGAGCTTCCTAAGGCAAGAGCCTGCTGCCCCACAATGAATCCAACTCCCCCCCCACCACTCCCCGCTGCGAGCCTCTCCCAGGTCTTAGCCCAGGGCTGGTGGCAGTGGGCGCTACCCGTCAGTGCATGTCCCATTCTGATCCAACACTTCCAGCCCCCCCCCCCACCTCCTCACACCCCTCTTCTCCTCAGTGCAGGGGAGTGAAGAGGTGTGTCAGGCAGGAAGGGACCAAGGACTCCAGAGACACATGGCACTGTACCTTGAGGGTTCCCCTGCGGAGGGGAAATGGGAAAGGGGGCCTGGAGAGGGAGGTGGGGGCCCCTGAGCTCTCTGAACAAGTTGAAAGTCCAAATAAAACTTACCTGTTCCATCTGCTCTTGGTCTGTGCTGTCCCTGGCTGGGGCGGGGAGAAAACCCTGGGTAGCGGGAGGTTTTGCAGATCCTCTCGAGGAACCGCAACCATGCAGGGTTGCACTGGACAGCGGGATGCGTGGGGCATCGGTGTTTTAGGGAGATTCTGAGACATGGGTATGGAGGTGGGCACAGATGACTTGTGACATGGAGTTTATTTAAACTGCATCTTTTTAAAAGACTTTATTTATTTGTTTCAGACAGAGAGCGAGCACAAGCAGGGGGAGGAGCAGAGGGAGAGGGAGAACCAGGCTCCTGGCTGAGCAGGGAGCTGGAGGGAGAGCTGGATCCCAGGACTTTGGGATCATGACCTGAGCCAAAGGTGGACGCTTCACCCCCTGAGCCACCCAGGCGCCCCAGTAGAGGATGTCTTTGTGACAAAGCAGCCAGCCCAGCCCTGAGCAGGTGTCGGGGACTCTTGAATTTTCCGTCCCAGTAGGTAGAGGTTCCAAAGCCTTGGGGGTTCGGGACCAGCTCTGTCTTCACCTAGTGATTTCTGCATCCCAGGAACCAGGCTTGGCCTCAAAAAGGAAGAACCTGTGTTCCTCATCCTTATGGTTCTGAGAGCGGGGGAGGGGCTGGGCTCCAGGTTCAGCAGCTGCCTTGAAAGACCCACAACAGGGGCTGTCGAAGCCAGGTCATAAACCTATGACTTTGGCCCCAGTCAGAGCTGTGCCCTTTGTCTGCAGAAAAGGCCTGAGCACTATTCACCAACTCTCGGTGCCTTCATTTCCTCATGACCCCTACAGGCCAAGAATTCACTTAAAAGGCTGGGGCAATTGCTCATAGAAGGCTGAGGTTCAGCTCCAGATCCAGGGCAAACATTCCTCCCCATACAGTGCCGTGGTTCAAACCCCAGTGGGGAGATGTCCCAGCTTTCTCTGCTCGTCTGTTGCAGTTAACAACTACAGCTGGCTTCTAAAAGTTCTTCCAGCCTTGACTCCATCTGCAGCCAAATCCTGAGTGAAAAGAAAGGTGAGACTAGCCATTCCTATGGAGCATGGCTTCATAAACCGTGGGAAAGAAGGCTCTGGAAACTTCTGGAACATGGGCACTCAGTGTACCCTGCTATTCTTCCACCTCAGACAACTCCCATGGAAGAAGGCAGCACCCAGGTTTCTGGGTCGGGTCCTTGCATCTCTGGAAACATTTGCTAGCCTTTGAGTGAATTAGGGGTGGTACAAGGACATGAGGCAAAGAAAAATCCCAGTTGTTGAGAGAAAAAAGGCAAAGGATGACCTGGGAATGAACTACAGGCTGGGGCATGACCTGGGGAACCACTTCCAGTCCTTGGCATATCTGAAGGTAAGAGGGAACCCAGGTATCCCATAGCCTGGACATCTTTGTGGTCACCAGTGTGAGAAGGGCATGGGGACATAGGGTGCATATTCTTTTTTTTTTTTTTTTTTAAGATTTTATGTATTTATTTGGCAGATGGAGATCACAAGTAGGCAGGGAGGCAGGCAGAGAGAGGAGGAAGAAGGCTCCATGCTGAGCAGAGAGCCCGATGTGAGGCTCGATCCCAGGACCCTGGGATCATGACCTGAGCTGAAGGCAGCGGCTTTAACCCACTGAGCCACCCAGGCGCCCCTAGGGTGCATATTCTGCTGTCTCTAATTTCTAGGGACCTGGGAATGGGCTCAGGTGCAGGGCAGAAAGTTGCTGGGGGCTGGGAGGGAAGGGAGAAAAAGGGGAAAGCCAGTGTGTCCCCAGCCCATGTCCTCCAAAACTGCAGGCTTTCATTTAATTCCCCCCAAAAGGAGAGGACGTGAGAGGTGGGGGAGCTGGGGTAGGGCTGGGGAGCCCTGCCAACACTCCTCCCTCTCTTCTCAAGTAGGATGGTGATCAGACAGGGCCGTGGCTACTCTGGGTACCTGTTAGTCTCTGGGAGTAACATAGGGAGCTCTCTAGGGCCTGAGAGAGTGAGGGGACAAAAGGATCCATATCATGAGGCTTCTGGAAGGATGAGAAGGCTGCAGCAACTTTCCCAGGGGCAGAATGGAGGGGAGACCGCTGTTGAGGCTGGAGAAGACACCCAAGGGACTCACTGGCTCCTGCCAGCACAGACCCAAAGCCAGACGTGGTAGGGATCGGGGAGATGCACAGGGACCAAAGCCGTCACGGGTCTATCTCCAAGGGCTCCGTGAAGGGCCGGCGCCCAGTAACGTTCTCTCCGGCTGTGGCCTCTCTGCCTTCAGTCTCTCCTTCACCACGAGCTGCCTCATCTCTGGGGACCCTACACCCCTGCCCTTCTCTGGGAGACCCCTGCCCCTCTTCTGCGTCCCTGTGCAGGCTGTCAGCTCCTTCTAGAGGTTGGTGTGTGCGTGTGCTCACGCGCGTGAGCACACACGTGCCGTGTGTGTGTGTGTGTGTCAGGGGAGAAGCTGATCGCTAACAAAGAGGAGGGGTGTGTGGGTGAGTCAGCCGTGTTAATGAGAAACAACTCACCCCGCTGATTAGGACTAATGAAGAAGAACAGAGGGGGTGACATCTTTATATAGGGTGGGGGGAGCAGGGCCGCTCCCCCGGCCCCACTTCTCCCTCAGCAAGAACAGAGCCACTTTGGCTTCCCCAGGAAGAATTGAGGTCAGACGGACGGATGAACCACCAAGGGCGAGGTGGATTCTAACTGGGAAGGAGGGGGACAAGGTGTCTGGGGCAGAGGCCAGCTCCTGGGAGAGAGCGTGAGAGATCCTCCCAGCGCCCTGCTCTCTTCCTGCCCTTCCTCCAATCTCTCTGTATTGATTCCAGAGAAACTAGGGTTTCTCAGGGCTGTGCCCTGGGGTTGCCCAAGTGCCTTTGAGGTCTATCCAAAACTGCAGGGCCAGGGAGTGCTGGGGATGGTGCTCCAGTCTCTGCTGCTCCCACGGCCACCTGGAGGGAAGGCTTTGGTCTGGGCATTGGCTGTCTCTGCAGATGGTAATGACCCAGGGAGGCCTGGCCAGGTCAAGGGCAGGAGGGGGCCAGGGTGGGGGGAGGACCTGGGCATCAGATGGCTGCCCTGTCCTTGGGGCAGGGGCTGATGCCCCAGAGAACCCACCGCTTCACTCACCCTCCATACTTAATGAGCCAAGGTCAAGGCCACCAGGCATGCCTCACAGATGTTCCAGTTGGCTGTGTGAGCGTGGGCATGGGGGGAGGGAGGGAGAGGCTGGGAGTGGGGACAGGATGGGTGTTGGCCAACACCTCCTAATTTGCATTACCACTGACACCCTTCTTGACCAAGAAAATGGAGCCAGAAATAACAAGGGGGGTGAGGTGGTTCCCTGGGGGGCTCTTGGAGGTTCTCTTTCCTTGCCTCCAACCGCCCCCCGCAAGTGCAGGGAGGGAGGCAGGAGGTCAGGCCTTTTCCAGACCCACAGCTGGCCCCAGGCTCCTCCTTCCTCAGACTGGGCGGACACCCCATCCCGACCTCCCACTTCCTTTGGCCCAGACACCCCAGAAGCCCAGCCCTGCCTCAGTCCTTCTCCGGAGCAGCGTCCCCTCAGCCTTCCCTCCTCTGGAAACTCTCTCCCTGGGGACCCTCTCGCAGCTCTCACGCCCCAGCTCTGCCTACCTGGTTCTCTTCAGTCTGGGCCCTGCTGCTCTGTCAGATTGGGCATTTCCCAGGGCGGGTCCCGCTGGGAGCTGCGCAAGGGAACATTCGGCATGAGAAATAGTCCGGACGCTCGTAGGGGAGCTTGTGAGGAGATTCTGGAAGTGGTGTGAGGTGCACCAGGATCCAGTGTGGGACCCTGGCCCGAGGGCTATGGGGTGAGCAGGAGGAGGGCCTCCCAACTCTGGGAGAGGCCTATGGCGCACCTTGACTTGGAAGCAGCTCTCATGCCAGACATCTCCTTTGTGAGTTCCGTGGAGAACAGAACCAGGACTGTGCCCTATTTCCTCCCTGCCCCCGTGACGACCACACAGACACCCCCCACCCACGCATTTGGTGCCCATTTATGTGCACTGGCTTCACTTCTGTCTCAAAGAGCAGAGGGAATGCTGTGGCAGGCACAGCTTGCAGGATGGAGACGGGCCGAGCTAGGAGAAGGAGCGCCCTCTCGGCCAGAGGGGTCTGGGACCTGGAAGAGCCAAGTGGTGAGGGCGGAGGCGCAGCAGAAGGGCCTGGCAGGGAAACCAGGTCGCGAGAGACAGCCCAGAGAGCTGTGAACACAATGTGGGAAGGAGCGAACAGTGAGCTGAGAGCCCCCCCTTCCCCCCTCCAGAGATGCTATTTTGGAGGGAGAGAATATATGCAGTGCAGGGGGCAGGGTGTGGGGGGTATGGCAGCTCCCCTGGGGGTCAGCTGGATGGCCCGCTGCCTCCACTCCTCCTGCCAGTCATCCCTACTGGCCCTGGAGCCTCTCCCCACCTCCAAGCGCTTCCCTCCCTGCTGGAAGAAAATCTTGCTCTCTTGAGCACAAGGGGAAAAAGAACGAGCTAGGAGATTTGCAGCTGGCCTCTTGGCACCCCATTTGAGAGCCCCCTGAGGCCTCAGACCTAGGCAGAAGCTTCTATTTCCATTGCTTCCCTGGACAGAAGATGTGGAGGGTACTGCGGGATACGACGTGAGGCAGGTGCGCAGTACAGCTCAGCGGGCCTGAGCACTTCTCACCCCCAAGCCAGGACTTAGGGTCCCCCGCTTAACATCGAACTTAGGGAGTGAGTTAGGTGTTAACAGAGGTCAGGGAGGAAGGCATCTCCGGGGGACAACTGGGTTTGCCCACAGGAGCTCTGGCCGCTCTGAGCGGGGAAGCCAATCTAGGCTCCAAGGGCCAAGAAGGCTGGACAGAGGTTGGTGTCAAGTAAAGCCCTTGCTTGACATGAAGGGAAATTCCTGTACCCTGGTTCAACCCCCTCTGAGGGGCCTTGACTCATTTTGGGATGAAGGCTCCATGGCCTGTGGGTTTCTGTGGTGGCCGGGGGTGGACACGGTGCACAGAGAAGGTGAGCGCTGGGAATGAGCAGAGACTTTTGTTTTCGTTTTTGGAACTGGGCTCTTGCTCTGCCTGACAGTCCCGCTTCAGCAGAAGGAGCAGGGCTGGCTGAACTGGAAAGAAAGCCGGGCTTGGGGCTAGTTGGTGCAGGGCACATAGAGGGAATGTTAGGGTCGACTTTAAGAAGAATTTCTGGGAAGACACTTGGGCACGTTGCCCGGATGAACGGACGGCTCTGGTTCCTTGGCTGTTCTCCACAGTAGACAGCTTTCCCCCTCTAAGACCAGGAATCTGGGCTGCCAGGGGCCGGTGCAGGCCAGAGACAGGAGCTGAGCCGTCACCCACTTCAGGCGGTGGGGGTCCGAAGGCTCCAGGGAGGAGGGGGAGGGAGGATGGTGAGGCAGAAGACCTATGGCCCCAAGCCGGACTGTGGTATGGGATTTGGGTCAGGAAGCCACAAGTGGGAACACTGTCTCTCCTCTCAGTCCTCTTCCCACTGTCCTGTCTTGCTTTTCTTCCAACCTCGGACCAGAGAGGGACAGGGGCAGGGGGAGCGGCTGTGGTGAAGGAGTCTGGCCCCCTCCCCCGGTGCCTGAGCCCAAGGCTGGCGGGACCCCTTGCAGAGGTTCTCAGGTAGTGGATCAAATTCCCCGAGGCAGAGGGACCGGGTGGAGGTGCTTAGCAAAGGGAGGACACAGGGAGCCCGCATCATTCCAGCCAGTACCCCCTGCTCTGGAGGGACATCGGACCCAGTGTTCCAGTGCAAAGGGAGGTAAGTGGGCAGGGCTGATTGCGTGCCCATCACGTCCCTCCTTGGCCTTGTGGGTGCTGCAGGCCCAGAGCTGTCCTGCTCCCCCGACAAAAGCCAAGTGTGGGTGGGAGGTAACAGCGAAGATCTGGAGATGGTGTGAAGGGGATGCTTCACCCCGAAACATGGGTGAGGGGCACGGAAGAGGACTGTTTCCCCCTGGGGTCAGAGAGATCCTTGCCTGGGGTCAGGGAGATCCTGCCTTGACATGCCACTCCCTCCAGGACCCACAGGGACAGAGGCCTGAGTGGGACTTCACAGATGGGGCCTCAGCCACCACCCACCCTGAGTCCTCAGAACTCTGGGATTTATGGGTTTCTGGTCCCAGGCACTGTCCTAATCCCCGACAGCGGGCACATGCAGATCTCTTCCCCACCGTCCAGCAGACTCACGCTGTCACACTTAGCCCCAGATACACAAAGCACACGACAGTCCCAGTTACACACACACACACACACACATTCCAGGTTCCCACGCACGGCGCACACACACGGAGTCTCACCCCACCGGGAGCACAGTACCACACGGGTCTGGCCCAGGTGTCACAGTGCACTGTCTCGCACTCATATAGGACCCCACGGGGACCCTGGGAATGGTGCATGATGGCCAACACACACACCAATGCACGGGCTCCTGGCTTGGAAGTCGCCCCCATTACCCAGTGCTGGGCTGGTCAGTGTCTAACAATGGGCTCTCCGGTTTCAGCTGCCGTGATGATGGCACGGAGCCCTGGGAAGAGGGGGACATAATCTGCTCTCTCAAGCTGGTGGGAGCCAGCTCCAGCCCACCACTCCTAGAAATCACATGATAAAGTTTAACCAAAACTGGGTACCCCCAGGAGAGCTGCACCTGACCAGCTGTGACTCATTTGGGCCGCTTCTCTCCCCTGGGGGTGCCTCCTTTCCCTACCTTCTCTCCCCACCCCGCCTCCTGTCCAGATCCCACTTCTGGCCCCTCTCACTTCTCCTCCTTTCCTGTCCCTCGGGGCTTGGAGCTGGGTTTGGCTCTCAGGCCCATCTCTCTCAGCCTTGCTCCCTCTTTCTCTCCCTCCATGTGTAGAGGGTGACAGGCCCATAGCTAATCCGGGCAGACTTCCTGGAGGAAGAGGACAAGGGGAGGGATGCTGTGTGTTTCTGGAAAAACATAAGCCTCTCTGTCTCCTTGTGCCTGGCCTGTTCCCTGGTTAGCTTATGTTTCTCCCTGGTCATCAGGACAAAGGGTCCGATCAATGCTGCTCCTTGAAGGCGAGAAACCCCACAGCTTGCCAGCCAGTGAGGGGAGGCGTTAGAGTTACATTCTGAGAGTGAGGACCTCTGGTCCTAACCATGCTCTGGGAACATTGCATCACTTCTCATAGCTTCCGCTTCTCAATTTGAGGAAAAAAAAAAAAAAGAAGGTTCTGGACCAGGTGGTTTTAATTTCCTTCTTGGCTCTGACATTTTGGCATTCTATATTTCGGAAAGTCTTCTAAAATCTGTTCTGTGGCGAGTATCCCTTGTTGCTAATCCTGATCTTTCCCCAGCCCGTGAGGGAGGTGAACAGATGTGCTCAGTGACTGGGGGCAGCGGGTACCACAGCTGAAGGAGCTGGAGGCTGGGCTTGGGTATCTGTAGGTTTGGTTTTGGGGCCTGGCAGGCCATGTACATTTGGGGGCCTTCCAGCAGCCTCTGCTGTCTTCACTACGGCTCCTAAATTATTTCTGCCACACACATGTAAGAGGAAAGAGGGTGGGAAAGGGGGCAGAGAGGGAAGAAGGAAGGAAGGGAGGGAGGGAGGGAAGAAAGGAAAAGGAAAGGAAATGAAAGCAAAGGGGGAAAACCATGGATGAAATGAAATGAAAAGAAGAGAAGAAAAATGTGTGTCTGGATGTAAGAAGCTGCCCCCCTAACCAGTCGTGGTGCCAGGCGGGCATGGAGGCAGAGGGGAGAGCAAGGGTTTCCTGCTGGTTACAGAGCCTTCTCTGTGCATCTGGGAGGTGGGGGTGGGGCTCTGGGCAAGGGCAAGAGCAAGGGCAGGGGTCCAGGAGGCACCTCCCCTACCCTGGGCCTTCTGCTGGTGCATTGCTGCTCCCCTGAAAACAACTCAAACCACAGAATTGGCTTGTGGTTAGGTGACTATCAGTCACCGCTATTCAGCTCGGCTTCTTAGGATGACTAAAGGGGTTGGAAGCCCCCCTTAATAGCCCCCCAAATTTTCGGAGGAGTCAGAGGCAGAGATGGAAAAGTGGTTTGCTTTGGATGGGATCTGAGCTCCCACATGGTGGGCGGCAGGCCCTGTGTCTGTGGGCCCCCGGGGGCTTGGCGGGAAGGTCACCAAGGTGGAGGGTAACATCATTCCTGGACTGCCCTTGTCCAACAGTTTGGAACAGGGAGGGGCCGAGGATGAGGACACTCAGATCCCCCAGAGGGTCTCCTCTCAATCTGCCTTTTCCAGCTCCCAGTCTCCAGGGAGCCAGGAGCCAAGCTGCCTGCTGCTGAGGGCGGGACTGGGCACGGCAGGTCTCCTGGGCAGGTCTGGGTATCAGCTTGGCAGCCCAGCTGGTGCCTGGGCCTGGGACCAAAGTGCTTGCTGGGAATTCCCCTCCTCTCCCCCACACCTGGTGGCCATGTGACCTGGAGACAGGTCCCCTCTGCCATCCGGGCCAAGTTCTGCTGGTGGTCTTTCGGGTTGGTGGGGGGATGGGCGGGGGAAGGGAGAAGCCAGGCTGTGAATGGGAATGCCGAGCCCCAGGCCCGCAGTCCGTGTCATTTAGACAGATAGTTCTAGAGCTGACAGGGTCTACCTCTCCATCCTTACCTGAGTCAGGAAGAAAGAACCCAGGTGACCCTGCGTTCCAGGTGGAGGTGGGCGGGGTAAGAGAGGGACTGTTTTGTTTTTTGTTTTTTTCCTTAGGATAAAACACTCTGGGCCCCTTTTCCTCCCTCCTCCTTCTTGGGCATCCGCAAGGGGGGAGGTCGCTTCCCTTCATCTCAATGTTATGTAAAGTGGGGTTAAAGCATCCTTTAGGAAGTTTAGCTATTTTTATTGATCTGTAATGTCTCAAAGGAAGAAGTGCACTTGGCAAGCAAGTACTTGTCAAGACAAGTCTCCAGTTCTCCCCACCCCCCACCCCGAGCATCACAGATCCAGAAGGCTGAGACAGAGCATCCCCGCCCCGCCTGGTCCTCCCGATTGCATTTGGAGCAGGAGGGTGGGTCCTACCCCTGCCCGGCTTTCCCTTTTGGTGACTTTATCATTAAGCCTCATTTCCCCGCCTTGAGATGAAAGACTTGGATCCTTGGATTCTTCCAGCGATGACCTTTGGTGGCTCGGCACTGCTAGCGAAGAAAGAGAAGGGCAACGGGACCCTTGACCCTCCTGCCGGCGCCCTCATCACCTGTGTTCTCGCAGCCCCCAGTGCCCAGCCTCGACCCCGTCCCCGTTCGGCCCCTCACTCTCTTTCTGACTGGCCATTGTCTCGGTTTCTCTCTCTCCTGTTCTCATTCTGTCTCCCCATCTTTCTTTCTGTTTCGGTGCTCGCATTACCCCTGCCTGCCCCAGGCTGGGGGTGGGCACACGTGAGTTCTAGATTGCTGACTCAGGCCATCTAACCACACTCTCCCCAGGATTCGCTTTCCCCAAACTCTCCTCACCTGGGGTCTGGGAACCACAACGACGGGATTCTTGTCCCTTTGAGCCTTTGTGCAGGTGGGAAGTTGGAGGGTCCGCACACGGACCCTGTCTCTGTGAACAGCCCCCAGCAGCGGAGGGCTGGGGGTCATCCCCTGGTCGGTAGGTGGAGGAAGAGTCGGTTTTCTGAGAAGGGAAATGCCTACCTCCTCTTCGATCCCCGAGTCCCCCAACCTTTGGGGCGGCCCAAGCCAGGGGGCTTCTTCTCATTTAAGGAGGGGGAGGGAATCCTTTTACTGACCCAGGCTGTAAGGTAGGGGAGGTGGGTACTGACCAGACTTATGATTCTGGGAGGGAGGCAGAGCAGGTGTGGACACAGAACACATAAAGAACATGCATTTAGGAAAAATATGTACCATTCACAGGCATACCAGAAGCACGACACGTCCCATCCTCCTCCCCCTCCTCACTGTTGGGGGCTGGGGGGGCCAACCCCCAATACCAACCATATACGTATGTTAAGTGTGTGAACACACACACACCAAGCTCTGCACTCTGGTTCACACATCCTGAGCTAGTAGAGCTGGACTGGGGAGCTGGGCACAGTGGGGGAGGGGGAGGACAGGGAAGGCAGCGTAGCCCCACCCCTGCCCCATGCCCCATGCCCACCATCCGCCTCCCCATCTCCCCATCTCCTCATAGCTGGCAAGTCCTCTGCCCCCTTAACTTTTCCCAGCTTCGAGGAAATACCTCCCTTTAGGGGAAAGCGAGATTCGTGAGGGGAAGCCGGGGAAGCACTGACTCGGGCAGAGGCATGAGCCTGATTTTCCAGTCTGGGGCGGGGCGGAGAGAGCTGGCGCTGGGGACGCCCAGGCGAGGGGGCCTGACTCAGAGCCAGAACCACAGAGCTCCTCCGCTATATTGTCGTCGGGGAACAAGAAGCCACCAGGTTTATAAGAAACTGCGATTCATCTCTGCCCCCTAACCACCCCTCTGCAAGGGACCAAGGTCAGACTCGAAGAAAAACTTACAGCCTAGGCCAGGAAGGGACTCTGCCTCAGATTACCCTTTTGGAAATCTTCCCTAGGTTTGTGAGAGAAGGACGGCAGCTTCAGGTGGTTTTAGATCCTGAGATGATCTGGGGCCAGAGGATGGGACCCTCGAGTTCCTCGCATAAGTAGTCAGAGAAAGCCCCCTCCTCGCTTTCAGCCTAGATCAGGAGTTCTTACGTCCCGCTTGCCGTCTTCAGAGCCACCGCGGAGGCTGAGCCTGGGGCAAGGGCAGGCAGGGCTCCCTAGGATCATAGACAGTCGGGTTGGCAGGGGAGGGCAGGGGGCAGCTGGCATCTCCAGCTGGCTCTGCTGCCCCCCTCTTGGCCACTGGCTCACAGGTCCCAAGGTGAGAGCAGGAGAGAGAGTGAGTGCGGGTTCTGTTAGCAGAAGGGCAGGGCTGAAGGTGTGATGAAGCTGAAGTGGACAGAGAGCAGGAACGACAGGGAGCATGACCAGTGGCGTCCTCCTTCCATTTCTAAGAGCTGCCCGGGTCCCCTCCCGACACAGACAGAAGCACCTAACAGCTTGGATGTCTGGAAGGGAGCCCAGTCGCAAGGGGTAGGGAGTTCAGAGAAGTGAGGAATGCCCCTGCCCCCGACCCCTGCACTTGGATACCAGGACTCCCGAATTCTTCCCGGATTCTTCGGGTCCTGCTTTCCTCCACTGCTGCCATGCCCCATCCAACCGTGGCCGTGCATCTGAGCCTCTCCCTGTCCCTTCTGGTTCCTAAGTCCTACATCCCACCCCTCCTGACTCTAAGTGGGATGGGATTTGCTGCATAATGGGGTTCAGTTCTGCAGGCTCACCAGATGGAAAAGGACATAAGGAATGACTTCCCAAAGTACAGGGGGGCGCTCACTAGGGTGACTGGGGAGACCTTAGGGTCTCACCCTTCTCCAGAGGAAGGGGAAGGACTCTGAGCCAGAATTGGGTTGGCCAGGATACCTTGGGAGGAGAGAAGGAGAGGGGATCAAAACAACAGAGAGCCTGGGGAAATTTAAGCATCAGATTCCTCATCTGTAAAATGGGAAGAACAATAATTTCTTCTTTGCAGCTGCTATCATGGGAAAGTGCAGGGCTTGGCATTGGGTCACTAGCTCTGTGACCTTAATCAGGTACTTAACTTCTACCTCAGTTTCCCTGTCTGCAGAACGAGGACCATGACCCCTGCCCAGCTGACCTCACAGCCCTGGGGTGTCTAGTGAAGTCAAGGGTATGAGTGGCTTGGGGTGCTCTCTTGTCTCCTCCTCCCCGCCCCAAGCAGCAGTGGGGGGAATGCGGTAATCAGAGAGGATTTGGGTTTTTCCAATTTCCAAACTCACTGGGAGTCCAGGGATGAGAAAAAATACAAGTTAGACTCAGCAGCCATGTGTCTGGGGTAGTGGGAGCTGGGGAACCCTGGTGCACGGCCGTTCCTGGGGCCCTGAGCTTTGGTGGTAGCCTCAGGTCAGGGTGCTTGGGGGAGGGGTAGAGAGGTGTGAAGACCATGGGCTCAGTACCTCGATTTGCAGCCACTGGTCCCAAGGCAAAGGACTTGCCTGACCACAGCCATCCCTCCCCAACCCACTAGACTCGTCAGGTTCTGGTCCAGTGATTGGAAAGAAATGGAATCAGGCAATGGGAGAGGGGCAGAGTTGGGCAGCCAGGCCAGATTCATGCCCCCTGTGGCTGGAGCCGTGGGTCCAGGGCTTATCTCAGGACCCTGCGGGGAGTGCCGCCTGCCCGTGGCCCTGGTGGAAGGAGGTGGGCAGGACGCCTTGTGACACTTTGTGGGTGACTGAGTGGGATGGGCAGCCGAAGATAGGCTCCCGGGGAAATCTTAGACTTGCGTGTCAGAGTGGATCTATGTCTGGGTTGGTAAGTGGGGTTAAACTCAAGGTCAGCCAAATCCATTTTCATGCCAACATGGCCTGGGGTATCCTCCATTGCTGTGAGAGGGACCCTGGTGCCCCCCTCGCTGAACATGAAGCAGCTCATGCCTGGTTTCTCCTGCTGCTCAGACACTGTTGCCTGCCCACCTTCTGCGTGTACCTAGGATCGATGAGGAACAGGGCACCGGCTGTCGAGCTGCCATTCCCTGAACACTGAGCAAGTGCTTCCGTCTGCATAGGCTCTGGGGATCATAGCTGTAGCATGAGGGGCTGTGGGAAGACAATGGAAAGAACTTCCCAACCTTAGGTAGATGAAGTGGGAGGTGGCTCTCTGCTGCTTCAAGGGACAGGACACTCCCAGGTGTCTCCGAGTTCTGTACAACCCAGACAGTCACTTCTATCTATGAAGTGCATGGAGATCAGCGGCCTGGGCCAGATTCGTGGGCCCCCGCCCTCGCTCCTCCTTGCCCTTTCTTTGTCGTATGCCTTTCCCAGGTCCCTGTTTTGTTTTATGGCAAGAGTTGAGAAGGAGAAGTAGGAGGGAAAGAGGGAAATGGAAGCTCTGAGAACAAGCTGGAGGGCCAAGTGGACCCCAAGCAGGACGTAGAGTCGTCAAGGTAATGAAGAGGGTGTGGTGGTAGGTGAATTTTTCAGCTGGTCGAGAAATGCTGGGGAAGTCAAAGGGCTGCCTTTGCAGCAGGAGGTCTGAGGCGAGAAGGTAAGAAGTTCTTGCAGAGGGGGGCAACAGATTCTGGAATAGAATCTGTGCCTATGTCGTGGGCAGGGTAGGGCTGGACAGAGGAAAAGCGGCACCTTCCTGCCTTTGAGATGGAAGCGGGTACCCCAGGAAGGCCAGAAGGTGGATTGCAAATAGGATTTCAAAGTGTCCCCATGAGATGGGGGGGCCAGCTTCTGGGCCCTGAAGCCTTCCTGTCCTCACTGCTAGCTCCCCCCCGCCCCGCCCCTGCCAATGCTCCCCAGCTTCCCCGCCCCATTTTGGCCCGAAGCCCCCAGGGAAGCTACATGGCGTTCTCACCACGGACCCAGTGCCGGCTGCGCTTCTTCCCTCTGACCTATTTTTTAATCATCTGATGGGATTTCACCCCCCCAAACCAAAGCCCCGGCCCCCTGGGCCCGTCAGCTCCACGGTGTGTCAAAACTGCCCCTGTCACTTTGCGTTGGTTTCTCAGTCCAGCCGGCCCCTCCCCCAGGGCCTGAGAGTGAGGGCTAATTACCCAGCTGCTGAGCCCCACCTCCAACCCCAATGGAGGGGCCCAGGACCACTGGGGGGGGGCGGGGAGAAGCTGGGCCTCCTCACCCTCCTGCTGCGTGGCAGGAAGTCCTTCCTGCTGTCTAACCTCCATTCTTCTCTCTGACCTGCCCCTTGGCCCAATCACAGACACAATCACAGACACAGAGGACGTTGGGACTGGATGGGACTTTGGGATACCCCTTGAGGGCCAGAAGGGTCCAAGCAGTCTCCTGTGCTGGGTCTGGGGAAGGCTTCTGCCCCCTCCCCCGCACTCCCCGCACAGAGAGGGTTATCAGGGACCCCTGGTGGAGTCAGGATCAGAACCCAGAGCTCCCCGCCTGTCTTTCTATTTGTTTCCCGGTCCTCCCCATTGATGCCTGTTTCCATTTCTGTGCAGTTTCGCTCTGGCCCCAACCAGGGGCACTCCCTGCCCTGTCCCTCTCTTCCTCGTGCACTCCCTTAGCCCATGGAGCTTCATCTGGCGCTCCTCTTTAGGCACTGGTTAGGAATGAGATTTGCCCCTTCATCTCCCCCCTCCCATCCCACTCTACCGCCTCCCCCCAACCCCCTTACCACCCATGTCCCCCTTTTCCCTCCCTCCTTCAGCCATCCCTGTTCTAGCCCATAAGCCCGTGCTATCTCATCTCCACCCCACAACATTAACCAGAGGGCCAAGCCAAAGGGCCTCAGGCCAGAGACAACAGGCCCAGCGCAGACTCACCAATGGAGGCCCCGTCCCAGACAGACAGCCAGACAGCCAGACAGCCAGACAGCAGCCACACCGAGAAGGAGATAGACCTCAAGAGATTGATAGAGAGATGTAGAGATGTAGAGACAAGCAGACACGGAGGCCCAGAGGGAGGAGATGCGGTCGGTACGGAGCCTGCCCTCAGGCCCAGCACACAGATCCCAGAGGCAGCTGGTTGTGAAGAAGACACACGGCCAGGCTGGCAGAGACACGGGGACCTGAGAGGTCGAGCAGCAGACAAACAGCAGAGCACCAGAGACTCGGAAGCTCTAGAGGCTAATAGAGGCACCGGACAAGCAGGGGTGCCTCTGGGCTCCCAGGAAGAGAAGCTGGCCTTGGAGAGATGGCAGCTGAGCAGGGAGTCTGCTGTCCTATGGCCAGAGGCCCAGAGAGGCACCCCCCCAGTTGGCCAAGCCTCACTGTGACCAGGAGTCACGCTGTCTCCAAGAACACAGGAGCCTGGCTGTGAAGGGGTTAACTTGATTAGACCCCACTCACCCTTCTTTTCTCCCCTCATCTCCCTTCACTGCACCCCCCTCCACAAGCTCCCTTTACCCAAAGCCCAGGGTATTCCCCTCACCTCCTGGTAACCGGACCCTGCTTCCTGCCTGAGATTAAGGGCCTGTCTGCTGAGATTCCCCAGGAAGGGGGGCGGGGCGCACACAGCCTCTCTTCCCAGGGCCTCCCTGAAGCTTGGGCTTGCCCATCCACAGCCTGGCATGCCCCCAGGATCGCACACCGGCCCCAACATCTTAGGGTCCCTTTACGAGGGCACAGGCACCCTGGCCTGGGGGCCCAGTGGAGGCGGGGTGCTGTGTGGTCGCATGTGGGGTGTGTGGGGTGTGGGTCTTGTGTGAAGAGCTGGGGCGGGGGTGAGAAGAGTTAGCGACCAAGAGAGGAGATGGTCCCTGATAGGTGCCCACAGAGAGTGAAGGACCGAAATGCAGACAGACCCAGGCATGGCCTGGAGCCAAAGGGTAAGGGCTGTCCAACCTTGAGGGGTGGGGGGTGGGGAACAGTGAGCCAGCCGAGGGGTGAGAACCCAGAGGCTTTGACCTTGAGATGAGCCCATACTGACCACCGGTCCGCTGGGGACATGGAACTCCTGCAGCTGTCATGGGGGGAGGAGATCCTACAGGTGCTTGTCGCTCCCCTCCTTCCCTCCCTGGCTGTTAATCCGGTGGTTCCGGCCGCGGCCACACTCTTCTGAAGGCCTGGCAATCTGGGCCCCAAGGGGTAGGGCATTGAGGGCGGGGGAGGGGTGAGCTGAGGCAGATGCCCGAGGAGGAGGAGGAGCCCGCGGGAAGCTGAGGCTGGATGTAGGATGAGAGAAGGGGTGTGGCCGTGGGGACAGCTCGCAGGTTTGTCCAGTGGAGCTCTGTGGGTTGTATGGGCACAGACGTGGGTCAAGGACACTCGGAGGCTAGTGGGTTTCCGGGGGCAAGGGCGCCGAGGGGATCAAGAGCTCTGGCTCTGGCCCTGGCCTCAGGCTGCTAGGAGCTGTTTGGGGGCAGGAGCTGGGACTGAGATTGATCTCTGTGACCCCAGAGTCCCAGGGGTGGGGGCAGGTGGCCCGTCTCAGAGACAAGATCCTCTAGGGATGGGCATCTCAGGAGGGGAAGCCTGTCCTTTCTGAGGTGGAGTCTTACAGAGAAGCTCTCATTAGGCCCAGGGCCATTAGCGAAAGGCTGGGGGCTGGCCTCAAGGACCCTGAGTGAGGGACCCACAGACACTGGAGGGAGGAGAGTAGGATGTGGACAGCTCAGAAGAGAGGGAAGAAGAGGCACTTTAGCCCAGCCCGTGCCTCTGATCCGTGCCTGTCTTGGGGCCAAACCCCTCCCCTTTACAGGACTTCACAGCTCCCTTGGGATCCAGTTCACCCAGTTTGTCCTTGCAGAAGGTCTACCAGCTCTTTTTGCTGACTAGGTAACCAGAGAGGTTAAGCTACTGGAACAGGTCACACAGCCAGCGAGGGTTGGAATTGGGGCTCCAAGCCAACCCATCTCCCTCTGCCCTACCCCCAGCTCTCGAGGCTGCTCTGCCTCTGTAGATTTCCCTCCCCCCTCCCTCTTCTGTCTCCCTCTCTTCTGTCTTGTACCACCTCTTTTTAAAAAAAAAAAAATATATTTATTTATTGGACAGACATAGAGAGGGAACACAAGCAGGGGGAGCAGCAGTTAGGAGAGGGAGAAACAGGCTCCCCGCTGAGCAAGAAGCCATCCCAGGACCCTGCAACTGACTGAGACACCCAGGCGCCCCCCGCACCCCCTCTTACCCTACCTGAGACTTCCTCACTGAGGCCCCTGCCTCTCTCCATCTCTCAGTGCCTCTTGCAGAATGACCCAAGTCTCACACTGGCTCTCCTTCCTTTCCTGCCTCATCCCCAACATGCTGATCCCCTCTCTTTCACCCAGCTACCCTCTCAGGTTGGGTCCAGCAGAGTGGAGGGCAGTCACCATGGGTCCTGGTACCTCTGAGTCTCCACAGCTCCCCCCCAACCCCGATCCTGCTCCCCACTATGCGCCCCCGCCCCCAGCTGGCTGCCCCACCCTCCCTGCACCTGCAGTGTGAGCCCATTCAGGAGCCTTCTGGGTCCTGGGGGAGCTCAACAGTCCACACATTTTTTTTTTAAGATTTTATTTATTTATTTGACAGACAGAGATCACAAGTAGGCAGAGAGGCAGGCAGAGAGAGAGAGAGAGGAGAAAGCAGGCTCCCTGCTAAGCAGAGAGCCCGATGCAGGGCTCGATCCCAGGACCTGGGATCATGACCCGAGCCGAAGGCAGAGGCTTTAACCCACTGAGCCACCCAGGCGCCCCAGTTCACACATTTTTAAAAAATTTAGTTAGAGAGAGAAAGAGTGAGAGAGAACATGGGGGCGGTGAAGGGGCATAGAGAGAGGGAGAAGCAGGCTCCTCACTGAGCGGGGAGCCCAAGGTGGGGCTTGATCCCAGGACCTTGAGATCATGACCTGAGCCAAAGGCAGCGGCTTAACCCACTGAGCCACCCAGGTGCCCCCACTCCACACATTTTAAGGAGAGGGTCCGGGGTGGCTGTTGGATTCTGCGGTGAGGAAGGAATTATGTGGTCCTGAAGCTGATAAGGAAGCCTTTTTGCTGGGGGCAGCCGTCCTCCAGCATCGAAGCCCTTCCACCCACCACGGGGAGGCACGCGCAAGCTAGAGCAGGCACATGGAATGTCCTTCTACGGTGCTGGGCTCGGGGCTGGAAGAGTGGAGGGGGAGGGGATCCAGGAGGGGGCTGTGAGCCCAGCATCACCTGGCGTCCTCCTGGAACACACAGATTCTGGGAACCTGCCACAAGGCCTGGGAATCAGAATCTCCAGAAGCAGGTCCCAGGAATGCACAGAGCCTTCTGGCACAGTCTGGGACCCCCAGGTGCAGCAGGTGCTGGTTGCCATCAAGGAGGCCTCCCTCATTTTGAGTCTTGGAACAGCTTGAAAAAGGAGCATTGAAAACATGCATGGGGCCCCAGGGTGAAGAAAACCAGGGTCCAAGCCGGTGGGTTAGGGGCAATTTTCTCTCCTGTTTTCCAAACCTCTTCCAAAGTGATTACATGACTTTTCATTTCTTATTATTGTTCTGACTTGAAATGGGAAGGCAGACAGTCTCGTGGCGAGAACACTGGATCAGGAGTCAAGAGACCAGGGTTCCGGCCCTGGCTTGGCCACGAGTGGGGCTGTGAGTCTGGCAGGTCACTGGGTTTCCCAGAGTCACCATCCAGCTTGTGTCATCACATGTGACATGTGTAGGAGACAGTGCCTCTCAAATCCCAGACTCACACCCTGTGTGGCTTTTCCTGGTGGAACAGCCTTCTGGATGCTCAGCAGGCCGATGGGATGGGAGAGGGGCCGGGAGGGGCAGCGATGGAGAAGTGAGGGGATCCCAGGGGGCCTGGTCTCCGGCTCCTCCTTTCCCACCCCTCCAGCCCTGGGGCCTGGGAAGAGGGTGATGAGGCGACAGAAGGAGGAGGTGTCGCTGCCCGGGTTCTTCTTCTCACCCGAGCTGGCGGAGGGGCGGGACTGGCAGCGGTGACACCAGGGCCACTCAGCCCCCGCTTTTCACAAGCGCTTTCTTTTTTGGGTGGAAGAAATTGGAGTGAGGGGGTGAGGAATCTGGGGTTGACGGCCCCCTGACAGGACATCAGGTTAGAGAGGGACTGCCCCCAGGCACCCTGTTCCTCTGGGGACATGTCCCCGGGTCCACCTGAGTCTGCAATTCATAATCCCTCCTCCCCTGGAAACCTAGGTGGGAGCTCCGGTCAACCTGTTCAGAGGCAGGGGGATGACGTCTCCATCTCTAGACCTGAGGATTAATGTGGAAAAGAGCAGGGCGAGAGAGGGAGGAACAAAACTCCACTTGGCCTTCCACAGCCAAATACTTTGCAAAAATGTCCCCCAGAGGAGATGTCAGCATTCAAGTCTCTTGGGGAAATTAGTCATTCAGGGGAGTCATACCGAAATCTCTCGTGTTTCTCAAAAAGTAGCCAAGGGTCCCAAGGTCCCATCTCTTTCAGGCAAGGCTGCCTCACTTGGAACAGCAGGCAGAAACTTCCCACCTCCCTAAGGCATAGCGGGGGTGGGGGGGGTGGGGGGGAGGGGTGGGGGGGAGGAATGGTGGGTAAAGGGGTGGGAGAAGTCATTCCCAATTCTGGTGTTGTCCTGCATCTGGTCTCCATTGGGGGATGTACTGATTTTTGATTCTCTTTTCCCCTACCCTCCCTGGGTCATGCCCGCCTCCTGGGGTCCCCAGCTTCGCCTTCTCCTGCCAACCTGCCTCTTGGTTCAGCTCTAGTTGGGAACAGAGAGTCCCCACGGACCCCTAAGGGTGAAGCCCTGTTGTGCTGGGACAGAGACGGGAGATGGGGCCAGCCCCCAGGGGAGAAGTGAGGAGGTCTGGGAGGGTGCGGTGAGAGGAGATGTTAACCTTTACCAGGATGAAAATTGAAAGTATTTTTCAAAACACTCTTAAAAATGTAAATCTTTATCTATATATTGACATGTAAAAAATTCCATGACACCTTGTTGAGTGAAAAAAAATACACATTACAAAGCAGCTCATGTGGTGTTTATATAAAATTGTGTGTGTGTGTGTGTGTGTGTGTGGGCGCGCACACAAAAGACAGAAAGGCTGTGTGCAAGGAGTGATGTCTGGAGGGGTAATGTCTGGAGGGGTAGTCACCAAAATGTCAATCCAGTTTGCCTCTGGTGGGGAGTGGAATTTGGGGTGGCTTATACAGTCCCATTTCTACTTTTACTGCTTAAATTTTTTTCTGAGTGTCTTTTACCTTTGTATGCAGGAAAGCTTCCGAAGGCGCTATTTTCAGCTGGGGGAGGGGGATTGTTTTCATCATAAGAAGACTGTGTTAGTCAACAGAAAAGGAAAACAGAGAAAGAAAAGCTCTGGTGTGGTCGTCCCCTCATGCAGGCAGTCCCCCAGAACAAGTGGGTGTCCTTCCTGTCAGCCAGCTCTGAATCCGTTCCCGCAGCAGGGCTAAAGGGGTAAAGCCCAGAGCACTTCCACCCTCCCAGGTGAGACGCACAGCCCCTCAGAAAAGTGGATCAGTGAGTTTTCCCCATTCTAACGAGGAGACACGTGAGGCTGACTTTCAGGCAAGGGAAGCGTCTTGTCCAGGTCGCAGGTACCTGAGTGATAGGCAGAGTCAGTGCCGAGACCCAGAGGAGAGACATGTCAGTGCTGCTTCCAGAGCCTTCGCTAACCCCCAGGACGCCCAGGGCCCTGCAAATCTGCGGCTGGAGCTGGAGAGATGCAGTCCCCTTCAGGGATCTCTGCCCGCTGCCCACCTGCTGCCAGGTTTGCCTTGGGGCTGGAGGAACAAGATGCATAGGAGGACACAGTCCACCTGGGTCTCTGGCCTGGAGGAAGAACACAGACACTTCAGGCAAAGCCACTTAGCACAGAGCCTGGGCACACGGCGGGCGCCAGTGGATCTGTTGAATGTTTCCCGTCTAAGCAGCTCCGACTGAGCGCAGACCCTGCTAGTTGCTCCGAGAGTGCTGCCAGAAGGCTCTGTGAGTCCCATCCGGGCCATCGCCATCACCGATGGCTTCCTGTTGGAGGGGACCTTAGAGCTGAGCCTTGAAGGATGGGTGGAATTTCCACGAGGGTCCAGAGGAGAGAAACAGGCTGGCGTTTTCAGGTGGACGGGTGGACTCTTGCAGAAGGTAGTCCTGAAGCACCAATTTCGCGGCGCCTGGGGACTCGCCACACCGTGGGGGCCTCCAGTCCTCGGCGACTGCATAGAACTTGACGAGTATTAGCCACGAGGGGGCGGGGTGAGGCGGGGCGGCGCCGAGGTGGTGGGGTGGGGGGAGCCCGGAGAGCTTCATAAAGCCACAGCAAAGGTGCCGCGGCGCTAGTGACAGCGGCCCGCTGGAGAGGGAGCCCGGGAGCTGCCGCGCGCCCGCCGAACGCGGGCGCAGGACCCAGGCGTCCGAGGCCGGGCTCGGGTGGGGCCCCCCCCACCCGCGCTCCCGCCCCCGGGGCCCCGCCCCTTGCGACCCCCCCGCGCCTGCCCCCCGCGCGGAGAGGGGCCGGTCCCCGACGGCAGCGGGCAGGTGCCAGCCCGCCCCGGATGGGCATCGTGGCGCGGGGCTGCGGAGACATGCTGACGGGTACCGAGCCGATGCCGGCGAGCGACGAGGGCCGGGCGCCTGGCGCCGACCCGCAGAACCGCTACTTCTACTCGGATCCCGGCGCCCAGGACACGGCGGACCGTCGCGGGGGCGCCAGCCTGGGGGCGCCCTACGCAGGGGGCGCCCTGGTGCCCGCTCCGCCAGGCCGCTTCCTCGGAGCCTACGCCTACCCGCCCCGGCCCCAGGCCACCGGCTTCCCCGGGGTGGGCGAGTCCTTCCCGCCGACGGCGAGCGCAGAGGGCTACCAGCCTGGGGACGGCTACGCGGCCCCGGACCCGCGCTCGGGACTCTACCCGGGGCCGCGCGAGGACTACGCGCTGCCCGCGGGACTGGAGGTGTCCGGGAAGCTGAGAGTCGCGCTCAACAACCACCTGTTGTGGTCCAAGTTTAATCAGCACCAGACAGAGATGATCATCACCAAGCAGGGACGGTGAGTGAGACGCGCGCCCCGCGAGGCGAGCGGGCCGGAACAAGGACGTGGTTTTTTTTCCTCCTGTCTAGACGGCGCCCCTCACCGTTTGGCTTAGGCTTTGGGGGAAGCGGGGAGGGAGTTGTAGCGAGGACAGAAAAGTTCTGCGGGTTGTTTTCTGCCGGGACATTACACCAACAGGCAGAACTCAGAAGGGAGATGGAGGAGAGTGGGTGCGATGAGAAGCTATCGTGGTTTAGGGGTGTGCCCTTACCGCACTGTCTGCCTCAATGGGGATCTCTGGGCAGAGAGGGACTGTGTTTTGGATTTAACAGGGCAGGACCTCTCTTAGCCGCCTATGTGGAGAAATGGAGGAAGAGGCAGGGTCTTGGTACCCCAGACAATAACCCAGCACAACCCTCCCAACTTCTTCTACCTCTACCCTCCCAAGGCCAACCTCTCCAAGCCTTTTTGCTGCTGTTGCGCACAGGTCAGTTTTGGGAGGTGGGTAAGCCTGGGATCTGGTGACACGGAGAAGAAGTCGCCAAGTTTCCTTTCCGGTAGTACTTTGAGATCGTATGTCTCGTGTGAGTGTGTTTTGGGGGGAGTGGTAAAGTGTGTGGGGGGCTCAGATCCCTTCCAGGCATAGGCCCCACCAGAGAGCCCACATGCCCATGGGCCTGAGCAGGTGAAGCTAACTTATGGGTCCCAGCGGGCAGCCAGTCCCACTCTGCTCCTTCCCGTCTCTGTCCCCGGAAAGTCTGCCTCACCCTTGGCCAGATATTTTCCAGTGTAAGATCCAGCCTGGGGAACCCATGGCTTCTATGCTTCTGGGGACCCTGAAGCCCAGTGCATGCGGGGTAGGGTTTGGGGCCAAGGGTGCTGCTTCCGGGGAGAGCCTCCTGCGTGGGGAAAGGAAGAGAAACTTGCCACTGGTATTTGTTTAGTAAGCAATGCTGAGTGGGCCCTGCCTGGGTCTGGCCTGAGAGAGTGTGCACCCACCCTTCCCTGGCTGGGGACCAGGGAGGACCTCTGTGAGGCTCTGTCATCAGCACATCCAGGAGGTGTCAAAGGGCAGACGCCCAGGGTGCGGCTTGGGGGAGGGAGCAGGGACGGTGGGGGGAGGCCATGTTGGCCCCAGGGGTGTCGGCATTCAATCTAGGGATAGCTAGGACATTCTTCCTTTCCAGGGATTTCTGTGGGGTAGCATGGGATTGAGGGACCTGTCCACCAACTATGAATAGCTTCAAGTTGCTGAGTTGTACCTCTTTCTCTGGGATGAACCCAGGAAAGTTGGCTTTTTTTTTTTTTTTTAAGGTGTGGCCTTTATGCCCTGAGCCTTCTGAGAATTCCTCCCTACGTCCCCCAAGTCCAGTCCCCTCTGAGTGCTCCCAGACAGAGCCCAGGCCTCCAGCCCGATAGGGAACTGGAGGGGACCCAGAAGATCCTATCCAGGCCCCTTCCTGCACAGACAGGGAAAGGGGCTCAGTGACAGAAGGAGACTCTCTGAGGTTTCACAGCCCACCTGTTGCCGGCAGAACGGGCACCTGAACCCAGATGGTATCTGCCTGGGCTTCTTTCTTCAGCCAGTCACGGCCGGGAGTGAAAAGAGCCACCTACACTATCCAAAGGCCTTGATGCGTTCAGAGAGCTTTCACTTCCATTCTTCCACTGTGTGCTACTACGTAGGCCAAGAGATCGCCCCATTCACAGCTAGGGACACCAAAGCACAGGGATGGCTGGTGGTTTGTCCTTGGTCGCACAGCTGACCTGAACTCAGGCCTCTGCTCTCAGGTGCTCAGGAAGCTCTCCCCCCCCCACCCCGGGGGCCTGGCCCAGGTCTCCCTGCCACCTGCTGCCAGGCCCCTGCCCTTCCAGTCTCGAGGGGTGACCTGCCCAGAGCCTTGGCCAGCACTTCAGAGATGCGGTGGTGGGTGCGGGGCTGGCTGTGGGCGGACTGCAACCTGGTTGGGTGGGTCTCATGGGGATGCGGGCATGCATCTCGGTGAGGTCGCCGTCACTACCCCTGTGGCTTCCTTCTTCCTTTAGATTCTTGCTGAATAATTCTCTCTTGACAAGTCTTCTTGTCTCCGTTTCAGATCCACAAAACTACTTTCCTTTTTTTTTTTTTTAAAGATTTTATTTATTTATTTGACAGAGAGAGAGATCACAAGCAGGCAGAGAGGCAGGCAGAGAGAGAGGGGGAAGAAGGCTCCCTGCTGAGCAGAGAGCCTGACTCGGGGCTCGATCCTGGGACCCTGAGATCATGACCTGAGCCGAAGGCAGAGGCTTTAACCCACTGAGTCACCCAGGTGCCCCAAACTACTTTATTTTAATATGAAAAATTCCAATATATACAAAAGTACAGGAAAAACTTCCACCTACCCATCGCCCGGTTTCAACAGTTGTTACTGCTTGGTCAATCTCATTTCTTCTTATCCTCACTCATCTCACTTCTGCCTCCCATCCCCTAGTCTGCAGTTATATTAGTGACGGCGGTAAGTATGTAGTAAGTAAATCCTAAGCACTATATTCTTGCATCCTGAAAATTTCTCTATGCACGGCTAAAAGCGGTTTTTTAAAAAAATTATTTATTTATTTATTTATTTGACACACAGAGAGAGAGAGATCACAAGTAGGCAGAGAGGCAGGCCGAAGGAGAAAGGGAAACAGGCCCCTGCTGAGCAGAGAGCCCCATGTGGGGCTCGATCCCAGGATCCTGAGATCATGACCTGAGCCAAAGGCAGAAGCTTAACCTACTGAGCTACCCAGGTGCCCCTAAAAAATGGTCTTCAAAATTATTCATTTATTTGTTTATGTATTTATTTACTGGGGGTTGGGGGGTAGAGAGAATCTTAAGCAGGCTCCACGCCCAGCACAGAGTTTGACGCGGAACTCAATCTTACGACTCGAAGATCATGATCTGAGCCAAAATCAAGAGTTGGACGCTCAACTGACTGAGCCACCCAGATGTCCCTAAAAATGGCTTTTTAAAAAAAAAAGATTTTATTTATTTATTTATTTAACAGACAGAGATCACAAGTAGGCAGAGGGAGAGGGAGAGGGGGAGAAGCAGGCTCCCCGCTGAGCGGAGAGCCCGATGCGGGACTCGATCCCAGGACTCCGGGATCATGACCTGTGCCGAAGGCAGTGGCTTAACCCACTGAGCCACCCAGGTGCCCTAAAAATGGCTTTTGATAAGTAAATACAATATCATTAACAAACCTGAAAAGAAATTCATAAATATCAAAATTTCCTTGATCACTTCGTAATTGCGTGTGCATGCACGTGTGTGTGTGTGTGTGTGTGTGTGTGTGTGTGTGTGTGATAATCCTCAGGCTTTCCATCCATCCTGAGGGACTGCTTCAGACCCCGTGGGGTCCCCGTTGGAAGGGGGCAGTAGCCCCTCACCATTTTCTTTGATGCCTTCCCTTGAATCAGACCTCAGGGTCCCCATGGTGGGGTAGAGGGGCCAGAAAACACACTGTCCTCCATTCAGACCTACCAGCCCTCATCACCGGGCACAGAGCTCAGGCTCCAGTGATCTTGGAACTTGGCGGCCATTTCCTTAAGCTACTGGCTTCTGAAGAGCACGGCTTGGGCTCAGAGAACAGCACCCTTTCTCTCCTGTGTGGAGGGCTGGCCCATCCCTCCGTGGGTTCCAGTGACCTGCCCGTCACTACCACATCACCCACGGCCTTCTTCCTTTTTGAAAAATCCTCCCAGTCCAGGCCCACCCACAGCCCCATGGCCTTTTGCCTTGGGCTGACTCACTCTCTCCCAGATCCTTCCTCTCCCACCCACCCTAGACCCATCCCTCAGTATGGACAAGTCACACAGTCACTCTCTCCTCCATGGGCAGCAACAGGGTGGGGCGCAGTGGTGGGGTGGCAGTTCCCAGTGCCAGCAACTGACCCCAGCAACTCAGGTGGGGTGGGGAGGGGAAAGTGAAGTAAAATGTTGGACTGGCCAACTGGAGAGGTTGGAGTTCAAAGTTGGCGCGTTTGTGGAAATTCGGGGTGCCCACTGCGGACTTGAGCTGTATTTCTGGGTGGCACTGTGTGTGTACTGTGAATTGACTAGCTGATGGTAGACATTCTCAGCAGAGGAAGGGAGAGGCGGGTGTCTGTGTGTGTGGGTGTGTGGGAGTGTATTCATGGCTGGCAATCCCCACTTTTCTGGGTGTGATTACTTGATTATTATAATTAAGATAACTTTGGGTAGTTCTGTTGTTAAGTAGCTCAATTGGCGTGCATGTGTGTGTGTGTGTGTGTGTGTGTGAATTTAGCGTTGGAGGAAACAATTTCAGTGCTGCCGGATCCTGGATCACTGGCCTCACAGCCATTGTGTCCTTCCCTATAATCCCGACTCCTAGAACTTTGTAGATCTTTAAAACAATTTTCTTTTATTTTTTTCTTTTGTTGCGGGGCAGGGGGGCACTTGAATCTGGACTCACTGGCTTCATTTCTCTCAGGGCAGGTGAAAACAGCTTTACTTTCTGTTGGCCCGTTTGCTAGTCCGATTTCCAAGAACCTGGGTCTGAGCTTGGTGGGTGGAGGAGATCTTTGATGCCTGAGCACCATTTGGGTTTCCATGGGTTCAAGGCACTGCTGGAATGTTCTAAAAGGTGCTGCTAATTAATACCCCACGAATAACGAATAAAGTGTAAGAGGACCCATTTCCCCACGGACTCGTCAGCATTAGAGATTAATTTTATTTATTTATTTATTTATTTATTTTTAAGATTTTTAAATTTATTTGACAGACGGAGATCACAAGTAGGCAGAGAGTCAGGCAGAGAGAGAGAGAGAGGGAGGAGAAAGCAGGATCCCCTCTGAGCAGAGAGCCCGATGTGGGGCTCGATCCTAGTACCCTGAGATCATGACCTGAGCCAAAGGCAGAGGCCTCAACCCACTGAGCCACCCAGGTGCCCCTAGAGATTAATTTAATTTAATTTTATTATTATTTTTTAAAAGATTTTATTTATTTACTTGACAGACAGAGATCACAAGTAGGCAGAGAGGCAGGCAGAGAGAGAGGAAAGGGAAGTAGGCTCCCTGCTGAGCAGAGAGCCCTATGCGGGGCTTGATCCCAGGACCCAAAGGCAGAGGCTTACCCCACTGAGCCACCCAGGCGCCCCTGCCCTAGAAGTTAATTTTAAAACATCCTGCCAACACGACAGACCGAAAACTACCTCTTTGTAATTTGTTTGTCACGATGGTGAGTTGGAGCTTATCAGAAGTGTTCAGGGGCACGCGGGTGGCTCAGTTTTTAAGTGTCTGCCTTCAGCTTAGATCATGATCCCGGGGTCCTGGGATAGAGACTTGCATTGGGCTCCCTGCTCAGCGGGAAGCCTGCTTCTCTCTCGCCCACTCCCCCTGTTTGTGTTCCCTCTCTTGCTCTCTCTCTCTCTTTCTGTAAAATAAATAAATAAATAAAATCTTAAAAAAAAAAGTGTTCGGCATCGGACGGGTATGATGACCCTGCAGATCATTTCGAGATGGGCTAGTCCTATGTGGCAGCGGAGGAATTTAGGGTTTTGGGCCCTGTCCTCTGAGGGCAGGATGGTCTTTCTGGAGAGAGCTGAGGTTGGCACCAGACCCTGTTGCTTCCCAGCAAAGTGTCATGTAAATCAGGGGCTATTTTGGGATTCCAGCTGGTGGTGATTCTAGACTTTTAGGGTGAAATGAGACCTCCTTTCTCCTCTCCCGTTCCCCCATCCTCTTCCGGCATCTCCTTCGTGTCCCTCCAGCAGAGATAAGCGGGGCGGAGAGATGGACGCACAGCCGGGGAAACCCCGACTCTGCCCTCTCACCAGGGAGCCGTCAGCTCGGCTCTCTGCTCCTTGGTTCCTTCAAGTGTAAAATCGGAAATACCGTGTTACATTTCGGGCGAACTGGATGCTTCTAAGTAGAGACACAATGAATATAGTCCTTCCCTTCCTTTAAACCTGCAGGTTTGGGCAACAGCCGGTTATAATACAGAAAATGTGGGCAGCCTGACCGCTGTCATACAATGAGATGTTGGTAGGGACGTGTTGAAAATATCATTTCGGCCTTAATTATTTAAGGTCTCCTCCCTAACCTTTGATTTCTCAAGTCAGCTGCCCCCGAGCTCCTGAGCTCCTGGGACCTGGAGCCTGAGGCTAGAGCTCAGGACCCTGGCCCTTCTGCAGACCCAGTGGGCTTTGATCGCTCTGGGCCAGCGAGAGGGCGTAGTGGGGGAGGGACCGGATGAGCTGAGTTTCACATCTTTCAAACTTTTTCACAGCTCTTAGAGGAAAAATGGTTAGGAGTTATTGTCCCCATTTATGGGTGAAGAAACTGAGGTTTGGTTTGGGATTTAACTTACTCCAGGGGATGGGGCCAGTAAGTCTCTCATTTTCTTTTCTCAGCATGAGAGAGTCCGGAGAAGACAGGAAGGTGGGGACACCTTCCCAAGGTTATCGAGGGTGTTGCTCTGGGATCTTCTGGGGCCTAGGGTGCACCCAAAAGTGTTCCCAGGCCTCTGGAACTCTCCCTTCTCCAGGTTTCCTGACACATGGGCTGGTGTCTTTCTTCCCATCTGGTATGACTTTTCGTAGGAGGAGGGGAGAGTTATGTGGGAATGCAAAGTCATTCCGATGAGAGTTTGATTCTGCCATCCTGCAAATTCTGCTCTTCCTGTTTGGGTTAAGAAAGAAAAGGAAGGCCATTAGCCTGGTGCTGGCAGAGGTGGTGGTTGTAGTAGGGGCAGTAATGGTGGAGGGGACCACTGTAGTGATGGTGATAATGGAGGTGACGGTTTGGTGATGGGGGCAGTGATGCTGGAGGTGTGGTTGTAGTGATGGTGGTCATGGGGATGTTGGTGCAGGTGGTGGTCGTAGTGATGGTGGTGATGGGGCGTTGGTGTAGGTAGTGGTTGTAGTGATGGTGGTCATGGGTATGGAGGTGGAGGTAGTGGTCATAGGGATGGTGATGATGTGGGTGTTGGTGGAGGTAGTGGTTGTAGTGATGGTGGTGATGGGGGTGTTGGTGCACTGGTGGTTGTAGTGATGGTACAGGTGGGAGTGGTGATGGTGGAAGTGGCAGAGATGGTTGGGTAGGGAAGTGCTTCTTTCTCTTGATCTATTACTCTGGCACAAGGGAGGATTATGCAGCATCCCAACGTTGACTTCCTCCGCCTTCCCCTGGAAGCAAGACTTTGAGCGTGAAATTGTGCTTAATAGAGTTCTTTTTCAGGTGGATGGAAAGTTTCAGCTGGGATTTTAGGTACGTCTCTGAGACTCAGGCCTGGGACAGGCTATACTATAGACATCAGGCCCAGGAGGATGGGGCGGGGAAAGCCTGGGCGCTGCGGGGCCGGGAATGCATGAGCTCCGTGAGGGCTGCAGTGGAGAGGATGGGTCAGGGCCTGAGACCACCCCAGGGCTTGGGGGGGGGGGGGCTGAGGCATGAGGGCCTACTGGGAAGTGCCTGTGGGGGGCTGGCTTGTGACTTTGCTCCCCACTAGGAAGCAAACGAAGATTAGATTAGAGACAGTGCCGTGTAGCTGATGTCTAGAAACCGACCCTCGGGACAAAAAACACTGAAAAAGCCCTGATTCATAGTGTTTGCTGATTTCTGTGGTGTGAAGACTCCTGTGGTGGCTGACTTCGAGCTACGCACACGGAGTCACTGAATGCAAAGTCAGGAAGAGCTGGCATTCGTGCCGTGTTTAGTATTTCCGTCTTGCAGGAGCAAGAGATATAAGTGGCTTCAAAAGCAGAGATAATAGTGAAATGTAGTAAACGAACTGAGAAATGATTTCTGAGTAGTTATTACCTTGGCTTATAAGGCAGTATACTTAATTGTAAGTTTACATAATTTAATTTTAAAATATTGCCGGTACATAACAATTGCCTGGCACACGTCCTGGTCATTTCCAGTCGGGTCTCTCGCGGGATGCCCACCGATTCCAGCGCACCACCGAAATGAAAGCCTCCGCATGGGGGTGGCCGTCTGCGAGGCTGGGGGGCTCACGGATGTGGGCGGGTCTCTCTGTTCTCCCCAGGCGGATGTTCCCATTCTTGTCATTTACTGTGGCGGGACTGGAGCCCACCAGCCATTACCGGATGTTCGTGGACGTGGTCTTGGTGGACCAGCACCACTGGCGGTATCAGAGCGGCAAGTGGGTGCAGTGTGGAAAGGCTGAGGGCAGCATGCCAGGTAGGAGCGCCCTGCAGAGCGGTGGGCGCGCTTTTCCTCTGAGGCTGGGCGCCCCCTGGTGGATTCAGGAGGAACCCCGAAGCCCTTGCCCCCTACACCTACCTGCGTTCCCCATCCCACCCTTATCCCCTCCCACTTCTCACTCCCGTTGGGTTTGTCTTCCCTTCTCTACTCTGCGTTAGCCTGTCTTCTGCTCAGTCCTCTGCCCCCACCTCCCCTTGCTCTGCCCCATCTGGCCCTCCCCCTGCAGCCTTTCTGACATCCCCCCCAGAACAGGCAAAGAAGCCCCACGGGGTCTGGTCCCCAGGTGGCTGGGTGCCAATGAGATTCACTGTCCACAGGAAACCGCCTCTACGTCCACCCAGACTCCCCCAATACTGGGGCCCACTGGATGCGCCAGGAAGTTTCATTCGGGAAACTAAAGCTCACGAACAACAAAGGGGCCTCTAACAATGTGACCCAGGTGGGACTTCTTGCCAACCCCCACCCCTCCTGGCTGATTTGGTTCTGTTAAAGTCATCTTTCTAACTCTCTGACTCGTTCTTTTCCACACGCCTGGGCACGGGGGACGATGAGGTGGGAGGCGGCTGACTCTCACGGGCAGTTGTGGGCTCGCATCCGGGATGACATGCGCCAAACCAGCCCTGGGGTTTTCTTCACCGAACCCCAAGCTGCCATCACCCGTGCGCCATGCTGGGCATGGATTTGATGCCAGTAGCCTCGGGCAATGGATGCAGAGTCTCTCTGAGTTGAGCAATACTGTTAACAGAGCCCCATCCCTGAAAAACCCTGCTTGTACTAATGCCTCAGTCGCAATGCACATTTGGTGGGTAGGAGACGGGGCAAGAGGGCAGAGCTGATGCCCCAGAGAGGCTGGGGACCAGAGCTAGAGCGCCTGGAGGAAGTCGCATGTAGCAGGGCGGGGCAGTGGACATGATGGCCTCAGGGTTCCTTCTAGCCTGGCCATTGGCCAGCCAGGGTCGGGGTAGAGGACCCGTCGACCCCCACAAGCATCCGGTTCTCTCTTAGATGATTGTGCTCCAGTCCCTCCATAAGTACCAGCCTCGGCTGCACATCGTCGAGGTGAACGACGGGGAGCCGGAGGCAGCCTGCAGCACTTCCAACACGCACGTCTTCACCTTCCAAGAGACCCAGTTCATCGCCGTGACCGCCTACCAGAACGCGGAGGTGAGGGCCATCCGCCTGCCCGAGCTGCGAGGGGCAGGAGGGGGAGAGTGGGGCTCACCGTCTTCCTCGGCGGGAAATTCAGGAGTTCCCTAGCCCCAGACTCCGGACTCAGGTGCCTCTATTTCCCCTCTCTCTAGATTACTCAGCTGAAAATTGATAACAACCCTTTTGCCAAAGGATTCCGGGAGAACTTTGAGTCGTAAGTGCTGCTGGGTTAGCTCACCAAGGGCCTCCTCTTGGTCCCTCCTGAGCCCTGACTCCAGACATGCGCAGAGCCTGTCTCCTCTCCGCCCCTGGGGGTGGGAGCGGGTGGGAAGAGGTGGGAAGGATGCTTGGAGGGCTGTGAGACCAGGGAAAGAAGGTCCAGGGAGGGGCAGGCAGCAGGCAGGCTCATAGGTGATGGGTTCTGTTCGTGACCCCTGTTTTCTTGCCTTCTTCTTCTTCTTCTTCTTCTTCTTCTTTTTTTTTTTTTTTAGCATGTATGCATCTGTTGACACGAACGTGCCCTCCCCGCCCGGACCCAACTGTCAATTGCTTGGGGGAGACCACTACTCTCCTCTCCTACCGAACCAGTATCCCGTTCCTAGCCGCTTCTACCCCGACCTTCCTGGGCAGGCCAAGGATGTGGCTTCCCAGCCTTACTGGTTGGGGGCCCCCCGGGACCACAGCTATGAGGCCGAGTTTCGAGCAGTCAGCATGAAGCCTGCCTTCCTGCCCTCCGCCCCTGGACCCACCATGTCCTACTACCGAGGCCAGGACGTCCTGGCGCCTGGAGCTGGCTGGCCGATGGCCCCCCAGTACCCTCCCAAGATGGGCCCAGGCAGCTGGTTCCGCCCCATGCGGACTCTGCCCATGGAACCTGGTCCTGGAGCTTCTGAGGGACGGGGGCCAGAGGACCAGGGCTCCCCTTCAGTGTGGACTGAGATCACCCCCATCCGGCCAGAGTCCAGTGACTCAGGACTGGGTGAAGGAGACTCTAAGAGGAGGCGTGTGTCCCCCTATCCTTCCAGTGGCGACAGCTCCTCCCCTGCTGGGGCCCCTTCTCCTTTTGATAAGGAAACCGAAGGTCAGTTTTATAGCTACTTTCCCAACTGAACAGATGACATGACAGGAACAATGTCATCAGGTTGGAGGACACCAAGTACCGCAGACAGACGACTCAGGACTGGGAGGCCCCCAGCTCCCTCTGTCCCTTCTCCTTTTGTAGTTGGTTGAGGAAGAGGGGCGCCAAGAAGGCTTCTGGGGTTCACTTGCTGCTTCGGGCCCAAAGCGAAACCTGAGAGGCGTGTTCCCTGCCCCCTCCTTTGCCCTAACTACAGTCATTTACCTGGTGCTGCTTCTGGCTGTGGGTTCCCAGCTGGAGAACAGAAAACAGAATAAGAAGGTCTTGGACACAAAGGAGCTTCCTCTCTTCTGTGGGGTGGGTTAGGGGTCAGGTGTGTGAAAATAAAGACGCTGAGGATTTGATGACAGCCAGCCAGCCAGGGTCGGCGAGGGGACTCAGATGACTTTGGGGCAGCTGGCCTGGGCCCCACCCGCTCGGAGACAGTGGGGTCCCGAGGAAGAGGCTGAAAAAGGGGGCGGGGTTGGTACACACCTCAAGGAGCAACGTCTTGGGGTGGGGGGTTGGTTGAGTGCGCACACGCTTTCTTTTTTTTTTTTTTCCTTTTTTTTCCTTTTTGAACGGGGAGGCTATTTATTGTACAGAGAGTGGTGTCTGGATCCATTTCTTTTGTCTTCATCACTTTCTGAAAATAAACGTGAAACTGTAGAATGTGTCCTGCTTCAGTGCCCTGAAAGGGGACGTGGATGGGGGCTCCATTGGGAATTGCGAGGACACCATCCGTCCTCGGCTGCAGTGGAAGTTTCCAAGAACGGGAGGTGCCTAGAAATCCTGAGTGGCTTCATTCCGGGGACAGACAGAGTCAAAGCAAGGCCACACGTGCTACCTTTGGCACTTAGGTTGATGGCTGATTCCACCTTGTAAGGCATCTTGGGACAAAGAGCGGTCCCTCTGTCTGGACCTGTAGAGGAGACCTGCGCCTGACCTGTAGAGGAGGGGATGGAGGGCAAGACCAGAAGACCTGGCCCTGGGAGTGGGGGGACTGGGGGCTCTGTGAGGAAGAAGAGCCTTGATTTCTCTCTACATGTCTAGCACCTTTGGTTTTCCATCTTCATCTTAGGGGTGTTCAAAAGTTAGAGGAGTAAATGTAAGTTGAACCCCATGAAATTGCTTTTATCGTTGGTCAAGAACAGCCAAATATTGATAATTTTGTGATTCAAACTAACATCTGTAAAGGGTTTAGAACCACGCCTGGTAAACAGTAAGCCCTCAGCCTGTACATGATTGTTGCTGTAATTCTCTAGCTCTGTTTTTCTCTCTTTTTACGTGGCTGCTAAATTATGTTTGTAAAATGACACCTGCTTCTCTTAAAGAACGTAAGCCAGGCAGGAAAGTAAAAAGACAGCAATAAATTTTCCCAAATCTTACCACCCAGCCATAATTATCATTAAATGTTAAAGGGGTTAAATAGATAGACAGAAATTTTTTTTTAAAAAGATTTTTATTTATTTGACACACAGAGAAAGAAGTCACAAGTAGGCAGAGAGGCAGGCAGAGAGAGAGGAGGAAGCAGGCTCCCCGCTGAGCAGAGAGTCCAATGCGGGACTCGATTGAGGACCCTGGGATCATGACCTGAGAGAAAGCAGAGGCTTAACCCACTGAGCCACCCAGGCACCCCCAGAAATATGTTTTTTATAACATTGGAATCATATGGTCATATGGAAAATGCTTTTAAAAAAAAAAAAGATTTTATTTTTCTGGGTGTGGTGCAAAAAACAATGAATCCTGTTACTCTGGAAAGAAATTAAAAAAAAAAGATTTTATTTTTGGGTCGCCAGGTGGCTCAGTGGGTTAAGCCGCTGCCTTTGGCTCAGGTCATGATCCCAGGATGCCTGAGCATCGGGCTCTCTGCTCAGCAGCGAGTCTGCTTCCCTCTCACTCTCTGCCTGCCTCTCTGCCTACTTGTGATCTCTCTGTCAAATAAATAAATAAAATCTTAAAAAAAAAGATTTTATTTTTAAGTAATCTCTACACCCAATGTGGGACTCGAACTCACAACCCCCAAATCAAGAGTTGCATGCTCCACCGACTGAGCCAGCTGGGTGCCCCTGAAAATGCTTTTTCTTCAGGAAAACTATTGAATTTTAGTTTACAGGATTGAAGAGTACAAAAATTAAAACCTCAACAAGCAAACCATCAAATAATGAAAAACTCTCAGGTGAACAAAGGGATCGCAGAACTCAGAGATAAGTTGGGGTTTTTTGTTTGTTTGTCCCTCCCTCCCCCCTTGAGAGGTTGGAATTACTCCCTTTGCCTCAGGCCAGTTCAGGGCACACCCCATTCTAAGGGGGGCTTGTCCTCATGGGCCCTGAGGTGTTTTCTCACTTCTGCTGGAGCTTGGAAAACTTCATTTCTATCACCGTTCACATCCCCTCCTTTCTTGGTCTCTCTCCAGAGGCCATTTTCATCATTTTCAAGTCAGAAGAAGGAAAAGATAGGAAGACATATTTGGTTCCACCCTCCCTGGATTTGGAAGCTCGTAATGTTGTAAACACTAGGAGTTCTGTTAGGCTGCGCTCTGTGAATGCAGTAATTCCTCCCAGCCCCGTGCCTTTGGCCTTTGGCGGTCACTCTCTGGGGTTATAAATATTGGTTTTAAATTAGACCTTGGGAACTATTGTCTGTAATCACAGCACTCCTCTCTCCCTCTGTTTTATTTTTGACTTTTTAAGTTTATTTATTTACATTCTTTAGTCATCTCTACACCCAACACCCAAGTGGGGCTCGAATGAGTTCGAGTCTGACCCTGAGATCAAGAATTCCATGCTTGGGGCACCTGGGTGACTCAGTGGGTAAAGCCACTGCCTTCGGCTCAGGTCATGATCCTGGGGTCCTGGGATTGAGCCCCGAATCGGGCTCTCTGCTCAGCAGGGAGCCTTCTTCCCCCCTCTCTCTCTCTGCCTACTTGTGATATCTCTCTTTCTGCCAAATAAATAAATAAAATCTTAAATTTAAAAAAAAAAGAGTTCCATGCTCTTCCAACTGGGCCAGCCAAACTGGCACCCCATTCCCACTGTTTTTAAATGTTTTTGGTTCCCTTCATTAGCTATAAGTGAAGGGAGTTGTCCTCACACACTTCACTTTTTCCAGAAGTGTGGGGGAATATGTTTTGATGCTTTGTTATTTGACTCATAAAGGTTCATTATTATTACTTGTCCAATATTCAATGTACTGTTTACTGAAAGGTAAAATACAAAATACTAATATATATATATATATTTTTAAAGATTTTATTTATTTATTTGACTGACAGAGATCACAAGTAGGCATAGGTAGGCAGAGAGAGAGGGGGAAGCAGGCTCCCCACTGAGCAGAGACCCGATGTGGGGCTCCATCCCAGGACCCTGAGTTCATGACCTGAACTGAAGGCAGAGGCTTAACCCACTGAGCCACCCAGGTGCCCCTCTTTCTATATTTTTAAAGTAGACTCTATGCCCATCACGGGACTCAAACTCAGAACCCTGAGATCAATAGCTGCATGCCCTACTGACTGAGCCAGGCGGGCACCCCTTCAGTTCTTCTTTAATCCCCATAGGTTATACTCCTGTATTACTTTGTTTAGTTAGTAGTTGCTTGGGTTTAACTTTATATCATCATTCTCTTTGTTCACTATTCCTTTTTGCATTTCTACCTCTGTTTTTTCTGGGATCACTTTCTTACATCTTTTTTTAAAAAAAAGATTTTATTTATTTATTTGACAGACAGATCACAAGTAAGCAGAGAGGCAGGCAGAGAGAGAGAGAAGGGAGGAAGCAGGCTCCCTGCTCAGCAGAGAGCCCGATGCAGGGCTTGATACCAGGACCCTGGGATCATGACCTGAGCTGAAGGCAGAGGCTTTAACCCACTGAGCCACCCAGGTGTCCCTCACTTTCTTACATCTTAAACTAAATACTTTGTAACTTTTTATGAGATGGTCTTTTTGTAAATTCCTTGTAAGCTTGTTTCTTACAAAAATTATTATTTTTCCCCTTGTTATTGGATAGTATTTTGCTGAGTAAACAATTTTAAGTGGATAGTAATTTTTTCTTATTTTATAGACGCTATTCCACCATTTTCTGGCTTCTGTTGTGAAATCTGCTGCTACTCTAATTATCATTCTTTTGTAGGTCATCTGTCTTTTTATTTCTGCTTTCCAGATCTTCTAGATATATTTGATGTGCAACAGATTTGTTATGATGTGACAAGGTATGAATTTATTTTTTCTTGATCATATTTGGGGTATGTTTTGCTTCCTGAATCTGTGTAGTCATGGTTTTCATTAATTCTGAAATTTCCCAATCATTATTTCTTTATTTTCTTTATTTTTTAAAAATATTTTATTTATTTATTTGACATGGAGAGAGAGATCACGAGTAGGCATATAGATAGGCAGAGAGAGAGGGGGAAGCAGGCTCCCCACAGAGCAGAGAGCCTAATGCAGGGCTTGATCCCAGGACCCTGAGACCATGACCCTACCCAAAGGCAGACTCTTAACACACTGAGCCACCCAGGCACCCCATCTTTAAACATTACTTCTTTCCATCCTCTCCAATTTCACCTTTTGGGACTCCAATCAGATGCATGTCAGACATTCTCATTCTATTATTATTCATGTCTCACAACTCTCTTAGGTTTTTTTCTTCTTGCCTCTCCACTGCATTCTGAATACATTCTTTTTTTTTTTTTTTAAGATTTTATTTGTTCATTTAACAGACAGAGATCACAAGTAGGCAGAGAGGCAGGCGGGTGGGGGGGGGGGTGTAAGCAGGCTCCCTGCTGAGCAGAGAGCCTGATGTAGGGCTCGATCCCAGAATTCTGGGATCATGACCTGAGCCGAAGACAGAGGTTTTAACCCGCTGAGACACCCAGGCGCCCTCTGAATAAATTCTTGAGATATATCTCTTAGTTTAATTCTACTTTCAACGGTATCTAATATGCTGATTAGCCCACTCATTGAAATTTCTTTTCATAGTTTACAAGGTATTTCTCATCATTATTTTGTACATCTCCATTAAGTTTTTTTAATGTTATGCTTCACACTTATTTTTTAGTTTTTAAATTTTTATTATTTTTAAGTAATCTCTACATCCAATGTGGGGCTCAAACTCACAACCCTGAGATCAAGAGTTACATGCTCTTCTGACTGAGTCAGCCAGGTGACCCATGCTCTACATTTCTATGAGTTCTTGCAAATTGTACGATCCTGATGATGTCCTGTTGCATGTTTTCCCTTATAAGTGCATTCTTTAATAAAAATTCTTAAAAATTCTTTACACAATGATTTTGTATTTGTATTTGACAATTCCAGATAATAATGAAGGGTATTTGTGGAGGGTGTGGTAGGAGTGTTCTCTAATGTGTTGATTTTTCTGACTATCACTCATAGTGGATTTGTCTCCTTGCATGCTTGTTGGTCTTTCTAGGGTCACGTTTGACTTTGAAGTTAGTTTTAAGTTAGTAAGTTGTTAGTCTTAAGTTAGTAAGACTAACTTGGGGGAAACTTTCTTCCACTTTCTCCATCTGTCTAATTCAACAGATGGAGAACACCTAATTATGACTGGACTTAACCCTCTAGCACTGTAGTCAAACTTCTTGGCTCAGGGCTCCAAAAGAGTGAGAGAGAAGCTTCCAGACTTCCAAGGGTAGGTCTGGAACTGAAACTGCATCACTCTCACTACATTCTATTGGTCAAAGCAGCACGTATACAAGAAGAGGGGAAATAATTTTTCTGCTAGATGATAGCCATGGGATGTATTGCCTAGCCATTATCCTAGGATTTTTTCCTTCACCATCAATGTGGGGATTCCCTTCATGTCTCTCTTGTGTTATATCTCCTGTATCCTGGAACACATATCTTTTTATTTGTTTGTTCTTTTATTTTTCTTTATTTTTTTAAAGATTTTTTTTTATTTCTTTATCTGAGAGAGAGAGAGAATGAGAGAGAGAACATGAGGAGGGAAGGTCAGAGGAAGAAGCAGATTCCCTGTTGAGCAGGGAGCCTGATGCAGGACTCCATCCTGGGACTCCAGGACCATGACCTGAGCAGAAGGTAGTTGCTTAACCAACTGAGCCACCCAGATGCCCCTGTTTTTTTTTATTTTTCTGAAGGAGCTTTCTGGTACACAGGAGGTAAAATTTCTGAGTTTTTAACATGTCCGAAAATGTCTATATTTCACTTGTACATTTGATTGATAGTTTGACTGGGTATAAAACTTTGGTTGGAAATCATTTTTTTTGTGGGTGGAATTTTTTTCTTTTAAGATTTTATTTATTTACTTGACAGACAGAAATCACAAGCAGGCAGAGAGGCAGGCAGAGAGAGAGGAAGGGAAGCAGGCTCCCTGCTAAGCAGAGAGCCCAATGCAGGGCTCAATCCCAGTACCCTGAGATCATGACCTGAGCCGAAGGCAGAGGCTTAACCCACTGAACCACCGAGGCGCCCCTGTGGGTGGAATTTTCAAGGCGTTTCTCCTTTGTCCATTTCCCCATTTTAGTTTTCAGTATTACACTTAAAAAGTCTGATATCATGGTGATTAATGATTCTTTGTGTTATATTTTTGGATCTTCTCCTTAAGTCTAGTATTTTGAACATTTTTGATTATATGATTTGGTCTGAAATATTTTTCCCCCATCTATTATTCTGGGGCACTGAATGAGATCTATCAATTCAGAGACTCTGTTCTTCATTCATAGAAAGCTTCCCTTTCACTCATTCTTTTTTCCCTCGAGTCTTTTCCTTTTTTTAATAGACTCCATGCCCAACATGGGGCTTGAACTCAAGCCCCTGAGATCAAGAATCACATGCTTTATCAACTGAACTAGGCAACTCTTTCTAATCACATGGTAGATACCTTTTGCTGATTCTCCTGGTTCTGTTATTGACTTTTAAATTTCTCTTATCTTGCCTTCAGTTCCAAGAATTCTTTCTTATTCTCCAAATGTTCTTATACTTGTTCATGGATGAAAGATCTTCTCATATCTCAAAGTCTATTTATTGGAAGAGGGAGTTTTTCTTTTGCTTCTTTCAATATCTCTGTTTTCCAAATTATTTTTCTGCTTACTTAGATTCTTTCATATTGGAGGTTTTGCTCGAATATTTGATGATCCTTGACTGTTCATGTTTCAGAACAAAAACATAATAATAATAATAAGAAGAAGAAGAAGAAGAAACATATAATTAATTAAATACATAATAAAATATAATAAATCAAATAAATCATAAATTTATAAATATAATACATTAAATAATATAATAATATAATTATCATATATTATTATTAAAAAGAACAAGGCACTAGAGCTTACACAAAAACTCTTGTATGTGTCTAGGGGGGAGGGATTAATCAACAGTGAGCTTCACTTCAGATAACATGAAAGGATGATCAGATGGGGGAAGTGTCAATGGTGGGCTGGAGCTGGCTAACACCAGCTTGCAAAAGCTAAATGTGCACCTGTCTCCCAGTTCTGCATTCAGTGACATCCTGTTGGTAGACTGACATTGTCCATGGACATTTTGATGCACATGAGCAAATGCTACAAGTGAGGGCACACTTCCTCCCAGATTGCTGGTTGTTAAACATTTATTGCCACACCACTGGGAGCTGGTTTATCAGGTTGAGGCCCTCGCCATGAAGCCTAAGAGAGGTGTACAGAAGTCTTTTCTCCTAAGATATTATTCACGTCTCCTAAATTCTCTTTCAACTTTTCCCTGGCTGATAGCATTCTTTTTTTTAAAATATTTTATTTATTTATTTGACAGAGAGAGAGATCACAAGTAGGCAGAGAGGCAGGCAGAGAGAGAGAGGAGGAAGCAGACTCCCCGCCGAGCAGAGAGCCTGATGCGGGGCTCGATCCCAGGACCCCGAGATCATGACCTGAGCCGAAGGCAGCGGCTTACCCCACTGAGCCACCCAGGTGCCCCAGCTGATAGCATTCTAAGAATGATATGTGAAAAGAGAAATTGGGGGTTCAATTTTTTCCTTTACACACTTTCTGCGTTCAGCTTTGACTCACTTTCTCAGCCACTGTCTTTGGCATACACAAGTCCCACGTCTGTTCTCATTTTCTTCAGAGAATAATACTGTTCTTTTAGGACATATGTGCTTCTTCAGGGTAGGAAGTGGTCAGCACCATGCCTTGACTCCACCTGCTACTGTGCCTGACACTCCCAAGTCCTGAGTTTCTTATGAGTTAATTGGTGGTAAATCACCTATTGCTAGTCCTGATTGTAGGCATTTCTCAGAGTAGCTACATTTTAAGTTGTTGTTCCATCTTCCTTAATTGGATACTACTCCTCTATCTGCTTCCTATAGTCCAAAAACTTGTTGAAATTTGTTGTCTGCTTCTTTTTCCTCTTTTTGTTTCTGTGGTTCCATATATTAAGAAAATTGCTATATTATTATGTTGGCAACCAACATAAAAAATTTAAACGAAATACTCTTCATTGATTTTGAATGAAAGCTTGTAAATTTTTCAGCCTTCAGAAGTTGGCCTTCCTCCCTCCCCATTTTAGGAAAATTTGATTTAATTTTGCCTCTGATTACCTCTTATCCAGTAAGTATTTATTTTTCAGGGACATATGTAATTCTTTGGCTTGATCTCTACCCTTTGCTCTATTTCTTTCCTTTCGTCTTTTAAAAATATATAAAAAATTATATTCTGTGCTCTAGGAGAGAATTCCAAATTTATCTTAGTAATGGAATATTAACTTGGGGATGACTGAAGACTAATTTCTAAGGAGACAGTGATCCAGAAGTTTAAATGCCTGTACTTATGATTTACATGAATGCCTTGTGAATGTCAATGGTTATAACTATGTCTTAAATGTTGTTTTATAAGAACTAATAATAACAGGAGTTATAAATAGCTGGGTTTAAAAGTAACTGCTAGGGTTAAGATGTAAAACTAGATTAAGCACTAGTTTAATCTTTTCTCAGACTCAGCCAAACCCAGCTTGTATGAGTTACTTTACTTAAATTACCAATGGTTTTTCCAAGTAGGAAAGTGGGACACAAAAATTATTTCAGGAAATATCTAAGAAAACACAGCTGCCTATGCTCATATCCTTATATGACAAGTATCCTTTTTTTTTTTTAAAGTTTTGTTTATTTAAGTAATCTCTACACCCAATGTGAGGCTTGAACTCACTATGCTGAGATTAAGAGTCACATGCTTTTCTTTTCTTTTTAAAGATTTTTATTTATTTATTTGACAGACAGAGATCACAAGTAGGCAGAGAGGCAGGCAGAGAGGCAAGCAGAGAGAGAGGAAGGGAAGCAGGCTCCCTGATGAGCAGAGAGCCTGATTCGGGGCTCAATCCCAGGACCCCGAGATCATGACCTGAGCCAAAGTCAGAGGCTTTAACGCACTGAGCCACCCAGGTGCCCCAAGGGTCACATGCTTTTCCAACTGAGCCAGACAGGTGCCCCCTATGGCAAGTATCCTTCTGTGATGAAAGAGGAATTGTGGCATAGATATGTGGCTGAATCATATCTAAACACACCAGATCAGAATGGTCTTTCACTACACTGACTTGGTTTTCTTTAGAGCCTTCATTAAGAGTTTAAATTCTGCAACTGCGGGGCACCTGGATAGCTCAGTGGGTTAAGCCTCTGCCTTCGGCTCAGGTCATGATCTCAGGGCCCTGGGATCCACTTCTGCTCAGCAGGGAGCCTGCTTCCTCCCCCCTCTCTCTCTCTGCCTGCCTCTCTGCCTCCTTGTGATCTCTCTCTGTCAAATAAATAAATAAAATAAATAAAATCTTTTAAAAAATGATAAATTCTGCGGCTGAATTTTAGTTTTCTTTTCAACCACATATTATCTCATCTATCTCCCCTTCATCCTGACCTATATTTTTGTATCTCTTCTAAGGATTTCTTTTAGTTTTTTTATCTCTTTGATGATGATAATTCCCTGGAATTTTCTTTTGGATCTTGTAGTGCCACTCCCCCTGATTGTACTCTCTCTCTTTCTCCCTCTCTCTCTAATAAATAAATAAAAATTTTTAAAAAAGAAGCTTTAAAAAAAGAGTCATTAGTTTGGGATATCACTTGAGTTTGGGTTGTATAAACTGTGGTGCAACAGGGCAGTCAAGGGGCGCCTGGGTGGCTCAGTGGGTTAAAGCCTCTGCCTTCGGCTCAGGTCATGATCTCAGGGTCCTGGGATCAAGCCCCACATCAGGCTCTCTGCTCCGTGGGGGGCCTACTTCCTCCTCTCTCTCTGCCTGCCTCTCTGCCTAGTTGTGATTTTTCTCTGTCAAATAAATAAAATATTAAAAAAAAAACAGGGCAGTCAAGTATATGAAGATGCAGAGAATGAGTGTGTGGGGAAAGGAGCAGAAGATGTGTGAGGAGAAAAAGTAATAAAATACGAGAGAGGGAGGGAGTGATATCAAGAGCGAGAGTTAGAGTGAGGAAGAACTTCCTGGTTCCAGTTCCTCTTAAGTTCCTACTAAACTTCCTCTCTTTGTTGGCTGAGCCACAACCACGTGTTCACAGTTTTCCTTTAGTTTGGAGTGGGAGTCTGGGACTACTAAGGAAACTTTGATTAAGACATCCAATCCCAGTCATAATAAGCAAATCACATCATTGTGAATAAGAGGATGAAGAAAACGCTGCCCATTCAGTTCCTATAGTGGGAGGATGTACATCCAGCTCATCCCAAAGTAATATCAGATGATTAGGAAACAAGGTGAAAGGTTGTGGAAGTGGGTTAGGGTGGGGAGACAGAGAGACAACATCCTCCTTTTGCCCCTGTGGAAAATATTTTCTGATCTGTGAGAAGGTTGATCCTGTCATTCCTAGGTCTTAGTGAAGTATTAAAGAGCAGGCGCCTTATGAGTAGCAAAAGCTTGTAAGGCTTCGCTTATGGCCAATTCCTGACCAGAGAGTTAAAGATGAGAGAAAGTGAAGCTTCTAGCTTGGTGGTGAGGACCACCACCAGGTGTATTGTAAAGTTAATTATAAACTTCGTGATATTTCACTTCCAAAAATTGTGGTCTGTATCTCTTACAAATATGGATATCTTGGGGGGAACCTGTCTGGCTTAGTTGGTAGAACATGCAACTCTTAGTTTCAGGGTTGTAAGTTTGAGCCTCACATTCAGTTACAGATTACTTAAAAATAAAATCTTTAAAAAGAATGACATTTCCTTACACAGCCACAGTGTCATTATCAAACCTAACAAAATCAACAGTAATTCCTAATATGTTCCCATATTAAGTCCCTATTCACATTTACCTAACTAGTCCACTAGTTCCCCACTTGAATGTCATCGTTATCATATGTTAAATTCCAAGGTATACATATGTATCTTTCTAGATATTTTCTCCTGTTTGTTCATCTATTTGCCTATTACTATGCCAATAATACACTTTTAGAAGGAAATAATTTACTTTGAAATAACTATAGATTCATATGCCATTATAAGAAATCATAGAGAGATTTCATATACTCTTCTCCCAGTTCTTGTACTGGCACACTGGCAAAACTATAATACAATATTACAGCTTGAATTCCAGCATTAATGCAGTCAAAAGACAGAACATTTCCATGACCACAAGGATCCGTCATGATGCCCTTTTATAGACCTACTCACTCCTTTCCAGATACCACCACCTCCTTAACCCCTGAGCATTACCCAGACAATTATTGCTGTCAATTTTTCATTCATATATTTGGAGATCTCTGTTATTAGGTGTGCATATGTTTATTTGTTTTTAAATATTTTATTTATTTGACAGAAAGAGAGACAGCGAGAGAGGGAACACAAGCAAGGGGAGTGGGAGAGGGAGAAGCAGGCTTCCAGCTGAGCAGGGAGTCTAAATCGGGGCTCCAACCGAGGACCCTGGGATCATGACCTGAGCCAAAGTCAGATGTTTAAGGACTGAGCCACCACTCAGGCATCTTGGTGTGTATATGCTTATTATCATTATTGAAACTTTTATCAGTATATAATGTTCTTTGTCTATTATAAACTTATAAAGCAGTTTAAAATCTACTTTTTTAAAATCTACAATACAAAGACACCAGCTCTTTTCTGCTTACCATTTGCATGGAATTTTTTTTCCATCCTTTCATGTCAACCTCTTTCTGTCCTTATAACTAACAAGAATCTCTTGGAGACAACATATAAATGGATCATACTTTTTCAGTCTCTTTTGTAATCTTTGTCTTTTAATTGATGTATGTAGGCCATTTAAATTTAGTGTAATTACTGATACATTTGTTTAAAATGAATTGAAAAGTGTTTCCTCCTATGTTCTGGAAGAGATTGTATGAAATTGATAGTAATTCTTTGAATTTTTGATAGAATTATCTGGCTTGGAGATTTCATTTTTGGAAGTTTTTTTTTTTTTAAGATTTTATTTGTTTATTTGACAGAGAGCACAAGTAGGCAGAGAGGCAGGCAGAGAGAGAGAGAGAGGAGGAAAGAAGCTCCCCGCTGAGCAGAGAGCCCTATGTGGGGCTCAATCCCAGGACCCTGGGATCATTACCTGAGCCGAAGGCAGAGGCTTAACCCACTGTGCCACCCAGGCGCCCTGGAAGTTTTAATATTATAAATTAAACTTAATTGTTGTAGGTCAATTTAAATTTCCTGTTTTATATTGGGCTAGTTGTAGATTTTATTTTATTTTTTTTGAGGAATCAGTCCAGTTTACCTATGTTATCAAATTTACATGTGTAGAGTTTTTCATAGTATTCTGTGTTATACTTTTAATGTCTGCATTGTCTATAGTGATATCCTCTGTTTTGTTCCTAATATTGGTAATTTGAGTTTTTTTTTTCTCTTGCTAGAGTTTTGTTAATTTTATTTATCTTTTCAAAGAACCAGTTCTGGGGTACCTGGGTGGCTCAGTTGGTGGAACATCTGCCTTTATCTCAGGTCATGATCCCAGGATCCTAGGATCAAGCCCCCAATCTGGATCCCCACTCAGCAGGGGGCCTGCTTTTCCCTCTCCCTCTGCCACTCCCCCTACCTATGCTCTCCTGCTCTCTTTGTCAAATAAATAAAATCTTTTCTAAAAATGAAGTCCACTTTAAGATATTAATATAGCTACTTCTGATTTCTTTTCATGGTCGCATGACTTTTTAAAGAGATTTTATTTATTTGTTTATTTGAGAGAGAGTGAGTTAGAGAGAGCATGAGAAGGGAGAAGGTCAGAGAGAGAAGCAGACTCACTGTGGAGCCAGGAGCCCAATGTGGAACTTGATCCTGGGACTCTGGGATCACAACCTGAGCCAAAGGCAGTCGCCCAACCAACCGAGCCACCCAGGTGTCCCTCATGTTTGCATGATTTATATTTTTCCATCCTTTTATTTTCAACCTGCCAATAATAATATGTTTTAAGTGAATTTCTTGTAGACAGTATATAGTTGGGTCATATTTTTTTCATCCACTCTGCCAATCACTGTCTTTAAATTGGTGTTATTTATGCCATTTATTTTTAATATAATTACTGATATGTTGTGGATTATATCTCCCATTTTATTTTTTGTTGGAGGACTGTTCTGTTTTTCTTTTTTTTTTTTTTATTTATTTGACAGACAGAGATCTCAAGTAGTTGGAGAGGCAGGCAAAGAGAGAGAGAGAGGAGGAAGCAGGCTTCCCACTGAGCAGAGAGCCCAATGTGGGGCTTGATCCCAGGACCCTGGGACCATGACTTGAGCCAAAGGCAGAGGCTTAACCCACTGAGCCACCCAGGTGCCCCGACTGTTCTGTTTTTCATTTCTGTTTTCTTTTTCCTGCTTTCCTGTAGGTTACTTGAATATATTTTTAGAATTCCATTTTGAGGGGCACCTGGGTGGCTCAGTGGGTTAAAGCCTCTGCCTTCAGCTCAGGTCATGATTCCAGGGTCCTGGGATCGAGTCCCACATCAGGCTCTCTGCTTAGCAGGGACCCTGCTTCTTCCCCTGCCCTCTCTCTGCCTGCCTCTCTGCCTACTTGTGATCTATGTCTGTCAAATAAATAAATAAATAAAATCGTTTTTTAAATTCCATTTTGATTTCTCTATAGTGGTTTTTTAATAAACTATTTTTTTAAAGATTTTATTTATTTATTTATTTATTTATTTATTTATTTATTTATTTGTCAGAGAGAGAGAGAACAAGTGCACAAGCAGGCAGACCGGCTGGCAGAGGCAGAGAGAGAAGCAGGCTTCCTCCCAAGCAAGGAGCCTGACATGGGACTTCATCCCAGGACCACGGGATCATGACCTGAGCCACCCAGGCATCCCATTAATAAACTATTTTTTAAAAAGATTTTATGTATTTATTTGACAGACAGAGATCACAAGTAGGCAGAGAAGCAGGCAGAGAGAGAGGAGGAAGCCGGCTCCCTGCCAAGCAGAAAGCCCAATTCGGGGCTCGATCCCAGGACCCTGGGATCATGACCTGAGCTGAAGGCAGAGGCTTTAATCCACTGAGCCACCCAGGTGCCCCAATAAACTATTTTTTTAAGGATTTTATTTACTCACTCTCATAAGGAGAGAGAAAGAGAGAGAGAATGAGCAGGGGGAGGGGCACAGAGTGAGGGAGAAGCAGACTCCCCACTGAGCAGGGAGCTTGATGTGGGGCTCATTCCCAGGACCTGAAGATCATGACCTGAGCCAAAGGCAGACACCTAACTGACTGAGCCACCTCATCTATTGTGTTTTTAAGCATGTCAGTTTGTATAGTTTATTTTCTTTTTTCTTTAAATACTTTATTTATTTGACAGAGAAAAATCACAACTAGGCAGAGAGGCAGGCAGAGACAGAGGAGGAAGCCGGCTCCCTGCAGAGCAGAAAGCCCAACACAGGGCTCCATCCCAGGACCCTGAGATCATGACCCTAGCCGAAGGCAGAGGCTTTAACCCACTGAGCCACCCAGGTGCCCCTGTATAGTTTATTTTCGTAGTTGCTCTAATTATTACATTATACATTATGTATATCTTTTTTAAAAGATTTTATTTATTTATCTGTCAGAGAGAGAGCCAGGCAGAGGGAGAAGCAGGTTCTCTGCTGAGCAAGAATACTGATGTGGGGGGCGCCTGGGTGGCTCAGTGGGTTGAAGCCTCTGCCTTCGGCTCAGGTTGTGATCCCGGGGTCCTAGGATCGAGCCCCACATCGGGCTCTCTGCTCCGCGGGGAGCCTGCTTCCTCCTCTCTCTCTGCCTGCCTCTCTGCCTAGTTGTGATTTCTTTCTGTCAAATAAATAAAATAAAATAAAATAAAAAAAGAATACTGATGTGGGACTCACTTGCAGGACCCTGGGATCATGACCTGATCTGAAGGCAGATGCTTAACTGACTGAGACCCAGGCGCCTGCACGTTATGTTTATCTTTTCATGGTCTTAAAGTCATTGTTATTTTACCAGTTAGAATGAAATATAGAAACCTTATCTACACTTATGTCCTTTTACTCTCCCCATTTTTAGTATAACTGTCTTAAATATTTCTTCTATGTTTGCTTGTTTGTTTGTTTATTTGAAGTAGGCTCCACATCCAGCATGGCACACAACACAAGACTTGAATTCACAACCCTAAAATGAAGAACTGAGCTGAGATCAAGAGTTGGATGCTTAGGGGTATCTGGGTGGCTCAGTCTGTTGAATGGCCAGCTCTTGGTTTTGGCTCAGGTCATGATCTCAGGGTCCTGGGATTGAGCCCTGCATTGGCCTTTGTGCCCAGGAGGGAGTAAAAGAGTTGAATGCTTAACCAAATGAGCCGCCAGGTGTCCCTCTTTTATGTGTGTTTAAAACCACATCAGATAGTGTTATAATTTTTGTTTCAACAATCAAACATAATTTAGAAAACTCAAACAGAAAAGAAAAGCTTATTGAATTTACTCATAGTTTTCCTTGTTTTTCCCCTTGTAGGAAAGATGTCATTTCCCTCTCATGGCTTTCAAGACTTTTTCTTTGTCTGGTTTTCAGAAATTTGGCTGTGATGTGTCAGGGTGTGGATTTCTTTGAGTTTCCCTATTTGGAGTTCCCTCAGCTTCTTGAATCTGTAGGTTTATGGCTTTTGCCAAATTTAGGACATTTTCAGTTATTATTTCTTTTTTTTTTTTTTTTTTTTTTTTTTTTTTTTTTTCTCATTTTATTTATTTTTTCAGCGTAACAGTATTCATTCTTTTTGCACAACACCCAGTGCTCCATGCAAAACGTGCCCTCTCCATTACCCACCACCTGTTCCCCCAACCTCCCACCCCTGACCCTTCAAAACCCTCAGGTTGCCCCAACCTCCCACCCCTGACCCTTCAAAACCCTCAGGTTGTTTTTCAGAGTCCATAGTCTCTTATGGTTCGCTTCCCCTCCCCAATGTCCATAGCCCGCTCCCCCTCCCCCAATCCCACCTCCCCGCAGCAACCCCCAGTTTGTTGTGTGAGATTAAGAGTCATTTATGGTTTGTCTCCCTCCCAATCCCATCTTGTTTCATTTATTCTTCTCCTATCTCCTACCCCCCCATGTTGCTTCTCCATGTCCTCATATCAGGGAGATCATATGATAGTTGTCTTTCTCCGATTGACTTATTTCACTAAGCATGATACGCTCTAGTTCCATCCACATCGTCGCAAATGGCAAGATTTCATTTCTTTTGATGGCTGCATAGTATTCCATTGTGTATATATACCACATCTTCTTGATCCATTCCAGTTATTATTTCTTGATGTACTTTTTCATCCCTGCCTTCTTACTCCTCTTTTGGTGAGACTTTGATTACAGGAGTGTTAGATCTTTTGTTATAGTCCCACAGGTCTCTGAGGTTCTGTTTGTTTTTTGTTTTTAGTCTATTTTCTCTCTGTTGTACAGCTGGGTAATTTCTATTTTTCTATCTTCCAGTCCACTGCTTTTTCCTCTATCTCTTCTAGTTTGCTATTGAATGCATCCATTGAGTTGTGGGTTTTTTTTTTTTACTTTTTCTTATTTATTTATTTATTTGTCAGAGAGAGAGAGAGAGAGAGCACGAGCACAACTCTTGTGGTGATCAGTGATCAGTGATCACTCCGAAGGCAGCCACTTAACCAGCTGAGCTACCCAGGCATCCCATAACTTTTTCTTATTTTTAAATGATTTTATTAATTTATTTGAGAGAGAGAGTAAGTGAAAGAGAGAGAGAGAGAGCTCATAAGCCAGAGGGAGAGGCAGAGGAAGAAGCAGACCCCCTCTGACCAGGGAGCCCAGCTCAGGGCTCAGTCCCAGGACCCTGGGATCATGACCTGAGCCAAAGGCAGATGCTTAACCTACTGAGCCACCAGACACTCCTAACTTTTTCTTATTTTTTTTAACTTTTTCTTATTTTTAAAAAAGATTTATTTATGTATATTTTAGAGAAAGAATATGTGTGAGCAGGAGGAGAAGCAAAGGGAGAGAAAGGATCCTCAGACTCCCCGTCAAGAGAAGAACCCCACATGGGGCTCAATCCCAGGACCCTGAGATCATGACCTGAGCTGAAATCAATAACCAGCCACTTAACCAACTGAGCCACCCAGGTACCCTGCATTCACTGAGTTTTTAAAATTTCTGTTATTATACTTCTCATTTCTAAAACTTCCATCTGGTTCTTCTTAATATCTTCTATTTCTTGCTAAAACTTAATATTCCCTTGGGAGCCGAGGTGGCTCAGTTGGTTGAGTGTCTGACTCTTGATTTCAGCTTTGGTCATGATCTCAGGGTCGTGAGACTTGAGCCCCACATTAGGCTCAGCACTGAGGTTGGAGCCTGCTTAAGATTTTTCTCTCTCCTGGGCGCCTGGGTGGCTCAGTTGGGTGAGCGACTGCCTTCGGCTCAGGTTATGATCCCGGACTTCCAGGATCAAGTCCCGCATCGGGCTCCCAGCTCCTTGGGGAGTCTGCTTCTCCCTATGACCTTCTCCTCTCTCATGCTCTCTCTCACTCATTCTCTCTCAAATAAATAAATAAAATCTTAAAAAAAATTTTTTTCTCTCTCCCTCTCCCTCTGCTCCCCCTTCTCAAAAATTAAAAAAAAAAAGAAAAGAAACATTTCTACTTCTTTAATGAACTTATCTATTTTTTCATTTGTCTCAAGTGTGTTTGTTGAGCTCTTTTTATCATGGCTGCTTTAAAATCTTTGTCGGATGATATTAACATATCTGTCATCTGCATTGGCATCTACTGATTTTCTTTTTCTTTTCTTTTTTTAAAAATTTATTTATTTATTTGTTTGTTTGTTTTTCAGAGAGAGAGAGAGAGCGCACACACAGGCAGGCAGAGTGGCAGGCAGAAGCAGAGGGAGAAGCAGGCTCCCTGCCGAGCAAGAAGCCTGATGTGGGACTCAATCCCAGGATGCCAGGACCACAACCTGAGCCAAAGGCAGACGCTCAACCAACTGAGCCACCTAGGCATCCCATCTTTTTCTTTTTTTTTAAAAGATTTTATTTATTTATTTGACAGAGAGAGAGAGAGATCACAAGTAGACAGAGAGGCAGGCGGGGAAGAGGGGAAGCAGGCTCCTGACCGAGCAGAGAGCCCAATGTGGGACTCAATCCCAGGACCCTGAGATCATGACCTGAACCAAAGGCAGAGGCCTAACCCACTGAGCCACCTAGGTGCCCCGATTTTCTTTTTCCATTCAGTTTGACAACTACCTCGTTCTTGATAGGACAAGTGACTTTCTACTGAAATTTCTACATTTGGGTATTATGTTCTGATATGCTGGATCTTATTTAATCTTTCTGTTTTATCTGGCTTCCTCTGACACTGCTCAGGCAAGGAAAGAGGTGAAATCCCTTCCTTCCTTTCAGGTGGAGGTGAATATCCAGGTTCTGTACATCATTCCCGCTGACACTGTGTATGTTGGGGGTGGGGATTGCCCTCAGTGGGGATGAAATTTCTGACTTTATATTTAGCCTTGCCTTAACACCAGTCCAGTGGGCTGAAGAATGGAAGAGTCAGTCACCTCTTTATAGCCTGGCAAGGTTGGAAGTCTAGACTCCCCACTCAGTCTTTGCTGACCTGTGTGGGATTTAGGCTACAGTTTTTACTGTACTGTTCGGCCCTCGTAAAGTGGATACGGCCCAGTGGCATTGAAGTCGCTGGGGATTTGATAGAAAAATAACAGATATTGAATGCTGTATACAACTGGCAGTCTTCAGTATGGTGCTGCAAGATGACAAAAACCTTTTTTTAAACGGGACCATCAGAGGAGATTGGAAAGTTAGTTTTGTTAAGAAAGATCATCTAGGGGCGCCTGGGTGGCTCAGTGGGTTAAGCCACTGCCTTCGGCTCAGGTCATGATCTCAGGGTCCTGGGATCGAGTCCCACATCGGGTTCTCTGCTCAGCAGGGAGCCTGCTTCCCTCTCTCTCTCTTTCTCTGTCTGCCTCTCTGCCTACTTGTGATCTCTCTCTGTCAAATAAATAAATAAAATCTTTAAAAAAAAATTAAAAAAAAAAAAAAAGAAAGATCATCTAGTCTCTTCGTGATCGGTGATCTAAGACCACCAAGAGATAATTCTGTACTACATGTAATTGCAAAAGTTGGATTTTATTTCTATGCTAAAGTTAGGAGGAGGCAGAGAAAACAATCCATTGTAATCATAGTCTGTTTATTTTTTTTCCCCACTATCTTCCCCATCTTTGTCTTATCATACCTCATACCTCTTATGCCACTTTGGGTAATTAACTCGTGGTCTCCACAGCCCTCTTGGCTGACAGCAGCTCCTGCAGCTACAAGCTTCCTTATTCAATATCATGAAGAAAGAGCAAGAAAAGTCCCAGCATTTTCAGCAAAAGTCAGTCCTGTGATTTATTCTGATTGGGGCTGCTGTACGATCATTTCGGCTGGGTCGATGGGAACATCCTGATTGACATACCCCTAGACGTGGAGGCAGAAAGCAATCCCAGATTAAATCTCTTGGCAAAGAATGGGGATGGGCAGAGATGGTTCCCAAAGGAAATTCAAGATCTCAGTCCAGAAGGGATGCTATAAACATCCTTGGATGCTATAAACCCCAGAAGTCCATACACCAAGAAAGAACCTTAACTTAAGGCCTAGATGGAGAGTCAGAGCCTGTTGCTAAGAGACGAACCACAAGAGACCGGCTCAGAATCAAGTTTCATGACTGGGCAAGATTTCTGGCATTGGTTACTTGCACATGGCATCCCTAGGAATTGAAATGGCAGACAGCCAACTAGGATTTAAGGGAGTTGTATCACTAGAGAAATCCCAAGCCTGGCAAATGGGGGCCTCTGATTGCTCAGCCCTGAGATAATTCCAACTCTAACTATGCCAGCAGGAAATGGGGCACTTGAGCAGGACACCTCCCGAGAGGGGAATTCTCTTTAAACTGGCCATGGAGGACAACGGATGAGATAAATCCAGGCAGCAGCCAAGATCAGGGGCAATCAGACTTGCTAAGAGACACCTGATTTCACTGCCAGGGAAGTGAGTCCTTGCCGGTCCTGTCCTCCTGCTTGTGGTATTTTCTAGACTGTAAACCTCTGTTATTTTCCCTTCCTCATTCTCTTTAAAAAATATATGTTTCGGGTGCCTGGGTGGCTCAGTTGTTAAGCGTCTGCCTTCCACGCAGGTCATGATCCCCAGGGTCCTGGGATCCAGCCCCACATCAGGCTCCCTGCTCATCGGGAAGCCTGCTTCTCCCTCTCCCGCTCCTCTGCTTGTATTCCCTCTCTCATTGTCTCTCTCTGTCAAATAAATATATATGTTTAAATTTTATATATATGTTTAAATATACATATATGCATGCATATGTATAAATAAACATATATATGCTTAAATTTTTTTACAAAAAAGTGCTTTTTTATAACATCAAATAAAAAAAATAAAAGACTATTAAGTGAGACCTTTGTCTGTTCCCCAGACAATATACATTATAACATATGTATTATAAATAATATATTTAAATGTCTATTTCCTAACTTCTCTTTGGATTGTTACCTGTGTAAAAATAACTTTATTTTATTCCCATACATGACTGATATTTTGGCTGGGTATAATTTCCCCCAATATCAGTTAGGATTATCTATAAATAAGAGACCCAAAATAGTTGTGGCTCCAACAAGCTGAAGTTTATTTTTTTCTCATGTAAAAGACTTCTGGGGACTAGGCGTCTCCCAGTTTCCTACTCTGACTCATGCAAGATGTGGTCCTTGTCTTCATGGTCCAAGACGATGGCCTCATATTAACTTTCCAGGTAGCAGGATGCATGGCAGAAGGTCCAAAGAAGGAAAGGGACAGCCAGAACTTAGTCACATGGACACACTTAGCTTCGAGGGAGGCTGGAAATGTACCCTTGGTTCTGGAAGGCGACATGCCCAGCTAAAAACCCAAGGTTGTATTACTGAGGTAGAATTACACGCGTGCCGTAGCATCTACCCGCCCTCCTGTTGGCCTGCCTCTGGGGGTACAGAGGCGGGGGACAGCTAGTAGTCTTACCATTCCCTTTGCTGTCTGCAGGCTTGGCACTACTGTCTTCTTGCACTGAGGCTTCTGATAAGATGTCTGATGACAATCTGATTTTCATTCCTTTGCAGGTAATCTGTAATCTGTAATCATCCCCTGGATGGTTTCAAATGAGAGACAAGTGCGTCTGCAGAGGACAGAGCATTTGCTCACAATGTGTCACTAACCTGCACTTTTTCCTTTCTCAGATGTCTTCCTTCCTGTGCCCTCTGTGTTCGCCCGTTCAGCCCGTGTGGGTGTTCACCAGCTCTGCGCCTGCAGCTCTGCTCTCACTCTCGCTGGGTGACAGCCTCCTCCCATGGCTCTGGCTGCCATCCACTGGGATGAATCCGAATGATCTCCACAGCTTCATCTTTTCCTTCAAACTCTGGATCCAAAGCATCTAGTCATCTACAGACCTGACTGACCCATGGCTGCCCCCCACTCCCCACCAAACGTGCCATCTGAACTTGCCACTTCCTTTCACTGCACAGAACATTCTTCTGCATCTGTCTTTCGAGGAACCACGAAACACTTTGCCCTTTTGCCCGTGACAGAAAGCTGCCTTTTCTGTGTGGTATATACCTCTATATAGTCCTCTTTTTTTTTTTTTTTTTTTGAACTTCCTTCTTCCTTTCTTCCCTTAGCTAATTTTTTTTTTTTTAAATTTGAGAGAGGGGGGCGCCTGGGTGGCTCAGTGGGTTAAGCCTCTGCCTTCGGCTCAGGTCATGATCTCAGGGTCCTGGGATTGAGCCCCACATCGGACTCTCTGCTTGGTGGGGAGTCTGCTTCCCCTTCTCTCTCTGCCTGCCTCTCTGCTTACTTGTGATCTCTCTCTCTCTGTGTCAAATAAATAAAAAATTAAAAATCTTTAAAAATTAAAAAAAATAAATAAATTTGAGAGAGAAAGGGTAGTGGGGGGAAGAGAGGAAGAGGGACAAGCAGACTCCCTGTTGAACCTGGAGCCCAATGAGGGGCTGCATCTCACGACCCTGAGATCACGACCTGCGCCAAAACCAAGAGTCGGAGGCTTAGCCAACAGTGCCTCCGCATGAAAGGAGTCTCTGCAGAACACAGCCAGGCAGAGATGAGCGGAGAAGAGACATGGGCAGGGAAGGAGTTCTGATGGCCTTGACTCCTGAGTTCCAGCTCCGTCAACTCCTGGGCTCCTCCCTGGACCTCCCCCAGGTACACGAACCAACAAATTCCCTTTTTGTTGAAATTGCTTTGAGTGGGTTTCTAACACTTATAAGGGAAAGAGTTCTAATAGAGAACCCCGTAACAGTTTAATGAAAGCCTGACTGGACGAACCGTCCCCAGTGCCTGTCTCCCTGACCCTCACCCCCTCTGAGCATGGCGGGACACCCCCTCAGCCAGGCTCTTTGGAGAGGGCAATACCGGCTCTTGACTGCACTTATGGCGTCGAGTTGGAACTCCTCAGCCTGGCAAGTGAGACTTTTGCCAGCTGACCCCAACTGCCAGCTGATGTCCTGTCCTCTTCCTAGGCAGCCTCTGTGGCAGCCAGGTAAAGCTCTCTACTGTGTGCACTTGCCTTGTTGTTCCAGAACATTGCATGTGTGAAGGAGCCTCAACCAGGAGTACTCTCCCTCCCTTCCATGAAGCCCAATCCACCCTCCAAGACCAATCGCAAGGGGTACCTCCTTCACAGCCTCCCTGCCCCCGCCTAAACAGGGCCCAGTCTCCTTTGCTGTAGCAGTCACCTTCCTGTACACCAGCACACTGACTGCAATTACGGTTTCCTCATTTGTCTCTCGCTTGCCAGACAGAGTTCCTCAAAGGCAGAGAGCTGCTCTTCACCCCGTTCTCTGTCCCCGTCTCCCAACACCCACAGTGGGTTGTCAGCTAACATGTGGTGAGTGAGTGGAGGTCTTAGGAAGAGGCTTCATTTCCTTATCTGTACATGGTAGAAATGGAGTTCTTCTGAGCCCACACACCCCCATGTTTCAGGTTTCAGAAGAGAGGCAAGTCCTATGATCATTCGCCAGGACCCACTTCATGCCAAGAGGGTCGAGAGTGGAAAGGCAGTGTGGATACCTCCTGACCGGCCTGCGTCTACACTGGCTTCTGGTTCAGTTAGTGATGGCACCATATTGTCTTAGGGAACTCTGATGCTCCCTGAGATTCTGAATTTTGAGCAGCCCTGCTTCCTGCCTCACGTTCTACCTCCCAGCAGTGGTAGAAAGAACCAAAAAGGTCCAAAAAGAGGGGTTCTTGTAAATCTCCCAATCCTCCATTCACGTGGTAGGACAGACTCCTCCCCGGGATGTGTGGGGTGAGCTCTGGGGGAGTCAGAGAAGCCTGGGGATCTGGGGAAATTCTTTCTGTTGTACACACAGCCGTCTTCTGAGTGTGACTCTGCGTTGCTCTGTGAGGCCTCCCACACCAGTGAGAGGCAGCATGGCGACAGTCTAGAATCCAGAGCAGCTGTGTGACCTCAGGTAAGCCACTTAACTTCTCTGGGCCACAATTCTCCTCATCTGTAAAGTAAAGATGATAATAGTACTTACTTACCTCACAGGCTAGCTGTAGGGAATAAAGGAGCTGTTATTTGTCAAGTCCATAATAAGTGCTATGCAAATGCTTGTTCAGACTGTATTAGGATTTCATGCATGGAAATCCAACTTGGGGATCCCAGAAGACTTTTTGCTCTTAATAAAGAGACCCCTGGATAGGCTTGTAGTGGAGGTGGTGGTGGTGGAAAGGGTCCCGGAACTACCTGGGGGGGGGGGCGGAAAAGAGAGTGAAATTTCCCAAGTATCCACAAGAGGGCACCCAATTGCGCAAAAGAGTCCACTTCATAATGGAGAGCCCATGGGCCTTACCGCCTTCATTTACTTCTGCTGGAGTATCTGTTCCAAAGCAGGTCAGTCAGACCCAGACCACAAGTGGGTGACAATGGGTGACAGTGCTACCCAGTCATGATAAATGACTCATACGGAAACCTCCAAATTCAGGCTGTGTGCACCCCAATACACATACTCTCACTACTCAGAGACCTAGATATCCCCAACCTTAGACACTGTCCCTGAACCTGCTATCCTGAGGACTGACTCGATATTTAGGAAAAAGAGCTTCAGGTGTTTCCATGCCTAGATATGCTTGTCCCCTCACTCTGACACCCCTCCCCTGGGGGAGTCAGACCCGCCCGCTAGCTCACCCATTGGATCCTCAAATGGTCCTAACACACCATTACGGATTCTTCTCCTACCCCTCCCCTAACTACCCGAGTCGGACCAGAGTCTGAGCTGGGTAAGCTGTATCCAGCTCTGGTCCTCATCTATGGTTTCTCAGACAGAGCTGTAAGGAGCGGGAGGGGGAGATGGTGGGATGGAGATTTCTGTCTGCCCACTGAGAGGGTGATGGCTGAGGCGAGGAGAACAAGCCCAGGCCCTGATTCTGTACAGAACTCCTGACTGACTAGAGACATCGCTGCCCCTGGGTCACAAAGGGTTGGGAAGGTGGAGGTTAGGGAAGGGAGGTCTAGCCCAAACTCTCTCTCCTCCTTTCCCTTCCTCCCCACAATCTAGCCCAAGGCCATCTTTCCAGCAGCCAGCAAGGCCAGGATGCAGCCCTGCCGCCCAGAACAGAGGGAGTGGGGGACAGAGGAAAAAACACGGGCTCTAGAATAGACCCAGCTTCCACACGTGGCTACTGTCATCTCCCTGAGCCTGTCTCTTCCTCTGTAAGTCCGAGTGGGGGAGTGGGGAGGGATAACAACGTCTCCCAGCTCAGGCAATGCAGCGGCAGACTGGTTCCTGCAGGAGATGGAATCCCTCTCAGAAGGATGAGAGGAACAGGAATCCTGCCAACCAGAGGTGGAACTCAGAAATAGTTCCTAAAAAATAGTTTAGTTGGGGGCGGAACAGAGAAGACAGTGGAAACTTAAGTTCCCTCTAAAGCGATGGTGGGGTCCCCCATCTCTGTGGTGCCCTCAGTCAGTCTCGGAGACAAAACGCAGCATCCTTCTGTCCGTGAGCTGACAGATCCCCTCTCCAGTTAGGGAGCCCCCCCGCCCCGCCCCGGCCGTGGGAGCTGCTGTCCCCTCACCTCACACACCCCGGGAAACCTGACCCAAACCGGCCAGACAGTCCTCAAGGCCAGGAAGCCCGAGGAAAGTTGAGGGGGCAGGTGCTCCCGGGCATCCCCCCGAGCGCGCGCGCTGGCACGGACACCCGGTGGCCGGGGTGCGTGTGGGTCGCCGGCGTCGCCGGAGCCCTGGGGGACCAGAGCCCCGTCGCCCAGCCCGGCGATCGGCTGCAGCCGGCATGGTGGCCGCGGGGCGGAGCCCGAGGACCGGAGACGCCCGAGTGCGGCCGGGGAGCGGGCGCGCCGAGTCCTCGGTTGCCTCTGGCCGCAGCGGCGCGGGGGCCCCGATTGCCCTGGCAGTGGGCTGCAGGGCTGCGGGGCTGCGGCGCTCGGGACGCGCGGGATGGCGGGGCGGCCGTCCTCGGACCCCGTGGCCCGCGGCGGGGAAGCCCGGCTGCGACGCGGGACGGAGGGCGCCGGGAGCCCCGACTCCCGGGCGGGACCGAGGGGGCCGGAGGCTCCGCGCGCACGAAGGCGGGTCCCATCCCCGACACCGGCACACGGGGACCGCGTCCCCCAGACGGCACCCCCGGCAGAGAGAGCTGCCCACCGCACCCCTGCCACTGCGAGTTACTGACGGGACGGAAAAGGCACCTCGGGTGCCACACTTTAAAGGATTGAGGGTCAAGAGGTGGTTGGATTGGGGGCGGGGCCACTTTGGAAGAAAAAGGCTGTGTGCGCGCGCGGGGTAGGTGGGGGGCGGTGGGCGGTGTGGGAGGCACGAGCCACTGCCAACAGCATTTTACACAATTTATACAGGGTCTGTGGACCCTTTCCAGGCTGAAATGCTCTTCGCATGTATTTGATTAAGTCGCTGCTGGCTTCTTCCTTGCAGATAAAAGCGATGCAAATCGATTGCAGAAAATTTGTGACAAAATTCAGAAAATTATAAGCTGCTCCTAATCTAACCACCCAGAGACAGTCATTGGTAAGCAAACTGTATTTCAATCCCTATCCTGCTTTCAAGCTGTAACATGATCTCAAGATCACTTTCCCATAGCATCAAATAATTGGCGAAGGCATGATTTTTTTTTAAGATTTTATTTATTTATTTGACAGAGAGAAAGAGATCACAAGTAGGCAGAGAAAGGGGGAAGCAGGCTCCCTGCTGAGCAGAGAGCCTGATGTGGGGCTCAATCCCAGGACCCTGGGATCATGACCTGAGCCGAAGGCAGAAGCTTTAACCCACTGAGCCACCAAGGCACCCCTGAAGGCATGATTTTTGAGGTTATTCCCTATTTAAGTGGAAGGCTACATGATCACTTGTTCAGCCAAGTCTCTATTTGCTGGCCGGTGAGGCTGTCAATCTCTAAATAGTGTCTCAGAGGAGCCGCAGCCAACGTCCTCCCACGGGGATCCGAGCCCACAGGGGAGCTTAGTCTTTAGCATGAGAACTAAGAGCAGGATCATTGAGTGAATATACAAATGCCCTTTCTCAAATTTATTTGAAATCTAAAAGAAGCACCAGCTCCTTGGGAAATATAAAAGCTGAAGAAAATATAAATTCCCTGTAGACAGCAACATCAAATAACATTAGGAAAGAAAGCAGAGTCAGAACTGAGAGCATCTTCCTGGCTCCCACTGTCCCCATATCTGCTTTCATGGTCATGGTGGTAAATCGAGGCCCACCCTCTGTGAGGGTCTAGAGGAAAGGCCCCCAGACCCTTGAACCTGGGGTCCTGGAGGGGAGACCCCAGAGTGGGTTAGTGCAGGTTGGATGGAAGCTATGATGCCAGTGCCCCCAGGACCCATGGTTCTAGAAGACAGGGCACTGTGCTTTGAGTGTCAGTGGTGGTGGAGGGGGGGCTTTCAACAGGGAGGTCTGGGTTTCTCATATGCTCTGGGGTGCTGTGCTTTGAGTGTCAGTGGTGGTGGAGGGGGGTTTTCAACAGGGAAGTCTGGGTTTCTCATATGCTCTGGGGTGTCGATTTGTGTCTGTGCAAGAAATGCCCAGCCTCTCCCAATCCTCGTTACATATAGGACAGGCCCCTCCCGTAGCCCTTTCCCAGGGCCTGGCTCTGGACCTGTCCGGAGGTGAGCCTAGGAGGGCTCCCCGGACCTCACTTCTGGTGCCAGGACTGAGCCAGTGTCCTCTGAAGCCCTCTCACCTGGCTCTGAGCACACCCTAACCTGTCCTTCTGGCCAGAAATCCTCTTAGAAGCCTATGTTATATCTCCTTATGTACCATGTTCTGGGTGCCCCTGCCTGGGCCTGGCTGTGCCCTGCCACTCAGGGCTTGTGTTCTGGTGAGGTGCCAAGGTAGATAACGATACTGAAAGATGTAGAGGGGTGTGGGGAGAATTTGGCCTTGATTTTGTACTTTTTCTGTGTAAAATGGGGCAATAGTGTTCACCAAGTAGACTGGTACAAGGATTAGAAACAAAAAGGCATATGAGGTACTTTGGCTCCTCCCTAGTGTGTTCCTTCCCTTTCTGGAATGTCTTTCCACCTCCTACTTCAGGGGCTTTGAGATGATGCCTATGACGGTGTTTGCAGAGATGTGAGTTTTCCACACTGCCTGTTGACAGTGGCGGGTCTGATGCAGTGGGCTCCCTCCTGCTCCGTAGCTCTGAAGGCAGAGTTGACATCCCCCAGGGAACCCCTAAGGTGGGGTCACCCCCCCCCAACAAGGCAGGTGAAAGGGGAAGAGAGTACAAGTCTCAACACAGCTAGTTCCTAATTAAGTTCTCAGGTGTTCATCATTATCATAACAATTACGTTCTTTCTTTCCTAATGTTATTTGATGAGTTGTTGCTGTCTACAGGGAATTTATATTTTTCTCACAATGATTGATTTAATTTCAAAGAACTCTGACTTTTGGTTGTGCTATCTGCCGTTGCCCCATCACACACCCATATACAGCTTAGGGTGTGTCTCTCTCTCAGTGCCTATGGGAAAATCTTGAACCTTCTCTACAAAAGCTTCAACAGTGAGTGGCACCCCAGGGCAGTTAGACAAAGAGGGAAGGGGTAGGAGTTTGGTGGTCTCTTTTGGACCCTTAGGATGGCTTTTATATTTCCCAAGGAGCTGGTGCTTCTTTTAGAATTCAAATAAATTTGAGAAAGGGCATTTGTATATTCACTCAATGATCCTGCTCTTAGTTCTCATGCTAAAGACTAAGCTCCCCTGTGGGCTCGGATCCCCGTGGGAGGACGTTGGCTGCGGCTCCTCTGAGACACTATTTAGAGATTGACAGCCTCACCGGCCAGCAAATAGAGACTTGGCTGAACAAGTGATCATGTAGCCTTCCACTTAAATAGGGAATAACCTCAAAAATCATGCCTTCAGGGGTGCCTTGGTGGCTCAGTGGGTTAAAGCTTCTGCCTTCGGCTCAGGTCATGATCCCAGGGTCCTGGGATTGAGCCCCACATCAGGCTCTCTGCTCAGCAGGGAGCCTGCTTCCCCCTTTCTCTGCCTACTTGTGATCTCTTTCTCTCTGTCAAATAAATAAATAAAATCTTAAAAAAAAATCATGCCTTCGCCAATTATTTGATGCTATGGGAAAGTGATCTTGAGATCATGTTACAGCTTGAAAGCAGGATAGGGATTGAAATACAGTTTGCTTACCAATGACTGTCTCTGGGTGGTTAGATTAGGAGCAGCTTATAATTTTCTGAATTTTGTCACAAATTTTCTGCAATCGATTTGCATCGCTTTTATCTGCAAGGAAGAAGCCAGCAGCGACTTAATCAAATACATGCGAAGAGCATTTCAGCCTGGAAAGGGTCCACAGACCCTGTATAAATTGTGTAAAATGCTGTTGGCAGTGGCTCGTGCCTCCCACACCGCCCACCGCCCCCCACCTACCCCGCGCGCGCACACAGCCTTTTTCTTCCAAAGTGGCCCCGCCCCCAATCCAACCACCTCTTGACCCTCAATCCTTTAAAGTGTGGCACCCGAGGTGCCTTTTCCGTCCCGTCAGTAACTCGCAGTGGCAGGGGTGCGGTGGGCAGCTCTCTCTGCCGGGGGTGCCGTCTGGGGGATGCGGTCCCCGTGTGCCGGTGTCGGGGATGGGACCCGCCTTCGTGCGCGCGGAGCCTCCGGCCCCCTCGGTCCCGCCCGGGAGTCGGGGCTCCCGGCGCCCTCCGTCCCGCGTCGCAGCCGGGCTTCCCCGCCGCGGGCCACGGGGTCCGAGGACGGCCGCCCCGCCATCCCGCGCGTCCCGAGCGCCGCAGCCCCGCAGCCCTGCAGCCCACTGCCAGGGCAATCGGGGCCCCCGCGCCGCTGCGGCCAGAGGCTACCGAAGCTGCGGCCCGCCCGCTCCCTCCGCGCGGCGGAGGCCCGCACTCGGGCGTCTCCGGTCCTCGGGCTCCGCCCCGCGGCCACCCTGCCGGCTGCAGCAGATCGCCGGGCTGGGCGGCGAGGCTCTGGTACCTTCGCCCCCACCCCGGGCTCTCGCGACGCCGGCGGCCAGCAAGCGCCGGACCACCCGCCAGCCGCGGCCACCGGGTGTCCATGCCAGAGCACGCGCTCAAGGGGATGCCCGGGAGCACCTGCCGATTTCTGCCCCCTCGACCTTCCCCTTTTGTCCGCCCGGGCTTCCTGGCCTTGAGGACTGTCTGGCGGGTTTGGGCCAGGTTTCCCCGGGCGTGCGAGGTGGGGGGGGGCTCCCTAACTGGGGAGGAGATCCGACATAAGATACTAGACGTAAAGACGTGTTTTCCCGTGGAGTGCACTGTGTTGAAGCCGGGATCTGGTATTCCTGCAGACCACCAGAGGGAATGGGAACTTGACCGGGACACGTAGTCAGGAGCAGAAGGGAGGACTGTCCAGGCTGATAACATTTCTAGTCTATTGCCTTCTGAAGTGCACTTGCTGCTTGCTTGCCCCTCACCCCATAGTTTATATTCTGCTCAGTATCACCATCCTCTTAGGCGTGTCTGTCAGCTTCGCGGGTGGGGGTGGGCGTGGAGGACGTGGGAGGAGGGATCAGGATTCAAGGCTGGACCAGGCAGGGCTGAGAAACTGACTGTCCTAGGAGTACCCGTGGCCAGGGCTTTGTGGAGGAAACTGATCGCATAGGTTATGGCAAATGTGCATTGGAGTTGCATTGGCAGGGTAGACTAGGCACACCTCTGCACCTTTCACACCAAATCTCAGGGAAGGACGGGAGAGAGGCAGGGGTGCAGGGATAGTGCCTGCAAACTGGAAATGCTGAAGAAGTTCTAAAATATGGAAATCAGCCTTCCTGAGGAAGCAGCTCGCTACACACAAGACCGCTCTGGGTGGAGCGTGAGTCAGGGTAGCTGGCAGTGCTGCCTCTGGAGCCGGGAGCTGCAGCGATGAGGGGGAAGGCAGCACCGTCCCCCCTCATCGCTGCTGCTGAGCGGCTCGCGTGAGTGACACCTGCAGAGCTGTGGAAACAGACTGTGAGCCCCAGGATGGAAAAGGCAGGATCTAGATGTCCTCGTGTGCAGAAGACGAACTCCCAGCTCATCCCTCCTGGCAGCACATTTGCTGCCAATGGAAGGTCTAACATCCTGAGAGTTAAGTAAGCAAACAAGAGATGAGTCGAGAAGTACTGTTAGTACCTCCAGGAGGCTGACTGGCAGTGAGACTCATGGGCAGTCCCCAGTGAACCAGAGCTCCTGACGTCCCGGTCCTTGGTAGTCCCCCTTTCACGCTGGCCCTGGCTAGCCTCTGACCTGCTTGAATCGGTGCGCTTTGGCAGAAGTGTGCCAGCTCTGGGTTTCAATCTTGTGTTCTGTGTTTGTGCTCTTGGCAGCCCTGAGTCACCATTTAAGAAGTCCAGGTACCCCCCACTGGCGAGATGAAGTAGAGATGGAACAGAAAGTCCCCCAGGCTACATAGAGAGAGAGAAGCCTGGCTGTCCCGGCTGACCACTACCCCCCCCCAACTGACCTGCCAGCTGAATACAGCTATATGGGCCACCGGCAAGACCTAGAGAGCTCCCCACCGAGCCTGCCAAGGGTACAGAATCACGAGCAAATGGTTGTTTGAAGCCATAGTTTGGGGCAGTTGGTTAAACAGCAGCAAATAACTGAAACAGAATGCAAGATAACATCACATACATACACACACAAGTCCTGAAAATCAGACATTTGATTGTTGGAGGTAGGGAGGACTGTGTTTCAATTTTTTTTCTTAAGTGGTCTCCTGTGTTTATTCTTCTAGAATACCAGTAACATTTAGAATCACATTGTCAAGTTGCAAAGAGGATGCCAGTAAACTTTTTTGTTACAGAAGTAATATATGTATATATTTTTAATAACAAGCCAAACAGTGCAAAAGGCATAAAGATGATTATAATAATTTTTCTCTCTTCCCACCCTGTTCCATCCCCCTGACAACCACTGTTTAGAGTTTAGTGTTATCCTTACATACCATTCTTTATGCTTCTAGAAACATGGAAACATATACATGGGGTCATGATTTTTTTCTTTTCACCTTAAAATAATGAATATGGGATCATATGGTTGACATTACTATGAAGTTTGCTTTTCTTATTCAAGAGTCAATCATAAAAATGCTTCCTTCCTGGTCAATGAAGATAAATCTTCTTCATCATTTAATTTTTAAAATTTATTTTTCTTTTCTAACTCTGATCATATGGTAGCTTAAAGAGCTCAGTTATTCTGGAAGGCTTGTGAAAAGCTCTGTTGTTCTCGAGGCAACCTCCCTTGATTCCTTTAGCTCAAAATAACATGTTTATGTAGCTACTTATTCACGTAAGTATGAACATTGGAGACAGTATCTATTTATTTTTTAAAGATTTTATTTACTCATTTGAAAGAGAGAGTGAGAAAGAACGACAGTGGGGAGTGGCAGAGGGAAAGGGGGAAGCCATCTCCCTGTTGAGCAGGTAGCCGGATGCAGGACACTATCCCAGGACTCCAAGATCATGACCTGAGCAGAAGGCAGATGCTTAACCAACTGAGCCACCCAGGCGCCTGGAGACAGGATCTATTTACTTCCCAGTATGGAAGATAAGGATTTACTGTCCTCCTCTCCAATCCTTATCTCATGAACATGCTCGCTTCCCCACACAATCTCAATATAATTATATCCTAAATATGGCTGGAAATGTGATACACTAGATCAATATTCCATGTTTACATTACTGGGACCATGTAAAACCCTCTTCATAACTGAAACTCATAGAATTACTTTCCTGAACAAATTTTTAAAAGTAATCTCTGCACCCAGTGTGAAGGTCAGACTCCCAACCCAGAGATCAATAGTCACAAGTTCCACCAACTGAGCCAGCCAGGTGCCCTGAAACAGCTTTTCTTTTTTTCCTTTGAAGTTAGTAATTGCTTTTGTTCTCCTGTTCTATGAATATATCACTACTCCAATCCCAAACACTTTGCCAATTATCTAAATCTCTTCTTAATAGTCTTGGAGACATCAAGAATTTTCATCCATTTCATCTGATGGAAGTATCTTTCCCGAACCAATTCTTCCCTCCTGCTCTGATCTGGGCTGACTGCTGTCCACACTGCCACCCATCGTCACCCTAAGGAGTCCTGTTGCTTTTCTCTTGAGCTGGAGTCCTGATTCCTCTGTCCCGTGTCTTTTCTTTCTTGGCTTTCGCCCTCGTTTTGGTAGAGTATATGCCCCAGCAGCTTCCTGAGAAGGCCTATGTGGCTGGTAAGTATTTTCGGAATTTGCGCATCTCAAAAGTTTTTCATTCAGTTCACACAAAATTTAGGAGTTTTCCTGGGTACAAAATTCAAAGAAATAACTTTCCCTCAGAGAAGTTATGGTTCATTGCCTTCTAACATCCAGTGCTACTCTTGAGGGGTCTAAAACCTTTCTGATTTCTGATCTTTCACCCGTGAACTCTCTTTTGCTCTCTCCCAGGAAGCTTGTAGGGTCTTCTCCACATCACTCGCCTGTGTGTTTTGTGATGATGTACTTTGATATGAATCTATTTTATCTTCGCTGAAGAAATCTCTTCTGAAAGCTTTCAGCTAGCTCCAACATAAGAGGGTCAAAAATCCACATTTGGGGACGGGCTAACGCTTGGAAAAGACTTGCCACCAGGTTTGCAGACTGAGGGACCCTTTTGTCTGCTTCTGTTTGAGAACAGGACACTAAAAACGTATTGGAAGAGCTGAGTTCGTGAGTGGGTTTATCCACAGCGGACTCGTGTAGAGGTCAGGCTGGATCTTTTGTGGGGAACCCTTTTGGGTCTATCCTCATGAGCTAGTCAGAGTCTCTAAAAAGGACCCTTTGACCCCTTGCCCATGGGGCCGAAGCCTCGTGGCCAGATCCTGGGCACTAAGTGAAAGAAGAGGTTTGAGAAGAAAGTCTCAACATTTAACATGTAAACGTCACTTATCCTTCTATCTTTTTTTTTTTAAGATTTAAATTTTTTATTTGTCAGAGAGAGTGAGCACAGGCAGTCAGAGTGGCAGGCAGAGGCAGAGGGAGAAGCAGGCTTCCCGCTGAGCAAAGAGCCTGGTGTAGGACTGGATCCCAGGACGCTGAAATCATGACCCGAGCCAAGGCAGCTGCTCAACCAACTGAGCCACCCAGGCGTCCCGATTACCCTTCTGGTTCTTGAAGGGAGCTCCTGCCCTCTGCTACATCTGGCCTCTAGCAGCTGGCTCAGAGACCATTTATTCTAATCTCTCCTCAGTTTTCTTTGGGGAATTGGAAGGGAAGCCGTGTTGAGTGTGAAGAGAATCTGAGGATATAGCTGGTTTTGGGTTTTTTTTTTTTTAGATTTTATTTAGGGGGCGCCTGGGTGGCTCAGTGGGTTAAGCCGCTGCTTTCGGCTCAGGTCATGATCTCAGGGTCCTGGGATCGAGCCCCGCATCGGGCTCTCTGCTCTGCAGAGAGCCTGCTTCCCTTCCTCTCTCAGCCTGCCTCTCTGCCTGCTTGTGATTTCTGTCTGTCAAATAAATAAATAAAATCTTTAAAAAAAAAAGATTTTATTTAGGGGTGCCTGGGTGGCTCAGTGAGTTGAGCCTCTGCGTTCGGCTCAGGTCGTGGTCTTGGGGTCCTGGGGTCGAGCCCCGCATCGGGCTCTTTGCTTGGTGGGGAGCCTGCTTCCACCCCCTCTACTTGTGATCTCTGTCAAATAAATAAATAAAATCTTAAAAAAACAAGATTTTATTTATCTTTGCTAGAGAGAGAGAGAGAGAGAGAGAGCAAGCACACAAGCAGGGGGCAAGGGGCAGAGGGAGAAGCATACTCCCTGCTGAGAGGAGAGCCTGATGTGGGGCTCCATCCCAGGACCCCAGAACTATGACTTGGGCTGAAATCAGACGCTTAACTGACCGAGCCCTGCAGGCGCCCAGGGGGTGTAACTGTTTCTTAAATATTCTCTTAAATAATCCTCCCTCCCCATTTTTTCCAATCTTCCCTTTCCCCCCATTTCCAGAAGTACCTGGCACCTTCCATGCCAGAGCCTTTGGGGAACCATGTAAAAATCAGGGTCACCCCAGGCTTTTCCCCCTGCCAGGTCCACAGGCAGCTTTCTTGGGTTGGCTATCACTGACTGTTGGTTTTCAGCTTCCAAAATGTCATGGATCCTGTCTCCCATCTCAATTACTATGTTCATCTTTAATGTCTGTAATGTCTGTAAATGTCTTTTAAAAACAATGCTGTGGATGTGAAAAACAGACAGAAATTTGGCTCCACCTAAAAAAAAATGAAGTGTGGTGGAAATCATAAAAATTCAAATGACAATAAGATTCATTTTTCCTTATTTTTAATCCTTCTAAATAGCATTTAGTATAAAGATTAATCCAAAATGGATCACAGACCCAAGTGTTAAACTATAAAAATGTCTAGAAGAAAACACAGGAGACAATATTTTTGATTTTAGGTTAGGCAGAAATCTATTAAGCACCACACCAAAAGCATGATCCATCAGAGAAAAAACTGGATTCCGTTGAACTTAAAAACTTACACTGGGGGAGCCTGGGTGGCTCAGTGGGTTAAGCATCTGTCTTCTGCTCAGATCACCGTCCCCAGGTCCTGGGATCAAGCCTCACATCGGGCTCCCTGCTCAGTGGGGAGTCTGCTTCTCCCTCGCCGTGTAGGGCTCCCCCTGCTTGGGCTCTCTCTTTCAAATGAATAAATAAAATCTTAAAAAAAAAAAAACCTTACACTGTTCAGATAACACTCTCAAGAGAAGAAAAGGACAAGCCTTAGTCTGGGAGACAATATTTGCAAAATATGTATCCAATAAAGGATTTGGACCTAGAATATATCAAGAAGTCTTAAAACTCAATAATAAGAAAAAAAAAACAACCCAATAATAAATGGGCAAAAGACTCCAACGGTTTCTTCCCCAAAGGAGATTTTTTCATGGTAAACAAGCACATGAAAAAATCCTAAGATATTGCTCTTTAGTGAAATGCAAACTAAAGCCACAATGAGATGCCACTAGGTCTATTAAAGTAGCTAAAAACAGGACGCCTGCTTCTTCCTCTCCCTTTGCCCCTCCTTCCCACTCGCTCGTGCTTTCTCTGTCAAATAAATAAATGAAATCTTTAAAAAAATAAAACAAATATGACCCTAAAAGTCAGCATTAGAACAGAAGTGATTTAAGGGGAACTTTAAGGCCATAATCCAGGCAAGGATTGCCAAAAGCCCAGGCTGCATCTCCCTCTTCCCTTCCCCCCCAACCCCCTCTCATTCTCTCTCTCTGACAAATAAATAAAAATCTCAAAAAAAAAAAAAGCTAAAAACATAAAAACCAAATTCTTGACTATGACCACTGTGGATGAGGATGTAGAGCAGTTACAGATCTCACCATGCGAAATGGGGCAGCCACTCTGGGAAACAGTTTGGCAGTTTCTAATAAAGTTAAACATGCACTTAACAGTTTTTTCGTAAAGTTAAGCGTACACCTAGCATGAGGTTCAGCAATTTCACTCCTCAATATATATATATGAATATATATACACACATACACATGTATACATACATATATTTATTTAGTTATTTATTTATTTTAAAAGATTTTATTTGTTTATTTGACAGAGAGAGATCACAAACAGGCAGAGAGGCAGGCAGAGAGAGAGAGGGGAAAGCAGGATGCCCTGCTGAGCAGAGAGCCCGATGCTGGGCTTGATTCCAGGACCCTGAGACCATGACCCCAGCCAAAGGCAGAGGCTTAACCCACTGAGCCACCCAAGCACCCCTAATTCTTTTTTTAAGAGAGAGGTGTGGGGAGCGGCAGAGGGAGAGGGAGAGAGACGATCTCAAGCAGGCTCCATGCCCAGGGCAGAGCAGACGCAGGGCTCGATCTCATGACTCCAAGATGAAATCAAGTGTCGGATGCTTCCACCAACAGAGCACCCAGGCGCCCCTCCCCTCTTCGGTATTTATCCAAGTGAAGAGGAAACTCAAGTTCACACAAAAATCTGTACAAGGGGGCACCTGGGTGGCTCAGTGGGTTAAAGCCCCTGCCTTCGGCTCAGGTCATGATCCCAGCATCCTGGGATCGAGCCCCGCATCGGGCTCTCTGCTCAGTGGAGAGCCTGCTTCCCTTCCTCTATCTCTCTGCCTGCCTCTCTGCCTACTTGTGATCTCTGTCTGTCAAATAAATAAACAAAATCTTTAAAAAAAAAAAATCTGTACAAGGATGTCTGTTGTGGCTTCATTCATAATTGCCAAGAACTGGAAATAAGCCAAATGTCCTTCAGCTGGTGAACAGATAAATTATGGCACATCCTTACAAGGGGAAACTCCCCAGTGACACAAGCAAGTGAACTGTGGATACGTACTATCGTGAGAATCTCAAATGCATTATGGTTAAGCGAAAGAAGCCAGGCTGAAAAGCTATGTATTGCATCATCCCACGTGTAGGCCATTCAGGACTAGGGGACTAGGCAAACCTATCAGTGATTGTGGGGGGCTGGGGGTGGGGGAGGAGTTGGCAACACCAAGAGAATTCTGGGAGGTGGTTGTGGTGGTGGTCTCCCCGTTGTATGTATTTGTCAAAAGTCATAGAACCGCACTCTATAAAGGGTAAACTTTACAGCATGATAATTATACTTCAACTAAATGTATTTCATTTCATTTGCTGGTGCTTTGGCTGGGAGAAAAAGTATGCACCCAAGCTCAGCCGGTAGTCTACCTGACTTGCATTTTATTATTTATTTATTTATTTTTAAAGATTTTATTTATTTACGTGACAGAGACACAGCGAGAGAGGGAACACAAGCAGGGCAAGTGGGAGAGGGAGAAGCAGGCTGCCCGCCACCCCAGGAGGGAGCCAGATGCGGGGCTCCATGCGGGGCTCGATCCCAGGACGCTGGGATCATGACCTGAGCTGAAGGCAGACCTTTAACGACTGAGCCACCCAAGCGCGCCTCCATATGAATTTTATTTTATTTATTTATGTTTTAAAGATTTTATTTATTTATTTGACAGAGAGACTCAGCAAGAGAGGGAACACAAGCATTGGGGGAGTGGGAGAGGAAGAAGCAGGCTCCTGCTGAGCAGGGAGCCCGATGTGGGGCTGGATCCCAGGACGCTGGGATCATGACCTGAGCTGAAGGCAGGCGCTTAACCACTGAGCCACCCAAGTGCCCCTCCTTATGCATTTTGAAAGTACTTTCATAATCTTTATTGTTAGTTTTACTACACTTTTCTATTGAAAGGCATTATATGGAATAATAAGATATATCATAGAATTTAGGAATACTACTTTGTCGATCTCTCATTTTATGAAACTATTTGATCCAAATTGCTCCTTTGGTATCGTTATTCTTGTTTTTACTGCTGGGACCGTTGGAGGACTTTCATCGGAGCAACTTGAAAACAAGCCATTTGTTTGCATCATGCAAGATGCTCTCCCTGGAAATTTTACCCCCAGAAACCCACCAGCTTTTTGTGACCCTCACCTGTTGTGTAAATTATTAATTTTACTATGAAAATATAAAACGGACAATGTAGAGAGGGAATACAAGGAAATTCCAAATTCTCGTCCCTCAAAATTAGCAATTATCAAGTTTTGGGCACACTTGCTTAATGTATTCTTTGTTATTAAGTGTTTGAAACTCCAGAATTCACATTTCTTCGACTCTACATTTCTAACATATAGATTTTTTTCAAAACTACACTGCCGGGGCCCTTGGGTGGCTCAGTGAGTTAAAACCTCTGCCTTCCGCTCAGGTCAGGATCCCAGGGTTCTGGGATTGAGCCCCGCATCAGGCTCTCTGCTCAGCAGGGAGCCTGCTTCCCTTCCTCTCTCTTTGCCTGCCTCTCTGCCTACTTGTGATCTCTGTCTGTCAGATGAATAAATAAAATCTTAAAAAAAAAGAATGTTTTAAAAAAAACCCACACTGCCATTATGATGCCTAAAATAATAATAATAATAATAATTCTCTGGTGTTGTCTGACATCTAGTCCATTGCTTTCCAGATTTTCCAAGTGTTCCAAGAATGTCTTTTTATACAGTTTGCTCATTTGAATCTGGATCTGGTTAAGTCCACACGCTTTTTTTTTTGAGAGAGAGAGAGAGAGATCATGCGGTGGGGATGGGGGCACCGAGAGGGGCAGAGGGAGAGGGCCAAGCAGACTCCCCGCTGAGCAGGGAGCCTGAATCAGGGCTGAATCCCAGGACCCTGGGATCATGACCTGAGCCAAAGTCAGACCCTTAATCAACTGAGCCACCCCAAGCACCCTGAGTCCACAGGCTTTTATTTTATTTTTTTAAGATTTATCTGGAGGTGATGGATATTCTTTTTTTTTTAAGATTTTATTTATTTATTTGACACAGAGAGAGATGCAGCAAGGGAGAGAGAGAGAGAGAGCACAAGCAGGGGGAGTGGGAGAGGGAGAAGCAGACTTCACTGCGCAGGGAGCCCGATGTGGGGCTCGATCCCAGGACCCTGGGATCATGACCTGAGCGGAAGGCAGGCGCTTAAAAACTGAGCCTTCCAGGCACCCCTGGATATTCTTTTTTTTTTAAGTTTATTTATTTATGTATTTGTTTACTTATTTAAGTAATCTCTACACCCAACATGGGGCTCAAACTCACAACCCTGAGATCAAGCGTCTTGTTTTCCTTTGGTGAGTCAGCCAGGCACCCCAAGTCCACACTCCCTTAATCTAGAGTATTCCTTGCTCTCACCCTTCTTCATACTATTACCTTGTTGAAGAAACCAGCCCAGTTATCCCGTACAACATTCCAGATTTGTCTGTTTTGTGCCTTTGTGATGGTACTGAACTTATTCCTTTATCCTTAGTATTTCCTATGAACACAAAGTTAGGTCTAAAGTCCTGATTAGATTCAGGTTTAAGGTTCCTATTGGACCTTTCAGGGGTGCTAAGTGGCGATGCTAAGTACTCCACATCTCATGTCCCCGGAAGGCACGTAACGTCAGGTTGTTCCAGTCTTGGTGATGCCGATACTGATCTGTGGCTTCGGTTGTTATCACCTGAAGCCTCCGTTATAAAAACGCCCACCAACTTTTCATTTATGCCATGATTTTAAAAATAACCTGATCCTCTTCATGCACAGAAAAATGTGGAAATGCAAGGAGGACAAAATAATCCTTCATGTTTCTGCCACCGAAAACCATGACGAATGCTGCCTTCTAAGATAATTTCTTTCTATTTAGTGCATTCCTTTTTCCTTGCTGTGGTCATACTGATGTAAAATTTTATATTCCACAGGAACAGTTTCAGGCATTACTAAAGCTTTACGAATGTTACTTTAATTGCTGCGATGTACTAATTGTCAGCGTTGTTAATGCCTCTGAGTCTGAGTAGGGTAAGGCTGGCAGGCAATAGGGAAGCAGCTTGAATTCTACAAGGCTGGGGGTCAGAGGGGTGCGGGGTTGGGGGTGACAATGGAGAGTTTTGCTGTTGTCTTGAGCAGCGCTCACTCCTGCCCGGGCCCTCAGGCTTTGGAGCTTCACCCCCTGGATTCACTCACTCATGGAGAGAAGTGCCCTTTGACTCTGGCACCTGGGTCTGAAACCATCCCATATAAAAGCACAAACCAGGGCACCTGGGTGGCTCAGTTGGTTAAGCAGCTGCCTTTGGCTTGGATCATGATCCCAGGGTCTTGGGATCGAGTCCTGCATCAGGCTCCTGCTCAGTGGAAACCCTGCTTCTCTCTCTCCCTCTGCCTGCTGCTCTGCCTACTTGAGCTCTCTATCTCTCTGTCAAATAAATAAATAAAATCTTAAAAAAAAAACACACAAACAAGGAACATTTATTGCAGTATTGGTTTTTTTTTTTAAGGATCTTATTTATTTATTTGACAGACAGAGATCACAAGTAGGCAGAGAGACAGGCAGAGAGGGGGAAGCAGGCTCCCTGCTGAGCAGAGAGCCCGATGTGGGGCTCGATCTCAGGACGCTGGGATCATGACCTGAGCTGAAGGCAGAGGCTTTAACCCACTGAGCACACAGGCACCCCTGCAGTATTGGTTTTAATAGCAACAACTTAGTGTCCAACCACGAAACAAATGAAAAAATAAATAACAATAGAAATTATAAAGTTATTTTTAAAATGTGTATGGAGTGGTTTTCAGATAACGACCACAGATGGAATATACGCCCAGACTTTTTCTTTGTCAAATGAATTTATTTCAACAATATTAGTTGAAATATAATTATCATACACTCGTGCTCCACGTGCAGGAGCAGACTGTGGGAAGATCCAAGGTTGGAGGGCAGCAGGAAAGAGAGGGACTAGCAAGCAAAGGGTTTCAGAGGGAGGCTTGGTCCCATCAGTGAATGTGGAGTCTAGGAACCGAGAGGGAACCAGGTGTGGATGGGCTTGGTGAGTAAGGACGACAGTGCCACCACCTCGGCTCAGTCCTTCAGGTGCCATAACAGAGCACCATAGACTGGGTGGGTTATCAACCACAGAAGTTTAGTTCTCACCCGTTGCTCGGAAATCCAGGGTCAAGGCAGCAGCAGACTTGCTGTCTGGTGAGAGCCCACTTCCTGGTTCACGGACCGCCATCTTGCGGGGTGCTCTCACTAGGGGAAGGGGCAAGCCAACTCTCTGGGGTTTCTTTTATACGGGCACTAATCCCATTTATGAGGACTCTACCCTCATGACCTAATTACCTCTCAAAGGCCACACTTGCTTTTTTTTTTTTAATTTATTTGACAGAGAGAGAGAGAGAGAGAGAGAGAGGTGTCACAAGCAGGCAGAGAGGCAGGCAGAGAGAGAGGGGGAAGCAGGTTCCCTGCTGAGCAGGGAGCCCGATGTGGGGTTCGATCCCAGGACCCTGGGATCATGACCTGAGCCGAAGGCAGAGGATTAACCCACTGAGCCACCCAGGTGCCCCTCCTTTTTTTTTTTTTTTTTTTTAAAGTAATCTCTACACCCAACGTGGGGCTTGAACTCAAGAGTTGCATTCTCCACCAACGGAACCAGCCTGGCGTCCCCCCACTTCCTAATCCCATCACACTGGGGATTGGATTTCAACATATGAGTTTTGGTGAGAGGGGGCACAAACATTCAGTTTATTTTATTTTATAAAAAGATTTTATTTCTTTATTTAACACAGAGAGAGAGAGAGATCACAAGTAGGCAGAGACGCAGGCAGAGTGAGAGGAAGAAGCAGGCTCCCCGCTGAGCAGAGACCCCAATGTGGGGCCCAATCCCAGGACCCCAGGATTAGGACCCAAGCTGAAGGCAGAGGCTTTAACCCACTGAGCCACCCAGGCGCCCCAAACATTCGGTTTATAGCACTAGCTGAGTGCTAGCTTATGCAGGAAGCGGGATGGTTTGCTCTTTGCCACTCTCTCCAAAACATTTGTGGGTCCCCTTCATTCCATCTTTTCACAAAACCCAGCGTTCAAAATGCAATGCTGATAATGGTGGGAACTGCAGTTTAGTTTCAGTGGTACTGGACTCAGGTTGCCAGTTGTCTGAACCTATTTTTTTTTGGAGTATACTCTTATATTATACTACTATATTGTTTGATTTGTTTTTATAATGAGTAGATATTATTTTATTTGTTTGTACAAGGGGGTGCTGTTATTTGCCTGATCTGCCACGTCCCCATCATATGCATATTTGTTTTTGAACATACACATATATTTATACACACATGAAAAGGCAGGGTCACCAGCCCCAAACAACTAATGGGCCCCCCCCAGGAGTAGGAGAGAAAGTGGGTTGGTTGGTTATCTTGTCTGAGGTTACCATGTCTGAGACCTTTTTTTTTTGAAAGATTTTATTTATTTATTTAACAGATCACAAGTAGGCAGAGAGGCAGACAGAGAGAGAGAGGAGGAAGCAGGCTCCCCACTGAGCAGAGAGCCTGACATGGGGCTCGATCCCAGGACCCTGAGATCATGACCTGAGCCGAAGGCAGAGGCTTTAACCCACTGAGCCACCCAGGCGCCCCTCATGTCTGAGACCTTTAATTCCTTCCTTTCTGTTTGAATATTTTTCTAGAAGTACATATTTCTTTGAGGATACCAGTAAACTAAGATAAATGTTTCTCCCCATAAATCCCTGCTCTGCACACTGGGGCTGCACATGGGAATCTCCTGGGGAAGGAACAGTTTCAAAAGAGTAAGACCCAGGGGCACCTGGGCGGCTGTCAGGAGAGCATGTGACTCTTGATGTCCGGGAGGTGAGCTTGCTTACTCAAAAAATTAAAAAACAAAACAAAACAAAACCCCACACAAGGCCCAGACCCCTCCCATGGCCTTTTGTAAAACTCCCCAGAGCAATGGAATGTGCAGCCAAGCTTGAAACCACTGAATTAGATCTAATAATTCAATTTTTAGTAATTTAGCCTAAAAAGTCAGACGAGGACAAAGATTCAAGGACTTTATTACCATATTACTAGGATATATTTTAAAGGTTATAAATCCAAGCCTCTTATTCTCCAATGGAATACTCCACATACTTTAAAAATCCTTTTGAAGACTAGGATGGAAAACCATGTATGGTGTGATCGTGTAATATTTAGAGCAGAAAATGCTAACAATTCAAAGTCCCTGGGGGCGTCTGGCTGGCTGGTGAAGTCCGTGACTCTTGATATCGGTGTTGTGGGTTCAAGCTCCCGTGGGGTATAGAGAGTACTTAAAAAACAAATCTTTAAAAAAATAAAGAAAGAAAAAATAGAAAAAAATTTAAAACCTTTAAAAGGGAAAAAGATAGGGTGCTTGGGTGGTTCAGTAGGTTAAGGGTCTGCCTTTGGCTGGGATCATGATCCTGGGGTCATGGGATGGAGCAAACACAGTGGGCTTCCGCTCGGTGGGGAGTCTGCTTCTCTTCCTCCCTCTGCTCCTCCCCCTGGTTGTGCTGTGTGCGCGCTCTCTCTCTCTCTCTGTCAAATAAATAAATAAAATCTTTTAAAAAAAGAGAGAGAAAGAAAGAAAGATAGTCCCTGGGATATGAGATGGTGAGCTATTTGTATTTTTGCTTTTCTCTTTTTCGTTATTTTCTGATTGTCCAACAATGAACATGCATTATTTTTAACAGGGGTGAGAAGTGGTAAAACAAACAAACAAAAAAAAACCCTCGTGCTATGTTGTCAGAGTTTTGTTTTTTTTTTAAAGATTTTATTTATTTATTTATTTATTTATCCACCTATCTATTTATAACGTGGGCCTGGGGGCAGGGGGAGGGGCAGAGGGAGAGAGAGAATCTCAAGCAGATTCCCCACTCAAGGCGAAGCCCCCCACCTCCGAACCCAGCCCGAGCTCCCTGAGATCATGACCTCCACGGAAATCGAGAGTCAGATACTTAACCCACTGGGCACCACCCAGGAACCCCTATGCAGTCCTTTTAAGAAATACAAGGAGACCGTGAGGGACGCCATGAATTCCCTTTGGCGACATCTTTGGGCTCCCAAATAAACACCATGAACCAAACTCCCCTTCCCGAGTTGAAAACATTTATGGACAAGAAATTATCATTGCCATTGAATGGTGTCGGGGTTTGATACCTTTATGAATCCCGTGCCAGATGAGTGTGGGGAGATGGGAGCTAGCGAGCAGCAGAATAATATTGGAATGGTGGGAATACGAAGAAATAGTCTTACCACGTTAGAAGCCTTGAACGGAATGTAAACCATGAGTGTATTCAGCAGAAAAATCAACTCCTTCCACATGCTCCCCTCTCCATAACACCTGTTTCACTACAACATAAAAATCAGGTCATGTGCATTTTCTACAGAACTTTTTTGTTTCAATAAACTTTTGTAATAGTCACAAGAAAAATAAAAGAAAAAAAGAGAAGAGAAAGGAAGGAAAAAAGAAAAGAAAAGAACTACAAAGAGAAACCGGCAACCTAGAAAGAGAACTTGGTCACCACCTCCTTTCCAGACACGGGGCCCTAAATTATTCTGCCTTCAGACATCCCGCCTCCACGCCTCTTGTTCTCGCCCCTTGCAGCTCTTCGGCCCCGTGCTCCCCCCTTTTCCATCCTCCCCAGAGCCAGGACACTCTTCTTCAGAGAGTCATCCCCGACACACCCCAAACCCACTGAGATGGAGGAGGGGGCGAGGAGTAGAGGGTGTTGTGCCCGGGGAGGCCGTCCAGATGGCAGTGCCGTGGGCCAGCTCTCGCTGCCCGGCGTGCCGGCTGAGGGACGCGGTCCCCGTGTACGGGTGTCGGGGAGGGGACCCGCCTTCGTGCGCGCGGAGCCTCCGGCCACCTCGGTCCCGCCCGGGAGTCGGGGCTACCGGCGCCCTCCGTCCCGCGTCGCAGCCTGGCTTCCCCGCCGCGGACCACGGGGTCCAAGGACGGCTGCCCCGCTACCCGGCGGGTCCCGAGCGCCGCAGCCCCGCAGCCCTGCGGCCCGGCTGCTCCGGGGCAACCGGGGCGACTGCTGCCCTGCGCCAGAGGCAACCGAGGACGCGGCGCGCCCGCTCCCTCCGCGCGGCGGAGGCCCGCACTCGGGCGTCTCCAGTCCTCGGGCTCCGCCTCGCGGCCACCGTGCCGGCTGCAGCAGATCGCCGGGCTGGGCGGCGCGGCTCTGGTTCCCCCTGGCTCCCGCGATGCCGGCGTCCAGAACGCGCCCCGGCCACCCGCCGGCCGCCGCCACCCGGTGTTCATGCCAGCGCGCGCGTTCAAGGGGATGCCCGGGAGCACCTGCCCATTTCTGCCCCCTCAACCTTCCCCTTTGTCCGCCCGGACATCCCGGCCTTGAGGACTGTGTGGCCGGTTTGGGGCAGGTTTCCCGGTCCTGTGAGGTGGGGGGACAGCAGCTCCGACGGCCCCGGGGGCTCCCTAACTGGGGAGGGGATCCGTCAGCTCACGGACAGAAGGTTGCTGCGTTCTGTCTCAGAGACTGACAGTGAGGGCACCACAGAGTTGGTGCCCCCTCTCCCTTGACCAATGTGTGAACCCCCTCACCATTTGGAGGAGATGCTTTGCATCTTTTCTTGGCAAAAGTATTGGGAAACTTAGGGCAGCGACTGGCGTCTGCGCACCCCCACTCTGAACTCTGCTCCCCTCTCTCAGGGAGCACCTGCCGCTGCAAGGGGGTGGTGGTGGGGCTCTGGGAGTGGGGGCCCCAGAGCCAGTGGTGACACAAGCCACGGTTGCCTGGTGCTCCTCTGCTGGGACAACGCTGAGTCCCACGGTCTCCTTTGACAAAGGAGAGAAAAATCCAAGAAGGAGCTGGGCTGTTGTGATTATGCTCACTCTGCAAAAGGGAAATGGGAAGGGAAGAAACTGCAGAGCCAGGCCCTGAACTCAGGTCTCCTGGCTCTTAGTCCAGTGCTCTTCCCTGCCCACCCTGCCTGGCAGGTGGCAGAAGGGAAGTGTGGTGGCCTCTGGTGGCCCAGCTAGGAGGAGAGAGCCTACCCTGTGCCTGAATGCCATGCTAAAGGACAGAGAAGCGAGACAGAGCCAATGAGACCTCCTGCCTTCGCTAGCTCTCTCCAGGGGTCCTTTGTGAGTCGTCTTCCCACACCAGACAAGCTGGCCCTGGCCCAGCTTCCTTCTTGTCCCCAATCTCATCCCAAATCTCATCCCTTCCAGGAGGCCACAAGGGGACTCACCCCGCCATACCCTTCAGGAGCACTACGCAGGCCTGTCCTTAACATTTGGATGGCCCAGGACGGGAGTAGAACATGGGCCCATAAATCATATACTAAATACTTAAAGATGACAAACAGAGCTAACAGCTTAAAATATGTTCTATCTTCCAGCCTTCACAGAATATAATTTCGTTATGACCGGAAAAGGCTAGTTGGAATTTAGGATTCTCACACTCCCTTGAGATCCTCGCCAGTGTAGGGAGAATGGGCCCTCGGCTAATGGCTGACCCCCACATCTGTCATGCATTAGAAGGGGGTAAACGCAGTGGTGGGCACAGTCCATCCTTGACAGGGTGTACCTGGGAAAGATCTAGAAGCTGATTAGGAATTCCAGAGTCCCAGGTACCCAGAATGTTATCTGTGAGGGGTCCATAGCTCATTCCCTCAGCCCCTCAGATCCTAGTCCCATGAAGTACAGTCATGGTTCCCGCTCCAGTGTGTGATAGTTCTGGGAGCTGCAGGAGCAGGACGGGTGTTAGTGGAGACCCAGGGGAAAGTTCCCTTCTTCATGGCTCTCTGTGTGTGTGTGTATGTGTGTGCGTGTGTGTGTCCTGCACCAGCGGTCCTCCGCCGGCAGTTACCTGGCAGGGAGGAAGCAAAAGGGGTCTGACCACTCCCCCCAGCCCACCTAGGCAGTTACTAGGAGTGGTTGGGGACACCTGGGTCTCCTAAAGAAGGGGTTTCCTGACCCTGTGTTCTCCGAAAAGCCTAGGAGACCAGTGTTCAAGTGCACCAGCAGTCTGCGGGAATGTGGGCAGGACGGCGTCTACACTGTCATTTATCACTGCTGACCCGTGCGCCCGGCCACTGCCAGATTCTTGGGGGGCCTATGCTCTGAGCCGACAGCGGGTACAGCCTTCTGCTGGGTGAGCTCAGGTTGTGCCCGAATTGGTCCTTTCAAGACACCCAGGCGCCCTCTTGAGGATGCTTGAAGAATTTCACCATCTTGGTCCTGGGTGCACAGAAGTCAACTCTCAGCCCCATTCCCTCCCTTTCCTGCTCCTGCCTGACCTCCCGATTTCCTCTTTCACCTACACCTTTCCCATGACCCGACCCACCCGGCATTTTGAGAGGCCCCTCATATTAGGAACCAGGAGGACACAGCATCCTCAGGGGCCTGGTATCATGGGGCAAAGTGACGATGGTTGGGACTTACCTGCGGTTGCTGAAGACGCTTCCAGCTCCCTAGTGTGTAAGAGGGAGTCCTTTCTGCACACGGAGGATTTTAAAAAGATTTACTTATTTATTCAACAGAGAGAGACACAGTGAGAGAGGGAACACAGGCAAGAGGAGTGGGAGAGGGAGAAGCAGAGAGCCCGATGTGGGGCTCGATTCCAGGACCTTGGGATCATGACCTGAACTGAAGGTGGACGCTTAACAACTGAGCCACCCAGATGCCCAACACTGAGGATTTTGTATCATGGCGTCGGTCAGGAGCTGTGCCCACCACTGCTCCCATGGCTTGCCTTTCTTCTGCTGCACGGTGTGGGGGAGGGAGACCCCACACCATCCATCTCAGACACATGCCCTCAGGCGAAGCAGGGAGGCTAGTGCTGGCCTGTTGGCTTCCTTCCACCATGAACACCCACTCCAGCTTCAGCGGGACCAGGCCCTCACCCTGATCTCAAGGAAGGGATGTGAGGTGCCCATGGGAACAACAGAACCCAGCATATAATAAATGCATTGAGCCCTGTGCACCAAACTCTAGCACAGCTTCTAGAAGCATGGGGCTGGGTCCCTCAAATGTCCCTAGGATGACCCCAGCCCCTCTTTAAAGTACCTGTCAGAAGAATTTAGTGTTTGCTCTGGAAAACACCTGCTGATAGCCGCCCCCCCCATTTGCCTTTCTTAGAGCATTTCCCTAAAAGGGCTTACAATTATGACTCCTTCCTCTGTCCCTTTGAGGTACACCTGTATCTCCTGCAAGGAGTGTCTTTCTCAAGGACCTGAAAGCCATTCCTTTGAAATGCGATCCTCGGGAAGGACAGGGCCTGTCTCCCGGTCTCTGTGGGAGGATAGAATCTGGACTTTGATCAACGCCAGCTAGCAGGCAACCCTGGCCTAATTGCATTTAGCCTGGCCAAGCCTTTCATTTTTCACTTCTCTGACTTCTGGGCCCCCCTCTTGCCTCTCCCTCCTCCCTCGAAACACCCTGTTGCCTCTGCGCAGGTCAAAAGAAGCTCAGCTCTTCCCCCCACTGTCAGTGGTTACCGAATAAAATCTGTTTTCACCCCTTTAATGTCTGGCTGTGCTTATCTTTGACACCTAGCTCCCCGGCTGGCTCAGCAGTCTTCCGCTTCTCTGCTTTATTATAAACACATATGCCCACACCCAAAACCACCCTTTATTCAGAAGATCGGGGAAATTTGAAGGTTATAAGTATTCTTGGCCTTTTTGCCCCTGGCGATCCAGGCGTTGCCATCAGCTTTTCAATAGCTAAATTTAAAAAGACCATTTTTGGGGCGCCTGGGTGGCTCTGTGGGTTGAGCCGCTGCCTTTGGCTCAGGTCATGATCTCAGGGTCCTGGGATCGAGTCCCGCATCGGGCTCTCTGCTCAGCAGGGAGCCTGCTTCCCTCTCTCTCTCTCTGCCTGCCTCTCTATCTACTTGTGATCTCTCTCTTTCAAATAAACAAATAAATAAATCTTAAAAAAAATAAAAAGACCATTTTTATCTCTCTCTGGATGAAGAGGTTGGGGTCGGAGGGCCCAAAGTGGGTGAGGTGAGGACCGATGCCTCCTGTCCGCCTCCCTCTCCCTCTGCCGCCTTGCTGGGCCCCAGTGTTTCCCTGCTTCTCAAGCTCTGACCCTTACTCCCCCAGGGAACTAGGTCCCTGGATTTATAGACCAGGTACATTCTGCCTCTCACCTTTCCCAAGCTGAGATGCGGCACCATCTCCTCCCCTTTGCCTAAGGACCACCATATCCTCCAACCAAGGCTGAGGGTCCAGGTCTGTGGGGGGCTGCCCCAAGCCCAGCGGTGAGCCGTGCTCCCATGTGTCACCAGACAAGACTGAGATACGCTTGAGAATGGGGTCCACCATTCCCTCTTCAGACCAGACCGGAGCACCCCCACACCTGTCTTCCCGGAGGCTGAAAGGCAGCCTCTGTCCTCTGTACCCAAAGCTGCTGTGGGCTCTGCACAGACTGTCCATGAAGCACAGCCGAGGGCCTGAGCTTCAGACTCCCCTCAGTCTGGCCCGAGCGCCCTGTCAGTGGGGACCTACCAAACTTGGGCCAGAGGGAGGGGATTTCTAAGAAGACGACAGTCCTCGGCAGGGAAGGCCCTCCCAGGAGCAAAACCAATCTGACCGTCTTCCTGCCAGTGAGTTGGCACCCGGGGCCGGGGAGGATGCTGATCAGGCCACAGAGGACCTGATTCCGGCGGCCAAAGAAGTTGAAAAATAACTTTGGAATTTGGTCTGTTGGAAACTCTAGTTCTTAAAATACGTGCAAGTGGAATGTGTGCTGGCCGGGCAGGTGTGTGTTGCCCAGAGTGGAAAGGGTGGGGAGGAGGGCAGCGGACCATGTATTTAAGAAACCTCAGTGTGTGCCCCTGCGTTGGCTTTTTTGGGGAACGGGTTGAGGTTCTCTCTGGTACGTGGTGTCAGGATGAGTGTATTTGTTTTAACTTTCACACCCTCCAGAAATAAACTGGAAATGGGGGGAGGGGAGAAAAGGAGTAGGATTGGAAGGGCTGCCATAGCTCAGGGGTCCCCCACTGTTCCTGCCACACACCCCCACCTGGAGAAAGTGTGACCTGCTCTGGGCACCTCCATCAAACCAGAGCAGGGCCTGGGGGCCTGTCGCTTTAGCGGGACAGGGTGAGGGGCTAAGGGACAGCTGATGAAATCGGGAGCTTGGACCACTTCCCATACATGCTCCTCGGACAGGAGAGAAGCCAAATGAACTGAAGGGGAAAGCACGTAACTGAGACCACATGGAGCTGGGATTTGGACTCAGCTTTGGTTTGGGGGGGTTGGTGGGGAGCAGAACTTGTTCTCTGGTCCTTTCTAACCCTGCACCCCACTCCCACCTCTCCTTAGACACTCATCAGTCCGGGGTGGGAGGAGACCTGACCACGGATGCTGGGCGTGGGGATCTGCCCTCTACGCCAGAGGGGGACGGGGTCCGCACAGTTTTCAGCCTGGTTGAAGAGTGTAGGTTGTCCTCTAGGTACTCGGAAGCAATGGAGTTATTTGAAACAGCCTCCCTCCTCTTTTAACATATATCACCCTAAAAGTCAGCATCAGAACAGAAGTGCCCCAGGGGACCTCAAGGCGATAATCCAGGCAAGCATTGCTAAAGGCCCAGCCTAAACCAGGGGCAATCCAGAGAAGGAGCCAGAGCTGAGAAATCTGAGACAGAATGGACAGGATGTGAGGACTAAGCAAGAGAGAGGACACAGGATGTTCAGTCCAGGCAAGTGGGTAGCTGTGGGCATTCACGGAGCTCGAGCATATGTGTATGCATATATGTATTATGTATGTTTGTATTTAGTGGGTAGGGGAGGGAGGGTAGTAGAGGCAGGCGGAGAGGGAGAGAGAATCCCAAATAGGCACCATGCCCAGCGTGGAGATCGACGTGGGGCTCGATCTCACGATCTGGAGACTGTGAGCTCGACGTGGGGCTCAATCTCGCGACCCGGAGATCATGACCTGAGCTGAAATCAAGAGTCAGTCACTCAACCCACTGAGCTGCCTAGGCGCCCCGAGGTTATGTGCATTCAAATGAATGGTCTCGGGCCAAACTTTGGGACAGTCTTTATTAGAGCTGGAATGTCACTGTGATTTGCCTTTCTCAGAAGCAGCCCGTGCGGAAATGAGCAGCAGGAGGGGTGGACACCCAGCACGGGCTGTCCAGGCTGCTTGGGGGACCCTGCTCGCCTGCAAGCAGTACACGGACACACGCACACATGCACACACTCCCACACAAACTCACACTCTCTCGGGGGTTCTGAGGCCAGGCACCCTGCCTGCTCCGTGGGCTCTCCCTGCCTCTGGGACAGGCCTCCTCCCCTCTGGGAGGGACCTGCTGAGCTGTGACGGAAGGAAACCACTTGAAGACAAGGCCGAAGGAGCTAGAAGCCACAGGCATTTAGCAATTTGGGGGAAGGGGATCCAGGAGGACAGGAGAGATTGTCAAGGGCCAAGCAAAGGGAGCCCCACCGGGCCAGGGCATGGGGCAGAAGATGCTGGAGAGCAGCATGGTGGGGGACCGGGGAGGAAGAAAACACCATCTCTTCTCCTTCACTCAGTCCAACCGCACAGCTGGGGCCAGAGCCCTGGGCATAGGAAGCCTGGGGAGCGTCAAGGGGTCCCCTGTGTCCTAGGAAGGCACTAAATGGGGAACAGATCCTAGAGAGCCTGGAGTCTCCCCCAAGGACCCCAAGGGGGACAGAAGGGGAAATGATGGAGCAAGAAGGGGTTTACATGCTGGTTGTCCAGGGCAACGAGACCGGGGAAGCACAGATCCTGCTTCCCAGCCCAAACAGGGGGTGGACAATGGGCTGAGATGCAGCCCCTCTGGCCGGCAGAGGGGACGGAGCCAGAGCCAGAGCTGCCCCTTTGGTCTCCGGGACAGTGAGCAGGGAAATCTGGCCTGCCCCGTGTGTCCGTGGAGGGCAGAGGCAGGAGGGAGGAATCCAAGCCTCCCGCCCCAGAGGGCCGGGGCTACCAGAGCACGGCCCCGTCCAGGTTCCCGTAGCCTGGCTCGGCCCGAAGCCTCCAGTATGTGTTGTTAGTCACCCACCACTCCTTCCCACTGCTGTCCGTCTGCCGCCTGCGGGAAGGAGAGAGCCGAACAGCCAGAATCAAGGCCGGGGTTCCCAGATGCTGCCTCCCACAGCCGGCCCCGGCTCAGAGTAAGAAGGCGCTAGGGGAGGCGGAGGGGGGCCTGGAGGGCGGAGACCCTGGGAGAGAGCAGAGCTACCTGAAGAAGCGAGCCTGGTGGACGATGTTGTTCTCCTCCATCACTCTGCGCCTGTCCCGCTGAAGCTGCTCAATCCTTCTCTTCTGGGCCTCAGCGGCTTGTATGTTCCCCTCCTCCAGGTACCTGAGCTTCCAGACGGCAGTCAGGGGAGCTGCCCCCTCCAGACCCAAGCCCTCTAGGCCGCACCCAGCTCTGCCCCCACAAGGGACCCAGCTCCTTGAGGCAACTCCAAGAGGGGAGGGCAGGCCCACTCTGGTGGAAACCCACGTTGGGCAGTGAGGAGCCCAGCGGTTCTAGGGCGGGGCCGGCGGACACTGACCTCTGGTCCGGCCGGAGCCGCGTGTCGGTGGAAGGCAGTGACCGCTTCAGCTCTGCCGTCAGCTCATTCAGCTCCAAGGCGAACTGAGTGAAGCCGAAGTTTCGCTCATGGTCTGGGGGCATCGAGTCTGGGGTGGGGGGAAGGCAAGGGGCTGGGGCTGGCGGAGGGTGCCAGAGCCGCCTCACCCCCGCCCAGCCCTCCCCGACCTCCCTACTTACTGGGTTTCCAGATGCACTGACCGCCGGGCAGGGTCCCCCGGTAGAGCCCCTCGTGCCACTTCCCAGAGAGTCGGTGGAGGACACGGCCGCTCCGGCTGAACACGGCACCCTGCACCTCATGGACGTTGGAGCTCCAGTACTTGGCCTGGGGCAGGAGTGGGTGGGGGAGAACCGGCACTCAGGGGCGTGCCCCTCCCCTTTGCGGGGTTTGTGGGGGGAAGCGGAGCCGCAGGGGGGAGGCAGGCAGGGCCGGGGTGGTGCGCCCACCTTGCAGAAGGTGATCTTGCAGTGACAGGAGCTGTCCTGTGTGTTCCTGATGAGCACCTCCCCGTAGTGTTCGATCCAGCGCTGGCCGCTCAGGATGTTGTGAATGCAGGACGTCACCTTGTTCCACTCGAAGTGGTCCCCGAACCTGAGAGAGACAGAGCGGGGGAGGGCAGCTGACCGGCCCGGGGGGTGCAAGTGCCCCCCTGAGCCAGGGAGCGGGGCACAGGGGGTCTGTGGAGGGAGCGTGGGGTGCTGGTTCGGCCTTGGCCGTGAGGGATTGACGGATTTATCAAGCAGAGCAGCCTTCGCAGAAAATTTTGAGCCAACATGTCTCCAGCTCATTTGATAAAGCGCCTGAGGACCGAAGTCACGGGAATAAATAGGTAGACGGGGTCCCTGCCCTTGGGAGCCAGGGACCCGGGTAGCGCTGCTCACATATAATCCCCGGGCCACTCTCCACTGCCACTGGGTACTGCTCACTACCCTTACTTTACAGAAGAGCAGACTCGAGGCTCTGGGGCATCAAGTCTCTTCGCTGTTTGCATTAATTATTAAGTGGCAGAATTAAGACTCCCAGCCAGGACTTTGGACTCTGAAGGTCAGGGGCTTCCCGCCTGTGCACTGGCCTCTAGCTAACACCTGGGCCACACGGGCTAAGCCCCCTTCTTCTCTGGCCATGGCCCCCACTTCTAAAATGGCATGAGAGGCGCCTGGGTGGCTTAGGCGTTTGAGTGTCTGCCTTCAGCTCAGGTCACGATCCCAAGGGTCCTGGGATCAAGCCCCACACTGGGCTCCCTGCTCGGCAGGGAGCCTGCTTTTCTCCCTCCCTCTGCTGCTTCCCCTGCTTGTACTGTGTGTGTGTGTGTGTGTGTGTGTGTGAGATAAATAAAATCTTTTAAAAAATAAATAAAATAAAACAAGCTAATGAGGGTGTTTCAAATGTGGTTTGTGATTGGTCTTGAGGTCAGTTTAGGCTTCGTGGGTGGGGGTGTCTGGGTGTGTCCATGCACTGGCTTGAAGTCTCAAATGCGTTTCTTACTGTGAGTCATGGTCGAAAAAGTGTGAAAGCCGCTGCGTCAGATGGCCTTGATGGGCCCTTCCAGCTCTACTATTCTAAGATTTTTCACCTTTCTTCATGCACAGCACTGTAAAGGCAGGTGTAAAATGTAGACTCTGCCCCACTTCAAGCAGCTTCAGGCCAGACCTTTCTATCCTGTCCCTACCACCTCGCCACGCCAGCCCAGAGGAAGGCCTGTGGGCTGCGCCTGGGCCACTGAGCACCTACGAACACCCACCTGGGCAGGCTGACGTTGACCGTCCCCACAGGCACAATCTCCAAGGATTTGCCCCAGAACTTGTTCTTCCACTTCATGTCTGGAGGTGGGTTGGGAGAGAGGGAGAAATGAGACCAGAAAGTTCCAGCGCCCCCCCCCCCGCCACGTGCCCTTCACCCCTACATCCACCCCACCATGCCCCCCACTCCTCACCTTGCCAGAAGACGAAGTTCTCAGACTCTGCATGGCATGCCGAGATGGGGGGGTGGTGGGAGACCTTGGGGGGCAACGAAGGTCTTTGACACTGACCCTGAGGACCGTGGGGTCCACTGGTGACCCCACGGCTTCCTGAACTCCCTGACCCCCGTTCCCAGTTCCCCTTCAACCCAGAAGACCAGTTAGTTCTAGGTCTCTTGTCTCTGTTGTCTTTGGCCACCACCCAAATTCTGTTGTCCTCTCTTCTCCCATGGGGCTTCACATTCTCTCTTCTCCTTCACTCCCCCGAGAGCCCCAGAAGCCCTGTTCCAGCTGACAAAGTCCTCTCGCAGTGATACTGGGGCCCTGCCTGGAAGCCAGCCCTCCTGAGGACCCTCTCTCCCCACGTTGTCTTCTCCCTCAGCCTCCACACCACAGCTCTGGAAAAAACGGGCCTTGATCTCCTTGGAACAGCTCCATATCTGGAACTTGAACTTGGGTATCGCACAGCCCACAGCCCGGTCTCTCTCCCCATTCCCTGTGGCCCATGGCCCCTGCCAAAATGCCCGGCTGCTCTGGTTCGTAGTGGCCCGTCAGCCCTGGCTTCACCTCCTTCCCTCCTGGCTGAGCTCGCTCCGTCACCTGCACCCCGTCATCCAGCACCCTGGACAACCCGCCACCACCACCCGTCGCAACATCTAGCATCAGTCAGCTTCCTCCATGCCCACTCCTGGCTCCCTGCTTTTCAGACGGCCACGGAGCGCACACAGCATTGGAACAACACACTGGGAACTTGAGGCCCGACCCCCAAACCCTCCCTTTCATGCCACACAAACCCCCCACAATCAGAGGGAGAGCAGAGAGGGCAACTCCTTCCACCAACTTATGGCTCCCACCCTGATCCCAGTCCCCTGAAACCTATTGCCAGGCCCAGCCCCTCCTACCGCTTCCTGCAGGCTCCTCCCTCCCCACCCCTCCTGCCCTGCAACCCTTCCCTCTCCGTTTCTCTTTCTCTCTGAGTAGAAATATCTTCTGTTTCTTCCACCTTGGAGCACCTGGGTGGCTCAGCTGACTAAGAGCGTCCCACTCTTAGTTTCGGCTCAGGTCATGATCTCGGGGTCCTGAGATCGAGCCCCGCAGCCGGCTCCGCACTCAGCGCACTCTGCTTGTCCCTCTGCTCCTCCCCCTTGCCCTTTACTCTCTCTGTCTCTAAAATACATAAATAAAATCTTAAAAAAAAAAAAAAGAGTTAAAAAAAATAAAGCGTAGGGGCGCCTGGGTGGCTCAGTGGGTTAAGCCGCTGCCTTCGGCTCAGGTCATGATCTCGGGGTCCTGGGATCGAGTCCCGCATCGGGCTCTCTGCTCAGCGGGGAGCCTGCTTCCCTCTCTCTCTCTCTCTGCCTGCCTCTCTGCCTTGTTGTGATTTCTCTCTGTCAAATAAATAAATAAAATCTTTAAAAAAAAAAAATAAAGCGTAAATCTTTCTTTTCTGGACACACACACCTTTGCCCAAACATGCACAAAACCAACACTAGGAGCACTGGTTCCCTCACAAGGGCGAGCCAGGGATCATTTTCTACCGTACTTTAGGACTGTGTGGACTTTTCACTATGTTTTCAAAAACACTTAAAGGTGCCTGCGTGGCTCAGTCAGTTAAGCATCTGCCATCAGCTCAGGTCATGATCTTGAGGTCCTGGGATCGAGCCCCGAGTTGGGCTCCCTGCTCAGTGGGGAGCCTGCTTCTCCCTCCCTCCGCTCCTCCCCCTGCTAGTCCTCTCTCTCTCTCTCTTTCTCTGTCTCAAATAAATAAATAAAGTCATTAAAAAAATAAAAACAGTTAAAATCTAAACAAACAAAAAAACTGCTTCAACTCCATCCCTACCTCTGGCTGAAACCCTCTCTTCCTTCCCTCTTCCTTCCCTCCAGGTAAAATTTTTTGGAAACCATCTGCACTTTTCTCAATTTTAATTTAATCTAATTTATTTTGAGAGAGAGAGAGACAGAAATTAAACTCACACACAAGTGGGGTGGGGCAGAGGGAGGACAGAATCTCAAGCAGTCTCCCTGCCTAGCACAGAGCCCCACACAGGGCTCGATCTCATGACCCTGAGATCATGACCTGAGCTGAAATCAAGAGTCAGTCACTTAACTGAATGAGCCACCCAAGTGCCCCTAATTTTATTTTTTAAAGTAAGCTCTACTCCCAACATGGGACTTGAACTCACAACCCTGAGATCAAGAGTCACGTGCTTTAATGACTGAGCCCGCCAGATGACCCATTTAATTTTATATTAAGTAGCATTTTTTTCTGTTATACTTCTTTTTACTACACACCCACTGTAATCCAGGCTCGGCCCTCAGCCTTCTTCTGAAACCTCCCTCACTTGGTTAAACCAACGACACTTTCTGGAAGTCCTGTGGACCATCTGCCCACCCCTTCCCCTCAGAGCTCCTCTGCCTTCCCTGCCCACCCTCTTCTCCAGACCCTCCCCCGGAGCAGCCCGTGACGTCCCCCGACCTCTAAACTGGCGATTCCTGGGTCTGTCGGCCCCACCCTGTGCTCGAGGAGCTCCGTGCCGACATGGCTCAGGGCCTCCTGGACATGTCCCCCTGGAAGTCAAGCCCACGTGGACAAGGAGTCTCCCTAATTCAGTTACCTTCCTCTCACCCTTTCCATCCTGCTCACTGGCACGGCCACACACCTGCCGAATCCCCCAAACCAGAAATTCCAGGCCACCCCAACTTCTCCCGACCGTCGACCACCTCCCCTATCCCTTAGGCATAACAACATTCTGTTGACCACCGAGTCCTGCCAGGAGCAACACACACACACAGCTGCCGAGTCCGGCGCCGCAATCCGGCGGCCAAGGGCAGGTCCTCAGCAGCCCTTACAGGGCTGACGGCAATGGCCTCCTAACAGCCTTCTCTTCACCCGTCCTCCCACGAACGTTCTTTAGAGTGCAGTTCCGAGCCTGTCATTCTACCGCATAAAACCCTCCCATCGACGTCAGGATGTGGAAACAACCACTTCACCTACAGGGCTCCTCAGGGTTTGGCCCTGGCCGGCCTTCCAGCTGCGTCTCTAGCTCTTCCTCTCCAGGCTCCCTCTGTCCCTTTACGCGGTCTGGAGCATGCTGTTCTCCACGCCCCGCCCACCCCATACTCCTGGTGCCTGTCAATTCCTCCCTCAAGGCTCGACATCGGCCCCCAGAGCCTGCCTTCCCAGGTGGAACCGACTAGCGGCCGATGAGCTTCCGGGGTCCCAGCTCTGGAACCTGGCACAACCACTCCTCGTTTCCAGTAGGTCCCCCCGCACTCAGCAGGGGGCTCCCTGGAGAAGGCCGGCTGCCCCATGCTCTCCCCCAGGCCCCGGCCCTGAACGCCCACAAGGCCCACACCTGCTCACTGATGAAGCGGAAGCCCCGGTCGGGCCGCTCGCACTCATAGGTCTCCCCCAGGACGGGGTTGAAGGGCTTACAGCCTGCTCGGTGGTACGTGGACGAGTAGGCAGACACGGCGAAGGCCGCGATGTACACCTGCAGGGGGGAGGGTGGGGAGAGCCTGCTGGGTGGGGGGGCCGAGGATTGGGGGGGGTGCCACCCCACTGCAGGCGAGGACTCGGGGGCTGAGGTGGAAGGCCGGCAGCGAGTAGCCGGGCCGGGAACTGGCGGGGTACCATGCGCTCGCAGGGGTCGGCCGTGCGGCTGGCCCGGTCCAGGAGGCTGCTGTACTCGAGCTCCTCGCACAGCCGCTGCAGGGTGTTGAGCGGCTCGTTGAGCTGCACAGGCATGGACACCTTGGACAGGTCCTTGCCGATGTTGTTCCGTAGAATGTTCCACAGGCTCACGTCGGTTCCTGGCCCGCTGGCTGCCGGCAGACAGCGGCGACGCGGAGGCCCCGCAGCTCTCCCTGGAACACACGCCCCTGGGGCCCACCCGGCCACGTCACTCCCCCTCTGGGCACAGCATCCAGACCCAGCAGGTGCACAGGCCGGCCCGAGGTGGCGCCCCACCCCCACAGAGGGGTTCCTAGATAGACTCACTCCCAAGCCCCTCTCTGGACTCAGGGCAGTGCAGGTGGGGAGCCAATTGCAAACACGCTCCTGGGGGATTGGGGGGGCAGTGGGGTGAGAACCACTCCGAGGGGGCGGTCCCCACCGCTGGAAACCCTGCACCCCAGAAGCCTTCCTGAGCCCCCACCCTTATCTTCAGTTCCCCTCCATAAACACAGAAACCGATGTCAGGATATATTCAACCCACTTCACAGATGAGGAAACAGGCTCCAAGAAGTAAAATGTCATGTCCAAAGCCACACTGCTTAAGAGTGGCAAGGCGGCAGCTTCTGCCTCTGTATCAGGCCCTATGCGAACCTTATCAGAAGACTGCACCAGACGCTAGCCCCCAGGCCTGAGGCTGGTGCACCCCCGGAGCCACTCCGGGAACACTCTGTAGCTCACAGCTTAGCCTTCCTCATCTCCTGGGGTCACTTCTGGAGTCAGCATCCCAAGCTGTCAGTCCACCAACCACCCTGAGAGATTGCCTCCCAGGGGCCTGGGCTGTGGACAAACACCATTTCTACCCCTCCCCCAGCCCCTCCGTGGCCACACACCCAGTGGGCACCTTTCTGACAGCGCTCAGCAACCCTGAGGTCCAGCACCTCCTCGGACAGGCTGGTGGTGATTTCACTGGTGCACGACTCCTCCTCCTCTGAGCCCTGGGACAGGACAGATGAGAGGCTGGGCAGACTAGGCCTCCCTGGGCAGCTGGGCAGTACCCAGGGCCTGGCAAGACTCTGCCCAGCTAGTCTATTGACGGGAAAGGGAAGACGTGTATTTGGGCGGGGCGGGGGGGCATGGCAGTCTGAGCCCTAAGACCGGCCTCACGTAGTGTGCCCTGCCACTTTGGGAGGGGGATGCCTGGCCCTCTCACTGCTCAAGGACTTGGTGGCACACAGGGACAGGGCAGCACAGCACTGCTGAGATCCAGGCTCCGGGGCAGAGGTCAGGGGTCAGGGGAGTGCTGGGGCTGAGGGGCTCGCAGGAAGATGGCGGGGTGAGGCTGAGACAGCCATCTTGCTGGAGAACCGAGGGGGATAAAGCACATTGAACTGGAGGAACGGTTCCCGGCAGACTTCTGAGCAGGGACACAAACCCAGCAGGTCTGAACGTGTTGCCAGACACAGCAGTCGAGGCGTTAGAAAGGATTTAGGAATCTACAAATTCTAGTCTCTCTGGACCCCATCCCAATTTCCCCAGGGGGCCCCCCCAACCTTACCTCATTCTCAGAAGAGCTGGCAGAGAGGAGAACCTCACAGGCATCAAAGAACTCTGTGTGGGAATCAGCGAGGGACAGGATGCTGCTCTGGGACAACTGGGGGGTCAGCTCCCGCCCCTTCATGTACAGAGCTTCTTGCTGTGGGAAGGACAGATGTCAGGCTGGGCTCCCCGGGGAGGGAGAGAACATGGTGGAACAGGAAAGCACGATGGAAGGAACTGGGAGCAAGGAGACACAGTTTCCCTGCAGCCGCTCACCCTACCTGGGTGCCGACTCTGAGCCCAGCTGCAAGGCTTCCGTGAGTATTAACACAAGCCATCCTGACATTCCCCCTATGTGGCAGGTACAATTAGGACACCCCCACCCCCCCACTTTACAGGTCAGGACACTGAGGCTCAGGGTCACAAAGGAGGCGTGCAATGCAGCCAAATGGAAACCATGGAGCCCGGACCCAGAGTCTGTGCTCAGAACGCCTAAGTCCCAGCTCAGCCAACCCTCAAGCCGCAATTGTGGGAGCCTGGCCCCCATTGGTCAGATTCTTTGAGTCTCCGTTTCCTCCACCATGAACTTGAGGGTAAGGACCATGGGCCTCACAGGACCCTGAATTAAAGGTAAAATCACTCTGCACACACTGGCTGGACAGGAATGACCACGATGAGGCTGTCGCCAATGTTACAAGAAAGGGCTGGAGTTAGGGCTCCTGGGCCCTGTTTTGGGTCTGAAGACCAAGGGTGCCTTCATTTCTGCCGAGGAGGAAGGTGCAGGAGGAAGGGTCCCCCCAGGCCAGCCTGGCTCTTACCTCCTCAGGGTTGAGGGAGCTGAAGGAGTCTGCAGTGGTGTCTGAGGAGACGGAGAGCGAGTGGAGGCGCCTCGGGCCGGCGGAGGCCTCAGAGACCTGCAGGGAGAGTGTGAGGGGCCAGGGGCCAGGAGGACAGAGCCCTCCCCAGCCCACCACGCTGATCGCTGCCCAGACTGCCTCTGCTGACTGCTCTCGCCCTGGACCCAGCTCGGCTCTCACCCCAGGCCTGCGGGCCTCGGCCTCAAGCCCTCTCCTCCCATGACTCCCTGCTCCCCGAGCCTCACCCCTGTCCGTGACAGCTCCGAACCCTGGTGCAGATCCTTCAGGTGGTCCCACTCGGCGGTGAGGGCGGCCAGGACACTGCTGAGGGAGTTGTGCACTGTGGGGACAGGGGGCAGGCATCAGATTCCTCTTCCTCTTCCTCCACCTGCCTGGTCCCTGCTGCCCCGCCCCCACGCACTCACCCTTCTGGGCCAGCGCCCAGAAAGTCCGCTGCAGGTGGGCATAGTCGGGAGGCGGCAGCCCACGGGGGCCTGAGGGGTCCCGGGACTCCAGGTAGCGAGACAGGTTGGGAACAGAGCCATGGAGACGACCAACCTGTAGGTCAAGGGCAGGGGTCAAAGGTGACAGCCTCCTTTGGGGCCTCCCACCGGGCAGCTTGGGGTCCATGCCTTGCCTCACCCGCCCGATTGTGTCATCCTTGGCAAAGCTCTGTGTACACCACATGCGGCTGGTCCGCTTCCCCTTCCTGGGTCTCTCGGTCGTCCCTGAGGCCTGGCACATGGAAGATGGCAGGGGTTGGGGGTGGGGAGTGTCACTCGGGGTGGGGAGAAGGGCAGCAACCACAAAAGCCAAGGAAAGAGGCAGACGGGCCCAGAGTGGGGGCCCAGAAACATCTGACATTGCAGAGGAAGAAGAAAGACTCCCTAGCGATGCACAGGTACAGCAGGAAGGGTCCAGCCCCAAGGGGCAGAGAGGGACCCGGAGACAGCCTGGACATGGGAGGGGAGCCAGCCAGGCACACGCGTGGGTCTCCAGAGAAGTGCAGCATGTAAGGGGGCCTGGGGCTCTGTCCCAGGGAAGCGGTGGGAGTCCCCTGGGCTTCTCTCCCGGCCCTCACCTGGTGCGTGGGGATAACAGGGGCTGAGGGTATCCGGTGCAGGGACTCCAGGCTCTGGAGGAGTCTGTGTAGTTCCTGGAGCTTCCCCTGACACTCTGAGAGCTCTGCGGGAAGAAGGAATGAGGAAGTCCCTCTCCCAACACTGACCAGGTACCCCAAAGTCTGTCCCCCCGCTTCCCATCCTCCTCCAAACACTTCAGCCGGCAGCCATAGACCCCAGACCCTCAGCTCAGGAGCCCAGAGCAGCTGCCATGTCTCAGCCTGGGGCCAGGCCTCACGTTGGATTCCTGAGAGGGCTGGCACCCCAGCCCCCACAGCCTCCATTACACACCTTAACTCCGCTGCTTCCACACAGACCGACCCTTTCTGTCCCCACTTGCTGACACTTCCCTCTCACGGGCCAGCATCACAGGCGCCCCCTCCAGGAACCCGGCTCTAGGGCCCGCCCCATTCCTCCCCGGACTGGCATTCTGTATCTTCTTGTTGGGGAGTCTGGGCCCTCAGTCCTGTCGGTGTGCCCAGGGCACGAGCCCTGTCCTCCTCTCTAGGACTGGTGCTCCCCAGGGCAGGCCCAAGTAGACCCGGTCAGTTGGAGGCCAAGGCTTTCTCTTCCAGCAGCCCAGGTTCCCAGAGGCAGGGGACAGTCTTGCTTCTTGTGACTGCTGATGCCATCTAGACCCAATAGCACGGGCCCTGCCCACAGAGGCACAGTGCCATGGGCCCCTCACCATGAGAGCAGCGGTCTAGCCCATCACTGTCCCTCAGCCAGGAAGACACCTTCTCCCGAGGTCCAACCCCAGGTAGAGCCGAGGCACTACCAGCTGCTGGAAGCTGGGCACCAGGAACCTGTAGGGTGAGTCAAGGGTGAGGCGGGTCCCTTGGTCTCATGGTTCCCTGAAGCCACCAAGTTCCCTCTCTCACCTGCCCCTGCACAGGGCCCTCCTTACCTTCCGGTGAGTGGCGCCGGGCAGCGATCCTCGGGGCATGGCCAGGCGGTGGGCACGAAGCTGCGCCACCCAGCTCTGGAACAGGTCCTGGGATTTGATCTGCAGAGGTGGTGGAGACGGGGACAGAAACATGAAAGGAAGGACTGCTTCACCGGGGCAGGAAGTCAGGGCTCTGATCCCCAGGCCAGCAGTCTCCCCCTGTGGTCCCCAGCTTGGGCAAAGACTTCCTGCAGGGAGGCAGGGCACAGCTTCCCCCTTAGTTGTTTACCCAACAACCAAGAAGGAAGGCGGTTTGCCATTGGCCATTGCATAGACGGTTACTCCCTTGCTGTTAACCTCAGGGACAGACCCTCCATCCCCACTCCTCTCTCCAGCAGAGCCCTTGTGTCTCTGCTAGGCTGGGACCCAAGCCACGACTTGGCTCCCAGGAATGTCACCTTGAGGTGGTAGATGTTGTCTTCAGTGTCAAGATCAATGCGCTGGGCCTTTTTGTTGATGGACATGACAGACAGTCGGACGTCAATGGAGCCATGAAGCTTCCCCTTGGTGATCTGGAGTGGAGGGTTGGCAGGGGGAAATGGGACTGTTTTTAGGCCCCTGGGGACCACAGAGCCACCATCTTCCTGAGGCTCAAGGGCCAGGCAGTGGGTTCACCCTCATCCCCAAGTCACAGCATCGGCGGGGACTTGTCAGTCATCCTCCCGTGCACACAACACCCCACTATGTCAAGTCCCATTCTGAACTTCAGGGAGTAAGGGAACAAGGAAATCTGCTCTCAGGAACCTGCAAGGCCGAGAAGGCAAATACCCTCTCAGAGGGAGAACCTGAGCACGCGGGTCTTCGGTTCCTGTCCCCAGCACAGGAACGGGACGAGGGCACGGATGAGAAAGCTCCCACTTCCTGGACGCTAATTTTTGTGCCGGGCAGTGTTTCGAGGGCGTTCACCAAGAGGACAACCCGACAAACAGGGGGTCATATCCTCTCCACCTTGGAGATGATAGAGTTGGGGCCCAGGGAAGGAACTTGTCCAAAACCCCACACCCAGAAATGGTGTAACTGGGATCAGACTCTGCTCTGGTGGATTCCAGAAGTCCCCTGCCTATTTGGAGCATTCTGGGGCCACACTTATCCCCCAACCCCATGGCAGAGGCCCTGACTCACGTCTTGCCGCGTGGTTGCGTAATGAAGGATCCCATCCTCCAGCACAAAGTACCTCTGTGATGCGGCCCAGAAGGAACGAGAATCCAGGAGGCCGAGAGAAAAGGGTTTGGGGAGAGAGCAACCACACACGTGGACTTTTCTTCTTCACACACACACACACAACCTCCCCCACCTCCCCGCCCCCCCACCCCGCCCCTGCATCTGGCCCCTCCCTTTGCCCTGCCCGCCCCACCTTGTGCCAGCCCTTCAGAGGCCATTTCCTTTTCTTGAGCAGGTGGCCTTCCTTCCTCTCCGGCATGACACCTTCTGCTCCCAGCCTGCTCCGAGGCTCCTCGACCACCTCCCACAGCTCGGAGGCCTGCAGTCCAGGACAGAGAGGAAGGACAGTGGCTGGGAAGGTGACCAAATCTGCCCCCCACTTTTGGGCCAAGCTCTATCCGCATCCCCCCCAACAACCGCCACTGCCTGCTTCCCCACCCGCAGACCTGCTGGGCACTGCTCGGCTTTGCAGACTGAATGCTCTCGGCTAACGAGTTAGGGACCCTCTCTTGGAAGTCCATGGAGAAGGGAGCGGCTGCTCCCTGCCGAGAAGGTGGAGTGGGGTGGAAGGAGAAGGATGTCACCTTGTCCTGAGCGGACCCTTGAAGCAAGAGAGAGACCCCATGAGCACAGGCCCTGCTATCACCTTCCCCGCCTCCACCCCTCCCGCAATGTCTGAGATAAGAGCTCACGGATGTCTGCTCACCAGCCAGGCCTCTCCAAGTCTGGCCAGGCCTCTCTGAGTCTGTCCCTTCCCCACCCTGGGCCGGTTTCCCTGCCCACACCCCATGGCTGCGGCCACTGCTCAGAGAGGTGAACGGGCTGAACCAGCACGCAGCCCGCAGGCCGGTGCCAAGAGAAAACCACAAGAGTCTGCCCAGCCCCACCTTGGGCCCACACTCTCAGGCTCTAGGAAACACTCAGAGCTTTCTCTGGAGGATTCCCTGGGGGTGATCAGAGATGAGGCATGGGAGTGAAAAAAGAGGCTCTAAAAAAGGACAGAGGAACTCAGAGACTGGACTCCCTCCAGGACCCCTGGACATCGCTCCAACCCGCTGCCACCATTGGAGACCCCTCTGCCGTGATCGCTCTACAGAATGCCCCTAACCCTTTCATCCCAACTCCCTACCAATCAGTCTCCAGGTCCTCTGTCTTCTGCATGGGGAAACTGAGGCCTGAGACGGCCCCCCATCCCCACTGTTCCCTGTGCCTTCACCCTGGAATGCCTGCCTGAGACCCTCAGTACCCCCCACAAAGCCTCCCTCTATCCTCCCAGTCCTTGGGGCTCCTGAGAAGTACCACCCACCCAGAGAGAGCAGGGGCCTGGGCCCGTGGAGGCACTGTGTGCAAGAGAAGAGGTGGCCGAGAAAATGCCAAGGTCCACACAGCAGCAGTGCCCACAGGCGCCCTTGGCACCAGCCCTGGCCGTCCTGGCTCCACGGGGAGATCAATAATGCATGAGGCTCCGTGTGTGTGAGACAGGGAGGGGACTGGAGGGGCGAGGCTGGCCCGAGGCTGGGCAAACAGCTCAGATCTTCCAATGGAGCCAGCAAGCACCTGAGGAGCTGAGACCAGGAAGGGGCAGGGATGCGGTGGGGTTGTGGTAGCCTGGAGGCCGGGACGGAGGGTTCCAGAGTGCAAGACGCTGACCCGGGGGGGGGGGTAAAACTCCTGCTTCTGGCCATTGAAAGTTCCCAAACTCTTCCAGTGTTTGGGTACCGCTGTGCCCTTTTCCTGGCCCCAGAGGATCCCGGACCCTCACTGCAGGCTGGTGGAGGCAGAGGCTCTGCCCCGAGAGGGTGCGGGGTCGAGGTGAGCCAGGTCGGTGCCCCATTTCTACTTCCATTCCCACCCCCGTCTCCGGAGGGGCAGACCTGCCAGCTTCAGGTGGGAGGAAGCCTGCCCGGGGGATGTCAACTGATGCCAGCGCGGCCCCCTTACCCCAGGGTCCATGGACGCCAGTGCTCCTTGGCCCGCGCACCGCTCTGCCTCTGAGTCACCGTCTCCGAGTGGCCCGCTCCCTCCTCACGGAGCTGAGCAGTGGCAGCAGCTGCTGCAGGAACCAGGAAGGAAGGAGACGTCGGAGCCTCCCCTCCAGCCGGATCTCCCCACCTCCCCCTCCCCGGCCCCTCCTCCCGCCAAGCTCCGGGCGGCCGCTCAGCTCTGCCCCCCTGCTCCCGGGAGGACTCAGGGCTGAACGGACTCCCCAGCACCAAGGTAGCTTGGGAGTAGGGGCAGAGTCCCCACTGGGCGCCGTTCGAGACAGATCACGGAGGACTAGGGAACTGCTGGCCTCGGGCCAATGTTGGTAAAGGGTTTACTCGGACTAGGATGGCCTTGACCCCAGTTAGTACCCAAGGCCATTTCCTTATTAACCACCCCCCTCTCGTTTTTACATCTGAAAATAGACTGCAAAATTTGGAGGCAGCAAAGGTATCAGGTTAACGGGAAGGGATGGATGCCCCTGGGGGACCACAGTAGACAGTGCCAACAGCACAGTTAGGCACGCAGCCACAGCTCAGAGGGCCAGGCAGCGGCCCCCACCAAGGCTGTTATTGTGGGTGAGCCCCACGGGGGTGGGGGGTGGGAACCACTGTGGCTGGAGGCACCTATATGCGTAACACAAAATCCCCTGCTTGCAGTCCTTGGACCTGGAGCAGGCCTGCAGCAGTGACCACGTGGCTGTTAGGAAGTGCTGGTGCCAGCTCAGGGACCTCCGGCCTCCCTCTCTGAGCACCTCTGTTCTGCTGGAGTACTCTGTCCAGCTCAGTACTGGATTCTAACTAAAAATCAACTCTTGGGGCGCCTGGGTGGCTCAGTGGGTTAAACCTCTATCTTCGGCTCAGGTCATGATCTCAGGGTCCTGGGATGGAGCTCAGCAGGGAGCCTGCTTCCCCCTCTCTCTCTGCCTACTTTTGATCTCTCTCTGTCAAATAAATAAATAAAATCATTTAAAAAATAAACTCTTAATATCTAAACCTAGGACACCTGGGTGACCCAGTCGGTTAAGCGTCCTCTGACTCTTTTCCACACGGGGTCTGGAGATTGAGCCCCGCGGAGGCCTCCGGCTCAGCGCAAAATCTGCTTGAGGTTCTCTCTGTCCCTCTGTTCCTTCCCCCACTCTCATGCATGCACTCTTAATAAAAAAAGTCTTTTTAAAAAAGGTCTAACCCTTGTTAAAATGAATGCAAAATGGACTCACAGCTTTAAGCAGTGAGGCTGCTTTCTGGAAAGTGAGTTTTTAATAGCAGGGCCTTAGGCATCACCAGCAGGTGAAGGATGCAGTGCGGGTTCTTTGGTCCAGAAGGGATACGGGCTGCCTCCTCCCCCCAGGCCTCAGTTTACCCTACAGGATCTTACACATTTCTCAGGAGATGCCTGTTTTCTCAGCCATTCAGAGCCTCAGCACGGCTCCTGCTGCCCCAGAAAGGAGTTGTTGGCACCCAGCAGGGGTCTGGGAGTCAGGGAGGGCATTGGGCAGCATTAGCCAGACCAGTTCTGACATCCACGAGCCTTGGGAGCCTTTTAATTCACTTCAGATTGATCAAGCATCCCTGGGGCATACAACACCGAGCTGGGAACTGTGGGAAATCGGTCCCAGACCAGGCCACAGAACAGAGCACAGCCAGAGCGGCTGTGGCACGGCCCACGAGAGCCACCTTCCCTACTCCAATCAAGGACAAGGGCAGGCTTCTAGTTAAACATTCTAATTCATTAGGAACTTTTGGTTCTCAAAGATTGGGGTGAGGCCTTCCATCAAGAGCCTCCAGACCCCCTCATTAATACAGAATTCTGGTTTGGCCCATCTGTTGTTCAGAATCACCTGGAACATGCTGGCTAATGGGCAGAGCTGGCAGCCGCCTTCAAAAGGACAAACATGTAAGAGATGTCATTTGTGGGATTGGTCCAGGGAGGCAGGGGACCTGGACGTGGAAAGAGGAAGGATTTTCTAGGAGGGGAAGTGAGAATCAGAGGTGGCCATGAGAATAAGTCTACATGGAGGATAAGCTCACACACAGCAAAACAGAAGAAGTAAAATGCATTTCATTTTATCATCAACCAGTGCTCCCAACCTTTCCATAATGTGACACACCCCGAGGGTGGAGAATTAACACTCAGGCACACCCCAGACCCTAATGAGGAAGCTCGAGGGCAGAAATCCAGGGAACAGTCTTCTGAGCAGAGAGACAGCCTAGTTCAAGTCCCTGTTCGGCCTCTTATTAGCTGCATGACCTTGGGCAGACTACTGAACTTCTCTGTGAAATGAGTGTGATATGGCGACATGGTGAGAAGAACTGAGGTGTGTCAAGCGGTGAGCACAGAGCCTGGTTCTCAGCACAAGCACCGAGGGGAGCCAATCCAGCACAGTGCACCGTCGAGGGGATAGGCCGGGAGACACGTGCAGCAAGGGACAGTGACATGGAGGCAGAGTGCAACTTCCTCGTCTGTTCAGCTTCTCTGCCCAGGGCCTGGAGAGCTGAAAGCCTTTTCCTGCTAGGTCCCAAGGTGGGAATACTGAAGACAAAGACAGTGATTCAGAGCCTCTATTTGGAAACAGGGTGTCTCTGCATCCCCGCGTGGCCCTGTGTCTGGGAAGTCGGGCTCAGCGAAGTCAGGTCACAAACGCCACTCCCCACCCCGAGTGCTTCCACATCTCTGATGGGTGAGGGCGCGGCCCACAGGGGCAGAGTGTGTTTATGGGCGGGCTGGGTACAACAGGCTGACTAGGAGTTCGGAACAGGGTCAGGAGAAGTGGGCTGCCCGCCAGCCGGTGCCACAGAGTCCCCCTCCTGTTGCTGTCTGATGTATTGGTCCAGCAGGGCCGTCAGCTGGAAGGACTGGTGCTGAAGCAAGAGGTGGGTCTGGGCCATGCGGAAGGTGAGCCCTCCTACCAGCTCGCCCTGCACCAGGGTCAGGCTGGGAAGCTGGGAGTAGTTGATGAAGCCTTGTCTGCTGAGGATGGCGTCATCGATGCAGCCACCTGGAAAAACACAGGGTCAGCCGGGCGCCACGAACGCCTCTCTCCTCTGAAAACAACGATCGAGGTCCCAACGCATGCTCTGTTGCCCTTCTCCACCTCCCAACCCTCCCCAAATCTGGTTCCCATGCCTGCCCTGCCCAATTCCTCCTCAGTCTGGGACTGATCCCCTCCCTTCCTTCCTAACTCTTCCCTAGAAAACCCTGACATAGGACATCCATCTGGCCCAACTGCCACTAAGTCATGGTTTCCTAAACTTTCTTAAAGAACCACAGGGCGTGGGTGCCTGGGTGGCTCAGTAGGTTAAGCCTCTGCCTTCAGCTCAGGCCAGGATCTCGGGGTCCTGGGATCGAGCCCCGCATTAGGCTCTCTGCTCCGTGGGGAGCCAGCATCCCCTCTCTCTCTGCCTACTTGTGATCTCTCTCTGTCAAATAAATAAATAAAATCTTAAAAAAAAAAAAAAAAGAACCACAGGGCGTGTGTGTAGCAGGGTAGGGGGTGGTCCACGGAGACCTATAAAACCAGTCTTCTCTATAAAAGAACCATCTCCAGGGATCCCCAGCACCAGGGGAGTCTGGGAAACATTGCTCCCTGCCCTTCGGTGTCCCTTACCTGGGTGGGGGGGGGGGGGGTTGTTTTAAGTATCTTCATCTGTGTGGCTTTCTGTATCCCACTGCCAGACTCAAGGTGTCTGAACTTCCTCTCCCTGCGGAGGCCTCTCTGCTTTCCCTCCTCTTCTCCCCAGGGCAGAAATGATGCTGGACTGGGGGCGCCTGGGTGGCTCAGGCGGTTAAGATCTGACTCTTGGTTGTGCCTCAGGTTATGATCTCAGGCCTGTGAGATCCAGCCCTGCATGGGACTCCCTACTCAGCATGGAGTCTGTTTCTCTCCTTCCCCTGCTCCTGCTGTCCCTGCCCCTTATCCTGCCCCCGGCCTGAACTCTCTCTCTCCCTAAAATAAATAAATATAAAAAAGAAAGAAAGAAGGGAGGGAGAGATGGAGGGAGGGAGGCAGGAAGGAAGGATGGACAGACGCAGAGTAGTGAGCCAACATAGGTTCTGGAAGGACACAGGTAGCCCTCAACAAATGGTGCTACTGACTTAGGCCTCATCTGTGAGCAATGCTCCCTCCCCAAGGATGGCCACAGTTATACCCACATGTACTTAGCAGATGGCATCAGGCCTCGGTAGCACACACTCCCCTTCACCCCCATCCTCAACCCACAAGGCTGCTTGCTCACCTAGCAGTGGCAGGAAGGGCACACTCTTCAAGATTCGCACCATCTCCTTGACCTTGGGCTCCTCACTGACCAGCAGGAAGTTGTGCCCCACAAAGAGAGGCAGCAGGTTCTGGTACTTGGAATCCTCTAGGAAGGGCTTCAGAACCTGGAAGAGCAGGATAAACGGCTTCCTGGGGACAAGTGGGAGGAAACGCTGCCCACCCCAGTCACAGGCCAAGTCAGGCTGTGGGTGCAAGCTGACAGTCTCCTCGGCCCCCAGACACAGTGCAGGCACCAGACTGGAGGGTTGCTTGGGGCGGGGGGGTGTTGAACACACCCAATCTGGGAAGGGCCCTGCGGTCCGAGTTGGCAGAGGCAGGGGAGCAGGGCGCCCGCACCAGAGGGCTGCTCCCTACCTGGTTGGGGAAGACCTTCAACAGGATCTTGTGCTTCCACAGCCGGTGCCGTATGAGCAGCTTGTCCTCCGCGCTCAGAGCCACATTCTGGCAGACAGCTATCATTCGGTTCTCTCGGAAAACTGCATCTATCTCCCGATGGAGGAGTCGGATCAGCCCTGTCTCCTGTAGTCAGGAAGAGATGACCGAGGGCACATCAGCTGCCCTCTCCTTATCCCCCTTTCTCCCCAGGGGAACAGGTGCTGGGACTCCCAGGGATGCCCAAATGGGGGAAGTATCGGTGTTCAGGAGGAGGGTCGGGGCCCTGCCTCTCAGGACATGCTCCCCCTCCCACTCTGCCCTTCGTTTTTGTCAGATGACCACGGTCTTTATACCACGGTCTTTTTTTTTTTTTTTTTTTTAAGATTTTATTTATTTGACAGACAGAGATCACAAGTAGGCAGAGAGGCAGGCAGAGAGAGAGGAGGAAGCAGGCTCCCTGCTGAGCAGAGAGCCGGATGTGGGGCTCGATCCCAGGACCCTGGGATCATGACCTGAGCCGAAGGCAGAGGCTTTAACCCACTGAGCCACCCAGGCGCCCCTATACCACGGTCTTTAGAGCAGTGTTGTCATACTGACAAAGCTCGTCCCCATGACCTGGTCACTGGTCTGACCCAGTCAACGTCTGACAATAATGCGGTCAAAATTACTCTCTCTCTCTGATGCTGCATTTATGTTGAATCAATTCACCAATTATAAACGTAAGATAACTCTTTTGCAGTGTTAATTCAGAACCGAGGACAAGACTTCATTTTCTGAAGACAGTGTTTCTCAAAATTGACAGCATGTGGGCCTGACAACAAGCATAAAGGTACAAATTCCCCTGGTCGCTCTGCTCTTTTTAAGGACAAAAAAGTTCCTCCCGTTCCTCTAGGAAAACATAGAAGCTTCAAGTCCTTTCAAGACAAGAGAGATACTCTCCCCTCTCTCCACCTGCTTGCATAACTTTCACACAATTTGGGGGAGACAAGTAAAGAGTGAAGAAAATCCAGGAGGCCCATCCAATCCACAGAGCCCAAAATGCCAAGCAGATTCAAGTGCACATTTCATTTTATTTTATTTTTTTTTAAAGATTTTATTTACTATTTGACAGACAGAGATCACAGGTAGGCAGAGAGGCAGCCAGAGAGAGAGGAGGGGAAGCAGGCTCCCTGCTGAGCAGAGAGCCCGATGTGGGGCTCGATCCCAGGACCCTGGGACCATGACCTGGGCTGAAGGCAGAGGCTTTAACCCACTGAGCCACCCAGGTGCGCCTACACATTTCATTTTAAAGCATCTGGCCCATGGGGTCAAAGAGGGGAAGTAGTGATGTAGAGGTTCTGGAGAGCTACTTCATTATGGCATCAGAGACAAGGTCATATCAATCTACTATCCCAGCACCAAGGATGGGCAGTGTCCTCCTTACCTCCTGTGGGGGACTGGGAGGACATGGTAGGCATCTTGGGTTGATAGCGGGTTTTGGGGGGATATACTCAGTCACAGCCATCAGCTTCTGCCGCTGGAAGTGCATCACACGACGATGGCGGGTAACAGCCTTAGAGCCACAGCGGATGGTCTGGAGGGTGGGCAGCCGACCTAGAAGGGGAAATGGCAACACTGTGACATGCAGCTTCTGGGAGTCCTTAGTCGGTCTCAGATGGAGAAAAAGCCCACCCCTGAGCAAGACAACCATGGCTCACAAAACTAGACCCAACACAAGAGAGGGACAAGGAATTGTCTGCTAGGAATTGTAAATCCCCCAAACTTCCCTTCTCTCTAATGAGTGACCTGAGGTCAACTGTTTGATCCTTTGAGGCGCCCATTTCTCCAGCTCTTCTATAGGTACAGAGATGGCGGGGGTAGGGAGATGAGAACAAAGGAGAAAGTATATTTGAACACATTAAAAAAGGGAGGAGAGGACTGAGCAAATTTTTTTTCTATTTTTTTTTTAAGATTTTATTTCTTTCTTTGAGAGAATGTGGAGAACACAGAGCAGGGGTGGAGAGGCAGAGGGCACAGGAGAAGCAGACTCCCCACTGAGGAGGCAGTCTGACACATGGCTCGATCCCAGGACCCCGGGATCATGACCTGAGCTGAAGGCAGAGGCTTAATCCACTGAGCCACCTAGGCCTCCTGCAAATTTTTCTTAAATAGCCAAATAGTAAATCTTTAAAGTTAAAGAACCATACAGTCTGCAACTACTACTCAACCGTGCCATCGTATCATGAAAACAACCCTAGACAATATGAAACAAGCAGAAGTGGCTGTATTCCAATAAAACTTTATTTATAAAACATGGTGACCAGTCCTGCCACAATTTGGCAAACCCTGGTTTAAGCCAATGGTTCTCAAGGTGTGCTCCCTTTACTCAGCCAGCAACATTGGCATCTCCTGGTAACTGGTTGGAAACATAAGTTCTCAGGGCCTGTCCTGGACCTCCTGAATCAGAAACACTGGAGGGGAGCCCAGCAAACAATGGTTCTAATAAGACTCCAAGCGTTACGGATGCCTGCTGAAGTCCAAAACCACTGCTCTAGGCACTGCTCTGAGGCCTTCGCCCATGAATTGAAGCAAGAGGGAAAATAAGTTACACGGCCCTCACAGCTTCCCCCAAACAAGTCTCCCCTTCCCTTGTTCTTGTTTACAGGCATCGCTGGAGAGCACGCCTCAGAAGATACGGGAGCCACTTGAAAGTTGTAAGCCTAACTGACCCCTTCATCTTCAATGAAAGGACCCAGGCTAGCGCTTCCCACTTTCAGCCTTTCCCAAGATTGGGATGGGGCCTCAGGGAAAAGGTCAGCTAGAAGGTGGCTATAAGAGAGCATGGAGGTTTACTGGGGTGAGAGGTTTTATTGCCAGCAGCCACAAAACCTAAGTTAAGAACATAGGTTTTGGATCAGATGAACCAGACTTTTTTTTTTAAGAGAAAGAGGTTGGGGGGCGGCGGGGGGCGGCAGAGGGAAAGCAAGAATGCCAAGCAGGCTCCAAGCTCAGCAGCACTGAGCCTGAAGCGGGCTCAGTCTGACCACCCTGAGATCATGACCCAAGCTAAAACCAAGAGCTGGATGCTTAAATCTACTGAGCCACCCAGGCGCCCGCAGATGGAATCAGATTTTAATCTCTTCTGCCACTTAGTAGCTGTGACCTTGACCACTCAACTGCTCTAAACTTGAAATTCTTCACCTGTAAAGAGGAGATGATCATGACTTCTCCATGACATGCTTTAAGATTTAAATGAGATAATACATGTAAATCATTTACCACTGTGCCTGGCCTATATTATGTGAGTTAAATCATTCATTAAACAAATGTCTACTGCATGCCTAAAGCCAGGCACCACGCCACCTGCCGTCTATGCTGGATGAACATAAGGGTTCTGCCCTTACAGAGTGGGAAGTCTAATACAGGAGACAACACATACACAAATGCAAAATTACAGACTGAGGGGTGAAAGGGGTCCATAAACAGGCTGCAAAATACACATTTTAACATGGGAAACCTGCTTTGCAGAAGGTGGCCAGGGAAGGCCTGAGCAGATGACATTTAGGCCGAGACCGTGAAAAGGTGGCACAGCGCCCAGGTCTGGGCGGGCAATGGTTCAAGCAAAGGAAACTGGAGGCGAGCAGGAGCTGGGTGCTGGATTACAGAAACCCAGAGAGGGAAGGGGGCCTCGGGCGTAGGGAAGAAGTACTGTGGTTGTCGCTGACGTTGTTGCTGCGCTGCTGTTACTACTAGTGTCTGCAGCCACAGGAAATCGGACGGAGGAAGGAGGCCAGCGATCTAGCTGGGCTCAGGGGTCATCGCGAGCTGTCTGGAGTAAGAGATTGCGGGAGAGGGTCAGTAGTGGAGGAGGGGAGACAAAACTAGAGAGCGCCGTCCGGAACGCGCCATGAGGACCTGGGCCGCTCCTTACCCGCCCGGGGCAGGAGACCCCCTCGCAGCATCCCAGACACGGCCGCAGCCATCACCACCGGAAGAACAGACGGGAGCCGGGAGAGACAGAAGGAGCTAAGGATTGTGGGAAGTCCTGGGACCGGAAACAGCCCGCGAATCCGCCGGCTGGAGCACTAATCCGCATGCGCTGAGCCGTTGCGAGCCCGCCCCACTGACGCCCAACCGGGCGTCCAGTCTCCTAGCAACGACGCTTGGACTCTGGGGCACAGCTCTTTTCTTTCGATCCGCACCCGCCACTCTCTACCCACAATCCCCCAGTTTTACTAGCCCCTTTGCACCGGTCAAACTCCAAAGCCCCCACCTCGATTTACTTTTGTCTTCTACCGCACCTCCTGAATTGGCTCTGAATCAACCACTTTCCGTTGTCCCTCGAGTCTCCGAGCTTCTCCCTCCTCACATCATCCTGGGTTCCGCCAACCCCCGGGGCTATCCAAGTTGGTCCGCTTCCCTTCGTTCTAAGCCCATGCCAGGCCAATAGCCTTTAAATGATGCCCGGATGTGAGTAGGGGATAGGGTGGTGAGTAGAAGATTCGGAAAACAGTACGGTCGGGCTTCCAAGAATAAGAAATATAATAGTTGGACTCATCTTTTCACAGCTAAGCTTGCCCAGAGTCCAGAGGAAGGGGGCGTGTGCATTACTGAAGCCCTTATCACCAAGCGGAACTTGACCTTCCGTGAAGATGAGGATCTGTCAGAGAAGATGTGAGTGCTGGGGGAGAAAGAGGTGGTGGACGATTGAAACACACAGGATGACCAGTCCCCTCAGCTGTACTGGTTTGTCAACTCATCTTTATCCCTCTCTTTACTTACTCCATGCATTCAATCAGTGGTCATGTCCAACTGATTTTGCCTCCTTAAACATTATTCTGTTCCTTTTCTTTTTCTTTTTTTTTTTTTACCATGCCCACTCAACTGCCTTAAATAAGGCTCTTAAGCCATCACCTCTCAACAAACTCCTAATTAGTTTCCCTGCCCCCCCCCCCCCGGGCCTGGATCCCTGGACTGCTACCAAAGTGATCCTTTTAAATGACAACTCTGATCAGGCACACCTTGATGGAACTTTCCTTGGCCCTCTAGTACTTCCAGAATAAAATCCAAATGCCTTAGCATGAGTTGAGCTCTGCTGCCTTTTTAGCCTTATTTCTTGCCATTCTCCACTATTCCTCTAAGACCCGACATTCTCACACCTTAGCGCCTTACTTCTCAGATTGGTGCTGAGCAACATCACCTGGGAGGTTGTTAGTAATGACGATTCTCAGGCTCATCCCAGACCTACTTAACCGGAATCTGCATTTTAACGAAAGCCCCAAGGGACTCATGGGCACATTAAAGTTGGGGAAAGCCTGGATTAGCACACACTGTTCCTTCTGTTTGATATGCCTTCTCCTCATCCCCTTCTCACCTTCCCAGCCAACTCCCACTTACATCACCTCCTCCAGGAAGCATTCCATGCCCCCAATTCAGGAGTCCGTGCACAGTTCAGGCACTCCTTTGGTCCCTTGTACTTGTGTCTGTCATCCACTTGTCATAGATGTTTGGCCTGCTTCTCGAATAGTGATGGGCAGGGACTCTTCATTTGTCTCTAGTGGGCACTCAGTAAATATTGTGGGATGAATGAATGAATGAGTGAATGGAAAAAAGATCCTTCCATGGGCCACTCGAAAGTAAGGAAGGATCCTCCTTCCGAGTTGTCTCATCTCTGCCCCGGTCCCTGCTTCCACCGTCCACGCTGGTCCAAGGAAGTCTTCCTTGCCCCTGAGTCTCTCCAGGAACCATAAGCTGCTATCACCCATTTCCTGGTCCAAGGGCCTTCTACTCCTCTCACCCTCTGATCCTTCCCAGTGCTTCTGACCAAGATCCAGGGCTCCAGTTTCATGGTTTCATGATGGGGACACCACCTCATGTGTTCCTGACATCTCATCAAAGGCACTTATCTTGAAACCCCTTTCCTCCCCTCCCATCTTCCCTGCTGATACAACACAGAAGTGGCATTCCATTACAACACCTGCTGACTGTTCTTCCAGGTTTCACACTCTGGCTGAACTGCAGACTGTCCGCCTGGACCGGGAGGGGATTACCACTATCGGGAATCTTGAGGGCCTCCAGAACCTTCACAGCCTTTATCTGCAAGCGGTAACTTCTTGCCTCCTGCCCTTCCTCCCCCTTCACCCTCTGTGGACCAAGTCTGTTTAATCCAAAAGCAACCAATCAGGTCACCTTGCCATTCCCTGCCATTCAGGGAGGCAGACTTTCATTGAAACTGTTCCCAGATGGGGCGCCTGTGGAGCATGCAACTCTCGATCTCAGGATTTTAAGTTCAAGCTCCACATTAGGTGTAGAGATTATTTAGAAGTAAAATGGTAAGAAAGAAAGAAAGAAAGAAGAAAGTAAGTAAGTAGTTTGTTGGTGGTGGTGGTGGTGGTTGACTGACTGAGTTTCAGGGTCCTCTGGGTTGACTATACCCCGCTCCTTTCGTCTTTCCCCACAGGAACTTTACGAATCAAAGTCACGTGTGCCTATTACTCCCTGCGTGTACCTAAGCCACACTCAGGCCTCCACTACTGCCCCATGGCCCCTTGGTCTCCTTCTTGACTTCCAGGCCCCTCTATGGTTGTGGGCTGAGCAGCGTATACTTTAAGGAAGCGTAGCCAGCCCCCAAGTTGACCCCCCTTGACCATCCACCCAGAGAAAGCAAATCATCCCCGGGTAGCGAGAACCAGTTCAGGGGGCAGGGGGTCATTCCCAGAGCGCCAGCTGGCCAGCTGCAACAGCGGACAGGGTCTACCCAGTTTCCCCAACTTGTTTGCTTTCTGCAGAATAAGATCCAGCGGATTGAGAACCTGGCCTGCGTCCCCTCCTTGCGGTACGTGGTGTCAGGGCTCAGGCCTGGGGGAGAGGGGGAGATCGGGGAGGGGGGACACCCGGCCCTGCCCCAGAGAACTGGTCCAGACTTCTCCAAGCCTAATGTCTTGTCCACTGGGGACCCAACAAGCCCTGCCCTGCTTCCCCCACCCAGGGGGGCCACAAGTCCCCACTCATCATCAGGCTGCTCAGCCAGGGCCCCCGGGCGCCTGGTGTCCTCCTCGCTTCCTCCCATGGTTCCGTGATGCAGCTCTGTCTTTGCACCCCCTCCTCCCCCCCGCAGCTTCCTGTCTCTGGCAGGAAACCAAATCAAGCAGGTGGAAAACCTCCGTGACCTCCCACATCTCCAGTTTCTGGACCTTTCTGAGAACCTGATAGAAACACTGAAGCTAGGTAGGAAGGCCCTGGCCCCAGTTTATGGGATAAGCCTTGTGTGGGCCCCCCCTTCTCCGCTACCATCTCCCCATGCTTGCATTGGCAGCACGGCCTCTGGGGGTCTGGGGAGGCTGTACAAAGGGACAGAGGCTTTGGGCCGGGAGAGGGGTAAGACACCCTTGTTCCCTTCTCCCTGGTGCACGAAGATGAGTTCCCTCAGAGCCTTCTCATCCTCAACTTGACTGGAAACAGCTGCACCAACCAGGATGGATACAGGTGAGGAGGACATGCGGAAGGGAAGAAATGGGGGGTGGCCGAGCTCCTCCTCCTACCTCCACGCGGGCCCCCTCTCAGCCTGCAAACCCGGGGTCACCATCCACGGTGCCTTCTCCTCCACCCTGGCTCAAATGGGACACTTTTTCTCTCCCACCCCGAGGTCCACACAGAGCCAACCCTTAGCTTTTTGGGACTGATCACAGGCCCATCTCCCCGTCTGTGAACACCAGCCCTCCCGGTGTGGTTGCTGCGGCTTGTGTCTGCACTTCCTCCCAGGCTCCCCACCCATGGGTGCTCTCCCGGGGTGGGGGGTCCTCTGCTCTTTCTGCCCTACAGGGAGCTGGTCACAGAAGCCCTGCCGTTGCTCCTGGACCTGGACAAGCAGCCTGTGTTAGAGCGCTGGGCCTCGGATGAGGAGGAGAAAGCCTCAGACGACGAGGAGGAGGAGTTCCCAGAGCTGAGCGGTCCGTTCTGCACAGAGCGAGGTGGTCCTGCCTTCCAAGGCTTGTACCCTCTCTAGAACTCTCCTCCGCCCCGTGGGGCACTGGGGCAGCTAAGGTGGCAGTGACAGCTAGGGAGGCAGCCCCAAGCCCAGAGCGGCATCTGGGTCGGAGTGAGACAGTCCCGCCAGGGCCAGGCGTCAGTCTGGCGTGCAAGTGACATGTCCTCCCCACCCCAACTCCGGGCCCCTCCCCGCTAGGGACGGCAGCAGGTTAGTCTGCTCCAAGGGTCAGCCAGAGACCTCCCTGCCAAAGGCCTTCCTGCCAAGCCCAGGGCTCCGTCTACCACCTACCGTCTTGTCCCTCCCAGGCTTCCTCCAGGAGCTGGAGCAGGAGATGGACAGGCACAAGGAGCGCAGACAGCAGGCAGCCCTGACTGAGCACCTTCAGAGGATGGAGACGAAGCCCGCCCTCACTGACCTCCCCCTGCTGCCGGGGGGGCCCGTGGCTAAGGACAGCAGTCCCTCTGTCACCCCCAGCCAAGGGAAGGAGACACCCCCCAAGCCCGCCTCCTTGCCACAAGCCACCTCTGCCACCAAGAAACTCTGCCCTCTGGTTTCCAGCCAGCAAAGCACTGTCCAGGCAAAGAAGGGGACCAAAGCAGCCACAGGCCCCAAGGCCTCTGTGTCCAGGGCCCCCAGCACAACCAAAACCATGACCAAAAGAATCAATAAGTGAAGGGCAGCCCGTCCCTACCAGCAATTCCACAGGAACGAGGAAGGGGGAAGAACAGGGCATGGGTGGGGCCTCCCCTCCTTCTCAGACCCCTCACCTGTGACAGGAGGCTCCCCCAGTAAAATGTCACCCAGCCCTGAGTATGTCTTTCATGTCATTGCGGGGCATCAAGCAGTCAAGGCAGTGGGAAGGAGTCACAGAAATACAGAACCCAACTCTACTGAACACGTTTCTGGACATTTCGGGAACCACCCAAAGGACTGGCCCACCTCAGGTCCCCCCACTGGCTGCCTGGGCCCTGAGCAGGCCTCATGGTGTGGAAGATGCCATCTCCCGGAGGGCACAGCTCACTGCCGCCCTCAGGGCATGCCCTCCAAGGTTCGAGCCAAGGACCAAAAACCCGTGGTCCTCATTCTCCCTAAACAGTAACCCCATAGTGCGCCAGGCACGTTCTCTTGGGCAGACCCACTCACACACCCGGGGAGACCACCTCTCCGCACAGGCCCCTGCCACAGCCTCCCCCATCGAGTCCCCATCCCCCAAGAGAAGACTGTGCTGCCCAGCAGACAACCAGAGGCCCAGGGCTGCCCTTTGCCCTCACTTGGCTCTCCCACCCCTACTAGAGCCGGGATCAAGTTCACCGAACAGTGAAACAGCGTACTTTATTTAAGGCAAAGGCCGAGCCGGCCGCCCAGAACAAGACTGAGGGGAGTGAAGGGCTTGTGCTGATCCTGCCGTCCCATCGGTCCTGTGCCCACCCCAGGCTGGGAGCAGCTGTGGTGCTCAGCCATACACCTGGCTCTCCCTCTCCACAAAGGCCTGGAAGAGGGCGCCCAGCTCCTGCGGGGGTGGGGCCCACTCCCCGGCCAACAGCCGCCGTGCAGCCTCCAGGCCTTCCTGCTCCAGGTCCCGCTGCTTCTGCCGGAGCTCCTGCCCCCGATCCTGCCCAGGAAAAGCGGAGATGAGTCCCCGGGACAGGCTTCCCTCCAGATTGCGGGGAGATACCTGCCATCTCCCACAAGCAGGAGAAAGGACAGGGTCCCCGACATTCTCCTGGGCAGCTAGCTTTGAAGGCAGGACTCCTCCCCCCAGCTCTAGAGTCTCTCCTCCACTCCCAGGTCCACTCATATTTCCAGAATCCCAACTGGGCATGGGAGAAGTGAGTCATACCCCAGAGTAGCCCTTCATCCCCGGGGCTTACCTGCCCACTCTCCATCAGCCCCAGGGCCACCTGGTGTCCACAGTAGAGGCTGTGCCGGCGATCCACCTGAGTCTGGAATCGGGGCTGGGTCCGAACAGGGTCCTGTGCTCCAAAAGTGGGGGACACCACCTGGGGGGCCGGGGCCGCGCCAGCCCCGAAGATGAAAGGTTTGAACACTGACCTAATGGGACAGAGATGGAACTAGTGAAGGCCATCACATCGCCCCCCCCCCCACACACACCCCGCCCAGCAAGCTCTCCCCTGCCTTCCCCACCCGCATTCCCCTCACCTGGATGGGTCTGGTGTGGCAGTGAGGAAGTGGACACAGGGCTGTGTGGGGTCCCGGGGCAGGATGGACACCATGCTGGCCGTGGTGCGGAAGCCTCCCGAGTCCATACAGATGCCACTCTCCTTGTTCCTGAGGATGTCCATCATCACCTCTGCCGTGATGCCCCCTGCGAAGGAGGACAGGCTGAGGGGCCCCCAGGGCAGAAGGGGACCCTCTGGCCCGGGGTCAAGGCTGTGGGAGAGGAGAGAGGCCGGCACTGCCGTGGCGTTCGGGCCCCCAGCCCGCTGCCGTCCGCTCACTGACCTCGCTGCTGCTGCAGCAGCTCTCGCCCGGCCTGGAAGCGGGCTTTGGCAGCCTCCATGCGCACAGGCTGCTGAGTCAGGGAGAAGACCTGAGCGAAGTCGAAAGCGCTCTGCCCACCCCACCAGCCCTGGGCCAGGGCGTGGGTCCGCAGCTCTGAGTGTTCGGCCGAGATGTCTGTGCCAATGCTCAGCTGGTTGGAGATGTTGCGGGCTCCCTCTGTGGAGGAGGCGGGAAGGGGAGGGAATGGCTCCTTTATCATGAAGCACCTACTCTGAGAACAGGGCAGTTATTAAGAGAACAGCTTTGCCCTTGTGGAGACAGAGACAGACGTGTGAGCTTGATTGAGGCTGTGGCAAGTGCAATGAAGAGGCACCTGCTTGCATATACGGGGTGGGGGGGGGCTGACCACCAGGGAGTCCAGGAAGGCTCCCCAGAGGAAGCGGCAGGCTAGAGCACAAAGAGGATTTAAGCAAGCCAAGGGGAAAGAAAGGGTCCTCAGTGGGCTCATCTCCCATCTCCTCAGGTACGCCAACCACCCTGAGGTTTGCACCTGGATCTGCCCTGCCCGGCCCCCACCCCGCCCCCTCCCAAGGCTGGCCGAAGGGGACGCCTCCGGGAGGCAGGCCCCAGTGCCGGGCCCTCACCCTGGATCCTCTGCGCGGCCCACAGCCTCCCCGCCGTCTCCAGCACCCACGCTTCAGTCCGGTCAGCCAGCAGGAAAGTGTTGTGGTAGCAGAACGGGGCGGGGTCCTCCCGGCAGCTGCCCCCTTGCCCGTGGCGCTCCAGCAAGCCCGTGATCACGTGCAAGGCCTCCAGGGCAGAGCGGCTCCGTTCTAAGGCCAGCCTGGCACGGGGAGAGGGGCCGGGACCAGAAGGGCAGTGAGGTGCTGGCGGCGGGTGACAGAAGCCCCAGTGGACAGACGCAGCCCATGGAGGCCCGCGTCACACAATCCGCCCACAGTGGTTGTGTGGAGCGCAGTTAGGCCAGGGGCTTTCAAGTTTGGCTCTGAGGGTCCCCTGAAGAGGCCTGAAACATGGTCTCGGAGAGAGAAGCACACCAGGCCCCTCAGCCTCTCTTCAACCCGAGGGGCTCTGCTTTAACTCGCTTCATACTTTGGGACTCCATGGGGGAGGGGTGCTTCTACTGAAAAAACAAATGTGAAACCGCTGCCCTGTTTCTGGGCCAGGAGAGGCGCAGAAGCGGCCACACTTCGGAGCTCCTTATGAGACTGTTGATGGGGCCGGGAGAGAGGAGGAGCGGGGCAGCCTGTCTGGGCTGGCAAGGGGGACAGAAAGATGGGGGACCCGTGACCCAGGCTTAGGGGAGGGGGCGATGGTACTCAGCTCTCAGACTTCCAGCACCAGACGATACAGGAGGGCAGTGTCCCCACCTGAGCAGATCCATGCCCAGCAGGGCTTCCCCCTCACCAACTGGCTCCTTGGTCCACACCGCCTCATTGCCAATGCAGACACCATGCTCATTGGCGCCCATCTCTGCCCCCCAGAGCCATGAAGGGCGGCTCAGGATCACAGCATGAGTCTCTGACACCTGGTCCACCTCAATGTAGGTGCACTGCAGGTAAGAGGGGAGAAGGGGAGAGCCCACTCAGAAAGGGTTTAGTATTCCCACTTGCCCAGGAGCAGGCTAAGTCAGAGGCTAGGTCCAGGCTGGTAGACCAGAAGGTCATGCTCTTTCCCGCACCTGTGGCGGCTTTCCAAGGGCCTGAAGAGGAGCCGAGGAGGAAGGTCTGAGGCGGATGCTCAGATCTGCCACAGCTCCTAGCTCTTCCGTAAGGCCTAACCCACCTGGAGCCGGCTCCCAGGGGGGTGAGTGCTTGCGGGTACAAACACCACCTCCTGCACTTCGTCCCGGGGCCGGTCAGAGTTCTTGGCAAAGATCACCGCGGGGATGGCCGAGGCCGGGGGTACCGAGACAAAGCAATCGCAGGAACGCGGGGCGTCGGGGTTCCAAGAAGCCATCTGGGGAAAGGTGGGGAGGAATGGGTCCTCTTCGGGAGACCTCTCCACCATCCTGGCCAGAGCTCAGCCCTCTGGGAGCCCCTATCCCAACACGTGTCAGGAGACACTCGGAGGTCACTGCCGTTGGGTTCGCGATGCTCAGCACCGTACACAGGCGAAGGCACCGCGCGGCGGAGGCACCAGCTCTCGCTCGGCCCGGGCTCCAGGCTCCGGGGTCCGCAGGCGGGCGCAGAACGCACGCTCCCAGGGGCCTGCCCTACTGGGAGCCCTGCCCTCCGGCGCAGTCGCGGGACCCCCTCCCTCGCCACCCGAGCCCTCCAAGAGTCCCACGCCCCTATTCTGTGCCCTCTTTCTCTCTTCCCCAATACGGTCTGCGCCTAACCTCACTCCCTCCAAGATCCCCAGCTTAGTGCCGACCGCCACCGCCTCCGGTTCCGGTCATTGGGCGGAGGCTCCCAGGTGACCTGGAAGGCTTTGGCCCTGGAGGCGGAGCCAAAACCAAGCGCTTGCAGTTCTACCGTTTTCCACCAGGGCGCGCGCCAGCACTATTTCTTGGAGCGGAGCGGCCTCGGAATCCCTGTTAAGCAGCCTGTCCTTGCCCGCGCCGCTCTCAGGCTGGAAAAAGGCTGCGACGAATCCGGGGGCACTTCCAGTGGGGTCTCTGTGGGGAGCAGGAGCTGGGGGTGGAAAGAAGCCCACGTGAAAAGAGAGGAAAGAAAAACTAGATCTGTTAGAGAGCGCAGATTGCTGGGGCATCTGGAGGAGAGAACTCTGCTACCTGTGTCCTGGTTTGAATTACAAAGGTAAGACCTACCCCAGTCCCCACCAGGGCGTAAAATCTGTCAGATTGTCACAGGGCTGGAGGTGTAAGGATAACTTAAGTTAATGCATTTTTTTAAGCTCACATATTCTCAAAACCCACCTGACCCCCAAAAGGTGGATTCTGCCCCCACAGTGCTTGAATTCCTAGGAAGATAGCTTTGAAAGGATATTTGAAAATTTCTAGTCCAAAGATTTGGTGCCTTTACATAGAGTGAAACTGAAACAGCAAAGAAGTCTTGGCCAAGGGGGCTCATATTGATGTGTGGGTGGACTCTGATCCTAAATGTTCTGCTTTCCAGGTCATTTTCCTCTATTAACCCTCTCTGTAACCAGCATTTAAGCAAATGCATCCTATTCTTTTGCTCTGCGGAGCCCTCCAGGAATGGGGACAGGAGAGATACTGCAGATTCTCTACTTCTCCCACATCCATCCTGCCAACAAATCAGGGCTGCTGCTCAGAGCCCTTGGCCACAGCGTGGTAGCCTGGGGTCACTCCTGGGATGGCAACGAAGGCCAAGTTTTCCCCAGGAGGCAGGCTATGGGCAGGTGCACCAGATAAGGGGATTGTTGCGGGATCTGAAATCTGAGATAGTTCCTAATTGCCTATAGTTATCCAAGGCTGATTCTGAAAAGGAAGCTGTCCCCAAGGAGATGGGCTTCACTTTCAGAAGGTGCACTGCCACTTGCAGAGAAGAATTATCTAGAAGCTGGGCGGGAAGCAGGGAAGAGTATCACCTGAAACGCAGAATACTGGCATCTCATCTTGCTTCTACAGTGGACCTTGGAGTGTCTCTTTGGACAGGTCACTTTTTCTTTGAGGACCTCAGTTTCCCCAGTAGCAAATTGACAGCATTGAACTAGATCTGTGATTCTCAACCACGAGTGGGGAGTGGAGGGGAGCAATTTGCTTTCAACCACACAACTCCCACTGTACAACAGAATATTTTCATACTCTGTCCGTGGATGGCCAGCATCAGCATCACCTGGAAGCTTGTTAACAATGCAGAATCTCGGGGCGCCTGGGTGGCTCAGTGGGTTAAGCCTCTGCTTCTGGCTCAGGTCATGATCCCAGAGTCCTGGGATCGAGCCCCGCATCGGGCTCTCGGCTCAGCAGGGAGCCTGCTTCCCCCTCTCTCTCTCTCTGCCTGCCTCTCTGCCTACTTGTGATCTCTGCCTGTCAAATAAATAAATAAATAAATAAATAAATAAAATCTTTAAAAAAAAATTGCAGGGCGCCTGGGTGGCTCAGTGGGTTAAGCCGCTGCCTTCGGCTCAGGTCATGATCTCGGGGTCCTGGGATCGAGTCCCGCATCGGGCTCTCTGCTCAGCAGGGAGCCTGCTTCCCTCTCTCTCTCTCTCTCTCTCTCTCTCTGCCTACCTCTCTGTCTACTTGTGATCTCTCTCTGTCAAATAAATAAATAAAATCTTTAAAAAAAATTGCAGAATCTTGCAGCACCTGGGTGGCTCAGTCTTTTAAGTAGCGGACTCTGGATTTCCTTGCAGGTCATGATCTCAAGGTCCTGAGATTGGGTCCTACCTGGAGCTCCCAGTTCAGCAGGGACTCTGCTTCTCTCCCTCTCCTTCTGCCCCCTCCCCAAATAAATAAATTTTTAAAAAAAGATGCGGAATCTTGGGGCCCACCTCAGACCTAGTGAATCAGAAGCTGCATGTTAGCAACATCCCTAGTGTAAAGTTTGAGAAACGCCGATCTAATACGCCCCCAAGGACAGCACTTGGAGTGCTGGAGCGTTCATCCCGATGGTTTAGGGAACTCCCTGGGTGTCTCTAATACGCCCTCTACCGGGTGAAGACAGCCAGACAGTTGGGTTCCTGAGATGCTTTTCAAACCCACACTGCTAGGACGCTGAGCCGTGGAGCTCACCAGAATTAATGAAAAGTGAAGGCTGCTTAGGATGTGCAGTCCACGGGGAGGTGTCGTGAGGTTGCCGTCGGGGGTCATTCCAGAAGCAAAAGTCAAGGCTGTCTGCCGACGGACGCGAGCACCCAGAGCTGCGAGCTGCTCAGCGGGCACCTTCCTGCACTTCCCCGCCCGCCCGCGGTGGGGCAGGATCGGGCCGGAGGAGAAGCGAGTGTCTGCGGGCCACCGCGCCGCCCCAGGCTGCGGTTCCCAGGCTGCCAGCTCCTCGGTCACTTTCCCATTCCTGATTTCACTCACCAACCCTCCAGGGCCGGTACTCCCACCTCCCAGGAGAGGAGGTTGGCGGCTCAGAGAGGTTGTCCAAAGGGTGAGCCCACGTGGCCTGATTTCCCTACTTTGTCCCTGGCCCTCCGGGATCATCCCGCTGGGGGCGTCAGATCTGAGGGGTCAGTGGTGGCCTTGGGCTCCTGTGGTTGGGGGTAGGGGGCGGGCCAGCCGAGCAGCATTGCTGCCAATGCGGGCCAGTGAGCAAACATCAGAGCCCCACCAAAGGCCCCCGCTAAGAATGCAGGTCAGCAGGAGGAGCTGCGAGGGGAGGAGGGGTGGCCCCAGCCCTGCCCAGACAGGCCCAGCCGGCCCCACAGCTGACCTCCTGTCCCTGGGGGCAGCGATGGGCTTCAGAGGAAGGGGGTCCCCAGGGTCCTGGGGTCTAACTCCCACTGAACCAGGAAGACAAAAGAGGCGCCCACAGAGTGGGGCTGGCAAGAGGTGGGGGGAACATAGGCCTGCCCCTCCTCCTCCTCGGCTTCTAAATCCAGGAGCAAGAGAAAGCAAAGAGTTCCTCCCCTAAAAACCAGTCTGCTTCCATCTGTAACCCCTAAATCATGCTGATACCCGCCCCCATCACAAAGTGACCTTCAACTCTGTGACTGCAGATTCTCCCAAACAGGTGATGGGATGAGCCAGTGTGGGTACCAGAGTTGGCTCCAGGAAACTGGGTCAGGGGTGGAGTGCGGGAAACGAGAATCCCACTAGGGAAGATAACTGTGGCCAAAATGAAGGCGGGGAGGGTGAACGAACACAAAGTCCAGCCTGCCCCTTTGGACCCCGAACCTTCTCAGCTGTCAACCTTCCTTGCTTTGGGCCTCTGGACTCATGAGGGTTGTTTGTTGTTGTTGTTGTTGTTGTTTTTACTCATTTCACCTGAATTGGGCACCGGCTGCATCGCAGGCACTGGGCAGCCCGGGAGAGTGTGTACGGATGGGCGTTTCTGCACATCCCAGGCTGCCCAGTGGGTCGGGTGAGGGTGCACTGGTGCGCGCTGTTTGTGTAACTGTGGCGGGCCCTCTAGCTGGGAGTTGCAGTAGGATCCTTCCCTCAGACTTTCCAGCTGGGCGGGAGCCCATCAGATAGCCTGGCTGCTTTTCATCGCCTTGTCCCTGATAGGGATCATTCTGGGTGAAGAAATCGCTGTCAGTCACCCCCGCCTCGCTCACAGCCAGAGGGACCAATCACACCCCCACGGGGCGGGGTGACCGAGCTGGGAGGCTGGCTCTCCCTGGCAAGGCAGGGAACTGGCGATCTTGGCAGGGGAGGGGAAAGAGGGGGCTTGTATGTGGAGGAGGAAGGAAATATCTAGAACCTTCTCAGCCCCAGGGAGGGACAGTCAGCCCAGCTATCAACCCTGAGGAAGCTCCTCCCCATTCCCCACACCAGCCACCTCCTAGGGAAGGGTCTGACTCTTCCATCAGCTGGGCTCTGCCCCAAACAAAGGGAGGAGAGGCTGCAGGCTGGGGTGCTGGATCAAAGGAAGTGTCCACCCCACCCTGCAGCCGACCTGGTCCTCACTGCTGAGGGACACTGAGTCAAAAAGGAAACCAGAGCTGGAAGACAAATGAAGCAATGATGTGCTTGATGACTTTATTATGGCATAAAAAACACAGGCTGTTTCTTCCTCCTCCTCCCCCCCAAAGTGGGTTCACAGCAGTTAAAGGAAAAAAAAAAAAAAAAATCCTACATTTCTCCTCTAGGGGGCTGCCTAGAAGGGGGTAGACAGCCAAGCAACCTAGATCTATAAACGAGGGGAGCAGAAGAAAACCCATCCAAAGCCCTCACCCGCACCCTTAGAACTCCAGGCCTCCGGAGGGGAACATCAGTGTTCCCCCACCACCCCAACACCCATTCGGGAGTTCCCCTTACAATGGTCACTGGGGAAGGCTGTCCTGGTGGCACAGGGAGGGGGTGGCTGGTTTCGATGGGTGGAGGAGAAAGGCATCCCACACCCACAGTGCCCTCCCACTCTCCCCCTTTCTCTGCCTGGCCAGGCAACCCACAGGCGCCTCGAGCTCTCTCCTGCCCCCAACCCTCTCAGCAAGGAGAGGGACCTCTGGTTGGGGTGGCAAGAGGTGGGGGGGAAGAGGGAGCAAAAAGAAAGAACGTTACTTCTTAAACTACCCCAGGCCCATGAGTCTCTCAGGGAGAGTCACCCTGTCCTCCCTTCTATGCAAATGCATATTCCTATCCAAACCCCAGACCCATTTCCCATTTACGTCCCAGTCCTGGGACTGGACTTCAGCATCCCCAAGGGAGGAAGAGACGCTGTAGGCCTAAGACCTAGGGCTTTGGACAGGGTGAACAAGGTGGGGTCTCGCTAGCTAGAGACCCCAGGCTCAGTAGAGAAACACACACACACACACACACACACACACACACGTACAAACAACATGCACACACACATGCCCTAATATTAAATAAAATACCTTTTGCTTATAACTTAAAAATCAATACACAACTAATCTTCGCATAGGGCTCTGGGTGGAGAAAGGGGGCAAGGGGTCCAGGGAGGTCAGAGGGAATCTTAGGGCCTCTACCTCTAGCTTGGGAAAGGGTACTAGTTCCAGACCCTTACCCCCTATCAGCTTCCTTCCCTCTGCCTGGCTCCATCCCTACCAGGCTCTCCCCTCCACAGGCCCCTCCAAGATCACAATCAGGATGGATCTCTAGCATCTAAAGAAGGGGACAGGGACAGTTTCTTGGACATCACCTCAGAAGGCAGACCCCTTCCCAGAGTCCCCCTGCCCAGAATTGAGATGGGGAGAATGGAGCCTCTACAGGAGGCTTGCAGGCAGCAGAGAAAGGGGATGGGGAAGAAAAGAAAGAGTGGGCCTTCGCTTCCCAGTGAGTAGAAGATGGCTGGACATGCACCCTGAGTGGGGACCACTGGAGGTCCCTCTGCTGGGAGACCCCACCTACTCCCCAGACAACCCAGGTAACCCTCTTCCTTCCATCCCTAAGGAGAAGGCAAATGATGGGGGAGGGGTGGGAACAGGGAGCCAGGATGAGGAACCACATCGATTCTAGGGTGGGGGCTGGGGCTTCTGGTTGCCTTGAAAACCTAGATCAGGTAACGGATGGGGAATGTGAACTACACTGAACTTTATTTTTCATCAAAACCATGAGTTAAGGACTGAATCCGAGTTAGAGGCATAAGGGGTTAGTTCCTTCCATTGCCCTACCCAATCCCTTCCTCTCGTTTTAGAAGGGGACTTTTTGCCCTCCCCCTCCCGGTCTAGCTGTCTCCTCCGCCCCACTGCTCAGGCTGGGAAACTGTCCCGGATTCTGGCCTCTTCCCCTCTTCCTTCACGGCTCCATCAGAATGGGTTGGGAAGGGTTAATCAGGAGGCACATCAAAGGAGTTATTTCTAGGGCAACAACCCTTCCAACCAGATAGAGACCCCTCCCTAAGAGGGTACCTCTGTCTCCCCTACCCCACCTGAGCGCTCCCTCGGGAAACATAGGGACAGAAGCACTATATGGGGGATGAAAGGGACCTGGGCCGCAGGGCGGGTCCGGAGGCGCTTTTAAGTCCCGGTTCCCAGGCGCTAAGGACGTGTCCAGACAGCTACCCCCAGCGCCCGCGGTGGCCCCACTCCTCTCTGCTCCAGGGACGCGCTGTCTCTTCCAGCAGGTCCCCTCCGCCCTGCAGCCGCGGTAGGGGTACCCCACCCCAACCCCCCAGCCCGGGCACTGGAGCGAAGTAGTGGGGAAGGGGAGGACAGAGCAGCATGCGCAGCCCCTCCCAGCCCAGCCAAACACGTCTCGTCCAGCCCCGGAGACAAAAAAAAACACCCTACTGCCCCGTCCCCCTGACCCCGCACCACTTTTCCTCCCCCTTAATAAATAACCACCTGATCCTCGGACTCAAGTCGCCCCCCAAGGGCATCAGGCCGGGGCGGGGTTAGTGGAGGGGGGCCCCCCCGAAAGCTCTTCTGATGCCCCCAAGGGAGACCAGCGTGGGGGGCGGTACCAGAGCAGCTCAGTTGGAGGGAGCCGCGCCGCCCTCGGCCTCCCGCTTGCCTTTGCCCCCGGGGGGCTCCACTGCTCCGCTGGCCTTGCTCTCCCCGGTGGCCGCCCCGGTAGCCTCCTCTTTGGCGCCCTCGTGGGTTTTCATGTGTTTGGCCAGGTGGTCGCTGCGCATGAAGACGCGGCTGCAGACCGCACAGGGGAACTTCTTGGTGCCTGTGTGGGTCTGGAGGTGGCGCTGCAGCTCGTCGGAGCGCGTGAAGCGCTTGCCGCAGAAGAGCCAGTTGCACACGAAGGGACGGTCGCCGCTGTGCCAGCGCAGGTGCGCCTTCAGGTGCGACGTCTTGGCGTAGGCTTTCCCGCAGCCTGGGATGTGGCAATTGTGCAAATGCTTCTTTTTGCCCCCGTCGGGCCCGCACGGAGCCCCCAGTCGCTCCGCCTCCAGGCAGTTGGGGCAGCGGCACACCGTCTGGCCCGAGCTGCGGGGCACTGACCGCCGGGAGCCTTTGGGCCGGGCTGCTCCGTCCAGACTGGAATCCAGACCCTGGGACTCCGGGGCGGCCGCTTCCAAGGCCTTAGCCCCGTCGGGCGGCCCTAGGAGGTGCTGCCCTCCGGCGGCCGGGAGGAGGTGGTGCGGGTGTGGGTGGGGCGGCGGGGCACAAAGCTGGTGGTCTCCGATGTAGCCCCCCAAGCCAGCCTGAAGCGCCCCGGGGTGGCCAGGCGAGGTCAGCGCGCCCTGAGTGTGGGGGAGGTCCATCCAGCTGGTGCCCGGATGAAGGTCCCACCACGAGCCATCCTCCGTGCCTGGGTGAGTCGGCCGGAACCATGATTCATAATGGTGTGACATGTCCGGCTGCAGGAGCTTGGAAAAGGGTCCCGGGGCCAAGGGACTGTCGCTTTCCAGGTCCTCGCAGGTTACCCGAGAGGAGGCCCCCGGCAGCTCATAGCCCTGTGAGAAATCCACCTCCGGGCCAAGCGGGAGGCTCTGCAGCTCTCCAGGCTGCAGCGGGGAGGGGTAGTCCCCAGCCTCCGGGCTCGTGTGGCCCTGGTATGTTTGGAGAGGCTGCAGGTCGAGGCGCGGCGGGGAGGCGTGAGGCGCGTCCGTGTGCTGGCTGCCCAGAGAGCCGCAGACAGCGGTTAGCATTGCCGGGATCCGGGGTGGGGTGGGGAACAGGGACGGTCAGGGGCACCTCAAGTGGGACCTAAAGGAGGCAAAGAAGAGGTGACATGAGGAAAGTAACCAATTCACTTTTAGTCCTGACCCAGATCCCCTCCCTGCAAAGTGCTCCTCTCTGTAGCTGCCTGGCGGGTGAAAAGAGGGACACACCTCTGAGTGGGGACTAAAGACCAGTAAACAGAGTTGGGGAGTGTGAGGAAGGCTGGAGGGTGTGAGGTTCTCAGCCAAGGGGGTAAGTCGACCTTCTCCTTGCTGATGCTGATCCCTCCTACAGGACCTAGCTCATCCTGAGAGCTGGGCTGGTCCCAGGCTGGTAAGTCAGAAACACCTACAGTAAAATGCTAGGACCATCCCGACCCAGGGTTCCCAGGCCAGCACAAAGAGCCAGTCCCATTTACCGGCTGCAGACAGGCCGCCACTCCCAACGGAGGGCCCATCTCTGTTTCCCTAGTCTAACTCAGGACACAGATGAGGAGAGGGTGGGGGTTTGTTTCTGAAACTCAGAGCTTGAGGTGACTTGATTTTCCATGCCCAGCGCAGGTTTTCAGATACTGGGGGAGATCTCATTCCGTCCCTGAGGCATGTTCAGTGAGGAAAAGCATTTCACTGTTCTGTACCATTCGCCTCAGCTCTCTGCCTGGCTGGGTTGCCAGCCACTGCCCCGCAAACCTACTTCCATGCCTGGCCCCCACCCCTTCCCCTTGTGCAGGGAGTTCACCCCCCTGGGGGGGCAGCCACAGTGCTAGTTCCCAGGGGACATCTCCCCACCAGAGAGAGGTAAGCCTCCTCCTCTCCTGTGCTGACCCACACAGGCTCCAGCCAGCTGTCTGCTGCTATCCACGCCCTCCTCCAATCCAGGGGAGACTTAGATGTGAAGCTGGGAGGGGTCAGCTTCCCCCAGAAGGGGGGCCAGCCAGAGAAGAGCTGACAAACCAGCTCAGGGAGGTAAAACTGTCACCCCGTTAAGAGATGCAGAGTCACAGTGGGGACAGCGAAGGACAACAAGAAAAACCAGAATCACAGAAATTACGAATTACCCCAAGAGATTATAGAGGGGGTGCATTCTAGACCTGGGTCCTTTTTAGGAGTTCTGCAGATGGCTCCCATATGCAGCTAAGTGTTGAGAACCAGTGCCTCAGGCCAACCCTCTTACTTAAAAAAAAAAAAAAAAAAGAGGAAACCCAGGCAGTATTTGGAGAAATGACTCGAACAGACTTTCATTTACTTGTTCAGTCAGCCAGTATGTACTGTATGTATCTCTGCGAACCAGGTGTCCGGACTCCCCGCCTGTTATCCTTTCCCTAAAGGGTTGGCAACCTAAAGACATCCACCCCGTTCTTAACTACGCATCTGTGACCTGAAGGTCCTCTTCCGTCCTCTTCCTCCCACCACCTCTCCAGAAGACCTGGAAGCCCTTCAGGTGTGGAGTTTGGTCGCCCAGCCTTCTCTGATGGTGGGAGAGGAGTGCAGTGGTTTAGGTCAGGGACTTCTTCCCACGGCAGGGCTGACCCTGCTGCCTGTGGCCTCTGTGTGACCAAAGAGGTGGCCCTGGTAGTCTGGGAGAGGGGGAGAGAGGGGAACTGGGGCGCCTACTCAGCCTCTAGCTGCCTTACCACAAGAAAGGAACAGGGTGAAGCAGCAGGAAAAGAGCCTCGGGCCCAGGTGGGGCAGCCCAGAAGGGGCTGGGCAGGAGCGGGGAGGCCCGGGACCCTAATAGCTTTCGGCGTCTGGGAACTGCCTCAGGGATTAGGGGGTGGGGAGGTGAACGACCCAGGCTCCAGAGTGGCCTCGCTCGACGCAGAGCCAGGGAGTCCAGCCCTGGGATGCAGTGGCCAGCCTGCAAGGTTTCGGGAAGGGAGACAGCAGAGAGCGCACTCTCTGCTTCCCGCTCCCCAGTGCAGGAAGCCGGGTAGAGACACCCTTCTTCCCCCTTCCGCCGTCTCCCTCTCCCGATCACCGGCGCTCAGGTGGTCAGGACTTCCGCACTCCCAGTCCTCAAGGTTCCAGTCCTCCGGTTGTCCCAGTCGCTCCAGTTTCCCCGGTTTTCAGCCTCCTCGGTCCCTCGTCTCGCCCTTCCGCCCAGCTGTTGCGCGGCTGGGACTAAACCCCTCGGATTCTTTAGGACCACCTCCCCCAAGGCCACTGGAGGCTGCGGCGAGTTCGGAGCGCGTCTTTCTGGGATGATCCCCGAAGCGCGCACCCCTCGCCGCCCCGACCCTGGCTCCTACCTCGAGGCTGCGCTCGGGCTCCGGGCACGGCAGGCTGGCGCACTACCGACAGGCGCTCATGGGCCCTGCGCGCCGGCGGGCTCTCCAGCGACGAGGCGCTGGAGCCGAAGACAAGCGGGGGCCGCGACCAGACCCGGTGGCGGGTGGCTGGCGGCTGGCGGCCGGCAGCGGGCGGCGGAGGAGGGGCGGAGGGCCGGCGGGAGGGCGGAGGGCTGGCGGGAGCCAGGGAGCGAGCGAGCGAGCGAGCGAGAGAGCCCAGCTCCGCCCGTGACTCACCCGCGCTCTCTGCCTTCATCCTCAGCCCTGCGCTCCTTTTTCCCCGAGTCCGCGGCCCCGCCCACCTCACCTGCCGCCGCCTTTAACCCTTGCGGGCTCGGCCCGACGGGAGGCCCGCGCGGCCGGGCTGGAGGAGAGGGGGCGGGCTCGCTAACTAGGTCGCCTCCCGCCCCTCCCTGGCTCCTCCCCGGCCACTCCGCTCCTCGGGCGGGGGTCCTGGGCGGAGCGTTTCCCAGGCTCGGAGATCCGCCCCTCGGGTGCCAAACTGCCCCGGAGCCGGCTGGGTCTGGCGGGGGACGCGGGACTCAGACCCTGCGGGCCTGGAGAAGGGGGCGGGTCCTCGGGGCGATTAGGAGCGTCCCTCGGGCGCCGCTTGCTTCCTCCGCGCTCGACCCACCCGCCCGGCCCGTCAGCGCTGGCCCGGGTACTGAGAGGGAAAGGAAACAGGGCTGAGCGCCAAGGATGTGCCCGGTCCACCCCAGGCCTAGGCCGTGAGAACTTTGGGCTGCCGCCCTCCTTCACCTCTTGACCCCCGCCGCTTCTCTCCACCACCACCACCACCACCACCACCACCCCCCGGGCCTTTTCGCCTCGGCTTTCTTCCTTTCCCTCTCCGGCCACTCGCCTTTTTTGGGTGGCCTCCTCTCCTCTGCCCATTCCCCTGCTCCCCCACTTGCCGTTATTCCCCCCTGCCTGCCCCTGTTCGTCTCCCAGGCCCCCGTTCAGCTCTCACTCCCCATTTCCCCTTGAGCAGCAGCCCCAGCGCGTCCTAAGTCCATCTCTCAAATACGCGACCCCCCTCAGTCCGGGAGCTGCTCAGCCTCCGTGTGCCCTCCACCTTTGCCCCCCTGCGCGCCCGGCTCTGAAAGTTGGGGAGGCGCCCGAATGGCCCTGGGAAGGGACACTTCTGGTAAGAACTGATCGACCCCTTGCCACGATTCTCACCTGAATGTTTAAACCCAAGGTTCCTAAGTTTGGGAAAGCGTCTGCGATTTCCTTTAAGGAAAACAAATGCACATACACAGTGCACCATTCTGGCAAAAACTTCAGGGCGTTAACGGCCCCCACCGAAAAACTTCTCTCCAGGTCCCATTTGGTCGAGATATGGAGCGAGCGCCGGTGAGTAGAGGCGTTCCTCCTCCTCCTCCTCGCCCCGCTGGCCTGTGAGCCCGGGTCGTCCGCTGCTCCCTTCCCTATCCGTGCCTCCTCAACCCGCTGCGCGGACTTCCCAAAACGACTCCTTTCTTGCAGGGGAATTCTGATCGATTTCCATATTTTTTTTTTCTTTGCGCTGTTTGGCTTTCCCTACGCGCTTTGCCATCGGCTTCTTAAATTTCGTTTTTTGTCTTGACAGTCTGTCAGGCACAGCAGGACCAGAATTTAGGATGATTCAATCTCACCTCTACAGCCGCGGTTCCACCACCATTGCTTGACACGTTTCGATTTTCCGTTAGGGACATACTCAAAGTGCCACTACAGAACAACTAAACTGAATACACAGCCCCTTGAAAATCAGCCTTTGCCTGCGTGAATTTCCCCCGAAACACACACGGTCTTATATCCAGAGTCAATGTCTGATTCGTGAGTTCATCTCCCTCTTTTCTAAGATTCCATTTCCTCATCTGGGCCACCTGAGTTCAAGTTGGGAGACTTTTCTGGGGCTTAAAGGAATTGATATACCAAAAATACCTAGCCCCTGGCTCCCCTGGTAAGCTCACAGCAAAGAGAAGATGTTGTTATAATTATTAAAGTGGGTTCCCAGCAAGTTTGTTGGATTAAGGTATATTCGCAAGATCTCTGGACTGGAAGTTGGTGGACCTAAAATCCCGCCCCCGGCCCTGGACTTGTTAAGCTGATCTGGTGGTTCAGGTTGTGCTGAGCCTCAGTTTCCCCTGGGTGAGAATGCAGTTAGAGCAGTCACCCTGTAGGGTAAAATACAGGCGCTTGGAAAGCCTGGAGGTGTTGCTGGAATGCAAGGGATTGTACTTTCTGATCAGTAGAATTTCCTTCTTCCGGACACTCAGACGCCAGCGATGATGTTGATTCTCAAGAACTGCTCAGGATCTTTGGGGCCACTGCCACATCGACCGCTCTCTATCGACGTGGTTTTATCTCTGTTCACTCTGCTCGCAGCCACATCCAGAACAGAGCCTGTGACTCAGGTTCCTGTGTTAAGTCTGATTTGACCCATAGGCATTCTCTGCCTCCTTCCTCCCTGCAGCCCACAGAAGCTACTGCTCTTAAGGGATCTGGGCAGGGATCTGAATCTGAGTCCCCCCCCTCCCACTTTTTTTCCAGGCACCAGATTATTTTATCTTCCTGTCTCCTTCTGTCTTTCCCTGGAAAGCAACAGGAAAAGGGGTCTAGCCCCTGGATGGTAGACTTCCCACCCCACTTTCCTCCCAGACCCCCTTTAACCCCATCCTACCCTGACTGACAGCCACCTAGGGTTCCCAGGAACAAAGACCCTCCATCTGCCTGTGGCTCCTAATACAGTTACCTCAGAAAACTCAGCCATCCTGCTTTCCTGTCCTGCCTAGCTTTCTGCCTCTCACTCAGAGTACTATCTTCCTTCCAGGTCCCCCTCTACTCGCCTTCTTCTGATTCCGGTCCCCTCCAATTTCCCCTTGCCAGATGGCTTCCTACTAAACAGGGCCCCTGGGTTCATGTTGACTTGACAGCCAACATCACCACTGCCCAGTACTCTTATGTCTTCTCAAAATTAGACAATGCTGCCCACCGCATCTCCCACACAAACAGATTTTGCCCAAGACTCAGGCTGTTTCTGGTCTTTCTCCCTCGTTTCCCCAAAGGGGTAGATAGATGGATTTTGCCATAAGTGTCCAATCCTGCCCCCCTCTTCTTACACCTCTTTCCTACCATGCAATCATTCTGCACCTGGACCAGGTTAGTCTTCACGGTCATCATGACCACCATTTATTTCCTGAGCATCTACTATGTTCCAGGCACTTTACACAAATATCTTCACGGGCATCTGGGTGGCTCAGTCATTAAGCGTCTGTGTTCGGGTCCTGGGAATGAGCCCTGCATCAGGCTCTCTGCTCACCCAGGAGCCTGCTTCTCCCTTTCCTTCTGCTCCTCCCCCTGTTCATGCATTCTCTCTCTCTCTCTCTCTGTCTGAAATAGATGAATGAAATCTAAAACACACACACACACTCACAAATGTCTTGAACTCTCATGGGCATGCAAAGTTATTATTATTATTCCCATTGTACAGAGGAGGAATTCTGCCAAGGATCAAAGAAATTCAATGACCTGCCCAAGATTACAGAGCTATTAAATGAGACAGAGAAGGAAACTGAGTCCAGATCTGTCAGGCTCCAAAGCCCAGTTCTGGCTGCCACTCCTTCCGGCCTTGCTAGGGCAGCAGGGCTGGCCCCAGGAGTCCAGCTCCCCTAGATGCTGAAGGTGAAGGGAATAGCATTCTCCAGCTGATGTCCAGATCAAAGCCATCCATGATCGTGCCTTTAAAAAGACAAACTGGTCCCATCTTGGATTGCTGGGACAAGTCACAGCTCTATCTGTGGTCCCTTCTAAACTTCAGTTGTCCTTCTGTGGAGACTGCACTAGGAAAATACCAAAGCTTTTCTGCCTATAAAAATGGTCTAGTGCAAGTCCTCATTTTATTGGCAGGGAAACTGAACCCCAGAACAGGGAGGCAAATAGCTCAAAGTCATTGGAAAGTTAGAAACAAAGCAGGGACAAGAACCCCAGTCTCGGGGCACCTGGGGGGCTCAGTGGGTTAAAGGCTCTGCCTTCAGCTCAGGTCATGATCCCAGGGTCCTTGGATCAAGCCCCACATCCAGCTCTCTGCTCAGCGGGGGGCCTGCTTCCTCCTCTCTCTCTGCCTGCCTCTCTGCCTATTTGTGATCTCTGTCAAATAAATAAATAAAATCTTTAAAAAAAAAAAAATAAAATAAAGCCTCTGCCTTCGGCTCAGGTCATGATTCCAGGGTCCTAGGATCGAGCCCCGCATCGGGCTCTCTGCCCAGCCAGGAGCTTGCTTCCTTTCCTCTCTCTCTGCCTGCCTCTCTGCCTACTTGTGATCTCTGTCTGTGAAATAAATAAATAAAATCTTAAAAAAAAAAAAAAAAAAAGAATCCCAGTCTCCTAATTCCTGGTTATTCACTCTTCTTCTCCACTCCCCACCCCCACTTTCAGGCTGCACCTGGAAACCTGCAAATTAATGACCCTGGACACCAACACATTCCTCCTTTCCTTCCCTCTTCCCACCCTGCCCTCCCATGTTCCTAGGAAACTGGACAGAATCCAGAGCTGGGGCCAAAATAGTTCTCTTTCATTCAGCCAGCTCTTACTGAGGGTTTACCTGGGGCCAGGCACTACACTGGACCCTAATTCTATTTTAATCCAAATATCACTAGTGTCCACATCTGTCTTCAGTCTAAAGGATGAAGCCAGCTGAGGCTAGAGCATCCATATGCTGGGGTATGTGTGTGGGCGCCTACACTTGTGCGTGTATACCCCTCATGCCCGCGTGTGCCAGGGGCTTGGAGGTGGGGTGTCTGTTCCCTCTCCTCCATCATGAAGGGAGTTCCCTATGGGATATGCACAGAGGTTTCTCCCTTACTTCTGCAGGTGTCCTAGCATGCACAAACTTCCGTGGGGCGAGTGTGTGCCTTGTGTGTCTATTAATATCTGCCCATCTTTTCTCTCAGGATGAAGTCCCTGGCAGCTGGTTAATGACCACTCCACTTCTCCCCCAGGTCTCAGCATGGCCCAGTGAAAAGACCTCCAAAGGAATCCTCTTTGGGTCTCCATACAAAGCCCCCCAAGTTCTCCCTCTTATCTCCTCCCAGATTCAGAAAGAATCAAGCCTTTCAAACCCTTCTCAATGGTCCCTCTAGAGTGGAGACTAGGTCCTCTTGCCCCCTGAGCTGGACAGGGAACAGCCCCTCTTACCGATCCATGGAGCCTAGAGCTGGCGGCGGCAGTGAGGGGCAGGTAGGGGTGATATGAGAGCCAAGCTTTATAAGGGAGGCGACAGCCAGAACCAGAGTGGGGGGCGGGTGAGAGCCCTGGGCAGGGTTGCTGCCAAGTCCTCACGGCCTCTCGGAAGCTTTTAGGATAATCCAGGAAACAGTGGCCCCCCGGCTCTCCTGGGGGAGTGGTAGGGGATGAGATCTGAGTCTCTGAGGTCTGCCAGGAAAGGAGGATTTCAGCTAGAAAAGGCAGCTGGGGGTGGGGGATGGAGAACAGGCCTTCTTCCCTCCTTCCCTCCCCAGAGGTTGGACAGGCAGTGGGAGAGGGACAAAGTGGTCCTTACGGAATCCAGCTGAGAGATTTCGGGTGGCTGGAACTCTCCACATTCCATCTCCCTCCTTCTGAGGTTTTCTCTGTGGATTTGGTGGGAAAGAAAGAAGTACCACTTTTTTTTTTTTTAAGATTTTATTTATTTCTTTGACAGAGAGAGAGATCACAAGCAGGCAGAACAGCAGGCAGAGAGAGAGGAGGAAGCAGGCTTCCTGAGCAGGGAGCCCTGATGCAGGGCTCATCCCAGGACACTGAGATGATGACCTGAGTCGAAGGCAGAGGCTTAACACACTGAGCCACCCAGGCGCCCCATGAAGTACCACTTTTAAGACTTTACACACACACACACACACACACACACACACACACACACACACTTCCAGCTGATCAGTCCCTCCCTGCAGAGCTCCCTGTCAAGAGAAGGCTGTTGAAGCCATCTCTCCCACCTCTGCTGAAGCCTCTCCTTCTCCTTTCCTTCATTCCCTTTTCAGGTATTTTCCAGCTCAGAACCCCCAGGACCCAAGGCAATCCACTCCTTGGATCTGGGATCTCTCATTGTGAAATGGAATGGGAAGACCATCTCCCTGACTTTGGATGGCGTGGGGCAGCTTGTGTTGGACAAGAAGAGGTCACCTAAGACCAGAGTTAGAGCCCAGCCAAGGACATTTACAGATAGTTCAGGAATCCTGGGACTCCAGGAGAGTGACAAGGCTGGGAATACGGCCTGGGAAGGGAGATGGGGCCTGGAGGGGAATTTAGGCGGTGACCCCACATCCCCAACTATTTACATGAACTTAATTTTAGGGTGGTTGTAAGTTTAGGCGTGTTGGCTAACAGGAGCATGTCCTGGAGCGGAGGGGGACAACAGACCAGGAAGGAGAAAGGAGATGAAACAGAGTAAGACCGGTTTCCCAGAGCTGTTTGAAGCTAGCAATTCTGACCCACATTGGAGAGTGGCCTGGAGACCTTTCCAGGGGTCACGTCTCATGCTCAGCCATAGCACAGCACCCTTGGCGCTGAGGACAGGCACTGCTGTGCACCCTCTGCACCCGCCCAGAACCCAGTGACCCAAGCCTTGCATGCCACCTCCCCCACCGAGTCTAGCACAGGGTGAGTCAGGGAGGCTTCCTCTTGAACTCTTGTCCTACCCCTCCCCCTACACCCCCTGAAATCTCCCGACTGGGGATTCCCAGTCCCTTCATTAGCTTTTCAGCAATTATCCTGTAAAGGCCCTGACAGGTCCTTCCTCTCCCCATTTCAGAGATGAGAACACTGAAGCCCGGAAGAGCACTCAAAAGCTCAGCAGAGAGCTACCCATCCGGCAGGGGAGAGTAAGCATGGCAGGGGACTTCGGAAGCAGAGCGGCACCCCTTCCTTCAATCCTAGGCCAAGTTGGGAGGACAGGGCCAACGCAGCTCCCTGGGAGAACCCAGGCGTCAGGACTGTGGCGGGCTCCAGGGAGGGGCTTCCCTGTCCCTCCCCACCTTCCAGCCCAGAAAATCAGAGTGAGGGGGGGAAACAAGCTGGGGAGACCACACAGGTGGAGTAAATAATGTTAATACGGGAGCATTATCACTAGGGCATTTCCTCATGGATAAATGTCTCAAATACCAAAGGATGCCTCCAAATTATAGTTAATTACAGAGTTGATTTGCATAAATTATAAGGTGAGCATACAAATTCTTTCAATCGGTTCCATATGCTTAGGTAGCAGGTCCAGTCCAAAAGATGGGAGAATCTTGGGGTGGGGGGATTGGAGGGGGCGGGAGGAAAAGACTTTGTCCTTGGCCTGGACCTGCTGGCCCACACGCCTTCTCCCAGCCTTTGGATCAGTAAAGGATGTATGGAGACCCTGATTGCTTTGCTGAGAGAGGAGCTATGAATGCGACCCAGACCCTATTTGGCAGGGGACCCCTTTTCCCCTTCTAGTCGCACCTCGGGAACAACCCAACAACGTGCTTTCCCACCAGTGATGAGGGATGGAGGGGAGAGGACTGCCCATGGTGGGCACAGCAGGGGCCTAGAGCTCTGTGCTGGGGTGGGGGGCTTTGGAGTCGCTTCTGGGCTTCAGAGGGAAGGGGAGGAGCCCTGGAGGAGGTCGAAGACCAGGGGGCTTAATGGCCCATCCAGGCCCCTCTCCTGCTCTCAGCTCGCCCGGTTGCCACCCCCTACCCCCCCACCCTCCAGTCACCCCCTCCCCCAACTGCAGTCATTCTCAGAGCCAGCCCTGGATCCCAAGTTTGATGTTGCCGCTGCCTACACCTTCCAGGTGGCTCCTCAGAGGCTCAGACTCCCAGACGTTTGTCTCCAGCTCCTGGGCCCATTTCCTCTGCCCTCTCCTCCCAGCCCCCACCTCCTCCCTCACCCACCTCCAGCGACTAAGACTCTGCTTCCTCCCCTAGCTCTCAGGTTTGTCCCTCCCTCCCTCCCTCCTGGCCCCCATCCTCACCCAGAGGGCTGCCTCCTTCTGGTCCTCCATCTTTCTCCTCCTTGCCCAGCCTCCCTCCTCCAGGCAGCACATCTCCTCCACACTCCGTGGTCAGCTTTAGTCTTCCCACCAACAGCTTTCTGCCCCAGCTGCTCACCCTCCTGCCCTCAAGCTTTCCTACTTCATGCTACCCACAAACCCTTACCGTATGTGGTTCTCTCATTTCCCCCCCATATACCTGCTCCAAAGACTGAAGCTACTGGATTAGTTTGAGTAGAGACGAGGAGTCTGGGCTGAGGCTCCCCAGGTGCCCTGGGTGAGAATTTACCTTTGTCTTCTCATCAGAAAGTCAGCAAGAGGGGTGCCTGGGTGGCTCAGTTGGTTAAAGCCTCTGCCTTCGGCTCAGGTCATGATCTCAGGGTCCTGGGATCAAAGCCTGCTTCCCTCTCTCTCTGCCTGCCTCTCTGCCTACTTGTGGTCTCTCTCTCTGTCAAATGAATAAATAAAATCTTAAAAAAAAAAAAAAGAAGAAGAAGAAGAAGAAAGAAAGTCAGCAAGACGGAGGGGGGAAAGAAGAAAGAGCCTAAAATGGCTCCTGGTACCTAGTAAATGCTTAATAAATAAGTGTGGAAGGAAGGAAGGAAGGAGTTGGAAGTGGGCACTGGTCTGTGAAAATTCCAGGGAAGTGTCAACTTGGCAACAGGAATTACTTCTCTCCTGGAATAGTTTTCAGATCTCCTATGGGATTTCTGCCACTTCTGGCCCAGCCACCTAAGTTGTCCCTTAAACCAGTAACAGATGAATCATGCTGAAATGCCAGTCCGACTTGGCCCTCTCCAACTCAAAGTCCTCCAGTGGCTCCAAGTGCTACCTGGGAAGACACCCCCCACACCCATTGGCCTCTGTCCCTTTTGCAGTCTTCACTTCCATCGATCTTTGTACAAACCCTGCAGCCCAGCCACGCATGCATGTCCAGCCACCAAACATGTCCAGCCTTCCTACTTTTGCTCCAACTCTTTTCGCCCCCGCTGCCCTATCTCTGCCCCAGGAAAGCAGATCAGCCTTCCAGCTCCTGGCTCAAAGCCTGCTTTCTCTAATGAGGTCTTCCCTTATTAGCACATCCCTGGCTTGCTCCTCAGAACTTCCTGAGTGCTAATTGCCACATGCCCCCTTTCCACGGAGTTGTTTTCTTATCTTTCCCACCAGTCAGTAGGCTCCTGGAGGGCAGGGGCAATCTTTTTTTCTTTCTTTTTTTTTTTTTAAAGATTTTATTTGTTTATTTGACAGAGAGAGAGAGAGAGATCACAAGCAAACAGAGAGGCAGGCAGGGAGGGGGGTGGGAGGCAGGCAGGGAGGGGGGTGGGAAGCAGGCTCCCTGCTGAGCAGAGAGCCCAATGAGGGGCTCCATCCCAGGATCTTGAGATGTGAAGGCAGAGGCTTAACCCACTGAGCCACCCAGGAGCCCCAGGGGCAATCTTTCTCACGCCATGCACGCCACCTGGCACCTTTCTCTGAGAAAGGTGGATAAGCCATGGCAATTGCTTCCCAGGAATCAAGACTTCCAGAAGCTCCTCAGTTTGGGAGGGTAGCAGTGAGGGCGGAAGCCTGGGGTAGGTGGGAAGACAAAACAGAGGCCTTGAAACCCAAAGATCTATGAAGGAAGTGAGCCCAGCTTCCCAGACACACACACACACACACACACACACACACACACACACACACACACACTCTGGCCCCTGCTTGCTTGTGTGATTGAAGGACCCAGCAGTATATCTGGGACCGCAGAGCTTGGGTGAGAGGGATGGGGAAAGGCTCTGTCCTGTCAGCCTACTTGGAATAATAATGAGTTGAAGTTTGGAGCAAAGGGAGCAAGGGCAGTGAGTCGGAGCTAGGGGAAAGAGCTGGTAGGTTGGCAGCCATGGAGAAGAACAGAGGCAGAAACAGCAGAGTTCCCTTTATCCCTCTGTGGGCACTTAAAATCCTTGCTAGGGTGGCTGATTATGTCATGCCTCAGCTCAAATCAGTCACTAGCTTCCCATTACCTACAGGAGAAGTCCATTCCTTCAGCCTGAAATGGAAGCCTCATTCCCCATCTGATCTCAGCCCACCTTCCGACCTCACCCCTCTCCCTCCCCAGGTCCCCGCCACAGGAGGCTTCTATTCTATCCTTGTTGTCCACTTTTTTGAGATTTATTTATTTACTTTAGGAGGGGAGGAAGGGCAGAGGGAGAGAGAGAATTGCAGGTGGACTCCCCGTTGAGCACGGAGCCTGACCCAGGGCTCAATCTCATGACCCCGAGATCGTGACCTGAGCCGAAATCAAAAGAGTTGGTCACTTAATCGACTGAGCCACTCAGGTTCTCCTGTCCACACATTTTTATGACACATCCTGTTCCTTGTCTGAAATGCTCTTCCTCCTTTCTCTGCCTAGGAGCTCCTACTGATCCTGTGAAGCCCAGCTCATATGCCCCCTCCTCTACGAAGCCTTCTGCAGTACTCCAGCTTACTGTTTTCTGTGTCCCAGAGTCCAAAAGTACAGAGGGCTTAACATTGGTGGATGATAGTGTTAGTTGTGTGTGTGTCAATCTGTGAGCCCCTTGGGAGACTGAAATTTTCTCTGGTCATTCTGTGGTCATCTTTGTACCCCTGCCCCAGCATCTCCTACAGGGACCAGTATGGAGCGGAGTAAATAAATGTTGTGCTAGACTGATATGCTTCCCTGGCAGAGGATAAGGGGCTTGCCAGGCAGGAAGTTTGTGGCTTCTCTATAAATCCCTTTGTCACAGCCACTCATCGTGTGGGCATCAAGATGCTGCTTGAGGGGCGCCTGGGTGGCTCAGTCGGTTAAGTATCTGCCTTCAGCTCAGGTCATGATCCCAGGGTCTTGGGATCGAGCCCTGCATCTGGCTCTCTGCTCAGTGGGGAGTCTGCCTCTCCTTCTCACTCTGTGCTCCCCCTCTTGCTCACTCTCTCACTCATTCTCTCTCCCTCAAATAAATAAATAAAAATATTTTTTTAAAAAGAGGCTGTTCGAAAAGTCTGCCTTGACCTTCCTTATTCACCGCCCACCCACCCCCCTATTGTACCGAATGCCCTTTCAGGAATCCAAGATCAGGCTGGCAAACAAGGCATTACCAGCTCCTGCACCCCGTGTCCTGGTCCACTGAACACTGCCACCAACCTGCAACCAGGGGCGCCGGGAGAACCTCCAGCAGGATCCCATGAGAGGGGAATTTGAGGGGAGGGCTTGGTATCAGGACCTGGCAGGCAAAAATCAGGCGGGTAGTGGGGAGGGCGGGCAGTGCCCTGGAAAGGGGGCCGGTCTCATTGTTGTGGTCTGTCTGGGAGATTCCTCCCCTTTTTAATTTGCTTCCTGATTGAGGGGTTGGTCCTGCCCGCCCCGCTCCCCCATCATTATCTGCTGCCGGTGGCTCAGGTGCTGGCGAGCCTGGCGTGGCCCCTAGGTTATTACCTGGAGTTCTGGGGGTGGCAGAGGCTGCCCCTCTGGCCGGGGTGGGGGCCTGTCTGGAATTTGCCCTGATCCTACCACCCACGGGACAGCCATCCCGATGCCTAGCATAGTGGGCACACGCAAGGTGAGGGGCTGATTTTATGGGAGACAGCTGGTCCCAGGGAGACTTCAAAATCTGGAAGAAGGTTCATCTCTAAATCACCTACAGGACTGATTCAGGAACCTGAGACAGTTCACCCCAAATCAGAGCTATTCCCCAAAGGCTAGTGAAAGGTACTGAAGTTAGACATCAAGAAGAACTTTCCTGGGGCACCTGGGGGGCTCAGTCATTAAGCATCTGCCTTCAGCTCAGGTCATGATCCCAGAGTCCTGGGATGGAGCCCTGTATCAGGCTGCCTGCTGGGCGGGGAGTCTGCTTCTCCCTCTCCCACTGCCCCTGCTTCTGTTCCCTCTCTCACTGTCTCTCTGTCTCGCTGTCAAATAAACAAATAAATAAGTCTTTTTAAAAAAAGACTTATTTATTTATTTGTCAGACAGAGATCACAAGTAGGCAGAGAGGCAGGCAGAGAGAGAGGAGGAAGCAGACTCCCTGCTGAGCAGAGAGCCCAATGCAGGGCTCCATCCCAGGACTGACGCGGGGCTCGATCCCAGGACCTTGAGATCATGACCTAAGCCAAAGGCAGAGGCTTTATCCCACTGAGCCACCCAGGTGCCCCAACAAATAAAAATCTTAAAAAGAAGAAGATGAAGAAGAAGAAGAACTTTCCAGCTATGCTGTCAAGGAGAAAGAGAGGGTAGTGAAGCTTGATGATTTCCACCCCAAATTCTCCCTCTACTGAAGCATTCAGAAAGCCAAGAGTCCTAGAGCAGCGAGAGTGTCATTGATCCAAGAACCGGTGATGGCCAGAACCCAGGATCTAGGAATTTCCTATAGCGTGGGTGCTCCCCACTGATGCCCGGGAGCATTAAGGAGACCTCAGACCTGAGGCCAGTTGCCCTATGGCACTGGCTAGAAACCTACAGGGGAGAAGCCTTGCCTCTCCCTCTCTCTGAGTCCCCAAAGCTCCTGCCCTTTGCCAGGTCTCTGATTGGGCCTGTGGGCTTCAAGGACAGGAGATAATATCAAGACAAACAGGAAGAGCCGAATTAGAGACATGAAGTTTGTTTCAGAGGCGCCCTGCGCCAAGCAGCGGTGCCAGGTCGGCAGCCCCGGAACCCGGCAGCTACCTGCTCTCCGTGCAGCCAGTGGCCCCTTCACGCCCTCCCTGGGGCCCATGGTGGGAGGGCTCCCTGGAGAAGATGGAAGCGGGGAGGCCAGGCATGGAGGCAGAGGGGTTAGACAAGTGATTCTGTTTTCTCCTCACCATCTGAATTCTTTATAGTGTCACCTCTGACTCGCCCTGGGCATTTAGTCACTCCTTCAGAAAATATTTGCGAGCGCCTACTCTGTTCCAGGCACGTGCTGGGCATAGTCCTTTTCCTGTGTCTCCAACACACCCCTCACTCGAATGGAAGCTCCAGGGAAGTGGGAGCTTCTGTCCCACCATTCCCAGGGCTTGGGTGGTGCCTGACACTCTAGGAAGTGTGTTGAGTGGATGAATGGGAGGAAGGATGGAGAGGTGGAAGACGGGCAAGCAGGCAGGAGGGAACCCTTAGAAGGGGTCCAGTAGGATCCCAGGATTTTTCAGTCCCCTGGACTCTTCATGAAAGCACTAATGGCCCACAGATGTTTTTCTCCTCATCCTGGCTGCCCCCACGTGAATCTTTGAGTCTTGACCCTGGGAGGTAGCCATGGTCCGTCCATTCTCTTACTTGGATGCCATCGGGGAGTTCTGCCTCTAGACCGAAATCCAAAGACGAAGAAGGGGGGCTGGTGGGGTTACAGGGGCGGCACATGCGGGAAAGCCCACCAGGCCCCTCCCCAGGGGAATCAAGGTGCTCCCCCAAGGTCGTCCAAGGCCTGGGAGCTGACTGCTTTCCCGCGTGCTGGCAAGCCGCCCTTTGCCCCAGCCCGCCTCCGCCCTCGGTGATGGTGCCAGGAGAGGCTTCGGGCACGGCAAAGGCTGAACCGAGAGCCACCCCACCTTGTTCCTGTGGCTCCATCCCCCCCCATCCACACCCAAGAGGTGAGATCCTGGGGCAGTTGGCATCTGACAGCCTGGCATCGGCTCAGGCCAACAGCTTGGAAGCTGCAGTAATTAGAAGGGAAGAGGGAGAGGGGAGAGGAGAGCGAAGGCAAGCTCGGAGAGAAACCTTCTCAGGCCGCCGCAGGGCAAACTACTTCAAACGAATTCGTTTCGCTCTTGTGAAACTGAAGACAATTTCCTTTTCTGTCATAAAACAAATTATTGCTCATCAGGAGTGCTGGGCTAGTCTCTCTCCCCAGGATTTGCTCCTGCTCCCAGGCAAGGCCCCCAGGTGGGCAGGAAGATGGGGAGTGTCAGGGGAGGGGGCCCAGAGCATGGGAGGGGATTTGGTGGGGGGCTCTCTGAGGAGGGGTAGGAAGAAGGTGTGGAGAGATTAATGTTCCCATCAGGAGTGAAACATCCCTCTATCCTCCTCCTCAACGTCCTCCACTGGCCAGGCAAAGGGCCCAGGACCATTGCTGAAAGGGACCCCGGAGGTCATCCCATCCATCCTGGGACCTGGGAGCCAGCCTGGAAGAGGCCCCGCCTCCTCCCTCAGGCACCTGTTCGAGGGGTGGAGGGGCGGGGACAGGAAGGGGAAGCCCAGAGAAGCTGAGGAACTTGCCAGAGATCACTCAGCAAATTAATTAATGGCAGATCCAGGATTAGAATCCAGTGGGTTCTCTTCCAGGCCAAGACTGGAGGCTGCCTGGGGACTTTTGTTTGCACTTCTGATGGCTCTGGATTGCTCCAGTCAGTCCACGGCATCCAAATCCTCCTGCTGGGCGAGTAGAAAGTGGACAGGCAGACGGAGAGGGTTTCCTCCGCCCTCCACAACGGGCTCCCACAGCAAGCCTTTGCTCTGGAAAACTCTTCCGGGGACCCTCCGGTCAGACCCACTGGAGGAGCCGTTGGACCTTCTCTCCTCGGGCCCCCCTCCCCCAACCACGCTTTCATAACTTCTCTCTCTTCACTGCCCTCCAGCCTGGGCCTGAGCTCAGGGGAGACGCACTTCTTACTTCTGCTCTTGCCACTTCTTTCTCTGCCCCTTCTCAGTCACCTTCATCTCTCCTTTCACCTCGTCCGGCCCCACTCATGGACTTTTCTGGGGTGTTTCTAATCGGGGCAGAGCGGGATCCAAGCCCCATCCTCTGAGAACTGCTGACTTACCTCAGCCAGAGCCACCACACATTCCGGGAGAGACACTGGCAGACTCTGACTGAAAGGGGGGGCGGTGGGGGTGTGTCAGGACTGGGGAGATGAGCCAAGGCAGGAAGGGGGAAGCCAGGCCCGGTGAGGGCTTCCTGGAGAAGGACAGAAGGAAGACGTGAGGAGGAATTTCGAGTAGAAAATCCAAGCAGCAGAACTCTTGGAGATGAGGGGAAAGATGAGTCCAGGTTGGGGAGACCTCATGGTGCCCAGGAAGGGACCGGGAGCCCAGACAAGCAGGCAGCTGGGAGGGTCCAACAGAGGCAGCCATTTCCAGCGATGTGGAAACAGAGTTTTAAGCCAGGGTGGATGGAGAAATGTTTGGGACTGGCTGCCAGACCGGAGCAGCCAGACATCTGTGGGAGCAAAGCGTTGAGGATGGCATCCGAGGGCGGAAGGGAGACTGGAGAAGTCACCTGGCCCACCTCTCTGCCCCTGGGGCACACTGTTCCTTTCCCTCCCAACCCTCCTCCCAGCCCTCTGTTGCTCCCAGGGAAAGTGGGGCCTACCACCTGCCCAAGTTCTCCACTTGATAACACCCCTAGAAGCTTCTCCTTGGGTCCAACCATAAATCCTCTGGTGGCCAATGGGGGCTTGGCAAGGAGAGGGGCAGGAGGGAGACTGCAGGCAACTGCCTCCCCCCCCCCCCCCAACCAGTGGTTTCCCCTTGGCGGGGAGAGAGACAGGGAGGAGGTGAGCAGAGGGCAGGGCTGGGAGAGGATCGTGTCAGGGCGAAGACTCTGGCTCATCGGACACGCCACGCTGGGAATCCGAGAATCCGCGGTGGGAATGGGCCGGGCCGGCAGGAACAAAGGATGAAAGGGAGGTTGTGTGGCCCGCTGGGACATCCACACCCACTGTTGACGTACATCAGTGCCTGTGACCTCAGCGGGCCGTCAGACCCCGTCTCATCACGCCGTTCCAGTGGGGTCTCCGTGCACCCAGCCCCTTCACAGGGCCTGAGAACATCAGGGAAGTTGGTCAGGCTCGCAGAAGGACCTGCTGTCAAGATGAGCTGGGGGGATGACCTCTCCCCCGAGATGGACAGGGTCGGAGGAGGGGATGCGGGAAGTGAAAAGAAAAGACAGAATTAAGATAGAAGGAAAAGTGGGGGAAACGTGATGGCAGGACCCCTCGGCCTGAGGATCAGAGTACCCGTGATCAAAGGTTCACGTCTAGGTAAGGATTCTGATGATGGGAGGACAGGGCCCGGTTTGGCCTGGAATGTGGAGGATTTGGGTTAGACACTGAGAAGAACTTTCTTGCTTTTGGATAATAGGACCACCAAGAGCCTGCATCCAGGACTCCACTGACAACATGGGAAGTGTGCCATCATGGGTCCCGTGCACGGGCAGAGGGCCACCTGCCCATCCGTCTAGTCAGGGAGCTCTGACTCTCCCACCCAGGCTCCCCAGACCCACCCAGTTTCCTGGGCTTCCCAAAGAAACCCATCCCCAGCAGCTCAGCTGGTCCCCGGGACCAGGAGGGGTGTGGAGGACTGTGATGTTCGGATGGTGGCTTCTTCCCATGCACTCCACTCTGGGGAAGGGATGGGCTTTTACCCCATTTCTCTCCCAGCCTTGATGCCAGGGGTCTGGCCGGGGAGAAGCCCTCCGAATGGGGACCTCGTCTGCGTCTAAGATCTCAGCCCCATGGGAAGCCCTAATCAGAAGCTCAGGAGCAGCCACACCTGCATGTTCCTCCCCGCTGCCCCCACACCTGCAGACACAGGTGGCTAGGACTCCTCCTGCGCAGAGTTCTGTATGGAATCACACAGGTAGATCCCCTGACATCACGCACACGCACGTGCGCGCACACACACACGCACGTGCGTGCACACCTCACTCACCTACACACCTTCCCAGGTCATCCCTCACTGAGGCTCATTCAGACCCCAGGTCAGACAAGGCGCAGCAGAATCACTCCATGGGCAACCCCGTGGCAACCGCCAGTGCGCGCGCTCATGCCCACGCCCATAGCCCCTCTGTTGTGTTGCTGGGACACATGGTGGTCACACGCGCGCTCACGTGGGCATAAGGCCTTCCCCAGTTCCAGAGGAGCCCTTCGCTCATGAGTGTCTATCACACTCTCGACTTCAACACTGCAGCCCCTGTAGTGGGCACCTGCTACGTTCCAGGCACGGGGCTGAAGACACATAGATATGGTGTTTCAAGGGATTTGCTCGCATGGCGAAAGGAGACTGGGGCTGATTTTTTTTTAAAAGATTATTTATTTATTTTTTAAAGATTTTATTTATTTATTTGACAGAGAGAGAGCACAAGTAGGGGGAGCGGCAAGCAGAGGCAGATGGAAAAGTAGGCTCCCCTCTGAGCAGGGAGCCCCAGGTGGGGCTGGATCCCAGGACCCCGGGATCATGACCTGAGCCAAAGGCAGACAGATGCTTAACCAACTAAGCCACCCAGGAGTGCCAAGATTTATTTATTTGAGAGAGAGAGAGACTCTAGAGAGAGCTGGGGGGTGGGGGGGAGAGGGAGAGAGAGTCCCAAGCAGACTCTGCGCTGAGCGTGAAGCCCATCCAGGGGCCCGATCTCACAACCCCAAGATAACGACCCTCAGATCATGACCTGAGCTGAAACCAAAAATCAGATGCTTAACCGACTGTACCACCCCAGAGCCCCGGAGACCAGGACTAATTAAACAGATTATTGCAAAGCAGAGCCTCAAGTGCTGGAAGAGGAATAAGCATGGGGAACTGGGGAGACCAACTCAGTCCTGGGGGTCCCGAAAGCCTTCCCTCACAAAGTGACAACTTTCCCATGCTCAAACATACCCCTGTCAGAGGCTAAGTGTTTTCCGTGCATCGTCTTATCTATTCTTCACAACCATCCCATGAGGTCGGCAGGCATATCCCCATTTCACAGGAGAGGAAACTGAGGCTTAAATAGGTGAGAAGCAAAGTCATGCAGCTGATAAAGTAGTGCAACAGGGTTCCCACCCAGGGCTGCCTGAGTCAGAGCCCACGTGCTCACAGCGGCCATTAAACCTCTGCCACCCCAGATTGGAACTTTCCCCCTCACAAGGCCCTCACCCACTCCCTAGTGCCTCCCAGCAAGCCTCCTAATGCTACCCAGACCCCCGGACTCCCAACTCTCAAGTACACACACGGGCCCTGTTTCCAGGCTCTGCTCGCAGGCACCCTCCCTCCCAGAAGACAGGGACACTTGTCCCTAGAGGAAGCCATAATTGGCAGGTGCCGAGGCTGCCGCCAGAGCTTTAGGACAGGCAGAAGGGAGGGAGGAGAAGGGTTCCTGAGGCAGGGGGCTTGGGCGCTGGGATGGGGGAAGAGGGAGGGGGCTGGCTCCCGTGCCCTCTCCTCTGCTCTGCAGGTGTAATTAAGCCCTGGCAGATGAAAGGGCGTCTTTGAAAGCGGGTGAGATCCTTGTCTGTCAGCAGGGCGCTCTGGGTGGCATCGGAGGCTTATCCTGAAACCACACACGGCACCAGAGCCGGGCTGTCTGGGTGCTGCCCGGGAGGTGGAGAGGCGGACCCCAGGGGTGTGGGCCCTGGACTCCCCACTCCCCAATATCTCAGCTCTCAGCACGCTGTCTCCCTGGGCAGGAGCTTCTCAGAACAGAGAATCCTTCAGAACCTGGCAATGCCAGTCCTGTGGGCTGCTGCCCCCATCTCTGGGGCCTGAGGGGACAAGGTACTCGCTCCCGTCCCCCGCCAAGCTGGACAAGAGGCCAAGGACAATGGCTCTAGGCAGTCCTTTCATCCTGAGATCTCAAAGCGCCATCTAATTAACCCCACCCCAGTCGGGGACTTCCTCTGGAGTCCCTTTGGAGAGGTGTGGTCTGAGACCAACAGTTCCCAGATCCCAGCTTGGATAGGAGCCCCAGGAGGACAAGGTCTCCCAGAATGTTCATCCTGTTTGGGACTTGGGAGTCTAGAGGACTGGCAAAGTGGGGGCGCTGATGCCAAATTCTGAAAGGGAGCCTGAGTTGGAGCCCCAAAGGGGACAGTCTGTGATATATCTCATCTCTCCCCTCACAGATGGCTTCAAACTCAAACAAAAGGTGACTTTCACAACCACGTGGAGAGACAGAGGCCAGACACAGGGTGCAGAGCACATGTCTCCATTTATAGGAAGGTTAAAAAAAAAGCCTACACACACACACACACACACACACACACACACACACACACACACCCCCCAACCCAATCTATGTTCTTTGAAGTCAGGGAATCCATTACCCTTGGGGGGTTTAGTTCAGAAGAGGGCACAGTGAGGGTTTTGGGACAGTGGTAACCTTCTGGTCCTTGAGCTGAGCACTCGTCACCCAGGTGTGTTCATTTGGTGAAAGTTCATCCCATATTTTTACTTATTATTTCCTTAGGTCATATACTTAGGACACTTTTCTATTTGCATGTCATGGTTCAATAAATGTTCACATTACAAAAATTTTTTTTACACATCAAACCCAAATTTTGCTTTATGATTCCCTGAAGGGGCCCTCACGGCCGTCTCCTTCTTCAGCTGGAAGATCACAGGGGTCACTCCAGAATGAAGACCGGCCGGGGCTGGATTCCTGGAGAATTTCTTGACTACGTGTGTGCGGGTAAAAGGGGGTGTGTGTCTGTGTGTGTGGAGTTTTGCAGAGTCAACACATTGGTGCAGGATCCTACACCCCTCTCCCTACCCCCCCTCCCCAACACTCACAGAAGCACACTAATCAGTTCTACTTTGCAGAAAGCCAATGGATGCTTTGATGCCCAGGGAGCCAATGAGATTGCCAGAGTCCCAGCTTGCCTCAGCCCCACCCCCACTATCTACTCCTGAAATCCATTCCCAGTCGGGTCCCACCCTCCCCCCCCCAACCCATGGTCACCTCTGTCCCTTTCATCTCCCTCCTCTGCTTCAGGGCCTAAAAGAGGCAGCTGGGGAGAGGTGGAGGGGTGTTTGTGAAGGAGCCTTGGGTCCCCACCTCATCAAATGACATCTTTGTTTCTTTGTCCTTCTACCCTGGAAAAGGGCAGAAAGCACTGCAAGCCTCCACTACCACTGAGGGAAAGGGCTTGGAGCTGGACCTTCATGGACAGCTTCCTGATAACAGGGATGTGAAGAAATCCCTGGAGAGAGTGAGAATAGAACCAGGAGAAGGATGAAGGTTGCTTTGAATACTGACCTGCCTAGAGATGAGATCTCCTTACAGCATCCTAGGCTCCATGGTATTCCACTGCGACGGTCATACCAGATACTGAAACTCTGCCTGTTTTTTTGTGACCTCAGGAGGGTCCCACCCTTTCCTGTTCTGAACTCGGGGGGGTGTTCCACTGGCAACCTGGTCTCCACCAGTTTGGCTGTCTCTGTCATCAAACCTAGAGCTCACCTTCTCTAATTTTCTGGCAGATCCCAGAACTCTCAGGACTCATCTTTTCTAAGTAACTCCCGTACAACGTGGAGAGAAGAGAGATTTGTATTCTTCTGACCTTCCTGCCATCAGGCAGAGTTCATAACCTCAACTCTTCCCAAGGATCTCTGTTCGTTTCGTTCACTGATTGCCTCTGAAGCACCCAGAACAGTGCCTGGTACATAGTAGAGCCTCTAAAAATATTTATGGTTTCATGAATGGTTCTTAGGCTTGGAAAGTCCCTCCTCTGGAAAAGTCCGTCCTACATCCCTGTTGCTGCCAGTTATTTATTGTTGTAAACGTTATTTATTTATTTAAGTAATCTCCACCAACGTGGGGCTTGAAGTCACCACTGGGAGGTCAAGAGTGACATGTTCTTCCAACTGAGCCAGCCAGGTGGGGGGGGGGGCATTGTTGCCATTTATTTTTTTATTTTTTTTAAAGATTTTATTTATTTATTTGACAGACAGAGATTACAAGTAGGCGGGGGGGGGGGGGCGCAGAAGCAGGCTTCCTGCTGAGCAGAGAGCCCGATGTGGGACTCGATCCCAGGACCCTGGGATCATGACCTGAGCGGAAGGCAGCAGCTTAACCGACTGAGCCACCCAGGTGCCCCCATTGTTGCCCTTTGAATTTTCAATTGTCCTGGCCTCAGAAGAGAGAGGTCCCCCTGCCATCAATTATGATTGAGCAATTGCTGTGTACAAACCTTTGCGATAGTTGCTCCCTTCCTAATTTATCTTGGCTTCTTCCTGTCTGTCCTCCCGCCTCCCCTCCAAGTCCAGCCTTCACGCAACTTCAGTGGTCTAGTCTCCAAAAGTTACCCAAGATTTAATAAAATATAACAAGAAACCAGAGTTTCACTATATCTGTTCGTCCATTCTATTTCTTTTTGAGTTTCTACTTGAGAGAAATGGAAACCTCTCCACTCCTCCCTCCTTTTGCCTCTGTGTGCCTCTGGCTGGCCGCTCAGGCTTCTCCACCGCCTGGGTCTCAGCTTCTTTGCTTGAGTCTCCCCCTTTATCTTGGGGAGTGTCTCTGTTTCTTCCTTGGTGCGTGGGTGTGTCTCAGGCTACGGAGCTAGTTCGAAGGGTGGCTCTCTCTTCTTCGTTTCCTTTATAACAAATAGGTAAACAGGTGACAGAGAAGGAGGGATAGGAAACAAAAGAAGAAGAAGAAGAAGAAGAAGAAGAAGAAGCAGCAGCAGCTAGAGTGGCTAGAGTGGAGTGTTTTCTAGTGTTTTCTCCCAGGTATCAGGGTCGCAGGTAGCTCCAACCCGAACTGGGAACAAGTCCCGACAGGTGCAACTCCTGTCCAGATGTTGCGCAACGCGAGGCGCGTGCCCGGAGCCCAGTCCTGAGGACCGGGTTGTCGGCGGGGGCGGTCAGACCAGAAAGATTCTTTCAGGTCCCTTCGAGGAGACAGACCCCCGCTAGCTCTACTTCTGCCCACCCCGGTTTGGGGGCGGGGGGCGCATAGGGAGAGTCCGAGCCGTGGCTTGCCGGAAGAGGACAGTTTGGGACCCGGGAGGGGAGTTCCCTGCGTCTGGGCTGTGGGGGGAGCTGCAGGCCGGCGGGGTGAGTAAGGCCCAGCGGACGCAGGAGGCTCAGTGGCGGCGGCGGCGGCGATGGGGAGGGGGTAATTACGCAGGGAGGCTCTCGCCACAGCACGTCCCCACAAATGAGAGGCCCCGGGCCCCAGACACCACACAACAAAGCAGGAGGCAATTATTTGGCTCCAGTGGGAGGGGACAGCCCTTCGCCGGCCCACTGCCGCTGAGCACCCGGCCTCTGCTGAGGGCGCTGGGGTGGGGGTGCAGGGGCCGCTCTCCCCAGTGAGCTGGGGAGGGCCCGAGGGACTCCCGCTGGGTCCCCCTCAGAGGGGGGTCCACGTTTAGGAAGGCAGAGCGCTAGGAGGCCCTGGGCGGGATTAGAGCCGTCCCTCAGCCAGCCTGGAGCCTCCCGCAGGGCGTCGGGGGAGGCCTTCTGGGCACCCCACAGGAGTGAGGCCGGGAGGGCCCGGGGCGCCAGCTTGGGGCGTGGAAGGCGCTGCTTTGTTGGTCCCGGGGAAGCCAGTGGCCAACGTCCGAATCCCCCCGCCCCTTCCCCAGCTGCGGCCACACAACTGGCAACCAGGAGGCTCTCAGGCAGGTGGGGAAACCACAGCGGAGGGAGCCGGAGCCAGGGAGATTCCCGAGCACGTGGCCAGGCCAGGAATTCACGCAATTGGTATGCAAATCAAATGCAAATTAGTCCTCTTCCCCGCCGCCCCCCCTCTCAAAAATCATCAGATCAGGCCCCTGTAGCAGCAGAGCACGCCCCCATCAGCTGAGGGTACCCCAGCCTCTGGCCTCCCTCTCCCGCCACCCATGTTTGCTTCAGGAAAACTGTTAGCAAGTCCTACCAGTACCCTGGAACCCTGTGGAACCTTCCTGCAAAGGACTTCCCCCTCCCTGATGAGAGAGCCCAAAGTACAGATGGAGAAAAAGAGGCCTTAAGAGACTTAGGTACTTTCCCCTGTTACTAACAGAACACCTGGAGGATGGCTCCTGGAACCTTCTGCCAACGGCTGCAGGTTGTCAGCATGGCAGCTGGGGGAGGAGAAAGAGCGCAGGACTAGGAGCCCTAAAATCTGCTCTCTGGTCTCAGCTCTGCCCCTAACTTGCCGGCTCACCCCAATCCTGTCACTTCTCTTCTCTAAGCTTCAGTTTCCCTGAATGTCAAATGATCATCTCTGGGGGGAAAAAAAAAAAAAAAAAAAGGCTCTTCCAGACCTGGAGTCCTCTTTACGCGCCACTGCCATCCTCTGTCACTGGCCAGAGGCCTCTGAGCCCAGTGTCCCCTTCTTTGTCCTCACCAACTCTACACTCGCAGTCCCAGGCCAGCCAAGGATGAACCCCTAGCCCCTGTCTTTCTGCCTCTTCAAAATCTCACTCAAAATCCACTTGAGGGAGCCTCTTCTGAGTAATTCTGCTAAACTAATTGCTCCTTTATGTTGGGGTCCCCTCCGTCTAGGAAAGGCTCAGCATTCACAGCTGTCCCCTATGTGTGCCCTTGTTGCTGTGTTGCTGAGTTTCTAAGTAATTTGAAGATATGTGTAGTGTCCAATTGTGCATCTCCCCTGCCCCCTGACCCCAGGATGAGGCAAGGATTTTGTGTCCTCCATGAGACCAAGGGCTTCCCAAGGACCTGGGTTGTGTCAGTGGGACAGAGAGGCCCCATCTGGATGGGACTGTGTCTCTGCCATCAGATTAGGACTTTTCCCTAGGGTGGAGGACGCTGCCTCCTCTATCTGCCCCCCTCCTGGATTTGGCTGGAGCCATTTGATAGTGGGGAGGCACCCAGCTAGCCTGCCTTTCCCAGATCTTCCCTGGCTGATTTCTCATTTCTCAGCTTCCCCTTAAACCCCAGACAACAGCCAGGGTGGCCCCTTTCGCCATCACCCTCTCCTGCCTGCCCGGGAGTGGGTCTGCCTCCTCCTTCCTCAGGAAACTAGGCTCCCCGCACTCTGCCTCATCCCTGTCCACCTCCTGCTCCTCCTCTCTCAGCCTCCTGCCTCCCTCATCCCTCTCTAGGGCCTCAGGGCAAGTATTTGCCATCTGCCTTACTGGTACATTCCTGGGGCTGGCTCCAGGCTCCCTGGGAGGCCTGAGAGCCCTTCTCAGCTGCCCTTCACCCTCAGGGCCCCCTCACTACCCCTCCCCCCCAGAATGCCTGGGTCCCTTGCTCTCTCCCCTGCCAGACGGCCTGGCGTCTGCAACCTTGCAGCCCCTCAAGGCCTAGAGTGCCCTCTCCACTCTGGAGCTGGAAATGCTCTCGGAGTCGGCCAGAGGGGCCCCTGCTAGCTGCAGGAGGCCTCCCGTGCTTCCCTCCTCCACATCCCAGTCCCCACCTTAGGGAGCCTCCTCACCTTGGAACCCTACCGCTTTCTATTCATCTGCAGACGACATTGACATTTTTTTTTGGTCCAGGAAGCAAATGAGTGCAAATTCATTTGCTGCACCAAGTAAGCCAGCTGCGCAGAGGCAGCAACCCTGGTGGCCCTGCCCCAAGGGAGAGGACAGTTCACCTGGAGGAGCTTTGCCTTCCTTTCCAGAGACGGTCATCTGACACTCGGGGAAACTGAGGCTTAGAGAAGAGAAGTGACTTATTCAGGCATTCCTGGCTGGGATGCCTAGTCCCTTGGAAAATTCCAGGAACCGCTGGCCTGGGTTGTGCAACAGGTGTGCTCTCCTCTCCCCCCAGACCTCATTTAGCTGTGGCTTTTCATTCACAGTTTTGGTCCTTTTCCTTCTCTATGATTTTCCCCTTCCCAGCCTCCTGCCCCTTCTTGCTCCCCAAGGATGGGTGCTGGAGGCTGTGGCTCCCATGGACTCCGAGGAGAGCTGGGAGGCCTCACCTGCCCTAGTGAGAGCTCCCCAGCGCCCTAAAATCCCTGTGATGAGAGTATTTCTGTGCGAGCCAGTGATATATACAGATGTGTTCGGCTTACAGTCCTGTGACACTATGCGGCGGCGGTGGGGGTGGTGTCTGGCTGACATGTTCTGGTATCACCACCTCCTCTGAGAGCAGGAACTTGGGGACCCTCCCCCACTCCTCCAGGGAGATTCGGGGTCTTTGGAGAGGCCAGGGAAGAAGGCCCCGCCTGAAAAGAGGGGTAGTTACCATCTAGAAATGCATTCAATCGGTGGATGTTTATTGAGCACTTACTCTGTTCCGGGCACCAAGCTGGGTGCTGGGGTTATGGTGGAGAACAAGAGAGCCAGACCTCAGACAGCACCACAAGGGGGCAGTTCTCAAGCTTATCACCTGGGACATTCATTAAAATGAAAGGTCCTGGGATGCCTGGGTGGCTCAGTCAGTTAAGCATCTGCTTTCAGCTCAGGCGGTGATCTCGGGTCAAACCCAGCATCAGGCTCTCTCCTCAGTGAGGAGCCTGCTTCTCCCTCTCCTTCCGCCCGCTGCTCCCCATGCTTGTGCACACATATGCTGTGTGTGTGTGTGTGTGTGTGTGTGTGTGTGAGAAAGAAATGAAATCCTTAAAGTGAACAAAATGAAAGGTCCCTCTCTGTTCAGCAAGTCTATGGGGCCCAGGAACATGCACTTAGAGAAGGGTTTTCCCTTCTCTTTGCCAGCAACGTTGGTGCAGGTGGTCTGGGGACCCACACTGGAAGAGCCCTTGTGACATGTCCTGGGTTGAGGGAATGGCCTGGAGCTCTCACAGAGCCCCAGGGAAGCAGGGAGGGGAGGAGGGTGCTGAGAGGAGAGTCTACGGGTGTGGAAGGGGAGAGCAGGGTCTCCCCTCATCACTAAGGATCAGGCCTGCCTCCCTCTTCTGAGGCTGCCCCTCACAGACTGGGAGTTCACACACTCAACTCCCCCCCCTCCCCCAGCACCCTGTTGATTCCTGCCCCTCCCCTCCCTGGGGGCCCCAGAGGCCCTCCTCCACAGCCCATAGAGGGTGCACACCCATGGGGAGGGACACAGAACTGACTGAGACCCTTCCACCACATCCCCCACCCTGCCTGCCTGGTCTCAGAGGGGCTGCTGGACTCAGTGTCCAGGTTGCAGAGAGAGCGACCATGAGGCAGGGATTTGAGACAGAGACACAGAGAGTGAGAGCCAGGCGAAGGCAAGGAAGCGGCCCTCCTCCCCACCAGCACCCAGAGTTTGCTGCTGGGGCTGCTGAGACATCTCCTCTCCCGGAAACCCGAGGCCAGACAGATAAACACAGATGGAGGGAGAGACTCAGCTGCTTTATTTATGGGCCCGGTGACAGGCCCTCTCCTGTCTCAGAGTCCCTAATCTACGGGGCGGAAGAGGCATCCCACCCCCTCACTACCCTCTTCCCTCCCTCCTGAGACTGGGGCTCAGCCAGGCTCCAAGCCTTCCCCAGCCAGTCAGGCACAGGCCCGTGTGCCAGCTCCCAGGGGCTGGAAGACAGTATCCGGGGGCTCTCTCCCAACAATACGGGGAACACACGTCCCACTCCTTGCCCTTCCCCAAGATCCCACCCTGTCTTCATGGGCCATCAGGAACCACTGGCTCAACAAGGAGACCCACCCCCCCTCCCGTGAGGGTTCCCCTCGGACAGGAGGATGGGCTTGGTGCCCCCCAGAGGGTCCTTCCCACCAAGAAGTAGGACAGTTCAAGTGTCTTGACTTGGGAAGAGCCTGAAGGGAAACCTCGGGGTTGCTCCCACATGGGCCTCCCCAGAGCAGGGGCTGATCGGGGAGTTCCCTGAGGTCCTTAGAGGGTCAGACCGTGGGCCCCTGCAGTGCGCCCCTCTAAGGAATTCCCTCTAATGGCAGTTAGCACCCACCCAGAAGGGGCTCTGGGGACCCACGTTAGTTCCTCCTTCTCCTCCTCCCACCCTGAAGCACGCATGCCAGCATCCTTTTTGATAGGCCAATTCCCCTGTGGCTACCAGAGTCGTGTCCAGCAGCAGCCAGGGCTCCCATCGGCTGAGAAACATGGATTTCTCCAGTTCCCTGTCCTGTGCCTGGCTACACAGCCCCTTCGTTCTGTCCCTTTTGTCCAAGTCTACCCCAAATCTGGGTAGGGGGAGAAGTAACTCAGCCTTCCAGGGAGGCCCCAAGGTCGGAGGTCAGAGAGCAGCAAAAGGGCAGGAAAAGAGGGAGGTCAGGCAGGGGGCAGATCCCTACCTGGCGGTGGCTTTGAGGCTGGACCCAAGGAGCCTTGAAAGCCCTGGAGATTCAGGGATTTGGCTCATAGGATCAGAGGACCGGCTCCCTGACTCACAGTGACCAGACAGGGACCTGCTCAACTCGCCTCTCTCTCTCTCTCTCTCTCTTTTTCATTTAAGTGACTTTGGTTCATCCATGGGCCAGGGAGAAACTTCACCAAAATGGCATGCTTCCCCTCCCCCTCCCCTTTCAGTCTGTCCCTCAGCCCTCCCCACCTCCCACCTTCTCCCAGCGCCCTCCTCCCCCTGGGGAAAAGGAACAACTTTGAATCCTGGCTCAGATGAATGATTTCCTGTGAAGTCCCAGGCAGTTTCCTTTTTGGATAAACAGGCCTGGCTTAAGGATAAATGGCCTTCATGGGACCCTCCCCCTAAGTCTCTGCCGCGTTCTCTTCTAGGAGCTTCTCCCCACTGACTGCCCTCAGCCCCGTCCGGAGAGCATCTTCCCAGCCCCTGAGCCCCACCTCAAGAATTGCATCTGTCTGCTGCCCGTCCTTGTTTCTGGACTCTTGATGAATCCGGGATGTGCTCTATCTCCCCCGTCAGTCTGGGAAATTTTTGTGGTCAAGAACTGTGTCTCCCCTATCTGACCAACAACTCCCTGAAGCGGTGGCCTTCTGGACCCACTTCCAGTACTGGTCACAGCCCCCCCCCTCCCCCTGCCCACTGGCGGGCGAGTAGGAGGACGGGAGGGGCGTTCAGTTCTCTACTCAGTAAACAAGTCCCTGCAAAGGTAAGCCCAGGGAGCAAAGGGGGAAAGCTTCCCACTGCGGAAACTCTTAAGTTGAAACTGAAAAGAAGAAAGGAAGAAGAGAGAGCGTTCTGCCCCCTCCCCCCTCCAAGTTTCTCCCAAGAGCCTCACAGCCTTCCTCCAGCCCCAGCTCCCTATTCTACTTGTTTCTCCTCCAGGCCCAAGACAGAGGAAGGTAGAGTCTGTCCCAGCTCTTCTGTACTGGCATGGTGCTCCATCCTCCTCCCATTTGCCTGTCCGGCCTGCCTGAGGGCCCTGGTTCCTTGCCAGTGTCAGCCTGCTCAGCCCCACCCAGGGTCCTTCCTCAGGGCAGAATCATCTGGGGAGGCAGTGCCTCTCCTTCCTCGAAGCAGCTGCCAAGCCTGAGACCCCCTTCTCTTTGAAGACAGGCAGTATGGATATGTAAAGCAGCTTGTGGTCCACTCTGACCCCAGGCGTGTGTCTACCCATGAAAGGGAAGATGAATGCGTGCTCAGCTTGAGTATGTTTTCACGTCCTTCTGCCCCTCCCTTCCTTCAGGTGATTTTGGGACCCATGGTCTGGGAGAGGTGACTGTGTCCATCCATGCCCAACCCTCCAATGTGCTGCATAAGCATCTCCATTGGGTTTGAGACCCCCAGCACCCCGTCAAAGAGGCTGCCATGGTCTTCTAAGGGAATGAAGCACACAACCCTTTTCTCCACTTGCCTTGACAGCAGGGTCCTAACTTGACATCCCCTTTCATGGCAGCCCTCTCTGCTCTGGGTCCCCGAGGTGGCCCATGCTGATGAGAGCTCTCCTTGCTCTCTCCTAGAGAGAAGGGACCTGACCCGTCCACCTGGGTCTCAGCCAGAGATCCCCACAGAGCTGCCAGGCTGGCTGGCTTCTGGCCTTCCCTATTTAAGCCTGGGCTGCTAGAATTCCATCCTGATTTCTGACAGGCAGAAAGCTGCTGTCTTCCTTGTGCCAGCTGTCCCCAAAGCTAACAAGAGCTTTCATTTTCTGAGCACTTAGTATGGGCCAGGTGCTAACCTTTTCTTTGTGATCGTCACAACTACAGCTGAGGTGGGTCTTATTATTACCCCCATTTTATAGATGTGGATATGTAGACTGTGACAGATGGAGGTTATACTTCCTGCCCAGAAGGCTGCCTACTGTGGGCCAGAGCCACAGTCGTTGTATGGACAGCAAGAGTGACCTACTGTGGATAAAGCTCTGCTCTGGGCAACTGAGGCAAAGGGCAGAGTCCAAACGAGGCTTTCTCTGGCAAAGACAGCTTCTCGAGGAATTTTCGATCTGATGGAAGAGATGAGACCACTCTGCTCTGGGAGCTGCCTGTCTGAGAGAGGAGTCTGAGGATACTAAGGAAAAATCAGCAATTCCCCTGACCCCCGATGCCTACATCCTGGGGGGCACCCACCAGAGGCCTCCACAACCACATCTGCGTCCTAGAAAGGAGCTCCTGCTGCCCCTGTCCTGGGAAGAAGCAGGTATGGGATTCCTTTTCCCTGAGTTGCTGGAGCAAAGGACAAGAGAACACCCCCTTTCGGAGGCTGAAAGACTCGGTTGGACACAAAGCCCTGCTGACTTCCAGGACTGAGGACCTCACTTGGAGGGAAAATTCTCCTGATGGCATGGGGAGGGGGCCCCCACCTAGAAGAAAGGGGATGGCTGATGTGAACTCTGAAGGTATCTTGGAATTCCTTGCCATCCCATTTCCTCTTCATCGGGGCCAAGCTCGGAGGATTATGACAGTGTGGGCAATAAAAAGTGCCTAATTGGTTGTTGTCCAGCCGAGGCTGCTCCCCATTTCCCTCCGCGGGGGCGGGAAACCGGCCGAGTCAGTTTCACTTTTGCGAGTGCCCAGTTTCCTGGTGGTGGCTGGTGCTAGCGGAAGCAGGGCACCCAGTGGTTGTGGGTTGCTAGTCCCTGATGCTGCTTCCAAGGTGGGTGTGCCCCAGGAGGCAGAGGGCCCCCAGAGAGGACCAGAACTGCTCTTTCCCTGAGCAAAGAGGACAAGACTGCTGGCTTCTGTGGGAGTTGGGAGGAGGTGCAGGGGACACCCTCTGCCCTGGGTGCCCTCCGTCTGCTTCTGCGTTAGGAGGCCGATATGGAGAGCGTTGGCTCTGGAGCTATTAACTCCATCATCCAGCACTGACGGTGCCATTATTCAGTGAATGATCCTGGGCAAGTTTCTTAAACTTGCTAAGCCTCGTCTTCCTTATCTGTAAAGTGGGACTATGTGCACGTGAAGTGCTTGGAGGAGGGCGGCTATTCCCTTCCCAGCACTCATTCCAGGAAGGGCAGAGCCCCGCACGGGATCCTCACTTTCCTGGCAAACCTGCTCTGTCCCCGGCATCCTGTCCCCCCAGGGGAACCTTCCAGCAGACTGTTCCCTCCAGTGAAACCAGCCGCCCTGCTTCCTGCAGCTCTCCTCTTGTCATCTTTCCGCAGACACTAATTCCCAGGCCCAAGCCCATCCCTCTCCCGCCTGCCTGAGCCCTGAGACACCCCAGGTCCTGCCACCTGAGGCCCTCCTCTCTGTCCCATCCGGCTGACTGTCCATTGCCCCCCTCAGACTGGGAGGTTAAGAATTGTGTTTTATTACTGAAGCTACTGGACCGTGCAAGTCGTGTATGGCCCTTCGTGTCTCGGGCACCATTACCCCCTTGCCCATTCTTCAACTCCGCATTTTGATCCAGGAAAGCGGCACAGTCCCTGGGCTGCCTGCCACCTCCAACAGCCCCCGGGGGCTTGGCAGACAGACAGCCACCTGTCTCAGGAGGCTCAGGTGGATGCCGGCAGGCAGAGGAGGCCAAGAGGCCTCTCCACCAGAGACCTGCAAAAACCCCCTTCCGGGGCTAGATGCTGTCGAAAAACCCCATTCAATTACAAGGTCCAAACTCAGCCAGGCAAGGCAAATGCTGTGGGGCCAAGTGGAACTCTCCAGAAAACCCCTTACCTAACTGCTGCCCTCAGAACTCCTTTTGCCTCTTTTCCTTCCCCTGCTCTGCTGGCTGCCATCTCTTGGGGAGGGGGGGAGGCAGGGATTGAGATGCTTATGGGTGGGGGTGGAGTGGGAGGAACGCGGCTTGGCCCCTAGGGGGGCAGCTGAGATTTATGGGACTGGATTTTTACAGGCTGGGGAGAGGCCCCAGGCAGGAGCTGTGGAGCCCAACAGAGGAGCAAACGCATAAAAAGCTCCGGACTTGAAAGCTGAGCGGCAGGTACCCCCAGGCCTGTGGGTGGTGAGAGATTTACGGCTCTTGCACAAGGCCTGGAGGGGGCCTGGGGAGCTGCAAGGACACTTCAGAGCCAGAATAACTCCCCACCAAGGCCTTCACCTTTCTCCTCTAGGAAAAAAAAATTACTCACCGATAGAACAGGTTGGAGCTGCCAGAAAGATAGTTATCGCCATGGGGACCCGCCCACCTGGAGACTAGGTGACTCCCAACTTCCTCCCCCACCCCAGACTCTCCTTTCTGCCCCCAGGTCAGGGAGAGGTGCCTGGGGCCAGGTGGGCAGTTGGGAGGGGGGGCTTCCAGAATGGTCCTCCTTCTGGAGGTAGGGACGCTCGCTCGTGGTCCCACGGCCCCTTTTCCCACGAAGTGGGGGCAGGAGGGGAGGGTGGGTTCTGGCCAATTCTGGAAGAGTCCCAAGATTTCAGGAACACTTTCAGAGTATGTTTGTGGGGTAGGAGTCTTCCGGGAAGGGAGACAGGAATGACACAATCAGGACGGGAGAACACAGAGAGCTCCATGCCCCTGCACCTGGTGGCCATCTTTCGTTTAAGCCAATGCGCCAAAAGCTGAGCTGGAGGTGACCAGCCCAGCCCCTGCTCTCAGCTCTTACCCACCTAACTCAGCTGCGGAGTTTCCCTTGGGCCTGACCCCAGGCTCCTCTCCCTGTCCAGGAAAGAATTATCTAGTAGTCAATGGCTCTGTGTCGAGGGCTTGACATCACGGGGGTGGGGGGGGGAACTCAATGGGTTTAAGGGTATGTTTCCGCTTCCTCCCAGACTCTGGACTCTGCACCCCATCACCCAAGTCCCCCCCATGTCTCCTACACCTTCATGGAGCAGCTCTGAACCTCAGCAAGGTGGAGGAGGGGTGCGCTGCTAACCACTTAAAAGGGCCCCGGGGAAGCATCCCAGGACAGGTGAGGAGCTAGAGTCTTTGAACTGGGCGGGAGGGTGGGGGTTGCCGGAAGATGGAAATCCTGGGCCAGCTGCTTGCAGTACTAGAGGCAGAGGGATGGGGAGGAAACTCCATAAAAGGCTGACCCACCCTCTCTCCAGTCTAGCCTTCCCCTCCCCACTCCCCAGTCCAGCCTCCCAAGACCAGAGCTGGCGCTGAGACAGCCAACTGAGTCATGTCTCGGGTGCCCAGCCGGGTGGGCACAGACTTGCCCATGGCCAGGCCCCACCCTGAGTAGCCGGTCAGCACTCCCCCAGGGAACAGGCCAGGGGCACAAGTGGGGAAGAGGACAGAAGAACTGCCCTTCCAGGCCAGGCTCTGCTCTAACACAGCCCAGCAGGGAAGAGGTTGGGGTGGGAAGCCCAGTGCTGGGTGGCAGGTGGGTTGGGAGCGCTGCTATACTCTCCTTTCTCCTTCCTTCTGCTGACTGGCAAGTGGGGAAGGGGAGGAAGACTCACTTGAGGTCAGTGTTTTAGTAGGGATGGAGAGGAAGTCAGAGAGGAAAATGGCTTTGCTCCCTGGGTCCCCAACCCTCTCCCTACCCCCGCTCCTGCCACCAGCTTCAGACTCCAGGCTCAAGGAGGAGTGGGCCGGGCTGGTCAGGACCTGCCTCCAGCCTGCCTTCCTCTCCAGCAGGTTGGGGGAAAATTACTCTCCTGGTACTGCTTTTTATTTTTTGAAGCCAGATCAAAGGTGGGACCCAGCTGGGAGCCCTGGTAAAGGCTCAGCAGTGTGGAGCCCGGCAAGTAGGAGACGTGGGAGGGCCAGGCCCAGGGGGTCAGGGGCTAGAAGAGAGTCAGGAGTGGAGCTGGGAGGGGAGTGCCCAGTCAAGGATCAGGGACATGAAGGATCCAGGCAAGGCCATGGCTGTGGGCAGTGCGGTTTCCACAGCTGCTCTCCCCAAGCAGGGACCCACCCGCAGAGGTATGACTCCCCATCCCAGTGTCCAACCCAACTGGGATGGTGCAGAGATCAGCCAAACATCATCCCACTTTTACTTCATTGCCTTCTTCCGCAACTTGCTCTGGGACACTGTTTAGTGTAGCCGGGAAGCTTTTAGTTTAGATAGCCACGTTCCCCCCTGCTGCAGGGAGGAAAAAAAAAAGCCCATGTCCCCTTCCACGTCTGAGTTCAGACTAGAAAGCAAGCATCTCCTTATTTCTTTTATTTTTATTTATTTATTATTTTTTAAATTTATTTTTTAAAAGATTTGACAGAGAGATAGAGAGCACAAGTAGGCAGAGCGGCAGGCAGAGAGAGAGGTAGAAGCCAGTTTCCCGCTGAGCAGGAAGCCGGATGCAGGACTTGATCCCAGGACCCTGGGATCAGAACCGAGCAGAAGGCTGCCGCTTTACAGACTGAACCAGACCCAGGCGCCCCCTCCTTATTTCTTTTATACTTCCTTGGTGAGAACTTGAAACGGAGAGTCAGTCCTGAGCCCACCACCATCTCTCCCAGCCTCCCCTTGCTCCTGTTGGCAGTCTTCTTCTGTAGGCCATATAAGTGCCATTCCGGTTTTGGGGGGCCTCCCTCCTCTAGGGTGGCTAAGTCTCTTCTCCTTTCTGGAATCACACTGCTATCCCCAATACCGCAGCTGGAAGGCGTAAGTGGGGTTCGCAGGGTGAATGCATGTCTGGCACTATTCCTGGGGACGTGTGTAGGCACTCAGACCCCCACCATTTCTTCCCTCACGTGTCCTGAAGTCTGGGGAGCCTGGCTCCTTGACCGGCACCCCGGCAGACCCGAGGCGTAACCAACAGTATAGGGATTTCCCCCGGAGCCTCGGTGGGCCCGGAGAAGCCCTCCTCCGTGGTTACCCGGACTCCCTCCTTGTCACCCCGGGGCAGCAATCCTTTGTCCCAGGTCCAGCTTCTCCCAAGGTGGAGGGATGGATGGTGAGCGAGTGCGCATGCGTGTGTGCATGACTGTGTGCTTGCGAGTGTGTACGTGGGCACACACACCTAGGTGGGTCTGGATCTAGAGGGAAGCAAGGAGAGAGTGTCACTCCTCAAATTCTGCTCCCGCTGATGCACTGTGTGACCTCAGCCAACTCTACCACCTTCTTAGAGCCTCGGTTTCCCCTGGCCATAAAATATGGGGTTAATTGTCCCTCCCAGGGAAGCTAGGAGGGTTAATTGGGCAATGGCTCTGAAGTGTCTAGGAAGGGAAGGAGATCTATAAATACAAGTGATCATTAGAGGGTATTTTGCAGCCATTTTGTGGGTCCCAATGTATTATTACTATTATCATTGTTACTGTCATCGCCCACTTCCCGAGTCTCTGCTGGCTGGGGCGGCACTTCCAGGTGAAGAAGTGATGCTCCTGAGCCCAGCATCCCCCAGCCAACGGCCTCCCTGAACCCACATCCTCCACACTCAGGGTGTCTGGAGAATCCGGAGGTGGCTAGTGATGGCCAGAGAGATGGGGCTTTGACAGGAGGGGGTCAGGGACCCAGAAGAGAGAGGGAGACAGGGCACACCTGGGGAAATTCACTTTGTGCCTAGGAAAGCCTCCGGTCTGCCATGGGAACCGGGAGGGGTAGAGAGGGGCTGAGCGCACGTGAGAGGCTGAGGCAGAGATAGGAGAATGTTACCAGTCATGGGAAGATGAACTGTTTGGTAGAAACTGATTCCTTGAAGAGGCAAATGGCTCTGCGAAGAGTCTTTGGGGAGGCTAGAACATATCCTCTTTCCAGGTGAAGCAAGGTGTGGGCCTGGCAAACAGTAGGCACTCAATGCATGCTTGCTAAACTCAATTTCTATGCTTGCCCTTCCCTTCCAATAAGGTTAAAACAAAGCAAAACAAAACAAAACACCGGCATCTGCTTCTAGAAATGCCTTGGATGCCCCCTAGTGGCCACAAACGATGGTTGAGAGGGCGCAAGTGCCTTCTACCCTAAAGGGCTGCTCCCCAGGAAGGGAGTGGGGAGGAGGGGGGAGGGAAGCAACTGACCTTTCTGAGGCTCCACAGACCTCATCCCGAGGGGATTAGGAGGTAGAAAGAACCAGGTAAGAAGGAAGAACTCTGTGGGGAAGGATGGGTGGAATGTTCTTGCTAGAAGATTCCATGGCAGTTGGTGGACAGCCATCGGGTCTGGCAGGGGAACCAGGGGACAGAGGAAGATGACAAGTCAGGGCATGGGTCAGGAGTGGCATCCCTGGGCAGTGGAGAAAGGGATGGCTGTGTGCGTGCCCCTGGGGTACTGGACAGGGTAGCAGCCACACTGTAATAGGGAGGTAACACTGTACAGCCTCTGTCAATGTTTCACGCTCATAGAAGACTGAGAAACTTCGATCACTGAAATCATAGATGGGCTGGGGAGAAAAAAAAAAGTAATGAGAATTTACTTAAACTAGTTGTTCGTCCCACATTTCTCAGGCAAATAGGAGTGGCAGGGATGGTTCGACAAGCCTGCAACTTTGATTTCTCTGTAGGTGGAGAGAGGAAGGACAAGAATGTAAAAAACCAGACGAGGGAAACAGGAGAAGCAGAGGCTACTGGGAAGATCCTTAAGGGAGAACGAGCCAGCTTTTGAAGGCTGAACTGGCTGTAACCGTTCCAAAATAAACAATAATGAAGCTTGGGTTGTAGCAACGAGTAAGGACCAACAGCCAGTCAAGGGCGGGACACTGACATTCTTTAGCTTCCGGACATCCAACACCTGCTGCACCATTCCTTTCACAGAAGGCCCCAGAAGGAATCTAGAGCTTCCTAAGGGCAGAAACTGCAGTTCTGCCTCCCACCCTCCCTCTGGTGCTCTTGCCCATCCTTGGGGATGGGTGCCCGAATGAATGAGATGGGGGCAACTACATGCAAAAGAGAAGGCCAAGGAGGGTTTCAGGTAGCAGGAACAGCAGGGAAGAAACAAGAGGGAAGGCGCTGATGAGGGAGACAGGGAAGGAGAAGTGAAATGGAGGTGGAGGAAGCTGGGCCTGGCAGAGATGGGAAGTCTGCAAGAAAATATTAAAAGGATGCAGTCATTTAGTCAGTCAACAAACATCTACTGCGCCCCTACCCTATAGCAAGCAGTGTGTTGCCGGGTGGGGTGAGGTGTGGGGTGAACAAGACAAACGTGGGGGCTTTAAGGGCTGGCAAAAATGAGAAAGGAAGAGAACAAGAAGAGGCTGAGAGTAGTTGGAAACAAGAAAGGAAACATCAGAGAGAGAGAGAGAGAGAGAACCTGCCCCCAGGCCCATGGCGGGTGCCACACAGCGGGAACCACCTGTGAGCCCCGGCTCCCTGAAGACCAAGGCAGGTAGGGGGCGCAGGGGAGAAATTCAGGACGCTGGGGGAGGGGGGGACAGAGAGGTGGGAGAGGGGGGAGGTGAGACTGTTCATAATTTTTCACTTGGGCGCCCACAGTGGAAAGATGGCTTTGGGCTGCGGAGACATTGGCTGCCTCCTGGAGTCACCTGAGGAACTAACTACTCCATTTGGTCACTGGGGTCCCACCCCCTTGAGATTCTGATTTTCTCCACCTGGGATGGGTCCTGGACTTCAGAATTTATGACTAGCTCTCCAGTGAGTTGGAAGTGCGGCCAGGAAGAAAGTGGACATTGGAGGCTGCCCGCCAGGCCTCCTTCCGCTCATGAGGACGGGCGTCATCTTGAAAGCAGCGACCCGTGGGAAGAGAAGTTGTATGGTGGTTTTAGGGGGTTGTGAGGCTCAAAGACTCTTGACGATCCTGACAAAAGTAAAAGGGGTTTCTGTCCTTAGAAAGCGCCCCCTTTCTCGGCTGTGCCTCTGGTAAGAAAGAAGGAAGAGAGCCTAGAAAGAAAGAAAAACACAAGGCAATGGCAGTCTTTGAAAGAGAAGAACAATTCAAGTAACTCAAAACGGCTGCCAAGTTCTCTGTTTTTGCACCCTGTTCCCCCACCCACACGCATGCACCCTCCCCCCGCCCACTTCTGCTGTCTTCATGATGGGGCCTCTGGGGTGAGAAGCACAGCTGCCCCAGCTTTCGTCCCACAAAAGGTTTGGCAGTGGCCCAGCAGGATACTCAACCTCAACCCCCCCAAACTCCCTGCACCCTAACATAGCTGAGTCACTGAACGGGGGTGGAGTCCGTGGACTGACAGTGAAGCAATCTTAACTTGAAAAATGACATGGGAACATACTGTATGGTCTACATAAACAAGTCCTAGGTAGATTTAATTGTATGCAAATATTCATTCTTTAACTTCACATACATTTCCTGCCAGTCCTCTCCTACAGGCTTCAAACCTTCCACTGCAGCTGGCGCGGTGCAGCAGGGAAGTCAGAAGTGAAGGCGGAAGTGCAGGGTTAGCGAGTGAAGCCTTCTGCTATGGCTCAGCAGGAGTTAGGTGTTCAGACTTTGAGCAGGGTCTTGAAGGATGTATAGGAGTTTACCAGGAGAAAAGAAGGATAAAGTAGGAAGGGAAATAGAAGAAGTGTTGAAGAAATGTGGAGTCATTCCTTGAGGCAAAAGGGTAGGATTTGTAGAAAGGGAGTAATGGGGTGGGGGAGGAAAGATCCAAAAATGAGTGAAAGATTTGGTTTGCCTCCCAGAAAGTTTGGGCTTTTTATCCACAAAGGCATAGGGAGGGGCAACTGGGTGGCTCAGTCGGTTAAGCATCTGCCTTCCGCCCAGGTCATGATTCTAGGGTTCTGGATTGAGCCCCAGGGAGGGCTCCCTGCTCAGCAGGGTGTCTGCTTCTCCCTCTCCTCTCTGCTTGTGCCCTCTCTCTCAGTATCTCTGCCGCTCTCTCTCTCAATAAATGAATAAAACTCTTTAAAAAACAAAGGCATAGGGGAGCCAATGAAGGATTTTAAGTAGAGGAGTGATAGCTTCCAGAGCCTTGTTTTTCAAAGGCTAAGGCTGGGAGGAGTAGACTGGGAAGAGAATATTAACATTTATTCATCAATTCCGACGTACAGGGCATTGGCTCTATATTTTATTTTACCACTCCAACCCTTTAGGACAGCGTTTTTCAAACTGCTGGTCATAATCAAGAAAAAGCCGGCAGGCAGAAAGGGAGGGAGGGAGGAAGGAAGAATAACAGGATAGAAAATATCAGCGTACCACCGGTAGGAAGGTTTAGTATTGCTTGCGGAAACTTTGTTATACATTCTCGCAGGAGTGTAAGTGTACTGTATCAGGATTCAAATGTATTTCTCACTGTGGCTTATGATTTTAAAGAGAGAGAGAGAGAAGCCGCTGCTCTGAGGTGTAGGTGCGATGAGCCTCATCGTACGGATGAGGGCGGAAGGCGCGGGGAGTTTCAGCACCCTGCCCCTCCCGCAGGTGTCAGTTTCGAACCCAGGCTGGTCTGAAGCCGGAGTGGATTCCTTCTCGATGATGCCAGGCAGCGCCGTCCAAGCGCCGTGTGTACTCACACAGCACCTCGTTCAAGGGCGTTAAGTGGGATGGACCAATTCAGTCCACCCGAGGCGCTGGTCCGAGCGCAGATTCCTGCCCCAGACGCACAGAATCGGACTGTCAGAGGCAGCCCCGGAAATCTCCCTTCTAAAAGCTTCAGGAGATTTGAGGCGACAGGCCGTTGTGGGGGGCGGGTCGCTGCAGGAACCAGGTGAGGATAACCAGGGGCTTGAACCGAGACGGCGAAATAATCCCTTCTCTCAGACGTGTCACGTAGCACCAACTCCCGCTACTGTTGGACTCCGATGCCGGGCCGCACAAAGTCGCCTGGGGCTCAGTTCCCTCCCCCGAGGCGCTGAAAGGTTGAGGTTCTAAATAAATGACTGGTGGCTTTCCACTCACCAGGCACGGGGCTTGAGCGGCCGAAGCGCAGCACGCCCTTACCACACCAGGGGCACACTGGACTGAGGTATAACGTATGTACTATTTATAGGGCATTTCTGGGCCTCACCCTAAGGACTTCTGATTGGCTTTAGGGGAGATCTATCACTCATCTTTTGGGTTCGAGGTGGGTGGAAGGTCAACCACGACCAATACAAAACCACTCCTCGGCTAAGCCCCTCCTCATCTAGCTTCCTTTTGCTGTCCATCAACCACCTGGTGGGCGGGACTTTGCCTCTCGCCAATTGGCTGGCGAACATGTCGTTCACTCTTCAGTAGGTTTCCGGTTAGTGCCTTCTACCGTCCATCAGTGACATTTCACAGGTCGATTGGCTAAACCAACGTCGCTCTAGACGCCCCTCTTTGATTGGTTATTGGTGCTGTCGGTCCCCAATGTAATGAACTCTTATTGGCGAACGCTGCCGTCGCTCGGGCGGTGGCGGGCTCCGGGATTGGCGGGTGCTGGGCGGGCGGTGTCAGGCTCTCGGTGGCGGCGGAGGCGGCGGAGGCCAGGGAGGAAGATGTCGTAATGAGCGGTGGGTCCTGGCCGCTGCCGGCGGGGTCTTCCCGGCCCCCAAGGGTCGGGAAGACGGGCAGAGGCCGTAGGGACGGGGAGCCGGGGCTGGGGGTTCCCCCCTGGGGCTGGGCCTGGCGCCGGGGCCCGGCTCCGGGAGGGGCGGGGGAGGGAGGATTCCCGCCCGGAGGAGGAGCGGGGCTGGCCAGCCGGGCGGAGGCACCCGGAAGGGGGCGTTCGACTCCCCGCCCCCTCGGAGCCCGCTGGGCGGGAGGGTGGCGCTTCCGGGGGCTGGCGAGAGGTGCGGGCAACCGGACGGGCCTGGCATCCCCTCCGCCCGGTTGCCGACCCGCCTCAGTGCTGCCCGGCCCGTGGACGTAGCCTGGGTCCGCCCCGAGGAGGTGGCGACGCTCATCGTCCTTGCCGTGTATTGGGGGGACCCTTCTGCACTCTGACTCCGGGTGCCCGCCAGCGATCAGGGCCCTTCCGAGTGCGGAGAGGCAAGGGAATTCTTGAAATGCAGACAGCGCCAACCACATGGGCACTCCTGGGCATAGAACCCAACCTGGTTCCTGATGTGCACCAATGGAGAGATGGTGTCAGGACACGAGAGCACCCCCTAGGACAGATGACTTCTCGCCTTAGATTGCGGAGTGGGCAGAAACCTCTGTTTAATGTTTTTACTTGGGTCTTTGAGCACCAGCTAGATACATGCAAGCTCTTAGCCGAAATGTGGGCCGTTTAAGAACTTGTTGACAAAGAGTTCCCAGCCTGTTAGCTGATGCTCCGTGGGGGGGACTGCTGATTTCCAAAAACCAGGTGCAAACCCAAGGGATGACAAGAGAAATAAAATAAAACAGATGCTTACTTTCTTCCTCCACCCTACCTCCATCCCCATAGCTGACTTAATGGTTTTCAGCCTCCTATCCTGCTTCTTGGCTTATGTTCCCATTGGCTTTCTAATTAGTTAAAAAAGAACTGTGTCTTTTCTGGGCAATTGAGAAGCCTGTCTTCAGTGCATTCCTTGTTTTTTTATTCCAGTATATCCTCATGTTTGTTTCTTAATTAACTTGGTCCAGAGGGACTCCCTCTGGCTTTTCTCAGTGCACATTCTCCCAAAGTTTGTTTTTCTTGAGTTCCCTTCTTATTCACTTGTTGATTCCTAGAGAAAAGGAGGGAGGAGCTAGAGATCTGCTTTAAGCAATGAATTGGGTCCTGGTCCCCCATTACACTGATTTTAAGGGATGATTTACAAGTGTTGAGTGTTTCAAGGTACATTAGCATGCACTATCTAAAACTTGCATGCTCTAACCCAGAAGGCATTCAGTATCATAATGGAGGACTAGGTGTTGAGTTGGTGTTTTGGGTAAGATTTTTAGGGCTAGAAAGTTGAGGGTGTTGGTCAGCTTACAGAGAGGCTGTTAGAAGAACAGTGGTAGAGTCCACACCGTAGAAGTCATTTTGATTAATAACACGAAGACACGAAGATACGTGTTGTCTGCAGTAATGAATGTAATTGCAGTGTCTTGTTTTGTTTTAAATTCTTGTGTGTGATGAAGGGGGCGAATCTGTCAGACAACCTAGCAGTTGGGTTGATGATGTCAATGTTCCAGTGGCTTCTAACAGGCATTAATACCTGTTGGAAATGGATTCTCATTGGCTGGGGCGATTGGTAAGTTTTCTAATTCTGGTTCTTCCACTTGGTTGTACAGAGGCTTAACCTCGTCATTTGAAAGCAGCAACAAGGGGGAAAAAAAAAAAAGCTGGTCTGACATAATTATGAACCCCCTGAGCTAAAGACACAGTGTCTTTGCCAAGGAGACCCAAGTGGAGTTAGTTCATAATCAGATCCTCAGCTGACTGCCCAGTAGGGAGAACTGGCCCCGGGAGGAAGAGTTTGCATCAGTGTTGACAGCACGTGGGACTGGCCAGGTTGCTTGGTTGCTTGGTTTTTCTATTAGTTTGGGCCTCTGGAGGCCTGCGGAAGGAGAGAGGAAGCTGTGAAAAGATTTTGGCAAATTATCTGGGTCAAGGAGCTTCAGGGCATAAATAGCAGATAGGGTGGTTCATTTGGATATCTTGGCCTCAACTTCCTCTTTCTTTTGATTTTGAATAGCAGTCTGGAGAAGCTGGAGAGTCCCTGTAGCCGGAAACGTCCTTTGCCGTAGGCATATGATAATTCGAGTCTGCTTTTTTTTTTTTTTAAGATTTTATTTATTTATTTGACAGACAGAGGGCACGAGTAGGCAGAGAGACAGGCAGAGAGAGAGAGAGGAGGAAACAGGCTCCCCGCTGAGCAGAGAGCCCGATGCCCGATCCCAGCACCCTGGGATCATGACCTGAGCCGAAGGCAGAGGCTTTACTGAGCCACCCAAGCGCCCCAATTAGAGTCTGCTTTAAGCAAGTATTACCCATCCAGGGCCCTTAGGAAGACATTCTAAACTTGTTGCTGCCAATCAGTAGAGCCTGGTATTGGCTTGAGTTCAGCAATCTTCTAGACTTTGTCACCCCATCTATGATGGACATGTAGCATGTTCTTTTATTGACTAAACTTCACTCCCTCCATTCTCTGTTTACACACGTATTTGGAAGCCTTACTTCCAAAGATTGAAAAATGTAGTTATTTTGGAGGGGATGGGCAATGGCCACAGAATGAAAGATACAGAGAAACACTGCTTTAAAGCGTTAGAGTATTAGAAAGTGTAGAGACGTGAACACTTCTGAGTTTAAATTGTTATATGTGGTCCAGCTGAAACCCTGAGGGCTGAAGACTTGAAGTAAAATCTATTTGGAGAAACTCCAGTACTTTCTTAAGAGTTTATTGGATGATATTTCAGTTCCTTTGGGTAGCTTAACTGGATTAGAGAACTTCTAGTAAGTTCTAAGCTAGGAAAAGTAGGCCTACATGCTGGACCAAATTAATACAAGCTGGACTGAGAAATGGACCTCATGATGGAATGCATTTGTTGATGTCTTTGTTTATTTGTTTTTTGCTATGAATTAAGGTAAAAACATGGGACATTACCAACTCAAAGGCATTGTCAGCCTAAGTAGGGAAGGGATTAGAGATCGCCCTAGAAGAGATGCCTCTAGGTGGTACTGGTAGATTTGTTCTAGTTGACAGGATTCCAGAATGGAAAACTGATTTTTTTTTTTTTGCCTCACGGGATGCTGGAAAGAGAACCCAGGAGCAAGGCAGCCCGCACTCCCTGCTGGGGGGAACCCACGGCTTCGACCACGTGTGTAGGAAGTGCTCTTTCTGAGTGCTCCCAGGCCACCACGGATACGGGGGATTACCGTGCTTCTCATCAGGGCGGGCTCCGGGCTGGCGGGCTCTGGGGAGACGAGCTCTGCTCAGGAGCAAGAGAGAGGGAAGAGGCTGAGTGTCCAGCTTAGAGGTTGCTCAGTCTGTGCCTGTGAACCGCTCCGAGCAGTGCTGAGATGTCACGGCTGTTTGTGTCACGGGAAGAGCCTGTGCACAGGCCCCCCTGTTTGAATGCTTCCTCTGGACACCTCATTCCCTTCACTGCAGTTTATTTCAGCTTCAGAATCGCGTACTGTACCTGGCCCAGAGCCTCACTGCATCGCAGTGCCTTGGTGTAGCTTGGGTGACTGGTGTTTTGATTCTGAGGGCTCTGAGATGCCGGTTTGTCATTATGCCATCCTTTAGGCTGCTAGGTGGCCTCTTTCATCTCAGTCCTGGGGTGGATGCAGCCCAGGAGCTAGCAGCAGGCACTGGCCTGTACCCTCTTTCTAGAACTTCCTCTTCGAGGTATTTGTTACCTCTCCTCTGGGGCTCGGTGGAATCACAAAGTGGCTTCTCAGAGACAGCAGGCAGGGCCATGTGATTGGAAGGGGAATATTTCTGCCCCTGGTCCGTGTCTAACCAAAGTCTTCTCAGATTGGCCTCAACACAGACTGAAACCTTTCCCAGCCTTCAGAACAGTAAATGGTAAGGCTGCCCTCTCTTCCCCAGGGAAATGAAGTCAGCACTCAACTCAGAACCAGTCCGCACCCAGGATGAATTCGGGAGTGACTCAAATAAATGTGCCAAAGCAGAGAAAACGTGTTTGTACTGAATGCACTTCTAAGGGGAAAAACTATATCTTGCTTTCTTTTTTTTTCCCCTTCCCCCAGACAGTTGTGAGGTCAGTATTCTTTGTACCATTTTCTGGGGCTGCTTTGTCAGAGTTGTCTTTCCACCACTGACCTCGCTGCCCTGGGTCCCCACACTCACTTCTCCAGAGCCCCTTCTAGGACCACTGGGTGTGACCCAGGCAGGACGCAAACCTGCAAATGACAGTCACGTTTGGAGGAGAGGATTTCACAGAGCAGGTCCTCATTATCTGAACTCATTTCAGAAAAGAACACCCCCACCCATGTATTTTAATCAAAAGAAGCATTGAAATGTGGTGCCTGGTGTGTGGTGAGGAGGTGTGGACTTGGAGATATTTGTCCAGGAGCACGACTGGCCGGTGCTTGTCTGCACACAGGCACTTGTCCCCTCGTGAGAGTTTCATCTGGGCCTGTGTCAGCTGAGCTGAGCTGGCAGGTGGATCCCAGCCTCGTGCCAGGACACACACATCTGTGGGTTTTCTCCTGTGGTTCTTAAACTCCACCAAGGCTGTCCCACTCTGCAGCCTCGAGGTTTCATTCATTCATCCATTCAAAGAGAATATACTAAGCACCGACTGTGTGCTGGGTGGAGGGATACATCAGTGGGTAAAGCAAAGGGTAATCCCTGGTTTTGGGAAGCCGACATCTCAGTGGGCCACGAAGTAAGTAACTGCTCTGTAGGAGATGATGGGAGGTGCTAAGGAGAAGAACAGAACAGAGGACAGAAGAATGTGAAAGGGTGCGATTTACATAGGGTAGTCAGGGAAAGTTTCAGTGAGGACGTGACATGTGAGTAAAACCAGACAGAAGGGAGAGAGTCAGCCATGCGCAGTCCGGGGTAGGGGGCAGAGGGTGAAGGAGAATAGCAAGTGCAAAGGCCCTGAGAAGGGCCAGACCTGGCATGTTGGGAAACTACAGGGAGGTGAGCGTGGCTGAAGCAGTGAAGGGGAGTGACGGGATAAGTCAGAGGGGTGACAAGAGACAGGTCACGCAGGGCCATTATGTGTCGCAGTGGGGACTTCGGTTCTTACTTTGAATGGGAGAGGGGATGTGGTTGGGGGAGCTCTGAGCAGAAGAGTACCGTGAAGTGTGGATGCGTCTCATTCTGATTGCATGTCGAGAATAGGCTGATGGGAACAAGGTCAGAAGCCTAGCTAGGAGGCTAGGCTTTAACCAGGGGAGACATGATGCAAAGACCTGAATCTGGGTGATAACAAGAGGTGGTGGTGAGAGCATTCAGATTCTGAGTATCTTTTGAAGGTAGAACCAAAAGGGTCTGCTGACTGTCAGATGTAGTGTGTGGGAGAAAAAAGAAGGGGCAGGGATGACTTTCAGGGTTTTTAGCACTAAGCCGCTGGAAGGTCAGAATTCCAGCCACGGCATGGGGAAGTTTGAAGGAGACACGGAATTAAGACGGTATCAGGGGCTAGTTAGATTTGAGATGCTTGTTAACATAGCCACGTGGAGATGTCAGTAGGCAATTGGATTTACAAGTCTGCAGGTATAAATTTGGAAGTCATCATTATATAGAACCTATGTATTGTTGTTTTTTTAAAGCTGTGAAACTAGATGAAATCACCTAAGAAACAGGTGTAGACAGAAGAAAAGTAAATGCTGAGACGGCACCCCGGGGCCACGCAACCAATTAGAATTTGAGGACCCAGCAAAGGAATCTTCAAAGAAGTAGCTAGAGAGGCCAACCTGGCAAGTGTGTCCTAGAAGCCAAGTGAAGAAAGTGTTTCAAAAAGAGGGGTCTGCAGTCAGATCAACACATAGAATGAGGCCCAAGAATTAACTGTTAGACTTAGCAACTTGAGGTCATTGGTGGCATAAGCCGTTTCTGTGGCGAAACCTGGAGCAGTTCCAGGAGTGGCAGGAGAAGAATTAGGGACAGCAATGATGGGTAACTGGCAAGGGGTTTTGCCTGAAAAGGAGAGAAATAATGGAACTTAGCCGATGTGGGGAATTTTAGCTTCTTAATGAAATTGTGGGCCCCCATAAGGGTCCTGGACGGAGGCTGGGGTCAAAGTTAGACACAGGGAAGACACTATGGCTCCTGAGGTGTCTGGGTGGTGACAAGATCTTTTCCACCTTCCTCCTCTAGCCTGAGGCATTAGCAAGTGGCCACTCACAGCTGTCTTCTTACCCTTACTGAGCTCTTCTGTGTGGTTATTATGCTGGAGACTTGCTTCTCAGCACTTTCGAGCGCTGCTCCCTCCAGGAGGCCAGTTCTCTCAGCTCATTTAGAAACGCCTTTGGAGCACCAACTTTGTTCTCTTAAACCAGCCTCGGCTTGCTTTTCCCTTACCGGCTCTGAATTCTTCCAGGCCAGGCAACTGGGAGAGACTGGGCTTAGAAACTCTTCTGTTGGCTTCTGGCCCGGCAGAGCTGACCAAAATAGCCAGCAGAAGGGCTGTTTGTGCAGAGTGAAATTCCTCCAGGGGAAATACCATAGAGCATGGCCAAGAAAGCCATGGTAGGAACCCATGAGGCAAAGGAAAAAAAAAAAAGGCCAAGTACTGCCGAGGTCTGGCTATAGTGTTTGACTGGAGTTCTCTCCAGAGGGAAAAGAGCTTCTTCCTAAAGCCTATTGTGGTATTTCTTAGGACCCCTTCTCTCATTCCCTGCGTCTCAGTAGTAGTGCTCCCAAGTGTAAGGCCACCGGAATGGCCCCCAGTCTGATGGCCAGGGCTTCAGCATCCTGTCTGAGGCCTCTTCCTATTACTGGTGCTCCGAGCCAGCCCAGGGGAAGGTCTGTAGGACAGATGCCACTCCCTGCTCTGTGATTGGGGTGAGTGCTATGAAGGGGGCTGTGAGGCCTACACACTGGCATAGAACAGGGGCACCTGGCCCAGACCTGGGGGCTGGGAGGGAAGAGGTCAGGAAGGGTTTTACCTGAGTTATAAACCAAGCTGTAAGGACCACAGACGGCCAGATAAATGAGGGAGCGCAGACTTGGGCTCCAAGTGAGAGAGGGCACGTTACAGTTCCAGAGATAGAAAACACTGAAACACTGACGTGCCTGTAAGGAGAGTTGGAAGAGCACTAGATAAAGGAGAGGTAGAGGGGGGGAGGGGCAGATTGTTTTGGCTTTTCAAGCTTATCAGAAGATCTTCTGGAAGCTATTGAAGAGTATAATCAGGGGAGTGGCTGGATGGGATTTGCATTTTAAAGATTGTTCTGGCACTGCGAGTGGAGGCTGGATTCCAGTGGGCAAGGCCTGAGCCTGGGAACCCACATTGAAGGCCTCGGGCCATATTCCAGGCCCGGCTGAAGGTGGTTAGTGCCAGGGTCATGGCGAAGGGGATGGAGAGCTGTGAGTGGGTTGGAAAGAGGTTTATATTTAGGAGGTAGAGTCATGAGGACTTGATGAGTCACTGGCGATGAGGCCGACGTTCAGGTTTCCTTGTGATTAGAAATACCAGAGAGAGGCTGGTTGAACCAAAGGCTCATCCAACCTGCCGGCGCTGAAGGGCTGTTGGGTCGTGTGCTAGGCGCCATGGGGGGGGGGGCGGGGGACTGGCCGGGCCACCCTGGGCACCCTCCTGTGAACATCAATAGACACTAAGCCCGAGATTATTTAAAGGGTGGGGAGGGTTATCAGAGGGCTTAACCTCCCCTCAGGGGTCTGAGTAAATGACACAGTGCATTCCCAGTGGGCTCTCAAATTTCACTGGAAGCAAATGAGCCTGAGACCCAAGGGTGGGTAGGTGTTAGTTAGAGAAAGGAAAGGACAGCCGCAGAAGTGCCAACTACAAGGATCTGGAAGAGGGGCCTGTGGAGGCTGGGGATGAGAGAGCAGGGGAGAGAATGGGCAAAGGTGGCGGCCCAGTGGGGGCAGTCCTGTGGTGTCCTAGCGGAAAGCCCCCAGAGGGCTGGATGTCCCTGTCTGCCACTCGGGAGACCGGGACCACACACAGACCCAGGAGTCGTCAGTCTGTGGACAGTACCTGAAGCCTTGTGAGTGGGCATGGTCACTCGTGGAACGGGCACTGGGTGAGAAGGAGGGGTGTTGAGGAACAGCAGTATTGAAGGATGGCAGAAGGAAGACGAGCCCACAAGGGGAAGAGGAGGCTGGAGAGGTAGGAGGAGACCGTGGGAATTTTGAGGAGGAAATAGTCAAAGGGTCAAGAACTGGTAAAGAGGGTCTGTTGGGTCTCCGTGACCTGGGCAGGAGCCGGGTCGGCAGGAGCCGCTGCTCTGGGAAATGAGCAAGTGAGGAAGGAGGGCAGCGGTAAAGTGCTGGCAGCTTTTCCACCAAGTTGGCCAGGGAGGGAGGGGAAGAACAGGCTGTAACTGGAGGGGATGGTGGTGGAGATGGATGATCTGTCCACAAAAAGCCACAGGCTTGGGGCGGCGGGGAGGATGCCTTTTCTGCCGGTATTGGAACTAAACTGGCCTCCAGTATGGGGGGGAAGGAAAGGCCGGTGGTGCTATCAGACCCTAGACCCCACCCCAAACCCCCAGTCTGGAAGCCTTGCTTGATGCCACTGGAAGTTTCCTTGGAGCCAAAGAGAGCTACTCTTGCTTGTGTAATAAGTCATGGCAAATCTTTACCAGCTAAGGGACTGTTGGGAAAGTTTTAGCCACCCTGAACTAATGAAAAGTTTGAATGACTGAGCTCTGAAAGGAGTGCAGCTTTTCTTTCAAGAATACTCAGTAAATCCCACTTACCGTGTTGCTAAATGTAGGTTTCAGTGACTGGATGTAAACTGTTAAAAGCAAATATAGTAACGGCTAAAATGGTAGAAGTGGCATAAAACAATTACGTGATGATGCCCAGGGGTCCCTTTGCAGTCTTCATACACTAGTTAGCCTCGCTGTGAACAGTACGAAGACAAATATTTGGACAATTTATGTCCAAATTACACGTTTAAATACAAAGTTCCAAATTAATGAGGTTCAAAGTGCCTTTGATCACAGTCTTGCAGTCACGTATCTACGCTCCTTCTGAACCACTTTTCATTTTCAAACACCCAACTGGAAAGGCTGCTTTTTTCCCTTTCATGGTTAATCCCCGGATATAATTCTGCAATGACAGGGAGATCAATGTCTGCTTTGGTTGCCCAAGCCACAGCTCAGGGGCTGCAAAGCTCAGAGGGACGCTCGGAGAGATACTTATAAACATTGGTTTGACAGCTAGAGGGTTATTTCAGGAGTCAGCTGGGGAGGAAAATGAAACCAAACAGAAAAGGTACAATGCCAGCCCCAGCAGTTCTGGCCGCTTGCTTCAGTAAATGCTGCTGTAACTTCCTAACTGAAGAATCCTCTGATCCCAGCCCCATCTCCAAACTGTTTTTGAGTCCAGGGTAAGGACGCCTGCGGCGGGAGAGAGGAAGATGGGAAAGGGAGTTGAGTAAGAACCATGAGGCCTGTTTTCATTTCATTGCACCCTGCTCTGTGCCCTTATGTTTCCTTAGTGGAAGGTATCTGCAGGAGGGTCAGTCTGCCATTTTAGCTAAGGGAACCTGAGTTCCGGGGCGCCTCCTGGGAGGGCCCCCGGCTTCCCTTCCCAGACTTGGCCGCAACTAACTCGGCTTGTGCTTTTAACAGCAACATGGTCTGAGAATTTAAAAAAAAATCTTAAAGATCATCTAGTTCTGCTTCCCACCCCATCTAGACCTCCCATCTCCAGCAGAGACACAACATCCTGCCTCTGTCTAAACGATACCAGAAAAGGGAGAACATGACCTCAAAAGGCAACTGATGCCACTTTTTCAAAGTTCTCCCTTCTGTTAGTCTGCAGTCTGCCTTTTTAAAGCGGACTCTGCATCCAACATGGGGCTCAGACTCACAGCCCCGAGATCAGAAGTCACACCCACTATCTGCTGGGCCAGCCAGGCACCTCAGAGTCTGCCTTCTTGACGTCTCCACCCTTCATGAAGTCTTTGAACCACGGATGGGATGAATGCCCTGGTGGATCTCACTAGTCCTGGCACACCATTGCTGCTGTCCTCTGAATAAGCTCCAATTGAAAATGCCCCTTTCAAAATATCCCTCAGAACGAAACCTGACACTCCAGATGTGACCCAAATGTGCAGAATACACTAGGACGATTTTTTTATTCCTCCATGATTGAACTTTTCTGGGAATGCAATCCCAAAATTGCAGTAGAGTTTTGGCAGCCACATCTAGATTCTCTTGTCTCGCGTTTAGCTTTGAGTCAAACCCACTGGGGCTTTTTCACAGAACCACGATTAAGCTCTGTTGTTCCGTCCTGTATGCATGCAAGGGGGGGGGGGTGGTGTGTGTGTGTGTGTGTGTGTGTGTGTGTGTGTGTGTGTGTGTGTGTGTGTTTTTTACCCCAAGTGCAGGATGTACTCAACTTCAAAGTTTAAACCACTATTTAGTGATGACCCACTGTGTGCTCGCTGCCTCTGTAGCAATTATTGACACCTGCCAGGATCCCAGGAGGGTGCTGTTCCCTCTGTCCTGTAGATGGCACAGCCTGAGAGGGGTGCTCCAGTCACCCCACAGATGACGGCTTGGCCCCAACTCTCATTTAGGTCTGGAGCTTTGTGCTCCAAAGCACCGCACCTACTAGTTTTTAAAGATCTCTCTGAACCCTCATACCAGCAGCCAGTGTTCTTATTATCATCCTTCTCTTTTTTGTGACATTTGCGAATTGAACTTTGCTTGGTCTTCGCCTGGTTTTCCAAGGTTCGGTAGTGGATCAGCTACTCTAAAGCCACATTTTCCATTCTCTAGGGCACAGAACCAATTGAGTGAGTCACTACCAGCATTTAAAAAAATGAAGTAGAGTAGAAAAATACCCAAGCCCATCACACATAGTAAGGGCAGATTGTATTTCAGGAGACTCACCGCGTGAGCACAGGACAGGGAAGCGTGTGGGTGTGCGCACACTGGGTCCTCACGTAAACTGTTTTTATAACTGGTTTGTGGTCTAAATGGTTGGAACGCCATGGCTCTAAAGGCAAACTATTTTTGAGTCAACTTAGATCATTTCCATTATAATGCTGCAACTTTACTTAATTATGGACGCAAATCTGTTTATCGGCTCATTGATCCAGCTCCTATAAAATTAAAGAACTACCAGATAAGCCAGGAAAAGTCCCAGCAACAGCCCCATTCTGGGTGGATGTCATTTGAATGAATCGGATCACTGTTGTCAGCATAAGCATAGCCGACTTGACACCAGGCTGCTTGCGTCTCTCGCACGTCTACCCTGCAGTGTCCCGTGCCAAGCGGCACACTCCTGCCACGCTTCTTGAGAGGCGTCATCCCTCACTTTGCACAAATACAGCATGAGTTAAACATGCAGAATTAAGTTGTCTTAATTAGCCCACGCAGTCAGTGGTGCCACTCGGCGCCAGTACAATTGTAAACACACACACACAGGCCCCAAAACACGCAAAGCTTGGTAAAGAGCAGTCACCCAGCGGATGTTAGTTTTTAAAAGATGCCCATCACGGTGATAACACAAGAGGAAAACATTCTGGCAGAAAAACACGCCGCTCCAAGGAGAAGCTGCAGATCCTCGCCCTGGGATGCCCCCCGCAGTCTGAGACGCCCTGGCTGCCCTGGCAGCAGCAGATCCCTCGGGATGCACAGATCTCAGCCCTTTTGGGGGAGGCACATCCGGCTTAGCCCCCAAACAAGACCATCCTGCCTGCAGTTTTTTTCCCTTCACGATCTTTTAAGAATATTATGAAGATTTCATTCATATGCCTTGTTGAAATAAAGACCACAGTCTGTACCTTCCCCTTGACATATGCACGCGAAACCCCATACGCAAAACCCCATGACACAGTGTGACTCCGCTTTCACAGCCCCGTGCTTTTTCCTTACGGTCAGTTTCCTCCAGGAATTGTAGTGTGCTGTTTGCTCATGCGTTCTCGGATTTTGCCAAGGATCAGTGTCTGTCATATTTCAGGATCTTTCCTATATGGTTTTGTCCGGTGCTGCCCTTTGGCTTCTCACACAGTTTATTTCTCTGAAATAATAACCTTGTTTTCTGTACTTCGCGAAAGCTACCTTCCAAAGGTTTCAGATGCATCTGATGATTGATGAATACAAGATGGCATAGATTCTGCCCCCAAATTCTCATGATTTCCGTTTTACTTCTATTTTTCCTATATCAGATTTAAGTTCAGAGTAGAGATTCCCTTCATTACTTCCTCAACATTCTTTTTTTTCTTTATTAAGAAAAAAAAAAGGCAGAATAGAGTATATTGATGGTGGGAAAATGAGAAAAACCAGGAAGAAAAATTCTACCAAAAATTCAAGCAAAATTCTACCACCAAAAGATAGTGGGTGTTAGCAGTTCAGCATTTTCAAAGACGTTTCCTGCCGTAGTCACATCTAGAAATATGTACACATTTAACAAAAATAGAATTGGCTCTATTTTCATTCTTCTCATTATATTCAGTTCTAGTCTTGGTGAAGCCTTTGGGGCCGTACCTGTGATCCTACGTAAATTCACTTAAAGTGGTTACCCATGTGCTGAAGATCGTTACCTGGGCTGCAGGGCTCTTGTGGTGAAGGCCAAGCGTATAGTACCCAAGACTTCCCCTCGGAGCAGGCACGTCCTTGTCAGGGATCCTGGCTGAGAGACGCTTCTTTCCCAGGCTGCCTTGGCTTCTGGCTAGAGCAGGAGTGAGCAAGAAGCTTGGGTTAGAACTAGAGGATTAACCGGAGTTGCCGCCCACTAAATAAGGATTCCGACCTAGCTAGAGAGAGTCGGCAGTACCCTGCAGAGACAGCTCCATTAGGTCACTGAAGCTGGTCTTGGCAAGGTCTGGGATGTTTGCGTTCTCCCAGGCTTCGTGATGGCTGGGGATGGGACCAGCTGCCCTCACAGCCCAGGTCAGACAGGTCATTGGAGAGCGGAGGTCATCCACTGAACAAGATGTAGGGTTGCTAACCCCGAGTAGGGAGGTGTGAGGAAAGGTTAACCTCTCAGAGAAGCAGCATCAGAGAGAGGCACAGAGAGGATCTGAGGCCAGGGGGCCTGGGTTCTGTGGGTGCATCATGTGCATTAGTCCGTCTTTTCTTCCAGCAGATCCACAGACCAGCATGGCTGCCACTGCCGCTGTCAGTCCCAGTGACTACCTGCAGCCCGCCGCCTCCACCACCCAGGTGAGCGGGCTGGGGGCGGCATCAGCCTGGAGGCACTCGCTGAAGGTGACAGCAAACCACAGCTGGAAACTCTGTCCCAGCTTGCCGTAGACACCCTGAACCGGGAAGGCTCGGTTGTCTCCTGTTTCTGAACTGAGAAGTCAGGGCCACTTCCCGGAGGTGGCACGGCTGAGTCGGGGGGGCAAAGCAGGATTAAACTCAAGGTCCCTTCCACCAGACGCACTGACCATAAAAGGGAAATAGAGGCAGTGTCCCTACACTCCAGAGGCTCTGTCCTGGTCGCCTCAAAAGAGCAGCCCTCCCCACTTTACCAAAGTGTTTATTCTTCCTGTGACCTGTCCCGTCCTCTTTCCCTCTGTCCCCGTCCAGCCCTTCCTCAACTGAAGAATTGGGGGCCCCTTAACCGCTGTGATGGGCCAACGGACCTCTGCCTGAGAGCTGAGGATGATTCCATGACCCCCTGAGACACAAGGCTGGTGGGAAGTAAGGGTGTTCGTTCACCCCGTCACGGGGCCTTCTGGAGAGTTCCTTCCTGAGAAAGACATTGCCTACCCTCTCTCCCTCAGAGAAAGAGCGGCCAGCAGGGAGGGAATGGTGGCGGCACTGTGCCTGCCCCAGAGGTGGCGAAGAGCCTGCCGAGAAGAGAGAACCGCAAAGGGCAGAGGGGGGTGGCGGGGCAGCAGGTTCACGGCTCATCTCTCCTCTGCTTGTTCTCCCGCAGGATTCCCAGCCATCTCCTCTAGCCCTGCTGGCCGCGACATGTAGCAAAATCGGCCCCCCGGCTGTGGAAGCTGCGGTGGCGCCTCCTGCCCCCCCCCAGCCCACGCCACGGAAACTCGTCCCCATCAAACCTGCCCCTCTCCCTCTCAGTCCTGGCAAGAATAGCTTTGGAATCTTGTCCTCCAAAGGAAACATCCTCCAGATTCAGGGGTCACAACTGAGTGCGTCCTACCCTGGGGGGCAGCTGGTGTTCGCTATCCAGAACCCCACTGTGATCAACAAAGGGACCCGATCGAGTGCCAACATCCAGTACCAGGCGGTCCCGCAGATACAGGCGAGCAACTCCCAGACCATCCAGGTCCAACCCGGTCTCACCAACCAGATCCAGATCATCCCCGGCACCAGCCAAGCCATCATCACCCCCTCACCATCCAGTCACAAGCCCGTCCCCATCAAGCCAGCCCCCGTCCAGAAGTCGAGCACGACCACTGCCCCTGTGCAGAGCGGGGCCAACGTGGTGAAGCTGACAGGCGGCGGCGGCAACGTGACGCTCACCCTCCCCGTCAACAGCCTTGTGAACACCAGCGACTCTGGGGCCACCGCTCAGCTCCTCACGGAGAGCCCCCCCACCCCGCTGTCTAAGACCAACAAGAAAGCCAGGAAGAAGAGTCTCCCTGCGTCCCAGCCCCCCGTGGCCGTGGCCGAGCAGGTGGAGACGGTGCTCATCGAGACCACTGCGGACAACATCATCCAGGCGGGAAACAACCTGCTCATTGTTCAGAGCCCGGGGGGCGGCCAGCCAGCTGTGGTCCAGCAGGTGCAGGTGGTGCCCCCCAAGGCAGAGCAGCAGCAGGTGGTGCAGATCCCCCAGCAGGCCCTGCGGGTGGTGCAGGCGGCATCTGCCACCCTCCCCACCGTCCCCCAGAAGCCCTCCCAGAACTTTCAGATCCAGGCGGCTGAGCCCACGCCTACTCAGGTACCACACGCACCCTCTGCGCTTGCCTCCCGCTCACACTCTGTTCCCCCTGGGCTTGCTTGGAACAGGTTGCGGATGTATCCGGGTTGACCAGAGTGCTGGGAGTCTGTGATGTCTGGGGTGGGCGGTGAGGGGCCATTTCCGCCAACACACGGGGGTCTCTTCAGTTCAGACGGTTCTAGACGGCTCATCCTTAGAAATCAGATGAGACGTCCCGTTACATCTGTATTGCGGTCCGCTTTTTCTTTTCGCGGGGAGTCTTTTTTGGAGGGCGGGTGGGGGCAGATACATACTTTTTAATAATAAAATCTGCTTTTTATAATAGAACTACAGACTCAGAACGGTAGCAAGAATGAAACAAATCTCAGGCGGAACTGTAGAATTTGATTTAAGGCAAGAAAACAAAGGAGACAAATTCCGGTCATTGTTAACAGCAAGGAAAAATATAGGAAGACACGGCCCAGCTTGATGGCAGGAACACTTACGCTAGATTCATCTGGGATGTTAATAATTCAGTAAGAATATTCTTATTGGGGGCTTAGATAAAGGTGCTGGATTACTCTAGAACCTATTTGGCTCTGTGAGGCGGTTTTACTCTTTGTGCATGCCTAGTAAATGGCCGAGGTGATGCCCATGTTGCGGATGAAGGACCTGGAACTCAGGAAGTATCCAGGAGCTTATGGGGCACGGATGACAGAAGCCAGGATTCAACTCAAATTTCTGACTTCAAACCCCACGCTCTTTCCCACTTTTTACGTTGACTCACTGTTTCTCGCTACAGTTAAAGTTGAGGACAAGGTAGTGGCGGTGGCGGTGAAGGAACTTTTGCAATAGAAGGACATAGCTCCTGCCGCTGAGGAACTTATAATCCAGTTGTTTGAGAGAGAACCGAAGCATCCCAGTGAGTGACAGTGGGGAGTTGTGTCCTCTTCTGGGTGGAAGTGAGGTTGAGCTGTGGACAAGGAAGTCACAGAGGAGGAAAATCTTGAGTCCTGCCCTGGAACGCCTCCTCCCTCCTGGCATATTATGTATTGCCGAGTGATTTTCTTTAAATTGTTTAATTTACTTACTAGAATTCCTATGAGGTTCCATTACCAGGCCTACCTTACAGATGAGGAACTCAGGTGATGGCGGCTTCCCGTGCATATCCTTGGTGGTACCTCTCCTCCCTTCCCTGAGGTCCCGCATCTTGAGATTGATGGAGGCAGGGCTTAAACCCAGGTCTTCCTAAGGAAGTAATCATACAAACACAGAAAGTTTTACCTACGGCATTATTTCGTAAAGATGACACAGTTTTCCAATATCCCAAGGTGCTGTATAAAGTGATACTACAGTTAATAATCTTACAGCTAACTAAATTGCTCAGAGTGGGGCAAAGCCTATGCACAGGTTTTGGAAAGGCATTATATTCTGTTATCAGAGATGGGCAGTCCACAGCCTGAGGTCAGACCTGGCCCACGCTTCTGCTTTTGTAAATAAGACTGAACTGGAATGCAGACATTGGAATGCCCCTGTGCACCGCGTTTGCACGACAAGGCAGACACCTCATCGTGACCCGCAGAGTTTAAAATATTTACTGCCTGTCCTTTATAGAAAAAGTCTGCTGAACCCTGCTCTATATTATGAACAAAAAAATGTTCTAGTGAAAAAAACTTCAGATACACAGAAAATAAGCAGTGATATGCAAAAAAGGCATGAGATTAATCTATTCATTAAGGGATAACAGGACATCTGTTTCTTTGCTTTTAACTGAGAAACACAGTCCCAGACAACGCAGGAATTAAAAACAACCCTAATCGAAATCACAGCAGGGTTTTTTGTTTTTTTTTTTTTAACAAATAACTTTGCTCCTGGATCATCTGAGTGTAGTTTACCACCATAATCCCTGTGACTTGCAAATGTTTTATAGACCGAGTCTCATCATTACATGCAAGGACATTCTCCATGACAACAGTACAACCATCAGACCTAGGAAACTGGCAATGAAACATGCCAGTGTCTTTCGTTCGTTCCCCAGTCTTCACTTGATGGGCACAACCTTGACACTTTCGAAGGCTACAGGCCAGTTATTTGGAGTCTGTTCCTCAGTTTAGGTTATATGATGTTTCCTCATGACATGTGGGTTGTGGTTTCTTTGTTTTGTCTTGTTTTGTTTTTCAGAAATACTGCAGACAGGATACTGCGTTCTCACTGTACCCAAAGGGGGTGCGTGATTCCAGTTTGTCTCAGTACTGGTGACAAAGTGATGTTCGCCAGATTTCTGCACCTTTTTTTCCTTGTAATGAACTAGTGTTTTGTAGGGAGGTACTTTGAGATGATGTGAATATCCCACTCCTCATCAGACTTTTTCCCACTTGTTTTAGTATCTTCTCTTACGATAGAGATTTTCTTAATGTTTCGTTTTAGAAGAACTTTCTATTTGCAGAAAGGGTGCAAAGGTAGTGCAGTGTCTGTTTCCCTCCCTCTTGGTTTCCCCATTGTCAGTTATCATACGTGACCAGGTACCTTTGTCAAAATGAAGATGCTGACATCGGCACATGACTGTTAACCTACTCTACGCTTGATTGAGATGTCACCAGCTTTTCCATTTATGTCCTCTTTCTGTTCCAGGACCTGGTCCACATATCACATTGCACTCAGTGGGCATGTCTCCCCAATTACCTCAGGTGATAGCTTTTGGTCCTTGTTTTCCATGATTTTGACAGTCGTGCGGTATATTGGTCAAATATCCTACAGGCTCTCCCCCACTCCGGGGTTATGGGCTTTCAGAAAGTATACTACAGAGGTGAAATGGCCCTCCCACGTTATGTGAGGGGCACGTGCTCTCCATGATGTCCTGGTGACACCTTATCCCTGATGTTAACCTTCATTGCTGGCTAAGGCCGTGTTTGCCAGGTTGATCTTCATTGAAAGTTGTACTTTTCCCTTTCTCTGTTCTTCAGAAGGGCATTGCTAAGTCTCCCATCTTCAGGGGTGGGAATTGAACTCTCCATCCTGAAAGAGAAAGTATGTAATATTACTTGGAATTTTTCTATAATGAGAAGGTTTTTTTCTTCCTTGCTCAGTTTACTTTTTCAGTCATTTATTTATAGCAGTAGGGGCTCGTGTGTATTTATTTTTATACCTTGGATTATAATCCAGGACCATGTTATTCATTTTGTTGCTCACATTGTTCCGGCTTCAGCCATTTGGAGGGCTTCGAGGTTGGCCACTGCATCCCCTGGCCTACTCCCACCTTTTTTGGTCATTGTTAAATCAGCTTTGAGATACTCACATGCTATGAAATTGACCCTTTTAAAGTGTACAACTCAGTGGGTTTTAGTATATTCACAGAGTTGTACACCCATCCCTGCTATCTAATTTGAGAACATTTTCATCACCCTAGAAGAGACCCTATACCTTTAATAGTCCCTCCTCATTTCCCCTTCCCCCCCACCCAGCTCCCCTGGCACCCATGGATCCATTTTTTTGGTCTCTGTGCATATGCCTATTCTGGACATGTCGTGTAAATGGAATCTGACAGTAGGCGATCTTCTGCAACTGACTTCTTTCACTTAGTAACAGTGTTTCCAAGGTTCATCCCTGTAGTGGCAGGCGTCAGTGCTGCGCTCCGTGTATCTCTCAGCCCCAGCCCTGGGTGGGAGCCACTGTTATTCTTGGAGAGTGGGATGTCAGTCGTTTAAGTCTGTCTTTCTCTTCTCCGTTTGTTTATTTAGGTGAACAGGGAGTGTTAGGTTTCCATTTTATTCGGTGGGTTGTAATCCATTAGTATTATGGTTTTGATGTCCAGGTTATCCCCATTTGACCCACTAGTGGGCGCCCCCTCAAGCTTGCTCTTGTGTCCTTTTCCTGTGTTACCCCCGTTCCTTGAGGGCCCTTCTTACTTACTTCTGGTACCACAGGTGTTCCAAGCTTTTCTTGTACTCTCTCTGCCCCCAAACCTGGCATGAGCTCTTTTCTCCAAGGAGCCCTGGTTCCTTTTAGTGGAGCATGATATTTAGAGGCAAAGACCCGAGTGCTGGGCAAGCTCATTGTCCCTGGGGGGTTGCTGCTCTCAGCCCTTCTCAGCGGACACAGCCAAGAACTAATACAAATACACATGCACATATATGTACACACATAAGGCCTGGGTGGGTGGATACAGGTGTGGACACATACACGTACACCTACATGTACACACACATTTATATCTCTCTCTTCATATTGAAACCCACGAGTTTCCACAATACCTCTAATACCTGTCTACTGCCACACACTTCATTCTAGTTTCTCCCTTTCCGTATTTGTAACCTTCTTCTCTGACGGTGAGAAACCTTGCTTCCTTTAGCCTCAATATATTCCTTTCTGGATCTCAGCTGTCCCGCATGGACATGTCCTCAGCCCACTCATGCCCGGCCGCTGTCATCACTGCCCCACACAAGCCCTCTTCGTCCCATTCAGGCTCTAACATGCATATCTTGACGCCATTTGAGACACATTCCCAGATTTCCCTCCAGCGAGCCCAGACCACCTCGCACCTGCTCCTGATGGAGGAGTGAGTGCCTGTTTCCCTGCTGTCTCACCAACAGTGAGCATTGTATTTTCTTTTCCATCTTCGCCAGTCTGAGGTGGAGGACAACTGTTTCATTGATCGTGCCTCCTAAGAGCTGTTTTCTTTTTTTAAAGATTTTATTTATTTGACAGATAGAGATCACAAGTAGGCAGAGAGGCAGGCTTCCCGCTGAGCAGAGAGCCCGATGCGGGGCTGGATTCCAGGACCCTGGGATCACGACCTGAGCCGAAGGCAGAGGCTTTAACCCACTGAGCCACCCAGGCACCCCAGAGCTGTTTTCATTTGGTGGTCATTCACGGTGCATCTTTTGTGACATTACCATTTCACTGCCTTCTAATTCTCTGATTCTGAGGGCTGGCATTGTATCTTTCCATGCTAAGTAAATTCAATGTTTGGTTTCCAGTCAACAATCAGCATTTGCTACCTCAGTACGGGGATGCCATCAGCAGCATGGATGTAGGTCTGGGCCAGTCAGAAGAGACTTGGGTGGACCGAGAGGCTCCCCCACTTCTCACTTGGGTGGTGCTGGGGGGTGACAATGCATTCAAAGGTACCGGGGGAGTGCGAGGCCCAGTCTGTCCTGGGGCGCTGACCCTTTTGCTCCCGCCCTTCCAGGTCTACATCCGTACGCCTTCCGGTGAGGTGCAGACAGTCCTCGTCCAGGACAGCACCCCGACAACAGCTGCAGCCACCTCTGCCACCACCTGTAGCAGCCCGGCATCCCGTGCGCCCCATCTGAGCGGGACCAGCAAAAAGCACTCGGCCGCAATTCTCCGGAAAGAGCGCCCCCTGCCAAAGATCGCCCCCGCTGGGAGCATCATCAGCCTGAACGCAGCACAGCTGGCAGCAGCGGCCCAGGCCATGCAGACCATCAACATCAACGGGGTCCAGGTCCAGGGCGTGCCTGTCACCATCACCAACACCGGCGGTGAGGGGGGGCCCCTGAGCCAGGGTGTGGGCAGCTGGCTCGTGCGCCCCGCCCATGAGAACTGTGGGCCAGCCTCGGGTTCCCAGTCACCATAGCAAGGACACTGCCCATCATCTGCCTGGCCCCTTCTAGCTTAAGAGTATGTCTGCTTGGTCCTTAAAACCGTAAGGATCCCAGTGAGACCATTTAAGACACGTTGGCCCCCACCTGGCAGCTGAAGCTCTTGAGCATAACGGGGAAGTAAGATGTCCTCGGGAAAGCTCTTCAGCCAACCTGCCCATGCAGATTGGTTTGGTACAGACCTGAGAGAGATGTTCAAGGGAGGTTCCAGGTAAAGGAACTTGAAAGAAGGCTTCTAGAAGGAGACAGCCTTGAGTTAAGGTGGGAAGGAGAGGATGGAGTCTTCGGCAGTGGGAATGGCTTGTTCTGCACTTCGGTTCAGTAGTAACATTGGGTAGTATTTACAGTGCGAAAGCGCCTTGCACATAAGCAGGGAACATTGTAGCTACGGAGCAAAAATGGTTCCTTGCGCTTTAGCTGAGTGTTCTTTAACTGGGCGAAGAGCACTTCTCAAGGTAGAGGGAGCTCTCCGCATCGCCTCTCTCCATCCTTACAAATGCGTTTACTTACACATCGTGTAAGTGTGTGCACTTACACGTTGTGCGTCTGGGTTAGGGGCATGGGATGCCGCCATTCGGAGAGACCCCAGTGTTAGGTCAGTCACACTCCCCCTGCTTGGGAATGGCCTTATGCAAGTCGGAGAGGACTCGATTTTTTGTCCTGGTTTCTCACTCTTAGTACCAAAAAAATCCCTGGAGACCTTTCCTGGGAGCAGAGTTGGTATCGGAAGAGAGTCTGAGCTTGGAGGAGTTTCCGAAGAAACACTCCAAGCCAAGACAAGACAGGAGCTTTCCGCACTAAAGTCACCAGGGCAGGATAGTGACTCAGGACACCGACGGACATCAACCGCCTGGGTTCAGATCCAGGTCCTACCAATGATTAGCTCTGACCTTGATATGTTATTGAGCCTCAGGTTCCTCAGCTGTAAACGAGGGATAATGGTGTCTGATTTACGGAGTTGTGAAGGTTAAGCAAGCCTGAAGCCTCGAAAACCACATGTGGCACAGTAGAGCCTCACAGAAATAGGAGTTGCCCCCATGATGCCCTTTATCGTGGGCAGACGGGTGTCTGGCTTCCGTACCCTCAACCCCACGCCCCCACCCCCAACAGGGCAGCAGCAGCTGACGGTGCAGAACGTCTCCGGGAACAACCTGACCATCAGCGGGCTGAGCCCCACGCAGATCCAGCTGCAGATGGAGCAGGCCCTGGCCGGGGAGGCCCAGCCCGGGGAGAAGCGGCGCCGCATGGCCTGCACGTGTCCCAACTGCAAGGATGGGGACAAGAGGTAACGTGGAGGCGGGGGTAGTCCAGACCACCAGCCTGGCACATGCCCCGTTCCCCCCAGCCCTCCTCTGGGACACAGATGGAAAGGGGCTGTCCTCCTCACCCTTCCCGTGCCCTTGAACCTGACCTCTGCATCTGTTCTCTGTCCTGTCCTGGCTCCCTTTCTCGGCTTCCCGCTCCCTCCGGCCCCTCCCCTCAACCCAATTCCCAGGTCTGGAGAGCAGGGCAAGAAGAAGCACGTGTGCCATATCCCCGACTGTGGCAAGACTTTCCGGAAGACATCCTTGCTGCGGGCCCATGTGCGCCTGCACACTGGCGAGCGGCCCTTTGTCTGCAACTGGTTCTTCTGTGGGAAGAGGTTCACCAGGAGCGACGAGCTGCAGCGGCACGCCCGCACGCACACAGGTGAGCCGCCCACACCCCCTCGCTGCCCTCAGCAGCACCCCGGCTCCTGGCCTTGCCGACGGGCTGCCCCACTGAGCATGACCTGCAGACTCTTCTTGGGGGGGCCAGGATGACCCAGGAAATTCTTTCAAGCCAGCCCTCTATGGCAGTGTTTCCCAAGCGGAGGCCATTTACCTGCCCCAGCGTCCCCGACTTCGCCGCATAGTTACTCAACAAGCCCTGACGTAGAGGGCCAGCATTGTACGGTACTTATAACCCCAAAACTCATTTAACCCTCAGAATGACTCTGTGGGGAGGGCTCTTTAATTGAACCCATTCTACTGAGGTCTAGAGAGGTGGCTGCGTCACCCAGCCAGTGACTGGTGGAGCTGGGTTGAACCCAGGCCCTCTGGTTCCCAGGTCCACAATCCTGGTCACTTTTCCACACTGCCTCTCCGCTGTTATTTACCAAATGATTTCCCGCGCATTGTTTCACTATTTTTACTCATCCGTGTCCAGTGCTGTGTTTGACCCTGCGGGCTTGATACCATAGTCACGTGTTTCAATGCACGGGCAAATAAACACAGGACTGTAAAACAGAAAAATGTTCGTCCGTCTCCCACCAAACACAGCTGCCGGCATCTCTGGCGGCCCGCAGCACACACTTTGAGAACCACTGCTGGAGCGAGGGCCTCCGTAAGCAGACCCTTGTCCTGGGACTGCCGTCCTGGGGCTGGGGATGGGGCACACGACCCAAAACTATAGGCCCTGGCTGATTGGGGGGCGGGGGCGATCTGCCCACCCATCCCTCCCCCCCGGCAGAGGCCAGAGAGTCAACGCTCAGAACAGCAGCTGGCAGGTCAGCGAGGAATGGGGCTTTCCTAGGAGGGGAAGACAGGGAGCCGGGGTTAGTCACAGGGATGGAGATCAGAAGGAAGCAGATGACAGCCTTCCCTAGGTGCAGGGACCAGCGGTTTCAGACAGGGGAGGAGGGGTGATGCGGAAGGTGATGTCAAAGGAGATGCGGAAGTGACGTCACACGGGGGCGCAGAGAAATGAGAACTGCCAAAGGGTTTGGGGGAGTAGACCCTAGGGAGCAGCTGCGTCAACAGGAGGCAGGTGGAACAGGGTGTCGAGGAGAGCTTTACAGGGTGCCCCTCACACCGCACACGCACTCCGTTGTCTGCTGGGACCATGTCTGCACGTGGGCTCTGAGTGACGTGCATCTTGTCTTCCCAGGGGACAAACGTTTCGAGTGTGCCCAGTGTCAGAAGCGCTTCATGAGAAGTGACCATCTCACCAAGCATTACAAGACCCACCTGGTCACGAAGAACTTGTAAGGCCAACCTAGCCGGGATTCTGTCCCTCATCTGCGTCCTGCCTGGGCCCCTGGTGGAAAGGAGGTCCCCGGGCTGCCCTGGGCCCCTCCCTTCTGTTCTGCGACTGTCCCCCCAGGAAGGGGTTCCGCTGCCCCGCACTCGCCTCCCTCTCAAGCCCCTTGGCTCTGCCCTGGCCCTCCCCTCTCACCTCGAGCTCCCGGCCTGCCCAGACCGTGGACGTTGGCCGTGCCCAATGAGACGTTCTAAACCAGGACGAGTGGGAACCCTTATTTCCAAAGGAAAAACATGAATTTCACTCCGTCGAGGAGCAAAGTGAGCCCCCCAGTCCTCTCCCCCCAACACTGCCGGAGTCGCATTGTGCCATGTCTCTCTCTCTCTCTTCCCCCCCGCCCTTCCCCAGCCCCGCCAACCACCTCGGATGCCCTGGGACCCTGCACCCAGGGCACCGCTGGCACTCCCCCTCCCCCGGAGAGGCTCACGGGGCTGCCTCCACTCCACACGCCCAGCCCTGCCACAGCTCTCCTCCAGCACATTCCAACTTTCTATTTAAAAAGTCAAGCTACCCACCGATGCCCTCTTTTTCTATGGAGAACGTTGCCTTATACTCTACTTCGGATGATGAACACTGTGTATTGTGTGTGCTTTAAAGTTTTATTTAATTGCTCCCTTCTTCCTGTCCTCGTTACTTACCTCCCCCACGCCTGCTTCGGTTTAGGGTTTGGGGGGCAATGAAGAGCATACGGATTTTTTCCTCACTCTAGCAATTCTCTTTTCTAAATGACACAGCATTTCAACTCGAATCTGGATTCAGAGAAAAACACCTTCACTTCCTGATCCTCCTCCCTCTCCCCCGCATCCCACCCCTGCCGGCCCCAGCCCTCCTTGTGTACAGTGTATATTGTATAATGGACAATTGTGTCTACTACATGTTTAAAAACATATTGCTTGTTATTTTTGAGGCTTTTAAATTAAACAAAAATCCAACTTTATTTTTAGTTGTAACTGCTTGAGGTATGTTTTATGAATTAAGTGACAGATTTGTTATCCTTTATTAACGATGTACTTTGTTGGTCAGCACTGGGCTGACAAAAATTTTTTCTTGCTAATAAATTTAGTTGCCTGAGGCAAAATCTGCAACCTGGCAGTGCAGCTTCCTTTACCCCTCCCCTGGGAGAGCTTGGAGAGGGAGACTCCAGAAGAGGGAGCCCCGGCCTCCCCCAGCAATCTGCACAGGGACCAAGGCAGGACCTGGCCCTCCTGACCTCAGCAGATGCAGGCCACAGCCCCCCCACCGCCACCCCCGGGTATTGGCACGAGCCCCTAGAGCACCGGCTTGGACCTTGGGGCAGGGCCTGGTGCTGGCATTCCCGCTCTGCAAGCCCATTTTGCGGGAATGGGAGCGGGCGCCCGCCCTGCCGGCAGACCCAAGCCCCAGCACTGCCTGCCTTTGGGGCAAGTGAGTTCCTCTGCTCAGCTCCCCGGTCCTGGGAGGAAGGCTTCAGCCTCCAAACCTGGTAGCCAGAACTGTTGGGGGGAGAGAGCCAGAGGGCCCTCGGCTTCATCACCTCCAGGAGGCTGGAGAGTCTGGAGGAAGGCAGTTCCATTCCCAGGGTGGAGAGCGGGGCACCCAGCTTTACCCAGGAGAGGACCCCAGCCACGGATTGTGGTTTCCTTCCGTCCTCCAGCCCAGACAGGGCAGCACGAGTGCCGCAGCTCTGCGGTTTCGGTGGGGCTCGGGCCGGGTGCGGTGGGGTGCGGTGGTGGTGCCCAGAGCTCTGAGAAGAACGTCGTGCACGTGTTTAAACCCAGCGGGGCCAGAAGAGCATCTGGGCTGAAAGGAGAAGTGAGTCACACCGAATAGTGTGTGATTTCTAACAATCCCTCCTCTTCACCGTTTGAGGTGAAGGCCTCAAAGCCGCGAGGGCTGCGGCTCTGTGCCCTGCCGGGCTGGGTGCTGAGCTCTCCACTCCCTCCCTGCTTGTCCTGTGTCACTGGCGGCCTGCCTTGGCAACCAAAGAGCTTTTCCTCAGAGCCAGTCCACCCTCATGTCTACAGAAATAAAAAGGTTATGACCTCAGACCACAGGTTCTCTGCCCCTGATCATTGCACACAAGCCCTTTGGGAGACCCAGCCCAACAGTGCTTCTCCCCTGGCACCGCGGCCCCGCGACCAGCTTCCATCCGGCCTCCGTCTCTGCTGCACAGGTAGGGGGGGAGATGTGAGGAGTGTCTCTCCCTTCTGGAAAAGTGTCTTGCTGTGTTCTGAGATGGGTTTGGTGGAGGGAAGGGGAATATTAACACATTGCCCACTTTTGCCCCATGGCCCCCTTAGCTTTGCTCTTCTGCACAAAAAAGGATCCTTTCCTAAGAGCGCGCTTTTTTCCAAGTCACATGCTTTTCTGCTTCCTGTGCGGAAACGCCCCCGACTCCTGGGCAACCTTGGGTGAAGAGGGTGCCAGGCCCCAACGTGCAGAAATGCCTGTTGGCACTCGGGATTTCCCCCTCTCCAGTGAGATGCTCAGGTTCAAAACTTAGCCCTATCTCTGCCTCCCATGGTGTGCCAGAGGCAGACAGGGAGTGGGAGAGCGCATTCTGCCCGGCGTGGTGATGGCACGGGCGAAGAAGGGACACTGGCGGCAAGTGAGCCCTCCTCTGCCTTACTCCAGCCCTGGTTTACTGGAGAATTGCTGGGCAGAGGGGAGCGGGGGGCTGTTGACAGTATCATGTAGCCCCAGCTCACCCCACGCCAGAGGCATCCCCAGGACACCTGGTAGGCCCTGGTTGAAAATCTGGGAGCAGGCTACCTCCAGCAGCTCAAGAGTGGGGGCCATCCTGCCCAATACTGTCCTCTACCCCCTTCCCTCCTCAGGGTCGTCTGCCCCAAGGCCACCCCTCACCGCTCTCTCCTGTCTGCTCAGTGATGCTCAGCCCTGTGGCTCTTTTTTTTTTTTTTTTTTTTTTTAGATTTTATTTATTTATTTGTCAGAGAGAGAGAGAGAGAGAGAAAAAACAGGTAGGCAGAGGCAGAGGGAGAAGCAGGTTCCCCACCAAGCAAGGAGCCCGATGTGGGACTTGATCCCAAGACGCTGGGATCATGACCTGAGCCAAAGGCAGCCGCTGAACCGACCGAGCCACCCAGGCATCCCAGCTCTTTGACCGCAGATACTAGGATTACAAGCCTGGAAGGAAAGGGGGGCCGGGTCCCTCCTTTCTGAGATCCTCCCTCCTGAAGGCCATTCCAGGCAAAACACCTTTAAAAAACAAACAAACAACTAAGGCAGAAAATAGAACTCAGGCTTCTTTCAAACTCCTCAGTCCATCTTTTCAATCACCTTCCCAGAGCCCTATGAGGCCCCACACTTGAATCTGACCCGGAGCCACACGCAGCCTCTCAGGTCCCTGGACGCAACAGGGGCCCGTGGCTGACAGAACGTGGCTGAGGTCTACGTGGCGGGGGATTCCAGGGACCCTCACACGGTGATTCACTGCCTTGGGAGACCTCTTGTGACCTGACCAAGGTTTTGGGGGCTGGGATGAAGTCACTAGAGGGCCTGCAGTCCTGCTGGGACAGGTGGCAGGCAGCTGGATTTCCTAGTGGAAGTGTGGAAGAGGGAGAGGAAGGGGCAGGAAGTGAGCCTGGGAAGATGGCCTTCAGGACAGGGGTGGTTGAAAAGAAAGCAAAGCACGGTGGGAGAGGGACGAGAATCAAGGCTTGAATCAGGGGAGTCAAACACTGTCTCATCGCAGGCCCCAGTGAGAGGAAAGGCAAAGAGTCCAGGGGTCAGGCCAAAAGCCAGGACCGACCAGGATTTCTCAAAGGAAGCCTAAGGAGCCTCCAGGTCTTATTCCTTGGGTCCTGCCTACAAACCTACCATCAGGCCCCCTCCCTCTACCTATGGCCCCAGTTACCAACGCAGCCAGGGCTGGGACTGGACTGATGCCCTAACGCCTCACTCAGCCTTGGAAAGCCTTATATCCCTCCAGCCCACGGAAACACTCAGCCTGGCCCCCACCGGGCCCCGAGGCCCACTCACTATGCCTGGCACCCAGGTACAGAGAAGCTTAAAGAAGGCAGTTTATGCATAAACATTGCAGAATAGCGTTTCCTGGCAGGGATTTTGAGAAGGAGCCAGAGACAGTGAGGGAGGTGGTCCCTCCCAGGAAGACGCTTCTAATGAGGGCTGGGGCGGAAAACGAAAGGACGAAAGGACGCGTTTGGGAAGTGATCCGTGAGCACACACAGGGGTCGTGAGAGGGGCTGACCACAGAACCACAAGCAGGCCACTCGGGGAAGGGTCAGCCTCCTCTAGATCCCACTGTAAGCTTCTGATGACCCGGCTCCCTTCTGGGCCCCCCAACAACCATACTACTCGGGGCTCGGGTAGCTGCTGGCACAGCACCAAGTACCCCCCTTCTGTGTGTCCTGAGTGCACCCCAAGGTGGGGCTCAAGAGTGCCTGAGTCTCGGGCCCCCAGCACACCCCTCTGGCCTGCCATTGGCCTCCTGAAAGGTTGCATTTCCCTGGCATCACTGCCATCCTCCTGGGCCTCTTCCCTCCCTGCCCCCATCCTCCCTAATTCTCCCAGGCCCTCTTCTCAGACATTCTCATCCTCCCCCATGGCTTTGGGTGCCACTTTGGGAACTCACGATGCCTAACCCAGTCTCATCAGCCTAGACCTCTCCCCTAAACTCCAGACCCGATGATCAAACCTGACCAAACAGGCGTGTCCCATAAACCCTCACATTCTTCAGGTCTGATCGGCTTCCCTTTTCCCCCAAACCTCCTCCTCCAACATGCCCCACTTCAACAAACAGTCCCACCCATGGCTCCTCAGCTTATCCCCATGAGTGATACCCTCACCTGAGGGCCCATCCCAGACTCCCGCACCAGGATCCAGGCTCCCAGCTTCTGTTGTGTCGCTCGACGTCTCTGTGTCCCTGCCTTTCCCTCCCTGACCCACCCGCCACTTGGTCACCAGAGCCAGATCCCCAGACACAGTCACTAAGATCCAAGTGAAGTACAGAATTCGCCCAAACAATTAGACAAAAAGGTGACTTAAGAACATAAAGGCAAAAACATGGGAAGAAGACAGGCGAGGCACAGTCCCCAACCCCACAACACAGCCCTTTTGTTTCATACTGAGAAACCAGGGTGCCTCTTCTGTGCGATGAAGCATTACCACTCATTTTCTATATACTTAAGACTCTCTCGAGAAAAGGTTAATAATTTTACAAAGTTGGGGGAGGGAGGAGGGTGGCAAAGTGTTTAAGAAAAAGCAGGAACAAGAAAACATTCATTTCTCCCACCCAGACAAAACCCCACTGGGGTTTCAGCGGTAGCAGCAAGGCCGTCCCCTCTCTCTTTCGAGCTGTGGGGCTGCTTTGTGATCCAGACACCAAATCCCACTAGGCAGAAAAGCACAACACAAGCCTACTTATTATTTTCAAGGCAGAAGGGAAAAATCTAGAAAGGCAACAAATGGCAAACTTCCTTGCTAATCGCCAAGGAGGGAGAGGCCGTTGGAATCTAGTACTTTTTCTGTCCATCTGGTCTTAAAAAAACGGAAATTAGATACTCTGGTTTGACAACAGCAAGAAGAATTTAAAAAAAAAAAAAAAAAGCCAGAATTGTTGTCTAAAAGCCTGGCCCTTTCCCCCTGTCGGATCACCAGCCCTGCCTGTTAGTCGGGTCTGCTGCCCACCTCACTATCTTGCTCTAGGAGAGCCCGGCTATTTGTTCCACATTTCCAGCACACCGTGCCTTTATTCACTGTTCCCTCTTTCTGGCATGCCCGTTCCATTGTCCGTCTGGCAAACACTTACTCAATAAGACAAATCAAATGTCTCCTTCCTTTATGAAGGCTTCCTGTCCGACTCCTGGAGACACCTTTTCTCTCTGCTCCCCTTTTCCTCACAGAAGTATCTGTTTAAGTACCTGTCACCCACCAGCCTTCAGATCTGCTTCCCCTGTAGACTACAAACCCTTTGTGGGCAGGAAGCATGTCACCTTCTTCATCTTAGTATTCTCAGACCTAGCTCAGTGCCTGATAAAAGAAGAAAAAGAAGGAGGAGGAGGAGGAGGAGGAGGAGGAGGAGGAGTCGTTGTCATCATCGTCTTTAACAGGGACACCTGGGTGGCTGAGTCAGTTAAGTGTCTGCCTTCAGCTCAGGTCATGATCCCAGAATCCTGGGATCAAGTCCCACGTCGGGCTCTCTACTCAGCACGGAGCCTGCTTTTCCCTCTGCTTGCTGCTCCCCCTGCTTGTGCGCGCTCTCTCTCTCTCTCTCTTTCTCTCTGACAAATAAATAAAATCCTTTAAAAAAAAAAAAGTCTTCAACAAATGTCCATGGAATGAATAAATACCTAACTGAGCTCTTGGCTTTTAAGCTATTTAAACTATTCAAATAATCCTAGTCTGGTGCCCTCGTCTCCCAAGTCCAGGGTAGCATAGCCCAGGAGTGCTAAGAGTGTGGTCCCATGAACAAAATTCATCTGTATCGAAGGGCACTAATCACGCTTACACAGGTCCAAGTGCAGGGGCTTGGGAGGAGCTGAGAACAGCAATGCTCCCATGTGGAAAGACAAGAAAGTCAGTCCAGTCAACTCTCTCAGTCATGTAGATGGAGGAAAACGATGCAGCAAAAAAAAAATTCCAACCAGTGGAGAATCCACAGATCAACATCATTAAGCCTTGAGACATGTATTATTTCATTGTAGCAAATTGGTCTTCCAGATTCCATTTGGCTCAAGCTACAGCTATATAATAAAAGATGATAGGTATCTAATGTAGGGCTTTATGAAGCTTACCACCTGGTAATGCAAAGACCTGGATAGGGCAGGACATTCCCCTTACCTGACACAGTCCCAGGCGCCTGCCTAGATGGTTCTTGCGGCTCCCCTTCCTGATGTTGGTGGACCGGGACTACAGAGAGGACTTGACCCAAGGCTGCCCCAGCCAGGCCAAAGCCGGAATGGGCACTGGTAGATTTTCCATGTCTCCGCCCTTTGTCCACAGGCTGGAAGTGGCTTTGCACAGTCACCAGCTCCTCTGGCCCTCAGCTGCGGCTGGCATTACTTAGGAACTAGACTGCAACTACCCAGGAAGGGCAAAACGTGAAGAAAGGGGGAACCCGGCTAAGATGAGGGGGGCCCAGGAGAAGTGGGGCCTTTCCATCTACCAGAACACTGGTTAGCGTGAACTCCACAGCACCAGGAAAGGAGAAATCATGAGCAAAGGGAGCAGCATGCTCTGACCCGGGGTTAAAGAAATGAGGCAGAGAGAGGGAGTTCAGAGCTGGACAAGGAAGATGGCTCTGGTCTGGGATGGCTTGATCTCAAATTTCCTTTTCCCCTTTCCACTCAGCAGGGTTTCTTCCCACCACCCAGTCTCTTCCTGACCCTGCTGCATCTCCCCCCCACCAACTCCAGAGGACCCCCCCCATACCCTCAGGCACAATACACAGCCCCTATTCCTGTGTGATCCACAACTCACTTCAACCTCTCCCACTCTCCAGCCCCAATTTCTTCCCCCAACCGGACTGCCCCTCCTTCTGTGTCTCCCCATCACCTTGCCTCAGAGCCTGGCCCCTAATTCCGTTTTCCATTTGTCCTTTCCCAGCCCACCGTCTTCTCCCCCCAGGGGGCTACTTCCTGCACTAGGCTCTCCTCCAGGCACCTGCTAGGGGCCAGCCACTTAACACTGACCACTCCCCTCAAGCCCCCAGCGACTCATTCCCCGCCCCCCGCCTGGGCGGCTGCAGTCCCTATACCTTTAACAAACCTCCACGTGCGTGTTAACGGCGGTGACAGCATTTCCTTGTCTCTCTGCTCCCGCCCCCGGAGGCGCCGCCCATTGGCCGCTGGGTTCCTCTGTTCTCGCTCTAATTGGCCTCGCTCCCGGAAAACTCCAACCAATGGCCTCTCCGCGCCTGTCTCCCTCCTCCGACCCCGAGCTCCCATTGGCTCCGAGGACTTAGGACCTGTTAGCTGGAGAATTCTTCCGTCCCCCGGGTAAACTCCCGGGCTGAGAAATTGGTTCCGAATCCAACGGAGCCCAGCGCTGGGCGACGGCGGGTCACGTGGCTGGCGGCCTCATGACGTGCGGATTGCGAGGCGTCGCCGTGACGATCGGGCGACCTGCCGAGTGGCCCCGCTACCTCCACCACCTGTACGGTGGCGGTGTCAGCATGGATCTGGGCCCGATGCGCAAGAGTTACCGCGGGGACCGAGAGGTGCGGCCACGGGGGCAAGACCTCCCGCAGGGCGGGGGAGGAGCCCCACGGGGTGGGATTGGGGTCACCCCCGTAGGAGAAGGGGGTTCCAAGACAACCGGGGGGGGGGGCTCTGAGGAACAAGGATGAAGAGAGGCTGCGGGTTGCAGCGGGTGAGAACGCGAGCTCTGGAGAGGCCCCGGGGTGGGATCCTGCGACTCACGGGTGCGTCACTAACAACCCCTCTGGGCCTCAGTTTCCTCACCTGGAAAGTGAGTACTTAACTCGCAGGGATGTTGTGGATTTTGATATTTGCAAAGTACTTAGGACAGTGATAATCAGCTTCTAAATATTTGCTAAGTAACACGTGGGGGAGGGGTACTGACTCACGGATGGAGGGGAGGAGAGAGCGCCTAGATCTACCTCACCGCCGTCAGTCCCTTTCCTTCCCTTTTGGAGAAGTTCTTTTCCTTTTCCCTCCTTGGAGGAGAAACCAACGAACTGTTTTAGAATTGAGGCCTGGAGCTGCAGTTTCTAAATCTAGTTGTGTGTGAGCATTTCCAGAAATAGTTGTTAAACGTGCAGTTTTTCACTGAACCTCAGACCTACGGAGAATTTGTGGGGGTGGAGCCCAGGAATATGGCTTTTTTCTTGTATGCTCCCCAGGTGATAGGTTTGACGCTCATGACGTGAAACTCTGATTCATCCATCACTGCTGTGGGACCTGGCGAGTTATGCCACGTTTTTTATGCCTCTGTCCTCACCTGTAAAATGGAGCTAGCAGAGCGTATTTCCTGGGTACTGTTTTTTGTTATGAAAAGTGCCTGGAACAGTACCACATACACAGTAAGAGTTATATGTGTTCATTAAATAAAACTCTCCTTTCCCAGGCATTTGAGGAAACTCAGCTGACTTCCCTGGACCCCATGAAGCAGTTTGCTGCCTGGTTTGAGGAGGCCGTTCAGTGTCCTGAGATAGGGGAGGCCAATGCCATGTGTCTGGCTACCTGCACCAGGTGGGCATAGCTGTGGGCCCGTCTGTGGGTGGGTACAGGTGAAGTAAGAAACTAGGAAGCTCTCAACTTGGTGGAATGCAAATTTATGGTTATAGCTGTGTTACTAACATACTGTGTGACCTCAGGCAAGTTACTTGTCCTCTCTGGGCCTTTGTGTCCTTACCTGTAAAGCAAAGATCAGACGTTACTTAATTCCATTTCAGTAATAAAAATGTAGTCCCTCATTCATCTCTGCCCCTGATGCTCTCACCCCCAACACTCATGTCTCCCTTATCTCCCCATTTACCCGATTCCCACCTGTCCTTTAAAAGCTACATCTCCTGGAACTTCTTCATAAAACTCTCTACCTCTCCTGAAATCTAGCGTAGTGCTTGGTTGTATTATGTATTTGACAATCAGTCATATAACCTTGAGATACCTCTTACATTAGCCTGTTATTCAACTCTTATCCCCACTCATTAAAGGGTAAGGTCTTGGGGCACCTGGGTGGCTCATTGGGTAAGCATCTGATTCTTGGTTTCAGCTCAGGGCATGATCTCAGGGTCCTGGGATTGAGCCATCAGGCTTGCTGCTCAGTGGGGAGTCTGCTTCTCCCTTTCCCTCTGCTCCTCTCCAACCCCCCAGCTCCTACTCTCTCTCTCTCAAATAAATAAAATCTTTTTTAAAAAAAAAGTGTAAGGCCTTGAAGGCAGGGCTCTGGTACTGTGCCCCAGGATATTCCCCAGAGTCTGAGCAGAGGTCCTAATGTAACTGCCCTTTCTGTGATCGCTAAGCCCTGGCTGGCTGCGTTATTGTTGGTCACCGCCCCAAGAGTCTTGTTAACCTGCTAGGTAATAAAATACCACTGACTGGTAGGTGTAGCCAGCAGAGACTTATTTGCTCACAGCTCTGGGAGCTAGAAGTCCCAGATCAAGGTGCTGTCAAGCTGGGTTCCTTGTGAAGCCTCTCTTCCTGACTTGTAGATGGCCACCTTTTTACTGTGTCCTCGCATGGCCTTTCCATGGTACATGCAGGGGATGGGAAGGAGAGAGGGAGGGAGAAGGAGAGAGAGAGACAGAGATCTTTCTGGACACCAGGCCTGTTGGATTAGAGTCTTACCTTTATGACCTCATTTAATCTTAATTCTCTCTCTAAAAGCTCTGTCTGCAAATAGAGCCACTTTGGGGGCTTCAACATAGAATTTTAGGGAGACACAGTTCAGTCTATGACAAGTCCCAGGCTGCAGTGTCCTGCCTGTACCTCTAGGACAGATCCTCAGGGTGGGGTGGGGTGTCCGTGGGTAGCTGGCACCCCCTGACAGTGCAGCATAAGAGGGCACAGGCAGGGGGAGCGCAGGGGAGCACCTGGGGAGAGGGGCGGTAGCAAGGACAACGACATGGGCTCTGACCACACACTCTGGTCTTTGCCCAGAGACGGAAAACCCTCTGCCCGCATGGTGCTGCTGAAGGGCTTTGGCAAGGATGGCTTCCGCTTCTTCACTAACTTCGAGAGTCGGAAGGGAAAAGAGCTGGTGAGGGGCCCGCAGGGGCCAGCCCTGGCTTCCTTCATCACCCTCCGCTGCCACCCCCGCCACATCCCACTTGCTGGCTGTACTCGGGCGCCGTCCTGCCTGCCGGCCTTGGCACTTGCCCTTCTCTCTGCCACGAAGGAGTGCTCTCTCTGACCACCCCATCTCTGTCATCTGCTTCCCTAAGTAGCTCCTGTCCCTTTGGCTCTCAGCTCCCATATAACCTCCTCGGGAAAGTCCTCGATGCCCGTGCCACATCAGCTGTTCACCTTCGCGGTAACTTGTAACTTCACTTGCTGCCTTGTTTTCCGTTGATAACTGTGCATTTGTTCGGCGATGTGATTGAGATTTGTCCCCTCCACTAAACACCCAGGAAGCTCTGTGGGGGCAGAGGCTGCATTCATTGTATGCCTGGTGTCCCCTCTGCGCCTCTCCTGGTGTCAAGCCCAGAGTTGATCCTTTGTGTGCGTTCGACTCGTGAATCCAAAGGACTCCCCAAGTCCATGCCGGCCGTAGATGCATTTCTGCGGACTTGCACATCTATGGATGAGAGAAATGGCAGGGCCTCACTCTGGAGTCCATCTGGCTCAGGTTCTCAGTGCGGCTCTAGCACTTCCTGTGTGAACTTGGGCAGGTTCCTTAACCTGTCTGAGTCTGTCTCCACTCCTGGAAAAGTAGGCCTACCTTTGAGGGTTTAGATGAGATGTGACAGTGAATGCCTCCCCTGTGGGTCTGCACGCTGCAAACTTCCTGCCTCCTTTCAGCATGGTGGAGGTGTTCTCCCTGCTGTTCGGATGGTCGACTGTGAGTTCTCTTTCATTTCCAGGACTCCAATCCCTTTGCTTCCCTTGTCTTCTACTGGGAGCCCCTCAACCGTCAGGTGAGTGAGCATTCCCGGGACAACCTAGGGCTCGCTACGGAGGAGCCCAGTGGAGGGCACCAGGCCAGGAAGACCTCCTGTCTCTCTTAATGAGCTAGCCTAGTTGGAGCCAGCAGTGGTGGGGCAGCGGAGAAGGGAAGAAAGAGAGGAAGGGGACCTGTGTTGGTGGGGAGGGCAGATAGCGATGAATGCCATCTAGCCAGGGCCGTCCCTGAGCAGGTGCGTGTGGAGGGCTCCGTGAAGAAGCTGCCTGAAGAGGAGGCTGAGTGCTACTTCCACTCCCGCCCTAAGAGCAGCCAAATCGGGGCTGTGGTCAGTAACCAGAGTTCTGTGATCCCCGATCGGGAGGTGAGTTGGGTTCTTCCTTGGTTCTCTGGGTGGCAGGGGCCTTAGCTCATCCCCCAGCGGCTGTCCACTAGGAGTACCAGGGCCCTCTCTCTCCAGCAAAATGAAGGGATGGTCTCCTTGGGGGAGTGGGGGAAATGGACTTCCTTTGTCTGACCCTCTGGTTGGACTGTGCTCTGAGAGGAGAGAGGCCAGCCTCTCTTGCTCACCTGCGTCCGCTGGGTCACCGCACGTGCTTAGTAAATGGTTAGTGAGTGAATCACTGACTCAGTCCCGGCCTTCCTGTGTTTCCTTCCCCTGAACAGTATCTGAGAAAGAAGAATGAGGAACTGGAGCAGCTCTACCAAGAGCAAGACGTGCCAAAGCCGAAGTACTGGTGAGTGATAGCTGGTGGCCATCCAGACAGGGGCACAGAACCTTTATGTTTACTCAGAAGCCCTCTATCTGTGGCATTACAGACGTACTCCCTGCCTCCCCACCACCCAAACCTCTTCAGATTCATCCCTCCGCCTTCCATCAATGGGCCCTGGGTTGGGCTGGGATGGGGACCCCGGGGGTGGGGGCGGTGACCTGCTGGAAAATTGCACAGAGCACCAAACCCGCTGCTTCTCCTTGAAGGGGTGGCTACATCCTGTACCCGCGAGTGATGGAGTTCTGGCAGGGCCAGACCAACCGTCTGCATGACCGGATCCTCTTCCGGCGGGGCCTGCTGACAGGAGACTCCCCTTTGGGGCCCATGACCCACCGTGGGGAGGAAGACTGGCTGTATGAGAGGCTCGCACCCTGACTCGAAGTCTGCTGGCGCCTGCTGGAGCTGGCGCGGGGTGCTGAGAGAGGGTGTGGGATGGTAGGCGGACCTCCCCCACTCCTTATATTTAAAGCTCTTCAGAGTTCAAGCTCCAAATTCTGTATCTTCAGTTGGCTCTCAAGTAGGTAGTCTAGTGGAGCGTAAACAGTGGCAGAGAGAATCACAAATGGGGAAAGAAAAAAATCCCAAAATTATTTTCTTGACCTTGAGTATGAGTTATTGGAATAGCTCCCTCTAGAGGTAGTAGCTGGTGTGGTTCCCTTTTCCAGGGACCTGGAGCGAGTCCCTGCTGCCCTGTCTGTTAGGGTGTGACTAGGTTCTACCGCCTGGAGCAGACTGGTTCCAGCCTAAGCACCCAAGGCAGTGTAGCCAATCTGGTTTTTTTTTTCTTATCAACAATTTGAAATTTGACAGGTAGAGACCCAGAGCGTGAGAGGCATTTTAGCAAGTCCTTAATGGCAACCAAGAAGCAACAGCTTCCAGCCACTTCTCTTGTCATTCCCTGAGTGACCCTTGGATCCCTCCTCCCCACGTCTGGGCTGTGTTAACTCCTGCCTCAAAACACCCATTATCCCAAAAAAAAAAACAAAAAAAAAAAAAAAACACCCATTATCCCTTTGTTTGTTTCGTTTTGTTTTGCTTTCTTTTTAAAGGAAGTCTTTGGCTTAAACTAACCAGAATCAATTTCTCTTGCTTGCAACTAAAGGAAACTTCTTAACTTACTAATAGGATATTTTTATAGCCTGTACCCTACTGATAACGGCTTCCCCTTATCTGAAGCACAACAACGTGGAAAAGAGATTAAATGTATGCTCTGGAGCTCCAGAGGCCCCAGAGGCGGGAGTTGCAAGGACATAGGTTTCCTCTCAGTTGGGGGTAAGACTTGAGACAGCCATGATCGAGTAAGCGGGAGTGGGCTACCTAGTTAGGTAGTAAGTGTCTCTACAAGTATTCGATCCCGGGAGTCGGGAGTTTTATAGAAGGGCTTCATGGCTGGTACCTACGAGCCAGGCAGATTTCAGTCAAGATTTACTTTCCATGTTCGTTTCTGAGAACGACATACGTGTGTGTGTGTACACATACGTAGATGTCTGTTTCATTTTCCAGGTATAGAATTGGTACAGAGATACGTTTCAGTACTCACGGATCCCCTTCAACTGCTCCCCTCCTCTGCGGGGGATGACTCCTAGTCACGGGTTTCCATCCCTGCCAGAATTACCCAGGAAGCGCTCATCACACACGGTTTCACTGGTCTGGGTGAGGTCTGAACTTTGGGGAACGTCAAAGCTCCCCAGGGACTTCTGTGCAGCCGAAAGTTGAGACCCCCGAGTTTAGATCCTCGCTACTCCGTGTGGTCCGTGGACCAGCAGCACCACCACTTAGGAGCCTACCCTCTGCACCCCCATGAATCCCGTCCTGCATTTAAAAAGTTCCCCCCCCAGGTGACCGGTTGCAGTGTCCCCCACCTCCACAAACAAATGACCTCCCACCCTCCCCATGGGATTCCTCATCAGGCCTGGACTGAGGCCCGCGCTGAACTGTGTTTGCACACTTCTTGAGCACAAGTCTGGTGACCAAGGACAACTTGAACGAATGGCCTCCAGGCTGTGGAGGGGAGCCAGGCTGGGTAAATGTTTGCTGTGACTAAGCCAGAATCTGAGAATTGTTATTTTGCACGTTGGCATGGAACTCGCCAGCTCTGTAAATGGTTTCATTCCTCTGTGTGGGCGTGTGCGCTCCTTCAGTGTCTGCCATTCAGGGGCTCCTCCCTGGGGGCCCCTGTCGGGGGTTGATCCGCTTATCTTAAGCCTGAGTGCGGGAAGGCATGACGCTAACCCTATGGCCACCGAAGGAGATGGTGCTGGGGTGCCTTTCTCTGCCTTGTCCCATGCTAGGAACTCTGTATCCCCCCCACCCTCTATCTGAGCCTGGGTTCAGCTGTTCCTCTCCTGTTCTTTGACAATCACTGTGCCAAGTCTGTAATAAAACTTTGTCAGCCGTGTGTGATATTAATGTTCAACCTGGCCGGGCCGCATCCTCCCATCCCCCACCAGCCTAGGAAGGAGGGAGTTGGGGGCTTAAGGGCTCCCCTCCCCCCCAATGCCTCCTCTCCGTAGTGGTTGGGTGGCCAGCAGGGGGAGCCCACCGCCCAGGGTTGACCCCTCCTGGGCAGTGCAGGCCAGTTGGAGCCGGCCCTTCCTGCCTCCCCCTTCCCCCTGTTGGGTCGAGTCCCAGTGAAACTGTGGTCGATAACCCATAGCCTCTCACAGCTCCTGCCCATATTTGCACTCTCGGTTCCTCCTCCTCTGGCCTTGTAGAAGTTTGCAGCTGACTCCCTGGCCAGCCAGATTTCCCTTTGGCTTTTAGCACACACCCACCCCCTGCCTCCCAGCTTAGGGGTAACTGTGGGGTTTCCATGGAAGGTTCCTGCGGACATCACTTAGAGGCTGAAGCAGGATCTCATGCACCAGGGAAATGGTGGCCGTGTGGTGCCAGTATTGGATAGAAGCCGTGCCAGGGGGGCCCAGGGCCCTGGCTCATCCCCAGCCCCCACCCTCCCTCAAGCAATCTCAGGATGGGCGGAAGTGGTCTGGTGTCTCAGAGGAGGGCAGTCAGCCTCTGAGCTGGTTAGCTTTCCCCCACTGGTGCCAGAATCAGGATTCTAAGCTCCAGGCCTTTACCCTCTGCCACCCTACCTCCCCTTCTACAGAATGTGGCTGGACTCCTTTCTTTGCTCTGAGCCTCAGTTTCCCATCCCCCGAGCAGAGGCAGATCAAGCGTGGAGGGGGCCGTGGGCCGCAGTCATGGGCACACACCAGCTCGGGCTTCAGTCCCGGCTCCACCATGGCAAGCAAGTGCCTTCACTTCTCTGCCTCAACTAACTCAGCTGGAAAATGGGGATAATGACAGCACCTGTCTCAAGGTGATGAGGGGACTGACAGAGGAACCTCACGGAGTACTTGCCACAGGGCCTGGTCCACTGTAAGTTCTCGGCAAACACTGGCTATTGACAGTGGACAGGACTGGAGTAGGGGGAAGTCAGGTCCTCCGTGGGACCCTTCATGGATTGGGTAATTGGAAGGACCCTAAAAGTTCTATGAGGTGGGAGGGATAAGGAAAGAGGCCTGGGGAACGGCAGCTTACCTTGAACCAGCCCACCTTCCCTCCCTCCAGCCCTGGTGTCCCTCACTCATCCTCACAGATCCCCCTGGCCTGGCTGAGGCCACCCAACAAAGGCCCCCTTGTATGGTTCTGTTTGTTTTGGTAATAAATTTCCTGAGCAACACTCCCTGGGGTGGAGTGGCCCAACAGCCCGCAAGGAACTGACCTGGAAGCTGCATGACCACATTGTTTAGTGGCCACCTTGGTTTCTCCCTGTTCCCACCAAGAGCTCCAGAGATGTGTCCAATGTTTTCTAGCTCCCAGCTCCTGGGGCCTGAGAAAGATCTGGATGTAACAGCACAGGGAGCACACTCCTCTCCTTAACCAGAAGCTGTGGGCTATGGTGGAGCTCTTTAATAAAGGAAGGGGGAGGACACCCATATTAACTGAACATCTACTATAGGACTACTTAGGGGGCATTTAATATTGACCGTTCCCCCAAAAAAGATATGATTACAGGAAGGAACCTGAGGTTTAGAGAGCATTTTTTAAAAAGTATTCCCCCAATCACCCAGCTACTCAACGGTGGAACGAGAATTTGAGTTCTGACCCTAAACCAACCCCCCCCCCAACTGTGGGGTCAGTCACCAAAGTCTCCTCTACTCTCTTGGAGTCCCTGATGTTCTCTCTGTTGACCACTTAGCTGAAACTAGCCCCTACCTCTGCTATATGTTCGTACTGAGGACCCCCTTTATCTTTAATAAAAAAAAAAAAAGATCTTATTTTTAAGTATTCTATAGACCCAACATGGGGCTTGAACTTAAAATCCCCAGACCAAGAATCACCTGCTCTGCTTGACTGATCCAGCCAGGGGCTCCCGGAGACCCTTCCTGATGCTTGAAAGGAACGCCGAGCACTTCACTTACACGCAGGGAGTAAAGGCATGAGAAACAGTCCTCAGGAAATGTAAGACAAAAGCATAAATAGGTTCTCCGCTTTTGCAGCATTGTTTATTACAAAGAGAGAAACCTACAATTATTTTTTTAAACAAAATTCAAGGCTCCAGGACTCATCTCTGGGGCTTGTCCTTCTTAAATACCAGGACGAGGGGAGAAGAGAGCTGGCTGCTTTTAGGTCCTATCAGAGCCTCCCTAGCCGCTCCCTGAATTTGGACCCATGAGCCAGTGCACTGTCTCTTTGAGGATGTGTGCAGGAACCGGTGGGGTCCCTCACCTGGTCTTCTGCAGCACCTCCCCTCCCCCTGGAGAGTGCCAGTGTCCTCCTCCCCTTGCACACCTAGGGGCAAAGTTCCAGGAAGTTTCCCTCCTGTGGGAGGAGGTAAGCTCAAGTTCAGGGTCTCCGCCTCCTCCAGCTCCAGGAAACCACCCCATCATGTGGCTTCTGGAAAAGTCACGCTTAGAATCGGTCCAGGGAACAGCTGTGGGTAGAGAAAGTAGAGGGAGCAGCAATCGAAACTCACCCTTGACCCTGTGCCACCGGAGGAGGTGAAGTCTGTCCGCCCCCTCTCTCCGCCCCTTGCCATGCCCACCTCCCTGCCGGCACTGCCACGGTTCTGAGGAGGGCTGTCCTTCTGCGTGGGACTTCTCGTCCTTGGACTGGAGTGCCTTTGTATGTGCTGGGGACGTGGGACGACCTTGGGAGAACCCAGACCTTCTGGAAAGCTGGGGCACATAAATACAAACCTAAAACCAGACCCTGCCTGCCAGCAGGCATCAAGGGCCCCATGGAGTCAGTTGTGGCCAAGGAGGCCAGCGTGGCCAGCTCCTGTCGCAGGTCCAGCTGACGGCAGGAGTAGGGAGGTATTAGGGTCCTCCTCGGCCTCCTTCACTGTCCTTTGCCATCCCTGTCATCAAAGAGGTTGGGGTTCTCTGCCAACGTGGCCCGAACTTTCTTCTTCTCCTTGAAGCGGCCTGAATTGGAGACTTTGACATGCTTGCCCTTTGTGTTCTTGTCCACGATCTTTTCCAGGCGGGCGTTATAGTTGCCATTGGGGTCGCCCCCCTCAGGCCGAGGGGGCTCGGCGCTGCCCTCCGTTGGAGCATAGGTGTCGGGGATCTCATACAGCACCTTCGGAGCAGATTTCTTTTTCCGGAGGAAGGTCAGCTTCCACCAGCCGACTTCGGTCATGGCCGTCCCCGGAGCCGAGGGTGGGGCTTTCTGCAGGAACACGGTGGGACAGTGAAAGGGGTCAGTGGGGAGAAGGGAGGTGCCTTGGAGCAACCGTCTCTAGCTCCTAATCATGGGCTGTTTTAAGAGTCCAGGCCTGAGGGCGGGGGGCGCCTGGGTGGCTCAGTGGGTTAAAGTCTCTGCCTTCAGCTTGGGTCATGATCCCAGGGTCCTGGGATCGAGCCCCACATCGGGCTCTCTGCTCAGCAGGGAGCCTGCTTCCTCCTCTCTCTGCCTGCCTCTCTGCCTACTTGTGATCTCTGTCTGTCCAATAAATAAAATCTTTAAAAAAAAAAAAAAAAAGAGTCTGGGTCTGAATGGATTGAAGGTGGGGCCCAACGATCCCAGGGTTCAGATAAGCACTACAATACGAGAAGAGAGAGGGGTCTGGGGAATGGGTGGCGGGCATTGGATGGACTGAAACACCCTGTGCATTCTGCTTAGAATTCATTACAAAATAAATAGGATTTATAATTTGGAGAGTAATTTGGACTTCCCAGTGGGGACCAACGGGAGTGGAGTCTTGTGGGTTTTTTTTTCTAAGTGGGAGGAGCCTCAGGGAAGGGTGGGGGGTGGGGAGGGGAGTCCTGGGACTGCACCAGCCTTGTGACCTCTGGCAAGGTACTTCTCTGGACCTCAGGGTCCTCACCTGTCCCTTCCAGCGCTAACCTTTAGCTCTAAGGTGAATCCCCGCCCTCTGAGGGAGGCGTGCTCTGCAAAATAATACATGGTAACGGTGATCATCACTGAGACAGCTCCTTTCCCCACCCAGCTTCCATGAGCACAGGAGTTTGCAGAAGAGCTGAAAATTGGAGGGAGGTTTTTAGGGTCACAAGGTGCCCGTGAGATATACTTATCACAGGCCGACTCTTCACAAGGAACCCAGCGGGGATGGGGCTTGAGGGCTGACATCGAGGCTTCTCCACTGACAAGCCACGTGCCCTGCCGTGAGTGGCCTGACACGGAGGTGGCCTCATCTTTTACTCATTTCCACAAAGTTGCTGTCTGAGCTAGTGGGAGTTCTGGGAGACAAGGCTGCCTGGACATGGTTGCCAGGGGATGCATTGAAGACGGAGGAAGGAGCCGGCAGACTGGAGGAGGAGCTCTGAGCAGCGGGGGGGGGGGGGGGGGGGGGGGGGGGGGGGGGGGGGGGCAGGCAGAGGGATGAGAAATCGAGGCATCTCTGGGCCTGGAGAGGGTGGTGGGCTGGTTCTCAGGACCCTGCATGCGGCTGAGAAGGGTTCTGGGGTGGGAGCAGTAGCCACCATACTCCAGAAAGCTGGATGGTCAGGTGGGCCGAGCACAGATGAACAGCTCACCTCCTTTTAGAAACCGATGGTCTTAACCACATTTTCTGAGAAGACCAGAAAAAATATGACAAATGATGAACAGTGGTTTTCTTTATGGAGAAGGAATAGAGGATGTTTTCTCCCGGTTGACTTCTGATTTCTAGATATTCCTTAATAAGTGTGGTTTTTGGTTTTTTTCTTTTCTTTCTTTCTTTTTTTTTTTTTAAGAGAGAGAGCAAATCAAATTTTGGGGAAAATGGAAACAAGACGCTGACCTAGGCTTGGAATGGGCGGAATGCCTGCCTCCCTGGGCCCCTTGTTGCTGTTGTTCCCTTTCCTCCCATATACTCAGCCCCACGCCCAGGGCGCATGCCTGGTGGACTCCTTCCTGCCTCTTCATCTGGGAAGCAGATCCTACATTGCTCTGTCCCTCTGGCTGAGTTCAAGTAGCGGGAGAAGCCCAGGGGAGATCTCGTGCAGCTCCTAGTTAGAAAGTGAAGGAGGGGGTGAGAGTGGCCGGGTAAACACTTCCAGGGCACCCGGGGGAGGCGAGCACATGAAGGGGATGGCCTGAGAGGTTTGCTTTGGCAGCTTGCCCCACCTGGGCTTAGTACAACCTTGCACAGAACTTGGTGTTCCAGAATGGGTTTCTGGAAGGAGTTGGGGGGGGGGCACTTGCTTGGCCTGTGGGTGCCCCAGTCACTGCCTGGTCTGGGGCAGGGCCCATGACCCCACCACCGCCCATCCGAGGTTGGATGGGAGGAACTCAGGGAGTGGAGGATCCAGCTGGTGAGCCAGACAGTAACCACCTGACTGCCCACCCCCTTGGGGGGCAGCGCTTCTGCCCCTGCGGCTAAAATACACCTGCTCTAGCAGTTCCTGCCAATCGGCTCCCATGGGGCTTAACTCTCTCTCGTTGGAATGAAGCAAGTGACAGATCACCGGGAACTTAGCAATAAACCTTGGAGAAACCGGAATAGCCCTCAGACCCTGCCCTGGGGTTTCCACCACCGCACAAAGGCATCTGTTGGCCTTGAACTCTGGTCTACGATGCCGTTTGTGGTCCCTTCTGCCCGGGAGGACAGACAAGCAGCTGTAAAAAGTATCTGCCCCCTTTTCAGCAGGACTGACAATGGAAGTCTGAACAGAACAATCAATTAGAGGACCATTCTTCGTTGTACAAAATAACCAAACCATAAGACCGTTTTCAGTAGTGAGCCACCCCAAAGCAGTGTAACATCTGATTTGCTTTACATCAAAAAAGTGCTGTGACATCAAAAGCTATGGAAAGTTAGAAAGAGCAATACAGCCACTGCGGCATGGCCGTGCTGATTCACAGAAGGCCAGAGGGGGCTGGGGGCTGGAGGTGTCCTTGGGATCTCAAGCGGATCCAGCATTTAGTGTCATGTGGTGGCCCCCGCAATCAGCCTGCGCGTAGGGCCCTTAGCTGGCCAAGCTGAGGGCTGGGCCCTTGCCCTGGGGCCCTGCAATCCAGGGGATGATAGAAATCAGCCCAGAGGGTGCTGGCTACACTTCTGCCCTTTGCCAGGCTTCAGAGCCCACAGACGGCCTGCGGGATAGCCTGCCCCCCTCCCCTAGGACCGCCAGCCCTTGGCATGCATGTGGCCAGCCCAGGACAGGCCCCACCGCCGAGTTCTGTGAACCGCTCTAAGGACCTTGCTCAGACTGGCCCAGGCCCCTTCTGAGCTGGAACGAGTTAACCATTGACTGTGGGAGGTGGAGGGGTGGAGGGGAGCTGAGGAGGTACTCGGGGCTTTAAGACCACACCCAGAACCCCCCCCCCATATCCCTCCACAGAGTCCCTGATGGCACTTCTCCATTCTGGATAAGACTGGGGTACCCTGGAGAGGAACAGGGAGATCCCCACCAGATAGCCAGCAACATCCTCCAGGCTGGGGGCTAGGCTCCTGCTTAGCAAGTGTTAACCGAGAACTGCTCAGGACTAAAACTTTCCCAGAAAGAGCTCTGCTGGAGGCCTGGAATGACTCCAAGAGCCAGTGGGATGAGTCTGACTTCTGCCTGCCCACCTAGGGAGAGATGGAAGCCGGCCTGCCTGGGTTTTCCTTCCCAGTTAGGCTTGTCAGCCACGGAGGCAGAACTGGGTGCCCTGACTGTGCTCTGTGCCTTGGTTTCCCCACCCGCTCTCCCTCTGCCTGTACCTGTAATCCTGACTGCTCCGGGCTGGAGGTGAGACCTTCCTTAGAGAAGGAGCTGAGTGTGGCAGCTGCCCGGGCGGGAGGCTGGGAGAGGTAGGGGTGCCTCCAGGGTTCCACGCCAGGCAAGGCTCCGGCGAGGAGATCTGGGTGGGAGCAGCTGTGCGGCAGGTGCCCGAGAAACAGGTGCAGCGGCGGGTACCTGCCCCACTGCGGCTCCAGGAGTCAAGGTGAACCTGAAACCCAGCCCCTCCCGGCTAAGTAAACAGAAGCAGAGGCCGGATCTGGCTGATGAATATTCATTAGCCCAGAAATCCAATCCCAGTGCCCCTGCACCCACCCAGAAGCCAGGGTCCTCCAGGGATCACCTCAGCAGGAAAAGGAAACCCCAAGGGAAGTCTGGGGCAGGAGAAACAAGGAAGCCTCTCTCCTGTTTCCCCATTCTCATGGGCCTGGCTGCACCCGCCCCCCCCAACCGTAGCCAAGGTCACCCTCACCCCTTTCATGCCTCCAAGAAGCTCAGACCCTCTCCAGCACGGACCCTGTCTGGACGTTGCCCCAGGCACAACCGGGAAAGGGTTAAGTGCCGCTGCTCCCTTTGGCCAGGTGGGACGGACGGACGGGACAGGACGGGGTACACCCCAGCTCCTTTGAACTCCTGAGTCGAAACCAGTCCCTGGTTAAACTGGTTGGCAGACCGGTTCCCAGGCTGTCCGCTCCACCCCAAAGCTCAATGCTCCGCAGGCGGGCACAGGGTGGGGGGCTGCAGTTTCCTCCTGACCTGAAGGACCCCTTCTCAAGATGGGGGATGGGGTGGTCACTGGCCATGCCTCACCAGCCTCTTCAGACCCAACCACCCTCGAACATGAGCAGAGGGGCATGGGGGCATTTGTATTTATGAGGTGGCCAGAGAGGGAAAGGTAAGAATGCAGAGCGTGTGCACACACCCTCCTGATCACTGACCACCAGCCCGGGCTGCCTTTGCAGCGCACTCTGTGCCTACATCCCTGGAGATTGGGAAAATCTGCTGCACGGTCAGGGGCCCTGTAGCTGCCTGTCCTGGGGCTGCCCTGCTGCGATGCTCAATCCACCTGCGTAGCTACCTTCCTCCAAGGACTGAGTAGGTATATGCCAGGCTCTGAGCGGGCCAGTGGGTGGAGGAAAGGCAGACGATTCTCCGACTCTCTGTTTCCTTGGGCTCTTCCTCCCCGCAATCAACTCCCAGACTAACCAACTGTCAAACCTGCCCTACCATTTCCAACCCTGCTTCTACTCGGTTCAGCTTTTCATGGCCTTGTGAGTTCGTATACCCCTCCTTCCGAAACAGCCCCCCTGCCTCGAGTGGACAGTCCTTCAAGGCACCCTCCCCCATGGCCCACAGTGGAACCCCTGGGGCCTGGCCCTCTTAGGATGGGCCTCTCCCACCCCTCTCTGAGAATACTCTCACTAGTCCTTTTCTCTGCCTACCTTCCTGGGCGCCGAACCTGCCCAGGAGGGTAAGATGAGGAGTGCATGCTGCGCCCTTGGTCAGGAACAGCCTCCTGGGTAAACTAAGACAAACTCCTATTCATCCCTCAAGACCCAAATTGATTACAATGCCTCCTATGCCACCAGGAATTGTTTTGGTCCTACAGAATTTGCTCATTTGCTTCTATTTAACATGATATTCACCAGAATTAATTATATATGTGTATGTGCACACACATATAAACCTATATAGTATTGTAATGATCTAGTCATATATTTGGCTCTGTTAGAGAATTTTAGCTCCTTGAGCCAAGAATTATCTACTACTGATATAACAGGGATTTAATCCAAGCTTTACAACACAACACAAATGAGAAATAGAAGTCCTGTCTTTACCCTAAGAAATTCATTTTTTTAAGAGTTTAAGATTTTATTTATTTGACAGAGAGAGCGAGATCACAAGCGGGCAGAACAGCAGGCAGAGAGAGGGGGAAGCAGGCTCCCTGCTGAGCAGAGAGCCCAATGCGGGGCTTGATCCCAGGACCCTGAGATCATGACCTGAGCTGAAGGCAAAGGCTTAACCCACTAAGCCACCCAGGCGCCCCACACTAAGAAATTCTCAATCTAGCCTGTTGCCCATGTCCCACCCTTCCCACCAACCTTCCTGGAGGTCAGGTGAGAGAAAACCCATTTATTTTACTTGTGATTTCAGCTACAGCAGGCTTGCTGCTCGTGCTCATCTTCTCGGGGGTTTACGTGAATTACGGATATGATTTTGCAAGGTCCTCCTGCCTCCAGTACGAAGCATGCTGGAGCTCCTGGCTGGCTCAGTCAGTGGAACGAGCAACTCTTCATCTCGGGGTTGTGAGCTGGAGTCCCACACTGGATGTGAATATTATTTTAAAAAAAAAATCTTAAAATAAATAAATAAGTATACATGGTTGTCCCAGGAAGGTGCCCACAGATTTCTAGATCTGCTGCTTTCTCTGAAAACCACATCTCTTTGAGAGCAGATGCCCAGTTAGAAGACACCAGAAGAGGTTAAACATTCATCCCAGCCTTATTCAGTGTATAGCCTTATCTTACACTCCCTGTGAGACCGGAGGGTGGTGGGATGGGCCCCAGCCTGGGGTGCAGTAACCAAGGGTCATAGCCCCAATTCCATGTGTACTAGAAGGGCTCCTACTAGAGGCAGTCATCCCCTTTCCCCTTGACCCCCAAATCTAGGCCTTTCTGCTGCTGGGGACCTAGAGGAGCCAGAATCCTGTTCTCTGACCCCCTACCCTGGAGAAGGCGCCCCAGTGCGAACTGCAGTGGGCAGGACTCGGTGGGTACCCACCTGTGGCCTGCCACTGGAGAAGAACACCGGAAACAGGTGCGGGATGTGGAGGCTCCGGCCCACCCGCGCTGAGAAGGACCAGCCTAGGAAGTCCCGCCCAACCTTGGCCTTCCGCAGATTGATTTCTCGGAACAGCGGTGTTGGGAGCGGAGTGTGAGATAAGGCCATAAACTGTGAATGTCTTTTAAGCAGGCCACTTTATTGCTTTATAATTTTGTTAACGTTTAAATGCACCTCCTTTGGGGCGCCTGGGTGGCTCCGCCAGTTGAGCTGCCGACTTCTGATTTCAGCTCAGGTCGCGGTCTCGGGGTCGTGGGATCGGCCCCGTGTTGGACTCCACGGTCCGCGCAGGGTCTGCTTGAGATTCTCTCTCCTTCCCTCTGCTCCTGCCCTCCCCTTCTCCTGTCGTGCCCTCACGTGCACATGCTCTCTCTAAAATACATAGATAAAATCTTTAAAAATAATAAATAAAACAAATGCGCCTCCCTAAAACTAGGCTCAAGCATGATATTTTCACGTACAAACATGCAACATGCCTATCTTCAGAAAGCTGTGCTCGTTGAGTGAAGCAAGTAAAATACACCTCGGGAGCCCCGAGGGCCTTGGTGCCCTACTGTGGCGCGGAAACACAGGGCCCCATTGGATTACAGTTTCGAGCATTTCAGGGGGGCTGGTTCTGGGTCCTGAGCTGTCGAAGACGGGATGCAGAAAAGAGCTGGGGAAGGCTTAGCCCTCCCCCCAGACCGAGTGACCCCGGGTCCCACTCATTACTAACTGCCTGCCTGCACATGCCACACCTCTTATTCCTTCCTTTACGAGGACCCATTAAAGCACCTGGCGTTCAGTGTCCGGTGTCCTACAGGTGCTGGCGTTGTGGGCATGCGCACACCGGTGCTCCCTGCCTGCAAGGTCCTCACAGACTAGACACGGAGAAAGACTGAAGAAAAACCACCCAGAAACCACACTGCAAACACCAAGAGGCCCAGCCGAGGCTGCTGAGTTTCCAGGGTCTCAGCCCAGCAGGCAGATACACCACACACACACACACACGCACACACGCACACACCCCAGCCAGTATGATTGTGAGCAAACACACGGAAACAGAGACCATAAAGTAATAACCGATGTTGGATAAAAGAAATGGATTATTTGAATGTCAAGGGTAAGTAAGCCTTTTTATGGCTATCGTAGGATGATAAGTAATGGGTGTTTTTGCCCAGAGTGAGGGCTGGTGAGAAAGAACTTTGGAACGGAACAGGGACTGTGGCTGGGGGTGGGGAGATCCAAGTATCTGGCACAACGACTGGGGAGAAAGTGGGAATCAGGCTGAAGAGGAAGGAGGAGAGACCCAACGCTGGTGCTGAGGTGGCTGAGCCCAGTGAACGGGGTCGGTAGGGCTGAGGGAGAAGCCACATCCCACAGAGAACAAAAAGGCAGTCTGGGAAGCCAAACAGGCCTGGGTTTGAATCCCAGCCCCACCAACTATCAGCTGTATGACCTTGGACAAGTCACTGAAATTAGCTTTGGCTCCCTTACCTTTTAAATTCTGGCTCACATGGGGCGCCTGGATGGCTCAGTGAGTTAAGCCTCTGCCTTCAGCTCAGGTCATGATCCCAGGGTCCTGGGATCGAGCCCCACATTGGGCTCTCTGCTCAGCGGGGAGCCTGCTTCCCTTCCTCTCTCTCTGCCTGCCTCTCTACCTACTTGTGATCTCTGTCTGTCAAATAAATAAATAAAAGCTTAAAAAATAATTAAAAAATTAAATTCTGGCTCACAGTAGTACCCACATTATACGGTTTTTGGAAGGATCAAATGAGATAAGGCTTGTAAGGCACGTGGCATACGGTTGTCACTTCCCAAGGAAGCTAACAACAGCAACAAAGGACAGTCAGGCAGCCCACAGGCACCCCTGGGCTCTGTGCTTTCCTGTCCAAAGCTGGCACAGGCCTGCTGTGTCCTTCTCCGCTCCCCTCAACATGCTGCCCAATCCCTAGTGTCCCATCTGCTAAATACGCAGAGAATTGTGAGACTCATAGGCAGGAGCACCCCACACACCACCTTCCGACAGCTGGCAGTCCCAAGGACCAGACGCCCTGGAGAGCAGACCACTTACGTGCTTCTCTGCCCATAGGCCCCCTGAGGTTCCCTCTGGCCTTGGAAAAGGACAAACACTGCAGATTGTTGCCCAGAGTCCACAGTGTATGCTGTCTGGGGCAAGGCACAGCGCTTCTCAAACCTTCTTCTGTTCCACATGAGTCACCCCCCGGGGCACTGTGGGTGGGGTGACATGCTGGTGGTCCCTGCCTCCGCCAACTCACCCTGCCCTGCTCCTTGGTTCAAGGAGGAAGGATGCACCTTGAGGCTGGGGCAGGGCCATGCTTCTTGGGATGTCCCAGGGAGCCAGGAACACAGAGCTGGAGCCCAGCAAGTGTGTGTTTAATCGCAGGGGAGCCCCAGAAATTCTCCCAGCCTGAGTCAGGCCTCTGAGATGGGAGCCAAATTCCCCTGAGAGAGCCCTGAAGAGGCCCCTGGTTTTGCCCTATGAGCCATTTCCAGGGAAATCTTTCAACCCATTTTATAATAATGATGACTAATGTTTCTCTCTCACACAAGCGCGCGCGCGCACACACACGCGCACACACACACACACACGAGTCTACAAAGAACGAGAAATATATTAAAGCATGTTGCAAACTGTAAAGAGTTTTATACATCTCGTTTATTTATTTAAGCCTATAAACAGAAATACAAAGATAATTGGGATGGATGCTATCTCCACGTTGAGGAAACTGGCTGGCAGAGAGGTAATGGAAATAGTCCAAGATCTCACTGGGCAGAAATCTAGGTCTTCTCACTGCTGTACCACACCACGCAGCTCAATAACAAAGTTACTGGGTCCCAAGTGCTGTGCTGGGGCCCGGGGCGGAGGGTGGAGGGTTGGGGGGCGGGTAGGGTAGCTAGGGTGGGGGAGTGGTCCTTTAGGAAAAACCAGGTGGAGCCTTGGGGAGGAGCTAATATCCTGGAAAGGGAGGGGCCCCAAATGGCACACTCAGCCCTGGGTCTCCTTGGCCCACCCAGTCTCCCCGCTCTAGCCATTTCTTGCCCAGTCTCACGTCCTCCCGAAGCTTCAGCCACTGCACGGATTACAGATCGGTCGGCCTGTGGCTCCCCAAAACTGTATCCCTAGACCCAGCGCTCCCCTGAACTCCAGAGCTATAGACCCAAGTGTCTCCTGCCTACTTTTCACGTGCATACCTCCTAGCACCACTAACCAGGTAAGTTCAAAGCCAAGATCCCCTCCTCCCAATACCTGCATCCCTGTCACAGGCGGTGGCCCTCCCAAGCCAGCCACCTAGGTTTCATCCTTGCTGTCTATCTCCCCCATCCACATGGCCATTTGATGGCCAAGTTCTGTCAGTTTCCCCCTAAAATCAAATCTAGCCTTCCCCTCTTCCTCATGTCTTGTCCCAGGTCCAGCCCTAACCTCTACATAAAAACCTCCAGACAGTCTTCCTGTCTCCAGTCTTATCACCCATGAATCCACTCTCCTCGCACTCAGTCGGAATAAGACCCTCCCTGTTTCAAACCCTGCAAACCTCCCGTGGTTCCTCTCCGTCTGCAGGAGTGAAGTCCAAGTTCCTTAATGAGGCTCCTCCCTGTGATAGCACTTTTCCACCTTTACAGTCTCCCCACTGGCCATTCCTTGCCTCAAACCTTTTTCTGCACCTGAGCTGGCTAGCCGTCACCGCCGCCGGCACCATCGTGTGAGACTTGTGCAAGTGCCCTCTTGAAATTCTTCCATTTTTTTTTTAAAGATTTTATTTATTTATTTGACAGAGATCACAGACAGGCAGAGAGGCAGGCAGAGAGAGAAGAGGAAGCAGGCCCCCCACTAAACAGAGAGCCCGATGCGGGACTCGATCCCTGGACCCTGGGATCATGACCTGAGCCGAAAGCAGAGGCTTTAACCCACTGAGCCAGCCAGGTGCCCCGAAATTCTTCCATTTTTTAAAAAAGGGGCCCTGCATTTTCATTTTGCGCGGGGCCCCACCAATTACGTTTCCAGCCCTTGCTGCCTATTCCTTACACCCCTCTTGCTGTTTGTGGCCTCCAAAACTTTGTGTAGTTTCCTCCACCTGGGACACCCTTCCCCGCATACCCCTTTTTCTGCAGCTCTTCCTTTGAGGCTCAATTTAGGGGTTACCTTTGGGATGCCTCCTTCTCCTTCCCTAATCACCCACCACGGAGCAGGTGCTCAACACACGTCTATCGTATAAACTGAACGGGAAAGCAAAGTGTGACAAGTCCCACAAGAGACCTACAAACTACGACAGGCGGTAAAGTGAGGCAAGGCCAGAAGGAGGCATTTCCAACGGCCTCCAGGTGGCCAGAGTGGGCGCTAGGACCCTCTCTGCCGGACCGGTGATCTCGGCGCCGAAGGCTCCGCACCCACCTGGCCGGAAGCGGCAGGGACTAGCTCTCGGGCGCCGCCAGCCGCCACCTCGCCGCCCTTGCAGCCTTTTCTCTGCGCCCCCGCCCCTCTTCGACCCTGAGCCCGCCTCGCGTCCCCCATTGGCTGTCTCCCATTCTCCCGCCCCTCCCGGGCTCAGCCATTCGGAGCCCCGGGGTGGGTGGGGCTTGAGGCCAGGGGTGGAGCGCGCATCCCGATTGGTTCGGAGGAAGGTGGCGACGTGGCCGGAGGAGGCCGGTTCGTGCCTCAACCACGACCAGCGCCGGATTGGTTGTAGGTGGGGCGGGCCTGGGTCACCGGCCGGAAGCGGAAGTGGCGGAAAGATGCAGGTGTGGGGACAGGAGTTGGGGGGAATGGGGAACTAGTCCGGGGACCCTGGACTGATTCAGGCCGTCGGTTCTTGGCCCGCATCCCCGGCCTCCCCCAGGCGCGGCCATCTCCCCGGCCCATCATTCTGGCCCCACAGGGTGGCGGTTGGGCCCCCGAAATGAACGCGCGGGTGGCACGCCCCGTTCCCGCGCTCACGTCGCGTTCCCCGCGGTGTTTCCCTCCAGGACCATCAGCACGTGCCCATCGACATCCAGACCAGCAAGCTGCTCGGTAGGAGGAGACGCCCCGCGCTCCCAGCTGTCAGGGGGAGGACCTGCCCTTTGCCCTCTGTCGCCAACAGCTGGGAGCCCTGACACCCCAAGGCCCCCGTTGAGGTGCTGACCATTCGCCGTGACCTATGCTCCCAGCCGTGGTTACCTGCCACCCTTGAAGGAGCAGGAAGGAACCATACATAGAGTCTGTACTTGACCTGTGCCCTCTACTGTAAAACATTCGTGGCACGTGTTGTCAAATCATTCAGGTGCAGAGTAATGGCTTATTTTAAAGATGGACAGCTACTAAGTGGCAGATAGGAAATTGGAGCTTGAGTCAGGTTCCACTGTCTATGCTTTTTGGATGAAAAAAAAACCTTCCCCTTCTTTCTTTTGAAAACCTTCCATCCTCCTTTGATTTTAGGAGGAAGAGGGACATAGGTCCAGTTGAGAATGAGTGGCCAGGCCATCTCCCTGCTGTCTGTATCTGATCTAAATACCTCCTCATTTCAGAGCCAGGCAAGGACTTCTTCATCATGACCCTTCCAGGGCAAGTGGACAACTTGTGGATTTTAAAATGCTCGTTGCACTGATCAATTTGATGCCAGTTTTGTCGTTAAGATGACATCCGTTTGACTACCTCATCCACTTTCAGTTCTAGGACATGTACAGAACTTTTCTTTCTGAAGATTTTAAAGGAATACAGCAGAGGGAGTGTAACCGATAACCACGGTGGGATCCCTGTGTTTGACCAGTTGGCAGGTGTATTAACAAGGACAAGGTTCTGAATTCACCACTGTGGGCCATATAGCCAGTCCTGTGCAGTGGGCACTAAATGGAGCTTCTTCAGTGTCATTTCAGATCTGTCCCAGTTCTTCAGCACAGGCGCACTCCTGGTGTATGAGCTGCTCATTGGTTACGGAAAGGACCATACCATTTGTTAGTGTTTGCTCTCCCAGGTGCTGTTTTGGGACTTGACATTGTAAAAATGAAGATTTTTACTAGTATTTATGGAATCCTTGCCATGGGCCAGACACAGTGCTCTGTGTTTTACCTTCATTCCCTCTTGTATTCAGTTTCTTATTATCCCCATTTTATATGTGGGGAAACTGATGCACAACATGGCTGAGAAACTTGCTTAAGAAAGTTGGTAATTAGGGGCACCTGGGTGGCCCAGTTGGTTAAAGGTCCAACTCTTGATTTGGGCCGGGGTCATGATCTCAGGGTTGTGGGATTGAGCCCCACGATGGGCTCTGTGCTCAGCGAGGAGTCTGCTTGAGGTTCTCTCCCTCTGCCCCCCCCACCATGTTCGCATCCTCTTCCCCACCCCACAAATAAATCTTTTTGTAAAAGTTGGTAATTAGAAGGCAGGACCGTCTGGACACAAAGCCTAGCTCTTAGCTTCTTCCTACTGAGGAAGTGTGCATGGCTCTCATCCACCCACACCCTCTGCTACAAACAGATCTGGGCCCAGAGACCAGGAGGTCAGTCGTGCTGGTATTCTCGTGGTAGGTGGTACTTCACTGTTGAGAGTCGACCAGTGGTATCTCGTCCTTAGGGCGCTGTGGGTATTAGGGGCTTTGCTGTTGTTCATTCATCTGGTACTTGGCATAATCATCTTTTATTTTCCATTGTCATGGTTAATCCCAGCCCCAAGGAAGTGGAAGTTGAAAAGCATCCTCTGTCAGTACGAAAGATATAATTACCCATGGAAGCAAAAATATTATGGAGAATTTAGAGTGGTCAAAAGTGGCGCTTTGATGTCAGGACCAAGTTTAAAGTTTTACTTTATCCCTGCGCGGAAGCAGTTGCTCTGTAAAAGTCACACTGTGACGGAGTCCGTTTAACCCCAAGGGTCCCTTTGAGCCCCTCTTTATTCCCGCAGTCCCCACACCTTAACCAATAGGCGTACAGCTTTCAGCCAGTGTCTTAGCCCATTTCCCTTGAGTTAGTGATGGACTTCCGGCTGTGTGAATGGAAATGCTGTGATTTGGGGGTTTCCCACATAGACTGGCTGGTCGACAGAAGGCACTGCAGTCTGAAATGGCAGAATCTGGTGTTGAGCATCCAAGAGAAGATCAACGCTGCCATCCAGGACATGCCAGAGAGCGAGGAGATTGCCCAGCTGCTCTCTGGATCCTGTGAGTGCCCCTGGGCTACCCTGCTGGAGCCCCCTCTTCCCTGAAGCCCCATATATCAGCTGAGCTGCTCCTTTGTTGTTTAGCCGTAGGGCTGACCCCTAGAGATTTCTCTTGGGGATACAGATGCTGGTTTCTTCCAGCACAGCACGCTGAAGGGGAGAGCTGTACATGCTAAAATTCTTCTCCTGCTCACCAGTCAACCACGTGCCCAAGGTAGGTGGGGAAGATACTATAATTCCCAAAGTCTTTGCTCTTCCTTCCTTTCCAGACATACACTACTTCCACTGCCTGAGGATCGTGGACCTTCTCAAAGGCACTGAAGCTTCCACAAAAAATATTTTTGGCCGGTACTCTTCACAGCGAATGAAGGCAAGTGTGGGTCAAGCTGGTGAGTTACACCTGGAAACATCCTGTCTCCAAGGTCCGAGGCTCTGGTCTCGTTAAGGGTCCACCGCAGAGGCTTACATAGACTATTTCCTGAGCTTTCTCGCCATCCCCAAAGTTTAGAGCAAAAATAGACCCTAACCCTGGGTTTACATTTTCAGGCCTGCTACTTTGGGGAGCGCTCATTTGTGCCACATTCTTAAAATGACGTGGGTGGTCCAGCCAGTGCGATGAAGGAGGACAAGGGCTCTAGGTCTCATGTGATGTGAAGGCTGGGGGAGCTTCCCCTGTTTGTGGCTTGAGCTGAGATGTGGTTGCTGAGCGCTACTCCAGCTCACTTCTGTTTCTGTCCTTACCCAGGACTGGCAGGAGATCGTAGCCCTGTATGAGAAGGACAACACCTACTTAGGTAAAGTTGCCCAGCCTGGGAGGCCCAGTGTCCGTGGGGCAGTCCACTCCCCAAGTTCTGAGACGCTAGGCTTCCAGAAAGCACAGTCCATGTGGGGAAAGAGGCTGGGGTATAAATGTTTGCCAGGTTGGCAAAGAAATTCCCCAAAGGGTGTTGGGAGGAGGAGGAAGACCAGGCAGGTAGTAGGCATGTGTTTTGGTCCTCCGCCGCCAACCTCTTGGTGACTGATTCTGTCTGCAGAAGAGGCATGGGTCACCCAGGGTCCACATTGGGTGCCCGAGAGAGTAATTACAGGGTGCATTGTACTTTGGGGTATGTTTCCTAAAAGTCCTAATAATAATAGTTCATACTTACCAAGCATCTACTAAATGCAAGGAATTCTACTCATGTTTTATGTGCATTCTCTCTCTTAATGCTCATGGTAAATATTTTTACCCCAATGTTAGAGAGGAGGACTAGATCAGAGAGGTTAAATGACTGGGTGAGGTGCCCTGGCTGGGAGGGGAGGAGCAGGGAGGCCAAGCGTGTCCCAGGGGCATGCTAGCCTCGCGGCCTGGGCATCTGGGGTGAATTTCCCGGGCCCTCCTCAGCGGAACTCTCCAGCCTCCTGGTTCGGAATGTCAGCTATGAGATCCCCTCGCTGAAGAAGCAGATCGCCAGGTGCCAGCAGCTGCAGCAAGAGTACAGCCGCAAGGAGGAGGAGGGCCAGGCGGGGGCAGCTGAGCTGCGGGAGCAGTTCTACCACTCGTGCAAGCAGTACGGCGTCACGGTGAGCCTCGTGGGGGGCCCCAAGCCCAGCTTCTCCGCCCCCCACCCGTCTTGTCTCAGGCCTCCTCTTCTCCCCCTGCCAGGGTGACAACATCCGAAGAGAACTGCTGGCCCTGGTGAAGGAGCTGCCGAACCAGCTGGCCGAGATCGGGGCGGGGACTCGGGCCCTGGGTGAAGCCATCGACCTGTACCAGGCCTGCGTGGGCTTTGTGTGTGAAAGGTAAGGGGCCTCAGTGTCTCTCCAGCGGGGAGGGGACAGCTGACCTGTGTTCCTTGGCTGTTCTGTCTTCCGTGCTTGTGTTTTTCCCACATCCCATTTGAGTTTGAGTTCACACGTGTGCACCTGCGGGAACCTAAGGCATCTGTCCGGAGGGGAGCCTGGCATGGGCTTCCCGCGGGCCTGGCAGGAGGCTCAGTTGGCCTCTCCATTGCAGACCCGAGGAGCAGGTGTTGCCCATGCTGCGCTACGTGCAGAGGAGGGGGAACTCCACAGTGTACGAGTGGAGGACAGGGACCGAGCCCTCCGTGGTCGAGCGGCCGCACCTCGAGGAGCCGCCTGAGCCGGTGGAAGAAGACGCGGTACGACAAGCCTGGCGAGAGCCGCTGCCTTGGCCCCTGTACCCCACTCCCCCTCCGCTTGAGTACAGAGCCCCAGAAGGAAGAAAGAGGGATTCTGGTGAGAGAGCCCAGAGCTAGAAGGGCCCAGAGGATTCTCCTTTTTTCCGGCCTCCTGGAGCCCAGAGTATGGAAGAGCTTGGCTTTGAACTAGGAATCCTGCCGATCTGTGAACTCTCTGAAGATGGGCTGTCCTTTGGGGTGCCCCTGACACGGTGTGCCGGTGCCCCCTAGAGGGGTGGCTAAGGCCTCTGGGGAGGCACGCCCCTTTCTTTCACCCACTTTCTGGGAGCTAACATTTTTTTTCCCTTCTAGATCGACTGGGGTGACTTTGGAGTAGAGGTGGCTTCTGAAGGGCCTGACTCTGGCATCTCTGCCCAGGCTGCTGGAATTGACTGGGGCATCTCCTTGGAATCAGACTCAAAGGTTAGGAAGCCTTCCTCTCTGAGGACTTTCTGTGATCTCTGCTTTGGGGGTGAGAGAAGTGGTGTCTGTCTTTAAAGACGTGACTCAAAGTCCATAGCCCTCAGACGAGGTGAAGTCCAAGGGGAGACAGAGCTCCCACAGGGACGTATCAGAGGTTTGACCCCTTTTCTCCTGGTATCTGGGGGCAAGGTGTGGGGGGAAAGGCCGGTGGTCACCCTCCAAGCAGGGATGAGGGTGGCAGCACACACGGTCTCTGCTGCCATCTTCGCCGCCGACCTCAGGGCGGCACGTCCATCACGCAGTTGAAATGCGCAGGCATTGAACTTACCTAGGGCTTTGGTTTATTCTGGCTGCCTTTGATGGGGAAGATTCTTGCAACCCTGCTGGGGTTCTTTGCTTTCCACCCAGGAAGCTGGGGGTGATGGGATAGACTGGGGAGACGACGCTGCTTTGCAGATCACGGTGCTGGAAGCCGGAACCCAGGGTAAGCGCACGTCCCTGGAGTCCTGGCCCAAGTGCGTGCTCAGAGGTCCCCGTGTCTCCAGAAATAAACAGTGCATTGCCAAAATTGGGCTCCTCACACATCCAGCTGTTTCCTCAAAATCATGATGATGGTGTGAGAGTAGGGGGATGGAGAGAAGTTCTTAAAGTCAAGTCTAGAAGCTCACAGCTTTTGAGATAGCGAAAACGGGTCATCTTTTCTGGTGGGAGGTTCCAGGAGGGCCAGTGGCCTTGGAGGTCTGACCTGACTCCCCTGCCCCGCAGCAAAGAGGCTGTAGCAGCGATCCGAGCCACTAGAGGGCGGTGCAGGATGAAACTTCGTGGCCTGCTAGAGCAGAGGGGACCCCTCCAGGCCTTGAAGCCAGCTCAGTGGTCCTCCCAGACTGGCCTTTGGTCCTAGTGTCTGATTCAGGCTGGACCTATGGGAGAGGGTAACCCTTCCCCTCTGGCCCTCTGGGATGAGACAGCAGGTAGCTTTACTGCATTGAGTTTGTGTCCAGATGAACCCATCAGAACCTCTCAAACTTGAGGTTCTTTTTTTTTTCCTGGTCCCCAGCAACTTTATCACATTTCTGTCTCTCTTCCCGGCAGCTCCAGAAGGTGTTGCTAGGGGCCCAGATGCCCTGACACTTCTTGAATACCCTGAGACCCGGAATCAGTTCATTGATGAGCTCATGGAGGTACATCCTCTGGGAGAGGCCTTCCCGTTTGTGTTCATCTCCGTCTGTTCCCTTCCCAGGGCCCTGCTGGCTGGTGAGGGCGTCATGGAGTGGAATTCGTAGTCCTCACCTTTCCTTTCTCTCTCTGCCCAGGGAAGCCCCTCTTAGCCTCCAGAGCAGAGGAGGACAAAGGCATCACGTTTCTCTGGTAGAATAAGAGTGACAAGATGTGTGGCTGGTTGCCAGATTCTTCTAGCCCTTTCTTAACCCAGGAATCCAGCTCAGACATGGGTTCCTGTTTGCTGAATCATTCCTCTCACAGAGAGAAAACACCTTCACTGGGGCAGAGAGAACCCATCAAGTTTCTGTGCTCTTAGTTTATCTGAGCCGCACGCAGAGAGGAAGGAGAGGTATCAGGGCTGGAGGTACGGGGCTGAGATAGCGGGAGGGGACAGAAGAGCGGCAGTGGAGGCTGCCTCGGGTTCTCACGTTGTAGTTGGTAAGTCTCTAGCAGTAAAAGTATTCAGAGGAAATAATCTCTCATCACCAGGCGTCCACCCCTCCCATCTCATTCTTATATTTGGAGCAGTCTGAGGGCTCAGGCTCTGAATTCCCTTCTTGGGTTTCAACCAGATCCTTTTCTGCCCTCAGCTCGAGATCTTCTTGTCTCAGAGAGCCGTGGAGATGAGTGAGGAGGCGGACATCTTGTCCATGAGCCAGTTCCAGCTGGCTCCCGCCATCTTGCAGGGCCAGACCAAAGAGAAGATGCTTACCATGGTGTCGGCGCTGCAGGATCTGATTGGCCGGCTCACCAGTCTTCGAATGCAACACCTGTTTATGATCCTGGCTTCTCCAAGGTCTGGCTTTTGCGGTGATGTTGGGCCGTTTGGGAGCATGAGGTGGGGTGCCGCCATCTTGAACAGCCCTGACTCCGTGTGTTCCCCTTCTCCACAACCCCTCAGAGCTCTTCTCTGCCTCCCCTGGCATCTCTGTCACAGTTGGGATCAAGGCTTCTCTTGGGGCAGGACGAGGTGGTCTGAGGTGTGCGGGCAGGCTCTGCTTCCCAAACAGGACAGGGGACCTGGGGGCTACACGCGTTGCAGAGAGGGAGCGAAGGGTGTGGCGGCAGAGAGGCCCATTAGGATCTGGTTTCCTCAGCCTCCCCTTTCCCAGCAGCTGAGCAGGGCTGCCCAGGTTCCTCCGCTGCACCAGACACTTACCTGGGTGCCCTGCGCAGGTATGTGGACCGCGTGACTGAGTTTCTGCAGCAGAAGCTGAAGCAGTCCCAGCTGCTGGCTTTGAAGAAGGAGCTGATGGCGCAGAAGCAGCAGGAAGCACTTCAGGAGCAGGCGGCCCTGGAGCCCAAGCTAGACCTGCTGCTGGAGAAGACCAGGGAGCTGCAGAAGCTGGTGAGATGGAGAGGCCAAACCTGCCGAGGGGGAGGACCCCCCGCACCCCATCTCTACAGAAGGAGGCACCTTTGCCTTTGCGTCCTGCCCATAGGGTGTCCCTGTCTTTCAGATTGAAGCTGACATTTCCAAGAGGTACAATGGGCGCCCCGTGAACCTGATGGGAACCTCTCTGTGACATTCTCGACGTTTCTACTGGCCCATCTTCCCAGCCTTCAGGAAGGAGGGTGGGAAGCCAGGGCCAATGGGACAGGCTGGTCAGAGACCAGGCGCCTGGAGGCCAGGAAGCCACAGGAGGGAGCCATCCCTGGATGGTGACCTTGACAGCTGCTGCACTGTCTGGCAAGGAGCTGTCTTGATGGGCCCTGTGGCCTGACAGCCTGGAACCATAGTTTCAGGCCCGCTCATCATCTAGCTGGCCTCAATAAAAAAGGAAGACACTCTTGCTTCACTGCCGACAGTTTCTGCTGCTCAGAGCCTTGAGTCACGGCTGTGCATCTGTTTGCCAGGGCTCCGTAATCCCGTGGGCTCCCAAGGCCATTGGCTTTTCCTATGGAGCCCCAGGGTCCGGATGTCCCCCTTGCCTTCTGGTGACAGGAAGGGCCCCAGTTGAGTATCTACAGTGGCTCAGCAAGGGGGCCTGGGGTAGCTGAGACGGCTGGGCCCCTTTCTCTCCATGGCCAGGCGAGACAGCCCCACTCAGGCCAGAAGCCCAAGGGGACCCGTCAAGTGGCAGCCTGCAAAGCTGTATTTTCCTTTTAATCACAGCTTACCTCCAGGCAGAGGGAAAATGTGGTTTGGGGAGGAAGGGTCCGATAAACAAGGTGGAGACAGGAGTTGTCACCTTCACCAGCCGCCTGTCCACTCGCTACCCACGACTGCCTGCGTGGTGACTGGGCAGAGCCCCGCCCAGGACAGCACCCCTCTCCCAAGCCACCTACCCATCCCCATTTCCCAGGAAGGTAGGGGCTGGGGGTGGCCGGCAATTCGATTTTAATTTCATAGCAGAGCAGTTGATTCATGGTTCTTTGTCGCTGGCGTTGACTCCCGTAATGACTTTCCATCAAAATGAAAAGTGGAGTGACACCACTCATTATTCCTGCTGCTTGTTATCTCAGTTCTGGGGAGGGCCGCCCCCTCCCTGCTGCCTTTCAGCCGTCCCGGACAGTGAGTGATCGCCCCTATTAATCACCGACCCCGCGGACTCCGGCGGACACACGCTATCCGGAGGAGAGAAAGATAAGGCAGCATGAACTGCTCGGAGCCGCTCCTATCAATTAATGTCAGCCCATCGCTTCCCCCCAGTCTTTGCCTGTTCACCTCCTTTTGGAGGTATTGGGGGCTGAAATTAGTCTAGGAATTGGAAAAGGAGAAATGTGGGTGCAGAATATCGAAGTAAAACTGTCCTTAGCATCAAAGGACATAAAGGGGACCAGATGGGCTGCGGCCGGCCCTCCATTGCCTTGAAGCGGCGTGGCCTCAGGAGCCATCCAAGTCTCTTAGTCCCTGTCCCTCTGAGAGGACGGCTGCTGCCTCTCGCCCCACCTGCTCAGCTGATGGCCCCACTGGCCTCCCGGCCTGCCTCTCGCAGCAGCCGACAGCTCACCGAGGCCGGCTACCCTCACCCGCTCCAGGTCCCTGTCCAGTCGCCAGCTGCTACACAGGCGGACGCTTCTAGGTGCTGAGCTGTGGGAGAAGCCCTGTGGACCGTGTGACCACAGCCGGCTGGGTTCAGGCCTCCTGGTTCAGTTCCTGCTCCTGCCCTTCCAGAGGAGCCCCTCTCCTGCCCGCTCTGCCCTGCCTGAGGTGAGGGCAGGAAGTCCTACAGACCAAGGTTTGGCCATCTTCGCAGGAGGGGGTGTGGGTTCAGAGGGTTTTCTCAGGTTTGAGGCACCTTGCTACGTGCTGTGGTTAGGGGACTATTCTCTCTCCAAGGGATTAGGCCTGGCCCACTGCTTACGTGGTAAAACGAAGGCCTACCCTACGCTGATGACCATTGTTTCCTAAAAGCCTCAACCTGTAACGTGAGGCTCATTGTCCAGAACCTCGAGCTGCAGTTGCCTTTGGCCTGGCCTTCGCTTCCCAGGGCCCACTTTCTTGACCGCGCGGAGATGCTGAAGATCCCTCCCCCGCCAACCCTGTCGCTTGGACCCTGTGGGAGGACAGCACTGTGTCTCACAGATGGGCTCCCGGATTTCCCCTCGTGCCGCTCTGACTGCAGTTGGGGTCCCACTTGCCATTCTCTGGATGGCCTGACAGAATCCGTTGTGAGGATGAACGAACACAGAGGTCTCAGAACGGTGCCCAGCCCAGAGTCAGCGCTCCTGGACAAACGGGAGCTCTTAGTTTGGGTTTGGGAAGCAGTGATTAAGGACCCTTCATCCCGGCCTGACTTGCCTTCCTGGAAGGGAACGGCGAGAGGCTCTTTGTGGAGCTTGAAGACCAAGTCCTGAGCCATCAGGTTTCTGGGGCTGCAGAATGGTGTTCTGGGACAGGGGGAGGAGGTGAGCTGAGATTCACCTTGGTACGATGTGGCTTGTTTTGCCAAGAGCACACCCGACTCTCACGTTCACTTTTAGGCTGCCTTTTTCCGGAGAAGATTTCACGCTCTCACCACTCGCCTGACCGGTCACCCTGGTTCAGACAAAGAGGCTGAGTCCATTTTTCCAGCCCCGCTGCTAACTCTAGCTGCCAAGCCCCCTCACCATCTCTGCTCACGTGAAGGCTTTCTTCCCGTGCAGACCCCCATGGCCTCTCAAAGTGCGGCTCTTCTTGTCATCAACAGAAGCAGGATCCCTTGGCTCCACAGCCCCTGATGGCTGGCCATGACCATGAGCTACATGGAGTGCTGACAACTGCCCCTCTGGCTTCTGGCCGCCCACGGAGGGCTTGCCGAGGAGATGGGGGTCCTACGATTCCGGAACTAGTTCCCTCTGGCCGGTGTGGGCAGGGATTATCTGTGTCACCCAGACGGGAGATCTCACCCACTGTAAGAATGACCTGCTTCGGAGATTTAGTTTAGAGCTGGGACCAAAGGAGAGCATGTCCCAGGCCTCTAGGAGTGGGAGCTAATTGTGGCTGGGCCTGCGGAGTCCTGCCCGCTCCCCTGGGTGTGCCTCTCCACTCCCCGTTCTCTCTCTCGTTAATTCCCAGACATTGCTTCGGTTTCCCTGCTAGAAACACAGGACCTGTGGCTCTTCCCTGCCTCCTCATCAGCACTGTTTGTCCTATCACTAATCTTTATTTCTTTTAATTGCTACCCATTCTCTCTGCACTCCTGTACACACGCACATAAAAAATCTGATCACGGTAGTAGGTTAGGAAGGAAGCCGGCAAAGATCTGGACAGCCTGGGTCACGTCCTGGCTCTGTTCTTCCCACCATGTGATCTTGGCAATGTCTCTGAACCTCTCTGTGCCTCGTTTCCTTCACCTGTAAGGTGAGGACAGAGATAATACGAGGCTCAGGGTAGGGAGCCACAGCCAGTGTGTACAGCACCTGCATGGTCCCCGGCCCCAGTCAGACCCCAATGTTAGCTTATGAGAGGGGATGGACCAGAAATCACCGGGACTGAAGTCAGAAACTTGTGTTTGGGTCCTGGCTCTGTGTGTCCCAGATGTCCTGAACCAAATCCATTGTCTTCTCCATTCCACTCTTCATCCCTCTCTGATGTCTCCTACCTCTGTCCACCAGCAGGCTCCCAGCCCTTGCTTTGTCCTCCTCATCATTCATTCCCCGGCCCCCTTAGCTCCCTAAGCTCCTGGAGTAGGAGACCAGCCCTCCGTAACCAGATCTCCATCCTTTCCAGTCTGGGCATCCACCCATGACACCAAACCCACATGGGTCCCCCGTCTTCTTCTTGGTTCTCTCTTAGCCCTCATGCCCATGCTCAGATGAGGCCCAAATACATCTCTGCGGTCATTTCCAGGCCCGAGCAGAAGGACCCGCTCCTCAGCATCCCTGAAGCCGTGCGGAGATGCCCTTCCCCTGTCACGGGGTCACAGTGCGGCCCTGCAGCTGTGCTCCAGACTGAGCTGCCTGAGGATAAGGACCGGGTCTTGCTCACTTCTGTGTCCTCTTTGGAATCTCCAAATTAACTTCTCCGAACTTCAATTGCTTCGGTGATCTCTAAAGCGACTTTGACCTCTAAAATATTATGGTCCTGGGACTCACGGGTTAGCAAAAAGGAAGAGTCCCACAAAGCACTAGAACTTGGGAAGAAAATTGGGTTGAAGTAGGCTTTTAAAATGGGCTGGCGTCAAACTTAAATCTCTTTTACACACTTTCCAGGGAGAGCACCCGCCCTGAGCTTCTCCTAGGCTCCCTCCCTCCTCTCTCCCTGCTTAGTCAGAGGGCTGTGGACCCATCCTCCTGCACACACCGTTGTTTCCCAGACCCGGGTCTGCTCCGAAGCCAAGGTCAGCTCCCACTACTGAAGGCCGCTCAGAGGCCGGGCTTGGAGCAAGCTGCTCTGCCCACTGCGGGATCAGCCCCCTGCGGCCCTCTCGCCTGGCAGATTCCAGAGCCCAGCAGGAGGGTTTCAGGAGGGTGTCAGGCCCACTGCAGAACTGTGGAAGCCGGGGTGCCAGCTGACCGCACACCCGCCTGTCCTCTAGGTGCCCTTCTTCTCAGCTGAGGAGCAGCCCGCCCCCCACGCCCGCATAAACTGGCCCTGAGTAAACTCTTACTTCTCCTGCCCGCCACCCTCCTCTCATTCCCCAGGCTTCAAAGAAAACCAGCTTGAATATTTAAACTTCTCCTGTGTGTCTAATAAAAAGTTCTGCACTATTTAACGGCCCTGCTATCCATTACTGTCGGGAGCTGCCCTCTCCCTCCCAGCCTGCCCCTCCCTCCCGCTCACCCAGACCACGTGCCGGCAAAGCCATTTGTCAAAGCGCTCCCGCCGCGGGCTGCGCTTGGCTGTGTCGGAAAGGACAAGGCGCCCACAGGGGAAGGTGGGAATGAATAAAGGGGTATGCAAATTGCTGCTTAGTCTGCAGAGAAACACCCAGGCTTTGGGGAGACGCTCATTACTTCTTTTAACTGTGATTAACGGGCAAATTAAACCCAAGCCCTTAACTCTCTCCTGGCAGAGGACTCGAACGCAGAGCCCTGGGCCGGGGGAGGGTGGAGGGAGGCTCTGGTCTGTTCCGGAGGCCCTAGGGACTGGGACAGAGGAGCATGAGTGCGGCCCCTTAACCATCGGCGCGGTTGGCATTGTCAGTGGGGTCCGAAGGAAGGAGGAAGCCCCAAAGGCTGGGGTGGGGGGGGGGGCAGATAAACTTAATGTGTGGGGAGGAGGACTGTGTGGTCTCTTTGGGGTTTTTTTCAGCCACTCCAGAAAGAGCAGGTGGTGACCTGGGATTTCCTGCCCTTCTTCCCCCACCCCACACCCCAAAAAGGCGAGAGCATCCCTTAGGCCTCACTGATAGGACCAAAGAGGCTTTAGCCACAAATATTTCCAGCCCCAAACCCTGTCCCAGAAACACGTGTATAAGGAACTTCTAGATGTTCGACTCCAAAACTGACTTGAGGCTGATTAGCTCAGGCAATGGGGAAAGAGGTAAAGAAGCAAGAGGTGGGGGCAGAGTGTTTTCATGGGAACGTGGGAATAGTCTGACAACAGGTTATACAGGTTATAGGCACACATGGGGGGACACCCAAATTAGAAGGGCCCAGAAATCCACAGAATCTCTTTGTTTCTTACTCTGTCTGTGCGTGTGTATGTGTGTGTGTTTAGATAACATGACCCAGCTCCTAACACTCCGTTTACCACATTAACCTTTTTTTTAAAGATTTTATTTATTTATTTGACAGAGAGAGAGAGACACAGCGAGAGAGAGAGAGCGAGAGAGCGAGAGAGCGAGCACAAGCAGGGTGAGTGGCAGAAGGAGAAGCAGACTCTCCAACGTGCAGGGAGCCCAATGTGGGGCTCAATCCCAGGACCCTGGGATCAAGACCAGAGCCAAAGGCCGATGCTTAATGACTGAGCCACCCAGGCGCCCCTACATTAACCCTTTTTGAGTGTACAATTCATTGGCACTAAATACTTTCACATTGTTTTTTTTTGTTTTTTTTAAAGATCTTATTTTTATTTATTTGTCAGAGAGAGCCCACAAGCAGGGGGAGTGAGTGGCAGGCAGAGGGAGAACCAGGCTCCGCACTGAGCAAGGAGCCCAATGCGGGGCTCGATCCCAGGACCCCGGGATCACGACCCGAGCCAAAAGCCGATGCTCCACCTACTGAGCCCCCCAGGCGTCCCCAGTACTTCCACACTGTTGTGGAACCATCTCCACCGCCCAGCCCGTCTGTTTTCACAGGCGATGACTGAGCCATTCCATAAGACCTATAATCACCTCCACGAAACAGCAACCAGCGGGGCGGAATTCGGTAAGTAGGAAAGTTGCACTTGAAATGGAGAACATTAGGAGAAAGCCAGCTGGAACTCGGGGACCACTGGCGCAGAGGCCCGAAGCTCCCGAGGCGGGCTGGGTGGAAATCCTGCAGGGCCTCCCCATTAAATGCAGGCCCCCTAACCCCGAGGGATTAGGAGGTGAAAGATGACATACAACGGTGACAGACTGTCTGTCAGCCTGACGGGGCCGAGGAGAGACGCGGCCCCGTATTTTATTCTGTCAGAGAGTGGATCAGTGGGTCTCTCATCGAAACCAGGCCTGACAGCTCGCCCAGCGCCTCGGCCCCTTTTCCTTAACTCCTGCGGCCCAGCTCCGCCATCTATTAAAACATCCCAGGCTGTCAGGGATATTAAAAGGCTCTGTCACTCCTTCTTAAAACAGTCATAAATACAATCTGGACAGGAGCATTTGGGCAGGAGCCCCGGTGCTGAAGGGACGAGACGACAGCAGGTACGCCTGCCTTGCCTGACAGCTGAGGCCCTGGCACCATTCAAACAGGCAGCCGTGGACTAGGCTTGTTCTTTCCTGGGCAGCCGCAAGGCCGTCTTCAGCATCTGCTGAGGCCTGGTGTTTTGAAACAACCGCTCCTGAGCACGGGCTGTGGCCTTTGTTAGGGTGACCCCAAGTCTCAGCTTTTCTCTGCTGCCTGGTGTGCCTGACCCGCCCTGTTCTCAGTGTCTGCCTGTGCAGCCCGCTCCTGAGGCCTTCCCAGGCAGTGCGGTCCAGGGAGGAAGGAAAAGGTAATGAAACAGGCCTAGGTTCTCCCTCCACGATGCAGGTCGCCTCCTGTCCCTCTTTTGCCTTCCCTGTCCTGGGAAGCCTTGGGGCCGACCCACTTTGGTAAGAAGAGCCTTGTTGGGGGGCCAGAAGCGGACCTGAGGCCTTCCGGGTGGGCTCCCCAGAGTGCAGGCTGCTCAATGGAAGACCCGGTTCAGTCCTGAGTCCTTGGGTCTCTTCCAAACTCTGGGACCACAGCCCTTTCTGCCTGGGGGCTGCTGGCCCCAAACAGGGAGGCCTCTGCCTTTCTGTGTAGTTGATAAGAGCACACGACCTCTCTTCTTAAGAAGGTCCTGTTGGATGGAGGGGGTTTCTCCAGCTCGGAGCGGACCCAAACAGCCGAAGACCAGGCTCTGACTCTGGCCGTCATCTCTGTCCGTTGGGCTGGGTATTCACCAAATGCCCAGTTTGCTGAAACGCGCTGAAGACCCTGTCCGTGACCTTCTGTGTTGGCATCAGGGCGACGCCCAGGACCTTGACATCTTGAGATGCCCTGTCTTCAGCCCATCCAGTGTGCAACGGCTGGATTCACCTCCCTGCCAGCGGTTCCCCGTAGCTTGGAACAGTTTTTAAACTATGGACTGTGTTTCCAGCAAAGTTACCTTCTCAGCAGCTTTTCCCAAATATCTCAAGTCCAGAAGCATCCGATTGTTATCTTCTCTTTCTCCGGGATTTACTAAAAGCCTACCTTATTTTGTGGTGCTGTCCTGGAGAGCAGACCTAGGCCTGTGTGTGGAGCTAAGAGGAAGACAGGTTTCTACCTAACATAAGGAAGCCCTTTCTGACAACCCGAGGTGCCCACAGGGCCCAGGCGAGAAAGTCACCGCCACTGAGGACCTTGGGCGGACACTGGATTGGTGTCTGGCGGGGCTACTGCAGAGGCTGGGAGACGGGGGTCCATGACGCTGAGATTCAATGGTTTGGGGCCTTCGGTACATCCAGAAGCAGGACAAGGCCTAGCAGCTGTTCACCAGCTGCTTTCCAGGCGGCCATCTTGCAATTTACTCCCAGATGGTCAGACCCCTCACCCCCCAAGGTCATAGGGCCAGCTGCCGTGTAGTGGGCCAGGCCTTCTTTGCGCTAGTAGCCCTCGGGCAGGATGTGGAGAGGAGAGATGTGAACCTGAGAGGCCCTCCGTGTGAGAAAGGCACAGAGCTGTCCCCTTCGCTCTGGCTGCCTTCCACGGCCACCCCCTCTGGCTCACTCCTCCCCTGGCTTCACCTGCCTCACATTTTCCCTCCGTCTTTTGCTCTGTTAACACCCCCCATCTCCATGGCGATAAAAGGGGAGGTGGGAGGGGCTGTGCCCTGTATTTTGAGTCGCTCCACAATAGCTCCTTTCTCTGGAGACACAGGGGCTGCCTGTGGAACTAATCTCCCCCTGCCCATCAGCTCACAAAGGACCAGGGACGCCCCTCCCTCCGACCGGCCGCCCTCGGTGACCCTGAGCCCGTTTCCGGGTGCGCTTCCAGCCCTCCGGGGCCTGCAGCTGGGCCTCTCCCACGGGACCTTGCACACAAGCAGGGTCACCCCGGCTGACCTCCCCCCGCCCCAGAACAGAGGTCAGGCTCCTTCTCAGGTCTCTGATGTGATTGGAAGGTTACTGAGGCAGGGGGAGGGGGAGAAGAGAAAGGGGAGGGGGAGGGGATCTTCTCTTTTAATGTAAAATTGAAAGACTCCCTACACCTTCCTGTCTGTCCTGTCTCAGGGCTGGGCTGGGTCGCCTGGCCTAAGACCCCCCTGGACATCTGAGCATCTTGAAAATGGGCTAAACTCCTGGCAACGCGGCTTGCTCAGACCTGGTCCCAGAGTATTAGAATCCTAGAAATCCTGGCGTGGGAAGTGGGAGAAGCCGCTCGGGGGCGGCAGGGCAGGCCGAGTCAGCCCTGGTTGTGAGACCTGGGTCCTTGCTTGCTAGATACCTCTGGGCCTTGCTGTGCTCATCTGCAGAGTGGGAATGACAGAAGATAGCACTAGGCTCACCGGTGGGGAGCGCGGCAAGTGCGATCACGCAGGGAGCAGAGAACAGGTTTCTGAGCAGAGCACCTGGCTCCTGGCAGGTACCCGGGATAGCGTGGACGGTCCCAGGCAGGAGGGAGAACCAGGCTTTAGGTGTCATCTCCTTAGCTCAGGTCAGGGCCTCCCCATCTCATAGTTCAAGATGGGGAAGGCACCACCCCCAGCGAAGAATATTCGAGGCAGTGTACCCGGTGGGAACACAGGCGGGAAAGTCGGAATGGCTGGGACTGGATCCTGGCTTTACCACCGACCGGCAGGGACACCCCCTTTTCCTCCTGCCTTCAGTGGGCATGAAGCTGGTAGCCACTGCCCAGGTTCTGAGGAAGATCCAGTATGTTCACACACAAAAAAGGGGCTCGGAAGGGGACCTGGCTCGGCGTTCACGCAATATAAACGTTAGCTGTGATAATTATCAATGTTGGGATCGTCGGGTCTCTGTGGGCCTGATTTCCAGAACAGTACTTGTGTCAAATATTCAAAGCCTTTGTCCCTACAAGTCCCCTCTCTTTTCCATGTCACACGGCACGTTCTGATTTCTTGCAAGGAATAATATATGATCCCTCTTACTTGCTTGGCTGATGAAAAACCTCACATTTTGCCATATAGACAGCAGCTCTAAACAAGGGCCACGGCTAACCCAGAAGGGAGTCGTTGGCCTCTTATAAAACAAGGCCAAATGAAGGGGGTTCAGAAAGGTCGAGGGAGGTCTGGCAGGAGCTCTCCTAACCTGCCCAACTTATTACCGGAATCATTTCAAGAGATAATTTAATGTTCTTCCTCTGTGGCCCAGTTTGCTCCTGAAGGGAAAAATAAATAAATAAACAAAGCCAACCACCCCAAACAACACAGGCTTTATGAGAACATCACTTACGAGTTTTTAACGGCACAGTTATTAATATAAATGTCCGGGCACCTCCCTTACATCTGATCACTGGTGAATTATGAACTTTGAATCTGATTCATTCTGACTGCTGCTCCCATAATGGCAAACATCTCCACTCAGTCCCCACAGGAAGGAGGAACCAGCCGTTCACATGACCGGAGAGCTCAGAGGCTGGAGCCCCGGCTGCTACCCCAGCTCTGGGGGGTGAGGCTGGGAGATGGGACAGGAGAATGAGAAGGAACAGTGGGGGTGGGGTAGGGCGATGCCTATCGGGTGTGGGGGTCGAGAAAGCGCTAGAATATCCTCCAGTTCCATAACCCGCCCAACCTCTTACCTTCCGGGACCTCCACTTCTTCTATAAAACAGAGATTCTTTTCTTTATTTTTTAAATATTTTATTTATGTATTTGACAGAGAGACAGTGAGAGAGGGAACACAAGCAGAGGGAGTGGGAGAGGGAGAAGCAGGCCTCCTGCTGAGCAGGGAGCACGTTTGAGGGGCTCGATCCCAGGACCCTGGGATCTCGACCCAAGCTGGAGGCAGATGCTTAACGACTGAGCCATCCAGGCGCCCCCAAAATAGAGATTCTTAAGATTTCTTTTCCCCTTTGTCATTTTTAAGTATTTATGGTGTTGCCAGGGCATTGTGCTCAACACTTTTCTCCTTTTAACGAGTTCTCCTAACCTATGTGTATGGTAATACTAATTTAATCCCCACTTGGTAGGTAAGGAGACTCAGGCTCCTGGAAATGCAGAAGCCCGCCAGAGGCCACACAGCTGGGAAGCAGGGATACGGTTTACGACCTGGATTCATCTGAATCCAGGGCCCAAGCCCACAACCGTTAGGCTACACTGCCTTCCAGGGGCAGTAACCCCTACGCTCCTACTTGGCCTGGTGGGGTTAGGGGGGCAACCAGATGTGCCCCCAGGAGAGCAAGGGCTCTGTCATCCACACAGTGCTCTCATGCACACAGTGGTATAAAGGGCTTTCCCAACGGAAGGCAAAAGACGAGTTTGGGCTGGGGTGAACTGAGATTAGAACAGCTGAAGACCAGGCAACCGTCTCGGGTCCCCTCCCTCTTCGGCCCCTCCCTCTTCGGGAGCTCTGTACTATCGCTCAGTAAACTTTGCAAAAAAAAAAAAACAAAAACAGGGCTGCCAAAGACAGCAATGTCCCAAAGGGGACTGAATTTAACAACGAGCATGGCCACATCATAGCAAGACTCACTTTGGAAGAATGCATCAGGGTTGGTTTCATTTGACAATTGTGGGGTAGATAATGAAAGGGAGAACATTCTTATGTTCTGAGTCTTCCCACCCCCATGAAGGGGGTTTTTTCTTTTGGTCTTGCTGGGTCATCCTCAGAGGCTCTGAACCGGGCAGGACTCGGGTCCAGTTGGGTGGGTCAGATGAAGGCTTTTCCTGCCACCCAGGACCCTGGCACCACACAGGGATGATGGCCTTGGGAGGCGAGATCTCCCAGAGACAGGGTCTGGGAGTTCAACCACGGTAGGGAAGTGGTGGAGTTGGCAAGAGGACACAGAGCGGAGCGGGGGGGGGGGGGGGGGGGGGGGGGGGGGGCGCGCGGCAGCAGCCGCGCCCCCCCCCCCCCCCCATGTCTTTCCTGGCCCGGCCAGGATTTGTTAGCCATCAGGGCCAGACACAGGCCCAGGCTGGCTGCTTGGTATTCTGCTCAGGCCCCTGCGTCCTGCCTCCCGGCGCCCTGCCGGTGGGGCCTCCTCCCCTAGCCCAGCCTGGGCCATGCATTATCCTCGCAAGATTGAGGACCTAATGGAGGCGATCAGCACCCGGGGGAGCCACTCCATCCAGGCTCTGGAAGGAGGGCAGAACAGTGCTCCTTGGCTCCTTTACCCACTGTGAGACTGGGGTACACTTTGAGGGGGGGGTCCTTGGAACTGAGGAGGGGCTCCCTGCAATCTCTCTGGGAGGGCTCTGGACAACTTCTGTCCAGGAGGGGACATTGCAGTGACCCCTCTCTTCCTCTCCAGAGAATACCCTCAGTGTCCAGGGGCCCCCAGGGGGGAGACCCCAGCCACTGTCAGCTCTCTTGAAGGACTTTCTGCTGGCTTTGGGGAGGGCATGCTCCCACCTCTGCCCCACCCCCTCGCCTGACTGCCAGCTGGCCAGCGTTGGAACCAGCCCTCCACTGCCCATTGTTCCTGGCTCTCCTCCCACGGTGGGAGGTGGGGGGCTGAGCCTGGTCCCCCCAGGTCAGGAGCACAGAGCAACCCCTCCCTTTTGCAGGCTTCAAAGGCCCAGAGGGACTAACCCTTGCCACTGTGGGGCCTCCTCTCTGGGAGCGGTGAGGGGGGCAATTGCCCCCAAAGCAGCAGCATTCAGCAGCTTTCTGGGAATGAGGAGAGCAGGCTGGGGGTGATCGTGAACGTGCTGGAGGTCAAACAAGGGGAGGTCCCGAAGCAGAAGGCCTGGGAAAAGCCCGGGGCTGGATGGGAAGCCACAAATTTCATGCAATAGTACAAAGAGGCTGCTTCTCCCAGGAGCACCCAGGCCCTACTCCTCCCAGGAGAACCTAGCCTTCACCGCAGGCACACAGTGGACCAGCATCATGTAATTACCCCCTCCTGTGAACCAGTGGTTCTAGAGTTATAGTGCACAGAGGGAGAAAATCAGGCTCAGAGAGGTTGAGTAACTTACCTGGGCTTGCACAGGGAGGGAGGACCGGAATAGGATTTGGACCCACATTGTTTAACTCTGGAACCTTGCTCCTAACCGCACTGCTGGGCTACTGTAACAGGCAGCTGGGAGGGAAAGCAAAATGAGTGATGGGCACCGGGTCCAAAACACTCACCTGGCTTCATACACATCAGCAAGATGGGGTTTCTTGCCGAAGAGCATCCAGGGATTCCAGAGGTCATTGTTTTCACTGAGCCCACATACATAGTGGCTTTTTATAGACTATCCACTTTATCCTATAGGGATTTTTTCTTCCTTCTCTTTCCAGCCCTGTCTCCCCACCCCCCGCCCCGGGCTTCTTCACTCCTCTATTTCCCAGGCTAACACTCTCTCCTTCTACCATCTGCTCCCAAGATGACCGATACTGCCCACCTTGCTTCCCCGGGGATGGATGGGTCCGGGACTCATCCCTCCCCCAGGTGCTGTAATTTGAGGGGCTGCCCAGCTGGAATGGACCCTGGGCCTCCCCAGGCTGCCCTCCCGCCACTGTGAGTCGGCTGGCCTCTGGCCTCTGCCCCCTTCTGCCATTAACCCTGTCACCTGCTGGACATCAGCCCCCGGGCCCAGTCTGTCATCCGTAGCCAAAGATGGATGGGGGGCGGCTGGGGAGCATAAGTGACGACCCCTTAATGAGATCTGGCGGGGGAGGGCTGGGCTCTATCAGGCAGCAGCCGGGCCAGGTTGGCAATAACGGCCCTTTGCTGAGCGTGACCCATTTTCCTTCTGGGGAGGGGAAGACAGTGGAGTGAGAAGCTGTGGGACAGGCTGGGGGCCACGGGATTAGACTGCCACCTCCCTGGAGAGAGACTGCCCAGGGAGAGGTGGGCAGAGGCTAGGGGAAAAAAAGATGACCTCCCCACCCCACTCTCATTCCTTCTCCTTGGCACTGTGACCCCAGCTCCTTGGGAAGAAACGCAGACACAAAGAATCGCTAGGAAACAGGAGACCAGCTGCCTGGCCCGGGGCAGCCCCAAGGCAGTCCCGGGAGACTTTGCGTCTCCTCTCCATGTGCAGAGAAATCAGAGGGAGGGCGTTGTCTCTAGAACGTGTTGTCTCTAGAGTGGGGAGCATCTTCAGAAGGACAAGGAAAGGGCCCTTCTGAAGCAGGAAAGAGTGGGATACAGGAGTGGGGGGAAAACGTTGTTGGACGGTCACCTACACATCCCCCCTTAGTGATCTATGGACTTTTAAAAGGAAGAAATGCTGGAAAGCATCAGTTCTCACCTTCATTCTGTACAGATGGGGAAACTGATGCCTAGGGAGGAGAAGAGGCCCACCCAGTCAGTGGCAGAGCCAGAGCCAGGATCCTGGGTTCTAGAAGCGCAAGCTCATTTACTTGGCACCCGCCTCATTCTCTACTTGCTTCTTACCCAGGTAGAAAATAGAACAACTGCTGAAGTCAACGTTCTTGGAATCTTCTGAAAGGGCTTGTTCTTTCCCAGCTCCTTCCTGCCCTCCCCCCCAATGAGGGAGAGTGCATCACCCCCGGTCTCCCAGCAGGTCTGGGAGATAGACTTGGGGAGGGGGGCAGCAGAGGGTGCCTCCTGAGCTCTTAACCAGGAATGGGAAACCATCGCTCCCTGACGATGTGAATGAGGTTGGTTGAAAAGACGGCTTTTGGGGCACCAAAGAGGGGGGTGGCTTAATGGGTTAAGCCTCTGCCTTCCACTCAGGATGATCTCAGGGTCCTGGGATCCAGCCCTGCATGGGGCTCTCTGCTCAGCAGGGAGCCTGCTTCCCCCTCTCTCTCTGCTTGCTGCTCTGCCTGCTTGTGATCTCTCTCTCTCTCTGTCAAATAAATAAATAAAATCTTTTTTAAAAAAAAGAAAGAGAGAGAGAGAAAGAGAGAAAGAAAAGACGGCTCTTTGAGTTTGAGTCTGAAGTTTTATAATTTGGGTCGTTGTTTTCTCCCATGAAGAGTAAGGAGAAGCACCAAGTGGGAGCCCAGCAAGGAATGGCCGCAAGACCTTGTGACCCTTTATTTGAACATTATCCGTGGCCAATCCATCCCCAGAGCCGTGGCCTTGGCTCTCTCTGTGATGATTTCGGGTTTCCCCCCTGCCCCCAGCTGCCTCATGCAGACAGACCAGGAGTCCTAGTGTGGCGTCTAGAGGTCAGGGGTCAGGAGGAGTCTAGTCCTGGTTAGCTGTGGGACCTTCAGGATCTTTTTAGCTTTCTGGACCTTAGTTGCCTTATTCTTCAGATTATTTATTTATCTATTTGAGAGAGAGCGAACACACATGCAATGGCAGGGTGGGGGGGGAGGGGCAAACAGACTCCACAATTTTTTTTTAAGATTTTATGTTGTTGGTTTTTTTTTAAGATTTTATTTATTTATTTGACAGACAGAGATCACAAGTAGGCAGAGAGGCAGGCAGAGAGAGAGGAAGGGAAGCAGGCTCCCTGCTGAGCAGAGAGCCTGATGCAGGGCTCGAGATCCCAGGACTCTGGGATCATGACCGGAGCCGAAGGCAGAGGCTTTAACCCACTGAGCCACCCAGGTGCCCCGATATTATGTATTTATTTGACAGAGAGATCACAGGCAGGCAGAGAGGCTGAGATTTATTCCAGGTCTAAATTCTGCTGTTCTCCATAACAGGCCACAAGAGGAGACAGAAGGGAAGTGCAGAACAATAAAGACTTGGGCTTTACCACTGAATTCGGCCTTGTCTTGCTGCAAGTCCTCTTTGAGGGGCCGCAGCCGGGGAGTTCCTTAACCCTGAGGGGCTCCCCCCACACCAGGTCCGGGGCCTCTGAAGGCAAGGCCCTTAGGGATGTTCTGACCCCAGGATGTCTCCTCACTAGGAGGCAGGAGAGGGCTGAGGTTGCATGTGGGGGAGGGTGGGAGTGGAGGACTGGGGAATGCCACTGATCTCCTTTCCTGGCTTCCCCAGCCACAACTGTCCACCCTCCTCCACTCCCTATCTTCTGGGGGAAGGGATGTGACGGGCAGAGAGAGAGAGCTGCCCATGTGGGGAGCCATGTGGGGTAAGGCCAGTGGACTTCATCCATCTGTAGTGGGGCAGATTCCCAACAGGTGAGGCAGACACCGGAAATCAAATGCAGGGCTCAGCCCTCAGCTCCAGTGGTCCCTGACCTTGACCATTTTTTTAAAGATTTTGTTTATTTACTTGAGAGAAAGAGAGAGAGAGAGCACAAGCAGGGAGAGTGGCACGCAGAGGGAGAAGAAGCAGACTCCCCACTGAGCATGGGGCTCGATGCGGGGCTCAATCCCTAGACCCTGAGACCATGACCTGAGCAGAAGGCAAATGTCCAACAGATGGAGCCACCCAGGCGCCCAAACTTTGACAAGTTTTATTTTGTTTTAAATATATTTTTTCAAAAATTGGCTTATTTATCTTCCAGAGAGAGAGGGAAAAAGAGAGAGGGGAGGGGTGGCCAGAGAGGGAGAGAGAGCACCCTCAAGCAGACTCCCTTGCCTAGCACGGAGCCCAACATGAGGCTTGATCCTATGACTCCAGAGATCATGACCTCGAGATCCGGACCCGAGCTGAGATCAAGAGGCGGATACCCAGCCGACTGAGCCACCCAGGTGCCCTGACAATTTTTTAAAATTAATTAATTTATTTGTTTAAGTAAACTCTACACCCAACATGGGGCTCGAACTCACAACCCCAAGATCCAGAGTCATGTGTTCATCAGACTGAGCCAGCCAGGTACCCCGTGACTTTGACATTTTTTGTATTTCAGTAATGTTTTGTGGGATAGGGCTGCTAAACCAGGGTTAAAATCATATCCATTTTCAGTTTGGTCTTTTCAACAGGGAAAGTAGAGAGTGGTCACCAGGGATCATAACCTCATTTGGCTTGGGTTGAAAGGACCCACTCAGCAAAGCATGTTTCACTCCTACATTTGTCCAGGTTCTGTGAGATACAGAAGTCAGTATTCCCAAGACTTGCTCTCTTCCAGGTTTATTAGAATTAGTAGGGCTGATTCATTCTTGCAGGGGCGGGGCGGGGCGGGGGGGGGGGAGCAGCAAGCAATAGGAAAGAAAAACAAATATTTGTAGCTGAGAGAAGCCTGGCATTTAATCTAGTGGTTTCTAAATCTGCCAATCTTTAGAATTACTAGGAAGATTTTTAAAAAGTACAATTTCTTGCCCCTGCCCCTAAATTTACTGATTTTAAAATCTCCGCTAGGGGAGGGGTTCTAGCGCTTGGGAACCATGAAATTCACTCTTCTGGCTGCCCACAGTGGAAATGGAGCCATCAACTCAACTTTATCTCCTTTCTTTAAAAAAATTTTTTTAAATTTATTTTACTGGGGCGCCTGTGTGGCTCAGTGAGTTAAAGCCTCTGCCTTCTGCTGGGGGCATGATTCCAGGGTCCTGGGATAGAGCTCCACATCCGGCTCTCTGCTCAGCGGGCAGCCTGCTTCCTCCTCTCTCTGCCTGCCTCTCTGCCTACTTGTGATCTCTGTCTGTCAAATAAATAAATAAAATCTTAAATGAATAAATAATAAATTTTACTATTTTAAAATTTATTTTACTATTTTACTCATTTTAATTTATTTTACAATCTATTTTACTATTTAATTTATTTTACTATTTAATCTCCATGCCCAACATGGGGCTCAAACCCCAAACACCAAGTTAAACACAGGCTCCACCCACTGAGCCAGCCAGGCGCCCCGACTTTATCTTCTCTCTCTCTTTTTTTTTCTTCTTTCTATTTCTTTCTTTCTTTTTTTTTCTTCTTCCTATTTCTAAGAGATTTCCTCATTCTCTCTTAGCAAATATAGAAAGACTTTTTTTTTTTTTAAGTTCTTCCCTGCAGCTAACTTCAATCCTTGCTGCATCGGTAACCCTCACACCTGCATAATTTTTCCGACAGCTTTCAGAGCTTGCCTCCATGCTGACTGTTCTGGGCTTATTCTTTAAGTTTACAAAAATGGACTCAGCACCTGGTAAGTGGCAGGTCCTCCATTAGGCGTTGGGGAGACAGGGGTGAGTGAAGCGGCTGTGGTCCTTGGCCTCTGCGTTTCAGCCTTGGGAGGGCATCGGAATTGAGCTAGCCACGTGGGGATCCTGGCACAGGGGCCGTGGGGTGAGGGTTAGCGTCCTAAAGAGAGGAGGGCAGGATCCTGGCCTCAGGATAGTCTGGGGACGGAAGACGGGAGGGCAGGAATCACAGTTCCTGGCCCAGAGGACAGCCTATGTGGGCCTGAATTAAGAAGGGCAGAGCGGACCTCCAAGAACCAAGTGAAAATCCACACAGCGGGGCTTTGTGCCTCCTGAACCTTTCTGTTCTCAGAAGCCCCTCTAAGCTCCTCCATGACTCTCTGGGCCCCACAGAGCCCACAGCAAGACAAAGAACTTTTGTCTGATCAGCTGAGCTATAATAAGAGAACGATTCCCCAGGACCCTTCCTAAGGCCTCCAGCGGAGCTGGCTCTTCTCAGAATGGCCGGGATTCCAGCCTCACGGGCAGCCATGCGTTTTACAGTAACTCCACAATGTCTGTCTTGGATTTGCTTTCTGCCGATCTTCCCTTTCAGCTTTCTTTTTAAAAGCCTGGCCTCTTGGCTGTCTTGGTACTTATCTCTTTCTGAAGTGGAACAAGTCGAGAATATCCAGGGTTCGGGGCAATCTGCCGTCCCCAGGGTCCTTCTCCAATGAAAGACTGAGATTTGGTCAGACTGAGATTTGGAGTCGAAAGCTGATTAGTGTAAATGCTCACATCTCAGGGAGTCGAAACAACCTGCCCATGAAGGCTGCTGATCCCATCCTGTCTCATTCGCTGCTGGGGAGCAGGGGGGTGGGGGGAGGGGCAGGGGCCGGGGGAAGCGAGGACGGGTGCCGAGTCAGCGCCAGACTCTGACGTGCCAGGCAGAATGGCATCTCTAGCACAGTGGCTCCGGGCAGGGAGGGCAGCGGGGAGGGGGGCAGATGCTGAGAGGCTCACGGGAGCCATGCCAACAGATGGGTCTGCCCACCCCCCCACCCCCGCCCAGACGGAAGCAGCTAACCCTTCACGAGCCGACCCCGTGAGCCCATTATTCTTTCCTGGGATCCCAGGTGATGCGCGAAGGGCCACGAAGGAATCCACTGGTCAATGCTAGCTGGGTGGGTGGGAGCGGAGAGGTCGGGAAGGGGCAGGCGCGGGGTGGGCTTGCCTGGGTGAGCCCCTGGGAGCTGAGCCAGCGGGGCGCGGGGGGGGGGGGGGGTTGTGGGGAGGGGGGAAGGCTGCTTTGGGATTCTCAGTTACCCAGCCTGCCAGGCTGCTGGTGTGCGGAGCCCAGCCCCCTCCCCAAAGAGCCCCTGAGAGGGGCCAAGAGAGGGGGGAAGGCCACCCGTGGCCTTGTGAGGCTGAAGCACAAGCTCCTTCCTCAGCTGCCAGGGAAGAATTTAATTACCAATTAAAACCCCCTCCATCTGTTTCGGGCCTGCCAGAGAGCTCTCTCTACCCTTTAATTACATCTCTGACAACAATTTAACTCAATTAGCTGGTAAACACAGCAGAATGCAGGCAACCCGGGGCACCCTCTTGTCCCTGCCATCTGTCTGTCCGTCTCATGCTCTTCCCCACTCGCTCTCGGTCTGTCTGTCCTGCCCCTGCTTCCCTCTCTCCATTTGACCACCGCCCCCTCCTCAGTGGGCTCCTTTCCTTCTGTCTATCTTCTCCAGCACCTCTTGTCTGTCTCACACCAGCTGGGTTTCTCCTCCCCCCACCCCGCCCCACATCTTTGTCATTCCACCTTCCTTTCCCATCTGCTGTCTGTCTGTCCCTTTTCCCCTGCTCTGTCTCGTTCCATCCGTTCCAACTTTCTGTCCTCTGCAGGCCATTCTCCAGAGAGTCTACCTGTTCTCTTTCTTCTTCTAGTCTTCTTTCTCCTTCTCTGCATCCCTCCTGCGTTTGTTTGTTTGTTTGAGGGAAGAAGAGGGGAGGGGCAAAGGGAGAGAGGAGAGAGGGAGAATGTTAAGCAGCCTCCATGCCCAGCGCCGAGCCCCAAGTGGGGCTCAGTTTCATGACCCTGAGATCATGACCTGAGCCGAGATCAGGAGTTGGATGCTCAGCCGACTGAGGCTCCCCATGCGTCCCTCCTGCATTTAACTGAACTCACACTTTTAACCTGTCTTCTCTGAGCCTCCTCCCTGCGGTGTCTCCCTAACCTTTATCAGCTCCTTGTGTTTTGTCCATAAAGTACAGACGAATGTGAGCCCCAGGAATAACGGCTTCTGTATTTTGAGCCTGTCCTTTGCCAGTCGCTGGCTAAGAGCTTTGTGTCTTTTATTTTGTTGAACCTTAGAAAAATTCTGTGAAGTAGGTATAATTCTCCCCATTTGAACAGGGGCCTCATCGACGCTAGGAGAGATTTTGCAGCTTGTGGGAGATCGAGGCACGGGGAGCAGCCTTGAGGATACTAGAGAGGGCCTGAGTGTATGGGGCAAGGCTCTGTGTTGCCAAGATGAAGGGCGGAGCACTAGGTCCCCAGTTAATGAGGGATAGAAATTAGGGATGATTTTTGAGAATCGAACCTCCCTATTTCTGCTGGAGGGAAATTTCCAGATTCTAGTTTGCCACAGTGTGAGAGAAGTTCCTCAGTCCCCTGAGAAAGTTAAAGAAATTTTTTTAGGACCCCAAGGAGTAGGAGAGAAGGAGAGAAACAAGTAGGCTATAATTATCCTAGCACTCCTCCCCTGGAATGACGGTGGGGGGTGGTTGGAGAGAAAGGCAGCCTGATCCGTCTTGTGGACAGGCAGGGACATGATGGAGACCCCGGGTCAGCCAGGTAGTCACATGGCTGCGGCTCAGGCAGACCCCAGCCAGATAAAACTCATCTGCTTTCTTCCCCCGTCCGTCCTCGGCTGACTAATCATTCTTCCTTTGATTAAAACAGAAAAGAATTGGGGGGAAGAGAAGGGGAGCCTATTTCTTCTCTCTGTTTTCTACCTTCCTTTGGTTTTCTAGATTTGAAGTCCTTCCTCAGAGGGTGGTTTCAGTTGGGGTTTCGAACCCACACACCTCCAACCCTGCTTCCTGCCACCTTCACCGGGGAGTGGCAGGATCCCAACTACATTCCTCAAATGCAGGAATTGTGCTCCGGAGGAAATGACAAATGTGCGCTCTTGAGTCAGCCTGGGTAGGGAGACTGGTACATCCCCTAGAACTTTCACTGTCAGAACTCTTTCCAGGGGAGCCCCATTCTGGAGGTAGATACGGAGAGTTCTGGGCAGAGGCAACCAAGAGGCAGATGGGAGATTGGAATAGAGGCAGGGCAGAGAAGCAGAGAACACTCGAAAGGAGGCTCCTTGTTCAGGCTTCTGAAGCCTTATGAAAGCAGTGGGTTTGTGTGCAGTTGCAATAAACGTGACACAATAAGGACCACAGAGTAATGAGGCTGGTGGGTTGTTGTTTTTTCCAAGCAGACACATGATTGCCTAGAATTTCAGAGTTCAAGGGACCAGAGAGGTCTCTTCAACCCAGGGTCCTTCCTGCTGCAAGAATCCTTATTACAGGGCCGCCTGGGTGGCTCAGGTGGTTAAGTAATTGCCTCGGCTCGGGTCATGATTCCGGAGTCCCTTGATCGAGTCTCACATCGGGCTCCCAGCTCCATGGGGAGTCTGCTTCTCCCTCTGACCTTCTCCCCTCTCATTCTCTCTCTCACTCTCTCTCTCTCAAATAAATAAATAAAAAAAATCTTTTTTTAAAAAAAGAATTCTTATTACAGTAGCCTAGCAAATACCTTCTTTGAATACTTCCAGTGACAGGGAACTCACTATCCCACTAGGTATCCCCTTTCTATTTTCAGACTGGTTTAATATTTAGAAAATTATTTCTTGGGGCACCTGGGTGGCTCAGTGGGTTAGAGCCTCTGCTTTCGGCTCAGGTCATGATCCTGGGATCCTGGGATCGAGCCCCGCATCGGGCTCTCTGCTCAGTGGGGAGCCTGCTTCCTCCTCTCTCTCTCTCTGCCTGCTTCTCTGCCTACTTGTGCTCTCCCTCTGTTAAATAAATAAATAAAATCTTTTAAAAAAAATAAAAGAAAATTATTTCTCATATTGTCACCCTGTAATTTCCAACCTTCTGTCATATTTTCATCTTGTGAAGTGATGGAGAATGTGTAAAGCTTCTCCCCCGTTTCAGATGCGAATCCAGTGTCTAGAAGGCAGCCAGGAGGAATTCTGGAGCGTTGAACCATCCTTCATTCCTTCAGCCGTTCCTCAAATGCTCTCATTTCAAAATCTCACTAACATCTTCCTTTGTGCCTCTCTCATTGAGCAAGGTCTTTCTTTGTAAATACTGCCCCAGGCCTAAAATGCATGCGTTAGATGAAGTCCAAAAGGCAAAGGACAGAGGAAAGACTTTCACCTCCCTCTATATCTGTATACAGTTATTATTATACAGATAATACAGACCGTATTATCTCTATTAATTATTAATTATCTGTATTAATGCAGCTCAGAATCTATCACTTTTCTATGGCAACCACAGATCATAGTAGCCTCTGTATCTTATTGGCATATCGATGTTTCAGTCAACCAAACTTACTTGTCTGGGAGTATGAGTTCCCATCCCTCCTGAGTTCATGCTTTTAGTGATAAATATTAAACATATCACTTGACCCTTTTAAATTTCATCTCACTCAACTCAAGTTAACTAAGACTGATGGAACCTTACCGTGTTTCACCGTGTTCTATTTGGGCCAATGTTCCCCTCCTACCAAGGTCTTGGATCCGGAGCCCATCACCCAAACCCTAACCAGCTGTCTAGCCCCCCCAGGTCTGACACCCTCATCGAACCATCCATAAAGTGTCAAAGAGTACGGTGTCTCCTGAGAGGACTGTTTTGAAACAACTGAGGTCAAAATGAGTCTCTCTTCTTCAAATGGAGGCCCTAGCTGCATTTTTGGGTTTTGCTTTTGTTTTTGTTTTTTTTTAAGACTTTATTTATTTATTTGTCAGAGAAAGAGCACAAGCAGGCAGACCGGCAGGCAGAGGCAGAGAGAGAAACAGGCTCCCCACTGTGCAAGGAGCCCCCTAGGGGACTCAATCCCAGGACCCTGGGATTACCACCCGAGCCAAAGGCAGCGGCTTAACCCACTGAGCCACCCGGGCATCCCACATTTTGTTGTTTTTTTTTTTTTTTAAAGAGTTTATTTATTTATTTGGCAGACAGAGATCACAAGTAGGCTGAGAGGCAGCCAGAGAGAGAGGGGGAAGCAGGCTCCCTGCTGAACAGAGAGTCCGATGCGGGGCTCCATCCCAGGACCCTGGGACCATGACTTGAGCCGAAGGCAGAGGCTTTAACTCACTGAGCCACCCAGGCGCCTCTGCATTTTTGGTTTTTTAAGAACTTTCCATTTTGGTAAATTTCTACCACAGAAGATGATCAGAAAGCAGTACGAAGGCTCCCATATGCCCTTCACCCAGATTCACCACTGTTTACATTTAACTCCATTCGCTTGATCCTTCTCTGTCCACATGTTTACATACGTATTTTTTCCCTGAACTCTTTGAAAGCTGGAGACAGAGTGTCCCTTTAGTATTCCGTTCTGGAAAACAAAGGCATTCTCTTACACAAACAACCTCGAGATGATGAACAAAATCCTTGCAGCAACTGAACATTGCTGCAAGACCACTATGTAACTCGTGGTCCCTATTCAAACTCCATCAGCTTTCCCAGAAAGGTCCTTTATAGCTATTCCCCCCAGTCCAGGCTCTGATCCAGAACCACGCATGGCATTCAGTAGTCAAACTCTTTCGTGGGAGGCTATGGCTTTATTTCAGCACTTTGCTAAAAGCAGTTGGAAAACTTTTTTGAAAACCCCCAGCCCACGAAAAACAGTGAAACCATCCCACCTTCCAGGAAGGAAGATCCGGTAACCCCTGAGGACGGCAAAACAAAATGTGCCACAGACTTTATAGGTACTTCCCATGAAGACTTTGCCAATGTTTTGGAGCCATGGAAACATCTAGAACAAGTGTCGCCATCTGATGAGATCACTGTGGAGGGAATCTGCTCAAGGAGAGCTAGGACTCCTAGGGCATTTGCTTCTTTTTTCTTTTTTTTTAAGATTTTATTTATTTATTTGACAGACAGAGATCACAAGTAGGCAGAGAGGCAGGCAGAGAGAGAGCGAGGAGGAAACAGGCTCCCTGCCAAGCAGAGAGCCCGACGCGGGACTCGATCTCAGGACCCTGAGATCATGACCTGAGCTGAAGGCAGAGGCTTAACCCACTGAGCCACCCAGTGGTGCCCAGGGCATTTGCTTCTAAATTTGCCTCATTCCATGATAGTCAAACTGCTCACTGTCTGAGAGTTTCAGCTTCTGGAGAACAAGGCCTGTATGATAGGCACATCCTTCTCGGTTCATTTGTTGAGGTATTGGGCTGTTGGAGCTAAGCCCCAGGTTTAGCCCTCCCCCCCCAAAAAGGCTATTTTTACTTACCAGGGAATGAGCCCTTCCCCTCTAAGATTAGTCACGAGGGAGGGGGGTGGGCGAACAAAGACGTAGGGGGCACTGGATTCCCAACAACTCACAACACAACAGCAGGCTGATGGAGGACGGATAACGCTGACTTCCCGCCGTGCTCACTCCGTAATGGATGCACAGTGAGCAAGAAAGCCCATCAACAAGGACGTGGCAAAAGGCGGCACAGTGATTTGCTCCACTCAGGCTCTCACCAGAACTCAGGTTATTGATGACCAGACAATGTTTCTGTAGCTCTCGTCCCTCTCGCCAGGTTCCAAGCCTTACCTTGGAGCTCAAGGCTTAATTGCTCCCCTTTCTCCCTGTCTTCCCAACACCTGTGAGTCACCAAACCTTTTCAAGCTTCTCACACTGGTCCAGGTCCTACTTCACTGTCCCGCTGGTCTCTGGTCTCTCTTCTATCAATTCATTCTGTGTACTACTGCTAGGTTGTTTCCCTTGAAAAACATCTATATCAGGGCAGCTGGGTAGCTCTGTGGGTTAAGCCTCTGCCTCTGGCTCAGGTCATGGTCTCAGGGTCCTGGGATCAAGCCCTGAATCTCAGGGTCCTAGGATCGAGCCCCGCATCAGGCTCTCTGCTCAGCAGGGAACCTGCTTCCCCCTCTCTGCCTACTTGTGTTCTCTCTCTCTCTCTCTCTGTCAAATAAATAAATAAATAAAATCTTTTTTAAAAAAAATCTATATCTATCTATCTACTCTCTCCATGTCTGTGTTCAGTACTCTCCTTAAATTTCCATTTTAGATCCAGCCAAACTCACCCATCCATGAGTAAGCCATCTTCTTGGCCTTTGCTCTTGTTCTAACCCCTCCCCCATCCACCCCACTCCATCCTTCAATTTCTGAGAGATCTGGTCCCCATGGCTCCTTTTGGGGGGACAGCTAGCTCCAAGTCCTGCAATCCCTCCCTTCCAGCTGAGTGTTGGAAACATTTGATGTCTCCACTACTTATTTGGCATTTGGCACATAACTCCTTTGATAATTTCCAATGTCCATGCATCTATTCTTTCTCCTAAGAAAGACAATAAACCCTTCAAGAGCAGATATCATGTTTATTTCTCTTCCCATCTTATATTTAAGGGAGTGCCGTCTCTAGATGGTTGGAGCACGATACATATTCAGGGCTGGTGACCATGGAATTTGTTTGAAAAGGGTATATTACAAAGAAATAATAACAGACAACATGTATCGAGCGCATAATCTTTAGACCGAACACTATACACTTTGTATGGATGATATCATTTGTTCCTTCCAGTGATCTAGGGACAATTATAATCCTCATTTTACTGATAAGGAAACTGAGGCTGAGGAAAGCAAAGGAATTTGCCCAGGATCATCCAGCTAGTGAGTAGAAAAACCAGGATTCAACCCAAATGGTCTGATCCCAGAGCCCCTGCTCTTAACCACCATGTGATGGCCATGAAGAGGACCATCCTCCCACCCCCAAGACTTTAAATAATAATAATTATGATATTGATGATAATAAATGAAAATTTTCCAAGGAAAGTAGGGCTCTGATCTGTTGAAGCAGCTTTTCCAGTGTTTAATGACTTCAGTCTCGCAAAGCTGTTTGGAAGTATGAATTCAATCCTTTTATGTGTGAGAAGATAAAATGAACTGCAGAGTAACATTAGAATTTCACCTGGTCTTTAAAGGGCCACTTTCTTCTTTTTACTTTGTGTTTTGGCAACGGTGAGTAATGAGGAAGACTCTGACCTCAGAGCAGTCTAAGTTTATAGACCCTCTCCTGTGTTTCTGAATCCCAGGCCTGGCCAGAAATCTGTAATTTTCAGTCTCCACCACCTCTCCCAATTCCTAGTGACCTGGGGTTTAGGGGCACCTGGTGAGTATGGCAGATAAAGGGTAGAGTTGTGTTTCTTCCCTGTGGAGGTCAAGTCTGGGGTTCCAATGGGGACTTCAGTTTCCCATGGTGCCAAAAAAGAAGACAGAAAACAGGAAGCATTCTGTGTTCAGCCCGTGTTCACAGAAGACATCTCAGCAAGACAGACCCTAGCACAGCCAGCTGATGTCACCAAGAGAGGAGGGGGAGATGGAGGAAAGAAACAATGGAAGAAGAGACAAAGAGAAGGAAGGGAAGGGAAGCAAAAAGTGAAGATGGGAAATGTGGCAGAGGGGTGACAGCAAAGGGAAGAGTGGAGGACAGAAAGGGGGACAATTGGAACCCATCGTTTTTTGCCCACCTCCCTTCCCCTGTCCCTAAACCCACGGGTGAGGGCCTCTCGCCCCTCCCTGTCAACCAGAGGGGATCCAGACCCTCGCCCTCCGACTTCCCGTGCTGTCCCCCCAGGCCCAGCGGTTGCAAACTGGGGAGCCTTGTAAACAGTTTGCGCAATTTTCCTCCGCTTTCCCGGGGAGCTGCCTGTTTCCCGGGGGCCATTCCTTTCCCTGCAGCCCTCAGGGAGCTCCCTTTCCGCAGACCACAGCCAGGCTCCAGCTACCCCCCTTTCCTCCATTCCCCCAGCTCTCTGGAGGGGCTCGCGTCTCCCCGATGCGCTCCGGTCTCTGTCTGAGCCATCCATCAAGGGTGGCAGGCTGAGGGAAACATGAAAAAGAGCCTATTTGGCTATTAACATCCCCTCCCGCTTTGTTGTCTCTCTCCTCCCCACTCCCCTTCCAGCCCCCCACCCCACCCCTCCCCTTCCCCTTTTGCGGGAGACAAAACCAGACTGACAACCTGAAGACTCAAACATTAATCAAACTGCGCTCCGGAACAACCTTTCCCTCGCATTAATAAATACATTTGCGGCCCCTCATTGGACAGTTGGCCTAATTTGTTTCTCTTTTGCGGGGTGGGGGGAGCAGCCGCGCCCGCGCCCCCCGGCTCCCAGCAGCCCCGTGCAAAGCAGATGTTCCGCCGCGGACGCGGAGCTGCGCGGAGCCGCGCGCCCCGGAGGCCGCGGTTGTCATGGCGACGGCCGGGCCGCCTGCTGTCGCCGAGCACGCTGTCTCGCCCGCTCAGTGATTACCTCCATCTCCGCAGCGTTCGCCATACGGCCGGGCTTCTAATCAGATCCCCTCCCCTCCCCCTTCCCGGCGGCCCGGCCGAGCCCACGGTCCTCTGCCCCGCGCACTACCCCTCCGGCCCCCACCGCCCACCGGCAGAGATGCCCGCGCGCCGGTGTCCAGGAATGGCCGGCCCCAAGTGGGAAGAGGTTCTGTGCACCTGAAGCCATCTCTGGCAGCCCAGGACTCCCCCTGTCCCCCCCACACCCCGCGGTCCAGCTCCCAGTACTGTCCCCTGGAGACTCCCGCTCCCCATCCCCCTTCTTGGTTATGTTGGGGCGGGTCACCTGAGGTCCCCAAGAGAGGTAAGGCAGGCAACCCTAGATCCCCTTCCACCTGGGCAGGGCTCTTCCATTCTGATTCTGAACATGCTTAGAAGTTTCTTCCGCACAGCCTGGAAGTGAGGTGGGCTCCTGGAGCCATCAGAACCTTCCTCCAAGCTCTGCTTCTTGTGCCAGACCCGTGTTTTCTCAGACTAAGGGAGGGGTGCAGACATACAGGGTCTGGTGATCAAATGGGGCGGCCTGGCTCGAGTTTGGCCCACGGTGACTTTCACCTCATGGCTGTCACAAACACAATACGCTCCTCATGCTCCCAGGCTGAGGTTTATGGGTGATTTCTCGCGCACTCCCAGCAGACAGTCTCACAAGCCAAGCATTCTGTCTCCTCTCCAGGTTTGGTGGTGGGCAAGAGGCAGTTGGAAGGCCTCAGGGCCTTGGGATACCTTGAGGTCTTTCTCCTGAAAGAGGAGAATCTTTTCCTTCAGCCTCGGAGGCTTCATTAGGAGACGCAAACACCCCTTTCCAAACATCTCCCGCTTCAGGAGAAACAGGGTGATAACAGAGGCTGCAGGCCAAAAGAGGACAGAGGAGCTAGGGGTGAGGCCAGCCTGAAAGCAGAGCAAAACATGTGGAAGAGGGATTGAGACTGTGGCTGTGCGTTCCAGGCTAATTCATAACCTGGCAGTCCAAGGTGGCTGGAGCAAAAAATAATTTTGTGGGCGCCTTGGGCGGTTCAGCGGGTTAAGCCTCTGCCTTCAGCTCAGGTCATGATTCCAGGGTCCTGGGACAGAGCCCCGCATTGGGCTCTCTGCTCAGCAGGGAGCCTGCTTCCCTTCCTCTCTCTCTGCCTGCCTCTCTGCCTACTTGTGATCTCTCTCTCTGTCAAATAAATAAATAAAAATCTTTAAAAAAATAAAATAAAATAATTTTGTTTCAAGTGAGGGAGCCACCCCCACCCAGACCCCTGGAGTGATGAGAAAGTAGAAAAATTCTCCTTGGCACCAGGGAAAGCTTACTTAAACACTCCACTACATCCAAAAAGGCAGCCCCCTCCCAGTGTTTGCCTGCAAAGTCTCAGGCTGTATCAACCAATGAGAAGAGATGCTGCACTCTGGGCTCTTTCTCTGGAGTCTACTAAGAATCCTCATGTTAGAGCTCAAGAGCCTTTCCAGATTCAAACCAATCCTTCATTTTACGGACAAGAAACTGGAGACTCAGAGAGGGACCCTAATTGGCTCGAGACCCCATACTCAGCTCATCGTGGGACCTCGCTCTTGCTCTCTGCCATGGTGGTCCCTGGTGCCCCTCCCTTTCCTCTCTCGGAAGCCACTGTCTGGGAAACTGGTTTCCAAGAGGCACAGGCAGAATCCCCCAAATCTCAGGCCTTTCTAAGCCCGTCGTCACTCTGTCTCCAGAAGACCTGTCACCTGGAGGCGGCCCCGCTGGAGTGACAGCTCCCGTCGGCCCGGGGCCAGCCTAAGCCCTCTCTCAGGGGTGGTGGGGTGGGGAAGGAGCTTTCGCGGGGCCTCCCTCAGTCGATTGTCTGCAGCTCTGTCTTTGTCTGTCTGTCACTCAGAAGTGAACCGCTGGGGGGAGAGGTCAGGCTGCTTGGTGGAAAGGGAGAAAGAGGCCTGTCCCTGGCCCTGAGGGGTGGGGGAGAAGGCCGGGGGGGGGGGGGAGAGGGTGCTGCTTCTTCAACCTCTTTATGTCCCCTCCCTCCAACTCCCCCAGCTCTCTTAGGGAATTCCAGCCTTTGCTCATTTTAGGACCAGGATAGCAACTGTCCACAAAGACCCTTCTCTTCTTGCCACGTGAAATCCTGGATCGCCATTGGGGATCTTCTACTCCCTTCCTCTGTCCTGTCTGGAAGAAGGGGCTGCCAAGGAGTCTAACTCAAACCTCCTAGGAATGGGGTTCCATTAAATCTTGGGTTGCCATTGGAGATCTGCTCGCTTACCCTGCCTTGTCTAGAAGAAGGGGCTGCGAAGTCCAACTCAGACCTCTGAGGAAGGGGTTTCATCGCGCCCCCATTCCGCTTAGCCACCGCTCTGACTCCACTCCTGGGCTTGGCTGTCTCCCTGCCCCGCCTGCCTCATCAGATTCCCCAGGCTCCCCTGTCCCCCCACTGCCATCCCACACAAATCCATCCCCTGAGAGCCCCTGTTTTCAGGCTGCCCCAGCCTCTCCTGTACACTGCACACCTCCCCAGATTGTGCGGTTTCCAGTCTGCCCTTGCTCCCGCTGCACACGAATCTACCTCCCCAGCCTCAACAGTTTTCAGGCTTCTCACTCTCTGCCCCCCTGTACACGAACTGTCTCCCCAGACCCTGCTGTTTCCAGGTTCCCCTATGTTTCCCCGGTATACAAATTGGCCTCCCCGGGTTCGGCAGTTTCCAGAACCCCCTTGTTCTCTCACTAGGCAGTTCCATCTCCCCAGATTCAGCTGTTTTCAGGCTCCCCTCATTTGCCCTGTACACGGATACCTCTCCCAGGTTCTGCTGTTTCCAGACTCCCCTATTTCCCTTGTACACGGATCAGCCTCTAGCTTATGTGGATCGCAGCTGCCTAAGGGATTCAGCGGGTTTAAGGAGAGTGGAAGGAAGAGGTGAGTCAGGAAGAGAAGGAGGAGAAAGACTGCCATCAGGGAAGCTCCTTATTTCTCCTGTGACCTAGAGCCCTAACTAAGCTGCTTGCACACGGCAGGCAGCCTCTGGGCCTGTGACTCTGCAAACAGACCCTTTGAGTTGATCTGCCCTGGGACACCCCAATTCCCTCCTTCCTGCTGCTGTCCAGTATCCAAACTTTAAGTTTAGCCTCCCCAGGAGGGCCCCATCTTGGAAGGAGTGCCTCACAGTGGGGTAGGCTGGAGCCCTCCCAAGCCTTGGTCTCTCCCCTGCTTTCCCTCCGTGAGCCTCTTTGTCTCTTGCCTACCTGCCTCATCTCAGCTCCCCCAATGCCTTCAGGTAGAACTTAAAGGAGACCCCAAATGCACCCCCTCAGAACAAAAGAGGTACAGAGCTAGAGGCCCACAATTTTTTTTTTTTTTTTTTTTTTTGGTTTTTCAGGAGGGAGTGATACTAATCTCACTAATCTCATTAATCTCATGTCTCCCCGGAAATTCATTCTGTGCCTGGACTCACATCCTGGCATGCTTTGTAAGCACTTGTTCCTGCATCCTAATCCTTGTTGGGGAATGGGGCTAGAGAGTGAGGGTGAGGTGGGGTGCAGTTTTCTGAGACGTTTCCCAGGATTCTTACCTTCTCTGATTCATTTCAGTATTGCCCCCAAAGCTTCTAGTGGGCCCTAGGGAAGGGTGTCGGATTCTCCATCTTCCCTCCTCCACTCACACACCCACCTACCCAACCGGTAGCCCAACCCCAGTCATTTTGGCAGGTACCGTGTTCCATCTTGCTGGTTTCTGCAAACATTCTGGGTCCACAGGGAACACCTAGGAAGGGACAGGCCCACTGGGTCAGAAGAGATAACTTTCTTCAAAGTGAAGCCCACACCTGGGTTCAAACCTCATTGTCTCTGCTCCCAGGTCCAGAGTAGCTTCTGTTTCCCCATCATGTGGGGATGGCAGTCCCTGCTTGCCTCACTGGTCAGTGAGTGCAAATAAAATTACGTGTGGGGAGGAGACAGAATTCATTTACGGAACGTGGCAAATGTGGCTCTTTTATTTTTTTTTTAAGACTTTATTTATTTATTTGACACAGAGAGATCACAAGTAGGCAGAGCAGCAGGCGGAGAGAGGGAGGGGGAAGCAGGCTTCCTGCTGAGCAGAGAGCCTGATGTGAGACTCCATCCCAGGACCCTGAGATCATGACCTGAGCCAAAGGCAGAGGCTTAACCCACTGAGCCACCCAGGTGCCCTGCAAATGTGGTTCTTTCTGTAAGTCTGGTTAAAAGAAGTCTACGTTTTGTCTTTCATATATATATTCTCCTTCCACTGTTTGAAAATAAATGCCGCTGATGGTGCTCATTCCTTAATTTCACTATTTGGAAATCACTATTGGAGCTGGTGTATCTAGAAACCATACAAACTACCTATATACCGTTGTCAATTAAAATGTAGTTTTCAGGGGCGCCTGGGTGGCTCAGTTGGTTAAGCCCCCAACTTTTTTCTTTTCTAAGGATTTTATTAGTTAAGCAGTCCCTACGCCCAACATGGGGCTCGAACTCACAACCCTGAGATCAAGAGTCACATGTTCTACCAACTGAGCTAGCCAGGCACCCCAAGCCCCTGACTTCTGATTTTAGCTCAGGTCTTGATCTTAGGGTCATGAATTTAAGCCCTACATTGGGCTTACATTTGGAAAAAAAAATTTTTTTAATGTAGTCTTAAAACGGATTAATTATAATGTGTGAAATCACACCTCAATAAATCTGATCGGAAATGTGCAAAGAAAAATGTGAATTGGGATTCTGAGTCAGGAGCCCTATCTTTTTCCATTGCCCAGGAAGGCAGTCCTTGTCACAGAATTCTGTTTGTAAATGTTAGCTTCTGGTGTTCTGCAGAAGGCAGGGGGCAATGGGGCAGAAGGAGGTGAGTGGATTTCAGGAAACCCTCATTCCTGACCCCGCTGTCACTTGTTAGCTCTGTGACGTCGATAAAATCATCCTTGGAGCTTCACATCCCTCCACTGAGGTCTCTAACTTGCTCTCCCACAACCACCCAACTTCCTTTTTCTACCTCAGAGTATAAACGGTGTTCTGTGCCCCGAACCTCTCGGCCCTCGTCTCAAGCCTTCAGCTGCCCTGGGGAGTGGGTCAAGTCTCAAGTGTTGAAAGAGATATCTGGTCTTCTCGACAGTGTATTTCTTGGGGGCTCTCTTTTCTCAGCACAATTGTCACTGGTTGCTCGGTCCCTCACGCCATCCTTTCCACCAAGACATCCTTTCCATCCTTTCCATCCCCTCTGAGGCGATCTAGACCCGTCATCTAGAGATCTCTAGGATGGGACTCCAGTGCTCAGCACTGTGAGATAACCGCTGCCAGCAGGTAGTAGAGAAGCCCCCTAGATCTGGTCCCCGTAGGCTTTCCACTGGCCACATCCTGATCCCAGCCCTGCAAGGGAGGCTGGAAGTGGGGCTTGTCCTACAGCACCATCTTGTGGCCAGACATGGGAGACGCGCTGCTTCTTGCTGCCATCCAGAGAAGGCGGAGAAAATTTGGGGTCTCAGAAGTTTTAAAAATCACATCTGCTTCCCCATAACCCAGTTCTGCATGCTGGACTTTTCCCAGCCATCTCTTAGGAGAGCATGTTCCTGGAGACGTCCAACCTTTTGAACACAGGGCTGGACCCTCTGGAGCAAAAGGAAAGGTCTCTCACCCAGAGCAGCTAAGCTTAACGCCTTCCAGTCATTTCTGTCAGTGAAGCCTTGTCTCCACATATCTACCCCACATGTCCCAACATACCCACCTCGGGAACCCCTGTCAGTCACTAAGGAGCTGTTGCCTGGGGATGGGGCGTGGCCTCCATGATTTGCCGCGTTTCCTTCTATTCAAGTTTTCCTGAATAAGGATTCATTGCAGCCAGGAGGATAAGATATATATTTTTAGGGGTGCCTGGGTGACTCAGTCGGTTAGGCATCTACCTTCAGCTCAGGTCATGATCTTGGGGTCCTGGGATCCAGCCCCAAGTCGGACTCCCTGCTCAGTGGGAAGTCTGCTTCTCCCTCTCCCTCCGCCCCTTTGCCTCCCCCTGCTTGTGTGCTCTCTCCCTCTTGTGCTCTCTCTCAAATAAGTAGATAAATAAAATCTTTTTAAAAAGATATATATTTTCAGGGCACCTGGGTGGCTCAGTGGGTTGAAACCTCTGTCTTCCTCTCGGGCCATGATCTCAGGGTCCTGGGATCAAGCCCCGCATCCGGCTATCTGCTCCGCGGGGAGCCTGCTTCCTCCTCTCTCTCTACCTGCCTCTCTGCCTACTTGTGATCTCTCTCGGTCAAATAAATAAAATCTTTTAAAAAAGATATATATTTTCAATGCCTTAAAAATCAGGTGTCTGGGGCGCCTGGGTGGCTCGGTGGGTTAAGCCGCTGCCTTCGGCTCAGGTCATGATCTCAGGGTCCTGGGATCGAGTCCCGCATCGGGCTCTCTGCTCAGCGGAGAGCCTGCTTCCCTTCCTCTCTCTCTGCCTGCCTCTCTTGTGATTTCTCTCTATCAAATAAATAAATAAAATCTTTAAATTGTGGGTCTGGTCAAATGAGATCAGATTGCTCTGGCTACTTCTTTTTCTTTCAGTGTGTGTGTGTGTGTGTGTGTGTGTGTGTGTGTGTGTGTGTGTTTTCAGACTGGAGGTAGATAAGGGTGATAAGAGGGTACCAAATATGTAAGCTACAATGTAAATTTATTACTTTTTTTGGTAAAGAATTTTTATTTATTTATTTGACAAAGAGAAAGATCACAAGTAGGCAGAGAGGCAGGCAGAAAGAGGGGGAAGCAGGCTCCCTGCTGAGCAGACAGCCTGATGCGGGGCTCGATCCCAGGACTCTGAGATCATGACCTGAGCCGAAGGCAGAGGCTTAACCCACCGAGCCACACAGTCGCCCCAATTTATTACTTTTTAATGTTTTTTTTTTTAAGATCTAATATCCAAGGCATTGTCCCTAGCAAAGTGCTCCCTTTGGAAGCCCTCCTTGGAATGACTGCCTGGAATTACCTGAATTGATTCAAAAGCACGAACTCAAGAGCTAAATGGAACTTGAGTTTTGCAGGTTATTTGGTGACACGATCCTCAATCAGGCTGGGTGGCACCATCTTAGAGAGAGGGTAAGGAGTATAATGAAAGGGATTGCCTTCTGTGGGTCATACGCTGACCGCACATTCTTCTTCCCCTCTTCCATCCACATTCCACATTGCTGGCAGAGTTCCTTGCTCAAAATATAGAGTTGGTATCCCTTAACTGCTCGAAAGTCTTCAGTGGCTCCCTAAAGCCTTCAGAATATAAGCCAAGCTCCTTAGCTCTGTGGTTGGGGCAGATAGCAATGGGGCATGGAATCAGACCAGCATGCACTTAAACATCACCTCTGTGCCACGAGGCAAATGATCCAAATCCACAGGTCCCCTGAGTTGTACAAACAAGGCTCACAACATCTACCTCTTTAGGTTGTTTGGAAGACTGTTACGATTCTAAGGTGTACAGAGTAGTACACTCTGTTCATGGCTGTTAGACCCCAGCAAGGCACTCAACATTCACCCCCATCCAGGAGCAACCTGTCTCGGGAGAAGCCTCCTGTCTCAACACACCCCAGCCTCCCCCACAGAGACACACAGCCCCCATTCCAGCTACATTTGCCCACCTGCGGTTCCTTGAACAGAGATTCTCTGCCTTTTGCTGTGCTGATACAATTGCTCCCTTCTTTCTTTCCTACACTATGCGACACACAATCTCCCCTGTCGGATATTTATAATTTCTGCGTATGCGACTTTGTTCCCAGTCAAATCAGGAACTGTGTCTTCCAATTCATCTTAAACACTCCCACCACCCTCAGCAAGGTGACTGGCTCAGAACAGACGGTTAATAAATGTCTGTTAAAAGAATTCACTCCAGGGTGCCTGGGTGCCTCAGTTAATGAAGCGTCTGCCTTTGGCTCAGGTTAGGATTCCAGGGTCCTGGGATAGAGCACCGCATCGTGGATCCCTCAGCAAGGAGCCTGCTTCTCCCTCTCTCTCTCTCTGCTGCTCCCCCTGCTTGTGCTGTCTCTCTCTGTCTAATAAATAAAAATCTTAAAAAGTAAATAAATAGAGGAATTCACTCCCAACGAAAGTGAATTTTACTAGCACTACTACTATTATTGTTATTATTATTATTATTTATCAATATTGCTTTCCTTACCAAAGGATCCACTCTGGGGGATGGCACTCATCTGCTTGGGCCAGGTAAAATCTACGTGGGCTTCACAATGGCTCTCATTTCTTTGGATCCTCATCGAAGATGTTTTCCAGTTTTAGTTGGCAGTGATGAAGAAGAGATTAGGAAACAGGTGAGGACCATACAAATGTCAATGATAGAGTAAAATTTGGCAGCCATTCAATTCATTTCTTTTTTTTTTTTAAGATTTTATTTATTTAGTTGACAGAGAGAGATCACAAGTAGGCAGAGAGGCAGGCAGAAGAGAGACAGAGAGAGGAGGCGGAAGCAGGCTCCCTGCCAAGCAAAGAGCCCGATGCAGGACTTGATCCCAGGACCATGACATCAAGACCTGAGCCAAAGGCAGAAGCTTAACCCACTGAGCCACCCAAGCGCCTTTTTTTTTTTTTTTTTTAGTGAAGTATGAATTACCTACAGGAAAGATCACACATGTTAAGTGTAATCTTTGAATTTTTGCCACTGCTCAGATAGAGATATAGAACAGTGTTGCTTTCTAGGGGTGCTTGAGTGGCTCAGGTGGTTAAGCCCTTGACTTCTGATTTCAGCTCAGGTCTTGATCTCAGGGTTGTGAGTTCAAGCCCCACGTTGGGCTCCACACTGGGCATGGAGCCCACATTTAAAAAACAAAACAAAACATAATTTGCTTTTACAATGTACTTCTACCTTGAAATATCTCCCAAAACGATTTTCTCCTTTCAGCCCTCCACTTCTACCCCACTGCCAAGTCAATTACTTGCAACAAAGTCTCTCTTCTTTCCCTAGTTCCTGGCTCATGACAAACACTCAAATACTTGAATGAATGAATGAATGAATGAGTATAATCCACGAATATTGTTAAATGAAACAATTTAGAGGTTTAGAGGGAAAAGGGAACCTATAGGGTTGTGCCAAACCCGTTTTGGGTAAATTTTCCAACTTTGCCTACATCAGGGTCTAGAGTTAAAGGGTATTTACTGGGAATTTACTAAGATTTTTTTTTTTCTCTGTAGATTCTAGGGCACAGAAAATTTGAGCTTAAGGCAGGGCTCCGGCTCATCCCCCGTCCCACCCCCAGGCCTGGCTGGCTCCGCCTTACCAACCTGTGCCTCCTAGCAAAGACACGGTCCAGCCAGTGAGGAGCCATCCATCTCTGTCTGGATGCAAGCCAATCCGACCAGCTCTGCCTTCCTGCCAGCCAATGGCCGGGAAGCAGGGGGCGCGCGGGCGCGAGAAGGAGCGACTGGCTCTGAGTGGTTTAAATGGGGTCCGAGGGCCTGGCGGCGCTAACTTGCTGTCCCTAGCCCGGTCTAGGTGGGGCAAACACAGTCCCGGAGCCAGTGCTTTTGTGTGCGCCCTCCGCCTGGACCTAAGCCCCTGGGTTCTCGGTTTCTGACTTGCCCTGGTGCCCGTTCTGTAGGAGAAAAGCAGGCGTCCTGAAGTCCCCTTGTCTATGGATACTCGAGACGCGCTGGGTCGCCCACGAGGACGAGGGGGAGGAGAATGTAGAAAGAGCAGGAGGGCCCCTGGGGATGAGAACAGACGGGAAGGCAAGGCCTCGGCGGCAGCTCCCCGCGCCGCCCCCTCTCCCCGAAACCGCCGACTGCCCTTCCCGAAACCCAGTCCCGGGCAGACGGCGCCCCCGCCCGCCCGGTGCTGCGTGCTCGGCTCTGCGCCCGCCGGCTCCGGCCTGGGGCCGCGCTAATGAGGCCGTCTGCGGGAAAGCCGGTGCCAGCGGGCAGAGCTCTAGGCAGACGGCCAGGCCCGCCGTTCCCGCGGCTCCGCGGGGCTGCGGGCGCTGAGGGGCCCAGAGGCTCAGCGGAGTCTCCGCCTCGGCCCGCAGAGAGCAGGGCCAGCAAACTTGGGATCCCCGGGAAGAACCAGAGCCCCCCATTCCTCGGCTTCCAGTGCCCTCTCCGCGCTATCCTCCCCTCGCTGCGGGCCTGGGTCGGCGGCTTTGCTGCGATCCCCTTCCCCGTAGTCCTTTAGCAGACACCTTTCCAGTCGCCTCTCGGCGTTACAGTGCCCTCACCGTTCATTCCTCTTAACCCAGTACAGTCCCTGCCCGACCCTAGGTCAGGGGGTGCAGGAAAGCCACCTCTCCCCAGCAGTTCTCCTTCCCCAGGGCGCTTTGCAGGAACTGCTGCACACAGTTTATGCAACCTCACAACCTCGGTAAAATGGGGATAGCATCGCTCGGTCCACAGGAATTCAGGGAACCAGTTTGCGTGCAGCGCCGGGCCTTCCCATTCCAGTCCCTGCATAACTGGAATTGCAGGGTCTTCGCAGGCGCCACCGGGTTGCTAGGAAGCGAACCTGCCCCTTCCGACCTTGCGGTCCGTTTAGAAGCAGTGGATGGTGCCGGGCACTGGATGAAGCCACATATTTGCCAAAGTATTCCTGGAGTACTTCTCGTTTCCCGTCGCTACACTGGCCCCGAACTCTATAGCAGTTAATTGCATATTCTTTTTTTTTTTCCCTGTCGGAGTTGCCTTGTTGCATTATTTCCTGGAATGGGTTATGTACGCAGCGCTTACAGTGTATTTGTTTACATAACTCTATCTTTATCATTTTCTCTAATTACAGAAGTAGTCATACCCATTATAAATAACCAGTCTTAGAGTTTATAATGTAGGACGTGATAACCCGCAGGGACAGCGTCCATTAAAATCCAAGGCTCGCTGCTCTCTTACTGTAGCAGCTGGCAGAAACTCGTTAGCCCACGCTGGCGCGGAACTCGCAGGGCGGGTCAAGCGTGCTGGTTGCTAGGGCAACGCCCTGTTATTAGAGTCTGGGGCCTGGGAGGATCTCGGGAACAGGGTTTGGTTCCGCCCTAGAGGCGGAGTTAGTCCGGGGAGCAGGACCCGGAGGGGGCGCGTTTCCCTCCTTTCCCTCCAGGTGGCGCTGTAGGATCGCGGATGCGGTCCTGGGGCGGGACTCCCCGCGGAAAAGTGTGCCGGAGAGGGGCGGGAGCGGGGCGGGGCCGGGGCGGAGCGTGGAAAGGTAACGAGGGAAACGAGCTGTTCCGGGACCTACCGTTACACACTCTAGGGGACTGTTGTACAGGGTCGCGGGGACGCGTTGGGGAAAGAAAGGGCGAAACGGGAGGTTCTGGGACAGGGAGAAAGAAGGGGAGTTACGTCGCCGAGGAAGTCGCTCCATCCTTCCCGTTTGCCCCTGGCGTCCCCTGCCCTTCTCTCCCCTCCCTGCAGACCTCCACTCTTCACCCACACCCTCTGGAACGCACTGGGTGCTCTGGACGCACTTGCACGGTGGGGCTGGCCCATGCTTCCTCGCCGCCAGCATCAGGCCCAACCATGGCAAGCTCGCAGGGCTCGGGTGCCCAGGACGTCTGCTAGCAGAGGAATTCCGCGGCGCGGGCCATGCCAAGAAAAACGGGCGTGCTGTTCCTCAGTTTGTCCAGAGGAAGCCTTCCGCCCTTCCCTTTTGGAAGCTGGGAATGGAAAAAGTGATTCAAAGAATTCCCAGTAGGGTCACCATGCGTGTACCATCTTTTCCTCTCTTTTCCCCGGAGGTTTGTGCCGCTTAGGAGTACCCTCTTTTCGTCTCCTTTTCCCCGAAAGGGCGCCATGTCAGCCATTATTACTTTTTTACCATGTCCCGCAATCAGACCCTAGCCCTTCCCATCACATAGGGGACCCCGTGGTATCAGTATCACACCCCCCTCACGATGATAAATCGTCCCCTTCTCTTGATCCCCTCCCCCATCACGCGACCACAGGGCTAGCCCTGGACACCTCGGTCCTGGGCCTCCTCAGGATGAGCCGCAGACAGTGCGGGAGCCCTCATCAGAACTTACACAAACAACCCTTCCCAGGCCAGCAGAGAAGGAGACCATTGGCAGGAGACAAAGTAGGTTTATTAGGGTTCTGGGGCCAGGGATGCCTAAGGTCTGAGTTAAGGCAGCTCAGCTGGTTCTCATGGTCCAAGGGGCAGGCCAGGGCAGTGAGAAGGGGTGAGTCAGTGCTGAAGCCCAATCTTTGCATCTCAGAGTCCCTGGGCAGAGACCTCAGGAGTCAGTTCTGGGAGAGCTTAGGGATACAGAGGGTCTCTCCTCTTCCCTGGGGTCTTTGAGCTTTTGCCAGGATTGGGGAAATGCTCTGGGGGCAGGGAGACCTGAATGCACAGCCTTCATTTCAGTAACGACCATTTAATTTGTTCCTTGGCAGACTGAAGAACCTGGGGGATAGGGAATAAGGTTGAGAGAAAGAAACTGGGGGGGAGGGGGAGGGGGAGGCGGGTGGGGGGTGGATATCAAGTGCCCTAACACGGTAGTGAGGGGGAGGTCTACAAGCCCTTCTCTAAGTGTCCCTGCAACGTTCCGTCACTAGGTGGCAGCAGCTCATCTGTGCTTGGCTTGAGTGGGGCCAGGCCCGCAACACAGCAGTCCAAACTGGCTGCGGCCGGCTGCCCCACCGGCCACAGTTCCTGCGGCGGCAGCTAGGGGTGTGGCCGCAAGGCTGGTCTCTGCCAGGCCGTGCCCCTGGAGCGTCCGCCCACGGTGCCACGTCTAGGCAGAGACTAGGCCCAGGCCGGCCACTGCCTGTGCCCAGACACCTCAGCACCCCCCAGTTGTGGCCGGGGCTGGCAGCGTGTCCCCAACACCCCACCCCAGCCCGCTGCTGATGTGGCACAGCTGGCCAAGGGGGCTGGCCCGGTGCTGCGGCAGGACACCTGCTTTCAGATGCGTTCATTCTGCGGTTCTGCTGAGGACTTAGACAAATTCATACAACTGTGCACACACAATGCCCACATGGTGGGGACCCCAGGTCTGTCCCTCAGGTCACCTCTCTGGCCATCAGGCCTCATTCCCCTCGGAAGAAGGCCCAGCCCACGCTGTTATGTCTCACACTTCTGCACAGTCTCCCTCCTCTCTCAAGGGCTGCCTGGCCCTGGGTTTCTCCAGCTTTTCCCAGCCAGAAACCTAACTTTTCCTTCCTTTCATCTCCCGTTCACTACCTACAACTTCCTTGGTTCTTCCTCAAGAATTCTGTTAAAGTGCTATGTCTTCATTCATTCCCCCTTTGGAAAAAAATAGGAGCTGGCCTAAAGCTTTCCCTCCATTAGCTCTCCTAATTCTCCTAGTAATGCTGTGAAGAGTGTCCCGCCCTTCATGAGAGGCCCAGAGAGGTTGAGTAACTTGCAGCAGGTCACACAGTTTGCAGGCGGTAGGGTGGAACATACAGCCTGGGACAACTCATACCAGCACCTGTGTTCCTAACTGTTCTGCTCATTGTTCTCCAGCCTCTCTCTGACCTGAAAAATGCCACATGGCTGCCTTCATCCCAGCAAGGTCTGAGGAGGCATGGGGTGGGGAGGAACTGGGAGGAGGGAGAAGCGGGGTGAGCAGCAAGGGCAGGAAAGGAAGTGGGCACCACACCTGGGGCTCCACGAGGGATGGCTTGGGTCCCGCCCCCTGCCTTAGCTGTCACAGCAGGAGGGAGTTAGTGCACTGAGGCGGGAAGGTCCATAAAAGCAGGATTAGTCTGGGCAGAGAGACCTGTGGGCAGACAGAATGGAGGTCAAGCAGTGGGCCTGACAAGCAGGAAGTCTGCACAGCTGGGGAACCAGTCAGGCCACAGGTCCAGGAACCTGCCCCACCCCCAGCTTCAGCCCTGCCGCACATGCCTCCCAGACTGGACCATGCAGGAGACTGGCAGGGATGGGCTTCCCCACAGTCAGGTTTTTCAGGGGCAAGGGGGCAAGTGGTGAGTGGAGACAGGGGGTCCCTTAACAACTCCAGCAGGAACCCTAAGCAGCATGGGGTGAGAGGTTAGAGAAAAACTTTGGTATCCTTTTTGGGTTTGGGGGAGCATCAGGTCCCTCGGTCCTCAGAATGTTTTGGGGGGCAAGGGACACCAGTCATCAGGGTGGCAGCTCACCCCGGGGTTTCAACCCAATGATGCCAAGCCAGGAGATGAGGCGGGCTGCTGGTGAGGCACCCAGCACTTACGAATACCCAGTGCCATGACTCTCCAGGAGACGGCCTGTCACTGTCCCATCCCTTCCCTCCTGCACCCCTGACTTCTCAGCCTTGACGGCTCCCCTTGGTCCCTCTGGGAGGCTCTGCTCTCCTCCCTCTAGCCCACTTCCAGCCAAGGAAGATGCAGGGGACCTTACCTGGGCCACACTCTGTTCACTCAGGCTGCCGTCATCTGCCTGCGGGGAAGCAGTGTCCGAGCACGGTCAGGCCAGAGGAGGGGTTCGGGTGAAGCAAGCAAGGTGAAGGAAAGGGACTTTGGGGGGGGGAGTGAGGGGATGCAGTGGTGGGGGGGATCCCCGAATACACCTGACTGGTGAGTGGGAGCCTTGCAGCTGGCCACTTGGAAGCCAGGCCCCTGGGGCCCGTCTCTGGGCGCACAGAGAACAAAGGCACAAAGGGGAACACAGATGGGAGAAAAGGTTTCATCCAGACATGATAGCCCAAACGAGGCAGGGAGGGTCTCTCTGTACCCCCACTCTCCAAACTCAAGGCCAAAGCAGCCACCTGGTGTCTCTTGGAGAATGTCTCTCTTTCCCCCACTCTGTACTTTTCCCTGGGGAGGATGGTGAGGTACTTGGTGATTCTACAGGGGGAGAGAGGTCACGAGATCTCTTTTCCTAACTGCCACCTCGCAGGTGCACCGACCCAGTACTTGCTTCTGCTAGAGGAGCACGGGTTCCTAGCCTCCTGGCCCTGGCATCGCCTGCACGGGGAGGACGGGAGGCAGGGAGGGTGGAAAGGGCAGCCCAGCGACACGGGCGTCAGGGACCCGCCTGAAGACTCTTACCCTAAAATTCACTTTCTGGATCACTTGCTGGGGGTCGCTCTCCAGAATCACGCTACAAGATGAGACAGAAACCAGGAGGACAATCAATAACATGACTCCTCCCTCTGTGGCCTCTCCCTGCTGGGCCCCTTCCCTCCCTATCCTGCAGCTGCCCTTTCCAGGTACCTTCCCACAGCCATTCCTCAGCTTTGATCCCTCTATGCCTCAAACGTGATGGTCACAAAGCTTTGAAATGGGGTGTCCCTGGTCAAAAGCTTTGAAATGGGGTGTAGTCCAGTCTAGAATGATCAGAGCGTCAAAAGCAGAGACTGAAACGCTCTGAGTTCTTGAAAGTGCTCTTCACCTTCTGGATCTGGGGATGGATGCTAATGCGGTAAAGGAAGGGAGGGCCCGTGGGGACCCCATCCGGTTTCACTAGTATTCTATGCCACGGGGTCATGCTGTACAGGAGAAGAGGACACTTAAAATCGGAATCTATCTTCCCTTTTGATAGAACCAAGGATCAAGGCTTTTTTTGGCTATCCCGCAGTCTTTCACCACACAGTGGGGGCGCAGGGGAGCTTCTGTGGGTATAAGCAGGGGTGCGGGTGGGAGGGCTGGTCACTGCGGGTGGGATCGGGGTGGGGGAATTGACTGGATGGTCCTCTTCACCCCAGGAGGCTCCTCTAGGGCAGACACCGAGTTTTGCTTTCATGTCAGTCCCAGGGGAGTGACCAGGTCTCTCTTGAAAGCCTCTTTCAGGCTCCATCACTGGGGCACCTGGCACCCCTTCACCAGAGAGCCTTTCGTCCATAAAGACAGGAACATCCCAAGGAGGGCTCCCGTCCAGGCATGGTCTCAACCGACACGGCCGCCATTTTCCTTAGAGGGAAACTGAGCTCCCCCGGGGCCAGAGACCTGGAGGCACATAAGGCTTACATCTGCCCTTGCACAGGCTCCTCCAAGGTCTTCATTTTGTATTAATAATAGTGTGTGTATGTGTGTGTGTGTGTGTGTGTGCACATGTTCCTTAAAGAGATTCCACAAAATTGTGTACGCTTCAGGTCCCACCAAGGCTGGTCTCACCCCACTGGCTTTGGGGTTCAGGCAGTTAGCACAAGGCCTTGCCACAACAGGCAGTGGGGGTGGGAAGGAGGAGGGAGGGGGGAGGGAGGGAGAGAGAAGAGAGGGAGGAGAGAGGGAGGAGGGAAGGAGTACGCAGTGCCCCATCTCCCAGAGTGTACTGTGCTGTGGATAGAGCACAGTTTCTGGAACCATGCACCTGGCGTTCGATCTTGGCCCTGCAGCCGAGACCTTAGACAGGTCACTTGAATCATTGAACAAGAGGCGTGAGCTTCACCTGCCTTGCCTCATTTCATCTCCACAGCTGCTGAAGTTGTCCCCTTAACCCCACTGGAAAGATAAGGACAGGTCATGCATCTGGCTGATCTAAGTAGGGATGGAGCTCTAAGAGGGGGTGGGTGGGTGTGTGTGTGTGTGTGTGTGTGTGTGTGTGTGTGTGTGTGTGTGTAGTAGGGAGCTGAATGGAGAATCTCCCAGGGAGGGGCAGAGGCCTGTGCTGCCCCTTTCTCCCCGGCACCGGAGATCAAACCATTCCCCCCAAACCCTGCCTGTTCAACCACTGGCCATCGTTTGACCTGAGATTACTTTCTGGTTTGCTTGACTTTGGCTCATGCTGAAATCAACCTCCATCCTCACGAGCCAGGTGGGGGAAAGACGGGAGGGGTTGGCCAGAGAACCAACAATGTGCTTGGTACCATCTAGAGCTGATGACCCTCAAAGGCATCTCCCGCTGTGAGTGTCCCGGAGCCGCCCCTCTCTTCTCCCCGCCTGCTCCTCACCCGCCATCCACAATCTCGTCCAGCACCAAGAAGGCCCCATCCATGTTCTCCAGCAACCAGCGCTTCTCCACGTTCTTCCTGAAGGCAGACACAGCTCCTGGACCTCTCCGGGGCCGGGAGGAGCTGGGTTTCTGCCGAGGTGAGGCACACCCACCTCTCTCCACCCATGCCCCTCCCCCACCTCCAACAAGCACCGGGAAGGAGAATCTCCAGGGCAGCGAGGGCAGCGCCTATGCAAGGGATTCCCGAGCTTGGGTCCCCGCTTTGCCCAACCTCCCACACTCCCACATGGACACTGCATCCGCCAAGTGAGCCCTATCGCATTTCATAGCTAGGTTAGCTGCCACAGCTGAACTAGAGCTAACTGTCTCAACTGCAGACATTTCTTTTTAGTTTATCCTGGTTTGGTTTAACCAGACCATGTTCACTGGGACAGATACCAGGTAACTGAATGGGGGTGCAGTGAAGACCATCCTGAGCTTCAAGTCCGAAAAGCTCTGAGTTTGAGTCTCTGTCCTGATACCAACAGACTGGAACCCCAGGCAAAACGCCTAACTTCTCTGGACCTCATTTCTCGGCCATCCCCTCATGCGGCTCTGCTCTGGGTAACACCACGGTGGTCCAGTAAAGGGCAGGTGCCTTGCAAGAGGCAGCTCTGGCTCCAGTCTTAGTCTTTTGGGGACTTCGGGCCAGGGGGAAGCAGAGGAAGGACCCTACGTCTGCGACGTATCAAGGCCTGGGCGGGGGTGAGGGCCTTGGAGGACAGAGGACCTCACTCACCTTAACATGTGGCTCAGGGACTCAAACAGGCAGGTGAGAACAGACATGAGCATCAGCTGAGCATGGGTGGATAGGGGAGGAGGAAGAGAGAACTTGAGGTTGAGAAGGCCCACAGGAGCACTTGAAGCCTACCTGTGTGGGCAGTCGTCCCTTTTCAAAGAGAACAGGGCTGGACACTGACTGCAGCTTGACCCCAGGCTGCCTCCCCCTGCATGGGCTGAGAAGCACTGGGGTGCCCCACTGTGGGACACTGATGGTATCCTTCCCCAGTGATACATAAGGAAGAAACCAAGGCTCCTGCCCAGGACTTCATTTCTGGTCCCCAAGGAACCTATGAGACATCATGGGTATGTCCCATCCCACAAAGAATCATTCTGGCTGCTCCCCAGCCCCCAGAGCCTAGAAAGAGGGGTACCAATGATAACCCAGATTCTACCCCAGAATCCAAGCTAAGGGCAGACCCTCTTTGTCACCCCAACCTCCTGAATTCACCTCATTCTCGTGGGAGGAGCCCACCACATACAGGAAGAGATCAATGCTGTTCTTGTAGACGATGGTCATGCCCCCGAAAAATGCAATCTCACCTAGAAATGGAAGGGACTTTCAGGTCTGGCCCCCTCTGCCGGGCCCCTCCTCCTGATGTCCAGCTTGCTTCTCTCCCCGCTTCTCCTTCTTCACTTTGCAAGGAACCCTTGAAAAGACTAGCCCTAGAGACACCCCCATTAGACTACTCTGTGTCTAGTGACTGTCTCATTCGGAGAAGTCAACAAATCCTGTGCAGGGTCAACCTTTGGTCCCCCTCCCACCATGTGCAACTCCTTGTCCAGGCTGGTGGGGGAGACACAATGCAGTAATGCAGTTGGCCTCTTCTGCTGAGACAGAGGTCCAGGCGTGATTGGGGGGGGTGGGGCAGGGGGTGAGAGAGGGATGGGGAGTGAAGGCTTCCCAGAGGAAGGGAGAGAAGAGGCGGGAGGGAGAGGAAGAAAAGGGGATGGCTTGTGGGTATGAGTGGCCAACAGGGACATATGTGTCCAGATGGAGAGGATGGCGATGTGCATTGGAGAGTTCTGGACAAGGAAGAGGCGGACACTTACTGTCAGTCCGGCTGGTCTTGTTGAAGACATTTTTCTCAAAGGCCATCTGCTCCTTCAAGGAGGGGAATGTATCATCATAATACTATGAGAAAGGGAAGGAGAAGGGTGATCGCTTTTCCACAGAGCCTGGCTCCTCCCTGGGTGGGAGGTGCTGGGCCAAGCAGAGACCTGTCCCCAGCTTGTTGCCCTTTAGGCCTGTGTGCTCACTCTTCCCCCATAAACACACATTTTAAGCGAAGAAAGTCATCAAAAGTCGAGGAATTTTAATTCCTGCTTTTGGAATCCTCTCCTGATTTCCTGGTGGTTTTTGTACATTTGGCAGATGTCCATGAGCTAAGGACTAGGGTGCTCAGTGGGTCACCCTTGCTACAGGAACCCAAGTCTACAGGAAAGAGGGCAGAGCCGGGGATCCCTTATCCCAACAGTAACAACCACAGTGGCTCCTTTTATCCCCATTATACTGATGAGGATGAGGAGGCGTGAAGAAGTCAGATAACTTCCCCGACATCTCACAGTTGTAAGGGGCACAGCCAAGGATGGTCTAACCTCAGACAGGGTTGTGGTGATGAAGACTATATGCCTAAGGGAAAGTTCCAGGCTCACACCGCCTAACTAGATGGATGCTTTTGGGTTGGTGAGCCTCTTTCTCTAACTCAGTATCTTCAACTGAACATGGATGGGTCCTGCTGGGCGGAGGCCCTGGAGCCTTGGGCATGGCCGATCTGCATCTGATATCTGCTGGAGGAGAGTGTGATGGGCTCAGCTTCCAATTTTCCGGATGTGGGTTTTGCCACTCAGTACCCCATCTGCAGGCAAATCAGTGGCCTCCCTGTGGGCCCGCTGCTGTGTGAACAAGCTCATTTGGATATCAGCAAGACAAAAAGTTTCAGTCCTAAAAAACCCAACAAGCCTAGGGGCGCCTGGGTGGCTCAGTGGATTAAGCCTCTGCCTTCAGCTCAGGTCATGATCCCAGGGTCCTGGGATCGAGCCCCACATCAGGCTCTCTGCTCCGCAGGGAGCCTGCTTCCTCCTCTCTCCCTGCCTGCCTCTCTGCCTACTTGTGATTTCTCTCTGTCAAATAAATAAAATATTAAAAAAAAAAAAAACCAACAAGCCTAGAATGCATTTCATAGCTCTTTTACATGCCAGAGTCCTACTGTAGTTAATTGTGTCCGTGACAGACATTTCTCTCCAATTATTCTAGTTTGGTTTACCCAGGCCACGTGGGACCGACACCAGACAACTGAAGAGTTGGTACAGTGAAAATCACCCTCCTGAGCTTCAAGTCGACATACCTGAGTTCAGATCCGTGTTTTGATAGTAACACCTGTGGCCTCGGGAAACTCAGCGAGCTTCTCTATACCACATTCCCTTCATTTGTGAAAGGAGACAGTTGGACCATATAGTCTCTAAGATCTTGTCTGGTTCTAAATTCTCAGACTCCTCAGACTAAATCCTGAGTGGTTTCCCAAACTGTCCAAGAGAAGTGCAAGTTGCTTACATAGAATGTGGGGACTAAGGCTCCTGGGTCCCAGGCCCAAGATCCGGGTCAGTGGAAAGAATGATGACAAGACATTTCTGGGAATGTGAGTAGAAACAGAGGGGCTACACTCCCCTCGCCAGGGGGCCAGCCATGGGACAAGGCAGGAGGATGAACAGAATGACCTTTAGAGGGCTTGAAGCTGAGTTGCTCTGAGTCACAGAGCCCACAGTGGGGTCTCTCTTGAGACAGGAGAGTCAGCTGGCTGAGGACTTCTGTTATTGGGATTTAGCAGTGTCCTCAGGGGCTTTCCGGTGAGGGTGGGACCTTACCTTGGCCAGGAGGCGGTGTCCGTCATTATCTAGGATGAAAACAGCCTTGATGGTGTAGAGGGAAGGTTCCTGCAACTGACACCAGGGGAGAGCTCCGTTGGCTCCCGACTAAAGGCAGACACCCTGCCATGGGCTCTAATGGCATCTGCTGGCCCCAGGAGGTCATCCTCAGGGTCCAGCAACCCCAAAGGTCCACAGCTGGCTCTGGCCCAACCCTGTGCGGTGCGGGCCAACTCCGGTGCCTGCTCCACTCCCAGGCAGATGTTGCACTGCAGGCCCCGGGTGGGCGCTGTGCCCATTGGGTGCAGAAGGTCCGTCCGGGCCCAAGTTCTGTCATGCACTGACTGCTCCAGAGCCCGAGTCGGAGTGTATCACAGAACCTGGGCCGGGGGGACAGCGGCGCTGAGCCTCCTCCTTTCCAGCGGACCCCGGGCCGAGGGTGGACCCGCGCTCTCAGCGCGCCCCCAGTCCCCTGGCCCTGGGGAGGGGGTGCTCCAGAAGCCCCGCACGTCAGCCCACCTTACCCTGGGAGTCCCGGGCGGCCCCGCCACTCCTCACCCCTCCCAGCGGAACCCGGGTCCACCCCCACCCCCCCCGCCCGAGCCGTGCCCATCACCGCTTCGAACTGATCCAGAACTTCAGTCCCACGCGCACTCGGGCCCGGCCTCCTCGCGGGTCCGCGCCGGGAGAACTTTTTCTCCCCTGCCCTGGCCCCGGGCCCCCTCCCCGGGCGGTCGGCGGGGGCCCCAAGTTCCCGGGCGCGGGCGCGCAAGTCGTGAGTTGGCGGCCCGCGCCCCCCCCCCCTCCGCTCCCGCAGCCCGGGTCCCGCCGCCCGGGACCCCGGCGCCCGCCCGCTCCGTACCCGCAGCCCCGCCGGCTCCCCGGCTCGGGCGGGCGGCGCCGGGCCCCCGGCCTGGGCCGCCGCGGCCCCCTCCCCCGGGTGCGGACGTGGCCAGGCCTCCGGCCGCTGCATTCCGCCCGCCGCCTCGCGCTGACAGCGCCGCCCGCCGCCCCGCCTCCGTCCGCCCGGCCAGCCCGCCCTGCCCGCGGGGCCGCCCCCCGGAGGCCGCCGCCCGTGTTGTGCCCGCGGCCGCAGGCCTCGCGCCCCCCCCATCCCCGCCCCACCGTGCGTGTCTTCCCTTCTCCCGGTGGCCCCTTCCTGCCTCTTGCCCTCCCCGCCCTCGCTTCCCGCCCACTCCGCCCTGCGCCCCGCAGCCCGGCTCTCCTTCCCCTCTCTCCTTCACGGTTCCGAGCTCTCCGAATCCCCGCGCTGTCCCGGGACCGGCCCTGCTTTCCCCTGCCGCCTCCCCCCGGGCCGGTGCGTTTGGTTTGCTGCGGGGTCCGCAGGCTGTCCTGGGGCCAAGCCCAGTTTTGCCTCTTGACTCCTGGGTAGATTCCTCGGGGACAAAGTATCTCTCGCCATCCCTGGGATCTCAAAGACAGGTTTTGGGAGTGAGAGCAGACAAGAACAGTTCTGGGGAGACCCCTCTGGGCAGAAAAGTTCCTCCCCTGCTCAGGAAGCGAGCCATGGCCCAGAGACAGCTCCCCAGAATCTCCCAAGACACAGAGAGCACAATCTGGGGCAGGGCAGATGCCCAGCAGCACAAAGGCCTCATGGCTTCTTTGGTCGAAGTCTACCCGAGTCCAAACTTCCACTTCAGGAGACCCCCGCATTTTTAAAAAGTATTTTATTTATTTATTTGACAGAGAGACAGCCAGAGAGAGAACACAAACAGGGGGGAGAGAGAGAGGGAGAAGCATGGAGCCCCACGCAGAGGTAGATCTCGGGACCCTGGGATCGTGACCTGAGCGGAAGGCAGACACTTAACGACTGAGCCACCCAGGCGCCCCTCACTTCAGGAGACTTCCTAAGGCCAGTGGGAGATTCTAACTGGAAAGGTACCAAGTGAACCACCAGGACTTACCCCTTTGCCCATAACAACACCAGCAGTGTATTTTGCATTTAAACTGTTACAGCCATTAGCTAATATAACCCACACCCGTGAGGTAGGTACCATCACCCACATTTTAAGGGGTGGGGAGATTCAGAGTTTGTGTGACCATATCAGGATGGTACAGCTTAGGGCACCTGGGTGGCTCAGTAGGTAAAAGCCTCTGCCTTCGGCTCAGGTCGTGATCCCAGGGTCCTGGGCTCGAGCCCCACATCGGGCTCTCTGGTCAGCAGGGAGCCTGCTTCCTCCTTTCTCTCCTCCTGCCTCTCTGCCCACTTGTGATCTCTGTCTGTCAAATAAATAAATAAAATCTTTTAAAAAAGGGGGGGGGGGGCTTTGCGCCTGGGTGGCTCAGTCATTAAGCGTCTGCCTTCAGCTCAAGTCATGATCCTAGAGGCCTGGAATCGAGTCCCATGTTGGGCTCTCTGCTCAGCGGGAAGCCTGCTTCTCCTTCTCCCTCTGCCTGCCTCTCTGTCTACTTGTGATCTCTCTCTGTCAAATAAATAAATAAAATCTTTTTTAAAAAAAGGATGATACAGTTAATAAAGACTGTAGTTGAATGGGGGAGGGGAGCCCATTTCAGGCTCAGTATGGCTCTTTCCTTCTCCTCCTCAAGGCCTGTGTACGGCACTCACTCGTCCACGTGACGGCTGAGGGGGCTCTTCCTCTGCTGATGAAGGTCTTCTGGATCTTCGAGGGTCAACTTCATCCCCACCCGACCTAACTCGATAAGTCTCTCCTGTCACATTTTTTGTCTTAGCTCTCTACTTCTTTCTTTCTTTCTTTTTTAAAGAATTTATTTATTTATTTGACAGAGATCACAAGTAGGCAGAGAGGCAGGCAGAGAGAGAGAGAGTTGAAGAAGCAGGCTCCCCACTGAGCAGAGAGCCCGATGCGGGCTCAATCCCAGGACCCTGGGACCATGACCTGAGCCGAAGGCGGAGGCTTTAACCCACTGAACTACCCAGGCGCCCCTCCCTACTTATTTCTTACCTTCTACCTTTCTCAATATCGAAATATCATCTTTACTGAGTTATTGACACACAAATGTGTACAGTCCTTCTCCCCACCAGTCTCTGAGTCAGAGGAGAACAGAGATCATGTGTCTGTCTTGCTCCCCAGGGAATCCGGGGCGCCCTGGACAGGGCCTGACAAGTGACAGGAATTTCAAAAGTATTTTTGTGAAGTGAATAAGTAAATGAATCGTATATAGTCACAGAATACCTTTTTTTTTTACTTTTTTTAAGATTTTTTTTTAAATTTATTTGACAGACAGATCACAAGTAGGCAGAGAGGCAGGCATAGAGAGGTGAGGGGAGAGCAGGCTCCCTGCTGAGCAGATAGCCCGATCTGGGGCTCGAGCCCAGGACCCTGAGATCATGACCTGAGCTGAAGGCAGAGGCTTTCACCCACTGAGCCACCCAGGCGCCCTACTTTTATTTTATTTTTTTTTAAGATTTTATTTATTTATTTGACAAACAGAGATCCCAAGTGAGCAGAGAGGCAGGCAGAGAGAGAGGAGGAAGCAGGCTCCCCGCCGAGCAGAGAGCCTGATGCGGGGCTCAATCCCAGGACTCCGAGATCATGACCTGAGCCGAAGGCAGAGGCTTAACCCACTGCACCACCCAGGGGCCCCCCTACTTTAATTTTAATTTTATTTATTTGCTTGTGAGAGAGAGGGAGCACAAACAGGGGGAATGGCAGGCCGAGAAGCAGGCTCCCCACTGAGCAAGGAGCCCAACGTGGGACTCGATCCCATGATCCTGGGATCATGACCTGAGCTGAAAGCAGACGCTTAACGACTGAGCCACCCAGGCATCCCCAGAATACCTATTTTAAACAAAGAATGATAAAAACGTGTTTGTGAATGAAACTGTATCTTCTATACAAATATTTATTGAGTGCTTACTTTCTAGTCATGGGAATACAATAGTAGACAAAATAAAATCTTTGCTTTCATGGAACTTATATTCAAGTGTTTTGGTGCGTGTACACGCATTTCTGTGCAAATAAGCCACAAATACATAAGATGAGTATTGTGTGAGTTGGTGATAAATGCTATGAAGGAAAAAGATTAGGAATGTGGGGGGTTGGGGAACGCAGAGCAGAATGCCATTTTTGTTAGGGTCATTTGAGAAAGACTTCAGGAAGGTGGCATTTGAACAAAGCCGAAAGAGGCAGGGAGCGAGCCACGCAAGCAGCTGAGGGAAACATCTGCCTGAACTCTTTCTGTGATGATTTAGAGGACACATCTGAATCTTCCTTGCAGGTTGTCAGCGTTTTACCAGTGAACACGGATCAACACGATTTGGTGCAATGGGGGGAAAGAGGCCGTATTTTATTTGTTTGGATTCCGATCATCAGAAGTTCTGTCCACGGTCATGCTGGCTCGCTATGTAATAAAAAATACTGATTTGATTATTTCGATGCCTTAGTATTTTTGTCAGCTAATTCACTTTTAGCTCATATTTACAAGGACGTGATCAAAAAGCCTCCAGGGGGCATTTCCTAGACTCTGTTTGGCCTATGGTACCCATAGTGGGAGAGGGTCAGCGTGCAGAAGAAGGGAGGGAGGAAGACCTGGGTGGACAGGGGACTTGGGGAACCCGTGTGGCTCCACAGGGGAGGGGGATGGGGGAGCTGGTTACAGGAGGGTGGTTGAGAAGCCACTGGATTGGGGCGTGGGGGCTGGGATGAGAGAGAAGGCCCTGGAAGGAAGCATGGGAACCACAAAATCCTCCCCAGTGCTACCTCTCCCACCTTGGTTGTCGCTACAGTTCTAATCACTGGATCTCTTTACATGCTATGGCGAAAAAGTAAATTCAGACACCTCAAGGTAACTTTTCCAGAAAGAGATTCTTCCCGGGGATGGTTCCTCCTCTACAGTCCCTCAGCAGACGGCTCAGAACTCATTCTCTTCTCTGGGCCCCCAGCCCAGGGTGCCCCTTTAATGGGGTTCTACGTAAAAATACCGGCTCAGTGATCGCAGTGACAGGACAGCATCTTCTCCACAGGACTGTCCCAAGAGGACGTCACAGCGTAAGCTTGGCAACACCTAAGAAGTGTGCAAGTGCCTCAGATGAGAAGGCTCCCTGGAAGGAGGAAACCAAAGCTGTGTTCAGAAAGAATGCAGCCTCCTGCTTCCTTGCCCTCTGCTCCCTTGGGGGTGGGTGCGCAGGGGGTGAGGGGTAGGGGTTAGGGGTAAGGGTGAGGGGCTGCGCGCATCTCCAGCCGGTTGCGGTTTGCGGAGTAGCTGGACCCTTGAATTGGTTCTGAAAACTGTACACGGGTCACTGCCCTTGTGAGGCTCCGGGAGGCTAGTGATTCACATGGGTTCCCCTCTGGGCCTTGGTAGATCTTGGAGGTGAGACCATTCTCTTTCCTCTGGCTCACTCTCCTGCTGCCACATTTCTGTGCCGTCCTAGGATTTGGGCATCTGTTCTTGTGCGACAAGAAGAAACAGCTCCCTTGGGTAACAGCCTCTCTCTCTCTCTTTTTCTCTCTCCCTCTCTCTCTCCGTCTTGCTATAATGTCAAGAGGGGGAGGTGTGTGTGTGGAATGCGAGGTGTGGATGTGTGTGCTTGTGGCATCCACCAGGGAGAAAATGGAAGCTTCCATGCTCTGTCTGCAGGATGAGTCTTCATTGACTGTCCTAAGGACAGCGCTCATTTCTTTAGGCGTTTGGCTTTTTCTGGGATAATAAGGTTGTAGGGTAGGAAGAGAGAGAGCTGGGCAAGAAAGGAGCCTTGTGCTTAGGTCTACCCAGGCACAGGTGGCTTTGTACACAGGCTCTGATTTTTTTTTTCCCCAGTAGGCTCCAGATCCAATATGGCCTTGAACTCATGACCCTGAGATCAAGTATTACCTACTCTACCAAATGAGCCAGCCAGGTGCCCCACTGGATCTGATTTTTAAAACTTGTGAACCTGTACCTTGTTATCTCCATTGGGCTCAGGAGGGCCCAACAAATAAGTGGGAGAGCCAGATTTTTTTTTTAAAGATTTTATTTATTTATTTGACAGACAGAGATCACAAGTAGGCAGAGAGGCAGGCAGAGAGAGAGGAAGGGAAGCAGGCTCCCTGCTGAGCAGAGAGCCCCACGCGGGACTCGATCCCAGAACCCCGGGATCATGACCTGAGCCGAAGGCAGAGGCTTTAACCCACTGAGCCACCCAGGCGCCCGAGCCAGATTTTTTAACCCAGCTCTGAGTCCAAAACACCCACGTTCCCACCTCACCATGGCACCTCCCTCAAAATTACCCAACGTGGTTGGGGCAATGTGGGGAGATGTACAGAATGGCTGAACTCAGCTTCATAAATTGTTAGCAAGATATGAATGAACAATGAGGTGTTTTCATTGGATAGTTCAAGGAAGAGGGCATTCCAGGACCGAGAAAGACTATATCCTAAAATCAGGGGATGATTCTAGTCTGCGCTTACGCATTACCACTGCTATTCTCTTTTTACCCAATCTGAATTCTTGCTCCAGGCTAGCAATCCTCTATTTTGTCTGCACATAAGAATCAACTGAGGAGCATTTTACAAAATCCTGATGCCCAGAGCTGCTCTGGGAGACTCTGACTTAATTGGTTGGGGGTGGGACCTGGGCATGGGTAATTTTTACAAGCCCCCCAGGTGATTCTAATGTACAACCAGAGTTGAGAAGCAATCTTCTACAACAGCCGAGGTGCAGGGGTGCGCGGGGAAGAGGCTGGCTTGTGGAAGAGCTTTACCTCTTTTAAGGGTTTAATGGTAACAAGCTTGCTAATGATGTTTACCACGTAAGAAAGGAGGCCAGATGTCTGGATTAGCAGGATAACTAATTGATTTCCTTGCAAGACATGCTAACATTTAGTATGGACAGGATGTAATCCTAAAATCTCTCAGAAGGGCTGTAAGGAACTCTCACAGTCATCTAATATATTCCCCTGGGTTAGATGGAAGTTGGAGAGAAATATTTATATAGATTAGCAATGTTTTTAAAAAATGTCTTTAAAAAGGAAAAATAGGAGCGCCTCGGTTAAGCCTCTGCCTTCGGCTCAGGTCGTGGTCTTGGGGTCCTGGGATCAAGCCCTGCTTAGGCTCTCTGCTCGGCGGGGAGCCTGCTTCTCCCTCTCTCTCTGCCTGCCTCTCTGTCTACTTGTGATCTCGCTCTCTGTCAAATGAATAAATAAAATCTTTAAAAAAGGGGGGGTGCCTGGGTGGCTCAGGGGGTTAAATAAAGCCTTTGCCTTCGGCTCAGGTAATGGTCTCGGGGTCCTGGGATCGAGCCCCACATCGGGCTCTCTGCTGGGCAGGGAGCCTGCCTCTCTGCCTACCTGTGATCTCTGTCTGTCAAGTAAATAAATAAACCCTTAAAAAAAATAATGAGCAACCAGAATAGCAGAAAGACTAGATTTACCCTTTCCCTGCTATTCCAGAAGAGATCCAACCCCTTCTTTAAGGGTTTCCTGGCAAATGTCCTCCTCCCAGGTGACTGGAGGATGGATGTGTCTGTTAGTGGCAACAGCTTTTTCCATGGAGGAAGCTGGGTGAACACAGATAGAACCCAGAGGAGTAGGGAATCCAGTGTATAGTTGGCTGGCTCTTCGATGACCCTAAGTCCCTGTGCATTAGAACAAACTCTCTTCCTGGCTTCCCACTGCCTTGTCTTTTCCCAAGCGGTCTCGAGTCACGAGGGCAAGGCCTGGTTTTACTGATGGCTCTCAGCCTCTCCCTTAGGGAAGGGAGCGCATGTGTTCACTTTTTCCAGTGGTCTTCTCAGTCTGATTTAATGGATATACCAGGACGGATGACACATCAACATGGCATCTTTCTTTTGCTTCTTGGGTAATTGTCCTATTAACAGCTGTCCCAGGCAAAGGAGAGGGAGAGCATGCCAGGGGAAGGGAGGAGGGTGGCATCCTAGGTGAAGGACACACCCTGGATTTTACATGGTTAATCAGTGGGAAGTAGGTTTGCATCTGCTCAGACTTGATCTGGAATTCTCGACAGAGTGGAAGCCAGTGGTTTTTTTTGTTTGTTTTGTTTTTTTTTTTAAAGATTTTATTTATTTATTTGACAGAGAGAGAGAGATCACAAGTAGGCAGAGAGGCAGGCAGAGAGAGAGGAGGAAGCAGGCGGGAGCCCGATGTGGGGCTCGATCCCAGGACCCTGAGATCATGACCTGAGCCGAAGGCAGCGGCTTAATCCACTGAGCCACCCAGGCGCCCCGGAAGCCAGTGTTTTGATCCCCGCTCCCTGCTATGGAGTACGAACTATCCTGGACAGGCCTACCTGCCTGCTGCTGATTGAAACTGTCTCTACGTCTAGATTCTCCTCAATCCTTGCAATGGGTGAGCAATTTCTTGTCTTTCCTTCTTCCTTCCCACCCTTTAGTAAGCGCTAAGCCGGACTTGATCTTGTCACTCTTTAACCCAGTTAAACAGTTCCTGATCCACCTCCCACTGAATGCTCAAATAATTAGACACAGTGAAGCACAGTACTAGAAGCTGGCAGGCAAGAGAAAATGAAGGGGACAGTGTGGGCACGAACAAAAGACTTTTCCACACCTCTCCCACCCCTTTTCTAGGGATTAACACAGAGACCTTCCTCTCCTCCGTGCCTGTGCCTCCCTCGACACCCAGGACCCCAGAAAGGAAAGGGGAGGAGAGGATGAGTAGGACTGCTATCCCAACAAATTTTGAGTCATTAAAAGCGGCCAAATGATTTTAAGCTTTCCAAGTGACATGACTGTGTCACATGTTAGCTCCCCGGAGTGGCCTTCGACCTACGGCTGTAAATATTCAAGTGAATTCAAGTGAATATTTACTTGATTTGACTTCACATTAGTTTTGTGTCCACTGTAAGACTTAATTTTTTTTAAAGATTTTTATTTATGTATGAGAGAGAGAGAGAACATGAACGGGGAGGAGGTACAGAGGGAGAGGGAAAAGCAGACTCCCTGCTCAGCAGGGAGCCCCATACATGACTCAATCCCAGGACACTGATCATGACCTGAGCTGAAGGCAGATGGTTAATCAACGCAGTCACCCAGGCGCCCCGGACTTTCTTATCCCATGCACTTGGTAATCTGCTACGTGGCTCAAAAGGAACTTGGAAAATACAAGTGGACCTGTCTAAAACACCAGTTTTGTTGGTGCTAAAGTTTCCCATAGGTTAGAGAATCGTCCAGTTCTTTTTAATTGTTGTCAAGGTTTAAAATTGTTTTGTATTTGCTGAGTCAAATGACACTCTTTTTTTAAAAAATATTTTATTTATTTGACAGACGGGGATCACAAGTAGGCAGAGAGGCAGGCAGAGAGGAGGAAGCAGGCTCCCCGTCAAGCAGAGAGTCCGATGTGGGGCTCGATTCCAGGACCCCGAGACCATGACCTGAGCCGAAGGCAGAGGCTTTAACCCACTGAGCTACCCAGGTGCCCCAACACTCTCCTATTTTCTCCGAAGTCTTGTATTTAAGCCCTGAAAACTTTAGTTTAGCTTTGGTATTGTTCAGTTCTATGATTTTTAAATCTTTCTTTCTTAACGCCCTTGGTATATTTTTAGAGTTAACAAAGCACACCTCAGTTTCTCTCCTATTTTCTTACCCAACAGGAGTATTTCCATGGTCTTAATTCGGGGGTTGAATGGTCTCCCATTTCCTTGGTAACATCCTATACCCTTCCAAGACCACGTCTCTTCCATGTATTAATTTCTGCTTTTAACAGGACCTTCTAATGACGGGCCTGCCTGCTGGAGTTCTCCTTCAGTTACTCAGTATTTATTGTCACCTTTGTTCCTGGCACTGTTCTAGGTTTTGAGGACTCAACAGTTAACGCACAGAATTCTAGTCCTCATGGAATTTATATTCTAGCATTTACTAGAAGCCAAATAGTAAAACAAGTAAGTAAAACATGTGCTCTGAATCAGTCTTTGAAATGCCTAACTACCCCGGCAGTTTGTTAAGGATTCGATGACTGGCCGCTAGTGTACCTTTCTGTATGAATTTTGAAAGTGCTTTATAATCTATGAACCACCCCAGATTAAGCCTCACAACTCTCCAAACACGCGAGGACTACATGTTGTTATCTGAAGAGTTAGCAGCTGGCCTTGTCCTTGTTGTACAAGAACCAGTGATTTCGCCCACTAGATTACGAGAATCTCCCTGGGAGTCAAGAATTTGAGTTGATGCCTCTTTGTCCCACAGCTGGGAACAAAGTACTAGAAACTTCAACTCAGTGATTGCCTAAAGGTGGTCCTGGGATCAACTGTGTTAAAATTACCCGCGTCGTTACTAAGCAGGCAGGTTTTCAGGCCGCCCCCCAGGGTTAAGTGAAACACGGTCTCTGGAGTGAGGCCTCAGAATCTGCAGGTTTAACAGGCTCCCCCAGGTGAGGCTGGGTATAAAGCAATGTTCGAAAAATCACAAAGATGTCGGCTAGGTGAAACTGACCAGCACCCGAAATCGAAGAAAGTTCCTGAAAGGCAAGACTAAGCTCCGTGGTCTGGGCGGGCGGGGCAGACAAGACGGGTAAGAAAACTCTATGGGGTGTCCCTATCACTACAAAACTCGCCAGTCACGCCATATCCTTCACACCGTCAACGTCCCACCACCGTGGTGGCAAGCCGCCCGCTGGGCCTCTCCCGCAACGCGACCCTTGCCCGCCACTTGCGACACAACCGCCCCTGACTGGCTCGGGCCACGGTGCCGGGCCTGCGCAGAGCGGAAGCGGCGACAGCGGGTTCCGCTGCCAGCACCCAATATGGCGGCTCGAGCGTCGCCACCGCGGGGAGCACATGCTCTGTGTCTCGCCTCGGCCCCCTCAGGTCTCACTGGACTTTTGCAAGTCACCGTGGGAACCTTCGGGGCGGGGGTAGAATTCCGCGCTCCGGCAGTGACACCAGCTCTCACCCCCGGTCCCAAGCCTCTATCCCCGAGCCGAGGAATGCACTGGAAGCTCTCCGCTTGCACTTTACTCCGCGCCCAACCTATAGTACCTCGGGAGGCCGACGCACCGCGGAGGGGCCAGAATGCCGGGCAATAAGGCCTTCGCCCCACTTATTGGTGAGCCCACGCCGCGGGGCGGGCCTATGTGCGCACTGGGCTGTGGGCCATGTCAGTCTTGGGAAATCGAGAGAGGAAGGAGGAGGCACGCTCAGCCATTGGGCTCTTTTGGCTGTCAATCAAAGTGACATCCGGCGACGGCCGCAGTCTCTGCTCGCTGATTGGAGAAACGTGGTCCTAGGAAGGACGCGGAGGGCGGGCTTCCGAGTGAGGTGGGAGGAGGGGGCGGGGAGGGAAGCGAAGGCTGGGGAGCTCTAGGCCGGCCGGCGGTGGCGGCGGCAAGGCCGGGACTCGGGCTGAGGGCCTGCTGTGGCGGCAGCGGCGGACGCTGAGCTCTGCAGCGGGTATCAAGCACATTCCTTTCCCCGACGCCGGAGGGTGGGGGCGGGCGCAGCTCCGCGGGACTGAGGCTTGTGGGGTGAAGGGCGGTGGGGTGGAGCCCAGGGGCAGGAGGCAGGAGGCGGGAACCGGCGGGCGAGCGGGGTTCGCGACGGGCCTGGGCCCTGGGCCTGGCAGGGAGGGGCCGCGAAGCCTTGGAGAAAGCCAGCTCCGGGGTGGGTTGGACTGGGGAGGGCTGAGGGCGCGAGAAGGCGTGGTGTGAGGCCCAGGCCTGGAGCGGGGTGGGGCCATCGGAACGGAGGGCGGGGTGGGGTTTGGCTGTGAGGGTGGGTCAAGGCGGGCTGAGTCGCACTTGTTCGCCGTCGCCCCAAAAGGGTAGAAGCCGAGACGCCGACAGCGGGCATGGCGACTTGGTCCCAGCCGGACTCGGGTATCCGGGGCGGGGTGGGACTGGGCTCAGACCAGAGGCGTCTGGCGTTCTTCGTCTTTATGGGGCCTTGTCCGGTTTCTCGAACTTGTCTCTTGGGAGGTTTTAGTAATAAATTGCGTGAGAACGGGAGGGTAGTGTTAGCAGGAATTCTGGGTCGCGGTTGTGTTTACTTTAACCAAATAAGGTGTGTGTGTGTGTGCGTTCGTTCGTTCGTTCGTGTGTGCCCATCCGTCCGTCCCCGTCCGTGTGTCACTCTTCCCCTTTAGGATGAAGTTGGTAGGTGGGTCACGACAATGAAGAGAAGAGTTATGTCTTGGTTTATGAGGTTAATGGAAACTCAGAAGTAGAGACCAGAAACTGGAAGGCAGATTCACTCCTTCCCCCACTTGGCTATTTAGGTTGAGAACTTGGTCTTATCCTTCTGCTTTGGCTCAGAAGGTCATATAAATGAAAATACAACCTGCCTACTGCAAATTCTGGGTGGAATAATCCTCTTGCCTCACTGCTCCCCCCCCCCAATCTTTTACCATCCCCTTCCCCCTTTTAATGTGAGAGATAGGAAAGAGAAACCGTATTTTAAAGTTGGGAAAACAAAAGGCATTATTCTGTAGTGAAGTGGTGTCCTGAACGTTGTCTTCATATACTCTTTTCCCATTACTAGTTTCTCCCTTCCCTTTAGAACTGGAAGGGACAGGGATTGCAGTCAGTTTTGTCTTGAGAGATGGAGGATACAACTTTTCTTTAAGTTAGGAAATAGGCTTCTCAAGCTAAAAATAGAAGCTGGGTGGTGTGTGTGTGTGGGGGGGAGGGTTGGTAAATCAGACATCGTGTAAAATAATTTGGATGCCCCAGGCATAATCTGCTTATCCAAACAAGCTACCTTTTAGGGTATTACAAATTTAGTATCCAGAAAGGGGGATCCTTTGTGAGCAGTATTTTCTCTTCCTAGTTCTACTTATAACAGATTTTTGGTTTTTATCTTTCTGAAAGTAATTGATTTATTTTTCAATAAAATATGAAAGTGGCATTTGAACGTGTTTCCTGCCTTGATCATGGTGTGAAAATTCTGGAATCTTATCCTGTTGCTCTTGTGATTCCCATTTCAGGTTTCTCTGGAAACCCCCCTGGTAAGTGTGGAGGAGGCGGGACACTCTGACCCAAGACAAAAGGCCTGTAGCTCCAGCCAAAGAAAATAAACCTTAGGGAGAAGGAAAACAAAACAAAACAGCCCGTCAGCTGTTCCTGAGAACAGCCTGCAGTGGAATCTACAGAGAGGACAACTAATGTGAGTGAGGAAGTGACTGTATGTGGACTGTGGAGACAGTAAGTCACGTGGGCCTTGAGGGCCTGGACTGGGTTAGCAACAGTTGTACACGCTGAGGTGAGGTGCCGAGAAGGGAAAAGTGAATGTGGTCTGGAGAGAGGCCTTGGCTTCACGGGGTGTGCTTTCCTCTGAGGCCATCCGGGAGCTCAGCCCCTGTGTTCTGCCAGGGTGGGATACAGGGTTTGGCCCTGAGGAGGGTAACTTGCTGGCTGGAGCACCAGAGCAGTGGCCTTGATTTGTCTTTTGGAAGATTTAAAAACCAAAAAGCATAAACATTCTGGTCCTTCAGCAATGCTTTCTCTGAAGAAATACTTAACGGAAGGACTTCTCCAGTTCACCATTCTGCTGAGTTTGATTGGGGTGCGGGTGGACGTGGATACTTACCTGACCTCACAGCTTCCCCCGCTCCGGGAGATCATCCTGGGGCCCAGTTCTGCCTATACTCAGACCCAGTTCCACAACCTGAGGAATACCTTGGATGGCTATGGTATCCACCCCAAGAGCATAGACCTGGACAATTACTTCACTGCCCGGCGGCTCCTCAGTCAGGTGAGGGCCCTGGACAGGTTCCAGGTGCCGACCACTGAGGTCAACGCCTGGCTGGTCCACCGGGATCCAGAGGGGTCTGTCTCTGGCAGCCAGCCCAGCTCAGGCCTCACCCTCGAGAGTTCCAGTGGCCTCCAAGATGTGACAGGCCCAGACAACGGGGTGCGAGAAAGCGAGACGGAGCAGGGATTCAGTGAAGATCTGGAGGATTTGGGAGCTGTAGCCCCTCCGGTCAGTGGAGACCTAACCAAAGAGGTTAGTGACCACACGTCGGGGTGGGTGAGTGGGGGGTGGGGGTGGGGGGGCTGGTTCTGAAGGAGCGAGGTCACAGTACTGACCGCTGTAAAGAACTGGAGTGGCGTGGGAGGGGGTCTCAGGCATTGTTCTTTGGCAGGAATGAGCTGAATTGTCTGACCAGGATGGGGGGTGGGGGGCGCTGGGAGCATTTCCTTGTGTTGAACCATTGACCCACCTCTAAATGTACTGGCAGGGCAGTGGGAGGTTCCTAGAACATGCCAGCGTGTTTACTGCTTGGATTTCAACACAACTGCTGGAGGCCCCGGGGTGGGGGAGGGAGTGGTGTTGTGATGGGCTTTGATGCGGTGTGTATCTGTTGCTAAGACACAAATACTTCGTGGACTCTTGCCTTGTACCTCCCCCACATCAAAACACACATGCATATCCTGAAATTCTCCTCCTTTGTGGTCAGGCGTGTTGTTGTAAGGTCCTTGATAAGTCAGCTCTCCTGGGCCCGAGCCAAGGGGCAGATTTAGATAGTTATTCTTGGACAGGAGAAGGCCAAGGCTCCCATTCCTTGCTAGAGGCCTGCTGCGGGGAGTAGGGAGGAGAGGGCTGGGAGCTAGAAGAGAAACTGCCTTCTGCCACCTCAGTCAGCTTGCTTGGAGCTGTCAGAGGTCTTCGGCTCCTGATGCTTGGCTGACATACTGTTCTGGGCAGAAAGTGAGGCACTCGCCTTTGTGGAGGTGAACGGCTCCTGCTGCTCCCACTTCACCAACGTGATGATAAAACCACTTTGAGCTCTGTGTTTGGGCCAGGCCTGGCCACTCAGCCTTAAGGAGTTTGAGAAAAGGCCTGCTGCACTCTTCTGGCCATTAGGGAAAGGGAAGGCTGGATTGCGCTGGGCCCAGTTTTCCAGAGCCCAGTCCTGGGGAGGAGGGGAGGGATGTAGAAAGTTTTACAGGTGCTACAGATCTTGGGTCTTTTTCTGCCCACCAGTCTGACCAGGTTCTGCCTCCTGTCCTGCAATTGAGCCCGTTACTGAGTTCATTTCTTTGAATGTCAGTGGCTGTCAAAGCTCGTGGCTTCCTCTGGGTGGGTGGTGTCCCATGGGGGTGATTTTGCCTGTCCAGGGGACAGATGGCCATGTGTAGAGACAGTTCTGGTTGCCACAACTGCAAGAGGTGCCGTTGGCATCTAGTTGGGGTGCTGCGAAACTTACTAAAAAGGGACAGGCCCCGGACGGCGGAGGGATCTGGCCCCACACGTGTTAGTGCCAGGGCTGCTCTCTGCTCAGCTGCCTCACGCCGGATCTGCTTTGAGAGGATCAGATAATCTAGAAGTATCTGAGCACGGAGCGGTGAGCGTTCCTTACCTTGCAGTGCCTCAGTTACTAGATTCTTCAGTGCCACTGGGAACTTTACCTTTTTTCTGTTCCTCTGTCCTTTTCCTTCAAATGAGCTTCAGTCTTGGCACGGTGGTCTGAAGAAGTATGCGTCCCAGCCTCCGCCTCCGTCCTCCTGCCCTCATGTGGCTCCCCAAGGGCTGGCTGTGTAACTGGGCTTGCTCCTGGGAGCTCTGCAGGTGAAGCTCCAGCCCTCTTCCTGTTCGGAGCTCTCCTGGGACACGATGGGCTGGGAAGTATGGATGTCGTTGGATGGGTTGGGGCAGAACGGGATGAGACTTTGACCCTGCTTTCTTCCATTTCTTGGCCTTCATGGAGGTTGTGCTGTCCCTGACCCCAGGCCTTCTCTGCTTCCTTTGGGGGTTGGGGGTGGGTCAGAGTTAGGGCCCCAGGCTGGGTGTGGGGGAAGGGAGGATTATTACGCATCTAGAACAACATTTCCTCAGCAACTCAGGGATAAAAATACCCAGGTCCAGAGCATGTGACAGGCGCTGCTGGAGCTGGTATTCTCCCCCCGGGGTGGCAGCGCTCCCTTCCACGGATAGCCCTAGCCCAGGCCCTTGTCAGGGATAGGATTCCCCTGGAGGTTGGCACTCCGCCCAGAGCAGGGGGTGGCTTGCGTACAGCTCTTTCCCGGTGAGGAGCAGTCTGTGACCAAGGAGAACATACTGTCCCTGACCTGACCTTAGGCTCGAGGGGTGCAGCAATGAGGATGGACGGTGGAACAGGGCTGCCGATTCTGTGGGTGCCGTTTTCCTGGCATTAGGGTTGTGGGCCAGGCCGGAGCAGCTCTTGAACAAAGCTGGGGTGAGGGGGACGCGTGGCGCCCATGTGCGGCCAGGATGTGGGAGAGCACCCGGCTCCTTCGGGTATGGCCTTTAGGCTGGGGCTCCCTCCTGCCCCGGGCAGGCCTGGCCGGCACTGTGACCTCTCCGCTTGTGTGCGGGCGGCTGTCCTTCTTCCTGTCCTCTGGCCTGGTGTCGGGGGACAGAGCCCCTGGCTCCCAGCGGGGCTGGGTGCAGGGAGGGTCCTTGCCCAGCCTGGCTTGGGATCCTTGGGCTTCAGGGCGAACGGCCGCAGCCCTGCTGAGGAACAGGAAAACTCCGCTTTCAGGGAAGAGCTAGATTCCCCGAGAAGCTGCGGGAGTGGTTTCTGCCCGGTCCTGAGTGGGCTGGGGAAGGCAGGATGCGACAGGAGGGAGAGCGGCACCCCTTCCCCCCAGGGCTCTCTCACTGCGCCACCCCGGCTGGCTGACTGGGCTGGGTGGGGCTGCCCGCCCCTGGGTGCGTCTCCTTGAGGAGACGGAGGCGGCCCAGGGATGGGCTGGTTCCTTGCGGCAGCTCCTCCAGCTGCCCTGGTGCAGAGATTGGCTCCCGGCTGCAGCTAGGTAACAGGCGGTGGGAGGGGATTGGCTCCTTCCGCATCTCCAGCGGGGACTTGGGGGAGGAGATTGGCTCTCGTCGCAGCCTAGGTAACGACGGTGGGAGGGGATTGGCTCTTTCCGCAGCCCAGCTGCTGACCTGGGGGAGGGGATTGGCTCTCCGCAGCCTCAGCAGTGACCTGCGGGGTGGGAGGGGGAGGGGATTGGCTCCTTGATGCAGCCTAGGTAACAAGTTTGGGGGGCGTGGGGAGGGGGAGAGAGGGAGGAGCGGGAGGCTAGGCCCCGGAGGGAGCTGGCTCTCCTCTGCAGCTTGAGCACGGAGCATGGGGTGGGAGTCCCATCTCACTGCAGCCTCTGCGGTGAGCTCAGGGTGGGGGCTGCCGGGTGCCTGAGTGGAACTGGGGTTGTGAGGTGGGAGGGGGCTGCTCGAGGATGGAGGAAGGGGGCTGGGCCGGGCCGCCCAGGCAGCAGCACGGGCGGGGCACCCTCCTCGGGCCCCTTGGAGCTAGCAAGGGGCCACCGTTCCAGCCTGGTGTGCTCCCTGCAAGCCAAGAGCTCCTTGCAGCCCCCTGTCCGGCTTCCCGGCACCAGCTGCCCTGGGGCTCATCTCGCAGACCATGACCCGCCTGGACCGCAGCTCTCACAGTGGTGGGGGCCATGCCAAAGGGAGCCGGCCCCTTAACTCTTTGCTGGCTGAGCACCGGGTGGCCCAGCCCCCCTCTGCTCCTGGGTCCAGGGCTTCTGTTCAGGTTGGTGTATGTGGGGGAGCCTAAAGGGAGCAGCACAACTGGGAGGTCTTGGGATCTGGGAGGGTTACGGTGGGAAAGGGGTGCCTGGTCAGGACTTGGGGGGGGTGGGTCTCATGTAAGGAAATGGCTTTCTGGAAAGTGCTTTTTTGAATCTCTGAACGGAAGCCAGGAAGGAGTTCAGGGTTTCTTCAGCCACAGGGGGATGGCATGTGTAGGAAGACCAAATGGCTCTTATTTATTGGGTTTCTGTGCTGGTGGCTTTGGGGGTGGCAGTTGGTGCAGGAACTGATAGGAGCCACCAGGGCAGAGTGGGAAGGAGGCATTTTGGTGGCTGAGGTGGCAATTGTGGCTGAGCGGTGATGGGGCCCATGTCCTTGAGTGGGTTGACTGATAGAGCGGCAGTGAGGCCTGGGGTGTGGTGAGGAAGGGAGTGAGAGTGCTGGTGTGAGGGGACACCGGAGGCCAGCCTTGGCAGGGGTGGGGTGCCCAGTGAGGATCAGCTGACTGCCTGAGGCTCTCCTGGGACGGAAGCAGCTTGCTAGGATCAGCTGAGAGTGGGAATTCTGGCAGGGATGGATCTTGAGGTGAGCCTGGGCTTTAAGAGTTGTGGGTGTCCAGCCTGACTCCTGCCTCAGCAGGGGAAGGAGGAATGGCTGTAGGAAGGGCTGGAGGCAGCCTGTCGTTGTCATTGGTGGCAGCAGGTGGTTGCAAATGCAGGGATTTTCCTCTCTGGCCCACCCCACCCCTTTATGCAAATGAAATGGCACCATAGGCTGATGCAAGCCTGGCCACCTCGGAGTAATTCTGCGTGACAGTTCGCCCTTGCCTGGCCTGGCCGGCATCCTACAACAAACCGGAGTTTGAAGGGATTCTCATTCCCAGAATGAGAAGTGTCTCCTGCTTCCTTCCCCCTTCTTTCTGGTGTAGCGGTGAGGTGGCCCTGCCTTTCGGCCTGGCTGTATCTCTGGGCCTAAGCCCACAGGCTTGTCTGAGGTTGATCATGCTGGTAATTTTTGCTAGCTCTTGGTTTTTTTGTTTTGTTTTTTGTTCTTATTTTTTATGGAGGCTGGTATCTGGAAATGGATGAATGAAGCCTTGTTGGTACAGAGGGGACAGAGGCTGGGAGAGCTGCCCCCCCCCCCCCACTCCCAGGTCTAATCAGAGTGATGCTAGGAAAGTCCCCTGGATCCAAGAGCTAAAGTCGCGGTGATCTGTCTTTCAGGACATAGATCTGATTGACATCCTTTGGCGACAGGATATTGACCTGGGGGCTGGGCGTGAGATTTTTGACTATAGTCATCGCCAGAAGGAGCAGGATGTGGATAAGGACGTGCGAGATGGAGCGGAGCAGGAGGACACCTGGTCAGGCGAGGGCGCAGAAGCTCTGGCGCGAAACCTGCTAGTGGATGGAGAAACTGGGGAGAGCTTCCCTGCACAGGTACCCCCACCTCTGCCCACTTCTAGAAACTTCTCCTTAGAGAAGGCAGCTTCTGTCTGTGGGATAAACCTGAATGTATCTTTTGGGTTGGGGTCTCTAAGTCACTTGGGCTGAGGAAGGGGGAGTGGATGAGCAACAGAAGCAGAGGGGTGACAGAGGCCTTGGTGACAACCAGCAGGGAGGAAGCAGGGCATCTGGCAGTTTCCTGTTTGTCAGGACTCTCCCTCTGGTCCTTCCTGGAGTTTGGGATGCAGGGCCAGCCATCAGCCTGGGCACAGAGGGAGAGTGTAGGCCTGTAGCTGTTCCGGCCCTCCTTCGGCTTCCCTGAAGGCTGGGGAAAGGCTGGGGCAGAGGCTTCGGGCCAGGCAGCCGAGGCCCAGTCAGTCAGACTTACGGTTGCTGTTGCCACAGGTGCCTGGTGGGGAGGACCAGACGGCCCTGTCCCTGGAAGAGTGCCTTAGGCTGCTGGAGGCCACCTGCCCCTTTGGGGAGAATGCTGAGGTGAGCAGGACTCCAGGGAGCGCCCACCGAGCCAGCAGGGCAGCCTGCACACCGTGTGTCCCTCTGTGGCTGTCCGAGGGGCCAGCCCCTGGGGCTGGCCTGCTCCTGGCCGGGGGGGTGAATTCAGAGGAAGGAGGAGACAGAACCTCAGCTGGTAGTCTCTGGGAGGAACGCGACAGTGGTCTTGTCCTCCCCTTGTTAAAACCTCTGTGTTTTGCCCTAGTTCCCAGCAGACATTTCCAGCATAACAGAAGCAGTGCCTAGTGAGAGCGAACCCCCAGGCCTTCAGAACAACCTCTTGTCTCCTCTCCTGACGGGGACGGAGTCGCCATTTGATTTGGAGCAGCAGTGGCAAGATCTCATGTCCATTATGGAAATGCAGGTAGGATCACCCGAACAGGACACAAACCTCTCGGGCGGGGGCGGGGGGTGTTCCCGTTCAGCTCCGAAATTATTCTCCTCTGGGAAGAGAAAGGAACAGTTCTCTGATCCGTAGGAAAGTGGGGACACTGAGAGGTCATTGTCCAGGTGTCTCCTTGGGGTAGGGGGTACAGTCAGGATGTGGGGTTTGGGTTAGAGCTGAGCCTTCGGAAACAGGACTGTCCCCTAGGTACACCTTCTTCCTTCGAGGTAGATGATCGCTTGAGCGCATGCTTCCAGCTTGGGTGTTCCTACAGCCGCCGGACACTGGTGCGGTGCATTTGCCGCCGGGCCGGCTTCTGCCCCTTAGGGTCATCTAGTCAGGCCTTTGTTATTTTAAAGGTGAGGAAATTGAAGCTCAGAGAGGTTAAGTGATGTGCCCGTGGTCACAGGGCAGGTGGTACACTGGGCTTTGTCCCTCCAAGGCTAGGTGTTCTTGGCTGTGCAGATTTTACAGAGGAGAGGTAGGCAGGGTTGTGTGTTTTCCTTGCCTTTCTCTCGGAGGTAGGGGAGTCTGGCCAAACACAGCCGGGAGCTGGGCAGCCCTGCCTTCGGTGGGGTCCACCCATCTCTTCCAGGCCTCATGGGCCTGGTGGACGGAGCAGGACTGGGAGTTGACCCTGGGCTCTGGATTCCAGTCTCTCGCCTTCCCACCACGCAGCTGTGCCTGTGCTGGGTGCATGCTGCCGTGCCCCACTGCCAGCCCAGGGGGAGGGAGTCTGCTCAGGGTGAACCGTGACGCTCTTCTCCCCTGCCAGGCCATGGAAGTGAACACTTCTACGAGTGAGATCCTGTACAGCGCCCCTCCTGGAGACCCTCTGAGCACCAACTACAGCCTTGCCCCCAACACTCCCATCAATCAGAATGTCAGCCTGCATCAGGCGTCCCTGGGGGGCTGCAGCCAGGACTTCTCACTCTTCAGTCCGGAGACGGAGAGCCTGCCTGTGGCCGGCAGCTCCACGCTGCTCCCGCTGGTCCCCAGCAACTCCACCAGCCTCAACTCCACCTTTGGCTCCACCAACCTGGCGGGGCTCTTCTTCCCGCCCCAGCTCAACGGCACCGCCAACGACACGGCAGGCCCTGAGCTGCCCGACCCACTGGGGGGCCTGCTAGACGAAGCCATGCTGGACGAGATCAGCCTGATGGACCTGGCCATCGAGGAGGGCTTCAACCCCGTGCAGGCCTCCCAGCTCGAAGAGGAGTTCGACTCTGACTCAGGCCTCTCCTTGGACTCCAGCCATAGCCCTTCCTCCATGAGCGGCTCCGAAGGCGGCAGCTCTTCCTCCTCCTCGTCCTCGTCCTCCTCCTCCTCCTCTTCCTCCTCCTCTGCTTCTTCTTCAGCTTCTTCCTCCTTTTCTGAGGAAGGTGCTGTTGGGTACAGCTCTGACTCTGAGACCCTGGATCTGGAAGAGGCGGAGGGCGCTGTGGGTTACCAGCCCGAGTACTCCAAGTTCTGCCGCATGAGCTACCAGGACCCGTCGCAGCTCTCCTGCCTGCCCTACTTGGAGCACGTGGGCCACAACCACACGTACAACATGGCGCCCAGCGCCCTCGACTCCGCCGACCTGCCCCCGCCCGGCGCCCTCAAGAAAGGCAGCAAGGAGAAGCAGGCCGACTTCCTAGACAAGCAGATGAGCCGGGACGAGCATCGAGCCCGAGCCATGAAGATCCCCTTCACCAATGACAAAATCATCAACCTGCCGGTGGAGGAGTTCAACGAGCTGCTGTCCAAGTACCAGCTGAGCGAGGCCCAGCTGAGCCTCATCCGCGACATCCGGCGCCGGGGCAAGAACAAGATGGCGGCGCAGAACTGCCGCAAGCGCAAGCTGGACACCATCCTGAACCTGGAGCGGGACGTGGAGGACCTGCAGCGCGATAAAGCCCGGCTGCTGCGGGAGAAGGTGGAGTTCCTCCGGTCCCTGCGGCAGATGAAGCAGAAGGTCCAGAGCCTGTACCAGGAGGTGTTCGGGCGGCTGCGGGATGAGAATGGGCGGCCCTACTCGCCCAGCCAGTACGCACTCCAGTATGCCGGGGACGGCAGCGTCCTCCTCATTCCCCGCACCTTGGCCGACCAGCAGGCCCGGCGACAGGAGAGGAAGCCAAAGGACCGAAGAAAGTGAGCCTGGGGAGGAGAGGGGGGTTGACGCTCACCGGGCTGGAAACTGGAGAAGGGCTGGGCCTGGACCTGGACCTACAGTGGGGACTCGAATGCCTTCTTATCCAGTAGATCTCAGATGGGATGAACTGCGGGTCAGTGGACAGGAAGAGGAGGGCGCAGGCGCTGTCTGGCTCAGCTTCCCCCTGTGGGGCGGGGAAGGGGGGCGGAAGGGTCCTCACCCCTGCTGTTTCCTTTTGAGGGAAGGGGTGGTGCTCGCATTGCTGGAGGCCAACCAAGGGGAAAGGGGGGATCTTGTGAGAGGAAAGTCATAGAAAGTCTCATTCCTGGAAAGAAGAAAGGAAGGAAGGGAGAAAAGAAGGGGGGTTAAAAAAAAACAACAAAAAAAACCCAAAAAAATCAAAGCGGGAAGAAAATCAAAGGGCAGGTTAAGGTTGGTTCTGCCAGAATACCAGAGGACAGGTTTAGGTGGGACTAGGCCCTAGGCAGGAGTAATCCCCACTTCAAGGGGAGGGTGGAACACAAGATGGGATCTGGGAGGGGCCTTGTGGGCTCTTTGAGCTCCTGCCCTGTGGAGCCCCAAAAGGGGAGCTCTTGGGTGTGTCCTGTCATGTTTTCATTTGTAGGGGAGGCATTGGGACCCAATACTCGCTTGAGTTAGGGTCAGAAAGGGAACAGGAAAGGGTCACGAGGCCCCCGTTCCGTGTTGCAGCAGCCCCAACACCAAGCATGTCCTTCACTGCCCTGCCATTCCCATTTCCCTCTGTGCCCGGTCCCCCCTGAGCTGAGGCACCCACGTTTCCATCCGAGCCTGCATGCGAAGGCTGTTCTCTGCCTGCCTGTGTGCCCCCGCCCCTCCCCGCTGCCTGGAGCTCTTCTGCAGCTGGGGCGCTGGCAGTGTCCCCAGGGCTGAGCCCGTGGCCCCCTGGGAGCTGCTCTGAGGCAGGGGGATGATGTGGACAAGCCAGGCAGTATTCAGCACAAACTGGGGAGTGACCCTTCCCTCTGGCCTCCCCTACCAACAACTGGGCATGTCACTGGAAGACAACCCCCACAAAACCCAGCAACAAAAACTAGTCCTTTTAGAATTTCTTGCGCTTTGATTTTTTTAGGGCTTGAGCCCTGTTTCACTTATAGGGTCTAGAATGCTTGTGTTGAGTCAAAAGGAGATACCCAATATTCAAAGCTGCTAAATGTTCTCTTTGCCATAAAGACTCCGTGTAACTGTGTGAACACTTGGGATTTTTCTCCTCTGTCCGGAGGTCTCCGTCTGCCTTTTTTTTGTTTGTTTCTTTCTAGGAGAATGAGAAGTGCATGTAATGGGGGCTGAGAGCACCTACCCCCAGGCTCTCGGCCACAGGCTGCTTCTCTACATCCCCAGTTTAGTAAAGACCCCAGTCAGGAGGACTGCCTGGGGGAGGCAGAGAGGGGAGCAGCGCCAAGGTGGCCAGATGGTTCCAGGACCACAGTGTCTTTATTTTTAACTGTTTGCCACTGCTGCCCCCCCCCCCCCCCCCAGCTCTGGAGTACAGTCAGCTCCAGACTAGCGGGAGTGAGTTGTGGGAAGAGAAGTGCCAGATTCTCCTTCCCACTGAGGGGCAGGGGGAAGGGGGGGATTCTGAGCAGTGGGGATACAAGGCATGATGAGCCTGGGAAGTGCTTTTATAAATTATTTTCCTTGTAGATTTTATTTTTAATTTATCTCTGACCTGCCAGGGAGAGGGGAGAGAGAGAGAGAGAGATGCTGTGAGCACATGATAAAATAAAATAAAATGGATGATTCATTCTCAAGTGCAATTTTTCCCTATTTTGAATTCACATTGAGTAAAAGACCCCAGGAGGGTGGACTGGCCATTGTGTGGCTAAGGCAGAGCTCACGGGATGGTGGGTGGAGAACAGGAGAGGTTGACAAATTTAGAAAGACAAAAGAAAAGTCTGTTGACTTCTTGAAAAAAGCACCCTATTACACCTTCCACAGTGCTGGTACCTCTTCCCAGGGTTCTAACTGAATCCTCAGAGGACTTATAATCCTTTTTGGGCTTCCCTAAGGAGCTGCTCTCCCCGGGGCCCAGCTGCTTGTCCGCTTGTGAGTCAGTGCATTTTTAATGGTGGGCATGCTGTCCTTTCTCTGGTGGCCCCACCCGCCAAAAGGGGGCAGAGCATGGGAGAGCAGCCACACCAACGACCGAGACAAACCCTGAGAAATCCACGAGACCGACACAGGCCCAAGACTTGAGCGTTAAGAGCAGGACCATAGAACTAGAGAAGAAGGAAGCCAGACTCCAGGGTTTAAAGCATCTGAAAGCCTCCAGTGGAGGGGAACGGAATCTGTTCTCCCTCAAAACACCTGCTTTAATATCAAGCCTACGAAGGGCGGGGTGCTTGCTGGAGCCGCCGCCACACGCTGGGTAAGTGCCTAGCAAAGGTGAGGAACGAATGCTCACCTGGCAGCCTGTGACATTACCAACAAGATTTAGGACCAAAACCTGTGATCCCCATCATGGAACTTCCCGTATACCCCCTTGTGACCTGGCCGAGCCCCGCAGTCCTTTAATGGTGCTACTGGAGTATCTGAAGGGGTGGAACAGAATCCATAACATCAATTTGTTTGTTTACACTGGCTTTTTTGTTAGTTAAACCCCCATCTAGTTGGAAAGCGTCCTTAAACAAGCTCTTTTCTAATTAGGAATTAGCTAATGTCTGTAAGCCAGATAAAACCAAGATTCTTGAAAAAAGAGTAAGACTCAAAATTATGTTTGAAAAACTTTAATTCATCCTGATAAAAAATACAAATTATATATAGAAGAGTAAATTGTGACAAGTAAAACTCAGTCATGTTTTTGTATCCCTTCTAGAAATGTGTATATGTATTTTTAAGTACACAATTAGGCTGTAACTTTTGTTTGCAATTTTAACCTAACACATTTAAATGTTTTTTAAGAGAAAAAAAAAAATCATCTCTCACCCTCTTAGTGCTGCCCCTGGCTCTGAGAAAGTACATTTCTGCCCCCCTTCCCCCATATCCCCTTACGGAGAGATGTACAGTTGTGTCTAGGATCCCGCTGATTAGCTGGGGCTTTGGGCCAAGTTGGTCAGCACTTACTGTGGGGCTGACCTCTTTCTGCCGCTGGCAGGTGGAGTGGGTGCTTCAGTTTTTCTGGCAGGACGAAGACAGGAGGACTTGAGTAAGGCCTGTCAGAGAAGCTGCTCCACCTCAGACAAGTGAGAAGAGGTCCTAGACTCTGCAGGGAGATGACCAGCCTCAGGCTTAACTGTGGACCAGACTTCCAGGTGACCTGCCCGGGTGGGAGCGGAAGCCTGGCTTTGTCTTGACTCTAGTACTGGGCTCTGCTCAAGGCGATTTCTCCCCACATCCTTATTCACTGAGCATTCTGAAGTACACCCCTTGTTTCAGCCTCTGCCCTACACAGATCTCACCAGTGAGGCGAGGATCAGTATTTCAGTGTCATTAAAAATAGAAGAAATCCAGAACTGAGGGGGAATGTAGTGAGCTAGAGAATGCTCAGTGTTCCCAAGACCCGGCCTCCACGGCGGACTCCCGCCTGGACCGGGGAAAGCTGGGCAGCAAGCCGCCAGCCAGTGACCGGGGAGGACTTAGCACGCAGCCCGGCCTTCCTCAGGCCGCCCTCTTAAAAAGTACTATCCCCACCACCTTCGCGTCTCCTACGGCATCCAGGAGGCACCGACCAGGCTCTACAACTTCAGCTCCAACTAACCAGTCCGATGGCACCACCAGCAAGAAGTCCATCTCATTACTGACACAACCCACACACAAGCACAGGCAGCAGACTGGTGGCGGCCTCCCTGGAGGTCACTCTCCCGACCGAGTGTGGAAACTGTCCAGCAAGACCTGCACGCTTCGTTATCATAAGTGGCTAAGCCCTGTTTTCTTATCACTTAGACCCATCTGGGAGATGAAAGGGACTCACAGACCTTCAATTTGTCATTGTCAGCCTAACAAGAACCTTTCACCTTTCACTTTTCCCAGAGGCTGCCCATCCTCCTTGCCTCTAGTTCTGAACTTCATAGTGGGGGAGCTCGGTATACGCATGGAGCTTAGCACCTGGTTTGAGTTCTGACCAAGACTTGACAGTTCACGTCCACCTGCAGTAGCGGACAAACAGAATCCAGCACAGACTGTCCAGAGGAGTTCAGGACCCAGTAAAGAGGTGTGTTCTCAAAATCAGTTGGATAAAAACACTTGTCTTCCTCTCTAACAGGAATATTACAGAAGCCTGAAAGCTGGTTCTTTTCCAGTCTAACTGCAGAATGGAGAGAGGTTGCACGGTATTTGTTACTTAATTCCAGATGCTATTTCTGCCAAGGAAACAAACCCTAGTTTACACTTGGGAGGAGTCTGGGAAAAGGCTAAGGAGATGGTCCTTTTAAACACAAATTTAACTAGGCTAATTCAGTTGTCTTTTTTTTTTTTTTTTTAAAGATACTATTTACTTGTTTGACAGAAAGAGATAGCCAGAGAGGGAACACAAGCAGAGGGAGTGGGAGAGGGAGAAGCAGCCTTCCCACAGGGCAGGGAGCCCAATGCAGGTCTTGATCCCAGGATCCTGGGATCATGACCTGAGCCAAAGGCCGCTGCCTAACGACTGAGCCACCCAGGCGCACCAAGTTGTCTTAGACCTTAGTCCTCAGCTAGGGACTGAAGTAGCAATTTAAACAGTGAGCCAGTGCCCCACGGCTAGGCCCCCAAGTTGCCCAGTCGGGTAAACAGTGGCTCTGGTACTACCGCAAACCACCAAGGTTACAACGCAGATCCGGACACGCTACTGAATATTTTAACACAAGCTATTTAATATAAGCAACAACTACAGAACCAAATCATCAGTATATATTGTAAACTTAATGTTTCAGCCTTGCCTCATAGTCCTGCTGCCTCACTGGCCTAAGGTTAAAAAGAAAGGGGGGGGGGGGGAACCACCAAAAAAAAAAAGCCCTAGAAAACAGAATACTTGCTCTACCTGCCCCCACGGAGCAGGACCAAGTATGGTTTTCATCCCAGTGCAAGGCTTTCAAGATTCAGCAGTTTATTGAGTGGGAAGCTCCCAAGGCCAAGGTCAATTAAAAGTCATCCATAGGAGACAGCTGAGCAACTGTGAACACATTAGTTAGAACAGCAGTAACTTCTGAAGAAAACCTCAGCGCTGGACAAACCGAGGACTGTCTGTGGAATCTTTAAGCTCCGCCGTCACCAAGCTTCCGTAGCCACACACCAGAACACCCAGATGCCTCTGCCCAGATTGGTTCCTACTGCTGAAAAGCAAGATGAAGCCAATATACCTTCCTTTACTAAGGCTGAATGCGGGCCTGGTAGCAATACTTGTATTTTCAGTCACATGCTAGAGGGGAAACACTAGCCTGTACTTAGTTCTGCCCTATCACTCTGAATTTTAAACAAGGTTTTTTTTTTTATCCTCACAAAAATACCCAACTTGCAAATCAGATTAATACTAGCATCGGAGACACGTGATCAGGTTCATTTGATCTCAGACAGAACCCCAGGTCCATACATAGTTTAGGATCTGGGGCCACTGTAGAAAATTTGGATTTCAGAGTTCTGGTTCCACCAATTATCTTGGAGTAGCAGTTTCCTCTCATTTCCCCTTTCTCTGTGATGGAAATAGTGACTATAACACACATTCCCGCAGTCACAGGCCATAAAGATGTCCTGAGCACATATGGCCAAACACCAAATGGCCATGTCAAAATCAAACTGACCCGAGCTGGAGTGAATTCTGGATTATAAGATTATATCTAAAAGTAAGTACTTAAAAACTCAACTATTAAAAATTATTCATAGTTAGCCGTCCAAACTTTCAAATGACACTGAAAAGCAGAAACAATGAATCCTGAGCACTGTCAGCTGACAGACTGCCTCCGTGGTCATTTACTTTACTAACTTGAAACTCAACTGAAGACAATGGAAGACACTCAGATGGTGACTGGTCACCGGTTAGTAAGCTCTTCGTGCCATATAGCAACTAAGGTCACCACCTGTCTCCTCTTCAACTCCCGGGTGAGGAGTCTATGATGACGCAGCTCCACTGACGCCATCCAACTCGCTCTTGTGCTGCCTGAAGAAATGCTCTCTGAATATCTTCTGAAACACGGAAGCTTTGTTGTGCCTCTGTGTACCTTTATTTCCAACATTTCTGCATGCATTTGTGGCTTCAACAAGCACTTGAGAAAACTTTGTTATCAAAAGCCTTCATCCAGACGTGCGGCAGCTGGCTTTCAGAGATGACAAAACTGAACATCTATCCGCACTGCCATTGTCACTGCATGCACTATCGATGTCAGCCTGTTCCCAGGGCAAGAATGAGGGGGTGTTACGAGGGTTCTGGAATGCTAGAAATGGCAATTAAGTAGGTTCCAGAGGCTAAGACTAAAGCTGAACAGCAGTCCATTCTGGACCCACTAGAAGGCCAAAGGCTAATTTCAGTGCATCTAATGATGCAGGACAGAACCGGACCCTCTGCCCACCACACCCCAACTCATCCCACTAGCCGACGGCTCTGCTAGCTGCCAACAAGATCTCTGCGCAGAAGGGCCTCCTCCCTGGCTCCGCTTTACCTCATCTCCACAAACTCCTAGGAGGCTTTTTTTTTTAAAAGATTTTGTTTTTAGGTAATCACACCCAAAGTGGGGATCAAACTCACAATCCCGAGATCAAGAGCCGTAGGTTCTACTGAGTCAGCCAGATGCCCCAAGGAGGCTTTTTGAAAAAAAAATTATGCATGAGTTTATTTATTTGAAACAAATGCTTTGTGCTAGTAAGTAGAGCTGATTTGATCTCTGGAAATCCCAATTTTTCCTTTTAATAAATAACAAGAGCTTAGTTACATTTTTGCTCTAGAATTATAGGCAGAAAAAGACGTTAAGAAAGTGGATAACATTTTAATTCAGTGATTAAACACGAGGCCAATTCCTGAAAATTTCAGAGTTGACTATTTAGCTAAGGTGACACAAAGTCTACAAAATACACGAGCCAAGAACTAGACCTACTTCAAAACCCTGTTTCCAAACATATCGCGGTTTGGAAGTGCGAGCAGGTCAGAGTGCCAAACAAACTGCGCAATATGAAGACAGAATGATGTGACAAACTTTACAATCTCAGGAGTAATTCTAAATGTTCACTAACTAAATAATGATGAGACCACTCAAAGTTTCAAGCCAGACATTAGATTCTCAAGCCTACAGTGTTCAAGAAATTAAACCACCCAACTGTGGAAGTTGTTTCCTTATAGGCTGAACCTATAAAGTTATGAAAGGCAGGGAGGGTTTCTGGTAATACTTAATCAAGACAGAAATCAAAGATTATAAATCTATAGTTTTATTAAGACAAAAACCGACAATGTGGTATGAAGTTTACATTTAAACAAAGTTTCCACAGAAACCTAACACATGCCTAAAAAGATTTTACAATGGAGTTCTAGAATGCAGGTCTAGACGATGTCAAGAACTGATGGATCTCATGATTCAAGACAGCATTTTGGGTATTAGTTAATTCTTAGGATTAAAAAAATTTTTTGTTTTGTGTTTTAAAGTGAACCACTGCCCTAGTATGAAAGTTTAATCTTCTCCTGAGACCAGGGCTTTTGAAATCATTCCGCTCTTGGAAGTGATTCAGTGAACTTGTGCTGTCAGAGACTGAACTCTGCCACCAATGATTTCAGAGTTCAAAGTTCAAATAACAGGCTCCCAGAGTTTTCCACCCTAAGAGCAGGGGCCCTTGTCTTTCTCCACTCTCCCACTTTCTACACCACCCTCTTCCCCTCCCCAAATACCTCACAGCCAGTGGTGTAGATGCACAGGCTGTTGTCTAAAACCTTATAATTGGAAAAGAGTCTTCTTATCAATTTCGAGAATTAGCACCTCTAAGACAGAACAATCTGCCTATGAATACACTCCAATTAAACTCCCCCTACAGCCAGTTTCCATCCCCAAAATGGCAGCTTTGGTAACTTATTAACTGGCTTAATCCTCTGTCGGGAACAGCATTAAGCTCAGGCAGGGAACACCTTGGCTTATAAATTTCAGGCATTCACAGCTTTTAAACAGTCTCTCACAGTCCCCTTTTAGGTTGCCAATGACATTTTTTTGAAAAGATAAAATATTCTGGGCACAGAAGCGAATCACCACAAGTTTGTTCTTTCCATTGTTTTACCATTTCCCCAATCAGGCCCAAATTTTAACAAAAATGATCCTACCCATCTCTGTTCCTTCCCACCCCCAACCCTCCCACCCCAAAATGATACACCAGTAATAGCCAAAAACTACACACATGCTACGCTGTAAAAATGCAGAGTTAACACTATTGGGAAGAAGGCTGTGGGTTGTGGAGATGCGCTTTGAAGATCTACAGTATCTTTTGCTCTCCCACACACCCATTCTGCAAGTTCTGTCCTTCATGGAAGGTCCTTTGCCTTTCTCAGCAAAGTACAGAATGGGCTGCCTTGCAACACTTCTCTTCCCTCCCCTCCACTGGGATGGATGTGCAAACTACACAGCATGGAAAGGCTTTAAAGCACTTGGGCTGCTGTAGGGCACAGAAAACGATACTGGCTCTTCAAAGGACATCTTCTCAAGCCACCTCTATGGTGTCAAGTAGAACTCCTTCCCTCCCCACTTGAAACCCACAGTCAGATGTGACAGGGGCAGGTACTCAGGAGAGTTAATTCTTGTCATCTTTTTTGTCATCATCCTCCGAGGGGTAAGAATGCCACGTCAGCCTTTCCTCATAGAAGGATATGACCACCTGTGGGCACTTGACATTGGCTTCCTTGGCAGGGACTAGGTCAGCCTCATCAGAATTTTTCCTGCAGAACAAAGCAGAGAGATGCTGAGACCAGGTGCTGGTGGTCTCCTAACTTGGATGACACAAGGAATAGGGCTTTAAAAGTATTAATTCCAGAAAAGTAGCCTAGAGAAGAGTGATAACATGGCCCAAGCAGCATTTAGTCAAGTGACATCTGCAAAGATCTGTTGAAAATCCGCTCCGGGCATCTTTGTTAAAAGCTAAGTCACTTAACTCAATCTATCACATCTGAACCTCCAGACAAGGCCAGGAAAAAAACATGACTCTCAGATTCTTCAAGGGCAGAAGAGAGGCTTCCACACTCTTCCAAAAGCCATATCTCGGCTTTATAATAGAATTTAATACCAGATTGGGCAATAAGATTTAATACCACTGGCTCTAGCCAATGCAGGTGGACACATTCTCACTGACTCATAATTACACTGTTTAACGTTACCAAATGCCAAGCTCACACAGACATTCCACAACTCCCAGGTGCTTTGAAATGGTGCTTCAACACTGGGAACTAGAAAATAAGGGACTGTTACATAATTCTCTGTATTTTTCTGGACTTTAAAATGGCTTCAAAATTTGAAAATCACATACATATTACAAAGGACTTAGGAATAAGGCCACTGGGAATCTCCTGTATGGGAGCAGCGGCATTAGGGCAGTTAGCAGTTCTATGATGGGCTCTCTGATGAGGCACCACCCCAAACTTCTAGCACCCAGCAACAGATAAACCAAACCAGAGAGCCCAAGGTACCAGGATTGACTAAGCTGGTAAGGTATGTTCTTGAACAACGGACTGAAGAGAATGGGAGGAAAAAGGTGTGTAATAGTTGGGAGCCTGAAGCAGGCTGCGTGAAAACAACACTTTCTGAGGGAAGTTCAGTCATTTCACAGCAAAGAAATATTTGGTATTTTGGAAATAGACAAGCATCTCAACTCTCCAGGGTAATCACCTTAAAATGAACTCGGTTTTATAATCAATATCCAATCTTTTTATCTTAACCTATAGAGTTACATTCAGGTAAAATCTTTACAAAAAGCGGTAATTCAACCAAAAGGAATGTAATCTTAGACAAGATAGAGACAGTACCGTAACTCAGACTGGTCATATGCAGACAGAGAAAATATATTCTAGTTGGACTATAACTCCTAGTATCAATCCTTTTACCCCAAATGCACACCTTAAAAATGAACTTTTCTCCTATAGGCTAGCAATAAATCAGCTAAAAGACCTGATTCAGTGAACATCTAGGGAATGCAAAATAAGGAAACAGAGTTTCACCTAATTGTGACATAGCCTTTTAGTAGTGTCAAAGTTAGGCCTCTCTGGCCACCAGGGGAATTAGTGCAGACAGGAGTTTCAGAGAAGGTTCTAGACTGACAAAAGGACAAAATCCTCAGAATGCTGCCTTAATTGGCAAAAGTTTAGAATCATTCGCTCCTAATTTATATTTTAAGGACAATGATTGAGACCCACATGGGCAGGGTGGGGGGTGCGGAAACATCGCAGGTCAGGGATGGGGCACAAGTTATTTTTCAACAATTAAGAAAAGGGAAAGAAAGCCTTCCTTTGGACAGAGAATAGGGAGATTTTAGAGAATCTGGGGTCACAGTTCTTGTAATTGCAACACAACCGTTTTCATTAATCTGTTTCGTGGAGTTTTACTACCACTGATACACTTCCAACAGGAAAAAAAAAGCCTTGCTCTGTGCTCAGTAAAGGGGACTTGCTGACCCCTACCGGCTGATCCTGGAATTACAGAATCTGCACTAACTGCAAAGGATCTAACAATTAAGGACAAAGACCTACAGAAATTCTCAACAAACCCTGAGAAGTTAACAGAACTTCTGAACCTGGGGCCAGCCCGATCTTTATTAAGGAGGTAGTACAAGGGGAGGGTGGTTCAATCACATTTCATTTCCTGCTCTTCGTTTACATAAGTGAAATGTGATCCTTCCCCATACCTTCTCTATTCTGGATTTTCTCCCACCTCCTAAAAAACCGGGCAAAGATCTGAGAATCCTAAGGGCCCCTACCTGTAACTCATGAGTCCAGGTTGGTGGTCAGGCCGAGGGTCACTATCGAAGGACTATGCCATCTTAAAGATTTCACACTTGGGCGACTGGAATTTCGAAGGTCCAGCTCTTTTCTTCTGGTATGGAACAGATGGGGAGAAGAAAAAAACCACCACACAGAGCCACTGGCAGACTCACCATTTCATCAGGAACATGAGTTCTCCACTGGAGTCTGTAGCTCCAATAATCCGCTCTGGCTCCAAACCCCGGGCAAAGCCTCGTGGCTTTTCTGACTGTAAAAACCAGATGGATTAAACAACTTTAATTATATGGGGCTGTTATCCAGACTGAAGTCACTCCTGCTTCTCAGATTAATATAATCACATTCTTGTCAGTATTTCACCAATACCTTGGCTCCAAGTCACAGGCCTTTTTGCAGCCTTCTGAGTGATTCTTCCATCAAGGTCCTGAGGCTCCCCATATGTAAAAAGGGACATACATCTCAAGCAAAATAAATTTTCACAACTATTTCTCCACCCTCACAAGATAACTTACTTTAAGGTAATGAACAGATGAACATAGTAATCTCAAACCTGTAATAATTACAACACTAAAACTACCTATCTACAAGTATGAATTTACTTGTACTTACTATTCTTGAACCTCAGATAAAGTAAATATAGATTATTTCCCAGAATGAACCCCCAAACAGTTTGTAAGCATTAGCCTAAGATTCAGAAGGAATGAGATATGGCTGCTGAGGTCCAAGAAGCAGCTGAATGAAAGTGCTTACATTTAAAAATTAAAAGGGCTTTCAGCTTGCCAGCAGTAGAAATTCTGGCTAGTAAAAATTCTTCTCCCCTTACCTCTTCTTTCTTCTTCTTTGGTTTGCTCTCTTCTCCCTTATCTTCAGAATCAGAGTCAGCTTTGCGTTTGCCTCCCTCTGATTTATCTGTCTCATGCGCTGTCTTCTGTGACTGCAGAAACTCGGCAATGAGATCAGGGCAATCCAAGTTCTCTTCTGGCTCCCACGTGTTATCCTCACTGAAACCAGAGGGCACAGTGAGTCACACTTTCCACTCAAAGTTAGCACACTCACACTAAGGAGACGCACAGGATGATGATAGCTGGTATCCTTGGAAAAGAGGAGTTAATGATAATGAGTAACCAGATTTGCCCAAGACCAAGAACTTGGCAACCCTGAAATTTCTTGGAGGGTGGAGTGGGAAGGGTGACTTTTTAATACAAATTGAAAGCTTAGAAATTTGTCTTCTTCAAAGGAAAGTTACTGTTTGCATACCTGAATTGGTCTAAAGCCTGTACATAAAACTGCTTCTCAGAAATCACTGTCTTGCATTATAGCACTTTGTACATGTAGATCGTTTTCCTAATTAGACTGTAAGCCATGAAGGCCAGGCCTGGGTCACATTACCCATCAGAGCACTCTAGGCCTTGCACATTACTAGACTCCTGAGAAATAGCAGGTGACTAAATGAATGGATTTGGGGGGGCCTGTGTGGCTCAGTGGTTAAGCATCTATCTTCAACTCAGGTCATGATCCTAGGGTCCTGGGTTCAAGCCCCACATTGGGCTCCCTGCTCGGTGGGAAGCCTGCTTCTCCCTCTCCCACTCCCCTTGCTTTTGTTCCCTCTCTGGCTAGCTCTATCAAATAAATAAAAAAAACTTTAAAATAAGTAAATGAATCAATGAATGGATTTACCCAGGTTAAGGAAACTTACTCTGAGAACCCCTTCCACTTTAGGAGGTATTCCACTTTGCCCTTTACCACTCGACGATCAAGAACTTTTTCCACCACATATTCCTCTTCCTCCTCTTCTAGCACCTCCTCCACTTTCTTCTTGTTTTGTTTCTTCCCCATAGTGCCCGCCAGCTTTCTGGTCTAAAGGGTGACGCTGCTAAAGTGGTAAAATAAAAAAGGCGTTAGGGCACACTTTTCTTGGCTAGGTGAATATTTGGATGGTTAGAAATCAAGGGACATTACTGACTTTAATAGCATATGCTGCTTATATAAGTGTTCTGCCTATTCAGCTTCAGTATAAAATAGTTTCCTTATCTATTCAGCTAGAAAGTTCGTGCATAAACAGCCCCAACCAATCTCATAGCAAAACTTCTTTATTCTTGCATATCCACTTAAAACTTTTATACCTAGGGGCTCCTGGGTGGCTTAGTCGTTAAGCATCTGCTCAGGCCATGATCCCAGGGTCCTGAGATTGGGATCAAGCCCTGCATCGGGCTCTCTGCTCAGCGGAGCCTGTTTCTCCTTCTCTGCTCCCCCTGCTTATGCTCTCTCGCTATGTCTCTCTCTGTCAAATAAATAAATAAAAACTAAAAAACAAAAGAATAAACAAAAAAACCACACCCTTTATACTATTCTAAGGTTTTTTTTTTTCTCTTTTAAGATTTTATTTATTTGTGAAAGAGAAACAGAACAAGCAGGGGGAGTGGCAGGCAAGCAGGACTCATCCCAGGACCTTCGGATTATGACCTGAGCCGAAGACAGATGCTTAACCAACTGAGCCACCCAGGCATCCCAATTCTTTCTAAGGGGTATGTTCCCAATACCTCTTTTATTATACAGCATGGTATCTAAAATATTAGTCAAACTGGGGGTGCCTGGGCGGCTCAGTTGGTTAAGCATCCAACTCTTGTTTTCAGCTGGTCATGATCTTCAGTCAGCAGGGAGTCTCCTTCTCTCTCTCTGCTCTTCTCTCCCCTCTCCCACCCCCACCATGAACTCTCTCTAAAATAAATGAATAAAACTTTTAAAAAAACAAAATATTAATTGAAAGCAAGGCTCCTGAAAACAATGTACATATATCAGACTTGTATACATACAACCCTCTGATCCATACTTTCATATTACTGGACTTCAACTTTTACAGTGTGAAGTAGCTTGTTCTATTTATTAAACATCTGGCTTAATTTCCCCCCCATTTCTTTGCATTGTTAAAACACCTCTCCTGAGGGGCGCCTGGGTGGCTCAGTGTTAAGGTTAACCCTCTGCCTTTGGCTCGGGTCATGATCTCAGGGTCCTGAGACGGAGCCCCACATCATGCTCTCTGTTCAGGAGGGAGCCTGCTTCCCCTCCGCCCCACCCCGTGTCCCCCTCTCTGCCTACTTGTGATCTCGGTCTGTCAAACAAATAAAATCTTTAGAAAACAAACAAACAAACAAAACAAAACAGAAAAACACCTCTCCTGAGTCTCAAGGTTCTTTATGCAGTCTTTTCTGAACGCCACCAATGACTTTCAACTTGAAAGTTTCTTGTTAGTTTCTTATTCTATTTATGAGGTGGAGAGAGACTCATAAAAATGCCAGAATGACCACAAAATCCTCTAAACTGGGACACTGCAATAATCTGGAAAATGATGGGGAAAAAAAAGGAGATAGTTATCACAGATAATAGAACCTGAGTTTATTCTTTTGTAAAATACATCTCCAGGCTGGGTGACTTCTGGTGCTTAAATCCTAGTCCCCTATAAATCTATTTTTAGTCCTTCAAATACAATTCTGACTGCTGGTAGACTTAATGCATTTGTTTACCAATTTGTGTCAGTAGGTGGCGCCACAAGATATCAATACAACAAAACTGAGCTACAAAACTGGCCAAAAACCTGTGAATTGATGGATCACAGTTGCCCACAATGAGATACAAAAAAATCAAGGGGCGCCTGGGTGGCTCAGTGGGTTAAAGCCTCTGCCTTCAGCTCAGGTCACGATTCCAGGGTCCTGGGATGAGCCTGGCATTGGGTTCTCTGCTCAGCAGGGAGCCTGCTTCCACCTCTCTCTCTCTGCCTGCCTCTCTGCCTACTTGTGATCTCTGTCAAATAAATAAATAAAATCTTAAATATATATATATATATATATAAAACAAATTTTCATAAAAGTCAGGCCCTGTGTTATCTACATTAATAGCTGTATCTGTCTTACTCATAAAAAGCAGTTACTGCCCATCTTAATCCTGCTACTTGGAACCAAAAGGGTCAGAACAGCTTCTGGTTTGTCTCTATTACTACTGCAGGCCTCCTCTCCCTCTATCATTAGCCTGGTCCCAAGGAGGAAGAGTCAAGGAACAAAGACTATATCCTTTAGGTTAAGTAAAGAAAACCCCCCAAAGGGGGAAATCTACAGTGAAACCTCCTTTCTTTACTCACTTAACTCATTTTCTTAAAAGCAACTCAAAAAAGTGAAGAATGTAGAAAACAGACTCCTGCTTCTTTCTGAGCTTTCTTACCTGGCTTATCCCAGCATCTATCTCAGATGGAGGTATTCTCAGAGATTCTCAGCCAGGGTTCCCAACCTGGGTTTCTTCCTTATTTATAGGTAGTTCTCTAGGGTCCCGAGTAAGGTGTTTGTCAAAATCAGTGAAGTAGATTATAAATGCAACCCACTCTTCCTATAGAATCTAGCACCTTCAGAGGAGCCCAAGAGGCCCCCCGTAAGTATTACAATGTGCCAATGCTTCCAAATGAATTTTTTTTTTAAGATTTCATTTTTGGTTTTGGGGTGGTTTTTTTTTTTTTTTTTTTTTGAGAGGGAAGGCAAGAGCTCGAGTAGGGGAGGAGCAGAGGCAGAGGGAGAAGCATACTCCCCACTCATGACCTGACCCAAAGGCAGACACCTAACTGAGTCACCCAGGCAGCCCCCAATTCAATTATGTCAAGAGAAACCCTCTTTCCCTGAATATGGTAGCCTCCAAACACTAGCAGGGACATCCAGAAAGAGGACTCTCAGTTGGAATTGCTTGGCAAGGAAATCTCAAAGTTAAATCAGTATTGTAGCACAACAGAAAAAGGCCTTTTATCAGCACAACTTGCCACTTCCCCCTAAGCATCCTGGAAATCAAATTATGGCATCAAAAGTGCCATAATCATTGAACAAATGGTCAAAATTTATGACAGACCATTACAAGAGGTGTACATTAAAGGTGAACAGTTCTGGATTAACTCAGAAATCTTAGTCCTTGGACCAGTCTCCTTAAGGCTTATCCCAATGTTGCAAGACAAAAAAACCTAGAGTTAATCTAAGCTTTGTAACTTTTATTTAAATATTTACTGGGGTGGACACCTGGCTGGCTCAGAGCGTAGACTGTGACTTCTTGATCTTGGGATTCTGAGTGTAATAAGACACTTTTAGAGACAACTTAAACAAATTTATTGGGTCTGCCACATTTTTAAGCTGTGTAGAAAAATACACTTATATTGAAATTTAATTTACAAAGTGCTACCTCATTTGATCCTCAAAACAATCCCATGAAACAAGCCACTCAGGTATTACCGACACCTCATGGATAACAGAACATTTACACAAAATAAATCACGTAAGGTCACACACTTAATAACAAAGAGCATAGCACCTCAGTAAGGACATACAGCAAGGCTAAGCTCAAAGCCCTGCTGCACACACAGAACTAGGAGCTAGCCACACTCCTGAAGTAGGGAGGGAGACTTCTCTTCGGCCTCCACAAGGACAGGACAGAGATTACTTTTTCTTAGCATTTTATTTATTTGAGAGAGAGAGAGCATGAGCATGGGAAGGTACAGAAGAGGAAGAAGAAGACTCTCTGCCCAGCAGGAAGCCTGATGCAGGGCTCAATCACCAACCCTGGGATCATGCCCTGAGCAGGAGGCAGACACCTAACCAACTGAGCCACCAGGTGCCCCAGGACAGAGATTTCTTTAAATGGATCTTCCCTACAATTTGTCATCAGTAAATAAGGAAGTGACTGATAATGATTTTCTTTCAGAAAAGATCTTTTAAGGTATGGTATTACAAAACCAATGATTCTTTTTTATTTTTTAAACAGTCAACTTGCTTTTTTTTTTTTTTTAGTTATTTTTATTTTTATTTATTTGACAGAGAGAGATCACAAGTAGGCAGAGAGGCAGGCAGAGAGAGAGGAGGAAGCAGGCTCCCCACCCAGCAGAGAGAGCCCCATGCGGGGCTCGATCCCAGACCCCTGGGATCATGACCTGAGTGGAAGGCAGAGGCTTCAACCCACTGAGCCACCCAGGTGCCCCACAAAACCAATGATTCTTAATTGGTTACTGGAATACAAAGGTTTTCGTTGTTAAATCAGCAGGCAGTAACAAAGCCTTGGTTGTCAGTCCCCCAGCAAGTCTTTGGAGTCTTAAACTGGCACATGCTAGATGGTGTGGAAATTTTGAATACCTACACCAAGTAGGCTGGAGAGAGTACCAAGAAAATGCCAACTTTAAGAAACCAAAATTTATCTAGAGCGTCCCAATAAATTCAGGGATGGTATAAACCTGAAGTGCCACAAACTCATAGCTCTATCAAGAGGAAAAAAAAGCACTGTTCCGATTCTCCCCCTACACACCTTCCACCAGGAGGGTAGAAGCTAGAAAACAGAGAGGAACAATGCTACTTGAAAGCAGAAGGCAGTACAGTATCAGATACAAAAGAAGGCATTTTATTTTGTTTTCAAGGAGCTGCTACTGATTTCTTGCCAGCTGAAAAGATCAAATTCCAGATGTCAGGACAGGTAACTATCACAAACGTCTGAAACCAAAGCAATTGCGCTTTGAGCTAAACGCTAAGGAGCATTCAGAATGTTGGTTTGGTGAGGTGACCACCTTTACTAAGAAAAGAACTCACAGAAAAGCAGACCTTGAGTAGAGAGCTTTCTTTCATCTAGAGATGAATCAGAATCACCCATGGAGTTTATAAAATTGGCATCCAGATCCAGCGACACAGAAAGTAGGGTGTGCATTATTTTTAAGAAACACTGTTTTTGAATCTGTAATATAATACATGTATTCATATTCAATTACAAAAATATTTAATGTAGGAAATCAAAAGTTCCTTGGCCCAAAACCTGTCAAAGCCTGTTCTCATTCTTCTATACATAAACTAACATAGATATACATTAAGTGCAAACAGATATTATAGTTCTACAACTTGCCTTTTTATACTTTGACACTGTTCCATACAGATCTCAATTCATAACAAGCCGCACAGTATTCTGTATTTTAAGGACACATCATACTAACCATCACCTAGGCAGGAAAATTTGGGTTGCTTCAAATTTTCTATTATAACAAACAATGCTTTGACCATGGCATCTGCATCTTTAAATTTAAAACCTCCTTAGGTGTGGGGCGCATGGCTGGTGAAGTTGTTAAGCGTCTGCCTTCCGCTCAGGTCAGGATCCCAGGGTCCTAAGATCGAGCCTAGCGCCCTGCATTGGGGCTTGGGACCAGGATTCAGGCTCCCCACTCAGCAAGAAGCCAGTTTCTCCCCTCTACCACTCCTCCTGCTTGCGTTCCCTCTCTCGCTGTCTCCTTCTCTCTCGCTGTCAAATAAGTAAGATCTTAAAAAAAAAAAAAGCTCCTTAGGTGATCTGTGTGACTCTTGACTTTAGGGTCATGACTTTGAGCCCCACAATGGCCATACAATTTACTTAAAAATAAATAATCAATAATATAATTAAAAGCTCCTTAGATGATTTGATGCATATCCTTGGATAAAAGCCATTGCTATAAGAGGACTGGGAGAAACTACATTCCTCAGGTGAAATGACACACACTTCAGACATAAATCAATTCTTATGAGTCACCTAAAAGGCAGATGAACATTTTACTTTTTCATAGACTTGAGAATAAGGCTGGAGCAATAAACTGATGCTCTTGAAAACAAAACTTTCTCTATTATCACATTCAGCATTATTTAACCTAGACCTTTTCCGCATTAGCAATGCAACAGGAAGATCACTGCCTCAAGGACCCTCACAGTTCCTTCCATCAGAAGAAAGCTAGTATGAGGACAAGATGGTATCTTTCCTGTCCCTACCTCTCAAAACAACTTTATGCCTACAGGCAATTATATATATTTGCTAAATAACTCAATTTCCAAATAGAGGTAACAACCCTCATGGGATTCCTCTGAAGTGAGTTTTCATGACCTTCTGGTATTAATTATCTATTTATATATTTGCAAGTATGTCCTATTTCATTAATTATTTACTGCTTTAAGCTTAAAGATAGCTTTTTGAAACACAACGCATTAAGTACTCAAAAAGAAAACAGCATGTCTATCCTGTGTGTATGACTGAAATTCACAGCTAAGTTTTTTTAAAACTGGAGAACAGCTCCAAAACACACTCAAGAAGAACCCAGGTCTGGCTGTTAGAAAGGAACCAACAATTACGAAACAGAGAAACCAAGATCTCATTTCCAGATGACCAAGAGAGAAGAGCTGCCAGAAACTGAAGAATCACACTTCAGATATATGAAGTGTAGGAATTTCTTCTGCTCTTCCTTTTATCTGGCCCACACAGGAAAATAAAGTAACAATGCTCTTACGTAGTAACTTGCAAAAGGGACAGAACTTCATATCAAGAAAGATAGGCGAGAAAGGGTAAATTCTGAACACAATGTAAAGTTTCAACAAAATGGTTTATTTGTGGGGCACCTGGGTGGCTCAGTGGGTCTGCCTTCGCCTCGGGTCACCAGCGTCCTGGGATCGAGCCCCGATTCAGGCTCCCCCCTTCGGGCTCCCTGCTCGGCGGGAGGCCTGCTTCTCCCTCTCCCACTCCCCCTGCTTGTGTTCCCTCTCTCTTTGCCAAATAAATTTAAAAAATCTTAAAAAAAAATTGTAGATCTCTTCAAATCATTATCTGTAAGCATCTGAGCTGAAGAACACTATACCTAACCTATCAATCGTAATTACCTTGCGCTTTGAACCATTCTTTCACTTGACCACTTCCCTTACCTAAAATGTCAGGGTCAGAAGTTTCCCTAAGGCACCACACTAGGTTTAGGTTATTAATTCTTCCTATGAACACCCTCCTCCAGTATTAATCATTTAAGAATTATCTACTGGACGGGGCACCTGGGTGGCTCAGTGGGTTAAGCCTCTGCCTTGGGCTCAGGTCATGATCCCAGGGTCCTGGGATCGAGTCCCACATTGGGCTCTCTGCTCAGCAGGGAGCCTGCTTCCCCCACCCTCTCTCTCACCGTGTGATCTCTGTCAAATAAATAAATAAAATCTTAAAAAAAAATTATCTATTGGATACCTACTAAGGAGCTAGAGAAACGGGGTGAGCAGGAAAGACAAAAAAAATCCCTGGTCTTGGGGCGCCTGGGTGGCTCAGTGGATTAAGCCGCTGCCTTCGGCTCGGGTCATGATCTCATGGTCCTGGGATCGAGCCCCGCATCGGGTTCTCTGCTCCGCAGCGAGCCTGCTTCCTCCTCTCTCTCTGCCTGCCTCTCACCTACTTGTGATCTCTCTCTGTCAAATAAATAAATAAAATATTAAAAAAAAAAAAATCCCTGGTCTCTTAGAACGTATAATCTAATGTGGGAGCTGAGCACGAGTGGGTGTATGTGTATGCATGTGCTGGCAGAGAAGGGCACACACAATAAGCAAGAAGGTATCAGCGATAAATGCTATGAAGAAAGTACCTTTAGATTAAGTAACATTTAAACTGAACCCAATGACAAGGAGACAACTTGGCAAAAATCAGAAAAACACACCAAGTTGAGGGAATAGTTGATTCAAAATCCTAAAGTGAGAAGAGCTTGCTTTGTCTGAGGAACAGAAATGTGACCAGGTAGAAACAGCAATACTGAAGGAATAGTCCGTAAGGACATGGTAACTATTGTGCCTATCACGCCCCATATCACTCCTTCTTTCTTCTAGCTCCCTTCTCCATTCCTTATTTTCCTTCTGCCTCTTTTTTGCCTCTGGCTTAGGTTTAAGACCTAAGCATTAATGACCATAAAAGTTTATAACTACAGCTCTTCCAGCGCTTAATACTATCTATTTAAAACCAAGTAAAATCAATAAGCATTTACTAAAAGCCTGGGTGGCATAGAGGGGGACCAACTCACTTTGGTGAAAGCACTGAGAGTTCCATATTGAAGGGACCCTCTCACATCCAGATAAACAGAGCTGTTTGTTGAGGCCAGCAGGATACACAGCTACACAAGCAGCACAGGCATTTGAAAATCCCTTAATGGTAAGTAATAACAACATAATAACTAAAATTTGGAATGCCTGGGTGGCTCAGTCAGTTAAGTGCCTGACTTCGACTTGGGTCCTGATCTCGGGGTCCTGTGGGCGGGTCCCATGTCTGCTCTCCACTCTGAGGGGAGTGTGCTTTCTCCCTCTCCCTCTGCCTCTCCCTCCCCGGCTCATGCTCTCTCACTTTCTCTCAAATAAATAAATTCTTAAAAAAAAAAAAAAAAAAAAAACTAAAACTTATTTAATACTTAAAACTTAATGTATATAAAGGCATTCAATCCTCGCAGTAACTCTATTAGATCCATTTCATAAATAAGAAAACTAAGGCTTATGACAATTTCCCAAAGCCCCCACAGCCAGGCCTGATAGATAAAAACATACAAAACAATGCAAGTTGAACTTTATTTCAATAAGAAAAACCATAAAAGTATATAATAACTAGCAAAAGAAACATAAGCAAGAGTAAGTAGTCACAAAAGCACTAGAGGGGCTTGGAGAGTAAATGGCTAGGGTGATTAGGAAAGGTTTTGGAGAGTTGGGATTGAAGCCAGGCTCCAACAGCATTTGAAAAGGTGGACTGAGGACGGTAATTTGGCCCAAGGAACTGTTGTGAACAAAAGCAATGAGGCACTGTAAACCAGTTTGGGCGGAGCAGATTGAATAGGAAAGTGATAGATAACTGCTAAAAAATTTTCTACAAGGTTCCTCCCTTCTCCTTAAAACAAAAAACTCCTCAGTGCAACATCTAACACCCTTTGGTTCCAACCATTTCATACTTCTACACCCTCACAAAACCTACACTCCTGTCAAAACTATAACCTGAACATATCCTTGGACATTTCCTCCATGCAAGGCTTTATTATTAAGTAGTGTTCCTGTCCAACACCAGCAGTCAAAATGCTAGCCATCCTTCAAGATCGAACTTAAACACTACTTCTGCCATGAAGCCTACCCAACCTAGTCAGGTATTATTTCTCTCTCTCTCTCTTTTTTTAAGATTTTATTTATTTATTTGAGAGAGAGACAGTGAGAGAGAACATGAGAGGCGAGGTCAGAGGGAGAAGCAGACTTCCCGTGGAGCTGGGAGCCCGATGCGGGACTCGATCCCGGGACTCCAGGACTGTGACCTGAGCTGAAGACAGTTGCTTAACCAACTGAGCCACCCAGGCGCCCAAGCATTATATTTCTCTTCCTTGTGGCTGCTAAAGCATTTTTTTTCCGATTAAAGGCAGGTTGCAGTCCTGTGTAACATGCTGAACCTTCCTTGTATGGACAGTAAGGATGGATCTCAGACTCCAAAAATCAGGGAATAGAAGTCCAAAGCTGTCAGTGTTTTAGGGAATGATCAGTAAGCGGAATCTCATCCGCAAGCCCAAAATGTAAAACAAGAAAGAAGTACTCCGGGGCGCCTGGGTGGCTCAGTGGTTAAAGCCGCTGCCTTCGGCTCAGGTCATGATCTCAGGGTCCTGGGATCGAGTCCCGCATCGGGCTCTCTGCTCAGCAGCAAGCCTGCTTCCCTCTCTCTCTGCCTGCTTCTCTGCCTACTTGTGATCTCTCTCTGTCAAAATAAGTAAATAAAAAATCTTTAAAAAAAAAAAAAAGAAAGAAGTACTCCTTAGCTGATCATTAGCAACTATGTACCAGCCATCAAAAGGCAGGTAAAGGCATGTGTGATATATACTCCATCTGTAGTCCTCTTGACTCATGGTCCTAAACTGCTGTTGGCCTGTTTGTTAGCTATGGCTGTTTGGGAGGGAAATGCTTTCCAGCTGGAAAACTTTACTGAGTAGAAAACAAGAATTGGTGCCACATACCCAGGAAGAAGTTTCATTTTTAAAGGAATACCTGCTCTTGAATTCCAGGACCAGGACTAGAATACTGGTGTGTTAGTAAAATTAGAATTTTATCCGAGATGTGTCCAGAAACTTAGCTAACCCCTTTCAGTATGCTGATGTGGATGAATCGACAACACAGTTTTCGGCTGAGGGGCCACAGGGATGTGCAAATATTAGTAGGACACGGTGATAAACCTGAAGCAAGTCTTTTAGTTTAAGAGGAAATAAAAATGATTAGAAAGTTAGACTAAAGGGTGCCTGGGTGGCTCAGTTGTTGGGAGTCTGCCTCTGGTCAGGTAATGATCCCATGATCATGGGATCAAGTCCCCACATCGGGCTCCCTGCTCAGTGAGGAGCCCGCTTCTCCCTCTCCCACTCCCCCTGCTTGTGTTCCCTCTCTCACTGTTTCTCTTTGTCAAATAAATAAATAAAATCTTAAAAAAGAAAAAGAGGAAAGTTAGACTAGAACTATGGCTAAACTGGAATTAAAACCAGAGACGAAAGCATTCACAGATAACAAAACAAAACCAGATTATTGACGCTAGCCTCTCAAATACCACAGTTCGGTTAGGCCCTCAATGTGTTAGCTATTATTAAAGAGAAAGGCACAATTTCACAGACAAATCAGGCAGCTCCTTCTAAAGGCACTAAAGATTTAATACAAGTTATTCAATGCAAATACTGAAATGATCTTAGTTTTGTCCATATTTGAGTAACTTCTCCAGTTAACCTTTAAAAGGCTACTCAATCTTTCAGTAGACATCACTATCTGGAAACACTATTTAACTTTATGCAAAGAATGCAAAAGATTCTTCAAGATTTTCAAAACAAAATATTCAAACTATAGCTTGCTGTTGAAACCCAGAACCTGGGACCTCTCCTAGACCTTGAGTAAGGTATTTAAAATTGTCACTTACATAATCTACATACCAAGGTGAGTATATTAAAAACAGAGGCTATGACAAGCATGCCAAGGGCAACAGTTACAGTCTGCCCAATGTCACTGATCAAAGATTGGAAAGCTTATTATTTAAGTGCACATTAACTCCTTCTGAGCCCTGGGTCAGGCTCCTTGCTGATCTGGCAGCCTGCTTCTCCCTCTCCCTTGGCCGCCACCTCCCCCGCCACCCATCCCACGTGTGCTCTCCTGCTCTCTGTCAAATAAATAAATCAAATCTTAAAAAAAAACACAACCCACCTCATTCTGCTAGCACATGGAATTCTAAGAAAAGATCTCAAAGCCATATCCATTCATTCAATAATCTGAACGACCTACTATGAGTCACACATTTAGAGGAACAAGAAGCATACACAGCCCCATCTTATGTGAGCCTATACATTAGCCATTAGTATTTTGTTCCAAAAACTCTTGAGAAATAACCTATGAAATGAAAATCTATCAACTCTAATGCACAATCCGTTATATCACCAGAGATAGTATATGAACAAGGTTGAGATTATGATAAACTACAAGAAAAATGACAAAAATGCCTCAATTCTCTTTTTAAATGTTATGAACTCAAAAAGAAACATTTTCCTAGTCCCTAAAATGGGCACAAGAGACAATGGTTGCTTTTTGTTTTTTTAAGTTTATTTATTTGTAAGTTATCTCTACACCAACATAGGGCTTGAGCTCAGGACCGGGAGAAGAATCACATGCTCTTCTGACTGAGCCAGCTAGGTGCCCCTATTTAATGGTTGTTTCTTTTAGATGTTTGGTTAGAAAAGTATCCGTATTCTGCAAATACAAACGCATAGGGCTAGGGTATCCTTACTTGTTCCCTTTAAACCAAGAAGCTAAAAGCACCAGGCTATCCACCATTTACATTTTTACTGAAAAAACAATTCAGGCTACAGCGGGCCATGAAGAAAAACAGCACCAAAGGGAAAACTGGAAAAGAATGAGGATCCTGAACCTGCCCTAAAGCTTTATTAAGGTGTGACCAGTTCCAACAAGTTTCCCTCTCAATCACACTACTTACAATATAAATGTCCGTAAGCACTCATTTCCCCCATTGTATTCGTGCTTCCATTCCAAAACCTTGGACCTTTTCAGAGCTCTTCCAAACGGCTGGCAGGAGTCTTAATACAAGTGAGGAGGCTTTCTTATCCCAAGCCAGAGTTCCCAATATAATTAAAATCTTTTTGCAACCTCCACCTAAATCAAGTTAAACCAATACAAATCTGCATATAAGGCCATCCATGAAAAACCTTCATCTGAAGTTTTTAAGAAGTACTGCTCATTTTGCATCAAAATTTTCCAACAACAAAGAAAAGCTGGCTAAAAATAAATAAATAAATAAATAATCACAAGAGCCTAAGAAACAAATCTCACGACCTCACCAACTTTTCCTCTTTGTCTCCCCATTTCCCACATCATCTCACAACCTCTCTAATTCCTTAAGGATGAACTCATCCACACGCTTCTACAATTTCACTGCCCTTTGTGAACAGTGACGATCCCAAATGAAAACTTATGGAACTGTGAATCAAAACAAGCGTTGTACTTGGGACTTTTTAACTCCCTGAAGGAATCAAAGAGGGAAGATAGTAGAAAATCTGGAAGAGGAAAGAAATCTGGTTTTGTCCTTTCTTCACACATTAGTCTTACAGCCTCCCCACTGTGTGAGGGTCCATCAGGAAGCAAAGGCGGCCAGTTTTCCTTTCCCCTTTCACTCCCCGCAGAAACACTCGCGGGGCCTCCGCCCTACTTACCCCAACAGCTCCTCCCCCTTTAGATCCAAGGCTGGCACATAACTGCCCCTCCCTCTCCTAGCCCCATCTCCAGTTTAACCAACAGGTCTCCTTCCCAAGTAACACACCTAGGGCTGCCCAGTCCCTTCTACTATTTCCTCGAAGTTACTTCTCCTTAGTCCGGCGAGCGAAATGCCTCTGGCAGCGCCGGCCGGACCCATATTCTCAGGCTGCGTTCGAAACCGAGGGTCTCGCAGTCGTCACCCCTCCCTACGCACGTCCAAGCATCAAGGCTCCCCAACCTGGCCCCTTACCAATTTACTTGAGTGTTTCCTCCCCAACGCAATCCTGCAGCCGCCCACCCAACCCACGTAGCATTGTCTTGGTCTACCCAGGCCCCGAGGAACAACCCGCCAGAGCTCGGCCCACCCCAAATCGCCTCTATCTCATGCTCAGAGTACGCAGCCCGCCCCGCCCTCTCCATCCTTCTCCCGCCCGGCGCCCGACCCCCTGCACCCGGCGCGGAGCTCAGCGCGGGAAGGGTGCGGGACCGGGCGCGTTCCCCGCTCCCAACCTCCACCGCAAGAGCGCGGCCCCTCACCCAGGGCTCCCGCCGCCGCCGCGCGCCTCTAGCGCCCGCCACCCCCCCCCCCACCCCGCCCGCTTCCCCGCCTCTAGCGGGCTCTTTACCTCAGAGCAGCGCCCAAGAGCCCGAGAGGAATCGGTGCCGCGCTAACGGCGCGTCGCGTCTGGCCAGCCGGGGGAGTGGCGCCCAGAAAAGCAACAAGCCGGTGGCCGCAGTCGAGCCCCTCACTGAAGCGGCGTACCGCAGGCCCCGGCCAACGGCCCTCCCCTCAGCCGAACAAAAGAGCCTCGCACTCGGCGCTGCCCGCCTCCCGCACCGCGCAGGCGCGACGACCCTCCGCACAGCAGTGTGGGACTCGGAGTCCATCCCAGACTACAAGACCCGAAGTGCTGCGCGCGTCCTACGCAGCCGCCGCGCGGAGTTTGCGAGGGTTTCGGGGAGTTTCAGTTTTTTTTAACTGCAAGCGCCGCCGCGAATGTAGTTTTTAGAACGTTGCCGCCTAGAGAATTGGAATTTGTGGTTCCACAAGCGAGCTCCATGGCGGTTGGTCCGAAAAATCAACCACTTCTGGACAGTAATTCACATCCTCGAAAATGTTTAATCGAAATAGGTTTCGAACCAGAGCTTTTTCAGACCAATAATTTACGTAATCCTCAGTTTCCGCCTCAAATTTGTTTAAAGCTCCTACTTCCCTTTCGAGGTCTTGCCTGACCCTTTAGACTAGTTTAGGTCCCCCTGGTAGTTGTTATCATGGCATCCTAAACTTACCTTTTTCATCGGCTGTGCCAAGGGAGAGCTCTAGTGCGCAACCCTCTTACCTCCCTGAGCACTTCTCACCCAGTCACCTCCCAAAACATAGAAGTAGGTAAAAACCACAATTGTTATTCTTTGAGACAGACGGTTTGGTTCTGATTTCAACTATATCGCTGTCCCCAGTTCTTTTCATATTGGAAATTCAGTCTCTCACGTTATTCACCCCATTTTATTGTCATTAGTTAATATCTGTCTGCTGGCCTTGAAACTCCCCTAAGGGCAGAAATTTCGCCTTGTGTTGTTCACTGCTCTGTACCTGGTGCCCAGTACAATCCCTGGCATACAGTTGTCAAGTAATATTTTGTGAATAAATGATTAAGTGAATTAATGAAATGTTCTCCTACCCAATGGAGAGGGGAGGTGATTAACCTTCCATCATCTCCACATCAGGGGTGTGTGTGTGTGTGTGTGTGTGTGTGTCTCTCTCTCTCCCCCCTTTATTCTTTTTTCCTATATAACCGGGAACTAAACAGAACTACCAGGGGTGCCTAGGTGGCTGAATGCGTTAAGCATCTGCTTCCAGCTCTGATCAGGAGGGTGTGATCTCGGGGTGATGGGATCGAGCCCTGCACCTGGCTCCTCGCTCACTGGGACCCTGCTTTTCCCTCTCCCTCTGTCTGCCGCTCCTCCTGCTTGCACTCTCTCTCCCTCTGTCAAATAATAAATAAGTAAAAACTTTAAAAAAGAACTACCAGAATATGACTTTTTCTTCCTTATGTTGAATATTCAAATATTCTTCTAATCAGAGGTGAAGAAGAAAAGCGACTGGTCTACCTATACTCCACCTCAGATTGCAAGGGCCTGTATTTACAGACTGGTTTTGCTGAGCCAGGCACTGTGCGGGGCTCCGGAGAATTGCCATGTAAGAAACCTAGCCGAGCAATATCGTAATACTTTTGCTGATAGAGCCCTGAGAGCGCAAAGAAGAGGGAGGTTCTTCCTGAGACATTTGGGTTGGGTATCAGGAAGAGGTAAAAATCCACCTACTCAGGGCACCTGGGTGGCACAGTGGGTTAAAGTCTCTGCCTTCAGCTCAGGTCATGATTCCAGCGTCTGGGATGGGGCCCAGCATCAGTTCTCTGCTCAGCAGGGAGCCTGCTTCCTACTCTCTCTCTGCCTGCTTCTTTGCCTACTTGTGATCTCTGTCTGTCAAATAAATAAATAAAATCTTAAAAAAAAATCCATCTACTCTCTCCATCCCAAAGTGTCCTGTTTTGTTTTTAGTAACTGTAATGAAGAGAAAATGAGTTCTAATGATATTAGCTACTGTGACTGATGCTCACCCCAGCACTAGGAATTCTGTTCAGGACTTGATGAATGTTATTTAACCCTAAACAATGCAGAGAAGTGGGAATTACCATTTCCATTTTACAGAAAAGGCTAAGAAGTTGCAAATCTGACCAGGGGCGTTCATCAAGAAGGTGGTAGAACTGAAGTTTGATGTTATCTCTAACTGTTAACTCAGCCGAGTTCTGCTTTTCCATGCAAATACCACCAATTCCTCCTAATTCTGGGTGTGTGGTTGCACACAGTTGTGTTCTGTGAGCCCAATTCCTCTTTCATATTATCCTTCTAGTATTGAAATTCAGCCTTGTAAGTAAGTAAGCAAGTTCCTTGGGGAACAAGGTCTTACTGCTTTAGGCTAAATGTCACCATTTTCTTAAACCTACGTCATCGGGAAACCGTTTCAAGTCTAGCACATATAGTTTGTTAGTAAATTCTGGCTCTTTATATGGGCATTTCAAAGTAGAGAGACACATCACCGCACAGATGCTCTACACTGTTCTTGAATTAAGGGAGTCACAGGCCACTTTTTCTTCTCAGGTAGCAGAACAGCGCTGGTTTATGCTAATCAGCAATCTACTCAGAGCTCTACTTAATTTCTGGAATTGTCAGGGATGAATGTCAAACTCTTAAACCTAAAGCTTCTGCATAACAATAGCTTTTTTGAAACTCTTTTAGGATCAAATGGGTTCAGGTCTTTTCTCTTCCCATAAGAATGGTGGCATTTTAAGTTCTTCAGACCCTCAGAGTTTCTTCTCCTTCTAAGCGTAACTGGCAACTCGGGTCATAATAATCTTGCTCTAACTGGCAACTCGGGTCATAATAATCTTGCTCGAGACAACACTTGAAGTCACATTGCTTATGCCCACAGGAAATGTGTCTCTCACGTGAAGTTCCTAAAATCACAAGGAATGTAAGGAAGAGAGGAAGTTGGGTGCTGCAAAAAGGAACAAGGTCTTGGAATCAGGCTGAGCTGGATTCAGTTCTTTCTCTACTTTTTGTCTGCTGTGTAACTCCGAACAAATTCCTTAACCTCTCTGAGCCTTGGCCAACATAAAAATCTGAAACATGGAAATATCACTTAAGATCTAAGTTGTAGGGGAGCCTGGGTGGCTCAGTCATTAAGTGTCTACCTTCTGCTCAGGTCATGATCTCAGAGTCCTGGGATGGAGCCCCACATGGGGCTCCTCGCTCCTCTTGGGAATCCTGCTTCTCCCTCTCCCACTCCCCCTGTGTTCCCTCTCTCACTGTGTCTTTCTCTGTCAAATAAATAAAATCCTAAAAAAAATAAAAAGACCGAACTTGCAGCATTTCTGTGGGATGGACCGTAAACGTATGAAAGGAATGCCGTATACTGGAGCTTATAAACAGGAACTATTGTAGGTACAGCGGATAGCTGCTTCTCTGTGATTTAAGGAGTGGGCGGAAGTATATAGCACTTCTGAAACATTTTCTTCCCTCCTGTCTGAAATTCTGTTTCATTTTTCCCTCAATTTTTAAAATGATGGCAAAATAGACATAACATAAAATTTACCATCTGGGGGTGCCTGGGTGGCTCAGCGGGTTAAGCCTCTGCCTTCCGCTCAGGTCATGATCTCAGGGTCCTGGGATCAAGCCCCGCATCGGGCTCTCTGCTCCGCAGGGAGCCTGCTTCCTCCTCTCTCTCTGCCTGCCTCTCTGCCTATTGAGATATCTGTCTGTCAAATAAATAAATTTTTAAAAAATCTTCGAAAAAAATTACCACCTGCACCATTTTAATGGTGCAATTCAGGATGACTAAAGGCACTCTACTGTCGTGCGACCATCACCATCATCCATCTCCAGAACTCTGTTCATCTTGTAAATCTGGAACTCTATACCCATTAAACAAAAATTCCCCATTCCTCCTCTCCCTAGCCCCTGGCAGCCATCATTGTACTTTCTAAGATTCGGACTACACGAAGGATCATAGAAGTGGAATCACATCGTACTTATCTCTTTGTGACTGGCTTATTTCGTGTCGCACAATGTTCTCAAGGTTCATGCCTTGCAGCATATGTCAGAATTTTTTTTTTTTTTTTTTTTTTTTTTTGAGACTGAAGAATATCCCGTTGTAGGCATGCATTGCATTTTGTTCATCCATTCATCCGCTGGTGGACCTTTGGGTTGCTTCCACGTTTCAGCTATTATAAATAATGCTGCTCGGTGCATGGGTGTACGGATATCTTTTTGAGACACCGCTTTCAATTCTTCTGGGTGTTAAAAGACAAAAATTCAACTGAGTAAATTTAAAGATCAGGTTAACTTTATTCAATGATTGATGAACTGAGCAGCATCCCACCCAGCAAACAGGAAAGGAGCTCTGAAGAGCATACAAAATGGGAGGTTTCTTTAAAAAATTTTTTAAAGTAATCTCTATGCCCGAAATGGGGCTTGAAATGAAGAGTTGTGGGGCGCCTGGGTGGCTCAGTGGGTTAAAGCCTCTGCCTTCGGCTCAGGTCATGATCCTGGGGTCCTGGGATCGAGCCCCGGATCGGTCTCTCTGCTCAGCAGGGAGCAGGGAGCCTGCTTCCCCCTCTCTCTCTGCCTGCTTCTCTGTGATGCCCGTCTGTCAAATAAATAAATAAAATATAAAAAAAAAGAAATGAAGAGGTTGTTTTTTTTTTTTTTTACTATATGGACTGAGCCAGGTAGGTGCCCCCAGATGGAAGGCTTTTATAGAGAAATGGGGGCAGGGACGGGAAAATTGGATTATCTTATCTTCCTCTGGGAGATGGAAGGAGTCTTTCAGGCAGATTACCTCGCTAGTGCGGACAAGGTTACCTCGCTAGACTAACCAGTTAACATTACATTCCTGGGAGGGGTTGAAACAGCAATTAGGTTAGATTTTAAGTCTTGGTATACTGACAAGGGCTTAGCACAAGTGACTCCATTTTGGGTCCATTTTTTTGTTTGTGTAACATTGCTTCAGTTTCCAGAAGTGGAATTGTTGGATCATGTGTTGGTTCTGTTTTTAATATTTTGAGGAACTGCCAAATCATATTCCACAGTGGGGGTACTATTTAACATTCCCTCCAAGAGCACACAAGGGTTCCGGTTTCTCCACATCCCCACAAATACTTGTTGTTTTGGGTTTCTTTGATAGTAGTCGTCTCCTAATGGGTGTGAGATTCTTTGTTTCATTTTCACTACTCCTTGACATTCTATTGTAAAAGATTTATTCATTTGGCATTAACAAGCACTCTCTTTTAAAAGGCAAATATAGGGGCGCCTGGGTGGCTCAGGTCATGATCTCAGGGTCCTGGGATCGAGCCCCGCATCGGGACTCTCTGCTCCGCAGGGAGCCTGCTTCCTCCTCGCTCTCTGCCTGCCTCTCTGCCTACTTGTGATCTCTCTGTCAAATAAATAAATAAAATCTTAAAAAAAATAAAAATAAATAAATAAATAAATAAATAAATAAATGGCAAATATACTTAAGAGCTATCTGTCTTTCTTAACTCCCCTGGTCAGTTTGATTCTCCTGTGACTTCTTGGTAGTTACTGGATTCTAATTAAAACCTACACTTTTCAAATCATGCACTATAACCCTGACGCTGATTTTCTCAAGCAAAATGAAACTGCCTGGAAAGGTACACGCATTTTGGGTATGATAAAGATTGGCCCCCTTACCGAGTGTTAGAAATTATCACTGAAAAAATAAGGTCAAGATATGGCGCCGAGTGAGAAACCTATATTACATTCAAATTGTTTAATAAATTTATTAAAAAACATTTATTCAAGGGGAGGGGAATGAGAGGTCGGGTGAGCCTGGTGGTGGGTATTAAGGAGGGCACATATTGCATGGAGCACTGGGTGTGGTGCGTAAACAATGACTCTAGGAACTGAAAAAATAAAATAAAATAAAATAAAATAAAACACACACACAAAATAAATGTGACTAGTGTAACTGAGAAAAACAAAAACAACATTTACTCAAGGGAAGCCTGGGTGGCTCAGTCAGTTAAACATCACACTCTTGATTTTTGCTCAGGTCATGATCTCAGGGTCCTGAGATCCAGCTCCACGGTCAGGCTCTGCGCTGGGCGCGGAGCCTGCTTGAGATTCTCTCTCTCCCTCTGCCCTTCTCCCCCTACTTGGTGTGTGCACGCGCTCTCTTAATTAAAATTAAAAAAAATTATTGAGTAATATGTGAGGCAATGACGCCAGGCCCTTATATTACAATATAAGCTCCGGGAAGTCAGGGTACTTTCCTGTTGGGCTCACTTATTCATTCATACTGTCCAAAACAGTGTCCCTAGAAAGGGCTGAATGAATATTTGTATATTCTTTGGTTCTCCAAGTGTAGTCCACAGGCTCTGGGGGTGCCTGAGAGAGTTTCAGGGAGTCTGTAAAGTCGGAACTATTTTCATGATAATATTAAGACATAATTTGCTCTTTTTCACTGTGTTTATATTTTCACTGATGGTGCAAAGGTAACAGTGGGTAGAACTGCGGGCACCTTGGTGTGAATCACGGCAGCACAGCACCAGCGGGTGCTAGAGTCATCCTTTTCTTTCCGGCCACGCCTATGCAACAAAAGAATTAAGAAGTTACTTGGCTAGGTCAGTAGAGCATGTGACTCTTGATCTCAGGGTTGTGAGTTCGAGCTCCACTTTGGGTGTAAAGAATATTTGAACAGGGGTGCCTGGGTGGCTCAGTGGGTTAAAGCCTCTGTCTTTGGCTCAGGTCATGAGACCAGAGTCCTGGGATCGAGCCCCGCATTGATTTCTCTTCTCAGTAGGGAGCCTGCTTCCCCCCACCTTCTCTGCCTGCCTCTCTGCCTACTTGTGATCTCTGTCTGTCAAATAAATAAAATCTTTTTATACAATTTAAAAATAATCTTATTTAAACATAAAAATCTTATTTTTTAAAATTTTAAAATTTTATTTATTTTATCATCAGAGAGAGGGAGAACAAGGAGGGGAAGTGGCAGGCCGAGAGAGAGAAGCAGACTCCCTGCTGAGGAAGGAACCAGATGTAGGTCTCAGGCCTAGGACCTTGGGATCATGACCTAAGCTGAAGGCAGCCGGGTAATCGACTGAGCCACCCAGGCATCCCAAAACATAAAATCTTAAAAAAAAAAAAAAAAAGCCACTTCCGCTTAAGGCTATCTTTTATGAAGCAGTATAAATTGTTAATTTTATGAAATCTCTCTTCCGGAGTATGCATCTCTTAAATGTCCTGCGTAGTGCAGTAGGAGGTGTCATAAAGGGCTGCTGCTTACTGACACATGCCGTCGTGACTGAGATGTGTGAGCTGAACTGGCTGCTTTTTCTCCTAGAACACCATTTTCCCATCTAAGCACGAACCAGAGCTGACCCTGCTTAGTTTCTGAGATGAGGGTTGTTCAAGATGGTATGGCTGGGGGCTTTAGAACACAATTTTTGTTTGAAAGAATGAGAGGGAAACTGTGGTTATTCAGACTTGAATGAATGGAATGAGCCTGACACTTCAAGGAAAAACGACTTAAAGGTATTTTGTCAATGATAAAATTTGATCTTTTTTTTTTTTTAAGGTTCTTTCTTTCTTTCTTTGAGAGTGAGAGAGAGAGAGAGCCAGAGAGGACAAATGGGGGGTAGGAGCAGAGCGAGAAGACTCCCCGTTGAGCAGGGAGCTCTACTTGGGGCTCCCTCTCAGGGGCCTCAGATCATGACCCGAAGATCAGACACCTAACCGACTGAGCTACCCAGGGACTCCAGAATTTGAGCTTTCAAGAAAAAAGTTGCAATTTTGGAAAAGGTGAGCTTGACAGCTTCCTGGGATTTTCCTGTTAAGATCAATGATGATTATAATAAATGTGATTTTTTTATGTTGAATAGTGAAATTCATCAATATTTAGAAGATCTGCATAATCCAGTAAACCAATACTTTCCAAGTGGTTTCGGATTCCCTATTGTAATCTTTTTTTTTTTTTAAAGATTTTATTTATTTATTTATTTATTTATTTATTTATTTATTTATTTGAGGGAGAGAGCAAACACACATACAAACAGGGGGAGGAGGAGGGGCAGTGGGAGAGGGAGAAGCAGGCACCCCCACTGATCCGGGAACCCATTCAGGGACCAATCCAACCGCCCTGAGATCATGACCTGAGCCAAAGTCAGACACTTAAACGACTGAGCCACCCAGGCGCCCAGGCCGCTAATATTTAAGAAACTGCAGTCCCTGGGTGGCTCAGTCCTTCAGCATCTGAGTCTTGATTTCTGGTTGTGAGATGGAGCCCCTCTTTGGGGTCCTGCTGAGTGTGGAGCCTGCTTGGGATTCCTTCTTTGCCTTTCCTTAATAAAAAAAAAAAAAAGAGAGAGAGAGAGAGAGAGAGAGGGAGAGAAAAAGAAATTACCATTTGTTGAATCTTGCAAGTATAAAGTATTCACAATTATTGGATAAAAATACCCCTTCCTTTTCTAACTATGTATCTTGTGAGACTCGATTTTCTTCATTTCCTAGACCAAAATAACAGCAAACCAGAGGGAATGGGGAGGCAAATATGAGAATCCAGCTGTCTTCTATTAAACCAGACATTAAAGAGATTTACAAAATTGTAGTGCAGTGCCCCTCTACTAATTTTGGGGGGGAAGGTGTAGTTATATTTCATAAAATATATTAAAATGTATTTTTATTCATTTAGGTGAATTAATACATGTTTTTTAATTTCTCAATTTTAATTTCTAATTTGGTGAATATCCCACATAAACACTTTTTGAGAGCGTGCGCGCTCACCCGGACAGACCACCTACACACACACCAACGTGCGTGAGCTGGGGAAGGGGTAGAGGGAGAGGGAGAAAGTGAATCCCCCCTGAGGGGGCAGAGCTCAACTTGGGGTTAGATTCCGGGGCCTGAGATCATGACCTGAGCCAAAGGTAGACACTTAACGGACCAAGTCACCCACGTGCCCCTAAACAAACACTCTTAATGAATTTTTAAGAACGTGGCAGCTCCTGGGTGCTTGGGTGGCTCAGTTGGTTGGGTGACTGCCTTCCACTTCAGTCATGGTCCTGGAGTCCAGGGATCCAGTCCTGCATGGGGCTTCCAGCTCCATGTCCCTCTGACCTTCTCTTCTCTCATGCTCTCTCTCACTCTCTCAAATAAATAAATAAAATCTTAAAAAAAATAATGTGGGAGCTCCTGGCTGGTTCAGTCCTTAGGGCATGTGACTCTTGATCTTGGGGTAATGAGTTTGAGTCCCGGGTTGGTCGTATAATCTACTTAAAAAAATGTAAAGGGCGCAGGGGCGGGGGGGCGGGGGCACCCGAGTGGGTTGAGCCTCTGCCTTTGGCTCAGGTCATTATCTCAGGGTCCTGGGATCCAGGCCCACATCCAGCTCTCTGCTCAGCGGGGAAAGCTTGCTTCCCCCTCTCTCTCTGCCTGCCTCTCTCTGCCTGACAACTTGTGATCTCTCTCTGTCAAATAAATAAATTAAATCTTTAAAAAAAAATGTAAAGGAATCCTGAGACTAAAACGTTTTGAAACTCTGCTTTGAAATTCCTGGAGTATTGGGGCGCCTGGGTGGCTCAGTCCTCAAGCCTCTGCCTTCAGCTCAGGTCATGACCGCAGTGTCCTGGGATGGAGCCCCACATCCGGCTCCCTGCTCAGCGGGGAGCCTGCTTCTCCCTCTCCAGCTCCCTTGTGCTTATGTTCCCTCTCTCAGTACCTCTCTTGTTATAAAAACAAAAAACACTCAAAAAACAAAAACCTTTTTTTTTTTAAGATTTTATTTATTTATTTGACAGACATAGATCACAAGTAGGCAGAGAGGCAGGCAGGGAGAGGGCAGGGGGAGAAGCAGGCTCCCTGCTGAGCAGAGAGCCCGATGCCGGGCTCCATCCCAGGACCCTGGAATCATGACCTAAGCTAAAGGCAGAGGCTTTAACCCACTGAGCCACCCAGATGCTCCCCCAAAACAAAAACCAAACCAACCAAGCAAAGAAAACCTTGCGCAGTATTCTCCATTCTCCAGATGAAGAGCCTAAGATTTACAAAGCTTTAGGATCAGTTTAAAGCCCCACTGTCCAGTGTAGCGCTGGGTATTGAACTCTGGCCGCCCAACTCCAGACCTTGTATTTTGTGACCTTGACCTTTTCTTCGAAGGTGTCTTTGCAATTTTTTTTTTTTTTTTGCAAAAATTATTTTTTAACAGGTTGTTCGAAGACGTTTCAACAACATAAAAATCATCATATTCAACGTATTTTCTTTTCTCTAACTAGCTGCACGATCCTTCTTTGGACTTGCTTCCCCAGGTGAACGGGGCCATCTCAGTTCGGTTTTCGTTGTGACAATCTGTGGTTTTACGAACGTGAGTTGGGACGCCTTCGATAACTCCGCGGGGGAACTGCAATCCACGGGGTTCAAATGGGGAAGTTCTGGGGACTCTGCGAAGCTCCAGGAACGTGGGCGTCTTCTTCCCCTACCCTCCCGCGCTCAGGACCGCCCTGGACCAGAAAGGAAGAGCACAGCCAGCCTCCTGCCACTTCTTGGCCCCGGGGACCCTCTTTTGGACCTTTAATAACACTCCCTGGGCCTGGTTGGCTGGGCTTGACAACGATGGGCGGGCCACGGCTCCGGATTGGCCGCCAGAGCCCACTCTCCGCTCCTCTCCTGCGTCCACCCTTCCGTGTCCCAAGTGAGTGTCAGGGGATCCGGACTCCGGCCAGGGCCTGGGCGGGGCCGAGCGCAGCGCCTCTCGAGCCCGGATCGCCGCAGAGAGCTCGGGCCTGCAGGGGCGGGGCGTCCTGGACACTCGGGATTGGCGTGGCCGGGAGCCTTCTCCCGTCGTGCACCGGGGCCCCGGCCACTCACCCGGAAGGAGAAGCCGAGACTCTGGCTATATGGTGCGGCGCAGGCGGTGTCGCTCTGGGGCGTGTGGGCTGCTCTCAGGTAAGGGGTCGTGGGCGGGGCCGCGGGGAGTGGGTGCTGCTCTCTAGTAGGGCTTGAGCGTCAGTAGTGGCGTTTGGGGGTGGTGATCTCGCTTGACATCTTAGGGACGAGGCTGTCTCACCTCCCGGGACGAAGGCGGGTGCTTGCTCTGGATCAAAGGAAGGAAACGCGGCTTTTTCATTTGTTTTTAAAGTATAAAGTATCTTTCCTTTCCACTGCCTAAACTTAATAGTCAAAGGAGAAGGAGGGTCGTGGGGCCCTTTTCCCCCTCGTGCGTGAAGAATGGAGGTGGAGTGGCCGGAGTCTGGCGACACGTACCGAAACAGCTAGGGCTAGGTCTAATGACAAGTATTTTGTGGGACAGAGGCGGGCTCTGGCGCTAGACTGTAGTCGCCTTTGTGACTTACCGCCCAAGTGTAAGGAGTGGCAAGTTACAGACGGACGGAACGATGGAGCGGAGCTGCTTGGTTGGGAACATACAGAACTTGGTCAGAAAAGGAAGCGTCCTGTGCCACCTGTGGGTGTTTAGGAAGGAGAGCTTTTTGAGTTGGCATGAGGCTCCAATGGCTCAAGAATGAGTAAGGAGGAATAGGAGTCTTGGTGGCTCAATTCACTTTTATCACCCTATTTTTTAGCCTTTTTAAAGTAATTTAAATGAAAGTGCAAATGGTAGCGAAAGCCTTGAATCGCTATCTTGAATTGTTAGGACATAGGAGAACTTTACAAGGAATCGACATTGTAAAAGGCAAACAGTTGGGCTCTTACCGGAGAGGTTGGCGGTGGTACAGGTGGAGAAAGTCAAGGAAACTTCAGATGTGATTGGAAGGACCCAGGAGTTGTAGTTAGTGCAGAGTGAGATGCATATGTAGGTGAGAGGATTGCTGACTTACCCTTATTTGAATGAGGGGGATCCATCTCCCTGATCAGGAGCTAACTTAAGGAACTTCCTTCTTCCCTTCCACGGGCGGAACTGAGCTTCATTTCCTCCTGGGGAGTGGCATTTATGTGGAGGAAGCTGATGGAGAATGGTAATTGCTAGAAATTATGACTTGGGAGTTTAGGTTTTTGAATTTGTTCCAGTGTCCAGAGTTTTTAAGGGAAAGTTACCATGGAAACTTCGTTAATGCCCTTTAAACTTAGATTTAAAAATACAATATCTTGGGGGGGGTGCTAAGATTTTTTTTTTTAAGATTTTATTTATTTGACAGAGAGAGATCACAAGTAGGCAGAGAGAGGGGGAAGCAGGCTCCCTGCTGAGCAGAGAGCCTGACTCAGGGCTCGATCCCAGGACTCTGGGATCATGACCTGAACTGAAGGCAGAGTCTTTAACCCACTGAGCCACCCAGGCACCCCAAGATTTTTTTTTTTAAGCCAGTGTATTAAAGCCAGTTTATAGCTATTTGTTTCTCAATGGTTTTAGCCCTAAAGGAAAGGAGAGAAACTTACACTTGGAGGTGGTTCGGGCCCTAGACACTCTTCTTGAACCTGAGAATGACGGCCACTTAGTCACTAAATTATGGTCCTAAATTTGGCAAACCTTTTAAGGCATAGATGTGTGAGCCCCACTGAGTGTGTGGATGTCTGTGATTTCCTTGTCATCTTTCCCATTGTTACTTTTAGGAAAAGATAACGTCAGAATATTTAACTCTCTGCTCCCGTGGTGGCAATTTACCAAATGACTGAAAAGAGAAGAGAAAAAAAAATTTTTTTTTAATCTGAGGAGGTTAATTATTCACAAGTTGGCCTGTTCTTTTTGATCACAGCCAATTGATGGCTCACATCGGGCATGTTACACATGGGTTGCTAAGGAATTGGAATTTCCTTTCAGTTCAGGACCCCTTTGTGACGGTGCCTGCAGCAGATGAAAAATCAGATTGTCAGCAAAAGTACAAAGATGGTATCACAGTCACAAAACCTCTAGTTTGCTCAGCGGTGTAGCCCAGTCCCGTCATCTACCAGGAGGTTTTGTCTCTGTGTGCAGTGGCAGTGTGTGGAGGGATCTTCTGGTATACTGGAAGGAATTGGGAAAGCTCTTTGCTCTGCTAATTTCGTGGTGTAAATGAGTTCCCCTTCTCCTGAAACATTAGCCTTGTGTTAGCAAAACATAAAATAGAAGGGAACTCATTACACACTGTTCTAATGGTAAGGCAGAACTAATAAGAGAATGTGTTTAAAATTAATTGTAGGACTGTAAAAATGAGTGGGTGTGTGAATGGGCATGGGGGGAGGAGAGGGAGAGCTTCGAGATGGTCTTGTTTTCCCAGGAGCCAGCCTGCATCATTTGTTGGCAGTACATATTGGCTGAAGTCAGTTTTCATTTCAAGGTAAATTGGAAAGGGAAATTAAACCTTATTGTTCCGCTCTTAAGAGAGGAGAAGGCGGTGGAGGCGGCCGCCAGGGTGGATGCTGTTGGAGTGGTTCTAGGAGTAACAAGATTAGTGCTGTATTTTAACAGAAGGTGACATCATGGGCCCCTTTGGACTGGAGTAACCCAGCGCTGGAGGCTTCATGGTCCCTTTGTCGGAGTGGGCGATGTCGCTGCACATGTAAACGGCCACATTGGGGGAAATCAGGGGCTTAGGCTTTAATGAATCTTTACAAAGGAGCGGAAAACATCCTGAGCCGACCCATGCAGCTGTGGGGTGCTTGGGCAGAGGTGCAAACCGGATAGCATGTCGAGAGAGGAAATGATTGGAACCGTTGGCTTGGGTTTAGGAGGACAGAATAGATTATGGAAGGTCGCAACCAGGCAACCCACTCAGCTACTCCAGGAGCTCTCCAGCTCTAAGATTTACCTCTGGGTAGGACTGTTAAGCAAGACAAAGAGACTTCAGAGCGTGGGTATTTGTGGAGCTTGGTTGTCTCTAAATCTCCAGAAGGGGGCGCTGTGAGGCTCACTTGCGGAGGCATGTTGTGGGCCCACAAGACAGCAGCTTTCACCTGCAGCCCTCAGACAGAAAGGTTTGACAACCCAATTTGCCTGTTCCCCCTGCCTAAGGTGAGCGCTGCCCAGACCCAAACATGCTTTAGCTAGAGGTGGCCTGGTTGAGGGTCCCGGCTGTGGTCTGCGAGGGCAGGCAATTCCCCCGGGGTTTTTAGCTTGGCACTGGGCGAAGGCAAGGGGATTTTTTTTTGCTTCCTCTTAAGTTTTACACAAAAACCCCCCAAAAGGTGCCTGGGTTTTCCCTGGGGGAGGTGGGGGGCAGGTCAATGAAAATTTTCTTGATAAAGAGTGATAAGAATAGAAGCATGCTAACCACGATTGCTCCCCTGTCCTCTCTCCCCCATCAGATGTTGTCTTCCAATGGGCTTTGGGTGTAGGATGTTGGAAAACCAAGAGCTGGAGGTAAGCATGTGGTCTCCAGGAAGCAGGTGGGTAAAGTTTGATTGGATTTGGGGAAAGACGCCAATCATTACTCCATGGTACTCTAATGACAGTAATACCTTGGGGGTTCTGATGAGCTCAAAATGAAGGCAAGGCAGGAGGTGGAAATCCGCAGAAGAGCCATTCCTGGGAAATAAGGTTCTGTTTTGACTAACGTTTCCATTCGTTGGAATGCAGCCGAATGTGAGATTCACTAGGGTGAGGATTTTTTTTTTTTTTTAAGATTTTATTTATTTGACAGAGATCACAGTAGGCAGAGAGACAGAGAGAGAGGAGGAAGCAGGCTCCCTGCTGAGCAGAGGGCCTGATGCGGGGCTCGATCCCAGTACCCTGGGATCATGACCTGAGCGGAAGGCAGAGGCTTTAACCCACTGAGCCACCCAGGTGCCCCACTAGGGCGAGGATTTTTGTCTCTTGTTCGTGTTCTGCCCCCAGTGCTTCAGAACAGTGTCTGACACATAGTGGGTGGTCAGTAAATATTTGTTGAGTTGAATGAATACGTGAATGAAAGTTGGTGCTGATTGGAAAAATCTGGCAGCCTACGTTGTCCAAGCTGGCTCACTGTGTGGGTGAGCTGAAGGAGCCTTTCTTACCTCCAGGAGGTGATCACTGTGCGTGTTCAGGACCCCCGCGTGCAGAATGAGGGCTCCTGGAATTCCTATGTGGATTATAAGATATTTCTCCACGTAAGTGCTTCGGACTTCTGTATCAGGGTCAGCCCCTTTTGGGGCTGAGGGCTGGTGCTGATGCGGAACCCGTTGGTGGGTGTTTTGACCGTCCTGAGCCTGAAGAAAGGGAGGAGAGGAATGAGCTCGGGGTCTGCCGGACACCTGCTCTCAGGCTGCCTGCTGGCCCGTTACTCTAGTTGGAACCCCTGCTCAGGATGGGACCTGGTGGGTTGGGTCCTCCGTGAATGTGACGATGGGGAGTGAATCTGGTCTTTTTCTACTTGGGTTTTTTTTCTTTTTCATGTACTTCCTCCTGTAGACCAACAGCAAGGCCTTCACTGCCAAAACGTCCTGTGTGCGTCGCCGCTACCGTGAGTTCGTGTGGCTGAGAAAGCAGCTCCAGAGAAATGCTGGTTTGGTGTGAGTTTGCTTTTGTTTCCTTCTTGAGTCTGAGACTGGCTTTTTGGGGGCGTACCCAAGAACCAGAGTTTACAATAAAGAAAACTTGGCAACATGTTAGGCACTTAGGAAATTGAGAAGTGGGTTCTTAAATTATGTCTTTGAGTCAGTGGAAAAAGTAAAGATAGGGGCGCCTGGGTGGCCCAGTGGGTTAAAGCCTCTGCCTTCTGCCTTCGGCTCGGGTCATGATCCCAGGCTCCTGGGATTGAGCCCCGCATCGCATCGGGCTCTCTGCTCCGTGGGGAGCCTGCTTCCTCCTCTCTCTCTGTCTGCCTCTCTGCCTTCTCGTGATCTCTGTCTTTCAAATAAATAAATAAAATCTTTAAAAAAAAAAAAGAAAAAGTAAAGACAGAGTTCTAGTATTTTGACTGAACAAAGTCATAGAGATATCAAAAATACTTTTCCTTTTTTATATGCATTTTCATCTAGGGCTACACAAATGCACGGCTAGCATTTTACATATGCGCGTCACTCGTGATCAGAAACTCGTTAGCACCTGGATTTATGTGACCGGTGGTGTTCCTGTCCATTTGACATGTAATACAAAATGTTAATTTTCTTTTTTTTTGTGCAGAGACCTTTTCCCAGAGACATAAAAGACTGAAAGCCTTACGAAAAGCAGTAATGTTCACTCCTCACTTAAACCACCCCAAATAAGTCCTAAACTGTAGACAGTGTAGAACAGTGATTCCGTTGCAGGACAGTCACTGACTGCTCTGGGGATGGGGTCTGTGGGTGACCTAGCTGGTTAGTTAACATGTGGGACTGATGAGGCCACTGTCATGGGTCAGGCCCTCACAGCCAGTTGGAACTTCTGACAGATTCTGCATTCTTTTTTTTGTTTGTTTGTTTTGCTTTGCTTTTTTAGAGAGAGTGTGAGCTGGGGGAGAGGGACAAAGGAGGAGAGAGAGAAAGAGAGAATCCCAAGCAGACCCTATGCCCAACACAGAGCTGGATGTGGGGCTTGATCTCACAACCCTGAGACCATGACCCCCGATGAAATCAAGAGCGGGATACTTAACAGACTGAGCCACCCGGGCACCCCTGGCCTGTTGTTTCTTTAAAAAATATGTTCATGGGACGCCTGGGTGGCTCAGTTGGTTAAGCGGCTGCCTTCGGCTCAGGTCATGATCCTAGGGTCCTGGGATCGAGTCCCATATCGGGCTCCTTGCTCGGCAGGGAGCCTGCTTCTCCCTCTGCCTCTGCCTACCTCTCTGCCTACTTGTGATCTTTCTCTCTCTGTCTCTCTCTCTCTCTGACAAATAAATAAATAAAAAATCTTAAAATAAAAAAAAAATATGTTCATAATAGAAACTAGGGAGATTGAAAGAGTTTGTGGATGCCTTGCTGCAACTCAGCTACTTTTAGAAAATACAAAGCGTGTAAGGGGCACCTGGGTGGCTCAGTGGGTTAAGCATCTGACTCTTGATTTCCTCTCAGGTCCTGATCTCAGGGTCGTGAGATCGAGCCCTGCATTGGCTCAGTGCAGAGTGTGCTTGAGATGCTCTCTCCCTCTCCCTCTGCCCCTCCCCCTGCTTTTTAAAAATATATAAATAAAATCTTTTTTTTTTTTAAGGTTTTATTTATTTATTTGACAGAGAGATCACAAGTAGGCAGAGAGGCAGGCAGAGAGAGAGGGGGAAGCAGGCTCCCCACTGAGCAGAGAGCCTGATTCAGGGCTCGATCCCAGGACCCTGAGAGCACGACCTAAGCCGAAGGCAGAGTCTTAACCCACTGAGCCACCCAGGTGCCCCAAATAAAATCTTTTTTAAAAAATTCCAAGTCTGTGGCCCTCTTGGATTGGAGGAGGTCTTGATTTACACACAATGACCCCGTGTGCTCCATGCTGCCATGTACAAGTTTCTCCATTTTCAAAATAAGAGCTGATGGGGCTCCTGGGTGGCTCATTCGGTCAAGCATCTGCCTTCAGCTGAGGTTATGATCTAAGGGTCCTGGGATCGAACCCCATATCAGGCTCCCTGCTCAGCGGGGTTTCTGCTTCTCCTTCTCCACTGCCCAGCCTGACTCCCCCATCCCCCCACTCATGCCCTCTCTCATTCACTCTCTCTCTCAATTAAATTTAAAAATAAGAGCTCAGGGCGCCTGGGTGGTTCAGTGGGTTAAAGCCTCTGCCTTCAGCTTGGGTCATGATCTCAGGGTCCTGGGATCGAGCCCCGCATTGGGCTCTCTGCTCAGCAGGGAGCCTGCTTCCCCCTCTCTCTCTGCCTGCCTCTCTGCCTACTTGTGATCTCTGCCTGTCCAATAAATAAATAAAATCTTGAAAAAAAAAAAAGCAAGAGCTGATGGTGGGAGTGGGTTTTGTAAACAACGTAGTTCAGCAGCGGCATTTCGAAGTCATGGACGTGGTTCAGAAACCAGCTCTGCTGGCTACTAGTTGTGTGATGCTGGGAAATTTACCTAACTTCTCTGATTCTACCTCCTTACTCTTGAAATGGGGACATCAGTAGGTTTTTCAGAGGGTTTTTGGGAGGAGTAAATGAAATAAGGTTTGTAAAACATTTAGCGCCGGTGCCTAACACATGGCACTTGGTCAGTATTAGCCCTGCTCCCCCTCCACCCCCTCTTTTCAAAAACCTGTTTGTTTTGATTTGTGCCTCTTAGGGGATTTCCTTGCTCAGTGGGCAGAATGGCTGTCTTTAAATGTTACATTTATCTTGGCTGTTACATTGTGTGATCCACAGGCCTGTACCTGAACTTCCTGGGAAGTCAACCTTCTTCGGCAGCTCTGATGAGTTCATCGAGAAGCGGCGACAAGGTCTGCAGCACTTTCTGGAAAAGTGAGTCGACGGAGTGGGCTAGTACCTGCCTCCTGAGTGCGGGAGGGGAGAGGGGAAGGTATCGGGCAGGATGGCCCCTTCAAATAGAGAGGCACGTTTGTGGTAGATGCCTTTCCTGCACCCTCGTTCATGCCTTCGGTGCTCGCTCAAGCCGGGAGCCCTTCAGGGGGAGGGGGGCTGAAGACAGCAGCTGCTCAGCGTGTGTGCTCTACCTCCTGTGTTTGCCCCAGGGTCCTGCAGAGTGTGGTCCTCCTCTCAGACAGCCAGTTACATCTCTTCCTACAAAGCCAGCTCTCGGTGCCCGAGATAGAAGCCTGCGTCCAGGGCCGAAGCCCCATGACCGTGTCTGACGCCATTCTCCACTACGCTATGTCCAACTGTGGCTGGGTCCAGGAAGAGAGGCAGGGCTCCTCTCACCTGGCTAAAGGAGACCAGCCAAAGAGGTAACGAGAGCTCTCATTTTTTTTGAGCCACTGGGGGCTAGGATTACAGTCACCTGGGCCAGTGAGGTGTCCGCTTGATAGAGGAAGTACCGTCAACGCGTTACAGGCTCTCAGAGGAGGCCTCGTCCTCCCTGGGCATGGTTCTCTCCTCTCACATGGCAGGGCCTGCGCGTCTGGGTTAACCCATCCCTGGGTAGCGGACTCTCCTGTTGAAACCTGGGGGAAAGAAGAGAAGGCTTAGCTTGTTCTTTATTCCTCTCCCTTCTCTATTTCAAAGTAACAGCTTTATTGAGATGTAATTTACGCACCGTAAAATTTACCCTTGGAATGTATCATTCAGTAGTTCTTAACTTAGGACCCCAATTTTTATCACCCCAAAAGAAACCTTGTACCTGGGGTGCCTGGGTGGCTCAGTGGGTTAAAGGCTCTGCCTTTGGCTCAGGTCATGATCCCAGGGTCCTGGGATCGAGCCCCGCATTGAGCTCTCTGCTCAGCAGGGAGCCTGCTTCCTCCTCTCTCTCTATCTGCCTCTCTGCCTACTTGTGATCTCTGTCTGTCAAATAAATAACTAAACTCTTAAAAAAAAAAAAAAAAGCTGGGAATAATAATTAAAAAAAAAAGAAAAGAAAAAGAAACCTTGTCCCTGTCAGCAGTGACACGCTGTTTTCCCCACCTCCTAACCCCCTGTGACCACTAATCCACTTTCTGTGTCTGCGGATTTGCCTGTTCTGGACGCTTCACACAAGCGGAGTCCTGTGTGTGGTTGTTCGGGTCGAGCTGCTTTTCCTCAGCGTGTTTTCAGGGTCCACCCATACTGTCGTGCCTGTCAGCACTTCCTTCCTTTTTATGGCCAAATAATACTCCATCTGCATGGCCATACCGCCTTCTGTTTGTTTGTTCACGAGGCTTAGCCACTGATTTTTGTTTATCTGCTCATGCCCCTGTTCCTTTCCCATTCTTTTCCAGTTGCTGCTTTCTTCCAAGATCCGGCAGGCGGAGCTCTCCCTCACCACCTCCCAGGGAGGAAAAGGACCATTTCGAGGTGTGGGCTCCCGTTGTTGACTCTGAAGCTCCTTCCTTGGAAAGCCCCCCTCTCCTTCCCTCCCCCTCACCATCATGCTGTGATTTTACAAGACCTGACGAGGACGCCTCTGCTCCTCAACCTGTGAGGAGGGCCGTGGGAGGGGACCGTGCCGTGCCTTTGGACCCTGGGCAGTTAGAAACGGTTTTAGAAAAATGAGCCCTGGTCCGAGCGCTGGGTTCTGCTCCGAGGCGGCAGAGAAGATGCCGGCGAGGAGGCTTGCTGGGTGGGAAGGGGGCACAGGGTAGGTGTTGGGGAGTCTGGGCCACTTAGTGTCTTACGGTCACCTCTGCTCAGGTTGGTGGCACAGAGATCTGTCACCACAACTCCTCAGGCTTCCTCCATGGGATTAAACACTGGACGGTTTTGAGTTAGGCATAAGGCCCACCATGGGCTGTTGGTTTTGCACAGAAATACGTGGTGTATTTACTCTCCTGGGAGCTGAGTTGCTTTAGATGTTTGTTAACGGGCGCGGGAGCATTGCCTCACGTTGACTGGTTTGGGGGGGACCTGCAAGGGACCGCTTTTAAGCTGTCCTGTTGAATACTGACCCGATGGAAATGGTTGTGTGGCCGTATTCCCACTGGCGGGCTTCTTGCTGCGGCCCTTAGAGCACTTTGTTTCTGGGAGGCTGGCCTCTTGCCTCCCTCCTTTCGCGGCCAGGGTGGTGAGTGTTCGTTCTCCCACCTCCTTGCTTCTCCTCCTTGAATACCACTGAACCCACCGGTGCTGTGACTCCGTGGCTGGGGCTTCCCGCCTCTCCCCAGCCCTCAGCCTGGCTGTGAGGGGCCCTAGATCCATGACCTCGCTCACGGCCCCCCTGGAGGAGACCCCTGGAAGCCAGAGGAAAGGCAACAGTTTCAGGGGCTTTGTTTTAGAAAAGGCTGTCCCGGGCTGTCACCTTCTCCTCTGGCTGTAAAGCTCAGATGTGACAATCTTTTCTGCAGGGCTGGCATGGGCTCCTTTCTTTTTTGAATCCTTCTCTTCTCCCTTAGTAACAGCCCCCTGCCCCCAGGGCTTCAGCTCCCACGGTGTCCCTCTGCTGTGTGGCGGGGAGGCCGTCTGTTCAGTCCAATGGGGCGCAAGGGCTTTGTTTGTGCCTGGAGAGAGGGCTCTGGGGAGGGAGATGAGGAACGACGCGCCTTCAGACAATGAGGCATTCTGCCCTCCCGCTGCCATAACTCCTCTCCGTGGAGAGCCGGAGCGGGTAGGAGAGGAGCGCCAGCGGCGCCCTGTCTGCTCAGCGCTCCCCTCTCGCGCCCCCCCTGCTCCGGCCGTGCCCCCCCGCCCCAGGCCGTGGGCTCTTCCCCTCCCGGCCTCTGCTGGGGTGAGGGGGCTGCCGGTGTTGCGATCGGAGTCGAGGGGCTTTGGCCTGAAATAAAATCCATGTATTTAAGACTGTTGTTGCCATTTGTGTCTAACAAGCTGTAGCTGAGGAAGAGGGGGCGAGCGCTGGCAGGAGTTACTTTAATAAATCATGAGTTTATCAGCGTGGAAAGAACGGCCGGGCGCTGCTGCTCGCTCCCGCGTGGGGCGAGTGGCCCGGTCCGGCCCCGGAGGAGGGGCCGCCTTCGGCGGCGCGGGGATCCGGCTTTTCCTCCCCGTCGCGGGCACGAGCCTCGTTAGGTATAATTTACCTGCTGCAGCCCGGGTGAGGTGCCAGGTGCTGGGAGAGAAATAAAGTTTGTCAACAGGCAGATGCGGAGCCCCGGCGGGGGCTCCTCCCTCTTTCCTGCCCGCCTCCCCTGGGCCTCTCCTTTAGATGATGCAGCCGAGCAAGGCGAGGAGAGAAAACCTACAGAGGCAAATCCAAAATGTCAAAAGAAGTTCATTTAAAAGGGAGGGGGAAAAAAAAAACCCCTCCATCCACAACCCTCACAAAAACCCGACAGATGCTAAGCTAATGGCATCCACTCTGCCTATTGGTGGGGATGACTCATGAATATTAATGAGTCCAATGCTCCAAATGGTGCAGCTGTGAACCCAGCTGTGCCTGAAGCTCTCTGATCTCAGAAACTTCCAGACAGGAGCCGGAGGTGGTCTGTGTCAATTCCCTACTCAGCCAAAAAACAGCAAGCCGGGTTGGCCTTCTTCTGTTCTCTCCTTTTCTTCCTGGAGTTGGTGCTCAGCAGCTCGTTCTGCCCGCAGGGTAGGCTGCTGGGACAGCAGGAGCCATTCAAAGACACGGACGCGGTTTTTCTGACTCCGGCGTCTTCAATGATCCACAACCAGCAGTGCACACAACAGCGGCTCAGTTAATCTAAGGCCAGGGCCGGCCCCTCACCGTCCTGTGCTCAGTTGAGAGTGTGCGCCGTGGGAGGAGATCTTCTAAGAAGGGAAGAGTTTCCCTAACACAGGCCTGGAGTTACCAGGGAAGAGAGCAAAGCTGAATTTTCCTCCCCATCCAGGCAGTGCCATTTGCCTCTCGAGTTTTGCTGTGTCCCTGTGTGTGCAAAGGGCTGGCCGCCATGGCCGCTGACCTCTGTAGGGAAGATGGGGAGCTCCTGGGGACAGTGGCTGGCTGAGCTGCACTCGGCTTTTGTAGCACGGAAGTATTTCGTGTTAGGGTTTAGGTTCCAGGTGGATTCTGTGCCTGATTTATTCACCACCTGACTGCCACTTCTGTGGCCCAAGTCTGGTCGTCTCTTGTCACCCAGGAGAAGTGGTCCCATGCTCAGGCGTCTCATGCTGTTTGGTGGAAGCGGGTGTGTGTGTGGGGGGGGTGGGTCTTGTTTGAAGATAAGTCTCTCTGTTGGCTTCACTTTACTTGACCTCAGTGGCCAGTGAAGAAGCCAAGTCAAGTAGTAGACTCCTTTTCTAGCTGAGGAAACGAAGCTGAGCTGAGGGTAGTTTTTAAAAAAGCACATTTTTGTTCATTTCAAATGGATTCAAATTTCAAATGTCCTTGTTTATTTCTCAAGTAAACTCTGCCCCTGACATGGAACTGGAACTCACAACCCCAAGATCAAGAGTCATGTGCTCTGTGGCCGGAGCCGGCCAGGCGCCCCGAAGCACGTTTTTAGATGCTGGGAGAGCACATTCATGAAGTCACTTCCCCAGCTCTGTAAGATGAGGTTTTTGCTTGTTTCCTCCCCAGATTTTTTTTAAAAACGAGAATAAACCCACTACTGAAGTCCACTCGAGTAGCTCATCAGAGTAGTTCTCAAAAATCTGAGCTCCTCGGCAGTCCCGTGTCCTGACCGTTCCCGCCTTAGATGCCACATCTTAGACCCGCTCCGGCAGCTGGGTCTGGGAGGCCGTCATGACTCTTTGACAACCTGACTGGACTTGAAATTCGTGAATGTTCCCACGCTCAGCTCTCGCTGGCTGTTCTTCCCACCCGAGGCGTGGGGAGGACGGCGGGCAAGGAGGATGAGGAGTGGGGTTCAGGGTAGAGATGGAACCAGAGCAGCGCCTGGCCTGCCTCACAGGGGCCACAGGAACATTCGTTCGGAGACTGGAGCGGCAGCTGTGGGTTGATGTGGGAGCAGCCCGCGGAGACGCAGCCAAAGCCAAGCCTATCAGGGCGTGGGGTGGGATGGTGACTTCCTCAGTCACACCTGGGCACAGATCCTAAGCCAAGCTTCCCAGCAGCGCTCTGCCTGCAGGGACTCAGCTCTGTAGAGGGCATCACCTGGCTCAAAGCAACGTTTCTTTGAATTGTGGAGAAGCATCCCTCTTCCCATCCTCCTTACCACGATCCCTTCTTTCCTGAGGGTTTCCTCAGCCCACTGCGGGAACCCCCCTCCCAACTCACCTCTTCTCGTTTGCCCCCTCCCCAACCCAACTCACCTCTTTGCATTTCTTCACAGCCACCCCCACCCCCTACCCCTCAATAACTCACCTCTTCTCATTTACTCCCGGCTCTACGGAGCTTCAGGATATGCATTTGACTTCCCAACAGGGTGGCGCGAGCCAGTCCTAGCGTGTTATTAGAGGAAAAACTTCTTGGCAAGAACCGGTTGCACCTTAGAAATGGCTAGATCTGGAGTTAAAAGCTGGCACCTCAAATCTCAAGATACAATAAACATGGACAGTTTATACACAAACGCCACACTTTTTAGGAGGCAGAATGCTCCTGAGTCGATGAGCAAGGTGAGTGACTTTCCATCCCTTCCATTTCGGGGAGGCCTGATCCACTTCCACCAGCACAGGAGGAGGCAAATGAAGGGGGACTTACTCAGCAGGGAAAGGGGCAGGAATAATATGAAGGGAGAGATGGGAAAGCCGGAGTGTGAGAATTCAGAGACTGTCTGAAAGTCTTTAAGGGTTTTTTTAATCCCCTCCATGGAAGGCAGGAACATGAGATGCTTCTGCAATCTTTGGATTATGGGAAGCCCTCAGCCAAAATTCCCTATCTGCGGCTGTACGTCCCTCCTTCCGACCTTCAGCCAAGCACCTCTTCCTTCATACCATCCATTCCGAAGGGGCCAGTTTAGATCTAAACGAAAGTTTAGATCTTTCCGTAAGTGACTGAGCCCTGGGTATGTGCTTCCCCGGGTGGCTACGTTGGTGTGGGAAGCCAGGCCTACCAGCAGCTTGACCCAGGTCCTTTGAGCAGAAGGCCCAGAATAGTGAGAGCCCGAGGCGGTTTGTTGGAGGCAATGCAACCTGCCTGCTATAAGCTACGAGACTTAGATATATTCTACCAATTAGGGCACATCTGTGCGGAGCACTGGAAGGCGGGCACTGTCTCTTTAAGAGCCAGCCCACTCCTCTCCTTGAGTGATGAGGGCTGGGAGCACAAGGGAGTCAGATGCTGATTAAACAGTCCTACTGCCCAGCTCTGTTAGAAAATTGCTGTAATTATGATCTAGTCCCAGCAGAGGGATGAGTTCCAATCCTGCTAATAACCCTTCCAGGTGCCTCGGATTCGGGGCCCATGGAGGCAGCATCGTCAGGGCTCTGGCTGGCACCAGGGCCACCAATGGCCTTGCTGTCAGGCCCGTGCAGGCAAAACCAACAAAGGCAAAGGACCCCTTGTCCTCTCTTGGCCTCCCGAGAAGGCAGTGGGTTTTGGCTGGGTTTTACTTTTTTGGTTCTTGATAAAGCTCCTAGGAGTTACTTTGTATAAGAAAACTTCCCCTTCAGAACTAACGTGGAGGAGCAGGAAGGTTAATGGCCGCAGCCACTGAGAGGTGACGTCTGTCCTGAGCCTCCAGGCTTTTGCCTGAGGGCTGCAGTCAGCCCGCCCCAGCCCGCCCCAGTGCCGGGTGTGGGGAACCAGAGCTCCCGGGAGCAGCTGCTGCCCTCTCCGTGGGTCGACACCCCTGGTCTGCTCTGAAGCAGAACACGGCATTTCACTAGGTCCTGATCAAGAGTTTCAGGGCTCCCCTTTGAGATGTCTGCCACGGAAAAGGAAAACAAGGAGTTCAACCACAGAGCTCTAGATGTGAGGGACTCGGTGGCCTGCAGCTCTCTAACCTGGCAATTCTGGGCTTACTCATTTGAAAATACCAAAAATACCGTTTTTGTAGTGCAAATCTGTGCCTGTGCAGGCCCTCAAATCTCTGCAGGGGCTTGTGGCGCCTGGGCTGTGGTTTGCAGAGTGTTAAACCCTGAGGAATCCATGGCATTTCTACTCTGGGTCTTCCCAGCCCAGCACTACGCCTCTCTCCAGTGCTATAATCCAGTGGCTAAGAGCACAAACTTCTAGAAGGTAGGGCAGTTTCTCCATGCTTGGACCTAAGCACACAAACGACCCCCAGAGACAGGGGTGACTTTGTTCCCAGGGGACAGTTGGCAATTCCTGGAGACAGCGTTGGTGGTTAGCATGGGGCAGGGGTGGGGTGGGGTGGGTTCTGCCAGCATCTAGTAGGCAGAAAACAGGGGTGCTGCTGAACATCCCACGATGTCCCCAACAACATAAAGTTATCTGGCCCCACGTGCCAGGTCCCAGGAGTGCCAGGTTGAGGAAGTTGGCACTAACAGGTGATGTAATAAGCTCCAAGTTCTGCACCGCCCCCACTGCCGCCCCCTCCCCTCTTCCCCTGCACTGCCTTCGAGATGTGGAAGAAATGATCTACAGTCTCCAGATGCCAGGCGCTTGCGCCGAGGCGGGCTGTGCCCGTGACAGGCCGAGGAGGCCTGCAGTCAAGCGCCACTGCCCGGCCCCACGGGAGGTGTCCAGTACGTGTCGGTGGGAGCAGGTGCCGCCTGGGGGCTTCAAGGCAGAGCGATGCTAGGCCGGCTGACCGTTGGTGAAAGGGGAGTGTTGGTAGCCCGTTTTCCGTTGCGTGATCTGACGATGGGGACAAGAGAGGCCCAGCTGCTCACCATCGGGTTAAGAGCGTCTGCGGTAGAACCAGATGCCCTCTTTGAGGACCAGCACGAGAAGCCTCTTGGAACGCACTCCTGTCACAGGAGGCAAGGAAGTGGCATACTGTCGCCCCGTGCTGCAAGCGAGCTTCCCTCCGTGGCTCCCTGCCAGATGGAAGGGTGGCAGGCTGTGATGGGGCCCCACGAGGGAACTGAACACACACACAGCGGCTGACAGCCGGCCAGCCCCAGCAGCCGCTTGATGCCAAAGATACCGGGCCTCTCAGAGCAGCCTGGGCATCAGGGAAAGAAAGCCTCGTTGGCAGGGCTTGCCTAGGAGCCAGGCGGGCAGGGGAGGTCTTCATTAGAAGGCACGTTGCCCAACATTGTAACCCGGAGAGCCCAGTAGTCTCTCTACCGCCCACTCCCCACGTGACTGGACAGCTCATTTTGCCTGATTTCTAGGGTGACCCCCGATCCTGGTTTACACCTGCGGTCTTGGCATCAATTACCATTAACTCTCCCTTTCGGTCTCAAAAGCGCCTCTGGAAAATAAATGATATGGTCACCCTACTCATTCTACTTCAGTTTCCTCTAAAACCATAGTGTTTTTTTGTTTTTGGCAGGGGGAGGCGTTACATTTATAAAAGACTTTGTACAAAATGGGCTGCGTCTTAGAGTGTATCATTAATTGAATCCTAACGTTGCAAAAGAATGGTCATTGGTTCCTACTAATAATAACAAAAAACCCCCCAGCAAAACAGGCGTGTTTTCTGAACACTTAGTTTTGCATGGGGAAATAGAACAATTTGAATCCTGTGAAGAAAAATTTCTTTTTAGTTGAGAGTTTGAAACTCCCTACCCAATCTCTGGTAAATTCTACATCGAAGGCAATAGCGGGGCAGGAGGGAAGGGGGAGGAGCAAGGGACTAGGTAATCTACAAACTAGAAAATGAGTCTGAACCACTGGGCTGTGCAGCGGGGATAATCCTCTGTGTAGACGGCTGCTTTTTCTAAAGGCAGCGCCACAGATTTCGCTGGTGCTCGGGAATTAGCAAGTCAATGCCACGTAAGATTTATCCTTCCGAGCCGCTCTGGGGTTGGGGGGAGACGTGTGGGGAGGGCTTCTTGGTGGCCAAAGATGAAAGTACCTCTGTCCCTCCCATCTGAGAGTTTCGTTCTTAAGATGAAAAAACAAAAACAACAAAAAACCCAAACCAAAAACCCACCACAAAAAAATCCTACTTTGGCTTCTTTCTTTTCTTGCTTCTCGTCAACTCTATACTTCTCCGACCACTTTTTAGGGCAGGGGTGAGTCCCCCTTCCCCTCCCCCCCCCACCCCCCGCCACTTGGAGGGGGGGTTCTCACGCTCCTTGCATGGACACAGCTGCTTTGCTGTGACGCAAGTGCCCAGCACGGAATATGCAGAATTTGAAAATGTGTCACTGGAGGTGTCTAACGGCGGCACAACTCGAGAGACTCAAGACGCAAAGCAGCGGACGGAGAATTTCCAGAGTCCCTCACTGCATTCGCTCTTCCCCGGCAGACTTCCTGTGATTTTTGTCCAAGGCAACCCAGTTTCGGGTCCTCAGCGCTGCCATTCTCAAAGACCCCGAGACCAATGAGGTGGTGCAGCTGGGCGAAGTGCAGGGCTGAATAGAGAAGGGAACGAGAACTTGAAATCTAGGCAGTTGCTCACGAGCTCTCTGTCTCCAGCGGGAGCGCGGGCATCTCGTGGGTTCCACCTTTGAGCACTTCAGATGGAATCAAACTGTCTGGGTCTCAGGAAGGAGAAGCAATAGGAACTCCCTTCTCTTTCCCGTTTTTATTTGCCCGAGGAAAAGGTGCAGTCGGTTTTGAATTAAGCACGGAGTTCTCAGAGATACAACAGTGGGGACATGTAGTATTGAGTGGTTGCAAAGCAACGTCTGTGCTCTTCGGCTACATGGATGACAGAGAAGCCACACTGGGAAAACAGCATTTTTAATGATACGGAGCGGAAAGACTGCTTTCAGAGCACCTAGTGTTCTCAGATACCAGCGTGGACAGGCCCAGCCGTGCCCATCCCAGGTCAGATCATCCACTGGACGTCAGCGAGCGCTCGGTGAATTATTATTTATCTGTAAAAGGCAGATACACATTTGCTGCTTTTTTGGTTGACTTTAGTTTTTTTAGTCATCTCTACATCTCCTGTGAGGCTTAAACCCACAACTGTGAGATCAGGGGTCACATGGCTCACCCACGAAGGGGGCCAGGCGCCCTTCTACTTTGCTGCTGGGGCTTCCTCTTTTTAAGATTTTGTTTGTTTGTTTATTTTAGAGAGAGAGCATGCGCAGGGAGGCAGCCGCAGAGGAACAGAAGGGAGGGGCTGAGGGAGAGGGAGAGGAGGGGGAAAGAATCTCCGGCAGACTCCTGGCCCAGTGCAGAGCTCGTGACCCTGAGATGGTGACCTGAGCCGAAACCAAGAGTCAGACGCTTAACTGACTGAGCCTCCCAGCCGCCCTATACATTTGCTTCTTAAATTTAGGATCTCACCTTTCTTATTCTCCTTCCTTTATGTAAAATCAGGGAAGGAAAAAAAGCCTCCCTCTCCTATGTCATATGCCAGAGCAATCAGTGGCTATTAAGAAGCCACGGACGCTGTGGTTGGTTAACACTGTGGTCGGTTAACACTGTGGTCGGTTAACACTGTGGTTGGTTAACGTGGTCTCATGCCTCAGTTATCCAGTTAGTCGCGGGCACTTAGATGGGGATTTGGTTAGTGGGGTCAAACAGAGAAGTGGTAATCCGATTAGCCAGTCGCTTTCTGAAGCTGTTGGTTAAGACAGTGGCTGTTGGACGGAGTAGGGAGCAGTTTTGCTGGGTGAGGTTTCACTTCAGAGAGGCTGTAGGAACCCAGTGCCTCCAAAAACTCTCCCGTAGAATGTTCTCCTCAGAGGATGCCTTTCAGCCTGGAGATAGTCTTATCAACCCATCAGACTTGCTCTTATCTTTTTCTGCCAGTAACAAGGTCAAAGATCACGCATGGCTGTGGACCGTGGGATTAGTCTGTTTGTTTATATCTTTTAGGGCCAATCTGGTTTCTCTTCCTGCCGGGTGTTCCTGCTAGCAGGGTCAGAGGTTGGAGTGGTGGCTACCCTACAGGTGATGGGGGTGCTGGAGGCCTCCGCAGAATGGCGAGTGGTATGGGTACACGTAGGCCTGTAGGTTTAGAAGGGACTATTGCACTAAGGGGATTTTGTTTTAAACGCCGGAAGCCAATGACCATGATACTGAGCAGTACCTGAACTGTGCAGAGTGGAGAAGTTACCTTGACCTTGCTCCTTTTTCATCCCCTTTTGACTGGGCCTGGATACCTACTCTTCCTCTTCCAGTGTCCCCTTTTTGCATGTCTCTCAGACGCAGAGTGGTGGGACAATACTGTTCTCCCCTCTTAGCCATCAACCTTTCCAGCCTTGGGTCCTGGGGGTTCTTTAAGGGAGGGGCCACTCTGGGGCACGGGGGAAGGGGGAGGTGGGAAGAGGTTGGGGGTTTCTCTGTTTGCTTCATCTGTTAACCATTTTAGAACAATGCCCATTGTGCTTACCTGTAGGTCGGGATTGGTGCATCGGCTCCTAAAAGGAGAGGCAATTGGCTGTTTTTGGTTCGTCTGCTCATCTGCTGCCACCTAGTGGTTCAGTCTCCTTTAGCACCCTGTGTAGAGGGAGGGCGCATTACCAACTCGGTATTGCCTTTTATCTTTTTTTCCCTCCCCCACCTCACTTGTCCCCTTTTCTTACCTCCTTATCCGTCACATATACAAAAAGCTTCCTTTTTTTTTTTTTTTTTTTTTGGTGCTCCTGGGTCGGAAAATCTGGAAATGAATGACTGGCATAAAATCTTTTGAGAAACTTGAATGCACTGAAACATCCTCGTTTGGTCTCTAGTTTTTCTCTTTTGGTGAGTTAAATGGATGTCTTACTGCAGGCTTAGAAGATGGCTGTTACAGAGCTGAGGAAGGCCGCTGCCAATCCAGGGCTGCTCTGAGTAGGCAGTTCCGGAGAGAAAATTCTATAGCTGCTTGGTTGCCCATTTTTCAAAATTTCTCAAATGGTGAGTCTGGCCATAATGATAGCTGACCCTTGCTGAGCAGTTACTATGCGCCAGGCATTGTTCCAAGTATGTTACGCGTGTTGACTCTCATCTTCCTAATGACCCAGTGAAATGGACTACACCCTTTCTTTCTTTTTTTTTAAAAGATTTTATTTATTCATTTGACAGACAGAGATCTCAAGTAGGCAGAAAGGCAGGCAGAGAGGGGGAGAGAGAGGAGGACCTGCTGAGCAGAGAGCCCGATGCGGGGCTCGATGCAGGGCTCGATCCAGGACCCTGGGATCATGACCTGAGCCGAAGGCAGAGGCTTTAACCCACTGAGCCACCCAGGCGCCCCGACTACACCCTTTCTCAGGTGAGAAAATTGAGGCATATGTAAAATGTCAAGTAACTTGCTCCCCTAGTAAATGGGGAACTGGGATTTATTCTCAGGCTGTCTGCTTCCAGAATTTATGTTCTTAACCACTATGTTTTGCTGCCTCTTTTAGCCACAGATAACGTGAGACTGCAGGAAGAGGAACAGGGCTGTGCACACACAACCCCTCCCCAAAGCACTTTCTTGGCCTTTGCCTGGGACTTGTGATGCAAGACACAGTGTGGTTGTGAGCAGAGGGCCAGGAAGGAACTCTCCAATGTGCTGACTCCAAGGACTTGCTCCTAGCCCTGTCTCATTTCAGAGATTCAGCACATAAGGAAAAACTACCAAGTAGGCAGCCAAAAGAAGTCTGAGAAGCCAAACAAAGCAGGCAGGCTCAGGGTCCAGAGATGATTCTGCTCTGGAAGATAATCGCAAGTCCCGTCTTCTGTCTGGGTCTTTGTTTTCTCTCTGGCTACCCTTTTCTACTTTGCCTGGAGGTGGCAGGAAGGCCCAGAACCGGCCTTTTTGAGACCACTGCAAAAAGAAATGTGACGCTACCACACACTGCTAGGAACCAAGTATGAAGTTTATTTATGCTTTTCTAATCAGACGAAACAACTAGCAATTTCCTCCTCCAAAGTTTTCCTCCTCTCTCACCTTCTCTGTGACAAGCCTGGGGAGAAGGCAGAAGCGGGTGTGTGGACATGTTTAAAGGTGGGATGAAAAAAGAAAAAGAAAAAAAGAAAAAAAATAAAGGTAGGATGAAAAAAAAAGGTGGGATGAGCTATGACAAGGCAGGTGTATGAACAGATCTGCTGACTGTGCCTTTTCCCACTCGTCTCACTGGCGGTTTTCAGTTACTACAAGGTGTCAGAGGCTTGGGTCTCTTCAGTAAAGAGAAGAGTCCGTGGTGTTGGTGGGGTGGCTGGGGTAGGGAATAGAAACTCCTGATGATTGTTTTCTTCATAACGGCAGGCCAGAGAAAAGGATATGTGTCCTAAAGGAGGAAAAATACATAAATTTGCTTTTATGATTCAAAACAAAGATGGTATAAAAGGGCACGAAGTAAAGAGTGTCTCTGTCCTAGCCTCCCAGTCATGGACTTGGTCCTTGGAGGCAACCAGTGCTATTGTCTCTGTCCTTCCAGATAGATCTTCTACACACAGAAACAACTGAAGACTCCCACCCACCTTTTTTCCCCAGTAAGCTCTACATCCAACATGGGGCTCGAACTCATGACCCTGAGATCAAGAGTTGCATGCTGTACAGACTGAGCCAGCCAGGTGCCCTTGGAGACTCCCTTCTCACACAAATGGAACACATGAGGTCTACCTTTCTTTGCTGCCTTTTTTTTTTCTTACCAATAATTGTGCCAAGATCTTCCTTTTCTTTTTTATTGTTGCATAGTATTTAATTCCATGAATGTATTACAGTTACTTGGCCAGGTTTCTTTCTAGTGGTTTGCTCTTACAGACAAGTAAACTTGTGTGTATCTCTCTCTCTCTCTCTTTTAAAGATTTTATTTTATTTTTTTAAAGATTTTATTTATTTATTTGACAGAGAGAGATTACAAGTAGGTAGAGAGGCTGGCAGAAAGAGGAGATCCCGATGTGGGGCTCGATCCCAGGACCCTGGGATCATGACCTGAGCCGAAAGGCAGAGGCTTTAATCCACTGAGCCACCCAGGCGCCCCAAGCTTTTATTTTTGATTAATCTCTACACCCAACATGGGGCTCAAACTCACAACCCCGAGATCAGGAGTCACATGCTCCACTGACTGAGCCAGCCAGGCCCCTGTGTGTAATCCTTTTGCATGAGGGCAAGAGTAGCTATAGGATTAATTCCTAGCTATAGAATTGTTGGGTCAAAGAGAATGAGGAGATAAACAGCTATGTCAATAAGCCAATGACAAAGTGAAGTAGAGTGAATATATTAGATTTGACAGAAAAATTCCATTGCTTCTGCATTCATGGCCAGGAAATGGAAGCCTTACTAGGCAAGTCATAAAGTCAAACCTTGAGCGACAGGCCCAGGCTGGTGTTTTATGGTTGTACAAGGGCATCGCAGAGTAAGATCTATACTTAATGTATCCTCCTAAATGAGTCCACTCAGCTGCTGCTGACACTAGAGTGGGCCCTGGTCTGGAAGATTCCAAGGACATTTTGTGTCACCATCATGCAAGTCATCCTTCACCCCCAGCAGTAAAGGCTGCTCCCATTTCAGGCCAGAAGAAGGAGCTAAGAGACATCATGCTAGCCTTGGGTGCCCTCCATCACCATCCTAATCCTTTCTTTCTTTCTTTCTTTCTTTCTTTCTTTCTTTCTTTCTTTCTTTCTTTCTTTCTTTTTTTAAAGATTTTATTTATTTGACAGACAGAGATCACAAGTAGGCAGAGAGGCAGGCAGAGAGAGAGGGGGAAGCAGACTCCCCACTGAGCAGAGAGCCCAATGCGGGGCTGGATCCCAGGACCCTGAGATCATGACCCGAGCCGAAGGCAGAGGCTTTAACCCACTGAGCCACCCAGGCACCCCCACCATCCTAATTCTAAACAAAACCCACTCGGCACCAAAGCTACCCCACCCAAAGCAGGCATTCCCTCCACTGTTCTCCGATGTGGTTCTTTCTCATAAAAAACAAGCCATATTCTTTATTACTTGAAGGTAAATTTGATTATGTTCCATATGAATCCTCATACTGGATCCCAGTCTTGGCCAACCCTATCCCCGTAATACATGGGCATTTGGGGGAAATGGTGCTCTGGCTTTGAGAACTGAGGATAAAGAAAGCCAGACCCATCCTTGTGACAAAAATTCCTAGTTATCCCCGAATATTCATTTTCCCCTTTTTTATTTATTAGTGAACCCTCTGCCCCCTCCACTTTTAAGCTGGACACAGGTTCCACAGAGAATAAGTCTGTCTGTGTCAAGTTCTGGCCAAAGGAATGTAAGAAATGTCCTTAAAACAAGGGGGTGTGCCCTTCTCCTTTCATTTTCTCTTCCCTGCTGGGTAGGGTAGAGACGTGATGGCTGGAGCTGGAGCCTCCATCTAGGGCCGGAAGGGTAAGCTTTGGAAAGTTGCCCCCCTAGAGTGGAGCAAGAAGAGAAGATATCTGGAACCTGGTTGCCTTGGATCGTTTACCTCCAGATTTTTTTCAGAAGAGAAAAATAAATTTCTACATTAATTAAATCATTTTTATTTTGAGTTTTCTTTCACATGTTGTTGCATCTAACCCTAACTGACACAGTTCCCCAGTTTAGGAAAAACAACTCCAGCTTCACCTTCTTTCAGTGGTAAATCATGAGTGTCGCTTGTGGAAGTAAGGAAAAGCCACTCCACTGGCTTCTCTTATCCCTCACAGAGAGAGGAAGGCATAACCAATGGATTTACTGGCCATGGTTTTGATACCTGGGCTTCAGATTTCTTCCATTTCAAAGGCAGTGGTGAGATACTCCTTCGGAACAATACCGATGAGGCTGTTTAGTTCTCCAACCCACCAGCCATATATGTTATACTCCTGAAAAATGAAGAGAGGGTGGTTTCAGTTGGAATGCGGTCAGATTTCTGCTAATCTCTGACAGTGACTGCACAGTGAGATTATGTTGGGTGGTTTCTTTGTCCACGACCGCATGACTTGTTAACACTCCTGATGGGATTATTAAATTAAAAAAAAAAAAATCTCCTGGAGGAAGAAAGCGAACTCTACCTTCATGTTTCCGTCTGCCTGTCTACATTGCGAATTTAGTACATTTGATGCCATTGCTGAACCCAAAGAGCACGTCTTTTATCAACCAGAGTGGTTGATATCAATCAGAGTGGTCTGAGAAAGTTGGGCACATCCTAAATGCCACAGCACTAAAGATATTCAGGGAGTCAGGTCATAGTTCAAATCAATAATATTTACCAAGCATTGTCTATGTGCAGAGTGCTATTTGAGTTCCCATGAGATGTATAATGATGAATCAGAGCATTGCTTGCTCCCAAGGAGCTTATAGCATAGAGTAATGGGCTTTGGAGTCAGACAGACTGGGATCCAATCCCCACTTGGTCATTAAATAGTTGTGTGACCTGGAGAAAAAAAAAAAAATAGTTGTGTGACCTTATGCTCTCCTGGCTTTAACTTCCTTCTCTGGAAGAGGAGGGATAATATCATCTCTCCTCTGTGTTGGGGGAATAGAAATGTCTGATGTGTAGTAGGTGCTCTAAATACCAGATTCTCCCCCCAGACGAGGTGGGATGTTGACAGGCACATCAGTAACGACAGGCAGGACACAGGAGCCCCAGAGAGGGGGCAAACAGAAAGGGAATGATAGGGTGTAAAAGAAGGGGCGATCACAGGGTTGGGAGTGGGGGCCTTGAATGCAGAAGAGCTTTTCAAAAGCACAGCAGATGTTAAACACTGTGGGGCTGCTTCTGAAAGCACTAAAAAATATTTTCATTCTTTTGAAGGAAGTAAAATTTAGGAATACATGGGGATTATCACATATTCTAGTTCAACTGTGTTTGGGGTACCATGAAGCTGTCTTTTTACACACTTGGCTATTGAATTTTACTAGGAAAAAAAAAAAAAAGCAAGCAAGCCAGGTTGGTGACACAATAAAATTCCAGCTCAACGGGTTATCCTTCTTTTCCTCTGGAGAGCCTATCTCCCCTCCTCCAGCTCTGCCTCCCCACCCTCCCAGCAGAGGACCTCTTTTCCACCTTCAAAAAGAGAAGAGAAGCCATCAGAAGTGTTAACCTTCAGTGACCAAAAGAGGAACGTACCTGTGTTGACAATCATTCCTCCTTCCCATTAAAGCGCAGGAGGAGTCCCTCCCCTGCTTTAAAACTCTCCCTCATCTTGTATAGGTAAGAGCATCATGTGAGCGCCTATGTCCTGCCAGTCAACCTACCACCTCTTCTGGGGAGAATCTGTTTAGAGCACCGAGTCCGCATCAGACATTTCTATGCCCACAACACAGGGGAGAGATACCATCACTATTCTTCCAGAAAAGGAAGTTAAAGCCAGGAGAGAGTAAGGTCCCACAGCCATGGTTGAAGACTATCCCTGGTTACATGCCCTGTAACACTTCCACTTTCTTTCTTTTTTTGTTTTTAAAGATTTTATTTATTTATTTGACCTAGAGAGAGATCACAAGTAGGCAGAGAGGCAGGCAGAGAGAGGGGAGGGGGAAGCAGGCTCCCTGCTGGGGCTTGATCCCAGGACCTTGGGCTCATGATATGAGCCGAAGGCAGAAGCTTAACCCACTGAGCCATCCAGGGGCCCCCACTTTATTTCTTAGAGTAGAGGTTCTGTGGAGTCTGATGTAATGTAAACGTCTCTAATGTAAACGGTTCCTTCATCAGCATGAAATGTGTTCGAGTTTCTTCAGTCTTGGAAACAATGATTAAATAGTCCCCACCCCACACCTACTTCCCATTTCTACTCATCTATGCTAATTTGCGGCCAAACTTACTGAAAGAGTTTACTTCACTTTCCACCGCAGCCTCCTGCTTTCTATTCCATTTTCAAGCCACGCTACTCGGGCTTCTGCTCCTATCACTCCACTTAAACTTTTTTCTCTATGGTCTCCTGTAGCCTCTGATTGCTCAAATTCTCTGGTATTTCTTGGTTCTTAACTTACTTGATCTCTCAACAGTGCTGGCACTACGGACCCTTCTTGAGGCATTTTCTTTTCTTAGTTTCTATGATAATGATGCGCTCCCGGCTTCCCTCTTACCTCTTTGGTTGCTTCTCCTTCTCCTTTGCAAGCTCATCTTTCTCTGTCCTTCCTTTCCATGTGGTTGTTTCCAGCATTCTGCCCTGGCCCTCTTCTGACTTGATGCGCTTTCCTTGAGCAATCTGATAGACCTTGGTGCTCTACCACCATGTAAAGGACTCAACAACCACAGCTCCAGCAGAGATCTCAGTGTTGGATCCCCATACCCAAGTGCATGTCCGCCAAGCTGCTCAAACTCAGTATATCCTAAATTTAAGCCATCATCCTGCCTCTGTCTCCATTCCTACTCCCAACCAGCTCTACCTCCTGGGCGCTTTTTCTCAGTGGATGGTAGCACTACGCACTCAGTTCATCAAGCCAGAAACTCAAAGTCATTTCCACTTGCACCTTCCTCTTCTGGTCAGTCCTTGAGTTCTGTTGATTCTCTTTCCAGAGCATTACTGGAATCTGTCCACTTCCCTCCATTCCCAATATCCTAATCATGTCACTGTCGTTTTTCATGAAGACTACGGAAACACCCTCCAAGCTCATTTCTGTTTCTCCATTCTTGTTCCCCTCCAATCTAGTCTTTCTTTGAAGCCAGAATCATTTTAATGCACGTTGATAAAATCACTTCTCTGGGATGCCTGGGTGGCTCAGTGGGTTAAAGCCTCTGCCCTCGGCTCAGGTCATGATCCCAGGGTCCTGGGATTGAGCCCCACATCGGGCTCTCTGCTCAGCAGGGAGCCTGCTTCCTCCTCTCTCTCTGCCTGCCTCTCTGCCTACTTGTGATCTGTCTGTCAAATAAATAAATATTTAAAAAAAAACAAAACTTCTCTGCTTGAAACCTTTAAGTGGGGTCCTACTGCCTCTTGTCAGTGTCTTAATAAGGTGGACAAGGCTGTGCATGAGCTGGTCCTGTTCGCTGTTCGGCATTGTCATTTGCCCCCTAAATCTGGTGGACCCTTAGCAAAACAGAATTTGTCTCCGCTACTGCCCTGGGCCACAGGCTCTCTTACCTTGGAGCCTTTCCTCTGCCTGTTTGGCTTCTATTTCCGTTCTCCCTTTCAGGGGTTCACTCCTAACCAGCCTTCAGATCTCAATTCCTGGGTTTCTCTAGAGTCTCTAGAAGCTTCTCTCTGCCACTTTCTTGTGTGGGGGCTGTAGCTACGTACTGTGTAGTGTGCCCTGTGCTTTCCTGGAAGTGAGTTCATCCTGCTGCCGCGTATCTGCTGTCTTTGTCTCACTGCCAGTCACTAGGTGCAAAGTCCTGTGAGAGCTGGGCTGGGGCTTTGTTGGTCTTGTTTGCTGTTCTACTCCCAGCACTCAGCATGGTAGCCGGCACAGACAGGGGCCAGCAAATACTTGCTAAATGAGGTTATGAAGAAATGAAGGGAGCAGTGAGATTTATTCTTTTAGTTGAGCACATTTAGTTTCAGCTAACTCCAAGATACTCCCCTGGTGATGGAACTAGTTATGGCAGGAAGAGAGCAGCTGCCTTTGGAGACAGTGTCCCCAGATGGCTCCCTTAATACCATGCAGAGAGTCTCAAATGCTATGCCAAGTGAGGCTGAGCTGATCCTAAAAAGAACAGGGAATTACCTTTGAAGAACCAGTCTTAAATAACTGCATGTGTCTACCACCCAGCCCACTGTCTCCCCACACCTTCTCATGCCCCCACTCTCTCCCAGGCCAACTTCTCCCTACAGTCCGCGCTGCCTTGTGGGAAATTACCCAGAGCTCCTGTCAAATTACCCAGAGCCTCTGGCTGTGGGGATGTTTGAAGCTCCTCTTCATATGAGTTATGTTACTGCCCATTTTCCAACACTGAAGTTAGGGCAGTTTCTGCCTCAAGTTTTCTCATGGGTTGCCTTTCGCTTAGCATGTTGCTGGAATGCCATTTCCACAAAGCCTTGGTGTGAAGGAGAGACACGCACTCTGTCTTCCTCTTGCACTGTTACTCATAAAACCCTAGCTTCTTCTACTTCTGCTACCTCACCGGCGGGAGGGCGCACGCGGTGTTGTGTGCTAGTCTTCTGATCAAAGTCAGCTTGCTCAACAGTGTCTGAAGGGTGGCCTTCCACCTGCCAAACGGTGTCTTCGTCACCTGTAGGGCTCCGGTGGGACCTCCCTAGGGAGCCTTCAAGACTCCTGACTTTGGCTCATGCTCCCTTAAAATCCGCCTTTAGCCACAACGTGGGGAGTAGGGACCAAGGCTTGGGAAGGTGCGCTCTGCCAGCCCGAAGGGGGTGCGAACGGAAAGCAGATGAGGCTCGGCAGGACACCTGCAAAGACCAGGCTCCCCGTCGGTGTGCTCTTGCTCGAGGGGAACACTGACCCTGCCGACCGCAGATGGAGAAGCCTCACCATGGTGCTGAGAACCGAAATGAGTGAAATCAACTCTCTGCCCTTCAAAACAAAAGAGCAAGCAGAGAGTAAGGAGGATGGCACAGTCTCAGAGACCGTAAGCACCCTGCTGTGGGAGCCTAGGAGCTTAATCAAAGCACCTACAGGTCTTGGGATCTGACTGGCTTTTCCAGATTTCATCCCTTGGCTGGATACCCAAAAAGGGCTGCAGGGCTGAGATGTTTAAAGCATGAATGGAAAATTTCTAGCCTTTTCTTCCACTACCACCTCCCATGCATTGCTCCAGCCCAGTCTGAACACCAAGAGGTATTTTAAAATAATTTCTACTTTGATGAATTGCTGGGGAGTCCACAATTGCTCATAATCAAAGGGAGAAAAATGCAAATGAGATCCGGCCGAGAACTATCACCACCAAACGTTTATTTCACTGCACAGTGCCAAAAAGAATTAAAACAACATTAAACTCACAGCAATCATGTTTAAGCCCTCGTTTCCAAGTGCCAAATTGCACCACTCTGGATCATACAGATGTTCGTTAATTATGCTAATTTTTATTAAACTATTAAAATGGAGAGAGTACTGGCTCAGCCAGGCAGACCCCAGCTCTGAATGAACTCTGCTCTTGTCTAGAAGTGCTAATTTACTGCATTTTTATTAAGTTGCTGATTCTTGGGTTTTAGTTTTGGGATGGCAGAGAGGACTGAATTCCTGGGATCAACATTTTCAATAAAGTTTGACTTCTCCTGCCCAGATGTTTAGAAAGACCAGAAAAATGCTGAGACGCTCCCGGGAGACCTGAAATCCTCAATGCGGAAGTGGTTCTACCTCCAGGGTGGGGAGACACGCCTACCACAGGGAGGGATCAGAACTGTTCAGGCTCCTCACTCCTTAACTCCATACACATTGGGTATGGTATAGCTCAGGGGTTAATTACACAACCTTGTTAACTGAAGATGCTTTAGATAAGAATATAAAAAGCTGTTTTTTTTTTTTAAAAAAAAAGCAAACAAACCCTTTACATCAGCCACTTGGCTATTGTCAGGCAGTCTTTATAGAAGTTTTCCCTCAAAAATAGTGTACCGTGTGGTTTGCTCCATCATAAATATTTCTAGGCTTGATTAGACATCCGCTTCCCTCAACACCAACCCTGTTCCACCGCCTTGAACTCCCCGAATGAAGGAATCTTGAAAGTAAAGGTTGGCTACGTGGACTCCCTTATCTGGTTGGAGAAGCTACTGGCCTAGATGAGCAGAACATTGAGTGAACTTGAAATAGACACAGCACTCACCATCAGCAACAATCAAAAGTGTTTATGGGGGATATCACACTGCCATAAAAGGATTTATGCTGCTAATCTCCATCAACAAGGAAAAAAAAAAAACAAAAAACCAACCCTACCAAACCTGCCATAAAAAGAACAGCAAATTCTATAAACAAAAAGCAGTATGGCCACAAACCACGGGCATGTCGCGCAGCTTGACTCTGCCTCCAGTGGTTTCCCATTGCTGTTTATGGTTTCAAGACTATCATGGACCTCCTCAGTGCTCCTCCTGTCACAGGGCCCTGAGTCCCTGTGTGGTGCTGCAAATACCCTGTCAGTAGGTGTCAGGGGATATCAGGGGGAAAGCCAGCAGGCGCCTATCATAAGCCTTAAAAGAGATTAAATACCCCTACTCCATGATTGCTACATTTTAATTTCTCTCCTCCCTGCTGGTTCCTATTTGTATAAGCTCTTCCATGGCTCCCCTGGAGTAGCACAGACATGACCTGGAATGACCATCCTGTCTTGGGATGAGAATTCAATTTCTAGGCTCAGTGAATCCTAGGCTGTTCCAGCAAAAGGAAAGCACCACCCTCTAGGGCACACACTCTTAAAGCGGAGTCTGTGAACCCCCGGCCTGTCCATGGATGGACATGAAGGGATCTCTGAACTCCTTAAAACTGGTGTAGAATTTTGTGTGCACGTGTCTGTATGTCTTGTCCCTGGGGTGAGGTCCAGAACTTTCATCAGATTCTCAAAGGGTTTATGAACCCTCGATAGTTTATGAACCAGTGCTCTGGGGTGGGGAGGACACAAGGATCTTCATGGCCTGGATCTGCACTTTGGCCCGGGTGGCCTCCCCCCCCCCCGCCCCCCCGCTTTTAAAAGTACAGTGGAAGGGGGGCGCCTGGGTGGCTCAGTGGATTGGGCCGCTGCCTTCGGCTCAGGTCATGATCTCAGGGTCCTGGGATCGAGCCCCGCATCGGGCTCTCTGCTCCGCGGGGAGCCTGCTTCCTCCTCTCTCTCTGCCTGCCTCTCTGCCTACTTGTGATCTCTCTCTCTGTCAAATAAATAAACAAAATCTTTAAAAAAAAAAAAAATAAAAGTACAGTGGAAGGAAGTCAAGAATCCGTGTTTGTGCCATGCTGGGTTTCTGAGGCTTCAGCCCTCCAGCTTTGGAGCCTGTTCCTTCTTCTAAGGCTGAAGGCTCACCAAGCTTGCTCATTCCTCCTAAGGCACCATCGTGCACTCTCTCTCTCTTCTGTTATAATTTAAGCATAATGATGTACAATGTTCTATCACTTTCAGGTGTACCACTGAGGAGCCATCCCTTTAGCTGTGACTTGAAAGTTGTCTTGTCTTCTCAATAGCGCCCATTCAAATCTACATGATGGCATTTGGAGCAAGCTGCTTGATGCTGTCTGCCCTGAGAGTGTTCCTAATAGAAATGTTCTCTTTTCACATGGAATTGGGCTTTGATAAGCCTCCGTGGAACAAGAGTCCCGGAAAACGTCTCACGCTTTTGTTCTTTTAACCATCAAAGTTCACTATATCAGTGCTTGTAAATAAGAGAATTCCTCTTCAAGAGGACAATCAATCAGGCCCTGACTTGAAAGATCAATAGAAACTTGATATATGGACGGGAAAGGCCAATCAATCACAGAATTATTGGTTTATGATTGCTTATTTCTCTTATCAGTGCTTGCGCATCCGACATCATTAGCAAAGATGGGAAATTTGAATTTCTAAGCAGAGTAGGTTGTAATATTCCAGGGTCAGCCAAAAACATTGTATTTTTACTCAGGATTAGCCCACAATTTCTCTACTTCTAAAATCCAGCTTTGGAAATTTAATGCTTTCTGAGAATGTCATAAATTATTAAATAAATTGAGGGCTCTAACTCAGCACCCTTCCAACTGCTGAGAAAAGCAAGGCTGGGAACAGGGATTGTTCACCAAAGACAAGCAGGTGCCCATTTTTCAGCATAAATGATTTTGTGGGGAGATTTTGCAGAAGGAAAAAGGCAGTGGTCAGTCGGGTGGATGGTGGATTAGTGGGGTTGGAAGCTGTCAGAGGACTCGAGCTCAGCGCTCGGCTGAAACCTTGGGTAGCTTGGCAGGCTCCCCAGGCTGTTTGACACCATGTTTTAAGATCTTGGCAATCATTTTCTCTTTTTTTCCATTATTCAGAGTTTTGGTCTATCAATCATCATAAAAATGAATCATTAAATTTGCCTCAGTTGAACCAGTTTTATTTATTGTTACATTTCAGGGAACTTGCTAACCTGGAGGCTGGCAGGTCTGGACTGGGGAGGAGGGAAAGGCATGTGAGTGTAAGAAAGGGGGCGAAGAAAGTCTGGGTGGTCAGTGACAGCAGTCAGGGGCGGGGGGGGGCACAAGATGACAACTGGACAGCTAGGAGTTGAGTGTTCTGAGGAGGAATGTGTCAGCTAGACTGGGGAGGAGGGCGGTCTGAGAGCGCTTGAAAGTGAGGGGAAATTCAGCCTCAAGCCCGGAGCTCATGTCCCAAACTGGGTGTGGGAGGATAATGATCCCATCAAGGCCAGCCCGGTTTGCATTACCCGTGCACACACTGGACACAGCTGGTGATGGAAGTGTGTGCAAAACGCAGGCTGTGCGCGAGAGAAAAATCCTAAACTGTGAAGGGAAGAGGGAGGGCAGGAAGAGAAATGAGAAAGATACACACAACTTGAACTTTGCCTAAAAAAGAGAGAAACGATAAGGGGAAGGTAAACACTTTGCAGATGGGAGAAAACAAGGTGCCAAGTGCAGAATTCGGGAACAATAGAGACAGCACCATTTCAGAGCTGATAGAATTGTGATACCATGTGAGACCGGCGTATTAATATGTATTCCATAAACTGTGCGGCTCACAGCTCCGCACCGCTCTGTTTTGCTCTGACCGTAGTACCAGCCTCAGGCACCACAACACAATTTGGAAACAATGTGACGGAAATGTTTAATCTGCTCGGCCCATCTGTGCTGCGTATTTCTCCAGATCTCCCTGAGAGAGCCGCCTTGAATCTCCACATTGCCTTTAATATTCTCCTAAATCACCTCCCCACTGCACTTCAAGGGCCATTGCTACAATATCACAGGTTCATCTAAAGTGCAATGGGGAGGGGGGTTGGGGGGGGGAAGCGCAGGCCAGGATATTTTTTATTTTAAAATAATTTCCAGAGATTGTCTTTTCTGTTTCTTTAAAAAAAAAAGGGGTGGGGGGAGAAACGTTATTCTACTATTGCCGTAAGGTTATTGAGGTTGTTTGGTACAAAACAGGGTAGGATAGAGTGGAATCATTCTCCAAAGAATTATTTTTATTAATCTCGATTCCCTCAATTGGACATGGAGGGGGTGAGCAGATGCTTGTTTCCTCTTATCTTGTTTTCTCGCACCTTGCTAGGGTGATGAGTTCATTTGGGGCTGGTGTCTCCTCGACTTCATGCTCTCCTCACTGGGTACTGGCTTAACTCTGCCCTGCTGCAGACAAAGCCATCCTGCTCAGGACAGGTGGACATTTGGACCTTGGTCAACTAAATGCCCTCACCAGAAAGGGACACTGCCTATATTGTTAATTGCAGCTTCAAACCTTAGGTTTTTCCTCTCTTTAAGGTACAGACATTGAGCATCAGATTTCTGCCTCCCCCCACAACCCCCCAAACCCCTACTTGATTTTGCCAGATTCAGTGATTTGGGGCTAGAATGTAGGAAGCTGGGGGTAGGTTTCAGAGAAAGAGGGGATGACAAGTCGCCATGTTCCAGACCTTAGACAAATGAAAGAGAGTTGCACATCACCAAGAAAATTAGGATTCCTTTTGCTTTGTGAATTAAAGAAATGAATAATTTAATCCTCAAGATTGTTCCGGCGAGGGAAAGGCAACGTCCCAGTTGCGGAGCCCTACAGCCTGTCGGTGTGTTACATCATCTGCACACATAGGCGTTTCTATGACAACCGCTTATAGCTTCATTTCCTGGATCCCTCTAGGGGGTGTCACAGCCAGATCCACCTGCTTTTCACCCTACCCTCGGTGGGGTCATGGTAAGGTCGCCAGAATAAATGAACGCGGGTACTAATGATCTGTTTACTGCTGTTTATGCTCTGTGTGTGTCAGGGGCACGCACATTTAGAGAGCTCATTATGGTTGCAATTAGAATGCACCATCGCTAGATATTTAACTCCTTTTTCTTTTAAATTAGCATTTTAATAACATTCTTTGAGCAGAGAAACAAAATGACCATTTTTCACGGACAAACTTCTAGCTGTAGGTGCAACTTTAATGGCAAAGTTGTGAAGGGGAAAGAAGGGAGGGGGAAAAAAAAGGCCATTTTTACTACTTTCACCCTTCTCCTTACCAAAAGGATATTTTTATTTGCTTTCTAACACACTCAATTTCCTAAATTTGTTTTGAATCCAATTATTTTGGGTGGTTTCAAGTACCGTACTCTTGTTGGACGGAAATTAGCAGCGATTGAAATTAACTTTCTATGTGACCTGTGAAAGGGGCTAAAATAATTACAAGTGTGTATAAGAAACCCTTTCTCCAAAGACCCTTGCTCTGCACCGCTGATAGCATTACTGGAATATCTTTATACAGTAACTGCAAGGGCTATTTTCTTTGAAAAGGTGATTGCAATGATTGTGTTTTTAAAATCTTAGCATTGTCTTATAGAGGATGAATGATGACAAAAACTTGTCATTATAGGAAGGAAGAACGAAAGGAACAGCACGGCATCATTTACCATTTGAAAATGGCCTGATCTTGGAGCACCAAAAAGCAAGAGAGACAGGAACGGGAAAGATTCGACGTAGAGACCCACTCGGTCAGAATGTTCCACCAGGCACTGCTTTTTAGGAATCGGCCAACACCTTTGCTAGGTGTTTATAGATGCTCTGTTTGTGGAAAGCACAGTGAAAAATAACAATTTGAATGTTTCGATTATCTTTCCCAGTCTGTTCCATTTTCATTATTTATTTCCTATAAATCGGGACCTTGCTGAACATAATTCTGCAGACAAGGAGGTGGATGGGACAGCCAATGTGAACGAGGAGATAGATGGTGGGTGCGTGTAAGACGGATGCTGTGCGTTTATGAAAAGGAGCAGTATGTCTGCATGTGAACATCCACAGAGTAGAGCAAGCAAGCGTGTAAACTATAATGGGTATTTATAGGTGAAAAAAAAAAAAGGTGCAAGGAATATTGGATGGGAACAAGCACACTGAGCCTGAAAAGGGTTTGCTTTTTTCCTACCCTCTTGGAATCCACGTCCAAGTTCTGCTAAGGTGTCCCAGGCTTGCTGTGGCTCCTGTGAAAACTCAAGCCTTTTCATGACAACAGATGGGGGATTTCACAGCCAGAAGACTCAGGAGGTCAACAGTTGAAAAGCAAGAGTTAGAAAGCGAGATCTTTATCGATATCAAAAACAATCCCACCAAGAAAACCCAGAACGATAGAAGGAGGAAAATATTTAAAGACACAGTAGGAAAAAAAAAAAGGAGCCTTTATAAAAATGCAGGTTTAAAGTGTTTATGCTGCTGTATCAGCCTAGTTCCACCTTAGAATCTGCCATTTCATAAATAAAACATGGATGGCACAGACTATAATTTGGTGACAGCTACCCCAGGACATATGTAGATGCACTTGTGTTATTTTAATTAAATACTGCATTACGGTTTGTGACAACTACATAGCTACAGCGTAAATGAATTCGGAATTAAAGTGTTACTTAGGCATCCAGTAATTTTTGTTTCATTCCTCAGTTTTACAAAGCAAATAGCTATAAAATCAAGATGTTTGTTCATTTACAGATGGAGCAGGATTGTTGTTGCTGTTTTTTTCCTCCTTAATCCTCATGCACAAAAAGAAGACAGCGCTCAGAGTCTGGCTCCCAACACTCTCAGCTTATGAGCCACCTCACAAAGAAAAACACATCCTCTTGACTATAATGTGAAATGCTGAATATTAATTGCTGGTATTATGCTTATCTTTCTAGCCGGGTTCTGTCTTTTAACAATTATTCTGATGGGCTGCAGTCTTGCACCGCCAGGAGATTTTTCTCCTTTGTTGAACAGTGAAAACCTATTTAATTTCATTTTATTAAAAGAGAATCTTAAAGTTCACAATGCTCCTTGGAAGTTTTAGTATCTGGAACTCTTCTCCAAATAGAGAATATTAGTGGGAACAGAGAAACTGCCAAAGCTCTTTGCTTAAAAAAGAAAAAAAAAAAAAAAGAAAGAAAGAAAGAAAAAAGACGCTCATATCCGCATCTAAAAGAAAAAAATGTTTTTCATTCTGGCAATATTAATGTTTCCTTAATGAGACTGGAGAGGGCATTACAATTTGATATAATCAATTGGTTAGTTTAAATGTCACTTTGCTAGCAGATCATGAGAAAGGTTCAGAATATTCTCATCTAACAGGCACAGATTTTCACTCAAAATTAATATGGTAGGGTAAAAGGATTTTTGCTCAAATGCGAGGATTTAATTGTATCTTTAATGTGTCATATGTCAAGATGAAAGTTTTTAAATAGCAAGTTTTCTGAAACCACTGTCTATTATTTCTAGTTTGAGAATCAATATAATCTTTTTATTAGCCCTTAAATACCATACATCTGGCAACGTCTGCTAATGCCAGCTTTTCTGTGTTCTAACCAATTACCCCAAGTGGCCCCCCTCACCCCCTGCCAACTAATCCTATAAACTGCATGGAAGTTACTCCCCTGTATGTTTGCAATGAGGTTATAATTTGCTTTTAACATTTTGCTAGTTTGGTTGGAGAGCTGGACCCAGACAATCCCCAGAAACGCTGGCAGACAGGGGTTTGGGAAGGCTGAGCTCCTTTTGAGAAAATAATTACACAGAAACAAAGCTTTTGTGACTCCTTTTAAATAGAGCATCTCACCAAAATGTCATCCAGCCTCTTTGGCAGATTAGTGAGGAGTTTATTACTAAATCTCTGTCTAATAAACGTGCAGTTGACTCTGGAGGAGCTGCTTGTTATAATACTGTCAGTGGGGAATGGAGGGAATGTCACAGTTAAAGACACAAATTTTCCCCATAATATATTCGAATGGAAACCTCTGAATCCAATACTACATGGGCATATCTAATAAATTCACAATATTTCAGTCTCAACAGCCTTCACCGGTTAGTTTTAAAGATTTATGTGGTAAAAAATTACTCAGTGATGAATATGGTTTATTCTGTGCAGTATTGGAGGTATAAGGAATTAAACTACCGTCTTTAACAGTGAATTTATTATTACCTCTGTCAAAAGACGAAGACTTTAACAGCATTTGTTATAAATTCACTGCAAAATAAATGGCTGGAATTTTTTTACACTGGAGTTTGTAAAGCATCGGGCGATTCTGAGCATTAACCTAACCCTGCCATGGCTTAGATGGTTCTAGGTAAACAATTCTGTCTGGGCCTTGTAGTTAATTATCTGATCCGCGACTTTCCACCTGACTGAAAGGTGTGTGTGTGTGTGTGTGTGTGTGTGTGTGTGTGTGTGTGTAGAAAGTGAAGACTCCTGTCCAGACAACAGTTTAAGAGTAAGTAAAGTGGAAAATGTGTTTTTTTCCCCCCTCTTTTTAAAAAGCTGGGTTTTATAATAAATGGCCAGGGTTTGGAGGATAAGGTTGATATGCAATCAGGGCTCTTTTTAGCAGTTTTCTGTGCATGCATATGCACACACACACACACACACAGAGGCATCCTCTCCCTTTTGTCCTCTCTTGGAATGGGTGTCCCCTCATTTATAAAAATTACCTGGAAGGAATGAGGCTGCCAGGGTTTGTTCTAGACGATTGGTTCCTGTCTGGGGGAAAGGAATGGCCTCTACTGAATTTGACCGGTGTATGACCGTTGCCTTCCAGCTGACCCCAAATCCCATTCCCATCCTCCTAACTCTATAGACGCCCATTGGGGTTATTAATGAGAGAAAACACCATCATCATCATCTTCTTCGTCATCACAGCACAGTGTTGACCTGCTTGTTAACATGAAATGGGGTGGTGGGGACAGGTTCTGCTTCTCTTTCATATCATCATAAATAAGAAAAGATATTTTCCGATGGTATCCCTTCACTGGCCCCCTTTGGTTAGGTCAGAGGTGAATGATTGCTCCTTGACAGGCACTGATCAGTTTCATCACACTGTTTGGGCAGCCTGCGCCCCAGGCCTATATTCTCCCCACTTACTCCCTGGAATTACCTCCCAAATAACCCCGCCCATCCCCCCACACAGCCAAACTGAGGGTAATGGTGCCTGAGGAAGTCCTAAATGGACACTAGATGTCACCAAACACCTCCTTACCCTCAGAGCCCTGAAATTAAAAAACCAAAAAAACCAAACCAAACCAAAACAAAACAAACCCCCAACTAATCCAAACCCAAACCTTCATTTAAAGCAATTGAAGGCATTAACTTATCCGATTTTATGAAGCTTTTATCACATTCAACTAAGCACACTTAGGAGAGGAAGTACCGCTGCATTCAGATAATTTTTACAACATACCAATCTCTTTTGGAGGGAACGGGGTCAAGGGAGGGGAAAGGTCTACATTCTTTAAGTCGTCTTTTGAGGGAGGAGGTGGAGAGCAGGGGGCCTTAAAAACCCCATGACAACAGACATGGTGTTGTGTTAACACAGTCCAGGTGCTGGGAACGGACCTGCGGCCTTCAGGTAACAAGGAGTTGGGTGTGGAGCTAGGGTGCAGGCTGATTTTAAGTAGTTTTAACCATGCTGGAAGCTGAATGTCACTCAGGGTGACAAAGTCAGTCTATCTTCATCCTCAAAAGGCCCAAAGCGTCTGACGGCATCATGTGTTTGAAGTTAAACCTGACTTTGCCTGTAAGGCTCTCTGTTCCCATGTTAACTGCACCCACAGAGAAGACAACCAAAAAGGCTGGTGAGTTTGGTCCACGGGAACATCCTCCCACCCCAGCTAAGCCACTGACTAAGTAGAAACCTTCTGCGGTGCCCAGCTGATTGGTCCCAGGCTGACCTCCATGGGCAGGTCAAGTCTTGGAGGAGCCTAAGGCCAACTCACAAGGCACACAACATAAGCCCAAGAGATGTGTCTTGCTGACTCAGCTGGCCCTTAACAGAAGACCTCATGCAGGGACCTCTTCTGCTTTCTAGTCAATTGAGAAAGAGTTTTTCTTTCTCTCTCTAATTGGCCCCTATCTGCTGGACAGCTCACGTTGCCACTGTGAATGACTTCTGGAACAGGAGGCTTAATTTTTAAACAGACATCTATTTAAGTTCTCTCACATAGTAGAACGGACGCCTTTATTACTTAGAAAGGAGGTTCCCTAGTGAGAGAGCTTGGAGCCACGAAGAGAGTCTCTTCTCTGAAAGTTGGAACTTGCGACTCATCTTCTCCAAATAGAGGCATCTTATCTCACCTCCCTCTCTCTCACTTAAAATAAATGCCCACATCGCTGCTGGTCCACAGAAGGGTCTTGTGGTCCGCAGATCAAAGACCTGGGAGCCAGGGCCCTGGGCTCCCGCACCGAGGCTGCCTCGGCACCTGTCTTGTCATGCCTGGTGCCCAGGCTGAATGGATTTTTGGAGTACACCTGTTGTTGAACCCCTGCCAAGTACTGATGGCCACTAACCCCCAAATCACTTTTCCCCGCTGTTGATGTTTGGAATGTCAGACAGGACTGAGCAGCAGCCGGCGTGTATTTCAAACACAGCAGATGGATTTTTATATTAGCTCCTATTTCATGTTCAGGCAGAGCGACCGCCACACTAAAACCCGCAGCCTCGATGCCGCCGAGTTTGCTTCTGTGAGATTAATTCTGTGAAATTAATTGGGACAAGATTGAAAAGGAAATTAAAATGCAGCTGAGTGAACAGGCCTTTCAAACACCTTTCCTCCTGCTCTATTCAAACTTGGATTCTGCGGTGGTCGCAGACGTCGTGGGAAGTAATTTACGAGAGGCAGGCTCTCCGGAGCCATCGGTTACGTATGAGGGGACCTGCACAGGCGCCGCAATCTGGAGCCACTGAAGAGCGCTAAACACCCCGCTGTGGCCTGAGCGGCGTCCCTGCGGGGGGAGGGGGAGAGCGGGGCTCAGTTCCTGTACCAGGAAGAGCTGTTCAGAAATATCTGGGTCCAAAGTGAACGTGGGAACATCCGCTAGATGCGCAGATCTGCTTCGTTATTAAAATCTCCCTTTCATATATTTTAAGGCCCAAATTGGAACTGGGTGGATTAAGTGGGCATGAAACTGCACGGGGCCTAGGAATGTAGGGCCATGTTAGGGGAGGTCCGCAGGGGTCCTGCTGACGGCGCCCGTTGGTTACCGTTTCGGAGCCTGGATACGTGGCTCCGGCCTCTCATCAAATGAAAAGTCTGAACAAAACCATCCACAGTTGGGGACACAACCTCTCAGACCAGGAAGAGCTAGCTGGATTTCCATGTAGGCCTCTTCACTGGATGGTTTTCTATTTCCAAGTGAGATGTTTTTGTGGTTTTGAGTGTCTTTGTGAAGAGTTTTTGGGCAGGACAGGCTACCTGTTTTTTCCTCTCTCCCTTCACCAATGATTTATTGAACAACTAGTATGTACACAGCAGTGACCTCAAAAGTTTACTTGATAATAGTTACCATTGCCTAGATGCCAGGCACTTCTCTACACGAATTCTCTAGTGCAAGCATCATAATCACAGTGAATAGAAGTTAGCCCAATTTTTACAGATGAGAAAACGGGAGATTAGCAGGATTAAGTGCCTTTGCTCAGGGTCACATAAGTAACTCATCTGTTACCGACCTGCTTCCTTAAGGATAGGCCAGGTGATAGGTATTTGGTTATCTCTGGGGTGTATCTTTCTTTTTTTTTTTTTTTTTTTTTTTTTTTTTTTGGGGTGTATCTTTCTTGCCCAGCCAATTATCCTCTCTGGAAGTTTTATTTTATATATATATATATTTTTTTTTTGTCTTTTTTTTTTTTTAAGATTTTATTTATTTGACAGACAGAGATCACAAGTAGGCAGAGAGGCAGGCAGAGAAAGAGAGGAGGAAGCAGGCTCCCTGCTGAGCAGAGAGCCCAGTTGCGGGGCTCAATCCCAGGACCTTGGGATCATGACCTGAGCCAAAGGCAGACGCCTAAATGACTGAGCCACCCAGGCGCCCCCAAAACTAAGAGCTTATAATTGAAATGTTTAAATTAGTTTAATCTGAATAAATAATTGAACACATTTTGTGTGGAATTTCTTTAGCAGTTTTGTGGTTGGAACTTGTGACTCATCATGTTTAGAACAGGAATGCTAGAGGTGGAAGGGACCTTAGCGGTTACCCAACACAACTCCCTCATTTTACAGGTAAAGCTGTCCAGGTAAGCTGAGCCACACCCAGTTGCACCTTGCCTTGCATTTCTTTTCTTCTTCTTCTTCTTTTTCTTTTTTTTTTTTTTAAGATTTTATTTATCTATATGAGAGAGAGAAAGTGTGCACACGAGCAGAGGGAGAGGGAGAAGCAGACTCTCCACCGAGCATGGAGCCCAACGCAGGGCTCCATCCCAGGACCCCAAGATCATGACCTGAGCCAAAGGCGGACACTTAACTGACTGAACCACCCAGTGAACCACCTATTTCCTATTGGTGGAAATAGACTTCTCCAGGTTCCTAACCCAGAGGGCCTTTCTTGTCTACAAAGGTTTTACTGGCCAGAGAGAAAAGTAAAATGGAGATTTCTGGATACCATTTTTCTGGACTAACCTCCACTCGGGTCAGTTCTTTTCCTCCACATGTGAGAGGCAGGCTGCGGCGTATAACCGACTGCAACAAAGGAAGCCAGTTGGGCTAAAGCGGAACATATTTAGAATTCACATGAGAAAAAATCCCAGAGATTAGGAGTTACTGCACGTTGGAACAGACAAACAGCTCATGGTAGAGGGATCTCCTTTTTCTATCTGTTTGAATTGTTTCATTTGTGCTTCTTCGAGGCGAGGGAATGGATTGGGTGGCCTTTTAAGGTTCCTTCCTGTCCAAGGACTGTTATTGAGTTAGGTGATATAATAAAGGTAAATCCAATCCGAAATGCTCCCCAAGCCAACGTTAACTGGAACGAAGCTTTATGAGGGAAACTCCAGTTGAGCTTCCAGCTTCTCATTTCCTCCTCTGACGTGCAGGGATTCACAGCGTGCAGAAGGGAGGCAGCTGGTGTAGCTTTTGGGGGAAGAAATGCGCTACTACCCCGGCAAAGGATAAAAATAGACTGAAGACCTTCCAAACAGTGGAGAAAGAAACCAGACAGAAGCACAGCAGCAAGACATTTCTCCCTGAATCAAAATTCGATATATTAGCTTTCAGTACGGGAGGTGGAGAAGCGGGGATTGGTTAAAAAAGACAGGTGAGGAAGCCTCTCCATGTTCTTTAGTATCTCTTAAAAATACAACAGCCATCTCCGATAGCTCTATACTGCAGGGCAAGTCACCACACAGCCCCTTCTAAATGGAGGAAAGGGACCCCCAGTGAGAAGCCATTAACAAAGGCAAAAGACATGCAAAACAAACAAAATAATCATGACCGAAGAGAAGGCCAGCAGACAGTCTGGCTCTGTTCTCCCCACCGCCCCCACCCCTCCTGCTGCAGGCACCTCAGACAATGTAAACAGTTAATTTGTTCACCTGCAGGCTCTGGGCAAACAGAGGCCTGGTCACACCTGAGTGGATAACTCGATTACCCCTGTAATGCCAGCGTGGTAATGTACACAAATTCTATTACAAGGCAAACCTTGCTTTCGGGCATTTGAAATACCAATCAGGCCAATGTCCACTCCCTTCTTTGCTTCCAATTTATTCTTGGTGTATTGGAGCTGCACCAGAATGGCACTAGGATGGAGTGGAATTAGGACTCTGGAAGAAATCACTAGAAGACTGTGATCTCAGGCAGCAGGGCTTGAAGGCTTCCTACTCTTTTGCAAAAGGTTGGGTCTGAATTTGGTCCTCATTCCAAGGGGACTGATTGCAACCCTGAAAGGTGCCTTAAGTCAGCTTTGATCTGTTTCTAAAGACCTTGTGGTATCTTTTGAATTCAGACAAACCCTTGGCCATGGACAGAATAAAGATACATGGCAAATGATGGGTTAATAACACAATGGATTTTCAACTTGCCTTTATGGAATCCACATACTCATTAATTAAAGAACAAACGGTGCCAATTTCAAAAAATGTGCTTGTAGATGTTGATTGACCTCATAGAGAAACATTTTTGTAGTAAGTTACTCCAGGGACAGAATCTGTTTCCTTAGCCCCCTATATAGAATATGTATACTCTTTCTTTACAAAATATGACGCCACTGATCCCTCCAACGGTAGCCTGTAGGTTCTGAGTCATCTTCACATTAGTGACAGATCTGCTATAATCTATCCTCTTATTTTTTTTTCCCAATTCTTTTATAATCAACAACACTATTTGTGAGATGGTTAGTTGGGGTCAGGGATTAACTCTATGGCTGAGGAAGAGAATACAGTTAGTTGGCTCTTAGGGTTGGATTCACTATCTTGGCCTTATCAGCACTTGCTCAAACCAGCTGAGCCAACTAGCGCTGACTATCCCCCATCATAATTCTATTACGGTCTTGTTTATCTGTGAATGACATAAGAAGGTGGTTTACCAAGCCAGAATGTTTTCAGTAGAATTATACAGTCATAAATTATGTACCAAATAATGACCTTTTAAGCACTGCAAGATCCTAAAAAGGATAAATTGATTGCTGTGGTTTTAGTGTTATATCTACTTTATTGCTTTTTGAAATTTGAAAATTAGCTCCTGAATGTGAATTTTCTTTTTTTTTTTTTTTTTTAAAGATTTTATTTATTTGACAGATAGAGATCACAAGTAGGGAGAGAGGCAGGCAGAGAGAGAGAGAGGAGGAAGCAGGCTTCCCGCCAAGCAGAGAGCCCGACGCGGGGCTCGATCCCAGGACTCTGGGATCATGACCTGAGCGAAAGGCAGAGGCTTTAACCCACTAAGCCACCCAGGTGCCCCTGAATGTGAATTTTCAATCAAACTTTTCCCTAACAATTATAAATCAATGGGAATTTACTTTATGTGGGAGGGAGCCCTGTAATGCACACAAGTGAAATGTATGACATGGAATAATTTTGCTTATGGTGACTACATCATTGAGAATGAAAAGATTGATTGGGGGGGCAGGAGGAGAGGGAGAGAGAGAACCTTAAGAGGCTCCACTCAATGTGGAGCCCGATGTGGGGTTCACTTTTATAACTTTAAGGTCATGACCTGAGCCAAAATCAAAAGTCAGATGCTTAATGGACTGAGCCACCCAGGTGCCCCCCCAAAATTGACTTTGGATCCAAGACCCACACTCCATGTTCCTACCTTGCTCAGAATGTGGATGAGGTCACCCCTTTGGAAGGACAGTTCATCTGGCTGGTCACCATGGCAATCCCATAGGCCCTGGTAATAATTGGTATAGTCCACTGGTCAAAGAGAGGAGAAATCAAAGTTAAAAGGACTCTGTCTTTTTCCATGGAGCCCACATTTTTGCTGCAAGTGGAAACCAGGGTTCTAATATTGCCCCTAAGAAACCTAGGATTCGGGGGAGGGTTGGGAGGAGAAACAGCTCAACAATCAACGTGAGCTAAGGACTGTGGGAAAAGGAGATCATTAACTAACATTGGATATTTACAGATTACCCTTAGTCAGACATTATTCAATAATATGATAAATACATTCATTTATTAATAAGAGAAAAATAGGCAGGTAATTTTTCACTTTGTTTGTATGTAAGCAGGACAGAGACTTCCTGACAGATAATCTTGATCCAGGGCATCTAAACTATCCAGCGTTTCTCTTCAAAATGCATTTGAAGAAATGAGGTAGGTCTCCGACTTCGGCTTGTTTACGAGAGGCTGAGTCAGCCAGCTGTGTCTGCATCATAGTCTCACATGTTGGTGCCTTCTGTCACCCAGGAACTTCATCCTGGGTACTTCCCACTCAGGTACTAGGTGAGGTAATCCCGTAATAAATACGGTTACGAACAGCCCAGTCTTTAAGTGGAACCAAGGGGGGTGTCTCATCCATTATAACTAAATTCTGGGTGGGCTGGCCCTTTTCCAGCATCTCATTTGTAGACCCTGAACATGCCTGCCAAGATTTATCTGCACGCCCCCAGGGGGACAGAAACCAAAGTGATCTGCATTAAAAATGAGAGCAACTGAAGACGACACACCAAGCTTTCGAAGCAGCTGGAGAGATTTACTGGGCTTTTCAGCAAGCTAGATGGCAGTGATGCCACAGGACAGCCATCGATTCTTAGCAATGAAGAATCTGTATTGATCTTCTTCTACCCGGAAAGGTTAAACACTAGTGCGCAAAGTGGGAGAGGATCTGGGGATCTGAATGGCAGGAGAGCGGATGTCCACTGGACCGGGGATGATGTGGCCGTGCCCCTGTCCCTTAGGATGCTAATGGGTGAGAACGGTCAGCAAAGCACCTACCAAAGATGAGAGTCTTGTTGATGGGAGTCAGGAGTCCTGGGTTCTAATTAAAATTCAAGTGACTTTGGGGACTGTATTTGTACCAGTGTCTACCCTTCCTTTAATTTGTTTGACCATCCCATGAGGAGTGATAGAGCTGGTCATTGAGGATAGGAATAGATAGGGGAAGGCAGGTGGGCAGTGTGGGTGGATAGACACACTTGCTATGTTTGCTTTTTTAAAAAACTTGTTCCTAACCTATCAGCGAGTCAAATAATAAAGGCACAGGAAAAAAGAACTTTAGTAGGAATCTTAAAGGGCACAAAAATCAGGGAGGGACAGATCCATTTAATTAAGACTTAGATATTGCAAAGAGAAGTAAACATGTCAACCACATAGAAATGAGGCGTGTTTTCTTTCATGAAGATAGTTGTTTGTATATGCAGTAAACAACAGAGGGCAGCAAACAAGACAACCATGCTGGTAACCACAGAGTTAAGGATGTATTCGGAAGAAAAATACATTGGGAGAAAAATGCTAACTATTGGAAAGACAAGGCATGTATTTCGGGGGACACCAGGGCATGAAATAATAGAGAAATATCAGTCCCTGAAGAGTGAAAATAGTTTTCCCAGAGGATATATTAATGTATTTTTAGTCATAATGGAGTTGATTAATCACCTGAAGCTTTTGACAAAATTAGAAATGGAAAGTATATATATAATAAATATATGAAAAGTATATATATGTACATATAAATATACACACATATATATATTTTTAAGGATTTTATTTATTTATTTGTCAGAGAGAGCATAAGCAGGGGGAGCGGGCAAGGAGCCCAGTGCTGGACTTGATCCCAGGACCTGGGATCATAACCTGAGCTGAAAGCAGATGCTTAACTGACTGAGCCACCCAGGTGTCTCTATATATACATATATTTTAAAAATGTTATTTATTTATTTGAGAGAGAGAGAGAAAACACAAGCAGGGAGAGCGACAGACAGAGGGAGAAGCAGGCTCCCCGCTGAGCAAGGAGGCCAACTCGGGGTTTGATCCCAGGAACCTGGGATCATGACCTGAGCTGCAGTCAAATGCTCTACCACTGAGCTATACCCCCTCATGACCTGAGCTGAACGCAAATGCTTAACTGAATGAGGCGCCCAGGCATCCCAGAAATGAAAAATATATTGATGTCAATAGCCCTTACACATTTATATATTATAGAGAAGATAATTTTATAAAACTAGATTTTTAAAACACAACTTGATATTTCTGAATGGTAAGAAGACTAGCAACATTGTCTTGGCTTTGTCTGGTTTAGCAGATGGTCACTGTGGGGTACCAGTCCCCTTTTGCCTGGAAATGCTCCTAAGATTATGAGTACTTTTCAGGTATGTCTGTAAAAAGTGACTTGATATTGGGCATATAAGATACTGGAGGAGAATACTTGGAAACAGACCTATTCTAAAAGCAATATGATCGTAGGGAAAGTAAGACGCTAGGAAGAAAACAAGAGCCTTCCAGGAAGAATTACAGAAAATGCCTCTGGTTCTTCATAAGCTAAAGGCTAAAAGAAAATAGAACTCAGGAATCTGGCTGTTCGTTTACCGATCCCAAGACCCAGAACTGTCAGAACTAGAACCGTGAAAGCTTTGAAAAAATAAGCAGAATGAAAGGTTAAACCTGGGGACTTGCTGTCCAGACATAGGCATTCACGTACCAGGGAAATCAGTGAGGAGGAACGTCTTAGCTGGACCAGATTGGACCTGGTCTTGCAGACTCCCTGTTTAACACAGGTGTGACTTGCATTTATGTGTGTGCGTGCATACAACTTCTCTACACTCATTCCTCAGCATTCAGTGGACATGTCCACAGTGCTTACTAAGTGCCCGGGACCGTGCGGGAGGCTGGGAATTCCACCTTGGCCGAATACGGTCCCTGCTCTCCAGGCTCCCGTCCAGTGGGGGAGGCACTGGGAAACAGAGCCGTGAAGATATTTACTTATCTACGACTGTGGTATGTCTTCAAAGGGGAGGTTGAGGGTGCTGTGTAGAACAGGGAAGCTAACTTCATGGAAGGCTTCCCAGAAACTGTGGTTGTGTTATAAACACCTGACTGAGAGCTGGTGTTACTTAAAGATCGTGAAGGGGGAGGGGGCACAAGGTAAGGTGGAGGAGGGCTTCATTCCTGATCTTTTGTCTCTGGAAGAGCTTGAAGGTCTGGACGTTTGCAGGGGCAGTTCTGCTTCTCCCTAAATTTGCCCAGGTCGCTCTATAAACAAGGGAATGCCCGAGGAGACCGACATCTTTCGACCAGTGAGGAATTGGGAGCCCGAGAGAGTATTTCCTCTGTGGACTGGATGGAGGTTCCTTGAGGTCTACACGACTCTAGCAGCAGTCTGAGATCAGACATCGTGTAGCATTCTGACCATTTAATTAATTCAAAGCATCCTCATTCTCATTTTGAGGACATTATTCCATCTAATTATTTTTTTTTCCAGTCTGTCCATTTGGAATGAAAAACAAAAGAATAAAGCTTAATGCCAGCATTTCTCAATGTCTCTCCAAAAAAAACGTAACTTTGCACTAAATAAAGCCTGGTAATTCAAAAGCAAAGCACTAATATATTCAGCATAAAACAGACAGAGGACCTAGAGCAATAATGACACCACTAATAACTAAAACAGTTACAACAATTAACAACAATTACAATGATAGAGAAGCTAATGGGTATGATCACTGCATTTAAATTGCCAGCAGAGCTGAGAAGGACTTTTTCTAGAGGAAAAAAAAAAGGTGGGGGGGGGGACAACATCTTATTTTCTTTATCTCATATAAGAGAAGCTAAGCTCCCAGCAAACAAAATGTCATCGGAAGAATCGCAACAGTCTAAGTTTAAACATATATTGTTTTTCTCTCTTCTCTACGTATTTATTGCAAAGCATTTGTCATTGCACAGCAAGTTCTTTACAACCAGTAAGAGTCATTTCTCCTGCAACGGAGGCCAGGTTGTACTACTGTTGACAGGGTCAGAATTTGAAAATGAGCCTCTATGACGTGGGGAGTTCTAAGGTAAAAAGGACCAGGACACCTTTCTGCCTGTCTTCCTCCTTGGGGCCAACAGAACTTGACCGGGTTCCTCCCAGCCTTCGTATGTCACCTTGGACTTTTGCTGGGGAGATGCTGTGTAGCTCCGGAATTCAAGCTGTGACCAAGGAAAAGAGGCTAAAAGGCAGGTCAGCATATTGTTTACATTTGCTTGATGAGCGAAAGGGCTGTGCTAATGAGGCCCGGCAATGGGGGCAACTACTTAACAAATTACGAAAAAGAGAGACAGAAGAAGACAGAGACAGCCAGTCCTTGCTAGACCATGGGTAGGTGAGAAGTGGACACAGAAGGCCATGGCAGTGACCCACTGGAAGGGACTTGGCCAGGCCGGAGAAGTCCACCACGTTCAGTCTGTCAAAGCAGACTCAGCCTGATACCTTACTATTTCAGAACGAAAGGCATGAAGAAACTTGCCAGGACGCCTGGGTGGCTCAGTTAGTTGTCTGTCTTTAGCTCTGGTGTCATGATCTCAGGGTCCCAAGATAGAGTCCTGAGCAGGGCTCCCTGCTGAGCGAGGAGTCTGTTTCTCCTCCTTCTGCCCCTTCCCCATGCTCACGCACACTCTCTCAAATAAATAAATAAATAAATAAATAAAATCTGAAAAAAAAAAAAAAAAACAAAAAAAAAAAACAAAAAACAACAACAAAAAAACCCCAACAAGGGGCGCCTGGGTGGCTCAGTGGGTTGAGCATCTGCCTTAGGCTCAGGTCATGATCTCAGGGTCCTAGGTTCGAGCCCGGCATCAGGCTTTCTGCTCAGCAGGGAGCCTGCTTCCCCCACCCTCTCTGCCTACTTGTGATCTATTTCTCTCTGTCAAATAAATAAATAAAATCTTAAAACAACAACAACAAAAAACTAAACGAAATTCGTCAAACTCCACTTCAATCTTGAGTTTTGAAATCTCTATGGTCCTTAATGTTGTAAGTATGATCCTGACCTGGAGAACACTCACAGATCCTGATCTCGGTCTCCTCTGCTCGGCTGAAGGAGCGGAGCCAAAATTGGGCCAGAAATGTAGCTGGGGGATGCTCACCTCCTGTTTGGTCTTGGGAAGCAGGTTTCAAAAAGTAAGAGCTGCAAAGACCTCTGTGTGTCCCTGTTTCTTTCGTGGAACCGCTCCACTGGTGTGTGCGCTAACCCATGGAGATAAGCCTCGGTGGTGGGAGGTCATCCGTGCCCACGTTTCTGTCCTGCATAAACTACCGCTTCTCGGCTCCTTTTTGGCGGAGTTTGCCCACGGTTTTAGAGTGAAAACAACCAGTTTGGAGACCTTCCCTGGTCAGATATTTGGGGTCTATGGATGAGCTGCGCCTCCAGCCCCGCTTTTTATTTGACACGGCCCACCCGAGCCAGTGGCCGGGAGTTTCTGTACAAACGGCACAGAACGGGTGTTCTTTTCGGTTACCTGGACGTTGCCCTCTCGTGACAGGGAAGGGAGATAAGCTCTCATTACGGAAGACTCTTAGTGTTAGACTGTTAGGCTGATGGGTTGCGATTTAGTGGGGATGTGAGGTGTTGAAGAGTCACTCATTAAAATAACCCTGTTACTAACAGTCACGCTGTAAAGGGAGCTCACTATGGATTGAACAATCAATACTACAAGGCTCTGATAGATTTTCTAGGTAACAGAATAAAATAAAAGAAATTACATCTTACAGGGTCATTAACACCCAATGAGGATAAACTGAATTTCTTCCCCCCCTCCCCTCTTCTGATAAGATCTAGCTGGGCTTTAAAAATGTTAGTAATTCTAGCACAGGAAAGCACAGCATTTCTGGAACAAGATCCCTGGAAGACTTCTGGAGATCAGTACATGGATTTTAAAGGTAGTCATGATCCCAGGGTCCTGGGATGGAGCCCAGCATCGGGCTCTCTGCTCAGCGGGGAGCCTGCTTCCCCCACCCCCCTGCCTGCCTCTCTGCTTACTTGTGATCTCTGTCTGTCAAATAAATAAATAAAATCTTAAAAAAAAAAAAAAAGGTAACCCTGCTAGCTATAGTATCTTTTAGGAAAATATCCCTGCCCCCTCACTCCCCCCACCCCAAACCCTGCCAAAGACACGTGACACTTGGGAACCTAAGTGAAACCAAACTTGTGTAGTTTGTCTGTTCCATAAGAATGCACATTGTCCTAGAGTTCCCTTTTATATGCCTTCAAGGGCCTGCCTACCCTTTCCTTGGACCGGTATATATATATATATATTTTTTTTAAAAGATTTTATTATTTTATTTATTTGACAGAGAGAGAGATCACAAGTAGGCAGAGGCAGGCAGAGAGAGAGGAGGAAGCAGGCTCCCTGCGGAGCAGAGAGCCCGATGCGGGGCTCGATCCCAGGACCCTGGGATCATGACCTGAGCCGAAGGCAGCGGCTTAATCCACTGAGCCACCCAGGCGCCCCGGACCGGTATATTTTATAGTTAAAAGCTAAGTGATGACATTTGGATGCTCCATATTTGTTGCCATTTCTATAGCTCCTCTGGAGAAAGGGCACTTATAAATTCAATAAATAAATAAGTAAACACAAATAATAAAAATCCCTGCCTCAGATTCTGCAGAGAGAGCAAACAGTCCTCTGTTTTTTAATCACTAAGTCACCAATCATTATAACTGGTGGGAAGTATAAACCATAGAAATGTATTTAGAGCTCACCACACTTTAACAAGACCTATTCTGGCAGCAGGAAACATAAGGAACAAAAGGTGTGTTTTGTTGTTGTTGTTGTTGTTTTAACTTACTTGAAATAGAGCTGTTGGAACACTTAAGAAATAAATCTCCCCTCACCATTCCCCCACCCAAGATAGAACCTTAGAAAGAAAGACTGAAAGAGGAAATGTGATGAGGGAGGAGTCTGAAACTGAATTTTAGACTCTTGCCAGAGACTGCTGCTTCCGGAATGGAATTTACTATAAAGCTGGCCACAGGAAGTTTATAGTTATCCCACTCAAGCTGTTCATATGAAGTGTTTCTTTCCTGCGCTGGTGATGGAAGTTGGTTGAGAAAAGACATGGGATGTAGTTTGGTCAGAAAACAGATTTGCTGTTGCAATTCTGCACAGCGAGTAGGAAACAGCAGAAAATATGTTTCAGAATGGACTTAATTATATGGGCTCATTGTTATGAGGTGGCAGCTATGCTAATCCTGGACCACACTCATGCCAGTTCTCTCTTTTTCTCCTGCTATGGCCCCTGACTTCTGATGATACCTCTTCTCCCTGGGAGGAATTGGGCACTGAAGAAGTTAGGTCCTTCACTAAAGCTGTTAGATATTCACCTCCCACAGAGCATGAACCTTAGGGGAAGGGGGGCTTGCTGAGGGATAACAGAGAGAAGAAACAGCAAAAGATGGGAAGAGGAAGGGAATGGGAAAAGGAAGGGCCAGGGGAATGGGGAGGGATCAGGGAGGGAGAGTTGGGATGAACTCCTAGGCTTAAGACTTTCATAGAATCTCTAAGGAAAAAAATCAGCTAGTATTTATAACAGCCACAGTTTAGGCTCTGCCGATGGGATGAATGTCCTTGAGGTGGCCCATGCAATTCATATTCCTTCACCGACAAGGATGGAATAGGTCCTTGGTCCACTTAAGGAGGATTTGGAGGGGCATCTGACCTTAGAAAAGGATAGGTTCACTCACTGCCTGAAGCATGGCTAACAGTCTGGGATGAATAAGACGTAATCTTGTATTCAAGAAACCTGTTACATATTCATTTCCAAATGTGCCTGGAATCAAACCAGGCCATCAGAAGTCAGCATCACCGAGCTGTTCTATCCTTCACCCCACGTTCACTTTTCAGATCTGACACATTTCCATTCCCCTCTGAACTTGCAATCTCCAGGCCTCTCGGAGAGGAGACATTTCCATTCTTTCCATTCTCAATCCTCTGATCTTTTAGAGATGAGGCAATTCTATTTTCACTGTACTGATTTAGGAAATACTGATAGGAAAAAATAAATATCTGGTTTGGTTTCTTACCCTCTCTAGGATAAATCTTAGCGGTTCTGGGAGCATTAATTAAGGGGAGTGGCTGCTTTGAAGGTTGAGATATTTTCCTATCCCGTCATCTTCTCTGGGGCTTTTGGGGTCAACACACCAGCAGCCTCTTAATTAGTGAGCCCGGTAATGTTTGTAGTCTGAAGAAAGGTGCCTTCTCCAGTCAGAAGCCTGAACGTCCTACCCAGTGTATATTTGGGAAGCTCTTATACCTCCTTTATGTGGAGTGCCGTCCTCATCCTCTTCCAGGTCACACTCTTCCTCTGAGGGGATAAACACAATCAGCATTAGTGATTAGTGGCTGATAGTCTCATGTTCTTTATACTTGTGGGTCTTCTTTCTCAGAGCTCATCATGCTCTTTTCAAGGCAATAATTGTTCTTTTTTCCTTAAATCATCTCACATCTTCAAATTGGCCCTCTGCTTCCCTCCCCATTCATTCACTCATAAATGTTTTCGAGCACTTACTATCTTTAAGACGCTACACCACGAACTGGAGACGCAACAGTGGACAAGGCTGGCAAGGTCCCTGCCCTTGTGGAGTTTTCAGTCCACTGGATTATTTACTGAGGCACCTATTCCTAGAATCGTGACCCTTTCTTTCAAGCTCTTTCTCCTCTCCTTCTAGAATTCTCTTCTAAATGTACTGTATGTAAGATTCAGAGTTACAGTGTGTACGTGTGTGTCTAAGCATGTGTTTAAACCCTCCATGATTAATTAGTCCTTAATGTATCAAGTTTTGTTCAGCTGTAGCAGAAGCTGGTCATGTAGGTAATTTTATGTTCCTAGTACTTGAGGGTTGTAGTTATCTTTTTACTGTTGTGATTCAGGCTGCCTTGTTCATTAGAGTGTAAGCTCCTGAAGGCAGTTAGAATGGTCTTTTAATTAATTGCTGCAGGTACACAATGGGTTCTAAGTCAGTGCTATTGTCTAACTCCAATCGAGTGTTTAGATGGTCAAAATCACAACATGATTGGCCCGTTTCTTACCCTCATTAACCTGTTTCATCTCAGACTTCATACTACAGGATACCGTGGGACTTGAGCCTTTATAAAGAAAGCGTGAGTACCAGAATCATATTAAGCCATTTTATATGTGGAGTAAGATGAGAAAAACATAGTTGCTATTCTACTTTTCATCATCTCTGTGCACCCCGTACCCCCACATACACAATGAATGGGGTATAATAAGCAACATTCTGAGGACTGAATACTTAAGTGTTTTTTGGTCCACATTTACTTTCTCTTCCTGGGTCTTGGGGCACTCACTTGGCTTGTTTCCCCATTGTTATGACACTAAATGAAACTTTTGAGGAGATATCCTAGGGACAGTTCCCCCCCTTTTTTTAAAATATAAGTTTTATAAAGGAATATGAATTCTGGTATGTCAGCATGGGGGAAGTAAACTCTGAGCTCATAAGTAAGAAGAAACAGCGCAATCATACGTTAGAGCACTATAGAACATTAACGAAGCAATCGATTTCACATACAAAATGATACAATTTTCCTGCAAAAATAAAAATTAAGGGATTGATGTTCTGGGGAAATGAGTCATATGTCACCCAGATTTAAAAAATTATCATGTATCTAATATATATTTGCCTTACAAGAGTCTGTGGGGAAAGAGCTCAACTCTTCTTACCTTCATGGACGGCCTCACAGCACAGCATTTCCTACTTACCACCTGTAGTGCTCCCCACCCCCCACCATGAGGAATAAAGATGTGAGATAATGGAGGAGTGAAATCAAATATCGGAAACAGACTTGCTGAAATAATCACGTTAAACACCATTCTTTGCACATTGTCTTTCTGTTACTTGCCCACTTCCTTCCTTGCTCTGTCCTGATGCTTCTTCTTTTTGACATGGGACCGATTTCACAGGATTGAAAACACTAAAAGGAGAGTTGGTACAGCCTCGGTTTTAGAGATACCCAATAATTTGGACAGGGAGCATAGCTTCTGCTGATACCAAACAACTCAGTCACAAAGACCAACAATTTCCTGTGCTTCGGCACTTTTGCAGAGACGGTTTATTCTACCTCTGCTGTCTGTGCACAGATGTCTCTTCCTCCCAATTCTAATCAATGTAAATTGGGTCAGATCTCCGCTGTGAATTACAAATTGGATCCGAAGTTGGAGGGTCACCGTGCCTGCGACTCCACCTCCTTCCCACCACCATTAGATGGGAAACTACACCAAAGATCTTTTCTAAATAAATCAGACTTTATTGTAAAACTCGGCCACTGACGAGACATAACCTCATTAGCATTGATTTTAAAATAAATTATTGAAAGTGGCTTGCCTGCTCTTTGCATTTGTAAAATAGGAGAATGTAAATGTATTTGCAATGATAAAAATGAAAACTAAACTTGATTCCTTTATCCTTTCAGGCAACAGCACTTAATCTAGTCATGGTACAAAAATGGGAAAAATAAAAATCTGTTCTATGCCGTTCAATTGCAGACCAGATACTCTGATTCCCACTGCGCCTGTGGAGTCACCTAGAAGGAAAGCAGAACACTGGCCATAGGTCTTGTATATCATTCACCACCATTACTGAGCTCTTCCGTGATGGATGTGAGGAGGGAAGCTCTAATGCCCACATCTGTTCCACCTGACGTTGACCTTCCTGGGTGGCTGAAAGTGGGCTCAGGTCAAGAAACCTAGCTACTGGTGCGAGAGGCTGGGTGCTGTGCCTTTGAAAGTGTGAGTATAGAGGTACCATGGAAAGTATGAAGGCAATGCTCTCCAAGCTGGTGGGAAAGGCAGCAGTTCTTGGCACCTTCCCAGCGGCGGAGAGCACAGTACAGAGAGACAGACACTCTACCTCGGATCCTTCAATGAGATCAGACTGGCATCTTTCAAACTCCAAAGTCGAGAAAACTAATTACGTGACAACAGAAAGAAATGTCTCTTTGCTCACAAAAGAGGGCGGGTTAAACAGCTAGATTTCTCTCTCTCTCTCTTTTTTTTTTCATCTGTAAAACAAACCTTCAATTTTAAAGAGATTATTTTGAAAAATTTTTTTTTCTTTAGGCTAAAGAGCTTGTTGAACTTCTTTATAAGAATATTATTAGGCATTTTAGCATTACACCTACTGGAATACATCTTCATTTAAGAGAGAATTAAAATTTATGTGCTAGCTCAACTTTAAACAGTAATAGATTATAATGGTCCTCGCTCCTAACAGGGCATATGGGACCCCAACCTTACATAGGTTTTAAACAAATTAACCTCTAAAGATTACTGTCCACTTATTACATTAAATGCTCTACTTGATTCCCAAATATCTCATCTCAACTGGGAAAACAGTTGAGGAAGATTCTGTGAGCTGTGCGAACATGTGAGAGAACCACGGGGCATCACAAATGAGCCTCAGTATCCAGAGAGTTGATTTCAATCAACACTCTTGGCACAATGTCAGGGACACTAATGAGCGGCTGAAAGGAACAGGACACTGACTCCATGGCGGAAGCACAGAGAGGAGCCAGCTTCCCATGACACCTCTGGCATCGGCTGGACTGAGAACAACGCTGGAAAAAATGACTGGATCAGAAAGAGGGAAATCACTTCCCCCAAACAAAGCACGGTGACAGAAGCTTAAAAAAAAAAAAAAAAGAAGAAGAAGAAAGCCAAATGCATCAACGTGCAGCCAGATGTCAAGGTGCTCTGGTGACAGATGCAACAGAAATGCAGATAGACTCGGAGTACAGAGACCGCACGCCGGAAAGTGGAAACGGAAGGCGCTCCACAGCAGGCGCAGATACGCCATAAATCTGTGGATGCTCCAGCACCTCTTCAGACAACACGGAAAATATGAGCAAGATGCTAATAACACACTTAATCCTCTGTTGTGTAGTTTTTAATCTCAACTGTTGCCTCAGAATATTTGCATCCTAGCTCTGTGGTATGGGCCTTGACGTACACGATATTAAATCCAATTTGTGCTAACTGCAACACTTGGAATGCGCTGAATTTAATTTCACAAATAATAATTGAGCACCTACTAATTGGAGGAGAAAGACCTGAATACAAATCACCGTTGGAAGGGCTGGAACGGAGCTCAGTTCTGCTTCAGTGTCTGGGAGGGTGTCACTCAGGAGCCATGTTTGAGCGGAAGGCGTAGGGTTTCACGGGCTGAGCTCAGGGAGGATGTTCTAGGTGAAAAATGCCCCAGCACGATTCTGGCTCTGGTGCTGGCCAAACAGCACCTTGTGGCCGGCACCCAGGGTGCATGGGAATGAGAGACAGAAAGGACCAGGAAGCTCAGGTTGCTTTTCCATGAAACTGAAAATCCCTTTCTTCATAAACTTTTGTGTTTTTGGTGTCTGTTTTTTTCTTTCCTTGGACTTACTCTCTTCATTTCTTCTTCCCGTGGGTCTGGGCAACAGTTAAGGGGGAAAAATAATTCCACAGAATGCTTGTTTCCATTTGACTCAAATTTAAAAAACAAAAACACCCCCCCACCACCCAGTTATATGCTTTATTATAAAGCAATCTGGTTTCTGGGTCTGTAATAAGCCTCTGGGGCAGTGTGGGCAGCATTGGAATGTGCACAGAAATTCCTGGGGAGAACTCATTGTCTCGCTTCCCGTTTGCTCTCCCGAAATGTCTCCGGAGGACACAGCCAGATCCGGTTGTCACTGCAGCTGCGACAAGGCCCCAGTTAAAGCCTTAATGGTCTCACGCGCCTTGCTGGATTCCAGCTTTGAGGCCCCAGACAAAGTGAAACCTGATAAAAGTTGTCCTTTTATGGAATACTGAATCACAAAACTGGGCCTGTGCTAGCCTATAAAATAATTTCCGGGGAGGGGTGAGAGAGAGCTCAGGAAAGCCTCCCATCTTCCACAGATTGCCTTCGCATTTCTTTGTGGTAGTTCCCTATAGTTTAATCTACTGCAAATGAGATCTTAAAAATCAAGGGCTCCCATATGCTCAACATGGATGTTCAGAAATCCCACCGGATACCAACCTTGAAACCATATTACCCAGGACTAACATTTTTGTGGTCTTGGCTGAAAACCTCAAGCGCTCTGGTTTTCCCTCATGGGAAGGACAGTGCCAGCCACGTAGCAAGTGCTAATTATCCCATGATCAATGGGAAGTAGTGCATTTAATTTGATGACCCATACATTATTCTGACTAGGAAAAAACATTTTTGTATTGACTTGGTATGTGTTACAAGCACTTTTCTCAGTACCAGGAAGACCAGTGATATTCTGTTCTGGAAGGGAGATCTCACTTACATGGCTTTCCCAAAGAGACCATGAAGCTTGTGTAGGCCCCAGCCCAGAGAGGAAGGAGTAGCAGAACCATCAGTGCTAAGTATGCTCTGCAAAGCACATTTACCTGTTTTAATGAAACAAGTGTTGAAACCCCAAGTCATTTGACTTTTGATGGGTATGCCGTGTTAGCACAATCCAGTGTTACTGTTGGCCATCCCTCCACCCAGCACCTGTCCTTGCAGTAAACAAAAGGTGCGCTCCATGTCCCATCTGCTCAGGATTTTCAATTTTACCTGCTTCATACATAGAGCTGAAAATGTCCAACTGGACTGTCTCAGGTTTGGTTGGTGGAGGCGGGGAACTAGCCATCCCTCAATTTTTCAAGGAGGTAACACTTCCTATTTAAACACCACCAAATTTCTAACAGCCTGCATTTATTGAGTACTCATTATATGCCGGAGTATCTGTTCTAAGTGCTTTACACACTCCAGTTCTAGGCTTCTCACAGCATCCCTCTACGACAAGAACTACTGTTATCCCCATTGGACAGGTGGGGAAAATCACACACACACAGAGGGCAAATCATTCGCTCAAGGTCTCACAGCTAGCAGGTGGCCGAGCAGGTCCGTTCTGACTCAGGGCCAGCACTTTCACCTGCAGGACCCGTGCTGCTGCTCGGGAGATCTGGTGAGACGGCAGCAGAGGGTAGGCGATGTCAGCTGCCCTCACATTCCCTTTCAGTTCCTCCAGGGCTGGTACTGAGGCACATGTATAGAGAACAGAAAATTCCAGAAGCAACAAGCTGGGTGGCATCGCTGGGAAGCTGGAGAATGGAGACTCGGGGCTGAAATATTCTTATTATCATTAAATGCCAATATAGCCCACCTCCAATGCTGTTTCTCAAAACTGTGATGGATAGGTGGTTCTTTTCGGGAAAGACCCTGTTCGCGGGGAGCCGCACTGTCCTTTGGAAAGCTAAGTTAGTTAGCTGCAGGTTCCCTAGCCTGAAGAAAGAGACCTCTGCTCTCCTGCAGTGTGGCCTTCCTCACTTTCAGGAGACAGCTGCTGTGAGCATAGGCGAAGTGGCTTTCCTTGGGAAAGCAGGTCGGTGTCCATGCCCTCAGAGTCCACTCCGATAATCTGAACTTGTGCGAAGTTCGGAGGCATGTCCTAGGACCTTTGGCAGTCCCGGGATGGCCGAGGGTAGGAGTTGAGGGGGCAAAGGAAAGATGGTCGTTGCGAACCGAATCCTGCATTCATTGACCCATCATCTAGGGTAAGGGGATGGTGTCAAACTCATCTTATTTCCTGAGGCTCCTTTGCTCTTGGCTCTGAGCAACAGCCCCCTCCTCTCTGGTTCCTCCACGAACTAAACCTGGCGTATGGAAAGACCCTTCTTTGCTCCCCAGAGGGCTGAGTGGTTCAGTGAGGCTTTCCCAGCGCGCTCTTCCACAGCTGTAACCCGAAGTGGAGTGTCGCCGGGATAGTTCCCCCCCCCCCCCGCCTTGGATGGGACTGAGTGGAATGTGAGCTCCCTAAGAAGATTCTGGCCAAGTGGGGGAGTACGTCTCCTTTTAGGGAGTGTTGTGAATTAGATCCATTTCTGCACCCTGCTGTTGCAATGGAGCAGACTGTGAAAGGGAAGATTCTCAGAGGAGCTGTGTTTTAATGTAGCAATTTGATTCAATTTTCCACTCTATAAAATTACCCATCACTGCTCGTTGCTTTCTAACAGACACCTTCACTCTTAATTTAACAATCCTATCGAATTCTGCCAGGGAAATTGGAAAAATTTATCACCTGTGAAATTTTATTTTCCTTTGGTTGTATCTGTTTTTGTAAAACTTCATTAACGACGATGACTTGCTGAGGAAATTATCATTTTTTTTTTAACTTCAGACACAAGAAATGGCTCGACCTCAACCAAGATATCATTTGCATAATAAAACACAACAAAAAGGCTCGGGAAGTCGGACTGGCAGAGGTTGGGAGTGCTAGGAGAAGAAGCAGGCTCTCCCGGGTGTGTGGGGAGGTGGGCGAGGTCCTCAGCAAGAAGGAGACCGGCCCCCCCCCCCCCTGCAGCCTGGCTCCTTGACTCAGGAAGCAATGATGTGGCTCCCCCTCTCGACCCCTCCCCACAAAGGAAAAGACAACTGCAGCATTGACAGGGTTGGACCCTCTTCTTAGGAAGCCTTGAAATGCAAGTTGCTCGCTGACCCGGCTTTTAAGCAGCCAGTCCTGTCTTTAGGGGCCTGAACGTTAGGTTCACCTTAGTTCCTAAGTTCATCTGGGATCGAGGTTTAAATTGCTATAAATTCCGGCTTAACTCGAATTTCTCAGCAGAGTACTGAACTCCTGGCAGATTTCCACAGGAGCGATCTTTCTGAATGGACTTGAAGATTCAGCGTTCCTGTGGTCTAACTACCTCCCAATTAAAAGGCTCAGGCTTGGTTTTCCACAGTCTGACCCCCACTGTGCTCTGCGCCGTTCAACAGCTGCTGTTGTTCCCGCAAGAAGGGGCTATGCGGAGGCAGTGATGACTCTACATTTTTTGAGCTGCCAGTTATCAAGCCTTGGGAGGAAGGGAAACACGTACGTGGGCCTGCTGTAGTGGCGGTCAGAGGACGCCCGCGTGACAGAGGCGATGACATTCGTGGCCGCCTGAACTGGGTGCTGAGGAACGGTGCTCCGTCAGGGTCTTCACTTACTGACAAGGTTTCTCCGCACCTACCCGTATTCCTTTAGGCTTTTCACAACCTGCATCATTTGAGGCGACTTTATATCACTCTCACATTTACACAGAAAAGAAGTTGAAACTGGAGAGTTCTGATGATCCACCCTGAGATCCAGAGTAAACCGGTGAAGGCCAACATGAGTAGCCTTGTCTCTTTCACTTTGTCAATACAGGTAATAAGTTACTTCATGTGACAAGGGTGAAAGACACGCTCTGATCGCTTCATCTTGCTCCCAGAGCAAGGGAGAGCCTTTGTACTGGGAATCACAGAACCTCCATGTAAGTTTCCCTATGATCTCTTCTTCAGAGATCTGGCTTCCTCTCGAGGTTTCAAACTTACATTCTTCCACCAGGTCAAGGATTTCTGAAACTAATAGAAGAAAATCAGAAGATAACATTCCTTACCTGGTAAGACTTCATAAATATCTTCTTCTCTCTCCTTTGTGGGCTCTTTTAGCTCCACACTCCCAGGCAAGATGACAGGTCTGCATTGGGAACCAGAATTTGGGGCATCGAAACCATCAATATCATCATATGTCTCTTCCTCTTCCTCCTCTTCCTCCTCCTCTTCACACGGAATGGTTAAGGAGCTCAGATCTGCCAGGGTAGAGATGAGAAATGAATCAACATGAGGAGAAAAAAGGAAAGAATAAGGCAGGGAAGGAAAGAGGGAGAAGGAGGAGGAGGGATGAGAATAAAATATGTCAAAAGAAAATGAAACGCTAGGTTAAGTGCTGTTATTTCTAATGTGAGCCTTGGTGCCAGGAAATCTACAGAAAAGGTCAGACTAGCACTGTGTCAGGTTTAAACCATCAACATAAATCCTTCCTTGCAATAAAACTTGATCAGGATGAAGCAGCTCTGGAAAGGCAGGAGGGTGCGAACGAGCACATGAGGCAAAGGGTTGAGAATAAGTCCAGAAGAGGAGATGCCAGTGCGCTGTGCGCTGTTTGCCATGTAGAGGAAGGGCGAGGGATGGCCTGTGGCTCCCCAGGCCACGCAGAGCCCTGTGAGTGGTGGTGGCTCCCGGAGGGTAGCCGAGTAGTCAGAAGCTCATCCCTCTCATGGTCTCACTGCAGAATGTCGGGCAAGTTTGTTCATAAAGAGAAAAACGGTCAAGAGTGGACCAGGAAGAGAAAGTGAGATTCAGAAAAATGTAACAGTCGTGCGAGACCACACGGAATGGCCGAGGTGTGTGGTTACCATGTCCTTTTGCAACTGTGCAGTCTGGCTGACCTCAAAGTGGGTCATGGCAGAGAGGATGTCGAGCCGTTCCAGCACTGGGGAGCACAGGGCAGGAGAGGGAGATTGGTTTTTTTATTTTAGTGGGGAGCTGGGAAGGTTTGCTCTCAGACGTCTAGTACAGAAGCCTCTCTGAAACCCTGCAAGGGGCCTCTGCAGGATGGGCGAGTGCCGTCAGGGTCCTCTGGGGGAGGCATGGATGGAGAGACATTTGATGTTCATTTCAAAACACAATAAAACTGTTTGGCTTGATTAGGCATTTAATAAAGATTTTGCAACAATCTTCATTGGAATTCTGGTGCCACCTCATATGAGGAAGGGATCAAAGACGCATTTGTGGCTTAAACCATATGTTATTATTTTGTTTGTTTTAAAATAAAATGGAATGAATAATTTCTTCAATGTGAGATTCTGAAAGTACCACAGGGTACAGCTCAATAAAGCTGCTTTGAGTTTTATTGAGGTTTACACACTTAGGGGTATATTACACGCATAAATCCACGGCACCTAGATGAGAGTGTACCCTGTAGTCTTGCCATCAATGTTCCTGTTTGCCTAGTTCCAGTCTATTATACGTGACGCTCTTGGTAGATGCAATAGTTTGTTTTTGTGATAGCAAAGGCATAAACTGAGCAAAATAGGCAATTCTTGTAATTAAAGCTCTGGTGCTTCCTTCTTTTTATCTACAATAAAACCTTATAGCAGAATTAAAAAAAAACCAGAGTCGAAAAGGCTTGGTGTTTTTAGGCTGGTGTGCTTCTCCCTGGGTCTTGGGCCGGGTATAGCATTGGTGCTTCTGCCTATCTGCAGCGGCAGGGTCCTGCCGTGATGGTCTAGCATGGGTTACCTGATGCCAAGTGATAGACTCAGGTTGGCTGCTTCTACCTGCCAGGCCAATCCCAGATGAGCCTTCCCGGGCCACTGTCACTGCTGTGCCTGCTGGCTGGCCAGCAGAGGGTACTCTAGGAGCGGTCATTCAACATCTTCAGGCAGGACTCTTCCCATCCCAAAGCAAGACATTTTACTGTGGTTTGGGAAAGAAGAGTTTGCTTTTAATGTCCCTCTTGATGAAGGCCACCTTGATAAGTACAGGTTTCTACTTCCTGCTGAGTTTCAAATAAGAAGATTCTGGGCCTAAACTGTACCTAGGTGACTTCACATTTGATATCAGGAATTTCCTTTCCAGAACATAAGGCGTTGGGAGACACCGCATTGAGCTGAGCTGGTTTTCAGAAGCTCCTTTTCTAGTGATTAGGAACACTACAGAGGTCATCTCCAGGTTGATGGTTTCTTTATCTTCTGATTCATACATGGTACTATTTGTGTTACAAGGGATGGTAGGAGGGAGAACGAATAGAAAACAAAATACAGATTGAAGCTTGGGATTATATTTACACAGTGTAACTTCACCTGCAAATCTATGTAAGCGTTGTTTCGGTAATAAGGATACTCACCCTTTAACAAGAAACTGATTTGATCCACCCAGTCTCTGGCTTCGGCTGGATTGGCAGCTGTAAACTAGAGAAAAATTAGTGAATTAATTTATCACCTTCATGAATTCACAAAATTTCCATGAATCCTACAAGGAGGTTCAAAGAGAAGAGCCTTGGGCGTAAAGTTGCAGAGTCAGGTTGAAAGTGGAGGATTCTGTCTGCTTAATACTTAGAAAAAAGGAATCAAAATCTTACTCAAAGTGATACTTCTCGTCAGTCATTCTGTACACCCAATGCTGACTGCTCTGAGTCCAGACCTTCACGCTCACATGCATTCATTCGATTATCCCATGCATTCATCAGGCATTTTTTGGAGAAAAGTTTACAGAAAAAAAAAAAAAAAAAGCAAACCCAAACTCCTGACTTTAAAGAACAATGTATCAGTTATGGAGAAAAGATACACACTTGAGATGGGAACCTGCTAAGTACCTGCATTTGAGAAGAGTCGGGGGCTGAGAGAACACAGGAGCACCTACTGTTGCCTGGAATAAAGCCAGGGAAGCTGGTGCAAGTAATACTGTTTTGGTCGGATTTTATTTTTTAATATTTATTTATTTATTTATTTGACAGAGAACACAAGTAGACAGAGAGGCAGGCAGAGAGAGAGGACGAAGCAGGTTCCCTGCTGAGCAGAGAGCCCGATGTGGGGCTCGATCCCAGGACCCTGAGATCATGACCTGAGCCGAAGGCAGCCGCTTAACCCACTGAGCCACCCAGGCGCCCCTTGGTCAGATTTTAAGAGTTGGCGGAAACTGCGTGGTAGGGGGAACCATGTGCAGAAGATCAGGAATGAGACCACTGTGTAGTGGAGAAGGTAGGCAGATGAGCTTGGGTGGAGAACAGTACCAGCTGAGGCATGAATGCTGCGGGTCCAGGAGGAGATGGTGAAGGGGCTCTGACTACTAGGATTTCAGACTTGAAATGTAGGCAATAGGAAACCACCGTTTTCCTATTTCCTAGGAAAAAATAGAATTTTCCTTTTTTTTTTTTTTTAAACAGGGAGAGACATAATTTTCCTGTTTTCTAGGAAAAGATGTGGGAGATTCTTTCAAGAGTTGTGGCTAGAAGGGATTAGACAAGGGAGAAGTTGGAGACAGAGGACCAGCTAGAAGGCTATTTCACTAGTCCTGTGGTGGTTGGGGCAACTATTGTGATGGCTGTGGGAATAAGTAAGAAAGGGAGGATCCAAAGGATATTGTAGAGGAAGAATCCACAGACCATGATAATGACTTGGATTCAGTGGGCTAAAGAAAAGAAGAAGTAAACAAACTCTACATTCTGAGTCACAAAACAAGCTAGTCAAGCATCAAGCCTTAGTAATTTTTTATTTTAAATGAATCAACTTGAAACGACTGTTCCTGAAAAACATTTTTATTATCTGGCCATTAGGGTAAGATAAAGATATGTGCTGTATAAGAAACCTAGATTCCTGCTTAATACTTATTAATAGACATTGTCATTCTTGATTTCTTAAAAACTCATTTCCATAAGAAATGTCTAAGGAAATTGATTTAGACTTGTCATATAAATTTTTATCTGAAGGAAGCACCGTCAATACTGAATAATAAAAATAACTTAGATACATGCCCAGTGCACATCTGTCATATATATGTATGTGTATACACACACACACACACACACACACACACACACATCTATCTATCTATCAATGAAGGACTCTCTAGAAGGAAGTTTTTTTTAAATAAAAAAAAATGTACCTTTTTTTGAAATTCCATATTGAAGACCTAGGTCATTTTATCAAAATGAGGTTTAAGATACTGTAGAAACGTAAAAGGATGAGTACTGAGAAGCAATTGAAGAGTCCTAGGGTTACTCAAGTGGTTAATATTAACCTTAGCATGTCTTTTCTCTTTTTTTTTTTTTTGAAGACTTTATTTATTTATTTGACAGAGAGAGATCACAAGTAGGCAGAGAGGCAGGCAGAGAGCCCAATGCGGGACTTGATCCCAGGACCCTGAGATCATGACCTGAGCCGAAGGCAGCGGCTTAACCCACTGAGCCACCCAGACGTCCCTCTTTTCTCTTTTTTATGAGTTAGCTAAAATTTTTCCAAATTGTTTTAGTAAAACTATGATAAGATAGAAATGACCAATAAGCAAGAAACAATATTTGTGTGTGTGTGTGTGTGTGTGTGTATATACATGTAAGAATATACTTTCGGAGAAAATCATGACATTCCCGAAGCCAGAATTTTTTTTTTTTCATTTTATTTATTTTTTCAGTGTAACAGTATTCATTCTTTTTGCACAACACCCAGTGCTCCATGCAAAACGTGCCCTCCCCATTACCCACCACCGAAGCCAGAATTTTAAAAAATTTCCTTAGTTAATAAATGCCTTACTTACATTACCTACTATATTACGTCAAAATATATAAAATGAACGTAGTAAGCCTTTCCCACCCCAACCTCGGTGTTCTTGTCCCTCTAGTTATCACGGTTATGGCCACTAATCATTGTCTCCAATGTTTTAGGAGTCCTTCCGGAGATATACAATGTGTCTACACACAGGAAGATTATTTGGGATAGCAAGATGATTTTGGGAAAATAACTTATTTTTTATTCTAAAGTCAGAGTTTTCTTTTTCCGGGTTTCATGGAAGGAAGTAAAGATAGTTAAAAAAATAAAGAGAATGGGGATTGAAGGTGTGAAATCAGAGATGATGAATAAGGAACTGGATTGTGTGCTCCCACAGACAAGACTCTCACCTATGGAGTGAGATTGGGAAGGTGGGGGCGGGGCAGGGGGTGAGCGGTGGAAACCAACCAAAGGCAGTATCTGGGATGAAAATGACCATAGAGAGGAGGAAGGAGGGCATCACAGAGCAAAGGTGAAGACATGCCAAGAAAGAAAGGTCCTGGTAAGAAATGAGCGGGTAACAAGAGAAAGGACAGAGCCCCCAGCAGAGCATCCCCGACTTACATGCAGCATGGAACAAAACTACAACACGAATGAGGACCATCATCTCCTCGGCTCATCCTACCTCATAGCTGCGCCTATCCTGGGAGGTCAGTTCAAAGCAGGATTCTTTCTTGGAATCTTTTCGCAGGTAGGGGGCCATCCGTACACTGTAGCCCTTAATGAGAAAGGTCCCCTTGGGCTGTTTGCCTGCAAGACAGGAAAGCTCCCTGTATCCCTATAGAGATGCAATCACCAAGGGAAGGCATCTTCTCTGGAATGTAAGATAAAAGCACCGAAACAGCTGTTGCATCCCCGAGGAACCACAACAGTCAAGGAAAGGTTATTAAGGAAGCTTAAGAAGAGGCTACCGCGACAGTGAGGCAGAGATCACTGCCAAGCTAGGGAAATGCAACATGAAAGGTTGTTTTGCCAAAAGAGTACAACAGAGACAGAGAATTTATTAGAATGTTAAGAGATCTATAATAACAGGAGGAAGGAATTATTACAGCAGGGAGAGTGTGGCTGTAAACGTGAGGCTCTCGAAGGCTATTAGAGAACTGTAGCAGATTATTATCAGGGCTGGCAGAGCTCACATTTGAGGGGAGGGACAGCAGCGCAGGGGGCGTGATGAGTTCCTGGGATCTCTTCCTCTGCCCTATGCAGCATTTGGGCTGGACTGCTCTCCCCACACCTGCTGGTCAGGTGGGAATTGGTGCTAGAGGGAGAATAATTAAAACTCGATATTTTTGGGCGCCTGGGTGGCTCAGTGGTTTAAGCCGCTGCCTTCGGCTCAGGTCATGATCTCAAGGTCCTGGGATCGAGTCCCGCATCAGGCTCTCTGCTCGGCGGGGAGCCTGCTTCCCTCTCACTCTCTCTGCCTGCCTCTCTGCCTACTTGTGATCTCTCTCTGTCAAATAAATAAATAAAATCTTAAAAAAAAAAACCAACAAAACTCGATATTTTATCCCCCTTCCCAGAAGTCAAATTGGGAAGTAGCAGAGAACTGTTAATTATCATTGGGCAGTGAAGGAGGAGGAACAGGACTAAGGGAAGGAAAGGAGAGACAACTCTGCCTGTCACTCCCTTTTTAAAAAAATAAACTAATAGGAACGGGAAAAGAGGGGCTGGTTCCCCATGATTGTGTGTCCTCCTGGTGTGGTTCAGGCAGAACATACAGAGGAGGGGAACCACAGTGTCTGGGTGATGATTTGTGTCCTGTTATCATGTGCAATGGATTGCTTAATACGTGCTTTTTGAGGAGGATGAAAGGTGGCAGTGTGATGACAATATTAGGAAAAGAAAAGAAAAGAAAAATACTCTATCTTTACCTGGTTGAGCTAAAAGAAATACACAAACACTCTACACTTGCTAAGAAAAATGTCTTGGGCACAATAAGAAGTAACTGGTGAGAAGGGAGCCATGCAACAGTGCTTTTTGACACCAGAATCTTTTTTCTTAAAGTATCTCTCCTTGTTCTAACTGGCCACTAAAATGTTTTGTTGTTTCTTTGGTCACCAGGTTTTATTTCACCCTGACGGCAAAATGGTCCATAAAAGTCTCCGAGTCTCTCCCTCTCCTACTCTCTCACCTTGAGTACAGAGGATTCTGAATGAATGAGGGTGGTTCCTGGCTTTGTATTCAGATATGCCGACCACTTATTTAAATGCAAAGAAATGAAAACGTTTTTACAATTATGTAAATGTCATATTAGTTGGAAGGTTTAAAATAAGAAAATAGCCCCTGGCTGGCTTGTGCACCTAGAATTCGGGGAAGAAATTGCGGCTGCTGGGCTGGAGAGTGGTCTGGGGGTTGGATGGAAAGCTGGGCATGGTTTTTGAGCTATGTAGCTATGATGGCCAGTAGGGCTTCACACTGCACCCCTGGATGGGAAAGGCTCCGGGGAATATAAGAGGGTGGATCCAAGATGAAGTTAGTGATACCTGTGGCTGGAGGAAAAGCAGGGTGAGCCAACTGCCTTGAAGCCTACGGGCAAATCGTAAGGAGGCCAAGTCATTTAGCAAAGCTGCAATTCTTTCTGCTACCTTAATACAAAGGAACAGGAAATCCAAAGGCCATTGGGTAGATATCTGATTATTCCCTGGGACTGGGTATCTGGGCATTGGGAGATGCATAGTCCTGGGAAGAAAGGAAGAGGGGAGAAACAGAGCATGATTGGAAGGAAAAAGAAGAGTTTACTAGGAGTCACTGGCCTCTATGCCAAGGGGGGCAGAGCCTGAAGAAAGCCCCCACAAGAACTGACACATTGCTTTTCTTTCTTGCTTGCTTGCTTCGTAGAATTATTCCTGGGGCTAGTTAGAGTCTGTAGGAGGTTCCTTGTTGAAAGTTTGTATTCACTTACAATGATGATTTTAACTTGTATTTAATTGTGGCTGCCTCCATTTTGTGCTTGTATCCTGTTCCTTCTCACAAACTTAGTGACTGTTAAGCATGGACAGGAGGTCTTCTAGGGATAGCATCTGAGGGATGTGCTTGATGGACTCAGTGGTGGCTCATTAAGAAGCTGCCTCTGGCCTGAGTCAACACTTCACTGCTGCTGCCATCTGGCTGGAGGGTGTCTCTTGGGCACAGCAACCATTTGGGTCTCAACACTCCATGGCTCTAGGGATGTCCACTGGACTACCTCCCGGTACTCAGTAGGGTAAAATTGAGAGCACATTCTTAGAGAGTTTGGGCCCAGGGGTTCTCTTTCTGGGCTGTTGGTAAGCTGTTCAAATGCTTCTCAGATTTTTAAAAAATATTTTAATGATGTTATCAATGTCTATAAAGAGTTTGAGATTCTTTTTTTTAAAAAAGATTTTATTTATTTATTTGACAGAGAGAGAGAGAGATCACAAGTAGGTAGAGCAGCAGACAGAGAGAGAAGGGGAAGCAGGCTCCCCGCCGAGCAGAGAGCCCGATACGGGACTCTATCCCAGGACCCTGAGATCATGACCTGATACGAAGGCAGAGGCTTAACCCACTGAGCCATCCAGGTGCCCCAAGAGTTCGAGATTCTTAAAAAAGAAAAAGAATGCCAAGGTGTTCAACCTTGATAATATTATGTTATTAGTCATAATCAAAGATAACTTTTTAAATTTTTAATTTTATTTTTTAAAAGATTTATTTATTTGAGAGAGAGCACATGCATGTGCTTTCACGTGAGTGGGGGGAGGGGAAGAAGGAGAGAACTTTCAAGCAGACTCCCCTCTATGTGCAGAACCCGACCTGGGGCTTGATCCCATGACCCATGAGACCATGACCCATGAGACCGTGACCCATGAGATCATGACCTGAGCTGCCACCTGAGCCACCCAGGTGCCCCAAAGACAACCTTTTGATATGCTGACCACATGATCCTAGTGTTTAAAGGGGAAATAATTTCTAAGTTGGCAGCTGAGTTTTTGGGGATGGGCAAGGTGTTACTTACCCAAATCTCTTTCTTTCCCAAGCATGTCCCTTTCTGGGTGTTAGTTAAAGACTGCTATCTTGAGATCTAAGTGCTTGAGAATTTACGAAGTGCTTGCACCCAGGAGTGAGATGCTGCTGTGCAAATGAAGAACACTTACTTTTCTCATTAGCGTAGTAGTAGAAGAGGCCTCTGCTGACAACACACCACCGCTTCTGCCACTCCGATCCGAAGAAACTGTGATCTAGACGGAACAGCAGTAAGGGACATAAATTCAGGTACTACAGCCACTGACGAGTCTGTAAAGTCCAGCACACAGTCCAGTGTGTTATTGTTTTATTTCCTAGGTTAATGGACTGTAAAACCCTCCCTTGCACTCCCGCAGGCTATCCCATATTGACTCAGAGTCCAGAGGGCTTGCTCACTTAAAGGTCCAGATTCTAAACAGGGTTTGCCTGTTCTGACCCCTCATGGCTGTCCCACTATCTATCTTCCTCTATAGCTTTCGGGTTCTAATCTTGTCTAGTACTTTTCAAATGCTCTGTGATACTTTCATGCGGTGCCTTTTAGCAAACCAAGCTGATGCTCCAGGCAGGGCGCATGAGAACGGCTTTAGTTGCACTAAGGCAGTTTGCATTTGAGTGCTAACCCTGGGACCCCGGGCTTATTAGGGTCGCAGGATCGACTTTAATCCAGTGAGTGACAGGTCAGGAGTTGGGTTGCTTCACACAGGATGCAAAATTACACTCTTGGCAACAGTTTTACTCTATGGGAACACACTGAGAGACAAGAACAAGAATATCATTGCTCATTCACTCAGCAAGTGTTTATTAAGCACCTGCTGTGTACCAGGTGAGCAAAGCAGAACCAGTTCTTATCCTGAGGGAGCTCACAGTAGCCTGAAGAGTCTGGGGCATCTCTCTTCAGCCTATGCACACACACCAGACTTCTTTTCCTCTCCCTCCTTCCTTTGGGCCTTCCCCCTCCTGAGCACAGAATTGGGCATAGAAAAAACACCTGCTGTGTTAGCCCTCTTTTCCCTCATTTCCCTTCTCTTTCTGGAACGTTCTGAGACCTGTGGATCTGGTCAGTACCTTTGCTTTTCTTCTCCAAGTATCCTTGTTTGATGATGTTATCAAGCTCTTGAGCTCCTTTTAGGAGGTCTTCCACTCCTGAAAGAAAGAACAACAGGATGCTTTGTTGAAACCTGACAGGATTTTCCTTTATTTAGGCTCATTTCAATAATTCACATTAATGAAGGGGGCACAGAAGGGCAGTTGCTTAAACACAGCACAAAATAAAACAATTTTTATATGACTGGGGGGAGAAAGCAAATTTTCTTTCTTCCTAATTATATCTAATGTCAAAATCACTTATAATGATCGAAACCTACCTTAGTTTGTGCAAGGAGAAGTAGCCAAAATATGTACTGATTGGCAAGAAAAGGACTCCAGAGAATTAAGAATTTGCTGTGGATATAAGCTCCAAATGCAGTAATCCACATTGAGACAATCAAAAGCCAAATGAACAGCTACCAGCAGAGTGATATCACTTAATGTGATATATCACTTAATGAGTGACAGAGTTCACCATAAATGCAGCCACCTCTGTGACAGCAAGAAGCACACACTCATTCTTAAAAAAAGAAAAAAAAAAAGAGAAAACAACAAAACAGAAAACCACCCCGTGAACATAAATTTTATTAAGTTTGCACACAGAAGGGCTATGCAAGCTGAACTGGCAGTAAGTGCCACGTCTTGGTTTTGTCCAATTAGGAGAAAGGGTCTAAGAACGGTTGGAGCTTTTACCGAGAGAGGACTCTGGACCTGGCATTGGCCTTCAAAGTACGCTGCTAACATCCTTGACTTTCAGTCAGCTTCGTTAGCAACAAGTTTACTGAGAAGTGAAGATCCTCATCCATTGTTCACTACGGAGGTTTACACTTATTTTACAGAAGGTAGGGGTCAAGGACAAATGGGAAGGAATGAACTCAAAAAATAAAATGGAACAAGAACAGCAACAACAAAAAAAACCCTTTAAAAAATACAAGTCCAGGGGTGCCTGGGTGGCTCAGTTGTTAAGCGTCTGCCTTCAGCTTAGGTCATGATCCCAGGACCCTGAGATCAAGCCCCGCATTGGGCTCCCTGCTTGGCAGGAAGCCTGCTTCTCCCAGTCCCTCTGCTCGTGTTCCTACTCTCACTGTATCTCTCTCTATTAAATAAATAAATAAAATCTTAAAAAAAAAAAAAAACAAGTCCCGTGCACCCGAATGTTTATAGCAGCAATGTCTACAATAGGCAAACTATGGAAGGAACCTAGATGTCCATCAACAGATGAATGGATAAAGAAGATGTGGTATATATACACAATGGAATACTATGCAGCCATCAAAAGAAATGAAAGCTTGCCATTTGCGACGACGTGGATGGAACTAGAGGGTATCATGCTTAGTGAAATAAGTCAATCGGAGAAAGACAACTGTCATATGATCTCCCTGATATGAAGACGTGGAGATGCAACATGGGGGGTTAGGGGGGTAGGGGAAGAATAAATGAAACAAGATGGGATTGGGAGGGAGACAAACCATAAATGACTCTTTTTTTTTTTTTTAAAGATTTTATTTATTTATTTGACAGAGAGAGATCACAAGTAGGCAGAGAGGCAAGCAGAGAGAGTGAGAGGGAAGCAGGCTCCCTGCCGAGCAGAGAGCCCGATGCGGGACTCGATCCCAGGACCCTGAGATCATGACCTGAGCCGAAGGCAGTGGCCCAAACCACTGAGCCACCCAGGCGCCCCCCATAAATGACTCTTAATCTCACAAAACAAACTGAGGGTTGCTGGGGGGAGAGGGGTTGGGAGAGGGGGAATGGGGTTATGGACATTGGGGAGGGTATGTGCTATGGTGAGTGCTGTGAAGTGTGTAAACCTGGTGATTCACAGACCTGTACCCCTGGGGATAAAAATATATTATATGTTTATAAAAAATAAGAAATAAATAAAAAATTTAAAAAATACAAGTCCATGAGACTGAGGAAAAAAAAATACAAGTCCATATTTCTTTCTTTTTAAAGTTTGTTTTATTGTCTTAGTAATCTCTATATCCAACAAGGGACTCGAACACATGACTCCGAGATCAAGAATTGCGTGGTCTTCTGACAGAGCCAGCCAGGTGCTCCCAAGTCCGTATTTCTTAATTAGGAGAAATGAAGGGAGGGGCCTAGCAGAATCCTAATGTTTGTTCTTTTTAGTCTCTAAAACCAAAACTCTTTTGGTTTCCCTTAATAGATTTAGAAATCAAAATAAAACACAAACCAAATTAAGGCAAAACCCCATACAAATCACCTGGTCACCTATACAATATCTTGAGATTTTGGGTGAAATCATTGTTTTTTCAATTGCTCAATTTTTTTTTTTTTAAATCTACAATAACTGGGGCACCTGGGTGGCTCAATGGGTTAAGCTGCTGCCTTTGGCTCAGGTCATGATCTCAGGGTCATGGGATCGAGTTCCACATCGGGCTCTCTGCTCAGCGGGGAGCCTGCTTCCCTCTCTCTCTCTCTCTGCCTGCCTCTCTATCTGCTTGTGATCTCTCTCTCTGTCAGATAAATAAATAAAATCTTTTAAAAAAAATCTACAATAACTAACACTTATTCAGGGATGGCTATGAGCTGGCACTTACTTCCTGTTTAAAACAATTCTTGTTTAAAAATAACATTTTCTAGACAGTTGAAAATGCAACTAAGGTTTTACCTTTTGCCTCTAAGTGGTTTTGAACTTAGTTTTAAACATAGGGATTCAAAGAGTTTTTCTTTTTTCGTGTGTCAAGGTGCCTGATTCTTTCTATTCGTCCTCACTGCCAACTTCCTTGTTCCTGGGCTACTTTCATCTGCGCGCTCTACAGTGAGCAAACTCTGTGGCCACTGTAAATCCTCCCAGATGGGTCTCAGGGTGCACACGGGAGACGAACAACGGAAAGGGAAGTTCATTTGTCTAGGGTCCTTTCATTCCTCCCAGCCCTCTGAGAATTCCAATGCCTCTCTGAACACGCTTTCCAAGAAAAGAGAAACTGAACCCCTGAAGGCTGAGTGGCTGGGTTTGGGGACCCGGCATGGCTCAGAAGGGAGGCCCTTTGCAGGAGACCCTGTCCTCCCTGCAGCTCTGTCAAAACGTGCTCCTAGAGGCCTAAAAATTAACGGAAAGATGGAAGGGAATGAGAACAGGATCTCCCAAGCTTGGAGGATCCATCCCTTCCTCCAGTTTTGTTCTTTTCCTTTTTCCTTTCCTAAGGTCTTGTTAAACTTAGAGACACAGCTTCTTGTTAAAGATGCCGAGAGTCTGAATCATAAAAGACGTGTTAAACGTTCTATTAGAATCCAAGCCTCCTTTTTTTAAATGCAGATCTAAATGCCATTTTATGGAACATCTATAATTATGAAAATGGGAAGACATTGCCTTGTGTGCGGGGAGAGTCTGTGAGTATGAATATTACATTAATGTGCCCACACCAGCTCACTGATCCTGCTGGCAGGAGCATAAAAAATGCTTGAGTGAAACTTTTATTTAGATGTTAAGACTCCAGGCCCCAGCGGGGTGACAGAGACAGTCCCTGCGAGCTGCCATCAGAGAGAGAGTTTGAATTGAATTACCCAGGGGGGAAGGAAGTAGAGATGAGCAGTGCTTCGCTTATTTAATTTCATTTACTTTCAGTACATTATCAGCATGAGGCTTTTCTCTCCCCACCAACCGAAACCCAAGAATGCCACCACCAAGAAAACAAAGACAATGCTGTCGAGATGTTTGAACTCTAAGGCACAAATTCTAGGAAACTCGGGTCAGCCTTGTCACCACCTTCTCTCCCGAAGAGTCACACTTAGTTTGCTAAAATTGGGCAGGGAATGAGTTGCTGAATTTTCTCTCTTGGTTATTCATCAACAGATTCTGGAGAGTACCAGAGCTAGAAATGTGGTATTTTAATGTGCTGCATTTTCAGCAAGATGTGTTATGTTGCTTTCTTATGAGAAGGGATCGCTACTGATGAACTCTCTTGCCTGGTTCCCCTTATGGGCAGTGGGGAAAATGAGCTCATAGGTGAAGTTTGAAAATGGCTCTGGAAAAAAAAATTAGGAAATCGAATCAAATCAATCTCGATTCTAGTGATGGTCTTCAGTACAAGGCACTGTGTGGTGAGTGTAATAACAGAATCATTCTCAGTGTATGTTGACGCCGAGCTCCATTTCATTAGCTCCATGATCTATCAGACAAATCCAGAAAACCAAGATGGGAAGCCATTGTGGCAATCCAGCTGTCTCCTCTCTCAGTGTCCGCTCAGGGTCCTACTGATCAAGAACTAGTGATCCTGAGGACGCACCACGTCAGCCATGGTCCTGGAGTGATGAGGCAGGAGGGGCCTTCTATGCCTGAGTCCACACCTCCTGGCAAATGAACATATCTGCCGAGCTTCTTAATGCCTGAGAGAAAGTATGTAAATGCTCCGCAGGATGATAATAATAGGAAGAAGCTGCAAATAATGGCATGAGTTGCTATTTTAAGGGAAAAACATTTATATTTAAGGATACAATTTAAAAAAAAAATCAAGGCTTTTTGCCCATTACCTGAAAAAAAGATATCACCGTCTTAATGAAAAAATAGAAATGATTTAGATTTATTGGGAATAAATGGACTTCTTGGATAAACCTAAGGGTGTATCACATTGTATCAGCACAAAACAGAATTACCTTCGTGTCATAATCTCTCTCTACCACGGCACTTAACTAAATCTCCCAGAATAGCCCATATAAAGAAAAGATTCACTTAACTGAAGGATGCGGGGCTATAAAGATAAGATCAGCAGAGAAGTGGTACCTAGAAGTGATGGCCACCCAACTTTCATGGCAGATGAAGATAAAAGAAATTCTCAGACATCTTTCTCTCCTCATCCAGATGCCTTTAAACCCTTGTTTCCCACCCACACCCAACTCTGCAGTAAAAACCGACGGAGGAGGAGTCCATCTCTCAGCGCTAAACAGGCCTCCTCAGTCAGCTGTGCGCCGCAACAACAATGGGGACCCTTTAGAGTGTGATACATTTCCATAAAGCAGTCAATAAAAAAGACACGGGAGCTTATGTGAGTCACGGCCTATTTAATCAGCTGCGTTCTAGCCCACTGAGAAAAGAGAATTGGAGAAATCACTTGGTAACACCGCAGCACAAGGCTAACAGCACGAGAGGCCACACCATTTCACTGCAAAAAGGTTGCAGCCCCTGCAAAACCAACCAGATGCCCGTAAACTTTCATTATGGGCAGCTGGCTTGGTTTCTTGTTAAACCAACCTGAAATGAAAATCAATGATTTAAAAAAAAAAAAATCTTTTGTTAACCCCCACATGTCCCATGAGTTGTGGACCTCTCCCATCCTTGCTTCTCCTTTCAATTCAAGTTCTTTTCAGTTGTTTGGGAAAGGGACCAAACTCCAGCTTAGAGACTGATAGCTACAAGCAGTGAATTTCAGGCAGGGTGAAGTTTACCAGGTTCTTCCATTGCGGTACCTGTGATGAGAGCCCTGGGGTGTTGGGTGGGTGATGTTGGAGAAAATTTAATATTTGAAGGTTGGGGATGGTAAAGCACCATCTGTAATTCCAATCCACCCATAGTTTGCTGGTATATGTGCGTTTGTAGACAAGCAACAGTAACATACTTCACAATGCCTCAAACACACACGGGGAAGAATATCGCAGGGAGGGCGGGGAGGGTAGTAGTTTCCTGTCTGGTGGTCACTGGTCCTAAATCTCCTTTGTATTTGGTTTCCGTGGCCTTCTTTAATAAACTCCTTAACAGGGGGTGCCTGGGTGGCTCAGTGGGTTAAGCCTCTGCCTTCAGCTCAGGTCGTGATCTCTGGGTCCTGGGATTGAGCCCCACATCTGGCTCTCTGCTCAGTGGGGAGCCTGCTTCTCCCTCTCTTTCTACCTGCCTCTCTGCCTACTTGTGATCTCTGTCTGTCAAATAAATAAATAAAGCAAAATCTTTAAAAAATAAAAACGTGTTAATCAGGGTAACAGTCCAGACAGTGTAAAAATCTGTAGAAGAAATCATGTTATACTGAGAGTAAAGAAAATTCATGAGAGAATCTAGGTCAATGAGAAGTACTAAGAAAAAAAGCAGATAACTGATGAACAAAATAATTAAAATTAATACATTTTAATAAAAATGAAAAAACTAAGTTTTAAATCTGCATTTATTTAATTTTTTTAAAGATTTTATTTATTTATTTGACAGACAGAGACCACACGTAGGCAGAGAGGCAGGCAGAGAGAAAGAGGGGGGAATCAGGCTCCCCACTGAGCAGAGAGCCCGATTCAGGACTCGATCCCAGGAATCTGGGATCATGACCTGAGTGGAAGGCAGAGGCTTTAACCCACTGAGCCACCCAGGGGCCCCTAAATCTGCATTTAAAAAAAGATTTATTTATTGATTTGATATCAGAGAGAGAGAGTGAAAGAGACCAAGTGGGGGGAGGGGCAAAGGGAGGCGGGAGACAAGCAGACTCTGCTCTGAGCACAGAGGCCGACATGGGGCTCGATCCCAGGACCCTGAGCTGAAATCAAGAGTCGGATGCTTAACCGACTGAGCCACCCAGGCTTCCCTTAAGCTGCATTTTATAAAGCACGTTTATATCTCCTTTGAGCTTCACCGCGGCCCTATGAAGTATGTATTATTATCAGCTCCTCTTTACAGACCAGGAAACTGAGGCTCAGCGCGATTGCCAACCTCGCTGAACGCTGCTCAGCTGAAGAGCCTATGCCCTTTCCACCACCCTGAGCCTGAGTTGAGACACCTGAGGAATGACAGCGTCTTCCCACCTCACGCTCCCACACAAGGAGACCCATTTAAGTAGGGAGAAAGGAACAGAGGTGGTTATTCTAGTGGCTGGTATCAAAAAATTATTTCAAGATACTATATTCCTTTTTTACTTTTTAGTGTCCTGGCTGACTCATCTGTAGAGTCGCCTCCCAGGCAAGTCTGTGTAAAGTCTGAGAGGTCAACAGATACACAGTACACAGCAAAATAAAAGAACACATGGGAATGTGAGCAAAGGATCCACAGGTTAAGAAAATGCAGAAGGAAGCGAGCTGGAGCTCTCCCAGCCGGTGCTTGGCCACCAAGGTTTGGAAGGTGTCTCCTGAGGCGAGAGTGCTATCTAGGAGAATGAAGCCCCGCTCCAGTGCAGGGCTCATGCAGAAATCTTGAATGTGACTTGTCTACTCTTTAAAGAAGAGGATTTGGTTTAAAAAGAAAGGGGATTTGGGGGTGCCTGGGTGGCTTAGTCAGTTAAGCATCTGACTCAGGTGGTGATCTTGGGGTCATGAGATCGAGCCCCGTGTCAGGCTCCACACTGAGCATGGAGCCCACTTGGGATTCTCTCTTTGCCTTACCCTCTCCCCCCTCCTCAACCCTGCTCACACTCTCTCTCTCTCAAAAAAGAAAAAAAGAAAGATTTTTACGCTAAATATCCAAAATTGGTTTTCTTTTCACAAAACATTCCACCAATAATGCCAAGCTGTAAGGTAACATAGAAACCATGAAGAGCCTTCTTGTTCCTACAAAGAGGCACCACACTAATCCTCTTAAGAGGCCTGTGGTCTTGGGTGATGCTCCTCTCTACATCTTCACTTTCGGTGGAAGTTTACTTATAAGAAGTGAAAGTATTAGAAAAAAGCCCTTCCAACTTCAACACGCTATTTCTAGCAATTAAATAAATGGTAATAATAATCACAAGCATTGTCTGTGTAAATATTTTTTAATTAATTTTTTAAAATTAATTAATTTTTTCAGCGTAACAGTATTCATTGTTTTTGCACAACACCCAGTGCTCCATGCAATACGTGCCCTCCCTATTACCCACCACCTGGTTCCCCCAACCTCCCACCCCGCCCCTTCAAAACCCTCAGGTTGTTTTTCAGAGTCCATAGTCTCTTATGGTTTGCCTCCCCTTCCAATTTCCCTCAACTTTCTTCTCCTCTCCATCTCCCAATGTCCTCCATGTCATTTGTTATGCTCCCTGTGTAAATATTTTGCTGTAAAGAATGACTAACTCAGTATAATAATCCTCTGATTCCCAATCATGGCATCATGACACACTGGTGTTTTTGATCAGTTGGAGGTCTTCATCTAAAGGGCAGAGATTTTGAATAATTTACTTTTAGAAAGAGAATGGAGTCAAAATTTTTCTTAATAATACCATTCATCTGCATTCTGATATGCTTTTTTTAAGGGAAAAAGTCAATGAAAAATAATTTAGAGCGTATCTTACTCATGCTAGAGTCTATGGTACTAAACACATGAGATGCACTGTTACAATTGTGGCAATCAAGAACTCCCTCAGTGCCTTATTTCCTTGAAAAAAAATTGGTATTTCTTCAAAATTGTGGGTGTTCCACAGAAGTGGGTTGAGCACATAAATGTTGGTAGACATGTGATATGGTGAGAAAAAGGCTAAGAATTCATGTGATCTCCACATAAACTGTTTAAACCAGAAAGCCTCTTGTGTCTTCTGATTTTTTTATTTTATTTAAAGATTTTTATTTATTTGACAGACAGAGATCACAAGTAGGCAGAGAGGCAGGCAGAGAGAGAGAGAGGGAAGCAGGCTCCCCGCGGAGCAGAGAGCCTGATGCGGGGCTCGATCCCAGGACTCTGGGATCATGACCTGAGCCGAAGGCAGAGGCTTTAACCCACTGAGCCACCCAGGCACCCCATGTCTTCTGATTTTATTAATTATGCATATCTATAACCCAGCCCCCTCAGCTTTATTGTTATCCTAGGAATCCATCCTCAATATTGAGCCACAAAGATCCAAACTACCTGAAGCCTCTTCAGCAGCCAACCCACGGTAAATAGCAACCGTGCAAAGTGAGACTCCGGTACCAATCTGGGCTGCAATGCCCAAATGGCCCTGTGACTGCCTTAAGGAGGTGGAGAGGATGTAAAATGCCGAATTGGTCTGTTTACAAACTTTGAAGGATCACTGTATTTCCTCCTTGTCCTGCGGCAGATCACCATCATAGATGTGTTACTCGAAGGCATTTTCTCTAAAATGAATGATAAAATATCATTTCCAAATCTATTCATTTACTACTCCACTGGACTGTGATAAGAACACGGAGAAAAGGAAAGCAAAAGAGACGAGACTTGCCTGGGTTTGGAATCACTTTTTTGGGGGTTTGGAATCACTTTTTTTTTTTTAATTGGTTTACCTTCCACCTGTCTACCATACTGTAGCCAGAAATCACTTTTCTGAAACATAGATGTGGTCATGTCACATTCCTGCTTAAAGCTTTTAATAACTCCCCATTACTTACAGGATGAAACTCAAGCTCTCTAGCCTTAACAGAAACCTTATGAAAACATAAAAAAATAAAGAATAAATAAACAAAATACTTTGGTCACGGCTACTTTCCAGTTTCATTTTCTTCCAGCCCCCATACCTCCTGATACTCCAGCAACAGTAAGGAACAGACTGCCTTCTGGAACATGCCATGTACTTCATACCGCAGAGCTTTGCTCATCCGTGTTTCCTGCTTGGGAGTTCCTCTTCCTGTCTCTCCATTTTCCAAGTAGGGCCTGCTTCTTTAAGACTCCTTCAAATGTCACATCTTCTCTGGATCTATTTTCCTTCTGTAGAATTATATACTTCCTCTCCTGTGCTCTAATACCATTTTCTATAGGGCGTTATTATATTTTCTATAGGGCTCCCAGAGGCCCTGAAATTTTCCCCAATACTCTCCAGTCTTGCCTCTTCGCTTAGGTTTATGTAAGACCTTAGTTACTATGTAGAGCTACTATGAACAAGGAAATGGAAAAGGGCCACCTCTGGGAGAAGGAATGTAGCTGTGGGTCTAGGTAGAAGGCAGTAGGGAGGATGGTCTAGAAAGGGAAGAGAGGGTAAAAGTAGATCTTGCACTCATAGAAGAGACATGAACTGTGGAGGAAACTCCGTGAACAGACATCATAGCACCTGGATCGAAATGGGGGAACAAGAAGAACCCAACACAGCTGTGCACCTAGTGGGACGGGCAGTGTTTGCACCGCAGCTGTCTCGGTAAGGAGAGTAAGAAGACTGAGGAGCAACTGAACATGCCGACAGTTGAGAGCCATCAGGGCTAGGGTGTACTTGAAGTAACTGTTGAACTGATGGGGGATTAAGAAAGATCCTTCCCTAAAATATTCCACAGTAAAGGCTAAGGAGTTTGGTGCTAATTATTTAATTTCTTGAAACCTGAAGAACAGCTGCTGGTGGAAACTCTGGTCCCTTTCAGAGGGCAATAGAATCATTATTCATTAGTTCTCCCTGTATCCCCTGGGGCCTAGCACACACAGTAGGTGCCCGATAAGTATTCGTTAAGCTGAACTGAAACCACTTCTTGCCTGATGGGACTTGTGCTCTAAGAAGGCAATATGGGAGTGAATATTTGTTGGATAAATCATTATCACCTAAGCCACGAATGGTAATTTCTGTTCTGCTGTATATTTATAATTTTAAGATTGGTAACATGAAATAAGAAAAAAAAAGGGGGAGGGGAGAAAAAGCTTTAATCAAGAGAACAAGGAGGAAGTGGACAGTGCAGAAGCCAGGATGGGTAATGGGACTAAGCATGATAGGGAGAGGGGCAAAGAGAGTCTGGGGGGAAAAATTAGAAAAAATGCCATGAACCTCAACTGGAGGGAATTACATTTCTGAGCCTATTTCACAGCCTTGTTGAGACACCAACTGTCTTCACCTCAGATCTTATCCATCTCCAGGAGAGCATCAATGGAATCCAGAGAAGCCATAAATGGATGAAGGACTGAGCCCAAACTCCCAAAACTTAAATGGATAACCAAATACTTTTCAGAAATAGCTGTTGAAAGCCACTTCTGAGCTACAGACCTTGAGTGGCTGAGAACTTGACCTCTTCTGATAGTAATTCCCTTGTCTTATTCTCTTGTTTCCCTGAAAAAGTGGTATTTTTCCTCTTTGAACCTCCACAGGCACATCTGTTCAGCATCCTGTATGCAGACGTCCTATGTGTGCCTGAGCACTTAATGCAGCTGACGGTGAAAGCTATGTGGGGATTAGTGTACCCTAATCCCGGGGTCTCTATTTTAGTTACTCTCCGAACCAGAAGATTTCAAAGAGAAATCAAATGATAATGATTTTGCCTTCTTCGTGTGTCTCTAGTTAGGCATTTGGATATCATCAGAGCGCTGCATCGAGAAAACTTTTAAAGCAAACAAAGCAGAAAATAAAAAAGAAGACTCAGGAACTAATTATCGTGATTCTCTGGGGGTATTTCAGGGTGGGTGATCTAATGAGAACTCTCACACCCCATCAGGAAGAACTTGATGGGAATGCAATGATCTTAGCATTGTGGCTTTGACCTGGTGTGTATCATCTACTGGACAAAACGTCCTTCCCAAGCCAGACCACACTCCCAGTTAGCTCTCTGGGTATCTCTGGGCAGCAGTATGGACACACACACACACACACACACACACACACACAGAAAAAGGATGACTATGCTAAGGAACCTTTAGGGCAAAAATCGCCCCCTTTTCTTTTAAGTTACACATCTGAGGCTTAAAATCTCTTTTGAGTCTTCTGATTCATCTGATAAAACTCAAGCAAGTTTGAAGTAAGTCGAACTTTGTAAGGGAAAAAATTAGAGAGGGGAAAATGAGGGTGATGTTTCTGGACCCAAAAGTTTCCAACCAAATCACCAAGTCTGTAATTGCAAAATAAAAACACTAAATCTCAATATCTATTTGCACAGCTCATTAACTAAGGGCTCACACTCAGCAAACAGAGAGAGAGGGGGGGAAAAAAGGAAAACAAAAAAAGGAACCTTCAGGACCAAATACATGTGGAAAGTTACTACAGAGACCTGTCCTGCCCTGGATCTAAGCTAGACTCCGTCCAGCTAGGCTGCTGTCAGATGCATGGGTCTGTCTGTCTTTATTGCTTATTTAGAAAGTAGCAAATAGGGATGACGCAAAGTGTCTTTTGTCAGACTGTGCTGGAGAGAGAAAGAGAACATTCCTTTCCCCACTGAGCGTTATGAACATTACGGCAGGCACTCGACCTGCTCTGCTACTGGGACAACATGATTTACAATGTGAAAAGGGAAAACCTAAATCACCAAGTAATGAAAACATTAAAGTTAATGCATCACAAGTGAGGAATTTATTACCATTAACTCCAATAAACAGTTATAAAACACTCGTCCTTTCCTGTCCATGCACAGGGACACAGACACTGGACTTCATTAAGCTCAACTTTCTTTTCTTCCTCACTAGACCAGTCATGTGTGCTTGAACCAACCACCATTTATTGTTAAGTGGACTGGTTCATTTTCCAGGACTGTAGAAAGCTGAAGGCACATCCATTTTGCTTCACAGTGCTTGGTACAGACAGATGAAAAACCAAAGTTTAGAAGACATGCAGCTCGGTGTTGCTATATAAGTTTATTTAAAAGTCCCTAAAATGTATGTCTGTTAAAAGCAGAGTAGCTCTTCCGAGCAGCCCTTCTCAGAAGCAGGCATATAAGTAATACTGCCTGGCGAGGAGGGTGGCATATTGGATGCCAAGGCACGTCAGGTGCGTTTAGCTAAATAATTTTTCCCTTGTTATTGTTTGGTTTAGCACCTTAGAAGCCTCAGATGGAAACCCATTTCCTTCCAACATTCTTCTCTGTCACAGGGGCATGCCAGTTTATTACCTTAAGGTTGTTCATGAACAAAAGAGGCTGCACAGATTGGATGGCTAGGGTACATTGGTTACGGACTCATTTGTTTTCGAGGAAGAAAAGAACGAAAGTGTCTTTTTGGAGAGCCAACTCTAACTGTGGAATTGCTTGTGTGGTACAGACAGAAGGGGCAGCATGAAATTCAGGCTTCCCGGACCAGATAGTTACAGTGGCAACAACGGTAATAGTAACATTTTACATTTGGATAGCACTTCAATTAGTGTTTGTTAAATGGTTTCCTTTATGGCACCTCCTTGATTTCTGATACAGACAGAAAGGCCTTATCAGTCTTGTGTTCTGAGACTGAAAATAAGGCTTAGGGAGGGTAAGTGACTTTCTCACAAAAGCTGGAAAGAAGAGTCAAGACACAAACTGGCTTCAGTTTTGTTTTTAAGCTCAAAATCCTGTACTTTTTTTCCCCCTACACATTTGCATAATAAATCATGTTATAGTCATAGCTCTAATGTAAAGTCAAGATGAATAATTTTTTTTAGAGATGAAGAATGCTTTAATTCTAGATTTCTCTGTTCAGATTTCAGGGTTTTTAGGAACCGTCTCTGCTAAGCCTCTATGGTACCGGTATTGCCGGAAGGAGCCTGGGAGTTGTCCAGGACGTCAGCCTTGAATGGAGACCTGATCTTTGGCATTCACCAAAAGGCAGGTGCCTGGATGACTGCCCTGTCTGAGGTTCACAGGGATGTCAAGCTTTGCCCACTGAGTGGACTTGCTGGGCCTCCCATGGGCCAGACTGTGTGGAATGTAGGAAAGAGGGGTCTGGATACAGAATCCGAGCAGCATATCCTATGATACCAAAGCCAAGATTCCTGTGAGTAAGCCCGGCTGCCCTCAAGCAGCATCCTTTGAGCAGGCAGCAGTACTGAAGGGAGCTCTTTCACATCTTATTTCATCACATATGTTAGCATCCCCGTGAGGCACCCTAATGTGGTCATAGCCCACATGACCACTGGAGAGGTCACAGGGCTCTCCAGTGGTGATGGAGCAAATGACTTTGCCACTCATTTTACCGATGGGGAAACTAAAGCCCCACCAGCTAGATGATGTGACTCACCCAATGATATCATTAGGTGACTCACTCAACAGTGGCATGATGTGACATTACCCACGGCGAGGTGACTAATTTGTTGTAGAGTTGAGAAGAGAAATAGAGCTTTCTGACTCCAGCATGATATCACCCTTTTGTTCCCATAGTCAGGTAAGCCTGGCACAGGGGGTTTAGTTGCTGTGGGGAAATGAGACTAGGGAGGTCCCAAAGCTTGGGACAGATAGTTCGGTGAGAGTAAGCAGCCATCCTGAGAACAAGTGGACTATTAAGTAATAGCCTATGTCCTGAACACTGAGGTCCCCAGTTTCCTTTCACTGCTCAGTTCCCAAAACCCTGCTAGTAGGTATATAACGGCACCATTGGGAGATTCATGGATCTTTCTCTGGAAAAATGAATGACCTCAGAGTAGAGACCTGCAGTTACAGATGTTTGGGAGACCTCAAGCAAAAATGATTGGGTCCCCGCATCACTCTCAACTTCAGGCTTTCTAAAGTGAAGCCCAGCAGTTGATATGTTCCACCTTGGCACGCAGAAGCTTCTTTCTTTCTTTCTTTCTTTTAAGATTTTATTTATTTATTTGACAGAGAGAAATCACTAGTAGGCAGAGAGGCAGGTGGGTGAGGGGGAAGCAGGCTCCCTGCTGAGCAGAGTCCCATGCGGGGCTCAATCCCAGGACCTTGAGATCATGACTTGAGCTGAAGACAGGGGCCTTAACCCACTGAGCCACCCAGGTGCCCCCACACAGAAGTTTCGATCTGCACTTGGTGCCCCACTTTTAAATATAAGCAGGATCTAAGGATCACCAGACTTTGCAGAAAAGCTTCCAACATGCAAGACAAAGACCAACACATGTAACAGATGAAAAGGAACACGGGAAACAGAGCTAACGTAGGGTGCAGAAAAGAAAATGCAAAACCAAAGCAAACAAACAAAAAAGCCATCCTTAATCTTCCCAGGGGGATGAGAAGACATTACATCTATGAGATGCTTCAAAAGGAAAAGAGAGCAATCAGATAGCAAGAGAAAGAGTCAGAAATTAAATATATCACAACAAAAATTAAAAATAAAATCAATAGATGAGTCGGGAGATAGAATTGAAGAAATCTTAAAGAAATTGGGCAAAAAGATCAAGGGAAACAGAAGAGCTAAAAATATTAGAACACAGAAAATAAAGGGAAAGAAATGATGGAATTTCTCAAAATGAAGAATGTGAGTCTTCCGATCAAAAGGGTCCTCCATGCTCCCAGAATACGAATGGAAGAGAGACTCATACTTTGATACTCATTGTGAAATTTTTGTAAAATCTTCTGAATCAGGAGGGAAAACATGTCCTATACAAAGAATGAAGAATCGGGGGCACCTGGGTGGCTCAGTGGGTTAAAGCCTCTGCCTTCCACTCAGGTCGTGATCCCAGGATCCTGGGATGGAGCCCCGCATTGGGCTCTCTGCTCAGCAGGGAGCCTGCTTCTTCCTCTCTCTCTGCCTGCTTCTCTGCCTACTTGTGATCTCTGTCAAATAAATAAATAAAATCTTAAAAAAAATAAAAAGAATGAAGAATCGGAATGGCATTGAGCATCTCCACAACAACACTGGAAGCTGAAAGTCCATGAAGCAAAACAATCCAAAGTCTAAGGTGAAATGAGTTCCATGAGCATTCTTACACACAAACTGTCGATCAAGCGTGAAGGTAGAATAAAGAGGTTTTCAGAGATGCCTGGTCACAAGAAATCTGCCTCCTAGGCAGTTTTTTGCCGGCTGCCGCCAGAGGCTGCGCTCCACCAAAAAAAGGGAGTCCAGCAAGAAAGAAGGTGACGTAGATCAGGTGAGACTCTGACAAAGGAGAGACAAAGGGAAGTCCCAGGGTGACGGCTGTGCCCTGGGCCTCCAGAGCGGTCATAAGGGCTGGCAATAAATAAAATCTACATAGTTAAAATCATGTAAGCCCTAAACCCAAACTAACTAACTAAAAATGATGGTATAATCATGTTGGGAAGAGGAAGGGAGGAGGTTTGAGGGTTGGGGTGAGATAAGAATGTTAAATCCTCCTCTGCCACGCACGATATGAACTCAATAGATAATGCCTGAAATTGATAAATAAAAAAGAGCTGTATAATAATATTATTTAGAAATGTGGAAGTACACACCATAATTGATGAAAGAATTGAAAGTGTTTGCCTCTGGAGAGCAGTATTCCAGGATTGGGAAGGGCTGACTGCTTGTAGTCCTACAATGTTTGATTTTTTAAAGATTTTATTTATTTATTTGACAGAGAGAGAGATTACAAGCAGCTAGAGAGGCAGGCGGGGGGGCGGGAGCAGACTCCCCACTGAGCAGAGAGCCCGATGCAGGGTTCGGACCCAGGACCCTGAGACCATGACCTGAGCTGAAGGCAGAGGCTTCACCCATTGAGCCACCCAGGCACCCCCAGTATTTGATTTTTAAAAAACATTATGAGTAGCTAAATACACAAAATTCTCAAGCTTAATGTGAAGGGCACATGTCAGAGGAATCCAGAAAAGAAAGAAGAAATCAGTGTAGAATAACGTGAAACAATTTGATTGAAAACACTTAACACAAAACCATGTTTGAACTAGGTATCATTTGATGAGTATTTTAATAATCTGTGGTCTTTATGCAATTTCAGGACTCATTTGCAACTCTAATATCGTGCTTTGTTTGTACCACAGGTCTGATTCTGCTTAAGCTCTTCCTGCATTGGAAGGGAACCCACAGAAACAACTGCCTTTTTCCAACAGAGATTTGTTTTACTTCACAAGTAACAAAGAGTATGCAATCCTATTATGAATTTTGGGGTCAGATGCCCAGGTTATGAACTTGGGTGCAGTTTACAGAATACTATTGTATCACTGGGCGTAACCAGCATTGGATAAAGTACCTGCAGGTGAAATCACATCAGGAAAAATCTGTTTGGAAACTACCATGTGGGAGGCCTTGTGCCAGAGAGCACAGAATTCCCAGGATGTCCCAGAAAGACAACTTCAGAGCAGTGCAAAGACACAGAGTGCAGACATGATTTTAATTTATAGCATTGGAAAGGTACAAGGCCAGAGAACAAAACACCTGTTGTCCTGCATTTATGTTAAAGATTTCACCTTTTAAAAAAATAATCAGAAACACATAATCATCATTCTTGACATAAATTATACTTTTGATTGGAGGTGGAAATCCTGTTTTAAGAGTAGGAAGGGAAGGAAAAGTAAAACTGACTGCGTGTAATTTTTCAAGTGGGAACGGCGGCAATATGAAGATATATGGGCGTCAGACCCATTGATAGAGGAAGGAGGCTGTGCTCTCTTACCTCTTACAGTGTCACTCCTGTGACCTCTACCATTTGAAATGCTTTGATTCCACCTTGCCCAAGGGACCTGTGAGCACCGGGGGAAGGGATGAAAGATGCCTATGCCTGACCTCACCTTTACAATGTCCAAGGACTGGAGGTATAAATCAGCTTTCCCCTTGAAGACCCGAGTGTCAGAAGCTCATGTGAAATGCTGGAAATATTAAATGATGTCCCTTAGGCTTTTATTCTTACTCAGTTTTCTCCTGTAACTGGGAGAGCTATTCACATGAAGGATACTCTCCCCCAGGACCTCAATTTGTATATAAAATGAAGTATGAAACTCCAACAACTTCTTGCCACTTTGGAAAGAAAATAAACAATTAGTGGCGGTTGCTCTTAGCCCATTGGTCTTGTTTATATATATGATCTCTCTGCCTGTTCTCTGAGAACAGTTCACACCAACAAAGGTGTGAGAGCACCCTCATTACAAATCCTTATTTCCAGGATAATAAATTTGTGATGGCTAAAAAAAATCTCCATGGACAACTCAATGCGTTGTTGTAATGGGGAAAGACAAAAGCCTTTTCTTTTATCCCATTTAGCAGAGAAAGTGTGCTAATAATTAGAACGGACAAATAAAATGTCTGGGTTCCAGGGCCCCATTTCTAGCTCCTCGTCGTCTTCTCTCCACGAAAGACTTGAAGCACAGCTACACAAAGGATATATTCCCTATCCTAGAAACATGAATGTATGTTTGTATAGAGACTTACAATTTTTAGAGCACTCTCAAACCTCTTATTTAGTTTTATAATAGCCTGATGAGGTAGGTACTTATAGATCTGGAATGAGAGGATAAAAGTGAAAAGAAATTGTTTAAATAGCTGAAAAGAGAAGCCAGTGAATTTTTTTTTTAAAAGATTTTACTTATTTATATGGCAGACAGAGATCACAAGTAGGCAGAAAGACAGGCAGAGAGAGGGGAGGGGAGCAGGCTCCCGCTGAGCAGAAAGCCTGATGCAGGGCTCCATCCCAGGACCCCGGGATCACAACCTGAACCAAAGGCAGAGACTTAACCCACTGAGCCACCCAGGCGCCCCAAGCCAGTGAATTATTAAGGATTACCTAAGACACTGTAGAATCCTAATTACGCCAGGTTCGTAAAAGATGGCCAGATGAATGAAAATATTGATACGCCTGTGTGTCTCTGCTGTAATAGAGAACCAATCTCTAAATGACCCTTTGCTCCATGTTTCAAGATCATATTCCAGGCATGAAAGGATATTCAGAATGGTGCAATGTGCTCTTTTAACATGCGTTCTCTTGCCATCTAACTGTGTGGCTGAACTAGGGATGAATGGCGCTACTCCTCAAGGGGGCAAGAGAAAGTGTGAGGGCTGAGGGGGGGATTCCAAACACAATATGAGAAAAAATGAAGAAGGAAGGTTCTACTTTTCCCCAGAAGCCTAATCTTCTGAAAGAGGCCCAGTGATTTTTTTTGGGAAGTCTCACCAAGTAGAATTGGTGCTGCTTAAGTAGGACGTGTTTCAGGGGACTAGAGAAAGGTTCCTCTTCCAAGACATCTTCTCAGCAGACTTCCTGAATTCCTGACGTTCCACCTTGAGGTGCCCGTTCCCTGAGATTAAAGCACGATTCCCCATTGAAATACAAATGCCTCTGGGAGAGGTGGTACATTAAGCGAGGCATCCTCGTTCACCATGCGCGAGCAAACGGATGCATCAAGGATCCTCGGAAGAGGGAGGTGCAAAGTTCCAGCTCCTGCAGGGAGGAGGCCCAGTCATCTGTAACCCTACAGTAGGCTGTGGAACAGAGATAATAGCGGACAGAAGTCTGTCCAGCAGTGACTTATCCATGAAGTGTGTGTGGCTGACGACACCGCCTTACGCCATTATTTGTCATTAGCACCTTCGAGCGGTGGTTCTTAACCGCAGCTGCACATCAGAATCACCTGCTAACCTTTCAAAAGATGTAGCTATCTGAGTTCATCCAAGATATGCTGAATCAGCATCGTCTGGAAGTAGGGCCCAGGCATGTTTATTTTTACAAGGCTCTACGGAGGGTCCTGATGCTCAGCCAGGGCTGAAAACCACAGCCTCAGCATGAATTTGTACGTTAGGCCCTTGTCTGCCTAACAGCTTGCGGGTATGCCTTGGTGAGGTTGGTCCCAGATGGGGGGGGGGGGCCTGGACACTGAGTACCAGGACAGCTGGCAAGAGACCAGAGAGGTGTCCTCAGAACAAAGTAACCAAAGGTGACCTGGGAGAGAACCAGGACAACTTGTCCGCAGCACAATTTTGGCAAATTACCCCAGAGCATTATCATCAAAATTTGAAGAAACGACATGAATCCTTAGAAGTTAGTGTCTCTCATGTATCCTGAGACTGGAGGGAGGCAGTCTGGAGATGGGAGGGCGCGCCACGTGCTCTGGCCCTGTCAATATCCACCACCTTAAGTGTGTGATTTTTGCCTCATGGTCCAAGTTGGATCCAGCTCCAGCCAACAGGAAGGAGAGTAGGGGACAAAGAAGGGAGCACCACCCTGCCCTCCCCAGTAGAGACACGCTTGTGGAACCCTAGAAGTTGATACATCCTTTTCACGTTACACTGGCCAAATCTAGACACCAGGAAAGTAAGGAGGCAGGGAGTTGTTCCGGGCAGCCATGAGCCCATCTAGAAATGCAGAAGAGGGGGAGAAGGGATACAGGGTCCAGCCAGCAGTGTCGGCCACACTGGGAATTGTGCATACAGTTCAACGAGTACCGGTGGCCACCTTATGAACCTAGCCTATCCCACCGGAAGGAAAGCAAATGAGTGTGGTGAGAGAAGTCTGCTTCCTTCCAGGTGTTGGGTAATTCGTGGGGATTAGAAGAAAGTGTTTTCCACTAATGAAGAGTGAGAATTTGTTGAAAGTACTTATCTGTGGCCCAGGAGTCATAACAGAGGCCTCAAATAAATGAAGTGCCTGGTTTGTCTTTTGAAGGCTTATGTTTCCTCTTGGAATTATGTGATTCAAAAATCCACCTCTTGCCTAACGAAGGGCTGGAATGTGGTCCTTCTTGCCCAAGTCCCTGGAGCCAACTTCTGTCATCTGTCAGGAGCAGAATAGCATCCTAGACCATTGATTTCCTCACTAGCTTCTAGTACGCACAGTGCTAACTAGGAGAACTACTAATGCCAATTTCACATACCGATTCCACTTGGAGGTGCTTAAAAAGATCTTCATCAGTGAAAAGGTGTATTTCCCCCCAAATCCAGGACTCCAAGTGCAACCAGAACCATGCTGGTCTAGAAGCATGTGATCCAAAATGTAAGAACTCTGTTTAGCTCTATGGCCATGTTTGGATTATTTCATTGACTCAGATGGTTTTAAAAGCAAAGTGCTGCTTCGTTTCCCATCTGATCTCCCCGAATGGTCCGATAGACTTGTTTCCTTTCATACAAGCCAATGGGATTGCATGGCCAGTTAGCTCAGCTAGGTGGGGCAGGTGCTAACCAGACCAAGGTCACAGGTTTTACCCCTAGATAGGCTGACTGGTGTACAGAGTGAAATTTTGTGCCATGACCAGCTGATGGTTTCTTTATCTCTGGCTAGCTGTTCTGAAAGAAAGCATGCTTCTCAAAAGGGGAATTGAGTAGGAAAGAATGGGTGTCTCCGCAGAATGAAGGTGTACTCTTGGAAAAACTCTGCAAAGGCCCTTCTACAGAACTGATGGAAGACAAAGTATTTTGGATACGAAATGGTCCCTCCAACAATAAGTCATAGGAGACTATGACCCAGAAGCATGGAGACCGAACTGCCCCGTCGGGAATGGAAAAAGAAAGCTGGAGGAGCGAGAACAGTTGTCCTGTTCATAGGCTAGGGTCCAGAGCCCTTCATTCCCTGCTTCCTGCTGGATCCAGGACATTCTGTCTCCGATTTCCCACTCCACCTCCGTGTTCCCCACCTGGTGGTGAGTTGCCATGAGGATGCGGAGGAAAATCATGTCCAAAACAGGAATAAGATTTGCCACGGCTGTTACCTGTTGTAGACAGCAATGTCATTTCTCACCACAGGAAGACCTTCCCCCTCTCTTATCAAAAACCTGCCAGTCTGTCCACACAAGGGGGAGAACAAGTGTGTTTTTTATCCCTCTGTGAACACACGAGACTCCGCACCTGTGCGGCACTCGGGGGTGGCTGGCCCTCGTCCTGACTCTGAGCCGGCTGCTGCTCTTGGGGAGAGAAAGTAAAAATGATTGATTCAACATCTTAATTAAGATAAACAAACAAAGAGGAACATCAAATAATGGACCCGACAGTTTGAAACAGACGGAAAGAACAGCTTAGCATTTCATAAAAGAAAAAGTGTTTGATGTGTGGATGGCAGTTTAATAATTTGTAAATATCACTGGCTTGGTATTATGGCTAATCCAAATATTTTCATTTCTCATCATAAGTTACCCTCTGCTGATGGTTTGTCCTCTTCAACTTACAGCTTTCACCCGGAGCCTTCGACAGGGGTGGAGAGGAGAGGAAGAGAAGGGGTCACAGGTTCTCTGTGGAATGTGAATCCTATCATCAACTTCCTTTCTACTTTCTGATTCAGATATTCCCTGGAAAATACCACCGACCAGCCCAAAGGATTTATTGCCCTTTTCTTCAACTCCCCCGTGAAAGTATCAAAATTTGATCATTATAGCCTTCCGTTAGCTTCTGACGGTTTTACTAATTATCTCTTCATCTGAGCGTTTCCCTCATTCCTGAAATGGGGAAAATGGGGAAAAAAAAAAAAAGAAATGGGGTCATGGGACAACCATACTGACTATAGTGTCCTTATAATGCTGTTTTCATGTCAGAATGAAGTAGTAGGCTGATCCATACCCCAAAAGGTGATTTAGTGCCCTCAAGTCCTACAAAGAAGGGTAGCTGGAGGTAAGAATATCCTTTTTAATTGAAGTCTGTGTCTCTCACCGAAACACTTCTGGGTGGGTATGGGGGGTCAGCAGGGAGTTGTGATAGCTGTCCGAAAAAGAAGAATGTGGGAACCTCTGTGGGGGCCAGAGCACTGGGATTTTGTTCTTGTGGAAAAGAATTCAGAGAAAGAGCGGGCAATTTTGCCAGTTTATTTGGAACTTCCAGGGGTGCAAGTCAGAAGATAGGTCTGTGAAAGCAGAGCTGGAGGAACATCACTAGGCAGAGAGAGGCTTTGGGATTTTAAAAGGTGTGGAAAGGGAAAGGGGGGATGCGGGCCTGTCCGATATACCTCTAGACTCAGGACGTGACTGTTCTCTTAGGGCTTTTTCATTCTTTTTGCTGAGGTCTTAACAACAGCAAATTTTAAGTAAAAAAAAATTTTTTTTTTATGGCTCTGGGGTCCATGGCAAGCCCAGACCAGACACCGCGCGGGGCGGGTGTGACCGGCAGGGGCCCGCAGAGGGAGGCTGCAGTTCTGAGAATTCTCCACAGGGAAGCAGTATGAGATCAGGGTTTAGCTCGAGGTGGCCCCAGCCCCACCAGCGTTCCCTGATGCGGATGGAGACGGTCTCCTTCTTTCCTTCCATGGTGGAGAGGCTGAGTACCAAAGGGGCGGGCTTGCCTCTCAGGAGAGCGCCAAGCCTCCCCAGTCCTCACCACGGCTCTTCGCCCCCACATCTGTTTCTCTGAACTTGAAACAACTGATTCCCGGAATACTGCTTTGCGGATTCCATCTCTGGCCTGTGTGCTCTCTGAGGGGTGCCTGAAGGGCTCAGGGTGCCCTCTTCCCTGAAAGGGCCTTATTTGAAGCTGCTGGGTTCACGTCACTGCCACAGAGAGGAAATCTGCAGAGCAGCCCTTAGCAACCTGTCAGGCACGTGTGTGTTCCTTGGCAGTCTGTGTTCTGTCAACCTCTCAGTAGTCGGTAACTCCTGACATTTCTTTCTTTCTTTTTTTTTTTAAGATTTTATTTATTTGACAGAGAGAGATCACAAGTAGGCAGAGAGGCAGGCAGAGAGAGAGATAGGAGGAAGCAGGCTCCCTGCCGAGCAGAGAGCCTGATGTGGGACTCGATCCCAGGAACCTGAGATCATGACCTGAGCTGAAGGCGGAGGCTTTAACCCACTGAGCCACCCAGGTGCCCCAACTCTTGACATTTCTCAAAAAGGAATCAGTTCCGTCTTTGACACTCTTGGGAAAATGGTGCCAGCAACAACTTGATTTTGTTTGAGTTATAGGAAGTAATACAATGTATGGGCAAAACTCCTAAAGAGAGAGTTTGTAACTTCGGTTCTATCTTGACAAGGTCCCACTGATATATTGTATGATAACAGTAAAGCCACTACTTATCTTCCTTGTTGATAAAATATCAATAACATCTGACACAATTATGTCTTTGTTATTATTATTATTTTTGAGAGAGAGAGAGCACACAAGTGGAAGGGAGAGAGGACCTCAACCAGACTCCATGCTGAGTGCTGAGCTTGACACGGGGCTCCATCTCAGGACCCTGAGAGCATGACCTTAGCTGAAACCAAGAGTCGGATTCTTAATCTCCTACGCCACCCAGGTACCAGGCGCCCCAGTTTCTGATAAGTCTTAAGAACTACAGGTTTTCCCTGCTATCCCAAAGTAGTGTTCCTTATGAAACCTTTTCTAAGCTGAAATGGTGTAAAGCAATGAAACAATTACCATTTTGTAGAAGTGAAAATCTCTTCCATATTTTTTTTCCATTATAAAAACCAGGTATAGGGCACCTGGGTAGCTCAGTGTTAAACATCTGCCTTTGGCTCAAGTCATGATCTCAAGGTCCTGGGATCGAGCCCTGTGTCGGGCTCCCTGCTCAGCAGGGAAGCCTGCTTCTCCCTCTCCCACGCCCCCTGCTTGTGTTCCCTCTCTCACTGTGTCTCTCTCTGTCAAATAAATAAATAAAATCTTCAAAAAATAAAAAAAAATAAAAATAAGCTATAACGTAGGTCTTTCTTAAAAGCAAAGTGACATACGGCGAATTTTCAGAGATGGGGGAAACTGATATATATTCCATGTGGACTCTCCATGAGTCCTTGATCCTATGAATATTTTTATGATAGAAAACTTGGACCTTTCTTTTGTCAGACATTCTCTAAAATCACTTACTTTACTTGAAAAATGGGCAAATATTTTATCTATCAAATGTAAAACTTTCTCAGAAATTTAAATCTTGAAAACTCTCCTAATACAGTAGGCAGAAATTTCATTTTCAGCACTATATGGTGAGAGTGGACAGGGAGGGTAGGGTCTAAAGTCTGGGTTTCCCACAATATATCTCAGGTAGCCTACCTTTTATCACATATTTTATTTCTTTACCTGAAATACTTCAGAACTTAAATGTGTCTGCGAAGTTTGAGAAGGGTGTGTGGTATTGACTTCTTCTTGCTGGTTTCATTTTTTTTCTTTACGGTCTACCCAAACCATTTTCAGACCCCTTAAATCAGTTACCTTTCTTTTAGGTACAAACAACAGAAAGGAAGTAGAGGAAAAGAAAAGAGATTAAGGCCTTTTCTCTTAGTGGCCTTCCAGGTGACTCTGCCTCCCAGACAGGCTGATGCAAACATGAACAAAAGAGAAGTTTCTGGAAATTTCTAGTAGGACCGCTCTCAAGACTGGAACGGTAGCAGTAGTGCCAGATAAAAACCACAACTGGCCAGCTTCATCCCTCTGGGGCATAAACCGGGCCGGAGAGGTAGAGACTGAGACACATAGAAACAAAATGGAGAACACAAATAAAATATTGATTCTCTTTCCTGATTTCATCCCCTAAAGACAAGTCAACCAGCTAGCTGTGGGAAGAAGGCTATCCTCATAATACTGGTCCATTTCAATTTTTCATAAAACGCAAAAGGGTGCAGTTATCTGCACAGATTTTGTGCTTTCTCTTCTGGACATAACATGAGTAGGAAGTTTTAGAAATTTTGGTGATGCTGCGTTGAAATGAATTTTAATGTCAAGGTTAGATGATATTGTTGGGGGTCTGTGTCAACCGTGATTTTGCGTCTGTCTGGAAAAGGTTAGGCAAAGGTAAGAGAGATAGGGAGCCTACTGAAGCATCCTTATCAAAGGGAAACTTGTTAAAGAAAGATTTTAACAGCTCAAAACTACCTTGGAGGCCAATAAAAGCACCAAAACTGATTATTAGACCATGATCTGAGGTTAGAAAAAGGACGCTGGCCCTGACTGATTGGAAAGCTATTGGAAATAAATAAAAAGGCTACATTACATGAAATGGAAGGTCACAGCTCGGGAGCATCTTGAAAAGCCATAGGTGCACTGATTACATTCATCACGACATTAGTGAATGCTTTGCGTGTGGCTTGCTTTTGCAGGTCTTTCGGATGAGATATTTTTAGATAAACCGATTTCACAGAAGAGGAGGAAGGTAATAAGTGTCACATCGTGTTAATACACAAGCCCTGCACCTTTGGGATCAGATTTGGTGCAGGGCACAAGTGAAATGAGTTTGGTGGCCTCAAGCGAGGTTACCGCCAATAGCTATCCTTAAACAAAATCACAAATCATTTGCTGGCAGCTGGGATCAGAGACCCGGAGCTGAGACAGCAGGAGTGGTCCAGGTCAGGGGGGGAGTGTCAGACTCAGGGAACCGCCTGTTTCCTCTGGGTCTCCAGCCTGGTTTCAGCTCCTGCCACCGACTGACCCTTTTTCATCCGTGAGTGCTAACATTCATGCTAATATTATGACTTCTCTTTCCTTGCCAAACCAAAGATGAATGTTCCCTGAAACATTTTGTGAAACCTCCTCTTATCTAAGTCTTCATTGCTCAGAGAGTCCTCATAAGAGTAATGTCATAGTCACTTATGAAAATTAGTCCTACTTTTAGAATGTTACTTGTTCTTAGCAAAATAATGGAGCTTGTGTGTTCTGGGGAATTCTGAGTCTAAACATTGCTTGCTTTCTCTCTGTCAGTGAAAGGCGTCTGTGCTACTCTGATGAAAACACAGAGAATTAGGAAACAATGACTGTGTGAATGACATTTACAGAGATCTCATACTGGAAAGGGCACATTTTATTGTGACTCTGTGTCAAAAGTGTAGTTTCATCAGACGACAGGAGGCAAAAGAAACAGGCAATCAATACTTGGGCCTCTGATATCTGAACTGAGAAAGAAAATCATTATCCTGTTACTTTTATTGTCGCATGATGCTTGAAATACTGCACCTTGTTTCCATAATAATCCCTTATTTTGGGGGTTGCAGATTAACAGACCCCTCCTAGGGGCAGCCATGTGAAATTGGAATATAAACCAGAAAGAGATGTTCACCCACATTTTGGGGGAGGGGTGGGAAGTTGGAGATAGGCAGTTTGAGAAAGAAAATAGCTAACCTTTTGAAAAAAATGTAATGATCCAATTTCCTAGTCATATTTATCTAACACGATTATGTTTCGTGTCTGAATTTCCAGCATTTTTTTTTAAAGATTTTATTTATTTATTTGTCAGAGAGAGAGACAGAAAAAGATCACAAGTAGGCAGAGAGGTAGGCAGAAGCAGAGGGAGAAGCAGGCTCCCTGCCGAGCAAGGAGCCCGATATGGGACTCAATCCTAGGACGCTAGGATCATGACCTGAGCCGAAGGCAGCTGCTCAACCAACTGAGCCACCCAGGCGTCCCTGAATTTCCAGCATTTTTACTAAAGGGTTCCTTGTTTCCAATTTTGGGGCAAAACACACAGATTTCCAGTAGCTAAGAGTCCCCTCAATATTAACAAGGTTACTTGGGCAGCATCTGCATCTCTGCATTTATTGAAAATGGCTTTCCACTGTTAAGAGAGTAAACGACACCAAGGTGGGAGGCATGTGGAATTTGTGATTTGATTTTCTAAGCTAGCCGTACTGCTCACTTCTCCCTAGCAAAACACCTGGTCACTGAACTTGAACTTTTTGCTGATAAAAGGAAAGGAATTATCATTCACAAACCCTCAGGAAGCTTTTCTGTATCCAACCTTAAGCATTGCCCCAGTTCTGCCTACCTTCTTCCAATAAGACTATTTATTGGTTAATATTTTCAACGCTTCAAGACGATTAACCCTCCCCTGTCTAGATTTCCGAATCCAACTTAAACCTCTATTTGAGGTGAGCCTGGGTTGCTCAGTGGGTTAAGCCTCTGCCTTTGGCTCAGGTCATGATCTCAGAGTCCTAGGATTGAGCCCCACATCGAGCTCCACATTGAGCTCCCTGCTCAGTGGGAAGCCTGCTTCCCCCTCTCTCTCTCTGCCTGCCTCTCTGCTTACTTGTGATTGCTCTGTCAAATAAATAAATAAAATCTTTTTTAAAAAACCCCTATTTGAATATACATTATGGGGAAGGGGGTCATATTAGTCGTCTGTATATCACAAAAACAAATATAGCTGTCCTCAACCTAACTTGTGTAATTTCGTGTGTTGGTATCTTCACTCGGTTATTTAAATTCAGTTTTATTTTTCTCTTCGAATTACTATTGATGAGATTATCATTGTATAGTCGTAAAGTCATGACCTGCTTTTCCAGGCTTTGGGCTGCAGCCCCACAGAGCTAAGTAGGTCCTTAATGAACAAGAAAAGGTTATCATAGCCACACGTGGTGTCGCCCAGTCTGCTCTGCCTGCAGTCTCTGGCAGCCCCAGATAGCGGGTCAAAGTCATGCAAATGAGGGCCAAGGCTCCCACTTCGTTCCTCTCTCCAGCAGAGCAGAGGTTCTTCTGATCCCTTGGCAAATGCACAACAGCAGGAGGAAAAAATGATATTCTCAGAAACCTAATCCACCCAGGCAGCTTATTTATTCCAAGTGAACATACTACTGGCCACAAAAATTGCTAAAATTAAGAAAAGCTGACAATACTAAATGTCAGTAAGGATAGGGAGAAACTAGAATTTTCAGTAGGAGCATTAACTGGTACAAACGCTTTGCAAAACTGGCAAAATCTGTTGAAGGTGAACCGTTGGATACAGCAATTCCTCTTCTAGATATAGAGCTAACAGAAATGCCAACATCATGTGCATCAACATACAGGTATAAGAAGGGTCACGGCAGGGGGCCCCTGAGTGGCTCAGTCGTTTGAACGTCTAACTCTTGATTTCAGCTCAGGTCATGATCTCAAGGTCAAGATTGAGCCCTGTGGCAGGCTCCGGGTTCAATGCGGTGTCTGCTTAGGATTCAAAACAACACCCCCCACCCCACATCTTGCACCTGCTTGCATGCGTGCTCTCTCAAAAAAGGAAATGAATAAATAAAATTTAAAAAAAAATATATATAAATAAAGAATGTTTACAGAAGCATTATTCATACCATCTCCAAAGTAGAAACAACCCAAATGTCTATCTACAATAAACTAAAATAAAAATAAATGAAATACTATGTAGCAATGAGGACAAAGAACTACTGATACATGTAAAAATATGGATGATTCTCAGGGCGCCTGGGTGGCTTAGTGAGTTAAAGCCTCTGCCTTCAGCTCAGGTCATGATCTTGGGGTCGTGGGATGGAGCCCCACATTGGGCTCTCTGCTCAGCAGGGAGCCTGCTTCCTCCTCTCTCTCTCTCTCTCTCTGCCTGCCTCTCTGCCTACTTGTGATCTGTCTGTCAAATAAATAAATAAAATCTTTTAAAAAATGGATGATTCTCACAAATATAATGCTGAGTGAAATAATATGCTGAGTGCATATTGTATGACTCTGTTCATCTGAAAGCCAAATATACGCAAAAGTAATCCAGTGACAGAAGTCAGAGTAGTAGTTAGTTTTGGGGAGATAATAATTGGGAAGGGACACAGAAAAAAAGCTTTTGGGAGTGCTGGTAATGTTCTATACCTTGATCTAGGTGGGGATTACATGAGTGCTTAAAAAATCACTAAGCTATACACTTGTGATGTGGGCATTTTTCTGTGTCTATGATATACTGCAATAAAAAAAGTTAAAAGAAACTATCAGTGCAGTTTGTTATTAACTAATGCCTTTGTCAGCTTCTGAAATACTAGAAAACCAAGGAAGAGTGACTAAGGCAGTAGCTCCTTGAGTGAAATTTACTATAGAATTATATTTAAAAAATTCCAGAGAAATTACATAGGTGGTGGTAAAAAGTTTTTCGTTTCTTTGCCTGGAGCTCTTAAGGGCAAGTGGCAATTTGATTTAGATTTTGAAGGGCTGTATAGTGCATTATAACAGAGTTTTGTTTTGTTTTTTAAAAGATTTTATTTATTTATTTGACAGACAGAGATCATAAGTAGGCAGAGAGGCAGGCGGTGGGGGGGGAGAAGCAGACTCCCCGATGTGCAGAGAGCCCCATGTGGGGCTCAATCCCAGGACCCTGGGACCATGACCTGAGACAAAGGCAGAAGCTTTAACCCACTGAGCCACCCAGGACCCCCTATAGCAGAGGTTTTATAAGGAGGGTTATTCAGTTTGTGCAGCAATAGGAAACTGGCTTAAATTAAAACAGAAACAATTTCAGCTGGACATTAATTAGGAGGAATTTTTGGACCAGTTTTGGACCTAATTCAGTTAAGTGAATTAGGCGTCGGACTCTTGGTTTTGGCTCAGGTTGTGATCTCAGGCTTGGAGATCAAGTCCAGCATTGGGCTCCACACTTTTGCAGTTTGCTTGGACTCCTTCTCCTCCCTCTGCCCCTCTCCCTGGATTTGTGCTCTTTCTCTCTCTTTAAAAAAAAAAAAAAAAAAAGCTCCACTGTATCCCTGTTAATAATACTTACAGGCAGCACTGCAAGTTTTAGAGTTTCATCCCTAAACTTACCGACAGTGAAACATCCCTAAGTTTCTCTCTGCAAATCTCAGCGGTCTGCTCCTCCTGATGGTAAAGGAGGGAGAAAGCCCAACTGGTTAACATGTATAAATTGTACTGATTCTGTGATGACATGTGGTATGTAAATATAAAGAATGATTATTATCATAAACCCTGCCAACTGCAACATTGATAGTGCCAGAAACGTCGATTTAAATGGAAACTGGGAACTCTTAACACTGGGTGAGGAATGAAGTTACCTTAGGCACCCATGGGCTTTGAGTAGAGGGAATCACCAAAGGGCCATTAGAGAGTTAAGCTGGGGTAAAAGGAGATGGATTTGGAGGAATCCCATAGCAAATGTGATTAAAAAAAAAAAAAAGGGTTTCTCAAGTGATTGTAAATCAATACTAGCTTTAGCTATCATTTGGAGTTTACTGGAAGTTTTCTTCCCTTTGATTATCCTCCATATGCCTATACTCTTTTTTTTTTTTTTTTTTAAAGATTTTATTTATTTATTTGACAGAGAGATACAAGTAGGCAGAGAGGCAGGCAGAGAGAGTGAGAGGGAAGCAGGCTCCCTGCCGAGCAGAGAGCCCGATGCGGGACTCGATCCCAGGACCCTGAGATCATGACCTGAGCCGAAGGCAGCGGCTTAAACCACTGAGCCACCCAGGCGCCCTGCCTATACTCTTAAAAGAAACTATATTCCAGGGTACCTGGGTGGCTCAGTTGGGTAAGGGTCTGACTTGTGATTTCAGCTCAGGTCATGATATCAAGGTGGTGAGATCGGGCCCCACATCGGGCTCTGCACTGGGCTTGGAGCCTGCTAAGGATTTTCTCTCTCCCTTCCCTCTGATCCCCCACCCCCAACATGTTGTGTACACGTACACACATACTCTAAAAAACCCTAAAAACCAAAAAACTATATTCCGGAGATGTAATTGAACTCCCTTGGTGGTGGTAGTGGTGGTTGTTTTTAGCTAAAAATACACTTAACTAATATAAGCAATGCATATAGAAAATATTTTTAATGGTTCCTAAAATGTCCTCTTGAAGGGTGCATGGTTTGAAATCAAGCTCTTCAGTGTTAAAGTGCCAGCAGGATTTTAGCTCAATTCTCTTGTGGTTTTAGAGATATTGGCATTCTAAAAACTGCTGATTCTTGCTTGGTAAATGGAAACTGAGTTACAGCAACCAAGGTCTGAAGCATCAGAAGGAGATTTATGCTGCGTAAAGACCTAGGTAAGAGAAAAATAATTATGTGGAAATCTTAAGGCCCTTCAAGGTTTCGAACTTGTCTGGAGCGGCTTTCTGACACAACCAGAGCACTGGTGCTCCGTTAGAAGCAACTCTGAAATATATGACTAAGCCTTCCATTTTGGTTACTACTAAATTTCCACTTTATATGCTGCAATTATACACTGCCAGTGCAGAGCAATGTCCTTTTGGCATGCAGCCACGAGCTGCTGAAAAAAAAGAAGCTAATGTCCTGTGAGCTTATATGTCTATATAAGCCAGGCCACGGAACAGAAACTTCTGCAAATTTCCACAAATCAAATCTAGAAGAACTATCCCATAGATTCAAAAATAACCAATTATTAAAAAAACAAGCCAATTCACCAGTTTTTATGAGCTCATAGTGACCCCTGGTTAGCAGTTTGCTTGGAGTCATTCTCATTCTTTCAAAAGTTTACTGGCATGTTCTATGTGCTCAGGACCAAGAGGATGGGCAGGTGGCCTCTCGGAGCTGGCCACTGTGTGGCAAATTGAACCTCTGAAGTTGTTAATGAACAACATAAGAAAGGAGATAATTAGGGGCCCAAATACACAACTGAAGTTCAGAGAAGACAGTGCTCACAGACCGGACAAGGGTTTCTGAGCTGGACTCTGAGAGGGGGGCGGCCTAGGGATTGAAGGAGGATGAACTTTCTAGACAGGGAAACAGCATGAGCAGGGCTGAATATTCTGGATATTCTGCTGAATATGGTGTATTCTTGGTCAGGAGGAACTTGATTAAAGTCTACAGCTTTTTGTTGGGTATGCGGCGGGGGGTGGGGCGCGCATATTCTGGGAAATAACTCAGCATTTCCTCTATGAGTTTAGGACGGACCATGAGAAACCTCAAATTATGAAGTTCCAATAATCTAGTTTTCCTTTTAGTTATATAGAACCATTGGAAGTTTTTTAGCCAGGAAATTACATGATAAAACCAGTGTTTTTCGTGCAGTGGAGATGATCTTTAACACAGTTGTCCTACAGCTATTCTCCTCTTGACCGAGCTATTTCATTTTCCAAACAGAGAAATAATTCTTAATAAAAAGTTGATTTGGATTCCTCCTGGAACAATGTGGCATATTTATACCTACTTAATTGGCAGGAAATGCTATCAAATTAAGACTTTCTCCCATAATTTTCTCTTGTATTCTGGATTAGTTTACTACTTTTCTACAGGTGTTCAAAAAAAGAACTAGTAAATAAATACATTAACGGGAGTTTTTGGAGACCATACTGATCCTGCTGAGTTCAGTGGCCTTTTCTGCGGGAGAAAGGAGATGGGTATACTCCTGATTGAAAATTTATATTGCAGGGCGCCTGGGTGGCTCAGTGGGTTAAGTTGCTGCCTTCGGCTCAGGTCATGATCTCAGGGTCCTGGGATCGAGTCCTGCATTGGGCTCTCTGCTCAGCAGGGAGCCTGCTTCCCTCTCTCTCTCTCTCTCTGCTTGCCTCTCTATCTACTTGTGATCTCTCTCTGTCAAATAAATAAATAAAATCTTTTAAAAAAATTTATATTGCATACATATCAAATGGTCACATTTTATGTTAGTGAAATTCTTTATAGAAAAGGAATCAAACACATATTTAACAAGGTTTTGTCAAGTGTACTAGAACACATTTAAGAACTACTGCTTATATATAGCTCTGTTCGAGTCTATTCACTTTCAACAGATTTGGAAAGAGCAATATAGGGACCATTGTCTTACCACATAGGAATTTATAATTTCGGTGGGAAGGGTAGTTTACTGTGGCCTCTGGCTGATTCATGGTAAAATAGAATAGTATTTGTAGCTCTAATACATGCATATAACTTCTTTGAATTAAAATACTATTGTTTCCATCTGTTCCCCTCCCCCACTAATATTGATTTAGAATTCAATGGGATTGACCGTGTTAGTGGTTGCCCTGCTGTCCTCCTGTTTTCCCAGCTGTTGGCACACACAGTAGGTGCTTTATAAACATTTTACAAATCAATGAATTGAAGGATTTAATATTGCAGGGAGTCAGAGTTTTCAGGCCCCATTATTGATTTTATCGCACATTTATTTATCAAATAGATTTGGGTGTATAGCCCCTCTGTGCTCATTTTTTTCCTCTCTGAAATCGAGATGATAGAACGCCTTTTGCAGAAATACGGTGATGCTTGAGATACTGTGTGTGAAATGATTTGCACTCCTCGGAAGAAAGGGATCTTATAAATAGAAGTCATTGTTCAGGTTACCCACAGCATTCAAATTTAATTTGTACCACATGGAATATGTGGAAGGTCCATGACCTCGGTAATGAAAGCTGCTGAGCCTTTGATGCCCGTGGAAAAAAAGCGTTTCCTCCTTGTTTTTTTGGCTGTAAGAGAATGACTGCTGTTTCCCCTGCCTGCCTGTTCTAACTATGATGCACTGATTTCCTCCAGCCTCATCCGAGTTTCTCATTACGAATGCTGAAATGAGCAGGTCCTTTAAATTAGAGAGGGTAGAAGGTGCGTACATCTGATCAAGCAGGAATAAGGACCCTTAACTTAAGAATGAAGAGTTGAGGGAGATGGGTAAAGAACACTGACGAGGACGTGCAAGAAAAGACAGATCAATCCCAACGATTCATCATGCCAGGAGCTGTCCAAATAATCAAAGGTATCAGCCAGGGTGATGTATAGCTGATGTCACTTGGTGAGACCCTTAACAAGGCCGCTGGTACAGCAGCTGCTGCTGGTCAGTGAGTATCACAGCACATGCCAGGCCAGGGCGGAGGAACACAGACCATCCATCACTGACCCAACTTAATGGCTAGGCTTATTAGTAAACATTCTCTGTGGCTGACTGTCTGTAATGGTACAGGACGTTCCCCAACTGTCCCCCAAATAAACAGACTCACCTGACAGATGTGTGAAATCTGTGGTCCCTCTTCAGATTCTGTGGGTGAGTATAATTCGTTCTATTTTATCGATAGAGGAAAAGAGTCTTTAGAAAGAATGAGGGGGGGGGGATCTGTATGAAGCCCTCACTTAGCAAATGTACTCATAATCTATTCTTCACCCAAGATGGTTTTTCTCTTCTTAACCGTAAATCAGAACAGTGGCGGTGTAGGTTGACATACATGCCTCATTCCATAGGCACCACCGTAGGTCAGTTTCATCTGTATCTTTCCCTACTATGGATCAGAAATTCCCAAAGTGGATATAAAATCCACTCTCTGTACTAAAGATATCTAAGTCTACTTTAACTACATTATGTTCTTGGAGGGGATATCTTAATGGACTAAGGATGAGGTTTGAAATATCTAGACTTCCTGGAACCACAGGTTCAATTCCCAGCCGAATTGGCTCAGTCCTCAAGTCTTCACGGGCAGATAAATTAAGATACCAAGAAGCTTACTGTGCACAGATCTCTTAGATGAGTTGTAGTAACCTATAATCTTATCTATTTTTTTAAGTGGACATTAAACTTGGTACTGCTGTTCTTGACCTCGCGGAAAAATTCTTTATCATCTGCATGGTAAATCTAATGCTTAGCATTCAAAAGAGATGTACCATTTAGGATGACAGTGCATCCTCCTCAAGTCTGAGACTTTTTTTTTTTTTTTTTTTTAAGAGATCTGGGCATCGAAATAGGCAGGTTACTGCAATTCCATTTACTCCTTCCTAACTCTTTGCCTTTTGTTTCCCTGGACTTGAGCTACTTGACTCGCCTCATCCTTCCGTGTATCTTCCTCTGGGCCTGACCTTGATTTGCTTCTCTAGTCTTGGTTATTGACCTTGCTTTAAATGCTAGCACAGGTGAATTCTTCAAGCTCTACTTAACAACTTGGATTTTGGATTTTCTCCTACTCCAACTTTTGAGATCGGGGTGATCCCTCAAGTCTTACTTCAGTTTCTTTCTTTTTTTTTTTTAATAAAGTATTTTTAAAAATTCTACTTATTTATTTTTCTTTTTAGCCACTGTATAGTACATCATTAGTTTTTGATGTAGTGTTCAATGATTCATTAGTTACATATAACACCCAGTGCTCATCTTACTTCAGTTTCTGTATATAGAGAGGGGACACAATCTGGGGAAAAAAGCCCCAGCTTGGGAGATATGGAGACAGTTTCTAGCAAGACTGTTTCCTCAACTGCCCCTATTCATTCTTGTCTTGTGCTCTAGTCCCTGCACTCCTGCTAAGTGGTTCTATAATGATGGACAAGTCATGTGGTCTAGTTGCACGTTGGTCTGTAGAATGAGTATGCTGGGCCTTATGAGTACATGGTTCCTTCTAAGCTCTAAGAGTCTCAGATCCTCCTTTGTTTTACCTTGGACCCTAGTCACTCTGGCTTTAGCTTGGTAGAAAAAGAGAGTAGGAAGTATTTTAAAACCTAAATTTTATGCACCATCGTCACCACTGATAAATGTTGTTGAGCATTACCCTCTGAGTTAAGAACTTTATATAATGCAGAGAATATTGGCACTTTGAAATTTTATAGTAAGAGAGGAGACTCGGGGTGCCTGTGTGGCTCAATTGTTAGCATCTGCCTTCGGCTTAGGTCATGATCCCAGCGTCCTGGGATTGAGCCCCGTATTGGGCTCCTTGCTCAGCAGGAAGCCTGCTTTTCCCTCTCCCACTCCCCATGCTTGTGTTCCCTCTCTCTGTCAAATACATACATAAATAAAAGCTTTAAAAAGAGAAAGAGAGAGAGAGAGAGAGAGAGAGGAGACTCAATAACATTGCCTCAAAGAGAAATTTATTTTTACTTTTTTTTTTTTTTAAAGATTTTATTTATTCATTTGACAGAGAGAGAGATCACAAGTAGGCAGAGAGGCAGGCAGAGAGAGAGGAAGGGAAGCAGGCTCCCCGCGGAGCAGAGAGCCCGACGGGGGGCTCGATCCCAGGACCCTGAGATCATGACCCGAGCCGAAGGCAGCGGCTTAATCCACTGAGCCACCAAGGTGCCCCGTACTTTTTATTTAAAAAAAAAAAAATTATTTATTTTAGAGAGAGAGAGAGAGAGAACATGAGCAGGGGTCGGGGGTGATAAGGAGAGAGAGAAGCAGATTTCCTGCTGAGCAGGGAGCCCAATGCGGGACTTGATCCCAAGACCCCAGGATCACAACCTGAGCCAAGGGCAGACGTTCAACCGACTAAACCACACAGGAGCCCCAAGAGAAATTAATTTTTAGGTTTTTGTTGTGAGGATTCAAAGATAGAAAGTTCATTGGGCAGTAGGACGTGGCAGTGAAGAGCAGGACCCTGGGGCCAAATGGCCTGCTCTGAATTCAGGTTCCACCACTGACCTAGCTATGAGACTTGAGCAAATTGCTCTCTGTGACTCAATTTTCTCATAAGATGTGGGTAATGATACCTACCTCACGAGGTTGTTATGAAGATAAAGTGAGTTACTGCTTGAGAAGTGCTTAGTTTAGAACTGTGGCTAATGCGTAGAAAGTACTATAGAAATGTTGCCTAGATAAAGAGAAATACTAGAACTATAAACTCCATCCTGCATTTCAAAGCATGTTCTATGTGGGACCTGAGCATTCCTGAGTAGTGGAGATATCATGGCCCCTATTTCGTATCCAGAATTAAGTTACAGGCTTATGTGCATAGAAACACTGATGTGATTCAATATCACTAAGATTGCTGGAACCAGGGGCACCTGGGTGGCTCAGCCAGTTAAGCCTCTGCCTTTGGCTTAGGTCATGATCTTGGGGTCCCAGGATTGAGGCCCACGTCAGGCTCCCTGCTCAGCGGGGAGCCTGCTTTTCCCTTTCCCTTTGCTCCTCCCCCTGTTTGTGCTCTTTCTCTCTCAAATAAATGAATAAAATCTTAAAAAGAATTGCTGGAGCCATCATCATATAAGTAGTGTGTGTGTGTGTGTGTGTGTGTGACAGAGAGAGAGAAAGAGAGAGAGAGAGAGAGAGAAATCTTTTTAACCCACCAAGGAAAAGTCTGTCCCTAAAATACTTTAGAAATATTTCACTGGCGTGTTGTGCCTAGCTCAAGAACAGGACATAGAACATTTGTGTTAATAAACCTCCCATAGAGAGCACTGACACTTGAATAGCTCTAAATGTTTTCTGACATCTGGCCAGAGCTAGTAACAGCCTCCACAGGTTGGTTTCTGCTTTCAGAGCATCATTCAGATTCTGTTAGATTCTCCAGTCGTATCCAACATCTGGACAAAGGTAGGCACAGTTGAAGCCTTGAACTAGGTACTGGGCTAGGTACTGAGCTGGGGAAAGGGCCTGGCTGGCACTTATTAGACTCCACTTGTGTGCGGCTGTTTCACATGGATCAGCTCACTTGGTCCTCACAGCAACCACAGGAAGTAGACACGCTCCCATTTTACAGAGGAAGAAATGAGGCATAGAGAGAGTAAGTAACTTGTCTGGGTTTCACAGCTAGTGAATGTCAGAGCTCATAGTCAAGACGTTAAGCTTACTGGCTGGCATTTCAGGCAATTTAGGAAACTGGGGGGAGACCCAGGCGCCACAGATCTAGGCTGAAGGGGTATAACTATCCCTTGTGGTGGGTTCCTAATGACAACACACACAAAAAAAGTGTATTTTCGCCAGGTCTGTTGTGGGTGCCCAATCAGTATGTGGGAAGTATGAATACTCTCTTCAGCTTAGGGAGTTTTGAAGTTTTAATATGAAAAGTTTATTTATTTTTAAAGATTTATTTATTTGACAGAGAGAAATCACAAGTAGGCAGAGAGGCAGGCAGAGCAAGAGGAAGCGAAGCAGGCCTCTAGCTGAACAGAGAGCCTGATGTGGGGCTCGATCCCAGGACCCTGGGATCATGACCTGAGCCAAAGGCAGAGGCTTTAACCCACTGAGCCACCCAAGCACCCTGAAAAGTTTATTTTATTTTGGTTTTTAATCCACATAGATTTGAAAATGAAGCAAGAGAATGATAAGTATCAGTTGTCTGGAAGGGTCAACTGAATTAGCAAAAATAAGCTTTTTTGTGATGTCATAAAACATTTTCAGTTTTGGGGGCACCTGGGTGGCTTAGTCATTAAGCGTCTGCCTTTGGCTCGGGTCCTGATTCCAGAGTCCTGGGATTGAGCCCCGCATGGGGCTCCTTGATTGGCGGGAGGCCTGCTTCTTCCTCTCCCACTGCCCCTGCTTGTGCTCCCTCTCTTGCTGTGTCTCTCTCTGTCAAATAAATAAATAAAATCTTAAAAAAAAAATTTACAGTTTTTTACTTTCAGGTTTGACTCATCACCACGTTCCTCCCCTCCCCGAATCCTGAGTACGTATTTTTCCTGCTGCTGAATACCAACATTACCCTCTCCAATTAAAATACCAGGAAGACATTTTAACTCAAACATTATTCTTCAGATTAATGAAAGCCAGGAGCAACTCTTTCACCTCTGGACTATTCCAAATCAAGTGCTAATGACCAAAGACCATTCCTCATCTTGTGCTTGGGTAAGGAGCTCTGAGACATGAATCTTGGCCTTGTCCAGTTTGTGGTGGAAAGTGCACATGTCACAAAATTTTGTTTCAACATTCGCTTCCTTGCTGACAGTGTCTGTGGGAAGGGTAGAACATCCAGGCTCAGACCTTGAACTGAAAAACCCTTCTCACTTTTCAACAGTGACCCTTTGGGTTGGAATGCAGGTCAAGCACACTTGTCCAGCTGTGGCCACTACTGGGCTGTCTGCTCTAGGGCTAAAAAAAGATGCTGACTTCCTGGAATATCTGCCCTGCAATTTTTACAGGAACAAGCCTCATTAAATTAAAAATAATAAACCAGGCAATTTTCTTGTTGAAACCTGTTTCTTAGAACTTGCTGTCTGCAGGGGAGCCTTCTAGAACGTCTCCTATCCATGCCAGGTTAAGGCATTAACAAAGCTTTGTTTTGCAGTAAAGATCTCTTCCTATAGATTCTTTCAGAACCGTTGGATGGACACAGGCAAAATCACGTCCAGCAAAAGAATGATTTGCTGGTTGACAACTCGAAACACACACACATAAACAAACATGATAAATGACTATCTCTTAAATTTGTTCTATGAATAAATAAACATATATGACTCTAAGATCCTAACTCTTAATTAGACAAACATACATTAGAATGGAGTAGAATACAGGTATAATAAAATAGTCACTTGACTGATCTTTATCTAAAAATGTGCTTGTATAAACAGGACATCCTGTGGTCCTTTATGCTAACCAAGTGTTACATATATCATGTCATGTAACCCTCATGATGGAGGTGGTAGACGTGATGTAGATGAGGAAAGAGGTGCCGGCATTTAGACCCTGCAGGCAGGGTTTGGACTTCTCTGTTCCAGACTCTTCAAACCATGTAGGGTTCGCAACTATAGTGTATATGGTGGTTTTCAAGTCAGCTGCATTTTAAAAAAAGATTTTATTTATTTATTTGACAGATCGAGATCACAAGGAGGCAGAGAGGCAGGCAGAGAGAGAAGAGAAAACAGGCTCCCTGCTGAGCAGAGAGCCAGATTCGGTGCTTGATCCCGGGACCCTGGGATCATGATCCGAGGCGAAGGCAGAGGCTTTAACCTACTGAGCCACCCAGGTGCCCAAGTCAGCTACATTGTCAACACCTTAAAGATATGCCTCAAATATATACTTTCCAGAGCCTACCACTGTTCCACTGGATCTCAGAATGAGTTTCTGATTGAGGTCACTGGAAATGGACATCTTTCCCCCCCCAAACTCCCCGAATCATTCTATCAAGAGGCCCTGTTTGGGAACTGTCTGGCACATTGTCTTCTCAGACCAACACTCACACTATTATTTCAGGAAAAAATAATACTGCAGGGAGGCTCATTGCAATAGCTGTTGTAAAAACATGCACTGCAAAAAAAAAAAAAATGCTGAAGAAAGAAGGCTGAGTGGAAAATAGGAAAACTCAGGGGCAGAAAGTAAAGGCAAATTAATTTAACAACCTGATACTTCACGTAGGTGAGAGGATTTCAGAGAATGAGTTAATCAAGGAATAGTTTCAGAAAGCAAGGGGTTTAGCCTGAGATGGGAAATCTGTCCCCAAATATTTGAGGGGCTGTCGTATAGAAAGAGGAAGAAGCAAGACTAGGACCCGTGAGCAGGAGCTAATGAGAAAGACGGTTACGCTCAGCATTAGGAAGATCTTAACAAACTCTGGAGTGCTCCCATCAAGCCCCAGTCCTGGGAATGATAGTGACCACCAGGTAGCAAGCCCCACCTCACTGTAGGGTTTGGCAGGGGCCATGTGACCTCCTGGTGTCAGTCCTGTACTGAATGGGGAGTTGGCTTCATCCTCTATAATTCCTTCTTCTCTCTACACTCTCCTATTCATGCTTCTCAAAATGCCCATGTAGAATAAATAAAGGTGTACATTACCGATACGGATTTTACAGTCAGAGAAATTGAATCGAACTAAGGTGAATTGCCAAAAGTGATGGACTTGCTAGCAAAGCTGAGAGCAGATGTGTCCTTCCTGACCTTCTTTTCTCTTACGTCTCCTTGCTCCAACCTAAAGCCATTTAGGTGCTTAAGAAGCCCCAAAGCACCTTGGAATATAGCTTGAAAGCACTACTTCAGGCCAGTCACCTTGGAATGTAAAATACAGAATCCTGGGCACCCATCCCCCCAGCCCCGATCTACTGAATCACAGTCTGCGGGGAATGGAACCCAGGAATCTGAATGCACACTATTTTAGATTTTTGTCTGAAGTAGGGAATAGGAAATCTGATAATCTTGTGCTGTACAGACTATTATTTGTCATTGTTGATAGATTTCTACGAGTCCAAAAAACATCACCAGGTGAGTACTTTTCTGTATAAATGTTTCATTGTCCTTGCTTTATATTTACATAGGTACAAATATTTATATAATGATTATAAGTTTGTGTATTTGCAGAAGCAGCAGATGGCTGTAAAGGTGATATGAATGCATTTGAGTCATCGGTAAGGGTTCCATGTGTATTTTACAGGCCTGAGTAAATGTCAACCTTTGCTTAAATTATAGCAGCATAGAGTATATGGATATGGGAATAGTACAGCATTAGAAAAAAATTCCTTGCCCTTCCTATAGGCTCTGAGTAAGTATCCCATTGGATTAACTGGAGTTCACTTGATTGCTACAGTTTCAATAGCTTGTTCAGACATCGATCGCTGTCATGTCACTGGGAGAAAAGGATTAATAATAGGGTGCTCAGGTTGGCTCAATACTGCTGATAGTGCCTGACAAAAGACCGTTAGTAGGACTCCCATGGGGATGCTGCCTGCATAGGAAAGCTACAAGCACCATCATTCAGGATTCCGCAGAATAATGATTAACTCCAGAACTTCAGCCTACAAAACCCAACCAACAGTTTCTATTATTTCCAAATAAATTCACTCCTTGATCTTCCTTTTCTTAGGCTCACAGATGATCCTGAGTCAAATTCCCCAGTGGATACCCACTGGCCTTGTGTAAGTCATTGTGCCTTGATTATTTCCAAGAGAAGATTTTTTGTTGTTATTATTTATTTATTTATTTGTCCAGTCCTGATCATGGGAACAGTAAGAGACCAGAGAAGTTTGGTTTGGTGGGTGCTTCTTGTGCAGATTTTACAGAAGAAATGCTCCACCTCTGCTGTGTGTTCCGACTCGGTTGGAACTAACAGTTGCGGCGAGGAGGCATCACAAAGTGGGGAGGACACCAGTTCTGAGCAGCCCATTTAAAAGAAATCTGATTTCAGCTACAGAAAAATTAAAGGGAGCTACTTCACAATGGGTCCCAATGTTTTATTGGAATTAAGATAAAGGAAAATATTAAGAGAAAATAATGATGACTCTTGCAAAAGAAAAGTGAAAGAATTGCATGCTAGAATGTGTGCTTTCGATGCACTTTTTCTTGCCTGTTTGGCCAAGGTTTGGAGAAAGAGACTACAAAGAAGCGAGGGGGTGAAATTCTGACTTCTAGTGAAAATAAGAACAGTTTGTAATTTGAATAGATGGAATATAACGCTATGTAATTTAAGCCCAGCAGCTTTCCTCTCTGGCTGACCCCCTCCCCACCTTACATGACAAGAGGTTCAAGGTGATGGGTTGTTTGTTCGTGGCAGGAAAAGGTGTTTAAGAGCATTTATCTCCACAGCTAGCAATTTAATAACTACATGACTTCTTATTCAAGTGCATTTAGATAATTTTCTGAGTTTTCATAACAGCTTTATTTATCTATGCTTTAATGCCTTCCCTCTTAAGAGCTCAAGATGCTGGTTATTTAACATTATAATCCAGATATGAGAATTAAAAAGGCATTGGGTGCCATACTGCTATCTCCAATGATAGTGCCACTAAAAATAACACAATTAACTTGATGTCAGTACTCAGCTTGTTCTTATATATAGGTTTCTTTAAAATATCCAGACTACTTTAATTAGAGCCACAGACTATTTTAATTATTCCTAAAAGACTGAGTATACTCCACTGACTACAGCAAATATATGAGATAGAAGACAGTTCTCTAGGAACTTATATATGCTAATGACTGTGTTCTTCAGTCACATTCATGAGAAGACAAGCAATTGTTCCTGATGAAGTTGATACAGGGCTACACATGGACAATTGTGAAGGCAACTGAGGTGACATGTCACCTGGCATCATGGAAATGGCATCCTGAGCTCCAGACATCAGAAATGCAAAATTCTGAGATTCAAGGTAAATATGTTGTTTAGTTCAATTCAGTTGTAATGAGACCCAACCCAATCCTGTAAACCTTTATTCAGTGTCTGTTATGCATCAGGTAATGTTCTGAAAGCCTTGGGGTTATGAAGATAAATAAGAAATAAATTTGACTTTCAAGGAGTTATTTTTCTATTAGGAAAGACAGTCAGATGAATAACACAATAGACACAATGAATAAAAAGCAACATTATGGACACATGCATTGATATAAAACAGATAAAGGAGATAAGTAGTGGCATCTTAGGGTAGAATATGTATCAGTTTTAAAATGATGTAAACTTTGGTTTAAATCCTAGATCTTTAAATTCTTGCTATAAAGCACTGGGGAAAATATTTTAACTGTGTTAGTTTTGGCACTGTGTTTTGAGAATGGGGATCACACAAACTTTGAAATGCTTTGTGAAGATTAAACAAGGCAAGGTTTGTAAAAGTATCAAAGTAGTTGTGGCATGAGTTTCTGAGCACGAGCTCTAGAAATGTTAGGTTTTTCCATGTGTGTGTGTGTGTGTGTGTGTGTGTGTGTGTGTGTGTGAAATCTTCACAGATGGGATAAAGACAAAGCCTGGGCTTTGAAGGGTGAATAGGAGTTCTCTAAGAATAAAGAAACTTTATATAGAAAAAAAAGAGAAGTAAAAAGTGGGGATTATCTGATATATAGAAGGGGGACTGAGCAGCAAAGGGACATGAAGCATCACAGAATATATAACCTTGGAGCATTAAGCATCATGATAGTTGAAGGTCAAGAAGTAGCCAACTAGTTGCCACATTACTATGAAGTCAGAACAGAGTCACAAAGGTTAGCTTTCATTCTTCTAGTGAGTTCATCAATGCCGCTCATTAATTTAATTTAGTAGCAAACTGCAGAATAAGATCAACTACAACAAAACTCTGGGATGGGAAATGCAGTCATTTTATCCTGTGCCAAGGTAACAACAGCAGAATACTCATAATCGGCTGCACAATGTGTGAAATTGGGACAAGCATGATTGGAGACATGTTTAATTGCCTATGAAACACAGCATTTCGCAGCTCAGCAAAACTGAGGATGCCTCAATGTTAGTGTTTGCCTCCCAAATCTGGCTCATAGCACTGAGAACACATTCTTTGCAAGCATAGGATACTACTCCACTCCCAAAATAACATCAGCCGGAGGCAAGTCTCGTGTGTACTTAGACCAGATATCATAGATCTTGCCCTTGTTTTATTTGCATCAAACATACCAGAGCATACTGTCTTTCCTACTACAGTCTGGTATTAGCTCAAGGGACCACATTTCCCCACCCCCTTTTTTCCCTTTGAGTAATAGCCTAGGATGATCCATTGATTTAAGAGGGAAACCACCCCAGGCTTTTGGATGGAGCTGTAGACACAATTTAAGGGTAAAATTCACACAGACTCACCAGAAAAGATGTTCAGGTTTTTAAAAATAGTTACACTGGCATGGAATGATGGTGTCCTCTCAAAATCAGGGACACTACAATCAATCATAGAGTTAATAAGATTTAATCAAGCTCTTTAAAGTTAAAAATGCTCTCTGATATTCTTTTATTTATTCAATAAACAGAAACTGAACACCTTCAAAGTTTTAGGCACTGGAGAGACAAAATAATTAAGGTAATTGCCCTCAAGGAATTCACTCTAGAAAAGAAGGGGACAGAAAGTAAACAAATAATCTTAATACAAATTTTCATTTATTTTAATGCTTCTACCAGATTCCATGGAATCACAGCAGAGAGTAACTAATCCTTCTCAAATCCTGACTATTACATTATAGTTATTGGAATACACCCTATGCAGAGGCTTACACTCCATAGCTGGTTCTCAATATTCATTGAATTAAAGACTAAAAGTGACAAACCCAAAATATAAATTATCTGTAATATTAAGTTATTTAGTCACTTATTGAAGTTAAACAAAGAAGCCTAATAGGCACTTGGTGTGAATTTGGCAATTTTTTTTTTTTAAAGATTTTATTTATTTATTTGACAGAGAGAGAGATCACAAGTAGGCAGAGAGGCAGGCAGAGAGAGAGGAGGAAGCAGTCTCCCTGAAGAGCAGAGAGCCCGATGCAGGGCTCGATCCCAGGACCCTGAGATCATGACCTGAGCCGAAGGCAGCGGCTTAATCCACTGGGCCACCCAGGCGCCCCGAATTTGGCAATTTGCCAAACACTATGAGACCGTGGAAAACTGTTTGGCAATGGAGGGGAAGGGACAAATAAGGATGCTAACCTGAACTGTAAAGTTTGAATTGAATCTTGAAGGAAGAGTAGGAAACCACAAGACATACAGTTCGCTGGAACAGGATTCCAGACAAAGAGAAAAGCATGTGCCAAGGGGAGCAATAGTATGTTTTGGTCCAGAGGACCACTTGGATACACTTGTCTATCTGTAGACATAGGGGGCTTGTCGGGGAGTGATAGGAGATGAGAACAGGCAGTCATAATAGTAATATTGATATATTGTCAAGTGCTTACTACATGCCAGGCACAGGACCATGCAGTTTATATCATGTAATTTTCAAAAGAACACTAAGAGGCAAGTACAATTATTATCTCTGCTTCACAGATAAAAGAACTTGAATCCAGTGAGGGTAAGCAACTTGCTCATGATCATACAACTGTTTTTTGAAAAAGATTGTATTTATTTATTTGACAGAGAGAGAGAGAACACATGCACAAGCAGGGGGAGTGGGAACAGGAGAATCACGCAAGGCTCAATCCCAGGACCCTGAGATTATGACTTGAGCCAAAGGCAGACACTTAACCAACTGAGCCACATAGGCATGCCTGATCGTGTAACTATTAAATCATGAAGCTGGATTTCTTCCTTCCTTCCTGCCTCCCTTCCTCCCTCCCTCTATTTCTTTCTTCTTTCTGATTTTATTTATTTGAGAGAGAGAGCACGCAACAGTGAGCAGCCGGAGGGGCAGAGGGAGAGAGAGAGATTATCAAGCAGACTCAGTGCTAAGTGCAGAGCCAGACTGGGGCTAGATCACTCAATTCTGAGATCATGACCCAAGCCAAAATCAGGAGTCAGAGGTTCAAGTGCCTGAGCCACCCAGGGGCCCCATGAAGCTGGATTTCAAGTCCAGCTTTTTCCAACTCCAGAGACCATCTACTTAGCCAGCATTAGTTCTATCTTATATATTACAAAGATATTTATTATGCCTGAACCACTCCAGGTTCCCAATTCCCAAATACAATAAGAGAAAACAATTTTCAGGACTAGAGTAAAACAAGAAAAATAAAAACTATAAAGTGATTTTTTTCCATAAAGTTATGTAATTACTCAATATAAGAGATTTTCTGTTGAACTTGTGTTCTTCCTGTTTTCTGACATTAAAATATTCCTTTGTGAAATTATGTTGATAAAAGGTGACAATTATTTTCAAAATATTTTCATGAAAATTAAAGACTGTCAATCCCATGACACTTCTCCAAATCCTGGAATCACCACTCTAAGATTTGAAGCCGTGCTGCCTTACAAATGGTTGTGTAAGCCACTGCTGTGGCATTTAAATTTGTCCAGTAAGCCATGGGCAGTCATTAAAGCATTTTTAGCAGGAAAATTATAAAATTTGCATTTTAGAGGGATTATTCCTTTATGAGTATTGAGGATGGATTGGAGGGGGACTGAACGGGGATCAGCTGGAAGAGGAGCATAATAGTCCAACAAAGAGATAATGAGAATCTTGAACCAAGACTAAGGTAAGAGAATGAAGAGAAGGGCATTGTTTCAAGGGACACTGAAGAGATACTCAGTGGACTTTGGTGGCCAATGAGATACGGGGTGTGCAGGAGAGAGAGGGAATCTAGGGCAATTCCCTACCTCCAGACTACAACACTGTGAAGGGTTGGTCCTCCTGTAAGATTTTGCATATAGGAGGAAGATTGGATTAGTCAGGGGAGAGACCACTAATGAGCTCAGTTCAGACATGTTTTGATTTCAAGGACAATCAGACACAGATGATTTTTAAATATCGATCCTCCCTCACCAAGCTTTTGGGGGAAAAAAAAAGATTATCTGATATAGTCATGACACTTGATACAGATTTAAGACTCAAGACCTAAACAATAAATTTTGCTACACAAAATAAAAATCTTAGCAAAGGTACAAAATTAATCTTAGCCAGGGGTGTGATAATCATATGACTATTATTATATTGTGAGCGCTGCTATACTTTTACTGCTAAGATGAATCAAGGAAACACCAGTGAATGGGCAAAATGTTTGGAAGGCCAGTAGGTTATTTTGGACCTATCAGAAAGACTAAAACAATGGTTACAAAGTGCTTTGAGATCTTCAAATGGAAGATACCCAGAAGAACCCATTATTAATGTTGGCTATGAAGATAAATAGAGAGATATCTTTAGTTCTCCAGAAAAGCCTGTAGGTAAAAGACAATGACTAAGGGACTTGGAAACAGACGTACTTGATATTATTTCTGAATTTCTCTGAGAGTAAATAGTAACAAATCAAATGCACCATTTAAAAATATGAACACTTGGGGTGACAGCAGCTTCCCGAAGACAGAAATGAATTTAACACGACATCCATCTCTGGACGATGAAATTCACATTCCCTCCTCACGCCACCCCAATTAAAGGGAAAGAATCTCGACCTGACAATCTGCCCTTCAGTATCTCAGACCCGGGCTGAGGGCAGATCTAGTGACCTCCTCCTGAATAAAAGGGGGAAGGGGATTGGGCAGTAAATTCTGTCCTGGCGAACATCAGCCCGGTAGTAAATCGGAATCCTCTCCGTGCCCTCTTTATTATCACGTTCACAGCATGAAGTTATGAGCTTCCTCAGAGCTCCTGCTATAAAAATGTGATGGATGGTGGGGAAACCTCAGGGAGTTAATCTATTCTTCCATTAAATTTTACTTTAATTGGTCTGTGAGTCAATCAGAAACTCACTAGACAGTGAATTAAGAAAGAAAAGAATGAAATAGAAAAAGAGCTTTCTTTTGCAGTTACTATATTATAATGCAGGATTATTCTTCCATTGAAAGAAAAGGGAGACCATTGGTCCATACAAATAATCCCTGGCCCTGTGAAGAAAATGAGAGAAAAACAGACTAACCATGAATCCTCCTCACTGGTGACATTAATACATATGACATTTACACACACTCACACACACCCCACCAAGCAAAAGCAGGCTTCTCAGACCCTCTCCACCCCCACTCCCCGTAATTAGAATGAGAGAGAGAGAGAGAAAGGGAGAGAATGGAAACAAACCTGACTTGCTGCCTCTAAGAAAATTAATACAAAGAAAAATAAGCTGTTAAGAATCTTCATCATCAGTACCGTAACTCTGCTGACACAAAAAAAGGTAGATGTTAAAAACCAAGGACGAACCCACTGAAATTTTCATGGGTTCAGTTAGCAAAATGTTTGTGCAGTGTTTAAGGCCATAATGGGCTCTGATAAAGATTCTCAGAATCTAGTAATGGCCTCTCCGGACTTCTTGTCTAATTAGTGGAATAAGGAGTGAGCCAGCTTGGAACTGAGCATTGCTTGAGATGAAGGAGAGGGAAACGGAAAGCCAAAGCTGAAAGAAAAATAAACCAGAGTGAAACAGAAGAAAAACAAGAGCAAGCCAGGGCTTTAAAAACTGTGCTCCCAAGCTGACAACTGAAGTTTATGCCTTGAAATACATGATAATAAGGTTTTATGGGAGTGAGCCCCAGGGACCCAAATGTCTCTCTGTAAACAAGGGACTTCAGGGAAAAGCCAAGGTTTGAATAATGTACTCAGTCTCTCTCATGATAAAAAGAAAAAAAGAAAGCAAGAAAAAAAGAAAAGAAAAGAAAAGAATAGAAGCAGCAGCAAAAAAGCAGAGAAGACAGGAAATACCTCCCTTTATTCTAACCATAGAACCTTGTCTGAGTTGCTGCAAATGCCCTCTGAGGCTAGCGACAATTGACGACCAGTGTAGAAATCCAGTTGTCCCATGTTAAGACAAGGAATTTAAGCCTCAACCACCTCAAAAACCTGAGGTTGTCTGAGAAGGACCTAGGAAAGTGCTGCCTGTCCACCCTTAACGCATGGGCAATATATGTCCCAGAACCTCATGGTTTATCGTGCCGTGTGGCCGCAGTGGAATTACTGCAGTGACATCGGAATGCCCGAATCCTTGAAGCGCGCACTATTTCTCCCCAGTGCTGCAAAGGGTTATACCTGAAAGTGCTGCCCGTTTCCACTGGTCCACATGTCGGGCCAGCCTACCTGGTGGGATATTACCAGCAGAACTCTCTACATAGGATGATGATTTCCTTTGGAGACTAAGGTCAGGTAAAGCTCAAAAGTAGCCTTAAACAACTGCTAAATGATCAAAGTCCCCAGTGTACTCTGAGACTAAATCAGGTTGCCTTTAAAATTCTTCATCCTCAAAGACAACAGCTTTATCCTCTTTCTATAAATGTAAGGCCATGAGACAGTAAAGTGCTATTTCTATAGGCATTAGTTCCACCTTATATATTAAAAAGGTATTTATTGTGCCTTAATCATTCCAGGTCCAGGATCATAAGGGACCTTGTTTCTTGGTGAGAGGCTATAGTGTGAAAGGTTACTTAGTCATCACTAGCCTCTAGCGATGCTGGAACACCACACATGGGGCTCCTCGAACAGGAAGTCAAAGCCAGGCATGACCCCTGGATGAACTCGGTGCATTTTCGGGCAAGAGGCCTGATGAGTCTCCAGGGACAGTGCTGCTCTGTGCCTCTGTATCCGTATGGATGTGTCTGCCCCTCCGTGTGCGCGGATGGAGGTGGGTGGTGCTGAAGGGAAGGAGGGTGTGAAGGTTCTGGATAATTATGAAAATTAGATCTTTTACAGCAGGCTTCAAGCTCAATTTGGGCTGACAGCTCATGAACAGATCATCTGAAGTCTTAATAGGCCAATGCCGGTTCAATAGTTGTATGGTTAAATCATGCACATTTGTGCCACAGCTGACACAGAAAGCAGACCCACATGCCTCAGAGGGATCGTGCGGAGGAGTCTATATTTAACATGCTTCCTCTCTGGGGAAGGCGAAACAAAGCAAAACAGAACGCATCTAAAATCATGCTTAAAACTTTTGCCAGCCAAAGAAATATTCCGACATTCTTTTCACTATGAAACGTCTAGTAGTAGAAAGGATACATGATTAATAAAGCTGTTCTAAATATATGTAATCCTGATACCTTCTGAATCCAGCAGTAAGAGATACCATCTTCCAAGTTGCTCAGCTGTATTTAAAACCAACTGGCCGGGTCAGGGTGGCAAAAATTTGTTCCCTACTTTTCAGTTACCTGTCCCCAAAGCACTGACTTGCCTGCCTTCCACGCTTTGGTGGTGGTTTTGTAAAATGATGTCAAGATACCCAGGCCCCTGACACATCCTGAATTCTGAGAGAATGTGTTTCCTGAGTATTCCTGATAATGGGCTTAGTACGAAAGGGGTTAATGAGGTTGTGTCAGGCAGTATTTCCTCTTTAAGGGAGAAAAGAAAAAAAAAAAAAAGGTCCCGCAACATTAGCAGCATTTTTCTTCTTATTTTTCTCTGTGTTTGCAGGAATGGCTCCTCCTCTCAGCTTCACATGGGGGAAGGGATAAAGCAGTATTTGCTAACCTGCCTGGCATCTGGCTGCCAGCAGGGAGAGAGGCTCATCCACCTCACCCCTCAGGCTTCTTTAACTGAATTAGCCGTATTAAGTGCTTTGGTAGCCCAGGGAATGAATGTCGTTGATCAGTGCCTGAGAAGGCATGTTTGGAGGGTATAATTCTGCCGGAGGAGAATGGACTCCCCAGCACATGGGCCTAAACTGCAGAGTAACAGAGCCCTAAATCTCCACTTGCAGATTTACAGCCCCCATTCTCCTTCTTTACTGCAAATACAATCCGGCAGTAATGGTCTAACACAGCAACACCATCACCAACTGGCTGATGGCTCGCATAAAAGCAATGTCAACCAAAAACTATGAGTTTATAAAAGGGAACAAACCCTCAACAGTGACAAGAACATGAAACCCATTAACAATTTAAACACTCTCCATTTTTTATTTCCTACCTTGAAGCTATTATTGCTGATAGAAAGCTTCTCAGTGGAGTTAACCACTGCAAGGGAGGGTTTGGAAGCTGGCTTAACTCCTAAGACAGGAGGTTATGTGGTTTGAACCATTTGATGGTGTGGTTTGAACCTCTGTTAATAGGAATGGCACCTAGTAACCTGTCGCTGAGAAGGTCTCAGAGAATTGCAGGTGTGATAGGACCTCCCTATCAAATTTTTCTCCAGAATCACACTGAATAAATATGGCTGGGATTGGACGTGCTGTTCTATTGAACATGACTTGGGCCTATGTTGCAGAAGGAATGGTAGGATACTTTTTGGAGGAACTTCTGTGGAAATCAAGAATGAAATCTTAGAATTATGTTATTCAGTGTTTATATGAGGTAGGTTTTATTTCAGTGATAGTTCCAATCCTTGAAGGGACACTGCCGCCAGAGTATTCCACTGTCCCTGAGCTATGATGTAAAATGTAACTTGTCACACACTATTACCTTTCAGTCTTCAGGTAATCAGATACAAAAATTATAACTAATTTGCCCAACTTAACTATAGGGCTCTCCCATTTAAAAAAGTATTACTATGGAATTCTTTGGGGAAAGACGCTTGAACAAGCCATCTTCTTCTCTCCTTTATCCCACCAGTGAAAAGAAAACATGACCTTAAGGAGATATATAAGTCTATTATTGGGTGATTCAGCCCAAAACAAAAATTCTTCCATCTGTTCTTTAAATTAGACAAACCCAATGGCAATAGCAAATTCGTTCCTTTTGTAATTTTGAGCATCTTGTGTATGTAATTTGGCAAACAATTAATCTTTTAAAAATAGGATCTTAGCACTAAAAAGGAAAGAAATCCTGTTTTTGCAAAGGAAAAAAAAAAGGTTATGTTGAATATGGTTATATATATCCACAGAAATAGTGCCAATGAAGTTAAAGTTCCTGATTTACATATATTATGCTGATTATTTGAGCAATTTAATATAAAATTTTATCTGTACTAATAGGCCTGGGGGAAGTACAAATAAAACTGAGAAACAAATACTTATTTTGCAGTAAAATGAATACCATCTATCTATATATAGACATAGGTTTCAGTGACACAATATTGTAAGAATATTCCCATATTTTTGGCACTTTAAAAATGCATTGCCTCACAAAGAATTATCAGCTTATCTGCAGGTTCTCTTCACCTGGGCTAGTTTTAAAACAGGGGTCATTTCATGCTGCTTTTCTTACATGTATGTAAATTTTGAACTGAGCAAGCATTGTACCTGTTGGTTTTAAGCTTCTCCTCCTTCAGAGAAGAGAAAAAATGTTGAGGAGAAGGAACATAAGAGAAGTTAAATAAAAGACAAGAAAAAAGGAACCAACAAAATAAAGTTATTTCCCCCCCCCCCCCACAGTGGGCAAGGAAATCAGGCTACAGTAATTTTCATTTTAATAGTGTTAGAAAATGGTTAGCCTTAATGCCTGCTAATGACCAGAGCTAATATGGTTCTGCTTTCAGTGAGGATAACATTTAAGGAAGTAGCAGAATGTATGGCAGCTTTTGGGATCTATACAATCAACTCCAATGAAGCCTTTTCTCTAGCTTCAGTCATAACCATAAATACTGACCCATCCCCACATTCCGTAACAAAGTCCTTCCTTCCTCCTGTGCCCCTAAACAAAGGGGACAACAGTGTGTTCGGTGGGAACATCTTGAAATAAGATATCACTCCCCAAATGGAAGGAAGTCACAGGGGAGATTGACGCCATAAAGGCAGTTCTATCCTATTGAAATGCCAGCAGATGGGGTCATAAACATTTCCTTCTCCTCTTGCTAACAGCCACCGAGTCAGCTTCATCTTTATCTTTATCTTTATCTTCCTGTCAGGTCATAAATACCTCTCACTCAAGCCTCACGCACAGCTGGGCCATGCCAGGCAAGTTTACTTCCTGTGAAGGGTTCATTTCGGCAAACATTTAGAACTGAGTGGGGGGAAGAAAACCAAAAGCTCTGCTCAGGATACACAGATATAGAGCAGTAAAGGAAGTCTGAGAACCTCAAAGAAGGTCCTTGGTCAGACAAAGAAATGACCAAATTATCTAGCAAAGGGCATGCAGATCCACTGAGAAGAAGATGCCATCACAAGTAAATGGCTTAACTAATTAGTTAAAAATTATACATGTGACAAACCAACATACAAAAAGCGCTGGATTCTATCAGTGGCTTTTGTTCTTCTAGAACCTCCAAAACACTGCATGAATTCTCTTAGTTCATGGGTCTGGAGCCTGGACCATGATCATACATGATGGAAAGTCAACACGAAGTCCTTGCTTAGCCAGAGGTTGGAGAAAGAACGCCCCCACGCCCCCGTTACTTAACAGAATTTGGGCACATGTGGGAGTAGTAACTTTCTGATTTTTCTCCCTTTCAGTGGAGCAGTTTTATGCTTGGAAAACCATTTGCCTGAGGGATTCTTGGCAACTCCAAAACTGTGAATCTAAAATGGTAGGAACTTGGAAGATAAGGAGTTTCTTCCTCCTCAGCTGGGCTGGAGCACTGCACCTCTTGAATTTCTGGGATGTGTGTGCTTTTCAAAATTGACTTTTTTGGGGCACCTGGGTGGCTCAGTGGGTTAAAGCCTCTGCCTTCGGCTCAGGTAATGATCCCAGATTCCTGGGATCAAGCCCCGCATCAGGCTCTCTGCTCAGCGGGGAGCCTACTTCTCCCTCTCTCTCTGCCTGCCTCTCTGCCTACTTGTGATCTCTGTCTTGGTCAAATAAATAAGTAAAATCCTCAAAATTGACTTTTATGACTACAGTCTTTATAAAACATAACCCACAATCTGATTTTTAAAAAGCAACATTTTAATGAACACTTTCTGATAAAACAGTTAAGTCTTCTTAAATAATAATGATCATGACAGGCTGCTGTTGGTTATAAAAAGATGTTTCTTACTCAGACTGGAGTTGGGTAAAAGTGCCTTCACTATGCTTTGAGAATGGTTATTCTGTACTGGCTTATTTTACTCAGTCTTCTGATTTTTAAGAAAAAAAGATTTTATTTATTTATTTGAGAGAGGGACACAGAGAGAGAGAGAGCACGAGTGTGGAGGGAGGTGGGGACAGAAGGAGAAGAGACTCCCTGCTGAGCTGGGAGCCTGATGTAGGGCTCCATCCCAGGACCCTGAGATCATGACCTGAGCTGAAGGCAGCTGCTTAACTGACTGAACCACACAGGAGCCCCTCCATCTTTTGATTTTTACTTGTGCTTTTAGATACTGTTACTAAAAGAGAGAAAAATGAACATAGCACTGAAAAACTTTCTATAGTACTTAAAACAAATGGGTTTGACTCTCAGCTCTGACACCTTACTCATTGTGTAAACTGGAGAAAGCTACTTAATTTCTCTGTACCTCAGTCTTCTCATCTACAAAATGGGTATAACCACAGTCTCCCCTTTTAAGCATTGCTTTATTTTCACTAAAATGTACTTTAGGGGAGCTTGGGTGGCTCAGTGGGTTGAGTGTCTGTCTTCAATACAGGTCATGGTCCCAAGGTCCTGGGATTAAGCCCTGTGTTGGGCTCCCTGCTCAGTGGGGAGTCTTCTTCTCCCTCTCCCTTTGCCGCCCCTCTCCTGCTCATGCTCTCTCTCGCTTGCTTTCTTTCTTAAATAAATAAATAAAATCTTTCTAAAAAATCTACTTTAAAGTCATAGTTTAAGTGCAGTTCATTTCTTAATCCATAAGATTTCATAATTTTCCTATTTTATTCCATTTCAGTATGTCATTTCTTCCTTCATTGCTTCCAAATTACTTTTCTATATATTTCCTTTCTCATTGGGTATTATAAAGATGAAATAAATTAACTCATGTAAATCACTTAAAACAGAGCCTGGCAAAGTGTAGGGGCTATGGAAGTGTTAACTTGTATGGAAAATGGAAATCCTAGGTAATTCAGTCATCGGGATGGCATCCAAAGCAAAGGGCATCAATTACATTCTTAAAAAGCTCCAATACAGCAGAATATTAGACTGGAATTCAGTTTTCCATAAATTGGGTGGATTTGCAATTCTCTCTCATCATCCTCCTACAATAAAGTGACCCCTGTTCGATTGTACTGCTTGGTGTTTTCCGAGCACACCATGCATTTTCCCACATCTTCACCCTGGAGTTCGTCCTTCTTATTTTTATGCTCCCGCATCTTTACCTGTTGAAATTGTAGCATCACAGAGGTTCTCTCATGCCAATAGTAAGGCTTTATTTTACTTTTCTACCCATCCTTCAGGGCCCAAGTCAAATACAGCTACTTTATGAATCATGGAGTTTTGGAGTTGGAAGAGCTGTAGAGACTCAATAGTCTAATTTCTTTTACTGAGGCCAGGAGAGATTAAGTGATTTGCCCAAAGATATCAAGCCACAGCTTGCGCTACAAGCTGGGCCTCCAGACTCTTGCAGGGACCTCAGAGCAAAGTGCTGAGCCTCTTGGTCCTCGTGGCTGGAGTCCGACCCTGACTGGTCTCCTTGCAGCAGCTACAGTACCTACAGCCCTCAAAACATATCCCCCTAGGGGCGCCTGGGTGGCTCAGTGGGTTAAGGCCTCTGCCTTTGGCTTGGGTCATGATCTCAGGGTCCTGGGATTGAGCCCCGCATCGGGCTCTCTGCTCGGCGGGGAGCCTGCTTCCTCCTCTCTCTCTGCCTGCCTCTCTGCCTGCTTGTGATCTCTCTCTCTGTCAAATAAATAAATAAAATCTTTAAAAAAAAACCCCCCAAAACAAAAAAACATATCCTCCTAAATTGCAGATTTTTAGGTACAGGTCTTAACCCCCCAGATCTCATTCACCTTTGACACTTACATTTCTATCCTCAGAAGTCTCAGAACAGAGCCTATAAGCAGGAGGCACTTAGCAAATATTTGAATTAATGTATGAATGGATGTCACAGGGGAGGAAAGAAACAGCGTTCCCACCCCAGGGACTTCAATCTCTCATTGTCCCAAAGTTCTTTCTAACTCAGCTCTCTGAGCTGAACTACCAATTCTGGGCCACAATAAGTAAGTACTTCCATGTTTGCAGAAAAGTTGATGGAACTCGAGTGTCCTTATACTTTATATATATGCTCACATTTCACTTCACAAAACGTCCTGAGCACTCCTGTGCATGTCCCACTGTAAGATGGGCACAGGAGAATCTTGGAGCGATCATTTACAAAAGAAGTAGGAGAGCAAATCCTGTATTTCGATTGGCTGGATTGGTCGCAAACAACAGGGAAGAACCAGGCACAACACAAGGAACAATTTCTAAATGAAGCACCATGAAAGCAGTGGTCATGTAACACATGTTGTCCCTTTCATGGGCCTCCAATCTGCAAATTAAGCCCACCTTCTGATTTGTTTCCCTCTATCACTCATTTTCTTCATTCAATAATGTAAGGATAGCCTTCTTTTCCTTCCCCATGGAAATTTTGGTCACTGACCAAAGTTTGACTAAACACCATTATACATTATACATGTCCTTTCCCACCTGAGGGCAGTAACAATACCAACACATGAAACAATTTCAATTTTTCAAAGTGCTTTTATAGATCTCTTTCTATCCCTTCCTCACTCCCCAACAAATTCAAGAGGAAGTGTCAAGTGCAGTCCATATACCATAGATGTATATGTGATGTATATCAGCTGGACATCAATTAGCAATAATCGCGCCTCGGATAAACCTCATTGGCTACGATATTGCCAATGCGCAAAGCTCAGCTGGACATCAATTTTGCAACATTGTTCTACTTTATTTCTGGTATCTCCCTTTATGAATTTCCCCAAAGGAGGAAGGGCATTGCTCTATTACAATACCCTGCTTATTTTTTTCCTCACACTTATCACAATATGTAATTATTTTACTTTTTGGTTTATGTCTTTATTGCTAGTCTCCCCAAAAGGATATAACACCCCATGAGGACAAGGACCTCGTCTATCTTGTTCTTCCATTGCAGGCACTCAATTAGAAATTGCTAATGAATGAATGAATGATCAACAAAGTTCTTTCTATTAAGGCATATAAGTCATAATGATAAAAGAGGCCAATGAACAGACTTCCTGGTGTAGAACTGGTTAACTCTATTTTTACTCGTTTAGTCTTCCAAGAAAGATGGTCTACAAAGGAACAAGTTAGCCCTCTTAGTTTTTAGTTTGGGTAATCCTTCACTAAATAATTATGGGGCGTTTTCTCTGTGTAGGGTACTGCATTAAGAACTGTAGGTGACAAGAAGCTTAAGATGTAATCCTTGTCCCAGAGGAGCCCATGTGGTTACAGCAATATGGTAGTGCTAGGAGACCACAAGGACAAATCTGGAGGGAGTGGTACATCATTATGTGCTCTCAGAGAACGGAGAGACTGCCTTAGACTGGTGTGACTGGGAAGGGTTGCTTGGGGATGTGGGGGGTTTTGAGTTGAAGAGAAGTTGAATTTCTGTCATGAAAAAGGCTCACTAGAAGGTCTTTAAAAAAGATACTGTAGTTGTGTTAGCCTCAATATACCCCAGGTTTAGGTAAGTTTAATTAAAGAATAGAAATACTCTGAGATCCTCCAATAGACAGGAGCTTGTCAATGCAATATAGTTCTATTAGACTACTGGGCCGGCCCCATAGCAGGTTTAATGGCTTTATGTATGTTTAATCACACTTCCTTGGTCTAGCTCTCTCAGCTTCAGTCCCATTAGAATTTAAAAGGTCAAGTTTCAAGCCTAAAAAGTGATTTAAAATAGAAATGCCAACTTAACCTTAACCACAGTTAAACTAATGCTATCATAGTACTGAAAATCACATCTTGTGTAAAATATATGAGTGAAACAAGGATACTAAAACTTTATAATTTGTTTCTGAGGTTATATTAAAAAAAGAATTTTAGTAAAATTTAAAGTCACAATTTGAATTTTACTGAAAATTGTGGCTCACGGATAACTGTTGACACATACTGCTTATCTGGGAGAGCACAGAGGCCCCATTAAGTGAGTGAGAAAGGAGACCAGGTAGTCCTAACAACACGGAAAGGGAGCAATCTTTTGAAAATGACATAAATTTGTTATAGCTCTGAAGGGTAAGAGAACACCTTAGGAGCGTTTTCTCAGACTTACTGGTTAGAGGTGCTGGTCTTTACCAGGAGTACCCACCCGGAGCCTCTCATCTTCACTGATGCTGGCATTTAAATATCTCCTGTCTGTTTTCATATAAGCCTTCCTTGATTACGATATTATAATATGCTTTGTATTAAAATGATCCCAAACTGTTAAAATCTATTATGATTTAAAAGAAACTTTTTTTGCTGCCCTAGAAATAAAGATGATTTTTAATTAAAAATTTTTTTTATTATTACTGTATTTGATGCACAATGTTGCATTAGTGTCTGATGCACAACATAGTGGTTGGACAAGTTTATACATTGTGCTATGTTCACCACAAGTGTATCCCGATACAACATCGTTATTGCAATGAAAGATGATTTTTAAACTGCCCCTTTTCATGAACGGAAAAGTTAGAAATTAGCCTAACTATGCAATCCACTCCTTTTTAAAAAAGAATAGTTTTTTTGCATTATTATTTAAAATCACAATTCTTTATTTTTATCATGATCTCTGTTATATAACTTCCTCTATCAGGAATTATAGTTAATTTTTGATATTTTCACACCTGCAGATATATAAGGGATTAAAAGTGGATTAAGAAATGTTACCATAAAGCAAGCAAAATCCTGAGGGAGACGGCCTGGGAGACAAGTAACTTAGTATGAACGGAAGGTGCCAAATGGTAATAAAACCAAAATGGGAAATCATGAAAATAAAATAACTGCATTAAAAATATATTTGGACCAGCTCCTCTGCGCTGGTGTTTTGTAATATTAACTGTTTAAACCTGCTTAAAATGAGAGCTTTGAGTTCTCAAAATCCTTTAATTCGGTTAAACATCCGCTACCCTGAAAGGGCTCCACAGAATCCCATAAAACATTATTTATCTGTGTGCGTTAACTGCACGATACTGTAATTTCCAGAATAAATGCTGGGTGTAAATTGTTGTTTATGTTGGATGCTGACTGTCTTTACGAGAAACAAAGTGAAAACGGAATCTTCACAGCTTTATTTCTTCCGTTAAAGTCTATTCTGCAGCAGGAAACATGCCTAGTGGAGTTTCTTAATGAACACTTATAAAGCTTGTTGGTTAAAACCAAGTATACAGAATCACCTCCAAATGTATACCCTCTTTTATTCCACATTCTTTTCATTTAAATCAAGTTAAATTAAAGTGAAAGTAGCACCAATCACATTGTTATAGTTAAGGGTCTGTCAGCATTTTTATGCAAAGCCTTGTTGCCACAAGTTTATAACTTGGAAGGGACGGAAGAAAATGAAAAGAAAAACCCATCTTAATACAGAGGAGCTTGGCCTGGAAATGAATTTTTATGTATCTTTAATGACTTAAAAGTCCCTCTTGGGGCAAAAGATATAGACATACTAGTGACTGAAGACATTTAGTTGGTATTTTCTTGGTTTTCCAACAAACAAACAAACAAACAAACAAAAGCTTTCAAAGGCATTTCAGCTATAAAACTGATTAAAACATGAAATTTTCTTTGTGCTTCGATTTTCTAAATGATAATAAATACTAGAAATTTTATTGTGTTGCCTCTCACCTCCTGCCACACACACAAAACATACAACAAATAATTCCCCCATCTTTTAAAATTAATTAATTAATTATTTTTGCAAATGAAAACTCAAGCAAGGAGAAGTCAAATACGGGTTGGACCACGTAAAATTTCAAACTCTCTTGTTCAATTCTTTCTTTGAATCCTTGGTAATTTTGTTTTCCCGAACACCACTGTTAAATTCCAAATAAGAGCAGTCTTTCACCGCATGCATAAAGCACTCATTTAACATTTCTCCTGGAAAAAAAAAATAACCGCACAGATTTTAAGTCAAAGAATTTACTGTACCCGTGCAGCAGCTGCTCTTACCTGATAAAATTGTGATGATTCTTTCTGAACGATTATGACTTATCAGGTCAGTGACCAACAAACTATAAAATAGATTCTAACAGCCCCCAAAGGGTTGGTACAGATTCTTGAGTAAATAATATATGTAAGGGAGAATGGAACAGGAGGAGAGAGAAAGGAAAACACTGAGAGAGAGAAATAAAGAGGAGAGCACACACCTGAGGGACCTAGTTGGTCTGTTTAGTTGACATAGGACAGAAAGACAAAATCCTTGAGTTTGATTTTGGTTTTCTCACTCAGCATCAACTTCTTGAGCCCAAAAGTCAGATAAGGAGATAGTCCTGTTCTTAGCAAGAGCAGAGGTCCCCTAAAGCAGCCCTATAGAATTTTCTGGTATGTGCTATTTTGCCCTGGATATGATGATAAGCCACAAGCTAGTTGTTATTTTGCCCGTGTTTATACATGTATCAGTGACAGCCATGGACTCCTGGGAAAATCTACCAATCCTTAAAATGAACTTCTAAGAGGAGGAGTACCAGGATGGAGCATTACCACGTTAGTGTGTTGTTCAACTTAAGACCTTAATGAGTAGAACTGATAATAAAATATGTTTACATTGGATTTAAAGGAAGCTGAGGAAACCTTAACAAAGGGATTAGGAAGGACACCATGATAAAAATGACCAAACTCGAAGATAGTATGTGTGTGCATGGGCACGCATCTGTATGTGTGTGTGTATAGATCCAGCCACTTATAACCACAGCCAATATAAGGGGGAACTTTGATCTATATACTGTACTTAAGTCAGGTTTTCCTAATTGCATCAGCTTCCCTGGAGGTCTCTGCTGCTTTATGGCTGCGGTAGATGTTATAGAACTTCTCTCGGGTTTAATGGCATAGTAAGAGTTGTATTTGCTTTTCAGATCTTGAAAGAAAACTGGATACAAACCGTTGCTTGGGTTTTAAGAACACAGATCAAGTGGCATCATTCTGGTCCCCAATGGGGACATATCACTGTGGTCCTCTGGTTACACCTCACTTGAAGGACTACAACCTGAAGTAAGCATGGTGAGTGCCAGGGGGTGAGGCTTCCGAGCTATTACTGAAGGGGATGCTCTGAATCTTTATCTGAATCTTTTTCTCCCCGGAGACTGGCGAGGTCAGATAGAGAGAGGCCTGAGGCAGCGGCATGAATAAAATGGTTCCCGCAAATCCCATTGAACCCAGTCCGAAGGGATTCTCGAGAGTCTAAGTCTCAAAACTCGAAGACTGGACCGTATTTTTTTTCCTGGGTCAGAACTTGGGTTTTCCAGCTGTGTCGAGGTCAAGAATGAAACAGCAAGTGGAGGGGAAGGGAGGTAGGACAGATAAATGAAAGAACTGAGATGGTTTTCCAGAAGATGAGTGTGGGATGTCTGCCAAACAGCCAACACTAGTCTTGACTCAAGACAGTGCTAGCAGTTTTATGAGCAATGGCTTCATTTCCCTCTAAAATTACACAAGTGGCATTTCTTGGTGTGATTTTATAGAGATCATATTATGGTGGTTGTTTTTCTCCAAGGGGACCCAAATTAGGGATGGGTTAGGACGGCTATAGGAGACTTCTCTTAGGCATGGGCGCTGGACTTAGCTCTCCTCACCTAACTGGGATCCTGCTGTGTTCCATAATGAGTCCTCCTCTTCTAAATGACTATGGAAGGGACCAAAGCCAATGCCACCTCACACCTTCCCTATCTTCCCCTGAGAGATCCAGAGATATGTTGGCTGCCACCAAGGGGAGGCAAGGAAGCAGAGTTCAGATAAACTTTTGATAAAGTGCCTTAGCAAACCCCTCATCAGAAGGTAGGAAAGGTCACACGGTAAAAAAAAAAAAAATAATAAGAAAATATAACTGCTTTCTTATGAGGAAAATATTATGAGTTCTTCCCCTTTTTCAGCTTTTATGGAAGGAGATTCTGCCAGTTCCTTCAGAAAAAAATAAGAAAAAGTAGTTTTAAAATGAGATTATGCACCTTCAGGGTGCCATTAGGAAGTTTTACTGTACTGAGATGACATGAAAGCTCTGGAATTAATATCCCTGAGATGCTTCAAACCTGCAATAGCAATTATTGTACTACGTGTCCCTGGATAAATAATAGGGCCATTCAACTAATTAGCTTCAATGATTTCAGCTCCCTGTAAATTCTCTCTCACTCGGCTATAAAAATAACACTAGGAAAACTTTTGGTAAGAGAAACTTCTTTCAGGAAATGTTGTCTTTTCTTTTTTTCCCTCTCCAGTTCATGATGCACCATGTGTGAAGTAACTTTCAGTCCTAATCACGATGCTAAGATGGGATATATACAATTTACACATTATCAATTGCATTTGCTGCTGTTGGACGTATTGATTTAACTCTCTAATCCATGCCTTCTACATAACGCACACACAGTTTGAGAAATTTAAGCTAGTTTCTGGATACACACCCAGTATAAGAAACCATGGGCATGAATAGAGTACAAACTCCAGGTGTACACATACATACGTGTATGATTAAAGAGAAGAGCAAGGTTTGTTAATATCCATACTTCCTTACATTATCGCCAAGTTACTTTAGAGAATTCTGACAACACATGAGCTTTCTGAGAGTGTTCATGGGATATTAATTAATGCTTTCACATTTACTGAGTGCCTATTAGATGCAAGACATGAAGTCTCTTCTTTATGTTTTCTTGGAAGAAAGGAAGATTTACCTAAATTTGGTAATATACCTCCTTAAAGTGACAAGGATTCCCCTATACTTCTGTCACCTAGAAACACCATTAAATTCTATAAATTCAAAGCGATAAAAATGTGAACTTCAATCACTCAAGCTCATACAATTCTAACATCATCAAGCAACGGTCTGAAAGTCTGTGGTACAATCCCAAGAGACCTAAATTTTCTTAAAGCTTGAGGTTCTGTGTTTCTTTTTCCTTTGGGAAAGCGGTTGAGATTTCTTCTTTTCCTTTCACGGAAATTTCTCTACATACTGAAATGAAATGGAAGCTCCTCTCTGGGATGGGCTAGTGCTCCCCCTTCTAATGCTGAACGTCATCATAGCGGAGGGACCCAGGGAAAGAGGCAGATGGTGATAAGCTTCATTCTTGGTGAAGAAATGGAGAGGAATAAGTCTAAAACTCTTCTTGGGCTTATCTTGTTTTTAATTAACAGAATATAATTAAAATTAAAGCCAGACAAAATGACTGGATCTTAAATCAGAATTATGTCTAACAGTAGAGACTGAAGTCATCTGTTTGTACTCATTAGAGGTGACCTGTGCTCCTTTCTGGGTCTCCCATTTTGCTCCACTACTTATAGGCAAGTGCTTTTTTATTTCTTAGCCACATAAAATAGGATTTTTCTTCTTTGTGTATGAACACTTATTAAATATATGTATAAAGACAGATGTGTTGCACATTAGAAAGAAGAATACAGTAACATAAAAAAATCATGACCTTCCTCTGAAGCATTATGTAATTATTGAATTCACAACAATTTCCCTAAAATGGCTCATTATGTAATCTGGCAAAGAGACTTACCTTCCAGCCAGAAAGTTGAATATTACAATTTTCCCTAACTTAAACAAGATGTGGCCAGAGATTAAGGTTTTTGTTATACAATTATTTCATGTTATTCAAACATTCTAGTCTCAGGCCCCCCAAACTCCCCACCCTAAGAGCCATCTCTGAGGTTTGTAATATCAACCCCCGTAATGTTTCCTTTGAAGAGATCTGCAGCCTCAGCTTATGAGAAATGCAGTCGGTTCACCCTAAGAGAATATAAGTCATAACGTTTGTTTTGGAAATCTATTTTACCCAATATTTCTCAATGAAATAAATTGTGTAAATGAAATAAAACTGACACCGCAATATTTACTAAATCGCTACTGTCCGCTCTCTGCTTAACGCTCTGACTATCACTGGTTTCTCCTTCTTGTGCAGTTTAACAGGCAAAAGAGCAAAGGGAAAAGGCTTCTGCAAAGAATGCATTTTTAAATCAATATAAATAAGGTTATAAAATCACCTGACTTAGCATGGTTTCCTCCTCGCTTGTTACCCCTGTGCATCTGTCACTTTCCTCGTACTCATGTGTATTCTTTGGTTTGCCAAAATGTGTGTGTGTGTGTGTGTGTGTGTGTGTGTGTGTGTGTGTGCAGGAGTTCACACATGGAACTACGTCAAGAAGGTCTAGGGAGTAGAGGAAGAGAGAAAAATTCAAGTCAGTCAATCCCATATGACAATATTGATGGTGTGATGTTACATGATGAAAAGGGAAAAAAAACTGTACAAATAATTAACATCCATGGTTGAAAATGACTATCAATGAAAATTAAGTATTTAAAGATGAAAACTCTGAGCAAAAAATTAAAAATTTTAATATCAAGCATACACATAAAAGGAAATACAAGTATTTTCAGGGTCCCAAAACTGTATGTTTCTTTCAGTCTGTGGCATGACACAGTCCTACTTTTGCCTTGACAGTGAAGGAAACTAGACCTCCACCAGCACCTCAGTCCTCTTACTTTTCAGAACAGCTATGAGGCAGTGTTCTTAAAGCCTCATGAAGAGAAACTCCCTGTCCTCTTGGAGATGCGCTGATTCGTGGAAGAACAGGACTGACCTATCCATCTGTGCTGAGAAAGTCTTCTAAAGGACAATGCCTATGATATGAGAGAAGGAGGGTGAATATGAGGCAGAAGGCTCTGAGGGCTCCTTTGGCAATTGGGAGGTGGGGAAGGAAGGAGCCAAGCTATAAATAAAAAATATTTCTAGAAATGGTATGTGGTTGATGCATTATTAATGATCGTGAAATATATCTCAATATGGAAGGGAGAGTGGCCACATCTCAAGATGGAATAGAGCCAATATCACAAGACACTTGGTCCAAACACTGCTGGCACTCCTGTGATTTTAGAAGGATTCGAAATACCCCCTAAAGTCAAAGAGGGTTTTATTAAGTGTTTATAAGTTTACTTGATTAAGTGCATGGACGATGCCAAAGAACTGGGGTGTGGTAAAGGAATGAGAGAACACAGAATGTTATTTCCACAATCTCAATTTTTAAAGCTACCAACAATAATTGTATGAAAACCTAGCATATTGTACTTTTAAATGTATTTTATTATATTTTAAAATCTCTATCTTGAAACATTTTAAAACAAGTTTCATTGCCTACTGAGTCTGGCAACTACTGTAGCTTGCTGCAGGTCAGGAACTCAAGGATTCCTGACTCATGGTCCCTGTTTTAACCACTAGCTGTATTCTCTGTTAACACGCTCTGGGGCTCCAAAATGTTTGCCTTTTCATATTTACCTGAACTCACAAATATGTATCCAAACACTATTTAAGCCATTTGATTATACACACAAATCTCACATGGGGAGCTAAGTAAGAAGTTACTGTAACTACAGCAGTAATGCAGATAGGGGTGAAGACGACCAAAACGGAGGGCAGATGGTCGCACACTTAAAATTTACAACTTCACAGTGTAGTTTCACATAGAGGGGTATATTTGTGGTACATCCATGGACATTTATAAAATTTGCTAGTAAGTCATGGCGGGGGGGAGAAGAGTAGCAGGTTGATAATATGCTCTTGCTCTTTCCATTTCTTTCTTTCTTTCTTCCTTCCTTCCCTTTCTTTCCTTCTTTCTTTCCTTCCTTCCTTCCTTTCTTTCTTTTTCGTCATCCAGATGGGAGATTTAGTCCTGCTGCCTGAATTTGAGGGTCTCTCACACTGCTCATCTGAACAATCAATTTTTACTGCTGTAGAAGATAATAATGGTAATAACACTATAGAAAAAACTACCATGACCCATAACTGTAACTTATTATAGTCTTTTAAAAAATAACTGTGCTGTATGGAGCTTCTTCATTTCTTGAAGCAGAAAAGGAGCTGACAGTTGGAGCCCTGGAGGCTGTCTGTCTATCTCCTGCATGCCTGCAAGGGGCTGACCTACTTACAAAGGGAGAGCTGCTTTGGGTATGGGCCACGTGGATGAGAGAAGTGCCCCAACACTAGGAGTTTGCCAGGGAAAGTCACCTTCTAGCCTGCCCATCTTCTTGTCCCAAGTGCCAGCAAAAAGCTGTCGGTGGTGGGGGCGCCTGGGTGGCTCAGTGGTTTAGGCCGCTGCCTTCGGCTCAGGTCATGATCTCAGGATCCTGGATCGAGTCCCACATCCGGCTCTCTGCTCTGCAGGGAGCCTGCTTCCCTCTCACTCTCTCTGCCTACCTATGATCTCTCTCTGTCAAATAAATAAATAAAATCTTTAAAAAAAAAAAAAAAAAAAAAAAAAAAAAAAAAAAAAAAAAAAAGCTGTCGGTGGGACACGCTAGTGTTTTGTCACCTTACACCAAGACAGTCCGGATTCTTGACCAGTTACAAGGATGCCCTTATGCAGTAAATTGTCGGTATTCCCACCAGCACTGTCTTCTGATGGTGCTTTTGATATTGAAATTTGAAAGGTCTCTGTTTACCTGAATAACACCATAAACAAAATCTCCCATAAAGCCCAATATGTTCTTCTATTGCGTTTATCAGAGAGGATGCAAAATATAAAGCTTTATTTCATCCTGGCACACAGATTTCCACATGCTTAAGAACTCACCTGGTTTCTAAGTTATGTGAAAGGATTGCCCTTATTAGACAAATATATTCTAGACACTTTCAGAATGAAGTGGATTCACCAAGCACACTGTTTATCTTTAGATCTGGAAGGCTTCCTTGAAGCATGACTTTGCAACAAAGGAGTTTTACTGCCACTCCACTCTGTAATGCACTGCATACTAACAAGATTTATATACATTATTGGTGCCGTTAAGGAAACTTGAATGACTTGCAGTTTCTCTAGATGAGATTAAAAAAAAAAAACAACTTAAAAAGGGTGTGCAGCATACAAATGAAATCAGATTACATTAGAAGTTGTTTAAAAGTACAGGCATAATACTGCTTGTGTACCAGCCAGAGAACACACAGCAAAGATTTGTTTTACTTCTCTTAGACAACCATTCTACAGTCACTGAACATAAACAACCATAAAGTTACAGCTGCTTTTAAAATGTCACTTAGGGACAAACTGTATAGATGGGAAATTAGATAGTACTGAATGCTTTCAGAAAAGGACCAGCCCGATCCTCTGAACAGCCAGCTCCACATTCATGAGAAAGGAGTATCTCTTGTCACTAATCATATGTTTTCATATGTAAATGCATATTCTACAATGTGATCCAAATGATTTCTCAGGTTAAGAATGATTAAATAACACTGTCCAAAAATATTCTGAAAAATTGAGTCTAGTTACCTGATAGGAAAATTGACAAAAATGAAGTAGGTGAAGTTTGGGAAATAATTAAAATTTTAAGCAGATGCTTAGATGCTCATAATTTTTTAAAAATGGGAGATTCTACAGAACATGCTGCAAAAATGACTTAAGCTAGGCTCTCCAGTTAAATATGCTAAGACAGGGCAATATACTTTTAGGAGGCTGAATAAAACGTAGAATAACCTGTATTAAAAAAACACATAACAATGTCAAATCTTTAAGCTTCCATCTAGGGGATATGCAATAAAATGAAATCATTAGGCATAGAGTGGTCACTGCTATGATGAGAAGAAAAAATAACTCAAAATTCTCATATCTATTATTATATTAGAATAGTTCACTTTCTTCTCTACATAATAACATTGGGCATTAAAGAGCCATTTACGCATACCTTATTATTATTTATGAAATTACAAGTACACACGGTGTCTGATAACTCATCTCTCTGTATTAAATAGGAACATATATTGTTTTTTAAAATGTCTGTCTTTTACAATGTGCTAGGTAACAGCTTTCCATTGCATAATCATGAATGCGTTATATAACGTGCTTTATAAGAAGTTATTAAGGGTTATGACTATAGCAACGTAAACCTAATATAAATATGAATAAAGCATTTAGAAAGGGTATTTTCACTTAGACTGTTACCTATATAATTTGTAGCAATGCAATTATCATAGAAGAAGACAAACCACATTTACAGAAAAAACCGCTTCCACAAATGTTAGTAAAAATCCTATAATGTAGGCATTTTTCTAGCAATTTCACAAAACCCATGCCTTTAAAAACACGAGAAGAATCCACAATGCCACCTACAGTATTCTCCTCAGTAATCTTGCCATGCAGGAAAAAAAAAATAGTGGCTTTATTTGATAAACCAGGTGCATGTAAATTTCCAGACTGCAAGTAGGTGGCAGTGGAGACATTTCTGGATGAATTTTCTCCGTTGGAAACGTAAAAAGAGGAAAGAACCTCCTTAAAAACAAGTTACAAACATACTAAAATAAATAATGTCCTGAAATGTAACCTTCCGTAGCAGATCACCATTAAGAGCTAATAAAATATTTGTCTTCAGGGACTAAAATCCTCCCAGTCTCGTAATGAAGATATCCATGGCATGGAGAGTGAACAGCACAGATGAGAAAATTGGAAAAATTGTAAAGAGAGAAGGGTTGGACAATTGTTTTCCACAAAGCCCAGAGTAAGAATTAGAAATTTCATGCGGACAAGAAACTCTGTGGTTGGCAGCGTGAAACACAGACATTTAAAACTAGTAAGTTAGCATTTTAAGAAGCCATTAAGAAATCTCCTGTTTGAATGTAAATTGGAGAGGAAGAAAAAAAAGAGGAAGGAGAATGAGCTCTTTAGGGTTTGGTCTTTAATGAAAAATATCAATTGAGTCCATCAAAAAACTGTGTACAACAAGAGGCTATTAAACAAGGTAGACATATTTAAAGTGTGCTCAACTCTAAACAAACATTGGAATAAATAGAATAAAATAGAATAAAGCCACCTGAATTGTCTTTCAAGGTTAATGAGTTGGCACTTAGATGCATTCTGTTCTCAAGTTTACCTGCAAAGACAAGCAGGGTCATTAAGTTGTATTATCAATTCAATCTAATTGATTTGACTTGTGGAGTTCATAGTAGAAACTGAGATAGTCCAAGAATAAATTCTAGAGATAGGAGTGTGTGTGTGTGTGTGTGTGTGTGTGTGTGTGTGTGTGTGAATTTAGATGGAAAGAAACAGGTGAACGAATTCTAAGAAGAAAAAGGAAAGTTAATGATGTTATTCATATCACAATCACCGTGTGAAAAGAAAGGAAAGGAAATGTCCAGATCAAAGCTTTTTCACACCATGGTTATCTCAAATCAGCTTTTCTCCTTGCCTTAATTGGTTAACCATGCAGTTAACAACAAAGGCAACCAAGAAGTCGAATGATGCAAGAAACCTGATGAAAGCAAATGTCACTTCTCAATACTACTGTTCCCCTGCCTAGAACACTCTTCTTCTATTCATCTTTTAGGATTCAATTTAAAATCCACCTACTCCAAAATGCCTTTCAGAATCTCCCAGGTGGAATTAATCTCTCTCCACTACAATACTTAAAAAAAAAAATCTATTTTAGTAATTATCACATTGCAGTATTGCATTCCAGTATTAAAATCATTATGCCTGTGTTTATGTCTGGATGACCCCCAAGTTTGCAAGTCCCAGGAGGGCAGGGGCCATTCCTTGACTATTTTTGGTGCCATGCTCTCCAAGGAGAGAATGTTTCATGTGTGCTTTTATTTGAGTTAGTTGAAAGGATTACTTAAAATCACTAAAGACAGTGAGGATGGGGTCCAAGAGAACAGTGGCTTGCTCTGAACAGACCCTTACAAAGCATAAGAAGAAATTGTGGCAGCAGGTCTTGTTATAAGCAGGGGAGTGCCAGGAAGCGCAGACCTGAGTATCGTTAGTGCACTGGCCTCATAGGAACAGTAGGGGGCGCTTTACAGCTGAGGATCGGGGTGGAGCTGAGCTCACTGACAGCGTGGTAGGTGGAGCCTGCAGAAAACCTAGTCATTGTTTTAGTGACCTTTCAAACGTAAGCAGCAAGGGGGCATAAGTCAGCCCTCCCAGCAGTGATTAGATGCAGAGGGGGAAAAAACTGTAAAATCTCCAAAATACTCCAAAAGTAAGGGCCAGGCTGAACCCAAAATTCTGATTTATAGAGAAAGTTTTTTAATGGAATTAAAGAGTTACTTAGATTTTCATCATCAAAAAAGATTTGGTGCCCTCCTTCACTACCCCTCTGTTCCTCCCTCTCTTGTGACACTAGAGGTTACCCTTGTTTTATGATCGGGAAGCCCCCTGCCCCCTATGAAAGAATACCGAAAAAGTTCTGTGAAAACTACCTCGGGAGCAAAATCTCTGGAAGGCATTTTTCCTCTCAGAATGGCATTGCATCAATTTCATTCTTCTCCAGATAGCACATAAAAATCACCACCAGGCTATGTAAGTACAACCAAGTTTCAGTAAGGCTTTGTTTCTTGGCGTCAAAGACCTGAAACTTCTAACTGCCTGAAATACTGAATACAGTGTGACATTAGTATAGCAAACTAAAAATTCTAGGAGAGTGGCTGAGATGTCAGAGCATCTCACCATTGGAGCAACAGAGAGAACCATCCATCTGTAGGACAGCCCTCAATCAGGAGGTTAGAAAAACACATTTAAGAAGAAATTATTATTGAGTTTGGTTCCTACCTTGTACATTTCAAGTAGCCTTATTGGATATAAAGAATGATTTGGCTAAAGGTATACAGTAAAATTGGACCAGGACGCATTTTTAAGGATGTGAAGAAAATTCTAGGAACACAGATTTAGAATTGAAACAGCACTTTTTTTTTTTTTTTTGAAAACTAGTTTGGGATTATTTTAATCCATAAAATTTTGTCATTCACTGTTTTGGGCCATAGTGACATTGTATTTTATTTTATTATAAAGCAGTATAGCATATTTCTGTTTGATGAGTTAAGATTTGAACAATGAAAAGGAAACAGTGTATTGTAGTATCACTGCATGAAGATTTGATTTGCCTATTTTATTATACATTTAAAATTTCCTACCCTGTTAAAAAAACCCATAAAACAGATTTTGTGAACATATGTTTTATGAGTCAATGCCAAAATAAGGGTGGTAAATCCCTCAATCACAGACATAATCTTTAGAAGTCAACACTTAATTATCCAGCCTGTGGATTTTCCATGCTTTCCTGCCCCTCCTCTTTTCCCATATGTAGCTATTTCACTGCACACAAATACTTTTAGAGAGTGGGCAGATGAAGGAAGTAGAACTGTAACTCCAACTTGTACTTCTAAATGTTGTGGACAGGGAAAAAGAAGGTGAAAAGATAATCAAAAGCTGGAATTAAGTAGAAATAAAAAATAACTTTCATTTCAAAACAATATTCCACGTGCAATTTGTTTTTTAATGCCCTTTAAAAAGTTTTGGTGAATTAATTGTGGCTAGGGTGTTTCAAAATGATGCAGTAAACAGATCATCATTTCAAAAACTTACCGACTTAAAAACATGTACATTTTATTTAATATTGACTTTTAGATTGATTCTTGTAAGAGCTATTAACTGCCAGCAGGTGGTGGTATTCACAAATAGGGTACAAGAAATACTGAAGGGGCTGTGAATATAACCAATATGTGGCTCAGATTTATGGATTATGGATTTTTAAAACATTTTTAATGGAGTTGTCAGCACTCTGAAACCACTTCCACTCCCATCTGTTCTGTATGAATGTGGAAACCTGGAAGTTACCTTAAAATATGTGCCTGTAGGAAGTTTCGCATTAAGAACATCAGATCCTTTTATAAAAGAGAAAATATTTTCTATTGAAAGATTAAAAAAAATTTCTAGATGACAATGCGCTTCAAAACAAGCACATATATTATTCAGACTCTTCCAATATTTGGGGAGCCTCTAGGTTTGGAATCTGGTCTATTGTCTATTCAGGGCAGACATGTATCAAGAAGGAGCACTGACTGTATACTTGGGGCAAGCTAACCTGAGCCAGTGCTGAATGGCAGGCACTGTGTACACACAGTTGCTAGGGAGAAACTATGTCTGTTCTTGTCTCCAAAAATAAAACTCCCAGGTTTCAGAGGATACAGAAGCAACAAGAGGCAGTGAACTCCAGTCATGGAGTCAACAGCTTCAGGGGCTTTAGGAACAGGCTGAAATTATTTGGTTTTGACCGCCCGATGACCTCCATTGCTGCCCAGTCTGATGGACAGTCGGACCATTAGTTCTTTTAGCCCACATTCTTTTCCTGAAACACAGACTCTGCGTACGCACAGAGCAAGAGAGGAGAGAAAACGAGAACGTCTGAAAGGGAGAGAAAGAGACACACATCCGCAGAGAACCTTCTCAATCAGCCATAACCCTTCCACCAGTCTCAGGCCTGGGACTAGAGAAATTCATTCCAAGCAAAGAGACAGCAAATCTTTTTTCCAAAAAATCCAACTTAAAAATCTGACTCTGGATTACAATTAGGCAAGATTACATCTACTCTATGTCCAAAACAAAAACATGGGAATGCTTAAAGCGGATTTTTAAAAATACTTCCTATAGCAACTTGATTTCTAGCTTAAAAAATTGTCACTACTATGCTTTAAAAATATATGGGTCAGAAATGAGAAAGACTTACTGTGTCCCGCTTACTGTTAGTTCAGGCTTAGTGCAATATTGTTTTCCACTCTATGCTACCCAGCTCTTTGTAAATCCATTTAATGAGTGTAATTCCCTGGCCACATCAATGTGGTGTGGTGAGATTCAAAATACATTTTATTTGCTTTTTTGGGAGTATGCAAGTGTTTTGATGCATGTGAATAAGAAATGACTTTTGGTCTTGTTATTCCTGCAAAACAAATCAAGAGCTAAGCTTTGCTCTCAAACAACCTATTAATCCCAAGCAAAACTGAAAAGCACAAAGACTGTACTCCAAAGAGGCCTATCAAAGATACTGAACTTTGCTGGGAAACAGGGAGAGAAAAGGGAGTAGAAAATGAAATTTAGGTGGAGGGTAAAATTTCCTGTAGATGAATGTATTTTAAATAAAGCAAAGTTTAAACTCATATTTAATCAGATTTAGAACACACACAGACACACACACAGACACAGACACAGACACACACACACACACACAAGCCCTCTCTCTATCTCCATTTTCTTGTGGCTTGGCTGACAGAATTGCGCTTGTCCCCAGCCTCTTCTGATTTTCCTCTTGGGATAAGTGATGAGCTATGCTGCAGTAAACGAGGAAACATCTGTTTGACTTTCCGAAGCTGGCATGGGGAGCTGAAGTCTGAATCACAAATGCCACTTTCACAAACAGGTTTCCCACAGGAACCTTGCTAAAAACATGACTCTGTTGGGGAGAACGGAGGCTCTGGTGAGCAATGGGGAAAGCTGCTCTCCTCTCCAGCTATTTGAGACAATACACACTCTTTATAGGATTTGTGTGTGGGGTGAGATTTAGTGGGTCCCAAAATGTTAAAGAGAAAGAGTACCTGGATGCGGTTTTAATTTGGAAAGTTAGTTCACATCGAAGCCCAAAAGGCTTTAAAATAAAGTTTAATTCTCACAGATCGGGGGGTCTTTTGTTAGCAAGAAACCTATGAAACTGTGGTATGTGCTACTGTCTGTTCAGAAAAGGCACACAGAACTTTAGATGATTTTTTTAAGCATATGGACGTGGTAGTTAAAGATCAGCACACTGTTTTCACATTTTATTTTATTCTAGTGTTGTTGCCATCAGCGACGTGAACAGCTTAGGAATATCACTCTGGCTAGAGGTGTGTCTAACCCACCTGGTTGTAATTTTTTCACTCCCCCACCCCAACTAGGGACTTGTATCTGCCCAAAGACAAACTCCTGTGGCAGGTGGGACGTGCTGCTGGTCATACTCCCAAATGTCTCTTCCATTAGAAGTTTACCATCTGCGCGTTTTTTTATACTGTCCAAGTTCTCAGTGAAACTTATTTTTTTAAACCTTTTTTTTTTTTTTTAAAGTTTGGTGATTTTTGTCTTTATGAAAAGTGACTGCTTGTTGTTTGATTCCTCCCTTGGGATATTTACTCATCTCTCCTCTGAACAGGGCTCCCATTTCCTTGTCAGGACTTGACTTGGCTGACACCACATCATTGTGTGATTATTAACCTGTGAGTGAGCTGGAAACATTCTAGGGGTAGTCTAAAACAAAACCAAAAACGAAGACCCAACCCAGTCTATTCAACTGAAGTATTTACTAAAAATAAGAGATTTTATAAGATGCAGTTAGATAGGTCGCAATGTAAATGAAGGACTGATGCACCCATTATGCTATATATTTCTACTTAGCTTTCAACAGCAGAGAGCATTTATGTCAGAAAGGAGTTCCTTTATTATTTAAAGACGTTTCCATCTATGGGAACAGATGGATGGTTGTTGCCCATGAGATACTAATTATGCTGTATACAGCCACAAATACAGTATTGAAACTGTTAGTGCAAGAAATCAGGTCCATATCTAGAAGTCAATTACATTTTTAAAATTCTGGTTTCTTTTCTTCATTCCTCTTCTCTTTCTCTCTCTTTTTAAAAATTCAAAAATAATATTTCTACCCTATAGTTACTAGAGTATTCTTAGGTGAATGAAATGGAAATGTTCAAAAATATAGAAATTGTTTTTCTTTCTGTGAATATGACTACACTGAACCTATAATGCTTTCACTGCTCTAAGAAAAGCTCTCAGAGAAAACAGCAGACGACAGAATTCGTACATCGGATATGAAAAAATGTGATAGAGAGTAAACAGAACTCTTTTCTCCATTTTGTTTTCCCCATCTCTCCCCATACTCCGGGCTCTGGATGCCCCTACAATATCTAGGATCTTCTTTAGATAAAATTTCAACTTCTGAATTATGGTCACTAAAAAGCCTTCCCTATGATAGAATGAAATTAAGCCATGAAGTAGGTATATGTGTTATTAGGCCTTAGAGAGAAAAAACAAAATAAGATACTCCTCAACATACAGGATTTAACCTAAACAATACCTCAATTTTTACTTCGTTTTCACAATGAGAAAATAAAGTTGAGCATAAGGAACAGTAGTTGGAGAGTTCTCCCAAAATCAATTTTAATTGAACACACACACTTTAATGTTGAACATGCTCATTTAATCAATGATTTTGGCTCTCAGAGGTCATGATCAGCATTTACACTTAGAATTACCACTTGGTACTAATAGGCACTCTGTATATAAGGCATTAAGGTTTACACCCAAATTATTGCTCTATATTAATCATTAATAACTTATAAAATGATAATTTTCTAAACCTCTTTATTTTTCTAAAGAGGGGTTATGAACACTGGTTTAGCTTCATTTGCTATTATGAAAATGATTTGTAATTAATTCAGTATCAATTAATTTAATGCTAGATTGCTTACAAAATTATTTGCTGTATCTCTATTCTTTCTCCATTTGGCCTTAGGTACTGAGCCAGGGGAGACGTTTAGGAACTCCCTTAGGAAGGGTAATTATGGAACCAAAGGCAGGGATGACTGGCAAAGTTGCTATCAACAGATAAACAGAGGGAATGGGAGAATGGTAAGATGCATCATTTCCTGAGTTGTTACATAGAAGCTGTTTATAGCTGCCATTATTACTACCTCATGTACGTATTATTATGCCCAATTTATAGACAAGAAAGTTTAAGATCAGAGAATTTAAATGACTTTCCTGAGATCATACAGGTAGTTAATATAACAATCATTCAGGGTTTGGAATAGTTTACAAAATGAACTTCGTAAAATCCTTGAAAAACAGACATTACTCTATAGAGTTTCAAAAAAGAAAACTTGAAGAAGTCTCCAACCTAATATAATAAGCCAATTTTAAAAACAGGAAGACGATGCAAAGTACATCAGTCCTGGGTAACCTAACAGTAGCTAACACTCAGAACAGCAGACAGAAATAACAGGATTATAAAGGACTAATTTAAAAAGCAACAAAACCTGTATTACATATGGTACTTGAGAGTGGCACAGTTCTCCAATACAGGCACTTTAGGAGAACACAGGCTATCCCTGAACTTACAAACTCCTGAGTCACCACGGATAACGTGTATCCACTGCTGTTGCCGACAGGGAAATGCTTCTAAGACTGGAAATAATTTGTACAAAGTGGAGAGAGTCAAGTCAAGTTTTATGTTTAAAGCTATACCAACTAAAATCAGAGTAAGATTTTTATGGCCCTTGATAAAAACAATTCTAAAGTTTCTAGGAAAAATAGAAAGAGGAAAATAGCATTTTGAAATTTTGAAAAAGAAATGTAATGACTGACATTAACAATTATTAAAACACTAAAGAGCTACAACACATCCTAGTACTGGTGCAAAAAAATATTCAGATCAATTTAACAGAATAAAGAGCTCCTTTCATATGTAATAAGCGAATATATGATAAATAAGACACACAGGTAAGAGAGTGTGATTCAATAAATAATTCTGAGAAAGGTAGCAATTTGGAAGGAAATAAATTCAGATGCTCATCTCGCACTAGATGTCAAAATAAATTCCACCTGAATTAAATATAAATATAGAAGTCGAATTACAGAAAACCAGAAGAAAGGTGAAAGTTTAACAAATCTCTGGAGAAAAAAAGGACATTTTAAGTTGGAAGTGGTAAAATAAGTGAATAAATATAATTAGGTCAATAAGCAAAAACAACAACAAAAACCACTCCTGTGTATCACAAGTATCAATCTATGCGACAGAATGTGGCATAAATGGGAAGAGCTTTGGGACGCTGACCCTGAGGGATATACATTCCCAGGAAGAGTTCATCCACTATGTGGTCATATTCTTGTCCAAAGTTACCTTAACCCACACTGTCCAAATTATTGTGCTTCATTGTTCCTCCACCTTGAATACCATCATTTGGAGAGTCACTCATATTTTGACAATAAATATGTTTTGAAGGATAATGGAGATACTAATCATTCACAAATTGACACATAACTAATTTAATCAGCTCACCTTCCACCTCTATCTGAGAGAAGCCATGCTAAGATGAAGAGAATTTTGACTGGTGGGGAGGAAAGGTAGGTAATTTGGGAGTTTTAAACACTGTATTACTAAAAAATTAAAAGAAAAAAACCACTTTGTATTACTAAAAGAGTGAAAATAACTTTATTGTATTTTCCTAATCTTAACAAAATAGAAACCTACATGTAGTAAGAATTTAACCCACTGAGCCACCCAGGCGCCCCTGTAGTAAGAATTTAAACACAGAAAATACAAATAAAAATCACCAGACTATCTCAACATTTGTGACTTTTTCAGCTTTCTCCTTTGCATACATGCATGTCCTTGCACGTACACAACTAATTTTAGCAAAATCCAGTAGTTTTTGACACGATGTTTTTAACAATTTTTAAAAAAGATTTTATTTATTTATTTGACAGAGAGAGAGATCACAAGTAGACAGAGAGGCAGGCGGGGTGGGGTGGGGGGAGCAGGCTCCCCACTGAGCAGAGAGCCCAATGTGGGGCTCAATCCCAGGGGGATCATGACCTGAGCCAAAGGCAGAGGCTTTAACCCACTGAGCCACCCAGGTGCCCATAACAATGCTTTTTTACCTTCTAAAATGTCGTGACTAATTTTCCAAAATAAGTAGGTTGTTAGTATTATATTTAATGATTATATACCATCCATGCTCTGGATACATCAAAATTTATTTAGCAGATCTCCCACTGATGGACACCTAGGTTGGTATCCAGGTTTTTACCATAGCTATCAAGACATCCAGGATAGCAGGTTTGTTCAGTTTGGGTTGGTACTTAGTAGTAAAGAGAGCAGTTCAGAACTTGGTGACCCCAAACTGCACTCCTTCAATCCAGCCAGCCTATTTGGAAAGGAGCTCCCTCATTGTTTCTGCCTCACTTTAGAACTAGTTCACTCTCCTGCCTACTCAGCCTGGACTCCAGGGTCAACCTCATTTTGCCTCCTAGGGCTATCACACTCATTGTGCCATTCCCAACCTCTTGGATCAATCTGAACATTTGCTTTTCCATCCCTCCTGGGCCACTGAGCACACCAGAAAGAAACAGCATACTTAAATGACTGACATCTTGATTTATGATTTCAACCTACGTTCTTTGTGTTCTTTGGGAATCCTTTATTTCAATTTTGCTAGGTTCCATGTTTTATTTCCTGTAGGTGCTGCCCCAGACTTTTAATGTTCTTTAGCTTCAACTCTATTTCCACTTCTGTATGATCTCTGTTAGTACTTCTTAAATTTTAGTATGTATAACTGTCACCTGTGGCTTTTTAATAATGCACATTCAGGGGTCCTGCCCCTCTAATATTCTGATTTACTAGGTCTAGCATAGGCCTGGGGAATCTCCATGCTTAAGAAGAACCCAGGTGAGGGGCGCCTGGGTGGCTCAGTGGGTTAAAGCCTCTGCCTTCAGCTCAGGTCATGATCCCAGGGTCCTGGGATCGAGCCCCGCATCAGGTTCTCTGCTCAGCAGGGAGCCTGTTTCCTCCTCTCTCTCTCTGTCTGCCTCTCTGCCTACTTGAAATCTCTGTCTGTCAAATAAATAAATAAAATCTTAAAAAAAAAAAAAAAAGAACCCAGGTGATTTAAATCTTCATCTTACTTCTTCCAGTCCTGACTTCCAAAAGGAAGAGGCTCTATCCCTTTCCAAGGCCAACCATTCCACCTTGCTACAATTTCCATGGTCTCCTCTCTTCTTCAAGATAATGGTTCATCACCTGTTCCTCTGCTATGTACCATTTTTGATCTCTTCTCCACCAGCTCTTCTGCTAGAAAAGGCTCAGTTTTTCACTACAGAAAAAGGCTTCTTTTAACCCTAATCCCTTGCTGTTGCTTCCTCCTTCAGCACTCCACTGGACTTCCACTTCAAACAGTCTCTGCTGCTGCTCCCACTTGTCACCTCCCATTACAGTGTAAGCCGGAGCAACAGGAGTTTGAACTGCGTGGGTCCACTTAATACATGGATTTTTTTTCAATACATATAATACTGTAAATGTATTTTCTTCTCTCCAGCTTACTTTATTGTAAGAATAAAGTATATTAACATACATACAAAATATGTTAATTGATTTCTTCTATTATTGGTAAGGTTTCCATTCAACAATTAGCTGTTAGTAAAGTTTTGGGGGACTCAAGTTATATGTGAATTTTTACTGTGTTGGAGTCAGTACCCCTAATCCCTGCATTGTTCAACTATCAGTTATATTTCCTTAACCATAGGGTTTTGGCTCCTACCTGGAAAGCTACTCTAAATCTACTCTTTCAACGTACCCAATGACCCACTAATTGCCAATCCCAATGACTTCTCAGTGTTTATCCTGTCTGATCTTGCTACATGCACCTCTTGGAGCTTATTTTCTCCCTGGTTCTCCTCCTATATCTTTGAGATATCCTTTTAGGCATCCTAGTTAGTTCCTCTGTCTGCTTCTTTGTATGCCGGCATCTCCCAGGATATTATCTCCTGGTTTTCTTCCTCTTGTTTTCTTCCTTTATATTCTCTCCCTGATCTATCTCTTGGGCTTTAACTCTCTGCTTTACTACAAGGCATCTTAAACCTGTATCCGTCTCTGAAAAGCCCTTATTTAAAGCTCTAAACCTATAGTTCCAAGCTCCAGGTGTGTAACTCCTTGAACTTGAATGATGAGTCTGGTTTTGGATGTTATTTGCTTAAGAGTTCCGAGCTGCATGGCAGAAGCTGACTCAAGGTCAGAATCGGGGGTGGGGAAGCTCCTGAGGGTCAGGGGACAGGAACCACAACAAAAATCAGGCAGTGCACCAACTACAGTTGTTGTTCCTGCTATGACTAATTGCCAGATGTCTTCACATCTTTGTATCAGATGGTCAAGATGAAAAGTCTTCAAAGAGGGAGTGTCATTTTGCTTAAGCCTGAATTATGTGGCTGGACCCTGGCAGCACCAGATTTGGTTGAGGAAGGATCTGGCCATGGAAGAGAACCACTAGCTCTTAACTAATACCACTCATCATAGGAGACAACACAGAAAGCAATCAGAGAGTCTATAGGAGGGAGAAGTGTTGACGGCAGATGGCCAAATAATGAAATACACCCACCCTAAAATACTACATAGCTGATTGGTCCCCAATGTCTTACAAAATAAAGTCTCAACTATCAGTAGGAGGTGATGGGGACGGATCTACAGAAGAAGACTGTCCATTTTCTTCACAACTAACCCCAACCTACTCCGGACATTCTCCTTTCACATTCTCTAACATAGCAAGTATTTTCACACAACTTGCCTTTGTTTCCTGATATTTTTCTCCTCCTAAGGTATCCCCACTTTCCTTCATTTGGTTGAGTTTTACTCATCCTTCAAGATTCAGCTGAATGTCACCTCCTCTATGAAGTCTTCTCTGATTCCTCTGGGCAGAATTAACTTATTTTGTTCCCCCTCTGCTTAGCACTTTGCTGAAAACACTCATATATCTCAATGATTAGGGTTAGCGGCACACATCTGTTTTCCATTGGATTATTAGTTCCTTGAAGGCAGGGACTGGGTCTTATTCATCTTTATATCTTCAGTGTCTACATCAGTAAGCACATTTTAAGGGAGAATTAGGAAACAGAAGAGGTGATGTTGCTATAATGAGCTAAGGTCTCTTAGCTTATGGTTTACATTTTTCAGCTTAATTTCTTTTGCCCCATACACTGTACTTGCCTAATCATTTCAAATGAAACAGTCTGTAGAGTTCTAGGTCAACTTCACTCTGGGTCAGGTAACTTTTCTTGTTTCTTATTCTTTAGCTGAAGGAAGGGGAGGGTAATGTTCCCATTGTTCTTCACAACTGAGGTGTCATCAGTACTTTCAGACGTCTAACAAGCAATTCAATTTTGCTTAATTGATAAATGTTTCTCTCAGAAGTACAGACTGAGCTACTTAGATGCATTTCTCTGTATCTTAGACACTGGGCTTAAAAGTAAAAACACTAAACTATCTTACGCAATAAGTGTGTTGAGATCTTTATGTGACAGACTTTACACAGAGGCTATTATATCTAACAATGGAAATAAATGTCTTGTTATGAGTCAGTTTCCTTATGGTAAAAATGCTTCTGTGAGATGTCTGCAAAATAATACGGTCGCTAAGCATCACAGGTATAAAGGGAAATTTAAATTTCTGGTTTAAGAATATTTCTTTTGCACTGTGAAAATTATCTTAATTGAATAATACATTTCTTCAAAAATTAAGAGAATGCTTTTGATTACCCAAAAGTTTGGAGAATAAAATACAATCAGAAGACCAAATTTTAGAGGAAACTGTTACTTAGTTACATTTATCAAATGGACATTTAGTAGCAGCTGAATATTAACACTGCATTTCTAGAAAACTAGTATTTCATACCTAATCTGTGCTTTCAGCAGCCCACAAAACCTTAAGATGACAGACCTTCTGTCATTTGTGGAGAGTGTAATTCCTCTGCACTAAAATTAATTATTAAAGAAGGTGGGATTTACATGATGAGTATGTGGAATATTCCTGTTAAGAAGCTGTTTAAAAAGACTCAAAATCTGAAGATGTCGAATTAATTTCTTTTTTGGTTGATTCTGACCATATTCTACAATCCATGGCTTTTCCAATTTCTAGATCCTGAGATAGGTTCCAAGGGAAGGGAAGTTTGGGGATATTGGATTGGCCACTTAAACAAGTAGAAAGATTTTGACAAAAGTTGATAGAAAAGTACTCAATGAATAAAAAAGGGGATGTTTCCTCAGCTCTATTTATTCTAAGAGAAATTAATAACTGGTGGTGATTACATATGTATCCTCAGTGATGTGGGAAACTAGCCAGCACATACTCTAAAAGAGAATTATTCCTAAAATAGTTTCTTGCATGAAGAATCTGAACTTAAAACTACACACACATACATGCACACATTATTCTTATTTATCCTTCCAGGTGTAATACAGTCACTATCACTGCAAAGCCAATCACTCTCTTGTCTCAGTTCCCATGTTATATTTTATTGTTTTTTTTTTAAAGATTTTATTTATTTATTTATTTAAGAGAGAGAGAGAGAGAGAGAGAGAGTGAGAGCACAAGAGTGGGGTGAAGGGCAGAGGAGAAGCAGGCTCCCCACTGATCAGGGAGCCTGATATGGGACTCGATCCCAGGACCCTGAGATCATGACCTGAGTTGAAGGCAGATGCCTAACCAACTGAGGCACCTAGGTGCCCCTACATTTTACTGTTTTTAATCATTTTCTTGTATCTCTAATCCCCATTAGGCCCTGAGCTCATCTTGGGCAGGGAGCAGACCATATTCATTTTGTACTGTCAGCACTTCCACTGTCCCTGACACATAAAAGATGCTCAGTAAACATTAGATGAGTGAATAAATGAAAAAATAAGTTACATGTACAAATCCCAGTACAACCATAGCCAGTAAGAGTGACAAGAAGAGCGACACGAGAAAAGAATGAAATCATGTGAAGTCTTGGATGTGTTAAGGACATTGAATCCAATTCTAAGGAGAACAGGAACCTCTGAATAATGAGTTCAAAGGGAGCCAAGGGTGAATTTCTTAAGTCCAGGTGAGAAATGGTAAAGGTTTGGGCTAGGGCAGAGATGGCGAGATTGGAGAGTGATGGATGCATCCCAGAAACATCTAGGAGGCAGACTTGATAGTGTCTGGTGAGAGCTGGATGTTGGGGATGGGGTGAGTGAAAGAGTGAGTCAAACATGATTGAACCATTTATCAAAAGAAAGTCGAAGAGATACAAGTTTGAGGGGGGACAAAATTTCAGGCATGTTGAATCTGGGGTGCTGGGGAGATATCCATGCAACACTATGAAGGAGGGACTATTCCTATCCCCTCCCCTAACGCATAAGGCAACTTAGGCTGAGGAATTTATATAACTTGCCAACCGGTAGAGCCAGGAGGCAGCCCCAGACCTGCCTCCAAAGCTCATGCTGTTAACTCCCATGCCACACAGCACAGTGATCCTTTGTTTAAAGAGAGCACCAAGACACAGCAAGCAGAGTTGCCCTGTTGACTTTCTTCCTCCTGAGGCCTAATGTGTCTCAGCTAAAGAACAACGCTGGAGGGCAGGGCCACTGAACAGCTTCCCAAGCTAGATGATGGCGTTCTAAAAGCCCTGTTTCCCACACATCTCTGCCTAAACAGATGGCGGTGAAGCCATAGGCCACTAGAGAAGGACATGGAACAGAAAAAAAATGGTGGCTCCTCAGGGCACTGGTAGAAGTGCAAAGGTCTTGTTCAGGTGAAAGAAAATGTGTAATAAAATTCACCGGTTCAGCTGAACAGGTAATTACAGAGTTAATAAAACAAGAATTCCTGACACAATAGATTCTAACACTGCCATGGGTGTCATAGTCACTAAGTGACTTTTCAGTTTGCTGATCATTGATCCACTAGACACTAACAGCTCCGATCGGATCAATACGGGATAACATATGAGGACTTTTGCATGTTAAAAATCTACTGGAAATTTTACATGAAAGAGTTCATTATCTGGGTAATGTGACCTGTGTCCAAATGATACATGTAGACCATTTGTCACGTTTTTTAATGGCAAAAAATGAATTTTTTTCTAAAAGCTTAATTATGTGAGAAATCCCACTGCCGAGAAATTGAAACCACGTGGGTGTCATGAATGTGTAAACATGTTAATTTGAGAGCTGTGATACCTAAAGAGGTACATTTACTCTCACTTTCTCAGCTTCCCTCTCCCCACCAGGGTCACCTCACCCCCTCCTCCCCTTCTGAGGGCCAGCTAACGCTCTGTTCTTGAGTTTTCCTCTCTCTGTAGCCTGAGAGAGCCCAACTTTCCCCGAATCTCTCTCTCCTGCGCTTATAGTTCCTTCTAGGAGTTGGTCATCCACCACCAGCCTTTAACTCAGGATCCCTTCTGCTGTCTTTATCACCCTGGGACCCTGTTGTTATGTGTAGTTTTACCAGAAGGAAGTAGATATACGAGAAAATACATGTGACAAAGAACTCACACATCCCTTGGTTCTAGAAAGACATGACTTAAAGCAATAACGATAGGCTTGTTCATGGAAGCCAGACAAATAAAAAAGGGTTCTAGTAAATGCATTTTATATATTTGGTTCTGAGTATTTTACTGAGACATAATTTACATAAAATACAATTCTTTGTAAGTATATAGTTGGATGAATTTTAACAGCTTATATATACGGCTGTATAATCATTTTAGTAAATCATGATATAGAATATTTCCATCACTCCAAAAAGTTGCCTTATGCCTCTCTGCAGTCAATACAACCATCAATCTATTTTCTATCTATAGATGTGACTTTTTAGCAATGTTCTATAGATGAAATCATATGATATTTAATCTTTTATGTCTGACTTCCTTCAATTAGCCTAAAACCTTTGAGGTTCGTCCGTGTTATATGTATCAGCATTTTATTGCTTTTTATTGCTGAATAGCACTTCATTTATTATATGGATATACTAAACTTATGTGTTCCCCTGTTGATGGGTGCTCGAGCTCTTTTCAGCTTTGGACAATTGTGAGTAAAGCTGTGATAAATACTCGGGACAGAATCTGCGTTCTGACCCAGGCAGCTCAGTTCCACAGCCTATGTATTGAAGCGCTCCACTCCACTGACAGCCGGTCAGGAGCCACAAAGCTCTTTGCCATCATCAAGGCCCCTCTTTTCTCATGTTCTCGCTGCTCCTGGAGCTCTCCAAGTAGCAGCTGCCTGGTCCCATATCCAGCACAACACAGGCAAGTGGGCAAAAGCAACATGCCTTCAGATTGTGTTTTAAAGAAAGCCTTTGTAGTCCCAGACTAATTGAGGAAATTTATTTGTAAAGAAATCCTCAAATTTAGGTATTGTTAAAGGGAAGGTTTAGAAAGTAAGAAAGTAATGTTGTGGTCACCATCTGGTAGTCTGTGGCTTAAGTTCTAACATGGCCTTTAAAACTTCTCTTACCCAGAGGTGACTGGGTGGCTCAGTGGGTTAAAGCCTCTGCCTTTGGCTCAGGTCATGATCCCAGGGTCCTGGGATCGAACCCAGTATCGGGCTCTCTGCTTGGTGGCGAGCCTGCCTCCCCCTCTCTCTCTGCCTGCCTCTCTGCCTACTTGTGATCTCTGTCTGTCAAATAAATAAATAAAATCTTTAAAAAAAAAAACAAACTTCCCTTACCCAGAAGGGTTGACCTAGCATAATTAATTATCTTTGGAACAGCATACATTTATTATAAAAAGAATGGAAAAATATTTGGCGGTTGTGTGACTTTATACTCATACTTGTTTAGAAAAACAAAAATAAAAAATAGACTTAGGGGCACCTGGGTGGCTCAGTGGTTAAAGCCTCTGCCTTCGGCTCAGGTCATGATCCCAGGGTCCTGGGATCAAGCCCCACATCAGGCTCTCTGCTCAGCGGGGAGTCAGCTTCCTTCTCTCTCTCTCTCTCTCTCTCTCTGCCTGCCTCTCTGCCTACTTGTGATCTCTGCCTGTCAAATAAATAAATAAAATCTTAAAAAAAAATAGACTTACAAGAGAAACGTTACTATCTAATAATCCACAGACAGGGAAGACAACTTAAAATTTTTTTTCTAGTTTATTGTGGGCATATATCTTCAGTACTATAACAAAAAAGAAAAGCTGAAAAATAACAGCTAAAAATAACTAAGAATATATATTCTAGAATTAAAAAAATACAATCAAGCATATACTTGATGCTTTCTGCACAAAAGGATAAGACTGGCAAAGAAAACTGAAATCCAAAGATAATACAAGTTTCGGAGTGCCTGGCTGGCTCAATTATAAGAGTGTGTGACTCTTGAGGTCAGAGTCATGAGCTGGAGCCCCACATTGGGCATACAAATTACTTAAACAAACAAACAAACTGAAAAAAAGCAACAACAAAGATAATACAAGTTTGTCTCATTTAGAGACAAACAATATCATTTAGAAAAAAATTTTTAAAGATTTTATTTATTTATTTGACAGCGAGATCACAAGTAGGCAGAGAGGCCTGAGAGAGAGGAGGAAGCAGGCTCCCTGCTGAGCAGAAAGACCGATGCAGGACTCGATCCCAGGACCCCGAGAAAATGACCTGAGGTGAAGGCAGAGGCTTAACCCACTGAGCCACCCAGGCGCTCCTAGAAAATTCTTAATGTTTGGGCACCTGGGTGGCTCATTCAGTTGAGCCGCTGACTCTTGGTTTTGGCTCAGCTCATGGCCTTGTGAGATCCAGCCCTGACTCAGGCTCCACACACTCAAGGCAGAGTCTGCTTGAGACTCTCTCCCTCTTACCCCTGCCCCCTGCAACCCCTCCCCCCCACTCCTTTTAATTTTATTTTTTTCTCTTTCTCTCTCAGACAAATGGATCTCTTGGTGCTCCTGGGTGGGTTAATCAGTTAAATGTTCAACTCTTTATTTCACCTCAGATCATGATCTCAGGGATCTGGGATGAAGCCCTGCAACAGGCTCCGCACTCAGCACAGAGTCTGCCCGAGATTCTCTTCCTCTCCCTCTGCCCCTCCCCTTGCTCGTGCTCTCTCTCTCTGTCTCTCCCTAAGATAAAATAAATCTTTAAAAACAGGAAAATTCTTATGTTTGCCCAAATTTGAACTGCATAATTGTTCCTATGTCTTTTTTAGTAGATTAAAAAATTACCTTTTTTTTTTTTTTAGAGAGAGAGAGAGAGCATGTGAGGTGGGGGGGGCAGAGGGAGAGGGAGAGACTCTCAAGCAGACTCTGCACTGAAGGTGGAGCCCCACACAGAGCTGATCCCACGACCCTGAGATCATGACTGAAGCCAAAATCAGGAGTCCGGAGCTTAACTGACTGAGCCACTGAGGCACCTCAGATTTAAAAATTTTATAAAAATTTCAAACATGTATAAACATAGAGTATACAATAAACATACTTATCACCAGCTTCAACAGTTACCAATTCATGGCCAATCCTGTGTCTTCTATCTCCCATTCATTCCTCACCTCTGCCCAAATTAATGCCTTTAAAAAAATACTCTCAAACTTTGAAATAATTTTAAGATTTTCAGAAAACTTGCTAAAATAGTAGATTCCCCATACAACCTTCATCAGCGACCCCCCAATGGTAACATTTTGCAAAACCACAGCATAACTGCTTAACCGCCCAAACCAAGAAACTGCTCTTATTTTTCTGTAAGAAAAACAGCACAGTTTTTGTGCTCCTCTGCTGAATGCAGATCCACCCATTTGAGGGAACAATAACTATAAAACACTGTCCAACCTTAGCAGTTTTGCAATTTCTTATAATTATTTTCTTAATTTAGATAAAAGAGAGCAAGTATTTTAAGATCTCTGAAATAGCCATAAACTAATGAAATTTTTATTTAACAAGATGTTTGGGAAAGCCAAGTTCCTATTTTAGAGACAGAATATGATCTAATAATTTTCCAAACACAGAAATACCATAAAGTTTTGGCTCAGACACATTGGATGTTTCTAAAATATAGATAATGAATGTCAAGAGATTCCTGCTCTGAGTCCCCCATTAGGATGTTCAAGAGTAAATGAGTTTCTCCCTGCCACTCACAATTCCATATTACTAATTATGAAATATAATGAGTTATCTAAGCCGTCAAGTATTTGGGATCCTAGGTCTGAGGACCTTGGGGTGTAAGCCTTCCTTGGCTCCCCGAGGCAGGGTGACTGGGACTGTCCTTAGTGGAGCTCCTTGAGCGCTGGCAGGGTTGGGATGCTGTTCCCATTTATCTCTCCAGTAAATACATGAACTATAGCAAGAAACACAGCCCAGGCCATTTGGGAGCTCAGGCTTTTGTCAAGGTCATCAAAATACTCCCATATCTTTAGCAACTTGAGAAAAACTCCAAAGCAGCATTAACAGAACAGCAGTGAAAAATAAAAGTTTAGAGTTTTTAGACAAAATATGTAACTGATGAGGGAATACAGAGACAAGCTGTGATGATGGTGGACTGGGAGAGAGAACTGGAGAAAATATTCCAAGAGAAGAGTTGCTTAAAATTCTTTCTGAAGTTTAAGCGCATGATTGAGGCAATGTAACCTAGCGGTTAAAGTCAAATTAGCTCTAGAGTCAGACTGCTTGGATTGAAATAACAGTAAATAACAGTTCAACTCCCTCTTGCTCTGTGGCCTGAAACAAGTTTCAGTTTTCTTTTTTTATTTTTGTTTTTGCTTTTTAAGATTTTATTTATTCATTTGAGAGAGACAGAGCGAGCATAGGCAGAGAGAGAGGGAGAAGACTCCCCGTTGAGCTGGGAGCCTAACATGGGGCTCCTTCCCAGGACTTAGAGATCCAGACCTGAGGCACCCAGGTGCCCCCTGAGACAAGTTCTTTAACCCTTTCAAACCCAGTTTGACTCCAGGAGCTTATGCTGTGCTCTGCTATCTACAGACACGGCAAGGTTGGGAGAATGAAAACCACACAGAGATCAACTGTTTGTTGATTCGGCTGAGTAGTGATATTTCACCTTCGCTGAAATCTGAGACACAGGCAGGGGGGTGGGGTCTCATTGGATCCTTAATACTTACTTGCAGTTGTAGGTGAGGGCTGTTTACAAGCTGCTGCTCCCTTCCATTTCCCTCAGGGTGGGGAAGTACCTTAGGTTTCAGGACAATGTGCTCTCAGTCTGCCTAATTGGCCCTCTGTCTGGGCTTCTTGTACCTAGCTAGTTGCCCATGGGCTGGAACTCCAGCCAGGACAGAGGAGGACTCTGACCATCCTCCTCCCCTGAGACCAGACTCCACTTCCCTTCACACGGAACTCCTTGGAGAAGGCCCCTGATTCTTACCTGTCATTCTTTAAACACTCAGTCGGTTTTGATGTCATTCTCTGCCTTATACTCTTACCTGGAATGCCTTGGGTGTAACTTTGTAATTGTTTGCCCAGCTTAAAGTCAGTTCCTGTTAAAACCAGCTGCTCCCTCTCTTTAAGCATCCCTAAATTTTCCTCTCTCCCTGCTTCCTGTTTCTCCTTAGCTAAATCCCCAGAACCCCTTCTCCTAGTGGGAGCTACCAACCTGTTGACTGATTAACCCAACACCCCTGATGGCAAACATTTGTAGTTGTTCTGATTTTAATGAGGCGATCCTTTATAATAATTTTTTGGAAAGTAGGTCATGAATAGAACTGCTAGTGAAGATAAAGAATAATTTGTGGAGATCAGTTTCTTTTAAGACCATTCTTTTAAGACCATTCTAGATCAAATAGAAACTTGAAGATGAATTTGAAACAGTGAAACAGGCTACTCATGGGTAGCTGTTAGAACATGCAGGAAACTTTGTTTGCCATTTCAGCAAAGGTTAGTTACGAAATGGAATTCCTTTCCTTGTACTCAGAGACACCCGAGCCTATGGTAGCTCTGCCAGTTCTGCAGGTGGTCATCTGTGAAGGAAGCTTGGATATGAGTACATAGGTGACGTCTATGTTCAGATGTATTCTATCACCACGTTCAAGAATAGCTTCTGAGAAATTGCCTCTAAATAGCACAATTGGCACCCTGTGGGGGAAAAAACTGATTTCATTTGTTATGTCTCTTTCCTATAAGTAACTCAGGGGCTCAGATATTCTGTGACAGTTTCTTTCTCCCCTTATACTAGAGTCAAGCAGGATATATTTTAGTAGTTCTAGAAGTGTGGTAATCTTAAAGAAAACTGGATTTTAGCCAAGTCTGGGAACCTGGCTTTTATGGGCTGCCAAAGAATTTGGCACAGACATACGTGATAAGACTGAAAGCATTTGGGTTTTATTCACAATTCAACAGAATTCTCCCATAGTAGTCATTAAACTCCAGTCAGGTTATCAGATCAGTAGTTTTCAGTATCGGATGCCAGGCAGTACACACTGAAATTCTTAGTTGCTTGAGATTTATGGAAGTCATATTGAAAGACATGGAGGTATGGATTAGCCTACAAAGCAATTAAATGGAGAGATCTCTCACAGTAAGCCTGAGGCCTCTTGTGACACAGAGAGAGGGTCATTTTTTATGCTTTTGGTATATTCACTGAGCTATCCAAATGTTCACAGCTGTCTTTAAATATTCTTCTGGCTTTTTGCTTGATGGTCAGGATGTTATTTGGGATGGGGAAAGCGTTTAGCAAAATATCTGAGCCGTTTCTGAATGAGCAGTGAGTAAGATGGGAAAGGCGAGTTTAAGAAAGGAGAAGAAAGCATGTTTTCGCCTATTGTCTTTTCTTTGTTCTTCCAAATTTATTGAGATACAATTGACATTTAACGTTTTGTAAGTTTAAGGTATACATGCTGATGTGACATACTTCTATGACAAAATGGTTGCCACCGCAGCTTTTACCAATACCTCCATCAGGTCACATAATTACCATTTCTTAGCAACTTTCAAGTATATAACAGAGTATCTTTACCTGTTGTCACAACACTGTGCACTGAGCCCTAGAACTTACTCATCTTCTAATTGGAACTCTGCACCCTTTGAACCAACAGCTCCCCATTTTCTCCACAGCCCCCCAGCCCCTGGTAACCATCTTTTTACCATCTGTTTCTACAAGTACAATATTTTTAGATTTCACATATAAGTTATTATATATAACTTATATAAGTATTTGTCTTTCTCTGTATATCTTACTTCAGTTAGCATAATGCCCTCAAGTTTCACCCATGTTGTTGCAAATGGCAGGGTTTCCTTCTTTCCCATGGTTGAATAATAATCCATTGTGTGTATGTATGTATACATGTAATATATGCATTCATCTGTGGACGGACACTTATGCTGAGTATCTTGGCTATGGTCGATAATGATGTAATAAACATGGAAGCACAGATATCTCTTCAAGGTACTATTTTCATTTCCTTTGGATGTATACACCCAGAAGCAGGATCACTGGATCATAGGGCAGTTCAGTTCTTAATTTGGGGAGGTGGGGGACTTTATACTGTTTTCCACAGTGCCTGTACCAATTTACATTCCAGCCAACAGTGCTCCAGGATTTCACTTCCTCCACATCCTTGTAATACTTGTTATTCCTCATCTTTTTGATGGTAAGCCGTCCTCACAGGTATAAGGTGATATCACACTGTTGTTTTGATTTGCATTTCCCTGATGATTAGTGATGCTGAGCACCTTTTCATATACCTGTTGGCCATTTGTATAGCTTCTTCAGAAAAATGTCTATTCAGTTCCTTGGCCCATTTTCATATTGGATTTTTGTTTTTGTTATGATTTGTATGAGTTCTTTATGTATTTTGGATATTATCTTCTTATCAGATATATGGTTTGCGTATTAACTCTGAATAGAGTAAAGACTTAAATATACGACCTGAAACTGTAAACCTCTTAGGCGAAAACACAGGGAAAAAGCTTCGTGGCATTGGAAAAGTCATCTTGGCAACGACTTTTTTGGGTATGACACCGAAAGCACAAGCAACAAAAACAAAAATCAGTAAGTGGGACTACATCAAACACCCACTCTCCTTCACATAATACCAACTCCTTTTGCTGGTCATGCTGGGTCTAGAGAGAAAGAGGAAGCCCATATGTCAGTATTTCCCATGAGCCCTTTTGGATACTTTGGACCTAAAAACAAATGCTACATTTTTATCATTTATCTTCTCCACTAGAAATCATAAGAACCATAAAGTTTAATCTTATGGCGAATAGATGAGACAGGAATTCTGAGTATTGTCCCTTACTCTGTTCCTCATTTTCTTAGGCATTTATTTTTGGAGTCGGATGTAAATTAATATTCTTGTTTTGCCCCAGCGGAGTAGTATGGCCTTGGGAAAGTTACTTAACCTCTCTTAGTTGCCTTATCTGTGAAAGGGGGATGGGAATATCTAGTTTACAGAATTCCTGTGAGAGTTAAAATAAGATATTCTATGGAGGGCAGCCAGTACAATGCCTAGAACACATTGGGCTCTCAGTAAATGATTATAATTTTAATTTTTGATAGTAGTTATTTAGTTTGGGTAAAAGTCTTTAAAAAGGTGGGGGAAGCTACCTCAAATGATGGAGGACAGAGGAAATATATAAACAAACAAGAAGAAAGACAAATGAGGTATCAGTCACATTACCTTATGGAGAGAATTTGCTGAATGGATGCTGAATTTTAGGTATTTTTGAGTGTGGGATAATTTCTAGACCATAGTAGGGAAGTTGTTTCATTTAGATAGGGAGGCATATAAGAAATGTGAAGCCTGGAGTACATCACAAGACTTATTTTCATAACCTTTGATGAAGGGTATTATGCAGACATAAATTATACATTTTTACTTTTGTAATTATACCTAAACCACATACTCCCAGATTTCATTATGTAATTCTTCAGACTTAACTTCATTTCCTTTATAAAGCAATGTGACATAAAAAACCTTCTGTAATAGAAATCATTACTAATCACGCATTTACTATATAAAGAAAAAATGCCCCCTAAATATTCATATTTATATTGCCACATTAGCTACTCTGAAATTGTTATTGGACAAGACTAATCATCTATTCAAGGCAGGTAAAATATTTATAAACATGATTCAAATTACCTACATTCAGAAACTACATGAAATCTTTTTCAAATAAATTTTCTTCTAAAAATTCAGAAATATATTAATAGCCACCAAATTGTTGTGCACGTTGTGAGTCATTTGCCTTCAGTTCTGGCTCAGAATGTAGTTTATGCACACTATTTTTATCCTCAAATTCTCTCCATGTCCTGCTAAATTTTTACAAGAAAGTTCTCAGCAGTATCACCATTGCAGTGGCATAAATAGGACTTTTCAAATGGCACAGTAGAATCTCTAAATATTTGAACTAGAAAAGCAAACTTAAAGCCTGTGCATTCAGCTCAGAAGCAAACAGCCAACTAGAAATTACTGAGTGGGTCTGAGCTACACAAGGACTCAATAAGCACACAACATCTAAAACCATATCTATAACATCCCTACAGCAAACATAGACACTTGACTTCTTCCTCAAGAGCCAAAGTTCTTTTTGACTTGTAATCAGCTTAATAATTACTGTCCCCCCCTTTAAAAAAAATAATTCCTCTTCCTATTGCTCATCTCAATTAGCCAGGTAATTTTAATTACTTCATCCCTTGGCAGATAATGCCATGCCGCCACTAGGACGCAGGCACGGCTCTTACCACCTGGTTCCACATTTTTACTACCTTAGTCAGCAATAGCCCCCAAACCTACAAATTTCACAATAATAACAGAGAATGAAAAATATAGCCAATAAGGAACTTACACTTTAAGAGAATGGCAGGGTAATTACATTTATTGAGTAGAAACAAAGGTAAAACTATTATATAATATTTCGTTCCAAGATTCTAACTAAAAGAGTGTACACAAAATATTAAACTTGAAGGTGTGAAGGGAAGTGATGTATGATTGTTAATAACGTGGAATAGTGGTATAATTCAAAGCAGAGACGTAGTTCCTACCAGCCACAGATATTTTGGTAAAAGAAAAAAGGGAGCAGTTTCTCAAAAGCAAAAATACCACAGCACACACAGCAGACAAAGTAGAAACTTCTTAGTACTCATTTTGATGTGACTTCTGACTATGAACTACCAAAGTAGGGTTAAATTGATTGGTCTATTTATCAGTTATCAGTTAGTTAAATGCTCCTCAGATTATCGGGCTCCTTAGTTTAGTAATCAAATACCAGTCAGCTGCACATAAGGTCTCAGACAAGAGACTAGCTTGCTTACCAACGTATATACACAAATTCAAGTATAAAAGAAAGTCTATTTAAAGACACATATTTTGAATTGTCCATAATAAATATTTGACACAGCTAACCAAAATGTTTTAGTACAGTCTTAACAGCTTAAATAGTGGCATGATAAATCATGTAATAGAACAACTCAAAGTAGACAAAACTCAAACTTAAGAGCTAAGCCATAAACATACATTTTACAAAAAAGTAAAAAGTGAAGAACATGGACTGATTGAAGAGGAACTTGGTATATCTTTAATTTAACTACTGTGTGTTTGGTAACAGTGGTATTTAATTTGACAAGTACTCAATTCGCTTACAGATTGTTTGCTAGTCTGTCTGATTCCTATGAATTCCTGGGAGAGTTTAAGCCAAGTAGTAACATTTCATGGAAACATGTTCTGATTAATTATCTCTGAGTGATATGTCCAACATACGGTGACTTGTGAAAGTCGCCAATAATTTCCCCTTATTTTAAAATAGCAATAACTCTCTGTGTAAAAAGTTATATTTTAATGGATTTATCAAGATATAACTCTTACCAAAAACAATGAAACACTTGCTTAGATTGTATCAAAATTGTGGCTGACTATCAGCTTGAAACTAAATTTAAACATGTTAGTAGTACTCGAGGTAGATTGCCCGAGTGTCTTAGCCAACTTGTTACCATAACTATGTCTACCTAAAGGCAAGCAACAGGAAATGCTGGGAAATAGCACAAAACAATGATTTTAAGAAAATACAAAAATGATATATACATATAAGATAAAAGTATATAAACTTGTGCAGCGTATAGCAATATACCTCCTTGTAATAAAACGTGAATAGTGTGGCTCCAGGCAATTGAATAGAGAAGTGGAGCTGAACGCCTCTATACCAACCAAATGGCAAATGTGACACCTGATAATGTAAAACAAAGGCATCCCTAGGGCGCCATGTAAAATTATTATAAAGCGGTGAAATAACAATATAAAGTTAATTTTATTAAAATTAACAATACTTCCCATCAGCACGAGACAATCTATATTCAAAATTAAAACAGTAGGAATGTTTATCCATTCAAGCATTCTGATAGGCTAAATATTGTTGACTGTTAAAAGAAATAAAGTTTTTCAAGTCTTTTTTTCCCTTATACATTCATAAATACTCATCCTTAGAAGCAACACCATTTAAAGGCCTGAAATTAAAAACATGTTTCCTTATGAAATTTGGTCTATCTGGCATGTTGCTATAGAATTATCTTAACCTACTTTTTTTTTTTTTTAAAGAAGCTTGATATCTTGGGAATAAGAAAAAAAAGTACAAATTGGTCAAACTTTGCACAACATAGCACTTTTCAAGTACAAAATACAAATAGGTAAAATAAGTAACTTCATGGTATTATCTAAATTTTGATGCTTGCTGATTTCTACTACTTTCTATTATTTGCTGAACTGATCTGCATACACTTGCCAGCTGTGAGGGTTTGCAGTAGGTAAAAAATATCAACTTTTGGGCTCCTTTAGCTTTCAAAAATAATATTGAGAGTTTTTTCTTGATTACAAAAAGAAAACAAGTTCATTATAAAAAAATTAAACTACAGAAAAGTGCAAAGTAAAGAATAAATATTATGTTATAACCTTTAGCTATTATTTGCACTTTGGAACACATCTTTTCAGTATTTTTTCTATGCAGCGATAAGCATACACACACACACACACACACACGCATACCTATCACTCAGAGATAATTAATCATATATATGTATGTACATGTATATTCTTTTTTTTTTTTTTTAGATTTTTATTTATTTATTTGACAGAGAGAGATCACAAGTAGGCAGAGAGGCAAGCAGAGAGAGTGAGAGGGAAGCAGGCTCCCTGCCAAGCAGAGAGCCCGATGCGGGACTCGATCCCAGGACCCTGAGATCATGACCTGAGCCGAAGGCAGTGGCCTAAACCACTGAGCCACCCAGGCGCCCCTGTACATGTATATTCTTAATATTTAACCAAAAATAAACCTGAATGAAGACTCTGCATATTACAAAATGAGTTTTACTTTTCACCTAAAAGAATAAACACTTCACATCAGGTACTGTGTTTCATCTGAAGAGTAACTACAGTTGTATGATAAACAACTTTTGGTGAAGAGTTGAACATTAGTTTAAAATCCAGGAGTTAACTAGTCAACAGCACCATGGAATGAGGTGGGAGATATATTCTCTGGATTAAAATGAATTTTGTCATTAGGGGAAAGAAGGGTTAATTTGTGAGACCTCCAATTTTTGAGGAGGTTCCTGTATTTTAGACACTTGGAAAACCTGTTTTATATGTTTAGAAATCCAAATCCACTAAATTGACTATGAAAAGATTCCTATATGAAGTTAGTTTTGTGTCCTTGATATTTAAAAACCAGAAAATATGGATTATATAAAGTAGAGCAAGGGGCAATTTAAGAATTATTTAAAATTAAAGATGATACATGTTTTAATGTTATTATCAAAGGAAAGAAACCAAAGCATAAAAAATTTATGTGACATTATTAAATTTAATTTAAGTCAAGAAAATCTAAACTTACACTGAACTTACTCTAACTACTGAAAACCCTGGTCACTGAGCTGAGGCTGTAGCAGCAGGTGTGTTATCCGACAACCCACTAGAAATTTCACAAGATCAATGAAGTTGGAAGATAAACAAGAACTTTGCTAGCCTCTTTTATTATTCCTAGGTGACCTTTTTTATGTTTTCAAGGGGAAAAAGGCAAATCTTATGCTCTTCCACTCTATCTCTCACCACTTTGTCTCCCTTTCCTATTTCATTTCTCCCATATCTTATATATCACTCATATCATATCACATATATCATATCATATATCATATTATATCATATATCATATCTACCATATATCATGTCATATATCATATCATATCCTGCCCCCCCCCCCTTGAGGGATGTAAACTCCATGGGGCAGGGTTTTTCCGTTGATGTATCCCCAGTGCCTAGAACAGAACTTAGCACATAGTAGGTGCCCGATAAATAACTGGTGAATTAATGAGTTTCTTTAACTGGATAATTAAAGTTAGCAGAAAAAAATCAATTTAAACCTTCAAAACAAAAAGATTTCACAAGAAATAAAAGTTACTTTTGGTCAGAAATTGGATTTCTCTTACTTTAGAAGCACACATTTTTATAACTTTTGCTTTCCTTTATAGGGGTATTTTGATAACAGTAATTACTTGCGTCTACTTCACTGAAAATTCGTGAGTTCATTTTCTAAATTTTGGAAAAAATATATATTTTGGCCACTGTACTGGGAAAAAAAAATGACTCTCTCTGTTCTGTTTCTTATTAAAAATACAGGACTCATCACGCAAATCCAGGTAGCTGTCTCAAACATTGTCAGTCATCTGTTCTCCTGCTAAAGACATTCTATACTCTATACTCCTATTGAACAATAGGATCATTCTGAAAAATTTGCATACTGGCAATCAAGCCGTTTTGCAAACAGTAACGCAGATTCCAGTGATAAGATGAGTGAGCAAGATGAGGAGCGCCTTAAAGATCACCTGCCACCCTCGTGTTTGAGGTGCTCAATGGCTGTTTACACCAAGAGCCATCTGGCTCTATAGATATAATAACAATTATTCCATCGAGGTGTGGAGCTCCCTAAATCATATTAATATACAATGATTTCACTAGTCTTATAGGAGTTGATGTCTTTGTGTGCTCCCATTTAACCTGGGTAATGCGCTAAAACAAGTCTGCCTCATCATTAAGAATTGATTTTTTATTTATGTGAATGTCACTGGCAATCCCATGATATCCCTTTGTAATTCAGTTGAACAGGACTGCATACTAGCGTTAATCTATTTTTATGGCATATCTTTAAAAATTTGCAACATCTTGCTACATTTGGATATTTATATAGAGATTTGTGTTCCCACAGAAAGCTGTTGTTAGCTTTGGAGATCCATTTCATACAGCAATAGGGCAAGTATCTAATATAGTTCATTAGCTATCTTATATCAGATAAGGGTTTATTTCCTTAAATTATTTAACCTTGGTAGAACCTACTAAGATCATATAAATTACAAATGCACTAATGAAAATCATTAGTTAGCCCATTCAAAACAAAACAACAGGAATAAAATTAAAACATTTTAAAATCAGTCCTTTGGAAAAAAAAAATCAGTCCTTTGGAAACATGCTTTAAAAATAATTTGGTGAATTTACCACAATCACCCATTTCTTAATATTACCATTTGTCACTTATTTGCATATTGATATCAACAAACTATTCTGATATGCTAATATTTGTAAAAAAAAGTCACATTGTTTTTTTCTGGCTAACTCAAAATCTGATTTTAAAAGTTATAGTTATAATTATTTATAAATGTGCCTTAATGACTTTTGCTAATTTAAAAAATATTACAATAAAAAACAATAAGCAGTAATAAAGAGAAAAATTAATATTTTAAAATACTGGGAACAAGCACTACATAGCAAAAATAAGACTTTAAATCTAGTTTTCCAAGAGTACTTACAGGATCATTAAATAATTAGCCCATGAGGAAGTTTTGTGAGAACACCGCTGTGTATTACAGTTTGACCCTGCTTAGGAAGCAATAGTGAACTTCTTCCAAAAATCACAGAATTTAGGGTGTGGGGATATTATGTTTTATTATATATGAGGTTACTGCCCATTTTATTCTGCTGTTTTAAAGGCAGTATTGCTTTTATGGTATTGAGAGTTTATCATATACAATTAGTGATAAAGCAGCTTATAAGGAAATTGCATATGTTTCAGGAAATTTGAAGAAAAGAGGCAATACTTCTCAAATCTAAAGGATTTTGTAAAAAAAAGTGTCACAGCAAGCTATAAACTACCTGAAAATTCTTGGCCTAGAAAAGTTTCTTGAGCATGGCATGGATTATTTAGACAATTAAAAGAAAAAAAAAAAGAACACTGGGAGAAATTCATTTTTCTGACTTGATATGTCCTAAAACTTAATTAAGTGCTCAGACTTAAGGAAACACAATCCTAAAAATATACATGTGAGTTAGAAGTATGACGTCAAGGTAGTTTCCAATGCAATCCACTAATAACCATACTCTTTAACTGTAATTTTTACAAATATGTTTCCTTAGAGCGGCATAAATTATCTCCTTTAGGCACTGCACATGTTATAAATAACAAAGAAGCAACTATGTGTTTTTGGATTCAATAAATAAATACATTAAATGTTCAGATATTTTCACCAAAGATAGGTCCACAAGGAACCTGGGGACATTTTTCTATACTCTTCAGAACTATGTGTGGTGAGCAATTATCAGGAATAATACACGTGTCAGGTTTTGAGTACAGTATTGCCTCTAAACATCATTAAAAAAACACACTCTACGAAGGTGATAAAATGTAGATTAATCATGTAAATGCCTATAAATTGAGATTTAAGGTCAGAGATGTTCCCTTCACTGTTGTCTCACACAGGGTTGGTTACTCACACATCATACCTTGGTTCATATAAGGTATATATGCACTTGGTTCAGAGTTAATACTGGGGATTTGGTTTACAGGGCTCACAAGTCAGATTTTAAAACATAATAATGGTGGCGTCTATGATACTATTCTAATGAATCTAGTGCTTTATTTCCGTTAAAATAATGCCTTATTTCAGGAAGGAGCCAAGTAAAGAGGGAACATGGAGTCGGTCTGAAATCTACTTCAGGGCTCACCTCAATCGGGTGAACAGTGAATGCTCTGACAATGACATTCACAATAGCATCGCTGCTGGGTATTGCTATAATTTGCTCTCTATGATTGTCCCTTTAAACAAAAAGCTCTGCACTCAGCATGCAAAGAAGTTAGAAGTGGGGAGAGGAGGGGGAACCACATATATAAGAGGAGAGAGAGAGGAAAAAACTGCAGATCAATCATTTATAATTAACAAAAATCCGATTGGTGCTTTAAATAGAGATCAATGTGTTCCAGGCTGCCTGGATTGTGGGGATGTATTCACCTTCTCGTAACTCTCCAAGCAAGCTGTCACACCTACAGAATCACCATTTGTTTTCTTAACAAAGCTTCAGGGGGCGCCAGGCTCTCATTGAAATTTCATTAATCTAATGGAGTAAAGTCCTATAGAAAAAAATCAAATTCTCGTTGGACGAGATGCTACCTGGGAAAGATAACCTCTGTTTGAACTCTCAGACTCGAATCGCTCTGCTATTAGTCTGAGGAAACAGACAGCAACAACGCTGATTACAGCCACCGGCCTCAACAATTTTTTTTTCTAACTAGCAATTTCGAGTGCAAGTGCCACAGTGTCAGCTAAAGAAACACAACTGTGGGTTTTCTGCAGAGCGAAATGGTTCTGAAATGTCACTGAATAGCTCACAAAGGACGCCAATCTACGACAACAGAGACATAAGCATATAGGAGAAAGGGCCCACACATCCTCCTTTCAAAGGTATGTTGCTTACATGCATGTAATTTGTGAAACACATAGCTGTTCGATTCAGGGTTTTCACAGAAGTCTGCCCAAAATCTGTTTGGAAAGCAACGGAGAGATTCCTCCGAAAGTCACAGAATTTGGGGTGTGGGGAGATGATGCTATGTTTCACACATAAATAGATGTCCTACCTAGTGAATGATAGCCTTCAAGTTTCCAAGACATCAGTGATAACTGTTACTTGGTGATTATATCTATCATCTCCACGTAAGCTGATATACAAGTTTGCAAAGGTGGCCCGAATGTTTCTATGGCAATATGCAGTAACAACAGGACCTCTGAGAGGAAAATAGGAAATGTTGATTCCTCAAAATTCCTTCCAGGGATGTCCCTATGGCTCATCTGACACTCACATGGCCCAAGTACAGGATGGCAGGCATGTACGTGATAAAAGGGCCAAAACTAAGGCTGCGTCTATCACCAACTAAAATAGCTCCTCTGGGTTGTTTAGTTTTTTCCTACTTAAATGTCTATTAAAAAAAATTAAATGACTAATAGACCAGTGGTTTTAGTTACCCTGTATAAGAGTTCAAAGAGAAAATGAAACAACCTGTAGAAAGTTCTCTGTTAGGCTCCTATGTGAACATGATGCTTCGGGAGCAGCTACTGGGCAAGGGAAGCAGACTTAATCAGGCAACATCAGGGTCAGGTTCAGCACTGCTTTCTGATTCCAAACACTAAATTTGCAAGCAGATATGCAAACCGTATTTGTGTCAAAGAAGAAAACTACTCTTACTTTGAAGTAAAAGAAGAAATAAGGAATTTGGATGAAAATGACAACTTCGTATTTACTTTAAAAAACACACAAAGACCTAAAAGTTGTGGCATACAATAAGGAGAAAGAAGCAATACTTTGAAAAAAACAAAAGGGAGATCATGACATCCTAGGTAAGCGATGGAGATAATTTAAAAAAATCTTGAGTCCGTCTTTTAGATAATATTTTTCTTTTACAGTAAACTTGCTGTTTTTCACCTAGGTCACATAAAGCTTACTGCAGGTCAGGAAATGTCTTGTCTCCAAAGCATCTGACAGGAGTGAGTCACTTCCTATGATTTATTTTTTCCATTTCTCTGTTTATAGATAGATATTTTTCTGCTTGGGATAGATTTAATATTTTTTCTTTTGGTCTACATTTATTCATAAAGACTTATCTTATTTTCATACATAATTCCTTTAATTTCCTGTCTGAGATCCACCTGTAGAATTATACTTCCTGCTCTCTGTCTATATCCTGTTTAAAAATGCCACTGAAAGTATATCAATTTTTTATTCTAGGCAATAGGAAAATGGGTAAATAACACACTTAGGTGTCCATGTGTTTGTACTGTTTATGGAAACATATATAATGTATACAAATCTATAAACAAAAAAAATTTAGTCTACTCAAGTTAGGATTATTAAAATTGATCCTGGGAACAAAATAATACACCTTTCTAGGCATTCATCCCTACTATAGAGACGGAGAAAGAAAGATTGTGAGAGGGAGACACACACATTCAGATGAGCCTTCAGGGAATTGTATGAACTTTTGAACCAGAGGCGGAGAGCCAGAGCCCAGCCTGTTCCCACTTTAATAAACATTTTTTTTCTTCAATTAATTAAGGTTTGGAAAGAAAAAAAAACCACAGAAGAGAAGTAATTTAGCATGCGATGCATACTTTACAGATGGATCCTACCTTCGGATGCTTATTAAATCTATGCATGATTGCGCTGGAGAAAATTAATTGGATTGTTTCTCACTATTCAAAAGGGGGTTGCAAACAGCTCAAAAATAAAAAGGAAAATGAAGCAAGGTGGTTGTTGTTGTTTAAAAAAAAACAACAAACAGCTACAGTATAAAAGGAATACTTTCAAGGTCCTAAAACAAGTAATACCCACAATTGGCTTAAGAATGCAAATGATTCCTTTAAAATTTTTGATATTTTAAAATTAACCGTGCTGTCAGAATACATATACCTACTTTAAGTTTACAAATATTCTGGCCTAACTGAAATTTTCTACTCAGTGGCGTTTGAACTATTCAGTTAAGTGGTGTGTTTTTGTTCAGATCCTACTGTGGAGGAAGATTTACATGGGCAGCTGGGCGTACACTGGCACCCATTCACTGTGTCTTGGTTAGCTGGTATTCTCTCCATTCCAGTCTGTAGAAAAAGTGATAAATTCCTAATTCTGGGGTGGCAAATATAAAATATTGTAAAATATTCAGAATATAGATAATGTTTGCATTTTTATCAGTCTTAATTACTAAAAAAAGCACAAGAAGCTTCAGAAATTCAAGCAGTTTTGCCTTTTCTGAAGTCCTGCTAGTAGAAATTGAACTGTAACATCTCTCTTAGACTGTCCTGAAAATGACCTTCATCAAGCTTGAAAGGACCACTCTCTGTCTAAGGAGCTAGAAGAGCCATTAATTTTCCTAACTCACTCTTTTCCAGATTTAAAAAAAAAAAAAAAAATCCTTGTCTTCCTTCATTACAGATGCTCCTTTGGATGTGACTCATGCTATTGTTGACTTGACTAAAAACGTTTTGCTTAAGAACTTTTAAACTGACTTGATTCCATGACTCTAATGGACGGTGGTTTTATTTTATTCTTCCTCCCACTCCAAATCTATCCATCAGTCTCTCTAATCCCTGGTTAACATGTGTAATTATTCTGAAGTATTTATCATGACACAAATTTTGCTAAGAGTAACAAACTAAGGACATACCATAAATAAAAAGATCTGTCCTATGTACAACAGAGTTTATAAGAGATGGATAAAAATACAGATACATTAACATCAGGCTCAGTTCATATGGTGTCTTTCACAAGCAGATCTCAAAAGAACAGCATAATTGACCTTATAAACAGTTAAAGATATCATCAACCGCTACTTAGGATGGGGCAAAGCAAGATTATGTGGTGAGACAGGTAGAGCTAAAACTTGTAAGACAAGGATTAAACTTCTATTCCCTTGCTTTACTTTTAAAAATCAGATCTACCACCCTATTAGAACAGCAACGAATTAAAGCTAGAATCTTATCAATAATCAAAAACATCTGGTTCAATCCAGGCACTACTCAGAAAAGAAAAATCCATGCTGCCCTGAGAAACTCAGGTCAAAACAGAGCTGATGCCTAGTGCTGCCACAGTCTTTCTAAATGTGACATAAAATGAGTAGTACCTATTTTACTGGCTATTTAGAAGAACAAACAGGAATATATGGGACTGGACCTATATAACTTTACCATTGCAAAAGACAGTGTAGCTTAGGTATTACAATAGGGCCAGCCTCAGAGATTTCAGCACTCTTACTTTTTTTTTTTTTTTAAAGATTTTATTTATCTGTCAGAGAGAGAGAGTACACACAAGCAGGCAGAGAGGCAGGCAGAGAGAGAGGAGGAAGCAGGCTCCCCACCGAGCAAGGAGCCCCATGCTGGACCCGATCCCAGGACCCCAGGATCATGACCCAAGCAGAAGGCAGCGGCTTAACCAACTGAGCCACCCAGGCGTCCCTCAGCAGTCTTACTTAAGCTAAACCACATTGATAGTTACAAAAATGCCTGAATATTAAGAGGTGAAAAAGCCAAGAAGGGAGATTTCTTAGCATAAGGCACCTGAATCTATTTCCCTGCCCAGAAAGATCTCTTCTGTTTGCTGCACTCCAACCTTGAGCAGCTACCCGCACCCCCTAGGGTAACTGCAGCCTATGCTTGCACATTTGACCTGTCTCCTGATTTCCAGACTTTCTCAGATGATCCAACATTTACCTTTTAATGTTCCCTTACAATTGACACAACCCCTACTCTCTTCAAATATGGAGTATTGCAAATCAAAGTCCTATATGTCATCCCTAACTACTGGTCATCTTTAAAGTGCTGGGACTTCCTCTGTATGGAACCTGTCACATTAGGGAAATTTATAATCTTCCTGCAAAAGTTCCAAAATGAGCACCAGTAAGCAACTAGTCCGAAGCTGCTGGCAAGGCAGTTTTGGTAGCATGGATGACTCGGGCTCTGCTTGGACCCATTCACACTGAGTATGTGAAAAGGTTACCAGAACCGAGATGCCAAAAGCACAAAATGATTCTAGGAGGGTAGATGATTAAATTCACTTTAAGGAATCCAAGAGTTTAGAATAAGTTTTGAATTTTGAGATACTTAGTGTGAAAATACAAAGAGTTAAAAGATAAAACTGTAAAATCCCTAAATGACTTAATCTTTAATTTGTATTTCTTACACACCTTACAATGAATGAGTACACCATTTTCCTGGAGCAAAGACCTCACTGATGACCAGGGAATTAGATTCAAGACACTATACTTTGATTTAGCAAATCTCTGTATTCATTTATTACATGGGATCCTGTTTTCTCCAAGGAGTTAAACTCCCTCTATAAGGTAAAGAGCTTAATCACTCTGGGATGAGATATTTTTTCTATTTTCCAATGCAATTACTCTTTGTCTTAAATCTAATTGAATTCACTTTCCATGTTAGTGGGGGAAGGGAGGTGGGTAGGAGAGATGCAGCATATGTTAGAAGATAAATAGCATAAATCGTAGACTTTTGATATACAGGATTTTTTTTTAAAAGCCAAAAAACCTTAAACTGGCAAAAATATTTAAATATTCAGTGGTCTGGTGGGGGCAGAGGGAGATTTTGGTCCTTGGGAATCGGATTTGGGGTATAGAGAACATCAGGGACATTGTGTAAGGAATGTTCATATTTATAATTTAAAAAGTACCTTGAGATTCTCTGAATAAAAAGCACCATATAAATATGAGCATTTTTCACTTCCTGTGGGTGATCACAGACTGTTGACATCACAGCATAAACATAGTTCAGTCGTCAAAGGGATAGAAATTCTTACATGGATTGGGTTTTTCTGCCATTTTCTCTTCCTCGAGTGGACATACACAATGAAGCGTGTCCTTGTTGGCTGGCTCTTTTCCCATTTTCAAAGTTCCTGTCCTTCTCCTGTCTTTGTGGTGTCAGTGTACTGCCCAGCATTTGCCTTTATACGAATCAGCTTTATTATTGAACAAGTAAACATTTATCTTGGATCTATCTGGCATAGTGTTTTCCACCCTCAGTATTTCTGGTGTCTAAAGGGAGGAAATCCTCCAGGTACATGGAAGGGAGGAGAGGGGGAGGCAGTCACTCTGTGGCACACTGTAGAACAAGAGACTCCTATTATCTCAAGGTTCTTTCAAGATTTTTAGGATCTGACATAATTTGAGAGTCTGAACTACACAATGACATTTGGGGGGGTTCAATTTGATAAACACTTATTGAAAGTCTAATATATACAGCGACCTGTGAGATACATAAAAATAATTAAGACACAACCCCTGCCCTCTGGAGCTCACAATCTATGGGAGAAGCCAGCACATGTGAGTAATATACTGCAAGGCATGTGGTGATAACAGCCGTAACAGAGGTATGAGGCATTGATCAAGTAAAATGCAAGAGAAGGACATGTTGAGTCCAAGTTGGGGCACCTAGAAAGCCATGCTGAGAAGAGTTTGAGTGGAGCCTTGAAGGACTAGTGGAATGTGGGTGACTGGAGAGGTTGGGAAAGGCATTCCAGGTGGAAGGTACAGGGCTGAATTTCAGGAATGATGAATAATTCGATACGGCCAGAGTTTGGGGCATGAAGTTTCAAATGTAGGAAGTAAGAAGAAAGGTAGGTTGTGAAATACAATTCATATCTCAGACTGTGATTTCAAATCCTCCCCCAAAATAAGCCAAGATGATAAAGCTGCAGTGTAACCAAATGACGGTTCTTCACAAGGTCTCCCAGCCTGTTGCTCTCCGTGTGCTCAAGAGGTTCTGGCTTCACTGGCTCAGCTTCTTCCCAGGCCTGCCCCCATCCAAGGAGGGCTCTGCCATTCTCAGACAAGTGTCTTGGCATTTTGCAATGCAGTATGGGAGAAGGAGGAGAATGAGATAGAGGAGTTTGAAAGGGCAGAGGTCACTTGGATCAACAGTGAAGGACAGAGAGGAAAGAAGCACTCTCTACCCTGTATGACTGAGGATCTGAAGAGACAGGGCAGAATGGCGTGTTTGAGAAAGTCTGGGGCAGGAGAGCAAGAGGTTCTGGGGAGTGGTGGGGATTTCGAGGAGGGGAAGTTGCCTTCTAAAAAATGCCAAATGTATTTTTGAGACCTGAAATGCTTACTCTTATTGTGCTTCTGTGGATGTGACATGTCTTCAGGACTGGGTCCTTGTGTCAGCAGGGATGATAGGTAAGCAAAGATTTAGGACAGCTCAGTGAGAGATCATACGTGATTTTCCAAGGACTGGAGGCTATGGCTCCCATTATACCAGGAGATAGAGAGAGATGAAACCTGAGCCTGAAAATGAAGTTGGATCAGTAGCTTTTACCATTTCATTTTTTAAATTATTTAAAAAGATTTTTATTTATTTATTTGACAGAGAGAGAGAGTGAGCACAGGCAGGGGGAATGGCAGGCAGGGGAGAAGCAGACTCCCTATTTAGCAAGGAGCCCGATATGGGGCTTGATGCTAGGACCCTGGGATCGTGACCTGAGCTGAAGGCAGCAGCTTAACCAACTGAGCCACCCAGGCGCCCCAGCTTTTACCGCTTCATACCTCCATGAATTGTCCATTTAATGTTTAATATTTGTTGAATAAATACATTGAGATGGTTCTCACCATGTATTATTTACTGCCTAGCAGTAATTCTTATTTTCTTGACCATTATACTTCTTTATACTTCGGTTGTCCTAACTTCTACTCTCCATTTTCCCCAAGCCCTGGGCCAATCCCTACCCCATGTTCTTTACTCTGAGGACATGGTTTTGCCCTCCCCTCTCTTCAAGTAAAAAACATCTCTGCATCTTTACCCCCTTCTCTTCTTGAACTCTAAGAAGTGAATGCTTTGCCTTTTAGCTAAGACTAACTCTTGAATTTATTATCCAATGTACTTCCAGCTTTTCCAGGACTTGATTCTACCCATTATCTTCTCTTTCTTTCCCATTTGCCAGAGTTTCTACCCTTTCCTACAACAAAAACAAAATGACCAAAAAAGCTCCTCTTCCCTGTTATGACTTCTCCCCTCCCCAACCTTTTTTGGGCCAAATTTTAAAAGCAGTATAAACACTCTCTAGTATCTCACGTCTTATTCACTCCTGAATCCCTAAAACCAGGCTGTCGCTTTCACTAGTCTACTGAAATTACTTCTTGAAAGAGTATAAATAACTTCTTATTTTGTTTCTTGTCTACTCCCACCATCCTTGACCCCTAGGCCCATATCTAGAAGCTTATGAACATGAAGGGGGTACTGGTAATTACTTACATAACACTGCAACACCCAGCATTATGCCTTGCATAATGAATCTGAGTTTCTTCAGCCTTCCTCATGGCCCACATGAATCCTGGTCTTCTACCATGTTAGGAACTGGCAATGGTTTTAGATGCTACAGCTGGTATCAGGGCATGTAGCTTTCTCTTATGAGTTTAGAGAATTAGAAAACATATCATCCTCAGTTGTTGGCAAAAAAATTATTTAAACCCTCATTTACCAGAAAGTATGGTGGAGACTGTGTTATTTTTATTTTACTGCTAAAATATACAAAACCCAAAATAGATAGCCAACGTGAAATGTGTATCATGATGGTCAATGGTATTGATCAGCAGTTCACCAGTGATGAGTTCAAGACACACTGATTCGCCAGACTTACCAAGTGGCCTCCTGTTGACACAAACAGAAACCACATTGTAGTACCTTGTTTTGTTCAATAAGTTTTATGTCTTGAGAATCTTCCCAGGAAGTTCTACAGGTGACTAAGGCATAACAAATACTAAAACATACCGAGGAATTGAGCCAGTCACTAAAAATATAGATCAATCAATCAATCAATCAATCAATAAAATAGATGTGTTTGCTTGTGTGTGCATGCATGTGTGTACATATACATATTTAAAAAAAAAAATAAGTTCCATGCCCAGTGTGGAGCCCAACTCAGACTTGGGGCTTTGAACTCAGACTGTCAGATCAAGACCTAAGCTGAGATCAAGAGTCAGATGCTTAATCTCAGGGTTGTGGGATCAAGCCCCATGTCAGGCTCTGCACTCAGCAGGGAGGATTTCCTCCTTCTTGTCTTCCCCTGCTCGTGCTCTCTCTCTCTCTCACTCAAATCAATAAATAAATCTTTCTAAAAAATATGATTCTTTTCTGAGGAAGGTACAAGAACCCATATTCTTGCTTGAAATCCGAATGTGTAAAGATAATCAACGAGATGTAGGAACTCTTTTTTACTTCTGCATTTCCATTGTCTTCTATTGCTATGGAATTTGGCTAACAGGACATGGAGGCCTCTTTTCCCATCTCTCACCAACTCCTCCATTTCAATGAGATCCTTTAGGACTGGAGAGGAACAGCTCAAGTGTCACACGATTCCTTCACACATGCTCGTCCTAGGGTCACTCTGCCACTTCTCTACCCCACACTGCTCCCCAGCTTATTGTAAGTCATGTGAAATGCCCCAGAAAGCTAGCCATACTGGCTTGTTACAGTTGTTCACTTGTAGCTTTCTTTCAGCCTATCCACCAAAAATGTAAAGAATGCAAGAGTTTCTGTGTGGTTTTCTAATGCTAAGTCAAGATCCATCCTCTTTGTCACTGTTTGGTTCAACAGTTCAGGTCAACAAACACTTTGGGAGTACTTATCCTTTGACAGGCATCGTGCTAAGGCCCTCAAGGAACCAGAGTCCAGTGGGAATAGAGATTTGTAAACAAAAAATTCCAAAATAATGTTGGCAGTGGTTTGAAAAAGTCAAATCACAGGGATTGGGGGCGGGGGGGAGAGAACAGACTATGTTTTGGGCAATTCTATATTTTAAGATACAATTTAAAGATTTTTTTCTTTTTTTATGAGAGAAAGAGAGCTTAAGTGAGAGCATGAGCAGAGGGTAGGGTCAGAAGGAGAGGGAGAAACAGACTCCTTGCTGAGCAGGGAGCCCAATGCGGTACTGGAGGTTGATGCAGGGCTCTCTCGCAGGACTCCGGAATCATGGCCTGAGATGAAAGCAGATGCTTCACTGACTGAGCCACCCAGCCAGTGTTTAATTTAAGATACAACTTAAAATTTAAATTAAATTAATTAGATTTAATTAAAAACCTAAATTTTGTCTTAAAACTTAGAATTTCCCAAATTTAAAACTTAAAATTTGTTTTTAAAGTTCATTTAAATGTTAAATAAATAAGTAAGTAATCCCAGAGTTTGCCTCTGTTTCCTTAGAGTAAAGGGGGGTGGGGGGCAAACTATTGACACGTCACTGAACAGATTCCTTTCAAAATAAAGCTCCTTAAAGGCAGTGAACGTTTTATTCAACTGTAGCGGGGAAAAGGAGGATTAGAGAATCTCGCTACAACTAGCAACTTAACATTTATCTCTCAGTTATGCTGAACAGTCACCAGACAGTGAGCGGTCCAGCGTCACTGTCCTCTGACACTGTCTAGGGGAGGGAATCCTTTTATTTCCATACTGTTTTCTTTTTTTTTTAAGGCCCCTTTCCTAGATAAAATCCCATTTTATCTCAACCCCTTCAACTAACCTGTGAATAGTCTTTACATGAACGTCTGTGTGATCTGTCAAATGGTGCTCTGCAGTCTTAGAAATACAAATAGATGAGCATTTTGCTCCGACAGAGCACTTTACTTATCTGGTTTCACGACAACTCTATGACCCACGTTGTTGAGTGAGCACTCCAAGACCTTATAGAACACACATAAAGGAGGCTGATGTAAAAGGCGAATGTTTTCCTTCGTGTACCTCTAATGTTGTGGCTATAGAACCATCTTATGTTAAAAAAATAAAAACACCCATACATGTTAATATTAGTTTTCTGACAAAAATGTCTGTAAAAGATGCCTGGCTTGGGGAAAAAATCTTTGAAAATTTGACTCCAATGGCTATTCTGAAAATGAAATACAGTCCTCTGAATTTATCATACCTAGGACATATAGAAGGTTATTAGATAATAAGGGGATATTTCCTTGCTATCTATGAAATAAATTGCCAGTGCTTGGGAAGCTACAAGGCATACAGCTGAGGAGACTAGTCAGGAGTTTGAACACTGAGGTTGTAACTGGGAATAATATGTAGGAACATCATGATACATGAGATCTTTTATATTTTGTTTTTACCACATCACCTCAACAGACACTAAGGAAACAGAGGCAAACTCTGGGATTACTGAGTTTTAAAGCTGAAAGAAAGAGTTTTAAATTCATAACCAGCTGTATTACTTGATTTTAAAAGAAGAGATGATTTGTTACTTCTATCCACATACCAACGCATTATGCAACTAAAGCAGTTATGAGTTAAACATATGGGCCCCTGCAAAACACTTATTTTAGGTAATAATGACATTTATAGAAATTCTCACATATGCATCTTTTGGCACATGAAACTTTTAGATACAAAGAAAAGACGTCTCTAACCTTTCCAGTTCCTGGTTCTACCATAAAACAGAGATAAACACATTTTGGAAAGGGGTTCTTTGAACATTACAATAGGAGAATAGAAAACAAACCAAAGGAGTGGAAAATAAATGCCAGGGGAAAGGATTGGTGGTCCTTACCTTCAGCTGCAGAAGTGATTCTGAAGTTGTAGAAGGTAGAGTAGCATTGTGTGTAGAAGACAGAGAAAAGCTCATCATTATTTCTAAAGAGTGGAGAAGTGGGCTTCCACAGCATCATAAGGGACTCAGGCTAGATATTAGGACTACAATCCCGATAGGAATAGCCATTAACATAAAATGGCTTGTTAAAGGAGATAATGAAATCTCGTTCTCAAAATATCAATTAAACGAAGATAATTCTTCATTCTTCTGAGAGAGTTTAGATACAGTCTTTCCAAAGGAAAGGAATGAGCAGGCTTTTTTCCAAGGCAGCTTTCAATTCTTTAATCACATAACATTGAATCCAAAATGGTTACCCTACTTGTGGAGCTAGAAAATCACTGAATTTAAAGTTTTTTTTAAAGAGTAATAACTGTAGAATTCAACTTCTTATTTTGTATATTGAGAGTCATATAAAGGTAGAAGAGAGGTTAGCAAACTATGGTTCACGGACCAAATCCAAGGGACCCCTTCTTTTTACAGGGCCTGTAAGCTTAGAGTGTTGTTGTTTTTTTTTAATTATTTTTCAACTTTTTTTTTCTTTTTTGCATTTTTTTGAATGGCTGGGTGAAAAATTAAAATAATATTTCATGCCAAGTGAAAATTATATGGATTTGAAATTTCAGTGTCTATAAGAAAAGTTTCAGTGTAACACAGCCACATTCATTTATCCACATATTACAATATTTACATATTATCTATGGCACTTTTGCCCCTACACTGGCACATTTACCACTCTAGAGACTACATGGTCTGAAAATCCCAAGACGCCATATGGCACTTTACAGCACAAGTATGCTGACCCCTGGTGCAGTGGGTGAAACACACAAGATCTAGAGCTAGACTCCCTACCTGGGTGTGATCCTGGAAAAGATGGCATGCCTCTGTTTCTTGATCTGTAAACTGGGGACAGTAGTGGTACTTACCTGATAGGATTATTGTAAGAATGAAGTGAAGGAGCTTCAAACACTAGGGTCTGGTATATAGCAAGAATTCAGTTACCTGTTCGGTATTCTTATTATTACATAGGAAGAAACTGACCCACGGCAAACTGGGAGAATTTGATTCTCCTTGCCTACACTGGGTTGGTTGTCTTTTTTATTTTCTATAATGCCTGACAAAGAAAAACATTCTTGTGACATTTTGGTTGCTGTTTTTAAACTACCTCAAGGCCACTGTAAATGAGAACTTCAGTTTCATCAGACTGGTCTCCTATCAATCCAGTGACCTATCGTTGCCCAAAGGCAACTTGTGGAACATTTGAGATTTTTAGGTCTTTATCTCAAACTTCTAGAATCAAGATTTTTCTTTATGCTTTCTAAAAAGGACAATCCAAGTCCCTTACAATTCAAAACTGATGAGCCTATTGGGTTTTTTTTTTCAATATTTACAGCAAAAACTTCAGAAACAACAAACTGAGGCATGCATACAGACACAAGGATCTGAATGATCACAGATTATTCTATGAGCATCCAGGGATATTTGTTATTCTTGGTAATATCTCTTACACCAAGTAGGATGTCTGTTTACTAGCCCTGGACAACCACACTTTCTAAAGTTTTGTTCATAAGAAGTTTTTCTTCATTAAACCCGTTCCCAAATGGTCACTTCATTATGCCACGTTTCCTTGTCAGGTGGTATACAATTTTTAAAAATTCTACATTTGTCACTGCTGTCTAATTCTGCCCCAGTTTTTTCTCTTTCTCTGTAATCATTCCTATCTTGCAACAAAACTGTATTCTGTAAGACCAGGCATGTACCTTTTTTTTTTTTTTTTTTTTTTTTGGTATCACCTTATACTACTTAGTAGAAGTTTTGTTTTTTTTTTAAGATTTTATTTATTTATTTGGCAGACAGAGATCACAAGCAGGCAGAGAGGCAGGCAGAGAGCGGGAGGAGAGGAAGAAGGCTTGCCATTGAGCAGAGAGCCCGATGCGGGGCTCGATCCCAGGACCCTGGGATCATGACCTGAGCTGAAGGCAGAGGCTTTAACTTACTGAGCCACCCAGGTGCCCCTTAGTTGAAGTTTTTTTTATGTAGTAGATTTTCTACAAATGCTTCTTGCATTAATAAAAGAATAACCACAAATACACCCAATGAACAGAATTTTAACTTTAGAGATGAATCAAATAATACTTGTCTACTACCACCAAGATTGTGGAAATGATAATGTGTTAGTACTTGGATTTAAAGATCGATTAAAAAATTAAAACAGATCAGTAGTATAAAAGTACCTTAATTAAAATGGAGACTACAACCCATGATAGAAAGATAAACTCTAGATCCTTAATGCTTACTCCTTTCAGATACTCTATGACACTGGAAAACGTTGGATGTGATGTGGATACCATGGCCTTTGGTAAAATCTCATCTACTTTTTAAAATCCGGCCATAAAGGATTATGTTGAAATCCCACACCAGTATAATTTTCATCCGCATGCATAATACACCGAGAGCAACATTACTTAATATATGAGTATGTGAAGTATATTTTATTATAACAGTAGACAAGCAAACTGAATGTGTCCCAGGAAGGGGTCTTTTCCATTAACTTTTATAAAGGCTTTCATTTCAAACTTTCATTAACATCTGACAAGCACGCTGAAAAAGCTTTGCTCAGAGCTTGGGTTAGGGGCAAAATGCATTTTGGCAAAACTATTCCAAGATTACACTGACTGGCTGTGCGAGAATATACTAATTTGTTTTGTTTTGTTTTGTTTTGTTTGGAGTGTGGAGAAAAGAGAGAGAAAGGGAGAGAGGAGTCATGGACCCTACTTTATGGTTGCCATGGAGGCAAGGTCAGCCTTCCACACTTGGATCTACCAGCAGAGTTCAGACAGGTCAACGTGTGACCGGCTCAGGCCCTGGGGTTAAAAGTTCAAGCAGCGATGGAAAAACCAATATGTCCACGCAGAGTATGCTGTACAATTTATTTCAATTTACATCAAGCCATGCATATAAAATTTAGATAAATTCCATTCAAATCTGATGTTGCCTGACACACAATGTATGCAAACAGATGTCTGTGGGGCTTTTTCTGTGCTTTAGAAAACAACATTAAATTTAAAAATATGTCTCTGGGATTTCTTTATTGAATTACAAAATGAACATAATTTTAACTTAAATGTTTTCATTCTTTCTTCCAATTTTTTTTTTGTGGGTGTCTTAATAATTTCTCAGTTCTCAATCTACTCTATGTCATATTAAAGAGGATAATGTATATTTACAACTACAGCTTCACTGTTATTGTAGTTATAGATTCTATTTATATCCCTTACCACTTTCTGCAAATATTTAGTGATTGATATTTCTGATTTATCTCTGGCTTCTCCCCTCATCTCCTTTACTTTCTACATGCAACAGAGCAAGGATTCTGGAGGCTGCAGGTCATCTTCCAGCCACAAGGTGGCTCCCCCCTCCCCTTCTCTCGAGCCAACAGGGTGCTCACCTTTGCTGAATGCTGCTGGCCCGCTAGGATTCACAGGCTAATTATGACCCTTCAATATCATTATTTTCACTGTGAATTGAATGGAAAATAACTCAGAACCTGGTGCAATAAGATGCAAGACAAAACTGGTCTTCAGAAAGAGGAGAAAGGAAAAGATTTTCATGTCCTGCCTGACTGCTCTTCACTTATCCTTTCAAGGGCACAACTCACTAACCTTAGAGCAAAAAAAGGAAAATAATGATGCGCTCTAGAGGAACCCAGTTTTGTTGCCAAAGAACAGTGATACAGAACAGACAAGGCAAAATTTCAAAAAAAAAGTATGCAACTTTGTTCAATCAAACTGGAGCCTGCGTTTGCAGTAGGAAAGGGATTTGAGCTTTCTGGTTCTGGTAACTTCCCCACAAGGAAGTTTTCATGAGGGCTTTGCAGCACTTTCTTGAAGTCCTGCACCATGTCACAGATGAAGAGCAGTGATCTCTAATACTGCAAGGCTTTAAAAGGAATAGAAATATTACATATTTACTTCTTGCTGCTTAGGAAACAGAGTCCATATTTCACAAATGTGATTTTTACAGCATACATCATAATTTTCTACAGATGAAGTAAACATGAAGAGACAAATCATTCATCTGATTACATGGAAATTCTTTCCAAAAGTCTGAGTCCTAATTTCTCATGTTTTCCATTTTCTGTTCCAGGGAGAAGTGATTTGGGCAAGTTTCATTTTCCTCATCTGTAAAATGGAGATAAAAATAGGAACCTATTCCTCATGGGATTTTTGTCAGGACTAAATGAGTTAATATATGTTAAGCACTTACAAGGTACTTAACAAGGGTAATATAAATGTTTGCTATTATTATTATTATTATTATTTATTTGAGCTCAGGACCTCCTCATTTGCAAGTATTTTGTGACACAAACATTTGAGACAAGTGAACTTTCATGGATTTTTGTAAAGACATGAATGTATCATTTTCTAGATACCTGAATATTCTGATCAGGGGCAACTGATGGTGTCTGGGTTGTTTCCTCCCCAAGAACTTAAAAAATATATATAAGCCTTTCTTCCCAATTCATGATATTACTTTCAATATGACATTAAAAAAATAAACTGCCAATTTCTAACTTTAAAGCTTGTTTCAGATATTATTTTGGCAAATGTATCATTTTATTAAAGCAAACAACTCTAAGTGGTGGTTCTGATAACTTGGTTACAATGTGTCTTTTCATTTTTCACTGTATTAAAAAAAAAATCTCAGTATCTCATTCATGCCAGAATGTAACTTTGCTAAGCCTCTTGTTAAACTTAGAACATATGAGTCCCCTGCTTCTAAAGTAAACAAACAACTTTGAATTTCCTTGTAAGCACTGCCTTGACAATTCCCAAACACATTTTCTAAGGGTATAAATGGTATCCTTAACTTAAGGTGAGCTACAATAATTCAACCATGAGCAAAAGTTTATGTGGACATAAAATCCTGCATTCGCATAAACCCTTGTTTGTATAAGGAAGGATCTTGTATACATAGATGTAAATATGTATGCATGTGTCAGCGTGTATGTATACATATATGTCCACATATATGTCCTTCACATATATTACAAAAAGATGGAAATACATATTCAGAGACCGGGCGAGATAAGCACATCAATTTTCAATAGCCACGGCACGGAGCATGACATTTTTTAATACCTGCTATACTGTCATGCAACCCTTTAGTCTTTATTAACTCTGTCAGCTACTACTAGGTGCCTAGTGGACAAATGCTAGTTCTAGTCCTGACCATTTATTTCTATTTGGAACTATTTCAAGCCTAACTCTTTCGAACTGCTTGCAAATGCTATCCTGATAAGTTGGCCTTGCACTCTGGATGGAGGAGGGTGGGGGGAGACAGGAATCCTAACACAGAACCAACTTGGCACATTTTTAGAGGGAAGCTTTCCCTGGCTTTGCCCGCACTTGCACAAACACAACTTCGGAAGACCCTCTTCCATTCTGAACAATGTGTATGTGTCACCAGCAGCCGTGTCTTTTGTTGCCAGAAGCAGTTTTTGCTGCACGCATCAACTTTCACTATATTCTTAGCAACTCTTTCCCTGACGCCAGTTTCAGACATCAGTTAACAGAACCCCTTAAAGAACAGATGTACTGAAGAAATGCATCAATTTGTTATCTGTTACAATTTGGGGGTGTCTGTCCTGTGGGTTTTCTAGCCAAAGGCTTATATGTTTCCCAAGAGAAATTTACTTTCATGAGAGGAGAAAATTGAGGCAAATCACTGCTGTTAGACCCTGAAGTCAGAGACACTGGTTTGTTGTCCTTCTGTACATGCAAAGAAAAAAAAGCCCACAGTTACAGAAACAGTCGTGTTTCAATCCATCCCTCATTCTTTCCCAGCGTGAAAAATTACAAATGAAACCAAATTTTTCTCTGTCAATAGAATGTGTATGATTACAGCTGTTCATATTTTCACTCTAATGAAGGGCTGCGCGTTTAATTGTAAGATTTATTAGGTACTGTACATTGCTGTGTACATGCAAAACAGTTAATCGACATCTAAAATGCTGGTTGTTTATTCTGACATTAATGATCATATTTCTTAATTTGAAACAAAAAGCATTTGGGGAAAATGTATTTTGTTCCTTCCAAATAAGAAATTAATAAATTCAATGTAAGAAATAAAAAAGGACTGGGAAAAAATTATTGATTTATGTATGTGAGACTGGGGAAAAAAATAAAGATGTTTTTTAAAAAAAAAAGTCCATAATCCCCCATTCTGCTGGAAACAAGAGAGTTGATTGCCAGCTTTGTTTGATTTCACAGAGATCTCATACGAGGCTGGGTTCATAAACAGGTGAAATGATGGAGTTTATTGCAACGCACATCAACACTGAAACTAAATAACTGTGTTGCCATCTCAGTCCCGCTGAAAGACGGATGGTAAACTTGACCTGCCGCTGGTACTATCCGATTGCCATTTTTTATTCCCCCTTCGCCGCCCCCCCAGGCTGAGCCACGTTGAGTAAATGCATGTGCACGGTCAGGTCAGGCCCCGGGATCGGGTGAAACTCGGTTCACATTTGCATACAGGCGGAGCCTCACAATGAAAGCCCATCTGTTCCTGTCTCGGAGTACAAATCGAATGTCACCCAACTCACTGCAAACGACAGCAGCATGGCCATTAGATGGAGGAACACTCAGCTCAGGTTACGGATATGGAACTGCTGATTTGGGTTTAAATACCTGATAACTGAAGACTTTTCATTATATGTGAACAAAGAATGAACTTTGAACTGCGCAGGAGATACCCTCTCCCCACATTGGGCACCCCTAGTTCTATCCATTACTAATACACGGCTATATTTGCCACTGTCTCTATTTTTTTATATAAAAATTAGCCAGGCTAAATGTCACAATGTCCTAAATAATTGCGGGGTTTTTTTTGTTTTTGTTTTTGTTTTTCTTTTTTGGAAGGGGGAAGGATAAGAGGTGGGGCAACAAGGGATGTTGTAAACAGAAAATGAACTTTGTATGCCCTCAAAGGTCATTAATATCGTGGCAATATTACTTCTTGAACTTCTAAGTTTTACCAGGATGGAAATTCTAGTTTCTAGAGTTTAACCAAAGTGTGAACTGCCCCAGCTCTTTACCCCTCCCTTCCAAACCCATTCAGTCAAGTGAGGCACCTGTCTCCTAGAATCTTCTCTGCTCATGGGACTGTTTATTCCAAAATAGTTTATCAATCACGATCTGTGTCAGAGATTATTTTTCTGCTAAAATCTGGCAAGTATCTTAGAATTCACAGGCAGAAATCACATACATTCTGACACAAAAAAGGAGTTGTTTGAGAAGAAACACCAAGATAATGAGCCCATCCAAGCACTGAACATGATAAATACAAGGAAATTCATTAGCAAAAATATGGGTAGTTTTCATCAAATGCCTTTCTTGTCCTGTTTTATGACAAGAATCTACTTCAGTGAATATCTTTCTAAGGACACAAGCATCTGGGGTTTGGTTACGTGTATTTGTATTTGAAATCTTTCTGTATTCTGTTAAAAGAATAACATTTAACATTAAAATGCTATTTCAGTCATTAGCCAGTTGGTCTGAGCCCCAGTCATGTGTGGTGGCCGGTCCTCACACATGGCTCCACTGTAGAGAAGAAAAGACAGACTGGCTAGTTTTTCTTTTACCAGTTATGCTTCTGGGTTTCTAGTCAATAATAATGTCACTTCATGAATTGCAAATATAACACTTGATTGGGCGAAAAAAATATTTGAAAAAAGATCTACGAGAACTTTCTTTATTTGCTTTAAGCAATTATATAAATTTTTGCATATATTTCTTTCTTAGAACACTGACTGCAACAATCTTATAGAATTTAATGTGTTGGGGTTACACATGGAATCCAGAATGTTTAAAGGCCATTGGATCTTAAAGGCTGTGTCTCCTGAGACAGGGTTTCTTTACCACTATGTGAAACTATGTTCTTATTGTTTGTCCTTTAAAAATAATACCAGGGTAAAGAAAAGATTTGAGGGCTTTTTCTTTTTTCATCCCATGCAAGAGCTTACGGTCGACCTTAATGGAAGTTCTACATGCATTAAAAGAGAGAATAGACCCTTTGTTTCAGAAGAATGACCAAGACAAGGGTGAATTTTGGTTCCACTTTGTCAAGTTTAAGGGGAGACTGAATTCAGGAAAAGAGAGAGACCCAAACAACTTTCTTAGCTGTCCCCCACTGCCTCCAATCTTAAACTTAAAATGTTTTATTGTTATCTTGTAAGCGAGTTAGGAATTTGCATTAGAGGACACGTGGCCATGTGATCTCTCGAAGATGAGCTGTTTATTTGCATTCCATGCAGCTGGATGTCTTGTGTGTGATCAGTAACAAAGCAGAAGAAACCAACAGGCAGGAAATAGAATATTAGAGGTATTCTTTCTGTCCATGTCAGGAGAACATGCCCCATTAAGGAGGTGTACCTACTTTAATTCTATATCCCGGGAAGGATATGAAATTCTGCTTGTTCCAAAAATGATAAAATAATTTGTTTATAGAAATATTGGTTGTTTGGTTTCTTGTTATGCTCTACTGGTGGGGGTGTGTGAACAGGAACCGAACCTTGAACTAAATTTCCCCTTTGAACTCATGACCTTTGACAAGATTCCCCATGCGTTCCCCTTCAGACAAATTTCATCACAATTACAGTCCCTTCCACTTGAGTTAAAGATATATAATCATTGATTTGACCTAATTATCTGATACATCCCTTTCTTTGCAAGGTGAAAGCTAAATGTGTGAACAGAAGTTGACCCGTGAAGTTCTGATATCCAATTTTTATTCTAATTATCATAAAACACTTTCAGTCTTACTCTATTTTTCTCAAGTTTTCTTTTGGCCCCTTCCCTGAACCCACTATTCCTTCAAATTCAACAATGCCCCCTAGGTTTCAAGCTGCTTGGCAACAGACCTTCAAATGCATTATGCACTACGTGTTCAAAGTGTCATTTTTAAACAAAAAAACTAAAGACTAACTCTGCATTAGAAAGTCGTCACGAATCCCTGTCTTTCATGAAAAAGTCTTCTGAGGTGATAAAAGAGTGGAAACTAGAAAGTTCCCACAAGATTCTGAAATTATCTGACTTCTTAGCATCAATCTATTAAGATTCAGACTCTCTCCTAATAATTTACAAACTTCAGGTTATAAAATGGACACAGGCAATATCAATAGAGTTAGTATAATCAATTTAAACTATAGGGGATTATCTTTTTAAAAGAGAATGTGTGTGTGTGTGGGGGGGGGGATGTCTGCTAAATTTAGTGCAACAAATCCCAAACAAAGACTTTTAATAAGAAAGTTTAAATCATGGAATACATTTTTAAAAATTAAATAACTGATTTAAAAGCAAAACTAGAGTTGATAGAAATTATATAAATTCATTTTTAAAATGATATTTCTACCTTATGTTACATTTTTAAGAGGAATAAACTGAAACCAGCATATTCACTATCTTGTCTCAGACAACTGAAAAATAAAGATGAATTGCAAGAAATTAAGTAAGAAAGAATAAACAAAGAAGAGATTGTTTTCATTTCTTTATGTCATAGTTTAAACTCAGGGCATCACATTCTCTTAAAAATGACATGACTGTCAATTTTCCCTTAGTGTCATGTTTGCATCATATCACTCCAATGTTAATAGGCATTACAGGTGGAAAAGGACAAAAAGCTTGGAAAAAAACACATCTGTGAATTCAAATCATCTGTTCTTTTTGCTAGAGCTGCTTGAGTCCTTTCGTATAAAATTAAACAACACTGAAAATGTAATCCTTCATCTGATCACCACTGTGGACCAGCATGCCAAGTTTTATTCTTAGAATCCCAAGTTTTATTCTCAGCAATTAGTTTTAATTATACTTTGAAACCAAAGGCTAAGCAAACAGGGGGAGAAAAGTATGTGGGCAAACTTTCTAAGTAGGAAATTATCACAGTGTGCCCTCAAGCAAATCTTTGACTAATGTTTTATGATGTCAAGTGTAACTAGGGTTGGACAGACATTACAAAATAGGCTGGAAGTTTCCCGTGATGCTGGGCCATTAAGAAGAATTTCTAAAGGAAGGAGTTCAAGTCGGCTACCTTCCTTCATTTATAAAAGTACAACAATTATAATGCACTCTGCAGAATACTTGAAAAACGCATCATTTCTACTCCCATTTCTGCCCAAAGGCCTGAGGTACAGCCAAGGAAGCACAGAAGAGTGTCACAGAACTTCCTTGAGGAGATAGCAACATTACAACCAGAAGGCTGGGATCCATGTTAAAAATCACATCCTTTATTTATAAAAAAATTACTTCTGGTTTGTGTTTGGCTATCACAAGGACCTTTATCAATACATATTAATTTTTGTCTACCAGGCAACACTCCAGAAAACAGAGAAATAGGTAGTCATTCAGAAATGGATTTGGCATTATTCTGAACCTCAAGATAGTTCAAATGTCAAGATGTCAAAATGGATGGGTGACAAAATATAACTAGAAGAAATTGGCTCACTTGCAGGTGGGAATTTTAGGCTTGAGGAATATATTAGAAATTTGCAGTCATCATAATTTTAGGACTGACACAAACATGGATAGAAATGCTGGAGTAGAGTATTCAGGAAAAAAGACAAACATTATATCCCTGGGGTGCAGGGGGGTGCCGTGAAATGATCCTCCAGAGTTGAGATTCTTAATGTGGTATCTGTGAACACCCTGAAATTATATGCAAATGTGCATGTGTGCTTGCCTGTGCATGCTCATTTTTATGGCACAAAGAGCCACTGCTACATAGTGATAAGAAAAAGAATAAAAGCACACAAAAAACGATTATTACATTTCCAAAGAAAAGATGTTGGAAGCCAACTAACAGCCACCCCCATCTTTCACTTAGAACAGCAGTTTTCAAACTTTTAAAAATTGATTGCCCCATTGGAAATTTTTTATTAGACACAAAAATATATGTATATTAATTTGTAAATTATATACACATGCTACACTAATCCATTAATATTAGAAAACCTTGATTTTGAGCTCCTGGGTGGCTCAGATGGTTAAGCATATGCCTTCAGCTCAGGTCATGATCCCAGGGTCCTGGGATCGAGTCCTCTATCGGATTCCCTGCTCAGGGGAGTCTGTTTCTCTCTCTCTCCTTGCCTCTCCCCCTGCTTCCGCTTTCTCTCTCTCTCAAATGAATAAATAAAATCTTAAAAAAAAAGAAAAACCCAATTTCACATACACACATGCACACATTCTACTATTTTCTCCCTGTCTGTGTAGATCATCTAGTACATCTTGTTCTGGTCATTCCCCTCTTCCACTCCTATGTCCCTTTTTATCAATTCTACAAAGAGTAACTAGAGAAATCTATTAGAAATATAAATTATACCTTACCATGGCTTCAAAGACTCTCCAGGATTCAGTTCTTTCTGCCTCTTCAACCTCATTTCCTCACTCTGTCTCACTCACTTAGCTCTAGCCACACAAGCTTCTTAATTATTCCTTGAATTCTTCAAGATGGTTTCTACTTCCCAGGCTTTGCGTCTGCTGTTCCTTCTGCCTGGAATGCTTCTCCTTCAGATCACGGCACAGTGTGATCTCTCACTGCATTTAGATGTCTGTCCCAAAGAGTCCCACTGCCATCCCTTTCCAGTCATTTTCTGTCTCTGTGCCCTCTAGTCTTTTTTTTGTTTTGTTTTGTTTCCGAGCATTTACCATGGCCTGACATTATACTAGCTATCTCCCCCAGTAAAATGTAAGCTCCATGTGGCTAGGGACTTTGTCAGTTTCATCCCAACAAACTAGTATAAGGTCCAGCAGACAGTAGGTCCTCAATGATAAATGAATGAAGAACAGTCAAAGCAACTGACACACATTCCACCTGCTATTCATTTGAAAATGAACCTCAAAGGAATGTTTACATAACAGAGGCCACCACACTAACATGAACCTTCAACTGAACTATCAGCTAAAAATCAGCTCTCTTTTCAACTTCCCTTACACTAAAACCACATCTTCTTTACGGTACCTATTACTCTTTCTTTTGTATCATGCTTATTTGCATACAGATCTTGTCTCCCCTAATAGCCTTTGTGGGAAAAATCCCAATCTAATCCTTTATTTTACCCCTCACCACTTCCAGCATGTAGCAGGTGCCCAGCCTCCGGATTGCGGGTGGGACTGACAGTCACATCCTGGTCATGACAAATTGAGGTCCAGCTGCTCATGCAAGAGTGAGGGTTACCAGCCCCGTGGAGCTACCCTAAACGATGATCCTTGACTCTACACTCAGATGAATGTTCATGGGCATTCATCTGTTGACAAGGCTGAATGAAGAAAAAAGACTCAGACTGGAAATAAATCTATGAAAAATCACCAATTCCTTGCATGATAATGGAGGAAAAAACTATCTCAATGTTGATAAAAGAATGATGAACAAAAATAGAGACTAAAATTATCAGATGACCTTCATTTCTTTTTTAGAGGTCAATTCTCAACAGAAGTAGAAATATCACAAGCATGGCACTTACATAATAATGCCTAGTAGAGATACATATACTGTACTGAACAAACTTAAATCAGGTTATGCAACAGGAAAAACTTTAAGGACGATGAAATGAAAGGGCTCAAAATGTTCAGACTAAGCAAAATATTCTATACTTGGATCTGTAGGCTGGTCATATAAAATGTCCATAAAAATCTTCTTTTGAAATAAATTCAAATGTACCTGCACATGAATAATTGTCATGTACCAAGACTTAGATAAAACTTGAAGACAAATGATAATAAGCAAGTCACTTAGCACTTCTGCTTCTTAGGATCATTGTCAATAAACTAAAGGAACTGAAATAAATAACTTCTTAAGGTCTCTTCTTATTTGAATTATAATGCTTCAAATAGGAACTGAGTTGGGTTTTTTAGGATCCTTATGTGTTTTAGGCTTCTTAATGACCAAGCCCGAAACAAATATTCCTCTCATGAGACATTAACTTAGAAGGTATCATAGAAGCCCACAAAAACAGAGAAACAATCAAAAGCTAGCATAAAGGTAGAAACTGAAAGAGTAAAATAAAATGGAATTCAATCAAGAAAAAAAATTGCCATCAACAGGTCTGGGAGAAAAATAATCCCAAATACAAGTATCAGTAAAAAGGAAAGTTTTCAAAAGCATCATACTGCTAAAGAGCTGATGGCAACAGAGAAGGGCAAACGAGCTTGCAATATGACACAATAGCAAAACCAACGATTTTTAGATCTCATACTCATCACCATAATTCATAATGGCCTAGGAAGACATTCGTGTTTCTATAGTCTTATGAAGGAATTGCCATATTGAAACAGACCACTGGTCCATCCCTTTTGCCATGTGACTCTGACAGTGAACAGATGCTTCAGAGGAAAGCTCTACTCTCAGCCACCCAAATCCAATAATACACCTAATGGTGCAATTCTATGTCAAGAACATCATTTCTTTTTGACCTCAAATGGCAATTATCTTCTACCCAAAGCAGGATGCTGGCTCACTCTGATTTCATGCTGGGTGGCCCACTTAAGGCGTTCCACTTAAAATTACATCAAGGCTGCTATCTTCATTCACTTGGCTCTTCTGACACACTAAACTACTTCCACAATCTGCTGTCATCACCATCACTATTAGGCTCTCAGAGGTTTGGAATCATGTAGGTATAATACAAATGGTTGTATTTGTACTAGCAACTGATGTTTTAAAAATCATTGCTTTCTTTAAAAAAAAATCAAGGTTTTCTATTATTAGCTTCCATGTTTTCAAAGACCCAAGTATTCCCAATTTAATATAAATAATCATCTTGAAGTGGAGACAAAAAGGAGATATGAAATTTTAATGTTTGAAGGAGACCATAAATACACAGAGTGGTAAGAATAGTCTTTTGATAGAAATTCCCTAGAAAAGGAAGAAAGGAAGAAAGAAAGCTGGAAGGAAGGAAAGAAAGAAAGACAGTCTCTAGAACAAATGAATTCGTGAGCTTTGTTGTTGATGATTTTCTGAGAGAGTGAAAAAAAAATAATAAAATAAGTAGACTGGAATGGCAAAAGGCAGGCAAATAATCAGGAGTTTGAAACTAGAGCCATGTCTCAGTAGTTTCCAGTCCCTTCAGGTGCCAGTGTCCATTGTAGAAGCATTTTCAGCCATTAACCTCACATCTGGTTCCCTCCAGAGGACTCTCCTTTGGGAAAGGTCTTTGCCTATCATACCATTTCCCTAGCCCTGGAGCAGACAATTTTAAATTTGAACTAGAATGATATTTAAGCTAATAGGAAAGAACAGATAAAGCCTTTTCCCAACTGGGAAAACAATGACAAACTTGGAGAAGCCAATCATTTTTTCCACCAGTGTATTCTGGCCATAAGAAACTGCAGCGGATCATGGTGGTCAGTGATGGTGCCTCGCAACTTGAACAGAACAGTTCTACTAAAATTCTGGATACTATTTTTGAGATGACTCTTTTCTATTAATAGAAATTTGAAGACTTAATAAGAAAGCTTATGACCAAGTGTCTAAAATATCCCTTATATAAACACCATCTACCAAATGGACAAGTAACCCAAGGTCTTCTAGTGGTAGACCTTCTAGTAGGTCTTCTAGTAATCAACAGGTAAAAAAAATAAAACAAAACAAAACTGAGGAGCAAAATTATCAGGATATTTCATGAGATAAGAGATCCAAAGGCATTCAAGATAACCCAGGAACAAAAATCAAGACAAAAGGAAAGAAGGATGGTTTTCTGTCAGTGATTTTGATTATACCAGGAAAGAGTCTCTCATGAACCAAATAACCACACAGTAACTCAAGAACATGTCATCAGGAAAAACTTGGCCTTAAGTATGAATTAAATGATCTTATTGACTCTTTGTATACCTTTACAAGCCTCTAAACCAATTCTGGGACCTAAATAAATCAATAATATTACCTTAAAATTAAACTGATACTTCTAGATAAGGATGTCTTCCAAAAGTAAAATTTTCCTTTGACTATTCTGGAAATAAGGTTTCTGTAAGAATCTATAGCCTGGCTGAAACCAATGATACATTATATGTTAATTAACTGAATTTAAATAAAAATGTTTAAAAGTTAAAAAAAAAGAATCTATAGCATAGTAAAAACTCATAGTGCCCAGCACACTTATAAATGTTAAATAAAAATAACTTATTGGAAAAAAAAAGTATTGAGGCTGGACTTTGTGATTCCTAAAAATAGCAACAGTGATTGAAGTAGAGAAAAGAAGCTAAGCAGGGTCGGGCCTGGTTAGTACTTGGATGGGAGAAAAGAAAGTAACCTTCTCTTAAAAATCTTAAGACAAAGGAAACACAGTCGAAAGAAAAAAATAGGCAAATTTTTTATCAAAAGAAATAGGATTTCTTCTTATCAGTAACAATGGTAGTTAAAAGAGCAATTAAAAGAAAACCATGATATCGTATACTTGGAAGTTGCTAGGAGTCAATCTTTGGCATTCTTAGCACACAAAAAAAAGAGAGAGATAGAGTTACGTGTGTAAGGTGATGAATATGTTAATTATCTTGATCTTGGTAATCATTCCACAATGCATATGTATATGAAATCATCACGTTGTAGCTTTTAAATATAATTATATTGTCAATTATTCTTCAATAAAGTTGAGGGGAAAAGAACAATAATAAATAAAAGTCACAGATACTTGAAGACCCATTCAACAGTTATCATGCTGGCCAGGGAGGAGGAGAAGTCAATGATTACTGAACTCATTACACATCCAATGTTTTCTATTTGTTGTGGAAATCTATGTATTTGGGCATAGGCTACCCAAGGCAGTAACAGGCATCCAGATCACAGGAACATTGGCATACGAGGTCTCAGAATTTCTCCAGATTTTTTTTTTAGGGGATGTCATACTAACCGGTAATATAGTTAACAGTCCACAACAAGATGGAGAGAAAAAAGCAATAGACTTAGATGATTAGTAATCCAACCAGATTGCAGAATGAGCTACCCATTTATACATGTTTTTTTATTCGCCCAAAGGCAGAGCATTCTCTCATTTATTTGGGTAAATAAAAATCAAGAAATCATATGGCTAATTCCTTACCTTCCTAGATACAAATATGCAACTCATTCAAGATAGATGGTTAGCCACCTTATTTTTAAAAAATTTCAAGGAACAATATAGCATTGTCACCTTCAGTGCCCAGTTCACCCTTCTATTTCATAATTTTTATAGGTAAAATCCATTCTGAATCCATCTGTCTCCTTTGCCTCCACCAATGACACGGGAAGGTCCTTACTACTGTTCATCAACACTATGGCAAGAGTCTCCTAATCTTGTTTCTTTCTTCCCCAAATAGATCTGACTATGTTAATTCACGATTTAAAAATTATTTTTCATAGATGCCTACCACCTACAAAATACAGTTGAAACATAGTCTTCACTAACTATAAGAAACAAACTGAGGGCTGCTGGAAGGAAGGTGGATAGGGGGATGGGGTAAGTGGTTGATGGGCATTAAGGAGGGTACATGATGTGATGAGCACTGGGTGTTACATGCAACTGATGAATTATTAAACTCTACATCTGAAACTAATGATATACTATATGTTGGCTAATAGAATTTAAATTAAAAAAAAAGTCAAAAAGGAAAAAAAGAAGAAACGTAGTCTTCACAATCCATACCTAAATTATTTTCCAGGTTTGTCTCCTTCTGTTTCCACCCGTGCAGCATATGCTCCAGCCACATTCAACTACCAAACTTTACCCAAAAAAGTTTCTTTTCATATCTTCATTCATGTTTCATTATCTGCCCGGAATTACCTTTCCTCCATTTGCAACTGTTGATTGTACTTCAAGGCCCACTCCCTTCCCAAAGGTTCTGTAGAATTTCCCACTCAAGATGGATCTTACACTCCTTTAATACTCCTTAATACATTACATAATTACCACATTCTATCTTCACTATATTTGCACAAAAATCTATTTGTAATCCACTTGAGGGCGGGGATAGTCTTTCCTGGTATAACTGGTAGGTATAACAAGGTATAACAGAAGGAGTGGTCTGGATATTTACGTCCTTCTGGTTTTGCTACTTATTGGCTATGTCTAGGGTAAATCACGGTCTCTCTGAGTCAATGGCTGCTATAGCTTTAGGCAACAAGTCTGTATTCCAGGCAAGAGGAAGGTAAAGGGACAAAAGGAAGGGTGAAGACAAGAGAGGCAAACAACTTTCTCAGCTTTCTTATTTAGGAATAGACACTTCCTCTGGAGATTTCACCTTACACCTTGATGGCCAGAACGGAGTCTCGTGGCCTCTGTCCTGCAGGTTTGTGTAAGGATAGTGTTTTCAGCTGGGCACAAGGCCACTAGGACAAAATCAGTGTTCTGTAAGTAAGAAATGAAATGGATGCTGGTACACAATTAGTAGAACCCGTAACAGCTTGGAAGAGGGAAGACAGTGAAATTGCTACATTTTCAGGCAACAGTAAAACAAAGCGAGAGAAAAAAAAATCAAGTTAATGTGGACAAATTGCAGAAAAGCTTCCCAAGACTGCATCAGTTCCTGGGCCAAGATATGGTAGATGAGCTCTAGTGCAGCTAAGTGTTAGCTAATGTTTTTTTTTAGTACTGGGAAAATATACAAGAAATTTTACTCACAGAATCTAAATTATACTTAATGGATTATGGACATTCAACAATTAAAACCAAAGAAAAGTTTCTCACTTAGATCATTAGAAAGTGATCCTTGAAGACATTAGTCTAATGGGCTTCTACAGGCAGACAGGGCACAAAATTGGAAGCATTCTGATAAAAAGCATTTCGACTTTTATTTTTAAATTTATTTATTTAAAAATTTGTTTAACAAGCACTTATTGAGGATTCCTATGTGAAAAGTACCATGCCGGTTGCGGAGGCTGGAGGAGGAAAAAAACCCACAATACTGGGTTAGGCATTATCACTGCCTTCAAAAGAGAGTAGGATGAAGAAGGAGACACGTATGAAGGCCTGGACAAAATAGAAGGGTTGGGAGAGATGGTGGGGAGCGAGAGCAGATTCCAAAGGGGACCATGGATGTTGGGCTGTCTTTTACTCTAACACTGCTCCAGGAACAGGATGGAGAAGTTCTCTCTGGTCTGGTTGGCATGTTTTGTAGGACATCCAGCCCTTTATGGAAACATGCTGTGCCTGCCATTTGCTCCTTCTACGAACTCAGGCATCCTCAACTATTATTGATACTTGTTTAATGTCATAACAGCACACTCATTAAAAAACAAATGACCTCTATGGGGCACCTGGGTGGCTCAGTGGGTTAAGCCTCTGCCTTAGCTCAGGTCATGATCCCAGGGTCCTGGGATCGAGCCCCGCGTCAGGTTCTCTCTCTGCCTGCCTCTCTGCCTACTTGTGTCTCTGTCAAATAAATTTTTTAAAAAATCTTTAAAAAAAAGACCTCTCATTAAAAAAACAAATGACCTTTCATTAAAAAAAAAAACTCAATAACATTTCATTTAAATGAGTAACATGCTCAAACCATCAAACTTAGGAAATACACACATGCATGAAAGGAAAAACAAAACAAAACAGACTTAATACCATAACCCAGAGAAACCCACTATCAACATCTTGGTATATGTCCTTTCCACTGTTTCGTATCCTGCTTTTTCCCTTTAATGTATCACGAACATCTTCCTATGACAGTAATGACTCATCTACTGGCAACATGACTTTTAATGGCTGCACTGCAGTCCGTCATATGGTGTACCGTAATTTATTAAACCAGTCTCATGTAATTAGACATTTAGCTTGTTTCCAATTACTTGGTGTTCCAGGAGCTGTATTGGCTTAGTTCCTCAGAATAAATTCCTAGAAGTGAAACTTTCGGGCCTAGGGCTCTGCACATTTTCAATTTTTGAAAAATAATTTTTATTATTTATTTTTAATTACAAGAATAATGTTCTACTATAGAAAATTTAGAAATAAAAGCTCAATCAAAATACTATGGTGAAGAACATTATAGTTTTTTTCTTTTTTAAAATTATTATTATTATTTAATTTTTTATTTATTTATTTTTAAATAAACATATAATGTATTTTTATCCCCAGGGTACAGGTCTGTGAATCGCCAGGTTTATACACTTCACAGCACTCACCATAGCACATACCCTCCCCAATGTCCATAACCCCATTCCCTCTCTCCCAACCTCCCCTCCCCCCAGCAACCCTCAGTTTGTTTTGTGAGATTTTAGTATATGTGCTGCCGAAGCGAGCTTGTTTTGTGAGATTAAGAGTCACTTATGGTTTGTCTCCCTCCCAATCCCATCTTGTTTCATTTATTCTTCTCCTATCCCCCTAACCCCCCATGTTGCATCTCCACGTCCTCATATCAGGGAGATCATATGATAGTTGTCTTTCTCCGATTGACTTATTTCACTAAGAATGATACCCTCTAGTTCCATCCACGTCGTCGCAAATGGCAAGCTTTCATTTCTTTTGATGGCTGCATAGTATTCCATTGTGTATATATACCACATCTTCTTTATCCATTCATCTGTTGATGGACATCTAGGTTCTTTCCGTAGTTTGGCCATTGTAGACATTGCTGCTATAAACATTTGGGTGCACGTGCCCCTTCGGATCACTACGTTTGTATCTTTAGGGTAAATACCCAGTAGTGCAATTGCTGGGTGATAGGGTAATTCTATTTTCAACATTTTGAGGAACCTCCATGCTGTTTTCCAGAGTGGTTGCACCAGCTTGCATTCCCACCAACAGTGTAGGAGGGTTCCCCTTTCTCCGCATCCTCGCCAGCATCTGTCATTTCTTGACTTGTTAATTTTAGCCATTGTGACTGGTGTGAGGTGATATCTCATTGTGGTTTTGATTAAATTATTTTTATTATGTTCAGTTAACCAACATATAGTACATCATTAATTTTTGATGTAGTATTCAACGATTCATTAGTTGAATATAACACCTAGTGCTCATCACAACATGTGCCCCTTTTAACACTCATCACTCGGCTACCCCATTCCCCCACCCCCTCCCTTCTGTAACCCTCTGTTTCCTGGGAGTCCAGAGTCTCTCACGGTTTGTCTCCCTCTCTAATTTCTTCCCATTTGGTTTTCTCTCCCTTCCCCTATGGTCCTCCATGCTCTTCCTTGTGTTCCATATATGAGTGAAACCATATGATAATTGTCTTTCTCTCCTTGACTTACTTCATTTAGTTCCATCCATGTCGATGCAAATGGTGGGTATTCATCATTTCTGATGGCTGAGTAATATTCTATTGTATATATGGACCACATCTTCTTCATCCATTCATCTGTTGAAGGACAATGGGGCTCCTTCCACAGTTTCACTATTGTGAACATTGCTATGAACACTGGAGTGCTAGGCACACATGGACATCTATTCCAACAAGTCGGAACTTACTGTATATGATGTCCGATAAACTTGTATTTCCACTTAATAGAGTATGAACATCTTTCCACTCATTAAATATTCTTCTATAAACATCACTTCCAATGGTTGCATATATTCCATTGCATGCTAGTAAATTAGACTTTTAGCCTATTTCCAATTTTGTTCTTTTATAAACAAGTGTTCAATGAATAACTTTAAACATCTTTATGGATATTTCTTTTCTTTTGTTTTCTTTTTTTAAAAAAGATTTTATTTATTTATTTGACAGACAGAGATCACAAGCAGGCAGAGAGGCAGGCAGAGAGAGGAGGAAGCAGGCTCTCCACTGAGCAGAGAGCCCGATGTGGGGCTCGATCCCAGGACCCTGGGATCATGACCCGAGCCGAACGCAGAGACTTTAACCCACTGAGCCACCCAGGTGCCCCGGATATTTATCTTCTTAAAGTACATTTAAGGTTGAATTGTCAAGTCAAAGGGCATTTACAATTAAAGTTTTTGTTACATTTCCCCCATATTTCCCTCTGGAAATATTATACTAACCAATATATCTACTTGCACTGTGTGGCCACTTTTTATACTTTTGCCCAACCTTGAATGTTTTCACTAATCGCTGCCCAACACTTGTCCATCTGATAAATTCCTATGGATCTTTTATGACATAGTTCAAATATCACCTCCTCTGAGAGGCCTTCCCTGATCTCATTTCCTTCCCAGATACATCCTTCACTATGCTCTATAAACTATTTATATTCGTCATTTTTAGTGTTTACTTCTTCTTCTTCTTTTTTTTTTTTTGAGAGAGAGAGAGCAAGAGAGTAGGGCTGGGGTAGGGAGCAGAGGGAGAGGGGGTGAGAGAATCGTAAGCAGTCTCCATGCCCTGTGCAGAGCCTGATGTGGGGCTCAATCTCATGACCTATCATGACCTGAGCCCAAATCAAGAGTTGGACACTTAACTGACCTAGCCAACTAGGTCCCCCTTCAGTGTTTACTTCTAAGTAGTCAAATTACTCATTCAAATATTGTCTTTCCAATAGACTGTGTGCTTTTTGGAGCTAAGGGTCATATCTTATTCATTGCTGTAGTCTCAGTGCTTGGCTGTGTCTGACATACACCTGGCACCAACAGATGTTTGCTGGATGAATGTATAGATTACTGTCACAACTTTCCATGTTTTTTTTTTTTAAACAGAAAATGCTGCAAGTTTGATTTCAGATTTCAATGCTTTTCTTTAATAATTTTTTTAATTTTTAATTTTATGAATCAGATTTCTTGATATAATTCTTGATATAATGAGCTATATAAGAATCTGCAGGTATTAAACAAAGATAGGAAACGTCCTGATTTTTAAAAGGGTGGGGTGTTCATTAGTAATCTTTATGGAAGGGAAAACAAGGCACCCATTTCCAAACTTTGACCTTCTATTTCAAAAGCTCTACCAGATATTTATAAGCAAAAAAAGTCTTCATGTTACAAATTGCCTTAAAATTTTCACTTTAAAAAAGGAAATTGTTCATTAATGCACACAAAACACACTTCGTGCTGTCAAACACACGTGTACACACACCTTATCTCTATATGTAAAGAACCAAGATCTGCAAGTTCCAACCAAGTGGAATATGGAGAAACTTAAAAACAGTCATGTTAAACTAAGTTTATAACACTTCCTAATCCTTCCAAGGGTGTAAAGCATCAATAATTCCACTTTTACTGTAAACAACCCAAAATATGAATACCTTTGTATATACATCTTGCTAGAACCCCCTGATAATGGGGGGAAATGTATTGTTTATTTTAGCATGAGCCAGTCTAATTAGTATGCCTGTCAAAATCTTCCTGTCCCATATTATTCTCAAAACCTTGGTAAGTTCATTTGTTTCAAAGCTGGGGAAATAGAGGTGATAAAAACAAAAGAAACTATCATAGCCTGTAGGAAACTCTACAGGTCAAATGGCTCAGGCTCTTCAATCTTCTGGAGCTTCAGAATTGATTGGAAATGACATCTGCAAGGTTGTCTCTCATTGGAAAAAAATTTTTTCCTGCAAACTCAGCACCCTTGTGAGTGAAGAACTGATTTTGTGTTAAATGGTTTATCCAGAGCAAATTCAAACACTTGGGATATTACAACTCAGTATAAGTTCATTCCTTTTATGTTTGAAATCTTTTTTTTATGTTTGTTTTCATTCTTATATTGATTGTAGATCAGAATTTAAAGCAGGACATTAATAACATATCCAATAATTTCTCCTTACTGTTTTTTCTAGATTATTCCTCGTTCCGATGGCCATAAACTCAAGTATTATCACGATTTACAGAACACTGGTAACTTATTACGAAGCTCCTCAGTCCAAAATGCTTTCTTTCCAAAGAACAGTTTTAAGTGATAACTACAAGGTGTGTGATAAAAAGACTGGTTGGGCAAAAGTTTTTATGGCCATTCAGAATAGACCGTTAGGGTTAGCATACAAAAGAGAAACTACCACTTATTTCTTTTTGAAATGTTTAAATATGTATTTTCCAAAGTGTTTGCTAAATATGAAACTAATGGAACACTCTTTCAACTTAAGTACAGAAAGGCATAAAGCTCAAGATACTAAGTGGTAGAACAGAAAATAAATCCTGGTTTTCAGATTGGGGTTCCAATATACCTGCACCTTAATTTTTTCATTCCTTTTTAAAAATTTGCCCATGTAAAAAAATGTTATGGCTTATAAATCTCTTTGCCCTTCATCCCTGTCTTTTCCTTATAATTTATTCATTGAAGAAGCTGGGATATTCAATTGTTTAGTTTCCCATTGTCCAAATTTTGCTAATTGCATGCTCACAGTTTCACATATTCTCTCCTGTTTTTCCTGCAAATTGCCAGGTGGACCCAAAGGCTTGATGACTCATGTCTGACATTATTTTGTGCGTCAGTTTCTCCTCTTTCTTTTTTTTATGTTATGCTATGCTCACCACAAGTTAGCTACCATCTGTTACCATACAATGTTATTACAATACTACTGATTATACGTGCCTTAGTTTCTTAATTTGAAAAGTGGAAACCCACACATCAAAGTACTACAGCTCACTGGGGTATCTGTACTCATTCCTGTAGAGGAAGTTGAAGGCCAAAATAACAACCTTTGCAAGAGTGTGGTCAGAGGACTCAGACCCTGCAATTGCCTAGCTTCTGTCTGGTTCTAGCTTTGCCACATGAGAGGTACGTGAACCCAGACAAATCTCCGGCTCAGTTCCCACCCCACCATCAGTCAAACACACCACTCGCCTCATGAGACTTCTGAGGGTTAAATGGGTTGATGCATTCAAAAACAAGATTTTTAAATTGTAAAGTACTACATGCGTGTACCAAATAGTGACATTAGCAGGGGCTTAAATAGTTTCATAATGAAAAAATATTTTAATGTCTTAAAGAATCAGTTTTTTGAGAAAGGTTAGATATGGCACTAACACAAAACAAAAATGATATATATGACTTAATGAGTACTTGTGAAGGAATAAATGACAACCTCCCGGGCATGCCCCAGAAACGTACAGCCCTATGACTCAGGAGCTCTGTGAATTCTGTAGAAGAAGGACCTTGCAAACTTCTACCACACACAAACATTGCAGTGCCATTTAAACAACCCACTCCAAAGCCACTCATCAAAATGACGAGTAACGATTTATAGCTGGTAAATACTGAAAAAAAAAAAATGCTGATTTTATTTACCTTTCAATCTGTGCAAATCCATTAACTATGGGCTCTAATGCTCTTCTTCAAAGCACTTTGCCAGGCCAACTTTCCTTCCACTCCACATCCTGTTTTCCCTGGGCTTCTCACATAAATTCACTTGATAACTCTCCTACCTACTCATGTACCTCACACCCCTGACCTCCTCTTCAGCCATGGCCTGTGCCTGAGCCTTCCTTTCCTCTCTCCCTTGCCCACCCAACTTCCATCCAATCCATCTCTCAGGAAGTTTCTGAAATACTATTTCCAGGTTGTCTTGATTAGCTAGTCAAGAAGCCGCCATTTTTTGAGAACTATGCTCTTTGATATGGTAGCTATTGGCTACCAGAGAACATTTAAAGGTATATTTAAATTTAAATAAATTTTAAAAATTCAGTTTCTCAGTCTTGCAAGTCACATTTTAAGTGCTCAGTAGCTACGTCTGGTGGTAGCTGTTTCGTTAATAGTATGAATATTATAGAACATTTTCATCATTGAAGAAAGTTTGTTTGGAGAGCATTATGGTGCTGGAGCACCATTCCTCTCCCTCTACAATCTTGTTAGACAATGTGGTGTAGATATGAGCTCTGAAATTAGATGCCCTTTAGCTTTGGAATATTGGACTTAAAAGGCAATTAAATGAAATTGTGGAAATGCTTAGCACCATGCCTGCCTTTTTTCAAGTAAGTCCAGAACTTCTACTTTTCCCTTTTAGCAGGATACACAAGTATTTGAGGGAATAACAACAGAGGTTGTTGTTTTTTTCTGTGAGGCAGTGTGCCATGTCGGAAAGATTATGGGCTTTGGATGCATAGAGACTTGTTGAGATCAACTTAATTAGCTGAGGGCTTTGGGCAAATTAATCTCTCTGAGGCTCAGTTTCTTCATCTGTAATATGGGAATAATAATACTTATGCTGTGCAGTGGTAATGATGATTAGAGATAATGTATGTAAAAAAAAAGCTGTCTGGCATATGGTATGAGTTCAACAAATTTATTATAGAGGCAGGTACTATGAATTCACTTTAGAGAGTGCCATATATCCAGCATAGTTAGATGCTAAGTGATTGTTGCTGGTGATGAAGGTCAGGCTAGTAAACCTTTTGTAGGATGGTGTTATGCATTATTTAAACACTTCTTCCCAAGCAGGGCTTTCTCTGGTATTCCTAGGATGCAGCTAAACTAAACTTTTCCGCTGTGGTATTATCAATTCTACTCATAGCAGTTATCCTAAGTTGGTAAGATATAGAGAAAAAATTGAGCATTCACAACTTATCAGACAGGTCTTAATTTGCCATCACTCGGTAGTTTTAAGTATTACAAAGACATTTAAGGAGTAGCATGCCGGATTGGAACTGCAAAGATTGGCATTACAGAACAGTCACCCCATCACTGTCACCAAGAGAGGCTGTAGCTTAAAATTATGCCTGGACAACAAGTCTGAAATATATGCCTTCAGAGCATAATCCAAATATCACAACTTTTATTTTAACAGAGATTAAACACATGCATGAGAAATTGGAGGGCTGCGGGAAGGGGAAGGGAAACATTTTGCATCCTCAGACCCTCTAACACATTCATGCTGCCAAGAGTGGGGCAAACAAGAACCAAGTCTCTTGCTTCTAGCAGTTGGTACACCCTAAGTGACAGTGTATTTCAAGGAGTTGCTCTGTTTGCTTGAGTTGTCTTGTTCCTTCATCTGCCACTTGTGGGTCTTTCTGAACTAATCCTGAGGGAGGAGGTGAAGAGTAATGAAAACCAATCTAGTACCCAGTCATTCCAGAGGAAGGACAGAGAGAGAGAGAAAGAGAGAGAGAGAGAGAGAGACCAAGTCACCAAATAGAGCTCTGAGTTCAATAACTGGGATTATCCCATGGCAAGAGATAAAGGATTCTGTTATCATTGAGCACGATTCCTTTATCTCTCAGAGACAATCAACCTTCAGCCAGAGGAGTGTAACCTTAAAACCTCATAACTCAATTTAACATAGTGTTAAAGTTTGGGGGGTTATTTGTCAGTGCTGAGGCTGATATAATCAGTCTGAGGGACCCTAGAACAAAGAGCAGTGGGTGAAGAGCATGTCACCTCCACGCACATTCGTTTCCTTGATGAACAAGGAGCTATTAGCTGCAGAGAAAGCATTATCTAGGTGAAGAATGATGCCGATTGTTTTAGCTGTTTCTCCTGAAATTGTGGAGTAGAACGTAGGGTTCCCAGGAGTTAAGGAGCAGTTTTTGTTACTGTGGTGTTGAGGATTTCTTAAAAATTAAGTTTAATTTGGGAGGGTATATGGACACATGGCTCTTCTTGAACAGCAACCAAAAATCTATTTGAGACATGGATCTCTTTTAACCTCTGTTCTTACCTCATTAAATCAAAAAGTTTTAAAATACTCAATCATATAAGACTTTTTAAAAGTCTAGTTGGATTGAACACTGGCTTTTATGCAAAATTCAAGGACTTGTTAATAAAACATCTAAGGAAAGGGAGAATCTATTCACTGAGCATGTGGTTTTTGAGGGAATAGGCACAGACTTCAAAATTTCATTCTCAGTGAAATATAAAATTACTCTAATTATGAACTTCCACACAAAATATTATTTCTAAATTCATATGCCCAATAAAATTGTTTACCACTTAAGAGAGTCATTTCACATTATGTTTTAAATTAATCATTGCTTTTACTGACTCTAATAGAATGTAACCTGTAATGCACTTGTAGAAACCACTTCATAATTTTAGTTTGTTTTTTAAAAACTACAGATATTTTTAAAAATTACATTTGTTATCTTAAAATATTTTTTCTTTAATTTTGCCAATCAGCAGAGTTTAGAACATTACTACAGCTTTAATGATAACATTTCTAAAAGAATAACACTATTAACCCTTCTCTGAATGTAGGCTTCCTGGCTTCAGATATAAAATTTTATTCTTAATTTTTACTGAATAGGCTTATGTTTATCATTTCTTTTTAATACATTCACTGGATATGCTGGATGGTGGTCTAAGTTAGCATTTTAGAAATCCAGAAACTTCCATATAACAAACTCATTAAAATATATTTCAGAAACTGACTCAGACAATGACATAAAATATCTGCTTTTATCATTTAAAAAATGACCAGCATATTTCATTTTAAAAGGATAGTAAAAGTTTCTTAATCAAAAACTTCTGGGGGGTTTTTTACCACATGGATTTACTGCAAACCTTCTTCTGTATCTGCTGGGCCAGTAAACCTGCCAGCCCACCTCAGTCAATATCTCACACTGAGATGCCATGTTTTAAAAATCGCCCTGATCAGGTAAATATTATAGGATATATTCTTTTCTAACCCTGCAGATATAGGTTTCATGGAGACATTTATGAGAGCTGAAAGGATTGAGGGAAAAATAAAACCCATACTGCTTTTTAGGTTTTTCTAATTCCTTATTGGAATTCCAGTAATTCATTTAGCAGAGTGTGCAAAAAAATTCACTTCTTTCTTTCTTTCTTTCAAAATCTCTTCTTAATTTTACACCTTGGCCATATATTGAAAATCATACCAGGCATGCTCCTATATCACTTGGACTGAAAACAGAATATGTTAGAATTATTGTGAGTGATCAGTTGGTTAAGAGTTTAGAGAACATTTTAACTAAATCAGACAGAATTCAATTTCTGCCTACTTTATACAGGAAGAGAAAACTTTTTACCTCGGTCTGGCTTCTGCAGTGCGAGACCGCGACCTCTGCTCTGCCACGGAGAGTGAGTCAGACTGTAGCCGTCATAACTGAAACCCACAGTATATCACACTGTAATGATCGTAAGTGACTGTAAAACGTGCCTCATTACGAACTCAGCTGTTCGAATTTATCAAATCACCACTTGCACCTTTCCAGAGATTTCCCCTTAACTAACTTCTTAAAACAAACCAGCAAACAAAAAGAATGTAAGAAACAGCAAAAATGCCAGAGGAAGGCCACCATCGGTTATGAAAGGTAAACATCTTAAACGTTTATGAATTTATGCGCCTTCACAAGTTAGCCCCCATGTATTTTTGCCAGACATGGAGTAACCTAGCTTTCCTAACTGAACTGGAATTAATACCAACTTCTCCAACATCTCTTGTGTCTGATATGCCAAGTCATTATTCAGGCATGTATTTTTCTCTTTCAGTCAGGTAAGCTGGGACCTCTCACATAGTCGAAAAAGGTTTTCCACTGGCAAGACTGTCCCTTAACACTACATGAAACATTTCTTTCCTCAAAGGTAACATTTGGAATTAAATTACAGTACAAATTTGATATTTATCCATTGGACAGATACAAAAGCAGTGAGAAGTTGCTTTTTTTGAAAAGCAGGATTTGAACAAGTTTAAAAAGTAGTAAAAGTCTTCTCTGTTTGGCTCCTTTTTAATGCTTCTCATCCTAAATGAAGGTGAATTTTAATGGTTTTCATATGAAGAGGCAAACACTTAAAAAGCAACACGATCAAATTTAAATAGATTTGTTATTTTGGGGGAAGAAAACATGCAGAAGATTTTATATGAAGAGCTCCTTGAATTGCCCTGGTATTCCATAAGAAAATTCAGAAAGATACTTGCCTTACAGCAGAAGGTATTTACACATATGGAGAAGACAAGGAAGGAACAAGTCATCTATCTTCCTTTCAGCTCAAATAATGTGATAAAGAAAATTGTTATTATTTATAATAAGACACTTAATAAGAACTCAGATATAATTTCCTAGGCAAATCTCTTCTAACCTATATCAACAATGACTACAATACTCCAAAAGACCCTCTGACACCTCCTTATGGTTGAAAAGTCAAACTTTTGCAAACAATTTCTACATTATACTGTTATTTTTTATAATAATATATTAATTATATATTATATAATTATTAATTATAATATCCAAGAAACTATTATAATTTCCCTAATTTTAATGCTAAATAATTCAAACTTAAACTGATTAATAGATTTAAGTAAATATATAATTATTCTAGAATTGATCTTTAAAAAAAATAAATAAAAATTAAGTAGATGTTTTTCCAATAGCCAAGGGAAGACAGATCTCTAAGTAAGAATGTACTTTTCAGAGAGCTTTGTGAAAATACGTACATATAATTTAAAATCAGTAGTCAGAGAAAGTGTGTCCAAGAGCAGTCACAATTTTTTGGTGACCAAACCAACTGAAATATACATGCTAGTAAATGGTGTGGGTATAACTAAGGGTCATTTTCTGCTTCTCTACCTAAAATAATGTTCCAAAATTTTTATGAAAATCCACAAATTAGTCAGTCTCATGAAAAGTGCAGCATGTACATAGAAAAAAAAAATCAGGTAGTTGCTTGAGAAACCCTACACAGATCAGAAAATCGGGGTGTATACGATCACCTAACCTGATTACAGATAAATCTCAAAAATGTTATGTCAAATCATTGTTTTTGAAAAAGTGTAAAAATCAGACTACTCCTATTAAAACTCACACTTTGTTTTTAAGAGGATTTATTTTTAGGTTTGTTAAAGTTTGTGTTCAGATACTCAGAGGAAAGTCAATACCACAAATTAATAAATAGCCGAGATTAAATTTTATTCACATATCTTAAGAAAGAAGCACACAAAATGAATTAATTTCCCTATTTAAAAAACTTGTCATCTCTTCAAGTAGGGAAGAAAAAAGAATCACTCAAAAACTATCAGTTTTCTATTTAATATTTAAATTGTTATAATATTCTCACTTGTTTCACCTGTGACCAACCCCTTTTCATTTTGTTCTGCTATGTCTATGCCATTCCTCTCCTGCAATGTCTCAATTTGTGCAACATTCAATATTCCCTTGTAGAAAAAAAAAATCTAATATTAAAAAAGCATGGTCCCACATTTATTTCTAGAGTTCTCAGAATTTCCAGATAGGACCCCATATTTTCATTAGAATGTGACCTGAACATGAAGGCAAGCTACCTAAAACCATTACTCAAAATTTTAGAGTAGCTTAAAAAAAAAAAAAAAGAAAGAAAAAGAAAAACAAACACAAAAATTACTTAGGGGCAGTGTTTAATTTGAATGTCTTCACTTCCTGGGTTGCCATGTAAGGCACATTAATAACAACTCCTCATTGGTTCTTTTCTATACACCAACTATTCTAAGACAGAGGTGTTACTTTCAGTGGTGTCCTAGAAAAATAAACATAATTTTGTACTGTCTGTAGAAACTTTTTTCCCTAGGCAAGCTACATGAACTTATTTGCATGCCAATTCAGTCTTCCCTTCAGCTATTTGCTACTTACTAGGCCTTTATGAATATCTGAATGTGTCTACCATAGAAGGAATGCTACAATAATAAATTATAAAACCAGTCAAATTAATATGTTATAGGGGATTTAGGATATCTGTTTACATCTGTTAGAAATGCTAACCACATGGGTTTATAATGGCAAAGAAAAAAGTACCTATAAATTTGGTTTAAAACTCATATACAAACCTCCTTTATTTATATATTTAGGAATATAAAACCCTCAAGATTATAGTTTTATTTTATTTGTCCTCATCCTAACTTATGTAATAAGAATATACGGAAATGACGGTTGTAAGAAAGTAATATCTTTCAGATTTTAGGGCATTAATAAAAGAACAGGAACTTCTCAGATCCAAGTGTATGTGCGCTTGGGTACACATGTATGCCTATATATGTGTGTGTGTGTATAATTTTTAAAATTTTTGATTCATTTTCTATGCTCACATGTTGAGAGTTGATGTATTTTTAGCCCTCCTCATCAGCCAAAACCAGATAATCCAAGAAAGCCCCCAAGTAGTATTTTGTTTTACCACAAGAGGGGGCTAGAGAATTCTGATCGCTTCTAAGGTCTGTAAAACCCTCTTAACTGCTACTTTATAGACATTCAATTACAACAGGCTATAATACATTAAGGCATTAAAATACACATATATCCCAACATATGCCAAAACAAGCCCTACACTGGTGTGCCTGCCAGATGATCACCAACACCAACATCAGATAAACACTTAGGCATCTTCTCGTGGTTTATATGAGATTTTACGCTTTATTACTTCCCTCCCCAAAAGGCAGCTCTCTTGGTTAGGTGATCCCCTTGGAATGGAAAATATCAAGGAGTGTGATAAAATACCCAAGGACTGGAGAGTATGACAGGGGCAGAGTGAGGTAAGGATTAAGAGAACTGAAATTTATGTAGTTTGGAAAAGTGAAGACTCTGGGGATAAATGTTCATAGTCTTTAAAAACCTTCTAAAGGTAACAATATAAATGAATTAGGGGAATTATTCAGTCTCAGAAGATAGTATAGAAAAGAGCAATGGCCTGAAACTAAGGAAGGAAAAGTTTAGGTTAGACATGAAGAATAAATTAGTAATAATAGTTGGGCGGGCAAGATGTCCTGCAAAGGAAGGGTACAAAGCATAATCGCTATATTTGATAATTAATTAAATGAGATATTAGTAAGAATGATGTGAATTCATTAGAAGGGCTAGATTAGATAACTCAAGTGATTTTTTTTCCCCTAAGCTGTGACAATCTCTAGGCCCAACTGTGTTCTTAGGCATTCATAAATGTCTTTCAATGATGATAATGATCATCTATAGAGAGGAGAGCTTGTGATCTCAGTTAACCCTATGTTTTGTTGATAAAAAAAAATCCGAGTATTACTATGCAATAACTTAATTATAAAATTAACCATGACAACAATGATGCTTATCTTTCAGAGCATTGTACTAAAGTATAATGTAAGCTATACCCTAACAATTTATAGAAATGGATTTCTAAGTTGGATAAAGGCTTCTATAAGTGAAAACTTTCCACGAAGGAACAATTCCCCTATAAATCCCAATTTTACAAGCCTGAGCAACTACTCTGTATAATCCTTCTTTCCCACTAGACTAGTGTGTCTGGGCATAAGCTGCATAGGGCCCAACATAAAAAAGGCTGCCACTCAAAGTCAGAAACATAGTCAAGAGCGCAAGTATAATATAGTTTGTGAATTCAACAATCTTCCCCTAACAGAACAATATTCTAGATGAACAGTTGTTTCCACAGTGTTTTATTATTTTTTATTTTTAAAGATTTTATTTATTTATTTGACAGAGATCACAAGTAGGCAGAGAGGCAGGTGGGGGACGGGGGGGAAGCAGGCTCCCTGCTGAGCAGAGCGCCCGATGTGGGACTCAATCCCAGGACCTTGGGATCATGACCTGAGCAGAGGCTTTAACCCACTGAGCCACTCGGGCGCCCCTCCACAGTGTTTTAAACAGCATAACTAACATTTTAACATTCACTTTTTGCTTGAAAAGTCAGAGTTCTATGATAGGTCAAAGAATTTATGGATAGCAGAAAAATAAAAATCACCAAATTACCATTCGAAAAACAAATCACCATTAAAAAATATATATCTATATATATATATCCACATATATATAGAGAGAGTACTGAGAATGTGGAATTCCTGAACTTTAGAAATGACTGCTCTAGGTAAGAGAGCTAACCCTCAGGTGATTCGGTGTTCATCTATAAGGCAGATGCTATGTTTAATTATAATGCATTTATAGATTCTAAGAACAAGGTAATTAAGCATGGTATATAAGATTTTTTAACAAACAGCACACAAGATATATAAACCCTCCCCACCTCTGATTGATTTATATATCAGATAAATATGTTACATTAACAACCAAAACACCACATATCATTTTACAACCACCATAATGACCACACTAACATCTTCAATAATCATATATTAGAACTTCCACATTACTGTTAACCGTGTTGACTACTTTAGAATTTGGAGAGAAACAACCAATACTCGAGGCAGAATGAAAAAGCTTAATCTCATTTGCCAAGTCACTCACTTAAAAGTCAACTATTTGCACTTAAAATGGCCACAGTTATTTCACTACTAATTATAGTGGAAGCTCAATAAAGGTTTGACCTTTCAGAGAATGGACTTCAGCCCATACTCCCAGTCTGGAATAGACTTCTAAAAACACTTTGGCCACGGCGCAGGCCAAATATTATTTTGACTTTCTTCCAAACCACTGCAAGTCCAACCAAGTGTTGTTGTTTTTTTTTTTTCCCCTGCAAACTCTCCCTGATAATCACCACTTGATTATGGATTGTATACTTTGTTGTGGGGGTGTCTAATCTTCTCTCTTCAACTAGATTATTTACTCATTAAGGAAGGCATCATATCCTATTCCTCTTCATATCCTCCACACAGCTTCTAAACTCATGAATGAATAAAAGCATCCAATATAGATACTCAATAGCTAACTCTTCATTAGCATATATTAAAATCTATACCATGGACAAAAAGACCAAAAAAGCTAACTAATTAGTTATATGTCAGATCAATTCAGGGACTTATTGTATGTCACTCGTAGTTATAATTGTTAGCATTTTTGGAGCCCTTTGAAAATTTTTTAGAAAGATTTTATTTATTTATTTGACAGAGATCATAAGCAGGCAGAGAGGCAAGCTCCCCGCTGAGCAGAGAGCCCGATGCGGGGCTCGATTCCAGGACCCTGAGATCATGACCTGAGCTGAAGGCAGAGGCTTAACCCACTGAGCCACCCAGGCGCCCCTGAAATTCTTTATAAAACATACTACTCCCAAATCATTCTGGGAAAAGAATACATTGACAAAAATACATTGACTAGAGAGACATATGTACCTGAAGAACCTGACTGAAACTTGCAAGAAATAGCTTAAGAGACATGATCAGGCCTCCTGCAAAGCCGTTTGGGTTTGCACTCAAAGAGTGTGTAGAGATCATGCAGGTGAGGGAAGGTGTACAGTGTGAGCCTGGGAAGGCCTCTCCCAGGGCAGCAGTGTTGGTTTCCATACTGGCTCTGTCTTGCTAGATAGAGGACCTAATCATTAGCCTCTTTAAAACGTACTTTCCTCTTTGGTAAAACAGAGATTAGATAGATGATTACCAAGTAGTTTCTTCCAGATCTAAAATGCCATGATTTTATGTAAAAAAAAACCTGGGTTCAATTTGTAGAGTACGTTCTAGTGAAAGAAGCATTATGGAAGATATCCAGCCATCAACGCATGAGAGACTGCCTTCCTGGGTACTGGACGGAAGGTTAGAGTTTAAACACGCACCAACAGCCCAATGTGCCAGGCTGAAGAATGAAAAATGGGTAGTTCATAGACAGATAATTGTTATTGTTTTTTTATTCTTCACAAAACATGTATAATCCTTGGTAATCATTTGTTTAAGTTATATAAATTACTGTCAACTTTGAGACCCAGTTTGTCATCCTTGTCTGTGATTTATACCAGACTATATAAACGACATGATGTCTTCGATCTAATAAGACATTTATCTTCATGAAGGAGGCCACTGCGATCCTGAGTGACAGCTCACTTACCCTTATCACAGTTAACTCAACATCGGTCCTTAATTTCTCCCAATGATCTGAAAGCTGATGGACTCACCTGAAGCCAACAGAAACTTGTTCAGAAGTCTGACATGCTTATGAAAGTACGTTTTAGGGTAGAATTTGTTCTTTGCCCCCAAAAGCGCAGACATGGAAAGGAGTAAGTTTTGGGTTCTTCCGCAGTGTGCACTGTAGACACACACACACACACACACACACACACACACACACACACACTCCATCAGGGTTGACAGGAGTCATGTGCCTTTACTAAAGAAAAATATTCCTGTGAGCAACAAAGATGAAAGCAACTGTCTGAAGAATACAAAGGAAATGAGAGAAATGCTTGTTTGAATGCATGAACGTATGCACGCATGTTTGTTGTGTATTCATAAATGGAGAGAGACCATTTTGAGTCACATTTGTTATCTCCGTTTCTAGTAAAAACTCTAAATATTTTCATGTCGTTTATGTGCTTAAAAAATACACTCACACAAAGGGGCTCCTGGGTGACTCAGGTGGCTAAGTATCCGACTCTTAACTTTGGCTCAGATCACAAGCTCAGGGTCTTGGGCCGGAGCCCCATGTCGGGCTCTGCACTCAGTACAGAGCCTGCTTGTCCCTCTCCCTCTGCTCCTCCCCATACTCGCAGACGCAGATGCGCCCTCTCTCAATTTAATTATTAATTAATAAAATCTTCAACACATACACACAAAGTAGTGGGCTTGACCCTACCAGTGAGAGGGAAGTAAACAGCTTGTTTTTAGCCCATTAACTCTCCCCACCTATTACCATACCGGTGACTGAGCCGACAATAGGTTTCTAACATTCCAAGTAAAGGCGCCCTCAAATATGCACATTTTCCTCCGAAGTCATCAGCAGGATGTGGCCAAAGATTTACCTGATTGGTAAGGTCACTTACCACGAACCATTGCATCGTTAATTCACATACCTCAGTAAACACTGTAAGACGTGCAGTTTATTTATCCTGTGAAACAACGTAATTTATACTCTAAACTCAGGCCTTATACATGACTCGGAGCAACGCGGGTCTCAAACTGGCTTATGAACAGACATCTTTTATACTCCTTGAGTAGAAGAAAGTCAGTTGGGGGTGCTATGGGTAGTCTAGTTTAATAAATGGAAGTTCTAGGGATAGGATTTTGGCTCAATAAGAGGAAGCCTTTTAAAACAAATTACAGCTCTTTGTAAGTATCTAATAACAAGACCTTGAAAACGTAAAGCGAAGTACAGAAAAATGGATACATCGACAACTATAATTGGAGATTTTAACACGAACTTCTCCGCAGATAAAAGCCAGGATATAAAAGATTTGAAGAGTACTATTTAAAAGTATAAAATAAATAAAAAGTAAGAAAACTAAAAACTGTTAAGAGTGTGTTCAATAAATATTTTTGGGAACCACACAGCACCTAAGCATAAATTGATCATTACTAGGTCACAAAAGAAGTCTCAACAAAGTCCAAAGAATCTAAGTGACATAGACTATGTTCTTAGATTATCATGTAATAAAAATTAAGTCAAAATAGAAAAGAAAGTTTAAAAATCCCTAGAACCTAAAAACAAACCAAAATAAAAACCAGGAATACACACACATGCACACACACACAAATGCTTTTAAATAATACGTAGGTTAAAAAGGAGATCATCAAAGGAATTACAAAATACTTGGAATGGAATTGCAAGTTCTAATGAAAGCAGGCACATATCAAATTTTGAAGGATGCAGTTAAAGTGGTATTTAGAGTATAGTTTTTAGCTTTGAATACATTCATTTTTTCAAATGAATGTTATACTCGGTGGAATAAAAGCAATAGGGAGAATGAGATGTAAAGCCCATAAAAATGGGTGGTTCAGAGGAAAAACATCCAGCTAACCAAAGCTTTACACAAAGCAGCAGGCTTGTAATCTATTGGAACCCTTCCTCCACCGCCCCCCTCAACCCCCAACCATGGATTAGATAACTTCATTTTTGGCCAAGTCACTGAATTTCTCTAAGCTTCAGTTTTTTAACCTGTAAACAGCGGGGATAACGGGACTTTCTTTTCTGAGCCAGTTTGAGAATTAAATGAGATAATCCACAAAAAGCATTTAGTGCAGCATAGTAAATGCTCCATAAATGATTCCTCTTACAATCATCCTTTCCAACTTTCAGAATGCATGATTCTAACTTTGGTACAGTGAAATTTAAGACAAATGTGAATTCCAGCCAAAAAACCTCTAATCAATAAAATCTAATTAATAAATTAAACTTTCATTTTTAATCCCACAATACTAATGTAGATGTGTTTAAAATACATTCTTCCATTCATTAGGGAATATATTAAAATAGTATTTTCTTCCTATTATTATTATTATAGAAATGAAACACACAAGGGTCAACAAAAGCTAGTCTATTATTATCATAATATCAAATCCAAAAATTGACTTCTATTTCAGAATTAAAATGAAAGCAGAGAAATGTAAAAAAAAAAAAAAGTGCTTAAACTAAAGCTGTGCTTAAACTAAAGCTGTGAAAAACTAATTCTCTTCATTTTCAAAATATTCTATATGTCTTTTAATGTACCTTTCAGAAAAGACATGGAGTTGAAAATGACCACTATTTGTACTTTAATGGGTCTATAATTCCTTTTAAATCAAGTAGTAGCGTATAATAAATTGATCAAAACCAGGCTTTCTCTTATTATTCTTCTTCTCCAAAAATGGTTAGAGGTCTTTAACATTCCCAGTTCTATCTTTCATTTCACTGGAGAATAAGAACCTTCTCTAACCTTCGATAACCTGATGTAAAAAATAAATTCTAAGAACATTTTTCTCACTTCTTCCCAGATTTATTTGTCCAATATTCATTCATTACTTTTTAATTAGAATGTGATAATATATATTACATGATAAATAATACACTGTTACAGATTCTAGGTTTCTTCTCCTAGAAAATAACTATTTTTTCTTTTTCTTCCAGAAGGAGTCACTATAACCTGTTTATAGAATGCTTTCCCCAACCCATCTTTAAAAAATGTATGTAGACCCATCTTCTAAAAATGTACACTAACAAGATAAGTTTATAAACACATTAAAATCCATTGTATATTTTGGACAGTGAAAGCAATCAGACCTTGAGCTGCACAGCTGGCTGGCTTTTGTACAGTAATTGTATCCAGTGTTTCATACTGCACTTTTTTTCCTTTAATATGGTAGAAACTATGCCTCCTTGGGTTTAGAAATCTGCATGTTATTACTTGTTAGCCAGTTTTCATTCCCCATGGTGGGGCTATGCTCTCGCTTATGGGTCTCTCTCTACAGGGTATATAGCCTGCTGTTCCCAGATTGAGGGCATTTGTAAAGCAAAAGGAGAAGAAATTGGGATTAGGTAGCAACATGCTCTCATTTTTATGCATGAGTTAGCCTGTAACCTTGGTGTTCATTTTTAGCTGTGCACCTGGCCAAGCTTCTATATGCTTCTAGGGCTCTTGTAGTCTTCACAAAAGCATGATACAAACACGACATGCACCGTGGTTATTGATTCTCACACTGAAGTTATGGGTAGACGGGTCAGACCATGTGTCCTTTTATAACTGTACATTTAGGGCACTGTTGTGGCTGAGGTGGAGCACAACAATGCTTAAATATTTTAACAGTAACCTTTCATTTTTCTAATAAAGATAAAATTCCGAAAGTCTAAAATAACTGTCACTACAAAAAAAAAGGTTAAGAATATCTTTTCTTCCTTAGCTATCCCATCAGCAAGCGAAGACACTGACTTTATATTTGTTCATTTGTCTACTTATTAATAGTGTGTTTTTGCAGTGAGATGGTAGGCTCCACGAGGACAGGGACTGGGACTGATATTTTACTGCATGTTTCACCTACTGCTTAGCAGTGCAGTGCCTTGCTATTACTCTGTAATCTTTAAATAAGTATTTGTTAAAATAGTAAGTATCATATGAAGTATTACTGTTGTTCTCAGTAATGGTAAAATCTAGTTGAACAGAATAGAACGCCTACTGAAATTTTCAACATCTTTATAACCTTTTCCTTAATTGCATAGGATATGTATTTATCACTACTTTTTTTTTTTTAAGATTTTATTTATGTATTTGACAGACAGAGATCACAAGTAGGTAGAGAGGCAGGCAAAGAGAGAGGAGGAAGCAGGCTCCCCGCGGAGCAGAGAGCCGGATGTGGGGCTCGATCCCAGGACCCTGGAATCATGACCTGAGCTGAAGGCAGAGGCTTTAACCCACTGAGCTACCCAGGTGCCCCATATCACTACTTTTTAGGGGAAGGAAACAAACATTTATCGCACCCACTAGGCATCAGGCACATCAGGCTAGTTTCAATGTTTTGCCAAAACTCATATTTAAATAGCATCTCCCTTTCTCTCTTTTTCCCCTCTTGTTTGTTTGTTTCTTAAATTCCACATATGAGTGAAATCATATGGTAGTTGTCTTTCTCTGACTGACTCCTTTGCTGAGTGTAAAACTCTCTACCTCCAACCATGTTGTTGCACATGGCAAGAAAAAGAGAGAGAAGCAAACCAAGAAACAGACTCTTACCTATAGAGAACAGATGGTTACCAGAAGGGAAGTGGATGGGGCATGTGTAAAGTAGGTGAAGGGGATGAAGGGGTGCACCTGTCATGATGAGCAGTGGGTGCTGTATGGAAGTGTTGAACCGGTACGTTGTATACCCGAAACTAATATTACAGTGCATGTTAACTAACCAGAATTTAAACGAAAACCTTAAAAAGGGACACTTTAAATAAAATGAATAGATAAAATACTTTGTAAAAATAAACATCATCCTACAACCAAATTTTTAACATACGAACAATCTATTCCTATCTATCGTTGACTGTGTTAACTTGGAGAATTCTCTTAACTTTTATACATGAAACTAAAAAGTAGATCTATGAAGTAAGAATTTAATATTACTGATCTAGTTAGCTCCTCTCTTATGAGGAACCTAATGGAGCAGAGTTTCTACACTGGAATCTTCTAGACACTAGACTTACCTCTTTCAACACTGTATTTTTTTAAAATTTCAACTCTTTTTAATGAAAATACTTTTAAGCAAACTATATATCCGTATAGTCTTAACCAAAATGTCTGGAACATGAATCCATCTTTTCTGATAATCCGGATAAGGATAGTGGTAAAGATAGTAGGGTGGTTAAGAGCAGAGGTTCCAGAGCTAGACTGCATCATTACAAATCCTGGTACTACTGTGTACTAACTGTGTGATCTCAGATCCGTTAACTTCCCTGGGTCTCCGTTTCCTTCTCTGTAAAATGAGGATGATCCTACTATCTACCTCTTCGGGCTATCCTCAGGATTAAATGATGACAGATGCAAAGTACTTAGAACACAGGTGCAGGTACACAGTAAGTGCTTCCTAAGGGCTAGCTGAAACGTTTTACTTTATTAAAGGCACTGGGCTCTTAGTTTCTGTCTACAATATGATACGGCCCCAGAGTGCCATGTTTTTGAATTCCCATACAAATTTTGTTTTGTTTACCAATTTTGTTTCCTGCATAAATTTTTAGTTGTGTTCCTGTGTCTCACCTCTATATTATTTGTTAATTGATGTCTCTAAAGTGGCTTTTCTTCTAAATTTGATGTTTTATCCTACTATGGGTTCGAGAAATCAAACCACTGTCGTGGTTAGAAATGTGTAAAAAGAGGAATCTCCAGTGAAGGCCTCGGGGCTTTCCCAAGGCTGAGTTACCGAAGTGTTAACACCACACTCAGGAACACCCATTTCCACTTAGAGGTCCTTCTGGCTTACTGATTGTGTTCTCAGCTGTGTCTGGGAAAGCTGGAAATACCAAATAAGTGACCTATGGATTAATGAGGTAGTATTGTTCTAATTCTGTCAGGCATTGGATTAATCAAAAACAAATGAAAGGTTGGTTTTGCCCTGTTAATTTTCTAAAATTATTAATAAACTACCAGTGTAATCATTAAGCTTGCAATCCAAACAATGCTTTTAGTGTACACTTGAGTCAATATACAGATCCTAAACTGCAAGGCCCAGTTTCTAAAAAAGCTCAGACCAAATAAAATGTTTCTGTATGACTGAATCCATAGTTCTGATGTGGATGTTATTAATGCAATGAAAGGGAGAAAACCTGATTTGCCAAAAAGGCTAAATGAAATAAGAATGGATGAGTGAACTAATATTACACTATATGCTAACTGGAATTTAAATAAAAACTTAAGAAAAAAGAAGAATTAGTGGATAAGTTAAAAAGAGAAAGGAATTAGGGATTACGAACTCCTAGAAAATGCCAGAGTCATAGGGAAATTTGAAAGAAAAATAAATTGAATGATTGCAGGCCAATAAAGAGAAATAAGGAATAGTTTACCAGCTCTACTCCCAATCCCTAAGTGAATAATATGTTCCAATTTAATATTCAGCTTAGTAGCATGTCTACCTTTTTCCCCCACCGAAAAGGCACAAGAGAGACTCTGGTAAGATAACCGTGTGCATCAGTGATGATCAAACCGTCTGTTCAAGTGGCCAGACGCCAGAAGAGACACAGTGAACCGCCCCCCCCCCCTTGGGCTTTCTGAGCCTGAGCCAGAAACTGGCAGCCACCTAGCCAAAAATTTTACATTCATGTATCTTAAAAATTCATGTACATTTTACACCCCAGCTCTATTACATACCAATGTGTTTTTAATATAAAAGTAATGTTTATAACAGTTGAATTATTTAACTCTCCCATTCCCAAATCTTCAAGTAAAATTAATGCTCCAGGAAGATTTACATTGTGGTTCTTGTGGCTTCCCCTTCCTCTTGAACAACATCAATATGGTTAGAGAGGGATATGGGAGAAGCATAAATACAAATTGTATCTTTGGGGCACCTGGGTGGCTCAGTGGGTTGAGCCTCTGCCTTCGGTTCAGGTCATGATCTCAGGGTCCTGGGATTGAGCCCTGGATCTGGGAGCCTGCTTATCCCTCTCTCTCTGCCTGCCTCTCTGCCTACTTGCGATCTTTGTCTGTCAAATAAATAAATAAAATCTTTAAAAAAAATCTTATTATGATATGATGACCTCAAGAGCCTCAAATAATCCACAATAAGTCAATAATCCAAAAATCACTAAATGAAACTCTGATTCTCGTGCAACTCTGTGAAACTAAGAAATCTGAAAGATGGTGAACTGGGCCCTGCCATTTTAAGATGTTCTCTTAGCTTTTGAGCTACAATTCTTAGAAAAAGATCAATAATGATGTCTTCCTGCTCCAGTATAGAATTAGTGTTTCCCTAAATACATTAGCTTCAGAAGTATTGAATTACCTAGAAGGATCAGCACCACAATGAAACAAATTGTTGTTTTTTGCAAACTAGCGATTACCAATACAGAGAACCCACTGAAGTTCACATGGTTCAACATGACAAAAGGCAAAAACACCAAGACAAAAAGTAACAAAGCAGCCTGATCAACCCAAAATCCAGGAAGATGACACTCACCCTCATCCTGATAATCAGGCAAAAAAGGTGCATCCAATGTGAGAGAAGGGCCGTGAGTTCCACTCTGATTATCATCGGAGCTGTCCTGCCCGAGGTAACTTTCAGCTTGGTCTCCCCCTAAGGGACAAAGAAGAAAGAAAAAAGGTCATACATTGGACATCTTTATAAAGGTCTTTGTCGATGTGTCCTGATATTCATCCTTGCCGTCCTCTGAAAGATAAATCTTTTACTTGGTGGACATGGCCGCTATCCATTAACATATGAGAAACAGATGAGTAAGAACCAACTTACCTAGATGGGAAATTTTCCACTCAGCTAACTGACTAGAACTTAGAAACTGTTACCATAGAGTGGGGACACCTCTTGCCACTTTCCATCGTTCTTAAAATGAAAACACAAACTATATATATACATATTCATAAATATTGGCTTCCATTAATTGCAACCTTTACCCTGAATGCCTGTTTCTGTTTATATTGCTAAATGGAACAGAATAAATCACACAAAGGGTTAACCTATACATAATACAATGTAACAGGTCAATATTCTTTCCTTCTCTAAAAACTAAGAGACTTGAAAACAGAGAGAACCTAGACTTTGCTGGATTCTATTCCAATTTAAATCACTACTTGTTTTGCAATCTTAAGAAATTCTCTCTTTATAATTCTAGTTTACAGCCTATGCAACCAACCCCTTAGGAATTCTAAAAGCCCTAAGAAGGTAATATTTGTTCTGTAAAATGGCTTTGATGAAAGGTAATGTATATGCAATACTGAATTATGCAATTAAAACAATGCTAATCCCTTTTGGGTGTTTTCAACATACATTGGATTATATTTTGTATAAGTGGCCCATGCTATTATGATACTTTAAAAGGTTCAGACAGAAGATGTTCGATCATTCAGAAACCGGAAGAAAAGGCTCTGCATTGCAAATGGCTTTCCTTAAAATCCCCCAAACAGAGGTACAGTCTGCTGATAAAAGGACACCAACAGCTGCTCAGTTCATTTCACAAACATGAAAAGGGGATTTTCAACTGAATTTAATATTATCTCAAATACTAATTTCCAAAGGAAATCACCAATGCTAATCTCAGTAAACACTGTCGAGTTTTGGCCCTGGATTTCAACGAGGGAGCAGTGAAACCAAACAACCTACATAGAATCTGTATTGCTTCACTTTAAAGGTTTATTTCCTACAATTAAACTGGAAGGATAGGGAGGATATAAAATGATAAAAAAGAGAATGGCTGTAGCCTTCTCTTTCCATAAATTAGATGATGATGGCTAGTCTCTTCTATGAACGCTTGATGGTAGGTAGCTTGTCTGTCCATAACTGACTTGAACACCTGCACATACAGGGCTTTAGGAAAAAAGTATGGACTTGATTGTGGAAAAGAAAAGTTAAAAACAACAACAACAACAAACAACAACCTCACGGCAGTACTGGCCAGAGCCAGAACAAATCCTCTCCTTTATTAGGGCCATAGATCAGGATACAAAGCTTATTACAGTTATGCTTAAGTATCGCTGTGAAATTTCCCTTATAGCCAGAAAAATTCTCAAATACTGGACTGAGGGTTAAAGTACTGAAATTTTGCATCAGTGGAATTTGCAAATCCACTGAAATTCTATTACCAAAACAATCTAATCGGACCACTTGGCAGGTAACCTGAAAGTGAGCTGTGAGGTTAAAGGAATTTTAAAATTGTGAGCCAAGCCGAAATCTATTTTTAAAAAAAGAAGTAGTTTGGGTTACCAAGCAAAATTTAACATTTGTAGGTATACGGAACATTATTTATCAACTGTTGTTCTAGACTCAAGGTTTTCCGCTTGCTTCAGAAATTTGACAAAGTTACTCTTACATTTTCTAGCATCCCAGGCTTTAAAAAAAAAAAAAAAAAAGCCGATCAAGTGGGACTTTGTTTTGCTGTATTTTAATGAACATTTTATTTTGGAATAATTTTAGATTTATTGAAAGCATTACAAAGATAGTACAGACAGTTCCCGCATACCCTTCACCCAATTTCCCCCAACTTCTTACATAACTAGGGTATTTCTGTCAAAACCAAAAAATTAACATTGCTACACGGCTATTAAATAAACTATAGACTTTATTTAGATGTCACCAGTTTTCCCACTAAGGTCCTTTTTCTCTCTTTTTTCTTTTTATAAAATTTAAATCTAATTAGCCAACATATAGTAGTACATCACTAATTTTAGATGTAGTATCCTTTTTCTGATCCAGGATCCAATTCAATTAAATTTAGAGTTTTCATTTTAAAAATCTCATCCAAAATACCAAATACCTGCCTGGATTTAGCATTCGATCTATCAGCTTCAGATGGAAAAGTCACTTCTGTGTTTTCCCTGGGTTTAACACAGTTACCCAAGGTGGGCTTTTTATAGCCATCCCTGTACCAAATGTAAGACCATGCCTTTGTGAAGTATACGACAACAAAGGTATACAACTCAATGAAGCAAAAACAGAGCCTGGGTTAGTACTAAAAATGGTTGTGGCGGGGGAAACGTTTAAAAATATGTTTTACATCCAAACGTAATTTGTTCCTGATGATGGAAATGTTGCTATAAGTGTTTTTAGTGTCACATCGAGTGGCCCAACTCCCTTGGGCACACACAGAAAAAGGCCTATAACACTATATAAATAGATACTCCCGTGTAATTAAAATGATTATAACTACTCAAGATGCATGGGTGAAAAGTTTTATAGGAGAACCAGCAATTACTGTGGTCATTTTGGATTTGTTTAAGTTTAGAACATCATTTTTCCTTAGAACATAACCGCAAGTGATTGCTGGATTCATCTGCAGCTCTGAGAATCACAGTTCCAGGCGACTACTACCGTCCTCCGGTGGGATCAGACATAAATGATCACAAACTATAGTGACAGACACTTCCATTCAGCAGCTCTGCAATTAGGGCTTTGAACTCCATTGCTTAGAGTGGCTTTCTCACAAGCAAGACCCCTTGCCACTAGAGACACACTTTCCCATTGCAACTTGCTCAGAATCAATATATTTCTATACAGATATATATTCTAACACACAATATCTCCATTAATCACGTCCACTACCTCCAGTCCCTTTTCTTTGTATTTCTAAACAAGATCTGGAGAAACTATATCAAGGGTTCATCTGCTATTAGCTGGTAATTTACTCCTCTATCCTAAGCGTCCTAAGAATTGGGCGCTAGATACACTCCTTAGTATATTCAAGGGCAGGTTCTCCACTGAGTATGGTACTGGGGGCCTATAAGGGGGATGATTTCTCTATTGTTCTTTCCTGAGAATCAAACTCAATTTCATTCATGCTTCGTAGAATGATAAGTTGAGAATTTCTGAGGTTTGGAGCAGAAATATAAAGCAGCTTTGTGTCAGGTGTGAGGTAATTATTTGCTAGGGTTTCTGTGCTATTTGTTTTTATTCCCAGTGTTTTCATTAACAGTTAATGAGTTTTCCCCCTTAATTCTGAAACAATAGCTTGGCCACTAGAAGTTGGCTTTTTTTTTTCTGCCATGGATTCAACCAGCTGTTGCTGCTCCATAAACTTTATGGAGAAGTGAATTAAACTGCTAAAAACTTTCATTTCCTAATTCAATTCCAAATAAAACAGGGAGGGGGAAAATGAACCATGATGATATTTCCCTTCTAGCTATTTTGACTCACAGCAAACCCATCTGATTCTGAACTTACGGGTACTATTTGGGGACAAAAACAGCCCATAATGACAACTTCACCAAAGAAATGAAAAAAAAAAAAAAAAAGAAAAGAAAAGATGGAATGCAGTTTAATCATAAAAAGTAACACAACAATAGCAAATAGATAAGACATAAATAGATGTTTGCTTATTTGACATATAAAGGCTCAATGGTTTTTTCACATTAGTATGAAGCCATCATCTTTTACTTCTAATTAATTGTGAGCTGTGTTATAAAGACTTTATCCACATCTGCAACCAAGTGTTTCTATAGCATGGTTCAAAAGTCCCAGGGTTTGCTATCACTTCACCAAGTATCTCAGGATAAAATAAAGAAATCGAAATTAATGTAGAATTATCAGCAATTTTTTGACTTTTGTTTTTATTGTTGCTATTGGAAGGGAACACATGACTTGACTCTTTAATATTTAAAAACCCATAAGACACACAGCTCCCTCTTTAAACTAATAAATTCTAAATAAAATGCTATAAATAAAAGTCCCTGATCCAAATCCAGTTAGTTTTCATGCTTGATAGCATTAATATTGCCAGGTTTTCATGGACCAATTTAATAGTAATGCAGTTCCCAAAGCTGAACTAAGGTAAGACTGGAAAAAACTGCAGAGTATTATTCCTTATTATAACCATCCACCTAAGTTATTGAATATAACACCAACTACAGAAATAGATTGGGTACATATGTGCCCATATATGTGAAATGGTCCTCCCATGTTAATATGTTATGGAGCCCATTTGCAACACCAAAGCTAAAGTTCTGTCAACACTTCTGTTATAAATTAGATAACATTTTGAACATACTCATGCATTAGAAAATGTATAGTGTTTCCCACAGACCATCTTAGAGGCTTCACTGGTTTCTAAATATCCATTTGGATTTGCGTGGTTAGTTCTTGTGATTAATCCATGTGTAGTGAAGGTCTCAAATTCTTCTCCATTGTATAGTCTGACTTCCTGCCCATCTCTTCCCCCCACCTCCTACATCTAGCCATAACTCAATATATAAATATTCTTTTTTTCCCCTCCAAGGCCCTGGCAGTGAGTGTAATAGTACTGAATGTCATTAAGTCTACAGAACAAATGATAGCCCAGGTAAAGAAAGTTTCCATTTATCATTCTTTTACAAAGTTGCTCCAATAAGATCTCAAATGTACATGAAATAAATTGAACCTAAGGTCAATTTTTTTTTTTTTTAGCTCATGATACTGTTTACTAATTGTACTATTTTTATCATGCAGAGAATAACAGACTTCCCAAGAACTTTTAGGGTTATCATTGCAGAGACTAGCACAGTCTAAATGATCAGAAATGGAATAAAATTGATTTGATGCTACAACCGAAAGGGTAGCGTAGCTTAATAATATTTCCTAAGGAACTACGTTTTTGTCATTTGGGGGTTGGACAGGAAAATGCCCATGGGAACCAAATGAAAAAATTTTTCCCCCTCCTTCAGAAAAGGGATCCTTTATGATGCAGTTTTTCATTTTGACCAGTAGGGTGGGCTGCAGTGTGTAGCATCACCCTCGTTCTTAAAAAAGAAAGAGGAAAAAAAAAAGGTAGCCACCAAGTGAACCCTTCTGTTCCTACCCTTCCCCCACCAGAAAACGCTAAGATTTTTAACCCTTCTTAGGTTTCACACAGGGCACTCCTCCTGGACATTAACAAACTGGAAGGCTGACAGCAACAAATATAAACCAGATAATTGTATATGTGACAACACACACTTCATAAAGCAAATTATAGCCTGTCAGCAATCATTCTGGCTTTATAACAACACATTCCCTCTACCACTGTCATTGTTTAACTGGTACTAAAATGGAGCCTGCTGAGTTAGAATATTTTCAATAGGAATGAGATTTTGACAGAATTCAAAACATGAAAACTTAAGTATTTGGTCTATATGGATAAATATGCTGGACAATAAGTTCATTTATCATATGTCAACCAGGCAATCATAACCTGGAATTATTGGTTCATAGTTCTGTTTTCCTTGGACCACAGCATTCTCAGTGTTTAATTCTTGTTAGGAAGCTATTCAACTGAATTCTCAACATGTTTTGACTTAGAGGAGAAAGTCAGTTATAGCAATAATAAAAAATAACAGCTTTACTGAAGTCTTACTGGGTATAGGCTCTAGGTCAAGACTCTTCGTGTATGATCTCATTTAGTTCTCAACATAGTCCTGCAATATATTATTGTCTCAAAGCTGCGGATAAAGACAGTGAGACACAGAGATTGCATAACTTACGCAAAGTCCAGTAAGTGACTCATAAGTTACAGAGCTAGGCTTCAACCCCACCTTGTCTGATTACTAAAGCCTAGTTCTAATCCACTGAGCTGTACTGTCTCCAAATCTGTACGCTTTATAAATTACGATCATTACTCAAAGGCAAAGCATACTGAATGACAGCCAGTGACTTGAATTTATGGCATGTGTTATTAATTAGTTTTTTCTTTACTTCAGTAAAATAAATCTACAATCAAAAGTATAAATTATTATAAATAGTAGTAATACTAGTAGTTCCATTAGGTATGGAACTAATCAACAAAGTCAAATGTGGTCAGTGATTTCATGAAGAAGGAGCTGTTCGGTTCACGGGTTCAAATTTACTGTGGTACTATCGTTGTAGTGATTTTTTTTTTAAAGATTTTATTTATTTATTTGACAGACAGAGATCACAAGTAGGCAGAGAGGCAGGCTGAGAGAGAAGAGGAAGCAGGCTCCCTGCTGAGCAGAGAGCCCGATGCAGGGCTTGATACCAGGACCCTGGGATCATGATCTGAGCCAAAGGCAGAGGCTTTAACCCACTGAGCTACCCAGGAGCCCCTGCCAACATCTCTTCTTGAAAGAAACTATAAGACCAGTTGGATACATGACCTAGGGGCGCCTGGGTGGCCCAGTCAGTTGAATGCTTGACTTTTGATTTTGGCTCAGGTCATGATCTCTGGGTTGTGGGATGGAGCCCCGCACTGGGCACTGAACTCAGGGCAGCATCTGCTTCAAATGCTCTCTCCTTCTCCCTCTTTCCCTCTTCCCACTCATGTACTTTCTTTATTTTTCTCAAATAAATAAATAAACAAAATCTTAAACACACACACACACACAGAGACAACTACAGGATCTACAGGCTAAGGGCAGCATAAGAAAAGTTTTATGGAGGTCCAAAGGGTAAAAATAAAACAATATACAGTAAAGAATAGATTATGGGTAAGATTAGCAGGACTGAACACACAAAACAACTTCTAACATCTTGAGGAATGGTAAGTTTTCTTTGTGAATGATATAGACCTCCAGTACCAGGGAGCTGTAATGGCAGACGGTGACAAGATTCAGCCTTCCAGTGACTACCCCACCTCAAACAGGGTTTCCTGTCCAGGTATGAAAACAGCACATAACAACAACATCAACAACAAAAATCTCTCACTATCAACAATTCCACCCAGTGTTTTGTCCCTTTTGGGACAGAAGTTTCACATAGAAGAGCTTTTCCTTATTTCTAAAATTTATTTTTCTTCTTTTATTAGGGTATCACTAACAGGAAATTTTAAGTTAAGGAAAATACCTTCTGGAGAGGAACTGTGGCCAAGAGCTGCTGTGGGCTGGTAAGTTTGTGTAAATACATGTCAGATGACAAGGGGAGGTTAAAAGACTCACTCTCTTACTCTTCGCGTCACAAGTCAGCAGTGACCGGAAGCTTCATTTTGCATATCATATAAATGCCCTTGTCCATAACTAAACCATTCCTTTCCTGTATTAGTGATACTCCAGCCATCCTGGTAAATGATAACTATTAAACACGTTTCTGAGAGAAGTATGTGTTGATGGGAAGCACAGTGAAAATTTAATGCTTTAAAATTTGGCTCAATGAACACATTATTTAGCCTCCAAAAATCAAACAAATTCACTGGCTTTCAAGTCCAAAGACTTAACCCACTTACCCACAGAAGTTTTACTTAGAAAACCAAATCTGTATTCAAATTAACCATACAGTACACATTTCTCTCAATATTTTGTGTCCAGAACATGAAAATTCATTAGAAGCAGAATTCCTGAAGCAGACGAATCCTTATGACAAACTTCTCTGTTTGGAAACTGTACTTCTTACCTGATTTTCTGTATTGATCCAGGGATAATACTCTCTAAAAGAAATCACTTACACCTTTTTTTTCTCAATATAAGTTCCCAGATCAATGAAGCTTAAAGTGCTCACTTATTTGCTGGTTATTTTCTTTGTCATTTACATAAAATAAGAACTTTACGAGCTTTCAATGACCACATATGGAAAAAAAAGACTGAGATAGAGTAAGAAAGGTGTTCTTTACTGGTGACCATGGGTGTTATATGATACTACTTTGTCATTTATTTTTAAAATCACTTTCAAGTGATAAGTCAACCCAATACACCCACATATTCTGTCCTCAAACACTGGTTTCATATGTAAAAATAAATAAGTAAAGGAGAAAAAAACAAAACAAAACAAAAAAAAAAACCCCACCAAACCTTGAACAGATATGAAACTACCAAATCATGATTCAACTGAAAAAGAGCTCACTACTGTGTTAAATGTAGTTTTTTGGTAAGCTTCTTTTTTGCCCCCAGTAGTACTGAGATATCAATGACCTTGTATTAGTTTTAGGTGTACAACACAGGGATTTGTATATATTGTGAAATGATCACAACAATAAGTTTAGTCAAAATCCACCACTTCACATAGCTGCAATTTTTTTTTCCTATAATGAGAACTTTTAAGATCTACTCTAGCCGACTTCCATATATATAATACAGTATTGTTAACTATAGTAAACTTCTTTATTAGATTAAAAAAAGTTAAGCATGCCCAGAATAAAAATTTCAAACATTTCAAGAAGGTATATAATGAAATCTCATTTTCCTTCCCTTCTCTTGGTTCTTCTCTCCAGAGGAAACCATTGTGAGGCTTTTTGGGTATTCTATAAATTTTCTACCTAATATATATAACAAGTGTCTGCAATAGTGGTTTTTTTTTTTAAACAAATGGTAGCATTTGTCCAGTTCTGTATTCTGCTTTTCCTCCTATTCATTTATCTTTGAAGTTCCTCCATATCAGCATATATCAATTTATCTCATTTTTTACTTTAACCAATTTTTTAGTAAAAAAAAAAATAATAATACATGCATATGGTGAAAATTCAAACAGTACCAAAGGATATAAATAATGAAGCTTCTCTCTTCCACTCATATAGCTAGCCCCCTCAGCAGAGGTTACATGCTTCCAAAAAATAGTCTGTACAAGGTGAATGTATATACACACACAGAAACAAATTGTACAGTATGTGTCTAAATTGACTTTTCACTTAACCATATACCTTGGAGAGCTGCACATGTTACACACACATATATATATTATGTCCTTTTAACCTATATGTAGCATTCCAGTAAATGAATGTGACGTAATTTATTTAACCAGTCCCCTAATGCTGGACATTCGGGCTGTTTGGAGTCTTTGCTATTCCAAACAATATTTGTACATAATATACTGTGTAGAGAATATAGAAAACAGCAGCATCTGATTCCAATGATCTCTTCCTTCAACTACATGAAATTCAGTTCTTTTTCTTTTGTTTCAATATCATCTACTCCAGAAAAGTGCATTTAGAAAGAACATAAAATCTGAGAAAATTTTAACATTGAAAAGAAAAAAAGTGAATCTTTTCACTTAAAAAATTTTATTCTTTTTGACAATTGTTATAAAATAGTGTATTAATTTTAAAGTACACTTGTCCACCCTTAAAAAAAAAAACACCCCAAACAGTAGATGTATAGGATGTAAAATATTTGAAAAGGTATCAAAGTCAGTAATTAACTTCAAAAGCAACTTGTGTGTATATCCACTTTCCACAGATTAATTTGTATAAAATGTAGCAAATAAGGAAAGGGGGAAAGGACTAAAGGAAGTCAAGTCACAAAAGCAGCTGTCAAGATTGTTGATGCTAAAAGGTTGGGCTAAAGCCAGAGGCAGGAGCATTTGTCCTGTGTATATTTCCTGCCATTAAATCCCCAAAAGACACAGAAAACATTCTGGAAGATTTCTTTATAAAAAGTAGTATAGGTTAGGATATTCTAGGTTCATAACCAACACTTGTGTTTATAAAATATTAGCATTCCAGGAATAGTGATAGAAAGATATTTAATAATAAATTACAAATATTGTAAATTCAGACTTTTTCTTACAGTTGCAAACACATCATAAATTTGGGCTGTGTTTCTTTGTATAAATCCTACTTACGACTGTGCTAAAACCTTTTGGCATGAATGCAAAGAGTATTTTCATAAATAAAACTTAGTAAAATCACTGTACACTCCATTAATTTAAAAACACTCCTCTTCAACTTCAAAGGGAAACCCTTTTCTCCTTTTTTAGTGCAAAAATGGTGTTTCTTTGCTGCTTTAATGGTTTGCTTCTTGTAGCTGTCATAACTACATGCTCCAAGTATGTGATAGTAAGAGACGAGAAGTTAAATGACATCTAAGCTTCGATTCAGTATGTCTCAGACATTACAGATCCATGCCTCATGGATCTAACCTCTGAAGTGTCTACCAATAAAAATTCTGAACACACATCCTATAAGTGCAAACCTCACAAATATGTATGTAGCCTTATACTTGGGTTCAGCTGGAATGGATGAATTTTATGGGAGGACATGTGATATATACAGTTTAAGTTCTGTACATGGATTCACTCTCAAAGCCCTACTTTGAAATATAAAAATAATACTTGCTTCCACTTTAGTAAGTGACTACCAGGTGGCAAGCCTTCCTCATGAGTTCATCATCTCACTATAATTCCCTACAACTCCCACTATCTGTGAAGTAGATAGGATTAGCAATATTTTGTAGATGAAGAGGTTATGTCACTTGCCATTGCTCCCATAGTTTATAAGTAGTGGAGCTGGGATTTGAATTCAGGTCTGATGTCCAAACTCATGCTCTTGCCATCATAAAATATTAAACATGAAATTTTTGTAAAAGCTAACAATTCGATGTATTTTGTGTCTATGATACATAACGTATTTTATGTATTAATGTATTAGGTCTCACAATAGAATTAAAAAGATAATGTCACTTTTTTTATTACTCTCAACCTGGAATTCTTTTCTTTTTATCTTTGCATTATGAAGAATTTTAAATGTATACAAAAGTGGACAAAACAGTGTAATAAACTCCCATGTACACATCTCATCCATCTTCAACAAGAGTCAATTTATGATCCATCTTGTCTCACGTAAACCCCCACTCCATTTCTTCCTTTCTCTCCCATAGTATTTTGAATATTATTTTGATACTCAAAATATTATTTTGACTAGCAGATGTCAGACATCTTTTATTTTATCTTTAAATATCACAGCGTGTGTCTCTTCAAGATAAGGAATCTTTTAAAAAATATATAAGCAGGGGCGCCTGGGTGGCTCAGTGGGTTAAAGCCTCTGCCTTCGGCTCAGGTCATGATCCCAGCATCCTGGGATCGAGCCCCACATCAGGCTCTCTGCTCTGCAGGGAGCCTGCTTCCTCCTCTCTCTCTCTGCCTACTTGTGATCTCTGTCTGTCAAATAAATAAATAAAATCTTTAAAAAATGTATATATATATATATAAGCATAACACCATTGTCACACCTTAAAAATTAACAATAGATTTTTTTTTAATTGAAGTATAATTGACATACAATCTTCTATTAATTTCCAGGGTATATCATGGTGATTCAGTATTTATATATATTATGAAATGGACCCCAAGATAAGTCTAGTTAGCATCTGTCACCATAGAAAGTTATTACGATATTAGTGACTCTATTTCCTATGCTGTACCTGACATGCCCAACAATTATGTATTTCATAACTGGAATCCCCCTTCACTTATTTCACCCACTCTGGTAACCAACAGTTTGTTTCCTATCTATGAGTCTGTCTCTGCCTTTTGTTTGTTCATTTGTTTTGTTTTTTAGATTTTACATGTAAGTAAAATCATATGGTATTTGTCTCGCTCTGACTAACTTCACTTAGTATAAAACCCTCTAGATTTATCCATGTTGTCATAAATGGCAAGATTTCATTCTTTCTGATGGCTATGTAATATTCTGTTGTATAATATACCTCATCATCTTTATTTTTTTTTTAAGATTTTATTTATTCATTTGAGAGAAAGAGGCAGAGAGCATGAGAGTGCAGGAGCCAGGCGGAGGGGCAGTGGGAGAGGAAGAAGCAGACTCCTGGAGGAGCAGGGAGATCCAGTTAAGGCTTGATCCCAGGACCCTGGGATCATGACCCAAGCCGAAGGCAGACGCTTAACTGACTGAGCCACCCAGGCATCCTGTAGGTTGCCTTTTCTTTTTGTTGATGGTTTCCTTTGCTGTGCAAAAGCTTTTTAGTTTGACATAATCAAAAGTAGATTCTTAACATAAAATAAAATATCCAATGTTCACATTTCTAATTCTCTCATAGCTACAACTTGTTACAGTTTATCTAACTCAAGATGAAAATGAGGTCCACACATTAGTTGATGTGCCTTTTAAATCTCTTTTAATCTACAGTTAATAAGGCTTTATAATAATATTTTCTTTACTCACTTTGCATTATTTGCTTTTACCAAGCTGTATTTTTAGGCATCAATTTACTTTGACAAAGGATACAGGCTTGCCATTTCATAAGATATTTAAGATTCACACAGTGGAAATTTTTCATGTTAAAATATGCTGGATCATTTTCTCAGAAACTCTCTACATCACTCAGGAAAACACTCAAAAAGCTAGCAAGAAATTTTACTGGTTTATATTTACCATTATCACAAATGTAATGTGAGTGATCTTTGGATAAAAATATATGATTTTGTTATATGTATTTATATATATATATAAGGTCTTTCTTTAATTTTTTATTTAAATATTATGTAATTTGCTTTAGATTCTGGGCCCATGGTGGGCAATTTTTCTAATATTCATGATGATGTTTTTCTAGCAATACATTTTTAATTATAAACATTATACCTTGTAATTAAAATTTGATTAGACTCTGTTGATAATTAACTCATTTTATAAATAGGGAAACTAAACATAATGAAGTAAATCAGTTTGCTCAATACCATAGAGTTATACTGTCACCGTATCTGAAAGGTAAAACTAATGTGTGTTTAACATCTGATCAGTATCATGTTTTGGGTATCTGATTAATGAAATGATAAAAGCTCCATGGTAAAGATTCCAGTGAATTTTCTTTGTAACTTTAAGTGAAACACTATGGAGAAAAAAGTTCTTAAAACAAACAGGACTTGAATTGTCAAAGGAATCTATGTCTTATTAAAAAATAAAAATAAAAAGCCTGTCCCAGTTTTTCCAATCATATTTGAGCTCATTAAAAGAGCTCTTTCATTTATGTTCCTTCCACATTAAAGTAATAAATTATTTGGATTATGTTTTATTTTCCCCATGTTTCATTCTTTATTAATGAACATCATTCAGGAAGGTGACAGTGGACCAATAAGAAAATTTGGGTGGAAATGTGAGGGAAAGAATTGCCATTAACATTGTTGTAAATACGATCTACATTTTCTTACTGTCCAGATTCTGTGCTAGGACTTACACATGTTACCACCAGTCCTCATAATGCCATTGCAACAGACAGTAAAATACAGTGACAGAGAGCATGGGCTTTGAAACTATGAATGAGCATGGAGTTTCTTATTGGGGTGACAAAAATGTTCTGAAACTAGAGAGTGGTGATGAGTGCACAACTCAGTGACTATACTAAAAATCACTGACTTGTATACTTTAAAAGGGCAAATTTAATGTTACATGAATTATTTCTCAAAAAAGCTATTACTTTTTAAAAAGCGAATGCTATGGAGTCAGCCTAACCAAGTTAGAATCTTTGAGGGGCAAGATCTTGAATGATTCTCAACCTCTCTGTGCCCGTGTCTGTCAAATGGGTTTATTAGTACCTACTTCATAGGGCTATGAGAATTAAGTAAGATAGTGTATATAAAGGTCTTGGCACAGTGTCTGGCAGATCCTCCATTTTTTTTTAAAGATTTTATTTATTTATTTGATAGAGAGAAATCACAACAAGGCAGAGAGGCAGGCAAAGAGAGAGAGAGAGAGAGGGAAGCAGGCTCCCCGCTGAGCAGAGAGCCCGATGCGGGACTCGATCCCAGGACCCTGAGATCATGACCTGAGCCGAAGGCAGCGGCTTAACCCACTGAGCCACCCAGGCGCCCCAGATCCTCCATTTATAGATAGATGAGGCAACCGAGTTTCAAAGCAATTAAGCGATTTGCTAATGTCACATGACCTTTAGCTAAATTGTATAGGTGGGATTTGAACTAGGTCTGTCAAGCCTCAATGTCCATGCTCTTTCTTTTTTTCTTTCCCCCAAGATTTTATTCATTTGCCTGAGAGTGAGAACAGGAACACAAGCAGGGGGAATGGGAGAGGGAGAAGCAGGCTTCCCACCGAGCAGGGAGCCCGATGTGGGGCTTGATGCACAGCTCAATGCGGGGCTCCATCCCTGGACTCTGGGATCATGACCTGAGCCAAAGACAGATGCTTAACAACTGAGCTACCCAGGTGCCCCTATCCATGCTCTTTCTACCATACCAAGTTTCTTCTCTAGAACAGAGACAAGACTCTCCCTGACACTATTCAATAGTCACTCCTCCACCATATTAAACCTGGGATTGAATGGAATGATGGATAAGAAAAATTTTATTTGCAAACTTCTCTATGCCTAGGTAGTCCATTCTCCCAGCATCTTTCTTTAGAGGGTAAGCTTTAAAGCACATTGTACCAACTCATCACAGACTTTTCCAATACCAGTGGTTTAAATATAGGCTACTAAGGAGATTTATAAAGAAGGGATCTTTTATAATTAGGACCTATTTTTCTGGGGCACCGGGGTGGCTCAGTTGGTTAAGCATCTGCTTTTGGCTCAGGTCATGATTCTGGGGCCCTGGGATTGAGCCCCTGCAGCGGGCTCCCCTGCTTCTCCCTTTTCTTCTGCTCCACAACCCCCTGTTCATGCTCTCTCTCTCTTTCCACCTCCCTCTCTCAAATAAATAAATAAAATCTTAAAAAAAAAAGAGAGAGAACTATTTTCCTTCCAGACACCAGATTCTAGTTTAGTCCAAATATCCTGAAGAACACAAGTGTGTATTTAGGCAAATGTCTGGAGTTGATAAAATTTATCCCATCATCTTCCTGTACAATGATCCTGCCTAGACAAAAATGATAAGGAAATCTGAGGTCATCATTTCTGTTTTTTCTCACTCCCTTCCCAATACTACCTAGTCGTCTAGAGCTTTTTAAATTCTTCTGCCAGCTGTTCTCTTATTTACATATTCCTATACTTTTCATATTCCTAAACTGTCCTTGGGTACCTTACAGAGACCTGTTAGTGTCCCCACACACCCTGCCAGTTTCTGAAGCACTTAGCAATCAGCTAAGATCCAATCAAAAGAACAAGGTAAAAGATCACCCCCTTCCCCCCAAAAAAATATCTTAGGGGGAGGAGCAAGGCTGGGGCCAAGACACAATATGGGTTTTCCAACTTGATCTTTCCCTATATTTACTTCTAAATGAGCAAAGAATTTGCCACATATATCCAATCATTGTTGAGAAGAAACACAGTTCTCTGTTTTAAGTAAACTCTTCAATTGTCCCCTTGGCTGCTCTACCTCTTCCTCTTTCTAAGAAAGACTGCGTGGAAGTTGCCGTCAACCTGAGAATGACTACAATGCCACTATTACAAGAACCTGGTAAGATCTGCCCTTTGTCTTTGTAGCCCCGTATAGTCTCTTGTGTTCTACCCCAAAATTCTCTTCTCTTTTCAACATTACTATACCATAGCTCTGACACGAATTCTTTATTTCTCCTTTAGGTAATTAATTCTACCCTCACGGTTCCATTCGTTTCTGCCAGTTCACATTCATGTTTTGCCCCCTGTGGATTTTGGTTAACATCTGTTAAACCCTGAACTATACAGAGCCATTGCCTGAATAGCATATTTCACACTTTGCAAAGCAAACTGCTACTTTGTTACATAGAATTCTCTGTTCTCAGTCTGTGTTTTTAGCCATAAGTGCTTTAGGACAGCGAGATACACAGTAACATCACATCACATTATTTAAAATATAAATACTATGACCAACTTACAAGAGTCAAAAAGCTTTAAACCTGTAAGATTTTTTATTTCTTAAAGTTTGATTTTAAAGACAATCTTAAATAGACTTGAAATACACTAAAGTATGATCTGGGAAAATTAAAATTTTCATGAAACTAGTATTATTCATCACAATTTGAATTTCTCTAAGGTATTATGCTCATGGAGAAAGGATTACATTGACAATATTAAGAGAATAGAAAAACTGGAAAGTTTACAATTGATTTTAAAAAATTTTAGAGTAAAATAGTTCATAAAGCTATTTGTAAGCTTGATCTAAAACTCTCCCTGATTCTCTGAGAAAATTAAAAAACATTTATAATAGGTTAAGAGTTAATATTTAGAATGATGTTTCTGACATTCTCAACCAGAGTATTAAAAGAAAGAATACATATACTTTAAAGATATCCTTTCAAACTGAATTTGGAAAAAAGAATTCCAATTTTGAACCTTTTAAGAATATGTTCTAATCCTGTTTTTTGTTTTTGTTTTTTTTTTAATTTTGCACACAGCTGTCTGTTGTAGTTTTTAGAATCATGCCAGATGCTGGGTTCATCAAGCAAAAGCAGGAAAACAATGGTTTGAAAGCAATTAGAAGCCCCGAGACTTCAGTGAGGCTCATATTAAAATGTGATAACACTGTTCTAGTGGGAATTTCAACACTACTCCATTTCTGACATTTCTGGGCTGCCAGACAGGCAAGCTGTGTGGAGGAGCACAGTGACCAAGGAGGTAACATACTGGAATTTATTTCTGGAGCAAATGAAGAATTAGCTGAGTTGGAGCCCTCCCAAGGTTTTTATTATGGACTCGGCCACCATTTTATTTGAATGTTAGTAGATCCTGTTGGCATCTGACAAAGCTTAAGGAGTAAAAGCGTATTATAGCTTTGGCTCTGTAAAATAATCTAGCACCAATCCACTCAGAAGGCAGCTGCATCCGAGCCTCTTGGTGCTAAAACGCAGGGCAGGGGAGCCCAGCAGGGTGAAGATTAATTAAACACTCCACTAACTTTCCTTAGAAATGCCTAATGCCACTCTGTGTAGAAGCTTATTTAGAAGATGCAGAAGGAAACAATATCATCCACACATTTTTAGTGTAAAACCATAAATGGCCAAAAAGCACTCACCTTGGGGCTGAATATCCCAATAGTACCTGAAATACAAAGAAAAGAATAGAGATAAGTCAAACTTGTTATTTCAATCTTGGTTGGCATATGGTAGAGACAGCACCTAGTCCCAAAAGCTTGCCAGCTGTTCTCTTATTTACATATTCCTATACTTTTCATATTCCTAAACTGTCCTTGGGTACCTTACAGAGACCTGTTAGTGTCCCCACACACCCTGCCAGTTTCTGAAGCAATTAGCAATCAGCTAAGATCCAATCAAAAGAGCAAGGTAAAAGATCACCCCCTTCGCCCCAAAAAAATATCTTAGGGGGAGGAGCAAGGCGACACAAATATGGGTTTTCCAACTTGATCTTTCCCTACATTTACTTCTAAATGAGCAAAGAATTTGCCACATATATCCAATCATTGTTGAGAAGCAAATACAGTTTTCTGTTCTAAGTAAACTCTTCAATTGTCCCCTTGGCTAGTGAATAACCAGCCAAACCACTACCCACTTTGAGAAAAATGAAAGGGTTGTCTCTGAGATTTGAAAGATTCTCAGTGGCGTTTAACTCACTGTGACTCCTGAGATGGTTTGACCATGTTGCTGGAAGGGTCCTAAGAGGTTACCTAGCCATGGTCCAAAGTTTCTCATCAGGGGCTCTACAGGCTTGGAGTATGACAACTCTTTGCTGTGACAACCTGTCTTGTACAATCAGCATCGCTGGTCCTCAGCACCTAATACTAGTGGCTCCCCCAGTTGTTACAACAACCAAAACATCATCCACCCAAAACACATCCTCAAATACTTCTAGGCCTGAATTCTTAAGTTTACAGGGGAAGCATGCACAACTGGCTCAAGGTCACCTAGCATTTTAGTGTCTGTGCCAAGACTGGGACCCTTGCAGTCCACTGTATCATTGTCCACCCCCATCTCCTCTTTTATTTTGGGATATTATTGGCAAAACCAACAACCCCTCAAATCTTCAAACTAATGAAATGGCAGTGGCAGAAAGGATCATTTGTAAGTCGCTTATTTGGAATGTAAATTGCATTTCCCCCGTAGAAACAAAGTTCTATATGGTGGCTACCCACAAAAGTCTATTGTACTTTGGATTCCATTTCCTCCTGCCTGCACAGGAACCTTACATTAGTCTATATCGATTTTCTCTTGTATATATTCAACCTCTTCCTCTCAACTTGGCCCTTTCCATTAGTATTTATGCTCACATAAAAATAAAGCAAAGCCTCCCTCACCCTCTTCATATCCCTCCATCTGCTGTCCTCTTCTCTTCACATCACAGTGAAATTTTCAAAAATTGTTGTCTGTAGTTTCTGTTTTCTCCCACTGCCACCTCCCACTCACTCCTCAACATACTCCAATCTTGCTTATAGTAACCACATGTTAATTCTTGCTATGGACATAATTCCATGCCACTAAATAGAATGAATATTTTTCTATCCTCATACTGACCTCTCAGGAATGTATATGTTCATTTGGACATTTTTTTTCCTTGGGAGAGAGTTCAGAGTTTTTTTTTTTTTTTTAACTCAAATCTAACCTAAAATAAAAGATTAAGAAAAAGGCAATACATGGGTAATAACAAGGTGTATTTTTTAACACACACATGACTGAAATAAGGTGAGGCTACTTTAGAGACAAATATCATTCCAGTGGATATCTGGGTTATTTCTTTATAAAACTAAAGTTCAGGAAATAGAGAAGTAGGACATAAGTTGGAGTATGTTGCCATAATCCAGAGATGCATTTGTGGGAAATTATCAGAGATAAGGAAGAGAAGATGAATTATCAGAGATAAAGAAGAAGATGGAGAAGCCTCCTGGTTGGCTTTTCTTACTCCTTTCTTTTCCCAGAAGAGTTCTGGGCTGTCAATCAGGTGAAGGGAAATGTAAGATACTTGGATGACAAGGCATGGAAAGTTCAGGACAGCTCTGACATCTGCAGTGGAGAGGGGGAGGGGAGGGTGGGAAAGGCAAAGCTGCAGCAGCTGGAAAGAAGGGTGTCCATGTCAATAGGAAGGCATATGTAGCTTGAGAGTGGCGGTAACTTAAAACAAGTTTTATATATTAGTATGACAGGTGGATGATGCAGCTTCCCTCTCTACCTGGCCAGGGTGAAGAGTTTTTCCACCAACCCCCCCCCCCCCACCTTTTTTAAAAAGATATTATTTATTTATCTCACAGAGAGAGAGACAGTGAGAGAAGGAACACAAGCAGGGGGAGTGAGAGAGGGAGAAGCAGGCTTCCCACCAAGCAGGGAACCCCATGCAGGGCTCGATCCCAGGACTCCGTGATCATGACCTGAGCCGAAGGCAGACGCTTAACAACTGAGCCACCCAAGCACCCCTCCACCAAACTCTTTTCTCTAAAACACAGTTAATCAAGCAAATCATCAAAGGCGCAAGCCATTTTCCATGTTCTTGCTGTTTCCCATCTCCTCTGGAGGCACTGCTCCAGCCCTTGATTCCAATCTTACTCAACCTCCATTTCAATATAAATAGAAATTAGAATGTAAGCCTGGTGGAAGTGTGGGGGGAAGGGCAGGAGGGTGTGGGTGTAGTTCTCCTTCCAAAATGTATACAATGGCAATAGCAGGAACTCCGCTAACTGATATTATTCTCATTTATTGACCAAGAGAAAAAAATGGAGCGATGCTTGTGGCAGTTAAAAGGTCAACTTTTGGCAAATTGTTAAATAGGTGAAACATGTTATTGATAATCTCAATCTCTGCTTTTCCCCACAATCCCCACTCCAATGCACACACATATTTTCAGTCCTTCTCTCTACCTACTGTAGAGTGATGCTGGTTTCCTGCTTTCTCTTCTTAGTTAAGAAGATCTTATAAGTTCACACACACTGAGAGTATCGCTTCTGCCAATCATAGCCATAGCCTAAGAAGGTTGATTACAGAGAAAGAATTCAACTTAAAAGTATTAAATAAAATAGCAGGTCTACTGAGTTGATGCTAAATAGCAGAATCTGCCTTAATCTTGATGACACTGTAATTAAATATTTCTGTCAGTAAAAAACCAGATGTAGAACTTGACGTGGAATGGCATGAAGTGGAATGTTAGTTTCCTTCACTTTCAGAAGGTGTGAAACAATCCCGCTACCTACCATGTTACTCTAAGTCTTAATTGTGCAACAATCCTAAAGAAAGTTTATGTACACACACACACACACATACACACACACACACACAGAGGATACTTCTAAAAGGCAAAAAGGTGAGCAGTCTCGTCCCTCACTGGAGGGCACCATGGATTAGTCTCCGCTGGGCACAATACATCGAAAGTCCTGATCTTGTCTCATTAAACATATCCTATGGATGGCCTTCATCACATTCTCTGGAAAGATGACCCCACACTAGAGAATTCTATACTCCTTAGGAGGCGTTTAGTCAAATCCTGCCCCCATCTTCTAATTCTTATCCTTCACTCTGAAAACAATTATCCCTTAGCTAGAGACTCCAACAAGTCTGAAACTAGACATTTTAAACCAAAATACAAACACCACAATAGAATTACATAGAAGAAGAGGCATACAGACACATGCACACCCGCATGCGCACGCACACACACACACACACACACACACACACGGAGTTGTGTTTATCCTAAAGGCCTCTGAGAATTTCATATCAGGCCTGTGCAGATAGATAACAAACACTTCTTTAATCTTCCCTTTGAAGCTTCAGCTTCAATATGAAAAGGAAGCTATCACTCTGCTGTAATATCCATACTCAACATCATCAGGTCCATGCAAATGACATTTGGAGCCGGAAAAATACGAGTACAGAATGAGCAGACAGAAATTGCTGCAACCATATTGATGATTATTGTTTTCACATTCAGTCAAAATAAATCCGTCTTTACTTGATCCTCCAAAAATGAAAATGGAAGAACAAAATTTCCTAACATTTTGTCAGCTCTGCAAAACAGGGTCTAGAAAATTCAGAGTTACATTACATGGGAGGCAAAGTTTGCTATTTGTGTTTCTAAATTTAGAGAGATTTTCAGTGAACTTTAGTTTAGGGAAAGGTAACAACAAATAAATGGGATTCACTATAATAAGGGGGACCTTGCGGCTACTACAGAAGCAGTAACAGCAATGACAAATAACAACACTGTTAAGATTTCTCACATATGTTGTGGGCACTGTCCTAAACACTTTTCTTATATGAACTCATTCCTTCACACTGTAGCCCTTTTATTATGTCCATTTTATAAATAAGGAAACCAAGGTATTGAGAGGTGAGATGACTTGCCCATGGTTTACACAGCTAGTAATAAGGCAGACAAGTTTCCAATCCTAATAACTAGTTCCAGAGTGGGCACTGTAATAAATTAAGAAGGGAAGTCTTGAAAATATAATCTAACTTCAAAACATTCAGAAAAAATAATTTTTTCTCTAAAGACTTTCTATTATCCTAACAGAATTCAGTTACTCAGTTGACAAATACTTGTTGAAGGTCTTCTATGTGACAAGTCCTTTGTTCTGGTTCCTTGGATGAAACAGTGACTAAAGTACACATAGTCTGTCTGCAGATATATTTCAGTATCTTTCAAATGGCAAATGAACTTCTAGTTTGTCACTCAAGAATCACAAAACATTAGATTCCTGCTAAAAATGAAGCTATCAACTCTTAACCATTAGATGGCGGGGGCGGTTTGAGGTGGTTATCAAACTCTTGACCATGAAACTAACCAATGAATATGGTTATTGAGATTAAAGTACTCAGAGCTTTCACCACTCAGCCAGCTAATCAGATCCTAGTGAAGGAGGTAAAACAAACAACTGTAACTACCCCCATATTGCAAACATCTAGGAAGGAAAAATAGTTCCATTTCCTGATTATAATTAAAAAAAAGCATATTCAGCACTTTTATATGTTTTATATGTATTATTTTATTTAATCTTCATCACAACCCTATGAGGTCAGTACTACTATTATTCCCATTTTACAGATTAGGAAACTGAAACTCAGGAAGGTCAACCAATTTGACCACAGCTACATAGCTATTAAATGGTGGAACCCAGATTTGTATACAGGTCTCCTTGGTTCCAGAGCTCAAGCTCTTAAATCCCACAGTAACTGCTTTTCTATTGACTGCAATATAGAAAACAAATCAATTATTGCCAGACAGTTAGTATTAGAGAGTAGTTAGATCAGACATCTTTAACTTAGAGTTCACAGTTGAGCTTTAGAAGACTCATAACTCCTAAAAATCGTGGGTGGAAAGCAACCCATGTTTTCTTTTCCCTTGAAGAAGAGTCCATAAACCTCATTAGATTCCAAAAAATGCCAATAACTCTTCCCCTCCAAAATGATAAGACCCTCTGGATTAGATGAATAAGATTGTAATGGCATTATAAAACTAGCTACCCACAAAGGCCAACATCTGTAATGTTATAAATCTAGAACATCTAAATGAATTTTTTTGCAACTGAAGTATTAAACATGTTATTCTACCTGTGACTTATGGAAATTTAAAACACATCATACATTCTCTGCCTCATTAAACCACCTGCTAAACAAAATCAAATCTCTTCTTGATGACTTAAGGATATAAATTTGAACTTTGGTTTTTGTACCAAAACAGTGGTGCCTCCTACATGGATAGGCTGTCTGTACTACTCGCTATCCAGAGATGACTTCTATTTTACTCTTGACCATCTCTTGGTAATGACTATCTCAAAACAGACGGCAAAGAATGAAGTGCTATGCTGATATTAAAATAGAATTCAAATGGAACCCTCATTGAGCAGGGCTTTCAACAGCAAGTTGATAACACTAGGAAAACCCCTTGCAATCGACCTTGATCAGTGAGTCACATGGTAGAGACTGATACATGCCCCAAGGAAATGGCTTTTCTGAAAAATGCTAATAGTCTGTACCCTGTAGATATTTCCTATAACTTCTTTTCTTACTCTGGAAGATTCACTTGATTTCAAATCTTTCTAGTAGCTATGCTCCATTTCAGAAAAATTTTCAGAAAAATGGGCAAGTGGCAAAGGGTCATACCGCCCACGACACCCAAGAACAGAAATGGGAAAAGAGCACCATCTGGTGGAGGTCCCTGGTGGAGGCATCAGAGGCTGGGACCTAGGGTCAGGGCGTCAGCCTCAGCAACAGGCAGGGATGGGAAGGCCTCTGGAGGGGAGCTAGTGGCCCCTCTAGCCCCAGTACCTTTAATCCATCAAAAGGACAGGACCTAGTATCTGCCTACAAGCAGCTTACAATCTAAACGAGATATTTATACATCAACAGATGTCAATGTAAGATAGGAAATAACAAATACTATGGTAACAACAGACAAGCATATAACTCAGGTTATAGAAGGACCTGCCATAAGAAGTTCCTAGGTTCTTTCTTTGGATGTATTATTTCTGTGGTCTTGAGTCTATACCCACAAGTTTTAGAAACCCACCCTGGAAGACAACACAATATTTTCCTACTTATGAAATGGTCACAATTAAACTTCTATTAAGTAATAAACAAGCAACATTACCTAATGTTGACAGTATCGATTTTTTTTAGAACTCTGTTCCCAGACCATAAAAAAGAACTAAAAGAAATAAGACCTTACTTATCACTGGAGTTTTCTGCAACACTTTCTCTACATAAAATCCCTGCTGTGCTCAATCCAACATCCACCCTGGATACCAACAGCAAGAAATCTGGGTGCTTTTCTCAATTAGTCAATGATTATGTTCTTTCACCACAATACTGAAAACTTGCATTCAAATATTCCTTCCCCTATGTTCAAGCATCAATACTGTAAATTGTGGTTGAATGTCTACATAATCCCCATACTCCCTACATGTAATAGGCAACCAATTAGAACTCAATGAACTATTAAAGAAAAATTCCAGCCAGGTATGTTGTGACAAAATAAAAGACCCTAAGAGTTGAGATTTGTTTTTTATTTTCTGTAGATAAAGGAAAGCATCTGAAGGATTGGTTGGTTGGTTGCTTGTTTTAAGGATAGGAAATGATGTCCACTGTGATCAAACAAGCAGAAATATGCAGACTGGATGGGAGGGAGACAACCCGAGAGGCTGTTTACTGGAGACCAAGAAGAGAGACAAGAGATTTGATAACACACGTGGACGTGGGCTGGGAACAGAGCAACAAGAGGAAAATCAGAGGGTCGCCTGGGTGGCTCAGTGGGTTAAAGTCTCTGCCTTTAGCTCAAGTCATGATCCCGGGGTCCTGGGATTGAGCCCCGCATCGGGCTCTCTGCTCCGCGGGGAGCCTGCTTCCTCCTCTCTCTCTCTCTCTGCCTGCCTCTCTACCTACTTGTGATCTCTGTCTGTCAAATAAATAAATAAAATCTTTTTTAAAAAAAGGAAAATCAGAGATATCTTTTGGTTACAAGTGTGTATGGGAGAGAAAAGGAAGCAGTTATATACAAAGAACTCCAGCTGATTATCATATTTTAAACTGCAGTATCTTCGGCTGTTATCCTGTCACTTTTGTCTCTGCTGATGCTTGGAACCTCATTTTGTTTTATTTTTTGCTTGCTTCAGGTTAATCGCTACTCTTGGACCACCAAAACTCCTAGTTATCTGATTCATGAATAACTGATATATGCATGACACTGTGACTGTGGACCCTCTACTCATTGAATTTTAGAGCTGGAAGGTCACTGAAGGTCATTTAATCCAGCCCCTCACTTTCCAGATGAGAAAATGAAGTATGGAGAGGTTATGTGATTGCGTCATAGACGTTTAGAAGTCCACATTGTGAAGCTACCACAGTTTATCTTGGGCAGGCAAGTTCAAAAACATGATAGTCACTTGAAAATTCCTTTGGTATTTCCCTTATTATGAACATGGTTACATTATCCACCTGAAAACAAATGTTACACAAAAAAGGCTGGATTAGTTCTCAGAGCCTATTGAGGCCGAGTGGATTTCTCAACATTAACATGCCACCATACCATCTATATCTCAAGTTATGAAGACTGCATTTGCTCTCTCAGACATTAATAAATCTCCACTACTTGCCAGATACTCTGTTAGGGACTGAGAGTATGGAAAGCCCCAACTGTGGGTCAGTTGGGCTGGAGCAGTACCAAAGTGATAGGACTGGCACAAAACACACACAAGGTAAAAACCAGGGCCAGAAGAACTCAGGTCTGGCTAATGCCAGAAGCTGTCTGACCGTCTGCAGATAAGGGCTGCTCAGGGAGGATCTGGGATCAGATGAAGGAAGATGCCTGGCAGGGGAGGGGAGGGTCACTAAGAGGCCAGGCCCAGGATGCAGAGCGGCCAACCAGCCAGTCAGAGAAGGTGACAGAGGCCTGAAGCAGACATGTTTGAGGAAGGGATAGGGCAAGATTCTGAGTGGGTTCCAACCTGAAAGCTGGTTTTATCTTGTGGAGCAGGTGATAATGTCATGCAAGGGTGATATGATAAATCTGCTAAGGACTGGGGAGGTGAGGGGGGAGAGGAACATTAGAAAGGTTGCTACTAGGGTCATGTAAGGTCACTGCCAGGTATCATTAAGGGCTCAACTGAGGCAGGAGACCAAGCCTTACAGTAGAGGCACTCTGACTGTGTCATTTTTCTTCAGCACTGAGTGGCTGCCCAAATATGAGAGCAGACGTGGACAGTTGAATTGATCTGCGGTTCGGATTCTTCTAGGCTTGGGAGATACAAGGACAGAAGAGTAAGAGTGCACTGGAGGACATGTCCTGGCGCTCAGGCTGAGGGGGAGAAAAACCAACAGCCCAAGACTTGACTGTAGTGTCTGTACATATTAGAGACTTTTAACAATCAATAAGAAACAGGACATAGCATTATTCTGCTCTTCTCTTCCACGACCATCCTCTGTCCCACCAGTCCCGAATCTCTCCTATCTCATGCTCCCTATTTCAATGGTTGACATCTTCATGAACCCAGTTGAAACCTGGGGACTGCCCCTTCATCTCGTTCTCTATGACTGCGTACATCCCATCAATCACGAAGACCTGGACATTCTACTCCCTTGATATCTTTTAAATCTACCTCTTCTCCATCCTTACAGGCACTGAATTCATTCAAGCTTTCAGAATGCCTGACCCAGATTGATGTTCCCACGTCCACCTGCCACCCTGCTCCTCTCTGACCCATTCTCCTCAGGGTTTATGGAGAAGGAAGGTCAGTGGTGAGCAAAGGCTTTGCAGACATAATCTGGGTTGGAGTCCCAGCTCTTCCATCTTCTAGGCTGCGAACTTTGGCGGCAGCCTCAGTCTCCTCATCTTTTTTTTTTTTTTAAATAGAAGTATAGTTGACACACCGTGTTACGTTAGTTTCAGGTGTACAACATAGTGATTCCACAAACCTACATGTTACACTGTGCTCACCAGGAGTGCAGCTACCACCTGACACCATGCACTGCTGTTACAATATCATTGACTATATTCCTTGTGTTGTGCCTTTTATTCTTATGACTTACCCCTTCCATAAATGGGAGCCTCTATCTCCCATTCCCCTTCCCCCAGTTTGCCCATTTCCTATCCCCTCCCTTGGTTTCACCTTAAAAATAGAAATAATAATTACACCTGCCTCATGTGTTTTTTGGGAGGATTAACTGAGCCAATGCACATGAAGAACTGAGCACCAGGCCTGGCACCGGGCAGGCCTTCAATGTCAGCTGTTCTGTCTTAGCACCATCATTACTCTAGTGACCTAAAGTGCAAACCCAGTCTTGTCACTGCCCTGCTTAAAGCCCTGCAGAGGCTTACTCCAGCCCCAGCCTCCAGGTCGTCCCTCCCCTGCACATGTCTCTGCTCTCTCGGCTAGCACACTTTCTCCATTGTGCCCTTTCTTCTCCCAGTGAACCTTTGAGGCTCAGCTCTGTCCCCTGTGTAAGGTGCTCCCATGGCCCCTCTGTGCACACCTCTCAGCAGCACCTATAACACTGCACCACAATCCTCTTGTCTCTCTACATCCCTGGGCCCTCAAGGGGCAGTGGCACAGAGCCTGTGCTCAATAAATGCTTGCTAAAAAAATGAATAGACTTGAGAAACAGAAGGGCTGTCTAAGTTCAGCATGAGTGCAGCACAGACTGCATTTCAGAGAGGGGTCAGAGACGAGGCTGGACATGCAGACAACAGGCAAGTCTCTCCAGGTAACACCATGGGGTGTGGATTTTATCCCAAAGAAGATGGGGAAAGAGACTTTCATTTTCCTCTAAAGACAAGAGGGTAAAACAGAAAGAGAATTAAAAGAGGAGAAGAAAAGGAAAAGAAAGAAAAAAAATAAGAAACCCTTGTTAAATTAAAACCTCCATCCAAATGAAGAATTGCCCCCCGCAAAAAAACTAGTTTCAAAGAATAACCACAATATGACTAGCAAAACTATACTTCAAAAGACACGACCGAATACACATTGTAGTGGCAAGAATCCAATATATAAATACAATCAATTTGTTTCTTCATTAAAAGCTTTCATGAAGAAAATGATTTAATACAAATGCTAAAGCTACTGACACAGATTAATTGAAAAATAACAACAAACTCCTAATTAAAGACATAATATTATTTCACTCATTCATTCTGCTCTAAAACTGAATAAATATATAAAAATAGAATCAAGAAGACAGGCTTCTGCTGGTAACCACTCCAAGAGCTACAATGAATTACCGATATTTTTTAAAAATTTCATATCCTTATGTATATGCATTCTTCCAGTTAGGAACTGAGATGTACATAGAAATTTAGAAATCATTTTTAAATTTTGTCAGTTTTGCCCTCAAGATTTGTCCGAATTGTACAAGATTCTATACTAAAATATCATTCTTGGCCATTCATTTCTTTGAATAGTATCTACAGCAGTCATATTAAACCCCTACAAGAGGTACCTAATTATCTGAATCATAAAAAATGAAACAACTTTGATCTAAAGGCCAATGACTATGTGATCAGTTCTACGGCTGTATCAATACAGGTCAGGGGTCACCAGCAGTTCAACTATAATCAACCATTCAATCCCAGGACTTCCTGACCCATCATGGGGTCAGGACTTTGGTTCTGTCGTACTTCAAGGGATTCTCCAGCATCAGGAAACGTCTCCCCATGTTGCCAGGCCACCAGGAAGCAAAACGGCAGCAGGCAAACATCAGGCCAAGGGAAGAACCAAGGCCATTTGCTGCAGACCATATCCCTATCCCTCACCCTACAATCCAGTTGAGTTGAAATATTGTCAGTTACATGCTGGTCCTAAGCCTTGTCAGTAAAATTTTCCTGTCAGTTATCCCCAATCATATTGGGGGACCCATCTCACCACCCAACTAACAGCCTCAACTCATACTTGCCAGTCAAATCCTCCATCCTTCCCCTCCACTATTCAAATTCATTTGAAAACCAAAGTAGTATCTTTGTACCTTAAAAAAAAAAAAAAAAAAAAAAAAAAAAAAAAAAAAAAAAAAGAGGAAGTCTTCTAACGAAGATTTTTACATATACTTGCCTGATTTTAAGAATCTCCTGGAGTCCTTATTGATCACGCCAGACCTGGTAAATTAGCGTCTCCAGGGTAGAGACCTAGAAATCTGTATTTTTAACAAGATCCTCAGGTAATCCATATGATGGGGCAAATTTGGAAAACAATATAAAGGAAATGGGTATTTTGCTAACAGTTGTCTGTTAAGAAAATTCTAGACAGTTAGCCCCCCGTTCAAGTATAGACTGTATCCCATTTCCAGTTGTTTGGACCTTGGAATGCATTTTCCTAATGAAACAAAGTAATAGTGTTAAGTTTTCTGGGCCAGCTTCAAAAACCTATTAAGTCTTGTTAACAGATCTCAAGTACAGTAAATACAATCTTTCAGTTACAAACCAATCACATTTCAAAAGTTAAAAAAAGCATAAAGTTGGCTATTTAGAATACATTTTTCCATAATGTTCTGAGAAGTGGTTAGGTTTCCTGGCTATCCATAAAAGCTTGTTAAGCCCATAATAAGCCAAACCCAGCTATCGAAATGTGAATATAAACATGAGGTTGGTGTCCTCAAAGCAAAAGATAATGAGAGGGAGAAATGGTATGTCTTCCTTCTCTGGGCATAGGAAACACAGGCAAACTTTGACATTCTTACCCTCTCTGCCTTTACAACTAGCTCTGGTCCCCCAGTGGCCAAGGATTGCCCAGGTGCCAAGGATTCACATGTTATCCATGACTCTCTAATATCTAAAATCTAGCTGATACTAAAGTATCAGCTTGCACACCCCTGCCCTGAGCTGTCCTCCCCCAAATTACCTATCGCCCCTCCAAAATTCAGTCAAACTCTCGTTTCCATCTTATCTTTGGTTCCATCTTATCTTTTTCGGCTTATCTCTCCCATTACACCCTTATACCTAACAAACTGAATCATCCTTTGGTTCCCAAATATGGCTAACCTTATCCTCTCTGTATCTTTGTTTCTGCTATTTTTGGGTACAATGTATCTCACCAAAAACCCATCCCTTTCAACCCATAGCCAAGTCATGATGCCATCTCACAACACTGAAAGCTTCTCATAGCCCACCAGCCAGAAGCAACTTCTTTCACTGGGATTTCACAGCGCAATCTATGTGTACCTCTTCTAAAGCTTTAGCCACAATATATATTTGTGCAGGCTTTTTTACCTTTCCCATTGGGTTGTAAGTTTCTTGGGAATATTTTAGGGAGTATCTAATCATGTAACATGGATTATATTAGGTACTTTTATATGCATAACAGAAATCCTACAAAGTAGATGTATCATATAATTATTTGATTTATCCTGCTTAAAAATAAGTTACAGGAGCACTGGAACCTGTGTCATATTCACCACAAAAATGCTTTGAATACAGCATTTGCTCAGTAAACATTTGTTGAGTCAATTAAGTGCTATTATTCACTTTTTATGAAGAAATTGAGCCTCAGAAGAGTGGCAACCTAACAGTCTTACTGCCTGGGTTCAAATCCAAATTCCAGAATTTTACATTTGTGTAACCTTGAGACATAGGTTACCTCTCTGAACCTCGGTTTTCTCATCTGATATTTCCCATTGATATCCATCTCATGCACACAGATTAAATGAGATAATGTGTGTAAAGCCCTTGACAATGGGCCAGGCATATAGTACGTGTGTGGTGAATGTTGGCTATGACTGTCATTCTTAAATTGCAGATGTGAGAGTCTCTGAAGCCCTCATTCTTCCCAAGGAAAAGGGCCCTCTGATGCCTTGACAAACTTCAGTGTACCTAGCACAGTTCATTGCCCATAACAGAGGTTCAACAAATCTGGCCACTGAATTTCCTCAGCACTCTCATCTTAACCAAAAATTAGAAGAAAACCATTCAACACAGCTAATGTACACCCAGAAGTCTCTTAACCCTCCAGGTGAATTTATATTTTAAAAGAAGCTGTTGAGGGGTGCCTGGGTGGCTCAGTGGGTTAAGCCTCTGCCTTCAGCTTGGGTCATGATCCCAGGGTCCTGGGATCAAGCCCTGCATCGGGCTCTCTGCTCCGTGGAGAGCCTGCTTCCTCCTCTCCCTCTGCCTGCCTCTCTGCCTACTTGTGATCTGTCAAATAAATAAATAAAATCTTAAAAAATAATAATAAAAAAATAAAAGAAGCTGTTGAGCCTAAATACATTTCTAAATGGTGAAAAGGTATGTAACAAATGGGAACCAGACATCTCAGACCTTCTAGAGAAGGCATCTGTGAGCAGTGATCTCCATGCCGGCTCGGGTCATGAGTCTGGCCGCTCAGTGGCCCGATAACTTCTTGAAAAACAGGGATATATGAAATGTGACATTCTTGATTGCCTGGCATGATGCCCAACAAAGAGTAAACAAATAGCCAACACATATTTGTTAAGTAAATTAACTTCTTCCGGTTTGTAATCCTCACCCTGCTCTTAGGTGATTCCATTTCTCTTTATGACCAACATAAAAATCAATCATGGTGACTGATGTTTTGAGAAGGAGGAAGTGAATGGTTTACTCAAGCACCATCACGTTGGGAAACTAGCCCCACAAACACAAATGTTTTATTAGATAGTCACACAGAGTGTAGATAATCCTTTTCTAATGAAGGATTCAGCCTGTGTCAGTTCAGTGCAGCTCAAAAGGATAACATCTAAGACATGAAAGTTGTTCTCAGTCAGTGATACCTCAGCTAATGAAGATCTTGGGAGTGAACTTCCTTTATTTAATATATATATATATTTTAACAAAATCATCATAAATTACTCCGAGGACTGCTCTATTTCCTATGGCTCTCATGTGCATTTATGAGTGTGTGTGTTTGGCACAGAGTAAAACACCTCACATACAGCTGTTTATTTGCACAGGATTGACCCAATGCTTCACAACACAATTAGAGCCTAGTTTCCTCTTTCTACATCTCCTTTCCCCTCCGTCCCAACTCCTTACCCACCAAATACACTTTCGCTATTAAATCTCTGTCCCTTTTAAAACAGGAAAGGCTCTGATCTCAATGACTTAGGATTAAATACATAATCACTGCCGAGCTAGAAAATACAAATAAACAAAAAGGAGAAATTAAAAATTACTCAAACTCCACTTGCCAGAGATTATCATCATTAACATTTTGGTGGGGGCAGGATGCCTGGCTGCCTCAACTGGAACAGCATGTGGCTCCTGATCTGGGGGGTCAGGGGTTCAAGCCCCATGTTAGGTGTAGAGGGTACTTATATACATTAACTTAAAAAAAACAAACAAACATTTTGGTGGGTTTTTTGGAGACATTTTTCTCTGAGGTTTTTACATATATATTTAACCTACTTTTCCACTTATAGTATATCTTATCGTTCCACATCAATGACTCTTCTATAATATGCATGATTAAATTATTTATTTACTTTTAAGTTTGCCTGTCAACAGAATGGAGGAGCAGAATAAACTGGAACAGGGAGAAACTTGAGACAGAGAACCAGAAAGGAGAATTTTGCAGTGCCCTGAGTAAGGCTTTATGGAGATGGCACTTTAGCCAGTGACAAAGGGAGAGGAGAAGACAGATTTAGGATAAAGAATCAATAGGCTTGTTGATGGCTTGGGGAGTAAAGACAGAGAAGCCAGGAAGGACACCCACGATTCTGCCTTGGGGGCCTGGGCCTAGGGAAAGCAGAGTTAAGCATTAGGGATGAGCAGGATCAGTTCTCGACAGTCAGAATTTTTCTGACTACAAGTAACAGAACACCCAATGACATGGGCTTAAATAAAGCTTATTTTTCCTTCAAAACCAGTCGGAGACAGGTGATTCCAGGGTTGATGTAGGGGTCCAACAGTGGCATGAAGTCGTATCTTAAGGCGGCTACTACATTCAAGAGAGTACTGCCGTCTCCCTGTGAGAGGCTATCAAAAGTCTGTCGTGGCTTCCAAACCAGTACTCATCCCCAGGCTGGTAGGGTTCTGTCGTCAAGGAAGCATGGAGAGCACCTGCTGGGGACGCATCCAGCGGGGTCAGCCCGGCTTTGTGAACGCTGAGATCTCTGACACCCAAGAGGAGCTCTCCGGTGTGCTGTCTGAAGCCGTGCCCAGAGGACTGCCTCTGAGCTGTGGAGCAGAGAGGAGGTCGTAGAGCTGTGAACATGGGAGCAACTGCCTGAGAAGAATGTGGTGAGGACAGAGACAAGCCTGAGGGGCAAGGCTCAAGGGACAGGGCAGAAAAATGAGCGCAAGCACGAGCTTGGGGGAAAAAAGAATGTATAAATGCAAGGAAGAAGGAAAACCAGGGGGACTATTATCATGGGAATGAACAGAAAGAGAGTTGGGTTTTTGTTTTTTTAACTTTTTGAGGAAAAGGAAGCTATCAACAATGTCAGATGCTACAGGGATACCGGGTAAGAGGAAAAGGTCCCCTGGAGGTGACAATTAGAGAGTTACTGGTAACTCTCTAATTGATAAGAGCAGAAGCCAGATCATAGAGGAATGAGGAACGGCCAGAGAAGAGGAAACCAGAAATGGCTAATCTAGCCTTCTGTCTGTAAAAAAAAAAAAAAAAAAAGATACAGAATAGTCGCTGGAAAGGGAATCACTGTGTAGGATGTAATGTTTTTCTTACTATTAGGAGAGATTTGGGATGCCTGGGTCACTCAGTTGGTTAAGCGACTCACTCTTTGATTTTGGCTCAGGTCATGATCTCAGGATCGTGGGATCGAGCCCTGCACTGGGCTCCAAGCTCAGTGTGGAGTCTGCCTGTCTCTCTCACTCTGCTCCTCCCCCACTCATGTTCTCTCTCTCTCTCAAATAAACAGAATCTAAAAATATATATATTAGGAGAGATTTGAGCATATTTCTATGATGAAGGAGAGTTGTAATGGGGAGAGGGACTAAATTTAAGAAAGAGAGAGTCCTAGGGGGTAGTGATAACAAAGGAGGAAAGATGGTAACTGTGAGGCATTGCTTTAGTCCTCAAATAGCATGAGGAGGAGCGTGATCTCAAAAGGTGACAGAGGGAGGGCACCTGGGTGGCTCAGTTAAGTGTCTGCCTTCAGCTTTGCTCATGGTTTGAGGGTCCTGGGATCGAGCCCCGCATCGGGCTCCCTGCTCCGTGGGGAGCCTGCTTCTCCCTCTCCCTCAGTCCCCTGGCTCGTGCTCTCTCTCACTCTATCTCAAATAAATAAAAATCTTAAAAAAAAAAAAAAAAAGATAACAGAGGGGCAGAAAACTGTAAAGCCATGTAGCCACATTTCAAAAGGGTTAGGATTAAACGGGAAAAGTTTAGACGCGGCAGCAAGGAGCTAGGAGAACGCCGACGGCACTTCCAGAAAGGAAACACATTCTATGTAAGATGACTGAAAGCAAAACTGTCCTGCGGCAGAGCTGTGTGTTCTGAAGGCAGAGATGCAGCAAAGTGGTTGAGAATGCAGTGCAATTTAATTATAAGAAGACATGGATCCTAAGAAACACAGGGGAAAGGGCCAGAAGAAAAGTCCTCAGGAGAGATGAGAGATGGCAGACACAAGGACATGCCAAACTGAGGAGGGAGGGGGATGACCAGAAGCAGAGGGCTGGTAACAGCTTACAGAGATGGCAGCAATGACTGGCATTCACGCTCTGTAGAATTCCAGTGTAGGGTCAACAGTCTGGTCACTTTTTTCTCACAGAATGTTAGAGAGATGTTATCATCGGAGACACATGAAGAGATGGGAACCATGTCTGCAAAGGCCGGTACCCCCTAACACTTGGTAAAAAGAAAGCATCCTATCTTTGGAAAAGAATATGTGGGGCCAGCTACCAAATAGTAAATGTCCTAATAAAAGGATCTCTTGTTTTCACTTTTAGCCTAGGACCCCAAAACTCAGTTTTTGGTTATAACAGTCTCCACACCCCCATTCATTGGACTCACATTACTGAGTTCATACCACATGCCAACACCTTGCTAGACCTTTTTTTTTTAATTAACATAAGATCATCCATGCCTTTAAGGAGTTAATAATCTCCCGAAATATGGACTCTGAGTTCTGAGAAACTGAATTTGAAACGAAATTAAAAGTATGTGTTGGAGCAGTGCTTCTCAAATATGAATAACCTTGGGATCATACGGAAATGCAGACTGTGACTCAGTAGATCTGATTCAATGGAGCCTGAGATTTACATTTCTTTTTTTTTTTTTTAAGACCCTATTTATTTGAGAGAGAGAGAGAGAGCATGAGAGGAGAGAGGTCAGTGAGAGAAGCAGACTCCCTGCTGAGCAGGGATCCCAATGTGGGACACAATCCCGGGACTCCAGGACCATGACCTGAGCCGAAGGCAGTTACTTAATCAACTGAGCCACCCATGCGCCCAGATTTTACATTTCTAACAAGTTTCCAGGTGATGCTGATGTTGCTGGCCCATGGGACACACTTGGGTTACCAAGGAGCTAAAGACTCTAGCAAAAAGAGTCTTTGCTTCACCTTTTCTATCTACACCGACCTGTGAAGTCCTGAGAAGCTTCCCTCGTTTCCTTGCTAATTCTCCTACCCATGCATTTTTCTAATAAAAAGGTGGGGAGGGGATAGAAAACCTCACAAAGGGCTTTTTCTCCCAAGCAACTATTAGCTACACACACTGCTTTCGTGAACATGTCAAACATCTATCTCATGTGATTAAATAGTTCTGTGGAACTTCTAATATTTCAGACAGGCACCTAGATATTCAGTAAAAGAATAAGAGACTGGGAACAGCAATTAATTCCAGTTATGCCATATGGCAGTATAGAACACTGGCTGGAACCTGAAAACTCAATTTCACAAGAGCCTTACATATTCTGAATTTTAATCATTGTAGGATCAGCAAACATATGCCTACCAACCTGCTCCATTTACACAAAATTCTGAAGAATAATCACACTGCACACTCAAAAATGATTGGTTTTTCCCACATGGACTCAAAATTTCGCTCCTATCGGATTCTCAAAATAAAGTAGCTGCTGACAGCTCCAGCTTAAACTCCCCGTTAAACAAAAATCTTCAAACAGTTCTTCTTTTAATGAATAAAACCCCCAGCTTTTCATTTCATCATCAGCTCACAATTTTGCATTAAGTATAATTATTTCTGGTTCTGGATTCCCCAGTCCTGGGATAGGTTCAGGTGCTGGCTCCCCATCCCCGTGGACTCCCTCCATCATGTCTGTCACCGCTGAGACACCCAGTCCACCACACACTCTCCATTTTACCTCTCTCCAGAATGGAGACATTATCATTTTCAACACATACTCCATTCCCTGTCCTCTTAGAGCTAAGATACTTTCATCTCCTGTACATCTAATAATTTCAAGATAAGGACAGAAAAATCAGTTCTTGTTCTGTGAACTTTTGTCTCCAGTGCTTGAGAGACTATCCTAATATCCCCTGAACATGTTTTAGTGATAACATTTACTGCACTAGGGCCAAAATGATTTTCTGCCACTTTCAATTCTAGTTCAATAAAAGAATAAGAGCTTTGTTTCTAACCTCTGTCATTTTTAATACCATAAAGAGATTTTAAAAATGTAAAATTGAGTTCCATTTCCTACTGGACTACCAATCTCATATTAGCTTTCCTTTTATCAAATTTATGAGAAAAGTCAGAAATTGCCTTCCTTAAAAAAAAAAATCAAAATTTCAGAATCTCCTGGGCAGAATGCTTGAATTGAATTTCAGCACTCCATAATTGCTGGCCTAGAAGTTTTAAAGAAGTATGAAAGTTAGCTAGTTACATCAAGAATAACAAACTGGAAGATTATCCTTTAGTTCACTTAAAGTAACAAAAATAATAAGGTTATTCCTAGAAAAATTACCACCCTTAAAAACCCCAAATAGGGGGGCGCCTGAGTGGCTCAGTGGTTTAAGCCGCTGCCTTCGGCTCAGGTCATGATCTCAGGGTCCTGGGATCGAGTCCCACGTCCGGCTCTCTGCTCTGAAGGGAGCCTGCTTCCCTCTCACTCTCTCTGCCTGCCTCTCTGCCTACTTGTGATCTCTCTCTGTCAAATAAATAAATAAAATCTTTAAAAAAAAAAAAAAACCCAAATAGGGGGCGCCTGGGTGGCTCAGTGGGTTAAGCCTCTGCCTTCGGCTCAGGTCATGATCCCAGGGTCCTGGGATCGAGCCCCACGTCGGGCTCTCTGCTCTGCAGGGAGCCTGCTTCCTCCTCTCTCTCTGCCTGCCTCTCTGCCTACTTGTGACTTCTGTCAAATAAATAAATAAATAACAAAAACAAAAACAAAAAAAACAAATAGGGTGCCTGGGTGGCTCAGTCATTAGGTGCCTGCCTTTGGCTCAGGTCATAATCCCGGAGACCTAGGATCGAGCCCCATATCAGGCTCCCTGCTTGGCAAGAACGCTGCTTTCTCCCTCTCCCACTCCCCCTGCTTATGTTCCCTCTCTCGCTGTGTCCCTCTCTGTCAAATAAATAAATAAAATCTCTTTTAAAAAACCCCCAAATATGTTTCTTAGATTTACAAATTGAGGAAGTCTATGGTTTTCTGAAACCACAGTGAATGAAATTCATGGTTTTTGAAATGTGAAGTCAAACAAAAAATATTTTTGCAACATTTATCACGAAAATTTTCTAATACGCACAAAAATGGAAAGAACTCTATATATACCTACAACTTAGCCTCTGTGATTCACATTTTGTTATATTTGCTTTATCACATAGCCATCCATCCATTGTTCCATCCATCCATCCATCCATGCATCTATGCACTCATCCATCCATCCACCCATCCATCTTTTTTTTGATGCATTCCAAAATAAATTAGTATACATTAGATATGAGTACACTCCATCTATAACCAATTTAGTATGCATATATAATTGACTAAACTTCAGTATGTGTTACAGTTCTTTAAACCAATCTTTTGAAAGATGCCAATTCATTTTTTGTAATGGCTTAGCTAAGTGAACTAAACAACCCATTAAAATTCTAAATCCTAATCTTTGATTAATTCTATTAATTTGAGTAATTTCTTATATCCCAGATCTCTCACCAACAAAAGCACAAGGATACTCGATAGACACTTTCTAGTGTCAGTTACTAAACTTCAAAATGGACCTTGTGGGTTATGGCAGAATTCATGAATGAGAGAGAGACACTCACTAATATAACTTAGAGAAATAGCTAACTGGAGATTATGTGGACATAGAGTTTTCTGTAAATTATGATGAGAACCTCAACAAGGCTCACAAACTCAAGAGGGAACTTGAGTTGGAGCATTAAATAATAATATATCTTAAATAAGCCACATTGTATCTACAATACAACAATCTGAAGCTGGACTTTTGAAGACTAGGGGACCTTAGGAACAAATTTGGCAACAAAGTACTAGCATCAAATTGGAGTTTTCTTGGCTTTGGGAAGCCCTGGTATTACTGATTTGTAAACTCCCTAATAACTGACTACAGTAAGAGCTGCCACAGGGAGAGAGTTGTCTGTCCTTTATGGACTGTTTGTTCTCCTACACTGATCTTCCCTTTTTTTTTTTTTTCCTTCTCTCTCTTTCAGAGGATTGGCCCTGGAAGGGGCATCCTTTGAAGCCTGAAGAATCAAAGCTATTGCAAAACACTGCTGAGAGTTTTGAAAGAAATATGAAGAAACTACATTGGACCTGGGGCGATAGGCTAAGATCTTCCCAAACAGGTCAGCAGTTGGTCTGTAAAATATTCCCATTGCCAAGGAGGCGGTGACATCTTGTGTAAATCAAAAACTAAAACCCTAAGATATCTCATTTCCATTTTAAATGCATGGGGGTTAAATATGGATATCTAGCACTCGAGAAGTTCCTGTGGGATTGATCCCCCCCCACCCCGTCTTCTCTGAGCCCTTTGCTGAGCATGATAAGTAGGACTGCATTTCATTACCAACCCTGCTAGCACTGCACTTCGGGGAGACTAGATGAGGCTACACAGTGGGGGAGAAGATCTGGCTTCCGAAGAAGAAATGATTCACATGGTGCGATTATAAAAACCTACTTTAAGCCCAACTCATTTTCAATAGAATCGTGAAATAAAATAAAATCCCAATGAAATGAAATTTCCTGCATCATTTTCCAAATTAAAAAAAAAAATCATAGCAACATCTAAAAGAAATCAAATAGAGATGTCAAACTTTGGTTGGTAATGTTTTTATTTTTGTAACACTTATTTTGTAACACTTAGGAAAAAAACATGTTGGGGGACCCAATTTCCAAAGAAAACATAAGATCATCGTTAGGGGAATCTTCAATTCAATCAGTAAGGGTTATAGAAATAACATCAGAACAAAGAGTTTGGCTCCTGACAGCTGACCCAGTGCTCTTATATTTTTCTCCCCTTTGCTCTAGTTTCACGAAGTGGCTACAGGGTGGGTCTATATACGAAATAAGAGAAAACAAGCAAATTAGACAAAAACCATGATCAGGAAGGCTCTATACCACAAAGTCCCTGGAAATCCACAAATTGATGAATACTGGGAGGCATCCCCACCCCCACTCCAGTGCCTTTCTATAAGCAGAGGAAATAGTGCAGTGCTGGAATAAAAGACTAGCTCCAGATAAAATGAAACTTAAAATCAAGGCAAAGCAATGGTGATAAAATGAAGACAGTGATTTCATACAAATGATCTTTTCGCACAAGGCATGAATTAAGAACCTCTTGTTACAGACAAATAGACAAGCTTCTTGTATTAAAAAATTGACACAGGATTTTCTGAGACCTTTCAGGACAAATCCATATTGAGTAGATAACAGGAATGTGCTCAAGCGATAACAATGGCTGTAATTCTATCAGGACTAAAGCAAATTTCAGTGACCTAACTACATGGCTAAAGAGTGTGCTCAGCTTACTATTCTAGTGGGTTAGTCCAAGCTGAAGGGTGCAAGGTCACTTGCCTGCCTCCTAGGTCACATTTCAAAATTCCTTTCACTCTTGATAGACCATATTATTCTGTTTAAAGAGATTAGTACTTGGAATTTTTAATAAAATTTATTCATCCATGTTTTTTTAAATGTCTTTTAAAAAAAACCCCTACCTGTTATTTACCATGAAAAACTACTAAATTATATACCAGAGTTACTTATATAAAATATTTTTAGGATAACCAAAGGGAGAAGCTTCTGTCCACTCACATCACAATAACCCAGTATAAAAGGGGAAAAAAAAATGGATCATTTTAATCTTGGATCTGGCACCAAACCCAAGATGACCTTCCTTTCCAGGTTAAGCCAAGAGACCAGAAGTGGGAAATATCCTATCAGTCTCACCTGCAGAGCATTTCAGACTCAAAGAACACTAAATATAACCCCTCACTGCCAGATAAGTGTATCCCCCAAAATTTTTTATCACAGTTGTGAACTCTCAACATATATTCACTGAATAACAGAACACTAGTACAGGAATTTGGCATACAACTGATCGGTGATAGCCCTGAATTTGCTGTGAGGTTGTTTTCTTTCTTGGTTTAAGGATGGAAAGCAGGGATTGGACTGAGGAAGGAAGAAATGAATTATTAACCTTCAGGATATGGTCAAATTATTGCTATGACTTTTGAGTCTTTTCAGAGCTATTAAAACTTAGATGGATTGTACAAGTATCTCCTCCTATTTCTTTTTCTGAGTTGGCACTGAAACTCCAGTGTAGGTAGAATGAAACATCAGAAAGATGTTATGAGCAAATAACTAAAATCACAAGTAACACAAATGTGTTAATAGTACATTATACCTTAATTCTCCTCAAGCATGCTTCATTTGAATGAGTTTTCTTTTGTGGCATTTAAGCTCAATAACCAGCACTTATGAAAAGTCAAGCCCTCTATGGAATTAATGGTAATGATATTTATAGCACACTATTTTGAAACTCTTACTTCCAAGAGTTGTGTCAGACTAACTTTTTGTCTCTCTTCCTATAAAACAAAGACATCTGATGATACATTCTTTTTTAAAAAGAGAGAGCAGGGGTTGGGGGAAGGGCAGGGGAATAAGGGAAGAGAGAATCTCAAGCAGACACCCCCACACTGAGTGCAGAGCCTGATGAAGGGCTCAACATGGGGCTCAATTTCACGACCCTGACTTCATGACCTGAGCCGAAATCAAGAGTTGGATGCTCAACTGACTGAGCCACCCAGGTGTCCCTGATGATACATTCTTAAGCTAAATCCTGCTTTAAAGTTAAATCCATGTTAGGCTAGAAAGAAAAACTTGAACTTCCCAAAGAAAACGGAATTGTTTTTATGATATTTATATTAAAGTATCATGCTTCATGCAGAGCTATACACTAGCCACCCACAATGAGACACGTTCAAGATACTCTTTCAGCCTGTACATTAAACGTCCTGGGTTTTGTGGGTTTGTGCCATAATCCTATTACAGAAAGTTATTTCTTGATTTCGTTCCCTTTCAATATGCCATAAATCTACCTGTCTCTTTTTGGAGCTCCGTTAAGTTTCACAGAAGGAAACAATACTCCAAGTTTGTTTCCATTGGCTCTGGCCTTCACTTCCAACAGCGAGCATAAACGACTAGTTGTTCCAAAACAGGCCATCAAGAAAGAATGTAGCCCTATCTCAGTAATAAAAATACTCTATTTTCTTCATTCCTTCCCCCACTCTCAAGGTATTCTTGCTGTCAGATGGTCTCCCCAGAATGAAACTTTTAAGAAATGCTCGACTGTTTCTGCAAATGCATGAGGCCGCCATCAAGCGTCTAAGGGCCGCTCCTGTCTGCTTCATTCCAGGTGTCCCACATCTGGCGCTGATCCTGCAGTGACCACGGTAATAAAACAGGAGGAGCCTGCGCCTGGCTTTCATCCTAATCCTTCTCTGAAGAGCTCAATGAAAACTTGGACTCAGAATGTGAAAGCTGTTAGATTTTAGGGAGAAGGTTTAAATGAGGCTGTTGGAAGAAGAACAATGAATATCACAGCTCAGGACACGGAATACTACAAAACAGCTTCACTTCCTTGGCATCACAGGAATTAACATCTTTTTTTTTTTTTCCTTACATGGAATACATTATCCTTCACTGGTGATCCATGAAAGCCAAAAACAAAAACAAAACAAAAACAAAACAAACCACACACACAAAACAACAACAACAAAACTAGTATGTAGACAGAGATACAGATACGATTTTTGTTTGTTTGTTTTTTAAGTCTGGGAGGAAAGAGAACAGCTAAGCTACTTGTGCTGAAAAACAGATGAGCCCTTGGAGGACATCCATGACTCTTGACAGAACTCTCATTTCCTGAGGTCGGTCACACTAGACAACAGAAAGGTGGCAAATGGCACATTAGAGCAGCTGTGATGGAGTCAGATGCTTTGACTTTTGGCAATTCCATAGCCGTGGCGAACACCACTGAATTCTGAGTCACCATAAAAATTACGGCCAAGCCTCCAGAGTTTACCAAGAATCAGAGGCAGTGCTATTTTCACTATTGTCTTCCCTCTTTAGTCTCAAGCAGCTCAACTTGAGGAAAGAATTAGAGGAAGTTAAGCAAGAAAATAATAAAGATAGAGTGGACAGTTGTGCGTGTAGGGGGGATGTATATGTGCGTGTGTGTATACACATAATATTTATATCTACCGACTGGCTTTCTCAAATTTCCTGCTTCAGATTTCATACCTACCTTCAAGTAAGCCCGGAAGTGTCAAATTATAATTTTAGATAGGTTCCCATCCCCCAAAATGTACCAAACCCTAAAATATCTTCGCTTTAATACAACTTTTTAAATACTTTCAGTGGTTCTTTCCATGTTACACAGCAACTTGCCACATACATTTAACTCTCAAGTTTGATGATTTCCAAATTTCTTTTCATACTTGGCTTTTTGGCATGAGATACAATGTCATACAACAAGAGTAAATGTGGCTGGTCTTGTACAAGATTTCAGTACCAATACATATAGTATATAATGCTGACCAGCCATAAACAGGACTACAGAAACAATATGGCTGAAGAAGAGCATTCAGTAAAACAAGGGTTACATTAACTGGATGATGATTGAATGGGTGGATGTAAGGCAATTTCAAACAGCTTGCCAAAGAAAAGCCTCATTTTTCCATTTTCTGGTACAGTATCTAATTTCTGGCTCCTCATTTCCTCCATGATCTGATAATTATGAAATTCTAAATAAAGTGTCATCTTTCTTGCAACAAATCAATGAACAGAAAGTTCCCATCAGATGTTTCCTAAAGCTCCTGCTGATTATTTCCTGAATTCTATCCCACAAACCACACAGCAAGTTCTTTGAGAACAAGGAAGCCTCTCTACCCCATAACAAACACAGCTCCTTTCTGTGTGCATGGGTGTATGTGTGCATTTAACCCCCTGAGCCACCCAGGCGCCCCGTATGTGTGCATTTAAAAAGAAGACTAAGAAGTGATATGCAATTGATAACAACGAGTTACAAAAAAAAAAAAAAATCACCTTTTATTACCAATTTCAGATTGAAATTTAGCCCTTTCCAAACACTGTGTACAAATATGAGAAAGAAGAATTCCTCCTCATTGTATATTTGTTCATAAAGATGCAGTAACATTTGCATTCTTTATCGCAAATTTATACCAGCAACACCACCATCACACAATTGTATTTTGGGCATCCCTCTCCCTTTAATGCAATTTGAAATAATGCCACCTTTATTCCTCAGGCAATCCTTATAATAATCTTGTAATACAAAGGTCAACTTGTGAAAATAAATTCTATGGGTTACTAAGGCTTCAGATGCACAAGTAAGCCTAAATTTACCTACTGATAAAGTAACATTATGGAGAAGTTTGTTTTAAACACTCTTCCAGCATACCAAAAATTATAGATATTCTCACTTCTGCAAAAAGCTCCCATCTTCTGCATTCTGTTTGTTTCAATTATTCAGGGCAACCCAGGCTGATAATTACAGAGTCCCCAGTTGCTGAGTAAAAGTGACGCTTAATTAGCCAGCAGGAAAGATCGATTAAGATCCAGCAGGGCATCTTGTGAGGTTCTCTCACATTTCTGGAGGGAATAGATTCTGGCTGTGCCCTTCCAAAAGACAAAATTCTCTGTTTCTAAGGAGTTTCAGTGAGGTTTCTAAAGTCAATGCTCAGATCAGTCAGGCAAACAAATTAATTCCCAGTCATAACCCTAAAGATGTTCTCTCTTTTCCAAGAGTGCTTAGTCCAAACATTCTGAACCACGTTGCCATAGGGTTGAGAAAGCTTAAAATAACATTCTTTATCCCCAGTTCTCGTTCAGTTGCTGTAACTCAAGCAAAAAATGGCCAGGAACTATATTATAAAAGAAAATTTTTATTTTTTTTTCTCTCCCTAGAAAGAATATGTTACCGCCAAATGCTCATATTCTAAAAGTCACAAATTAGGTCAGGACCTCTTATTTCAAAAAGTCAGTGAGTATGATACTCCAAGCCAGTCTGAGATTAAAACATTCCAATATGGTCAAAGAATCAACTGGATAAGTCTGGTTTAAGCTTTCTATCAAGGAAGGAGTTGTGGAAGTAAAATCAGAACCGAAAATTATAACAAAACTCCATTCTCTCGGGGAGCCCGGGTGGCTCAGTGGGTTAAAGCCTCTGCCTTCGGCTCAGGTCATGATCCCAGGGTCCTGGGATCAAGCCCAGCATCAGGCTCTCGGCCTACTTGTGATCTCTGTCTGTCAAATAAATAAATAAAATCTTTAAAAAAAATACTTTAAAAAAAATCAATTCTCTCTAACTGCCTAACATCTTCCCTTTGGTAGTCTGGACAAGAATAAATGTTTAGTTTTTCACACATTTTGCAAAAACATTTAATAAAGATGAACATAACAATCTAAAGCTAAAAGCAGATTCATTATAATAAGATACATAATTATGAAAATATTTTTATTTTGGTAAGCTAGCTACACTAACCATGCCTGCCTACCTCCAATTCAATTCAGTAAAAATTTATTAAGTCTCTGTCAAGGATAAAGAACTATGATAAGTGTGTCCTGCCTGGTTAATTGATACACTATGAAAGTAGATTTTACTGACTATGAATTCTTTCAAAGCTGACACAAAATGGAACCAGTTTATACAAACCTAGTTTTGACTTGCTGGAAACCCCGTAGAATGTGGTCTCTGTGGTCCCTCGCAGTAGCACTGAGATTCTCATTCCGCAAACCTTCCCCCAAAAACTCCTCAGCATCTAAAAGAAAAAGAAAGTTGATCAACAGAAAAGAAGTATTAAGGGAGAAATAGGAAAATCTGAAGGATTAAGAAATAGGTACTATTTTCTGTATAAAAATTTTAAAGTAGCAAAGTAATGTGAATGTATTTAATACCACAGAACTGTATATTTACTAATGGTTAAAACAGTGAATTTTATGTTATGTATATTTTACCTGAATAAGAAATGAATAAAACTTTAAGTAGGACTATAAGCAATGTCTTCTGATGATCCAAGACCTTGCTATAAATTTGGGATGCTGGGCGCCTGGGTGGCTCAGTGGATTAAGCCACTGCCTTCGGCTCAGGTCATGATCTCAGGGTCCTGGGATCGAGCCCCACATCAGGCTCTCTGCTCCGCAGGGAGCCTGCTTCCTCCTCTCTCTCTGCCTGCCTCTCTGCCTACTTGTGATCTCTCTCTCTGTCAAATAAATAAATAAAATCTTAAAAAAAAAAAAATTGGGGATGCTAATGCATTTACTAATCACAAAAAATAACCATTTTCTAAACCATTTCAAAGAAACATGAAAATATTCATTATCTCTGATGGCAGAGGAGAGACTGTCAATCTCCTAACCCTATAAATATTACAAACCAGTCATAGAAGGTCACAGGCCAATAGAAGTGAGAAAGAAACACCAGTAAATAGAGCTGAAATAAAAAATAGAGCTGAACTACAAAGTCAGGAACAAAAAGGGCAGACATTCAAAGAAGAAAAATTAATTGGCAAATGCATCATCAATGAAAATGACAATGCAACCAAGTGAAGGAACTCACATGGAAAAGAAAAATGTGTCCAAGAGAAGGAAACTGCAATTAATGTGAACATATATTATAAAATAGGGACATGATAGAAATATATAATATGAAACAAATCATGTTATTTTGAAAGAAGGGGGGCATCTAGATATTTTCAAAGGCAAAGTACATTGATAATGATTAGAATTGCCAGAAATACCACCTACATACTTTATTATGCAAAAAAGGGTTATTGTCCCTAAAAAGTATATAAATGACACAGTCAAAATTTCCCACCTCCAAAAGCAGTGCATACCATATACAACAGTGTCACATACGCTATCAAAACAAGGTTGGGGGAACAGGTGGTGGGTAATGGGGAGGGCACGTTTCGCATGGAGCACTGGGTGTTGTGCAAAAAGAATGAATACTGTTACGCTGAAAAAATAAATAAAATGGAAAAAAAAAAAAAAAAAAAAAAAAAAAAAAAACAATGTTATGAATTTATACAGTTGGGTTACATAAGCATGGTAAAAAATTTGTTTTACATTCATACCATTCAACACCACCAAAACAGCAACAACAACAAAACCCTAGATAACCATCACCAGTGCTTTTGATGAGGTACAAATTTCTGAAAATTAACAATTTCATGGAAGACCACCATCAGCTTCCAAGTTATATGGAAGTAATATAGTCAAGAGACATTACTTAAAAGAACCCATTAGATGAGAAATGCAAGAGACATGTCGTGCATTTGTCATTTAATGGGTTCCTTTAAAATCCTCTGAAGGCTAAAGAATGAAGAGATGGGAAGTTGAATTAAAAAATAAAAATAAATGCTACCCAGAATGCAATAAACGCAAGAATACACCTATTAATAAAAGACAAGGACACCATGATCATCTCAGTAGAGGCAGAAAAAGCATTTGACAAAATTCTAGATAAAAAATATTCAGCAAACTAAGAATAGAAGGAAACTTACTCAGCCTGATAAAGAGCAGCTACAAGAAAACCCCACAGCTAACATCATACTTAATGATCAAAGACTGATGCTTTTCCCTCTCTTTCTAGCATCAGAAACAAAACAAGGATGTCTGCTCTCACCATGTATACTCAACATGATGCTGGTGCTACCCAGGGCAAATGCACAAGAAAATGAAATTAAAATAGTCCAGATTAGAAAGGAAGAAGTGCAACTATCTCTACTTGCAGATTACACAATATTATGTATAGAAAACCCACTAAAGGGGTTCTTAGGAACCCACTAAAAAACTACTAGAACTAATAAACAAATTCAGTAAGTTTGCAAGATACCAGATTAATATACAAAAACAACTATAGAGTAACAATGAACAAAACAAAAATGAATTTTAAAAAGTCCACCTAAGGTTGCATAATATAGAATTCAATATTAGAAATAAATTTAACAGAAGTGGCACAAGATTTAAACTCTAAAAATTGCAAAAAAAATTGTTGAAGGAAATTAAAGATCTAAATAAATGGGGAGACATCATGTTCAAAGATGAAAAGACTTACTGTTGTTTGTTTGTTTTTTAAAGATTTTATTTATTCATTTGAGAGAGAGAGTGACGGGGAGAAGGTCAGAGAGAGAAGCAGACTCTCTGTGGAGCTGGAAGCCTGATGTGGGACTAGATCTGGGACTCTGGGATCATGACCTGAGCCGAAGGTGGTCGCTTAACCAACTGAGTCACCCAGGCACCCTAAGATTTACTATTGTTAAGATGGCAATATTCCCCAAATCAATCTAAAGATTTAATGGAATCTCTATAAAAATCTCAGTTGGCTTTTTTGCAGAAATTGATATACTAATCCTAAAATTCATTTGAAAACTCAAGGGACCCAGAATAGCCAGAACAATTTTGAAAATGAAAAACTCTGGAGGATTCACATTTTCTTTTTTTTACGATTTTATTTATTTATTTGAGAGAGAACAGGGGATAGGGAGTGAGAGAGAAAGAGCACAATTAGGGGGAGGCAGGGAGAGGGACAGAGAGAGAGGGAGAAACAGACCCCCACTGAGCAGGGAGCTCAATGTGGGACTTGATCCCAGGACCCTGGGATTATGACCTGAGCCGAAGGCAGACACTTAACCAACTGAGCCAACCAGGTGCCCCAGGATTCATATTTTCTGATTTCAAAACTTACTACAAAATTACAGTAATCAAGACAATATAGTACCAGCATAAAGACAGACACATAAATCAAAGGAGCAAAATTGAAACTTCAGAAATAGGCCTTCACATTTATAGTCAATAAATTTTTGACAAGGATGCCCAGACAATTCAGTAGGAAAAGAAATCGTTTTTTTCAACAAATGGTTCTAGAACTGCTGAATATCCTCATGCAAAACACTGAGGTTGGGGGCGCCTGGGTGGCTCAGTGGATTAAAGCCTCTGCCTTCAGCTCAGGTCATGACCCCAGGGTCCTGGGATCGAGCCCCACATCGGGCTCTCTGCTCAGTGGCAAGCCTGCTTCCCCCCTCTCACTCTGCCTGCCTCTCTGCCTACTTGTGATCTCTCTCTCTGTCAAATAAATAAATAAAATCTTTAAAAAACAAACAAACGAACAACAAAAAAAAAACACTGAGGTTGGATCCCCACCTCACACAGCATACAAAAATTAATGCAAACTGGATCAAAGACCTAAATGTAAAATATGAAACTATAAAATTCTTAGAAGAGAACAAGCATAAATCCTTGTGAAGTTGGATTAGGTAATATTTCCAAAATTCGGTATCTTAGATGTGATGCCAAAAGAACAAGCAACAAAAGAAAAAAGAAATTGGACATCAAAAATTGAAAAAACTATTGTGCTTCAAAGGATGTCATCAAGAAGTGAAAAGACAACCCATATGAGAAAATTTTTGAAAATCATATAGCTGATAAGAGATTTATATATAGAATATATAGAGAACTCTTACAACTCAACAATAAAAGACAACCAATTCAATTTCAAAATGAGCAGAGGATCTGAACAGACATTTACCTAAAGAGAATATACCAATGGCCAACAAGCATGTGAAAGAATGATGAACATCAATTGTCATCAGGGAAATTCAAACCCAAACCACAATGAGATGCACTTCACAGTGACTAGGATGGCTATGGTCAAACATACGGACAAAAATGAATGCTGTCAAGGGCCCTGGGTAGCTCAGTGGGTTAAGTCTCTGCCTTTGGCTCAGGTCATGATCTCAGGGTCCTGGGATCGAGCCCCGCATCGGGCTCTCTGCTCAGCAGGGAGCCTGCTTCCTCCTCTCTCTCTGCCTGCCTCTCTGCCTACTTGTGATCTCTGTCTGTCAAATAAATAAATAAAATCTTAAAAAAAAAAGAAAGAAAAATTCTGTGTTTAAGAATAAAATAAAATCAGAACTTAATATTAAAAAGAGTAAACAAACCCCTCCACACCTAGACATTGAAAACACACTCCTACATATGTCATGGGTCAGAGAGGAAACACAAAACTACAATTACAACCTACCAAGAAGATAGACCGAACAAAATATTATAAGATATAACTGGCATTCAGCAAGACAGAACAAAGATAAATTAAGAAGTCGATCCCATTTACAATTGCACCCAAAAGCATAAGATACCAAGGAATAAACCTAACCAAAGAGGTAAAGAATCTGTACTCAGAAAACTATAAAGTACTCATGAAAGAGATTGAGGAAGACACAAAGAAATGGAAAAACATTACATGCTCATGGATTGGAAGAACAAATATTGTGAAAATGTCTATGCTACCTAAAACAATCTATACATTTAATGCAATCCCTATCAAAATACCATCAGTTTTTTTCAAGGAAATGGAATAAATAATCCTAAAATTTATATGGAACCAGAAAAGACCCTGAATAGCCAGAGGAACGTTAAAAAAGAAAGTCAAAGTTGGTGGCATCACAATTCCAGACTTCAAACTCTATTTCAAAGCTGTAATAATCAAGACAGTATGGTACTGGCAGAAAAATAGACATATAGATCAAAGGAACAGAATAGAGAGCCCAGAAATAGACCTTCAACTTTATGGTCAACTAATCTTCAACAAAGTCAGAAAGAAGGTCCAATGGAAAAAATGTTTCCTCAACAAATGGTATTGGAAATATTGGACAGCCACATGCAGAAAAATGAAACTAGACCATTTCCTTATACCACACACAAAAATAGACTAAAAATGGATGAAACACAATGTCTCACATTGAGACAGGAATCCATCAAAATCCTTGAGGAGAACACAGGCAGCAACCTCTTCGACCTCAGCCACAACAACTTCTTCCTAGAAACACTGCCAAAGGCAAAGGGAGCAAGGGCAAAAATGAACTACTGGGACTTCATCAAGATCAAAAGCTTTTGCACAGCAAAGGAAACAGTCAACAAAATCAAAAGACAACTGACAGAATGGGAGAAGATATTCACAAATGATGTATCAAATAAAGGGCTAAAAATCCAAAAATCTATACAGAACTTATCACACTCAACACCCAAAGAACAAATAAACCAAGCAAGAAATCGGCAGAAGACATAACAGACATTTCTGCAAAGAAGACATACAGATGGCCAACAGACACATGAAAAAGTACGCAACATCACTTGGCATCAGGGAAATACAAATCAAAACCACAAGGAGATACCACCTCACACCAGTCAGAATGGCTAAAATTAACAAGTCAGGAAACGACAGATGTTGGCAAGGATGCAGAGAAAGGGGAACCCTCCTACACCGTTGGTGGGAATGCAAGCTGGTGCAGTCACTCTGGAAAACAGTATGGAGGTTCCTCAAAAAGTTGAAAATAGAGCTACTGACCCAGCAATCGCACTACTGGGTATATACCTAAAGATAAAAATATAGTGATCCAAAGGGGCACAGGCACCCGAATATTTATAGCAACAATGTCCACAACAGCCAAACTATGGAAAGAATCTAGATATCCATCATTAGATGAATTGATAAAGATGATGTGGTATATATATATCTATATATAGATATATATATAATGGAATACTATGCAGCCATCAAAAGAAATGAAATCTTGCCATTTGCGACAACATGGATGAAACTAGAGGGTATTGTGCTGAGTGAAATAAGTCAATCAGAAAAAGACAATTATATGATCTCTCTGATATGAGGAATTTGAGAGGCAGGGCAGGGGGTTGGGGGGGCTAGTGAAGGAAAAAATAAAACAAGATGGGATCAGAATGGAGACAAACCATAAGAGACTCTTAATCTCAGGAAACAAACTGAGGGTTGCTGGGGGGTGGGGGAGTAGGAATAGGGTGGCTGGGTTATAGACATTGGGGAGGGTATGTGCTATGGTGTGTGTTGTGAAATGTGTAAATCTATGTGAAATGTGTGACTCTATGGAGTCACAACCCTCTGATAAGGAAGAGAAAGAGCAGGTCAAGTGCAAGGGACTCTGGGAAACTTCCTCCCTCCCTTATGCCTTAATCACAAGCCTTGGCTTTTATCTATTTATACACTGTGATTTCATGTGAGATGTTAATTTTGAAAAAGGGTCCATTGTACAACTTAGTGGTTAAAAACCACTGACCTTAAAAGCAGTGAAAAAAAAAGTATAAATGCAAAATAAGTGTTTAACAGTAGCGAATTTTCAGAGATGAGGGGGAAATCCAATAAGTTGATAAAGTATTAGCATATATAATCAAAGAAAAAGGAAAGAAAGCACAAATATACAGAACTGAAGCAGAATAAAAGGGAGCAACAACAAATACAGGAATCCTAATAAGATAATGAAACATTTCATAAAGTTGGTGAGATTTCAAGTTATTTTAATTTTCTTCTTCGTGCTTTTATATAATCTGCATTTTATTATATTGGGTATCATTTTTCCCCTTAGAAAGGTTATTTTTAAAAAATAAGGGCCTATGTAAACAAAATAAAATGCCATGTAAATAAATTTGAAAACTGCCATGAAACAATTGCCAAGAAAAAGACAGATTTCTAAAACTGATATGAGAAATAGAAAACCTGAATCCTGAAAAAGCTAATAACTAGGGAAAAGAAGAAAATTTTGTCAAATTGTTAAAAAAAAAACCAAAACCCAGTTCAGATTCATATAGTTATATGGATATCTTTCAAACTTTTAAGTAATAAATCATTCTCATTCAACATAAACTATCCCAGTGCACAGAAGAGAATGCTTCTTGGGATGCCTGAGTGGCTCAGATAGCTAGCTAAGCGTCTGTCTTCAGCTCAGGTCATGGTCCCAGGGTCCTGGGATCGAGTCCCACATTGGGTTCCCTGCTCAGGGGGGAGCCTGCTTCTTCCTCTGGTTGCCAATCCTCTGCTTGTGCTCTCTCTGACAAATAAATACATAAAATCTTAAAAAAAAAAAAAGAAGAGAATGTTTCTTTAATCATTTGCTATAAGCCAGCATAACCCCAGGTCTAAAAAAGCATAAAAAAGGAATCAGTTTAAAGTTAATATAGAGGGGTACCTGGGTGGCTCTGTCATTAAGCGTCTGCCTTCAGCTCAAGTCATGATCCCAGGATTCTGGGATCGAGCCCCACATCAGGCTCCCTGCTCCGCAAGAGGCCGCTTCTCCCTCTCCTACCCGCCCCCGTCCCCGCTTGTGTTCCCTCTCTCACTGCATCTCCCTCTATCAAATAAATAAATAAAATCTTTTTAAAAAATAAAGTTAATATAGATACAAAAATCCTAAATAAAGTACTAGTAAGTCAGACTTAGCAGTACATTAAAATATAACATGAAATGTATCTTGGGAATTTAAAGATGTTTGAATATTATTAATGTGTTATATATTTATTTAGTAGTTTAAAAAACAGATCTATACAAGCAGGTTGATAAATGGCAAAAACCTTGCCTAATGATATTTATTATCTATTTGTGACAGAACTGTATGAAATAGAAGTAAAAGAATACCTACTTTATATATATGTATGTGTGTGTATGTATATATATATATATATGAAGTAAAAGAATACCTACTTTATATATATGTATGTGTGTGTATGTATATATATATATATATATATATATATATATATATGACATTTATGCCTGAAAAACCAAAGTCACTATCATTAAAGAACAAGATTGGTTTGTCAGCTATTCCCACTATTAATTAGTATTGCTCTGGAGGAAAAGAAGCTTAAGAAGGAAAAAAATTATCATTATGTCCAGATATTATAACCAAATGTACACAACCTTAAAACTATGAACTTGAAAAGTTTTAGGAATTTTAAGAATTTGGTAGGGTAGCCAGAAGGTAAGTATTTTAAAAATCAGTAGCTTTTTGGGTTGCCTGGGTGGCTCAGTGGATTAAAGCCTCTATCTTTGGGCCTGCATTGGGCTCTCTGCTCAGCAGGGAGCCTGCTTCCCTTCTCTCTCTGCCTGCCTTTCTGCCTACTTGTGATCTCTGTCCGTCAAATAAATAAACTAAATCTTTAAAAAAAAATCAGTAGCTTTTTAGGTATAATAGAATAACTTGTGTTGGACTAACTTATGTACAGATAGGAACTGTCCACAAAATATTTAAAAACAACAATTCCAAGGCACCAAACAGTAGCCAAAAGCAGTCAGAAATTTACAGGTTTGATCCCTGAAAGAACGGAACTGCAGAGTGAGACTTGCATTTTTATAGCTTTTCATCTAAGGGTATAACCAGACCTTGTAAGGTGAAGTAGCTGAGAAGTAATGTCAGGCAAAGCTTAGTGGAATGTGGGACAACACCAAATGCCACTACTTAGATATATTTGGTGTCCCAGAAAAGCAGAAAGAGAATGGGTCCAAAAAAAAAAAAACCAGAAGAAATAATAGTTAAAATTTCCCAAGTTTGGTAAAAAAATGTCAATTTACATATTCAAGAAGCTCAGCAGACATCAAATGAGATAAATACAAAGAAAACTAAATGTAGGGGTGCCTGGGTGGCTCAGTGGGTTAAAGCCTCTGCCTTCAGCTCAGGTCGTGATCCCAGGGTTCTGGGATCGAGCCCCACATCGGCTCTCTGCTCAGTGGGGAGCCTGTTTCCTCCTTTCTCTCTGCCTGCCTCTCTGCCTACTTGTGATCTGTCTGTCAAATAAATAATAAATAAAATCTTAAAAAAAAAACAAACTAAATGTAGGTACATTATAGTCATACTGCTGAAAACAAAAAATAAAGAGAAAAATTTCAAAGAAGACAGAGAAAATGACCCATTATATATAGGAGAATAAGGGTAGGAATAAGAGTGACTTTTCATAATGGAGGCCAGGAGACACTGGAATGACACCTTTAAAGTACTGAAAAGAGAAAGAAAACAAAACCCGTCAATCTGGAATTCTATATCCAGTGACAGCAGTCATCACAATGTGAAGGCAAAATAAGACATTTTCCAGATAAATAAAAAAGGAGAAAATTTTTTGCTAGGAAATTTGCACTAAAAGTAATCTAAAGGAAATTCATTGAGATGAAGGGCACAGGCACCAGTAGGGAAACTCAGATCAACAGGAGCCCCAAAATGTTAAGTATGTGAGTATATATAAAACATTATCACCTTTTTCCCCTTCTTCTTAATTTCTTCAAAAGAAAACTGGCAATTTAAAGCACAGACAAATACTATCTTTTGTAGTTTATGACATATGTACTTGTAAGATATATGGCAACAATAGAACAGAGGATGGGGAGGTGGATAAATGGAAGCCATTTAGTGGTATAATACTAACTCTAAGTGGACCGTGACAAGTTTAGGATATTGTAGTCACTGGAGCAAAAATAACAAACAAAATAAAAGAAAGAGGTACAGATTTTAAATAGAGAAATTGGAATACTAAAAAGCATCTGATTAATTTTTAACAAGGCAATTGTAACCCAAAAGTTTGGCAATTAGAAAAAGTAAATGGTAGACCCTAAATCCATTCATTACAATAATTATATTAGATGTAAATGAACTAAACACTTTAATTAAAAAGCAGAGAATGTTTGGGGTGTCTAGGTGGCTCAGTCAGTTAAGCGTTGGACTCTTGATCTCAGGGTCTTGAGTTCAAGCCCTACACTGGGCTCCACCTGCCCAGTGTGGGACCTACTTTAAAAAAAAAAAAAAAAAAGAGGATGTTTGACTGAGTAAAATGCAATTATATGCTGTCTATGAGAAACACTTCAAATATAAAGCCACAAGTGACTGAAAAGAATGGAAGTGACAAAGAAACAAACAGCTAGCATAAGGATGGCTATTTTAATTTCAGACAAAGTAGACTTCAAGAACAAGAGTGTTACCAGGGATAAAGGATATTCATTATCCTTAAGGGCCAAGTCATAAGGAAGATATAATCATAGATGTATATACACATAACTACAGAACTACAGAATACTTAGGGAAAACTTCTACAGGACAAAAGTGAGGAAAATATATGTCTACAATCACAGTTGGGGATTTTACCACTACCTCTTTCAGAAACTAAAACAACAACTAGAAAAATAATCACTAAGGAGACAGAGAACCTGAACAATACTATCAAGCACTTTAACCTAATTGACATTCATAGGATAAAATACCCAACAACTGCAGAATATACCTTTTTTTAAATTTTTATTTATTTTTGTATAATACAATTTTAAGGGAAATACACCTTTTTTATTTTTGTATTTTTATTTTTTAAAGATTTTATTTATTTATTTGACAGAGAGAGACACAGTGAGAAAGGGAACACAAGGAGGGGGAGTGGGATGGGGAGAAGCAGGCTTCCTGCCAAGCAGACAGCCCGATGGAGGGCCTGATCCCAGGAACCTGGGATCATGACCTGAGCTGAAGGCAGCCGCTCAATGACTGAGCCACACAGGTGCCCCGAAATATATCTTTTTTTAAATGCATAAGGAATGCTCACCAAAATGTACCTTATTCTGGGCCATAAAATAAGTCTTAATAAATGCCAAAAGTCTAAAACCTTAAAGAATATGTTCTTTGACACAAAAGAATTAAGTTAGAAATTAGTAAAAATGAGATAGCTAAAAAGCCTCAACAATCTGAAATAATATAAACCAAAGAAGATATAGCCTTTTTTGAATAAACTGAATATTTCAAACTTAATGACTATAAAATACAACATATATTTATTTATTTATTTATTTAAATATTTTATTTATTTGACAGATCCCTACAACATAAATTTATGTTAAATATATTATGTTTATATATAAATATAAATATATATTTATAAATTTATAAGATTTATAGATTCTTGTGCTTCAGGGAAATGTGTAGTTTTAAATGTTCATGACAGAGAAGAAGGACGTTTTAAAATCAATGGCCTAAGTTTCCACCTTAAGAAAATAGAAAAATAGGGGCACCTGGGTGGCTCAGTGGGTTAAGCCTCTGCCTTCGGCTCAGGTCATGATCTCAGGGTCCTGGGATCGAGCCCTGCATTGGGCTCTCTGCTCAGTGGGGAGCCTGCTTCTTCCTCTCTCTCTGCCTGCCTCTCTGCCTACTTGTGATCTCTCTCTCTGTCAAATAAATAAATAAAAAATAAAATCTTAAAAAAAAAAGAAAACAAACACAAACATACTTTACATTTCTGTCTAATAAAAAAGGTATTGCTGGGGTACTTGGGTGGCTCAGTCAGTTAAGTGCCCAACTCTCGATTTCAGCTCAGGTCATGGTCTCAGGGTCATGAGATCGAGCGCCATGTGGGGCTCTATGGTCAGCAAGGAGTCTGCTTGGGAGTCTCTCTCTCTCTCCCTCTCCCACCTGTTCTCTTTCTCTCTCTAAAATAAATAAATAAATTCTTAAACAATAAATAAAAATAAATAAATAAAATATCTATAAATAACATTATTTATTAATATTTATTTTAAAATGTTAATATTTATAAAAAAGCATTAATATTTATTTATAAACAAATATTAATGTTTATAAATAAATAAAATTTTCACTGTAGAAAATTTGGAAAATATAAAAATTGACATGAGGAAGAAAACTTCAATTACTCATAATTCTACCATTCTCGCAGTTTTTTTCTCCGCTAACATGACCTTTTCATCTTCATTTACAAAAATAAGACATCAAATCTGATGGTTTTTATATTCAACATTGGTTTTTGGTTATATTATAGATCCATATAATGAAATATTATATAGCCATTTAAGCATAATACTCATGAAATTTTAAGGAATTCAGAAAATTCTCACAGTATATTTTTAACACAATACTGAAAAAGAAGGAGGAAGAGGAGGAAGAAAAAGAGGAAGAAAACTGGAGGACTGACTTTACTCAATTTCAAGACTTGCTATAATGCTGTAGTAATCAAGACAGAGAACTTTGTTGGAAGACAGGACACATAGATTAATGGAACAGAACAGAGAGCCTAGAAATAGACCCACACAGAGTCAACTGATCTTTGGTAAAGGCATAAAGGCAATTCAATGGAGAGAGGATAGTCTTTTAATAAATGGTGCTGGAACAACAGGATATCCATTTACAAAAAAAAAAAAAAGGGGAGGGCACCTGGGTGGCTCAGTGGGTTAAAGCCTCTGCCTTCAGCTCAGGTCATGATCTCAGAGTCCTGGGATCGATCCTCACATCAGGCTCTCTGCTCAACCGGCAGCCTGCTTCCCCCAGCCCACCCCTCACTGCCTGCTTCTCTGCCTACTTGTGATCTCTGTCTATCAAATAAATAAATTTTTTTAAATCTTAAAAAAAAAAGACACAGAATTTTACACCTTTCACAAAAATTAATTCAAAGTGGATCACAGACCTAAATGTAAAACATAAAACTATAAAACCTTAGAAGATAACATAGAAGAAAATGTAGATGACCTTGTGTTTTGGCAATAAGTTTTTAGCTATAACACCAAAAGCATGGTCCCCGATGTTAGACTTCATTAAAATGGGAAGCTTTTGTTCTGCAAAAGACAACATGAAGAACATGAAAAGACAAACTCAGGCAGGTAGAAAATCTTTGCAAAACATAAACTGATAAATGACTGGTAACTAATATACAAAGAATTCTTAAAACTCAACAATAAGAAAATAAACAGTCCAATTTGAAAGTGGGCAAAAGACCTGTGCAGATATATCACCAGAGATGCTAGACAGATGACGAGTAAGCATATGAAAAGATGTACCGTATTATTATTAGGGAATTACAAATTAAAACAACAATAAGAAATCACTACACACCCATTAGAACAGCTAAATTCAAAAAAACTGACAGTACTGGAGGGGGGCAAAGATATGGAGCAACAGGAACTTTCATTCACTGCTAACGGAAATGCTAAAGTGCACAGCCACTCCGAAGGCGCTTGGCAGTTTCTTCCAAAGCTAAACACTGTCTTACCAGAGGACCCAGCAATCATACTCCTGTTTACCCAGTTGACTTGAAAAAATATGTCCACACAAAAACCTGTACATGGAAGCTCACAGCAGCTTTATTTTTAATTGCCAAAACTTGGAAGCAACCACGATGTCTGTCTGTAGCTGAGTAAACATCTAGACAGTGGAATACTACTCAGCATGAGAAAGAAATGACCTATCAAGCCATGAAAAGATTTGGGAAATCTTGGAGCGCCTGGGTGGCTCAGTGGGTTAAAGCCTCTGCCTTCAGCTCAGGTCATGATCCCAGAGTCCTGGGATCGAGCCCCGCATCGGGCTCTCTGCTCTGTAGAGAGCCTGCTTCCTCCTCTCTCTCTGCCTGCCTCTCTGCCTACTTGTGATCTCTGTCTGTCAAGTAAATAAAGAAAAATCTTAAAAAAAAAAAAAAAAAAAGATTTGGGAAATCTTAAGTATACATTACTAAATGAAAGAAGCCCATCCAGGAGTGTCTGGGTGGCTTATCTGTTGAGCATCTGCTCTTGATTTTGGCTCAGGTCATGATCTCAGGGTCATGGAATTGAGCCCCATGTGGGGCTCCACACTGCCCCTCCCCCTACTCATGCTCACACTCTCTCTCTCTCAAATAAATAAATAAATCTTTAATGAATTATTAATACGATTTATTTATTTATTTAGAGTGCACATTTGAGCAGGGTAAAGGTCGGAGGGAGAGGAGGAGAGTCTCAAGCAGACTCCACACCAAGCACAGAACCCAATACAGGGCTTGATCCCACTACCCTGAGATCATGACGAGAGCCAAAATCAAGTGTCAGATCCTTAACCGACTGAGCCACCCAGGTGCCCCTAAAATAAACAAATAAATCTTCTTAAAAAATTCATTTAGCAACACAGTATGTATTGAATCCTTCCTATAGGCCAGTCAGGGACTATGATAAACACCAAAATATGAACAACGATCACCTCTAGATAGTAGAATTACGACCCACTTTTATCACCTTCATATTTTCCTGTTTTCTAAATATCCTAAAATATGTGTTTCAGAGTATGAAAAATAAGTAAAATAAAAGTCACTAAGTAAACATAAAGTAGTATTACTCATATTTTAGGTCTATAAACTTCAATTTTTGTTGTTTCAACTGTATTTCACTTAGTGGTAGTGGGCTGAACTGGTTCCTAGTTGTGCGCAGGAGACGAGGCAACCTGAGCAGACAGAAAGCACGGAATGAGGGAGATCCTATGGAAGACAGGTAGTTACAGTGCATACTTTATTCCTACAGATGGTAAATATATACAGTTGACCTTTGAACAACATGGGTTTGAACTCTTCTGGTCCACTTATACACAGATTTTTTTTTCATAAATACAGTATGGTATGATAAATACATTTTCTTTATGATTCTTTAACAACATTTTATTTTCTCTAGCCTACTTTATTGTAAGACTACAGTATATAATGCATGTAACATACAAACTTTGTGTTAATCAACTGTCTATGTTATGGGAAAGGCTCTGACGACATTAGGCTACTAGTAGTTAACTTTGGAGCGGGGAGTCAAAAGTTATATGATGATTTTTAACTGTGGGAGGAGGGGCAGAAGGGGTGGTAGCTCTAACCCACACGTTGTTCAAGGATTAACTATATCATATTTTTTACTTTTACCCTCTTTATTATATACTTAGAAGTAAATATCCTATGTAATTATATTTGTACATACTAAAATTGTTAAAAGAGCATCAACAGGATATAATCATCCCTCAAAAATATCACTAAGAAAAGCTTGACATTTTTATTATGATTTTACTTTTTAAGTCTCACTTCAAATTACTTTTTTGAAAGGCTTCCTTTCCAAATGCTTTAGGGGGTCACATGTTAATTTAAATACCCATTCCTTCACTGCAAATATCATCTACTAGGGAATAAAATAACACAAAGACAACCTCCTCTATCTGTCTCATCTATTTTTTAAAAATCAGGTCTAGGGACACCTGGGTGGCTCAGTCGGTTGAGGGTCTGCCTACAGCTCAGGCCATGATCCCAGGGTCCTGGGATCAAGCTGCATTGGGCTCCCCACTGGGCAGAAAGCCTGTTTCTCCCTCTCACTCCTCTGCCTACTGTTCCCCTTGCTTGTGCGCGTGTGCTCTCTCTCTCTGTGTCAAATAAATAAATAAATAAAATCAGATCAAAATTTACACCCACACCTTATTAGATGAACAAGTGTATAAATAAGAAAAATATAAGGGCACCTGGGTGGCTTAGTGGGTTAAAGCCTCTGCCTTCGGCTCAGGTCATGATCCCAGGGTCCTGGATTGAGACCTGCATCGGGCTCTCTGCTCAGCGGGGAGCCTGCTTCCTCCTTTCTCTCTGCCTGCCTCTCTGCCCATCTGTGATCTCTGTCTCTGTCAAATAAATAAATAAAATCTTTAAAAAAATATATATATATATAAATATGTTAAAAGCAAGGGCTATATGAGGAATTATATATCGAGTGTTATACACACTTGCCTAATCATTTGACGAAGCCAGCATAACCCTGGCATCTCAACTTGATAAAGATACTGAGGAAACAAAAGTACAGCTCAGTATATAATACATTTGTCTTTCCATTCAGAAGATGCTGCTGTTTATAGGGATTATGGCCCGAAGGTGCCTGAGCAACCCTGCTCAGAAACATACCACCCACCACTGAACAGGAAAGACATTTCAAAAGGTCCCTCAACATATCACTCTCCATATTTAACCGAGCTCACCAAGCTATCTGTAGGTCTTCCGTTAAGCAATCAACCTTCTACAAACAAGAACGCTTCTATAAACATCACATCCTGCCACAATAGGACGCTTTAGGCTCCTGCAATTGCAAAGCCCAGTGTGAAAAACACCAATGTGTAAGAACATTCCTGAGGCACCTCTGACACCACAGCTCTCACCATACAGAATACTCCGTGTTACGGGGTCTGCACATCATTACCTGCAGCTGGTAAGTGAGCAATATGAACCACATGGTGTTCAAAGAGAAATCAAAGAGAAAAGACAAAATCAGAAACATACCATCAACGATACCACTTTTCCCTAAACGTCTTCATTCTTCAACAAATATTTATAGAGTACTTAATACAAGCTAAATACTGAAAAAAGTGAGTAAGATAGATCTAAGCTCCACTGTGAGAGTTTACAGTCTAGAAAAGAACACAGGCTTAAATAAGCTGTTAAAATACATTGTGATGGGAGTTTTAATAAGAAAAGTAAAGGAGGCACAGGCCCATGTAGAGCCACCTTGTCTAGAGAGGAAAGTAAGTCAGGAGAGACTCTTTGAGAACTGACTTTTTAATCTGAAATTCCCATATTAGCAGGCCAAGAATGTATGTTGTGGGTAGGGGCAAGTGAAGATAGAGTTGGTGGAACTAGGGAAAAAAACGGCACAGGCATGGGGACATCGTGTGCAAAGGTCCTGAGGTGACAGATCTCATTTCAGCTGGAGAGACTCAGAGAATTTCAACTTACATGGCAGAACATGAAGGTTATAGGTGAGAGGAACAGTGGCGAAAGATTACTCTGGAAGATAGGCTTATAGCAATATACAGTATTTTGTACTAAAATACCGTTGAAGATATATCTTTGCCAGAGCTGAGTTTACCTTATAAATAGGGGACTCAAAATCATCATATATTATTTGTACTAAAAATAATATATGATGATTTTGAGTCCCCTATTTATAAGGTAAACTCAGCTCTGGCAAAGATATATCTTCCTTTTATAATTCATAGTTGCCCTAAAACACAGATTCTCTCAGCTTCCAGGCCACTTACATCTACTCCAGCAAGTCAGAGTAGGAAAAGAAAATAGGGGAAAAAAAGACAGAAGGACAAGAGAACAAAGGGTATATGGAACACTGTAGACATAAAATGATCCTCACGCCCCTCGGAAAAACTGCCACATGATCTAGGGCCAGCTAGAAAGATTCTTGGTAGGATGCATTCAAAATCACTAGGTTTTGTAGACAGGTGAAAGTTTCTGACATTCTCCCAAATATCTGACCTTGTCCATTTACAAGGTTACTCTTTTGTTTATTTGAAAGACAGTGATATCTTATGGGTCACATTTTTTTACTACTAAGATCTCTGGGTATTCTTTACATTAAATTAAATATCACAACTATTCCTTTAAGTTACATGTTCCTATTTCATAGAAGAAAGCAACCTGGTTGCTAATCCAACTTCTACAAGTCTCATTACAGCTTCTGATAGAAACGAACAAAAATTCCTGATTCCCTGTCACAGGTACATTAAACATACCAGACCATTAGGATTTCTTCAGTCACTCTTAAATGTCTCACTAAAATTAAACCTCTAAAACTTCAGGGTTTCATTTTCCTACCCTAATAATGGAAGCCTTTGTGAAAGCCTTGTCTATTTTCATACCAATTAAATAAAAGTGACTTAGTGGGGGAAAAATGACTTTTGGTTTGTTTAGCACGTATTTTAAACCTTGCATTACATTTTTGATCTGGCATTTCACTACAATCCTTAAGGCATATATTTTTTGCCCTTTGTTAAGAGGTGAATTTCTTGGCATGGCTAAAATCATACCCAACAGCTTTGTTTTGACTTGCAGGAAGTTGTCAGCATACAATAGAGAAATTATCAGCATGTTCTGGTTGTGGTTTGCTTCAACCTGCTGAGTGTTTCTGCCCCATGACCCAAGAGGTGTGTGGTGTTTACATTTTTAATTCTCCTTCTACCTCCTGTTGGGGGGGGTTAGGGGGGATGACAATACCTGTATACTCACAGCACAGACAGAACAAAAACCAGAAACTAAAACACAGAAAATACTTTAGATTAAGATTTAACTAGTGGCAAACTAAAATTCTAGGATTAACATGTTTGCAATCTTCATTCTAGTATCTAAAAATTTATCCAACAGAAATATTAACACGTGTACACAAAGATGCATATACAGATATGTTCTACAGCATTGTGGAAATATAAAAATATTGGAAACAACTTAAACATCCATCAATAGGAGAATAATTTAAAAATTTTTGAAACACTATGTGGCAATTTATATACATGCATGGATAGATAGATCCCCATGGAAAATTATACAACACTACTATGTTTTTAAAGAAATCAATAGTCTCTATATTTCTATGTGATGCAAGCATTCCACAATAAAAAAATATCCTTGAGAACTCTCATACACTGCTGGAAGGGGTGTAAAATAAGTGTAATCACTTTGGGAAACTGGAGTTTCTAATGAAACCAGATATATACCTACTCTAATGACCAGTAATTCTATTCCTAGATATTTATCTGAGAGAAATGAGAGCTTATGTTCATAAAACAAGTTATATAAAAAGTCTCATAGTAGCTGTATTCATAATAGCCCCCAAACTGAGCAACTTGATGTCCATCAGCAGAAAAATGAATCAGTAAATTATGAAATATTCACACAATGGAATACTACTTTGCAAAAAGGATAGGATAGAACTGATAGTCTTAAATGTCTCACTAAAATTAAACCTCTAACTCTTTTTTTTTTAAGATTTTATTTATTTATTTATTTATTTGACAGCGAGAGAGAGAGAGAGAGAGAGAGAGATCACAAGTAGGCAGAGAGGCAGGCAGAGAGAAAGAGAGAGGGAAGCAGGCTCCCTGCCAAGCAGAGAGCAGAGAGCCCGATGTGGGACTCGATCCCAGGACCCTGAGATCATGACCCGAGCCAAAGGCAGCGGCTTAACCCACTGAGCCACCCAGGCGCCCCAGACCTCTAACTCTTAATCTCACAAAACAAACTGAGGGTTGCCGGGGGTGGGGGGAGGGAGAGGGTGGCTGGATTATGGACATTGGGGAGGGTATGTGCCATGGTGAGTGCTATGAAGTGTGTAAACCTGGCGATTCACAGACCTGTATCCCTGGGGCTAATAATACATTATATGTTAATAAAAAAATAAAAAATTTTAAAAAATTAAATTAAACCTCTAATACTTCAGTGTTTCATTTTTCCTACCCCAATGATGGAAGCCTTCATGGAAATCTTGTCTATTTTCATACCAGTTAAAGAAAAGTAACTTACTGGGGGGAAATGACTTCTAGTTTGTTTAGAACATATTTTAAACCTTGCATTACATTTTACATGAATATATCATAAAAATATGATGTTGAAGACAGACACAAGGAGATCATATTGATTTATAAGGTCCAGAACAGCAAAACTAGTCCGTGATGATATGTCTGAACAGCAGTTGTCTGTGGGGAGGACTACTGACTGGAAAGGAAACGTTCCAGGGTGGGTGATGGCAATACTTATATTTTAACCTGGCTGGTAGTCCCACAGGTGTATACCTATACTGAAGTCATCCAGTTGTAACACTTAAGATTAGTGCAATCAGGGCACCTTGGTGGCTCAGTGGGTTAAAGACTCTGCCTTTGGCTCAGGTCATGATCCCAGGGTCCTGGGATCAAGCCCCACATCAGGCTCTCTGCTTGGCAGGGAGCCTGCTTCCCTCCTTCTCTCTGCCTGCCCCTCTGCCTATTTGTGATTTCTGTCAAATAAATAAATAAATCTTAAAAAAAATATTAGTGCAATCATATCTTAATAAAGTACAGGAAAGGAAGGACGAAAAGGAGGGAGGGAGGAACAGATGGATGGACTGAGGGATGAAGAGGCTCATACAAAAAGTTATCAGAAAGGAGAAAGTATTTTAAAGGAGTGTGATTTTTTAAAAAGGTTTTATTTGCTTATTTATTTGAGAGAGAGAGAGCATGTGAGCAGGGAGAAGGAGAGAGAGAATATCAAGCAGACTTCATGCTGAGTGTGGAGCCCGACATGAGGCTTGATTTCATGACACTGACATCATGACCTGAGCCCAAACCAAGAGTTGGACGCTCAACCGACTGAGCCACCTAGGCACCCAAAAGGCAGTATGATTTTAAGGTTTGTTACAGTTCAGTTAAGAGATATTTTCTGCATATGTTGAGCAAATGTTAAGCAAAAGAGCCAGAGACATGAGAAGGCATTATATGACTGAATGAGGAAAACTGAACTTTGCTGTTAGAAATCAGAGATGTGCTTGCCTGTAGGTATGAGTAGCTACTGAAGGGCACAGGGGGTCTCTGGAAGTTTTGGTAAACAAAGTCTTGCCATTGTTTAGGGGATGTGTTCTCTTTGTGAAGATTCACTGAGCTGTACATTAATGATTAAGCATTTTCCTAGCAGTATATTGTATTCGATAAAAACAACACAAAATAAAACAAATAAACAAAAAGATATTTTTAGTAGCTAAATACCACAACATATTTCACATACCTGATTTAGAAGGCACACTGACTTCACTAATTTCAACTCAAACCTACTGTTGTTCTAATTGTTTTACGTAAGTGTAAATATGTGTCACTGGGCACATTTTAGCAAAGCTCCTATTACATGAATAAGAACCTTATTTCCCTGCAACATCTTAATATTAGAATGTTAACAATGTTAGGAGGAGATCCTAGATGAGAATTTAAGTAACTCATAAATGATTTCATCAAGCCCATCGGCCTTCAGGAAAGCTTGCTCTCTGGATGGTAAGACCACTTTGTTCCTGAGCCCACATCTGTCCCATCTTCCATGTAAAAACTGGATAGTAAAATTTAAACAGTGGAACTCAAGACTCCAAACCAGGAAAGCCATCTGTTATAATCACCTAACCTATAATGCAGCACTGACAAACCGGAAAAGCAAGCAATGAACTTGGAAACACAGGGGAAATAAATATGAATAAATGTAGCAGAAATTATAGGATTTCTGTAGGGTGTAATGGCTTATAACATGAAAAACTTAGATCTATGATAGTTATGTCAATATGTTAAGATTCTCAGATGATGGAAAAACTTGAAACTTACCTTATTTTTCTAATATGTAATGTGATCAAAAATTATTTAAGTATTACACTCATATAATGAGGTAGAAATGTTATTATCTTAATAGCAGGCTCCAGAATTCCTCTTACAGAACTGTCATCATTTGAAAAAATAACTTGTATCTCTGTATGTGGGTGTTGTGGGAAGTCTAAAAACTAAACAGATAGCTAAACTATCTTTTCAGATGGCAAGGGTGTGCTCGCTTCGGCAGCACATATACTAAAATCAGATGGCAAGGGTTGGGGGTTTTCTGTTTTTATTTTTTTTGGTCTTGCTCCAGGTAGGATAAAGGGAGAAAGTGCCTGTGAGAAGGTATAAGGGTGAGAACCACCTCAGGTGAAGGGCCAGAGAGCAGTCTCTGATGACTAGGATGGCAAAAGGGTTTAGGAATAGGGATGCCTCCTATTCAAGTTGAAGTAATTTGCATTACTGCTATGTAAACCTCTCCGCCCTCTCCCAGCAATCTCCTAAATCTCCAGTGATGTCATCTACTGTCACAGGGGCTTCACAGATAGGCTTTTGTGGAAACTGAGGAAAAGGATATGTCTAGGCCAGGGTTTCTCATTCTGGCACTACTGACGTTTGGGGCTGTATAATTCTTTTATTGTGGGAGCTGTCCTATGCATTGTAGGAAGTTTAGCAGCATGCCTGGCCTCTACCCACTAGATGCCAGGAGCATCCTCCCCAGTTGTGACAAAATATATATATATATATATATATATATATATATATATATGTATCTGTGTGTTGCCAAAATCTCCTGAAAGATAAAATCACCTGAGTTGGGATCCACAAGTTTATGCCTATTATTACTCAGGGCTGCTAAGACCCTGGAAGGAAAGAAAAAGAAAACCCTGAGAATGCATTCTCCTTGAGAAATATTAAGATTTTTAGGAGATGTTTGGGCTTGCATGAGGAATAGATCATGCCTAGAGTTCAAAAGGTCTGGGCAGACCACCTAATATCTAGGGTATACCCACAATGAGTTTCAAATATTTCTACCAATTAAAAGATATATATTTTATTTTTTAAAAGATTTTATTTATTTATTTGAGAGAGGAGCATGAGTAGTATGGGGAGGGTAGACAGAGGTGAAGCAGACTCCCCACTGAGTGGTGAGCCTGACATGGGGCTCGATCCTAGGACCCTGAAAGATCATGATGTGAATGGAAGGCAGACATTTAACCAACTCAGCCACCCAGGTGCCCCCAAAATATATATATTAAAAAAAAAGAAACGAGGTGCCTGAGTGGCTCAGTCGTTGAGCATCTGCCTTCAGCTCAGGTGATGATCCCAGGATCCTGGGATCAGGCCCCACATTGGGCTCCCTGTTCAGAGGGAAGCCTGCTTCTCCCTCTTCCACTCCCCCTGCTTGTGTTCCCTCTCTCACTGTGTCTTTGTCAAATAAAGAAATAAAATCTTAAAAAAAAAAAAAGGAAGAAGAGGAAGAGTAAACCTTTCATTGTTTTTCAATGGAGGAGTAAAGCAAAAGGGCTATTTTGCATGCTTACACACGAATACATACAGACACAGCATTCTATAACAAGATAAGGAACCCATATTTTTCCTAAGTTAGTAATGAAGCAAATTTCCTCTATGCTTCTTCCCTAAAGTCTCTCACAGAATGATTACAGGACTCTAATCTAAGGAAAGAAGGAAAGAGAGGAGACTCTGAAAGAAACCCTACAAATTTCCCCTAATTTAGAGAAGCAAAGGGAAATCACCAACACAGGTAAAAGGCCATGTCTGGAAGCTTTCCTATGAAGAGGCAAATGCAAACAAAACAAACTAAACAAACAAACGAACAAAAAACTGGTAAGACTTTCTCAAAGAAAGTAATTTTCAAAAATTTTACCAAATATTTATATGATGTATAATATATGCCAGATACTATTTAAGTTCTTCTCAAATATTCATTCCTTTATTCTTCATGTAAATTCTATGAGATAGATACTATTATTATCCCTGTTTTACAGATGAGGAAACTGAGACCTGAAGTCAAACAGGTAGCAAAAAAGTGGCAGAGTCAGGATTTGAATCTAGGCAAACTGAACACAAAAAAACCATACAGGACCTATGAGAAGACACTAAAGTTCAAAGAGAAAAGACCATCTTGAAGAACTAGAAAAAATGCCTCCCTCTGAAGTAGATTTATTATTAAAGAAATATATAGAAAATTTCTTTTTTTTTTTGAAAGGGAAATATACAGAAAATTTCTAATTCATAGTCTCAATAATATACAAAAAGTCATTCTATCTACAAGACAGAGCTTTGTAGATGTAATAAGAAGGAAACAGTGAGTGGTGAGGAAAAAATACAGGAAAATTAAAACAAAATGAATGCTAAATTTATAATCATAATGAAGTCAGTGACAGATGAAACAAAAGAGTTGAAATAGAGTGGATTGGGATCCAATAAATGCATAATGAAAACCCCAGTGTGACAAAATAAAGCAAATGGAGCAGAAGTAGTGATAATAGAAAACTTTCGCAAGTTTAAGGAAGACCTGAGTCTATAGATCAAGCGGGTTCATTACAAACTGAGCAAAATTATTAAAAAGCCTAAGACCTTGACACTATCTAGTGACATTTCAGAGAGTAAAGAACAGTATCTTGTAAACATCCAGGCAGAAGGTGGAAGGAATGGGCTGTAAAAGAAAGACATCAGGCTGACATCAGACTTCTCCTCCACAAAACTAAAGACCAGAAGACAATGGGTCACTTCTAGAGGGTAGGAAGAGGAAGGAATGGGCAGAGGGTAATCCCAGAATTTTATACCCAAGCCTAAGTTTATATGAAACTAGACAGACATATTCTCAGACATGCAGGGGATCAGTAAGAAGAGTATCAAAGAACCCTCTTTGAGAAATTCACTCAGGATGATATTCTAGATCATCATCTACTAGAGTTGTATGCACTGTCCAATCTAGTAGTCAGTACGGATACTGAGCAGCTGAAATGTAGCTACTGCAGCTGAGGAAGCAAATTTTTTGTTTTATTTAATTTAAACTTAAATAGCCACCTGTGGCTAGTGGCTACCATACCAGCCAAGTCTAAATATCTAAGAGATAAAATTAAAAGTTCACGAATAAAAAAGCCATCGTGCCAAAAGTAAGCAATGAGCAAATTAAAGGGAAAAAACGGCATTATAGCTACTGTTTTAAAATATTACACAAGTATAAAAAAAATTATTGTAATGTAATATACATACTGAAACATGAACAATTCTCTGAGTCTGACGTCTCATGAACAATTCTCTGAACCTGAAGCACCTGGCCGGCTCAGTCAGTAGAGCACGTGACTCTTGATCTCCGGGTGTGAGTTCGAGGCTCACGCTGGATATAGAGATTACTTAAAATCTCAGATGATAGCAATTTCACATTTCACACTAAAAGAAAGAGTCAAAAGACACCCTTTCATACTTCATGTTGCCAAATCAAAGGGACATGGTGTGCTATTTTTTTTTTAAAGCCATAACGGAGAAACTACCAGTGGAATAAAACCAAAATGTATAACTTCTAAATCACTAGAAAGAAAAAAAAAAAATTAATGATTTGAGAAAATGCTCAGGAGACCTTAGCAACTGAGAGGCTATAAGTGGAAACATCAGTATACAAAACTATCCAAACAATATGTCCCAACTTTGAAAGTATGTACATACACTAAAAACTAAAAGAAATATATAGAAATTTTTGACCATGGGTGACCATATCATCATTGTGTGTTTTCTAAATTTTCTACAATGAGCATTATTACTTTAATAATCAGAGACTTTTTTTTTAAAGATTTATTTATTTAACAGACAGAGATCACAAGTAGTAGGCAGAGAAGCAGGCAGAGAGAGAGAGAAGGAAGCAGGCTCCCTGCTGAGCAGAGAGCCCGATGCGGGGGCTGGATCCCAGGACTCTGGGATCATGACCTGAGCTGAAGGCAGAGGCTTTAACCCACTGAGCCACCCAGGCGCCCCAATCAGAGACATTTTTAACATAAAAAACAAAAAGTATGGTTAGGTCTCACCTTTTGATAGCATCACCTAGTTAGAAGACAATCCAGTACCACAAATTAAGCAAAAGAGACTCTTAACAGCCAAAATCCATGTCACGAATTCCACACCTAAAGGTCAGGGTACTGTGTTCATGAAAAGAGCCCTTCAGCGGCGCCTGGGTGGCTCAGTGGGTTAAGCCGCTGCCTTCAGCTCAGGTCATGATCTCGGGGTCCTGGGATCGAGTCCCGCATCGGGCTCTCTGCTCAGCAGAGAGCCTGCTTCCCTTCCTCTCTCTCTGCCTGCCTCTCTTGTGATTTCTCTCTGTCAAATAAATAAATCTTTAAAAAAAAAAAAAGAAAAGAAAAGAGCCCTTCAAACCTTCTTTTACACCTTACCAGTTCCAACAAGCTTGATTACCTGATGTTCTAGTAGCACTGTTACAGACACACTGCGTGTGGTGTAAAGTGATAGGCCAAGCCTCACAGTAGGAAAATATTGACAAAAATAAAAATACAAAACAGACATTGACATTCACAAAGCAGTCCTGGGACAATTACGGCAGAATCATCCCTAAATGACTCAAAATATTTCCACAAATATGAAAACTCACATTCACTGTGACAACTCTTGTGTTAAATTGTTCAAAGGCCAGTCCCTTTGAACATAGACTGGTTGGTTGAGGAAGTGAGAAAAATTCCAAATACGTTTTAGAAAAAGATTGATCACAGGGACACCTAGGTGGCTCAGTCAGTTAACCCACTGCCTTCGACTCAGGTCATGATCCCAGAGTCCCGGGATCGAATTGCATCCTTGTCCAGCAGGGAGCCTGCTTCTCTGTCTCTGCCTGCCACTCTGCCTGCTTCTGCTCTCTCTCTGACAAATAAATAAATAAAATCTTAAAAAAAAAAGAAAAAAGAAAAAGATTGATCGCAAATATTTATGATAAAAAATCAGAGTGCTTAAAGAGAATATCCTCAGCTCTCCAGAGCAGCTCACTCCTGTGAGTTGCACAGAGTTGGAATTTTACTATATTGAAAAGGATTTTATGGTTGGCTGCACCGACCAATACAAATCTGGAGAACAATCTAGAAGGATGTGATTAATGACTGCTTCTTTCCAAGGAAGTTTAAAAATAAGTAACCATAGGCGTATCAGAATTAATGTTAACACAGCAATTGCTACAATGCAGCCTGGATGTGGATGTTGTTTGGCTTTACTCCATATTCCCCGCAGGATTTAGGTACCTTGGAGGCAGGTGGGACTTATTAGCCATTAGGGCAAAATCAGTCCTCCCCATTCCATCACACACCGCACATTGTGAACTGAAAAAATATATATTCTACCTCCTTCACATTTGCCTCCTGTGCTTCTGACTTTGAAAACGGGATACAAAGACAAGGAAGAAACTGATTATGTTTATATCTGTGGAACAAAGATTATGCAAACTGCCAGCACTCCATTGTTTTTGTTTTCAGTATGGTTATCACAAAACAAAAACAAAAAGATAACTTCTACATCTGAAGCCTGATAATTTGAAAACAGACCTGAATATTTCCTCCTCTTTCCTCCTCTTTCAATAAGGCGGTAAACACCTTTCATTTTACTTATCTGTAAGGTACTTATTTGCTGATATGGACTAGTTACTATTTCTATAAGAGAGCTTGACAGAGTCTATCTGAGAAAGCTGTTTCCTGAGTTACTCTACTTTAACTATTCCTGAGTTACGCTGCTTTGACATTTGCCAAAAAATCCAAGAAAGCATTAAAAAAAAATCCCCACCTTCTACACACACATACCCCGCCCCCTGCCCCAAGCTAACAAGGGTAAAACAAAATCATAACCTTGGTTAACGGGATTTCCTTTAGCACTCTGACCACTATGACCTCTCCAAGCTTCTATCTGTCTTTTGTTTGTTCTGTTTTCTTTTAAATAACTCTACTGGTTGTTCATCTGATTAACAAAAGTAATACATGGTCAATGTCACAACATGAAGATGTATGAAACAAAAGTGATAATCTGTCTCCCCTACTCTCTCATTCCCCTCCCAAAGAAACCAAAATTAACAGCTAGGTGTATATTCTTACTTCTTCCTGGGCTTACAAAAATACATATATAATATATGGGAGGGAGGGGTTGGTTCATTTTTTTGTTTTCAAATAAAAATGGATTACAGGGGCACCTGGGTGGCTCAGTGGGTTAAAGCCTCTGCCTTTGGCTCAGGTCATCATCCCAGGGTCCTGGGATTGAGCCCCACATCGGGCTCTCTGCTCAGCGGGGAGCCTGCTTGTCTCTCTCTGCCGGCCTCTCTGCCTACTTGTGATCCCTGTCTGTCAAATAAATAAATAAAATCTTTAAAAAATGGATTATATATATTATTAGTCTTAAAAATATGGACACTTTCCAAGCCACTATATATAGATCCTTCACGTTCTTTTTAATGACTGTGAAATATTCCAAAAGATGGATAATTCATTCATACCATCACCCCGCCTTTCCCAACACATGGACAGTTAAGATGGAGCCTTGTACATACACTTCATGTCCTTTAATTTCAGTAACACGGATTCCCAGAAAGTTTCTGGGTCAAATGAAACATTTTCAAATATTTAAAATTTTCTCCTTAAACAAAATTAAGTTTATACCTTCAACATTTCTGTTCCGTTCTTCATTATGCAAAATTTTGGCATAAACCTTTCATAATGCTTTGCATATTTTATTTTTAAAAGCACACATATTATGTCAAAAACGCCCCTGTCATTTATGCTCGTGTAGTTATAAATAAATAAATGCTTAAGTTATGGCTGTGATGGCCAGCATTAAATCACTGTGCAAATGCTTCTGCCTTGGTTTATGAAAGTAGTAATTCATTGTGGAAACTCCACCCCCACAGTCATGTGGGCAGCCCTGGGGTAGCAGCTCCCTCACCCTGTGACTCTCTCCACTGAGTGACAATATAGAGATCAGGACCTACATATTTTCTAATTGTCAACAGTTAACCTTAAAAAGTGTGTGTGGTGGGAAGACAAGTACACAGCAACAGACGATAAATTGAAAGCCATTATGGGTTTCTAATATCCACAAATTATTTGTAGCATAATGAATAATTCTGCTGGTCTACAGCAGAGACAATCTTTCATAAAAAAAAAATCTAAAACCAATGTGCTGCTATGATTACATGAACCTTTCAAAAACATAGTCCTCAAACATTTTTCAATAGAATTATTGGTTGGAATCCCTTTACCTTCCTTCCCCCCTTTCAGATTCAGATTCTGATTTCAAACTGTAAAAAAAAAAAAAAAAAAAAAAGCCTTAAAGAAATGCATTAACCAATGAAGCTCCTTAAAATTTAATCTTAGACTCCCCTGTAGATTCTAAAGACCCAAGCACCAACAGAGATTGTTAAGACACAGCAAGTTTGACACAGAAGTATGTGACATGCAATTAATCTCCATTCATACCCTGCTCTACTTGTCAGCAAACAAAGGTTCTGCTTTAGAAGGAGATCTGAAGACTTCAATTAAAAACAGTCAGCTAACAAGAAAATAATCTAAGCTAAAGGAAGGTGGCAGGTGCAGAAATGAGTTGTTTACCAAAGTGTCAGTTTTGAACAATAAAGAACAGCACATCAAAAATGTTAAAGGAGTGGATTTCATTGCAAACCTCTGAAAATAAAGAGGAATTTACTACTAAGGCTCCACACAAAATGGAAGTACAGGTTAACAAGCCTGTAAAATAGGTTTTCTCTCATCAAATGACAGATACCAATAAAAAGAATCACTTTACATTTTTAAGTGCAAGGTCAGAATTACACTTTTTGACACAGTTTCTTCCTCCCAGAAACCACCACACTTACAGCCTCTACGTTCAACATCCAATATTGAACCAACGGCAGAGGGAAAGACTGGATTGCTTCTTCTCAGCTATCCAGATGACGCTATTTTACCCTACAAATACTTTTCTACTCTGAAAGTTTAGATTTACTTGGGTCATAACTGAAGTGGATTTTGGAAACTTCACCTCAGAAGAAATACCTAGTTGACAGCTTTTACATAGAAACAATCCAGAATGGAAACAGTGCTACAAACAGAGATCAAAAGGACTGCCAAATATTTGATTAGGAGGCATTTATAGCAAGATAACAAGGTAATGGAGATATAAAACCAATTAAATTGAGAGAAACCGAGAAAAAAAAAAAATACTCCTTGCCAAAAGTTAGACCTGCCCAAAGCAGGCCATCTGTTAAATATGTGTCAAAAATGTCACTTGGATGCCAAAAGGCTTAATTCAGAGTAGTTTCCTCCTGGGACCTGTATGCAAGCACGGATTCCAGGCCTCTGTCCTTCCAGGAAGGTCAGTTACAGGAAAGCAAGTTACTTTCGCCGGAAAAAAAGTGTGAATGGAGCAGGCCATATCGCCCATAAGCAAAAAGTCTCTTTCCAGCGTTAGAAGCATCTGTGGAGTGTAGCTGAGTATGGCCTTAACTCTTACGAGTACTGCTTAGGCATCACAGTTTGAAGGTAAACACACCAGGATGGGGCATTTCTAGAAAAGTTAGAAACCTCCCTGGGTGGACAGCAAGACCCCCAGAAGTCTGCAGTTGGCAAAGGGAGGCACGGGCTTTAGGCGCGGACAGAACTCACACTAACTCCCAGGCCTTGGCCCACCGCATCCCACAAGCCCCTCACAGCCCCCTGAGAGCCTCAGAAGCTCTGAGCAGGAAGCTGGTGGGCTTCGGGGCTGGGGAGGGAGGAAGGCGAAACCCCACAGTCGCGGGGGGGCTGTCGGGAGGAGAAAGGGTCGGGCCGAAAACCACGCAAGGTAACATGGAAGGGGCCCGGAGAACCTGGCCGGAGGTGACATGGAAAGGTGGCGAGGCCTCGAGGCAAAAGAAAATGTGGAACTGAAGGGAGTGAGTGGGACCCTGGGCGGGCAGGATGGAAATCGGGCTGTGCAGAGTGGAAGGCTCTAGAAGTCTTCAGGTTCTAGAAAGGTGGTTGAGTGATGGAGCTGCAAAGAGAGGCCGGTCTTGGGAGCCCCTGGCGTCTCGGGGTCGGGCCTCCAGCTCTGCTCCCCGAGGGCCTTCCCAGGGGGCCGGGAGGGGGGGCCTGGGGCTGGGCCAGGGCGTTACCTTCCATGAGCCAACGGATCTCCTCGGGGAGGGCGACGGCCTGCATTTGGCCGGGCGGTGGGGAGGCCGGTGTGTGAGGCGGGAGAGGGGCGTGAAGGCCTGGTGCCACGGCCGGCGGGCTGGCAGGCGGCTGTCGCCTGGCGGAGGCACCTGTACCTCTGTCGCCGCCGCTGCTGCCGCGGCTGCCCGGCCTGGCCGCAGGGCGGGGCCGCGGGCCCGGGGCGCGCTCAGGAAGTGGCGCGCGCGGCGGGCGGGGGGCGCGCCCCGGGCGGTGGGGAGGGGGAACACCTGTGCGCGGGTGCACGCGCCACTCCCGCGGCGCCCTCAGGTGGGAGGACTGGAGGGCGGGGCGCGCCGCCCAGGCAAACCCCCTACCAGAACAAAAGACTAAACGCGGCCCAAAGGAACTTCATCTCCTGGGACACTTTCTGTCCTCAGCACGGGGCAGTTGGCCTCCGGGAACGGGTTTTAAAGACACGGTGGTGCCCGAGATGGGGCGAGGCACCATTCTGGAGGCAGGATTCTGGAGAGGCAGAATCCGAGGAGATTCGTCCCCGCCAAGCCCAGCAGCGGGCAGTTCCCGGTCTCGCACGTCCACGCCCAGAAAGCCCGGGCAGAACGTTCACTGTCTTCTTGGGCAAACCAGCTGGCTCAAAGGAATGGCCGTTCGTCCCAATAAGTAATACGAAGCCACCGACATTGGGAAGAAGCCGAGGGGCCGTGGATACAGGGAGCCAGCGTCCCTTCCTCACAGAAGCTGAAAGGATGTGAGGAAAGGAAGGGGTAACCTGGGGAGAAGGCCCAGGGAGGGAGGAACCAAGCCTTTCCCCTCTAACAGCTGACAAAGGCAGGAAAGTGAAGGACAAGCTCACAGGAAAATGTCCTCCTCCCCTTATCCAAACTACAGTAGGGGTCAGCGTCCTGATTGTGACAGGGTACTGTCATACCGCCAGATGTTAAAATTGGGGAAACTGAGTAAGGGGTAGAGAGGATCACTGTATCATTTCTTTTAACTTCTGGGCATCTCAATGATCACAAAATAGTTTCATGGGACTTTTTTAAGCACAATAAACCAAGTGCCATGAAGGTGTAAAGTGCCATGAACAGTAAAGGGAGGGAGACAGATATAAAAAGGAGAAAAGTGTGGGTGCGTTTGTGTTTAATGTGCATATGGCATTCGAGATGGGCTCTGGACACACCAGACTTCGAAGGGGCACGAGGGCTTTCCAGGTGGAGCCACCAGAGTAAACAAAGAGGGAAAAACCTTCTCCTTGAGGAACAGCTGACAACCCTTTTACTGGATGGTGCAGGGAAATTCTGGGTGTTAAGAAAACTTGAAGTTTTATTGTGAAGGTTCATGAAAGTCAGCGCAAGGATTTTGAACTCGACTGCCTGTGTACTGGGGAGACACTGACAAATTTTGAGTTGGCGAGAGACCTGTGTGGTGTGTGATATTGCCCATCTCACTTTACCTCTACCATTTTCCTTCTTTATAAAAAATGTAGCTTCTAGACTCAGAGTCAGCCTACTGAATAGTGGGAAGGATTGGAAGCAGTAAGGGAGAGAACCCAGGGAAGATGGGTGAAGTGGTCTTTACGGCAGCCTCAGGGAAAATCATGGTGGAACCATGGATATGAGGACGGGAGCCCCAAGGAGAAACTGTCCAGAAGGACATGACGTAGCACTGCCTGCCTCCTGACATCGTTTCCCAAGGTTGGGGGCTTGATCCTTTAAGGGGTGCAGTGGTTTGAGTCATCTTTACACGTCCACATCCTGCAGTCTGAAGAGGGATGGTCTCTTGGTTTCAGGATCACATGACCCACCTACAAGTTGCAGCAAATTGGGCTCGGGGTGAAGGGACAGGGGCTGGCAAGTCTCTGGGGACTCTGGCTGCTGCTGCTGCTGCTGCTCTTTCTTGCTCTGGAAATTTAACAATAGGCTGGCTTTTCTAGGCTGCTAGGGCATTTTTATCAATTGCTCCTTCTATAAAATTGTAACTGCTCTGGAATCACTTTGAGTACTTATGATGTGTTAAAAAGCAAGAGAGGAGAGATCCAAGCTCTCTGTACTAGCATTGTAATTTTTCTATAAATCTGAAACTGTCCTTTAAAAAGCAAAGGAAACAAAGTCCCTCCTATAGGTAACCTCAGGACTTTGCCTTGCTTTCCCTCTCAGCAGTGGGAGGAAATTTGATAACACTCTCCCCCCACCTTCGCCAAGGATATTTGTCAAATGCTAATATAGGCCACAAGCGAATGAGTTGTTGGCGAAGAGCAGTGATCCTGGGTAATCTTACGTTCTCTTAGGCCTCACTGCCTGCAAAGCTTACTTCTACCAAAGGAAGCAGCAGAAACTGGAGGCATAGGTATTCTACATCCGTTCTGGGTCTCAGACAGGGGGAGAGGGAGGTGCAGAGTTGGTTAGTGTGCAGGGGTGACTGGCAGGTTGCAATACGGCGTTGTCATGTTGTATCAAGTTTCCTCACTGCAGACAGAAACCTGCCTCCACACATGAGCACGGCCCCTCCTTAATCATCTGAGGACCCTGGTTCAGCAGTCAGCCTCACTCCTAATGACATTCTGTTAAATGGACAAATTCCTTTGAAGCCTTGTCCTTCTTTGAAATCCAATTTCGCAAGAAGCCAAATCTGATTGGGGGTAGCCATGGAAACCACACCGAGGAGCCTTCGAGAAGGTGGAGAGAGGCAAGGCAAAACGTGACAGTCAAGAGTCCTTTACTGCTCTGTCGGAAATATCAAAGGGATCTGGAGAGGTTGGCAGCCGGTGAGTCCCTGCCCGGGTCCTGTGCTGTGTGGCTGGGTACCATGTGGCTGTCACGGAAGTAAGCAGCCAGCTGTCTCCGAGCACAGGCAGGGGGATGGAGCAGAATACACAAATCCCAGATCTGTCTGCCTCCCTCTTCTTCCCCTCCCCCAGCCCCAATTCCAGCAAGATCACAGCATCCCCTTCGAAGCTGCCCGCCCCTGAAAGACAAACAACAAAAGAATGACAAGGTCAAAATACAAGCCCCCCCCCCCCCCCCCCCCGCCCCGACAGATAAGAGGTCCTTTGGAGCAGAGGCCACGAAATTAATCTGAAATTCCTTGTAATTAGATAAGATAAGGGTGTCTAAAGAGATGCAGAGCAGCCAGGAATATAGTCCAGCAGCACAACACTGCAGAAAATACACCACCCAGTCCACTGGGGCCCCTCACACCCCGTCAGCAGACAGAAGACACAGAAAACAACCGGGCCCAGGCCAGCCTCTGGGCTGCTTGGAGATGTCGTCTCCATGTTCTCATGCCAGGTGGGCACTCGCTAAATACACAGCTGTGGGGTGTCCAGGGGGCTCAATCAGGAAGAAACAAAAGCATCTGGCACCCAGAATGGCATGGGGTGGCAACATTTGCAAGCAAAGCAGGAGCTGGCTGGCATCGCCCCTCCCTGGGTGAGACGGGTCTGGAGAGGAGACTGCGGAGGGCAGGCTCTCGGACTTTATTCTGGACCGGTTATTGATCCCTGGGTGCTGGGTCACGACACGTGGCCGAGCTGATGTCTGCCCTGTGGATGTGTGGCTGCTGCATCTCAGCCCCTCGGTCCCAACCCCATCAAGCAGGTTTATTGACTCTTTCATTGACGATGCTGAGGCCTAATGAGGACAAGAACTGCACACTTCATTAAGGGCTGTGGAAGGAGAGATGATGCATCCCCCCCCAACCCCCCGCCCGGTGCCAAGAACCAGGCTCACTGTGTGCTTTGCGAGGCCCCGGAAACCCAGCCTCATGCCGCCCCTGCAGGAGAGGAGACGGATGTGAGATGCGCACGTGGGCTCATCACTTCAGTGGCCTTAAAATCCAGGGTGTCTACAACTCGTCATTAACCAACCTTTTGAATCAGGAGGGTCCTGTCCACACACTCACACAAACGCTCTTGGCTGCTCTCCCTGTCCAGTTCACACTCCTAGATCCACTGCACTGATACATACGACAAAATAAGCAGATCCTCACATCGGGGAACAGGCTGGGAGCAGCTTCTCAATGAGGTACAGGCTCAGAACAGAACAAGGGACTATTAAAACTCAAAGCGGGGACGCCTGGGTGGCTCAGTGGGTTAAGCTGCTGCCTTCGGCTCAGGTCATGATCTCAGGGTCCTGGGATCGAGTCCCGCATTGGGCTCTCTGCTCAGCAGGGAGCCTGCTTCCCTCTCTCTCTCTCTGCCTGCCTCTCTATCTACTTGTGATCTCTGTCAAATAAATAAATAAAATCTTTTAAAAAAAAAACAAAACTCAAAGCGATGTTCAGGGTAATCCGGTTCATAAACCCAGTGCTCTGCCCATGGCCGTTCAGCTCACCAGGGGCTGTGCTGGTGTTAGAATCTGGGTTCTCTCACACTAGTCCAAAAGTCTTATAGAATTGAATGCCTGAGAGAGATAATTACAGCCCAGAGATGACAAGGAAGTCATTGGGAAGCTGCCATTGCTGGGTTCCCTCCATCTAAATAGTAACATTTCTCTCTTTGTTCTTTATCTCATCTTTCTATCACTCCACCCCCATTCATTATTTTTCCCCATATTCCCTAATCACTGTGTGTGTGTGTGTGTGTGTGTGTGTGTATCTTCTTTGCCTATCCCTTAGCCCATATTAGACATCCCCGTGGGCACTGCTGAGCCCAGCAGAAACCCTAAAGACCAAAGAGGTTGCTGACTCTGACATTCTCTGTCTTTGATTGGCTCTCTTGGGAACCTGAAGTGGAGGGGGCACCCGGAATGTGTCAGCTGTAGCCACACGAGGCTACGCACTCCCTGAGTGAGATGTGAGGCCGTCTACGGGCTTAATCTGCCTGAGAGGCAGGTGGGGCCGTGGCCAATTGTATATGCTAGATGTTTGCAGCCATGAGAACTTTGGAAAATTATACAGAAGCGTAACCATTTCTTTGGGGGGTGATTAAGGAGATTTCAGGTAAATCACAGAGGGATAGCAATTTTTTAAAGTTAAGAAGGCTTCCTTTCATCTGTTATTTCAAAGGGTGGAAGTTTATGCCCTTTAAGCCCTTCCTTTATTTCTGGCCTTTCTTCTCCCTCACTTTACTACAGGTCTGAGGATTCAAGGTAGGGGTAGAGGGATGCAAGGCGAGAGAAGGGGAAGTTATTTAGCATCTGATAGCAAAGCTCTGGCCTGTAGGGCCCCCGGCACACACGTGCTGTGGAAGAATAACGCACACGAACACGGGGCGATGTGATCTGACTGGAATCGCTGGAGTCACAAATGCCAACAGAAGCACCACGTAGAGTCAGAGTCAAGGCAGCAAGGGTGGGTTATCTCAGTGTCAGAAAGTGGGTAGAAATACCTTTCCCCCACTGACATCCTGTATGTAATGGCCTTTAGATCCCCCAAATATGTTTTTTCCTTGCTCTCAGAATTGTATCCGTGTCCATTCTGGTTTTCTTTTTCCCCTTTCTAAAGGTCTGTTCCCAAACATCCCTGGGCTTCCCTCCCTAGCAGCATTTTCTTTTTTTTTTTTTTTTAATATTTTTTTATTTATTTATTTGACAGACAGAGATCACAAGTAGGCAGAGAGGCAGGCAGAGAGAGAGAGAGAGAGAGAGAGAGAGAGAGGATGAAGCAGGCTCCCTGCGGAGCAGAGAGCCTGATGCGGGACTCGATCCCAGGACCCTGAGATCATGACCTGAGCCGAAGGCAGAGGCTTAACCCACTGAGCCACCCAGGCGCCCCATGGCAGCATTTTCTGATAGCGTAAACCGCACTCTCTTTCATATACAGGACCGTGCGCTTAGTTCTTACTCTGTTGTTTTCGGGCTTTCCTTTTCCTTCTCTTCTAGAAGATGCGTATCTGTCCTCTCATTCTTCCACGAGAATTCATGATCCCACCCTCTCCCTCTCCCTGTTAGAGCTTCAATCTCACATCCTTTCTCATCTCTGTCTTTCCCGTCTGTCTGCTAACATTTTTGGTCTCCTCTATCCTCAAAACCAAAACAAAACAAAGAAAAACCTGCCTTGGACCCTGCTGCTTTCTCTAAGTCTTTTCTTCTCCTTCCTTTTCCCCCTTCAGAGCTCCCATCCTGTCTCCTCAGCTGACTGTCTTTACACCGTTGAGGGGACTCACTCCCAAGGTCATCAATGCTTCTCAGCTGCTCGTGGTCTTTACCCAGCCTCTCCCTGAGGCTTTGAGTGGAACTGGTCACTTGCTCTTGCTTTAAGGAGCCAGCTTCCCTGGCCCTGCACTATCCTGGTCTTTCCATTCTTCTTAACAATTGTTGCCCAGCCTCCTTCTCTGGTTCCCTTCATCCCCCAGAGGCTTGCACCTGCCTCTCTCCTCTCCTTCCTCTTGGTTTTCTCCTTGCTCTCTGAGCCCCCCGTGCTTTCATTCTCCCACAGCCTTCACTTTTCCCTTCATGCTCATTACTTCTCTAATTTATACCTCTGTCCCACTTTTCCACCTGGATATCTGAACAGTTCTACCAATTTATTATTTCCCTTTCTCCTTCATCCTTAGAATGGCAGCAAAGCTCAGTAAAAAGCTTAGGAATGACAAAGACCTGTATCCCAATTCTGGCTCAGCCACCTACGAGCTCTAAGACTCTGGGCAAAGCTCCACGATCGTCAGCTTCCTCATCTGTAAACTGGAAATTATAATCCCTACCTTGTGCAGGGTAATTGTGAGGCTTAAATAGGATGACCTATGCATGTAATACATGGTATAATCCAATAAATTGTGACAATTAGAAAGAAATTGCTGTAATCTAAGGCGATAATCTAAGCACAAAATGGAAAACCTTTCTTCATCCTCATTTCAAACATCTGCCAAGCCTGTCATTCTTAACCTTCTCACGAGTGTTTTTGAATTCTTTTTTTTTTCAAGATTTTGCTTATTTATTTGACAGACAGAGATCACAAGTAGGCAGAGAGGCAGGCAGAGAGAGAGGAGGAAGCAGGCTCCCTGCTGAGCAGAGAACCCGATGTGGGGCTCGATCCCAGGACCCTGAGATCATGACCTGAGCTGAAGGCAGAGGCTTAACACACTGAGCCACCCAGGTGCCCCTGCTTTTGAATTCTTATCCTCCTTTGCATCTTGATGTCCCCACTGGTTGGTTTCTCATTATCTTTGTTGAGAAGTGATATTGAAATAGCTTCTAATCCAGCCCCTGGCACCCAATCTCTGCACCCATCACCTGAGTTCCAGAATATACTTCCAAAAGCGTGATCTTGACCCCACCGAAGACGTGATAGAGTACAATGGCCCTAGAGTCAGAGTTCCGAACTCGTGTGCTACCCGCCGACTGTGACCTTGAGCAAACTGCTTATCGACTCCGTGCCTCAATTTCCTTATCTGCAAAATGGCAATGTTAAAAGTATTTTCAAGGTTTTTGTGAGGAGTCAAAGAACGAATACATATCATGTTTATATCTATCTGCAACATGGCAACCACTTCATATATGTTAGCTCTGGTTATTACTTCTGCGTTCCCTGCAACAACCAGCACCTGAGAGGTGTTCAATAAATATGTATATACTGAATCATCCATAATCTCTCACCCGATGTCCTTGCTCACTGAAGACATTTGAGGAGTGACTGACCAAGAAACAGGTGTCACTGGTATCCGAGGATGAGAGTTTTTCCTCTTTCTGAAGCTAACTTGCTTTCAAAGAGATGGAAAGAGGGGTCTTGACTTCCTTCACACCAGGCCCTAACACACTGGGATAATCAGCCTACAAATTCTCCCTGTTAACGTCCAAAAATTTCCTCCCAACCCCATTTATTCTGGAATACTGGCAGTGTTCTCCAAACCACATGGGGAAACAGTCGTCTGGAAGGCATGAGATATTTACTCCTCTTTTCACTCATTGTGGCAGAAACCAAGTTTCTACTATAAACACAAGCCCCAGAAAGGACCAGTCAGAAGGCAGATTACATCCCCCTAGCAGAGTCAGTAACCTCTTTATCCTGGAGGCCTGCCAGCATGGCTAACTCCGCAGAAAGGGGTGGGCATCGTGGTGACAGAGTGGGGTGACAGACTAGGGATAAAGCAAACAAGAAAGACAAAAAGGAAAAAGGTGAACGAGAAGCTGGATGGGAAAAAAAAAAATAAAAAGATAGAGAAATAGGAAGAAAACCTAAGGAAAAAAAAATAAAGAGATTCCCATACTCTGGGGGATTGGAAACTAAATCAAACCGATTTGCTCCATTTCCCGAGTTGTAATTTCAGGATATTCCATGTTCCACCCCCAAGGACACCGAGAAGTTGAAATTCCTAAAAAAAAAGTGCATTTTTGGCGATTCCAACCATTATTATCTGCTGCTGTACTTTTTAGCATATGCACGATCAACACAATGACATGTCTTATTGAGTAATACGTGATATTCTATATCATGAGGCCACTGGTGCAGAATTCCCCTTTCCCGAGCTCAATATTCCAATCAAAGCCTGTTGCATCACATCATTGAGGCCATCCACTTAATGACAAGTTGTAAGATGCATATTGCAGAATATTCATGTTCATTTTATGCTCACGGTGCTTAAAATCTCCTCTAAACAGCCTCTGCTCCCAGCCTATTAAGTTGCCCGTGTTATCTTCACTCCATTCAATGGCGTGGAAATAATTGTCTTGAGACTAAAGAAAAAAAATTGATGGTCACAAGCCGAGTCAGCACTTGTGTTCTCTTCTTAGTCTGTTGAATCAGGTGTTATTTACCTCTCGCAACACCTGGGACTCCTGATAAGTCACTCCCCTGGTAGCTCCTTCCAGGACAGTGCTGTGGGGTCCATAGAAGAAGCAGGGATCCTTCATAAACCGTATTGTTATCAGCACAATTCACACAGCTACCAGACGTGCAAAATCGAAACCACCAAGGGCCCTCAGGCAGAGGGGGCTTTCCCCAGCTCCATCTGGCCGCTCGGAGATGTGCTCCCGAGCCAGAGAAGGTAGAAGAGGAGGAAGGGCTCCCCTCAACGCTGGGGCTCCTGTGCCTCTGAGAAGGTGTTTGTCTTCTGATGAAGTTGGGGTGCTTTTTGGTTCTCTCCTTTCTGCTCTCCCCGCCCCTCCAGCCCAGACCCCGCCTCCTTGTAAACCTGGCTCTTGGAGACCAGGTGGGCTCTTTTCTCTATCTCTTCCCCTTCCTCTTATCTCTGGGCTGAAGCACCAGCACCCAGGCTCGTGAAGGAGAGCAATTGCCCCTGGCAGCTGATAGTTCGGCAACAGGGCCTGTGACTTTGCCTTTAAATATCAACCCCACACACAGACAACACACTGGCAGCATGAGAGGTTTCCATGGTGACAGAATGCAGGCCATGACCTCTGTAAATGTAATCAGAGCACTGGGATTGGTATGTGAGACAGGTTTAATTTCTCCTCCGGTGGAAGCACTGTGGTCTGGGCTGTGCACAGGCTTCATACACTGACAGACAACCTGTTATCTTCGCCAGGGCAGCTCTGCATACGGCAACCCTCTCTGCCCCAGAGCTGCTTCCTCCTCCGTCTGAGCAGGCTGCGGGATGAGAAAGGTCACTGGGGACCAGAACGGCAGTCATATCAGTACGTGGCATCCCTGCCCAGCATCCTCAGGAGGGGTGACTGTCCCTTACGTGAGGAGCAGCTGCAGCATGGCCCAAAGAGGGCTGAGGACTCCGAATGTTGGCTGAAGTTTTCATCTCTGCTCTGCTCCCAGCACTGTGACCTTGAGCAAGTCATTTAACCTTCAACGTTCAACATCTTCCCACCGGAAGGAAAGACCTGGAGAAGAGAAGAAGGCTGGGGGCTTCCAAAGTCCCCCAGGAGAAGATGGTACCCAGTTATGCTAGTTTTGGGGGAATTCTACAACTCCCCGTGGAATTCTGCTCCCGGAAGTGAGTTTTCCATCTTGCCAGTGCTAGTCACTAGGGTGTCTAGCCCTAATTCCATGGCTGTCACCAGAAGGTGTGGGGACTGCCATTGGAGGGCCTCAGCAGGACTTCCTCAGCTCTATGCTGATTTGGAAACAAAACCAGGATGCAATTTTTTCTAAGCTCGCCTAGACTAGGAGCCCAGAGTTTTGACAGGAAACAGGCTCAGAGAAAAAGCAGCAATGTCAAAGGAGGAGCCACAGCCTCTTTCCTTGAATTCCGCTCAGCCTCAGCAAAGAGCTGCCCTGGCCACTTCGAGGCCGGCATCCTCTGATTCCATCTGCCAATCCACATGCGACCCCGGCAGCTTTCAGTTCCCAGTCACTCCGCTTCTCGGATTTCTTTCACTGTTCCAGTATATTGCTCTGGAAAAAAACCAACAAGGTTTGGGCTTTAAGAAGAGGGGCGCCTGGGTGGCTCAGTGGTTTAAGCCGCTGCCTTCGGCTCAGGTCATGATCTCAGGGTCCTGGGATCGAGTCCCACGTCCAGCTCTCTGCTCTGAAGGGAGCCTGCTTCCTCCCTCTCTCTCTGCCTGCCTCTCTGCCTACTTGTGATCTCTCTCTGTCAAATAAGTAAATAAAATCTTTAAAAAAAAAAAAAAAAAGAAGAGATTCATAGGGCTCTATGACACATTTTTCTTCCCAAAGGGAAAGGACCATTAAGATTTTCCTTTCAGAGACTCCACAAAGAACCTCAGAATATCAGAGCTGGAAGGGACTTTAGAAACCCCATAACTCACAGGGGAAAAACTGAGATCCAGAGTGGAGACGGGTTACGCCCAAGTTATGGCAAATTAATGGCAGAACCGCCAGGGTGTCAGGGCCCCACTCTGCTCGGCTAAGTGCTAATTTACCTCCTGGATGCTTTTGAACCTCAAACTGAAGCAGAGAGGAAGTGGGGGAGGATTCAAAAGTGGTTCTTGCACATCAGAATCAGGAAATGGTGATTTGGCTGAATCTACAGATAATAACACTACCACTTCCTGTGTTAGCTGATGCCAATGGAGGGAAGAGGTGGGGGAAGATTCCAGAAAAGAAAATAATTAAGTGACAGGATTGTGGGCTTCTGTGCAATTGTCCCCAACCAATACATACTGTTTCAGGCCGCTGAGGGGAACATGAATCTGATTGTTCAGGGGGATTATTGGTTAGTGTCCCACACAGAATCATGAAACCCAAGAATAATGCAGCTTCTAAGAACTCCAAAAGAATATCTGGTTTGGGGGCGCCTGGGTGGCTCAGTGGATTAAGCTGCTGCCTTCGGCTCAGGTCATGATCTCAGGGTCCTGGGATCGAGCCCCGCATCAGGCTCTCTGCTCCACAGGGAGCCTGCTTCCTCCTCTCTCTCTGCCTGCCTCTCTGCCTGCTTGTGATCTCTCTCTCTGTCAAATAAATAAAAAATAAATTAAAAAAAAAAAGAATATCTGGTTTTGTATTATGTCTTCTGGTAACTAAACTATCTAGGACAGGTAATTTGATTGTTTTTCCTTTTTATTAAAGGACCCAGTTCCTCAACCGTAAAAGAGGAAAAAAGGTTCCTTCCAGCTCTAACATCCAGAATTCCCTGATCCTAAAAGTGGAGACGTCCCAGCCTTTTCCAGTATGTTGTTAACAGCGTTTGATTACATCAGTGGTAATGCACATAATGGAAGTAAGTTATTTCTCTTGCCCCAAGTTTAGCATCATCTGTGTGGCTAACACTAAAAATATGTTCAACTCCCATGGATTACCCTGGACTTCAGGCCAGAATAAGCACATGCAGTGAAACTTCTAGTGTTTTCAGAAGGAGGAGGAGGAAACCTCTTGCGTTTTATTCATGTCAGTCCAAGTTGTTAATACCCCAGCTAATGGGTCAGCTTGGGGGGCAATCGTGTCGTTTGGATTCAAGGTTTCATCTTCAATGCACCCAGTGGCTTCACAAGAAAGGGAAAATAGAAACAAAATACTACCAAACATTTATATTCCTTGGAATTTCTGTTAACCTTAACTGCAAAATGACCTTGGGTATTCCTTTCATCACGAAGAGAACCAGGAATACCAGTATTCCTTCCTTCTTCCCTTCCTCCCTTCCTTCTTTATTAAGCTCCTACTATGTTCAAAGCAGTAGGACACAAACATGAAGACAGTATGGCTGCCCTTAAGAAAGACCTCACCTGGTAGTTGTCCAGTGTTCCCTTTCTCATGATTGGACCCAAACATGATCAGAAAACGCTATATTAATAATACTGCCTTTGTGCTAAATGAAAATGCCATGCTCTTCAGAGACCTAAATCCTTGCCTGCCTAATGCCTCAATACTAACTGAGTTCCCAAAGATGTTTGGTGCCAAAACAGAGGTTCCCAAAATAAAGGCTCAATTAATGTTTCCGGTATGCAGGATAAGATGCAGGCTAAGATCCATCCTGTACAAAGCCAGGATGAGCGATTGACATCATGATGTGGCCTGAGACATGTGGAAAGGCCACCTGCCCCGCAGCTCTCTCCCCCTCTCTGCTGTGCCACATGCTTGAAATTCTTAACCATGAGGGCTTCAGCTGTGAGTGAGGTATTGCATCCAGAAAGGCTGAGTGAAAAGGGCCATACTCCATCAATTTCATTTCAGCAGACATGAACTGAAAGCCCGGTATGTGCCTGGCACAGTGTCAGGTAGTAAGAATTCATAAATAAATAAGACAGGAGTTACCCAGCAGGGCCGACACATTGCTACATTCATACTCTTTATCCCATTAGTACACACTGATTTATCAGATTAGTAGCTGTCCTGAGGGGCTGATACCGGATACAGGCAGGTAAATTTTGATAGGACATGAAAGCAGGAAATGTCTGGACACAATGAGGATTACAGAAGACAATTCAGGCCTGGGCGAATATTAAAAATTAATTAAATACCAATTTTAAAATCACCTGAGGGACTGAGTACCAAGGAAAAATGGAGAACAAAAGGGATCTGAAGACAAGCAATGTTTATTTCAGTTCCTCCCTAGAAGGTCTGATCATTGCCTTCTGGAATCTTCTATCTTTGCTCAACCTTACTAAATTCCTGGCTTCCTCCATGCCTTCTCTTTGTGCTAATAAAATTTTTTTAGGGGCACCTGGGTGGTGCAATCAGGGAAGCGTCTGACTCTTGGTTTTGGCTCAGGTCATTATTTCAGGGTCGTGAGATCGAGCCCCACATACAGCCCTGTGGTGGGCTCTGTGCTCAGGCAGAGTCTGCTTAAGATTCTCTCCCCATCTGTGCCTCCCCCATCTGCTCTCTCACTCTCTCTCTCTCTCAAATAAATAAATAAATAAATAAATAAATAAATAAATAAATAAGTTTTTTAGTGTGGTCTTCCATGTATTACTAGGTGAAATCACTTAAACAACTTGTCCCTAAGTCTACCAGATCCATAGTCCCTGTCTTTCAAATGCAACTATCTCAGTTCTTTTTTCATCCTTTCTGGGTCTTTCTGCTATTTCCAGGGTCACTTCACAGCTTTGCATCACTTCTGCCTCTGCCGACTCAACTGCCTTTTGTTTGTTCTCTCCGCTCATTTTAAAGTCCTGCTTTTGCTATGCTGCCCGTGAAACGAGGCACTGCTTACCCTTCACCTGACAGAGACCCCAGTACCTCCATGGATAGGTCAGGAGGGCCTACGAATAACCACATGCTGCCTTCCATTCAAATTTTGTCACTGCTCCTGGCCCATCTGCAGACTCTATCCTTTCTTTTGTGATTATCTTTCTTTCAACGGTTTGGTTTCATTGTCTTTCTAACAACCTGGCTTCTTTAAGGGCCCCTTGTATTCATCAAGACTCTTGACTGTTTGAGACAGAAACCCAAATCAAATAGCCTTATGCAAAAAAGGAAATTAATTATCACCGAGAATCCAAGGAGGGGTTGAATCATTGAACACGTAAGTGCAGGAAGATAACTGGGTCTTAAATGCAGCGGGTCCTTGAATCCCTGATTCCATTGTTTCTTTAGCCATAGGGCAGGCTGTCATTGACCCAACCCGGTCAGTTGTGTGGCCATGGAGACACATGGAAGCCATATGTCATATAAGAACATAGCTGCTCTGGGCGCCTGGGTGACTCAGTGGGTTAAGCCTCTGCCTTCGGCTCAGGTCATGATCTCAGGGTCCTGGGATCGAGCTCCGCATCGGGCTCTCTGTTCAGCGGGGAGACTGCTTCCCCCTCTCCCTCTGCCTGCCTCTCTGCCTACTTGTGATTTCTCTCTCTGTCAAATGAATAAATAAAAATCTTAAAAAAAAAAGAAAGAAAAAGAACATAGCAACTCCTGCAGAATCTAAATGGGTGGAAACAGGGGAGAGAAGAAGAGATTCCTAGACAACATGGATCATTGTTTCTAGAAGTGGGTAGAGCTGTTGAACAGGAAGAATAATCTATCCATCATACCTCCTATTCTTCAGATCTACCTGTATACTCCTCAGTCACTATAGAGAGTTCTCTGTCACAGGACATCTGGGCCCTTGAAAATCAGGGATGTGGTCCGATAGGGGGTTTAGATCCTTATTCCGCTCACTGGAGCCGTAGTTCCCATGACTGGGACTCTGTGCTACTAGGTGTTGTGTTTTGGTTGTTAAATGTGCAGGGGGAATCCAGATTCCACGGAGATAACGACTCACCTTTTCTTAGCCAACCCTCTCTCCTTCCAGATTCCCTAGGTTAATAAATGATACCATGGATAATCAGCTTGCCCAGTCTAGAAACCTGGGAGTCACTCATTCCTCTTTCTCTCTTTGACAGTTCTACCTGCTAAGTATCTTTCAAACTATCCACTTCTCTCCAGCTCTGCTGCCACCATCCTGATCCAGGCTATCATCGCCTCTCACCTTGCAGCCCTCTAGTCTTATACTCATCTACCTGTTTTCCACCTGCTAGTCAGTGATGTGATCTCTTAAAACAAAAACAAAAACAAAAACAAAAAACAAAAAAAACCTACTCAAGTCCTCCCCTAATTAAAACGTTCGTAGCTTCCAATATTATACTTCCAAATATGGCTAATAAGCATCCCCCCCACCCATGCTTGATGTCCTGCTTATCTCCACTGTCCCACCTCCCGCATGGGCCCCTTGTTCTCTGTCATCTTCAGGAGCCAACTTCTCTCAGTCTCTCAGTGAACCACACCTTCTCCCACCATCACTTTTTTTTTCACATGTGCTGTTCCCCTTGTTCCTTGTGCTCCCCTCTCTGCAACACTCTCCCCCCCTGACTTTCATTCTGCTAACCCCTACTCCTGCTTCAAGTCTCAAACATCATTTCCTCTGGTAATCATCCTTGGCTCCCCAGGTTGTTTTATTTCCCTCTCACACATTTCTCCAGCTCTTAAGATCTATCATTCAAAACTTACCTTCTGGGGTGCCTGGATGGCTCAGTTCGTTGGGTGTCTGCCTTTGGCTCAGGTCATGATCCTGGGATCCTTGGATGGAGCCCAACATTGGACTCTCTGCTCACTGGGGAATCTGCTTCTCCCTCTTCCTCTGCTCCTTCCCCACAGCCCTCTCATAACCTTGCATTCTCTCTCTCTCTCTCTCAAATAAGTAAAAATCTTAAAAACAAAAACAAAAAACGCTCACCTTCCATCTGTAATTACCTGTCTACCACCTGCCTCCCTCTCCCAACTGTGAGCTCCCCCAGGGTCCAGACTTTTCCCATCTTGTTCATCACTGTATCCCCAGCATGTAGGTCCTCAGTATGCCTGTAGGTCCTCAGTAAATGCTTACTGAGGAAATGCTGTGAGGTAAGTCTGTTGGGGTTTAATTATCCTTTTTACTTCAAGTTAATTACGAACTTACAGAAAACTTACCAGAGTACCTACAACTCTTACATACCATTTGCCTAGATTCATCAATTGTTAGCTTTTGTCACATTGGCTTTATTATTTCCTATTTATGTACATTTACATGTTTGTTTCCTAACCATTTGAGAAGAAGTTGTAGACCTCATAGTCCTGTTCCCCTAAATACTTCAATCGTATTTCCTTAAATAACACCCAGTACAGTACCAAAATGAAGAAAGAGTAACAAAGATAAATTAGTTCTAATTAAAAAAAATTTGGGGGGGGGGCAGTCTTTCTTTTCCTTTCTTTCTGGAAGAGTAGAAGTAAAGGGGAAGGGTGGCAGTCCAGGATTAAGGGCAGGCATTTTTTCTTCCTCTCTTGTTTTTGCCCTTGTTCACCAGTTTCTTCAAAAACCGCACCTGTGCTCAAGAAAGTCCCTTGCTTGCTGTGTCTGTTGTTCCCTCTGTGCCCCGCACTTGCTCCAGTAACTTCTCTGGACCCCCCAGCCCGCCTCCCCCACAGTCCCCTGTAGGGAGGCTGGGTGGGGGTGGGGGGTGGGAGGCAGTCTCCCGGAAGTGGAAGTTGGAAGGCAAGGTGAGGCACCGGAAGTGGGAAAGATGGCTCCTGGGACCCCTAATCGTGCGTGGGCATCTCAGCGTCAGAGAAGGGAAGAGCGCGGGCTGTGGGGGTAGAGGAAGATTTGCACACCTTGGGTCCTGGGACCATCCTGCGCGGCTGAGTGGAATACCAAAGGACGGTGTCTCCCCGCCGCACTTCACCTCAGCCAGGCAATCGACAGGAGAAGCAGCGAGCGAGACCGACAGACTGTCACTGGCAAAATGAACTGTCACCTCCCATTTTTCAGAGGCACGGCGGGATGAATTGCAGCCTTGAACCGTGCGGCCCGCTGCTGATTGAGTTCCGCTGTCTTAGAACCCCTTCGAACAAGGCGAGTTCATTTCAGACTGACGTCCCACCGCTTATCAATTTAGGAGCCAGTAAAATTAACCGCTTCGGAGCTGATTTGCTCCCTCCCCTTGCTTGGATTCCGCATCCAGAAAGGTCACCAAATAAATCTCTGCGGGTCCTGCTAGCATAATACGCAGCTTGGAGCCGGGGGGTCTCAGAAGAGGAGAGTAAGGGGCACCTGGGTGGCTCAGTGGGTTAAAGCCTCTGCCTTCGGCTCAGGTCATGATCCCAGAGTCCTGGGATCGAGCCCCGCATCAGGCTCTCTGTTCGGCAGGACGCCTGCTTCCCCCTCTCTCTCTGCCTGCCGCTCTGCCTACTTGTGATCTATCAAATAAATAAGTAAAATCTTTGAAAAAAAAAAAAAAAAGAAGAGGAGAGTAAGCCAAATGTAACCCAGGCTGGAAAGGTTGCCACCACCACCCTACCCCACCCCCGCAGTCTCAGCCACTGGCCCATGGCAATGGTGTGAGCAGCCACGCCTTTGCTACCTCTGCTGTCCCCATCAGCCTCTGCTCCCAAGAGGGAGCATGGTTGGGTAGGGTTGATGGTCAGGAATGGAGGTCCTCCAGAAGTCCCCCTAATCTTGGCAGAAACCTCTGAGCACCCCTTGGCTTCACATCCGCTGTGGACTGCATGTTTGGATCTCCCCCAAACGTATGCGGTGGTGCATTTGGGAGATCACTGGGGTTAGATTAGGTCCTGAGGGCAGGGCTCTTGTGATGGGATTAGTGCCCTCCTAATTAGAGTAAGAGACCCAAGATCTTTCTCCACAGATCCTCTCCACAGGGAGAGGATACCGCCAGGAGAAGACAGCCTTCTGTAAACCAGAAAGCGACCTCTCACTGGGAACCCAGCGGTGCTGACACCATGATCTCAGACTACCAGCCTGCAAGAGCTGTGAGAAATATCTGTTCTTGGGGTACCTGGGTGGCTCAGTGGTTAAAGCCTCTGCCTTCAGCTCAGGTCACGATCCCAGAGTCCTGGGATCGAGCTCTGCATCGGGCTCTCTACTCAGTGGGGAGTCTGCTTCCCCACCTCTCTCTCTGCCTGCCTCTCTGCCTACTTATGATCTCTGTCTCAAATAAATAAAAATATTTTTAAAAAATCTGTTCTTTAAACCACCCAATCTATGGTATTCTATTATAGCAGCCTAAACTAGGACAACCAGCTCAGGGCCTTAGACATGGTGGGCGCCCAAGAAATATCTAGTGAACCAAGACTTGATATTTGCTTTAGCAGCAATGATTAGGTGGAAAAGTTTATTCAAGGTAGCATTAACACGGTTTTGGTGGGGGAAAGGGAAAAGGGGTGTTTGTGCAGGGATATCTCTGCTGTCACAGCCATTGATTGGGCCCCCGAACATGCTAGAAACCCACCGGCCAGTCGAAATACAGCTCTTTGGAGCAGAGCAGAACAGAGTCCTCTGTCTCCAGAAGAAAAAGTGCCTTGTGCCTCCTCGCACGCATATATACCCTGCTTTGGCTCACAAAGGCTTATCCAATAAGTCTAATTAGCAAAACTTAAGGCTTCTTGTCTCTGCATCTGGGGCACAAATGGTTTATTCAATAATCTTTTTAAGCCCCCAACTCTTGATTTTTGGCTCAGGTCATGACCTCAGGGTCATGAAATTGAGGCTTGCATTGGGCTCTGTGCTGAACGTGGGCCTGCTTAAGATTCTCTCCCTCTCCCTCTGCCTCCTCCTCCCACCCCATCCCACTCACATGCACATGGGCACACACTCTCTCCCTTCTCTCTCTAAAACAAATAAGTACAGTGATTTTTAAGGTGAAGGCCAGATGATAGCTATCCCCCAACTAATATCCACCAACAGACCAAATGAATGGTCTCCACTGCCCCAAGACAACATGCTGACATTCTGGCTCTCATCCTAATGGTTTCTTTTGGTGTTTACACCGGGGACTTTTGGCCTACACCTAGAATGAGAAGACCCAGTTCTCAAATCTGGCTCTACCTTCCCTCCTATAAAATTTGAGCAGATGACTTAACTTACCTAAACCTCATTTTCTCCCCCCATCCATAAACCCGCACAGTTGTTAAAACAGGCAAAAAACTTCATGCACGTGAGAGCCTCAATAAATTACAAAGTTATGTACAGATGCTGGGGTTTATTCATTTTAGCCTCAACAACAAAAGAAAAATAATGAGGATAAAGCCATACAGTATCTCGACATTTGACCCAGCAATTCCACTTGCAGGAATTTATCCCACAAAAATGCTCTGCTAAGCAGAAGGATGTACGTATGAGGGATTTCACTGCGGCGTGTTGAAATATCAGAGATAAACTGAATGTTGTCAATAGAAGATCGGGTAAATAAATTATGATGCATGCATGGGAGGCAGCACTGCACTGTAGTAAAAATAATAGGATAAAGTAAATTAAAAAAACTCACCGTTGTTACAGTCATGTATCAATGTCAGCTTATATAAATTAACGGGTGTGGTTATCGTATCATTAGATACTTGAGTGGAATGATCAGAGAAAAATAGGTCCGGCTAAACCTTACAGAAATAAGCTAAGCTTTAAACAAAATGGGATCATCCCACATATAATAGTTGCATTTTCATTTACTATATCACGGACATCTTTTCATGTCAGTCCTTTTTGTTGTTGTTGTTGTTTACTTTTAGAATTTAAAAATTTACATACTAAAACATAGGCCACAGGTTATAAAGATAGTTCTCTGGGTTAACAATTGAGAAAAGAAAGATTTGTAGGCAGCTTACCTATGTTTTCAGGAATACAGATCTCTAATATTCCAGTAGTGTAAGAGCAGCCTCCAGGTAGAAGCGGAAACAGCCCTAACCCAAGAATCAGGCGCCCAGCACTTCTGTCCCAGCTCCGCTGTTTACTTACAACATGACATCAACCAAATCACTTATCTGGGCCCTGTTTCCATATCCAGAAAATGAGAGTGTTCGAGGACATGTTCTCCTAAGGTCTGTTCAAGCTGAAAATTTGGTGGCTCTGTGAAATCACTTTTTCAAAGATTCAATAAAGGATGTTTTTATATAATAATAGTCTGGTTATTTCTGGCACTAACAGGAAGACCTTAACAAGGCCTTAAATACTCAACTTACATTCAGAGCAGTATACAAGAATTTTTTTTTAGTTCAGACAAAAAGGTTTCCTGCCCTCGAAAAACTGTAATATAAGAAGAAAATAAGACAATGGAATTAATAGGAATACAGGAGTACTGTGTTTTACAAAAGGAACGTAAAGGTAGATCATTGAGGCAAATGGCTAGAACTCAAATGTATCCTTCTAGAAGCCCTTGGGTTCCTCAGAGGGTTCCAAAGGTGCTTTGGAGAGAGGGTAACAGGGTCAAGGAGGGAGCATGTCTGCCCCCATCCCTGGTTCAGTCGATGTAGATCTTGCTTCCCCTCTGTCATGTTAAGAAAGACTCTGTCTGAATGAAATAGGACTGCTGCAGTAGAATTGGAAAAACCAGTGGCTTTGGGGTTCTTGGGTGGCTCAGTGGGTTAAGCCTCTGCCTGAAGCTCAGGTCATGATCTCAGGGTCCTGGGATCGAGCCCCAAATCTCGGGGGGGGGGTCTCTGCTCAGCAGGGAGCCTGCTTCCCCATCTCTCTCTGCCTGCCTCTCTGCCTACTTGTGATCTTTCTCTCTCTCTGTCAAAAATAAATAAATAAAATCTTAAAAACAAACAAACAAACAAATAAACAGTGGCCTTGTGTCTCTCTCTGTCAAATAAGAAATAAAATCTTTAAAAAACAAACAAACAAACAAACAAACAAGCCAAAAACAGTGGCCTGGACAATTTCTAGACCAGTCCCATGTTTAAGGTTGCACAATTCTATGGTTCTCAGATGTATTGAAAATTATTTTGGGGCACCCGGGTGGCTCAGTTGGTTTCAACTCATGTCATGATCTCATGGGTAATGGGATTGAGTCCCACATTGGGCTCCGCACTCCGGGGAGAGTCTACTTGAAGATCCTCTCCCTCTGTCCCTCCCCACCTCTCTCTCACTCTCAAATAAATAAACAAATCTTGAAGGAAAAAAAAAAAATCTTCAAGAAAAAAAATCTTCAGGAAAAAAAGAGCCTGGGTGGCTCAGTCATTTAGGCATCTGACTTTGGCTCAGGTCATGATCTCAGGGTCCTGGGATTGAGCTCAGCCTCAGGGTCCCCACTGAGCAGGGAGCCTGCTTGTCCCTTTTCCTCTGCACAAACCCTTCACTCCCTGTTCCTGCATGTGCTCATGCATGGGTGCGCCCTCTCTCAAATAAATAAATAAAATCGTTTTGGTTTTTTTTTTTAAGAAAATAGGTTTTTACATTCTGCATTCAGCTTTGCATGTACACAGGAAATTAACTTCATAAAGGTTAATTCCCCTGTAAAACAAATAATTACTTTGTAATATGAATAATAAACCTTAGGTGAATCTGTTTAACACACTCAGCTTTTCCTGTGCTGAATTTTCTGAACACGAGACATGGTTGTAATTATAAAAGAATTGGATGAGAGCAGGAGGCAACCAAAGAGGTGATAAAAAAGATTCACAAGATCCCTAGGACACCGTGGAAAAACTATTGGTTTCATCAGTGACGCAAGACACTGAACTAGAGGCCTACCACTGAATTAGGTAATTTCTGTTTCATAGAACACATCTCAGAAAGCACGTGGTAATGGCCACAACTGCTAAGTGCTTTCCATGCATTATTTCGTTTAATCCTCCCAACCTCGTGAAATGGGTATTATTTTCTCCCCATTTTGCAAACAAGAAGACTGGAACCCGGGTTGGTAGGTACCTTGCCAAAGTCACAGAGCTAGAGTTTATACCCAGGGAGACTGACCGCAAAGCCTCATGTTCTCAGCCACAAGCTCTACTCCACGTTGCTACTGGTTACCTGAAGACACTGGGCAGGCACTTTGCCCTCTGACCACTAAAGGAGTCCAGTGGGGCTCTGCCTCCAACTCTTCTATAAATGTATTTTGCCTTATTATCCAATCACAAAGAAAGTTTTTAACTTCTGTTATCAAGACTGGCCCTAGATTAAAATTGGGAGTAAATACAGTTCGTTCCGCCTCCCTTAGCAACTCCTCTTCATACCAGGCAGGAAAGCAATACCATCACCATGAAATTGTGTGTGTGTGTTTTTTTTTTTTTAAGATTTTATCTATTTATCTGGGGCGCCTGGGTGGCTCAGTGGGTTAAAGCCTCTGCCTTCAGCTCAGGTCATGATCCCAGGGTCCTAGGATCAAACCCCGCATCAGGCTCTCTGCTCAGCGGGGAGCCTGCTTCCCTTCCTCTCTCTCTGCCTGCCTCTCTGCCTACTTGTGATCTCTGTCTGTCAAATAAATAAATAAGATAAAAAAGAGATTTTGTCTATCTGAGAGAGAATGAGAGAGAGTGCACATGTATGCATGCACACCCACAGGAGTGGGGGAAGAGCACAGAAAGAGAGAGAGAGAAGCAGGCTCCCCGCTGAGTAGGGAGCCTAACCGAAGGACATGAGGGTTGATCCCAGAACCCCTGGATCACGACCTGAACCGAAGGCAGATGCTTAACCAATTGAGCCACCCATGTGCCCCCCCCCCATGAAATTTGTTCTAATATCTCCAAGAAGAATTGATCTTCCATTCTTTTTTTTTTTTTAAGATTTTATTTATTTGAGAGAGATCACAAGTAGACAGAGAGGCAGACAGAGAGAGAGAAAGAGAGAGAGAAGGAAGCAGACTCCCCGGTGAGCGGAGAGCCCAACTGGGGGTTCGATCCCAGGATCCTGTGATCATGATTTGAGCCGAAGGCAGAGGCTTAACCCACTGAGCCACCCAGGAGCCCCTGATCTTCCATTCTTTTGTGCATGCGTGCACACACACACACACACGGAGAGATAGAGAAAGAGAGAAAACTTTCTTGCTCATTTCACGTTTCTCCAGAGAGATTGTACCTGCCTTAGGAACAAGAACTAACATTTATTTGTCTCTGTATCCAAAACACCCATCATTGTGCCCAGCATATAATGAAAGCTTAATAAATGTTTACTTGTTTGAAAGAATGAATGAATAAATGAATGAATGAAATACATTCACGCCTTCCCCAACTTTCCTCGTGTGTCCCCTGTAGCATCTCACCTACTCTTGACCTCCTTGAGATCCCTTTCTTCGGGTCCAACTCTGTCAGCCCTCTCCTTCTCTTCCCTCTGCCCTCCAGACTGATAGTTAGTTAGCTAACCCCATGTGTAGTGAGTGCTAATGAGGTTAGCTGGGGTTAATATATTAATGTATTACTTCTTTTGATAATGTATTTTCACTTTAACTGGAAACAATTCCTTGACCTAATAGAGCCATTGCTAATGGTGAACGCACTGTGCCAGCAGTCAAGACAGGGGAGGGTTGGGAAAGAGTTGGCAGGAGGGTTTTTAAGAACACCTGTGTAAGGACTCCTAAAACCATGGCACCCGCCCCACTTTTGTAAAAGAGTCATGGAACTAAAACGCCAGGGGTGCCTGGGTGGCTCTGACAGTTAATGGTCAGCCTTCAGCTCAGGTCATGATCCCAGGGTCCTGGGATCGAGTTCCAGTTTAGACTTCCCTGGTCAGTAGGGAGTCTGCGTCTCCCTCTGCCTCTGCCCCTCCTGCCTGCCCATGCGCTTTCTCTCTCTCTTTCTCTCCAATAAATAAATAAATAAAATCTTAAAAAAGAAGAACGAAAATGGCAAAGCCCATACACTAATAAGCACATACACTAAATAGCAAAGCAGCAACACTGAGAGTGTTTGTATGGTCTCTTCCCTAATCAAAGAGATGAACTTGGATCTGCCCCAGGTTTGGGGGTTTCTCCCACTGACCTTCAGGCTAGGTTAGGGTCACCTGCCTGACAGACTCTCCCAAGGGGAAAGGAGCCGGCACAGTGTTTAATGGGCATGAGGTGAGGCTCTCAAGCAGGCAGGAGTCATCCAGCAAATCCCTCACACTGCATGAGGAGGAAACTGACCTAGAGGAACAGGTGAGCGTTTCAAGGCCATGAAGCCAGAGCCAGAATTGGACGAAATACTTTATTTCCTTGAGCTAATAATATATGGTAAACTTGCTTTTCCATTTATTCGAAGCACCATACACATGTTAGTTATTGTTAAGCCTATTACTTGCCCCAGGCTCAAGTAATCCGAAGGATCTAACCCAAACGAAAGGTGGCTACGGCTTCTGGACAGCAACAGACAGCATCAACCCGACCTCAGGAAAGTGTTTTTTGGTTGGTTTTTTTTTTAATGATTATTTATTTATTTATTTGACAGAGAGATCACAAGTAGGCAGAGAGGCAGGCAGAGAGAGAGGAGGAAGCAGGCTCCCCAATGCGGGGCTCCATCCTAGGACCCTAGGATCATGACCTGAGCTAAAGGCAGAGGCCTTAACCCATTGAGCCACACAGGCACCCCAGGAAAGTGTTTTTAATTAGTGCAACCTAATTCCCATCCAGAATCCTGGGTGGAAAATGTCATATCTAGCTTTCCTACCTCTACAGCACAATAATAGGGCACGAGAACCATGGGGATGAGTCTGGAGAGCTAATTGATCTTACCCAGCACATGAGGCATGAGATGTTTTAAGACCTTCCTAAGCCTTTGTCAAGTTGACAGAATTGGTATCTTGTTGTTATTTATATTTATTTGATTATTGGTAAAGAGGAACTTTTAAAAAATGTATCTATTGGCCTTTCACTACTTCTTTTTGTAAATGACTAGTTCTATGCCTCACCTATTTCCTTTGGGGGGTATTTGTCCTTTCTTTTCTTATAGATTTTTTAGAACTCTCCATATGTTAAGAGTATTACCCCACTCATCAAAGACCGTTTTCAAAATGTCAGATTTTGCCAGGAGCCAGCCCTGATCTGATGAGCCCGGCTGATGGTCCCCTCGTGTGGCATGCCTTCAATACTTACACACTGAATTTGTTCCATAAATACGCAGCTTTATTCACTGCGTGCACATGCCTTTGATTTTTTTTTTTTTTTTTCCCCTACAGTCCCAGCAGCAGAATTAGTTTGTCTTTTGGAGATACAGGACCACTAGAGAGCTCTGCAGAGGTCAAGGACAGACAAACACCAGTGGTATGGGATCTGGACTTGAAGGTGCAGTTGCCAGAATGCGGGTGGTCTCCCAGAGCATAATGAAAGTCTAAATGCCACGAGGTCAGTTAGCAAGCTGGGGTAGGGGAATCAGACCCCAGATGACAGGAATCTGCTCTTCAGGAAGACATTCAAAGTCACGTCACAAGTTAACAAAACACATCTAAATGGCCTTGATCTTCTTTTATACTTCCTGACTAGGTAAGAGGATGTGGTCTCAGGAGCTAGCACCGGAGATGTGAATAAAATGGCTTTAGCCGCTCGAGGAAGTAGTGTACAAAGCAGCAGCTTCGTGTAAGGCCTTAACTGTTGTGAATAGATATTAAATCCTATGTCTTTTTTAGTCTTTTATTTCCTTTTAAAGATTTTATTTATTTATTTGACAGACAGGGATCACAAGTAGGCAGAGAGGCAGGCAGAGAGAGGAAGGGAAGCAGGCTCCCCGCCGAGCAGAGAGCCTGGTGTGGGGCTCCATCCCAGGACCCTGGGACCATGACCTGAGCCGAAGGCAGGTTAACCACTGAGCCCCCCGGGCGCCCCTATCCCATGTTTTATCAAACATACTTATTGTAGTTGGGCAGACCTTCCCTAATTCTCACCATTCTTTATTTCCGGCTGAACTGAGTCTCATGATAGAGGCTGAAAATACCAGATTCTTGCTTTCCTAGGTTCCCGTGAAGCTAAAGATGGCCATACCATACCCAGTTCTGGCCAATGAGACGTAAGAGGAAGACTACACTGGAAGATGTTTGGGGACATTTTCCTTCTAGTTGAAAGGATGAGCATGTATGAGGCTCCTGCCCTTTCCTAGGTGTCTATGAACATAGTTCTGTGAGGGCATGACTTTTTCTTTCTTTCTTTCTTTCTTTTTTTTTAAGATTATTTATTTATTTATTTGATAGACAGAGATCACATGCAGGCAGAGAGGCAGGCAGGGAGAGAGGAGGAAGCAGGCTCCCCGCTTAGCAGAGAGCCCGATGCAGGGCTGGATCCCAGGACCCTGGGATCATGACCTGAGCTGAAAGCAGAGGCTTTAGCCCACTGAGCCACCCATTCACCCTGAGGGCATGATTTTTTCAACTCCGGTGACCATACAGCAGCAAGACCAAGAGCCAACACTGAGGGTAAAGAAGCAAAAGGATGAAAGAGGACTGGTCAGTTGTAGTATTTTTTAGCTGAGGAACCAAAATAGGATCTCTACACTTCTTACTTTGTGAGACAGTAAAAACTGCTACGGAGGGTTTGTGGGAAGTATGCTTGTCTCCTGCTTCTGAAAGCATTTGGATATTCTCAAAATACAAAATGATACAGGAACTAGAATTGTAAGTACGTAAAATACGTCAGTGTGTGAGAGAGGACCGAATGCTAGAATGGCGGATAGAAGGAGACACTACAGAAAAGTGTTGGGGCAAAGGGGAAGCAGATCCTGGGCATTCTGATTTAATTGGCCTGGTGTAGGGCCCAAATATTTGATATTTTAAAAGAACCCCCTCCCAGGTAATTCTAATACATAGAGACCTGAGAACATCTGATCTAGTCCCATTCTTTATTTAACAGTTGGGGAAACTAAGGCTCAAGCTATGTGATTGGTAGAAACCATACTAGGCAAAGGTAAGCCAAAGAGAATCGTGCAAAAATGTCTTCAGGATCGCCTTTTCCCCTTATGTCAGCCTTTCAGTGTCCCTCCTACTAGCTGTCCAGTGCCTTCTCTCTAATTCTCATCTGCACTGAACCCCTAAATAGTGCACCCACAGGGCGAGGTCCTTCATCCTTTCCTGGGCCCCCGATCCTGGTCAAAACTCTCGTTCTCTCAGGGATTTGCTGAGCAACAAACAAACTAATCTTTTTTTTTCCCCCCATTTTATTTATTTTTTCAGCGTAACAGAATTCATTCTTTCTGCACAACACCCAGTGCTCCATGCAAAACGTGCCCTCCCCATTACCCACCACCTGTTCCCCCAACCTCCCACCCCTGACCCTTCAAAACCCTCAGGTTGTTTTTCAGAGTCCATAGTCTCTTATGGTTCGCCTCCCCTTCCAAATTTTTTTTTTTTAATAAACATATAATGTATTTTTATCCCCAGGGGTACAGGTCTGTGAATTGCCAGGTTTACACACTTCACAGCACTCACGATAGCACTTACCCTCCCCAATGTCCATAGCCCCCTCCCCCTCTCCCAATCCCACCTCCCCCCAGCAACCCCCAGTTTGTTTTGTGAGATTAAGAGTCATTTATGGTTTGTCTCCCTCCCAATCCCATCTTGTTTCATTTATTCTTCTCCTATCCCCCTACCCCCCCATGTTGCTTCTCCATGTCCTCATATCAGGGAGATCATATGATAGTTGTCTTTCTCCGATTGACTTATTTCACTAAGCATGATACCCTCTAGTTCCATCCATGTCGTCGCAAATGGCATGATTTCATTTCTTTTGATGGCTGCATAGTATTCCATTGTGTATATATACCACATCTAATCTTAAGTGAATTCTAGCCAAGGTGTTAATGACAGATAATGGCTTAATGCATTACTTCTCCCAGATAACATTTCCATTTTAATGGAAGCCTTTAAATATCTTAACCCAAAGGAAACAACCTGGAAAGCGTGAGGAGGACAATTACCTGGCTGGTACCTTTGCCCTTCTCTTTGGAAGACAGTTCCAAATTGTTACTGAGGCCCTCCCTTCTAAGCTTGGACACAGCCTGAGAAGCCCCCCTGGTCCCAGGGAGCCCCTATCAACCAGTGATGGAATCTGTTTGCCAACCCTGCAGCAGAAGGAATACTTGTCCTTGAATAAGGAGCCTTGAATCCTGTTTTGAGGTTTTTGACGTCCCCTGGATGTATGACCTTGAACAAACTATCACATATTTCCGGGTCTCAGTTTCCTTATCCGTAAAATCAGAGGATGGTATCTTCAGTAAGTAGCTAATGATCTGCCAGAGCCTCTGGGAGCCAGACCTGATAGCTCGCCAAGCCCGTTGGGCTACCCCACACCTTTTCCTATTTTGGACTTGCTTCCCCCCAGGAAGGAAATTTACTCAAAAACAGGAGGAACACCTTTCTAGCTCTATTTAGGGGCTTTCCTGTCCCTAAAAGTCCCTGGGGAACTCATGTAAACCAGCGCTGGAGGTGACTGCCACGAAGCCAAATCTTGGGTCACTGGGAGCCCAGCCATGTGGTTCCAGGAGCCAGGAGTGCCCAGGGGAGAGCGTTCCATCAATGGCAGGAGGGGCAGAGCCTCTGTGCCGGTGTGGTGTGACCGGTCCAGAAGACACATCCAGTGGGGAAAAATCAGGTGTGCAGATAACGCCTTGTAAATGGCCTTTCTAATTCTCAGTGCTCCAGGAAGGAATCTCAGAGATTAAATTAAGCTGTTAACCCTCTAGGCGCTTCTGTCGTTTATTGTTAAGGAATTAATAGGAACGCGGGAATGCAGATGGCCTGGCTGTCAGCTCAGAGAGCCGATTTTTCTGATCTTCACGGACGTTTCCAGCATCTTTCATTAAGCGCTCATGTACCAATTTGTCATTTTAACCGAGCAGGAAAGACACTCCCTCTGAACTCCCCAGCTCAGGTGCAGGCCCTTGAATCCTGCCGCGACAGGCCCTACAGGGTCGCATCCGCAGGGGAGTCTGCAGGCCAGACTGTGTGGCCTCTGATGGGGGTGGGGTGAGGCGGAGCCATTCCAGGAAGGAAGTCGGGATCCCCAAACCTGGCTGTCCTGGGCATAGGTTTTAGGGGACAGCAGGAGAGCCCACACTAGTCATCCCACGCCGCACAGAAGTGTAAAGAAACTTCCTTCAACTTCCGCCAGCGCTCCTGGACGCCGGTAGGGCGCTCAATGAGGGGAGGCGCCACCTACAGGAGAGAGGAAGACCTGCAACCTGATCTGGAGAATTCCACAGCGGGGGGTCTCCGGAATCAACAGTGCACGGCCCTTCCTCTTTTTTCTCCTCCTCCTCATAGCCCCTGACGTTTATCGAATGCTTTTCTCCTGTCAGACCCTGTCCTAAGCGCTTGCTATGTATTAATTCCTTTGACCATCACAACAAACCTATGAGGTAGGTATTATTGTCATCCCATTGCTTGGAATAGAAAACTACAGCTCCCAGAGAGTAACTTGCCCAAAGTCACACTGTTCCCAAGTGGGAGGCTGGGATCCCATCCCTGAGAGCATCCTTCAGAGCCTGAATGCTCTACGAGCATTACACTAAGGAGGGCATGGGGGAATGGTTGGAGTCAGTCCTAACTCCACTCACGATTCTCAGTGTAACTCAGGGCGGAGTATTTAATTCAGTAGACCCTCAATTCTGCACCTTGGGGTTCCCTATTTTTGAGAATGCCTTACTCAGCTGGAGAGGAAATCGTGGCTAAGGTAATCATAATCTTGTGTGACAAAAAATGGTGGCGGGGGAAAGTGGGGACGGCAGAGATTGTGTCGCTCTCATTGTCTTAGATTTAGAAGAGACACGACCATGGCTACGTTCTTAGTGATAAGTCAAGAAGAAGAACCCAGGTCTCCTAACTCCTAGTCCTGTGTTTTTCCCCCCATACAACCTTCATTCTTTAATCATCCATAGCCAGGCTCCATAAGTCAAAGAAAGCTAATTGCCCCCATGGCTTCAGAGGCTCCAGGTCTACCCTCTGAGCCAAATCTGTGTGTTGGGTTTTTAAAAATCTGGTGGCTTTTACCTGAAATTCCACCATTAGTGATTCTTTTCTTTCACTAAAACTTTCATCCTATCCACCCAGGACTGTTGATTATCTTTTCATGTGTGTATGGTTAAATTCTAAATCAGTGCTACTTGAAGTGTGGCCCACAGATCGCAACATCAGTGTCATCTGAATATTGTTAGAATTGCAAGTTGTGGGTTCTGACCCAGACATACTAAATTGAAACTACCTTGGTTCCCAAACTTCAGTGTGTGTGTGTGTGTGTGTGTGTGTGTGTGCTTAAGGAATCATCTAAAGAGTTTATTAAAACACAATTTCCAGGTCACCTGGGTGGCTCAGTTAGTTAAGCAGCTGCCTTCAGCTCAGGTCATGATCCCGGAGTCCTGGGTTCAAGTCCTACACTGGGATCCCAGCTCCATGGGGAGTCTGCTTCTCCCTCTGACCTTCTTGCCTCTCATGCTCTTTCTCACTCACTCTCTTTCTCGCTCATAAATAAACAAAGTCTTAAAAACAAAGCAAAACAACACAATTTCCTCGGACAACCCTTCTCCACTCCATAATCAGACCTTGAGGAAATCTAGGGGAGGGGCCCCAAATTTGTATTTCTAACAGGTTCTCAGGTGGTGATGGCTTCTGACGGTCTGGGGATTCTTCTTCTTCTTCTTCTTCTTTTTTTTTTTTTTAATTTATTTATTTACTTAAGCTCTACACCCAACATGGGGCTCAAACTCACAACCCTGAGATGGAGAGTAGGCATGCTCTACCCACTGAGTCAGCCCGGCCCCCCAGTCTGGGGACTATTGTTCCAGTAGTACCTAAGAAAAATCCCTAAAGCAGATATTGAGAGAGGAAAAGGAGGAAAAGCACCCTGGGGTAAAAGAGAGAAAGGACATTATCATGGTTGAAATGGATACAGAATGTGGAAATTTGGAGTCAAAGACTTCTGAGTGTGTGGGTTCACAATTATGCCTGTGTCTTTACATTTGAATAAGTTGAAAAGCTAAACCATTAAGTGATTTCCTACAGTGTATAAATGTTCGTGAGCTGAATTTATCTAGCCACGGTAAATAAAATCCCTTCCTGCTTCCCCTTTGGCTGAGCCCTGCCTGTCTCAGTTACAAATGGAAGTCTTCCCGGTCCCCGCTGACCATCAGTTAGCTCTCCAATTTCATTCCAGAGTTAACTGCACTGTAGCAGCAGACAAAGCTGGCCGGATGGCAGGAATACTGTTCCCTGATGGTATCAGAACCCCTTCTGTATTTATGTTTGCTGTGTGACTGTCACTTGTATACAATCACATAGAGACTCTGATATTAAGACTCGGGCTGCAAATCACCCCCATGGCACAACTCTGGTGGCAAAGGAAAAGCGACTTCAGTGGCAACCAGATACCAAACACGAATTACATCGCCCTTGTATCAAAACAGGTGTCTTTAAGAAATCATGTCTTCTGGTCCTCCTTTGCTGTACCTCAGGTAATATGGTACCAAGAGGCACCCAGATAAATGACAGTCTCTTCTATTTGGAAAGATGACTTGTGAAGGAAAACTCCAGAACTCCCCTGTGGTGGAGGGTATTATTATCCAACAAATATTGAGTGTCCTCTCTGTTCTTCCAGGTGGGGAGAAAACTTGGCCACACCCCTGATGATGCAGTTAGTCATGTGACTTGCTTTAGCCAATGGAGTGTAAGCAGAGGTTCTCGCTTTCTTTGCTTGGTTTGGCTTGACCTCTTCTGTTTCTACACTTGACACGAGAAGAGCATTCCTGCTCACTTTGGCCTGCGTCCCAGAAGGAGAAGGTACGCAGGGTGAACCTGAACAAGATCCACAACCTAGAACAGAGTCACTGCAGCCAACCCACAAACCTGTAAGCAAGAAATAAATATTGTAACTTTTGAGATTTTTAGGTCATTTCTTATACAACACTATTCTACTCAAGTTGACTGATGTACTCCCTGAGGCACCTGTTCCCCTGGAAGTTTTGCCAGACAGTCTTTCACGGTGTCTAACTTGAATCCCTCATACATTAAGTAAACATCCATTCTGTCTTCAGGACAAACAAGGGGGCCATTAGATTACATCCTTTATTCTAAATGTCCAAGAAATGTAGCTTAACTTGTTTAATAACTATTTGTGCTAAGAATTTGGAGATGCGGGGATGTCTGAGTGGCTCAGTTGTTAAGTGTCTGCCTTCAGCTCGGGTCATGATCGCGGAGTCCTGGGATTGAGCCCTGCATCAGGCTCCCTGCTCCGCAGGAAACATGCTTCTCCCTCTCTCACTCCTCCTGCTTGTATTCCTGTTCTCGCTGTCTCTCTCTCTGTGTCAAACAAATAAATAAAATCTTTAAAAAAGAAAAAAAGAAATTGGAGATGTACTCAAGAAATTGTTTTACAAAGTGTCATTTATGCTCATCCTTACTGGAGCTATTAAAAGGAGCGTTCCCAAAAAGTGGCCGTATCTTTCAGGAACCAGAGAGATAGCAATCCATGGGAGACATGCGAGTTTGGAGACCTATTTAAAATACTATAGAGCTCCCTTCCTCTCTCTCAGCTCTTTCTTGGCACTTATCAGAGTTTGCAATTATTTTGTTTATCTACCTGTTTTCTTTTTCTTTGGTTTTTCTCCCCACGAGGAAGTATTCCCACGTGGAACAGTGCTTGTCCTGTTTGTCACTTTATCCTCCAGTATTCCGCAAACTCTGGCATGTAGAGATGGTTCCAAAAATATCCACGGAATAAACAAAGGAATTCTAATAAAGCATGTTACTGTAAAAAAAAAAAAAGCATGTTACTAAAACAGGTAAGGGGGAAACTGAAAAAAGCCTGGGATTTACAGTCTAAAAATTTGGCTCCAGGACATCTGGATGGCTCAGTGGGTTAAGTGTCTGACTCTTGATGTCTGCTCAGATCTTGATCTCAGGGTTGTGAGATCAAGTCCCAAGTTGCGCTCTGAGCTGGACATGGATCGTACTTAAAAAAAAAAAAAAAAATCTGGCTCCAACATTACGTGATATTAGATAGTTCAAGGAGAACGTAATTATGAAAAACAGTCATTTGAGTAACAATAATGATAAGTGAGTGGGGAGCCACTGGTGAATTTTGAGCTGAGGAGAACGTGATTAAGATAGCATCCTGGGAGGATGGACCTGACTGTCATGTTCACAGTTTAGCAGAGAGAGACTGGGTAGGAGGCAATTTCAAGGTGAGGGGGAAAAGGCCAGAGGCACGAGTTGGCAGTGAAAGTTAAAAGGAGCGAGGCTGGGATGGAGGCTCCAAAACCGTATCCCCCCGATGGGAAAAGAAGGCAGCGGAGAGAGGGTGTCTAAGGTAGCATCAGGATCGGGTACCTGTATGGCTGAAAGAGTAGCGGTGCTCTTAACAGAGATATGGAAATTTGGCAAAGAGGCCAAATGTTTTCGTGAGATGATAAGTTAATTTGGACAGATGGGATTTTCAACAATGGCCTGGGTATCAGGTGAAAACACCTTGTCCCCCTCTCCCCCAGGACTTCTGGCCTGCCGTCTCAGGACTGCATCACAGAGGTGACAGCTATAGGGAGAGAAAAGCCAAAGACTAAAGTTGCCTTCCAGACTGCCTGATTAGAGGAGTCAGAAGAGGGGAGAATGGCCGGCGAAAGGGACAGAAAAAGCAGGATCAGCAAAGGGTCTCTCCGAAGCAAAACAACAAAAGCAACAACAAAATCAAAAAACCTACAAACAAAAAAAAAAAAAACAAGGAAGGGAAGGAATGTTGATGTCCAGTCCTGTCTCTTACGGGAACCGTGTTGGCTGTCAGACTTCAGGGAGCCTCCTTTGGGAGCAAAAGGGAACATCCTTTAACGTGACTCCTGGCCTCCAACCACCTGGGTGGCTGGGGGGCCCCAAGGCTTTATGAGCCTTGAAGAGAAGTCCAGAGAAGGGGAAAATGGAGAAATGTAATCAATAACAAGAAGGCTTGTTGTTGGCTTTTTTTTTTTTTTTCCACTTCATATGCAGGAAGCAGTCGGGGGCTGTAGCTGGTGCTATGATGGGTGTATTCTGGATGTTCAAAAGGTCATCTGGCACGGAGACAGGCTAAATGATGGCTGGAGTGTATGAATCTGAGGAGGCTCTCCATTAACATTTATTAGGAATTGTCATCGCTTCAACCCGAATGGGCCCCAGATGTGGAAACCCCGGCCGCCCCAGACTTCTCTTCCGGGCTGCAATCTCTCCTCTGATTTATTGTTATTAAACATGAACAGATTTTGTAGAGGGGAAAATTGAAGAAAGCAACACACACATGGGGAACTGTGAGGTGGAGGCTGCCAAAAGAAACAAACCATTTTATTATTTCTGGTGGCAGTGAGAGCACGCGGAGACGCAGACCATTGTTAAAGACTTCGTTGTACCTCTTTCCTGACTCGGAAAGGCCCAGGCCTGAACTTCTGGACGGTCTGTTCCAAGTGCAGATGTCTTCACCCTGAGGGTGAGAGTGGGGCAAAGGTGAAGGTAATCAGAAATACTGAGAAGTGAGTGTCGGGGCTGAGAATTCTAGAAGCCATTGTGGGGACTCTCTTCCTCAAAACATATTACCTTCCAGGGCCGATGACTTCCTGCTAGTCAGTCACACCCACTGGATATTAGGTCATTGTTCTTTACCAATAGTATTTATTCTCCCGCTGTGCAAATATGGTGAGGGGTTCCAAGAAGTCAAAGTTAGAGCCCCACATTCAGGTAGCTTAGAATCTGTTTCATTTATTCACTCATTCGACGGAATTTTATTAAGCACATACTACATATAAGGCGTTGTTGTAGGTGTTCGAGAAAAATTGGTAAGAAAGAGAGACAGAGTCCATGCTGTCAGGACACTTGTATATCTGTAAGGGAACAAAGTCAGAAAATGCCAAACAATTAGCCACGAGACAAAGAAGAGTTCGGCAGGATGGTGGCGAACAGAAAGGCTGCCGTACTAGGTGGGAGTCAGGAAAACTGAATTCCCCTCCTGGCTCTGCTCGCCAGGAGTCTGGTGGCCTTAGGTAAATTATTTAACTTCTTGGAACCTCAACTTCTTGTTTGTAAAATGGTGATAACCTTGCCTTATCTCATAGGTGTGTTGTAAAAATTTAAGGAGGTAATGTATTTGAAGAGTTCCTTGTAAACTGTAAATTGCTCTTTGGTGTCGGGTGCCAGATAGATGATAACGAGTGTTATGAACCAGTATGCCTCCTCGCTGGGAACCTGAGGACTCATCCTCTCCTGCTTTCTTTTGGGGAAAGGAGCAAGCATGACTATCCCCAGGCTGCTAGACACATGTCCCTTGGAGAGACTTTAACTAGTGGAATCTGGATATCTGCGGCTGATCCTACTAACAGGCCATTTCTAGAAAATCCTCACTTAACTACGTCTTTTTCCTAGACCTTTGCATGGAAGTTACCCTGTGTGGGAATAGTAGTGAATGCATAAAGGTAATGGGACACATCTTAAAAGTCACTAGGTCTCACTACCTGTGTTGCCACATCGTCCTTCTTTGAGAAGATTATCTAAGTTCCCATCTCCATCCAGTTTCCAACTTTACACTTCTTGCCTACCCCAATGCACTGACATCATATATATATGCACACACACACCCACTAGTGCCCATACCTGCATTATGTCTGGAATTAATGGAGATGCCCCTAGCACCAGCCTTTCTAATTCCAGGCAGTTGGACCAAGCGTCCATGGGCTAAGCCTGCAGCTGCTTCCTCCTGCTGTAGGGGTCAAAGCAAGGAGAGAAAAGGGAGACGGGGAAGGTTGTAGGACGTAGGAATATTCCCTAAAGATTTCCTCCAGTGGAGAGATCTGCCTTCCAGTTCTGGGGGTCTGCAAACCCGTATCTTTCTAGTGTGGCCTTGGACCCAGAAGAGGAGAGAGAATCAAATTCTGGGTTGGTAATAAATAGTCGGGTTGTACCAGAAGGGTATTTGGGGAGAAGGAAAGGAAGGGAGGGGTAGGAAGTAGGAAGGGGGTTTTACAGTTCTGGTTTTCCCTTTGGTATGACCTAAGACCCTCTTACCCGAAGGGTGGTCCAGAGGCCAGCAGCATCTCAGGACTCAACCCAGTCCTACTGAGTCCGAAATTGCATTATAATCCCTCGATGGATACTCTGCCTGTTTAATTTTCAGAACTTTTTTTTAGCCTAGATGATACTCTGGGAATGACTTCCTACAATGAGCCACTGAGGACCTGGGCTGGGTGATCTCTCTGGCCTTCCACACCCACTCTCCATCCTTCTCCTGCCCTGCTCTTGGTGCTGGTGCTGCGACATGATCTTGAATTGCTTCAACAGGCTCGCTTGTCCTCTGACTTCTGGTTGGGCTCAATCAATGGCCAGTGCTCAAGAAACAGTGACTTTGCCTGGAGTTTTTAAAGGAGAAGAAGATAACATAATTATATCATGCAGCAGATCAGGCTCTATCTGGAAGATAGAGCATGAGGTCGGGGTCTTTATTCCCCCAGCTCCCTGTCAGCTGGGCCTCAGGCTGACAATGCCCGTGTTCTTTAACCAAAGGGTATGACTCCCATGGGTCACCCTTTGCTAAGGCTCTCTCCAGATTCTGGGGAATGTTCCTTCTTTAAGCTTTCAGGCTTAGAGTACCAGTTGTTCCCCACTCACCATCCTTTGCGGATTTCTCTGAACCCTGCCCATAGCTTTGTAAATATGCCTTTATCAAACTCTTCTCAAATAAGCCCTGTCTGAGTAGGCCATCTCTTTCCCAACAGGACCCTGATCAGTAAAGGATCCCAGGAGAAGAGACTCAGGGCTTCTTGCTCAAGGCCTAGATGAGGACTTCTTATTTATGAAATTGCCATTGTCAATCCAGCATACTATTTCCTGTGAGATTCTTGTTTCTGAAATAGAAAAATACATTACAGGGTCACGTGGCACTTCCCCCACCATGTGTCGGTTTCTGTGCTAGACAGTCACACGCAGGGAGTCTGGCACTGCCTCATTCTGGCTTGTGAGCACTGAATTTCTAAGTTTTCAAGAGTTTTGTCCAACAGTTACTTAAGAAAAAACTAAAATTAGGGCACCTGGGTGGCTCAGTCAGTTAACCATACAGCATCAGACTCTTGGTTTTGGCTCAGGTCATGATCTCAGGGTCATGAGACTGAGTCCTGGGTCGGGCTCCACACTCAGTGTGGAGCCTGCTGGAGATTCTCCCCCCTCCCACTTCCTCTGCTCCTTCCCCCCACCTGCCCCTGCTCGCATATGCTTGCGCACACACTCTCTCTCTCAAATAAATAAAATCATTTAAAAAATAAAAAACAAATTAAAAATCTAAAATTATATAGAGTTGCAATTAAATAAATCAAAAAACAAAAATAATAAATAAAAACACATCCTTTTGTATTTATTTCACTGGATCTTTTAAAAGATCTTATTTTTAAGTGATCTCTATACCCAACATGGGGCTCCAATTCCCAACCCCAAGATCAAGAGTCACTTGATCTTTCTCTACCTGAGCCAGCCAAGCACCCCTTTTCACCAGATTTTACTACAATCTTTTGGGGTTATTTATATCTGCTGTACCTATATGGTGGAAAAACTACATAAAGGTGTGATCCTGTCCATCTCTTCACAATTCTGCCCTGAGTGATATCATAACAATAATTTGAAATCAAGCACGATGGGAATATTTGTACCAAGGACATTGGCAAGTGCAACAAATCAATATAGGACTTTTTTCCTGGAGCGCTGTTTGTTAAACATGATGGGGTTAGCCCTTATCTTTGGTGGGGGCTGGAGAGATGAGTAGGAGGAAGGGAATCTTTTGACATGGTCCTGGTATTTGGATTTGGGTAGCTTTAGGGGAGATCCATAAGCCGGCTTTCTGATGAGAGAAAGAAACACAGACCAGACTTGGCACTTGACTAGAAAGGATAAACTAAACAGAGAGAGGAAATATCCTCTTTGGCTCCTTAGGGCGGGATGGATTAAGCAGACCTTTTAGCATGTGAGACGTGGTATTAATAATAGCTTACTTTTACAACGGGGTTGTTTGTTTAAAAGCTCTCAAAGTACTTTACATCTATTACCTCTTCGATCTATCAAGTATTTGACCAAAGAGAGAAGCAACAGTGACATTTCTTCTTAAAGATAGAAAAACTGGGCCTCAGGGAGGGCAGGTGACCTTTTTAGCCTCAGAAAACTGAGGCCCAAAAGGGTAACAGGGCCCAGTGCCCAGAGCTAAATGCCTATTGGAATCCTTCCTCTAATGACTACCATTCGTGTGACCTTGAGCAAGTTGTCTTGAGTTTTCTTAGCCTCAGCTCTTCATCTGAAGAGGAAAATTTATAGAGGAATAAATGAAATAATAAAGGTTATGGAGGAATAAATGAAACTGTGTGTATCGATGACCAGGCATGTGTGATCGGTGCTACAAAAATGGTGGGTTTACTGGAGAAACCCAAAGATTGGACAGGGGCATAGGAAGAAACGTACAAGCCACAGTCATGGGCACAGTGAGCAGCCTGTTCCTAAAACACCTGCTGGTCAGCCCCACCAGGATGGCACTTCTCGGGCCCCTCCAGGATGCCTGGCCTCTCTTTACCCTGTTGGAGCCTCACTGATGCTCTTTCTGTCCTTTCTCTGTCTCCTGCAGAGCAATTCTCTCCCTTCTCTAAAGCTTTGGTAACGTCAGTCATATGATAAACACATTTCAGGGCATTCTTCCAGGCAGAGTTCCCTTCCTAAGAGAAATCTGGTGGATAAAATGATTACCACTCCATGATACACAGAGAGTCATTTGCACAGGGCTTTCCCATCCACTATGTCCTTTGAACCTCAGAGTCACCCCATGGCAAGGATTATAATCACAGCCCCTTGACACTGGGGAAACTGAGGCCTAAGGAGTTGCCCAGGGTCACAACTTGTGAGTGGTTGAGTCGGGACTTGAACCTGGATATCACACAACAGCATGCTGGCTGTGATTCTTCCTTCCTCAGAACCGGCACCTTCTATCTAGTCTATCTCTTGGAGGGCCGCTCTCTCTGCCATTCATTTAGCTGTCTAGACCGAGAGCCCAGAGTGGGTAGATTCCCGAGCTGGATGGATACCAGGTACTGGACAAGGTGTTAGGAGACACAGGCTGAGACTCTGATTTCTTTCCTAGCTTGCTGCATCGCCGTGGGCGAGAAGAGTGGAGAGAGGCAGGAGGGTACCCTGTTGTGAGTAAGCGCTACACTCTGGGCAACACATGCTAGCAACTTGACATTGATTCGATTATCTCGTGTGGTCTTCACTGCAACTCTGTGAGATAATACCATTATTTTCACTTTAAAGGTGTGGAAACTCAGGCTCAAAGGGCTTCAGAGACTTGTGCCAAGTCACCTCGGTGGTGAGTGATAGAGATGCAGTTTGTACCTGTGTCTCTAACTCGAAATTCCACCTTCACCCCCCACACGCCGCGACTGCCCTCTGAAGCCCTGTTTCCTGAAGTGAATCCGGGCCCCTAACCTCTCTGATTCCCAGCTCATACTTCCATCAGCTGCTGGGCTGGGCTCCTCTCTGGGCAGGGGCTCAGGGCTAGGAAGCCTTCATGCCGTTATCCATCTTCTCCCAGGTTCAGAGGTCAGAGTTCAGAGTTCTGATGACGGCAGCCCCCCTCCCCCACCCCTAGACCCATGTTTCACTTAGGGTCAGCAGCCTTCAGAGCGCGAGCTCCCCACCCACGACTCATGCCCGACCTGGAGCGGACTGTTCATTAAGGGGCAGGCAGGGAGGAGACAAACCAAGATAACACAGAGATCCATCAAGGCGCCGAGCTGACAGGTGCACACACCTGCTTCTCGCCAGAGGAGCTAGCGGCCAGTGGGAACCTGCCCACGGAAGAGGACTTTATCTGGAAAGGGAAGGGAGGATAAAGGGGGGGAAAAAACAGAACGAGTTTGGATCACTCTAATCATATGGCTTTAAATCACGGAGGAGAACCAAGGCTCAAACATCCGAGTGGCGGAGGATAGATTTTTTACCTTGACTCCTGCTAATTCTCATTGATTTATGTGGCTTGAAAACATTTATTTTCTGCTTAGAAGCTGCCCAGCTCCTGCCAGGGGGCTCAGGGCCCCCCTAAATGCTCTCGCCAGGGAGAGGTGGGAGGCAGAGGTGGGTTTCAGGGCAGGGGTGAAGTTCCCTGCTTGGTTTCAGTCGCTGCCTGAGAGCCACGGGGCCTGCTGGGAGCCCCGTGGCCTGCCACAGCCACCTCCCCACTCCTGTCCCCAGAGCCTGCCTGCTTCTGGTCACAGCTCCTTGAGTTTAACACTCCTGGAAGCTTAGCGCTCTGGTTTTTATGTGCTGGGCCGTAATGTTTGGTGAGCTGTGAGATGAGGTGGGAGCATTTGCAACGGGCACTTCCCTTCCGGCCCTGCCCTGTGATTTGGGCCGGTGGTGTGACAAAGTGAGGCAGCCCCTCCTCCCCTCTCTGGCTCCCACCTGTGGCTCAATGGCGCGACGCCCTTTCTCCGTGGTCTCCTCTTCCCCCAGATCCCATGTCTGCGAGACTCCCATACCTCTTGGCTTTTGAAACGGGGTGTTCAGGCCTCACATTCCAACCATCTGCACAGTTCAACATTTTAAAGAGCAATTCTGAGTCTACCCAGGACCACATTCCAAAAGGGGAGGGGTGGGTATCTGAGAGAGGCTTTCTAAGAGTCATAGGCCTCGAAAAACTCTTGACTGATGATGACAAACGGATGGGAAGCCAGTGGGTCAGCCAGTGAGGGTCAAGTTTTCTTGGGGATTAGAAGCACAAGAAAGCAGCGGACAGATCTTGAAAACACCACTTCCTCTAACAGAGGCTCCTGACACGTCATCCGGGCACCTCTGGTTTATTTCTCCAGGTCCCTGAACCCTTCCTGTCCCTTCGCATGGTCCAGGGTCAGAGTTCAGATCCCTGTGGGTCTCTCCAGCCGTCCTCAATCTGCGGTTGTCTTTTCTGTTCCACCTTCCCTCCCACTGGCCTTCGAACAGCAGCTGCTTTCCAGGAATAGAGTCGACTTCATTATGCAAGCGAGCACAAGAGCACGAGTACATTTATTATCTTAATAAAATTATGATCAGAAGAGGACCCTGAGTGAGATGCAGACCCAGCCTTCAAATACCCAGGAGCAGCGGAATCTCCGACTGTATCTTTTAAAATGAAGAGTATCTTCCACATTTGGCGCTGTCACCTAAAGATACTGGCATGGGTAAGAAGACTTCTGGACTCCTGGGGGACATGCAAGGCAAAGAGATAATTCCCTGAGATGATTGAACTTTTATAATAAAGAACCCAAAATGCAGTGTCTCAACAAGTTAGAAGATTCTTTTTTTTTTTTTTTTTTTGCTCACAGAACTGTGTGAGCTCCAGGTTGGCATGTAGGTTGGTTCCCCTACATGTTGTTATTAGGGGACCCAGGTTCCGCCTGTCTTGCTTTTCCACCATCCCCTGTGGTATCCTTTGTCTGCCTGACCCAAGCTGGGTTGAGGGTGCACGCATGTTCTGGGTCTCAGGAAGGATAAACAGTGTAGAAGGTGCACACCTATTTCTGAAAAGCTCAGCTCATCATGCACCCACATCACTTCTGCTCTCATTGCAGCAGCAAGAACTTAGCCATATCGCTGTCCTAACTGCAAGGGAGGCTGGGAAAGATATATATACATATGATCAGCCATATGTTCCACAGTTCAATTATTACAGAAGAAGGGAAGAATAGATTTTTGGGTGGTGTCATTACATAAACCTGCATGGGACTTGGGGCGCCTGGGTGGCTCAGTGGGTTGAAACCTCTGCCTTCAGCTCGGGTCATGATCCCAGGGTCCTAGGATCGAGCCCTGCATCGGGCTCTCTGCTCATCGGGGAGCCTGCTTCCCCCTCTCTCTCTGCCTGCCTCTCTGCCTACTTGTGATCTCTGCCTGTCAAATAAATAAATAAAACCTTAAAAAAAAAAAACACCTGCATGGGACCCAAACACCACCAAATAGAGGAACATTGGTCATTAGAAACAATTAGGTCAGAGTTTTTGTTAGAGCAGAAAATAGGAAAATGCAATTTATAGAAGACATAAAGGCTCAGGGTCCCTTCAAGCACTGAAGCACGACCCCTGGGAGCTTAAGAAGAACATATTTCTTCTTCTTTTTTTTTTAGATTTTATTTGTTTATTTAACAAAGAGAGAGAGAGAGAGCACAAGCAGGGAGAGTGGCAGGTAGAGGGAGAAGCAGACTCCCTGCTGAGCAGGGAGCCCGATGAGGGGCTCGATCCCAGGACTCCGGGATCATGACCTGAGCCCAATGCAGATGCTTAACACTTAATAGACTAAGCCACCCAGGTGCCCCAAGAAGAATGTATTTCATTTGTTCTTCCTGATGGGGGACTTGGGGCAGTCAGCAGCAGACAAAAGGGACTGATACCCTGAATGTTGCCTATAAAACGGCTTTATAGTTAAGTATATTTGAATATGAATTATATCTTACAAGGATCATTTATACACATTATCTGCCTGGATGCCAAAAACATTCCTGACTCAGGAAAGCGGGGCCCAGAAAGGTGAAGAAGCTTGCACAAAATCACAAAATCCGCAAGTTGCAAAAGTGAAATCCCCGTCTTCAAGCTCGAGCCCAGTGCCTTTTACACAACAAAATGCTTCCTATTCATTTTACATCCCGGGAGGGTGACTAGTTGGACATCCTGTGGGGGATTCGAGGCTTTACTTTTTTAGTAGACTATGACTTTTTCAGTCTCCATGTGATTTTCATGCCATTGTTAAGACTTCAAGCATCCTCTGAACAATAATAATACTAATTATTACCTGTTGACCACCTACTGTGAGTCAGACTTGGAGTCGAACACATCATATATATCTTATCTTCCCTCATAATGACCCAGCAAGTAGACTTTGTTACCCCTATCTTCTAGAGGAGAAAACTGAAGAGATTAGGGACCTCTCCCCAAGTCTGCAGCTAATAAGTGGTTGAGCCAGGTTGTGAATCCAAGTGGTCCCGTACCCCTTCTCTCTGTGCACTGTAAAAGAAGGATATTTGCTGCTTGCTTAGGCCTCAGGAAAGACACACAGGCAATTCTTGGTAATCTCAAGTCTAAGGCAGACCAAATTATTTAAGCATTTCCCAAACTCCTGACCTCCCTTCGGATATCCTAGGAATGTAATTGGGTCTGATCTGGCCATAAACCCCAAATGTCCTCGTTCTTTGTGTTCCTAGATATTTATGATGTCTGAACCGGAAGTAATCCTCTGGTCCACGATGTCCCTCCTACAGATGGTGAAACTGAGACCTAGAAAAAGAAACGATGTGTCTGAGGTGGCAGGGCTTATTCCTGACCAAACCAGCACATACATTTGATCCGCCAGGCTCCAGGTCCATGACGACAAGCTGAACCAAGTACCAGCCCCACCTGCCACCTGTCAGAGCCTTCTTCTGGTGGGTCAGCAGAGGGGCAGGACTCCCCCCAGCTCCTTGCTGCTGTGGCTACAACTGTCCCTTCTCCCCCTCCATTCCCACCCAGCTGGGCAAGCTTGCAGCTTTCCGAGGCAGGGCCAGCCTGTCCTGAGCTGCAAGATGTATTAATCAATTTGATGAGGATGTTAAAGCTTTCTCTATGCAACTAATTATGGCCTGATTTATAGGCCTGGCCTTGGTTTGATAGAGCTCTCCTCATGACAGGGATGAATGCCGTACTGGCATGGACCCCTTCATCTCTTCCATTTCTCTCCCTTCCTCCCTCCTCCCTCCTCCCTCCCTCCCACGTCTCCTGCCTCCTGCCTCTGCTCTTGGTTCCCACAGGAACACCCTAATGACATGTTGACAAGCTGGTGAAGCATGGTTCCTTCTCTGTTGCGTCTGCTTCTGACACCACCATTCCTCCTGTGGTCTCTGACGTGGGCAGATGGAGGCCTTGGCAGGCTCCAGCCACCAGGCAGGTGCTGAACCTGAAGCTCTATACACCCCCACCCTTCTTCTGGGAACAGAATAATAAAATTACTGTGGATCGACGCAGCATCTTCCTTCCCCGACACCTCAAGAGCTTGTTGAAATGATTTTCATCCCCCGTTGAATTAGACATGGGTGGAGGGATTCAGGTGAGTTTCATTCTGGTTATTCTACACAAGGGGAAACTAAGGCAGGGCTCTGAACTTGCCTGTGGGTTCACACACAGTAGAACAGCAAAAGGGAGCATAGTTGGTGCCCAGGCTTCTGGCTCCAAGGTCTTTCCATTGTTGTGGTCCTTGGGTCATCTAGCTGTGCTGGTCCTAGGAAGCCCAGAACGCGTGGCAGAAGGGGAGCCCTGGCACTTACACCACCGGTTTCCTGACTTTCGGGCACGAAGGTCTTTGGGTCCGCATATGTAAATGAGACATGCAATAACAGACTGAGCGGGGTTCCCAGGGGAGCTGGGTGGGGAGGGGGGAGGCATCTCCTTGTATTCTGTCCCCCAAGTCCTACAACCACTTTCCAGAAGTGCTAGAGGAGAGACACAAAAATCCATTATATAATATCTTTCCACAATACCTTTGTAGCAAGATGCTAACCTACACATGACCAACACACAAACCCTAACCCTAACCCTAACCTGAATTTGAACCTGAACCTGAGCTTTCACCTTACTCCTGGGTAGAGGCCAGGGCTGCTGCTGAACATCCTAAAAAGCACAGGGAGGCCCCCAACATGGAATTATCCATCCTCCCATGTATTAGTGCCAGGGCTGAGAAACATGGCCCTAAACTTAACCTAACCTTAATCCTAAGTTAAACCAATACTGACCCCAACTTTAGATATAACTTCAAACCTAATTTCCCACACTTAACCCTAACCTAAGCCTGCATCCACACTTAGCATCTAAACCTAACTGAAACCCCGACCCCAACCCTCGTCCTCACCTGGATCCTAATTACAAATCAAACCCCATCTGAACTCAAACCTAACAACATCTAGGTGGGCAAGGGTTGCCAAGATGAGAGAGGTGAGCCCACAACCTGGTCTCACTGGTGTTTTCCTTCGTTTTTCTTCACAGTTAGCATGTGGTGGTTCAGACCTTTCTGGATTACGCAAGTCCTCTGTTTCCGGACCCAGCATGGTACTGCTCGCGAGCCCCCTCTCCCTGGACTACTGGGTATTAAAGGAGATGAAACTCAGAGTCTGTTTAGCAGTTAACTGCTTACCAATATACCTCAGAGGATGCTGGTGGAGATGGGTAATTTTAAAAATATATATTTATATATATAGAATGCGATTTGGGGGAATATCCTAATAGTGATGCGATTTAGGTACAATATTCTTTTTTTCAATATTCTTTTAAATTAAGAATAAGTTCAAATCTGCTCCCCTACTTGATCCTTAACATATCTTGAAAGTCGATAAGTCGGGCAGTACTGTCCTCGCCTGATAAATAAGTCACAAAGGCACAGAGACGTTGGAGGCTTTGCCTAAGACACACAGCAAGGCAGCAGAAGAGCCTCTCCAGGTGGCTTGATTCAGATCTATTTTCTACAATTTACCCTGCCTGTGGTCTCAGTTACTATTATCTCCCACGTTCCCACCCCCGCCCCCCGCCCCAGCTAGTGCAGACATTCATGAATCCTCAGCATTTTTTAGAATTTGGAATGACATCAAGAGGGCATCCAGGGCTTGAGAAGAGGAAACAGAGCCAGGCACAAGTGTGAAATGAGAAGGATTCATTCAAATGCCCGAGTGTTCAATCACAAACACTGAAAGTCCTGGTTGGGGCACCAGGGTGGCTCAGTGGGTTACGTGTTGCACTCTTGGTTTCAGCTCAGGTCATGATCTCAGGGTTGTGAGATGAAGCCCATCATCGGGCTCCATGCTGACTGTGGAGCCTGCTTAAGATTCTCTCCCTCTGCTCTTCCCCACCCCGCTCACGCACTGTCGCTAAATAAATAAAACATAAATAAATAGAAGTTCAGGTCCTTGGGGCATCTGACTAGCTTGGTCAGTAGAGCACTGGCCCTTGATCTCAGAGTGGTTTAATTCTTGCCCCATGCTGGGGTAGGGATTGGGAGGGGGGGGAGTTCTAGTCCTTGAATGGGGTGGGGTGGGAGGTGGAAAGAAGGTGACCAGGTAGTAGGAGCAGGTAAAATCTCTGGAGAATGGGACCATGTGTGAAGTTGAAGGGCTGACAATGGATGGTAGAGGAACTGGTCCAGGGCCCCAGGAAGAACTAAGCACCATCCGGATCTCCCTGCGTCTTCTAGAAGGTTAGTACCTCCACCCCCGCCTCTCCCATTCATGGAACTCGGAGCGCTGCATGTACAACCCATGAGCCTTTTACAGAAGCTCCTGACAGAGCTGAGTTTACACGGGCAGGCATTAAAAAGAGAAAGCAGTGTGCTAAGGTAGCTGAGCTGTCGGGAGGGACCTGAGTGGGAGCTCTGAAGATCAAGATTGTCTAAAGCCACAGGGAAAATGCTGGAAAATTCACCTTGGCCATTGCCAGAAAGCACAATTTATGGTTTTGTTCTTTTCTTAAGCTCCCAGTTTGGCTTCAGACTCTATCTTGCGCGGACCTTTATTCCTGAATCTTGGCTAAACTCCTTTGGCTTAACCTGTTGGTCTCAAAAATCTTGGGCAATGGCATTGCTTGTCTACCTCCTCATTACCAGTGTAATTGGCTATGTACGCCTATTTGGAATAAACGTGAGGAGTATCTCTCCACTCAACGCCATTCATACAATCACAGATAACTGTGCTAAAAATCCACAGCAGAAGAAATATCAAGAAGAGACCATCTCAGCATTAAGAGATATTCCTATTCCTATTAGTGAAGGAAACCCCACATTCTTAACTTGCATCCAAAGAACTTTATGCCCAAAACTAAACTGTATGTAGACTAATCCCAAGCATTTATTAAAAGTTTTTGACTGCCTGATTTTGACCATAATTATTTTGACTATCTTTCTTAATAATACCTGATACTGAAATGTAAGAAAAAGCAAGTTGAACTTAGATTAAGTTCTGTTACTATAAATGTTCTCAAATATTGGTTGTTAGTGGATGGGATAAATAATATACTGCATTACCATTAACAAATGAAAAAAAGAAAGCAGTGAACCAGAGAAGGGGAGGGAGGAGTGGGAACCCGGAACAAGAAGGGGTTGCACGAGAAGGAGCTAGCTGGGGACTCCTAGTGACACACAGAAACCTAGGATGTTGGGAAAAACCAGACATTTAGAAATCAAATGCAGAGGACAGAGCACTGGACTAAGGCCAGAAAAATCCATGAATCTCATCTTTGATGCAGACTTTAAACAAGTCATTTCCCATAATTTCTCCATCTGGAAAATAAGATGGTTAGGCCAGAACCTCAAGCCCTTCCCAAGGTTGACATTCTAGGATTTCTGACTCCCCCAGTTAAAACCACACGGTGCGAGTCTTTTTCTAGTCCTGTTTCCCCCTCTGTGTGACTGAGCCAGCCTGGCCCTCCCCACTGGGCCCTTCTTTGCATGCTATATTGAATTTGTGTGCTGGTGGGTCGAAGGGTCTGGTTTCTTCCTGTTAGACATAAGCCTCTGAAAGATGAAAAGTGTCTGGAACTCCCAGCTCTTGGAGCCTCTGCTGCAGTGCTTCCTGGCCTCAGAGGCTCTGTGTGGTCCCCAGGCAGGGATACCTGTCCTGTCAGGTGGCATCCTCTGTCCCCAGGCTTCCCTGTCCCCCAAAGCTGCCCCTGCTCTGTCCCCAGGCCCCAGGGCTTCCCGGACCAAAGCAGAGAACATCGGGAGCCCTCCACGACCGCACAGTAATCCTTCTGGAGTTGGAGGCTCCTCCACCCCAAGGAGCTGAGGTTTTTTGATGAGGCGTTCTGGCCGTCCTGAGTAAGATGAAAAGCTGTCTTCGCAGTGGAGTGAATTCCCTCAGACCCAAAGCAGCTGCTCCTCCGTCTCCAAAAAACACAAATCCTCATGAATAAATGTCAGGCAAGAAATGAGGGCTCCTAAGAACAAAAGCAGAGTTGAAGAAGTTACTGAAAGACGTTGGGATCTTTCATCTCGCAAAATCTGTCGCTTACGTGTCGCCCCAGACGCTCCTTGCCAACCCCCGCTCCCATTCCACTGATCCCGAGCCACATCCTGCTTCCCCCTCACATGGAAACACGCAGCACCTAGGAGATCATCTGCTCAGACTTTCCTTCAGAGGAAAAGAGAAACCACAAACAGCTGCCCCGAGAGCCCCTCTGCCAAATTCCAGCTCAGACGGGGGATCTTGATGACCTCATCGGTATCTGGCCTGGAACTCACTTCTCCAGAGACAGAAGGGCTGCCAGGACCCCTACAGGGTCCCCTGGAAAAAGAAGAGGCAGCGTGTTGGGTTCGCGTCTGTGCCACGTTGGGCGAGGTGTACCAAGACCTCCACCTCAGGGCTGAGCCACCAACTTGCCAGTTGGCAGCTGGGGGCCAGTCCCTGCACCCCCCCTACCTCCCCCCTGCCTCCTTCAGAAAGCCCCCTGTTCTTCCCATCAGAAGAGATCCCAAGTTAGAGCCTCCTTCTCTCTCATCTGGATGCTGAGAAAAATGCAAATCCTGAGGGACGCCTGGGTGGCTCAGTCATTAAGTGTCTATCTTTGTCTCAGGTCATAATCCCAGGGTTCTGGGATCAAGCCCTGCATCGGGCTCCCTGCTCAGCGGGGAGCCCTCTTCTCCCTCTCCCACGCCCCCTGCTTGTGTTCCCTCTCTCACTGTCTCTAGACGGCGGGTCTCGGGACTCGGCCCTGTGGCAGCTCCCAAGTCCTGAAAGACAAACCCTGGCTGCTTCAAAGGTTTGCCGGAGCTGGCCCTTCCCCCCATCTCTGCCTCTGTAATACTTCGTTCCATCAGGGGTGACCTCCGCTCTGGGGGGTGAGGGGTTGAGGGGAGGGAGCCCCTGTAAAGCATCATGAGTGGGCAGAAGGGGATTGGAGGAGATCAGGGAATGCCATGAAGATCTTCCTGAGGAAAGCCTGAGAGGAGTTTGCATCTTACCTGCGTGGGACTTTGTAAACCATCTTGGCTTTGGGTAGGGCTATTGGCGAGTACTTCTCTTTCTGGCCCCAGATGGCCAAAGAAAAATAGTAATGCTGTCCTCTTTGGATGCAAAGATTGATATGCAAATCAATTATTCCTTGTCAGGACTCCTCCAATGACACATTCTTTTCCCTCTTACCTTATAGTTGTTTTGTAGTGGAAAAAGAATGAGATCCTAGAATCAGGCCTGGATATGTGGGTTTAACTTAAAAAAAAATCTTTTTAGGAGGATCTAGGTGGCTCAGTCCTTAGGCATCTGCCTTAGGCTCAGGTCATGGTCTCAGGGTGCTGGGATCGAGCCCCGCATTGGGCTCCCTGCTCAGCGGAAAGCCTGCTTCTCCCTCTTCCACTCCCCCTGCTTGTGTTCCCTCTCTCACTGTGTCTCTCTCTGTCAAATAAATACATAAAATCTTTTAAAAAAATTTTTAAATTGTGGTAAAAGAGGTACATAACAAAATTCACCAACTTCATCTTTTTAATTTTTTTTTAGAGCAAGAGGGAGCAGAAGTGGTGGGGGGAGGTGGTGGGGGAGGAGGGGCAGAGGGCAAGGGAGAGAATCCCAAGGAGGCCCCACGCTCAGCAGGCCTGACCTCAGGTCCCTGAGAATCACAGCCTGAGCAGAAGTCAGGAGTCAGATACTCAACTGACTGAGCCACCCAGGTACCCCCATCTTCATCATATTTTAAAAAGATTTATTTATTTATATTAGAGAGAGAGAGAGAGGGAACAGGGGGAGGAGGGGTCGAGGAAGAGGGAGAGGGAGAATCCCAAGCAGACTCCTTGCTGGGCAGGGAGCCTGACACATGGCTCCATCCCAGGACCCTGAGATCACGACCTGAGCCTAAATCAAGTGTTAGACGCTCAACCGACTGAACCACCCAAGCATACCGCCCACCTTCATCATGTTTAAGCGTACAGGTCCGTAGTGTTAAGTACAGGCACGCTGTTGTGCAACCAACTCCAGAAGTCTTTTCATCCTGAAAAACTGAAACTCAATACCCATTAAACCACTGATCCCCAGTCTCCCCCCCCCCCCCACCCCGCCAGCTCTGGGCAATCACAATTCAACGTTCTGTCTCTATGAATTTGTCGACTTCGGGTATCTCATGCAAGTAGAATGACACAGTATTTATCTTTTGGGGACTAGCTTATTTCATTTAGTGTCATGTCCTTAGGGATTGTCCATGTCGTAGCCTGGGAAATGTAGAATTTCCTTTTTAAGGCTCATGTTCCGTCATATGGATACACTACATTTTGTTGATTCATTTCTCTGTTGACTGACAGGTAGTTTGCTTGTACTTTTCGGCAATTGTGAATCATGCTGCCGTGAACAAGAGTGTGCAGGTATCTCTTGGAGAACCTGCTTTCGATTCTCTTGGGGTATACCCGGAAGTGGAATTGCTGGTTCACATGGAAATTCTATTTGTAATTTTTTGACTAACTCCAATATGATTGACTTAAACTTTTGGGGATCTTTAGTTTGAGATTGTAAAGATTGTGTACATAAAGCTCTTGGCTTGAGGCTTGGTACATAGTAGGGATTTAAGAAATGCTTGTCCCTCGTGGACTCTGGAGAAAGAGGCTGTGTTTTATTTCTGTGTTCCAAGTGTATAGAATGGTGCCAGACATACAGTAGGCATTCAATATATGACTCTTAGTGAATGAATGAATAAATGGATCCTTGTAACTCCTGGAGCATCTAGAGTAATTTCGACACATTGTAAGTGCTCAATAAATGTTACTTGGATGAAAGCATGCAGTATATTCTGTAAAGGAGCACCTGACCAGCTCAGTCGGTAGAGCTTGCAACTCTTGATCACGGGGCTGTGAGTTTGAGCCCCATGTTGGGTATAGAGGTGACTTAAAAAATAAAATGAAAAAAAAAATCCTATTTCATCTGCATCCTACTACACAAGGAGAGGAATCTGCTGACGTCTCCAAAGTTCCTGGCAGAACAGTTCAGAATTAAGTATTTGGCCTACTGCCATTCATGCCAGTGCTGACGGGAACTCTTCCTTTGCCTTCACCCTTGGCAAGTGAACCCCATTGCTGAAAGCAGGTAAACGTGGATCTATCCCAGGGTACCTCCAGGCTGCACTGGGCTTGCTAGGGTTTCCCTCTTCCTACCATAGTCACACCATACTTACTATGAGCTCCAAGGCATATTGCAAAGCAAAGCTGTCCTTGTCCATGTGAGCCTATGCACCTCAGAGAATTTCTTTCTTTATTTCAGGTAATCTCTACAACCCGTGTGGGGCCTGAACCTGTGACCATGAGATCAAGAATCACATATTCCACCAGCTGGGCCAGCCAGGTACCTGGCAGCTCAGAGAATTTCAATCACCTGACCTTAGTCCAAAAACAATGACCAGCTCTCACCTCGCAGCAGCCTCTTCACTCTGAGGCTGTCTCCCTGACCCAGGAGGCCTACCTGCTCTTCCACTGGGATCCAGGCCTTGGTTTCTTCCCACCAGTTTGGCTTCTACTTTTCTAAGCACTTCCCAAATACACCCAATGTAACTACTCAGCTCCCTAGAACTTCTTTATACTGCCTTTCTTCTGAAACATCCTTTTCCTTCCCAAGTATATTGGTCAAATCTTGTCCACAGTGGTGACTGGAAACAGGACCAAGAGCGGAAGGGAAACTCCCTCCTAGGGGCATAGATTGGGAACTCCTTTAGGGCCTCCTTAGAACCTTACATAGAACCTGGCATACAGTAGGAGCTTAATAAATACATGTTAAATGGATAAACATTGGTTTAATATATCATATTCCCATGGTTTTCTCTAGACTATAAATTCCTCAAGCATGGGTTTAAGAATTGTGTCTCTCCTCTCAGACAGGATCCTTGCCAACCCAGAGGCACTATTTCACTATTTTATGGGAGGCTTCTGAGAGCAAATTCTTCCTACTTCCATATTGTGTGAGCCCCAGAACTTCACCAAAGACCCTCCTTAATGATGACTAAGAGCAGGGTTTCTCAACCTCAACCCTATTGACGTTCTGGGCTAGATAGTTCTTTGATGTGGGGGCTGTCTGGTGCATTGTAGGGAACTTAGCAGCATGCCTGGCCTCTACCCAGGAGACACCAGTAGTGACCCCTTCCCCACTGTGACAACCAAAACTGTCTCCAAGCAATACCAAAGTATCTTCTGGGGTTTTTTTTTGGGGGGGGGCAAGTGGAGGTACAAAATTACTCCCATTGGAGAACCACTGACCTAGACTGAGGTGGGAAAAAGAAGCAATTGCTCTGCTCTTTATTGCTTTGTGGGAATGGAAAATATTTTTCTAGTAGAGGTGAGGTTGCATATTTATTAGACTAAGAACTGATGAGTCGTGTCCTTCCAACCCTGGGGGCTTCTCAGAATTGAAACTGGGACCACTCCAGGTGAGATAATTCCTGCCTGGAACAAAATTTCCATGTCAGGTATTGGAGTTACGGAATGGAGTGACGGAAGAAGGAAGTGGAAAAGTGGGAGGCCATGGTCCAGAAGTTACTAGAAATGGCAATTACTTTTCCACTCCGCAGGACCTGCCAGGGCTCTAAACCTGGGGTGAAATACATATAGGCCCGCTCTGGCTGGATCCTACCTGCCTGCAGAAACTGGAGCCCAGAGAGACTGAATGACTTTTCTGATGTTGCCCAGCACATCAGAGGGGGAAAAAAAAGGAGGATGTGAATTCCCTTTGAAGTTAGACATCTGAAAGCCAAGGAGACATGGTGCCAGAGCCTGTTCCCTCATCTGCCCTCATCTGACTTTGGAAGCACAGATGAGACCAGCGTGAGAGGAGAGAAGTATTGACTGGTGATCTCTTGGGGCAGGCAGGGCAGAGTGGGGGGACAGGACTGCTCACACCAGCAGGCTGGTTCCCAAGATGCTCTGGGTTGCTGGCTTCTGAGCCCACTATCTCACTTTCTTGTTGCTGCATGGAGATAAGCTATCAGCTTCTGCACAGGATCAACAGAGGAAGTCGGGAGGGAGGGGAGACCTTGGCAGCCCGCAGGAAAGGGCTGGCAGGAAAAAAAAAAAAAAAAAACCAAAAAACAAAAAAACTATCCTAGAACCAAAAGTGCTGACTGGACGGTTAGGGAGGGAAGAAGTGGGAGAGTAGAGGCAAAGGGAGAAAATGCGAGAGGGAAAAGCAGAGAAAGGCAGAAAGCCCCACAAAAAACTAAAATGACTCAGCAAGCAACTCTAGCAGAGAGTTTGCCTCCTCTTTCCATTAAAACCCTCTTTTCTATCAATCTGTACATGGGCCATTTTATTTTATTTTATTTTTAAGATTTTAGTTTTTTATTTGACAGAGGGAGAGAGAGATCCCAAGTAGGCAGAGAGGCAGACAGAGAGAGAGGGGGAAGCAGGCTCCCTTCTGAGCAGAGAAATCAATGTCTCGATCCGAGGACCCTGAGACCATGACCTGAGGGGAAGGCAGAGGCTTAACCCACTGAGCCACCCAGGCGCCCCTGTATATGGGCCATTTTAAAGTGTATTTTCCTCCTGCCTTTCTTTCCAAGAGTTAATGCAAACCAAGTGTTCTTCAAACTTATTTGTGATCCGGTAAAGATTCAAGTCTTTAAGGGTGATTTACTGTGTGACTTCAGGATACTCATTCAACTGTTCTGAGGCTTTATGCTCCCCTCTTAAAAAAAAAAAAAAGTGCCAAGATTACCCAGCCTCTGTAAGAGAAGCCTCCTGGTGTAACTCCCCGGGAGTGCTAAAGAGCGGGTCTTTCATCTGGAACTACCTAGGGAGAGATTTTCCTACCATGAGCTTTTACATCCTCATTCATTTGAATTGGCGCTCTGGGAGCCAGGCTGAGAACAGGTATTTTTATCTTACTTTAATGGATAAGCAGTGGTATAACTAGTAAAAAAAATAAAAAATAAAAATGGTTCTCTCCTGGTTACACTCCTCTGCCTGCTATGGAAAAGGCCTGGACTTTCTCCTTTGAGCAGGATTCCCAGACTTGGCCGAGCAGACTGGATTTTGGGGTGGGGGCGTCCTGGTCTTTGCAGGGAGGCGAGGCACCCACAGACTGGCAGAGAGGCTGCTGCTATAGTCAAAAAGCTTGAATCTGGGGCGCCTGGGTGGCTCAGTGGGTTAAAGCCTCTGCCTTCGGCTCAGGTCATGATCCCAGGAGTCATGATCCCAGGGTCCTGGGATCGAGCCCCCGCATCGGGCTCTCTGCTTGGCAGGGAGCCTTCTTCCTCCTCTCTGCTTGCCTCTGCCTACTTGTGATCCCTGTCTGTCAAATAAATAAATAAAATCTTTAAAAAAAAAAAAAAAGCTTGAATCAGGAGCCTCTCTCCCGAACGCAGCTGCTCAACCCACCGTTACGTGGGTGCATGGTTTGGGCTGCTCCAGCTCCGTTTCAACCCTGAAACACAGGGGACTATATTCCAGAAGGTTCTGATAGAACAAGTCACAGATGAGTTAGGAAGCAAAGTCAGGAAACATTCCCAGGTCTGCGTTTTTAATGTGCAAGAACAGTTACTCCCTCTTCCTGTCCTGTCTTATGAGTTCACTCTCCTCTTCACTTTCCTCAAGGCCTCCTTCTCCCTTCCCATCCAGCTGCCAGGAGGCAGCCCTTTATTTATACTCTCCTCCAAAGCCCTCATCCTCCAGGGGGCCTTCTCAGATTACACCTGCCCTTGAGGAATCCTTCCTTTACTTTGTTATTAGATCCCCAGATTTGTCTACAAGAACAAGACCCTGCACACACAGAAAGACAGCAGTAAATTAGGGGTGAGTTATATGTCTCGTGTAACGTGTGTGCTAGTGTGTAAGTCAACACCACACGGATGAAATCCGGAGCTGCCCCTGGTCATGCACTGCCTTGGGCTCTTGAAATTCCCGTTTTCAGGGTACGGGTTTCTGAAGAGTGGAAAGGACTGTGATTCCCCTTGGTTGTTATTCCTGTTCTATGTCAAACACAGCCCTGGCCCTAAGCCCTACCTCCCCAGGACAAAGACCAAGTGGGAGAGGGTACCCCCGGTGGATGAGGGCTTCATCCGAACCCCGCTGGGGTGTCACTGTCCTGGTTGCTGTTGAAGTGTCTGCCTCTGTGCTTTGAAGTCCAAGACAGAAGAGTCTCCAAAAGACAGGAGACCTCCCATATGCGAAAGAGGAAGGGGAGTTCCAAGTTCAAGTGCAGGAACAGGGATCGAGAGGAAGGGTCATCAAGCAAAAGGAGCCTTGCCCTCCTCCACGGAAGGACATAAAATCACCAAAGAACAAAAAGAATTTCCTCCTTTCTCTACCTACGGGACACCCAGGACACCCCCTCCCCCTCTGCCTTTCCTGACCTGATCAACCAGAGAGGGAGAGTCCCTTGACCTTGCAGGAGCCCCCTGAGCCAGGCTGGATCAGGAGACGACAACCCAGGGAAGCTCTCGGGACAGGGACAGAGTGAGAACATCCTGGCCAAGGGGCTTCTCGGGCTCCTGCCGCGACTGGATGGGTGCGGCAGGTGCAGGATCCCGGCGGGATGGGGAGGGTGCCGCTGCTCTTGGCAAATTCTTTTCAGGGGTGCGCGCTGATGAGACCCTGAGTGAGCACCGGAGAGCGGGAGGACAGGGGCACGGGAGGGCGACGGGGCGCCCGGGAGAGGCCGGGAGAGGCGGGCCGAGGCGGCGGGCTGCGGGGCTTGGTGACGAGGCGCCGCTAGGGTGCAGCTGTGGGCTGAGCGGGCGCCCGGGCCAGGGCGGAGCCGGGCAGGAGAGGGGCTGGCCGCGGAGGCCAGGCCGTTTGGGGGTTGTGTTTCCACTGTAACTATAATTAGGCGGATTCTGTGTTTATTTAGGCTGAGAGCTGTAAGATAAATGACAGCTTCGAAGATGCTTTTCAGCACTTCATAAATCACCCACCCGCCCGGGCAGTTGGCTCTGCCACGTCTGGGGTCGTCCTCGTGCCCTGCCCCCACCCTCACCCTCAGGGAAGAGGGCACCCCCTACCCCCCGAAGGACCCCTGCGATCCTGGCACAAAAAGCAAGAGAACCAAGGGAAAAGGGTGCTTGTCCTTCCCCAAGCCCGCACGCCGCGAGGAAGGAGGGCAGGAGTGCAGCTTCCTCCCAAGGTGGTCCCCGCGGCGGCGGCGGCGTGGGGCTCGGGTTGACAGGCAGGCCTGCCCTCCTCTGGGAGAATACGGTCTCTAATCGGCTCTAATTCAGACTCTCTTCCTTGTGCCTGGCTGACACATCTGGAGATTTACAAGAGACCTTTGAGAAGTATTTATAGCACAGTGGACTTTTCTTCCCGCTCCTGTGACTGTCTGAGCCTCTCTTGGGGGCTCCGGATGGAAGGTTCCACGTCCTTTCCCATGGGAGAGCACATTCTTGAAGACGGGTTGGGGACAGCAGCTGCTCTCCCATCGGGACCTTGGAACTCCCTGGCCATGAGGAAGGGCAAAGAACTGGATGGTGACCCACCCTGCCTAGCCCGGCCTGGGTCAGGTCAGTCCCCTTGGCAGGAAGGGGGGCAGGATGTGGGGAGCGGAACCTCGGGCCTGCGGGGCTTTGACTACAAGCAGGCAAGCAGCAGCGGAGGCGACAAACCCAACCGAGACGTGAACATGGTGCGAGCCAGACGCCTTCCCTTGCAAGGTGTCCAATCAGAGAAGACCCTGCACAGTCTCAGGTCAGGTATCAAAGTCAAGGGCGTGAACTCTTCTCCTGGTCTGAGGGCACGGACCTGGAGAAACTGGCCTTGGTAAAAACAGCCGGCCAACCTTCAGAAGGCAGTAAGCCCCAATGATCTTCTGAGGCCCGTGTTGCCGAGCCTCGGTCAGTCCTGTCTGGGGAGGTCCAACCGAGCCAGCAAGGAGAGAAAGGGATTCCTGGCTCCAAACATCAAGGTACTGCTGAAGAGGGGTGCCACAGTGGCATTGCCCAGTACCCCCAGCTCAGTCCTCCCCCCATAAGGGGTCTGCATTACACCAGAGAACCAGCTGTCCATGTGGAACACTGCACCACAAGGAAAATGAGCAGAGAGAGCAGACACAGTGGTTCAAGTGCCCGACTCAGGAGCTCTGGGTAGATGTGCTAGTGTGTCTAACCCTGCGATCTCCGTCAGCGGCAGTCCTCTACTCACTTACCTAGTACGGGTTGGCCACCACCTCTGCGCCAGGCACTGTGCTAGGCGTTGGGCATAAAAAGATGAAAGACCCACCCTTTCACTTCTATTCTAGTGGGAGAAATGAGCATAAAAACAAATCATTTCTGGGGCGCCTGGGTGGCTCAGTGGGTTAAAGACTCTGCCTTCGGCTCAGGTTATGATCCCAGGGTCCTGGGATCGAGCCCCGCATCGGGCTCTCTGCCCCGCAGGGAGCCTGCTTCCTCCTCTCTCTCTGCCTGCCTCTCTGCCTACTTGTGATCTCTGTCTGTCAAATAAATAAATAAATAAAATCTTTTAAAAAAAATCATTTCAAATGGTTTTTATGACGATGAGGACAAAGTAAGAGGGCACCTGGCTCCTACTTGCCAAAACGGAGTCCTTTCTCAGCAAGGGTCCTCAGGGATCCATAGTGGGGTATTGCTTAAACCTGGGTAGAGCTCTGGAAACGCTACAGAGCAATGAGCATGGACTCTGCTGTGGGACATATTGCGTCTGAATTCCAAGTCCAACATAGGGCTTGAACGCACGACCCTGAGATGAAGGGTTGCATGCTCTACCCACGGATCAAGTCGGGTGCCCCAAGTCTGAATTCCAATTCTTCCACTTACTAGATGTATGATCATGGGCAAGTTGGTTAACTTCCCTGTACCTCTTCTATAAAGTGGGGAGAAGGGGGCACCTGGGTGGCTCAGTTATTAAGCGTCTGCCTTTGGTTCATGAAGCCGAAGGTCCTGGGATCAAGCTTCCTGCTTGGGAAGCCTGTTTCTCCCTCTCCCACTCCCCCTGCTTGTGTTCCTTCTCTCACATGTCTCTGTCAGATAAATAAATAAACTCTTTTTTAAAAAGTAAAATAAAATGGGGAGATGAAGAAGAGCTATGATGATTACTGGGTTTACCTCTCAGGGTTATTGTGAAAAGGAAGTGAGAGAATGCATACCAAAGTGCCTGAAACACAGTAAGTACTCAATAAATGTTAGCACTGGGAAAGGAGAGAGGAAGAGGGAAAGAGACAGAATGAGAGAGGGACGGAAGGATCGAAGTTGAGAGAGACCGGGAGAAAAAGAAAGCCTCTGTGCATGTTTTGGCAGGAAGGAAATTGAAGAAAATGCTCAGGCCCCCTGAATAAGAGGGAAGGACTTTTTGCATACCCCCTGCTACCCTCTCCATAATTTCTCAGCATTTTCTGGTGAATGGGAGGCTTTGGCTCTCATCCCAGCTCTCCCATTAGCTGCTAATATGTTCTTTCTCATTCTCTGGGCTTTAACTCCTCCTTTGTGAAAAGAAGCAGGCAAGCTTCCTTCTTCTATAATCGTCACGTCTGACATTTCATGGTTCCGTTCAAGAACGCACACCAAAAAATGAACATTAGTATGTACATAGATAACTTTATGAATCAATTGCAAGACTGTATTATTGCAATGGTTTCTTTTTTTTAAAATGTTTTATTTATTTATGTGACACACGGAGATCACAAGTAGGCAGAGAGGCAGGCAGAGAGAGAGAGGGGAGGAAGCAGGCTCCCTGCGGAGCAGAGAGCCTGATGCGGGGCTTCATCCCAGGACCCTGGGATCATGACCTGAGCCGAAGGCAGAGGCTTTAACCCACTGAGCCACCCAGGCGCCCCTATTGCAATGGTTTCTAAGCAATGCTCTATCCCTGATAAATGTCCTCTGTGGCACTGAAAATGATGGTCTATTATCAGCCGTCCTCAGTCCCGACAACATCTCCGTGACAGAGTCAACGGCATAGCAACCATGCTGAAGATGTAGCAATGTCAAGGCTGAAAAGGCCAAATTTCCAAACCCAGGGCCATTTTGGAGGTTTACCCCCAGTTCAGGCTCCTCGGAAGAACTTAGATCTGGTTCTTCTGAGACCTGACCTCTCTGCTTCATCTCTATCCTTGCAACTGTCCTTGTTTGTCCAATGTAATCAATACTGGTTATTTCCCATGTGCTGGAAAACATGGCCCAAGTTAAGAACAAAGTGACTCCTCCCCTTAAGATGCTCATCGTCTGTGGAGTGGGAAGACATGCAAGCATATCAAATAAATGCAGTAAGACGCTGTAAATGTGGCGACAGATGTCTAAGAAGGTGACAGTGGGGATGGTGAAGGGGAAGTGGTCGATTTTCTCCCGTGCCTATGTGGCGTCCTACGCTTTCACACTTGTTGGATGAGTAATCAACCAGCAAATAGCCTGGAGAAGAAGATCGCGGTGGGGGGGTATGGCGGGGAGGGAAGAGCAGGAAGGGAAAGAAATCTACCTACCCACCAACAATGTCCCGAGACCAAAAAAACAAAACAAAACAACAAAAAACAAAAAAGCAATGACATTAAAGCAAGTAGGAATGGGGTTACATACTTCTGAGAACAACCACTTGGAGTCAGGAATAGAAATGCCCTTAAGCTAGTAATGTCTTTCTGATCCAACTCTTAGAAGATCCCCAGGCTGCAGATCTGGTGGCCAAAATAAGGGGGGCAGCCTTGGGGTGAAGGGAGAACTTTCTTCCACCCACCCTGGAAGAGCTAAATCCCTGCCTCCCTGCCGCTGATTGTTAAAGTAGTTTGACAAGCATGAAGCAAGTCTCTCTAATGTTTTTTAAAATATTTTATTTATTTATTTGACAGAGAAAGATAGAGAGATCACAAGTAGGCAGAGAGGCAGGCAGAGAGAGAGGAAGGAGGAAGCAGGCTCCCCACTGAGCAGAGAGCCCGATGCGGGGCTCGATCCCAGGACCCCAAGATCATGACCCGAGCCGAAGGAAGAGGCTTAACCCACTGAGCCACCCAGGCGCCCCAAGTCTCTCTAATCTTCATAGGATCCAAGGCCACACTTTGTCTTGTGGCACCTGGGACTCACAGGTTTAGCTATCTCATGGCTCACGGATTTCACCAGATACCAAGAGGGCTGGATGAGAACGTGTGGGTTAAGCAGCACAACCAGCCCTACCCAGTAGGTGAACCCGCAAATGTGTGGCCAGCTCACCAGGGGTGAGGACGGACAGCTTCCTTGTCAAAGGCAGTATACTCCTTTCATGTAGAGTTTGGTGTAAGATCCTAAAATGCACAGAGCAATGGAGTAGTTGTCACATTCACTAATGGGATCTGTCTTTATAGCCCGGACCTTAGGAAAACTTCTTACAGAATCATCATTCAGCCCTCCTCCGAGCTTTGCTTCATTTCTGCTCTCCTAGGGGGAAGCCAGCAAAGAAAACTAGGCATTTCCCACTCAGCTCTGTAGGCCTAGCAGCACTGAAATCCTCTGTCTGGTTAGTTTGAGGCTTTTCCCATCGTTAACGATCTCAGAGGAAGCCTCAAACTGCAGCCAAAGTTTACAGGCAGATCCCAGTTACTGTCACCCAGTAATATCTTTCTGCTGACCCCTGGCTTCAAACTTGGCTCAGCCCCGTGCTCTTGACTTTTCCCACGCTCAGCGCTTGTAGTCAAAGAAAATGTAGCAGAGCCTGTTTTCCAGTGTAAACGTGTAAATTCCACACTCAGCCACTCCAGGCATTTGCAACTCCTGGCTTGGGTCGTACTCAGGAGGCAGACACAGACAGTGGAATTTGTTTTTTTTAAATCTGCCTTTCAGGTTAAGAAGATGGTGCCCCTAATTCTTGTCAAGAGGACGTGTAATTTGAATGTTTCTCTAGGACTAGAGAGAGGAGCCACAAGGACCCACAGGACTCCTTCACCTTCACCAGCGCACCTTGGTAATCGGCGGGCCGAGAGCTCTCGCTAATGCTGGGTAATTCTATTTGGCTCAACAAACATTTGTTGAGTGCCTACTAAATGCCAGGCGCTGTGACAGGTGCTGGCAATTATCGCTAACAGCCTGCACTTGCGAAGCAGTTGGCCGGGGTTAGAGATGCTGTTAGGTGGCTGGGGGATAAAGGACAGAAGGGACAACCGAGCTCATCATCACTGCGCTCTGTCTCTCGGAGAGCTTCTGACGTGTGAGAGAAACAGAAGCACAAAGAGGTCAAGTCTCGGGGTAACTCATTTGCATGGAGTCACCTGCTTGTCTCTCCTTCTGAATCACAGCGTAGTAGACAGAGCTGGGGAGCTAGAGTCCAAAGATCTGGGTTCAAGTTCCAATTTCTCCATGTAGTGGGAGCGTGGACAGGTTGCTTCACCTCTGAGTCTCAGTTTCCACTGATAAAATGGAAATAAGAATATTTGCCCGCCCGCCTCATAGGTAGAAGAGAAAATCAGATGAAATACTGCAATACAGACCAGTACTTCTCAAACTTCATCGTGCATATGAAGCATCTGGGGGCCTTGTTTGATTATAGGCTCTGAGTCAGATGTGGGTTGGTCTGAACTCATGCATTTCTAACAAGCTTCCCGGTGATGGTGCAGAGCCTGGTCCCTGGTCCCACTTTGAGTAGAAGGCTGTTCTACTTTGAGTAGAAGTACTGTTTACCGGACAGATGAAAAGGATGGTGATACCAATGAGCACTGGCATCTAAGGAAACATCTAGAACTTGTTCAGCAGTCAGTAGAGCTGTACTAAGTGATTAGAACCATGTTAGGCAGCCACATTTGGGACATTAGAAGAAACTTATGGCATGCTTACTTCACCTTTATGCTTTGTTTTGGTCCTTGAAGAATACCAACCCATCCCAACTCAGCAGCTAGGTCAGAAAAGAAAAAATGGAATTCTCCTATCTCCTTCAGTTGAAAACATTTACCCTGGATGTAAAACACAGATAAAAATCAGAAGGTCCTTGATCCTGCTAGATCATATCCTGCACATTGTAACTATCTCCTGCCAAATTTCTATGGAATTTTAAAGCTGTTGGAACAGATATGCTTGAGGTTAGGCACCTCATATCCTCCCCAGGCCTCGGCGTGGGCCTTATCCTAGTGTCTGAAGACCCCTTTGAGGTCATTTCTCTCTGCTTCTGAGCGCTGACATTACCCCAGATGAGAAACATGTATCTGTTTTTCAAATGCCTTCAGAAAAAGCTTCTGCATTTCCCTAATAAGAATGACCACACATAGGGCGCCTCGGTGGCTCAGTGGGTTAAGCATCTGCCTTCAGCTCAGATCATGGTCTCAGGGTCCTGGGATCAAGCCCTGCATGGGGCATCCTGTTTGGTAGGGAGCCTGTTTCTCCCTCTCCTTCTGCCTGCTTCTCCCTCTCCCTCTGCCTGCTTCTCCCCCCTCTTGTGTTTGCTCTCTCTCTCTCTTTCTGTCAAATAAATGAATAAAATCTAAAAAAAAAAAAAGAATGACCACATGTTCACATCCTTAGGAATATTAATATTTAGTTAATATTTGTATATCTTTTATGGGCTCTTGGGATAATCTGAGTAGTGTGCAACCTGGAAGAGATGAGCTTGAACCTGCTTGTCCCAATGACCTACAAAGAGATGATCCATTTCTTAGAATGTGCCTGGCCAGGTCTCCAAGGGCCAAAAGAAAGCATGAAGTTGAGGGGATTATTGAGACAAATAGGAGGGAAAATATTATAATGATATAGTCTTGGTGGGAGGCTGGAGTCCCATATTTTAGTCCTATCTTTGCCACTGCTCTAGTGATCTGGGATGGGGCTTCAAACATCTATAAATGGAATTTAACTGCTTGTAATGTACATCCACATCTTTGGTGGTTAGAAAGGATTTATGAATCAAAGGAGATATAAAGGGAAAAAAGAGTAGTAAAAAGCAAGAAAACAAAACATAGAAATGTATTTTCTTACAACTCTGGAGGCTAGAAGTCCAAGATTAAGGCGTCTTTGGGGTTGGTGTCCTCTGGGGCCTCTGTCCTTGGCTTGTGGATGGCCATCACCTTGTGTCTTCCCACGGTCTTCCCCCGGTGCGAGTCTGTGTCCTAAGCTCCTCTTCATATAAGGACACTAGCCATATTGGAATAGGACTCACCCTAATGGCCTCAGTTTACCTGAATTACCTCTTTAGAGGTCCTATCTATAGGGGGGCCTGGCTAGCTCACAGTAGAGCATGTAATTCTTGATCTGGGGGTTCTGAACTCAAGTCCCACAATGGGGGTAGAGCTTACTTTAAATAAATAAAATAGGGGCGCCTGGGTGGCTCAGTGGGTTAAAGCCTCTGCCTTTGGCTCAGGTCATGATCTCAGGGTCCTGGGATTGAGCCTTGCTTAGGGCTCTCTGCTCAGCAGAGAGCCTGCTTCCTCCTCTCTCTCTGCCTGCCTCTCTGCCTACTTGTGATCTCTGTCTGTCAAATAAATAAACAGAATCTTTAAAAAAATAATAATAAATAAAATAAAAGAAGAAAAAGAAGAACAGATCTACAAACACAGTCACACTCGAGATACTGGGGAATATGTTTCTTTCAAGTTAACATCCCCCCAGTGGTTTTTAACCTATATTTTTCAGATAGTTGCTGGTTTCCTGCTTCTCTTTGGGTCTGAGAGTGGGGTTCAGTTGGAGTGAAGGGGAGTCAAACAAGGCTCCCATGGGAGTGCCCTCCAGGACTTCCCCAAAGGGCAACAGGCTCTGGGGCCCCAGCTCCTGCTCCGAGCTCGAGGCTGATGCCAGCACGAGTGTCTCTCGGAGAAGGGAGGGCAGGGAGGAGTAAGTGGCGACAGTTTATCTGCAGCCGGCGCTGGCTTCATTAAGAGGCCTGGCGCAGTTTATCTGCCTCTTGTCCACAAGACTTAGCTGCCTCGAGCGCAGAGTCCAGGCCCTGTCACCATCCCCGCCCTGGCGGCGTCAGGTTGGAAGAGCGTGAAACAGTGCATCCCCTCCCCCACTCCCCAGTCTCCCCTTGTCTCCAATTGTCTGTCCTCAAGGGGTCAGAGAGGAGCTGCAGTTGCAGAAAGGAAACTTGAAGGCCTTCTGTCAATGCGGCCTACCCCTCCGACAGCTGACCTGGCTGCTCCAGCAAAGAAGAGGCCCGGACCTCAGCAGAAGGATGTAGAGAGAGGAGAGGCATGGGCTTACCTTTATCAAAGCCACCTTGCCCGAAATGTAGGTGACATTTTTCTTAAGTGGTCCCATTTGTCCTTGTCCTTGCCACATTTTGCTGAGGGGGAATGGGAGAATATTCTCTGCTGCAGGGGAAGAGGCCCGAGGTTTGCTAAGCCTCTTTCTGAATGTCAGAAAGTAGTAGAATCAAATGGAACACAGACTTCCCAAGGCGCAGACCAGCCTTCCCTGCAACTGAGGCCCTGGCCAGGCCTGATGTTCCTTCAGTGCAGGGAGAGTGGTAGCTTGTCCAAATGGCTCAAAACATCTGTCCCGGGAGGGACGGGACCATGCACTACGCCAACACCTGAGATTATGAACTTCCTGCTCCAGCCGGAGAATATGCCCCTGCATCCACTATTAGAATTTTATTTTCAAAGGAATACTTTTTCCAGGAAGGTGGGAGGCAGCAAGCAGATTTATCCAAGTCCAAAGGAAGCAGCTGTTTTCAAGGAAATCTGCCCCACGAAAGCTCCCGAAGTCTTCAGGGCCTGCGGTCTCCTGCCCCTCTCCAAATGCAGCTTCGTGGAGGGTCCCGTTTATATATATTCTCTGCCATCTGCTTCTCCTACCTCCGCACCCGGATTGGCTCCCTCACTCCCGGTTGAAGGACCAGGATGTCACCAGGTAAAACCAGGCGCCCACCTTCCTCAATACACATCAGCAGCCACGGGTCTCTGTTCCCCAGACTTGGTCACCTGCGCTGTGTCTCTCCACTACAGCCTGGTCGTTAAAGGCCTGGGGCCTTGGAGCCAAGCTACTCTGTGCGTAATCTCAGCTCTTACTACTGGCTGTATACTTAATCTCCCTAAACCCCTATTTCCTCATATGTTAAACGGAGGTAATAAGAGTATTTACTTCTTGAGATTAAATGAGATCAAGTGCTTAGCACAGGGCTCGGGCATGTGGTAAGCACCCCATAAACGTTAGTTATTATCTTCAGGGACTTTGAGGGCGGGGCTTCCACGCTCGCCACGCCCACGTCTGTCCTCCTGGATTGCTATGTCTGTCCCAGTGGGCTTTTCCCTACTTGGTCCTTCATAAAACATCCCCGTCCTTCATAAAACATCTTTGCCTAGTAGATGCCCTTTGTCTCTTACTCCCATGGAGGCAGAAAGGGCAGCCGGGTTACGGGGCTACCTGTTTCCCAAATCTGTAAATAGAGAAAGAGCGCAATGCCCCGCCCACCAGACAGCTGGAACCCAGGCCACTTGACCTGCCAGGGAAACCCTCCGCAGCCTCTGCCCCAGCCCTGCTGCTCCCAGCCTGGAGCGGGGGGCTTCGGTGAGGTATGTAGGCCTCCAAGTGGCCTCTGCAGCCCCTCAGCAAGCCGCTTATCAGGACTGAAACGCCAGTTTCAAGCGGCCTCGGGCCTGAGCTTTGCCATGACAGCAGGAGCTGCCTGAGAAGAGAGGCTGAGATAAATGAAGGATCCTTCATCCCCGTCAGCGTGGGCCAGACAGAAACCAGGTGCAAGGCACTAGCCTTCATCTTTTGTAAACAACCTTCGGTCGCCCACTGCAGCAGCTCGAGCCCGAGACGGGGATTAGGAGCGCAGCTTCTGCAGGCCTGGGGCCTCTCAGCTGGACAGCAAGCTAAAGGGCGCGCGAGATAACTCGCGGCTGGGAACGAGGTTGAGGAAACTCAGCCATTCGTCAACGGGGGGTTTGCCTGACCTGACAGGAGAGAATCTGATACCCAAACAGGCCCCGCATCCCTGAAGCTCTGAACGTTCTCCAGCTAAATGTTTGATATCACACCAGATAACGGCCCGAGGCTCTTCCCTGGCTGGTGCGAGAGAGCAGGGAGGCCTCGCCTGCGCCGGGTTTCGCTGAATTCAGGCAGGACTTGAGGTGGAGGCGTCCCAGTGGGGCTGGTAAGGGTGTCCTTCAACCTGGGCGAGTCCAGTTAGGGGACAAATGTTGGTCTGTGAATCCGTGAAGAGATCTGGCAGCTAAATGCCCTTCGAGGGCCTTTGTCCCCTCCCCAGCCCGCTCTCCCCGCCTCCCCACTTCTTTGGCAGAAGTTCCACTTGCAGGAGCTGAAAACAAAGAACTGTGACCCCCGTGCTCAATTCACCCACCTGAGACGACAAACAAAGTTAAGTGCTTGAGTCCCAGAAAGGAGGTGAGGAGAGACGGGCCTGACCAAACGCAAGAGTGTCTCTCCTTAGCAGTCCCATTTTTCCAACAGGGGGGATGGGAAGGTCTCCAGTCCCACGTTCAGAGTTTCTTGTAAGATGATGAGAACGAGGGGCGCCTGGGTGGCTCAGTGGGTTAAGCCTCTGCATTCCGCTCAGGTCATGATCGGGGTCCTGGGATCGAGCCCCGCATCAGGCTCTCTGCTCAGTGGAGAGCCTGCTTCCCCCTCTCTCTCTCTCTGCCTGCCTCTCTGCCTACTTGTGATCTCTGTCTGTCAAACAAATAAATAAAATCTTAAAAAAAAAAAAAGACAATGAGAACTAAAACATATTTCAAATAGTAGTGCCTTGGGGCGCCTGCGTGGCTCAGTCGGTCAATCTGCCTTTGACGCAGATCATGATCTCAGGGTCCTAGGATCGAGCCCCACATTGGCTCCCTGCTCAGCCACAAGTCTGCTTCTCCCTTTCCCTCTGCAACTACCCACCCCCACTCATGCTCATGCTTTCTCTGCCTCTCAAATAAACAAATACAATAAACAAAAAGAGGGGTGCCTGGGTGGCTCAGTGCGTTAAAGCCTCTGCCTTCGGCTCAGGTCATGATCTCAGGGTCTTGGGATCGAGCCTCTCGTCGTCGGGCTCTCTGCTCAGCAGGGAGCCTGCTTCCTCCTCTCTCTGCCTGCCCCTCTGCCTACTTGTGATCTCTGTCTGTCAAATAAATAAATAAAATCTTAAAAAGAAAGAAAGAAAGAAAATTTCCAACATACACATCAATGACAGAATATAATGCACTCTCATATGCCCAACAACACCTGGTTTCAACAACTATCCATCAAGGCCAACCTTATAGCATCCAAACCTCTCTATTCAGGTATAATCTATTACAAGTTCGCAATTTTGGCCACAAGTCTGGGTTATTTTTTAATACGAGAAGGAACATGGGATTTAGAGCCTGAAAACGTGTTCCACTCCTTATTAGATGTAGGACCATGGGCGGGTCACTCAATTCATTTGATTCTCTGATTCTGCCTATAAAATGGTGATAATAATACTTGCCATACACACTTCACAAAGCTCTTGTGGAAATGAGATGTCTTGGAAGGGCTTTGAAAAGGAAGTGCTTTACAAGCCCGGGTTGTTAATGCTCTGCCTCTCACTGTGCGTGGCCCGGCGTATGCTCTCAACCAACACTTATCGAGGCTGTTTTTAAGTGCTAGGTCACATGCCAAAGAAACACCTGTTTTTGATCTGAGGTTATGCTCCTGAGTACAGCTGATCCCATCGCAAATGCTGTCCCTAAGTCACCTAGGACAGACAGTGTGTCTCAGCCCTGCCCTCGGAGAATCCCATCCTGTTGGACCAAGAGTCACTCTCATACCGCGTGTCCTTGCTCAATGTCAAGGCCTGCAAAATGTCAAACTATGTCAAGTCTCTAGGGCTGTATCTCTGTGATGGTTCAGAGTAAGAATTACAGAGACAGTGGGACCTCAAAGTTAAGACCTCAAAATTACATTTTGAAAAAAAAAAAAAAAAAAAGAAGCGGTCAAGGACATAACTCAAATCATCCTTTCAAAAATTGTTTAGAGATAGGTCTCACATCCGGAATTTAAATGGATGAGGGGAGACCAGAGAGGGATGCCTGACCTAAAGTCTGGACCTAAAGTGATTTTAGCTGCAGCTGGAAAAGATGCTTTCTCTCTTGTTTTTCTTCCCTTGGAAAGCAGAGAATTCAGGATTTCATCTTTGCCCCAACCCCTGCCTCTTGGTGGCCCATGAAAACAATATTTTCTTGCTCAGCAGGGCAAAACCTCTTATTTCCAGCCATCCTTTTCTCACCTCCTAGTGCCACACTGAAGTCCTCACTGTAGACAGATTTCTCCAGCAAGTGATTTTCTCACCACTGAGCCCCGGCTGTTTTGCCTCCCTGGAGCACATCAGGGCCAGAGCAGAAATGAAAGGACCGAGACAGTGTCAGCTGCACTGGGGCCCAGGTCACTGGTGATCAAATTTTTTAATGAACATGGAGACCAGGGACTTGAAAGGAAGGTCGGGGTTCACTGAAAGGCGAGCACAATATGCGTCTGGTTTATTAAATCCTGAACGTGCAGACATCGATGTCCTTCCAACACCCAGTCCTTCCAGGAACTCGGCACTGCCCTGAGCAGTCAGGGCCCCTGATCTCCTGAGAGCCTCTGACTCCATGCTGTCAGAGAAGTCTGAAGGACATCTAACAAGAGGGACATGTCCCAAGAGTCAGAATCTTGAAGAGATATCTGCACTCCCATGTTCATCGCAGCATTATTCGCAGAAGTTGAGAAATGGACACAACTCAAGTGCCCGCCAATAGCTATATAATAAAGATGTGGTTTGTACACAGAATGGACTATTACTCAGCCATTCAAAAGAATGATATCTTGCCATTTGCAATGAGAGGGATGGATCTTGAGGGTGTTACGTTAAGTGAACTAGAGAAAAACAAATACCATTTTTTAGATTTCACTCTTATGTAGAATCTAAACAACAAAAACAGAAATAGAATCATAAATACAAAGACAAAATTGGCAGTTGCCAGAAGGGAGGGGGGTGAAGGATGGGCAAAATAGGGGAGGGGAATTTAAGAGTACAAACGTCCGGTTATTAAATAGAGAAGTCATGGGGGTGAAAAGTACAGCCTAGAAAATATAGTCAATAATGTTGTAAGAGCATAGTGTGGTGACAGATGGTAACCACGCTTTGCATGGTGAGCTTAATGATAGAACTATCAGATCGCTATGCTTTACACATAGAGCTAATATCACGGTGTATGTCAATGGTATTTTAATTAAACAAATAGTAAATGTAAAAAAATTTTTAACATACTGTAGTGGTATTCAGCCATTAAAAAAAAAAGAAAGAAAGAAATCATGCCATTTGCAATCGCATGGATGAACTTGGAGGACATAATGCTAAGTGAGATAAGCCAGGCACGGAAAGATAGATACTGTATGATCTCACTCATACGTGAAATATAAAAAAGTTAAGTTCATAGACCCAAAGGGTAAAGCAGGAAGTCGTCGGGCACTGGGAGGGAGGGGAGATGGGGTGATGCTGGCCAAAGAGTAGAAACCTTCAGAGCTAAAATGAAGAAATTCTGGAGAACTAATGTACAAGCATAGGGATTAGAGTTAATAACACTGTATCGTGTACTTGAAATTTGCTAAGGGAATAGATCCTGAGTGCTCTCACCACACACCCACACACACACACACATACACACACAAACTACACATGTGTTCATTAACCTGACTGAGGTAATAATTTTACCATATATATGTATATTAAATAATCACATTGTACATCTTAAAAATCATATTGTGTGACCTGAGTACAGACAATTTTTTAAAAGATTTTACTTATTTATTTATTTAAGAGAGCAGAGGGAGAGGGAGAAGTAGGGTTTCCACTCAGCGGGACGTGGGGTTCGATCCCAGGACCCCTGGGATCCTGACCTGAGCCGAAGGCAGACGCTTAACCAACTGAGCCACCCAGGCGCCCCCATATAATTTGCATTTGTCAGTCATACCTCAGTAAAGCTGGGGTGGGGGAGGAATGTGATAATACATGCCTACATTAAAACATTACATACAGCGCGCCTGGGTGGCTCAGTGGGCTGAACCTCTGCCTCGGCTCAGGTCATGGTCCCAAGGTCCTGGGATCGAGCCCCGCATTGGGCTCTCTGCTCAGCAGGGAGCCTGCTTCCCTTCCTCTCTCTCTGCCTGTCTCTCTGTCTACTTGTGATCTCTGTCTGTCAAATAAATAAATTAAATCTTTAAAAAAATTATACACATGCTTTATAACCATCATCACTCTCCTCCTTCTTGGTGGACCTCCTCTGGATCTCTTCAGTATGTTCGGCTCAATTTAACATTTCTTAGTTAGTCCAGTAGGCATCAGGGAGCCAAACACTGTCGTAGGCACTGGGAAAACCAGGACTAACCAGATGATCTCTGCCTTCATGGTCATCAGAGGATTAGCGTGCCCTGCACTAAAGACCAAAAAGGCACATACAGAGAATAAGAATATAGGGGAGGGGTTCCTGACTCCAACAGAGTGGAAAAGTTGACGGCTGAGTGTAAGAGGATGCATAGGAGTCATCCAGACAAAGGAAAGTAGGGAGTGTGTTCTAGATAAGGATGAAAATGTGCTTGAAAAGCCAGGAAATTTAATTGAGATAAAGGTAAGCTATTTTGAATTCAAAAGGTCACTGCTGCGTCAAAGGACACAATTAGCAAGAGTGAAAGGGCAACACGCGGAATGGAAGAAAAGACTAGCAAATCATATATCTGATAAGGAGCTAATATCCAGCATATGTAAAGATCTCCTACAACTCAACAACAACAGAAAACAAACAACCCTATTAAAAATGGCCAAAGGACTTGAATAGATATTTCCCCAATTTAAAAATGACCGATGAGCACATGAAAAGATGCTTAACATCTCTAATCATTAGGGGAATATAAATCAAAACCACAACCAGGGCACCTGGATGGCTCAGTCGGTGAAACGGCTGCCTTCAGCCCAGGTCCTGATCACAGGGTGCTGAGATCGAAACCCACATAGGAACCCTGCTCAGCAGGGGAGTCGGGTTCTCCCTCTCACTCTCTCTCTGTGGTCTCCCTGTCTCTCTTTCTCTTTTTCAAATAAATAAATAAAATCTTTTTAAAAAAAAGAGAGTTATCATATAATCTGGCAATTCCACTTCTGGGCATATACCCAAAAGAATTGAAACTGGGGTCCAGAGATATTTCTTTATAGCAGCAGTATTCAGGATGGCCTAAAAATAGAAGCAACCCAAGTGTTCATCAACAAATTGATGAATAAACAAAATATAGCATAGATGCACAATGGACTATTACCCAGCCTTTAAAAAGAAGGAAATTTTACATATGCCCTGTTGCAACATGATTAAACCTTGGGTTGATTTCGCTAAGTGAAATAAATCATAAAAAGACAATCATAAAAAGACAAATCATAATAAGACAATCATAAAAAGACAAATACTACGTGATTCCACTTATATGAGGTACACAGAGTAGTCCAATCCACAGAGAGAGAATGTGGTTGTCAGGGGCCGGGGACAGGAGGGAATGGGAAGTGGCTGTGTAATAGGTACAGAGTTTGTTTTTCAAGTTGAAAAGAATCCTGGAGTTGGTTGCGTATGTGAATGTACTTAACGTTAGTGAACCATACACTTAATAATGACTAAGGTGGTAGATTTTATGTGTACTTTACCACAATTTTTTAAAAGGCATTGGGGAAGTTAGAAAAATTTGATAAGCACTGGATGCTATTGTTAATTTTTTAGGTATGACGATGGTCCTTTGGTTAAGTAGAACAGTGTCTTTATTCTCCGGAAATGCACACTGAAAAATATAAGGGTGAAGTACAACCAATTTTGAAATGCATGGATGGAACGATGGACACGTAAATAAAGAGTTACATAAAGCCAATCTGACAGAATGCTAACAGCCGAATTCAGATGGTGGATGTAGTGTTCATTGTACTGCTCTTTCAATGTTTTCTTAATATGTGAAAGTTTTCCTTTTTTAAAAAAAAGATTTTATTTATTTATTTGACAGAGAGAGACAGTGAGAGCAGGAATTCAAGCAGGGGGAGTGGGAGAGGGAGAAGCAGGCTTCCCACTGAGCAGGGAGCCCCATGCAGGCTCAATCCCAGGACCCTGGGATCATGACCTGAGCTGAAGGCAAACGCTTAATGCCTGAGCCACCCAGGTACCCCTGTGAAAGTTTTCCTAATAAAAATTTGGAAAAAGTATTTAAATCACTTATGGACCCAGCTGGAGAAAATACACTCAAGCTTCCATATATGCAAAAATAATTAGATTTTTCCAGATGAGTTAGCTCTGGTGTGACTGTGCCCTCCCTTCCCCACAAAAAAAAAAAAAAAAAAAAAAAAAAAAAAAAAAAAAAAAATCCAGCAAAGCAAAAAATAACCATTAGCTATATTAACAGAACTATTGCATTTGTGGTGGGACCCTGGTCAAGTTATTGACCCTCTGTAAGTCTTAGGTTCCATAGGATGCAAAATGAGAATTATATGAATCCCTTTCCTCTTTGGGTTGTGACAAGAATTAGATGAGACCACATATGTAAAAGACTTGAAACGAAAGCCAATATTCAGTAAGTTCTCCCTAAGTGGCTGGTGGGAACAGAAGCATGAGGGAAATGTTACAGTCTTAATTGACCTTGCTTGTGGTGACACCACATAGCACAGTGGGGTCACCTCTGTTCTGGGGGTTCTAAGAGGGTATTCCTCTGGTTCCTTCCGGTGTGATACGGTCCCGTCACACAATGAGCAGCTGGAGGATAAGAGGTTTGTTTCACCTGGAGTGGGAAAAACTGCGGTGGGGAATACCTCATGACTGTACTTCCGGTAGCTGAAAAATGGCGCTAGGAGCAAAGAGTACAAGTTTTAGTGAACCAAATGCCGTCTTAAGTAAGGAACAGCAGTCAAAGTAGTTTGAACAGAAAATTAACTGTCTTAGGAAGGTGTCAGCTCCCCTTCTTTGGCAGTGGGTGGCTTGTCATCAGAGGCTGGATGAAAACTTGGTCATGAAAAGGAGATGGGGATGGGCACCTGGTCCAGAAGCAACTCTTGATCTTGAGGTTGTGAGTTCAAGTCCAATGTTGGGTATAAAGATTACTTAAAAATAAAATATTTAAATTTTTAAAAAGAAAGAAAGAAAAGGAATTTGGGTCAGATAGTCTTTATGGCCCTTTCCAACCCAGAAAGTCTAAGATGTTTCTTAAAATATGGCCCCTGAAAGTGAATGTGATGCTATAGATATGAGTTAGTAAGACAAATACCTCCCTTCATATAATTACTGTTATTTAAATCTTGAAAATCTTTATATTTTGTGAAGAGAAAAAACAAAACCTAATAAATTTGCTCTACCTGTCAGTTATTAAAATTATGCCATCTATGCGACCTTTCGGATCTGTCTCATCTTTATTCTTATATTCATTCATCTTCCCAATATTTCATATATATTTATAAGATTTTTTTCCCTAGGCATTCAGGATATAAAAATGAATAGACAGATAAACAAGTGATAAGAGCAATGTGGTTAGTACCCATCAGTGGGATTAACAAGGTTTGAGCAGAGCAAACAAGTACAGAGATTCACTCTGTTTACGGATGAGGGAAAGACTACTTTGAGGAAGTGAAACTTGAGCTATGTCTTGGAAAAGAAGGATTTTCCAGACATAGAATGGGCAGAAAATCATTTCAGTAAATGGAAGAGCTTATTAAAAGTCAATATACAAGGACTTCTGGGTGGCTCAGTGGGTTAAGCATCTGTCTTTCTTCAGCTGGGGTCATGATCCCAGGGTCCTGGGATTGAGTCCCGAATTGGGATCCCTGCTCACTGGGGAGCCTGCTTCTCCCTCTGCCTGCTGCTCCCTTTGCCTGCTGTTCCCCCTGCTTGTGAACTCTCTCTTACAAATAGATAAAGAAATGTTTTAAAAAATTAAGTAAAACCTTTGAAAAAAAAGTCAATATAGAAAGAGTGTCATGTTTCAGAGGGACAAATAACCACATAAGACTGGATCTCAAGGAACTATGAAAAACCAAGAACATCAGGAACATGTATCACCATTCTAAAAGGGGAGAGACAGACAGAAGACTTAGACATCCAAGCTTCTTTCTTCTCTTCTTTCCACTTCTAGAACCTCCCTCCTAAAACCCCAGATCTCTTCACTCCATAAGCTGGTGACCTCATTCATACTATAAACTTTTAAGTGTTTTTTGTCCTTCAGTTATTGCCATATTTTAAGAGGATTTGCAGATATAACAACCTGGAATAGGTCTCTTCCTTGTTGTACATTCCAGATTTTTTTAAAAGATTTTATTTATTTATTTGGCAGACAGAGATCACAAATAGGCAGAGAGGCAGGCATGGGGTGGGGGTGAAGGAGGCTCCCTGCTGAGCAGAGAGCCTGATGTGGGGCTCGATCCCGGACCCTGAGATCATGACCTGAGCCAAAGGCAGAGACTTAACCCACTGAGCTACCCAGGCACACCATTTCAGATTTTATTTTAAAGATTTTATTTATTTATCTGAAAGAGAGAGAGAGCACATGAATGGGGGAGAGGGACAAGCAGACTCCCTGCTGAGCGGGGAGCCCTACATGGGGCTCCATCCCAGGATGCTGAGATCATGACCTGAAGTCAGATGCTTCACGGACTCAGCCACCCAGGCGCCCCACGTTTCAGGTTTTTCATACACCCCCTCCCTTACTTTATATTTTTGGGGGGAGGGTTATTTATTTTTTTAATTTTTTTAAACATATAATGTATTTTTATCCCCAGGGGTACAAGTCTGTGAGTCGCCAGGTTTACACACTTCATAGCACTCATCATAACACATACCCTCCCCAATGTCCATAACCCCACTCCCCTCTCCCGACCCCCCGACCCCCAGCAACCCTCAGTTTGTCTTGTGAGATTTAGAGTCACTTATGGTTTGTCTCCCTCCTAATTCCATCTTGTTTCATTTATTCTTTTCCTACCCCCCAAACCCCCCATGTTGCATCTCCACGTCCTCATATCAGGGAGATCATATGATAGTTGTCTTTCTCTGATTGACTTATTTCACTAAGCATGATACCCTCTAGTTCCATCCACGTCGTCGCAAATGGTAAGATTTCATTTCTTTTGATGGCTGCATGGTATTCCATTGTGTATATATACCACATCTTCTTTATCCATTCATCTGTTGATGAACATCTAGGTTCTTTCCATAGTTTGGCCTTACTTTATATTTTGATGGGCTTGTATTGGATCTTCCATGCGGACCCTCCTGCAAGGGTGTCAGGTGCAGAGGGTGCCCGCTTCCCTCCAACATTGCCTCCAATGAATTGAAATTCCTCCGGCCTCCATTGCCTTGGTTAACAAGCAAGGCCGATGACTGGAGGAATGGAAGTAAGGGTGGAGAGACTCATGAAGCCCTAAATGGACCTTATTTTTTATTTTTTATTTTTTTATTTATTTTATAGGCAGAGATTACAAGCAGGCAGAGAGAGGAGGAAGCAAGCTCCCTGCGGAGCAGAGAGCCCAATGCGGGGCTCGATCCCAGGACCCTGGGACCATGACCCAGGCCGAAGGCAGAGGCTTTAACCCACTGAGCCACCCAGGTGCCCCGGGACCTTATTTTTTAAAAGACCTCATTTATTTATCTGAGAGAGAGAGAGAGAGAAAGCACAAGCAGGGGGAACTGCAAAAGGAGAAGCAGGCTCCCCCCTGAGCAGGGAGCCCGAAGAGGGACTTGATCCTGAGACGCAGGGATCATGACCTGAGCTGAAGGCAGATGCTTAACTGACTGAGCCCCCCAAGTGCCTTTAACTGGACCTTATTTTAAAAAATAGCTCTAACTGCCCCCTCATGCTCTCCCTGCTGTTTAATGATTTTTATTGAGTCCCGGCCAAAATTGATACTCCTTTTGGTTAGAGGGCAGAGTAACTCTCTGCGAAGTAAGTGAAATAGAGCGTGCTCAGAGTCCCCTGGCTTGCGAAATCACCAAGACCCCTTATTGCAGCGTGTTTTCTCCAGACCGGCTCCGACACACGAAACGAGGACTGGGAAGATGCCTGGCTCCTGCCTTCCCATAAACTGTGGAATTTGTTTGACACCTCTTGCTGGTAAAAGCTCAGGTGAAGGGATTCTGCAACCAGACGAAGGCTGGGATCTCTAAATATGTTGAAAATGTTACCTGTTTTTTCTCAGAGAGGTCTCTCGCGTTCGGGTGTTTGTTCTGCGATAGCCTTTTACCTTGTCAGCTGCTGAGTCCGTGCTGCTGGTGCTGCGGAGCAGACAAGGAAAGGCAAGATCCGCCCGCCACCCCCGCTCCGTCCCCAGCCCAGCCGGCTCATGGGGAGCACCTGGTGCGGAGAGGCCGTAGGCGAGCTGGACCGGGCGGCCTCAGCACCCGTGCTCAGCCCCCTCCTTGTGGTACTCACCTTCCTCATCTGGAGAGGAGGTGACAGAATGGGTTTTCTCTGAGGGGATCACACAAGCACTCTCTCATCTCCTTATCTGCAGACTTAGCAAATTCTTTACAACATCTCATCAAAGAAGGTTTTTGGTTTTGGTTTCGGTTTTGGTTTTTTGATGTTTTGCATGTTCTCCATGTACCGCCCTGGGCTAGGATACGATGAGATGCCTTCATCGGGAGCCCCTCCAAGCTCTGCAAAGTCCGCGTGTTTTTCTTTTTTTTAAAGACTTTTATTTATTTGAGAGAGAGAGAAGGAGAGAGAGACAGCATGAGAAGGGGGAAGGTCAGAGGGAGAAGCAGACTCCCTGCTGAGCAGGGAGCCCGACGTGGACTCTATCCTAGGACTCCAGGATCATGACCTGAGCTAAAGGCAGACGCTTAACCTACTGAGCCACCCAGACCCCTAAAGTTGGCATGTTTGTTTTGTTTTGAATATTTTACTTATTTATTTATTTGACAGAGGCAGCGAGAGAGGGAATACAAGCAGGGGGAGTGTGGGCAGCGAGAAGGAGGCAGGAGCAGGGAACCCAATAGTGGGGCTGGATCCCAGGACCCTGGGATCATGGCCTGAGCCGAAGGCAGACGCTTAAAGACTGAACCACCCAGTCGACCTAAAGTCTGTGTATTTATAAAGAAACAGCAAGCTAGTCCCAGAAGGTGGTTTCTTTGGAGCTAAAGTAACATTTGCATAAAGCAAGAGAGTGGATGGCAGACCCAGGTGGTCTCCTGGCCCTAACCGGTCTCTGTGTCCCTCATTCTCCTCTTCCTGTCCCACCCCAGCCTCCTCCTCATCCTGTCTTCAGGACTCCTCCTTAGGTCCCCAGGACCTGGGCTGAGTTATAGGACAGGCAGCTACTCATGGCCTCCAGTTTCCTGCCTTTCATCTGCTTTGTGTCTGGCCCTGCAGATCAGTGCCGGGAGGCTCACAGGTGGACGAGGTTGGAGATTTGGACTTTTGATCTGCTTATTCCTCAAAGTCTTCAAAGCACTGACCTCTATGTCTACCATGACGGGCATCTCCAACAAGGCCCGGGGGAGGGGGATGGCTGGGAATGGGGAATGTGGAAGAGGTCTCATTCAGATAAGAATAGACGGGGTGCCTGCGTGGAACAGCTGATGCTAACCATAGGGCTCCTGGTGCAGGCTCAAGCCCTGATCTCTGGGTTGTGAGATCAAGCCCTGAGTTGGGCCTCCCTCCTCAGCATGGAGTCGTCTTGGGATGAGATTCTTTCTCCCTCTCCCTCGGCCCCTCCTGCTTGTGCTCTTTCTCTCAAATAAACAAATCTCTTTAAAAAAAAAATGAGTATAGGCAGCTGGGCAGTGATTATCTCTGACCCCAGGGCTGAAAGCCCCTTCTTCTTATCCTTCCATGTATCATGACTCCCATTACTTGAGAAGTCATAGCACCCACCCTCCCATCATAAGAATTTGGAAAGATAAGGCCTCAAAGAGAATGCTTCCCAAATTCGTGTTAAGAGCCCCCTTCCCATGTCCCCCAGGCTTGCTGTAATATACCAAACCTGAATCTTTCAGCTTCGAGATCAGTCGTGTTCAAAGCATCTACAGCTTTCCAAACTGTAGATCTTCTCCAAACTTGGAGAAGACTGCTCGAAAGGGAAGATCCCTAAGCCAGATCCCCCATCACGGCCAAACCCTGGACCGTTAGATGTTTTCACGGACACCATGAGTCAACCAATGCTTGATTTGGACTCTGTTTACAGGAATTTTCAATCTTTTAAAGGTTACAGGGAGAGAGAGATTCTTTAATGGAGCCTGGTGATCTTGGATAGTTGGGTGGGCTTCTTGATTTCTGTTCCCTAAAAAGAAAAAGGCAATGACCTAAGACCCTGAACAGGGCCTGATGGTCTGATAGCTAAGGGTGTGACTGGGGGACGATGACGCGGGATAAAGCCCACGATCCCAAATGCATTCCATATTCCAAATACGTGGACTTACGTATAAATTCTTGAGAGCCAGAGGCAGAAAGAGAAAAGCATGTGTTGCCTTTCAGATATGCAATCTTGGGCACACTACTTATTTTCTCTCCTCCACAGGCTCCCCATAGGTGAGAGTAATGATCATACTAACCTCCCGGAGATAACGGTGAGAAGTAAAGGCTAATAACGAAACACTATATAAATGTCAATAACAACAACAATGATAAGAAAAAACCATAGCTGCTGTCCTCGAGAAGGGAGGTCACGGTGAAACACGGCAGAAGAATTAGAGCTTCCTGGACAGCAATGATAAGAAAGAGCCGACCTGGAGGAGCCGGCTTAGCCCAGGTCATCTGTACTTCCTGACCTTGAGATAATATGGCCTATCCTTCTCACCTGTGCCCATTGTTTCTCTACTCTAATGCTCCTTTCCCTTCTCACAAATTACAGAGGCTCTGCTCAACAAATGTTTGTTCCCACAAACGGCTGCCAATCTGACAGTGCTCACCCTCCCGGAGCTTAGGGATTTGTATGGATTATGGTTTTGTTGACGGATGCAGCCCTAGAGGTCAAGAAGATAAACAGAATTGGCAAGAGATAAAAGATTCCTCTCACTTCTCACCAGCCACTGGCCTGCCCCATTGGCCTTTCCTGCCCAGGCCCTGCTCCCTGGATCAACAGAAATATAGTGACCAGACCAAGGGATAGGATAGTCCCACTCCACTTAGAGCTGATGCGATCACATTTAATATTTTCTGTTCCACTCCGGGCAGTTCATTTTACGGAAATATTGACTACGGGAAGAAGAGCGGGATGGGAAAAGATCTGGAAATCGGGGTCTTAGGAGAAACAAATGAAGGAATCAGGAATGTGCATCACTCTAGAGAAAGAAAGAGCTAGGGTCACACGTGACACTCCCAAATATTTGGGGAGGGTAGCTTGTGGGAAAGGAATTCAGAGTCATTCTGTTGAGTCCGGACAGTGGCAAAGAAATAAGATCGATGGGTGCAAGTTCCAAAGAAATGAGCTCCTAAATCCATATACAGAAACATTTCCTATCATTTAGACCAGTTCAACATTAGAGGAATCTTCTTCTTCTTTTTTTTTTTAAGATTTTATTTATTTATTTGACAGAGATCACAAGTAGGCAGAGAGGCAGGCAGAGAGAGAGGAGGAAGCAGGCTCCCTGCTGAGCAGAGAGTGTGATGCGGGGCTCGATCCCAGGACCCTGAGATCATGACCTGAGCCGAAGGCAGAGGCTTTAGCCCACTGAGCCACCCAGGCACCACTAGAGGAATCTTCTTGGTGAATAGTGAGTTCCCCATTGCTAGAGGTGTGCAGGTCCAGCCTGTTCTAGGGAAGATTGGGTAAGGGTGTAAAGGATAAACATACAGTCTTTTCCATCTCCAAGCTTTTCATTGTTCTTTCGTTTTGATTTGCCCCACCCCTGGGTCTCTAAGGCCATCTCAGGGGGGCACTAGTGAGACTGAGAAAAGAGGGAAGTTCCCAGCAACTGGCAGCTTCAGCACTGACAGATGTCTGGAAATTCACCCACCTGACAGAGAAGTAAAAGGTTTGTGCACTGTGTTCAGGTGGTGCACGGGGAAAGACAGAAGGGACGAGAAGAGAGGTGGGCACTGCAGATTCCTCAGTTCTCTCTATGAGCCAGGAAGGAGCGAGATGGTCATCAAAATACATATCGAAGGGCAATATTGATCTGGGGCCTTCCTTGCCCCAGGTCCCTTTGGCACTGAAATCAATGCTTTCCCTCGCTCTCCCCCTTCTAGAAAGCTGCATTAGAATCTCATTTGGGGACAGGAGCTTCTTTCCCCATCTGCCAAAGGCCAGGGGAAAACACCTCTCCCTGTTCCTAGAAGCAGATGTACAAGTAACTTACTCTTCTCCTCATCTATTCCCTTAAACAACAAAACTCCTCCATTAAGCTTACGGAGTTGTGGAGTGTGTGTGTGTGTGTGTGTGTGTGTGTGTTGGGAGAAGGATAGAGACCTTTCTCTCCAGGCACACATAGAATAAAAACACCTGTTCTTCAAACCTCCAGGGACCCGTGAACTTTTCTCTCCTCCCAAACAAGGGCTTAGACCTCCTTGGGGAGTGGACCCTGCAACTCGGGAACTGCTCCCAGCTCCAGACTGAGGTGGGAAGGAGTTCTGGGGGTGTTGAGTCAGACCCTCCGTGACAATGGGAAAATTCTCCGCATCTTGAACCCTGCCTCAGTTGAAAGGACAGGATGGAAGAGGACCCCCCCCCCCCCCGAGGCTTTGCCTTACCTATGAGAAGAATCTTAGTTATGTCTCAGCAACTGAGCAAACATTTACACTTGTCACCAAAAACAAATTTGAAAACTAAATTTCAAAGGTCTGGAGAGAAAAAAGAGAGAGAGAGAGAATCAGGTCTTTTCTTGTTTTCCAGAGGAGGAATCTAACATTCGGCTCAGCCCGGCACCTGGCAGAACACATTAGTGCGAGAGGTTTGTGTACAGATTATATTAAATTCAAACCTAGGATCCTAGTTCCTGCCCCACGTTGCAGATTTGTGTAAAAGAAAGCTGGAGAAAAAGAAGGGAAAAAAAGCAAAATTTGCTTTAAGTTTTTCCAGTCTCCTGTGTCCATTTGACTTAGAGAGTAATAAAGAGGCAGAAGATCCATATCTATTGTAGATAAACCTACCTCTCATTCAAAAAGAGGAATTTTTAAAAATGGGATTTTCTCGGGGCGCCTGGGTGGCGCAGTGGGATAAAGCTTCTGCCTTTGGCTCAGGTCATGATCTCAGGGTCCTGGGATCGAGCCCCATATCAGGCTCGATCTCAGGGTCCTGGGATCGAGCCCCACATCAGGCTCTCTGCTCAGCAGGGAGTCTGCTTCCCCCTCTCTCTCTCTGCCTGCCTCTCTGCCTACTTGTGATCTCTCTCTGTCAAATAAATAAATAAAATCTTTTTTAAAAATGGGATTTTCTCTACTGAAATAGAGAAGTTTTTCATAAAGGCAGGATTTGGGGCCACACTCATTATTTTTGTAAAGATTTTATTTATTTATTTGATAGAGAGAGAGCACAAGTAGGCAGAGAGGCAGGCGGAGACAGAGTGGGGGAAGCAGGCTCCCCGCTGAGCAGAGAGCCCAATTCGGGACTTGATCCCAGGACCCTGAGATCATGACCTGAGCAGAAGGCAGAGGCTTAACCCACTGAGCCACCCAAGGCACCCCACACTCATTATTTTTGTTATATTTATATAATGCACATTTGAACATTAGATTCCCCCCCCCCCCAAAATAGGTTAGGATGTTGAAGAACGCAAAACTGGGGTTGGTAATAGACACTAACTGGAGACTATTTTTTTTTTTTTAGTTTTTCTATCTGTCCCTTTGTCCCTCATTATTAAATTCTAGAAATAAACACAAGCTCTTTTTCTTTTTCCTGGTCAAGGCAGGATGATGCAGATAAAGTCTACTGAACCGTGGGTCTAAACACCCAAGTGGAAACCAAGGGAAAAAATCAGTTTTACGGATCCTCAGTATTCGATGAAGATAAAGTAGGAGCTTGGCCATGTTTGGGATTTTTTGTTTGTTTGTTCGTCTGTTTTGCTTTGTCTTTTGTTTTTGTTTTGTCTTTGTTTTTGCTTTCCCTCTAAATGCTTAACCACAAGACACCAAACTTGGATTTCCCACCCAGTTCCTTTTCGCTTCCGTTCTGGGAATTCTGGAGAGAGAAATTCGATTGAGGGATCTTTAGCAAAAGGCCCTCCTCCTTTTCACCTGTATGCGGAGAACCCTTCTGTTCTCCACTCACACTTCTCAGAAGTGTTGCTCCGCACCACCTGCAGTCAATACACAAACTCAAGGTGTGGGAGGGAAAAAGAAACTTTCCACGCAGGTAACAATGCCTGTCTCCCCGGGGCCCACCTTCGCCAGCAGTTGCAGCCCATCTGCGGAGCCGTACTGGATTTTTGATTGAGAACACACGTAACAATGCTAGTTTATAGGTAGGTCTGCGAATGCATGAGGGAGGCCAGCGCGACTGCAGGGAAACATATCAAGGTGTAGATTTCAATAGGTTTTGAAATGTTCACCCCCTCGGTGGGAGCCTGCCAGCCTGCAGGCTCTTTCAAAGGCATCTTTGCAATTCCCCATTTCCAATGCACCCAAATTACTGAATTTGAATTGCTGAATAGAGACCCCATGCTGGATTCAGCCCCTTGGCCCCCACATCTACCCCACCCATTCTCTGGGGATGCTGTAGCCTTCCCGCCTGACCGGCTCTTTGTAGATTCAGCCCCCTGGAAAGGATCTCGCCGGCCAAATCTCAAAGGTGGGGATTGAACACTGAGTTCCGGAAACTGACGGAGTGTAAATAGTAGAAACCGGAGGCTGGGGGGGATTGGGGGGAGGAAGTTGGGGCTGAAGAAGAATGTGGGATCGCTCTTCTGCCGCCTACCAGCCTGTGATTGCTTAACATAGAGTTCGAAGACTTGGCCTCCTGAACCGTCAAGCAAGTTAGAGCCACACCCAGGACCCCGGGCCCTTTCTGCGGAGGAATTCCCTCCCCCCAGCTTTGTTCCTCCAGATCTCAAAACATAGCCCCAGAGGAGCAGAAGCTGCAGAGGAATTTTCCTTTTCCTTGACAGTTTTCCCTTCCCTCTTCCTGACTGGTCACTTCCTGTTTCTGTGATCGGGACCCATGCGTGTAGGTCTATGGTCGGAGTAAGCAAAAGGACGTCATCAATTGCCAACAATTTCCAGTGATGGCAAAGGCCCCGCCAGACTGGGTGATCCTCACCAGGGCTCTTCGACCCTTCCAGCAGGGGGCCCTCCTTGCCCCAGGTCCCTAAGGCACTGAAAGCAATGCTCTCCCTTGCTCTCCCCCTTCAGACCCAACAAATGCACACACTGCCCTGTGCTAATTCACCATATTGGATCTAGAAGGCCCCAGACATCCCAAACATTTTTAGAAAAGATGAAAGGAAACCTAGGTGCGTTCGTGTATGGAAGACTCTAGGCTCTGTGGGGTTGAGCTGGGAGACGGAGAAGGAAAGGAAGGCTTATCTGTGACGGGAGCACCTCCCTGGAATCTCCTCACTAGGATCGCTCTGCAGAAGGACGGAGACTCTTCCCTTTTCTACCAACATTTCTACCAGTCTAAACACCCTGGGGGTGCCTGGCTGGCTCTGTCAGTAGAGCGCTCGACTCTTGATCTTGGGGTCGGAGTGAGTTCAAGCCCCATGTTAGGGGTAGAGATTACTTTAAAAAATTAAAAAAAAAAAAAAAAAGCCCAGCTGGACCTTCAAAAATCCCTTGCATTTCCAAAGTTGAGTCTTTTCTTGAGTTTACACTTGCTAAACTAAAGGAAGGCCAAACAAAACCTCTGCGGTCAGCCCTGGGAATAGATTCGCCCTGAAGCTATGAAGTCAACTCGCTCTGTCATTTGCCAGAGATAGACACCTTTTAATGCAGGGCGGTAAGAGAAGAAAATGCCTCCCAATCCCCTCCCATCCCTAACCTTTCATTACCTCCATAGTAGTACACTGATTATGATAATACTCTCAGGCTAATCAAACATCTGAAACTGACACCCCTTCCAAGCACCATGTTTGGGGTGCTCACCTTCTAGACAGGAGCATTTTGCCTCAATCTTCACTTAACAGATATTTACTGAGCGTTTACTACGTGCCAGGCACTGTTCGAGGCACTAGAAATAGAGTAATGAACAAAACAAACAGAAATCTCAGCTTTCATGGACCTTACCCTCTAGACGGCGAGGAGGTAAGGGACTGTGTTCATATATGTCGCTGGGAGTCATGCGCCACCTCTTTATTGTATGAGCTCTTTAAGTGTCTTTGAATATTTTTATTTTTTAAAAAAACTTTTATTTATTTGACAGACAGAGAGATCACAAGGAGACAGAGAGGCAAGCAGAGAGATGGGGGGAAGCAGGCTCCCTGCCGAGCAGAGAGCCCGATGAGATGCGGGGCTCAATCCCAGGACCCCGAGATCATGACCTGAGCCGAAGGCAGAGGCTTAACCCACTGAGCCACCCAGATGCCCCATCTTTTAGTGTCTTTGTAAAAAGAGTCCAAGCTATCACAAGTCTGTGTCTCTGTGGAGAAACATAGTCTACAATACTAATAACGTGTAGATACGTGACCCTTTGCCAGCCTGGGTCGTCTCCAGGACCCAACAGTTCCATTTTAGTCACTCTTAATCCACTCCTTCCCCCCCAAAGACAATCATTTGCTGAGTCGTCTCTCCTCGGGGAGGCCCTGGCTGCTTGCTGGTCCAGCAAGAGTGGAGAGACCAGGGCATGACCCCACGGCCAGGGCCCTTCCCCCGCCCTTCTGGCCTCTTCGATCCCCTGGACAGGCGGCTCCACCAGGGCTGGGGGTGGGGGGCTGCTAGCCATTTTAGGGCTGAACTCTCCATGAACCAGGAAGGGAAGGGGGGACGGCAGAGCAGAGCCAGTAGGAGCAGGCGAGGGAGACCAGGCTTCTGGGCAAACCTCTCTGGCTGGGTAAATATTGAGCTGCCTCATCTCCAAGGTGGGGGTTGAAACAGAGCTGTCAGAGCAGAGTAAACTGAAGGATGCTTCAGGCCCCTGAGGAGCAGAGAGCACATGCTTTGTGGGGCTCCCTCCCTCCTAGGTTCCCTTCCAGGCAGAAAGGGCTGGGGGGCTCAGAATTGTCTGGACTCAGGCCAGTGAGTTTTGAGAGCTTAGAGGAAATGGACTGGGGGTAGGAAGAGAAAGAGTGATTTTAATTAGCTCTAACTATGCCAGTAGGCTATATCCAACAGCAGGCTTCCCCCACCCCACCCTCCCACCCTCCTAACCCCCACCAAGTTTTAACATTCTTTCTTACTTATGTCTTCTTCTATCCTCAGATGAAAGGAGGAGTCAAGCTGCAGTGGGACTATTCAGTTGATATGAAAGACCGAGAAAGCAAGCCCAGAGAGATTAGGTGATTTACCTGAGGACACACAGGAGTCTCCTGATAGAGTGAACTTGGGTCTCCTGACTTCTTATAGAATTCTTTCTGCTCTGAAGTATCTGATCCATTTATTTCCTGATGAAGAGAACTACCACGGACAGATGTCAGAAAGCCTTTGAGCGTCTCCGTTCTCCCAAGAATGGACAGTAAATATTTTGCATCTCCAACTCCTGTCCCACCCAGGACTCACTCTGATTGTGGAAGGCATTTAGAGAGCCAGGGAAACAGCAAAAACTGAAGCATCTGGAATATTGTGATTGAGTCATGCAAAGGAGGTCATTCAAGGGAGTCTTTAGCGTCAGGGAGTCAGGACTGAATCATCAGAAAAAAAGAGGAAAGAAAGAAAGAAAGAAAGAAAGAAAGAAAGAAAGAAAGAAAGAAAGAAAGAAAGAGAGAGAGAAAGAAAGACAGGTAGAGGGGTGCCTGGGTGGCTCAGTGGGTTAGGCCTCTGTTTTTGGCTCGGGTCATGATCTCAGGGTTCTGGGATCGAGCCCCACATCGGTCTCTCTGCTGGGCAGGGGAGCCTGTCCCCCCCCCCCCCCGCCTGCTGCCCTGCCTACTTGTGATCTCTCTCTCTGTGTCAAATAAATAAATAAAATCTTAAAAAAAAAAAAAAAAAGGAAGGAAGGTAGGTAGGAAAAGAAAAGAAAAAAGAAAATTCTGGTACAGCTGCAGGGCGTGCCAATCTTCTGGACAATAGTGAGAATGTGCTCAAAGACTTACACAGTGAAGCTGTCCTGCCAAGAGCATGTCTTGTCCTGACTCTGTACCACTATTCTGTGGGACCACCCTGAATCTTTTCTTTCTGAATTATTTTATTCCATAACAGCAAGCCCCATGGTTATGGGACCAGATGGGCCTGTGGGTGCATGTTTGGGGGCACCTGCCTTCCAGACAGGAGCATTTTGCTTCAGTCTTCACTCACTCAACAAGTAAGTGAGGAGGACAACGAAGGCTGAAGGATATCTGCTTCCATCATGCCAAGACCAGGAACAACTTGGTACAGGAAAGTAAGAGAAAGGCCTTATGCAAATACACACACACACACACACACACACACAGAACTATATATACATACAGAAAATCTCTACTGAATGCACTACCAGGCAGTGTTCTAAGCAGGTCTTATATATCTCATTTAGTCTTCGACATCCTCCATTTTATAGCTGAAGAGCTGGAAGCACCCGGAAATGGAGTAACCGGCCTAGACTCACCCAGCCAGGAAGAAGGGGACCACACGGAAAATTCAGTTACACTTTAGAACCCTTGCCCTCCACCACTCCTCCTGTACCCTCCACCGCCCTAAGTCAGGAACTCAGTGTGTCTGCCTTCAAAACTTCCTGTCCCTCCTCCCACAATGGAGAAGGGAGGAGGAAACTGTGAGAGGCCCAGGTCAGTCTCCCCCCCCCCCCCCGCTCCACCAGTGAGTGCCCTGAGAGCAGAAGGAAATGACAGTGGGTCTCAGCCAGACCCACTGGACCTGTTCTCAGCCTCCAAGAAGGGAATCCCTTCTGTAGCCCCATAACCTACCGCTAGGCCCATAGGCTTATCCGGGATCAAACAAGCTATGAGTGTGAGAAGTAAGAAGGTCTGTGTGGGGGCGCCTGGGTGGCTCAGTGGGTTAAAGCCTCTGCCTTCAGCTCAGGTCATGATCCCAGGGTCCTGGGATCGAGCCCCGCGTCGGGCTCTCTGCTCCATGGAGAGCCTGCTTCCTCCTCTCTCTCTACCTGCCTCTCTGCCGACTTGTAATCTCTGTCTGTCAAATAAATAAATAAAATCTTTAAAAAAAAAAAAAAAGAAGGTCTATGTGTGCACGCCAGAAGGTCTGGATGGGCCCTGGAATAAATTAGGGACCAAAGAAGTGGGAGAGGATATGTTCTTAATAAGGGGAATTATGATTACAGCTCACATTTATTTATTAGGGACTGTTTCCAAGTATTTGGCACATTTTAACTAATTTAATCCCAACATCAACCCTATGAAAATAGGTACTACTATGATCCTTATTTTGTAGGTAATGAAACTGGTCGCAGGGAATTAGACAACTTGCCCAAGGCCACCAGGCTGTGATAGGCAGGGCTTGAAGGAGTTGAATCCAGGTATCCTGGATACTTCCTGGAAATCATCAGTTTTCCTCTCAGGCTCATCTGGATCGGCAGTCCCCCACCCCATCCCCACCCCCCACAATCTCAGTCATCCCAGAGATGCCCCCAGCCTCCTCATCCCAACTCCCTTCCAGCAGCCCAGGGGTATGGGCGCAAGGAATGTTCATAACAAAGAAACTAACTTAAAAGTAGGAACTTCAGGGTTTTTTAAAATCTCTTTTTCTTGTCTCTCTTATCCAGGAGATCAAAGGGCCTCACGTTGGGAGAACAAACGCTGAAGAAAAAGGCAAATGAAAGAAAAGTTCACACTTGGGGCTGAGAAACAGATGGTGTGGAGGGTTGGGTGGAGTGGAGCCTTGACTCCCCAACCCCCCTCAGACGGTGAGGGAGGGGTGGGGAGATGCTCCTCAGAAACCTTCACTTGCAACCAGCCCTGAGAAGAGTTCTCTCTCCTATGAAGACTCAAGGGGAGAAGATTCTCTTTAGATTTTAATTGGCTGAATGGGAGATTTCTCTTGAGATGGTCTTGGTAAATCCAGGTCTGGGGGTGGCGGGTTTTCCAGTTCTGAGGAAAATGCGCTGTCAGGTCTCCTGGTGAATCCAATTCCCCTCATCCCCCATCCCCCCACGCTGTGAAAAATCCACCTTTCTAAAAACCACAGTGGAATGTATGAGTGAAGCTGTTTGGCATCTCTTCTGGAAAGTTGAGCAATGAACACCATCAACTTAATTCAATAGCAGAAAAGTGCGTTTTTGTTTGTTTGTTTGACCATCCTCTCTTTTGTCGATTATGACAGGAAAATTCACAGTGATCTTTTCTTTCTCGGACTAAATGCCTTCCGTGTAGACCAGTCTGGAGCTTGAGGTTCGAAGTGGGACTTAGGGGAGCTCAAAGTGGGAAAGAGGTCAAGATCTTTGCATCTCAGAAAATGGGAGACTCAGAATTTTTGTGGATTATTTCCAGCCAGCCCCTCTGTTAACAGAATTGATTTGTCCCTCACCCTTCCCTGGGGGAATTTCATGGTTTCTTCTGTGATGACCAAAATCAAATGGTCAGCCTTCCCCTTTCCTCCTGTACCCTCCATCACGCTTCCCCCAAGACCTGTCAGCCCCACCCTGAGGCCCAACTCCACCAGCCCTGTAGTCCTGTCCTAACCACTGCTCCTTCCTCCCCCTGCGTTCCTGCCCATTTGCTGGTCCAGAGGTTGGAGGATCCACGAATACCCCAAACTGAAGACTCCACTGGCTTCCCATAAACAGCTCCAAGCAAGGGGCGTTTTGTTTCCATAGACACTTGCTCTGTCCCCTCCATCAAGGTGACCCTTTTAGGGAGGCCAACATTGGTGGCAATTTCAATTCAATGTAGAGAGAAGCAGTTAACAAGGGTGTGTGTGTGTGTGTGTGTGTGTGTGTGTGTGTGTGTGTGTGGTTTCAGACAGCAGCCTCTGGGAAAGCTAGGCTTCCTCTAGCAACACTCTTCCCCTCCTCTCCAGCCGGGCTGGGAAGTTATTGATAACGTTGCCTCTCCTATAATGGCACCGTTTTCATTAGGAAGCAAATCCTCAGCGTTTCCTACAGACAATTCTCGTCCTTTTGACCAACTCTCTTCCTTTGAGGTCAAAAATTAAATAGATGGGGTAGATCGGCACCCCCTGCTCTCACACCACGGCCGCCCGCCTCCCTCCCCAGCTGTGGGGGCTCTGGGGTCTTTGGACTCCCTGGGTAGCCGAAATCAATATCCGGGGCCGGAGCCTGCAGGCCCGTGTCAGCTCCAGGGCGGGTGAGGGATGGCGGCTTGTTGGCCGTGGCGGAGCTTCCTGAGCCGGGGGCCCCCCACCTCCGCCGACCAAAGGTTTGTCAGTGGGACCGGCCCGGAGACAATAGCTGCCCCCGCGGGCTCGCTGTTGGCTTGTTTGGAAAGCCCAGAGGCGCTTGGAGGTAAAAAGGTCAGCGCGGGATTGGGGTTTACTCGGGCCCTCTCGCCCTCCGCCCTCCCCCGTCCTCCAGCTGGCCCGCTGGGCCGGCTACCTGCCCGCCTCCCCCGACCCAGCCCACCCCATCCGGCCCCGTGGCCGCCGCCTCCCCACTGCCGTCCAGCGCCGGAGGACTCTGGACGTTCACCTTGAGCCCCGGGATGGCTCTCTGGAGGCGGCCGGCTAGGGCCCGTCTCCCCGCTACTCTGGCTTCCCTTGTCCCGACGTTCTGGTCCCCTGTTGGTGGACCGGCTCTGCGATGGGGGCGGGAGTGGGCAGGGCGGGGTTGGGGGTGGGGGGTGACCTGTGTGCCAGTCTGCAGTTTGTCAGGGACCTACCCTCTCACATTTTCTGAGCGAGAGTTGGAGGAGCTGGAGCGCATTCCACAGCCTCCTGACCCCGGGTTCACTCCATCAACATTTCTTGAAGGCCCACTGTATGCCAGGCCTGGCTCTGGGCCTGGGGGGAGAGAGCCGTGGGAGGGGTAGAGGGCCCTTGCCTTCCCCCACACTTCCTCCTCTGTTTTACACCTTTTCTGTTCTCTCCAAACAAGCTGTTTCTCTCTTTTCCTGCTTTCCTCTCAGGGCTCTCTCTGGACCTGGACCGTTTCCTTCCCCTCCCCCATCTTTCCCCTCCTCTCTTTCCTGGTTCCTCCAATGACCCAAGGACTGACCACTGTCAGACCTGAAGGTTGGGGCCCAGTTCTGCTTGGGACCCACCCAGTAAGTCCTTCTCTTTATCCAGCTGAGATCTCACAGCTCAGATCTTTCCAGCCCAACCAGCTTTCACCAACGCTTCCACCATCTCTCTCCAGGGCTCTTGGAGTATGAAGCCTCCTCTACCCCAGGCGGAAGAGGAGAAGCAGTCGGGAAGAGGGGAAAACACAGACTTTATTGAAATGAGGTAGCTGGAGGTACAGAGAGAACCCAGTTTGCTTGGGGCTCAGGTTTCCAGAAACTCGGGTGGTGCCCCCACTGTTTCCAAGGTCCAGAGAAAGACTTGCTGCTGCTAGGAGCTCTCACTGCACCTGGGCCTCCCCAGGCTGCCTCAGGGGTAGAGGTGGAGATGGGGAGGAGGGTCCTGGGTTTTCCAGGAGGCAATAAATAGGGGAGGAACTAGCAGGGGCGTGCCTGCGCCTTCCTGGTAGAGGCTTGCTGGGGGCAGGCCTCGAACAACGTTCCAGAAGTCTCCGGAGTACCAAGTTCCAAAACACTTTGGTGGCTTAGAGATGAGGTCCCTGGTGGGAGGAGGCCGGTCTCAGAAAACAACCTCTGAAGGCTGCATTAGTGCAATACAAATGTGCCAGGAGGGGGTTAATAAGGTTAGATGGGGGTGGGGGAGCTTTTTGGTCTGTCACAAGGCAGCTGGTGTTACTGTAAGGTCTGTGGTGACGGGAGAGATTAAGCATCGGTCCTATGCCTGCACCCAAAAGCCTCCCCCAAGAGACACTTCAAGGCCTTCCCTCTGTGCCAGCCTAGAACGGGGGAGTTGGGATCCCAGCGCAGAAGAGTCCTCGCGGCTCAAAGGCACTGAACGGAATACAAGGAAGCTGGAAGGGAAAGGAGAATTCGGGAGGATGACGCTTGCTTCTACCCCACCCACGTGCTGATCCCCAGATGAAAGGCGGAAGCAAGCCTTTCCGTCTAGAGGTCTAGAGTTGACAGGTTCCGCATCATCGCGTCTCCCAGGTCTCGGGTCCTGTAGGGTCCCCAGCCAGCAACACCCCGCCCAGACCAGAGGAAAGTGTTTCCCTATTCTCCCCAGCTGTAACCTGGCGCCCCAGCCCTGGTGAGGGTCGACCGGTGCCTGGGTTCGGGAGAGCGAGGAGCCCCGACGGCTGGGGAGGTTTCGTTCAGGAGGTGATGGAGCTGGGGGAGGCCTCCGGGGAGGTGCACGTCGACTGGTCGGAGGCGTCTCCAGTCGCCTCCCTGGGACAGCCCGGAGGGGCTGGGGGCATCCGGCCTCCCTCCCGCTCGCGCTTCTTCTGCTTCATGCGCCGGTTCTGGAACCAAATCTTGACCTGCGTCTCGTTGAGCTCCAGGGTGGCGGCGATCTCCACCCTCCGGGCGCGGCTCAGGTACTTGTTGAAGTGGAACTCCTTCTCCAGCTCGGTCAGCTGCCGCGTGGTGAAGTTGGTGCGGAGGCCGCCGGGCGCGCCCAGGCCCAGCTCCGACACTTTGGCTAGGGGCGGGGCGGAAGAAAGGGCCGCGTCAGCTCTCTCGCCGCTCTCCCCTGCCCCTCTCCTCCTCCCGGGCCAGCGCTGCACCCCCAACGTCTGTCCAGCTTAGCCCTCAACGTGCCCTTGGATCGCCAGACACCCCCAAGGTGACCTCCAAATTCAGACGGACCTCCCCGACGCTTCCGTCCCCCACCCAACACGGGGTGCAGAGTCCACGTTGGGCACAGAGATGAGGAAGCAGGGGTGTGTGCAGACTTCCCTGCAGGGTAGCCGGGCACTCCATGGGTGGGAAAAGCCCTGCTGACCTGAGACGGGGGCGAAGTGCTCTCACCTGCCCCCACCGGGGCGGCTCCACCTGTCCTACCAGCCCAGGCCCAGGGCACCCTCCTGTCTTCGAGACCCGAAGAGGAGGTGACCACGCCTGACTCCTACCTGTCTTGGGGGGGTTCCTCTTAACCTTCATCCAGTCGAAGGTCCGGGCCGTGGGGGTGCTGGGTTCTGACGGGCAGGGCGATTCCTTGTCCTCCGAGAGGAGCTCAGCATAGGCCGATGCAAAGCTCGCCGTCTGCTCGTTCCCGAAAGGGGGCTGCGGGGGAGGGTACGGCCCCGGGCCCGCTCCACCGGTTCCATAGCCGTCGGACAGGCCCCCTAGCTGGGCCCCATAGCTCGAAGGGTGATAATAGCTTCCATCTCCTTCGGGTTGGCCCACAGGATAGTACTGAGAGGGCCCATAGCTGGGGCTGCAGGCCGCCGGGGCGTACCCGGAGGTCGCGGAGCTGGGGAAGGGCACCCCGAGCGCCGGAGGCGGCTGCGGGGTGGGATAGCCTGAGTTCTGCTGGAGCGCGGGGCTGGGGAGTCCCCCACCATAGCGGGTCTCGCCTGCGTAGCTGTCAACAGCCGGAGCCGAGCTGGGGGGGAAGGAGGTAGGGGCGCTGCGGGCGCTGTAGGCGCTGGGTCCCCGGTTACAGAGTGGGTACTCTAAGAAGGAGTTCATCCTATTATAGTCCATGCGTGGAGGCCGCAGGAGGGTCGGCCCGTTTGGGGGAGACACCCTCTTGCCCTACAACCTTTCGGCAGTATGTCACAGCGCTGAAGCCTGCATCCATGGCCCGGCCCAGCTCGCTTGGGCCAGGGCTCCCCCAGGAAGGGGGTAGGGAGTGGGGGTGGAGGGGCGCATGTGATCTCTCCCAGGCCAATGGGCGCAGCGGGCCAGAGTTTGGCAGCCCCAGCGCCCATCCATCACCCCCCAAGCATTAGCATGACAAAAGACACTTCAATCACCCGCAGCCCATCCATCTGAGAGCGCCGTGGAAGCGTCAAAAACATCTTTCTTCAAAGACTTTTGGAAAGGAGGGACCAGAGGGAGAGGGGGTAAAAGTTAGAGGAATATTCAAGACTTTCCTCCCCTCCCAACCCCCAAGGCCTTCAATAGGCTCCTGGGTTATTAGATTTGGACAAATTCAACCCAGCTGCCCCTCACTCTTCCCATCCCCAACGAGCTTCCCTCCCCCCCCACCCCAAGGCTGTATACTGGGAGGTGGGGAATCCAGCCTCCTTACTTTGCCCAAAACTCCCACCCTGGTCTGTTTTTCCCAATTTATCTTGGGGTGATGGACTAGGACAGCAGGGGAAGGTGTGTTATCTCGGGCCAAATGGATAACTGTGAAGGAAGAGGGTGCAAAACACCCAAGGGTGGCCCAGGGTCTAGAGTCTGGAGGAAGAATTCATTAACGGAGAGGTGAGAAATGTATCTCAGGGAGCAAGGCAGTACGGCAGAAGTGTGGAGCGGAGGATGAGAAACGCCCCATTTCTCTCTCCAGCTTTCCACATAAACGCTCTCTCCTCACTCACACATCCATTTCTCTCCCTCCGCCTCGCTGTATATTCTCTGTCTCAATCCATCTCTCCATTCGTCCGTCTCTCTCCATATTTATATTCGCCCCCTACCTATCCATCACCTCAGCTCTCCATGTATTTATCCCCTCTCTAGCCATCCAGAGCTGTAGCTGACTCGCTCACTCAGACGCAAAAAACTCCTTGTATCTCTCCAGAGAGCCACAACGGGCACCGAGCTGGGTTATGTTTACAGGCGAAGAAGAGGGAGATCTTACTCTCTTTCTCAAGTGTGCAAAACTAGTGGAGCTGACCCTAGGAAGCCAACTGAGGGTTCTTGGAGGGAAGGGGTTAGGGGATGGGGTGAGGGGGTGACAGGCATTAAGGAGGGCACTTGATTTAATGAGCACTGGGTGTTGTAAACAATGGGTGAACCCCTAAATTCTGCCCCTGAAACCAAGAATACACTGCATGTTAACTAAATGGAATTTAAATTACAATTTTTTTAAGTAAAAAAATAAGTAAAACTAGTGGAGTCCCTGTATTCCCCTGGCTGTCTCTTACCCCTCTCTCCCTCACCACCTTCCATCTCTTTCCCCTACTCTCCACACCTCCCCCCCAAAATCCTAAGCCTCAAATTCATAAACTCAATGCCAGTCGTGTCTTGGTCAAAGATTGGTCAAATTTTCAACGAACTTTCTAGAATAAAGGGAGTTTGGGGGCGCCTGGGTGGCTCAGTGGGTTAAAGCCTCTGCCTTCGGCTCGGGTCATGGTCTCAGGGTCCTGGGATCGAGCCCCACATCGGGCTCTCTGCTCAGCAGGGAGCCTGCTTCCTCCTTTCTCTCTGCCTGCCTCTCTGCCTACTTGTGATCTCTGTCTGTCAAATAAATAAATAAAATCTTTAAAAAAAAATTAAGGGAGTTTGCTTGGAGAATGGGAGAATCTACTTAGAGGTCCTGAGTTTCAGGAGTGGAGCCTCACCCCTCTCTGCCCTGTGTGTTTGTTGGGTTAGGGTTGGGGAAAGGGGCGGGGAACAGGAAGTGCGTCCTTCTCTCTCCTCAGACCTGGATGGGGCTGGAAGAGAAGCCCTTAGGTAGAGCCCATTGATTCTCCTCCTCCAGACTCTGAGGACAAGAGCTTGGCGCAATCCAACACCCACGCTCATTTGTAACCTGTCAGGGTGTCTGCCTGACTGGAGGCCTGGGGCCGGGGCTAGGGCAAGTCCAGGAGGGCAAGAGTTCAGGGAGGGATCTCTGTAAACAACTGAACTCAGGAGAGGAGGGGAAGCAAGCAGGTGGGACAGGTCCCCCAGAAGGACTCTCAAAGCTTCTCAGGTTTCCCCAACCCCTACAAGGGCATAGTGAGTCCTTCTCCTCTGCAAAAACCCCAAAGCCACACCCCCGCCACACTCCCTGTGTCTCTCCCTATTTCTGTTTCCCACTTCCCATCATTTTGCCTGTCCTTTAGAGTCACTTCTCCGGCTTTCCATCCTTATCACCAGAATCACACAGCCTTTCTCTTCTGTTAATAACAGCGAGCCTGGCTTAGCCCCCCAACTATCAAAGCTTTTCACAGGCCCCTTGCCCCTTTCCCTCCCCACCCATACTCTGCTTGGGACCAGAACAAGTTGGTGGGGGAAGGGGGGCCAGCTGGTAACTTCTTTAAGGGAGATGCAATGGGGGAGGGGGAGAGAATGTTCACTGCCAAAGGGATGAAGGCAGACAAAGGGAAGGAGAGTTGTGATAGGGGCAGGGGTGGCCTGCAGAGGCTTTGAAGAGAAAAGGAGCATGGAGGTGAGAAAAAGCGTATTTCTTTCTAGTTCCCCTTTTGGGGTTTGTAGATGTTTCTAACTTTTTCCTCTCACTTTAAGATATTCTCCATGGAGGCTTTGGAGAAGAAGAATTTATTTAGGGTTAGGATTTCTCTTCTAGCCCCAAATCTGATGAAGGCCTGTGTCTGACCTGACTGTGCTATCTCTCAGAGACTTGAGATTTCCTCACTGTCAACCCTTCCCTCAACCCAGAAAGAACCCACTCGCCTCCTCCCTTGCTTTTCCAATTAAGGCAGCGATTTGAGGTCTAAATGAAGAAGTGGGGGTGCCTGGGTGACTCAATGGTTTAGGCCTCTGCCTTGGGCTCAGGTCATGATCTCAGGGTCCTGGGATGGAGCCCTGCATCCGGCTCTCTGCTCAGCAGGGAGCCTGCTTCCCTCTCTCTCTATGCCTGCCTCTTTGCCTGCTTGTGATCTCTGTCTGTCAAATAAATAAATAAAATCTTTAAAAAAAATAAATAAATGAAGAAGTGAATTCCAAACCAGTTTGTTTGTTTGTATGTTCTTAGATGGGGGAGGGGCAAAGGGAGAGGGAGAGATTGAGAGAATCTTAAGCAGGCACTACTACCTGTGTGGAGCCTGACTCAGGGCTCAATCTCACAACCCCGAGACCATGACCTGAGCTGAAATCAAAAGCCAGGTGTTTAACCGACTGAGCCCTCCAAGCGCCCCGTAAACCAGTATAATGAAAGAACAGAAATCTGCTTGGGAGTTGGGGAAATGCGTTCTCCCTAGTCACAGCTGAAGTCACCCATAGTCGATTATTAATGACAAAGGTGCGAAGGGTTGGGGGAAAAGTGTCTTAAGGGATATTGTTGATTACAGGGATAGCTTTAGCCTCAGCTCTCCAAAGTCAGCATAATCCCTAATGCATCCCTGAGCCTTGCTCCCTTCCCTTGTGTAGCAGAAAGATTAAAACTTCCCCCAAATTCCTGTTGGTTCCCCCAGCCCCAGCAGAAATGACTGGCGAAAAAAAAACTAACTTGGTTCTCTACCTTCCCAAGTCGCTTCCTCCTTACAAGAGACTTCACCAGCCTCTGGCAGGAGGAGGGAGTCTTTGAAGCCTGAATTCCTGGCTAAATCCACAGCTGAGTACAAAACAAAACAAAACACACAAACAGACAGAAGTAATCCACAGTTGGAGTAAACTATGGGCTACAGCATTTTCTGGATGACCAGATTAAGTTCACCAGAGAAAGTCTGGCTGTAGCCAACACCAAGTGGAATAAAGTTAATTGATTTCCTCTTTTCTAGAATCTATTTAGACATGGAAGAGAGCAAGGACACCATAGGCAGGTTTAGAACTGAAATTATCTTCGAGAGGTGCTCGCCCTTATCACATCGAGACTGGGGATATGTTAGAAGTTTAGACCTGACTCGGGTTTTTTGTGGAGGAAGCTGCTTTTCTGGGGGTTGGGGGATGTGGGTAGCAGGAGCAATCTGTACTGTTCCTTCATACCGTCCTCAAAAGTCTCTCTGCCTGTTCTCCCCAGCCTAATTCTTGAGGCCCAAGGCCAAGCCCAAGATCAAAGTTTGGAACTTAAGAATTAAAAGGGCATTCAGGGTTGTAATTTTTTCTCTATAAGAGACGGCTTTCGGGGTGCCTGGGTGGCTCAGTGGGTTAAAGCCTCTGCCTTCGGCTCAGGTCATGATCCCAGGTTCCTGGGATCCAGCCCCACATCGGGCTCTCTGTTTGGCAGGGAGCCTGCTTCCTCCTCTCTCTCTGCCTGCCTCTCTGCCTACTTGTGATTTCTGTCTGTCAAATAAATAAATAAAATCTTTGGCGGGGGGGGGGAAGATGGCTATCGGAGGAGAGGATGGAATCTGAATTCAGTGGAGTTTCTTTTAATACAGGCAGATTAAATTGTCACAAATCTGGTTGAGAACCATGGACAGTACATATTATAACAGGAAGATTACTAGTTTGGGGGCAAGAATACTTGGATTTAAATCCTTGCTTGGCCATTTCTTAGCATTATGGTTGTAGACGAGTTTCCTCATCTTTCTGAGTCTTGACTTCAGAGAAGAAGAATGGTGTTTTGTTTTGTTTCAATATTTTATTTATTTATTTGACAGATGAGATCACAAGTAGGCAGAAAGGCAGGCAGAGAGAGAGGAGGAAGCAGGCTCCCTGAGGAGCAGAGAGATCCCAGGATCCTGGGATCATGACGGATCCTGGGATCATGACCTGAGCTGAAGGCAGAGGCTTTAATCCACTGAGCCACCCAGTCGCCCCAGAAGAATGGCCTTAATTCTACTTGCTTCACTGCATTTTTAGTAGGATTAAAGCAAACACAAAAATATAAACAATGGAGAACTCTATAAATGCCTGATATTAACATTACATTCACATTCTGAAATAGTATGAGTCAGTCTTCTGTTTTTTAATATAACTGGCATATGAAAATATGGAAATATGTGACAGGAAAATAGCATATGTGCTTTATTTTTATGTAACGTGTCACCATATATTATACAATATGTATTTTGTCATATGCAAATTTCATTGAGAATTAAGAAGTTTGTCTCTGTTTCAACCAAGGGTTTTCTTCCAAGCTGCAGAGTTCTTTGGCCTAATATTATAAGCCTAATATTATATAATCTGTGAGAACCCAAATGATTAAAATTGTAGCAGAAGGGTGAGGTTATATATTAGCAAGAACTTCCTGATCTTCCAAATATTTAGAAAAAATTTTCTTTTTCTTTTTTTTTTAATTTTTAAAGATTTTATTTATTTATTTGACAGAGAGAGAGGAAACACAAGCAGGGGGGAGTGGGAGAGGGAGAAGCAAGCTTCCTGCAGAGCAGGGAGCCCGGTGTGGGACTCCATCCTAGGACCCTGGGATCATGACCTGAGTCGAAGGCAGACGCTTAATGACTAAGCCACCCAGGTGCCCCTGGAAATTTTTCTAGGGAGGATGTTGTTTCTCTCTTTCCTTGAGGAACTTAGCTTAGATACTGCCCTTCCTGGGCGGGAGCAAGGTTTGAACCTGACTTCTGTGTTCTGGATAGATTTCATTTGGACTGAAAGGTAAGTCAGAGACTTGGAAACTTTCTAAGATGAAAGTTTAGAGTGACATGAAGAGTTGAAATAATTTTCTACTCAGTTGGGTTTCTCCGCGTGTGTTAGTTGCAGTCAAGATATTCACTTTGGAAACTTTTTTTTTTTTTAGATTTTATTTATTTATTTGACAGAGAGGGAGAGACAGAACACAAGCAGGGGAAGCAGCAGGCAAAGGGAGAAACAGCCTCCCCGGTAAGCAAAGAACCCGACATGGGACTTTATCCAAGGACACTGGGATCATGACCTGAGCCCAAGGCAGACGCTTAACTGACTGAGACACCCAGGTGTCCCCACTTTAGAAACTTTACAGAACAATGATCAAGATGACTTTGTATCTGGACGCTGTCCAGACTGCACTTTTTCTGTGGTGCTTAGGAATTAGAGAAGGCTTTAGGAGGGCTCTTTTCACTGTTGACTCTTTTCTCAGGAGGAAGCAAGTTTGTTAGATCTCCTTCAGGCACTACATATCTGCTTCCCAGCTGAGTGTGAAGAGGGGGGATGAGGTGGGGACAGGAGGGCAGAGCTGAGCTGGAGAGCTCAAAGGAGGATTTGGGCCACACCAGCCACAGCAGGTAGAGGGGGATGGCATGGGGACTAGAGGCCACTCTTTGTAAACCGAGGACATGTATTTGTTGAGAGCACTTTCAAGAAGATGTACAGGAGGGCCACGGAATGCTTGTCAGAAACTTAGAGGAAAGGTGGGCAGGGAAATTCATCAGGGCTGTTAAGGGAGACCCAGAATTTGTACCTACGCTCTGACCCCCCAGCAACCAGCCAAAACTTGACTTAAAGGGATTTTTAAGATTCTAATACACTGTGTCAAAACAGTTTGGTGACTGTTTTTGTAAAAAATGTCCTGCTGGGGTGTGTGTGTGTGTGTGTGTGTGTTTAAGATTTTATTTATTTATTTGACACAGAGAGACAGCACAAGTAGGCAGAGGCAAAGCAGCAAGGAGAGAGAGGGAGAAACAGGGCATCCGATGCGGGGCTCCACCCAGGACCCTGGGATCATAACCTGAGCCGAAGGCAGATGCCCAACCGACTGAGCCACCCAGGGGCCCCATCCTACTGTTTTTGACACAAGAGGAAACATAACCAGGGCACCTGGGTAGCTCAGTGGGTTAAGCCTTTGCCTTTGGCTCAGGTCATGATCTCAGGGTCTTGGGATCAAGCCCTGCATCAGGCTCTCTGCTCAGCAGGGAACCTGCTTCCCCCTCTCTCTCTGCCTGCCTCTCTGCCTACTTGTGATCTCTGTCTGTCAAATAAATAAATAAAATCTTAAAAAAAAAAAAAAAAGAGGAAACATAACCAAATATTGGGGAAGGTGACAAGAGATGAAAGTCAAAGGAAAACTTGGTTAGGACACTTCCGAATACTCATGCCTATTGAATACTTGGCACATTTCACTACACCCAAGCCTCCTTTGTTGAACAGATTTCTTTCCCTGCTAGTTTATTATTATTATTTTTTAAGATTTTATTTATTTATTTATTTGACAGGCAAAGATCACAAGTAGGCAGAGAGGTAGGCAGAGAGGCAGGCAGAGAGAGAGACGGGAAGCAGGCTCCCCTCTGAGCAGAGAGCCCGATGCAGGGCTTGATCCCAGGATCCCTGGACCATGACCCGAGCTGAGGGCAGAGGCTTAACCCACTGAGCCACCCAGGTGCCCCTTCCTGCTAGTTTAAATAATGATTGGGGGCATGATTATTGGTATAAAGATGGGAGTTAAAATGGCTCTACCAGATATTTGGGAGGTGGGTTGTTGTCAAACATCAAAAGCCACCACCTCCGTTCAAAAGCCCATAACACTGGCCATAATAAATATTGAATACTTTGTGAAGACTTAACAAATACACTTAGGGTATTTATTGATCCAGAGGACATTAGAGGCATTAGTCCTTTCATTTGTTTTACAGATGGAGAAACTGAGGTCTGGAAAGGGGAAGGTACTTGCCCCGTCCTGAATTGGAAATTTTTTTTAATAACTCCAGGTTATCACGATGGCAAATAATTTCTCAATCTAATGGTCCTTTGCTTTCGCCGTAATATTAATGAGCCATTCTTCTTAAAAGATGACGCATCAAGAGCAGGGCAGACTGACCAGCAGCTTTCGGGACTGCACCGAAACCGTCTCACTCCAATCACAGCCAATTTATAACCAGTCTGTGCTGCAGACCACTCGTACTTGGTCCTGACCCTAGAGGAGCCCTGCCCCAATGGGATAAGTGAGTGCAGCTGCCTGGCATCGCTATCAGCTTACCATCATGCAGGGCAAGGGAGGGTGTCTGCTGCCGTATCTGGGAACCCCTTCCTCTTTTCCTTCCTTCTCCAAAGCCAGCTGGGAAAACTCAGGCTAAAGAGGATGGCCCCAGAGATGAAACAAGGAAAAAGGAGCTGATTTGGAACACAGGCATTCTGAGTGCCAGTCCTTTATGAATCCCAAATTGCCAGGCATTCCTTTGATTTTGAAATTCCATGGGGAGATTGAAAACAGGAGTCCTTCCCTTCTGGAAATGCATTGTCTCTTTGTTCTGCTGTGGTGGCATCAGAGATGGTGAGTTTTGTGAATATGGAAAAGGAGGGATTGAAAGATTCCTGTGCTGCCTGTAAGAAGAGTTCCAGCTCCTCTCTAATAATCAACCAAGGAAAATGCTGGAAATGCTCCTGATTCTCTGGATTCATTGCTTCCCATCCTCAGGATACAAAAAGTACCTAGATCTGAACAGGTAGATTGAGCTTTTGGCTGGACCCTCCTGGCCCTCCACTCATTTGGGCAGGGAGGAGTCAGGTCTGGTGCAGCCTCAGGCAGGAGCTGAGATTCCCTGTCCTTTTGGGCCACTGGTTTGAGTTGGGGAGGACTGGAAGGGAGCAGCCAGGTTAAGCAGCTCAAAAATTCTTAAGCACAGGAGGAAGGCAAGGAAGCAAGGTGGCACTGTGGTCTAGCAGGGCTGCTCAAACTCTAATGTGCATATAAATTACTCGGTGATGGGCTAAATTGAGATTTTGATCTAGTAGACTTGGAGTAGGGCCTAAGAGTCTGCATTTCTAACTAGCTTACGGGGAGTGCTGCTGCTGCTGGTCCATGGAGCAGCAAGCCTCTTAGAGAAAGGACGCCTCACGGGCCCCAGAGTGTTGCAGACCAAGCCATGATCCCAGGGTGTGAATTCTCTCCAGCAGAGCAGATCCTGTATTTTTGGCATTGATGAAGGGTGCTCTCCTTTTGACCAAAGAAAGCTGGAAGGTGGGCAATTAGCAAGATCCTTCTGGTATTTTTGATCTTTGTAACAACCTGCTATAGCTGAAAGAGTGTTTTTAATTAGACCAAATTATCTAGTTCGGCTGTCCATAGATATCAAAGCCCCAGCTGCAATGTCTGTTTCATTTTGTTGGTGTAGGGATGGCTATGTGCTGTGATTTTTAAGATGTTAAGCACTGCCTATGGGCATATTTAATGGAGAAATAAACACACAGCCCAGTGCGATGTATAGTGTGGTTTTAATATATTGTACATTTGCTTATTTATGGAGAAAATAAATACACAAGCCAATAAGCTGTGTATTATTACTTTAATATATTGAATTTATTTCATACCTATATATTTTATGAGGGAAAATAAACTAATAAGATACACGATATCATTATAATAACACATCTAATTGTTCTATATTAATTTAGTTATGAAAGAAATAAGTGCACCTTCACATGACATAAGATTATTGAGTGCAGGAGATGAACTCTATATGAAGACAGTTTAAGGGATTAAATTCCAACTGAATAAGAAGTGTGCACTTCCCACACTGAGGGACCAGTTAAGAAAATACGGGAGCGCCTGTCTAGTCCTGTATGTCATGACCCATGTGGGCTCCCGGCTTTTCCTGACAGTTGTTGCCTCTCAGTGCCTGGTTCTCCAAGTCCCCGTCCTGCTGGTCCAGGGGAAAGTCTGGGAGGCCCAGGAAACAAACTGCTTTCTGAGAATGGCAGCATCTGCTGGGGAGGTAACCCTGCGGTGTCGGCTTCTGAGCCAGAGAAATATTAAGTAAACCTAAGGAGGATGGATGGCTTTCCAGGGCCCTTTAAATCTCCGCGTTCCCCGGAACAAACCAGGAGGCAGATGGGGGAGATCGATCCTCCGCTTCCCGCTTTGCCGGGTTTGCACGGAGCCGGGCGGGGTGCGGTGGGGGAGAGAGACAGTGGTGAGATGGCAGATGAAGTTGTTGGTAAGACAGGTGGGCCTGCCTTTGGCGCGAGCTCCGGCCGAGCTTCCGACCCCAGCGCGAGGGACCCGAAGTCAGACCCGGCGAGGCCGACCCGGGCCTGCACGCTCAGCCCCCGCCCTGCGCGCCCGCCCCGCGCGGCCTCCGCGTCCGCCTCGCGTGCTCAGCCTCCGCCGGCGGCATTTGTCTAAATAAAACAGAAACGAAAAGGGGGCTCCCTGGCTCTTGTTCCTGCGTGGCGTCTGGAAGGTCCGGAAAGGAGACGGCGGGCGCGGGGACCGACGCCCCCGAAGCGGCTGTCATGGCGGCCACCGTCTCTTCCCTCGCCCTCCCCGCAGCCCGGCCCCAGCGCCATTTTGAGCATCTGCCTCGCTTCCCAGTCGCCCTCCCCGCTCCTCCTTCCCGCCCCCGCAGGCCAAGCGCCTCCCGACGCAGGCCGGGCCTCCCCGGGCTCGCGGCCCCGCCGCTCCGCCGCCGCCCTCCGTACCCCGAAGGCCCGTGGTGGCCGCCCTGGTGCGCGGCCCGCTCCGCGTTCACCCGGCCTTTCCGGCCCACTTGGAACCTGCTTCCCGAGCAACCCCCCGACCCCCGCTCGACGCCGTGGCCCGGCCCGTGTGCCCTGGCCTCGAGTCCCAGGCTTCCTGCGTTCGGGGAAAAAAACCTTTCGACCCCGCTTGGGGCACTGAAGCGAGGAACCTGGGAAACCCGAGGACCCCTCCAGATTTGGCTAAACCTCTGCGCCTCCTCCCACGACCCCGAAGCCCGTCCCCGAGGCCTTCCTCTCCCGGCACCCTCGTCTGAACCTTCTCCCGTCACCCGCTCACCTTTATTTCTAAGAAGTCCCAGAACCCCAGCGCAGGGCCAAAGGCCATCCGTTAGAGGGTGTCGAGGTGACAGAACTTCCAGCAACCCCCCCCCCCAACTCCTCCGGAGCTGCGGGCCGGGCCGAGAAGCGGTGACCAAATAGGGTTACTTTTGTACCACCCGGACTTAGCGGCCCGGGGTCGGGCAAGCCGAGCGCGAGGGAGTGACAGCAGGCCTAGTCGGGGGATGCAGGGAAGGGGACTGGGTCCCAACACAAACACTCATTGTCGTATTATAAAGACATTTATTTAATCTATGAAAATAATGTACAATAAATACTTTCCCCTTTTCCTATTATTAAAGAGTTTTAATAAATAATCTACGGTCTAAAACTTAAAAAAAAAAAAGAGAGAGAAAGAGGAAAACAAGTTCCTCTCGTTCTTTTTTTAAGAAAGCCCCCCCCTAGAGTTTAATTATTCCTGAGATTTCGTTGGAAGGAGTCTACCCAACGGAATTTTCCGGTGTGATTTTTCCAAAGACGCCCGAGTGCCCAGTATTTTCGAGAGAAAAGAAAGGAAATGGATTAAACGCTAATTCCGTAATACCTGAATTTTAGCAAAACATTCAAAAAAAGTCTAAACGACTTGGGGGAGGGGGGTCCTCGGGTTTTCCCGCAGACAACCGAGGGGACGGGGTCGAAGGGCCCAGGAAGAGGAAACAGGTTAGGGGAATTGCAGGTCGATGGCACAGAGGGTGCTGGTGAAGAAGTCCAGCTCTTCCTCGGAAAAGGGAACGGGGCTATCGAGCGAGCCCTGCAGGCTTGGGGAGAGGCCTCCGGACAACTGGAGACAGGAGTCGGCCGCGAAGAAGTTGAGGTCGGGCAGGAAAGGCGAATCCTGCCGCTCCGGGAAGGCATCCTCAGGCAACGTCTCGGGCTCCAGCCGGGCGGCCGCGCGCGGACCGCCCCCGACGTGAGCGGTCAAAGGCTGGGGGCCCTGGGCGCCCGGGGGGGCCGGCGCGACCTCGGGCGGGCGAGAGCAGGCTTCCCGCGCCGCCCGCGAGGCGGAGGGGCGGCCCGGGCTGGCCACAGGCTCTTCGGAGGGCTCGCCGCCGTCCTCCGGGGCGCCCGGGCCGGCCGGCTCCCCATCGGACGGCTCTCGGTGCTGCGTCTGCCGCTTGTGCTTCATGCGTCGGTTCTGGAACCACACTTTGACCTGCCTCTCCGTGAGGTCCAGCAGGGCCGCGATCTCGACGCGGCGCGGCCGGCACAGGTACTTGTTAAAGTGGAATTCCTTCTCCAGCTCCAGCAGTTGCGTGTTGGTGTACGCGGTGCGCAGCCTGCGCGCCCCGCTGCCGGGGGCCTCCGGCAGTCCCGGGCCATCTGCAGGGAAAGCGGGCTGGGCGTCAGAGCGGGCCGTATCTCCGGCCCCAGCTCACTTGGCTGAAGTGAAGACCACCCGATCCGCCAAAACAAAACAAAACAAAACAAAACAAAACAACAACAACAACAACAAAAAAACAAAAAAAAACCCAGCATCAGCAGTACCCTCCCTCCTCCCCGCCTATCGAAACGGTTCGCTCCCACGGTGTTGCCGTGCTTTCCTGTCCCCCCCCCCCCCCCCGCCGGCAGCCCCGGCCCGGGTCAGGGCAAAGCATTCGGAGAGCCGCCCACGGGCCACGCAAGGGGTAGGGAGCGGCTCCCTTTTACCCCCCAAACCTCAGAGCCTCCCTCCTGAGTCCTTGGAGTAGACACCTCAATTCGGCACTTTGGAGCTCAACCCAGAGAGAGGGTTCCTTAAAAAAGATTGTTCCTCACCTCCTCTCCTCCCTTGCTTTCAAAGCCCCCTCTTTTGGAGCTAGGGGGATTGGGGCCAAATCTTTTCTTGCCCTCAGATTCAACAACCCAGCAACACCACTTTCATTCTTCCACACAGATAAAGGTGAAAACCTCAATCAAATCCTTTTCTTCTAGCAGAGAAAAAGCTCTTCCCCAACCTGCTTCCAAAAATCTGCTATAGTGGGAAAAAAAAAATGCTGGCAACGGCCAGGCCTGAACCCCAGCAGCGTATTCGCTCCCTCATTCCTGGAATCGACCCGGCAAGGATCCCCAACAGGCTCACACCTTTTCTACCTCTCCCATCGCTTTCTCCCCCTCTCTTCTAGCTGCCCCTCACCCCACCCCTACCCTGCTAACCGACCTGCTGGCGATCCGACCCCGGAGGCCGAAACGGAGGAGGTGGCCGGGGGAGACGAGGCGGATTGGCTGGGTTTCTTGGCGGATTTCTTCTCTTTCATCCAAGGGAACTCGGGGACCAAGGGGGCGGCGGGGAGCGGCGGCGGCGGCGGCAGAGCGGGCCCATCTTCGGCTCGCTTTTGGCTGCCGGGTCTCTGAAGGGTGGAGGCGCCGGGCTGGAGGCTGGGGAAGGTTTGCTCGAGAGGAGGAGGAGGAGGAATTAATGTCGACTCCTTGATTGATGAAGTTTGAAATGTCTCCAAGACAGCGGGGAAGGAAGTCAGACACTCCGCGAGCGATGGCTGGCTGTTTATAAACCCAATCTCCCTCTCAAATTCAAAATTCATGGCTTTCAATGGTGGGGGAGGGGGCCTGCTGGGGGGGGCGTCAGGAGGGAGGATCGGAAGGGACCCCCCCTCTTGCCCCCCCCAGGTTTATGTGATGGAGCGATTTTGGGAGGGGGAGATTTCGCTCTTTCTCTTTCTCTCTCTCTCTCTCTCTCTTTTTTTTTTAAATTTTGGGCCTTTATAATTGTATATTGCTGATAAATACAAGCGTATGGGGACTCTCTCTATTAAGCCCAGGACTCCGGCGAAATTGCAGGGAATTCATGGTCACGGGACTGGCCTCGGCCAATCGCTCGTCTGGGCCTAGTGGAAAACAGAGAGCATTATTTGCTTTAATTGATTCAAAAACTCTAGAGGACCAGGACCTGGACACTGTGAGCCCCAAGTCCTACACTCCCTCTCCCCATAGCCTCCATTTCTCCAGAAAGGCTAGAGGAACCTTTCTCTCATCCCCTACAGAGGATGGGAGGTTCCAAAAGCTGGGAAACAAGAGAACCTAAGGGAGAAGTCTTCCTCTTTTCCAAATACTTGTAATATAGAATACATAATAGACTATATTAATGCTTTCTTTAAAATGCCAGCAGTGTTTTCTTCCCTACCCTTCCCCCATTAAAAGGGGGGGGGAAGAAGGAAAAAACAAAAGAAAGCAAGCTGAGGAAGGATCTCAATGTGGGAGGAAGAGGTGGGAGGAAGAGGCTTCCATCCTTTGGGGAAGGTCAGTGTTACGGTGCAATAAGGAAGAGAAGAGATTTACAATCACCAGGACCACATCCCCATCCCAACGTCCCAAAGCAACAGATAAATCTTGGAAAATCGACAGGCACTCCCGGCTGACACCAAGGAGTGAGACAGACGGCGAGAGGCCCTTTAGGACCTCTGGCCACCATAGCTGTGTGGTTTCGGGTCCCTCCTCTCCCCGGTGTTTGCAGCAGTGCCCCTGCCCCTATGTCCACCTGTCTTCCTCATGAGGAGTCATCGTCTCACTCTTTTTGATACCCCACATCAGACAGGATCTAAGGTGCCTGTGCCCCCATTGGAGCCTCAAGTCTGTCTGTGCATCCATATCCAGGGACATGAACAAGAAAGGAGGGAGTCTGACTTAACTTAGAGCACTCTAACTCAGGTCAGTGTTTGGGGGGAGGATTTCCATCCTGGGACAAAGAGTATCCCCCATCCTATTTTTGCCAGTGTGCTAGTTTAAAAACAACAATAATAATCCCTGGCAAGAAAGAATTCTCTGAACATGGAGACGGTGAAAACAATGAATAAGGAGATGATTTTCCATTTCTGGGCCCTGAGGTAGATTTTTTTTTTAAATTTATTTTGAGGGGATCAAGATACTCTGAACTTTAGGGAGTGCTGTAATTTACTGGACAGAGGGGACACAAAACTCGGGGCCCCAAGCAATTGGTGGGAAACTAGATCTCAAAGCAGAAAATGAAAAGTCGATCTGGGGGAAGATTTTTAAATAAGTGGGTCAGAGGGACGGAGAGGAGATGAGGCGATCAATCTTAGCCCCCTGACAGCTCCCTCCGATGGCATCAAAGAATTTGGCTCTTTGGGAAAGCAGAGGGAACAGCCGAAATTCCACATCCCTTTAAAAGGCCTGGGGGTGAGGGGGATAGCAAAAGAGAAAGGTGATTCTGGGAGAGCAGGGAAACAGATGGGAAATGGGGACAGAGGGAAGGACGCTGAGTTGGGTGGAAAGTTTGTCTGGAGAACTCCCACGGCTCAGGCCTCCCCTCCCCCTCCTCCTCTCTGCTGCCCGGCAAGGAGGAGAAGGCTGGTTAGCAGAGAAATGGCAACTCAGCCGGGAGCTGGAACTAGAAACTTTCTGTCAATGTAACAGCCGCGTGGGTGGTGGTGAGTATTCATCCGCGTGGGTGGCGGTGAGTATTTAAAAAGGACAGAGAAGGACAGAGGAGAGCCAGGAGGAAGAAAGGGGATTTGTAGGTGGGGGCCGCAGGGACAGGGGGTGGCCGGCTCTGGAGGGTTCAGAACGGAGAGCACTGCTCTGCACTGGGCAAACTGGCCAGAGACCGTTGTGTCCCACTCCAGTCCAAACAGGACCGTTTTTTTTTTGCCCTTTGGGAGTGTGGATGGGGGTGGGGGCGGAGGGGGGAGGGGCACAGAAGAATCCGAGTAGAAGTTGTCTGGAAGTTGTGCAGTGAGGCCTGAAAGAGGGTTCTCCCTCCGGCCACCCCCACCCACTTTGAGAAGCCATGGAAGTTTCTTCCACAGCCTCTCCAGCTGGCTGCAGGGTGGAACGCTTCTCTGGGCATCCACTCCGGCCTAGGCTGTCCCTGCAGGAAATACGGCTCTCTTTAACCCTGCTGACAGATTTTACGGCCAGATTAGAGAAGAGCAGAAAAGTTGGGTGTTAAAAGGGGCCAAGAGAGCCCTCCTTCCCAGAGGCACCGCTTGCCGCCTCCTGTGGTGCTGTGAATCTTAGAGCACAGAGATTCCCCCCACGACTTTGGCTGCTTAGCTAGGGCCTGGAATCTCGCAGAAAGAAGGGTAGAGGACACCAAGCCAAGTGGGCCCTTATTTTTCCTCTGCAATTCCAGCTTCAAGCCAAAGCTCTGCTTTTCAAACTCAAACTAAATAAATCCCTTCTCTTGGCCTGCCTCTCTCCAGCCAGATAAATAATCAATCCCCTCCACCCCCAGAGCCAAACATGGCGCTTTGTGTAGTTACATCATTCAGAAAATGTTAGTCAGGGAAGAGGAAGAGGGAAATACGGAAAGAGAGAAAAACCCTTGAGCGTTATTTGATCCCAATCAAACTTTGCACGCTCTTATGCCTTTAAATTATAGCCTGACCCGATGCTAAATTGCTTGCTGCTTGGATGAGCCGAGTCCAGTTAAAATCCTACTTGGTGGGGGGGAGGGGGAGAGTGTAGAATTCAGGTTGCTTTTTTTTATTGTTATTTATTGTTGCATAAAGACTGTAATTACTAACCTTGGACTGCCAGGATGCAACATAAAAATGAAAATCAGCCCTCGCTTTAAGGCTGAGGGCCTGGAACGATTCTCACTGACACTACCCCCTCTCCCCATCAGTACCACCAAATATATGCTCCTAATTAAGCAATGCGGGCGCATCGCTTACAATTAGAATTATGCAACTCTTCAGCACAGCCATCGCTTCTCTTTCAACGAATTAGCTCCATATTTCAGCCGCCCTGTCTCTTCGCTCTTATCGGCTCCAGCGACGCGGCGGTGACATTTCATCTTTGACAGACCCTCTCTATCCTCGCTCCAATGTGATAAAACTTTTATGGAACCACGACTAAGAAATGAAGTTTTCCCAAGGATCGTGGAAACGGAGCTGCACATTAGCCTGGGGACCATTTTATTTACGCTGGGATCTAAGCGCTTCTTCCATCCTCCTCCTCCTCCTCTCCCCTTTCCTTGGCAGGAGAAATCATCGGCGCCTCCTCTCCCTCCGCCCCAAGTTTTATTTAGTGATTTAATTTCACTTTAGTTGTAAGGTTTGACCTGAGAAGTCTAGGCCTCAGATTTTTTTTTTAATCATTTTCCTTTGTTTTCATTTTAGACCCAATGGTGGTTGGGCTCCGGGTCACGTGATGACTTCTTTGTAGCTCCGGAAGAGAACTGTGAAGTTTAGGTTGCTTGGAAGAAGCAGTAAACGGCCAGATTTTGTTATTGTTGTTGTTGTTGTTGTGTAAGGGGTGGCCAGGAAGTTGTGGCCAGAGGAGCATGAAGACAAAGGTCAATGAGAAAAACTGAGAAGCAAGTAAGCCAAACAAAAAGGCCCAAAGAGAGCACCCAAGGGTCCTCATCCCCCACCTCCAAAGTACCCCCCCGCCCCCCGCCCAGCAACTTGTTACTTAAATCTTAGCTAAAGAAGTTGGCAGAACGTTCCAGGCCTGAGGCATGGTAAGGGAGGGGATAGGGACCTGAGCCCTGGGTACAAAAGCCAGTATAGGGTCTCAGTGTCCTCTTTTCCTTGGAGGAAATGTGGCAGTCAGCAGCCTTGCTCTGCTATCTAAATTGGACCACCAGGACAAGATAAAATTGTTAACAGAAAGTTTATTCAAGAATTGTTTGACAGACAACCCTTTCAAGTAAGGAAAAAAGTAACTACAGAAGAACAAAGAAAGTTCCAAGAGGGAATTAACTCTAATTCTACAAATTCAGGACTATACAGTGACAATAGGAGCTGAGTTCATGCCTTTTAGAACTAATTACAATTGCTCATAAGTACGAGTTTAACATAAATCTACAGCTCTTTTCTAGAGTACAATAATAACTAAAATAGCTGGTTTTACATGACAGGAAACACAATGTCCTTTATAACAAGTAAATACTAAAAAAGTACAGTTTTTCATTTTTTCCCTCATATAAATACATAATGTAGGGGGATAAATAATACAAAAAAGAAAATATTTTAACAAGCTATAACCAATAAATATATATGAAAATGTTCACTAGAACACACTTTTTGAGCGATGCTGGATTCCTGCAGGCCCAGGCATCTCTCACAGTTGTTTTTATATCCATTAAAATGTAAACTCTAAGTGCAACAAAAGTGTCCTGTCAGGGGGTTGGGCAAGGCGCACAGGCCCAGCTGCAGCCCCTGCCTGGGACAGTTTGTTAAAATATACCCTGTTTTCACGTTAAGTCAAGAGAGCAACAGAAGAAAAGAAAAGTGTCTCCGACTGCTTTCTGTGGAGAGAGGGGGATGGTCCTGGAGCTGAGATGGGAGGCAGCAGAATGGGCAAACCTTTAGTCCTGACACCTTGCCTGCTCTGACCTCCCAGTTGCCATAAAAGAAAAATATATATATTTATAATATAGACAGCTCTGACTTTCAGGATCTCTCACCATCCCTGAGCCCTCTGAAAACTGTAACAGATGGGGGCGGGGTAGAGACATTAATGTCCTAAAGCAGAAACTATGGGGCAAAAAATGGAGGGAATGCCCAATAAACCTCAAATAGTTGGGAAGAAACTTGAGGCTTCATGGAAGTGGGAGGGGAGCGTGCTTTGTGCCCTTGGTTTTGAAATGCGCTTTCTTTTGTTTTTTAAAAGGAGAATTGGAAGGGGGAAAAAAATCAAGATTTGGAGGGATTAACCACAGAGATGGAAGGTAAGTTGGTTGGTCGATGATGGGCTAGCCATCTTGTCTGTTTTTGTTTGTTTGTTTGAATGTGCTTCTCTGCCTTGTTTCCCTATCTCCTCTTCCTCCACCCCACTCCGGAGCGGAGCGTAGAATCCCAACTGGGTATTGCTGGAGGCCTAGGGTTAATGGAATCATCTCCATAATCCGCTGTGGATTCCTCTCCAACGGGTTGGCAGGCAGATGGAACAGGGACTGGAGGACCTTAAAATGCAACTTCTCAGGCCAGGGGAAGGAAAAGGAGCTGCAGGCCTGGCCTTCCCAGGAAGCTTGCCTATCACCTCCTGGCCTTCTCCGTCAGACCTCCAGGCTGCCCTCCCCGAGCCCCTCGACCCGGCGCCCCTTCTGGGTCTCATCCACCCCATGGCCTCACCCCTCCACCCTCCCTCTCCCATCACAGGTGTGTTAATTTGGGCGCTTCTTGGATTCTACCCTGAGGAGGAGGCGCATGGTGAGAGGAGAGGTCTGTGTAGGTAGGGTGGGGATCGCAGGGTCCGTGGTGCTGGTTGGGGGCCATAGGGGGCGCCCCATTGTAGTCCAGGTTCCCCGAGGGGTGGTGGGAAAGGTGGTTGAGGCCATAGAGGGAGGGGCCGGCAGGGGGCGGCAGCGGATCCGCGTAGCCGCCCCCGCCCACGTAGACGGGGCTACCCTGCATGGTGGGCGTCCCGTAGGCGCCCCCATTGGCTTGGAGGACATGAGGCTCGTAATCGGGCGCCGGGGTTGGGGGGTACTTCTGCGGGGCGCCGCAGCCTTTGAGAGGGGGCTGGTAGTTGGAGGGCAGCGCGTAGGCATTCTGGTGGGCTTTGCCGAAGGCGGGCGGGGACGGGCTCTCGTAGCTGGGGGTCATAGAGTGTAAGGCGTTCATGAAGCCGGCCGTGGACTGCATGGGCTGCGGGGGGCTGCCGGCGGGGGAGGGGCCCCCGGACGACGAGGCCAGGCCCTTGGCCTTCTGGTCCTTCTTGTACTTCATGCGCCGGTTCTGGAACCAGATCTTGATCTGCCGCTCGCTGAGGTTCAGCAGGTTGGCCATCTCCACGCGGCGCGGCCGGCACAGGTAGCGGTTGAAGTGGAACTCCTTCTCCAGCTCCACCAGCTGCGCGCTCGTGTACGCCGTCCGCGCGCGCTTGGACGCCGCCGACCCCGGGGGGCTCTTGTCCCCTCCCCCGCCGCCGCCGCCGCCGCCGCCGCCACTGCCGCTGCCGCCGCCGCCGCCGCCGCAGCCCTCCGCTGGATCCGAGGGGGAGGGGTGGAAAGGGGACAAAATGAAATAAAAGATAATTACTGAACACGCCGAAATTGAATGCATGGTTTCTTAATAAATCCAGGCCTGGACTCGGAGCCCCCGCCGCCCTCCCCTTCTCGTCCCCGCCTCCTCCTCACCAGCACCCCCCCAACGCCCGTCGCATTAGCGGACACTCTATAATAGTGGCATTTATTAAGAGACCTGTTCTCCTCTTGCTGCCCCAGCTTATGAAAATTTGATCATGTCACGCAGACAGAGCCGCATGGCCATTTATTTAGAGCTGGATTTTCGCGCGCACGCTTTCTCCCCCCATCCCCAATTCCAGGTTCTGGGAAAACTCCCACCTCCCACGCTCCCACCCCTACACTTCCTGCTGGGTCCTATGGACAAGGTGGGCGGCCAGGGAGAACCCCTGGAGGAATCTGGACATTCGGGGGGCAGGGCGCGGAAGTGCGGCTCGAAGAGGCTGCTTTGCCTGGGGGCCGGGACCCCAGGCCGCCGGAGCGATTGTGATTAATACCCACAGTAATCATACTTAATAATAATCAATCGTTGACGACTCTGCGTCTGCTGGCGGGTCTCGTGGCTCTGCGGCCTTGCGAAGGGCTGCGGCCGCGCGAACACCTGGCCTTCTAGAGCGCTCAGCAGCTCAGGTGGAGGGTGGCTGGCGGGAGAGGGTGCCGGCGGGGTCAGGGGTCGTCAGGGGGGAGGGGGGGTGGGTACGGGCAAAGCGCCGCAGCCGCCGCCACCTGATATTGTTCCCAGGCCGCCGCCCGGGCGCCTAGGGGCTGGGTGCTAGAATAACAGTGACATTCCTGGCCCGGACAAAAGCTGACGACGAGGAAGGCAGAGAGCTGGTACCTGTGCTGGGGGAGCCGTTTTTCAGCTTGGACGTTTGCCTTGACTCTTTCATCCAGGGGAATATCTGTTTGGTGAGGGTGGAGTTGGAGCCGGGAACGCACTTGGGGGTGCCGCTTTTGCTGGGCCCGCCCCCATTACTGCTGTTGCTAGTGGTACTGGTAGGTGCGGCGCTGGGCGGGGGTGAGCCGGGCGGGGCGGGCAGGGGCTCGGGGGCCAGGCCGGGCCTCATGCAGCTGCCGTTGAGCTCCTTGCTCTTGGCATGCGGGGCGGCGTTGCCCAGGGACTGCAGCGAGCACGCCGAGCGCTGGTAGTCGCCCTCCAGGTGCGTGGCGGCCTGAAAGGGGGGCTGGGGGGGACCGTCGTAGCCGAAGCCATTGCTGCCAGGGTACGAGGAATAGCCTCCGAAGAGTGCTGCGGCGGCGTTGTCGTAGTAGGTGGCTTTCTGCATCGCTGGGCGAGGCCCGGGCAGTGGGTGGCAACTTGCAAGAGCCTGATACCCTCACGACCGGACATTGGCACCCGCGGGGGTCACGTGAGGCGCCGGACCCCCCCCCTCCCCTTTCTGCCCCCCTCCTCCCGAGTCCGTTGGGAGCGGCTGACCTGCGGGGTGAGAGAAGAGACACAAGGGGGAGAAGAGGACTGGGGCTCGAATCCATCTTAGGAGCTGAAAAGGGAATTGACATCAATAGGGTTTTTTTCTTCTCCCCCACCCCAACATCTTCAAAGCAGATGCTGACGCCACTTTCCTGACCTGAAATGGATTTTTCTTATTTTAATTTTAAGGAAAAAGTCCACCAGTTGTTATTTCCATTTCTACTGCTTTGGGGACTGCCTAGGTACAATATCTTACTACCGCAAAGGCCATCGTTTCTCTCTCCTGCCTGCATGCTAGCCCCTGACCTCTTCCGCCTCCCTCTCCCAACCCGCCCCCCCTCGCTCTGGGATAGGGTGGCTGGGGGGGGGGGGGGACTAGGAGACTCCAAAATAAAAGCATCACCAACACCCTCCTCTGAGCTGAGAGGCCTCCTGCCGCCTGTCTTTGCCTCCCTCCATGTCCATCTAGGTCTCTCACCCAAGCAGAGTCTAGTCTGGAGGAAAAAAAAACAACGACAGAGGATCTCTGAAAGAGACAGGAAGGAGAAGCAAGTTGAGCAGGGAACCTTCTCCTGTGAGGAGCCCTCTCGGTTCTCCTCCCACCTCACGAAGACAACAACAGCCTGACCTAGAAACTTCCTGAAGATTTTTTAACCTCCAGAGCCAACAGAACAGAGCCTCCTCCATGGCCCTGCAGCAGGTACCAGCACCTTCAGTCTGAGTCTCTCCTCAGCCAAGTCTGGGACCCACTGGATAGCAGCCCCATGGGGCCCCCAAATGGAGCAGGATTGTTTCCATTTCCCTGGCCCGCCTGATTGGTGTGGTGACCATTTGGCCCAAGTCTCTCCTGGCTCCATTTTTTTTTTTATCAGACCTAATTTTTTCCCCACCCTTTTCCTTGACAGTCTGTTTCCTTTGATTTCTCCAAAAGAAGAAAAGAAGAGAGAAACTGGATAACTGTTAGACTTTTCTACCAAGAGATGCGAGAGTGCTTCCTGAATGAGAACACCTTTACCCAAGGCAAAAAAGAAAGTCAACAGAGCAATCAGAACAATATTATTGTCTGGGTTGGAAATGGGGTACTTTGTTTACTGAAGTTTTCCAAGACAAAAAAAAAAAATCATTATTTTAACACAGACTTTTAAAATGTGCAGAAAAAAAATAAAGCTCCAAGCTGTCATAGGATTTTGTGTATTTCTTCTAAAACTTCCTGACTGCATTTTTTTTCTCTCTGCCTTCCTGCATCTCTCACCATCGCATTTCATAAAACCTCCAGAGTGACCCTGTCTTCTGACATGTGAGTTTGGACTCCTTAAATCTCATTCAGCCCAGCTGGTCAACTCCAAAGAAAACTAAAGATAGGAAAATAAAATAAAAGGAGGGCAGGTGAAAGATGTCCCTCCCCCACATAAATCCCCTTCTTAATGGCAGAGATTTACACTCAAAAGGGAGTCAGGGTAGGCCTGAGTTCCGATTGGTTTCTGGGAAGAATTTGTTTCTGGGAAATACACATGGGTCTGTCAAGCAGCAGGTCCTTCCAGGGAGAAGAACTGGAGTTCAATTGACCAGGCTGACCCAATCCCTTTATTATTATTACCATTAGCCTCTGATGATTTAACCAAAATTAGCTTCGGAGCAGCCCTGGATGAAGGGGGAATTAATTAACAGGCATCAGTTGAGTTTGTTATTAATAGATAGAGAAGAGAATGAAATAAAAAACGATGGAAGGGGTTGGCTGGCCGGGCCCTGGCTTTATTTAGTCTAAATGATTGTTATGGCAGTAATGATGATGATGATGGTGGTGATGATAATAAAGCAATAATCTGACTAGACGCCTGGGGCCGAAATTCCTGTCGTTCCCCCTGCAATAAACCTGCAAACCATCGTAGGACAGAGGCCAGACGAGTGTGGGAAGCGGAGAAGCCAGAGACGTAACAGGAAAGAATGGAGATTCCGCCGGCGGCGAGACAGGGCCCAGAGGTTTGAGGACGGAGCTAGCCCCTGGCTGCCGCCTCCGGCTGTCTGGGACGCGGCTGCCGCGGTAGCTAGCTGGCGACTAGCTCTGCTGGCCCAAGGAGGCGAAGAGAAAGCGTCCAGGATACCTAAACGGCTCGCGGCCGCAGGTTCCAAGCACACCGGGCTGAGGGCAGCAAGTTTGGGCGCTGGAGGTAACCGAATTAAAAGGAGCCCTGGCAACTCTGCTCCGGGACTTTGGCAGGCCCGGATCGGCCGGAGGGCGCAGAGGCCCGGCTTACGGGACAGTGAAAAGAGGTTAAGGTGTGGAGGGGATCCGAGATCTAGGGATCCGGGAGAAGCGGGGGTGGGGAGCAGCTCTACCAAGCCAAACGTGTCTATTTCCCTCGCCTCCATGTTGGAAAAATCCAGGCTCCATATGGCTTCTCCGGAGAGAGAGAGGGAGGGAGGGAGGGAGACGGTGGCTCCCGGCTTCCCCCCAGGGTCTCGTTGGAGAAGGGCGGTGAGCAGCCCCAAGAACCCCACCTGTCCAGGCACAACCCTGAAAAGGGCCGGGGAGAGTAACAATAGCTGGGGAAGCCCGCAGAAAGGGGACAGGCCCTCTTCCAGGACTTAAAAAAAAAAAAAAAAAAAAAAGATTAGTGGAAGGAAGAAAAATAAAAGAACAAGAAAGGAAAAGAGAGAAAGGTTAGGCTCTTCTTAGCAGCCGGGGAAAATTCAGCCCTGGATCTGGCTGCTGAAAGAAAAGAGAGGAGAAAAGGAGAGAAGCAAGAAGGGAGAGGGAGAGAGGGAGAGAGGGAGAGAGAGAGAGAGAGAGAGGGAGGGAGGGGGAGGGAGAGAGAGAGAGGAGAGAGAGGAGAGTCGCTGCGTGGAAGGAAGCTTAAAGCTTGTGAACTCTTCTTGAACCGAGATTGGAGTCATATGGGCCATAAATCATTGAGACATACTCTCCGCCATTCACAAACTGATAGCCTATTTCAGTCCAGCTTACCTTAGCCACCGACGAGGGGAGAACAGGCAGACATAATATATATTCACATCGAGCCCCAGCGCGAGCGGCAGGCGAGAAATCTCCCCTCCTTGAAGGCAAAGGAAAAAAAGACCACTGTTTAAAGCTGCGTCGCCCCCCCCCACCAATAGCCACCCCGGCTGGGGAGCCCGAGGGGCACAGCGGCCGGAGGAGCCGCGCGGCGTCCGCTTCAATTCACTCGGCTTAGGAGCGGGGGTGCGCAGGAGGGAGGGGGTGGGGAGCGGGGGAAAAAAATAGAAGAAGACCGAAAGGTGCTCGGGCGGCTCAGCTTGCTGAGAATCCAGCTCCGGGCTCCGGCTCGGCCAAGCCGCCACAGTGTGGTTGCCCTACAAGACTGGTACGCCCTACTCTCCGTAACAATGGCCTCTGCTTTTGCACAGGGAAAAAAACCACACAGACACACACACACACACTCACTCACTCACACACACACAAGCTCACACACACCCCCACCACTCCCCCTTTAGCAAGCTTAGATGCCTGATAAGGAGGGAAGAAGGTGTTGGTGGTGATGGGGGAGGGGGACGTTTTTTAACCCCCCCCCCGGCCCCCCCAAAAAAAGTGATAAAGGAAAGAAGGTAGAGGTTTTTGTTTTTGTTTTTTAGGAACAGGTAAATTTTTAAATTGAGATTTTGGCGGGGGAGGAAGAGGAGGGCACAGGCAAGGCAAAGCCCATGGATTTCACAGCTCCCCCGCACCCCACTGGTTAAACCATTATGCTAACTGAGAAGTAGGTGGGGAGGCCTAGTCAAAGGCACCCAAGGTGCCTGGGGGGTGGGGGTGCTAGGTGCCCCTCTGCGTTGATTTGCGGTGGCAAGGGGGCTTGCTGTCTTTTTTTTTTTTTTTTTTTTTTAGTAGTTTCACTCCTCCGGGACTGGTGGCTGGGTCTCCCGCCCTCTCGCCCTGGCTCCCCCACTCCAAGTCTCCCAGTCTGTTTCTTCTCTTCCCTCACACCCTCCCAACTTCTTCTCTCTCCCCGCAAATCTCCAGGCTGTTTCCAACTGGTAGGGGGGCAGCCAGACCTTCCTTTTTTTTTTTTTAAACACCCCCCCCCCTTTTGAGAACAGACAACAAGCGGTGAGTGATTATTTTAAAAATCCAGACCATCTTGCAGGAGGAGGGGGGTTGAGGGGAGGGTGACAAAAGGAGCACTCTGTTTCGCTGGAGCTCCAGACACGGCTGGCAATACAGAGGCTGTAAGAACTTCACGGAGAAGTTTCTGTTAAGATTCTCACCTCCGGATAGGCAGAAGGGGCTAAGGGTGATAAGGACATTTGTACTTCTAAGAAGGTGAGAAGAGCTACCAAAACGGCTTCATCTTAAATGCGCTGGCAGAAGAGGAGGAGGGTAGTTATTATTATTATTATTATTCAGAACAAACCTGTTTGTTTCTCTTAGCTCTGCAAGATTTATGGCTCTTGGCCCAAGTGAGGAGGACTACAAAAGCTCAACTTTTCTTAGGGTGGGTTTGAGAAGAGCAGAAAAAGGCGAGGAGGCCTGTAGGAGGGAGCCATGAGTCAAGAATGTAGGTGTCTGCAGATTTGGGGCGGCGGGGGGGGGGGGGGTGGGGGGGGGTGGGGAAGAGCCACTCCCGGTGGAGGAGAGACAAAAAGAGGACCAGGACATCTCCCAAAGCAGGAGTGTTTGCAACTCTGCCTAACTGCTGACTCGGGGCTTAGGGGATAAAATAGAAGGCAGAGAGCCTCTCTTTTCTACAAAGGCAGCTTGGAAAACCTGTTAACTTTGAGTAGACAGAGCCAGCCAATACCCTGTGACCTCCTGGTTAGAATGCTTGGCTTTTGCCTTCTCCCATCTGGATGCACCAGAAGAGATGGGACTGGGAGAACAAAGGTGAGAGATGTTTCTAGCTATTGTCTCCCCTCCAGGAGAGGGTGGCCTTGTCCGGCAAAACTTCCCTCACACCCTACTCACAAGCTCTGCTTTGAGCTGAGAAAGGGTCCTACTCTCCTAGAGAGTGCTCCCCGGGCCTCCTCCTGCCCCTACGGCTTTCAGTCCCGCTAAGTCAGTTTTTTCGTGGGCTGGGGCAGCCAGTTTCTTGGGGCCTCGCTGAGCAGGGGGTGGGTGGGATCCATGGCTTCCCTGCCCTCCAGCAATGGGAACCACACGCAGAAACTCCTACTGTGATGTCCCAAGGACCCTCCCCCCTGCCTAGAGAGCTGGTGGCTGAAGGAAGGGGGCAGTGGTGAGGATAGAGGGTGGGAACCAGTTTTCTGTTTATTAGGAGTAACAAGAAGAGAAAATGCCCAAGCCCAAGCCTATGTTTAGACTCAAGCCAGGCCCCTCAAAAAAACGCCATCATGGCTGCCTGTGTGTGTGTGTGTGTGTGTGTGTGTGTGTGTGTGTGTGTGGCTGCACGGAGCCTGTCCTGAGATTTCTAGACCCTGGTGAGAGACCTGCGATGTTGGTTCCTATGTAGCTTTGGGCCTGGTGGGTTAGCAACTCAGCCCAGGGAGGCTTCCGGAGGCCTGAGAGAAAGGGCACCTTTGGGTCTTTTCTCTTACTCCCCGAAATTGAAGTCAAAAATGTACCTCAGACCTTCAGCTCTCCTAAGCTGCTACCACTAGCTAGAGAAGGTCATTGCAAACATGAGGGAAGAGGAGAACCTGGTCACTGTGGGGCTGCACAGCATTGCCTCCAGGAATTAAGAAACCCCAGAGGGCACTGAGCCAGCTGCGGGCCTGTGAGACTGGGCTGCCTGAGGGTCTGGCCTGGAGCTGAGCTGAGGGAGGCTGGAGGAGCTTTCCAAAGACAGAGGAGGACCCCTCTCCTCCCAGAGTCTCCTCAACCCATTGTGGTCCCTTCTAGCAACACCAGGAGCCCCGGGGCACGGTGGGGTGGGGGTGAAAAGGAGGACTGGGGATCCAGAAAGCTAACCTGGAGAAAAATATCAGAGGACACGCACCCCCCAAATGCGGTAGGAGAAGGAGTGAGGGATTCTTATTTATCCTGGAGAACAGAGCCCATTTGAACTGCTTGGGAGGAAATTACGTCTCAGTTTGGTTTCTTTCTTGTCTTTTTTCCTCCTTTCTTGGAGATTTCTGGCTGGGTGGGAGAACAGGCAACTTGGAGGGTGCCCGGTTCCTCTGAGCTGTTGCTGCAGGCTGGGACCCTTCAAACTTCAGGGGACAAAGGCGGGGCAGTGAGGAGCTTGGGGGGGGGCTTGGAGTAGGAGACATCACAGGGGTATGAGGGAAGACGGGGGTCTGGAGAAAGAGGGAGAAGAGAAGTTTATCACTCCTGACAAGGAAGTGATGACTTAGGGGTGGACCAGAGAGAGGAGTGAACAATTTCCTCCTGGACCCAAGTAGGGAAATTTGGGCAAACTTACCGTGTGTGTGTGTGTGTGTGTGTGTGTGTGTGTGTGTGTGTGTGTAAGAGAGAGAGAATTTGAAAAAGAAACACTGAGAAAAGATTAAGATAGAGACTTTAGGGTAATCTAACAAAGGCAGAAATTAATAATAAAGGTAAAACTTGGAAAAAATGGCCCCCTTCTGGGCATATTTTCCCCTCCCACTCGCTACAGCACTCCCCTCCCCCACTCCTAATCCGTACCCAGTGCCAGGGGATAAGGAGCGAGTTAAATCTCTTTGAGCCCTTCCTGGCTGCCCACCTTTCCAGGCCTTGGAGGGATCATGTCTGTTCTCCATCCCCCCCCCCCCAAAATCCGCCAAAGAGCGAACGAAAACTCTCCTCTCAATAAGGACAAAATGGCTGGCTCCTTTAAAATCGATTTCTGATACCAGCTTTGGGGTGACCAAGGATCTGGCCTCCAGCTCAACCCACCCACCGGCTCACTGAGAAGCTGGGACCTGGGAGCAGGGGCCGAGGCGATTCGAGAGCTGTTTCTTCCTGGTCCTGTCTGGGCTCCGGGCCCCACACTTCTCCGGCTTCCCCGCCCAACTTTGTGGCGGCTGCGGAGTCGTGTGGAGTTCACGCACACACCGGAACGTCCATCTCTGCTTGCATATTAATAAAGATTTCAAAGCTGGCGGTTGTAAAATTAAATTGCTAATGAAGATGACTCTTGGTATCGGGACTCCCAGCCCCCACCTGTCTAAGACGCCCTTGCGGGAGGAAACAAAGGGGAAGCGGGAAGGAGAAGGTTCCGTGCGGCCCGCGGAGGCCCGCGTAGACCCGGCTCAGCGGAAGCGGGGATCGAAAGAAGACTGAGGGAGGCCGCCACGATTGGAGAAGAAAAATGCAAGCTCTGTTCTCCCCGCACTTGAAGTGGAGGGGCGCGGGAGGGAAGCGGGGGGGCGGGAACCAGGGCAGCCACGAGGGTTCGCTAAGTGTCTCTCGGGGACCACGGAGGCCGCCTGGATGCGCTGACCGAGCGGGCGGCGGCGCCCGGGGCCAAGTCCGGAGACAGGGGCAGGCGGGCGCCTGGTTGGCGCTGGAACCCGTTCTGAATCCGGGGCCGGCAGCGTCTAGACTCAGCTCAGTCCCGCCCTGGCAGACCCTACCCGGGTGGCCTGGAGACAAAGGTGGGCAGACTGGAGAGGGCAAGAGGAGAAAGAGCGAATCTTGGCCAGCTTAGGGAGGAGGTGGGTGGCTGGGGAAGGGAAGGAGAAGCAGGCAAAAGAGAAACAGGGGCCCAGCCTACTGCAAGTGACTGGGCAGGTCTCTCCCGACAGATTGCATGTCTCTCTCCCAGTGACCTCTCTTTAGCAGACAATAACTCACCGGATTAATGACCAATCAGCGAAAGGCCTTCCGAATTGCCTCCAAATATAAAACCCCAGAGTCAGAATGGGATAGGGCCAGAGTGTGAACTTGCCAGTCCTTTGGGTGTCTTTTTCCCCCTCCTCCCTCTCTCTCAAAACAGAGACTCTGATTTCCAGAACCCCAAAGATGAAGTTGTGTCCATCTCTTCCCACTCCCCCACCAGAACTCATGCACCTATCCACACTTCCCAAGGCAGTCTGGAAACCTCTGGTCCCCTAGTGGCATCCCATATCCCTGACCCTACAAGAAACCTCCCTCTCACAACCCATGCAACTTTGGAGAAGCCCCCACTTCTTTTGAATTTTATCTACTTCCAGTTGGGAAAAGAGATGAAAACAAGGGCAAAAATAGGGTGGGGGTCACCTACCTCATAAGCCTCCTGTCTTGGCTGCCCTTGGGAGACACCTACAGTCTGTGTCACCCTGATGTGTCCTCTCCCAAAAAGAGAGGACCCAAAGACCCTGGGGTCAGGGTGTGGCTGGGGGACAGGCAGTGGACCACCATTATAGAATCCAAATTCTGAAACCACAATTCAGTCCCTGCGCTGGAGGAGGAAGAATTTCAAAAAATGAAATCTGGACAACTCCAGCCTCAGCCCAGTGCCTGGGAAGGAGAATGCCTTCATCTGTGAGGGGTAACTCCCCCTTTCCTTAGCACACCCCCCAAATGCCAATCCCAGTCCAACCCAGCTAGCTGGCCCCTCTCCACTGACTTCTAACTCAATTGCTCTCAGCCTGGGCTTCTCTGCTGAGAATAAAGACACCTTCAAGAGGAGGAATGGTCCAGATTCTAACAGATTTCCTAGAGCCAGTCAGAGTAACCATCCACTGCTCTGAGCACGTACAAACTCCCTGAATATTTGCAAACAAGCGTGCAGTAACTTCTATGCTCAGACACCCTCAGAACTCCAGGACACGGGACGCCTGGGTGGCTCAGTGCGTTATAGCCTCTGCCTTCAATTCAGGTCATGATCCCAGGGTCCTGGGATGAGCCCCGCATCGGGGCTCTCTGCTCAGCAGGGAGCCTGCCTCCCCACCCCCGCACCCGCCTACTTGTGATCTCTGTCTGTCAAATAAATAAATAAAATCTTTTAAAAAAAGAAAAGAAAAAGAAAACTCCAGGACATACAAGAGAGCTGCTCCCAAGCACTAGAGAGTTTCCCAAGGTCAGACCTAGGGAGAAACTCAGACACTGTCCTCTCCAACCCCTGCCATTGTTACAGACAGGGAAACTGAGGCTCACAGCTAGAGAGTGATTTGTCTCAAGTCCTACTTGGCATAGGCTCAGCAGTTGGGAGGCTTAGATTCTAGGCATTCCAGATTGGCTGTGTGATCTGAACTCCTTGGGCTTCAGTGTCCCCTCTGTAAAGCCAGAGCATGTACATGGAGGGGGAGGGGTTGGTCTAAATGATCTCTCAGTTCCCTTTTTGGACTGACAACTTGCGGTTCTCTGTGTGCTCATGTAAAAGTGAGCGACAATATAATCTCTGAGTTCCGACAATAAAGGGCACCACCTCTGCCAAAAGCAGAGTATTTTTTCTTGGAATTAAATGTTTACACCCCCACTGCTGAGCACCAACCCCAAGCCTGATTCTTCTTGCCCCCACCAAGGCTCATACACTGGTTTTTACCACCACTCTGTGTGTGTGCTTGTGTGTGTGTGAGGGGGATGTTCTCTATCTCCATCACCAAATCAAAAGTGCTATTTTTGGACACAGCAACCTGAGCAGTAAATAATTAATTTGTATAATTAGAGGAGGAAGGCTTTGACCTGGCAATTTTTAACCAGGAGTCAATGCACCCATTGTACCAGCCTGGCCTTCTCACCCGACCCCCAACTCTGCCCACACACCTACCAGCCTCCCCAGCTGCCTCCCCCCAGTTGGAGGCCAGCATTCCCAAAATGGCCAGAAAGAAGGTTTCAGAGTCAGACTCTGCTCCCTCCCCAAGAGAGTTCCATTCTCTGCCTTGCCCCCCCTACAGAAATCGGTCTGCTTGCAGCTACCCCTCAAAGCTCGCTTTTCCTACCCCCTAAATGCTCTGCGAGCTCCAGGTCCAGGCTCTCTGCTCCTGGGACACATGAAATCCACCTCCCCAGTTCAAGATGCCCCAACAATGCAGCGAGTTTGCATTTCAAGAAACTCCCATTAATATCAATTTACTTCACTGAAACCTCGGGTTCTTCATCAAGTTGATGATTTATGATAAAATCAATTAAATTACGGCCACTTAGGGCCCAGCCGCTTCCTCTCAGATTTCATTGGTGCGGGGCCCAAGTGTCTGGTGGAAAAATGCAAGTTTAGCTGGAGGCGAGGAAAGATAATTCTGCGGCTGAGAAAATTTAATGCAAAACAATTTCCAGGCAAAGCCAGGCTTCTAGACAGAAATGCAAGAGCCACCAATTGGCCTGAGGAAATAAGTATCTGGGGTCAAAATATTTCTCTCCCCAACCCCCAGCATCCTGCATGGCTCTTTTGCTCTGTTCCCCTTTGTGCTCACTTGCCCCTTCCCAAGCAGAGACTTTGGGAAAAATTGGAGCAGTGATGGTGGAACCCATGCCTGCCAAGGCCCAGGTCACACCGCTGAGCCCTGCTACCACCCCGGGCCTTTTTCTCCTCTCCTCCTCTCCTTCCCACGCAGTCATGCTCACTAATTCCTTAGCCTCCCATGGCAAAGTTAAAGGTTCAAAGTGAAGATCAGGCAGCCCATGCACATGGCCCAGAGGGGCGAGGGACCAGTCCAAGTGGACAGTCTGCCCATGGCTGTGGGCGGAAAGAAAGCACATTCCGGACCAGCACCACCCCATGGTGAGGGCACAGGGAAGCAAAATGTGTTTAAACTACCACATCACAGAGGACCAGGACCAGAGAACACCGAGCCTTCCTCCCAGCCCCCCCCCATGTGTGCCCACTCACAAAGCAACGCTGCACCCCCATGGGCCCCAGCCCGAGCGTACGCGTACCCCTGCGTGCAAACGCTCTCACACAACACACAAACACACTCCCACGTGTGCATGCTTGCACACTATCCTGATACATCACACAGACCCACCACATCCTGCGCCTGCAAAGGAACAGTTCCCACCATCTCCCCACATCTGGGAAAATAAATCTCAGCGAATGAAGCTGGCATCGCCTCCCACTCCTAGCAGAGGGGCTCCTCCCGCCTCTGCTCTGTTTGGTTTTTGGTTTCCAGAGCAGTCTGGGGATAAACATAGCTTCTCTGAAGCCATAAATCACCCCCTCTCCTACCTTCTCAGTTTAACACCCGGCCTCACCGCAACCCTTGTAGTTTCAGCTTCAAAAAACCCGCCAGGTGCTAAAAGGCTCACCATAGTGACAGCTGGACTGTGGGAGCAGGGCCCAGCTGTCCCCCCAACCCCCGGAGATGCCCCCGCATTTCCTTCATAACGCACAGCTTCCAGCTCCCCTGGAAAACCCTCCAGAGTCTCCAACACCCTTCCTGAGCCACAAAGCTCCTCCGCCCCCTAACCCGGTTCCTGTCCACACACAGGGTGGAGGGGGCCCGGCGTGCAACCCCACATTCCTCCACATTGCCCCGCACACGCCCGCATCCCTCTACCCCTCAGCACCCACCGGCCTCTTTCAGGTGCTCCCATCTTTGTCTTCCACGATTGGGATCCGGCCTCTTTCCTGACCCAGGAGAGAGACCTGGGGGCTGGGGACTCCCCTACACACACATACCCACCCCCACACACCCCCACACACACCCCTCGCCGGATCCCGGCCGCCAGGCTCCGCGCCCCCACTTACCTGTGCGGACTCCCGCTAGGACGCAGGCCGCGGGCAGCCGGGAGCAGCGGGCGCGCGGGAGCCGACTGCCAGGCCCGGGTCCCTGGGCCCCAGCGGGGGCGCCCCGGCCACAGCCCGCCGCATCGCGCTCGTGCAGACCCCAGCAGGCCCCGGAGCTGCGGGCGGCGCGGGGAGAGGCCCGGAAGCGCTCGCCCCCTCCCCGCCCCTGCCCCAGCCCCCGCCCCCGGCTTTGTTCGGCCCTCGAGGCCGCGGGGCGGCAAAGCGCGCGCGGAGGCTGCGCTCGGGGCGCTCGGGGTCCCGGGTCCGAGAAGCCCGGGCGCCCCCTCGGCGACCGCCCGCGTGCGGCTGCGGGCGGCCGGGCGCGCCTGGCACGCAGCCGGATCGGGGCTGCGGGAGCGGGCCGAGCTGCCGGGAGAGAGAAGCCGAGAATGACAGGGGGCACGGCGAGGCGCGGGGGGCGCCGGGGGCGCCATGGCGGAAGGCGGGCGCACGGGCGGCTCTTCAATGTCACCAGCGAAATGGGTTCCATATGTCCGGCCCAGCGGAGAAGGGAGGGGAAGAGAGAGAGTTCTGGGCAGGACGGGACGGGAGGAGGGGGTTGGGGGTGAGCAGTGGAGGGCGAGAGCAGGGGTGCGGGGGGAGGGGGCGGAGGGACGGATGGGAGAAGGGAGGTTTGCATTTTCCAGGTTCCCTGGAGTTTTCTAAAGCAGCTTAGGCTGGTAGGAACTTTCTTTCCCTTTTTCCTTTTTTTCCCCTGAAAGATGGGGGAGGGAGGAGATCAGAAAGGGTAGCATCCGTTTGTTCCCGCTGGGGCTTCATGGGAGGAGATGTGGATTGGAGGTGAAAGGGAAAGTTCTTAGGCGGCTGGCAGACCGACTTCTTCTCCCCCGCCCTAAAGAGGGAAAGAAGAGATCAAAACGGCCAGGGGGAAGAGAGGCCAAGGAAGGATTCTGGGGTCCAGGTGTGAGCGGCTGACCCCAAACACCACCACCACCCCATCACCCCCGTGGAATTTTGGGAGATTCCAGCCATTAAGTTACTGAAGGTGGTCCGCGAAAGAGGAGACTGCCCCGCTAAGACAGTCTTGGCCATTCCCTGACACTTGGGTTCCTACCCCAGCTGCCTCACACCTGATTTAGTACCCCCGACTAAGGGCCTACTCTAGGGGGCAGTTCCTTCTGGGTCAGCCCCCGGGCTGTGGGCAGCTGCCTGGAAAGAAAGCACGGAGTCTCCAGGAGCCTCCACGTGCCTGCCCTCCCCGAGCGATTGGGCTCTTTCAACATGTCTCTCTCTTCTGTCTCTCCCTCTCTTTCTCTTTCTCTCTCTCCCTCCCTCCCTCTCTCTCTCCCCCTCTGCCTTTCTAACCATCTTTGTTTCTGTCCCTTTCACGGGGCCTCTTTGTCTTCTCATACTCTGCCTCTCTGTCTTCTGTGAGTTTGAACTGAGCCCGTGGAAGACTTAGCAGTATCTCCAGAAATCACTTCTGGGCTCACTTATTAGGCTGCTCCTCTCCTTGGGGCAGTGTGGAGCCCTTGGCCTCAGGGCACTTTCATCTGCAGGGGAAATACATCCTTCCATCACAAAGACATTCTCTTCTACAGAGAAGGGGGCAAAGTGAGTGGTTTCTTTTCTAGTTCCTTCCTTCTCACTTACTCTCTGTGTGTGTGTGTGTGTGTGTGTGTGTGTGTGTGTGTGTGTGCAGGCGCCCGGTGCCCATCCAAGTTGCGGGGTTCCTTGTCCCAGGACAGCCTCCCTGCCACTCTGACTGGCCTTTGTCTTTATTCTCCTTGTCATCTTCTCCTTGGGCTCTGCCTTAACTTCTCCTCTTAGAAAAGGATCCTGCTGCTTGTTCTCTCTCTGGGGCCCTCCCTTTTTCCTTCATCCTCTCTCTCCTCATCTTTTTATCCAATTCTTCTGATGGCTAAAGCATTGGCAGCCTGGCTTCTAAAAGGCATGGGGATAAACACTACCATTACTAAAGAAGGACACCAGCAGAGTCTGGACAGAAGACGGACTCAGCAGCTTTCCGAAAGCCCCTTCCACCAAATACATTCTGCCTCATCCCCTGGACAGCACAAAAGCAAATGGGGTGCATATGTGAGAACAGATAAGAGCCAGGGTACTTCATGGCTAAGTAAAGCAAATATATATATATTCTTTCCAGACTTACTGACTTGAGAGCAGGCCTATATCCCTGGATAGAGGGCATCAGGCCTTTACACAGAGAGATTCTGCAAGGAGCCAGCAACTTAAAGATAATGATGGGGAGGGATGGTCTCCCCACTTTTTTCTCCGGGGAGGGAAGACTCTGAGTGTGAGTTGGGGAAAGGGAAGGGGAGAGGGTATCCCCAGGGCCAGAAGAGACAAGGACCTGAAGGAGGCTGAGAGAATGGAGAGGAAAAGAGGGGGGATCAGACCTCCATGTCATAGGCAAAGGCAGCAGGACGAGGGGAGACAGAGAAGAAGGCAGAGTTGGTAACACAGGGGTAGAGGCCTGTAGGACTGGTTCCCAGCTCACACCCTTAGTTCTGACCTGTCCCAGAGAGCAAATCCTTCAGCTTTCCCCTTTTGTTTCTCATCCTCCAAAACATGCTGAATTCAGAAGCTAATAAAACATGGGTCTACCCTCTTCCTTCTCCCTGTGTCCCTCCTCCTCTCCCAGGAAGAGGTAATCCTTCCCCCCTTTCTTAGGGACTCCAAGACTTGTGCCTAAGCTCTGGAATGCTGCTTTGGGGGCGAAGTCCGCCTCCCCACATTTACACCCCCCCACACACAACTTCTCAGGTAAGAGAGAAATACATACTCGCCTCTCACACTGAGTGTCTCTCACACTTAGTGTGTGTGGGGTTCTCCAACACTGAAAGAGGCCTGAAGGGCTGGAGCCCCCAACCCCTCAAGTCTGCTTTCCCCAGGACCTTCCCTCTTCCCCACACTCTCCAGTCCCATCAAAGCTGCCCCTGAATCCACACTCTCCCCGGTTCCATTTATCCAGACTAGGTAACACCACAACCATCCCAGCCTAGGGTCTTGACCTCTCCTTCTCTTTTTCCCTAAACCCTTTTCAACCCAGACTCCCAATCTGGGAAGCTTCCTCTACCCCCTACCCACAAATCTGCCGGTTAACAAGGACGGGGCTCAGCGCCCCTTGGAGCAGAGCATGGGAGCGAGCTCCTGGATGCTCCAGGACCGAGGCCTAAACTGCCACGCCATGAGGCTGATGCTATGAATAATTAACACCTGGGCACGGTGTCACTCTAATTTTTCTCCTCGAAGGTTTACACTAGCAGGCAGAGTTAAATATCATGGATAATAGTGCCTATAAAGTCGCTTGGCCGGGCTCCAGCCAGCAAAGGAAAAGCCAACAGCCTGCACCGTTCTTGGCAAAGGCTCTGGCCCTCTACTCCTCCTCGTCCACCACAACTTTGGGGTGCAGTATAGAATGTCCCCAGAAGCTACTTCTGGCTTTGCTCTTGACCATCAGGCTCTTCTCTAATGGGGAGGGCCTGGGACCCCCACATGAAACCCAAAGGGAAATTTACCAGTTCTCCTCCCCGCCAATCTGCACCCCATTTGCTCCCTCTTTGGAGGGGGACTTAAGGAGGGGAACACACCCTATGTCCTGGAACCCTCACCAGCTCTCTGGGACCACCTGATTCCGGGAGCATTTCTTTTCTAGAGAAACTTAGAGAACTTCTCCCTGCTTTAGCCCCAAACACACAGAGTCCCTCACTGCCTAGGAAACTTTCTTTGTTTCAGGAGGTCGAAGGAAGGCTACTGGGGTGTGAATTCATTTCCTTGTTTTGTTAGCCAGGAGGGTGGGGAGCCAAGGCTTTCAGCTTCTCTCCCTGCCCTTCACCCTCTGTCCCCATGATCTCCCCTCAATTTGGGGGGCTCTTTCTCCACTCTCAACGCCTTGCGATCCTACAGAGGGCAATCCTACAGATGACACTTCGGTACGACAACGGAATCCTTCCAGCCCCTTCCCACTGCTTCAATTTGGCCCCCATGGATGACAAAAATCTTTGCCTTCAACTCCAGCCATTTCTCCCCCCCCACACACACACACCTCTCCTGCCCCCAGGCCCCTTCTGCCTTCAGAGTTGGGCTCTTTACCCTGGGCTGGAGTCAGAGCAGCCAAACTCCTGGAAGGGAACGCCTGAAAAAAATGGAGCTCTGTCTGCTGCTTCAGGAATGTTGGCTCTCTCAGGCTTGCAAATATAATTTTTATATTAGGTCGTGGTCTTTGACTGGGTTTATATGCCAATGAGGCATTTCTGGTTTACCAAATTTATACAAATCTCGCCTTAATTGATAATCACAGATGCTGTAATTTAAGACCTCCAGCCATAGAGCTTTCATATTAACTGCTGATATATTACTGCAAATCGTCTGAAATAACCAGCTCCTGGGAGCAGAGCAGAGAGGGAGGAAGTGGCTCCGAGACCGAGTCTCTCCCGGCCGCAGAAATAGCCGAGCTTCCACATCATTTTCCGTGAGAAATGATTTATCGGAGACATGGCCATAAACAACACAACTCGCTCACAAACACACACAGACGCGTGTGCGCGCACACACACACACACACACAATGGCGGGCATGCCGGTCGAGAAGCTGACACCCCATATTGCTATAAATCAAGAAAAAGGTTGGAGGAGAGAGAGAGAGAGACAGACAGAGAAAGAGAGAGAGGGGGAGAGAGAGAGAGAGAGAGAGAAGAGGAATATTCCTAAAATCTCTATGCAATGCCTCAATGGGTATAAACACACAGAGCACCGTGTGAAGAGAAATGGCAGGAAATGAAGATGGCTATTTGTCACAGTTTACGACAATAACATTAATAACAAACAATAAATTTACATGGACATATAAGACGTGGTAGGTAGTGAGAAATCCCTTCTACTTACAATACCCCAGCCCGCGGTGTGGCTCCGGCTGCGGGGCTCTTTTATTGTTGCCTCCCTCTCTTTTTCTCTCTCTCTCTCCCTCTCTCTCCCCCTGTCTCTCTTTTTTTTTTCTCGGGGTACAGGCTTGTTTTTCAAAGGACAGTTGAATTGCACGTCAGAAACAGGGAGACCGAGGCTGCGATTTTCCTGACAAATACATATCTATTCTGCAACCTCGGCATTAATTATTTAATGAATCACGTGACCAGGAGGGGGAAGGGGGTCTTTCGATTTCAGACTCAGAGGACCACTGTGACCTTCCCCTTCAGGAGGAGAAATTTTCCTGCAAAATAGGTTCCCCCCCCACCCCACCAATGGAAGAGTAGTGAGTTCTCCTCCTCTCTCCTACGTTCCCATCTATACCTACCCTACCTATAGCTCCCTAACCTCCCCGCCCCCAGACACACACTTACCCACAGCCCACCTCTCCTCTCTCCCTTCTCCTCCTGCTTCTGCTTAGTTCGTGGAGGTGCAGAAATAGTCTGCAGGGGCGTCTGGGGGGAGGGGGTGGGGTGGACGCGGAGCCCTGCTCCAAGCCCCTGGATTTCTCAGCTCCCACTTCTTCTCTCTGCATCCTCTAAGCTCAAGATTTCCCCCCAACTCCGTTCTCTCTCTCTCACTCCTAGGATATTGATCTTAATGGGGCCCACTCCCCCCTTCCTGAAAGACCAACAACCTTTCTAAAGGGACCAGCTTCAAAAGAAACCCTTCTGTTAAGTCCAAGTTACATATATATAAAGAATGGGGCTTCTGGGTTTAATTCTCCTTCTGATCTTTTGTGGTACCTCTGGAAGGGGCAGAAAAGGGACAGGATGAAGAGGTGACTCCGGAGCTCCCACAGCTGAGAATAACCGCAAGGGGGACTTTTTTTTTCCCCCCGCCCCTGTGTTATTACCATCCCAGGGAATCAAATTCTAGTGACCAACTAAGCATACGCTCTAGAGACAGATCCCAGACTAAGGTGTCTACACAAAAGAAGTGGACAGTCAGTGTCTGTCTACCTATGTCACACCCCAAACCAGTGACGCCCTCCACCCCCAACACACCAGTGAAGACAGCCGAAGATTTCAACTAGAGGGAAAGGAAAGGGAAGAAAGAAGCTTTGAAGTTAGCCTGGGAGCCCCGGGGTCCCTATTTCCCAGGTGTTAGTACCCTGAGCTCCCAATCAGCAGACAATGGAGCCTGATCGATGGGGAAAGATTGGGGGGGGTGGGGAGGGAATCTCATAATAAAGGGTTAAACAGAGAGATGATAGGACCAATCCATTCCCTAGGCCTAGAGGGAGAAAGGGACACACACGCCTTCGTCCCAGATGTAAACAAAACAAAACAAAACGAAACCAAAAATCCCCCAAACCTTCACTTACAGCTTGGCCCCAGAACTTGCAGACCAGTTACAACCAGAACTGGAGTCCTGGGCCACTGGGAGGGGTGGGAGTGCAAAAGGGAGCAGTAAAGGCATTCCTGGAGAAGCCGTCCGCTGGGCACATTCCCAACCTTATCTTCAGCAGCTCCGGGAGCAGCCTGGCCTACGCCGTCAGAGCAGGCAGGATAGGAGAACAAGTTCAGCTTAGGGTAGGGGAGCAGGGGCCGAGGTGTCACCACTGGTTTGTCTGGAAATGTCCCAACCAAAAACAATTCAGTGGGGAGGTGGCTGAGGACCCAGATGCCTTACCAATTCCCCCAAAGAAACAGCCACCCTGCCTGCCGGCCCTAGTAAGTTCCAGCTGGGGCGGCTGAGCAGCCCCTGCCTTCTCCTTGGAATCCCTGCTCCTGACGCCCGGGTGGGGCGCCAGCGGGGCCGCACTCTGTAGGGGGGTGGTCGGCTTTGATTGTTCAGATACAAAACACAGACTGGTATTGAATTCAGCCTGCTCCCGATGTGGGCCCTGAGCCTGGCTCCAGCCCGGGCAGCTCCTTGCAAGATCCTGGCCACGGATCCATTACAAATGGTCCCCTATAGGAACACAGTCCACTAAAGTCTGAAAGAAAAAAAAAAAAAAGAGGGAGACAGAGAGAGATAGAGAGAGAGGGAGAAAGGAAGGAAGAAATAGGCAGGAGCACAGGAAGACAGCAATCTCTGAAACCGAGAAATTGTCTTTGAAAGCGAGAAATTGTCTTTAAGGACAAGAAAACAGCAGAATGACAGGAAGGCACGCCAGGCAGGTCCTGTTAAAATGCCCACACTCTTTTCGGATCCTGGGAATGTCCATGTTCAAATAAACAAGCGCCTGAGCGCGAGTGGAGCGCTTTCTTGCTGCCGATAAAGCGAACGTTCATTCTGCGAGAAAGGCGAGATTGATTTACGAATCTGAACGCTCCAGTTTTATGGCTGATCACAAATCCGTCAGCGCTCAACTCACGCTGGGAAACTTCCCAACTCTGTTTTCCAACCAGACTCCCTCCCCAGCGTGCCACTCTTCCCTGGGAGACCCACCACCGGCCCTGCTGCCCGGGCGGCTCGCTCGCACTTGGGCAGGACTGGGGCAGCCCCTCTGTCTCCAGAGGTGCAAGTAGGAGGGCCAGCGGCAAGGGCCCAGGGACCTGAAGGGAAGAGAGGGCAAAGATGAGGGGTGCCGCTGGAATTCTAGAAGGTGAGCCCATCCAACTGGGGAGCGTGCTGGAGGTGCTCAGCCCTGAAGAGACTGGGGGTCTAGGAGTGAGGGAATAGGGAAATCTCGAAGCTCTTGCCTCAGTGGTTGAAACCGTTGAATGAATCCCAATCTTCCCTTCCATTGTTTTCCTCCTCTTTCCCTTTAATGGACCCCTCACACAGCAGAGAGCAGCTCCTAAAGTCCCAGGTGACTACAGCTTCCTCACCTGGGCCTCTAGAGGGCCCACAATAGGTTATCTGCCCTTATGAGTAATGGGTGCACATCTGACATGAGCCCCAAAACATTTGCAGCCCAGGAGCAGCCCAGCCCCCTTTCTACTCACTCCCTCTCCTGCCTGAGACCTCCAGCCCCTACGTGATTTCCCCACTCAGGGACAAAGGAGATGGTACCAACAGATACTAGTTATTTCTTGCCTGAGTTAGAGTCCTCAAGGTACAGGAGACAATTTACAAAATGCAAATCAGTACCCGACACACATCCCAGCAAGGTTCGGTCTCTCCTAGTTTTAACTGAAGGAACATTTCCTCTCTTCCCAGCTGGAGTCTGTCTGTCTGTCTGTCTGTCTCTCTTTGTCTCTATCTCCTAAAATAACCACTGCTGGTGTGGATTTTAAGATGAATCAGAGTAGAATAGAGATTTGGAAAGGCTCCATGTTAGCAAATTCTCCACCCATCTCTTAAAATTAAAAGTTGCTAAAACTTTGGTTAATGTGGCAGAGCTGTTCCTGGAAAGGGGCAGAACAGCCTGTCCTGACCCTTCTCCCACTTCTCTTGCTCCTCTGGTGGGGAGGCAGCCATGGCCTCTGTGAGTCGAGGGGGTGGGACTGGGGATTAGGGGAAGAGGGCACAAGTGACTCTAGGATTAGCTTCCTAAACAAAGGAACTTCAGAAAATGGGTTGAGAAGCTGCGGATTTGGATCTGAGACCTGGAGAGAAAGTAGCCTCCAAGGGACTGTTGGGGGGGGGCTTCCCTCTCTTTAGAACCCAGAGGCTTGTTCCCTTAGCGCTCTGAAGCCCTGTGGACCTCTCCTTTCACCTCCCTTTGTCTTTCCTCCCTCAGCTCCCTCCAAGAGAAGGAGGAAAGGAGGGATGAGTTGGACATGGTGAGGGGGAGCGGTTAGAACCTGGCCTGGGAAAGGAGTTCTACACAGAGGGCCAGATCAGTACCCTACTTCCCTCCCCTATCTGTCTCCCTGAGCTAAAATTTTTACTCCTTTTCTCCCCAGTGGACAGTCACAGAAAAACAATCCAGAGATTCCCAGATAGCAAAGAAGGGGTTGGGGGCCAGAGGGAGATGCAGAAGGCGGGCCACACAACAGCCCGGGAGGGGCCCTCCCGGCAGAGGTCTGACTTTCCCTCCTGGGCAGCAGTCAGGAGCCAGGAGCAGCACACTGTCCAGTCTCAGAGAGGTCAAGGGGCTTCCGAGGTCATTTTGTGGTTCTAATACTGAGCTAATCGCCTAGAAAACGTGGCCTCTCCATGAACTCTCTCTCCTGCCAGCCTCCTGCCTCCAAACCCTCAGTGAGCCCCAGGGTAAAAGGGCCAGCACATTTTCAGGTCTGAGCCAGAGCCCACTGGCTCCCTCGCCCTCAGAAGCAGGGCCCCACAAAGGGGGAACAGAACCCCCAAAACAAGAGAGCAAAAGGAAACCAAAGTGAGCACTGAGCCCCCAGGAAGAAGGGGGGAGCAGAGTTGAAGAGGAAGATTCTGGCACCAACGAACCTTGCCTGTAAACGGAACAGTTTCCTGCTCCAGAGTTGCAAATATCTATCCAGAATCCCATGCTAGACACAAGAAAGAAAGAAAGAACAAAAGAAAGAAAGAAAACGAAGACATCTACCTATACCCAGCTCCAAGCCTGGGGCATTCCATCCAAGAACTGCATTCCATTTTTCCAGGAGGCGGCAGTGACATCTCCCCGGTAAACAGACATAAGGGACACAAGCCCCCAGTGTAGACAAGCAAAGTCACAGAACACACCAGCCACATGTGTGTGTCCCGAAACACGCACACTTGCACACACGCGTGCTGGAGCTCTCCAGGCCCGCCTGCATTTTCCGAAACCCGAAAAGCCCTTCTGAGCTGCCTCCCAAACAACATTCTCTGGGGTTTTTCAGGGGCTCTGACACCTCAGTCCCAAGCAGTTCAAACACTCTCCAGGTGTGAGGCCCCTCGCTCTCCCTCTGACCCAAGCATCCGTCATCATAAAAGGCAACAAATCTGACCCAAGCATCCACCATAAAAAACCCCCGAGAAGAAAGTTGAAAAAGGAAAAGGAGGCGAGAGAGAGTTTCTTCTTTCCTTTGTAAAAAGAGCTCATAAAACGATTAAAAAAAAAAAAAAAAAGACAGCCCAGGCGGGGGCTTTGTTACCTTTGCGCCTCTCGCCTCCTCTGGCCCGAATTCCGCGGATCCCATTCATGACGAAGGGCTGCTTCCAAACTGAGAGAAAAAAGTTTTCAACTTTATGGTTCCAAATTTTTTCCCCCTTGCAGATCCCGGAGAGCCAGCTAACACTTTTTTCCCCCAACAGCCGGTCTGCGGAGATTTGCTGTTGAATAATAACAAAGGAGAGAGGATACGTATTTAAAGAAAAGAAGTGATTAATGGTTTTCTGTATAATTCTCACATTTTTCTTAGCTCTTGTCTACACAGAATGGCTGTGAACTTTAAGCTCCATAGAAATCTTTTTTTATTCTATTCATACCTTCCAAGGAGCAGCTTTGATTTGGTTCTATAGAGACATTCCTGGGGGGGGCATATGCTTTTTAAGAACTATTTTCCCCCTCCACTAAGGCCAGCCGCATCCCTGGGGCAGCTTAAACATCACACCGCGATTCGACCAAAACAAAGCTCGCAGCTCTGAGCCTCCAGGTCTGGGCAATTTTTTTTATGAGGCTTCCAGAAGCATTTCCACGGGCCCGTTCTATACCCCTTTCCCGCTCTGTGGACACGGGCCCATGTGTCCTGGGCCCTACCCAGCCTCAGACTCCCAGGCGCTGCAAACGGGAGGAATACAAAAGAAATAACAATAAACGCGCTGGTAGAATCAGCTATGTTTATTTTCTGGAGGGAGACAGGACCGACCGGAAAGAAAACGACTTTTAATTGCGGATGCTTTTTTGAGCCCCAAGCTTTTTGGAGGCGGGTGGCAGTATCCAGGCTGCCACAGACCAGAGAAACCCACCCCCCACCCCAGGCTGGAGCCCTCAGACCTTAGCACTTCTCTTGGGTGCTGCCCCAAATCTTGTGAGGGTCATCGGCACCCCCAACCCCTTCCCCCACTCCATTCTAGGGGTGACTGGGACCTCAGAGACAGAAAGCTATTTGGTCCCCAGTCATACTTTCGATACTTTCTATGAGAAAGAAAATGAAAATTAATACAGGAGCAGGGCTTCACAAAAGAGGCCATTTGTCTTCTTGATTATCTATTTGCTTGTCAGAGTTTGAGCTATGGCACCGGCTAGCTCCTTTGTAATATAAAAATACTCTGAAAACCTGCAAACACCCAGAAACATCTGTGCAAAAAATTAGACTCATTAAAGCTTTAAACACCTCAGAGGAAAACGATACCTTCTTAGGCGGGAGGAAAGAGGCCGGCCTCGCAGAATCCTCCCTCCGAACCTTAATAAGCAAAGAGTCGTCTGTCTAGAAAGAGACAGCTTAACCGCATTTTATTTGCTTATGACAAATAAATCACGATATGAAAGCCTTTGCCATACTTAAGCCTCTCGTGTCCTACAATGAAACATCCCCCCCCATCAGGGATTGGAGTCAGCCCGCCCAGTACTTTCAATCCATTTTTGGACTGAAGGGAAAAAAATTAAAAGCCCCAAACAAAACACACCCACCCCAAAAGGAAAACACAGGAGCTACCACAATTTGGAGTCCTCTGAGCTCGAAAGTCCCCTTGGACACTTTGAAAAAAAATCTTCAACCACATCTAGTGTGAGGCCGAATGGACTGGGGTGCTTAGCATAAACGCTGGGTGGCATTTGTATCTTTATACCAAGGTTTCAACAAAAACACGCCGTGCTGGTCACGAGAAACCAAACATTTATTTCTATTGTCACTCTGTACAGGACACAAATTTTCACGCCAACGAAGGGTTCTAGACTCAGGCAGCCCCAGAACTAGAAAGGGGCCTGGTTTGGAATGTCAGAGAGAGAACAGGAGAGAGGACGCACATGGACATAAAATAATAATAATAATAATAATAATTAATAATTAATAATAATAATGTAAAACAATGATAAACTATGGGAGAGGTCTTCACAACATCATCTCCCAGACCGGGAGGGGCAGCACGTTTGACTTGCTAGTTTCACATTCGTTCGCAATCTAGGAGAGAAGGCCGGGGGCTGTATAACTCTAGTTGGCAAGTGGCTTGCCCCCAGGTCCCAGAACTCAACTGGCCCCTTGCTCTGCCGGGAATGGTTTGACCTTGCAGAAGAAAGGCCCTCCCGAGTCTCAAGTCTCGGGTCTCTCTCTCTCTTTTTTTTCCCTCGGACTCAACTTCCCTGCCTGCTCCTGCTGTTGCCAAGCCCACCCCTGCCTCCACTGGTCCCCTTCCTGCTGCCCGCCCCCCAGCCCAGCCCAGCAGTGCAAGAGGGGGTGAGAAGTCAGTGTGCCTGTGGAGGGGCACGGGAGGGGAGGAGGGTATGTGTGTGTGTTCGTGTTACCGTGGCCAAAACACTGCGCTATCTGGCAGTCACAGGGTGCTTTCGCTGGGTGTCAGGAATGGGGGACAAAGAAAGAAAATCCAGGCTGTCTTCCAGCGGCGGCAGCAGCAGAGGCGGCGGCCGAGCCGGGCCTCATTTGTTAGCCGGGTGTCGAGGTAATGGTCGCCACCGAGGCCCGTCCTCTCCTCGGCAGAGTAAACAAGACAGATGGGCCTGGGCCTGGCGTGATTAAAGATGAAACGTGGATCCATCTTCGCCAAAGCTGAAAGCGAGGAGCGCAACCTCCTCCTATTTCTCTTTCTGTCTTCTTCTTTCTCTTCTTCTTCTTTTTCTTCCTTTTCTTTCTTTCTTTTTTTTTTTTTCTTCTTCTACTTCTTCTTCTTCTTTTAAGGAAGAAAGCAAGAGACTTGAACCTTGCTTCTAGGGGGGCCTCACCCGGCTCCCTATTGTCATTTCTATAAATAAAGCTTCCCCTCCCCCTCCTCTGCGTTTATTCGTGTAAATAGATAAAGTGGGGGGGGGGAGGGCAGGTAGGTTTTGGCGGACCCAGGCCCCAGGGTCTCCTCCCGCTTCTCCCCCCGCCCCCCCTTCCCGCGCTCACAACCCACTCCCGCCCCGAGGTTCCTGGCTCCCGCGCGGGGGCCACTAGAGCGCGGGGGGGCCTCCGTTGGGCCGGCCAGGGGGCCCTCCGCCTGCGCCTGCGGTGCCACCCGAGCGGATCTTGGTGTTGGGCAACTTGTGGTCTTTTTTCCACTTCATGCGTCGGTTCTGGAACCAGATCTTGATCTGGCGCTCGGAGAGGCAGAGCGCGTGGGCGATCTCCACCCTCCGGCGCCGCGTCAGGTAGCGATTGTAGTGAAATTCCTTCTCCAGCTCCAAGACCTGCTGGCGAGTGTAGGCTGTCCGAGAGCGCTTGGGCTCCCCGCCGGCGTAATTGGGGTTTACTGGACACACACAGAGAGAGGGAGAAAGAGAAAGTTTTATTGCCCCGAAAGGGAGGAGGGAGAGCTCTTTCTTCCAGCTAACACCGCGTCTCCCTCCCTCCCTCTCCCGCCACCTCTTCTTCCTCCGGAGGGGGGTGGGGACGCAAAGGGAAGAAAGCGGGGTGGGGGGGGCCCGCAGGAAGAGAAAGAGACCTTAAAGTTTTGGAGGGTTGTTTCGTCTCCACGTTGTTGTTTGGGTGTCTGGAGAGGGGGTGGGGGGAGTGAGGAATCTTCACAAGGTTCTAACCGCTCCTCTCTGCCCCCTTGGCCTGGGGCCCGGGATGGGAGAACCAGGGGTGAAAGAGGGAGGGGGCGTCCCTAAACCTTTCTTCTGTTAGTTCCCACCCTCTGTGCTCAGATCCCATGTAGTGCCTGACCCCAGTAAAAACTTTTGCCCACTTCTGGAGCCAAGGAGCCAGACTAGAGGAAAGAAAGGAAAAAATAAATACTGAGAGTTGACTCAACTCTCCCCTCAAATACAGATTTCCTCCTCCTCCTCCTCCCCCACCACACACCCCTCCCCAGCTTGCAACTTCACTGAAGACTGCATCTCCCTGGCGAAAAGTCGCTGGTGAGAATGGCAAAGAGGATGGGGGAACCGACTTCAAAGGCGCGGGGCCCACCAGGCCATAAAAATTTATGGGGGATGTAATTATGTGGCTCTGAAAACAGGCGACCGTAAATCTCCGGCAATGGCGAGTTTATAGCGGGGACAATTGGCTTCCCTCAGCTCCCCCCCCCCCCCATGCCTCCGAGGTCCCTTCGGTGTAAAGCACCGGGGGTGGGAGGGGGAAGGGGTGCCCACGCACTCACCCGTGCTCACGTGAACTTTGCGCATCCAGGGGTAGACGACGGGCTCTTTGCACGCGGAGTGGGACGGGCTGGGGTGCAGGGGGTTCTGGGCGCAGGGAGGCGGCGGGGGGCTGCTGCTGACCGCCTCGCAGCGCTGGCCGGGCTCCGGGAGGAGGGCCCCGGAGGGCGGCGGCGCAGGAGCCCGAGGGGACAGCCCGGGCGGTGGCGGGGGCGGCGGGGGCGGTGGCGGAGGCGGCGGGGGCCCGGGGTCCCGGCAGGCCGCGTAGCGCTGCACGGTGCACGCCGCGCGCCGCCCGAAGCCCGCCTCCGGCTGGAAGCTGCTCTCTCGCCTCTGGCCGCCGGCGTAGTACCCCGGCGAGTGGTCGCTGGGTAGGTAATCGCTCTGTGAATATTCCTCGCACGGAGGGAACTTGGGGTCGACATAGTTTGAGTTGATCAAAAAAGAACTCATAGCCATTAATTTCTGGGAATTGCCCACAAAATATACTAAAATTTATTCCGACCCCTGACTCGTTTTCCTGTTTCCGAAAGCCCTCCTACTTACTGTCAAGTGAACAAAGTTAGGGGCCCACGTGATCCTCGGAGCCAATGGCCGCCCCGCCTGCGATTCCCGGATAAGGAAATCTGCTCACCCGGACCCTACTCCAGCCAAAGAGGTTTATTTCCCCTTCTTCTCTTTCCCCCTCCCCACCCACCCAACACCAGGATTTACATAGGGCTCCTGCGGGGCGACCGCCTCCTCGCCTAGCTCTCTCCAGGACCGGAGAGAGAGGGAGAGAAAAAGAGGGGGAGAGAATGAGAGGAAGAGGGCACGGTGCCGCCGGAGGGTCTGTTGGGGCGCTGGGCAGAGAACAATCCTTGGATGCCCTCGGAAGTTGGGGATCTCGGTGCAGCCCCCTCCTGTCCCGCCTCACCGGCCCTCATCCTCTGCCTCTCAGAGGCCCCCATCCCCTCCTAAGGACGGGAAGGAGCCCAGGAGTCTGGGTGGGGAGTTAAGTGAGGGGCAGACTGGGGGCTCCGCCTAGAGCGGGGAACCCACATGGGGGGGCGAGAGGGCACTGAGCAGCGGGCTTTTCTCCGCAGTCGCCTGGGGAGGGGTAGGGAGTGAGAGAGGAGGCGTCGGGAGCAAGCAGGCGGGTGCAGGAGGGACTTGTCAGAGATGAATGGAACCTCGGGCGGATCGATAGGAAATTCATGCACTAATTCGGGGAGACCTCGCCTTCCAAATCGCATTTAGCTGCGCTATTAGTTTGGCTGTGTCAGTCAGTCCTTCCGTTCCCCTCTCTTATCCACTCCTCTCCCCTTGCCCCACACGGCCCACGCGGGAAGAAACGACTTGGTTTCCCACACTGAACACGAGTGCTGGAGTAAAAATCCTGCAACTTTTCAGAGCACACCGAATAGCAATTTGCTAATTCCAGAACCACCGGAGCAGTGCTAACCACGGTGTCCAGACGTTCTAATTGCCGCTAATGCAGCTGCCTCTGCAGTGAACAGAAATCTCACATCCTTCTGTTGCTGAGGGTAGGAGCCCTAGGGATGACCCCCACATACAGCAACACCCCTTAGTAATTGCATATTTCCAGGGTATCTTGTTCGGATCCCACACGAAAAGGCGACCTCAACATCCGTTTGAAAAACGATTTTCTTTGCCTTCTCACACTGACGACAATAGTCATTTTTTCCAGATTCTCAGTAAAGCCTCCCTGGTCCCAGAATAGAGAATAAGTGGGCTTGGAGGAGAAGAAAAAACACCACCACCACCAATATTAACCTATTAAGAGAAGTGAAAAGGGACCAAGACTTCTAGGGGCAGGCATGGGGGATTTCAGGTAGATGATTCCTCCATCCCTAACCAATGAGGAAGGAAAAGAAAGAGGGAGGGGGGGAAAAAGAGGAAGGAGTCTTCGAGCGGTCAGTCATCGGATGGTCCTCTTTTTTGGGAAAAAAAAATTCTTCGGGGAAAAAAAATGAGCGGAGTGTTTATGTCAACTACATATTCCCCTAGATACGAATTTGTGACCACAAAATTCCTTACACAAATTCGGATCTACAGGGTATATACAGAAGACAGACAGATCTTCTTGGCCCAGAAATTTTCCAGTTCTCCTACTTTCCGCGCCTTCTTCGTTTGGGGTGCAGTTTCAGTGCTTTGATTTTATTTCGTTTTGCTCTATATTTGAGCTCTGGGAGCAGGAAAAGACACTGTGGGTCCATTTTGGGGATTTCAAGGTTTTCAACTCTCTTTCTCTTCTATCAGAAATAGAAGCAGCCAGTCCGCAAAGGGACGCGAACCTCAGGGCGGCCGCACAACCCTGGGCGGCGCATGAATTATGAGATGTAAACATTAGCTAAGCACAAAAGGAGGAAGGGTCATCCCGAGGCTGCTGCGAAGTCAGAATCAGGCCCTTCTGGGTGCCCTCGCGCCCCTCCCCTCCCCCCAGGACTTTTATTTTTTTTTTTTAAAGAAAAACAAAACCCCAATCGGCTCCTCCGTGCCCCTCACAGCCTTTAGTTTGCCATCAAACGAGTATCTAGATATTTTCCAAGGCGCCTCTCGGCGAAGGGAGGAGGCAGAGGCGGCTGGGTGTGAAGGAGGTGTCATAAAAGTCCTTTTGGAAAAATTCAATGGTAAAAAGAGAGAGAAACAGCTGTAAAGAAAAATGCTGGGAGACCAAACAGATGGGGCCCCGGATATTTAATGACGGGCAATTCCGTTTACAACCTGAGAAAAAGATCAAAGGCGTTTCATTTCCGAATGAAGGGCAATGAGGAACCATAAAAGATGCAGCCGGATGATATTCCGGCCCCTCCCAACCTCCCGTACCTCCTAGGGCCAGAAAAGGGGGATAATCCCTGAAGCCTGTGGAGGAACCCCGTTTCCCCCACCTCCCTGGCCCCAGGCAGGCTCTTTCTGTCTAAATTTGCTCATTCTGCCACCTGCCAGGGTCTCAGGCAGTGGGACCAAAATGGGGATCTGGTAAACCTGGGGGAATCTGGGGTTTCCAAATGAACTTCCCAAGGGTCCCAGTTACCACTGAATTTACCAAACAGGGAGACTGGGATTGGGCTGGAGGGAACTGAGTCCTAGACTGAACGCTGAGACCATCACAGGATGAGGGGAATTGGCATAGAGAAAGCATCTACCTTGCCCGAGCTCCCTACCCATCTCGCTGAGCAATACTTGCCTCCCTAGTGATCAAATCAGGACGATATCAATTTCATTAATGAATACAGCAATGACACAAAAAAACAACCCTGGAACCACCACATTGCAGAAGTCCCTGCCCATCCCCAGTCCTGGGACCCTTGCAGGTGGGTAGGAGGAGTGCTCCCTCCCTCTTGCCAGAAATTAGGTCCAGAGAGACCTTTTGGTTTTTCTATACCAAATCCAGATTGCCAGTTTCGGCCTTGGGCCTGATTTCTAACACCAATGCTCTCCCAGCCAGACTCACTTGCCTGTATTTGAAAAATCACACACACATACTTATATTTTAATTATCTTTGGGGATAATTAAGAGAAGGTCCAATAGACCCCCATTGGGGCACCCAAGGAGACTAGAATCTGGCCCTGGGCCCACAGACAAAAATGCCTGGGTAGAACCCCCACCAGCATCAAGGAGGGATATTTCCAAGTCTTATCAAAGGCCACTTAGTCAGGGGTTCCACGACCCCTTCCAACTGGCCAGGCCCCTCCCCCACCCCATACCTCCTGTCCTTCTCAACTCGCTCGCTCTCTGAAACCGGTTCAACTCAGTCGGCTTTTCGGAATTTGGGGAGGGCGGCTAGGCTGGCCACCGGGCCTCTTTGCTGCTCTACACTTCACAAAGGATGCAGCCCAGGTGCTTGGAGCACCGCAAGAGAGAGGTATGGGAGGCAGAACCACTGCGGGGCTTCGTATGGCTGATCCTAGGGACAACGCAGAGATTTTTCTCTGCGGCGCGCTGGGAGCCGCCACCTGCCCAGCCCACCGAAGCGCCGCACCCCCCCACCCCACCCCAGCCGGGTGCAGCCGCCATGGGTGGGGGACAAGGTTCATCATCGACTCCCTATTCGGATTTCACCAAAACCGGAGGCTGCCTCTCCCCTCCACCCCCAAAAGAATGAGAACACGAGTACTCATCATAAAAAATAAGAAAAAACAAGGGCTCTCCGCGCGCGCGCGCGCGCCCCGGGCCACCTCCCCTGCACTCCCGGGTCGTTCTCTCGCTGGCTCGCCGGCCGCCTTCCCCTGGCAGCCACAGGTTGCTAAAGTGACCTCTCGCGGCTCAGCCCCCTCCACCGACCCGGGCGCGCCCAGCCCGTACGGAATCGTCTACCTTTTGTCGCCAGGGAGAGAGCCCAGAGCCGGGGAGGGAAAGCGAAGGGCCGAGGAGGCGAGCCCCCAGCCGGCCGGCGCCCGGGAGGCCGCGCGGAGGAGTGGGAGGCCCGGAGGGGAGCGGGCAAGAGTACTCACCGGGCGGCTCCCCGCGCCCTCCGGCCGCAGACCCGCCCGCGGGCCCGCTCGGCCACAGATGAGCTCGCTCTCGTCCACTATTGTGTGTCCGGAAAACCGAACCGCGGCTGCGGGCACCGCCGCTACGGGCCCCCTTGGAGGCCGGAACAAGACTTTTTTTTGATGTGTTTTTGTTTTTGAAGAGCAAGTTTTCGTATTAATCTCATACTTTGGCAGTCTTTGTTAAACAGCGAAGCGCGTCACGAGGCTCTCGAACATTTTAATAATTTTTAGACGCCGTGACCTACGGTTCACCCCTCTCCGGGCCTCCCCCACGAGCAGGCAGTTACTATAATACGCTCGCACAGTTCGCTCGGTCATATTGAATTTTGCGCAGGTCATTACTTGGGAGAAAAATGACGGAGCAGGAATTTGATTCAGCTCATCCTCTCCAGCTCAACTTCTTGCCAGAACCTTCTCTCCCCTTCACCCAAACCCCCACCCCCAAAAAAGTCCCCGGCGGGTAGGACGCAGCCTACCCCATGGCTGCCTTGGCTGCCTTGATATTCCATCATTCCTATTTTCTGGGCAGTTCCGGTTCCCTGGGCAAAATGGGAGCCAGTAGGGTTCCACAGGGGTTCTCTTTGGGGCCTGGGAGGGAGAATGGCACCTGGAGAATTGGAAATGTGGCCCTGGGACTCTGGGTCCCAGAGAGCAGGCCTGAGCCAGAGCCCCCTTCCCTGATGCCTTCCCTGTTAAATAGCTTTGTTGCAAGGCCTGTATCCCTGCCCCCTTGTACACTCCATCTGCCTTATTCCCTCCCCCAGTACCAGAGATATCCCATTTCTGCCCAAACTTTGGAGTTTCCAGGGCCTCAAGAATGACTGCTCCTCCTCCTGGAGCTGAGATTTGGTCCCTAGGCCAACACATCTGGGGAAGACAGAGAGACTTCTGAGAGAGGAGCTGGACAGTGCTGGTCAAAGTGGGGGACTTGGTTTTCAGAGGCTTTAATTTCCCTTTAAAAACAAAACAATACACCCTCTCTCCAATTTTTGTTTAAAACCACTTCTCGTCTATACAGTAACTCCTTTGCCTACCCCCACCACTGCCACAAAGAGGTACAGGAGTAAAGCAAGGACACATTGAAAATACTCAGAGATTTCATTCATTTGTCTCCCAAGGATTAGAATTCTTGAACTGTCAACAACACATTTTCTCCTTTCTCCAGCCTCCAAGGGACCAGCAGAGGTAGGGTCAGGTGACTCCCCTTCCACCAGTTTAAGTCTAGGGGGAGTGTCTGCAGGGAGAGATCCCTCTAGTACAAGGAGGTGGGAGAGAACATCCCAAGGCACCCACCCAGCTTGGCTTAGGATGGCAGAGGACTTTCTTTCCCTATCCTGAGGCCCCCTGCAGCGGAGGCTCTTTGGCTGTTCCAGGCTATTCCACAGAATCATACATTTGCTAGCATTCTGTCCTGGAAAAAGGAAAAAGAGACAGAGGAGGAACCGAAGGAGACAGAGTCTCTAGTTCAGACTTTGACCTCTACCTCTTCTGGACCTCAAGAATTCCTTCCTGGCCTAACTCCCTAGAGCAACTTGTCTCAAGGCTGAATAGAAATGGGGACCCACACCCAGCTGGTTAAGTCAAAAACTGGGGCAAATTGATTTGAAATCTGACAGTAAGTTGTTGTCTCTTCTGGTCCTATTTCAAAAGGTGTCTTTATGCAAACTCTCGGGTTATCTCTCTTCTGGCAGGACAAACACCCACAGCGCACCTCCCATATCCAAGGCTTGGAAGAGACTATGATGACATTTCATAATGAGACAGTCATTTAAAGACCTAAAATAGGCATATACCCTGGTGTTTCAAGAGTCTCTGTAAACATTTTACTCATGAGCTAAGCCTAATGCATAGATTCAAGGTTCATTCCAGGTTGCTTGTTTCGACTCCAGTTAAAAAGATCTCTGTGAGGCCATTCAGTACTTTTCCTTCTCAATTCTCCTCCCTTCTCCAAATAGGAAGAGCGGGATTCTGGATGAACATAAAAGTGGAGGTTTGGGAGACAGTGTGAGGATTAGCCAGCCAACCTTCTTTCAATATCCAACTTCTTAACACCAAGCAATTTGGAAAGAGGAAAGGGAGTTTAGAAACCCTCCGTCCTGGTCCACAGTCATGGACTCCAGCTGTCTGGACCCATCCTGGGGGTTAGGGATGCCTGAAAAACAGGCCAGCCTGAGGGATGGGGGGAAACTGGGTGGGGCTGATGTTGGTAAGAATCAGGCCTTCACCTTGGAAGCCTTCTTTGACCCCATCAAATGTCCTGCAAGGACACGTGGGTAATTGGATTTTTTTTTAATGTGTGCGGCTGGGTAGGTTTTAATTAAATTTTATATGGTGACTCAAAGGTTATCTTTGGGAGAGAAAATTGCGCAGAGGGTTCTCCATGCCCCCAGCACTCTTGGGCAGGTCCCCACCCCACCAGCTGGTGGGGGGGGTTGAAGAAGGGTTTCTCCCCCACCCCAGTTTCTCCTTGCCCAGATATCTGCCTCTTTCCTTCTCCCCAGTTCTGCTCTGCTATTCCCCAAACACACATGTCTTCCTTACCTCCAGCACCCCTTGCTCCCTCTCGTCTTTCTCCGCTCACACAGCCTCCTCCCCTTGCCCGGACCGCCCCCACCGCTAGACGCCGCCGCCTGCTCACGCACGCTGTAAACTTTTGACCCTCCAACTTTGCAACCCCTCTGGCAATAACACTGGTCTGACGGCCCAGGGTCTCTTTCTGCCGCGCGGCTGCAGAAACCCAAGCGCAAAACGCCTTCCGTGCCCCCCCACCCTCCCCGGCCCCCCACTAAGGGCCTTAGATCTGGGGAAGAGGAGTCTTTTGATTATTAAATAACTCCTTGGGGAAAGACGCCACCCCACTTTCCACATCGAACCCACTCCCCACATCTCCACAGGTCTCTCATATGGAGTGCCTGGAAAAGCTTTTGATGACCCACCGCTCCCTTCTTGTCCCCCACCCCCACCCCGTGGGGCTGCAGTTGCTGGGTGTGGGGACATGCTGGATGCAGTACGACTCCTTGGCTGACTTGGAGAAGGGAGTTTCTGGGGTGAAGAGTGGAGAGAGCTTGGAGCAAAAGTTCCTTGAGAGCGGAGGGGGCCACAGTCCCCAAAGGGCTGGAGAGGCAGAGCTCAGTGTCCAGGCCCTACGAGACCCAGCGGGCCCGGGGCCACCTTGCACCGCCGCTCCGCTCGCTGGCGCCTCCGAGGCCCCAGCCTGGCTGTGAACTTGGTCTAAGGCGGACTCTACTGGCAGCTTGGGGACGTTACAGCCTCTGCCTCTCGGCCAGCTCCGAGGCCCCACGGCGACCTGCGCTCTTTCCGTTTCCCTTGTGCCCAAATATCCCTTCCCAGGACCCCACCTTTCACAGGGAAGGGTTTGTTCCTCCTTCCCTAGTGGCCTTTTAGGGGACAGGAAACAGAAGAGAGCGGATTAGAGAGGGACACGCAGAGAGAATGGAAGAAGCCTGCAGAAACTCCAAAATACAGGGATTAGCCGGCACCTCGCCTTCAAGCCCCAAGGGGAAATGTTCCCACACGCTGGCACTTTCCCTCCACTTTCCCCCCAGATGCTGCCTTCCAAGCTGAATCCTCCTCTTCCCACCCGGCCTGGGCCATCTCTTGACTAAGCAAGCTGGACCCAGGCCTGCCCAGGTCCCTTTCCTCCTTAGATGCATTCATCCCTACCCCACGGGACTCCGAGGTCAGGGATCTCAGCAGTCAAAGGCAGCCTCGGTGCTCAGAGGCCGCAAACGGGGCGGAAGCTATGTGGGCTCAGCCGGAATCCACGCGGAGAGCAAGGCCAGAAAGCGGCTGGGCAGCCTGGGAGCCGTTTCCAGGAAAGAGAGGCTAGAGGATGCTGCAGTAGAGTGCATTTTCCTCCCCAAGAGAAAATTTGGGAAAAGAAGAGACAGGACAGAAGACGCCTAAAACAGAGAAAAGAGGGGGGAAAGTGGGGGAGAGATTAAAACTTGTAAAGGTGGTGATATTCCGGGTCCGACAGGTCCCCAATTGCCCGAAGTCCAGACTCTCCAGTCTCTGAAATCCCCCCACGTCCCCCTGGGAGCCCGCAATCTGGGTCCCAGTAAATTTGCCAGAAGGAAGAACGAAAAATCGAAAGATCGGCCTAAACCTGTCGGCATGCTGAGCCCCGGCCCAGGCCAAGCGGCGGATGTGGCGGCATCGAGGCCCGCGGCGCGTAATGTATGCGGCAGCGGCTCGGAGCCCCAAGCAGGCCGGCGCTCCGGCCCCGTCTGCTGACCTCTGCGTGATCCCGGACTCTATGAATTATTGATGAGATATGAGCGTTGATTTCCCCTTTCAGGATGCAAACTCCATTATATTGTTAAAATGGCGATTTAATCGTTGAGAATAGCTTTGGTGTGGGTTTTTTCCCCCAACTCATTTGCGCCTCCTTCCTTTTCATTTAACTGTCTTAATTAAATCCTTTAACAGATTTTAATCACTTTTTGGAGGGAGGGGCAAGAGGAAGGGGAAGGCCCTCGCTACTACCACCACCACCAAACACCAAAAAGAAAACAAGCCCCCAAGCCATAAAAAGCTACTACCTTGGGGAAGTTGGAAGGAAGGTGGGGAGCAGTCCTTACGCGGCCCAGTAACAACGCACTGGGAACATCCACTAAAGGATCCGTCCCTCAGAGGGCAATGGCAGTCTGACAAGGAAGGGTCAGGCCTGAGAGGTGTTTAATTCCACCCGGAGAAGATGTGTGTGTGGACTCTGACTGGGGACAGTAAGACACACTTGCCCCTGTGGAGAAGAGCAGAGACCCGGAGCTTGGGGAAGGCCACATGACTCTGGTGGGGAAGATCTCCCCAATCTGGGCCCCAGGGGGCACTTAGGGAGAAATGTCCATTTTCCTTAAGGCCCCCCCCCGCATTTCTTCCCTCCTCCTCCCCAAGCAGCACAGTTTCCAGGCCGGTGTCTGGATTAATTAATATGGATGTGTAACACAACTGCAGCCGTCAATAAATCTGGCTGTGGGCAGATCCCAGCCTCGAAATCTGATTACTTCTAGAAACTCCCAAAATGGAGAGAGTGGCCCTAAAGGATGGGAGGGTTGCTTCCCAGCTCTGTCTTCCTTGGACAATCCATTGGTTCCCTAAGCTGAAAAGCTCATGGAGGGAAGCCTCTTCCTCTCTACCCCGGAAGGGACTGAGTTTGGGAGATTGTTCTAAGTGGGCTGCCTTCTTTCTTGTTCCAAATCCTTGGCTTCTGCCCCAGCATCCAGACCCCACGGATAAAGGAACCAGGCCAGGAGAGGAGCTTTCACACGGATCTTGCCCCCACCCCCAGTGAACACGTTCTCACAGCCAGGGAAGGGTTAAGTGTCCCTGCTGCAGTTATGGAGAGGAAGCCGATGAAATATGGGCGCTCGGAACTCCAGGGCCGGCTGGCTTTCCTGTTTACACTTCTTTATACTTCCTCCCACCCCGTGCAGAGAAACAAAACAAAACAACCAAATCAAACAAAAAATCCAAAATCAAATGGTCTGCGGAGAGGTGGTCAGGCAGGCCTTGGAGGGGAAAAGCCAACTATAGCCTGAATCCCTGGCTGCCTCCTCAGTCCTGCCCAGGAGGGTGCAGTGTGGCTTGGTGGCTGGGTGGCAGGATCTGGGCCAAAGGGTGTTAGCCTGGGGCTCACAAGGTTGAGGCCTGGACCTAGCTGGGGAGGGGGAAGCAGGTGGGTGGGGAGGGAGGAAAGAGTCCTCCAGATTGAGGAGCAGCTTTCCCAGAGAAGGTCTTGGGGAAGGCAGGAAGGGAGGGCATGGTTCACAGAACCAAGGAAGAGTTCCTTTGCACCAGAAACCCCTTCTCAGCTCTCCCCCTCTCTCCCTGCCCCATGCCTCCTTGTTGGGTTTCCAGGGAGAACATTGCCCAGAGAACCTGAAGCAGGGAAGAGGAAAACCAGCTAGGGAGTCTTCTCAGGGAACTGCTTAGAGGAGGAGGAGACCCTTCAAGGGTTCTGACCTCCGGGGGTGGAAGTGGGCACCCCCCAACCCTGCCTGGGGCCACTCTTTGCCATTCCGGAAAATCTGTCTAGATATGCCCAGCAGATGTCCCCGGGGCCTCCAGCCCCACACATTCTTTATCAGAGTTTGCAGAGCTGACATAGAAGGGGAAAAAAAAAATCTTCAGGGGCAGGCCTGGTGGTCTGGGGTTTCTGCGAGAGGGTGGCGGCATTGGAAGGATTCCAGGGCACACGGGAATGGGGGCTCCCAGGAGGTCCCAGGTCAGATTCTGCCCCTGCTGCACCCTTCCTCTGTACCCTGCACAACTCATCTGCCCTTGTCCAGAGTCCAAGCCTGTGGAAGCTGTGCCTCCACAGTGTATCAGTATCTTTAAAATGATGCTGGGGACCCTCTGGGAGCTGACCAGAGTCTCCTTGCCAAGGAATACAAATGCCTCATCATTCTTGGGGAAATTAGTCTTCAAATCAGGGTGGGGACCCCAAGCTCTCTATCGTCTTTGCTCTCAAACCCGTCAAGGTTCTCCTGTAAATTAGGCCTGAGCAGGGACTGGAGAGCTCAGGGAACAGAGAATGGCTACAGGAAAGAGGAGAAAGAGACAGAGAGTGCCCGTGTCCTTCAGTGGGAAATCAGGGCAATCTCGTGGCCCTCCCCTTGTCCCAAAGATCAGAAGCTCCTCAAGGTGCCACATGTCCAATTCTAGGGACTGTTCCCAGGAGCTGATAAGCTGAATCGAGAGAGGGAGGCTGGCAAAGACAGAAGGAACAGGGTGGTATTCCCCGTGGGTCTTCAAATCGGGGGTCAGTCTGGTGGAGAGGAGGCCTCTAGTTTAGAAGAGGGTGATTTACCCTTAGAAAATAACAGGCCCCCTGGGGGTCAAATGATGAAATCCCTCTGGTCTGTGGTGCCACAAAACAAAGGGGCTTTTAAGGGTCTGATAGGGAGAGAAGAAGAGGGAGGGAGAGGAGAGGATAGAGAGAACCTCTCTGATTTTTCTCTCCTGCTCCTGAGTCCCCTCTTTCTTCCCCCCCTCCGGGCAGTTGGGGTCTGTGTTCTTGAGCAAGTTTTATTTATTCGGGGGTCTGCCAGGGATCTGCTGAAACATCTAAACTCCTCCAGGCAAGGGACGAAGCTCTCCCCTTCCCCCCACTCCTGGCCAGGAATTAGGTCTGGAATTTGAGGGGACTGTGCCCCTCTGACCCGCCTCTGAGCCAAGCGGAAGGGCTGGCTTGGAATTAACAGGCCGAAGCTGGGTGCGAAAGCCTGGGTAACCCCCATGAGGCCTTGGAGAAATGGGAGGTACCCCCTCTCACAGCGTTCAAAAATCTGAAAGCCAGAGAGAGCCCTAGGGCAAGGCAGCCTTCAGCGGCGGCTTTAGCCTTCCCGGGGCTTTTTTCTCAGCTCAGATGTATCCAGATAAAAGTGCCCAGCGGCGCGCCCCCATACACCCCTGACAAATGAACGTCATAAAGTTTCTTTCCTGGGGGTGGGGGGAGATGTCCATCTGAAGCGACCCAGCAGAGAAGTGGCCCCCCACAAGGGGCCCTCCTTTCAAGAGTACACACCCTTCCCTCTCGCCCCCTAAATTTCCCAGGACACGGAAGGAACCCACACAAGCCCTTTCCCCCCACAAAGACTCAGACACGCCTGTGAATAAAAACCAGGCACCCCAACCGCTGAGGCCTTGCAGCAGTGAGAGCCCCCACTTCAGACGCCCAGCCAGTCAGAACTTGATGCAAAAAAGCAGACTAAATGTCCCCCACTTGCTCTCCTACAGCCCTGCCCGGAGGCGAGATTTCCTGCCCCGGGTTCCAAGCCCCAAAACTGCAAGGGGAGAAAGCGAAAGCTGGAAGCCACTTACCACGGGAGTACCGCCACCGCCTTCTGGGCTGGGAGAGCGCTCACCTACCTCTGCCCCCTTCCCCACCACTGCGAGCAGTTAAAGTGTCACTTAACATTCTGGAGAATGTGAAATATACCGCGCGGTGTCAACTCCCCAAAACCATAAAACTAACTTTATGGACCTCACGTGACTTTCTCGAGCCAGTGAGGGGTATCTGTCTGACTTCTCGGCGATTTTTACGATCTAACTTCGAGATAAAACCGCTATCCATTTGACATCTAAATGTCATAGCGACTTTTGGGATAGTTTGCTATGGACAAAGGGGGACAAAGTCAAGGGGTGAGGGGGAAGGAGGGCCCAGTAGAGCCTCTACGACCCTTGGCTGCCTCCTCGCCAGCTCCTCCTCCCCCCAAGTCCTGTAAGAAGTTGGGCCAAGCTGGAAGGGATTGACCGGGTAAGTGTCCAGACTTGACTCTTGCACTCAGGGTGAAGGCGGACTTGGATGGAGGAGGACTGGGCCCTAACCCTGGGCCACTCCGGGCTGGCAGGGGAACCAGGGGTCTTCCAGGAGGGACCCCAACTCCTTACCAAGAGGGAAGGTCAGTTGGGCCCCTGGAGAGAGGGAGCCCTTGATAAGTACAGAGAAAACTGAGGTTGAGAGGAAACCTTTGAAATTGAGGGATTTCTTCTTTTTTTTCCTTTTCTTTCTTTCTTTCTGTTTTGGTCTTAGTGGGTGGCAGGGCTAATTTGGGATTTGGGCCAGGGGGCAAGGGGGGCTGGGCAGGCCTGTACCACTCCCAAAAGGCCAGGAGCCTCCTGCTCAGGACTTAGGCCGACATTACTTTCCCTGAAGAGGTTTCTAGAGGCTTTTCTGGCTGGCTGGTGGAAGGCCAGGGTGGAGTCCAGCTCACGCTTTCCCTTGCCCCAGCCCCACGTGGGATTTCTGGGCCTCTCAAGTCCCCCAGACATGAAAGCCAATCCCCTGGCCCAAGCATGGGCTCCCCAAGCGAGGGACGTAGGTGGCTGAGAGGGGCTGCTGGGGAACAGCCTGCTTTCCCTTCCTTACACCCCAGATCTGTCAAGAGTGGTCTAGGGTGTGCCCAGTGATGGGAGAGAGGCCCCCAGAGAAAAGACAAGTGGAAGGGCTGTGGAATAGGGGAAACATTTATTTGACTTCAAGGAAAGCTACAAACAAATACCAAAAGCGAATCACTGAAGACAGGCCCGGCAAAGGCAAAGACAGATTTCACACGTAGCACAGCATCCCCTCGCTCACTACAAATGGTCTTGGAAGCGAAATGGGTGGGGGGTGGCGGAGGGGATGGGTCTGACCCAGACTATCCCCATATTTACAAGCTTTGGGCCCTCTACTCCAGACCCAGGGATTCACAGAGAAGTACACAAGACATTCTACACTGAGCATTATTTTTGTTTCCGTCCACTCCCAGGCCAGGCCTTGTGGGGCCTACCCAGGCGGCAGGAACCTAACTCTCACGGTTTACCTTCCCTCTTCTCAAGATCACCCCTTGGGTCCTCCTGGCCCCCTTCCCACCCTCGGACCAAGCCACTGGGAGACTTGGGCCTGGTGCGTGGGGAGAGAGGAGGAGGAGAGTGGAAAGAGACAGTCTTGGACTCCATCTCCAAGGCCGGCTCAGCTGGGCCCCGGGGATGTGGCACTACCCCACCTCAAGGGCTGCCCCTTACAGAAGTTTCCAGCTGAAACTCAAAATACAGTGACCATCCTTTTATAAATAAGTTAGAAGAACACAGATGGGGAGGGGAAAGTTCACATTAAACATGCGAGTTTCTTTCTTTCCTGGGGGAAGGAGTGCAACCACAGACACGAACATTCAGAAACACTGGCGGATTTGGGGTGAGTGGAGGGATGTGGGGAGCAGGGAGGGAAAATAATAATTATCATCATTATTAACAATAATAACAAGATTAACCAGTCCAGGAGAGAGGGAGCCACAGGAAGACCTAAGACCAAACGAAAAATCGTAACACAAGGCCGGGGCGAGGCAGGCTCGTGGGAACCGGTCCCCAGCGGGCAGTGGCAGCGCAGGGAGGCTCGGAGGGGCCCGGGCTAGGGGGCGGCAAGGGCTCTTGGGCCACCCAAGGCTCCTCCAGGCGGGCTCAGGGCTGGAAGGCGCTGCCGGCTGTAGCCAGGCTCATACTTTTCAGTTTGTTGTCTTTCTTCCACTTCATGCGCCGGTTCTGGAACCAGATCTTGATCTGGCGCTCGGACAGGCAGAGCGCGTGGGCGATCTCGATGCGCCGCCGCCGCGTCAGGTAGCGATTGAAGTGGAACTCCTTCTCCAGCTCTAGGGTCTGGTAGCGGGTGTACGCGGTCCGGGCCCTTTTCCCGTCTGGCCCGGTCATATCTGGAGCAGACAGAGTAGAGCGGCGAGGCAACGTTATTCCGGTTAAGGGAGGGGGCACTGGATGGGAGAGGGGCGTGGAGCAGGACCCAGGCGTCCCCGGCACCCAGCTCACCGCCGCAGCTCCAATCCTCCCCACTCCAGACGCCCGCATCCGAGCTCGCTCCTACACCCCCTCTTCCTGCAGCCCCCACTTCTGCCGGCAGTGAATGCGCCCGGCTTTGTCTCTTGCTCCCTCCCTGTGCCTCACCCTTCGCTGGGCTCAGGCGGCCGCTCGCCCCGGGAGGGAGGAGAGGGGCTGCACTTTTGCCCTGGAAATCTCGTTTTACTGCTCGCCCCTGCTTTGCTAGCAGCAGCCTCAAAATTTCGGGGGTAAGCAGGACCCTTCCCGACGTTACATGAAACCCCATCCTTCATCCTACAGCTAGCACAGCTGGTCGAATAAAACCTTAGCCGGAGCTGGAGACAAATGATTAAAAATACTCCTCCCCAGCCAAAGACCTAGACCTTCTTTGGCTCTATCCCCCGAGCTGTGAGGACCCTCTTAGAGACTTCTTCCCCTCTGGGGAAAAAATAAATAAATAAAATAAATCTATATTTGAGGAGAAGCCAAGCTCTCCTCGCCTCCCCCCACCCCACCTCCCCAAACGCAGAGAAGGAAAGCCGAGGAGACAAAAAAAGGGAGCGAAAGCGAGAATTACCATGGCTGATGTGAAGCTTCCTCATCCAGGGGAATATCTGCGGAGTCTGCCCCTCGGGCGCGGCTGTGGAGGTGGCCATGGGCTCTGGCTGTGCCCGAGCTAGGCTCGGGCTGCTTAGCTGGCTCGCCGCTTCCTCAGGCTCCGAGGACGCGCTGGCCTCGTCTATTTCGGTGAAATTGGCGCTGGAGCTGGCCGGGGTCGCCTGGTCGGAGGGGGACGAAGCAGAGGGCTTGGCGCCGTGGCTGTCGCCGTTGGTGCAGGGCAGGGACTCGGGCGAGGACAGGGAGCAGCTCGACGCCGCTTGCCTGAAGCGGGGCTCCTGGGCGGGCGCGGGGAAGGCGCGCGAGCTCTCGCCCACCGCCCCAAAGTGGCTGGAGGAGGCCGAGGAGCGGTTGACGCTGAGGTCCATCCCATTGTAATTGTAGCCGTAAGAGCCGGTGTGCATGGCAGCGGGATCCCTGTAAGAGCCGCTCAGAGAGCTGCCACTGCCATAATTTAGCAACTGATAGTCCGGGCCATTTGGATAACGCCCCGAGAAGGAGTTTACAAAGTACGAGCTCATTTGGGTGATTTTGGAGGGCTTGATTTGTGGATCGTGGTCGTTATAACCCTGTGCTTCACGATTTATGATGTATTAATGAATTATAGCGATGCACTGTACTTCGTTTTGCTATGTATGCGGCCAAATATGGGGGGGGTTGGAAGGGGGATGGGGGGGCGTTAGGGAATCACGTGCTTTTGTTGACCAGTCGTAAATTCTCGCTGATGACCTCAAGAGGTAATTCATGCTCTATGGTTACAAATAATGACGATCCGAGAATCGTTAGGGCCGATTCAATGTGAGCCTCGGAGAGAGGGGGAAAAACCGAGAAGGGGGAGAAACAGGGAGAAGGTTGGCGGCGGCCTCTGAGCAGAGCGCGCCACCTCCCGGCGATCGGCGGGAGCGCGGGCCGCAGACTGCCATGGCGGAGGCGGCTGCCTCCCTGCTGGCTCCCGGCAGCCGCCGGGAGAGAAAGAAACCCGGCCCGGGCTCACCCGCAGAGTTGAATCTTTAAGAGGAGGGACTCACTTGAGCCTTCACCCACTTTCTTCGGATTGGGGTTAGACTATCTCTGCCCCTCTCCCTGTCATTATTATTATTGTTGTTGTTATCGTCATTATTATTATTATTATTATTTTCACTCTGGAGGAGATGATCAAAAATTGAGTTGCTTTTCCCTCACATGGGCTTTGCAAGTCTCCGAGCTAGGGGCGGAAATGGTGCGGGGGAGGGCTGGAAGATGTGTATGAAAAACAATTATTGCAATGCGTTTCCCCGTGAGCACGGCCTGGCCTGCTTCCTGCCGGGGTTTGCAGCGTTTGCACGCATAGCGACCAGGGGAGCTGCCAGGGCTGGGCCGAGGGCTCCAGGGAGAAGCTTTCACTTCTGTGCCCCTTAGAAGTTTGGATCCTCTTCCTGGCTTCCTCCTCCTCCTCAGCACAGGCCTGGAGAATGGCAAAGCAGAATAGGGACCCCAGAGGATGTGTAGGGCTGGGGTGAAGCGGCCTAGTAGCAGGGGATAAAAGGTGGCGACCGAATCCGTGGCTGGGGTTCAGGGCTCTGGCAACTGGGGATCAAGGCAAGACGCTTTCCCCTCGTCCCCAGATACCCGCTATTACATAGGGAGGCCCCACTCGAGGCCCCTTACTGACGTCTGGGTAGTTTAACGATTTGCCCGGTGGCCCACATCTTCCCTGTAAAGGGGTTCCAAGGACCAGCGGCGCCTTGCTGAGCACGCTGGGCGGCCACAGACCACTGCAGCTGGGCTCCTTCTGCCGGGCGGCTATTTTCTTTAAAAATAAAAAAAGGGAGAGAGAGGGAGGAGGAAGAAAGGAAATAGTGTCTGCAGCTTGCCGCCTGGGTGAGGGTGAGGGTGGGGGTGGGGAGAAAATGGGTCCGTTTTTGGTTGAGGGGATGAGACCAAACCGCCCCATCACCTGGCCTCCTGCCCTCAGGTCTCCAAGGAGCCGGGGAAAGTCGTACCCTTCGCCCCGTGCCTGCCGGCCGCTTCAAATTCCCCTACTTGTCGATGAGCTCCCGCTTGAGGCGGGAAGGGGCGCCTGGAGCCTTCGGCCACGGGCAGAGAGACACCCGGTGGCCCCGACGGAGTCTCCGGAGCCAGAGGCCCGGAGCCGAGGGCCAAGGCCGGCGGAGATCAGGCCATGTGGGCAGGCCAAAGGCTTCGGGCCTCGAGAGCGGGAGGACAGAAAGGCACGGCTGCGGGGCGACACCCGCCTGGCTGTCTCTGCAGGGGCTCCGGGCTCGGGCCTTGGCGGTGTCCATCGTGCCACGGACAAACGAGGAAAAGCTTAGAGAATAAGAGGGAAACGGCCCTGCTCCATCCCCCAGGTCTGCACCAGGAGAGGCTGTTGGGAGCCCGAGGCCCGGCGGGACCGCCCCAGTCTTTATCTCAACTGTAACTTCCGAGTCGTGTCAGGCCCGCTGGGGCCGACCGGGGCTCCTGCCTTTGCTTCGGAGTTTCCGGCTCTGGGACACCAGGGTGGCCTCCAGGGTGGGGGAGTGGCAGGGGAGGAGCAGAGGTGACTGAGTGGCGAGTTTTTACATCTTTATTATTATTATTATCATCATTATTAATAATATTAATATTATTACCGAAGTATTTCACGTCCAGAGCTAAGACAAGACTACAAACACAACACATAGAAAATTAATAAAATAGAACTTTGTTTTCTTCTGAGGCTCCTCTTCTTACTTCTAGGTAGTATGTGCTCCTTCCAGTGGCTTTAGGGAGGGGGTGGGACAGAGGTCTGGGGTCAGGGAGTCTTCGAGGCCCCCTGCTGAGGGGGCTGCGAATCTACCATTGAACCGTGCATAGGGAACATGGACGAAATGAGACGCGACACGGACAAGAGCATTTTGCTCTGCTTCCAGGAAACATCAAGTGAGTCTGGTCCTCAGTTCTCACAGGGGAGCATGATGGGGCTGAAGCGGGTCCGCAGGGATGGAGGGGGCGCTCCGGGGTGCTGGATGGGCTCAGGCGACAAGGCCTCCCAGCACCCAGTGAGAGCTCTGCGGGTGGGGGCATCCAGGAGAGCGCTGGGCCCCGCCTGTCGCGTGCTAGAGAGCAGGTCCCCTGGGCTCCCCGCCCGCAGAGCCTTCTCCGGGCTCTCCGATGCCCTCGGCTCCCCACAGGCCGCTCCCCTTCGCGTCCCCCCTCCCTTTCCAGCGCCTTCACTCGGCTGGCTTCTCTTCCTCTTCCTCGGCACTGAGCTGAGAAGCGCTGAGCAGTTTGCTCTCCTTTTTCCACTTCATGCGCCGGTTCTGGAACCAGATCTTGATCTGCCTCTCGGTCAGGCACAGGGCGTGCGCGATCTCGATGCGCCGCCGCCGTGTCAGGTAGCGATTGTAGTGAAACTCCTTCTCCAGCTCCAGGGTCTGGTAGCGCGTGTAGGTCTGGCGGCCGCGCCGGCCACTGGGCCCAAAGGAGGAACCTGTTACGCAGAGAGAAGATGCTGAGGCCTGGGGTCACCAGGGCCAGAACCCCTCCCCCACTCGACCCTCAAACAGGGACTCTAGCCTGTCCCGGGATGCCCTCCACTCTTCCAGTTCCCTGCCCCCCATCCTCACTCCTCCAGCGCCCCCTCCAGATTCCCTCGGGGTCTCCCGGGCCTGTGCCTCTGGTCTCGACTCTTGGTGGGGGATGGGAGGAGAGTTTAAAATCCCACCTGAGCCTAGGGGGAGGGGCTGGGGAAGTACTGGCCAGGTGTGTCTCTTCCTGGCCTTATCTTTTCTTTCTATCTATCTGGCTCCCCCACCACCCCGTGATAGATTCCAGCCCTTAATCCGCAATGACGTGGATCGATCCAGAGTCGGCATTAACGGCTCCTCACTTTCGTGTCCCGCTAATGGACATCAATTTGGGACTTAAGGCCGACAAATAATCCAACCTGAGACCCAGGCGCCTGCTTCCCCCTCTCTCCCCCTCGGCTAGCTGCCTCTCCCTTTCTTCCCCTTCTGCCTCCCTCCTTCCTCTGACTGCCACCCCTGTCCTGGTGCCTCCTCTTTCCCCAGCCCCGAACCCCCAGGGAAACACAGTCCGGGACGGGCTCAACTCTCCCTCGCCAGCGTCACGCCGCCCCCCCCTTCCCATGACGCACTCCGTTCTTAATGGAACCGTCTTCGGGTGGGGGCTGGGGGCTGGGGGCGCGGGGTGGGGGTGGGGGTGGAAAGCCACGCCAGTGGCTGCGGCCCCTGCCCCCTCCCCTGCCCCGGAATCGGGCTCTGGCGCGGCGCTCCGGGAGAGCCCTCTCGCTCCCCCTGGCTCCCAGTGTAGCTGGGACTTTGCAAACTTTGTAACTCCTGACGGCGAGAGGACAGAGCGGGACACCTCGGGCGGGCGCCCAGTCTTCCCTTAGCTCCTAACTGAGATGCCCACCCGGCACCCCAGGGAGTGGAGGGGGGCGCTCTTTCTGTCGGGGGGGGGCGCGGAGGTCGGGGCGGCGGCGGGAGGGCTCACTCACTGTTGCACGAATTCATCCGCTGCATCCACGGGTAGACCGGGGTGGAGCACTTCTGCTCCTCGGCCTCGCCGAACACGCTCTTGTCCTGCGCACAGTCGGACTTCCGCGGCTCGGGGTGGAACCGGGGCGGCTCTTCGGCGCCCGAGAGCGCGCAGGCCGACTCCTTCTCGCGGTAGAAGGCCGGCGCCGGCCCGTAGTCGCAGGGCGCCGCACGGCCGTAGCCGCCGCCGGCGGGCGGGTAGTAGGAGGAAGCCGCAAAGCCCTTGTCCTGGCCGGGCCCGGGCCCGTAGGGCGCGGGGTAGTGCCTCAGCGGGTCCGCATAGCCGGACGAGTAGAGCGGTAGCTGGCCCAGGAAGGACTCCTGCCCGCTGGCCAGAGTGACGGGGAAGGTGGAGTTCACGAAATAGGAACTCATTGGGAGGGGAGGCGCGCTCGACCGCTGCTGCTCCGCCGGGTTTATGATTTGTTGTGTTTTATAGTCCGAGCGCCGCGCCTATTAGTAGTATATCTGAGATTGGGTTTTAGCTGAGGGGGGATGGCGAGGTGCCAGTGAGGGCCAGAAGGAAATACAACCATCTGATCCAACACTGACCAATGGCAGAGGCAGGAATTGTCAAATAGCACCCAGGAGGAGCGCAGCCCGCGCGAGGGACCCGCGCACAAACCTATCAACCTTTTTTTTTTCCCCTCCTTCTTCTCCTTCTCCTTTCTCTCGCTCCCCCCACCCCCCACCCCGACAACACAGCGCGTCCTGTTCCACCTACGTAGATCTGCGAAAGAGGCGTCTGTGCCTTTCAGGGAGGAGGGAGCATTTGGATGGAGACCACCCCATCCCCCAGTGATTAAATAAATATATCCCTCCCCTCCCCACGTAGGATTGGAAAAAGTTAATTGTGTTTTCAGTAAAGTTAACCCCTGCGTTGCTCGAGCCCCCTTCCCTCAAGGGAAGGGTGCGTAAATGTCCTTCTCCCAGTGGTGAGGAGAGAACTAAGAGAAAAGGTTTGTTTCTGGGGTTTTGTGTCGGTCGAAGAGGAGAAGAGTTCACTATTTAGCATAGTTTCCAGAAGGAGAGGCGAAGAAGAAGAAACACTCCCTTCCCCAGGTTTTGAAAACTGGTTTTTCCTATTTCTCAGGTCTACCCTGCCTCCTCCAAGCCTGGGTTTATTATCCCTGTTTCTCCTCAGCTCTTCTGGTCTGAAAGGCAGGCCAGAGCCTGCTGCCCAGAGGACCCAGAAGGCTGCGAAACGGGAGGAGGGTCTGAGCCCAAGCTTGTCTCTCTGGCTCTGGCCAGGTTAGCCTAGTCTAGGAGCTTCTTGGAAGGCTACTGCTGCTGCCTCTGCTGCCCAAGACATCCTGCCTGTTTCGGGCAAGTGCTGCTTGCTCTTGGCTCTGGAAGGGGCACTAGGGAAAGGGACTAGAGTTCTCTTCGATTCAGGGAGAGGGAGAGGAGGAGTGAGGGGTACCCCCCACCTAGGTTGTCTGATCCCTATCCTGACTGCAAATCCCCACCCTCTACCCCCCCCCACCCCAAATTATTAGAATATCCTGGGCTACAGAGTGTGAGGAATCAAAGATGTCTCAGTACGTCTGAGCACAGGGAAGAAATTGTTCCTCCTCCAATTCTGGGTCCTTAAACCCTCCTGATATTTGAGGCAATCCAAGACAACCCGGAAAGAGAGAGGCCCTTGCTCCTTTTCCAGGTCCCTCCAGAAGCTGGCAGTTCTTTTTAAAATTCTTTCCCAAGATGTGGTTTGGGTTTAGTTTTCTAAGGAGGGAGAGGTGTCCAGATCCTCCTGGGGACCCAGCAGGCAGCTTACAACTATCAGCCTGAATCCCCCTCCAGATGCTCACCACCCTTCTGTCTGTCTCTCAGCATCTCTCCAGTCCCTCATACTTGGATCTCCAACTCTGCTGCTGCACAAGCTTGGGTGTGAGAAAGAGTGCTCATCTCCATTCATTCCTTTCTCTCTCCTCTTATCTAAGGAAAATGAGCACCGAAGCCAGGCTGGAAGACTGAAGCACAATGTGTGTTCAACATCCTAACTATGCACGTGGAGGCCAAGCAGTAAAGGGTGATAACCTTAACCTTCAGACGTGGGTTCTGGAATAAGCCAGGATGTGTGACAAAAATCTGATGATAAAGGGGCCAGGCTGACTCTCTTCTTCTTTGTTCTTTGGGCTCCTTTTTGTGGGCCAGATTTGTCCACTGCAGATGGTACAAGACACTAGGGAAAGTGGTAGAGGGCCAAGGTGGTGACCAAGGGCAGGGACGTAGTTGGTTGCAAAGTGGCCTACAAGGCTCCCTGAACTCAAGACAACTTCTAGGCTATACTACTTCATGGCTGAGTGGCAATGCCTGCCTGTCCCTCCAACAACTTCCCACCAACAAACTCTGGGTGAGGGGGAGCAGTTATCAAGATTTTAAAAAACTGGAGCCTCCTAATGGTGAAGAATCTTTAGTGCCCTAGTCTAGCTGCAATTGGGGAGCATATGGTCTGGGGTAGCAAGGTCAGGAGAGTGCTGGTATGCACCCTACCTCAGTCCTGCCACTGGGGCTGGGCCTTGGACCACCTCTGTCCTGCCTCCTCCCTGGCCGCAGTGTCCCCTCCTAGAACTGGACAGTGTGGGCTTTGCGGCAGAGTCTGGACTAAGTAGGATGCCATAAGGGAGGGAGACTTCCCTGTGATAGAAGCATGAAAATAACTGCCTTATCCTTAGAGTCACAGCCCCAAATTAACCTCACCTCCGCAGGTTGCCTGTCGTGAGATGGAGCCGCAAAGGCAGGGCCTGGGCGCCTGGAGTCCAGCATGAAAGGAAATAGCGCCTCATCGCTCTTATCTAAGCCCAGAGGTATTTATGAGCGTTTATTCGTCTGATCCGTTTGTTTGGGAGAAAGAGCAGACGACGGGCAGGGCCCGGCCAGAGGCCGCCTGGTTTCTGGAGCCAGATCTCTACGAAGTTGTCTGTGGTTCGGTCCACCACCGTCTGTCTGTCTGTCTCCATGGGGGAATATGTAAATACCCAGCAAGCACAGCTGTCTGCCAGTCTGGGGTGTTCTTGCAGCCTCGCTGAGGAAGTGTGTATGTAGAAACGTGGATATAAATGCGTACCAAGTCTGAAGGACACAACAGAAGGACTGCACAGAAACCCCACAGGCAGAATTTATAATGGCGATTTTCTGTGCTGTGAATCTGAGCTCCCGTGGACGTGCACGCATTTTCATCTCCCAGGGTAATATCCAAGTTGTGTTCCACTCGCGAGCAAAATTCTCCTGTACTGGTAACCTCAGGGAGGTGTTTTGCCTTGATGGGTATGGAGGAGAGAGGGGATTGAGACACTATCCAGGCTTCCCACTTCCTCTCAGCTACACAGCTCCCCCCACCAACCTTCAGGTCACCGGGTTGTGAGCATCTTGCCCCAAACCACTCCCAGCTTGGGCTGGGGTGGAGCAAATTAAGACATCTCAACCCAGTTCTTTCCCTAGACTGTGATTCTCTGAATCTGGGGAACATAAATGTTCCCAGGGGGAGTTCTCAACCTTTGGAAGCGGTTTACGAGGGATATTGCCTTAAAATTGGCCCGACCAAGGCGCGGTACAAAGACCTCATTTCCATTATGCAAATGAACATCTTCGTCTCTGATCTTGGGGGGGGGGTAGGATTGGCGATGGCGCAGGGCTCCCTCCCCCTTCTCCCTAACCAGGTCCACCGGGTACCTAAGACCCGAAGTGTTTCAACCCCCCTGTACCAGCCGCCTTCCCTCCCTACCTGTTCTTCCCGCTGCCCACAAGAAAGAAGGGCCCAAGACTTTCCAGCAGCTCCCTGGGGGCCTCCGCACTGGGCGGGGCCTTCTGGCCGCGGAAAGTCACTCTTGCTGCCAGAAAGCTGAAAGGGCAGCTCTGGTAGTCCAGGCTCTGGAGGCGCCATAGGCGCAGGGACCGCAGCCACCGCAGCCGCCGGGTTTGCCCTCCAGCACCACCCGGCCCCCTCGACCTCGGCAGCTCCTGCAGCTCCGGGCCAGACCCTAGTCACACCTCGGCCTGCCTGGCACCGCAGGCAATTTCCTGGAGCCCCCGCCCAGGAACTGGGGCCACAGCACCTTGAAAGGAGCAGCCAGAGCTTCCTCCTGTGGCTTGAAAGCCGGAGCTAATCAGTAACCCGTGAGACAGGGGCCAATATTCAAACGCGGCAGCAGAGGCGGGTACCCCGGCCCTCGCCACCCCCTTCTGGGAAAGCAATCGGGTTAAGCGGGTGTGAGGGGTCTGGCAGGATCGGAAATCACAATGGTTTAGTTCCTTAATGATTGATCCCCCCTCCCATGCCCAGTTTTTTTCCCCAAAGCATATTTGTGTCGATTTCGCTTGAAACGATCGAGAATGGGGGAGGGGATCCACATTCACTTGCAGACACCAACAGTTTCCAGAAAATTTCGTCTCAATTCTTTCACCACGGACTCACCGGCCAAGCAACTGGCAAGACCCACCAGCCAACCGGGAGAACACAGACCCGGGTTTGTCTTTTGACAGCCGAGTGGAACTGCGGGGGCCGGCGCCTCCCCCGCTGGCCCCCTCCCTTGGTCGAAAAGAAAACCAAATAAACCTTGAACAGCCTTGGCCTCGCATCTCCCGAGCGGCCCGGATGATCCCCTCTTGAGCCTCGGAGGGGCAGGCGGGTGAGGGCTCGAGACTCTGATCCCCCGACCCTTGGGTTCAGGGCCTCCTGCCCGGGGGATGCAGTATTAGTCCTTTTTAAATATGACCTAGAAAGAGCCGCTTTCCCAGCCAGCTGCTGGGTTTGGAGCTGGGATGGGGCGGGCGAGGGCACACTTGTTCCCTAAACCATACGCGGACGGGCGGGTACCAAGATCCAGCGGAAAGCGACAATCTGGGCCGACGTGCCCCCCCCCCCCCGAAACCCGCCGAACCTGAGCAGCGGGGGCTCCAGGCGTCGGGCACGGTTCAGGAGGTGTCGCCGGGCTCGCGGCGCCGAAGTCGCATGTCTCCGAACGGACGGTAGATGGCAGCAAACCGCATAATTTGGGTCAGAGCAAACTGTCTAAGGGATGATTTATACCCCGCCAAGACTACAGGAGAAAAAGACCTTTAGTCTGGATGGGTTTGGGGAATTTTTCCTTTGAGAATAGGCCCCGAGTGTCGTGGGTGCTGGCCGAGAACTTCTCTCGCAGCGCAGCCCAGGGGTCCCCGCAGGCACCCAGCCCGGGCCTGCTTCCTGGGTATCTACCTGCACCTCCAAGGGCCCCCTTCCCGTGCCACAAGTGGCCTGCACCCCTCTTTTCTCCAGAGCGCCAATATTCCCCCTGCCCAGCCCCGTCCCCTGCAATCCCTGGGCAATGGGAAGCCCGAGCCTGAACGCTCTGCATTTGGTCTTCAAAAAGAGAAAAGCAATCACCTATTTGTGCAAACCAAAGTGAATCACAGTCTCTCCCGCCTTCCATACCCAAAGCCGCTTATCTCTCCGCTGGCAGCTTCCCCAGAAGCCCCCTCTCTCGGTTTTTAGGTTCTTTTCCCTTCTTCCACCCCACCAGCTACTTTAGGAATTTCAGTCTCCCGCCCAGCAGTTATTCACCCCCCTCCCCACCCCCAGGAGGCCTGGCTGGAGAAGGAAATCAGGCGCCTGAGGGACAGGACTAGCTAGCTGTCCGAGCTCAGAGCCAGACAGCTCACCGGTCCGGACACCATCAGGTTCCCTAACTGGGTTCTCTTCCTATTTTCTTCTTCTCTTCCCCGTCTCTCTCTCTCTCTCTCTTTGTTTTTGTTTTGTTGTTGTTGTTGTTGTTGTTTACAAGCTTAAAACACCACAACACGCTCAACAGCTTCTCCACAATCAACACGTTTGGTTCCAGGAAAGTTTGAAATGTTTCCACTCCAGACACACACATGGCAATTTTCTCCACCGAAATCCACACGCCCGTGCCAATAAAACACAAGTAACAGAATCAATATCGCACAGAAACCAACACGCTGTAACCTACCGCATTAAAAAACCACAAAACTGTCTCCCTGCAGAGCGAGGCTCCCTCCTGCGGGAGTGGCGAGAGACCTGGGCATTCTCGGGCTGCCTTCCTGGGGGGAGGGGGGTCTCCCTCCATTTGGGTGCCTCCACCCACGGCCCTTTACTTTCAGAAACGTCTCCGATGGGAGATAATGAGCATTTCTCTGTGAATTGTTCTCTCTCTTGTCCCTAGCCGCCGCCTCCTCGCCCTCTCGGGCCTCTGCGGAGACTCCAGGCCCTCCAGAGATCAGGACGTCCCTCAGCGCCACCGCCCCTTGTGCCAGTGCCGCCGAGAAACCGCCGATACCCACGCCTGGCAAGAGAACTGCGCGGGGGGCAACTGGGGGAGGCCGGGACAAGGGAGGGAGAGTGGGAGGGGGAGGTGGCGCACACCCACAGAGGTCGTAGTAACCGGCTTCTGGGGCGCCCTGCAGCCCAGGCACCCCATCTTCTCTTTCAAACCCCCCTCACTTGAGCCTCCTCTCCCAGCTTAAAAAGGCATCTCAGAGCTCGCCTCCGTGGCCCCTTTCGGTTCCTCCTCCCATCTTCCCTGCCTTGGCTCCCCCTCCAGGAAGCAGCCACCCCCTCTCTCTCCGCCACCGAATTTCCTGGGAAGCCTCTCCCTGCAGCGCCCAGAGGTGGGGTTCAGCCCCGTCTTGGGGTGGGGGTGAGAGGGAGACAAACCTAAGCTCCACCCCCTACAAAATCGGTGCAAAAGAATAAGAAGAGAATTGTAGAATCTCCCTTACCTTTGTAGACCTTGAGATTTCTTCCCTCCGATTGAAAGAGGTGAGGAGGAAGAGGGGCGGAAAGCGTTTTGTTTCTTCTTCATCTTCCAGATAATATTGTCCCAACCTGAGAGCCGTCGCTTCCCCTTCTCTGACTTGGGAGAGAGGGTGTTTCTCTTTTCTGATATTTGCATAGAAAATGGAGTAAGTTCTGGCTTTGAAAAATGGTATCAGCCTGCAGTCCTGGGCAGATTGTCCATTTACCCTCCATGATGACTAAAATCCCAGATCAGCAAGCAAATCAACTTAGAAATTAAAAATTATTTTTGGTTCTCTCTTTTGTGTAATTCCCACTCCTCCTCCTCCTTCTCTCTCTCTCTCTCTCTCCCTCTCCCTCTTCTTTCCTCTCCCTCTCTCTTCCTCTCTCTCTTTTGCTTTATCGAGCTGATACTGAAGTATAAAAATATCAAGAGGCTGGAGCCCTGAAGGACGACAGTGCTCCGACCTAGGTGTGGTGTCCAAAAGAATGCTGCATTATAACCACCAGGGAAATGATAAAAAGTTCATGTTCACGATCGCCCGGCCACATGACCGGCGCCGGCCAATCGCTGGATTCAACCACTCATAAACTTCTATCACAAAGTTGTAAATTTTCATAAAACAACAAGGAATTTATTGCATTTCTTCATGGCTGCTCCACCAGCAACCCTTTTCTCGGTCGCCATCTTCTTTTCTTCTCCTTCTCGCTATTTGGGGAAACCCCTGTCTGAGAAAGGGTGAGATTTGGGGTTCAGGGAATCAGGCGGAGGAACCACAAGGGTCCATCTGGGAAGGGGATTCTTTCCAGAACCTCCCTATTCTCGCAGGAGCTCTGCCCCCCTCTTCTAGTAAGAATTCACCCCAAATCCTCCACACAGGGGCTATTCTAATACAGTTTTGGGGTGAGTCGGGAGTAACGGCCACGGGTATCCAGAATTGCCACTTGCATCAGGGCAAAATGAAGGCTTCAGTGCCCCCTCTCCCTCTCTGAGTGCCCCTCTCATTCTCAGTCCTCTAGATGGCGGGACCCCCACCTGTGAGGCTTGTAGCATTGCAGGTGTGGGGGCCCTAGATCCCCTAGGGCCTGTTTTTTCTGCAGGGGAAGAAAGGCGGCCCTGAGAGAGGCCAAGGTTCTTGCCTCTGCTCCCCAGAAATTGTAAGAGGGTGAGGCTGGATCCCTGCTTCTCCTGCCCAAGTGCCCACATGCCCGGGATCCCAGTGACGGCTCCATGTACTCTCCTGGGGGTTCTGCAGTCATGAATGGGGGGAACTGCAGGTTCAGGGGACTTTTACTTACAAATTCAAATTAAAGAGATTCTACTAAAACTTGGTTCCATTCCAACCTGCTTCCCCCTTTCTGTCCCCAAACCTGTTCTTTGCATTTAAATAATCCAAGGTTTATCATCGAATAAATTCTAAAAATCAGCTCCACAGCTCTAGATGCATAGGGGCTGTCCTCCAGGTTTATGTTCCTCAATCAAGCGGTGTTTTGGAGGGAAAAAAAAAAAAAAAAAACAACCACCATCACCAAACAAAATTCACCCCGTGTTTCCCAGGTCCCCTGAAATATTCCTGTATTTTTGAATTGAGCTACCAGCGCCCAAATGCAGGAAACGAAATAACATCCCCCCAAAAATGTTTTCTGTCTTTTCTCTCTTTCTCTGCACTCTGGAGAAGATTCCAGGTCGCCGGCAGCGCGGACCGCGGGCAGCAAGGCGCGGAGGAAGCCGGCGGAGCTTGGCGCCGGGCGCGGCCGGCCTCCCAGCCGCCGGGGATGCGGCCACACTAGCCGGGTAAACTTGCCCCGCTCAGGATCCCGTTCTCAGGGATCATCCACTCCTCCCCCACAATTCAAAAATTTTATTTGGATCGTTGTGTTAATTTAGAATGAGATAAATGGAAGTAAAATAAGTTGAAATAAAATAACCGAGTAGGTCTTGCGGAAAATGCTTGCCGAGGGAGCGGAAACCGGGAGCGCTCTCGGGTTGGAGGCCTCTTTGGACCGGCGGGGGAGCGCCTGCTCGCCGGCCTGGCTTCTGCCCAAAGCCGCCCAAGAAACGGGAGTGGATCTGGGTGCACACCTTCCCTTTCCTTCCACTCTTCCTTCCTGTGGGCCTAATACTGTGGATTTCAGCTCGGTTTTGTGCCCCAGCCGCACCACCAAGCCGCAGCCTAGTTTGAAGGCCTGGATGAGGCAGCGTTTGCAAACGGAGGGGGTTTTGTTTTGTGAATGGGTGTGTGACCCAGCCTGTGGGCTCAGGGATGTGTTTACTTGGGGGCAAATGTGAATCTGTGTTTATAAGCCGATGTGTGAATGTACATCTGTATGTATAAATGTCTCTGTCAGTGAGTGTGAATGTGTGTTTACTTGAGAGTGTGTGTGAACATGAATGCATGCATTCCAGTGTACAGTTGGGATGGGTGAATGAATGCCTGTATGTTTATTTATGGATGTATGAATATGGGGTGTTTGTTTGTGACTGTAGGTGACAATGTATAGATTTACTCACGTGATGTCAGCCTGTAAATAGGTGTGATTTGTGCATTTGTGTATGTCAGTATGTGTAAAAGAATGTAAAGGGAAGTATGTGTGTCCTATGGGGGTTCCCTCTGGGCAGCCCTCAGAGTCAGGAGCACTGGGAAAAAGGGCAGACCCCAGCGCAGAAAGAAATGACTAGCAGCAGAAGTTGGAGCCAAGGGGCTCTGGGACGCTTGGCTCACCCAGAGCCCCCGCCCCAGTTTTAGGGAAAGACAGAAAATAGGTCTTCTGTTCATTTTTAAATTGTGTTTTATTTCTCCATCCTTCAGGTACACATACAATGTAAAGGGGATCACAGGGGCTGGTGGAAGCAAGGAGCATGTGGTAGGCCAGGGGCACAGAAGGGACACTTGAGCTAGTCGGTGGGTCCATGGGGCTCCCTAAGGCCCCTTCCCTGCTTCTACGGGTAAGGTGGCTGGGGGTGGGGGGGGCTCAGGAGGACAGGGAACCACACACCTTAGTCCAGACCCACAGAGCACAAAGACAGCATCAAAGAAAGAGGCTTACAAAACAGCAAGATTTTTACAAAGACCTTACAATAGCGATATAGAAAAGGGGAGGCAGAAAATCTAGAGAACAGGTAGGTAGGTGATGTTCCTCCCATCGCATACAAAACAAACCCACCCGGTTTTTCTATAGGTAGTATGGCGTGGTTTTTTTTGTTGGTTTGTTTTTGTTTTTGTTTTTCAGTGTTAAGAAACCAAAATTCCACCGTCTCTCCTTAAATTTTAAACTGCTTTCCACTATTTAAATAGTTTTCCCCCTCCCTATTTAATTTGAGTTTCCTGGTTCAGTTCTCAGAGCTGGGCTTCAGCCCTCTCTCTCCCTTTCTGGCTCTCTGCCCTTTCTCTGGCTCTCACTCTTCCTCCTCCTCCTCCACCTCGGCCTTGTCCTGGCCAGTGGCCCCAGGGCCCGCGGTCTTGTTCTCCTTTTTCCATTTCATGCGCCGGTTCTGGAACCAGATCTTGATCTGTCTTTCAGTCAGGCAGAGCGCGTGCGCGATCTCGATGCGCCGCCGCCGTGTCAGGTAGCGATTGTAGTGAAACTCCTTCTCCAGCTCCAGGGTCTGGTAGCGCGTGTAGGTCTGGCGGCCTCGCTTTCGGTCAGTTCCTGCGCACAGTATTTAAAGGAGAATAATCAGTGCGTGTGGGAAAAGCCACAAGACGGCTCACTTCTTCATAGACTCTTAGGTTTGGGGTCAGTGGGTGGAAGAGCCCGTTTCCCCAGTAAACCAAAGTCTTACTTCCCACACCCCTCAGCGTGTGCCTTCCCTCTTCCCTCAACGTGCAGGACTTTCTAGAGGCCTCCTGAGGCAGACATCCCCACTGGTCACCCAGAAAGTCTTCCAGACTAGGGCTCCTGAACCCGAGATTTAACCGGTTAGCTTTTGAAGGCCCTGTACCTGAGGAGTGTTATGTGGGATGAAGGAAGGTCAATCTTCCCATCACCCCTGGGACCAGGCACCCTAAGACTCCCCTTTTGGATACAGACTCTGATGACCTTTAGGTAAGAGGCCACGGAAACCATGCAGGTGGAGTGGGGCTCTAGGCCTGGCCTCAGTGCTTTTCCCAAAAAGAAAGGAAACAAAGAGGCTCACAGACCCAATCTCTCTCTCTCTCTCTCTCTCTCACTCACACACACACACACACACACACACACACACACACAGCCTGCTGTGGAATGAGGAGGTGAGAATCTGCAGATTTCCTTGGAGCTTGGAATCCGCCTGAGAGCAGGAGCCCTATGATGACTCTTTCCAGTGAGTGGCTCAGGTTCAGACAGGGACAGGCTGTCCTGCCTGCCCACCTGCCCAGACAACCCAGTTTTCCAAATCAATCTCTGGGCCTCCAGGAAGGCACAGGAGAGACAGCAGCCTGATTTGGAGTGGAACATGAAGTATCTGGGGGGGGGGGGGGGCTGAAAGGCAGAGGTGAGCTTTCCAGGTTAGGGCAAAACCCTGAGGAGCCTTGGGGGAGGGCGTACTGGGGGAGGGGCTGGTGCCAGCCCTCCCGGGAAGTAGACAGGGGAGGAGGGCCTAGGGGCCCTAATTTCAACTCAGATAAAAGCCAAGCTGAAATGTTTACGAGCAGAAAAATTGGGGCTTTGATAAATCAACTGGAAAGGCAATTGAATTATGGAGCAGGTAATGGGGACCGTGACCACCAATACTGATGGTGTAAGAGCTGGGCTCCTTCTGACTGGACTGGGGAGCCTCGGACCACAGTCTTGGGCTTTTTGAACCTTGGAGTTGGTCCACGAGCCCAGGGCAGCATGAAGAAAGATGTCTGGTTCAAGCTAGTCAGGAAACCCCACAGAGCCTGGGTCTCTTGGGGCTTCTGAAGCAGCTGGCTCAGTGGCCTGCACTCTCTAACTCGTGATGCGGCTCCCATGGAGTCCTAGACTCTCCCCTAAGAGGACAGTCAGCCTTCTGGAATGAAACCTGCAAACTTGCTGGCCAGTTCTCCAGGGGGCACTTAGGAGCCCGAGGCGGGCACCTGAGGAAGCCAGCTGTACTCCTGTGGGGCTTCTGACCCCTTCTCTAGTTCTGCTTCCCCCTTCCCAAGTTCACTGGGGGGTCAGGAGTCTCATCTCTGTTGGCCTCAGCCCCCCTCTCTCCACCTGCCTCTCTGGCTCTGTGTCCCTGGCTGGATCTTCATCTCTTCTCATACCCCCTCCTTCCGCCAAGCCTCTAGAGCCCACCTCTAATTGTCCAGAAGGGAATAATGGGGGAGCGGGGTTGGCTGGGAAAGAAGGGGGAGGGGAGAATTGCTCGGCGCTGCGGGCCCCCTCCCCCAGACCTTCAAGCTGGGGCTGGGGGACACACCCAGAGCTGAGATCCCCGGCGGGGGAAGGGAGAAGGGAGGGGGGAGACCCTAATGGCTATTCTCTGCAAAACCCAGCCTTCTTCCACAAGACAAACGGCCTCGTCTCCAGCCCGTGCCGGCGCGGCTGATAAATATTTAAAGCTAAAAGGCCAGGAGGAAAGGTGGGGGGCAGGCGGGGGGCTCGGAGCGCCAAGGCGTCGGCGGAGAGAGATCCGCCGAGGGAGCAGGAGGAGCCTGAGAGCACCGAGCAAAAAATGGGGGTGGGGGCGGCGCGCCGGGCTGCCGCGTCCCCAGGGCCGACCTCCCACCGGGAGCACTCTGGACGCGGAAAGGAGCACTTGGCCGGGAAGGGGGCGCCTTCCGGGGAATGTGCTCGGGCCACTGCGGCTCGGGATGGCTCGGTGCGCGGCGTTACCTGAGCTTCGCATCCAGGGGTAGATCCGGAAGTTACTCTCGGCCGCCAAGTCCGAGTCCCTCTGCTCCTTGGCGCCCGCCGCCTTGGCGGAGTCGCCGGGACACACCCCGGAGAGGTTCTGCTCAAAGGGCGCGCAGTGCATGTTGAAGGAACTCGGCTCGAGCCCGTAGCCGGCCGCGTAGACGCCGGCTGCACTCTGGCCCGCCATGCCCCCCCCGCCGGGGTACAAGCCCTGCATCGAGGCGGCGAAGGAAGCGCCCGAACCCGCTCCATAGCCCGGGCGCTGGGGGTTGGAAGCAAACGCGCAAGAAGTTTGTTCAGGGAAGGCTCCGGTAGCGAAAACCGAACTTGCGGCTGGATATTTAGAAAATAAAGCATTCGCATAATACAATGAACTCATAATTTGGCCGGATGATTTGTAGGCAGGGACGTTTTAGTGTCGGTTTTACGAGATTCCTTGATATATTACAGAATTAGAGTCCAGATTTACACCAAAAAGGACCCCCTTTTTCCTCTCCGGACCACGTGACCCCACCCACGTGACGCCCGCTCCGCCAATGGCCGCGCAGCCTCCCCACGGCTCCCGGTAATGTGGAAAAAATTGTGTGGCGTTAGATTTATAAAATATGATCAATAATGAATGGGAAAGCCAAGCCCTGTGGATTGGGGCTGGGGGCTCAAGGGCCGCTGTCGACCCCCTTGGGCTGGAGGCAGCTTGCAGGCGAGATTTGGGGAGGAAGGGATGGAGTGGCAGGGAAAATAAATAACCTCGGAGCGATCCGTGTTGTCACCCCCCCGCCCCCCCCCGTTACCCGACGAGAAACAAATGCAGGGATCGCCCGCAACTGGGTGGGTGGGGGCAGGTCACGTCTTTATTAATCTGGGCCAGTTCAGCCTGGCTGGGCCTTTGGGGGAACTTGGTCCAGTCCTCCCGAGGTGAGGAGCGGAGGTGAGCCCGGCTTCTTGCTCGCTCTCGGTGCCCCCAGACATACAGGCAGGAATGGAGGGAGGCTTCGTGGGTGCTCCTACAGGCGCGGGATCCAGCCCACGGGCTCTGGATGATGCGTTTTCTGGTGGCTTAAAAAAAGGTGGGGGGGTTGAAAGTGTAAAAGGAAGGGGGTGGGGTGAGGTGGGTGGGAAGAGAAAGGAAGCCAGGAAGGCGGCCTGGGTATACTGCTCTCCTGGTTCCGGGAGGCGGATGCCTCAAGTAGAGCGTGGCTGCCGGAGAAGCAGGGGCAGCGAAGGAAGGAAGGCGGCGAGCCACGACCTCGGCGCTGGGCGAAGGTGGCCAAGTCATAGAGAAGGAGAGGCGGGGGAGAGCATCTCTCCTCTCCTCCTGCTCCCCCTACCCACCCAATCCGGGAAAAATAAATGTATAAGCTTGTTCAGCGGCCCTGCACTCCACTTGTATCCACTCACCCCCACATAGGCACAGACAGGAGAGGGCCCACAGAAACAAAGGGGGAGGTGGAGTGGGCATACAGCCGCCAGCCCGGGCGCATCTCTTCGGCGTGGCCTCGGCGCCTAGGTCTTGCGCCCGCAGCCTCGGAACGCGAAGGGAGGGGGTTTCTCTGGGCTCCCCTCCCCCGTTCCCTCTCCTCCAATCAGGCGCAGCCGCCTCCCTCACCCCCTGCGCCCCTGGGCCAAGGGACTCGCACCACCTGCCTCCAGCCCCCGCCCCCTCCTCTGGGCTGCCTGGCCTGGCGGGCGCAGGAGCCCGGTGACCGGCTCCCCCCAGCTCTGCAAGGCGCCGGGGGTTAAATGAGGAGCGCGGGCCCGGCCAGTCTCGGGTTCTCGCTTGTAAACTTTATTGTAACTCTTCCGCCCTTTTCAGGCGCAGACAACAGAACAAAGTATAGAGGAACAACAAAATATATAATTAGCCCTCCCACCCCCCAATAAAGCAATTCACGGATACAGGATACATTCTCTTCACAGTAAACCTAAGAACACTTTTAACAATTGCCCACAGCGCGCATGCTAACTAAAGTAACCTCTTTTGAGAAACACTTAAGACGAAATTGCCAAACCAAAGGGGGGGGGGGGTTGGGAGGAAAAGAGAGAAGCAAGAGAGAAAGCCAGCGAGCTAGGGACGGCAGCGGGGAGAGAGGGGTTGGGAGGGGGAAATGAGGACGGAGAGAGAGAGAGAGAAAGAGAGAGAGGAGAGAGAGAGAGAGAAGAGAGAAGGAGAGGGAGACAGAAAGAATTACGGCGTGAATAGGCAGTTTCATGTTGTTGGGAGAACTTAGCAGAAATCGGTACCTCGGTCATTACAAAGAAGCACGTTCAAAGGAAAAAAGACCATTGCACAAGGAGGCTTTTTACACGGGGCGGGGACGTGGGGGGCTCAGCCAGGCCGCAGCCGCTCACCCTCGCAGGGCGAAGGAGTTCTTGCTTAAAATCCTTTTCTTTCCCCCCCGGCCCCCAAGAGAAGGGAAGGAGATCCACGGTAGCTCACACACAGAAGCTATTACGAGATACTACCACTAGCGGGGACTGGCGCGGCGGGGGACGCTGCGGCGGGAGGCCGGGCTCCCGGCCCCGCTCGCGGGGCCAGAGCTCTCTCGGCGGGGGCGGGCGACGGCCGTGGCCTGGTCGGGGGACCCACGGACGCAGGGCGGCCGCGGCCCTGGCAGTCCCAGCTGGAGCCTACTTCTTATCTCCCTTTTGCGCGTCGCCCTCGTCTGCCGCCTCCGGGGCCCGCTCCAGCTTCTGTTTCTCCAGCTCCTCCTGCTCGCATTTGCTGCTGGGGAACTTGTCTTTGTTGTTCTCTTTTTTCCACTTCATCCTCCGGTTCTGGAACCAGATTTTGACCTGTCTCTCTGTCAGTCCCAGCGCATGCGATACCTCGATCCGCCGCTTGCGAGTCAGATAGGGATTAAATAGGAACTCCTTCTCCAGCTCCAGGGTCTGGTAGCGGCTGTAGGTCTGTCGGCCTCGCCTGCGTCCGGCGGCTGCTGGGAATGGGGGAAAAGGCGAGACAGGGTGGGGGGGGGAGGGGAGAGTGGGGGAGGGGGCAGAGACAGAGAAGGTTGGAAGATTCGTGAACCAGCCTGGGAGACCAGTATAATAAGGGAAGGGGACCTTCTATCCCGTGCAGGGGCGGGGGCGCTGGGAGGCCGCGGTCAGCGGTGGGGGGGGTGTGTGTGTGTGACGGGAGTGGGGGTGGTGGTGAGAGGGATCAGACACCACTGACTCTAAGGGAGCCAGAAAGGGGTAGCCCCCTCCTCTGGTAACCAGCACCAGAGGGTTGGGGGGGGCTAGTTCAAATCTATTAAAAGTGTCATAAACTTTATAAGGAAGGGTGTGAAGGAGGGGGAGGGGGGAAATATGAATTTAAAAAGCCGGGACTGGGACGAGTGGACCCACCTTGAAAAGCCCCCAGAGCCTCTGCCCCAGAAGAAAAGTTTCTTCAGGGTAATTAAACTATAAAGCAATTGAGAAGTGCAAAAGTTGAGCGCCCCCACTCCCGCCGCCCTCTCTCCACTACCCCCATAAAGCAGTAAAAGGGGGGAAAGGATGAGAAGAAGAAAAGTAAGGCAGGGTGAGGGGTTTATGGATTCAGGAAATGTCGCTTAGCGACCCCCCTTCAAGGAAAACAAAAAAAGAAAGGAAGGAAGGGAGGGAGGAAGGAAGGAGGGAGGCAAGGAAGGAAAGAAGGAAAGCAGGGAGGAAGGAAGGAAAGAAGGAAGGCAAAGAGGAAGAAAAGGAGGAAGGAAGGAAGGGAGGAGGAAGGGAGGGAGGGAGGAAGGAGGAAAGAAGTGGGAGGCAAGCGGAACAGAGCAGGCAGGTCTTCCAGGAGCTGGAGGAAATGCTCCCGGCCTGCCCGGCCCCCTGCCCGGCCTCAGGCCCTCCGCTCTCCCTTCCCGCCGGCCCCGACGCGAGCTCACCTTGCGGGCGCATCCAGGGAAAGAGCTGCGTGGGCGATGGGCTCTGCTCTGAACCCTCGGCCTCCTCGCCCAGGCCGCTGGCTGCGGCGAGCTTGCAGTCGGCGTACTGCACCAGGTCTGGATCCTGCGCCCCGAACAGGCTCTGCCGCTGCAGCGGGTCGTAGCCGTAGAAGTTGCCCGGGTCCCCGTGGCACGCCACGGCGCACGGGTTCTGCTGGTAGGGAGCGGTGGACAGCGACGACGGCCCGTGGTAGAACTCCTGGATTTGCGACGGGTGCTGGAAGCTGCCGCCGCTGCTGGGACCGTACACCACGGTGGGTCGGCCGCCCAGATCCTGGGCGAAGCCGCAGTCATAATAATTGGGGCGCAGGGACTCCCCGGTTTTGTATTTGGAGAACAGTGAGTTGACGAAATAAGAGCTCATTTTATTGAATTTTGAGGCGGCGGCGGCGGCGGCGGCGGCTGTAGTTGGGGGCTGTTGGGGAGGGGGTGGGGAGGGGGAAAGGGAGGGAGAGAGAGAGAAAAAAACGCGGATTCGCCGGCTCCTAGTCACCCTCGCCAGGAAAGGAGAGGGAAAGGGAGGAGGGGGGGGAAAAAGAAAAGAAAGAAAAGGCGAAGAAGATCTCAAAGCCGCCACACTTTTTGTGATTTCCAGGAATAGAAAAGGACAGCGAAGCCTCCAAAAGTCTAAGCTTGCATGGCAGCCGCGGCTCGCTCGCCCTCCCCCCACCCCCCACCCCCCAAACAAAAATATACCGCCACTTAAAGAGGTCCTCGCTTTACATTTCGAAGAAGGGATGCCAGTTCATAAACAGTTTTCGGTGATTTACTTCCCTGCAAATGAGTTGTTTCATATTTTGCACTGTCTTTTCATGATCATTTGCATCCATTAGAGACACCGCATCCTATTGGCTTCTCCGTACTCCTCCCGGACAGAACGCAGAGCGAGGGTGCGAGCGAGAGAGAGCGAGAGCGAGCGAGAGAGAGAGCTAGAGCGAGAGAGCGCCAGGGAGTGAGGAGAGAGCGGAAAAAAAAAAAAAAAAAAAAAGGAGGGGAAGGGAAAAAAAAAAAAAAAACACCCAGGGAGAGCAAGGAGGAGAGGGGGAGAAGAGGGGGAGAGGGAGTGGGGGTGAGAGAGAGAGAATGAATACGGATTAAATCTGTTTAACTACCTACATTAATGAGATATCTCTCGCCTCACAACAAATCAAATACCTTCGCAGACCACCCCCAAAGACTGATGTGGGGGCGTCACGGAAAAAAACACGCACACACACATATACACAACGCGCCAGGCGTAGGCACGCTGTTAATTTCGCGATTTTAACGAGGCAGTTGGAGTCTTTTTAAATGTCAGGGTCGCTTCGGAAAAATGTAAAAGAACACGGTTTAATTGCGCCGAGTTTTAAAAGGTCCTATAAATGTAATTGGTATTTTAATACAAGTTATCAAATCATACAGCTTCCTCTCCTAAACATATTTTCAAACAAACGAGGTAGTCATATTTAAGGCTTTAATGATCAATTTTCTTATTATTGATAAAGGTTTAACTATCGTGTGAAGGGAATTGGCTGGGTAACCGGCCCCCCAAAAACGGCCGTAAACTCTTTAACAAACTATAAAATGCAATAAAGCCGGAGTCTGTTGTTGTTTATGCCGCAGCGCATAAAAGCTGTTAGCATTTTACGAGTTCTTTCCTCTACAGCTATAAAATTGCAGCTTCGACCGCCCCGCCGCCCGACTGCGGCGCGGTGGGGGTGACCAAGCCGAAATGAGAACGGTGATGGGTTTTTTCGGCGCAAACGGTGACTTTTCTGAGATTTTCACCACCTTCAGCTGTGGCCAGCACCTGCCCCTACCCCCTTCTCGGGAGCCCCCAAACCACCTCCTCTCTGCCCCACCCAGGCACTCACCCACTTTCCCTCATTAAACAAACAAGCAAGGATTTTCTTTGGAGAATGGTCCTGGCAGGCCATGAGGACGCAGAAGGAGGGGAGGAAAGAAACTTTCTGGTTAATGGGCAGTGGTAGAAGCAGGGAGCAAAGTTCGCCCAGCAACCGCCCAATCAGCAGTTTTGCACGACCTCCTTGGCCTGGAGAGAGGTGCTGGGATGGGGAGGAGGGTCTCCAGTCAGCGCCTCGGGGGAACCAACTTTGTGTGATGCGAGTGAGGCCTGGTGCCACCGGCAGGATGACACCCAGCTGGACAGTCCCACTCCTGCACCCAGGCCTTGAGTCTTGCTAGCCAAGCTCAGCTGGTTCCCCACTTTCCAGGCCAGCCCTGCACACCTTTTGTGGCACCCTAGTGTGATGGGGCACCACGGAGCCCAACAGCACATCAAAGGGAGGGAAGGGCCAGGAGGCCGCTGTTGGACACTGAGGCCCAGGTGCTTGGTCTTGAGGCTTGCCATCCTATCCTCTCCTTGGCTCTAGGTAGAGGCTGCAGAGTGTATGCATGGGGGGGGGGCACCTTTTAGCTTTCTGAGTCCGTTGAGCCACCATCACTACCTAAACTGACCTTGGGATAGAGGGAATTTGGATGGAGCAAGCCCACAGAGTCCCCCCATTTTCTCTCCTCTCCCCTTGGGGAGCCTATAGTCAAACCCAACTCTCTCTCCAGACCTGAGGTCCTGGGGCCTGCTGAGGCACAGCCTACAGGGCTGAGCTGTGTGGGTACCACACTCTCCTGCCTTTGCCTTCCCCAGCCTTCCTGGCCTACTGAGGGTGGTGGCCAGATTTTCCAAGGTCCCAGTCCTAGGGTCCCAACCAATGGCCTCCTGAATCAGTTCACTGGCCAAGGAAAGGAAAGAAAGAAGGGAGGGAGGGAGAGGGAGAAAGAAGGAAAATTTCTAGTAACAAAGGTAGAGGCTTCACAAATACATCCAAGCCATTGTTTATTCACCAGAGGGTGGTTTGCTTTGGGAAGGGTGCTTTGGTGGGAGGGGGGATCCCATTTACCCCAACCTTTGTAAAAATGAAACCATCAGCTTTTTCCAAGAGGAAGTTCCCAGTAGAGCCACCGGGTCCTTCAAAAGTAAATTGGGAGAATGGGAAAAAGGTTGAAAGGGAAGAAGGGAATGGAGAAGAGGAGGGAAGAGAACCAGGGTCTTGGATTCTCAGTGCAAGGCTGAGGGGGCGGTGAGGCAGCGGAAGGCACAGTTAAGTTGTTGCCGAAGAGAACATTTTTATCTAGTGCGGGGGATTTTATGGTCATGATTTGAGGACTCACCGGTGAGGTAGAAATTCAATGGCTTGTTCTAAATCATCCCTACACCGTGCCAGAAATTCCTGATGGAAGGAAAATGTTTCTATTATAAGAAAAAACAAGAAAGAGCGAGAAGATAATTTATAAACACCCAACGGAGCGCAGATTTATTAGAGAAACTCAACTTGAGAAACTCCGCTTGCCTCTTTGCACCAGTTCCTGGGGGAAGAGAAGAGAGACCGTGGCGGGGCTAATTTTAAGGAGGGGGGCGGTGTGCGTGTTTCGCAGGCAGGTTTGTCCGGATGGGGGGCACGGATCAGGCTGGGCCGGGAGGAAATGGAAGATTTGGAATTAAAAGAGTTATGGGCATACAGCGCGCGGGTCTCAGAAGGAAAATTGCCCGAGCCCAGGCCTCCAGGTGCTAAACTGCGAAAGGACCCTTGTCCCCTAGGCTTGCCGGGGCCGCCGCGCACTGAGCCCGAGCTCTCACCTGGGAACCACGGAACGCCGGGAGAACCGAGCCCCTGCTTCCTGCCGCCGTGCCTACCCCCACATCCATCCGGAAAACGCACACTTTTTTGGCTGCCCAACTTGGGGCGCGCAGAACAACCGAGAAAACATACGAGACCTCCCCACGCCTGCCCTGCCGTTCTGGGGAGCCTCTGCCCCGCGCCTGGATCACCCGGCGCGCGCCCAGCCCCGGCCGCGTACAAAGGCTGTGAAGCCTCTGTCCGTGCTGATCCGCCCCGCCGGCTTTGGGCACCTCCTAATCCGCACCAAAGCCCAGGATCCATGCCACCCCCCCATGTTGTACCCCTATACCCCGGGCTGGCTCACCCGGTTCCCTCTGCTGCTGATCCCGTTTCGGGGCAGCTTGGTCTCCATCCGACCTTCTTCTGCCCGCTCGCCCCTTTCACCTGACCTGCTCACCCGTATCCGCAGAGAGTCCTCCAGCCCCCCTCCCGGAAAATCTCATTTTTCCGAACCAATTCTCTTTTATTTTGCCCATCTCCCTATTCCTATTATTATTATTCCTCCCCGTTTTCATGCATTTGTTGCCCTACCGACCACAGAAACTTGGTGAGAAGCACGGAGACCTCCTGGGGGAAATTCAGAAAATTGACCATTTGAAGGGGTGGGGGGAAACAATAGGCTATATTTGAAATCTACAAAATGGGGGAAACGGCCATAATGAACCCTATATTTTTATTACGCGCAAATTATTCATGACTTTTGGTAGCGCTCAGTTCACAGATTCAGGGCCGACCAAGGTGCGATGTGCAGCCGCGAGTCCGCAGCCGCCGCACCGGGGATTTTCGCGTGGAGCAAGGGTGCCATCTAGCGGTCGTCCTGAGAACAGGCGCCGCCGCCGCCGCCAAAGGCTCAGCCGGTTTCTCCCGAGAGCGCCAGCCACCGAGGCGACAAGCGGGAGAAACTTTCATTATTAGCAGAAAAGGGGGAGGAAAATGAGAGCAGGCGAGAGAAAAGCCATCGGAAATCAGGAAATGGCTCATGAAATTGTGCAGATAAGCTTAAAAAAAAAAAGGCGAGGGGGTAGGAAGGGGAAAAAAGAAACCGTAAGATTTTTTCCTCTGGTACTGACCCCCGACACCCCCCCTCCTCCACCCCCACCCCAACCCCCTAATTTCTGGCGGACACCGCCAGGCAGTGCGCCGTTTATGGCCCGTAAAAGGGGGGGAGCCGAGCACTTTTCAAACCCAACACGATTGTTTCAAATTCTGAGAAGAAACAATTGGGCTTTTTGTGGGGGGCAGAGGAGGCCTGGGAGGGTGGGAGGGGGCTGTAAAAGGATCAAGAGGCTGCCCGCGCCCAGACGTCTGGCCCCGCCGGACCCGTGTGTGTGTGTGTGTGTGTGTGTGTGTGCGTGCGTGTGCGCAGGGGGCTCCTCGTTTATGATTCTGGAGTGGGTGTGAGGAACAAAGACAAGAGTCCGAACTGCGTTCCCTGAAGCTTGTGTGACAACAAAGTGTTCCTCCCTCCCCGTCCCTCTTCTCCCCTCTTTGCCCCCTGGGTCTCCCCACCCCCCCCCCCGTCCCCGGAAACCCCAAGCCCCGCGGACCCCGGGGCGGGTGAGTGCGGGGACCCCCCCATCCCCACCCAGGAGCCCGGCCCACCCATTCTGCCGCCAGCCCCAGAGCCCAGGCCCAGCTGCGGCTCGGCTCGCCCAGCTCCGGAAAGTTTCCCCTCACTGTTTGCTTTGCTGCTGTTTAGTTTCTTAACCTTCAGAAATTTATACGCTATAAAGTTTTATAGCGGTCATATTCTTTTATGGCTGCGCGCACCGCACTGAATTCCTCTCCCGGCTTCTCCGTCTCGCACTCTCGCGGTCTCCCTCTCTGAATCTCTCGCTCTCTTTTATGACAGCAGATTTCCCCATCTCCGGCTTCCCAGCCTCCGCATCTTCGCCTTTGTTTGTCTTTAAAGAAGCCACCCCGGGCTCGGGACCCAGACGCCGCCGCTGGAGGCTTCCCCGGGAGGCCTCGCCCCCTGCCCCGCCGCTCTCCGTCCGGTTCCAGCCGCGCCTTGGCCGCTCCTCTCGGCGGAAGCTTGCCTGCTCGGCTCTCCCTCCGCGCCGCCGGGCTCCCGGGAGCCCAGGATGGGGAGGGAGCCTAGTCTACACAAGCTCTAAAGCCAGATTCATTTTATGACCCGAATGGAACCCTCTCTGGAGGAGGCGGTCCCGGGGACCGTGCCCAGGAGCGTCGCCTGCTCCTGCCTTTGCCTATCTGTCCGCTTCTAGCTTTCGTTCGCTGGAGAGGGGTCGGCCTGGCCTTTTCACTTCCAAGCGCCTCTCACTCGCGACACGCTTTGTCCCCACCTCTCCCCCCACCCCTGGGGGGCTCGGCGGGGCTGCTGCGCCGCTGGGGTGGGCCTGGAGGGAGGCTCCGGCGGGCGGCCGAGCGGGGCAGAAGCCCAATCCCAGCGCCCGGCTGGGACCCGCAAGGCCGCGGGGAGCAGCGGTCTTCCTAAGAGGCGCTGGGGGGGGGACACCACGGTCTGATAGGGACAGAAAGGTGCCTCTGGAAACCGAATTTAATTTTGGGGTCCGACTGGGGAGTGATTTTTCCCCCCTGGTGAGACACTTCTGTTCCACTCCCAATCTCCTCTCCCTGCCTGTCTATGGGAACTGCCTACCCAGGCCTCTCCCTTTACCAAACGACCAGCCTTACACCAAGGCGGCTACCCTGTGGCTCAAATCCGATCTTCAGATTCCGGGTGGGGGTCAGAACCCTCAGAGGTTCAGTCCTTTTGAGTGGAAGGAAGGACAGCATGGCCTTTCCTAAGGCCTCTCTCTACACCCGGCAGCCCTGCTGCAGGGAATGGCTGAAGGAAGTTAGTGCCTTTCCCTCGCATGCTATTTTTAAGTGGCCAAACCAAGGTGATGTTCTTGGCCAGCTGAGAGCAGAGCCGCTTCCAGGAGTAACAAGGCAGGCCTTGCCTTCACCCTGGCTCTGGAGTTGGTTGCGACGTCTTCAGTGCCACTTTGGAGGATTATCTCATGGCTCCCTGCAGACCCAGACCCCTCTCCAAATCACTCCTCTTCCCTCTCATCCCCCTCCCGCCTCCCAGCTCTCCTGTTGGAAGGCTCTTGCTCACTTTGAGCAGAGGTCTTGGGACCCTGGGTCCAGACCAGTGCCGCCAGGAAGCTTGCTCTGCAAGGCCTAAGGAAACACCTCTTGGGCACCGAGTCTCTGTTTTTTTCCAAGCTGCCCTCTTGGAACTAGGACCTCTACCTCTGGCCAGGTGAGGAGAGCCAACACAGAATGAGACACAAGGAGAGATTTATTTTCTAGAGTGATATATATTTTTTTGTTCTTTTTCTTGTTTTTTTTTTCTTCCAAAACAAACAATCAGAGCTCTAGGCCCCTTGCCCTCCCCATTCCCACCCTCAACCCTCCCATATAAGCGACAACTGAAAACAGACGAGACAATCACCCCCAAAGAAATCACAAAACACAGCACAATTTCACAACAGCCACCGACAAAGCAAAAAAAGTTCTACTGGAAATGTCCCCTTGCGGGGTCGGGAGAAGCAGGAGCCAGAAGAATTCATGGAATTGAAGGAGACTGGACAGATGAGGGAGCAGAGGGAAGGAGGGAAGCAGAGAGTAAGCTTCGGCCCCTGACGCTTAGGTGCAATTTCGCCTCTTTCCTTTGCACACGGGACCGTTGCCCAGAAGCGCTCGCAGCAGCCCAGCAGCCGAGCAGACCGCCATCCAGACCCGAGTCGCAGAAGGCAAAGCCGGGTGCCTGGGGCACGTCTCCTTCTTTGCTGGGGCGGGCAGCCGCCAAGTCTGGGGCTCCTCTGCTTGGGTTGAAACGTGGGAAGGATGGGGAGGAATGTGCCAGGCTCCTGCCGCTGGAGCCTTTGCTCCTCCCTGTCCTCCACAAGTTATCCCGGAAGGGAGCTCGGGAATCGATTCACAATAAATTCTCGGTAGGACTCTCCTGACCTGGCTTTCCTGCCTCTAGTGATTTGAGCTAGCAGGGGATGGAAGGTGGATTGGGGCAGGGGGGTGGGTTTCTACAAGGGGCGGCTTGACTCCGCTAGTGCAAGGTGGATTTAGCCGAACAGAGTTGATTTCAGAGCTGGGGAGGATGTAAGGATGCAGGGCTGGTGGAGAGCAAGAGAAGTTACAGTCTCTGTCAAGCAGGGCACAGATGAACAGACGACATTGTCAAGGCTTACGACCCATGATTTGACCTCCTTTTTGTTGGAAGGAGAGGAAAACAACATGCAGAATTAAACGTTTCCTGCAGCAGAATGTGTGTGTGTGTGCGTGTGCATGTGTGTGTGTAACACCTTCCTAAGTCCTAGGATACCTTCCTAAGACCACAGCTCCTTTCCTTGCCCCTTCTAGCCCACCAGCTTGGGGGCTGAGTTTACCCCCATTTGCCCTTGGGTCCAGAGGGGGTATAGTTGGGGACTCCACCGAGATGATTTTGTGATGCTGAGCCATTTGGGCTACAGAGCCTCATTCAGGAACGTGTCTCTAGACATCTTCTTGATGTATATTTGTGTCAAGGGTAAAATCTGGGCTTGCTGGTGGTCTGAGGGCTGTTCTGCCAGATTTAGGGTGCGATGATCTGCATTTGGGGTGTCACTTTATTTGAGTGTTGGCTGTGAGCTTTGCCTGTTATTACTCTGGGCTCCAGGATTTATGTATGTGGGCTTCTGTTGGGCTGTATGCAGTTGGAGTGTCCCTGGGTGACTTTGGGGTGGGAGCAGGTAAGGTGTGGAGATAGGTAGGCTGGAAGAGAGGGGCTGGGGCTTCCCAGAAAAATTAAGGGGATTACTAGGGGCTCGACTAGGGTCTCTCTTTCCTTGTGGCCCATCACCTTTTTAGAAGCCAACTACATGTCTACCTTCTAAATCAACAAAACTTCCTTCTGAGGCTCAGGGAGAAGAGAAGGACAGGTAAGGGCAAAGGGGAGGAGATGCTCTAGATGCAGAAAAGGACTTGAAGGAGAAAGACTCCCTTCCCCATTCACTTGAATACATCCCAGACAGCACTGGCCAGGCAGCCATCACTTATAAATACGTGTGAGATGGGGAAGGGGCGGGGAGGGCTGGGATGGGGAGGGCTGGGGAGGGCTGGGGTGGGTGGGGGAAATCTTCACTCTTTGCCCTGTTCCTTATTCATTTTCTTCATTTTCATCCGCCGGTTCTGAAACCAGATTTTGACTTGTCTCTCACTCAGATTGAGGAGTCTGGCCACTTCGTGCCTACGGTCCCTGGTGAGGTACATATTGAACAGAAACTCCTTCTCTAGCTCCAACGTCTGGTATTTCGTGTAGGGACAGCGCTTTTTCCGGGAAGAGCGAGCGTGCAGCCAGTTGGCGGAGGGGTTGGCTGAAAGAGAAGCAGCGATAGAATCAAAGAAAGGAAGGGGGGGATGAAAGGCCCCCATGTTCTCCTTCCAAGAGGACGTCCCCCTGGCTTCCACTCCCCATCTTGCATTGCAGAGAGGGGACCTGGGCCTTCCAGTTCCCAGAAAGGGTCCTAGTGATGGGCCAGGAGCTGCTAAGTGACACTTTCAGGTGAGAGTTACTGGGACAGAGTGGAGCCAAACATGGACCAGGCTTCTCGGCATTTCCAAACCTGCACCTGCCTCAGGTCGTCTCTCAGTCTCTTTCTCCACTTGGGTCCCCACTGATCAGGATTCAGGTCAAAGCCCCCCATGGCTAAAGCGCACCCCACCCCCGCCCCAGCAATCGCCAGACTAACCAGAGGTGGTTGACCTGAAGGGTCCTGGCCTTGGGTCTGGGGAGATTAGCATAGGGCTGTGCTGAGGGAGCACCACAGTTTCTGTTCAGCCACAGCCGAGACACCTCCTGGCTCTCCAGTCCAGTCCGAGGACACCATGCCTTAATCACAAGCTTGGATCTCTTGGCCACATGGCAGCAGGCATGTGTGTCTGCAGATATCTTGTCCCCCTCCCCCACAACACACCCTGCAAACATGGGTCTGCACTTAGAGACGCAAACACCCAGCACACTCCAATTCACATGCAACCCAATTGCAACCATTTATCAACTCCAGCCTGTGGACAAGGGAGCGCCAGGGGCTCACAGATAACTTATGGTTGCAATAGTCTCTCCTTTTCAGCTCCTGCTCAGCTCGCAGTTTGGTTACAGCAAGTTCAGGGAAATTGGGAAGCAAGATTGCTCCAGTCCCAAAGTGGGGAGCCATGGATGATGGGGGGTAACAGCCCTTCACAGCACACCTAACTCCAACCAGCTCCATGTGGCGAGGAGGAGCAGAGAAAGGGGTAATTGAGTGGAAGGGGTGGGGGGGGGAGAGAAAACAAAAATATATACAGGCTTGTCTCCTTACCGGTTCTCTCCCTACCCTCCCGAACTCAGAAAAGTTGCCAAATAAAGCAGAGCCAATTACAAATAACAGCCACCCTTTGCTAGATTCTTCTCCCCAAATGAAAAGCACTGAATATATTTTAAAAAAATAATCCAGTTCCTCCTACACTAAGTACCGTGTCTTACCAATTTGCAGTGCTATTTCCTTAATGTGATTGCCTGGGATGGGACCCGCAGCCGCATTAAATATGAAAGAGGAAAAAAACTGTTAATAATTGATCCTAGCCAAACCACTGCCTTTCAGTAATGGGCTTTCCAGGCAGAGTTTGGGGGCTTGGGGTGGGGGGTCTGTTTGGGTATGGGCCGGGAGGTTTTGGGAAGAGCCGGTGTTGCCCAAACGCTATTCGGGTGCTGAACTCCGTCGGCAGGAGAAGTAGCACCCTGCAGGGTTCTCAGGGGAGTGGGGGCAGCTCTCTATCCTCCAGCAGATGAGGACTTCCCAAGGGCCTGTGGGCCACTATGTTGATGGGAAATCTGGCAGGGCAAGGAGAGATGAAAAAAAAATCTGACCCTCGCTCCCCCAAAAGAGTAAGGGGTGAGGCTTGTTCCAGCCAGCCTGGGGGTCATGTTTGGAGCTGAGAGCCCCCAACCAGTTTGCCTTTCTCAACCTCACAACGAAAAATACGAGACTCCCCCTCCCCACCCCACATCCTGCCAGCAGCACCTCCTGGAAATTAGCCAGACTTGGGTTCCTGGCGGGGTGCTTCAGAAGGAATGGGATATGGGGAGTAACTACCATCGGAGGGTAAAGTTCTCCGCCTTTCCGCAAGCCTCTCCCCGCACCCCCACCCTTCCTCTCCCCAGGGTCCCTTCGGGATCTCTCCTCCACTCTGGCTGTCTGCCCCGAAGTTCAGAAGCGATTCTCGGACTCCCTGAGAGGCGGACAGCTCGGGCTGGGACTAGGGAGCCCCGCGGAGCGCAGCGGGGGCTGCAGAAAAGGAAGCTGCGACCCGGGCGAGGATGCCAAGGAGGGGAGAGGGCGACCGGAGGGAAGGCTCCCGGGGAGGGGCCGGCGCATCCGGGGAGGGGGCTCAGCCACCGGGTCCTGGGCTTCCCCGCCCCTCCCGGAGCCGGCTGCGGACCCTGAGCGGCTCCTGCGCGAGATCTGCTAGGAACAATCCTCCGCCTAGCTGTTGCATCGCAAATAAAATCCTAATGAGCCCCCTCCCACTTCCCCTTGGCCGGCTTTTACGGTCTGCGCGTGGCGCGGGGAGCTCTGCCAGCCGCGCGGCTCCGGGCAGCCCCGTGCGCTCCCGCCCTCGCCCGCGCGGGCTCTCGGCCTCGCTGGCGGCCGCCCGGTCCCCGGCCCCGCCAGTCCCTCTCCCGGCCAGCGGTCGTCAGCCTCTTCCCGGGCTGCGAGCCCGAGCCCCGGGGGAGTGGGGGAAGGGAGGCCGAGAGGACAGCGAGGTGGTGCCCGCGTCCCGGTTCCCTCCAGGACGCGGAGCCGTGGGGGCGGCGCTCCTCCAGCGGCCTCAGTCTCCCCTTCGGGGGGCACCCCGGTCGCTGGCCTCCTGCCTCCCTCTCCCCTCCTCCCCCGCTCGCTCTCCGGCCACCGCCGCGGTCTCCCTTCACATTGTCCGCAGTTTATTGCCTCTCCCCTCCCCTCCCCCTCGCCTGGCCTTCGGCCTGGTATTTCCTCACTTTTTATAACTTACTTTGATCCGGCCTCTCTTTGTCCTCGCTTCCTTCGCAAATTTTATTGTCCCCGTAGCCGGGTCTTTGATTAGACAGGACGGCCTCCCTGCCCGCCGAAGTTTCCAAACTGTACTCGGGCGTGCCCTGTTTGAGCAGCTCCCCAGGCGCGCCCAGAAGCGGCTCCGCCTTCACCGCCGCCTGGCCCTGCCCCGGAGCAGCTTCGCCGCGCGGCGCGGGCTCCAGCCAGGTGCGGAGGTACCTGCTCTCGGCCGGCGGGACGCCCTGGGGCTGCAGGTAGGGGTGGTAGACGGACGGCAGGCTTCCGGACGCGTGCGGGCTCAGTGGCGCCCAGGAGGCGCCGAACACCGGCGCTTTGGGCTGGAAGCTGCACGAGGGGAACTCCAGGTGCTCCGCGTGGCCCGGCTGCCGGGGGCTCGCGTACTGGCCGGAAGGAAACTTGGCCGGAGGCGCGTCCTCACTCTCGTGACTTATGATCGAGTCGACATAATAGCTGCTAAGCGTCCCAGAAATGGACATTCTCAGACATTATCCGGGCGCTCGCAGGGGGAAGGGAAGCGCTCGCGCGGCGGCGCCCAAGCAGGGAGAGGTGGCACCCAGACCGGTGTGAGGGCTTTCGGACGCGACCCCCCCCAGCCCCCCACCCTCCCACCCCCACCCCCTGCTCAACTTCTCAGCCAACAAAGTACAGTGGAGCAGCCCGGCTCAGCGCTCCTTGCAAAATGATTGGTCAAAGTTTTTCCGACTGCCTGATAAAGCGTCAGCTCCGACATAAATCAATCGGGCGAGGGGGCTGCGCTCTCGCTGTCATCCGTCCGCACCGCATTCCATATCGAGGATGGATTGTTTTATGCTGATGCAATGTGCTATCACGTCAGGGCTTCGGCGGCCACGTAACCTCAGCCAGAGCTGCCGGCCACCCGCCCGCTCGCCACCCCCCCCTCCCTTTTGCAGGAAGGGGGGTTGTTCTCGACATGGGGCGGCGGGGGCGGAGGAGAGGCGGAGGGAAAGCAGCGGGCTGCCTCGGGAGGGATGCAGGCGGTGGAGCCCTCTCCCCAGGCGGGTCCAGGAGGAAGAGAGGGAGAGCCGGGCAGAGGGAGGGAGAGAGTCAGCCTGGGGCGCAGACCCAGAAGCCCACAGCATAATTAAAGAGAGGTGGTCCTGTCCCCCCCCCCCCCAAACGCACTGCCATTCCACCCCGCAGGCCTCGTTTCCTCTCCTCTGTCCCCTCGACACAAGACGTTTATTAAACAGCAGTGCAGCGGCAATCCACTGGAGATAAAGTAAAGGGGATGGGAGAGAAGTTGGGGGTTTTATAGGGCGTTATCTGCTTTGGAGGGTTCTCTGTGACTAGGTTGGGAGGTTTACAGGCCTGGGAGTTTCTCCTGACCCCTCCGTAGCTGAGAGAGGAAACAGGGGAATACAAGAGGGTGAGTGTCCGATGATCTGGTCCTAAAATTTAGCCCTCTTAAAATCAGAACCTACATGAGGTAAAGGTATTCTGGAAGGCTCTGGAAAGTTGAGCCTCTCAAAGAGTTTAATACAACTAGCCAAAGCGCCTTTAAATTTCTAGGGCCTCTCTCTGGCCCTGCTCTGAGCTAGCGAAGTATGGAAGTATGGGGTCCCTGGGGTGGAGACATAGCCATGACGCCTTTCCTTCCCTGATAACCACCCAGGCCCTCAAAATTGCCCATTGGGGAAGCTGAATGTGAGAAAGGGTTAAGGGAACTTCCCTAAGGTGTCTGCAGAGTAGAGGAATGGGAAGGGGTATGAAGATTATCTCCCCTTACACCCAGGGAAGAAGGGGACCATCGCCTCTCCTGGATGGCTCCTCTCCCGGGCACTGGTGTCCTGATAGATTTCCAAATACCGAACTGGGTACCAGTGTAGGCAGACAGCCTGCAGGTCAGCCTCCGGACCACCCATCGCCTTCCCTCCTGTGAACTCGGGCTGGAGCTTTCAGAGAGCGCGTTTTATTGGTATCTACTATGCGGCCCTGTGCTGGGACTCCCCTGGGGCCACCGGCTGGCTTCCTGGCTCATCTCCCAGCCGCTGCTGCTCCTCCAGCTTCTGCCCTGGGTATAGTCGTGTCTCGTGGTGTAGGCACACAGGGAGGCACAGCCCCTGGACAGACCCGATTCTCCTCCGGTTGGGTCTAGGAGCAGGCTTGGGGGGGGGGGGTTCTCAGCATTGTCGGGCCCTGGGCCCTCAACAGATAGGCTGTCCCCAGCCGTGTCCTCTTAACAAAAGCGGGGCCATTCTAATTTGAGGTTTTATCTTTTTGGCCACGTACCCCTCTGCCCTGCAGAAGGCTGTGGGATCGCCTCCGCGCGCACACAACATACAGACACACTCCCACCCGCTTTTCTTTTCCAAATGGAGCCATCTCGTGTCATTACGTGTGAAATACGAGGGTGAAGCGCCATATTTCTTCACATTATGGCGATTTCAAAATGATTTTTTAAAGATCAATGCCAGCGCCCAGCCGGCCCCCTCCTTTTCCGCCCCAGCTCTCGGAGGGCGACAGCCCAGCAGATCCAGAACCAAACAGCGTGAAGATGTGCTTTTTCCATGGGACCCAAGTGGGGAAACAAAAATCTGATGCAAATTCTTCTAAGTAGCGGTTGGACGCTTGGGAAAGTCGAGGGAGCTCCCCGGACTCAACAGCGAGAAAGCTGAAGGCAGATCGAATGAATCACAGTTAGGGTAAAGCACCTGTTCTCGATTTGCCAGACGTATGGAGTCTGCTGTTGGCTTTACCTGTAATAAATATATTCTTCAAAGAAAAAAAACAAAACCTCTCCTGCCATAAATAATGGTGTTATGAAGCATGGCAGGCTGAGTATATGACTTTCTGTAGTATATAAATTAGGGCCCAAAAGGCCATGTGGACTGTGGGCAGGGCCCTTTTTATTTATAGAAAAGTCACAGCACACTGGGCTTTCTTAAGACCCAGGCTGTGCAGGCGCTGGGCTCTGACTGCAGCCGTTCTGGTTCCCATTCCTGGCCCAGACCTGGGTGCTGCCTCTTTTGCAATAAGAGAGATGTTGAGAGGGACACTGAGTTTAGGGAAGAAGTTAGAGAAAGAACATTTGGGCTCATGACTTGTGCCCTACAAGTGTGGAGAGTCCTAGCAGATGGGGATAGGGTGGGGGGACCCTAAGTTTTTGAGTGGCTGTCTGTACGGGGAGTTGCTCCTAAACCCTGGTGGCTCCCAGGTGCTGGGAAAGGAGGAGACCCAGGCCTCTTTTCTGAGACCAGAGCTTGGGCTTCGCTCTTAAAACGGGAGGGTGGGGACAATTTCTAGAAATGACAGGTTTTGAGGTCTCAGTCCTCTCAGGAGCGGGAGCTCTGGAGGGAAGATCCCACACCCCACCCAGCTCTCTTCCCTCTAAGTGGGGATGCAGACCATCAGGCAATACCCCTACCCTAGCCAGGCTTTCTAGAAAATACTGCTGTCCCAAATTGGAGCTCCATTCCAACTCAGGGAAAGGGTTAAATGGACAACTGGGAGGGAGCCCCCCATTTGGGTGTTATGAGGGTCTGTGGACTCCCTCAAACCTTGTTTCCTCTCCCAAACAATGGTACCCACCGTGGAGGAGGGAGGCAAACAAGATCGCAGCCCCTGGAGTCCAGCTTCTAAAGATGCTGAATGGAGAGGTTGCTTGAGTAGGGGGTCACTTTGTCCAGAGAGCAAACTGCTCCCCACTTCCCACCCCTGATCCTAAAGAGAAAGAAGGAAAACCTTGCATTCCCTCAAAGCCTCTAGTCATTCCCAGCACAGGAGCCGCGCCTGAACACAGCTAGGGCCAGGAACTAGTGGCTCGAAAGAAGGAAGGCAGGAGAGAGCTGCGACCCTTGGCCACACTGGGGCCCAGAGCAGCCAAGAGCGAGGAGGAGGCCGGAGGTGAGGAGAGCAGAGGCCGACCCTGGCCAGGAACCAGCCCAGCCGGTGAGTGCCTGTGCTATAGGGGCGGTTTTTGGAAAGAATCTTATCAATAAAAAAGGAGAAAATCTAGACAGAGGGAAGGAAAAGAAAAAGAGAGAAGGAAAGAACAAAAAGAAAGACAATACATGGGGAAAGGGGGAAAGTTTGCTTTTAATGGATAAGCTAAGCTGAAATTTATGCATGTTGTATTTGAATAGATGTGTGTATCCTGTAGGTATATTTCAAATCGATATTAATTTATGGGATATTTATTATGGTGTGCAAATGCGCTGTGCTCTATGCTGTGTATAGACCATGTAATCAATGGGTATGGCCAGCTGTAATACTGGGCGTGCTTGGGCGTTCATATAGATGATTCGGTGATGCATATGTGGACGCGTGCATAAACCGTGTGAATAATGTGGGTTTACTATTCTGTCCATATAAGAAGATCTATTAGCCAAAAGCTGTTGCATACGTTGTTTATAACAATCACACACCTATGGAAAAGACAAAAACTTGAGTACGTGAGTACTTGAATTTTGGCTATAAAATATTAGTTGATTAGGAAGCTTTGCTTGAAAATCTCCTGTTGATTTGATATTCAAGCAAAATATATGTTGTATCTGCAAACAAGCGCATGTGACTTAAATCTGCATTCTTTTACAACTTTCTCCTAAAATATGTCTCTGGAAGGTGAAGGAAATACCTCGAATTGGCCCAGGAGAGGGCATGAAATTTTGTGACTTTTTGGTCTGACCATGACATCCTTTACTGAGGATCTCACCCAAAACTGTAGGGACGGCGTGTATCGTGGGACGCCTATTTCATGGCAGTGATGGCCATAAGAACCAAGGCACCCTTACTTGTGCACAAGTGTGTCCCTCACAAGTGTGAATCTGGCCAGTGGGCAAAGATGAGTGGACTGTGAAAGCCCTCAGGTGTCTGTGGGGGCTATGCAAAGCTCTGCTGTCTCCAAAGAAATCAGAAAAGTCCCCACGCCTATGTCTCCAACCACCCGGAGGTATTTCTTCTAACTCAGAACCAGAGTCCAGACCCACTCTCGTGAAGAAAGAGGTGCAGGGATGCTTTCTCGGGAGTGGGTGGGGGGAAGAAACCAAGGTCCCCAGAACCTTCAGCCTTTATCCAAATCAGCCTCTAAAATGGATCACATCGAATTGACACCCATGGGTTCAAATCTCAGTGCTTCCAAACCCTCCACTCGGGGGGTTTAATTGTAAAGCAAACGAAATCTCCTGCCAGATCTCCCCAACCCCACCAGGATGTCAGAGGTGAAAGGAGGAACGGAGAGAGGTCAGCAGCCCAAACAGACCTCAGGAATCTTCTTACCAACTCTCAGCCATCAGGAACCTGGAGGGCGGTGGGGGTGGCTGGCTCTTTGGGAGGGGGTATCCAGGAGGCCAAACGGGGTGGGCGGCAGCAGGGCGGAAAGGAGCTGAGCAGGTAGAAGGTTATTACGGAATTGCTTCCATAAAACCTGTGGCTGTTGTAAAACTCTCTGCTTTCCAAAGACTTTATTTCCTCTTTTCTCTCTAACATCCCCCTTTTTTCTTTTTACAGCACTGTTCCTGGGAGGGGTTGGCCAAGAGACGCCAGGGATGGAAGACAGTCAGGCTCCAGGCCCCTGGTGGCTGGGCAGGTTTGTGAGAAGCCCAGAGAGAAGTAAGGTAAGGCAGTATGACTCTCCAGACCACCTTCACCCAGGCTGGAGGACAAGAAAATGTCAAGGAACAGTATTGTTAGCCTTTGCCCGCTGACAGTGGATTGTAGGCTATATTTCTTCCAGGGCTGGGTGTGGGTCTCCCAAGGGCCCTTCCACTCCCAGCAGATACCCTGCCCCTTGTTCAGAGACAACCCCCCCCCCCCACTTCATGTCAGTTTGGCGCCGGAGCCCCATCCGGTCGGGCCTCTTTCCCAGCCCCTTTCTACATTTCCTCTGCCTCAAGCAGGGGGGAAAAGTTTGGGAACAAAAGTTAGCTTATGCTTTGGACCGTCCCCCTCCTTCCGCCAGTACTTCCAGTTTTTCCTTTTCTGGGCAGAGAGCCAGCAGCCTGGAATGGGTTGGGGTCAAAGAGGGTATCAGAGCTGTGCCCCTGCCCCGCCCTCCGGCTCCATCTCCCATGGCTCCATCTCCCTGGAATGAAGCCCAACAACCTGGGCTCCCCTTTAGCCGGCAAGCCAGGCCCTTCTCCCAGTGGGTGGCCCTTTGAACCTAGGTAAAACCTGCAGCCCAGCCCCAGGGTCTCTGGGAAAGCCTTGCCCACTTTGTGGGGAAGGAGCTGAGGGACTGGGAAAGGTAAGACTTTTTCCGACCCACCTCTGTCCCACTAGGGGACCCTAGGAAGGACCCTGGAGGCCCACAGGGTGAGGCTACATGGGATCCTGATATTTCCCTTTCAGAATGGAACATACTGAGCCCTCTCCAAGGACCTCAAGTTTCCTGTTGAAGTGGAGTCCTGTCCCCCCTCCAAGGGTTACAAAGACCTCAAGGGCTGCCCCTCCCACCCTGTATCTCCTGAAATCAAGTATTTGTCAAGTTGGAGAGACTTACTCTGGAGACTCTAAATGTAGACAGGAGCCCAAGATCCCAAGGCAGAAAGTTTGAAACCCCAAACACCATTCTTTGGCTCTGGGGAACAGCCCAGCAAGGTGTCTCTGGCATGTGGAATGCTCCCCATTCCCCCCTTTCCTTCCCAAGTCACACTTAAAAAATAAGAAAGTGGAAAGACACCCTAGAAACTTCCCGGATCTCTCCTCTGGGGAACACCCTCACTGCTTCTGGGTGGGGGACCTCAAACCTTGTCACCATTTTGCAAAGGTGATACGCCAGCCCTAAGGCTGCTTCCCTACCCAGCTCCCCACTCCTCCAGCTAAGCGAGGAGCAGTAACTGCCGTGAGTCGGGTGGTTTAATGTCGTTGTGTTCAGAAATCCAGGCCCAACAACATGAAACTACCTAATTCACTCAGCAGTTCCAGTTCACACTCCAGGTCAAGGGCTCCCTGAGGGCAGGCCCCCCCGCAGCCATTTTGTGTGCCCAAGCGGCTGGCCAGCTAACTCCGTTTTCCTCCACGACTTCCCCAGCAGAACCCGGTTCTAGTAAACAACATGTCCAAAGAGCTGGAGGCAGGACTCCAGGAAAAACCATTCTGGAGCTGGGCCTGGCAGCTCAGATTCCAGGGACTTTTGCTCTCTTCCAGGAGCCCTGGTGGATGGGGACCCTGGGCCTAGCGCCAGGCCTGGGCAAGGCCTCACTGATACACCTGCCTGGTCACCGCCTCTCCGCCCCGGTCTCTGCAGCTGCAGGTCTCCACATAAGAATCTCACCTTGGAATTGTTATCAAGGGGCGTCTACACTCGCCGGCAGGCTAGTGCCTGTATTCCAGGGTCACTCAGGGCAGCTCTGAGAGGCCAAAGCCCTGCTTTGAGCCTGAAGTCGAGACAGTGGAGGGGAGTGCTGAGAAAGTGGCTGCAGGAGACATAGACGGAAAAGCAGAGTGTGAGAAAGTACCAGGACAACTAAGGAGCCAACAGAAGAGTATGACGGGCACAGGAAGCGGGTTGACCTGAAGAGTCGCTGGGAAGTCGCCCTGCCAGAAACATCCTGGGGGTGCCCCCTGGCTCCGCAAAGGCTGAGCTGCCCCAGGTAAGACTGTCCATTCCGAATTCAAAGAAACGAACCCGAGAGGCTGAGGACTCCGACTGGGACACAGAGAACAAGTTTGCATCTTCCTTTCCTGGGCTTCATTCAGCCTGGGCCCTTCGCTCCCCACCCCCACCGATGTCCCCTCCAGCCACCTCTCCCCCTCGAGACACCCACTGCGTCGCAGGTGCTCACGCGCACGCCCCGCAGCGGGCGGCCAGCCCCGCGGGCTGCGGACTCACCTGGGCGGCGGCGGCCGTCGGAAGGTGCAGAAGGTGCGGAGCCAGCGGCCTGTCCCCGTCCGTGACCCGGCTCCCTCCCGCCCCGGCCCCGGAGGCGAGGGTCCGAGTGGCCACGTGTCCGGCGGGGAAGTCCGAGGGAGCGAGGGAGTCTGCCTGGCCGCCCGCTCCCCCTCCCCGGGTATAAATCTTGGGGACCGGAAATACAATAAAACTTCACCGTGTTGATGAACTTCAAATGGTTTACATCCCCTCACGTCCTGAAAAGAAAGACGGCCGGGGGGCGGGTTAAAAGGAAGGGGACACAAATTTACGAGCCGCAGAAGCAGCCACCTCGGCCCCTTTTCTTTCGCCCGAGAGCGGACCGCGTCCGCGTGGAGAGAAGCAGCCTCGGCCGCCGGCCCCCGGGACTTTGCCTCGGCCGCGCCCGCCGCCAGGGCCTCTTCTGTCGCACGAGTCGCCTGCGCGGCGGCCAGGACTGGAAGCCACCGCCCGGGCCCTCCATGCCCCGAGCCCCGCGCACGGCCTCGGCTCGGCTCCCCCGGGCTCTGCGCCGCGGCGGAGTTAGACGCCCGGTCCTTCCTCGCTGCGGCCCGCGCTCTGCCCACCACGCCCTGTGGCCTCCGGTTTCGCATCTTTGCGCTGAAAGCGGGTTTTTCTTTTCTTCTTCCTTTTTTTTTTTTCCTCCTGTTTTTTTTCTTTTTTCCTCTCTAGCTGCCCGACCTTGGCCGGGCCCCACCCCGGCATGGCCAGGTACTTGCTTGAAGGGGAAAAGGGCTCAGAAGGCCTGCAGGCGCTGAGCCGGGCAAGGGCTCCCAGGGGAGAAACCGAGAGGCCGGTCCCAGGCGGAGTGGAGGTGACGGCCAGCGCTGAGAAGCGTCCAGATTGGCCTCCGCCGGGCTCTGCCACCGGCTGCTGTCCGGCTCCTTCAAAGCCTCCAAGTCAAACAGAAACAACCACCACCCGCACCTCCACTGCCCTCTCCAGAGTTCTCTTCTGCCCCGCACCGGGCCGTTTGTTGTTGTTGCTGTTGTTCTGTTTCTGTTCTTGTTTTGTTTTGTTTTTTTTGTTTTTGTTTTTGTTTTACCAAACTTTGTGAAATCCGGATTTGGAATCGCCATCAGGCCGTTGTGAATCAAAACCAAGGAAAATCCCTTTTTCGCAACAGAGAGTGAAGTTGTTGATTTCCTGCTCACTTTGTCTGCTGGGGGCTGGGGGCGGGGCGGTTAGGTGCACTTCTGGGCGGGAGAGCAAAGGAATTTTGCTCATGCCTCACAGTTATTCACCAAACAAAAATTACCAAGGATTCAGGTCCAAGAGGCGCTGGAGGGTTAAAATGAACTCGGGTTCAGCCAGGGTTGGGGCGCCCAACTGAGCCCCAGCTGCAGGCCCAGGTGGGGGTTGGGTGCACTGACCACCCCCTTCTTCCCACAGACACACACAGGTGCAGCCCTGTGTGACCTGCCAGCTCCAGGCCCGCCCAACCTTCTTTCCAAGAAAAGTCCCCAGGACACTGCCGGGAACCTCTTTTTTTAAAGTGATTAAAAAATGGGGGTACCTGGTTGGCTCAGTCCATACAGCCTGTGGCTCTTGAGCTCAGGGTGGTGAGTTTGAGCCCCACATTGGGCATAGGGTTACTTTTTAAAAAAGAAAGACAAATTTAAAAATAAAGTTATTTAAAAAATGGAATGGGGGGGGAAATACTAGGGTCTGTGGTTCACAGATTTTTTGAAAGGCAGTCTCACTCTGCCCCAGCCAGGGGGGATGGGAGCAGTGCCCTCTGGCTCCTTCCTTGCACCCAGAAGGAGGAAGGGGGAGCTTATTAACAGCTGGAGGGCCGGAAGCAGCTTGTTTCCATCCCGATATTCATATTCCAGGATTTGCATGAAGAGGCATCTCCAGCTCCCTCCATATTCTGTGCCGGAACTCCCTCATTTCACTCTTTCTCATGCTAGATTTTTATTAAAAATACTGTGATGGCAGCTACTGGCAGTCACCCCTCCTATCAGGATTTGCCTCTGGGAGCTGTTAGTGACGGGCGGAGGGCTGGACACAGGGGCCAGCAGTTTCCGCACCATTCCAGACTGTTATTACCCACACCCTGACCCACTCTAGAAGCCTGCAGTGGGGGCAGGCCGGTGTGCTGGTTCCCTGACCATTGCTGACCTGAGTCCTATTACTCCCTAGACCGAAGAAAGGGGATTGAACCATTTTAGAGTCTTAGACTCTGGGAGATCTGAAGAGGCCACAGATGGATCTGTGCACATACAAACTTTGCATACACTTTTCAAGGGCTTTGTAGCCTCCCTCTACCCCCATTCCCAGAACCCAGGCCATGGATCGTAGTTTAAAAAACAAAACTCTCTATATGGGGCTGAACGGAGACCTCAAAAGCCTTCTCATAAATGCCAGCCTGCCTTCTCATTCCACAGCTGCCTGGCCCCAAAGGAGTCAACTTTCCATACCCAACACAGACACCCACCAACAGGGCTCCCGGATGCCATTCAGACTCCAACTGAGCTAACGGTCACTCAGTGAATAAAGGCCATTTAGGCACTGTTGATTTTCATCCTCAGGTGTTTTCCGAATACTCTCCCCAAAGCTCCTCGATCTTCAAATTATTCAGAAAACTGAAAATGTAGAAGACCACGCCGTATGACTTAGGGGCAACGTTTCCCTACTCTTGGGCCTCCTCGAAGATAAAGCAGAGGTCTAGCACGATTGGAGAGGACTGGGCATTGTATGGTGAGAGAAGGCAGGTATAGACATAGACGCAGAACTCAGGATCCTCAAAGAAACCGAAATCGAGACCCTCTTCCATTTAGAGTCACAAGGAGAATAAGTATTTCTGAGCCTTCTTCTTCCGTCTCCCTTCCTACGGTTCATCACGTTGGAGGGGTGGGTTTCGGAGTAGTCAGAGGTGCCGGAAGCCGCATCCCTGAGACTCAGGCAGGATTATTTTGTCCGCTGATTTCTGGCTCCCACTGGGGAAGCAGCTTTGCGCCGACTGGCGGGTGAGGCTGAGGCCGCGGCCGACCTCTAGGCGGCGCCCTGGCTTTGCGTCCTCGCGCTGCTCTGGGTCCCGCGGCGAAGAGGCTGGTTCCTGCAGACGCACTGGGCTTGGCCTGGAGCTGGCCGCAGGCGCGTCGCCTTTGGCGCCCTCTGCCAAGTAAGAGAAATACGATGAAACCAGGGAGGGCCGGGAAAGGAATCGGCAGCTAATCGCGGCTCCATCCGCTCCCCACCCCCTACGCTCATTCCCGACTTTAGGGAGCCTTCCACAGCCCAATCTCCTTTGATCTCCCCAGGAGCCTGCTCAAGGGCAGCGCCGGAATCCTTAACCCCTCCCCCCAACTTGCAAACGGAGACGCTGGGGACCGAAGAAGTGGTAAGCCCAAGATTAGAGCAACTATTAAAATGGTGAGGTAGGGCTAGAGGACAGACAGGCGCTGTACTCCAAATGGAATGTTCTTACATGAGGACGACCCCAGCAAAAACGTCTTTCTCCGAAGCAAAACCCCTTCCCAGAAAAGCAGCCTTAGGGTGTTGTCTCTGTTGGAAGTTTGGGGGTTTCTGGATTTAATATTTGGGGGAGCACATAAGGGAAGTGGACGCGGATATAAGAGCGTCTCAGCTAGGACTGGGAGCCAAGACAAGTGTGGCCCCCTCCCTTCCAGGACCTGGCCCCTTCCACGTTTATAACCTCCCTAGACGTGCCCGATGGAGGGATGGAGGGCAAAGGCCTTAGGCCCTCAAAGGCACGGATGAAAAACGACCCTACTGGACTGGGATATTGTGAGGTTTGAACACTTTGTCAGAGGCCCTGATGACTAAGAGAAGGTGTCGGATACACGACTGCTCCCTAAACCCAAAGGAGAAAGGCCTTGAGCGCAGACAGTCGGGTCACTCTCCTTGGTTCAAATGGCCTGTCGGATTACAGGAAAAGGAAGCCAAATTACAGATGGGAAAAAGAAGCCTAGTGTTCGGGACCCCAACCCTCTAAGCTCGGAGATGCCCCAAACCCGAGGAGCACGGGGTAGGAGAAACCGGGGTCCCTCTTCTTCTGTCAAGGCAGAGACGCCATTTTATACTGCGGGGCCTTCTTTGGCCTTCTCTCCAAAGTTACTCTTGGGAGACAGGTCCCCTGCGAGAAGGGAAGGGAAGAAGAGGGGCTAGGGGGCATCCGGTGGGGGGGGCAGCAAAGGGCGCGCGCCCACCGCGCGAAAGGCTAGGGGCGCAGCGCCGGCCCACGTCCGCGGCCCCCCCCCCCCCCCCGAAACGCGCCTTTCCCGCCGGGCAGGGGCTCTCGTGGACGCCTAATTACCGAGAGCACATCTGGAACAGCTGCGCCCTAACCGGCCTCGGGCACATTACTCTGCGCCAAACCCTATTTTCATTCCCGAGGCTGAATCGTAAAAGGCTCTGGAGGCAGGATAAATTCGGGTCTGCGTGTGTCAGCAGTCTTGTGTGTGTGCGTGCGCGCGCGCGCGAGTATGGGAGCGTCGGGGAGGCGTCTGTGCGTCTCAGTGTGATGGCCCAATCGATTCGCCAAAGTTAGGGGGAGAAATGGAGCAACATCAGGCGAATTCAACTGCGAACATACTGTCGGCCTCATTATATGCCCATTTCCAGGGAAAGCATTTGGGGCTGGGAATTAGCCAGTTAATTGCATCACTTCTTTTTTCACTTTAGGGCAGGAGAAACTATCCACTTTCTATTAAGACATTCTATATTTCAAAAACTTTAAGATCTTCTCATTGTCAATTTTCTTCACTTCCATCCGAGTCATACCACTTGAACGTTCAGATCTGCGGGTATCCCATCAACATTATCACACACACACACACACACACACACACACACACAGAGACTTTATGCTGGGAAAAGTAACTCAGTTTTTGCAGCCGTAAAATCTCAGCGTCTTAACTCTTAGGGTTGTTGTAAGGATTAATTAATGTACAACGTGTCTAGGATTTAGCACAATGCCGGTGAACAGGGAGCATTTAGTAAATAATAACTATTAATAACAAGGAAGAGGAGGGGGGAAGAGGGAGAGGGGGAGGGGAAGGGGGGAGGAGGAAGCCTGCTTTGTTCTCAGAGAACTACTCTAGGTTGGAGGGTATGTTCTCAGCCTGTATATGTATAATGTATTCTTTTGACTTAGAGCAATGTCCATAAAAGTGAGGCCCCTTGAACCCCTTGGCCTGTAACTACCTCTTCAATAAGGAACAGAGAATTGGGGCAATTATCTGGCTCATTTCAGGTTCAAACTCCCTTTAGCCTGAAGTATCTGGATCTGGTGGGGGAAAGGTCTGGGGAGTGGTGGCATATTCTCATTCAGCTTCTCATTGAGCCTTTCCCCTTGGCTGGAGAGAGCAGGATCCTGCCTTAGAGAATGGATACAAAAGAAACAGGGTGCCCAGAAAGCTGTAATTAAAGCAGAACATCTGAGGAATAAATCGGAATAAAACCAGGACTTGCTTATCTCCTGGGCGTCAGGAGGCCCTGAAGTTCTCCATGCATCCGCCTCAGAGACTCCCCAAACAAATCATTAGACCTTTGCCTGGTGGGAACTCTTATTTCACATTCCAGAAACATCTGAGTGCCTACTGTGTGCCCCGCACTGGGCTAAGCTCTGGGGCTCCAGCGGGAGCTGCACTCCACCAGTTAGCAGTGCTGACTTGCAGCCAGTAAGAGGTCTCTGCCCCCAGAAACTAGTCCAGGGATCCGGGAAGGGGGACGACCCTGCAGGGCAAGAACTTCTGGCCAATGACAGCACTGCCTTTCCAGGGCCAAAGTTCTGGTGCAGGGGCGGGGCCAGATGGTCTGAGGGCAGCCCCCTCCCATTGTCTGTCTGAAAGAGGCCAACTGCACGGTGGGGATGGCCTTGTGGGAGGGGGTAGGGGGACACAGGGAATTGAAAAGGAGTGGAGAGATGGCTAGAGGCTCCTGACCCTCAGTCGGAAGTCCCGAGAACACCAATTAGCTTTTTTTTTTTTAAAATTAGTAAAGTAGGGAACAAATGGGCATATATTTCTTCTGCTCTGATTAGAAGTATTTAGGTCAGGTGCTCACAGCCTGAATTCTTCAGTTTAAGTTGTCCCAAGCAGAAAATTGTTTATTTTTTCTTTTTATTTGCAGGCAGGGGTTTGAATACTATTAGCCAGCCCTTGGCTTCCTGTTAGAGCCCAGAACGGTGGTTTGTATCAGCCCAGAGAGAGGCAACTAGCAATGGGTTGGGGTCTTTCCTTCCCCAAGTCACATTTGCTTGAAAGGTGTAGGCAATTGAGGACCAACCAGGAGGGTCTGGGTGTGTGTGTGTGTGTGTGTGTGTGTGTGTGTGTGTGTGTGTGTTGGGAGGGTTGCAATAAGCCAGATAATTTTCTGGTCCCTTAATTTGTCTGAACATAGTCCTAGAAGAAGGAAGTCTGTTCACTTCTCAGACCCCAATGAAACCCGACTTTTTTCAGGGTGATCTTGGTCAGGTCACAGGAGTGGGGAGAAGGCCAGAAAGCTGATACTAGGCTGTGGACAAAGAGTTTAAAGAAGCCACAACAACACACGTGCTGGGTGAGATGAGAAGTTCTCCCAGGCTTGTCAGGGGCTACCTGATATGTTTGGCTCCTACTAAGAAACTTACAAAAATGTTTGGGAGCAAGTTTGCCCCCTCTTAACCCCGAGCTCAGTACCCCCACCACTAAGCCCTCAGCCCCACGAAGAGCTGGGGTCTCTGGGGAAATGGAATTAAGTAGATTAACAAGGGACACAAAAGAACATTCTCCTGCCTGATTCCTATTTGTTTGGCTCACAGACAGCATCATCTGGGGGGTTGTCACCAGGTAGCCTTCCCTTCCCAGGAGTTTCAGTACTTTTTTTTTTTTTTTTTTTTAATTTCCTGGGTGGCTGCCCAAGTCCCACTTCCTTCCAGCATCTGGTCCCACCCTGGACCAGTCCATGGTCAGTTTTCCCCAGCAAAGCGCTTCCCACTTTCTGGACCCCCTGGTCAGGGAAAGAGAAGAAAGAATGACCCCCCCCAACTGGGAACCCAGACCCTACGGGTAGTGGTGGGGAGAGGAACATTGCTGCATAGATGTTTTTAACGATGAAGGTCTAACCTGGTAAACACCAAGATATCAGCTATGGGAGAAAATAAAAGCAAAGACCTATATTAACTGACCATATTTGGTCTCAGCATTTTTCAGACACCCACTTCTTTGATCAATCCAAATAGGAGTTCTTAACCTGAGGTCCAAGGATACTGATCCTCTGAAATTGTGGGATTTGGTGGGCACTACGTAAGTAGTCCCCCCCCCCCCCAAGGAACCAATAGTTTTCATCAGATTTTAAAGCATCATTGTGTGAACCCAAAAATGTTAAGAACCTTTCGTCCACCAGATACATACAAATACCTCAAATGAGATGCAGAGGGACACAGTGGACTAGATTTGGGTACCTATGGGGAAAAATTAAAAGAGAGGATGAACAACTCTAAGTGTATCACAAGGTCAGGAGTATAGTGTGACCTGGCTTGCCTGGGAACAACGAACAAAGGTCACCTGCTTACAGGTGCTGAGGACCTTAGGACTGAGACAAATGGCCCACAAGCCTGACCTGACCTCAGTGCACCCTTGCCCATCCCCCCCCCCCCCTCCGCAGAGGAGGAGTGAGCAGGGTCTCTGGATCTCTATTCTAAATGCTATGGAGCTTTTCTGGACTGGGGCCTGGATCTTTTCCAGCCATTTGTGGCCTTGGTCCGAGTTGGTCCATACCGAAAAGGAGCTGAAAGTTTCAGCATCCATTTTCCCCTCGGGAAGGCCCTTGCTCCTGGGGGGGGGACGTGCTGTGGATATGTCCCGGGATCTCTAGCTCCCCAAGTCCCAGCCAAGGCTGAGGGGCCGTGTCTGTGACCCCGGGAGCCTAGACGGCCAGCCAGGCCGCTCGTCATGACCTTAAAGTTCTCTTGGCCTCGGGTTGGGCGCCGAAAGGGGAGCGAGAGACAGCTGAACAGGTAGACAGAAGCAGACACAAAGAACGGGGCCCTTGAAAGCCACCAGAGAGAATGACAAAGAGGGAACCGAAACCGTCAGAAGGGAGCTGGGAGCCGGAGCGCGGGGGCGGGTGGAGCAGGCCAAACCCGCGTGCAGAGAAGGGCCCACAGGGGCCGCTGAGGCAGCCAGGCGCGTCTCCTTTCCCGGTCTTTACCGGGAGGTTAATGACTTCGTCAGCACCCCCTCGTTCCAAACTGCCCATTTACGACTCCTCGGTCTCCTTAAGGCTCTCCAATTAATTAGTCGGTTCGGGAGGCTAGAGGTGGACCTGGCGGGGTACCGCTAGATCGTCTGTTCATTGTGGGGAGGAAGGGCTCATCCAGGAGGGGAAATCCACGGCCGGGAAATGGGGGCAGGTGGTGCAGGCGCCAGAGGCCGGAGGGAGCCAATGTTTTCGTGCGCGGAGTAGCCGAGCCTAGGACCCACTCGCCCCCGGAGCAGAACCGCGGCAAGAGGCTTCCTGGGAAAGGGCGCCCCGCCCCGCCCCAGCCCCTGCCCCTGCAGGTCCCCCCGCGCCGAGATCCCGCTTGGGGCGAGGCGCTGGGTCAGCGTTCACAGCCGCTCCCCGCGCCGCCCGGGGCTGGACGGAGCCCCCCAGCCCACCCCATCTCCTCCGGAAGACCGCAGAGACCGTGAGTCTACCGGCCCTTGGCGTTGCGGCGTCCGAGGGGGCACCCGCGGAACTGCGACCTCCCTTCGCCCCTTTATTGCCGCTTCGAGACGCCTGGGCGGATTTGAAAGCCTCTTTCGAATCCCTCCTCCAGGTTCCCGCCTCAGGGGGCCCGGGGGCTCCGAGCCAGGCCCCGCCAGGCTTCCTGATTCCACCCCTGCCGCGCCAGCCTGCAGCTGGGCGGGCCGGTGGCGACGGCGGCTGGAGGCGCGCGGAGTCTCAGTGGCTACTACGGCTACTACAGCCCGGGCGCCTTCGGGCCCCGGTGACCTCCCGGTCCTCCTGCCCGCAGCGGGGAGGCAGTCGCTCAGCCAGAGCTGGGACCTTCGCTTTGCGCCCGGCCGGGAGGTGATCCCTCACGGAGCACTGCGGAGCGCGTGTGCCGTCGGAGACGGCTACGCTGGCCCGGGAGCGAGAGAACCCTGCCCAGGACTTGAGGACGTTCCGCGCAGTTCCAAGCGTGTCTAGAGCTGGGGGACAGAGGGGCGCATCGGTCTCAAACCCCTCGCGCGGAGGGGCGACCGTCCCGATCCCCAGGAGACCTGGTTCCACGGCAGAGGGCAGTGACGCGGTTTCTCCCGGCGGCGGTTGCAGGAGTCGCAGCTCAGACCGCAGGAGGAGCGGCGGGGGGGAAAAGGTTGCTGCGAGGAGCTTCACCTCCGAGCCCAGGAGGCCCCCGTGGCCAAGGAGCGCACCAGCTGAGAAAGAGGTAAGAGGCTTAACGAATAGAAATTTGGCTCCTCTCCCTTTTTATTGTTTTAAAGGATGAAGTCTCTGGGTATTGACTTTTCTCGCCATAAAAGAGTTTTGGGCAATCTGGTTACTCCTGGCGGGTCAGGGCCGAGGTGCGGGGACCCTTGGCCATAGTTAAGGGGGGGTAAAAAAGAAAAAAAAGGTTGGATAGTGAAGGCTCAGTGAAGGCTCAGGAGTTCATGGTTCTTTTTCTCATTATGATTAGTTAATAGCCAGGTTATTTTGGACTCAGCCCTCATTTCCACTCCAACGAAGATTCAGCCTTGAACAGCGGCTGGGGGTTCTTCAAAAGCAAAGGGCTGAGAAGGGGGCAACGCAGAGTGGGGCCCCAACCCCATGGGCGATGGGATAGAGATGGGGAAGCTTTGGCCTTCATTATTCCTGCAAGACAAAGGCTGTTATTCCTATAACTGGGGCTGAGGGAGGGGAGGAAGGCAGGTAGGGCAAGGATGGAAAGTTGGCTGAGGGTAGCCACTCCAGCATCTTCCTGAGGAAGAAGGAGTTGTGATTTGGGCAACTTTTCAGGCCCCGGTGGCTTCTGCCCCTTGCTTTACAGACAGGGGTGGGGAGAGGAGAGAACCTGGTGCTTCTGCAGGTGGATTTCAACCTGGTAAGCACTGAGATATCAGCTCCAGGTGGGGGGAGGGGAAACCTACATGAGAGACCATATTTTGTCTCAACATTTTCCAGGCACAGACTCGTCTGATCTATCCAAACAGCAGTTCTTAACCTGACATTCCAAGAGTCTGACATTCTTGAAATGGTGGGATTTCATGGTTCTACAAGAAGGCCCTAGTCATCTTTTGAGAAGCTCTGGGAGGGGAAGGAAGCAAGGGGAGCATGGGGAAAGGAGGGGAACGGCCACAGACCCTTCAGTCTAGCTACCTAGAGACTGAGCGCTGAACCCCAAAATCTGAAAGCTCAAACTGGCCCCAGGAGCACATTACCAAATTGTAGAGTGGAAAGTTGCAAGTCAAGCAAGGAGAAAAATTTTCTGTCAAGATGGGTCTGGATGTTTAAGCAGATTACAGATCTGGGTGTTTTCAGGGATTTCTGCCCCCCTTTTCAGCTGTTCCGGATTTTTGAGTGGGCTCTAGGGCCCGTGGGGCAGCCAGGCAGGAGAGGGACCTAGACCTCCAGTCCCTGGATCTCACCTCCACCTTGGGAACAGCCCAGGGTCCTCCGCTGGCCAGGTCAGAGCCAAACCTGCCCTCAGGAGCCTCAGTTGGTGGCAGGCCTTGCCTCACCCTCCTCCGCCCCGAGGACTCATTTCTCTATAAGCCCAGACCTCTGCCCAGACTGCACATTCCCTCCACATCAGGCCACCCAAACAACGGAGCATTTTTTCTTCTTCCTGTTTTTGAAAACTGCATTAGTCTCAAATCCTTAGTTCTGCTTAAGGAAGACATGCCATTGGATTCTTGGGGTGTGAGGGACCCTGGAATCAAACAACCTCTAGGCATTGGACAGCGGTTGCTACTCTGATGACTTAGCACCTCCAATCACAGTTCTCAGTGCCGCCTGGATGGGTCACACATTCCCTCCTTTCCCTCTCCATCCGTTCCCTCCAAGCCCAGAAAAGTCCTGCATTTTCTGTCTTTCTGTGTTTGGAGAGAAAGAGAAGACAAAACCCAAGAGGCACAGAACAAGTAATGAGGGAGGAGAAAACGAGGGAGATAATTCCAGCAGGTTAAAAGAATCTACCTCTCTTTCTAAACCAACTGCATCTGAAACCTGATGTTTGTTTTAATCAGGCCAGGAAGAGAAGTTGGAGGCAGAGTGGTTGGGGGACTAAGTTCCCAGCATAACAGATGCTCCAGTCATGGGGTCAGTGGCTTCTGAGGCGGTGAGAGTCAAAACTCTACTGAGCCTCCCAAAGTGCAGTGTGGAAAAATGAGGGGCTCTCCTTCCGGGGCCGGGCCTTGGAGCTTTCCCACAGGACCTTGCCCGGAGTTAGTAAAGCCTTTCCTTGCATTTCTTCTGGGGCAGTGTGCACACCTGTATGTGTGTGTTGGGGTGGTGGTTCGAAACCACGGCAGAGGACAGGCAACTCACCACCTGGGGAATCTGGTGATATGGTCTGGAGTGGAAGGGGGTTTCATCCCTTCTGGGCTGGGGGAGTGAGGAGGCCTCTCCAGATTTGAAGCCAAGCGCTCCAGATTCTAGGGAAAGGGAGGAGCTGCAGCTCCAAAGAGGGATTTGCAGGGAAGATCAGATGAGGAAAAGCCTCAGTCTCTCCCCCTCCAAGGATCAGAGAAATACACTGAGAAATGTGAACTTTCGGTCAGGGAACACCTCCTTTCCCTTAAGGGTCATTATGTTTACTACTGAAAAGTACAGTTCTGTGCTGTATGTTTCCACATTTAGCATATCTGGAATACGTGAAATTGACCACGCACTGATCTAATTTGGAAGATGGGAGTATACAGGTATACATGTGAATTTCCTGCCGGCAACCCTTATTATTGAGCACAATTGGGAGCATATAATTTCCTGTCTCTTTCGCATGTTTTTACCAATCCCCCATCTTTACACAGTGCTTAAATACTGGGAGAGGCACAGCTGCCATGATACAGGAGTTCCCCACTGATTCCTAAGGTTTACTAATTCCTCAGAGACCCCACGATACTGCATAACACTTTACACTTACTTCTTTCTACATGCCTTTCAATAGTACTTATGGACCCTGAATTAGTCTGTACAGATTGAGGTCCTTTCTCTGCCTTCTGCCCCTTACCACAAACAACAGGCGCCTCTACAAAAAATGTACAAGCATCATTTTTGTGAGTGTGTTTCAAGTAAGATGGCGGCCCCAGACATCCGTCCAGATTCGGATACATGTTTCCCAGGCAGGAGGCCACACTGGCCCTACAATCCAGAGGGCAAGGAAATCTGGGTCCCCTTGCAGCAGCAAAAAACAGCCAAAGGCAAGAGACTGCTCCAATCATTCTCCCTCAGTCCCTTTCAGGGGACTTCTAGAGAGAGAGCTGATTCTGCACCCGGGGGCCTGGTACTCCCGTCTGAACCCAGAGTTCCAGGCCAATTTCTAATTTCCATGGAGAAAGAATAACTGTTGTCGCTTTCCAAGCTACCCCCACCCTTGAGGCTGTTGGGAACAGCCGCCCGGTCTCTCTGGCTGCATCCGCTTGCAATCCAGAGCTGCAAGCGGGGAGACCTGGTGGAGAGGGCCTGAGGCTTCGCGGGGGACTCAGCACCCGGCTCTGGGAAGCGAGGGCTTCAGGGAAAGGGTGGGAGGCGAGGCTCTGCCCCCTTACACACCTTCTTGGAGAGGGAGAGTCCAGTGCGAGAGGGGCAGGGGCGGGGAGGTCCAGGCGTTGAGGGGGTGCCCCGAGGCCCCACCCGGGAAGCTGGATTGCTCCAGAGCCCAAGGTTAACTTGCGGGCCCAGGTAGCCCACACCAGCCACCGCCGATCAGTCCTCAAAGCGCCACAGAGGGACTGCCGGACCCCAGAGGGGTCTTTCACGTCTCCGCTTTGATCTGCGTGGTCGCAGCCCCCAGCAGCGAGAGGCTGGGCGGGGAGTGTCTCACCTACCTCTCCGAACCGCGCCGTCCTCCACGCGTCTTCAGAGGCTGCAGGGACCCGGGGTTCTGGGCACTCCATAACCTGAGGACGCAGGTGACGACGCCGGGGCCAAGGACTCAGCGGCTGCGGGTTGCCGCGCCCCCCCCCCCCACCCACCCACTGAGGCCTCCGGCGCAGTGTCTAGGTCTGGGGCAGCGGCGCCGACAGCGGCGCTGGGGGCGCGAAGGGACTCGTGCGTCCTCAGTCCCCCTGGCGCCAGCGAGAGGGTGAGGGGGCGAGGACAGGGCCGGGGCAGCGGATTGGCGCGGGGTGGGGGGGGGGGCTTGCTCAGTGTCCGCCCGGGCGGGGCTCCCGCCAATCTCACCTACCCCCTTCCTGGGGCGCCGTCGGATGACCGTGCGGCGGCTCCAAGAGTGGGCCTTGCGCCCTCTGAAAGGCCAGAGCCGAGGAAAGGCGCCGAGATGGCCGGCAGACAGAGACTCGTGTGTGTGTGTGTGTGTGTGTGTGTGTGTGTGTGTGTGTGTGTGTGAGAGGGGGAGAGAGAGAGAGAGAGAGAGAGAGAGAGAGAGAGAGAACGGACATGCGGGAACGCGTCCTACAGAAGCCGTCAGATGCAGAAATAGACAAAAGAAGTAGGGGAGAAAGAGTCTGGGGGACAGAAAGAAGGCCCGGGGTTTCTGAAGCGACAAGTTGTCCTTGGGAGTTGGGAATGTGAGAGGGAGGGGCGAGGCCAGAGGAGTCTGAGAAGAGGAGGGGGCGCTCAGACCCTTGGCTGGAGGCGACCTACGTGGATTCAGAGCCGCGGAAGGAGAGCGCGGGACCCTCCTCCTTCTCCCCTCCCCCAGACCCTCACCCTGTTGCAGCCCATCTGCGGCTGGATGTAGCTACCGGCTTCCCGCGCGCTCCCTTCCTGCGGCCCCACCTATCAGGGGCTCTGTCCGCCTGGGGGACAGCACCCGGCTGAGCCCTACTACCTGTTCCTTTCTTCTGTTCTCAGGGCCTAAAGTGGGATTCTCCCCTCATTAAATGATAAGGACAAGTGAGGCCAAAGGAAACGACCTTGGCCAAGGTCAAGGAAGAACTTGAAAGTTTCACTTTCCCTCCCAGCCCTTAGGATCCCTTTGTGTCTTTGCCCTTCTGGTTACCAGAGCAACATCCTGAAACCACAGGCTCTCTCTTGCTTTTCCTCTGAGACCCAGATAGGGATCCCAACTTACTTAAAATCATCAAAAGGGCCCCAAAGAGCCCGTCTGGCTGGTCTCCAGGGATTACCTGGCCTCAGACCTGAGACCTCTCTCCTGGGCCAGCATGAGGCTGGGGACCCACTGGTAAGGCAGCCCCGTTCCTGCAAATGGTTGTCCAGAGTGGGGCGGGGGGGGGGGGGGGGGGGGGGATGGAATGTGTCTGAGATCTGAGTTCTAGGCCAGGCTCCCCTGCACTTAACGTGGAAGTTCAGTCGCACCCCCTCTCTGTAGGTTTCAGTTAGTTTCCTTTGTGTCTGCGGGGCAGGCTGGGTGTTTTGCCTCTGCACCCTCCTCTGGTTTGCAGGTTCTGGTGAACTTGCCTGGCTGAGACAAAAACACAACCACATGGTGATATGATTCGTTAGCCACTTAAACACAAATACAGAAATAACAGTAAAATTAAATTTTGCTTCCACGACTCTATTTTTCTATTCTCCTTTTCTGTACGTTTTATTGATTATGACATGCCCGCAGCCCAGGGCACTGGTATCAATTCTACGGCTCAGTGTGTTTTGCATATGAACACGTGTGTAATCACCACACAGATGAAGATATTTCCAGCCTGCCGCGAGGCTCCCTTATAACGCTTTCCAATCAATATCCTTTTAGTCAAGAACCCCCAGGAACCACCAGAACTCTGCCTTCTATTCCCATAGATTAGTTTTGTCTGTCCTTAAGCTTTATATAACGAAGCCATGATATGTAGGGTTTCTAAAGTGGCTGACCGTTTTACACTCCCACCACCAAGGTGTGAGAGAGCTGGTGGCTCGCATACTTTCTAATACCCCCACTGCCTGTCTAGTTGCTTGTAATCATTCTGGTGATATTCCAAGGTGTGTGGGGAGGGGGGGGTGGGTGCATTTAAAAAAATGTGATAAAAGCAAATAAAGCTGCCCATCTTAACCGTTTTAGGTGGACGGTTTAACAGTTAACAATATTAACGTCAGTGTGCATCCGATCTCTAGAACTGTTTCATCGGCAGAAGTGAAACTCTCTATGCCCACTCAGCAACAATTCCTCCTCTCCCCTTCCCCCCAGACCTTGGCAACCAAGTCTACTTTCCCTTCCTATGAGGTTGACCACTTTAGATCGCTCGTATAAGTTGCGTCATACAATATTTGTCTTGTTAGGACTGCCTTATTTCACTTCGTGTAATGTCCCCGAAGTCTGCCTGCATGGTAGCATGTGGCAGGATTTCCTGATTTTTTTTTTAGGCTGAACAATACTCCATCGCTGTGTATACGACTCTTCTTTTTTTTAATCTTTCTTAATATGATTTATTTAAGTTTACAAGTGAACTTTTAACCACACTCACAAAATGTCACAAAGATTTGAGGAGTGGCTCTCATGGGCTCACACAGCTGCTTCCAGCACAACCCTGATACCAATGTTTCTCTTAACTTTTCATTTTTTAAACATTTTAATTTCTTTTTCTAAAAAGATTTTATTTACTTATTTGACAGAGAGAGAGAGAGCAAGAGAGGGAACACAAGCTGGGGGAGCTAGAGAGGGAGAAGCAGGTTCCCCCTGAGCAGGGGGCCCAATGAGGGACTCAATCCCAGGACCCTGGGATCATGACCTGAGCTGAAGGCAGATACTTAACTACGGAGCCACCCAGATGCCCCTAAACATTTCAATTTCAAAAGCTACTAGGTGATTTTTAAATGTTCCTTTACAATAGTATTATTTTCTGTTTTATGCACATATATTTTATATAACTGTCAATTATATATAATATGTATTATAGGTATCTTATTATTAATTTTTTGTTCCAGCTATTGTTTTTATTGTTTCATCTTTTTAAATTTTTTATTTTTATTTTATTTTATTTTTTTACAATTTTTTTTTTTAGATTTTATTTATTTATTTGACAGAGAGAGATACAAGTAGACAGAGAGGCAGGCAGAGAGAGAGGAAGGGAAGCAGGCTCCCTGCCGAGCAGAGAGCCCGATGCGGGACTCGATCCCAGGACCCTGAGGTCATGACCTGAGCCGAAGGCAGTGGCTTAAACCACTGAGCCACCCAGGCGCCCCTATTTTTATTTTTTTAAAGATATTTATTTATTTATTTATTTGACAGAGGGAGAGAGAGATCACAAGCAGACAGAGAGGCAGACAGGGAGGGGGGGAAGCAGGCTCCCTGCTGAGTAGAGAGCCCTATGTGGGGCTCAATCCCAGGACCCTGAGATCATGACCTGAGTGGAAGGCAGAGGCTTAACACACTGAGCCACCCAGGCGCCCTCATCTTTTTTTTTTTTTATTAACATATAATGTATTATTTGTTTCAGGGGTGCGGGTCTGTGATTCATCAGTTTCACAAAATTCACAGCACTCACCATAGCACATACCCTCCCCAGTGTCCATCACTGAGGCACCCCCCCTCCCACCCACCTCCCCTCTAGTAACCCTCAGTTTGTTTCCTGAGACTAAGAGTCTCTTATGATTTGTCTCCCTCTCTGGTTTCATCTGGTTTCATTTTCCCCTCTCTTCTCCTGCGATCCTCTGTCTTCTTTCTCAAATTCCACATATCAGTGAGATCATATGATAATTATCCTTCTCTGATTGATTTACTTTGCTTAGGATAATACCCTCTAGTTCCATCCACATCATTACAAATGGCAAGATTTCATTTTTGATGACTGCATAGTATTCCATTGTATATAGATACTATATCTTCTTTATTCATTTGTCTGTTAATGGACATCTAGGTTCTTTTCATAGTTTGGCTATTGTGGACATTGCTGCTATAAACATTTGGGTGCACGTGCCCCTTTGGATCACTACATTAGTATCTTTTTTTTTAAGGATTTTGTTTATTTGACAGACAGAGATCACAAGTAGGCAGAGACGCAGGCAGAGAGAGAGGAGGAAGGAGGCTCCCTGCTGAGCAGAGAGCCCGACATGGAGCTCAATCCCAGGACCCCAGGATCATGACCTGAGCCAAAGGCAGAGGCCCCAACCCACTGAGCCACCCAGGCGCCTACATTTGTATCTTTAGGGTAAACACCCAGTAGTGCAGTTGCTGCACAGGGTCGTAGTGTAGCTCTATTTTCAACTTTTTGAGGAAACTCTATGCTGTTTTCCAGAATGGCTGCACCAGCTTGCATTCCCACCACCAACAGTATAGGAGGATTCCCCTTTCTCCACATCCTTGCCAACACCTGTTGTTTCCTGACTTGTTAAATTTAGCTATTTTCTGACTCATGTGAGGTGCTTGTATACCACATTTTCTCTATTCGTTGATCTGTCGATGGACATTAAGTTGCTTTTACCTCTTGACTGTTTTAAATAACGCTGCAGTGAATATGGGTGTGCAAATAGCTCTTTGAAAGATCCTGCTTTCAAGTCTTTTTCTTTTTAAAGATTTTATTATTTTTTATATTTTAAAAGATTTTATTTATTTATTTGAGAGAGAGAGAGAAAGAAAAAGAGAGAGAGAGCATGAGCAGGGGAGAGGGGCAGAGGGAGAAAGACAAACAGATCCCTGCTTAGCAGGGAGCCCAAGGGGCTCAATTCCAGGACCCTGGGATCATGATCTGAGCCGAAGGCAGAGGCTTAACCTACTGAGCCACCCATGTGCCCTACGGTTTAACTTTTAAGTCATCTCTGTGCTCAGCATGGGGCTCCTTCATGGCCCTGAGATCAAGAGTCACAGGCTCAACCAACTGAGCCAGCCAGGAACCCAAGTGCTTTCAAGACTTTTGGATCTATACCTAGAAATGGGAGTGCTGGATCATATGGTAACTCTATTTTGAATTTTTGGAGCAACCTCTGTACTATTTTCCACAGTGGCTGCACTATTTTCCATTCCTATGGACAGCGCATAAGGATTCCAATTTCTCCACATCTCATTTCACCAATGCCTGCTACTTTCTGTTTATTTATTTTTATAGATGTCATTCTAATAAGTATGAGGTATTCTCTCATTGTAGTTTTAATGTACATTTTTTTGAAGATGAGTGAGGTTGAACACATTTTCACATGTTTATTGGCCTTATTGGCCTTTCCTATGTCCTCTGTGAGAGTCTTCTCTCAGTTAAGAATTCACTCCTTGGAAATCATTAACTGCTAGGCATTGGGAGGTATAGTGATAAATAAGACTTAACCAAGTCTGGCAGAAAACACATTCTAGAGGGGAAGAAGGAGAGGAAGCCTGAAGCCACTTTGCAAAGCGTCAGAAAATAGGTCCAGGGACCCTAAGGAGGACCCTTACCTGAATGAGGGGCCGGAGAGGGGAGCCTTCCATTCATTTAAAATATATTTACTTGGGGCGCCTGGGTGGCTCAGTCACTGGGCGTCGGCCTTTGGCTCAGGTCATGATCCCTGGGGTCCTGGGATTGAGCCCGGTGTCAGACTCCCTGCTCAGTGGGAAGCCTGCTTCTCCCTCTCCCACTCCCCCTGCTTGTGTTCCCTCTCTCCCTGTGTCTCTGTCAAATAAATAAATAAAATCTTAAAAAAATATATATTTACTCCTCAACACAAATTTTTGCATTAAGCATTGTGCCTTTTAAAAATTCATGCATGTGTTTTAAGTATCCCTCACTTGTTTTTCCCCCAGATTATACACATTTTGGGATTTATATTAATAGAAATTAATGTTGTGACAAATAAAAATAAAACAAAACTATAAAAGATAAATGAAAATAAAGCTCATCATTTTACCCCTCAGAGGTCACCAGTATGAGCAATGGGTGTATTTTTCCATCCATCCTCTCTTGTTAGTGCAATGTAAACACACATATCCACAGAGGACTTTTCTTTGTTTGCTTGTCTGTTTTTATTTTTTCTTATTTTTTAAAAAAAGTTTATTTATTTCTTTGACAGACTGAGATCACATGTAGGCAGAGAGGCAGGCGGTGGTGGGGGTGGGGGAGAAGCAGGCTCCCTGCTGAGCAGAGAGTCTGACATGGGGCTCGATCCCAGGATCCTGGGATCAGGACCTGAGCCAAAGGAAGAGGCTTTAAACCCACTGAGCCACCCAGGCGCCCCTGCTTGTCTGTTTTTAAAGAGACAGAAATATTAGGGGCACCGGGGTGGCTCAATCAGTTAAGTAACTCCTTTTGGGTCAGGTCCTGATCCCAGGATCCTGGGATCAAGCCCCGCATCAGGCTCTCTGCTCAGCGGGAGGTTTGCTTCTCCCTTTCCCTCTGCTGCTCCCCCTACTTGTCTGTGCTCTTTCTTTCTCTGTGTCAAATAAATAAATAAAATCTTTTTAAAAAGATAAAAATATTATAAATAATATATATAATATATATAAGGTAATATTTACCTTATAGCCAAGTTGTTTCTAGGAGTTGGGGAGCTGGTCACAGGGTACGCACATTTCCATAGTTGTTGCCAGACAACTTTCTTAGGTGGAAAAGCTCTAATTTCAGCAACTCTACTTTCTGGCAACAGTGTTTTTATCCTTCATCACATGTGCCAATATGATAGGGAATAATTACCTCTTTTATTTCATTTGCCTTTACCTGAGACATTGCCGAGGCTGTCCATCTTTTCATATATCTCTTGATATCTCTCTCTCTTTTTTTTTTACTTTTTATCTTTTTCTTTTCTTAAAGACTTTATTTGACACAGAGCAAGCGAGAGAGAGACAGAGCAAGCACAAGCAGGGGGAGCAGCAGGTAGGGGAGCAGCAGGCTCCGTGCTGAGCAAGGAGCCCGATGGGGGGCTCGAGCCCAGGACCCTGGGATCATGACCCGAGCCAAAGGCAGACACTCAACAGGCTGAGCTACTTGGGTGCCCTTCTTGATATCTCTTGATATATCTCTTGGGTGTGCTCTTTGTATCTTTTCTTTTTTAAAAAAACTTTCCCCCTTGGGGCACCTGAGTAGCTCAGTTAGTTAAGCAGCCGACCCTTGGATTCGGCTCAGGTCACGATCTCAGGGTCCTGAGACCGAGCCCCATGCCAAGCCCCGAATCGGGCTCCACACTCAGTGCTGAGTCTGCTGGAGATTCTCTCTTCCTCTCCCCGCCCTGCCCTCTTTCATCCACCTTCAAAGCCACCAATGGTCTGTCCTTCTGGTGCTTCAAATTTCTTTTCATTCTTCCTTGGTCTCATTTCTCTGATTCAGCCAGGGAAGCTTCTCCAGTTTTTGTTTTTTTTTAAGAAGGCAAATTTTATTACTAGTAACTTTTTTTTAAGATTTTATTTATTTATTTGAGAGAGAGAAAGAGGATGAGAAAGAGAGAGTATGAGAGGAGAGAGGTCAGATGCAGACTCCTTGCCGAGCAGGGAACCTGATGTGGGACTTGATCCCAGGACTCCAGGTTCATGACCTGAGTCAAAGGCAGTTGCTTAACCAACTGAGCCACCCAGGCACCCGCTTCTCCAGTTTTGTTTGTTTGTTTGTTTTTAAGATTTTATTTATTTATTTGACAGACAGAGATCACAAGTAGGCAGAGAGGCAGGCAGACAGAGAGGGGGAAGCAGGCTCCCTGCTGAGCAGAGAGCCCAATGCGGGACTCGATTCCAGGACCCTGAGATCATGACCTGAGCCAAAGGAAGAGGCTTTAACCCACTGAGCCACCCAGACGCCCCATTATTTTTTTAAAAAATATTTTATTTATTTATTTAAGAGGGAGACAGTGAGAGAGAGCATGAATGAGGAGAAGGTCAGAGGGAGAAGCAGACTCCCTGTAGAGCGGGAGCCCGATGCAGGACTCGATCCCGGGACTCCAGGATCATGACCTGAGCTGAAGGCAGTCGCTTAACCAACTGAGCCACCCAGATGCCCAAGTTTCTCCAGTTTTAAAGATTCACGTGATTAGATTGTCCTACTCAGATAATTCAGGATAATATCTCCTCAAGGTCCTTAATCTATCTACAAAATCTTTTTGCTGTGTAAGGTAACGTATTTACAGGTTCCAGGAATTGGGACCAGGACACCTTTGGTGGTGGTAGTAGGGTTATTCTGTCTACCACAATACCTAAATGTTACTTTTCCTTATTTTTAAAAATTGTGAGCCCTTACTATACCTGAGATTTATTTATATATATAGTGTGAGAGTACAAGTTTGCTAGTAAGCTTGATCATCTCTTTCTATAATTATTGGCTCTTCTCTAAATTGCCTATTTAAAACCTTAGCTCATTTTATTTATTTATTTTTAAGGTTTTACTCTATTTTTAAACATTTTATTTATTTATTTGAGAGAGAGAGGGAAAGAGAGAGCGCACAAGCAGGGGGAGGGGCAGAAGAAGAAGCAGACTCCCCACTGAGCACGGAGCCTGATGCAGGGCTCTGTCCTAAGACCCTGAGATCACAACCCCAGACCAATGCAGACCCTTAACAGACTGAGCCACCCAGGCGCCCTTAAGGTTTTATTTTTTTATTATCTATTTGTTTATTTATAAAGATTTTATTTATTTATTTGACAGATGGAGATCACAAGTAGGCAGAGAAGGAGGCAGAGAGAAAGGAGGAAGCAGGCTCCCTGCTGATCAGAGAGCCTCATGTGGGGCCCAATTCCAGGACCCTGGGATCATGACCTGAGCTAAAGGCAGAGGCTTTAACCCACTGAGCAACCCAGGTGCCCCTAAGTTTTTATTTTTAAGTGATCTCCATACCCAGCACATGGGGCTCAAAGTCCCAAACCCAAGATCAAGGGTCATATGTTCCACCCAATGAACCAGCCAGGTGCCCCCAAAATCTTAGTTTAGTTTAATCACTGGCGTTTTCATTGTCACTTAAGGAGAGCTCTTAGTTTTTTGGTAAATACTCGTCTTTAACCCTTTATCCATCAGTCATGGCGAAAATGGCCTTTTGTTTTGTTGAACAAAAATAGGCACAGGGGCGCCTGGGTGGCTCAGTGGGTTAAAGCCTCTGCCTTCAGCTCAGGTCATGATCCCAGGGTCCTGGGATGGAGCCCCGCATCAGGCTCTCTGCTCAGTGGGGAGTCTGCTTCCTCCTCTCTCTCTCTCTCTCTCTCTGCCTGCCTCTCTGCCTACTTGTGATCTCTGTCTGACAAATAAATAAAATCTTTAAAAAAAAAACAGGCACAGTTCTGGGATGCCTGGGTGGCTCAGTCACTGAGCGTCTACCTTCCGCTTGGGTCATGGTCCCGGGGTACTGTGATGGAGCCCCGCAGTGGGCTCCCCGCTCTGTGGGGGGCCTGCTCCCTCTCCCACTCCCCCTGATTGTGTTCCCTCTCAATCTCTCTCTAAAATAAATAAGCAAAATCTTTAAAAAGATAAAAATAGGCACAGTTCTTAACTTCATGAAATTTACATTCTGGGGAGACCATAGATGTTATATAAATTTATTAGCAACAAAGCCAACATTTAATTACAAATTCACAGAAAGTACGTGAGAAAAAAAAAAGGAGCTGGGTGCTATGATAGAGAATAATAGAGGCACACCATTTGAAAGAGTGGTCCAAGGAAGTTGTCTATAAGAATGTGATGCTGAGGCTAAGATTTGAAAGACAAGATAAAGAGTTATCTAGGAGAAGCATGGAAGGCAGGAGAGTTTCTGGAAGAGGACAGCTAGTGCAAAGATCCTGAGGTCACGCATTGGGCTAATTAGAGAATAATTTTCTGTCATTCTGCAAAGCTGTCTTTATAATAGGTTATTTAGTCTGGATTGAGGCAACAGATTTGTAGAACCTTTTTTTTTTTCCTGGAAGCTTTGTTTTTTTTTAAGGGGTCAGCTTTATTGTTTTGTTTTTTTTTTAAGATTTTTAATTTTATTTATTTGACAGAGAGAGAGAGATCACAAGTAGGCAGAGCAGCAGGCAGAGAGAGAGGGGGAAGCAGGCTCCCTGCCAAGCAGAGAGCCCAATGCGGGGCTTGATCCCAGGACCCTGAGATCATGACTTGAGCCGAAGGAAGAAGCTTAACCCACTGAGCCACCCAGGTGCCCCGAAGGGGTCAGCTTTATTGAGGTATAATTTATATATAATAAAATTCACTATTTTGGGGATGCCTGGGTGGCACAGTGGGTTAAGGATCTGCCTTCAGCTCAGGTCATGATCTCAGGGTCCTGGGATCGAGTCCCGCATCGGGCTCCCTGCTCAGGGGGGAGCCTGCTTCTCCCTCTCCTCTCCGCTTATGCTCTCTCTTGCTATCTCTGTCTCTGTCTCTTTCTCTCAAATAAATATAACCTTTAAAAAAATTTACTAAAGTATATAATCCAATGTTTTTTAACAAATGTATACATCTGTGTAACTACTCCCCAAATCATGATATAGAACATTTCTATCACCATGAAAAGTGTCCTGGTGCCCTTTTGCTGTCAATCTGCTCTCCATTCATCCCCAAGCAACCACTGATCTGTGACCCTGTTGTCACCATGCTTCGATTTTTCTAGAATTTCCTGTAAATGGATCATTGAGAATGTAATATTTTTGTCTGGCAACCCTTATTTTGCATAATTCTCTTGAAATTTAACTGTATTTGTGTTTCAGTAATTGGTTTCCTTTTATCATGGAGTGTATTTATTCCTTCTTATGGATACACCACAATTTATTGATTGATTTACCCATTGTTGGACATTAGGGTTGTTTCCAGTTTGGGCTATTATGAATAAAGGTGCTATAAACATTCACTACAAAGCTTCATGGGGACAGTTGTCTTCATTTCTCTTAGGAACATACCCAAGAGTGGAATTGCGGAGTCATCTTGTTGGTGTACATTTCCCTTGTATCCTGTGACTTTGTTCCTATCTCTTATTAGCTCTGGAAGCTTTTTTTTTTTTTTTTTTTTTTTTTTGGTATATTCCATTAACAAACCTGGACTCTATTACAATTTATCCCGATACTTGACTGATAACTAAAATGTGTTGTTTCACTTAATTAAATTTGAAGTTGTTTGAGTCAGCCGTCATGGCTCTCTAGGAGGCCTACGGCTCCATGAAAGTTCTGTTGAACACCTTGTTTAAGAGCCCAGGGTTATGCATTTTCAGAAGGGAAATGAACGCCTTAGTCACTCTCAGTAACGTCTGTGCGTCTGTGACTCTGAAGAGGATAAAAGGTGTCTGGGCGAGGCCTTGTGTTGTGGCCTTAGTATCTGCAGAGTCATGGCTGACCTTGATTTGAATTTTTGGGTATCTGTAAAGCAAGAACATGCCTAGAGTTCTTTACCCTAAAAGGAGTGACCATGGATAAAGAGTTGTTATTGTTAATGCCACTGGTCAGATAAGGTGGCTAGATCATTGGTGATGGCCTAAAAGTCTGAAAAAATGGAGAGATGGGGCCGACTGTTGTACAAGGCAGCCTTCATTGCTAAGACTATAGCCAACATTTGGGAAATCCTGTGGACCCTGGGGTCCTGTCCTTAATCAGAGATGTCTGTTAAGGGATGGAAGGCACAGACAGAAGGCAAGCCTCATCAGGTGTGATAATGGGACTGTCATCCTTAAAATCTATGAGCTCCCTTTGCTGCTTCCTCACTTGATCCTAAGGGACTTCCGAAGTAGCCATGGGGTCTGGGACAGGGATGACCTTCTCCCACTGTGGCCTTTGGTCAGGAACTGAGGGCAGGAGAGCATCCCACTCTTTCTGGTGGAATATGCTATAAGACCAGGTCTGGTTCTGCCCTGTAGATTTTTTTAAAAAAGATTTTATTTATTTATTTCACACAGAGAGAGAGATCACAAGCAGGCAGAGAGGCAGACAGAGAGAGAGGGGGAAGCAGGCTCCCCGCCGAGCAGAGAGCCCAATGTGGGGCTCGATCCCAGGACCCTGAGATCATAACCCGAGCCGAAGGCAGAGGCTTAACCCACTGAGCCACCCAGGTGCCCCGAGATATTTTTATTTAGCAAGGAGGCACTGATGGCCCTGTCAGGCTTGTAGACAATTTGTTATGCAACAATAGATTATTGGAACAAATAATCACCAACATTTATTTTTTATTATTTTTTTATTTTTATTTTTTTTTAAAGATTTTATTTATTTATTTGAAAGATAGAGATCACAAGCAGGCAGAGAGGCAGGCAGAGAGAGAGGAGGAAGCAGGCTCCCTGCAGAGCAGAGAGCCTGATGCGGGGCTCGATCCCAGGACCCAGGGATTGTGACCCAAGCCGAAGGCAAAGGCTTTAACCCACTGAGCCACCCAGGTGCCCCAACATTTATTTTTTAAAAAGATGTATTTGAGAGAGAGAGAAAAGTGCACATGTGTGCATGCAAATTGGGGGCGGAGGGGTAGAGGGAAAGACTCTCAAGCAGACTCCCCACTGAGCTTGGAGCCCCACGCAGGGCTCCACCTCATGACCCTGAGATCATGACCGGAACCTAAATCAAGTGTCAGACACTTAACCAACGGAGCCACCCAGGTGCCCCTCACCAACATTTACCGAGTACCAACCACAATACCATCCTGATGCATTTATGGCTATACGGTTTTTTTTCCCGTTTTTAAATTCACTCTGCCCTGTGACCCAGGAAAAGTTCAAACAATCTCTGGTTAGGCCTTAGAGTGGTGAAGAGGAAGGTCTTTGGAGACAGGCAGACCGAAGTGTGATATGACTCTACACTCACTGTGTAACCCTGGGCACCAAACCAGCTGCTCTGAGTCCCAGTTTCCTTAACTTAATTTAAAACTCAGCTCATGGAGCTCCTGGGCGGCTCAGTCGTTAAGGGTCTGCCTTCAGCTCAGCTCATGATCCCGGGGTCCTGGGATCAAGCCCCATGTCGGGCTCTCTGCTCAGCGAGAAGCCTGCTTTCCCTCTCCCACCCCCCCTGCTTGTGTTCCCTCTCTCTCTGTCTCTCTCTCTCTGTGGGTCAAATAAATAAATAAATAATCTAAAAAAAATAAAACTCAGCTAATAGTTCTTTGAGACGATTACATGTGATAATCTATGCCAGTTGCTTAACATAGTGCCTGTCATGGAATAAGCCTTCGAGAACTTAATGAGCATGTTTCTTACCTGATTTGCTTCTCTGCTATTTACTCTCTGAGCCAACCTGAACCTCGGTCTCTTCATCTGTTATGTGAGGAAAATAAGAGCGAGCATCTCCAGGCTGTTTGGAGGCCTTGCCCAGTGTCTCACACTGTAACTCACATACCCTCCATGTAACAGAACAGGGCACAAACACCAAGAACCTACCACCCAGGTCATTGTCGTGGGACCTCAACACTCTGGAACCCAAACATCTCTATAAAATGTAGCAGCTCCTACCACACAACTCAACAACACTCTCCTCCCACCTAGTTCATCAGCATCCCAAACACTTTTGGCCCTGGCCACCGAGGGGGATTTTCTTTTATACAATATTGTGGTTCAAAGTTGCTATCCTGGAGGCAGATTGTCCTGTGTTTAAAACCCCAGATCTTCCTCTTATCAGCTGTGTGAAACGGCTTCATTTCCCTGAAACGCAAATACAACTTGGGACTAATTCGTGCCTATCATCTTTCAATGTACCATCCTAGAGAAGGTTAACTCCAACCCCTGAATTTAGAGAAAAAAAGAATTGAAGAAGCAAGTGAGGTTTTTTTTGTTTTGTTTTGTTTTTTTAAGACTTACTTATTTGTCAGGGAGAGAGAGAGCACAAGCAGAGGGAGCGGCAGACTGAGGGAGAAGCAGGCTCTCCACTGAGCAGGGAGCCGGATGTGGGACTCAACCCCAGTACCCTGGGATCATGACCTGAGCCAAAGGCAGATGCTTAACCGACTGAGCCACCCAGGCATCCCTGCAAAGTGAGATTTTAAAAATAAGCTTACTGTTTTCACCGCAGTTCCCATCACCCAGAAAAGAAGAGATTAAATTCTTCATTTTCAAAAAAAGGAGAGGGGATGGCTTGTGGCATGAAGAATTTAATTTAGACCCAAGAAAATAGTTTTGGCAGCATGGGGCACTCAGAGGAAAATGGCCTGGCCATAGTCCTGGGCAGGCAGTAAGAGAGTTCGATCACTGGTTTATATATATATATATATACTGACCCAAGCCATATATATATATATACACACACACACATACAGAGAGAGAGAGAATTTGAGAGACTGAGAATAAGTACTGGGTTATTATGTACTCTAGCACTTTCCCGGTCTGTTGTATTTTTGTTTTTAAAGTTCTGGTCACAATCCACTAAGCTGTTTACACAAACCATCCATGAGTCACAGCCCACAGTTCAAAAATGCTAGAAAGAATTATTTCTTTCTGCCCCTTTCAGTATGAATCCAAGAAAGGCTCATTCTCATTCCATATTTGATATTTCAAATAAATCTTGATTTCCATCAATTATAATTCTCCCCAGCAGCCAGGAGAAATGTGACCAGAATTATCTTAGGATTGCCGATGGTTATGGCTTTTCTTTTGACAAGAAACCCAAACCAATTGAGAGCAGGGTTATGGAGTCTGACCGCTTGGACGGAATTCCGGCACTGCTGCCAGAGAGTCACTTGCGTTGGCTTCTTCCTTCATATACTGGAAATAATTACTAATCATAATGATAATGATAATAGAATCCTCCTTGTGGGTAACCGGGCAAGCAGTTAACACAGGGCCTGGGACATAGTAAGTGCTCAAAAAATGTTGGCAACGATGTTCTTCCTTATGTCATAAACTGTCAATGATTTTGTCTTCTAGCAGAGACCTGAGAACCACTTAGCCATAAACAGCACTAAACTAAGGGAAGAAACCTTTGGCATAAATAGGGATCTATTTAAGTTGCACGTTGGGCCTGCCTTACCCAGGATGGACACTAGAGGGTGCTGCACGCCCAGAAAGCCGCATGTTTCCAGACCCGGGGACCTGCCAGAAACTTTCCACTCCTGTCTGGTGATTTCCTTTGGAGAAGGAGCTGCTGCGCTGGGTCCCAGACTAAGGACTTTGCAGGAATTAGGAGGGGAACAGCAGGCGGCTGTATGGAGCAGAAATATTCTCGAATTCACCAAGTGGCTTTCTCCTGGGACTGGGACCTTCTGGAGTACTGGGCAGCATCTCACTCATCCATGAGCCCCCGGGGCTTAACTTAACACACAGTGTCTGGCATATGGGAATCACTTTGTAAATATTTGTAGAATGGGCCCATCCAATGGGAGAATCTGAGACCGAAATAATTATAATTACAGATTGGCAGGTGCTTGGATGTATGACTACTGAGCATTGTGGGACCTCGCAGGGGGCTGGGGGCTAGGGAGGGTTGGTGAGAATGGCTTTCTTAAATTCAGGGGTCCTGGTCCTCTCCAGAGTATAAAGAAAGGGTTTGTTCTCCCGCATCTGGCTTTCAGATATTTAAAAATAACTTCACGCTTCTTTTCCTTCATGTTATTCATGTGGAATGATTTCTAGGTTTTTTCGCCAAGTTGATCTCTCTCTGCAGAATTGTATGAAGGCAAATAATAATCTAGTGCTATTGGGTTTGAGCATCTCCTATTATCTCTATTACATCATTTAATTATAGCTTTATCTCATTCAATCCTCGCAACAACCCTATGAGGTTGAGGTCATTATCCACATTCTATAGATTAGGATATGGCAAGGTTTCAGAACTCGTCTAATATCACACCATTAAGGAGTGGCAGGGCCAGTATGAGAACCCTGATAATCTAGCTTCAAAAGCTGCTTCTTAAAAATTTCACTTTTCTTGAACTATATACAAAAATAAACTCAAAATGGATGAAAGACCTATATGTGGGGGCGCCTGGGTTGCTCAGTGGGTTAAAGCCTCTGCCTTCAGCTCAGGTCATGATCCCAAGGTCCTGGGATTAAGCCCCGCTTAGGGCTCTTTGCTCAGCAGGGAGCCTGCTTCCCCTCCTCTCTCTCTGCCTGCCTCTCTGCCTACTTGTGATCTATGTCTGTCAAATAAATAAAATCTTTAAAAAAAAAAAAGACCTATATGTGAGACAAGAATCCATCAAAATCTTAGAGGAGAACACAGACAGCAACTTCTGCGACCTTAGTCACGGCAACTTCTTGCTAGACACGTCTCTAAAGGTAAAGAAAACAAAGGCAAAAAATGAGCTACTGGGACTTCTTCAAGATAAAAAGCTTTTGTACAGCCAAAACTGTCAACAAAATCAAAAGACAACCTACAGAATAGGAGAAGATAATTTCCAAACGCCTTATCAGTCAAAGGGTTAGTATCCAAAATCTATAAAGAACTCATCAAACTCAACACCCAAAGAACAAATAATCCAGATATGGACAGAAGACATGAACAGACATTCTGCAAAGAAGACATAAAAATGGCCAAGAGACACATGAAAAAGTGCTCAACATCACTCGGCATCAGGGAAAGCAAATCAAAACCACAATGAGATATCACCTCACACCAGTCAGAATGGCTAAAATTAACAAGCCAGCAAATGACAGCTGCTGGCGAGGATGCGGAGAAAGGGGAACCCTCCTACACTGTTGGTGGGAATGCAAGCTGATGCAGCCACTCTGGAAAACAGCATGGAGGTTCCTCAAAAAGTTGAAAATAGAGCTACCCTATGACCCAGCAAGTGCACTACTGGGTATTTACCCCAAAGATACAAATGTAGTGATCCGAAGGGGCATGTGCACCCGAATGTTCATAGCAGCAATGTCCACAATAGCCAAACTATGGAAAGAGCCTAGATGTCCATCAATAGATGAATGGATAAAGAAGATGTGAGGTATATGTACAATGGAATACTTTTCAGACATCAAAAAGTGAAATCTTGCCATTAGCAATGACATGGATGGGACTAGAGGGTATTATGCTGAGCCAAATAAGCCAAGCAGAGAAAGACAATTATCATATGATTTCACTCCTATGTGGAATTTAAGAGACAAAACAAGGGATCATAAGGGAAGGGAGGGAAAAATAAAACAAGATGAAATCAGAGAGGGAGACAAACCATAAGAAACTCTTAACTATAGGGAAAAAAACGAAGGTTGCTGGAGGGGAGGGGAGTGAGGGGATGGGGTGACTTGATGATGGACATTAAGGGGGGCATGTGATGTGATGAGCACTGGGTGTTATATAAGACTGATGAACATCTGGGGCACCTGGGTGGCTCAGTGGGTTAAAGCCTCTGCCTTCCGCTCAGGTCATGATCCCAGGGTCTGCTCAGCGGGGAGCCTGCTTCCCCCGCCCCCCGCCTGCCTCTCTGCCTGCTTGTGATCTCTGTCTGTCAAATGAATAAATAAAATCTTAAAAAAAAAAAGACTGATGAATCACTAAACTCTACCTCTGAAACTAATAATACAGTATATGTTAATTAATGGAATTCTAATAAAATAATAAAGCAATAAAATTAAATTTTTTTAAAAGTACAGCATAGGGAAGATAGTCAATTTTGTAACAGCACTGTATGCTGACAGACGGTGACTAACGGTGAGCACTGAGTAATGTACAGAACTCTAGGGTCATTATGTTGTACACCTGAAACTAATATAACATTGTGAGTCAGCTGTACCTCAATAATAAAAAAAGAGATAATCAAAAAAATTTTTACTTTGAAGACTAACGGGGGAGGGGGGAGCCTCGGGTGGCTCAGTGGATTAAGCATCTGCCTTTGGCTCAGATCATGATCACAGGGTCCTGGGATCGAGCCCCATGTCGGGCTCCCTGCTCAGTAAGGAGTCTGCTTCCCCCTCTGCATCCCCCCACCATACTCGTGCTCTCTTGTGTTTTCTCTCTCGCTCCCTCTCAAGTAAGTAAATATAAATAAATATGTTTAAAAGATTAAGAAAGAACAATAGCAAAAATAATAGCTAACAACATGGAGGGCACCGGATACTCCTCTAATGTTTTGTTTACTCATTTATTTATTTATTTACTCACTTCAGTAATTTAATTGTCACACACACAGTTGTCCCCTTTTTTATTAGTACAGAAATCTAATAAAATAAAACGGGGGCACCTAGGTGGCTCAGTTGGTTAAGCGTCTGCCTTCAGCTCAGGTCATGATCCCAGGGTCCTGTTACAGAGCCCTGAATCAGGCCCCCTGCTCAGTGGGAGCACCTTCCCTCTGCTCCTCCTCTCTGCTCGTGCTCTTTCTCTTTCTGTCAAATAAATAAATAAATAAAATCTTTTTTTAAATCTTTTTTTTAAAGATTTTATTTATTTGACACACAGAGAGAGAATACAAGTCGGGGAGAGGGACAGGGAGAAGCAGACTCCCTGCCAAGCTGGGAGCCCCACATGGGGCTCGATTCAGGAACCCTGGGATCACGGCCTGAGCTAAAGGCAGATGCTTGGCCAAGTGAGCCACCCAGGTGCTCCTAAAAAAAAAAAAAATCTTAATGCAGCAAAGCAAAGAGGACTGTGTGGCTGGCTCAGTCTGTAAAACATGCAACTGTTGATCTTGAGGTTGTGAGTTCAAGCCTCATGTTGGGTACAGAGATTACTTAAAAATAAAAGTGTTTTAAAAAGAAAAGAGAATGGGATGCCTGGATGACTCAGTGGGTTAAAGTCTCTGCCTTTGGCTCAGGTCATGATCCCAGGGTCCTGGGATCCAGCCCTGCATCGGGCTCTCTGCTCTGTGGGGAGCCTGCTTCTTCCTCTCTCTCTGCCTGCCTCTCTGCCTACTTATGATCTCAGTCTGTCAAATAAAGAAATTTTAAAAATCTAAAAAACAAGGTCTCCTAAACTATTTTAAAAAAAGAAAAAGAAAAGAAGATAATATAACAAACTGCCATATATTTACCACCTAGAATGAAAAAAATTAATACTAAAGCTGATACTTTGTAGCCAAATCAGTCTTGAAAAAGAACTCAAAAAAGTTTGAGGACTCACACTGCCAATTTCAAAAACTACAATAATCCAGGCAGGATGGTAGCGGCGTAAGGATAGACATATAGGTCAATGGAATAGAACTGAGAGCCCAGAAATAGACCAATATACCTATGGTCAAGGTGTCAAGAACATTGAGGGAGGGAGGGAAGTGTAGGGATAACTGGATATCCACATGCAAAACAATGAATTCGGACCCCCTACCACCGGTCATCTACAAAAATTAATGCAAAACGGGTCAAAGACATAAATGTAAAAGCTTAAACTACAACCCTTGGAAGAAAACACAGGTGTAAATCTTTTGTTGTTGTTGTTGTTGTTGTTAGACAATATTTTCTTGTGCACATCACAAGAATTAAAACTAGAGAAATAGGACTTCATTGTAATTAAAAACTTTTGTGGGTTAAGGCACGATCAAGAAAGTTGAAAGACAAACCACAGGGGCACCTGGGTGGCCCAGTCAGTTAAGCATCTGCCTTCGGCTCAGGTCATGAGCCTGGGGTCTTGGGATCCAGCCATGCATCGGGCTCCCTTCTCCCTCGCCCTCTACTCCACCCCAACTCATGTTTGCTTCCACTAGCTCTGCTCTCTCTCTCTCTCAAATAAATAAATAAATAAATAAAAGACAAACCAAAGAATGGAAAAAAACATTTGCAAATTATACTCTGATAGTGCTCTTTTATCCAGAACATATAAAGAGCTCTTACAACTCAACAATAAAAAGACAAGCAACCTAACTTAAAATTGGGCAAATGACTGAAAGAGACATTTCTGTATATCTTCCATTTGGAAGATATACAAATGGTCAACAGGCATGTGAAAAGATATTCAGCATCATTAGTCATTAGGGGAATGCACATTAAAACCACAATGAGCCAGCATTTCACTGGCTATAATAAAAAAGACAGTAACAAGTGTTAGCAAGGATGTAGAGAAATTGGAACCCTTCACATATTGCTGGGGGGGAATACAAAATGGTGCAGCCACTGTGGAAACCAGTTTGACAGGTCCTCAAAAGGTTTTTTGTTTTTTTTTTAAAGATTTTATTTATTTATTTGACAGAGAGAGATCACAAGTGGGTAGAGAGGCAGGCAGAGAGAGAGAGAGGGAAGCAGGCCCCCTGCTGAGCAGAGAGCCCAATGCGGGACTTGATCCCAGGACCCCGAGATCATGACCTGAGCCGAAGGCAGCGGCTTAACCCACTGAGCCACCCAGGTGCCCAGGTCCTCAAAAGGTTAAACATTGAATCACTGTAAGACCGAGCCATTCCACTTCTTAGGTATATGCCCAAGAGAACTGAAAACATATTTATATAAAAATGTGTACATGAATGTTCATAGCAACATACAATTGCCAGGAAGTAGCAGCAACTCAAATACCTACCAACCATTGCGTGCATAAACAGGATATGGTTTAATCTCGGCAATGGAATATTATTGTACCACAAAAAGGAACAGGACACAGATCCAGCAGCCACATGGATGAACCTTGAAAGAAGTGAAAGAAGCTAGCCACAAAAGGTCATAGATTGTGTGATTCTGTTTATATTAAATGACCAGACAGCAGATACACTGAGATCTGTGTTTCCCAGAGGCTCAGAAGAGGGCACAATGAGGAGTGACTGGTACAAGTACAGGAATCCTTCCCACCCCCCACCCCAGGATTCCTTTTTGGGATGATGAAATGTTCTGGAATTAAGGGTAATGGTTGCACAACCTTGTAAATATACTTAAAAAACACAAAAATTGTACACTTTTTTAAAGAAGATTTTATTTATTCATTGATTTGAGCGAGAGAAAGCGAGCAGGCACGTGTGGAGTGGGGGATGGTAGGAGAGAGAGAGAGAAACTGAAGCAGACTCCATGCTGAGCGCAGAGCCTGATGCAGGGCTCGACCTCACAATAGGGAGATGATGACCTGAGCCAAAACCAAGACTTGGATGCTTAACTGACTGAGCCCCCCAGGTGCCCCTCTTTATGTGTTTTGTTTTGTTTTTATTTATGTGTTTATGTTAGATAACCATTGGCATTCACCATGTTAGAAGTTGAAACTGAGAAATTTTAAAAATATATATTGTTAATTCCTTTAAAATAGCATTAATAGGGGTGCCTGGGTGGCTCAGTGGGTTAAAGTCTCTGCCTTCAGCTCAGGTCAGGATCTCAGGGTCCTGGGATCGAGACCCACATTGGGCTCCCTGCTCAGCAGGGGGCCTGCTTCCTCCTCTCTCTCTGTCTACTTGTGATCTCTGTCAAATAAATAAATAAAATCTTTAAAAAATAAAAAATAAACCTTAAAAAAAATCTACTTCTGGCGCAGGTCATGATCTCAGGGTTCTGGGATCCAGCCCTGCATCTGGCTCTCTGCTCAGCAGGGAGTCTGCTTCTCCCTCTCCCTCTGCTGCTCCCCCTGCTTGTGCTCTCTTGCTTGCTTTCTCTCTCAAATAAATGAATAAAATCTTTTTTTAAAAAGGTGGGGGTGAGCTTTTCAAGAAAGTGCTTTTCCTCAGGACAGCTACTTATCCTATGGTGTGCAGAGTACTTGATGACGGCTTTTTATTTTGTACACTCAAGGATTGAGTTTTAATAAACTAAGAATTTTTATTGCTTCCTCAGGGACTTTTTTCCCATTTATGTATGGATGGATGTGTTTGTTTATTTATTTGTGTTTTAACTCCAGTATAACTAACATACAGTGTTCCTTTTTTTTAAAAGATTTTATTTATTATTTATTTGACACATAGAGAGAGATCACAAGTAGGCAGAGCAGCACACAGAGAGAAAGCGAGGGGGAAGCAGGCTCCCTGCTGAGCAGAGAGCCCGATTTGACTCGATCCGGGGCTCCAGGATGATGACCTGAGCTGAAGGCAACCGCTTAACCCACTGAGCCACCCAGGCGCCCCTAAGGTACCGTGTTCTGTTGGTTTCAGGTATGCAATACAGTATCTCACCAATTCTGCGTGTGACCCAGTGCTCACCATTGAGTGCGATCTTCATCCCCTTCACCTGTTTCACCCATCATTAAGGACATTTTTTAAAGATTTTATTTATTTATTTGACAGACAGAGATCACAAGTAGGCAGAGAGGCAGGCAGAGAGAGGAGGAAACAGGCTCCCCGCTGAGCAGAGAGCCCTATGCGGGGCTCAATCTCAGGACCCTGGGATCATGACCTGAGCTGCAAGCAGAGACTTTAACCCACTGAGCCACCCAGGCGCCACACCCCCCCCCTTTTTTAAAAGATTTTATTTATTTACTTGAGAGCGAGAGCACAAGCCAGGGGGAGCAGCAGATGGAAAGGGAGAAGCAGGCTCCCCGCTGGGCAGGGAGCCCAATGCGGGGGCTTGGTCCAGGAACCCTGGGATCATGACCTGAGCCAAAGGCAGACGCTTAATGACTGAGCCACCCAGGCGCCCCTAAATCAATATATTTGAATTACTAATGAGTCTTTCTTTGTCTTTTTCCAAGGCATGAAGGAAAATGCCAAACCTTGCGCAGGGTGCGATCTCCAAATGAGCATGATTGTCATGGGACACATGGGTCATGTGTCATGGCTCCAGCTTGTTTTTTGGCTGCTCTGATGTTTGGCTGCCAGACAGGGCTTCCTGCAGATTGCCCCCCCCCCAAGGGTTTCTCTTTTTATAAGACGTGCACATGATTATATTAAGATACGCTGTTTCCTTCCTTAGAGTGTTTAACTCATTACTGTTTTGCAGAGAGGAATGGAGGTGCAGAGCCACACAGGAATTAAAAGCTGAGAATACTGGCTAAAACTCGTTTTTTGGCTGTTCTGGTCACGGAAAGTGGAAAGCAAGAAGGGAGCGAATGGGATTAAATGGGGAGAAGCCTGATCCCTACATCTGGGCTTGGAGCCTAAAAAGGGCTCGAGTCTACTCGCTCTGCAGGGTTAACCCCTCTAGACCCAGATCCCGCCATGGGGGGAATGGCAGAAGCGGGGACAAAAGGAGCCAAGTTTGGTGGCAGCTGCCTGAGTGTCTCCTCAGCCAAAAAGCAAGTGACATTTGATCCCTAGTTGGTTTAAAATGGGTTTAAAATGCCCCATTAGGGGCGCCTGGGTGGCTCAGTGGGTTCGGCCTCTGCCTTCAGCTCGGGTCATGATCCCGGGGTCCTGGGATCGAGCCCCGCATCGGGCTCTCTGCTCCGCGGGGATCCTGCTTCCTCCTCTCTCTCTGCCTGCCTCTCTGCCTAGTTGTGATTTCTCTCTGTCAAATAAATAAAAAATATTAAAAAAAAAATGCCCCATTAAACGCAGGACTTGGGCTCAGCCCTAGTCAGCCCCTCCAGCCCCAGGTGGCCCACATCCTTGGCAGGGCTAGACAGGTGACCCCCAAACAAGGCATGGGGAGCCCTCCCGCAAGGGAAGGCCCTGGAGATGCTCAGGATGGGGGACAACGGCAGGGAAAGTCTTAGCTCTGGCCCCTTCTGGTCAAAAGCTGAGTGAACAGGGGGGTGATGCGACGTTGTCCTAGGTGGTCCGGGAGGGCACTGAGGCTAGAGGTGCAGCCACTTCTCTAGCCTTCTGCCTGGCTCCGGGAGGAGGATACCCGGTCCCTGGGGCTCCGGTAGCTGGACCAGGCACCTCCCCCCCACCCCCCGCCCCCGCCAGCGGCCGGCAAGGGTCAGTGTTTGGCTACAGGTGAGCGGGCCGCGGCCACAGCTGGATCTGGTTGCTCCGCCTGGGGGTTGCCCCTCCTTCCTTACGCATCTGGACTTGTTCACTGGTCATTATCTGAGTTCTTACCTACCTGGACCCCACATCTCTCCCGGCTCCTCCCAAGTAACGATGCCCGCACTCCTCCATAAGCACGCCACTCCACCTTGAATAATTACTCCTTGTCCTCTTGCCAGACAGTGGCATCAAATGTGGATGTGGCTTGGATTCAGATTTGGGTCCAAGTTCCTGCTCTGCCAATTACCGGCTGTGTAGCCTTGGGCAAATCGCTATACCTCTCTGTGTCAAGCTTCTCGTCTTCAAAAAATAAGCTAATGACCAGGAGAATAGCTCATACGAAGTGTGCCAAGGGTTTCTATGCCACACACTATGCATAATATCATCTCAGAGCTCCAGATGAGGATGCTGGCGGCGAGAGCCACGTAGCTGCAGAAGGTAGCGGACCGGGCACGTGAACCGGGGCTGGCTTCCCCTGCCGTGTTCCCCTGCCTTTCAGGGCTATCGTGAGAATTCCACTGTGAATGCTTAATGATTTTTCTCTTCTAACACTTTGACCTGGATCCTGGTGGGTGTTCTCTCCTACTAAAAAGGCATTTTTAAATTTTAAAAGGGAACTTCCCATTTTTTTTAAGATTTTATTTATTTATTTGACAGAGATCACAAGTAGACAGAGAGGCAGGCAGAGAGAGAGGAGGAAGCAGGCTCCCTGCCGAGCAGAGAGCCCGATGTGGAGCTCCATGTGGGGCTGGATCCCAGGACCCCAGGATCATGACCTGAGCGGAAGGCACAGGCTTTAACCCACCGAGCCACCCAGGCGCCCCGGAACTTCCCATTTTTAAAAGAGAAACGCATTTTGCGATTGTTAAAAATGTTCCCAGGGGCGCCTGGGTGGCTCAGTCGTTAAGCGTCTGCCTTTGGCTCTGGTCATGAACTAGGGTCCTGGGTTCGAGCCCCACTTTGGGCTGCCTGCTCGGTGGGAGGCCTGCTTCTCCTCCCATTCCCCCTGCTTGTGTTCCCTCTCTCACTGTGTTTCTTTCTGTCAAATAAATAAAATCTCTAAAAAGAAGAAGAAGAAGAAGAAGAAAGAATAAAGAAGAAGAAGAAGAAAAAGAAAAAGAAATGTTCCCAGTTTAGGGCACTGGGGTGGCTCAGTGGATTAAAGCCTCTGCCTTCGGCTCAGGTCCTGATCCCAGAATTCTGGGATCAAGCCCCGCATCGGGCTCTCTGCTCAGCGGGGACCCTGCTTCCTCCTCTCTCTCTCTGCCTGCCTCTTTGCTTACTTGCGATTCCTCCTCTCTCTCTCTGCCTGCCTCTCTGCTTACTTGCGATCTCTGTCTGTCAAATAAATAAAATAATTTTAAAATAAAATAAATATTTTTTAAAAAATGCTCCCAGTTAGTGAAAGCAGCCCACTGGAACACAACTTCCAGAAGGATGGGGTCTCAGCCTTCTGGCTCACTGTCTGAGTCTGTTGCCCGACATACTTCTGACTGCACAGTAAATACACAATAAATATGAACAAATATATAAATTCATATGCCTCCTACATTCGTTCCAAGACAGACCTTCACATGGAGCCATTTTTCATATCAACCATTCAATTACCAGGCAAGTGACACTAATTACTGACTCTAATAGTCATTGTCTAATTTAATTAAAGGGGATTATTGGGTCTCCGGAAGCTTCTGCCATCCTCCCATTATCTAAGTCGTGGGGGTTCAATAACAGTCTTTTTATTAGTCTGTTCGCACGATAAATTAAATAAACCAGCTTAATGGCTCATCTTTGTGACTTATGACACTGAGAGTAGGTGTGGGGAAATGATAAATGTGGCAAAACTGAAGACTTGGAGAAAAGGCTGTGGGCTTGTGGCTCCAAATGTCCTGGGAGCTGAGCCCTGTTGGCCTCTGGGCTTCAGCAACCCTCAGACTCCCCTCCATCCTCGCTCTGCTTCAGTGGTGTGCTTGCCCTTGTCCGAAGCATTTTTGAGGACCTTGATGTCCCTTCGTGCTGCTCAGGTCCAGAGGCCTGCAGGAGCAAGTCTGCTGTGAATAGTGACCAATAGGATGGCAAGCACAGAGGGCAGATGAGAGGCAGCCTTTAGTTCAAGACCAGCCAGCCAAGAGACCCAAGAGGGAAATTGGAAAATAAAACAGGTTATCTATACTGACTCTCTCCCTACAAGTCCGTTTTGGAAAAAGAACGACACAGAATAATGGAAATCCATGGGACCTTTTGGGCAGTGGTAGTAGGGACAGAACAAAGACCTGGATCTGAGTGTCAAACCAGCCAACTTCTTAGCTTAGCCGCTCAGCTCCAGCTTCCTTAATTCTCAGTAGCAGCACCTGATATTGTGATATGTAACAAGAAATATATATTTGGGGGCACCTGGGTAGCTCAGTCAGCCAAGCAGCTGCCTTTGGTTCAGGTCATCATCCCAGGGTCCTGGGCTCAAGCCCTGCATCAGGCTCCCGGCTCTCCCTCACCCTCTGCCTGCCACTCTGCCTAATCCGCTCTCTATCTTGCTGCCAAATAAATAAATAAAATCTTCAAAAAAAAATATATATATATATATATTTGGTCTTCATCCCCCATTTCCGGCACAGAGCTCCTAAAACCCTTGGAATTTCCTGTGATGGGACAGGAAGAGGAAGGTGTATCTGTTGTTATGTTAATAAGGTGACTTTTGGACCTGAGGGTCAGGCCAACCAATGATAAGCGGGTTTTGGTCAGCACCCACGCCCCCAACCTCCAGGGAAGGGAGAGGGGCTGGAGATTCAGTCATCAATGGCCAATGATTTAATCTGCCTGGCCTGTGTAATAAGGCCTCCATAAAACACTGAAAGGACTGAGTTGGGAGAGCTTCCAGGTTGGTGAACTTGGGAAGATTCAGGAAAAGTGGTGCACTCAGCAAGGGTATGAGTGCGTATCTTATCCTGTGCGTATCTTGCCCTGTGTATTTCTTCCACCTGGCCGTGCCTGGTTCCTGAGTTCTAGCCTTTTTGAATAAACCAGTGGTCTAGTCAGTAAAGTGTTTGTCTGAGTTCTGTGAGCCACTCTAGCGAACTAATCCAACCCAAGGAGGGAGTGGTAGGAGCCTCTGATTTACAGCGGTTGATTGGAAGCACAGATGACAACCTGGGCTTTCAATGGGTGTCGAAATTGGGGTGTGGGGGGCAGTCTTATAGGACGGACCCCTTAACCTGTGGGATCTGATGCTATCTCTGGGTGGACAGTGTCAGAACTGAGTTGAGATTCTAGGACTTCCTGTTGGTTTTCTGGGAATCCCGGTAGACACAGGGAGAATTCCCACGCACACATTGGAATTGGAACCCAAAAGAGGGCAGTGCTCTCTCGCTCCTGGTTTTCCTCCTGCTTCTTGGAACAGTCCTTTTATTTCAGCTGGAAAGTCTCCTTGGGGTGCCTGGGTGCCTCAGTTGGTTAAGTGTCCGATCTTCCTCTCTCTCTCTCTTTCAAATAAATAAATAAATCTTTTTAAAAATCTCCTTAACCTTTGGTACATTCCATCCTCAGACTTCTGTTTTTCCTCTCCTACACCCTCTTGTTGGAAAGTGTTGTTAGAAAGTCTCATTCAAAGAAAGAAAGAAGGGATGCCTGGGTGGCTCAGTCAGTTGGGTGTCTGCTTTCCACTCTGGTTGTGATCCCTGGCTCGAGTCCTGCATTGGGCTCCTTGCTGGGAGAGAAACCTGCTTCTCCCTTTGCCTGCAGCTCCCCCTGCTTGTGCACTCTCGCTCTCTCTGACAAATAAATAAATAAAATCTTAGAAGAAAAGGAAAGAAAGAAAGTAAATAAGTCTGTCTCATCCATTCGTGTAGCTAATTCCTACCTAATCGGGGTGATTCTCAGATTTACTACCAGTTCTATCTCAAGTATTCAAAACAAAACAAAACAAAACAAAACCCTCAGGGCACCTGGGTGGCTCAGTCAGTTAAGCATTTGCCTTTGGCTCAAGTCATGATCCCAGAGTCCTAGGACTGAGCCCCATGCTTCTCCCTCTCCATCTGCCTGCCCCTCCCCCTGCTTGTGCTCTCTCTCTCTCTCTCTCTCTCTGTGTCAATATAAATAATAAAATAATTTGAAAAACACTGTATGTTAACTATCCTGGAATTAAAATAAAATAAAATTTTAAATAGACAAAAAATGCATAGACACACACACACAAAAGCTCCCAGTCATGTTGAATTTAGGGCCCGTCTTACTCTAATATGATCTCATCCTAACTAATCAGATCTATAATAACCCTCTCTCTAAATAAGATCATGTTCTGGGGCACTGGGAAATTAGGACTTCAACATCTTTCCTTTTTTAGGGTGACACAGTTCAACCCACAACATACCCTTTTCCCTTTTCTTACCTGACCAACTCCTTTTCAATCTGCATACTTCAGCTGAGGCCTGGTGTTTTCAAGAATGTTCTCCCTGAAGCCTCTCTGTGGGCCTTCACTCTTCTGTAGCAGCTCTATGGCCATAGCACATGTTACTAGAACTCTCTGTACGTGAACGATTTTCCTGCCTTAAACGAGAACCCCATGAGGTGAGGGACTACGTCTTCCATCTTTATTTTGTGCAGCACTTGTCTCTTATATTAATTCGTTCAAGGCTAAGTGGGTTGGAGACAAAAATCCAGTGACTGAAAGAATAGAAGTTTCTTTCTGTCCCCTGTGGCAGTCCTGAGTTGAGCGGTCCGGGTTAGTAAGGATTCTGCCCCATGTGGCCATCTCAGAACTCTGGTTCCTTCCATAGTGTTGCTTGGTCAATATGAGGACTTTTTCCTTTTTCTTGATGGAAGCTGGCTAGTAGGCCCATCTGCCTGTCTTAGAGTTCGGATCCTAAGTGGCCTTCCTCACTTCTGCTCTCATTCTGTTGGTGAGACATTGGAAGGGAGTCTAGAAACAGCCACCCTTCATTGGAAGGGAGTTTGAAAACAGCCACCCTTTGCTGGAAGGGAGTCTAGAAACAGCAGTCAACCCTATTCCAGTTCCATTGCCCCTTTTCTGCCAGTTCTGAAATCTCAAAAATTCTGAGAAATCGAAAGCTTTTTCTGAAGTTTGGCACACACTTGTTTGGGGGCAAAACCTGACCTGAAATGACATGAGGAATTCATAGAGGTACCTATACAGACCAGCTATAGTCCTCTTTTAACCCACTTGGAATAAATATTAATGTATTTTATTGCACAAGTATCAATATTTGTATTACGCTGTTTCCCCAGGGCCCACTGGAAGTAGCACTGGGGGTTATACCCGACTGAAAAATTACTGATCACTGCATCTAAAACTATGATGTACTCAAGTTGGCTAATTGAATTTAATTTTGTTAAAATAAAGGATAGTCCCCACGTGAAGCCTGGGCATTCCCCCCTTCTTGACTGGGTCCCAGGTCCAGACTCTGCTTATTTGCTGTCCAAATGACCTACAGCCTGCATAGCCCCTTTTCCTGGGACCAAAGCCTGTGTGGGCCTCTGTAAGAGATCTACCTTCCAGATCGAAGAGTATACCACAGGCACAGTCCCTCTGAAATCCAGGACCTGACCGCCAGGCAACTGTTTGCAGCGGAGTTGCAACTGTATTGCTGGAGGCTGATGGTTCAGACTAGGATGCCTCCACGTGTGCTCATGAGGCCACACGAAGTGGCACCTTGTTCCACACCTTAAGGAGAAAGCGGTCAGTTCTCGACCGTTAGGCAGAATGTTAGCCGGTTTCTCATCGATGCTTGTTATCAAGCTGAGGATCTTCCCTTTCATTCCTATTCTTCCGAGAGGTTTTTTTCTTTCCTTTTTTTTTTTTCTGAGAGGCTTTTTCTGTAATTGTTAAGTGGTTGTTTAAACTTTGTCAGATGATTTTTCTGTTATCAATTGATGAGATCATGTGGTTTTTCTTCTTTAGACTGGTGATGTGGTAAATAACAATGATGGCTTTTTTATTTATTTATTTTAGAGAGAGAGAGCATGCACAAGCAGGAGGGGCAAAGAGAGAGAGTGGGAGAGGGAGAAGAGGACTCCTTGCTGAAGGCAGAGCCCGACGCGGGGCTCGATCCCAGGACCCTGGGATCATGACCTGAGCCAAAGGCAGACACTGAACCAACTGAGCCACCCAGGGGCCCCTACAATAATTGGTTTTTGAATATTGAATCAGTTTTGCATCCCTGAAATAAACTCCACCTGGTCACGGTATATATTTCTTTCTGTATTTCACTGAATTCTATTTGCTAATACTTTGTTAAACATTTGCACGTCTATATTCATTGAGGATTTTGATCTGTAGGGGTGTGTGTGTGTGTGTGTGTGTGTGTATTGGTACTGTCTTTATCTGATTTTGATATCACAGTAATATTAGTTTCATAAAATGAATTGCTAAGTATTCCCCCTCTTCTATTTTCTGCAAGAAACTGTGTAGAGATTAATTCTGCTCTAAATGTTTAGTCGAATTTCCAGTGAAACCATCCAGGCCTGGAAATGACAGGGGTGGGAGTTCATTATAAATTCAATTTCCTTAATAGTCATAGGACTATTGGGGCACCTGGGTGGCTCAGTGGGTTAAGCCTCTGCCTTTGGCTTGCGTCATGATCCCGGGGTCCTGGGATCAAGCCCCCCACATCGGGCTCTCTGCTCCAAGGGGAACCTGCTTCCTCCTCTCTCTCTCTCTCTGCCTGCCTCTTTGCCTACTTGTGGTTTCTGTCTGTCAAAAAAATAAATAAAAATATTTTTTAAAAAACAGTCACAGGACTATTCAAATGACCTCTTTCATAGCAGATGAGTTGTGGTAGTTTGTTAAGGAATTGGTACATTTCATTTAAGTTGCCAAATTCGTGTGTGTAGGGGTGGTCAGTGTTTTGGCCTCCTGTGACTGCTGTAACAAATTAACTTAGTGGCTTAAAACAACATTAAACTTGGGGCACCTGGGTGGCTCAGTCAGTTAAGCATCTGACTCTTCACCTCAGCTTGGGTCTTGATCACAGGGTCGTGAGTTTGGGCCCCACGTCATCTTAAAAATTGAAAAAATAAAAAACATTCAGTGCATTCTGTCAGGGTTCTGGAGGCCAGGAATTCAAAACCAGGATCAATGGACCGAAATCAAGGTGATGAGACTAGACTCTCCAGAGGTTCTGGGTATCTCTCTCTTTTTTTTAATTAAAGATTTTTATTTATTTGACAGAGAGAGACACAGCAAGAGAGGGAACACAAGCAGGGGGAGCTGCAGAGAGAAAGGGAGAAGCAGGCTTCCCACTGAGCAGGGAGCCGGATATGGGGCTCGATCCCAGCACTCTGGGATCATGACCTGAGCTGAAGGCAAAAGCTTAATGACTGAGCCACCCAGGCGCCCCAGGCTCTGGAAATCTCTACACCCAATGTCGGGCTTCAACTCATGACCCTGAGATCTAGCGTCACGTGTTCTGCCGACTGAGCCAGCCAGGCGCCCCCGGTCCTTGCATTTCCCATCTTCTGGTTGCAGCCAGCATGCCTTGCCTTGTGGTCACGTCACTTCCACCTCTTCTTCCCTGGTCACACGGCCTTGCCCTCTTCTGTGTGTTACATCCCCCTTTGCCGCTCTCTCATAAGGACACTAGTGATGGTATTAGGACCCGCTGGGATAACCTCAGAAACCTTACTTAAATCCCTATTTACTTACTTAACTCACATCTGCAAAGCCCCTTCCTCCAAACAAGGTAATATTTATGGGTTCCAGGGATTAGGAACTAATATCTTAGGAGGCCATTATGCAACTTGCTACACACCACTCTCCTTTTTTTTTTTTTATTTAAAAAAAATACTCCATTCTCCTTCTTTTTTTTTTTTTTAAAGATTTTTTTTTTTAAAGATTTTTTATTTATTTATTTGACAGAGAGAGAGATCACAAGTAGGCAGAAAGGCAGGCAGAGAGAGAGAAGGAAGCAGGCTCCCTGCGGAGCAGAGAGCCCGATGCGGGGCTCAATCCCAGGACCCTGAGATCATGACCTGAGCCGAAGGCAGCGGCTTAATCCACTAAAATACTCTTAGGTAATCTCCATGCCTAACATGGGGCTCAAACTCATGACCTGGAGACCAAGAGTCACATGATCCACCGACAGAGCCAGCCGGGGACTTCTCCCTGTGATCCGGTTGATGTCTGCCGTGTCTACAGTGAGATCTCCTATTCCATTCCCAGTATTGATGATGTGTTCTTTCTCTCTTTTGAAATGTCTCTCTCTTGGGGCACTTGGGTGGCTCAGTGGGTTAAGCCTCTGCCTTCGGCTCAGGTCATGATCTCAGGGTCCTGGGATCGAACCCCACGTCAGGCTTTCTGTTCAGCAGGGAGCCTGCCTCTCTCTCTCCCTCTGCCTGCTGCTCCCCTTGCTTGTGTTCTCTCTCTCTGTGTGTCAAATAAATAAATAAAATCTTCTTTTTTAAAAGATTTTATTTATTTATTTGACAGACAGAGGTCACAAGTAGGCAGAGAGGCAGACAGAGAGAGGGGAGGAAGCAAGCTCCCCACTGAGCAGAGAGCCCAAGGCAGGGCTAGATCCCAGGATCCTGGGATCAAGACCTGAGCCAAAGGTGGAGTCCTTAACCCACTGAGCCACCCAGGCGCCCCATAAATAAAATCTTTAAAAAAAATTTTAAAAAAATGAATGTGTCTATCTTGCTGGAAGTTTATTGATCTTTTCGGATAATCAGCTCCTCGTTTTATTGATTTTTTTCTTTTTCTTTTCTGTTTATTTTTTTAGGATTTTATTTATTTATTTGTCAGAGCGAGAGAGAGAGGAAGAGAAAGCACAAGCAGGGAGTGGGAGGCAGAGGGAGAAGCAGGCTCCATGATGAGCAGGGAGCCCAATGCAGGGCTCGATCCCAGGACCTTGGGTTTATGAGGTCCTTAACCAACTAAGCCACCCAGGCATCCCTCTTTTCTGTTTTCCATTACTACTTTCTTTTTTCTGTCTTCAATTTCATGGATTTTTTTGCTTTTATCTATTATTTCCACTTACTTTGAATTTATTTTACTCTTCTTTTTTTTTTAAATAGGTTCTTGAGGTGGGAGCTTAGATTACTGGTTTGAGACTTATCCTCTTTTTTCTTTTCAAAGTGATCTTTATGCCCAGGGTGGGGCTTGAACTCAAGACCCTGAGATCAGGAATCATATTCTCTACCAACTAAGCCAGACAGGCACCCCTCTTCTTTTCTAAAGTACGCATTTAGGGATATAGATTTATTTCCCAGCCCTGCTTTAGCTGTGTCCCGCAGATTTTAATGTTATGTTTTCATTTTCACTCAGCCTAATGCATTTTTAAATTTCCCTCGAGACTTCCCTGTTTGGCCCATGGATTATTTAGAACTGTATTGCTCAGTTTCCAAGTATTTTCACATTTTTATGTTATCCTTTTGTTACTGATTTCTATTTTAATTCCATTATGGTCAGAGAACAGATTCGTTCTGATTTCAATTGTTTTAAATCTGTTGAAGTGTATTTTAGGGCCCAGATTATAGTTTATGTTGGTATATGCTCCTTGGACACTTGAAAACAATGAATATTCTGCTGTTATTGGATGAAATAGACATTAGAGGGGCGCCTGGGTGGCTCAGTGGGTTAAGCCTCTGCCTTTGGCTCAGGTCATGATCCCAGGGTCCTGGGAGCGAGCCCCGCATTGGGCTCTCTGCTCAGCAGGGAGTCTGCTTCCTCCTCTCTCTCTGCCTGCCTCTCTGCCTGCTTGTGATCTCTCTGTCAAATAAATAAATAAAATCTTAAAGAAAAGAAGAAGGGAACACTGAAGACTTCGGGATAAAGAAATGACTTATAGGGCTGAGACAAGACGAGGTGGTATGGCAAGCATGTCATTAGTGCCCTAAGACAGTATTAAAATCTTATCTCTCGGGGCACCTGGGTGGCTCAGTGGGTTAAGCCTCTGCCTTCGGCTCGGGTCATGGTCTCAGGGTCCTGGGATCAAGCCCCACATCGGGCTCTCTGCTCAGCGGGGAGCCTGCTTCCCCCTCTCTCTCTGCCTGTCTCTCTGCCTACTTGTGATGTCTGTCAAATAAATAAATAAAATCTTAAAAAAAAAAATCTTATCTCTCAGTTAACATTGAAAGGCGCCCCATATCAAATAAACTTTCTGATTTACAGTTTTCCTTTCGAATGCAGTTTCAGTTGTGTGACAGGTAAATGCATGGTGGTTTCCCTGGAATATACTGATTTATTCACTCCCCGTTTATTCATTCATCCAGCCAGTATTCATCTAGCACCTGGAGAGTCAGGACTTGGGGCTCCGAAGTCAAGGTCCCAAACTATGCTATGAGGGCAGAGTGAAGAGGGTGATTTCCGCAACCTCTCGGCTGTACCCGCTGTCTCTCTGGAACAATATGACACAGAAAGCAAAACCAGAGCTTCGGAGAAGCTGTCCTCTCCCTCGAATATCAAGATCAACAATGGTCTCATTTTCCCCAGACTTCCAGCTCCTTGCAATGGAAAGGAATCAGCCCTGGCAGGTGCTATAAGGACCACAGGAGAGTCAGGTGGAGAGGGTGAGGTCCTGGTCACCAGTGTGGATCGTAAGGTTAGCCAAGAGAAACTCAGGGCAGAAAATTCTCTTGCAGGTAACAGGGACTCAATGGTGTATCATTGCCAGGTTCGGTTCTCCCTTTGGAGGTTCAAGACTGAGGGGCGGGGACGGAAATGCCTCATCGCCACTTGCCTCTCTCCCCCGCCCCCTGATTCTCCTCATCTTTGCAGTTTCCTGCTTTTAGAGAGTAGAGGATATGGACTGAGATGTCATTTAAGCTTCGGGACAGACCCTGTCAGCCTCTTCACTGAAGCGAGGTGGCAGAGATGGCCCCGTAGGAAACCCCTTGGAAACTTGGGACAGACTTCTCAGCCCAGAGATTTACGCTTTTGCCCAAGATCTGTGCCAAAAATGAATCTGGGGCATGCAAACATTCAGAGTACAAACAGGACATGGGGCACGGGAGATGCTTCCGAGGAAACCTTCTCGAGGACAAATAAAATGTTTTTACTGAGAGAGGTCTTGCGTCAGTCCTCCAAATCATCTCTGAAATGAAACAAGAATCTGTCTCCAGTTACTCACACTGGGCTGCAGGAGGGGCTCCCTCCCGGGAGGAAACCCCTGGTTGCTTTGAGAGTGAAGGGAAGTGGGAATCCTTTGTTTCAGAGTCTGGCTTTGTATCACGGTCTGGGGAGATCAGCCTTAGGAAGGCTGATTGATTCTCAGGTCCAAGCCCAGTTCTGCCTCTAAGGCCAAGTTCAACCCATTTGGGGCCACGCTGGGAAGGGGACAATGCTGCCATCTACACACACTTGACAGTGGTCCCAGACACCACGTTTTTGGCCCTCCCATGCCTCAGACCCTACAACACTAAACATCCAGATGAAAGATTCAGGTAGGCACAAACTGGGCTTCTTCTCCTACAGGCCACTGATGCTAAAACAACTGGAAATTGAGATGACTTCATTGTGGTTACCCAGCTATTTTAATAAAGGGGAGAGGAGAATGAAGAAAACGCTCTTGAGTCTTCAGCTCAAGCGTCAGGCACATGGCACGTGACCCCAGATTCCTGGAGGGACACTACTGGCTAGGGTGGCTTTTTATGAGGGATATAAACCACGACAGGACATGAAATCAGCCGCGTGTATAGGGAAACAGCTGATATTCCATGGCAACGATGTAAAAGTCGTGGTTTTTTGTTAAAATAGACACCAAGTTTCAGAACTTTGTGAGAATTTTGCTATGATAACAGCTGAAAGTGACCCTTCAACCACCCATCTTGGGGAGATCCCCGCCACTGTCATGTCTCAGAAATCAGGGTCCCCAGTCCCTATGCCCCCACTCCAAGCATTTCTGACAGGCTGGAGGGTTAAGTACTTGTACTCGGTTCAGTCACGTGGCTAATTCTTATCCTGACAGTTTCAACCATCTCCTTAGATGCATGACATCAAAAGTTCTCTCTTTCAAATAAATAAAATCTTTTTAAAAATTTTAAAAATAGGGGCACCTGGGTGGCTCAGTGGGTTGAGCCTCTGCCTTCGGCTCAAGTCATGATCTCAGGGTCCTGGGATCGGGCCCCGCATCGGACTCTCTGCTCAGCAGGGAGCCTGCTTCCCCCTCTCTCTCTGCCTGCCTCTCTGCCTACTTGTGATCTCTCTCTCTCTGTCAAATAAATAAAATCTTTTAAAAAATATGGGGCGCCTTGGTGGCTCAGTGGGTTAAAGCTTCTGGCTTCAGCTCAAGTCATGATCCCAGGGTCCTGGGATTGAGCCCCGCATCAGGCTCTTTGCTCAATAGGGAACCTGCTTCCCTCTCTCTCTCTGCCTGCCTCTCTGCCTACTTGTAATCTCTGTCAAACAAATAAATAAATAAAATCTTTAAAAATAAATAAATAAATAAATAATATAAAATAAAAAATAAATAAAAAATAAAAATTTTAACCATATAAATAAATAAATAAAATAAAAAGCACCATACCGACATAAGAGGGCTTTTTCCCATGCGCAACTGGGACTTGAGTCCAACCCATCGACTCGAAGTTCACACTGCTCAATCCACTCCACCGCAGCTGCTGTGCACGGACGTCAGCTCTGTCTGAGACCAGGCCAAGGTCAAGGCCAGGAGCAGATCAAAGCGACAAGGGAGAGCCTGAGTGCTGTGTCAACCTGCTGGGACTAGGGCGTGGGACCCGAGAAATAAAGACATCTCCTAATGCTCTCTGGGCTCAGAGGGGTAGCTGCAGAAATAGCACTGGGTTTCCTTCCTCTTGAATATGAAAATGCTCATAATACTCTCTCCATGTCCCAGATTATGATGTGGAGCTGGAAATTAGCATTCTGTTCCAACATACCATGGCACTTTCGCTTTGGGGGTTGAAATGACGGTTTTTAATAAGCTGGCTCCAGGCACCCGTCACCAGTAATGGAAGTTCTGCCCAGGAAGATAGATCACTTCTTGTTAAAAGACCACAGGGCAATAAATTTCCCAAGTCATAACTCAGCTTCCAGATCAGGACTCCAGAGAATCGCTTCCATTTTTTAGCAGGAACCAACCTCTCCACCCTGGCCCCGCCCCTGAGCCGCTGGGCCCCACTAATCCTGACCTTTGACCTCACTCACGGTTCTTCTTTGCCCTGACTCCTTGCACTTGCATTTGGGGGTTCGGTGAGATCCACACAGATATAATTTGCAGATGCAACTGTGCTTTTAGGACTGGATGGGTGGAGAGAGGCAACAAGAAGTACCAGAGCCCGAGTCTTAATGCTGTTATCAGCAAACACAAATTTCCGCTATCCCAAGGATCCAAGTCATTAAGACTGCACAACAAGCTCATTATAGAAATTCTAGCAAATGTAATCATATCCATCCATGTTGGGTTTTTCTTCCTCTTACATTTGTGGGGATTTGTGGGGATTTTAGGATTGGTGTATAAATAATTTGATTTTTAAAGACGCCATGTTACTAGTGAAGTCAAACACATTACCTACCCTATAATCCAGAAATTCTATAGGAAATGAGTTGATTTTTCCACCAGAAGAACTGTTCAAGAATATTCATAGCAGCCAAAAATAGAAACAACTCCAATGTTTATCAAGAAGTGAATGGAAGGGGCTCCTGGGTGGCTCAGTGGGTTAAAACCTCTGCCTTTGGCTCCGTCATGATCCCAGGCTCCTGGGATCGAGCCCCGCATTGGGCTCTCTGCTCACCAGGGAGCCTGCTTCTCCCTCTCTCTCTGCCTGCCTCTCTGCCTACTTGTGATCTCTATCTGTCAAATAAATAAATAAAATCTTTAAAAAATAATAAAAAAGAAAGAGGTTAATGGATAGGGGCACCTGGGTGGCTCAGTGGGTTAAAGCCTCTGCCTTCAGCTCAGGTCATGATCCCAGGGTCCTGGGATTGAGCCCTGCCTACTTGTGATCTCTGTCTGTCAAATAAATAAAATCTTAAAAAAAAAAAAAGAAGAGAATGGATGAACTAGTTGTGGTATGTCCATACAATGGAATAGCATAGAGCAGCTTCAAAGAATAAGCTACTGATACACACACCAATGTAGACAAATCACACATTTTGTGGAATGGCTTAAAGCAGACCCAAAGAGTATACTGTACGATTCTACTTATAAGAATTTCAAGGTAAAACTAATTCATAGCAATGGAAATCAGAAGAGCAATCATCTCTGGGATATACTGGAAAGGAACCTCCATGGGTACAGGAAATGCTCTATATCTTGCTCTGAATGATGATTCCATGGGGAAATATTCCTTGAGCCATATACTTAAAATCAATTCACTTTATTGAATTAAGTTCTACCTCAAAAGTGGGGGGGAGAGAAGCTTTTTTATAAAACACCCACGGCATCTTTTCCTGATATAGAAAGATGTCTTTATCAGATATTAAAAATCCAATTTCATTCCAATCCTAAATGAAAGGGAATGAAATGATAATAAATAATTGAAAATCAGGGGCGCCTGGGTGGCTCAGTGGGTTGGGCCTCTGCCTTTGGCTCAGGTCATGATCTCAGGGTCCTGGGATGGAGCCCCACATCGGGCTCTCTGCTCAGCAGGAAGCCTGCTTCCCCCCCTCTCTGCCTACTTGTGATCTCTCAGTCAAATAAATAAAATCATTAAAAAAAAAAAATTTGAAAATCACTGGGCACCTGGCTGGCTCAATAGGTGGAGGGTTGTGAGTTCAAGCCCCATTTTGGGTGGGAAGTCTACTTTAAAAAAAATTAAATTAAAGGGACGCCTGGGTGGCTTAGCTGGTTAAAGATCTCCCTTCTGCTCAGGTCATGATTCCAGGGTCCTGGGATAGAGTCCCACATTCGGCTCCTTCCTCAGCAGGGAGCTTGCTTCTCCCTCTTCCTGCCACTGTCCCTACTTACAAGTGCCGGCTCTCTCTCTCTGACAAATAATAAATGAATAAATAAATAAATAAAACTTTTAATTAAATAAATAAAACTTTTTTTAATTAAAAAAATTAAACTAAATTAGTAGACAAATAAAAAAGTAAGTGAATAAATAAAAAATAAAAATATCATAGCTGAACTTTTTTATGAATAAAAAAATCATAGCTGAACACTCAGCCGTGGTTGTCACTGTCTTCTATCCATCCGAAGGCCAACAAGAAATGACTGGTGCCAAATAGTTTGAAGGGTTTTCGCCTCTCCGCCCGCATCCCAGGGACTAAGCACGCCTTCTGGCCAGCACACAGGGCCACACCAGGTAGTGCCAATAAAACCAGACTCAGACACCAGACAGCACTCCGGGCCCTCAGGGCTCCTCCTTGTCAACCAGGAGCGCAGTTATCCCCACAGGCTCTGGGTCCTGCTGGCCATCTCGCTAAGTGAAAAAGTAGACGGCAACATAGATCCAAAATGAATCTTTTTCCTGAAATTTTTTAAAATTTTTACATCACGTAGAAAGCAGCCCACTTCTATTTCCCATGACAACGCTAGCAGGGTCGGCTGCTTATTTGTTCATCTTAACCTTCTTTATAAACCTCTTCTACCCTACTTTTACTCCTCCCCTGCTCACCAGGGAAATTTGAAGCCACGGAGTGGAGCGCAACTATAATAGAAAATCCGGGGTGCCTGAGTGGCCTCGGGTCATGATCCTGGGGTCCTGGGATCCAGCCTCGCATAGGGCTCCCTGCTTTCTCCCTCTCCTGCTTGTGTCCCCTCTCTCTCGCTATGTCTCTCTCTGTCAAATAAATAAATAAAGTCTTAAAAAAAAAAAAAGAGGAAAAGAAAACCATCTTTACTTAACAAGGGCTAGCGCTGGGGGCAGGGAGAAGGGCCAGGCTCTTTTTCTCCCCCTCATCACTAGCTGTCAAATATTTACTTTGGGGCTGTGTGAACCTAGCCAAGGGGTGCCTCGATCCAGTTTGGGCTGGTCGCCACCCCTTCCTCCCTTCCTCAACCTGTTTCCTGCATTGTTCTTTCTCTGTGGAAACAGACATAAACTTGCAGGAGTGTGAGAGCAGTTTAAAATTTTTATAAGTGTACCAGTCTTACGTGTTCCGCTTAATTAATCTTTCACAGGCATCCACACCCGCGTGACCACCACCCTGATCGACACACGGATATTTTAAGCGCTCTAAAAGGCCCCCCTTTTGTTCCCTCCCAATCAATACTGGGGAGGAGGAATTTTTTACCTAAAAAATGTGAAGCGTTCTAGTCCGAGAATTTTGAAGATTCAACTCCCATCTCCCTATCGAACATACTTAAGGGCATAACAGGGTTCTCTTTCTCACTTATGAATTATTTTTAAAAGTAGACATGGAAACGATCTCTATGATCCATAAAAGTAGAAAATGGTTTTCCACCTTGACATACCTCAAGGACTAGATACTATACAATCCTTAAAACCATGCTCTTGGAGAACATTTAATGACACTGAGAATAATATTAAACTAAAAGGCAAGATACACAAATGTTCATGCTGAAACTCAGTTTTTTTTTTTTTTTAGAAACTCAGTTTTGAAATCATATACATAGGGAAGGAAAAACAACTGAAGAAAATACAACAAAATATTAGCTTTGATAAACGTTGGGTGGTAGAATATGGGATGGATTTTTATTTTTGTCTTCGCATCTTTTATCTTTGAGATTCTGGATGATGGAATTCGTTACTTTTCTAATTAGGAAAAAATTATTTTCTTTTTAAATGTGGATCAAACAAAATGACAAACATTTGGGGAAATGGTTTTCTAAATTACAACAACTTATTTTGTGGCGCATTCTGTGGTTTTTTTTAATGGCATTTTGAAGACTGTAACAACCTAGGAAATTGCCTAGGATGTAGTCAGTGTATAGTGTTTCTTAAAATCACAGGGTGCCTGGCTGGGTCAGTCATATCAGGATTTGAGTTCAAACCCCACACTGGGCGTAGAACTTGCTTTTAAAAAATTAAAAAGAAAAGAAAACCAGGACAGGATGTATATAACTAAGGTGGGGAGGAGGGGACACAAAAGTCACTATAGCAGTGGTTGTAAAACAGAGTACCAGAATCTCAAATGGGAAAAAAAAAAAAAATTTTAATGTTTGTTTACTAAAATTAGTTTTTAAAATAGGCGTGGGTTTAAAGCTCCACCTTTTATTTTCTGTGATCTGGATATGTTTTTTGCACTTTGCGGGCTTTCTTTTTCTTTTTTTAAGGCAAGAATGTCGAGGGTAATCATTTCAATGTGTTTTAGTCTGAAGCTTTTGGACAACTTTAGATGTGGCCTCTTTTACTCTGAATCGGATTTCACAGAAACGGTTGTGTCCAACACTGTAAATCCTTAATTTTCACAAACGCCTGCCAGAACTAATGCAAAAACGACCCAAGTGCCAAAGACTTACTACCATTTCTCCGCAGCTCACTCCATGAGATCTTGGCATTTATTTTTCCAAACAAACGGCTTCGTTTCCGATAGATCCCGTGATTTCTCCTGTACAGAGATGAGGGGAGAGGAGGGCAGGGATGTGAGAATCGAACTACAAACTAAAATTGAAAAGCCTTTCTACCGGCTTCTGCCTCCCCGCCTTCTCCCCCTCCTCGCCCCCAGCTTCCCACCTCCACCTACACACACACAAAGTCCTGATTGCTTAGAGCGCTCCTGATCTGGATGCCAACCTTGGCCCCACTTGCCCAAAAAGATGTGGCCCTGGTCGGTGAACTTGACCCAGGTGCCACGTCTCTCCCCCATCTCCCGCAAAGTTAGACAAAGGGAGAAGGCCTGGCTGGGGTCTTTCCAGGGCCCAGAAAGCCTGGGGATGCAAGGTCGCAGAGGAAGATGAAACGACAACCCCCTTCGATCCGAGTCCCGTAGCAGGCAAAAACCAAATGGGGGCTGGGTAGAAGCGGGAGCCCCTCATCCCGACAACTCCCTCAGGCCTCTTCTCGGGTTTGCCAGGGTGGCGCTGCCTCCGGGCTCTTGATCTGGCCCCAAATCAGGAGGCCAGGTGCTTCTCGTGGGTTCGGCGGTATTGGGTGCCTTCGGGACGGTCGCCGAGCCGCCAGGGAGGGGAAGCCAAATGCCACGGGGACCTGGAGTAGCAGCGTCCCCCCTGCCCTGCGCGCTCTGTCCTCATGACACTGTGGCCTTATGCAGCCAGGAAGAGACCGCAGGGTAAAGTCTTTGATCCTCCCTTGCTCCAGGATCCTAGATCCCTTTAAAAAAAAAAAAAAAAAAAAAAAAAAAAAAAAGGGAGAAGAAGAAAATGGAAAAACCCAAACCGGCCACGCCAGCTTCCCGGGTCTGGCGTCTCCGCAGGCCAGTATTTCCTTGGCCACAGACGTGGGGGTGGGGAGGACGCCCTATTTCCCAAGTTCAAGGTTCCAGAGCCTGAGGAGACCGAGGGCTCCTTGGGCCTCCGCGGCTGCGGGCTGCAATCACCCAGCCGGGGGAGGGGCGCTTTGAAAATAGAGGCGACCTTCTCAGACTGAATGTGCTCTAATAATTCATCTGCTCTAGCTATTATTCGTTGGGTATTTAATTTTTTAAGATTTTGTTTTTTAAAAAGATTTTATTTATTTATTTGACAGAGAGATCACAAGTAGGCAGAGAGGCAGGCAGAGATAGTGGGGGAAGCAGGCTCCCTGCTGAGCAGAGAGCCCTATGTGGGGCTCGATTCCAGGACCCTGGGATCATGACCCGATCGGAAAGCAGAGGCTTTAACCCACTGAGACACCCAGGCGCCCCAAGATTTTATTTTTTAAGTAATCTCTACACTCAAGGTGGGGCTAGAACTCACAGCCCCCGAGGTCAAGAGTTCGGGCTCCACCGACTAGGCCCGTCAGGCGCCCCTCCTTTGTTATTTATGCGTTTGTTTTTTCCTAGTGATTAAAAAATATATATATAGGGGATTTTGCTACCTAAAAATAAGATAAGAAAACACGACTTAGGAAAGAGTGAAAATGAAAAAGCTGCCATTATGTCGATCCTGACTACTAAACTGCTCTCACTTGCTGGAGAGCCTCAATAACCGGGATTTTTAACGCAGACCTGGCGAGTTTTCCGCGGAAGACAAAGAACAGACGCTTGTTGATAAAGCAGTGCAGGCTTGGCTGGGAGAGGCCCGGCCTCTCCGTTCCGGATCCTTCCACAACCCTCCCCTGCCCCCTTTCTCTCCGCCCGCTCCGCGCCCGGATCCAGCTCCCCGAGGGGTGAAGGAATGTTTATGGCCTGGCTCAAGTTCGATGACAAAACCCTGCCTGGAGGGGGAAGGGCAGTGAACTTCAACCGTCAGTCGGACAAAGGCCGAGCGCAGGTCTAGGACCAGGCTAGAATGGGGAGCCCAGGGTCCTCAGGAAGGGTACCAGTCCCGCTGTCTCTTTTACCCTGCCTGGGGCCTGCGGTGCCCGGCCGGTAGCCGACGCGGACGCCGACATTTGGTGCAGTCCCGCCAGCGCGGGAGTGGGGCGGTCACCGTAGGAACGGCGACAAGCGGCGGCTCACTGCGCAGGCTTCGCCCAGCTCTCAGAACCCGGTGCCGACGCCCCTGCCCGCTCCTCTGCCTGCTCTGCCCAGCCAAAGCCCCGACCCCACCGATCTCTCTGCACAACCTGCGTTTTCCAGCCTCCTCTCGAGTTTTGCTCGCATCTTCCCTCCCGGATTTATGTTATAAACATCTTTCGACGACCTTTTCTGGGAAACTCCTCCAGATGCCATGGGGAGAGGGGCGAATCTTTCTCACTCCTTGAGAGAAAGACTTGTTCTGGGTGTAGTCATGGACCCCACCATGCGACGTCAGAGGTCCCATCTGAGGAAGCTGTAGACCCAAGATCTGGCGGCAAGCAAGAGGCAGGGCTCAGTGGGATGGGAGATGGTCTTTCCATTGTCTCTCCAAAAGCCTCCCACCCCCAGGGGAAGATTCTGCACGCGCGGTAGGCCCTTGGTAAAAGAGTAGTGGATTGAACTAAATTTCCGTTTGCCATTAATCACGGGTTGTTGGTGGTGTTATTTGCACTCATGCAAATCTGCCTGGTGCACCCAGGAGAAGGTAGGTCTAGGGAGTTTAAGAGCACCTGTGTGGCATCAGGAGATGGCTGCTGATGCGAACAGGTGTTTGTCAGTGTCGAGGGGGCCCTTGTGAAAAGGGGCATGCAGGAAGAGACTGAGATTCCTGATCTCTCCCGGTGGTAGACAGAGGATTTTAGACATTAAGAGATCCTGCTTGGGGCTCCTGGGTGGCTCAGTGGGTTAAAGCCTCTGCCTTCAGCTCAGGTCATGATCCCAGGGTCCTGGGATCGAGCCCGGTATCTGGCTTTCTGCTCATTGGGGAGCCTGCTTCCCCCTCTCTCTCCCTGCCTCTCTGCCTACTTGTGATCTCTGTCTGTCAAATAAATAAATAAAATCTTAGAAAAAAAAAAGAGCTCCTGCTTTGGGGTTCAGCTCTGCTGCAGCAGGCCGAGGGACACTGATCAAGTAATTTACCCTCTCTTGGTCTCAATTTCCTCATTTCATGAAGTGTGCGCTCAATTGTAGGTTTTGTCAGTGTGAGAGCAGTAGCTCTGAAGGGGGCATGAGCAGGAGGAGTTCACTTGCCATGGAGGGAAAGGGGTACCGGTGAATCCAGAGTGCGCGTGTAGATTACTGTGTCCCCCTTAAAACCAACGGATTAGCAGTGTGAGTTCCTAAGACTTGGGCAAGCGCCCCCCTCCCGCAGCGGCTGATCCGGGCTCTGAGCCCTTGTCCACATATGCCAGTGGATCCCCTCCAGCTGCTCCTCAGATCCTGGTGCTTACCAAGCTTCTGGAAAGGATTCAGGAATGGTGGGGGCGGGGGGGGGGGAAGGGCAGCGGTTCAGAGACTAAAGTAGATTGAATTTTTTTTAAAGTTTTATGTATTTAAGTCATCTCTACACCAAACGTGGGGCTTGAACTCAACACTCGGAAATCAAGTCCCACGCTCTTCCCACGAAGCCAGCCAGGCGCCCTCCGATTTATCTTTTTAAGGGCCAGAGCCTTTCTCTTAACGGTGAGTTAGTCAATCATCAGTGTTTTCATTTCAGTTAATTTTCACTGAGTTTTCAAAAACAGGTGTGTTGCAAAGAATTCTGATTTTTAAATAAGAACAATAGCAGTAGCATTAACAATAATATTGATTTTTGTCTCTGCCAGGACTCCATCCAGTCAGAGACCAACAGCGGTCATCTGGGGGTCTGGCGGCTGGCGCTCGCTCCCACCTGCCAGCCTCTCCCCTGCCCAGGCCAAGCCCGTCCCGCATGCTGCGAAGCGCTTTCCACTCCCACAGCTGCCGGTCTCTCCAGGAGCCAAGGTGGAGATGCCCTTGCCTGGTGGTCAGTCTCTGGGCTTGAGTCCCTTTTACCCGCCCTTCCTTGCCCGCCTAGATCGCGGACTCTCTGCATTCCTGGGAAGACCTCTCCAGAGCTTTCTGAAGCGGGTCCCAGACAGAGTGGCAACGCCTTCGGCCCATGGGTCAGTTCGTTTACCTTATTACGGAGAAACGCACTCTTGGAGGTATAGAAACTGGCCAGTCCCTGGTCTGAGGAATGGGTGCACCACACTCGTGTTCTCTCTGCAAAGGCCGCGCCCGGGATTCAGCTTGCGTCGAGGCCTTGAGCTCGGCAGGCGCCGGCCTGGAGATTTCAGCCTCCGAGGGGCGCAGGGCTCGGCTGGCTCACCTTAGGCTAGAGGAGAAAGGAGCGAGCGCGGCACTGGGTGCCCCCCTCCCAGCAGAGTCTGGGGCGGGGCTCAGGGAGAGGGCGCACAGCGGAAGGCTCCCCACTTCGGGCGAAGGCCGGAGTGTCCCCTCCCCCAGTGGCTACAGAGGCCTCCTCGCCTCCCCCCAGACTCGGAGTCCCCAGCCCTTCTTCAGGTCCCTCCAGACTTTCCCCCCGCGGCTTGACCTTCTCCCGCCTTCCCAAGACCGGAGGTGCCCTCCACCCCCTCCTCCCCCTTCCTCCCTCTTCCTGCAAAGCGTTTAAGAGAGTCGGGGCGGAGGCGGTGGAGACCACCTACCAGAAACTTCAAGTTCAATGGCAAAGTCCCTGCGCCTCCCTCCGGGCGCGGGCAAAAGCTGTCCCTCTTCCTCATTCTGGGGGCCACTGAACTCTTGCTGCCGCTGTCCCCTCTCTCTCTTCGGGGGCAGTTTAGGGGAGGGGAACCAGTGGTGGAACTTTCCTTCCCCCCCATCGATCACCCCCACCCCCTTTCTAGACAGAGGCAACTTGTAGGGGACGGAGGCAGAAAGGCTGGCATCGGTGCCCCGCTGGATGTTTTTAAGTCTATCTCCAGGCCCAGATCAGCGGCGGGGGGCGGTGGGGGGGGAGGGGGAAAGGTGCGCGGCGCGGGGGAGGGGCGGGGAACAGAGTGGTGTCCCACTCAGGTGAGAGGCCAAGGGCCGCTCTAGGGCTTTCTGCCCCCTTTCCTGCAGAGGAACTGTTCAGGTCTGGGAGAAGATACAAATTGCTTCAAAAACAGCAGCTCGGCCTCCTTGGCCCCGCGCAGCAGGCGCCCCGCGCTTTATTGCAGGTTTACGTATCTAACCCACCATTGTAGCTCCGCGGCTTCTATTAGACCGGACGCAGGCGGCGGCGCAGAGCTTCCCCCGAAGGAAGCCTAATTAAAGTGCAACACTTAGGACCTCGGATAAAACTTTAATGAAGGGGAGGCGGGGAGGGCAGTTTTCGCGTTGGAGGAGGGGAGCCGGGCCGCTGGGAGCGCTGGCGGGGCTCCATCAGGGCCTTTTTCCAGCCGCGGGGGCAGCTTCCGGCTCCGGAGCGACTCACAGTAAGACGCGGGGAGGGCGGGGGGCACAGCAGTGCGGATTCTCCGCGGGCCGCGGCCTCGCGGGGTCCCCAGCGGCCGGCAGCGTTCGCCAGCGTGAGTAAAGGACCCCAGGTCTGGAGCCCCCTGCCTGGCTCTCCGCCGGGCTCCGCGGGAATTCAGATTCGAAAAGAGCTTCCAGAGGTCGCGTCTATGCAGCTCTCCACCAGTGCCCCTTAATTCAGCCTCCGGAAGCCTAATAAAGTAAAACTGCTTTGGAGTTAGACCTGATTTCTGTCCTGGAGCCGGCATAGACGCGACCCTCTGATCCCGTTTGGACGCTTGCTGAGACTCGAAGCCCGAGGTGTTTGGCTGGGAGTCCGGGAGAGGGCGTGGAGGGCAGCTCGGAGGGCAATTACGCCTTGCGGGTGGATAAAGACGCTCGGGGCTATTTTCGGGAGTGTATTTGTACGCTTCCCCGTGCATGTGTTTATGAGAATGTTGTCTGAATTTGCCTATTTATGAACGTTGTGTTCACATGTTTCAGGCTGAATAATTTTTAGCAAGACACGCTGCCCAATAGCCAAAAATGGCCCTATTCCAAACCAAATCGCTGCAGACAAGCGACTGCGGATAGATGGGTTTTGTTGAACTGGAACACAAATTAGCGAGAGATTTTAAAATGCTTGGTCTCGGTGGGGGAGGGTGTCTAATTTGCCTCGGGAATTAAAATGCTGTTTGGAAAAGGATTTCATGAAAGGATTTAAAGCCAAAAGAAATTTAAATTTGTTTTGTTTTGCACAGGTTCCATACAAGTTCATCCCTGGGCGGGGTGGGGGTGGGGTAGGGAATATGAGGGGGCGGTGTCGCCGAGAACCGCTCTGCGGAGGAAGATAACACTCCAGCCGTTTGAAGTCCTAGACCCGGGGCAGAAGGTGCCACGGCCCTGCTCCTGGAGGCCCGACTGGCCTGTTCATTCCACATCTCTCATGCTGCCTTCCTTGCCTCCCTCCTGGGTCTCCCGCTCGCTGGACCGATCCATCTGCCGGTACGCTGGCCCAATTCCAGGCAGCTCCGGGTCCTGGCTCTCTCACAAGCTGCCCCAAACTCTCCACCCCCGGAGGCCCGAGACCCCAGGCATCCGGAAGCCAGATGATCGGTTGGGCGGTTAAGGCCCGGCCGCCCGGCGAGTTTCCCTGAGATAGCAAACTTCTGCCGGCAGGGGGCGCCCTTGCCTTTGTAATAGTCCACAAAGTCACACTGCTAGCCAAATAAATCTCTAAAATCCCAAATCTTTTGTTCCTTCTGAAATTATTGCGAACGAATAATAGAACGAAACTTTAAGTCCCCGGTAACGGTGTGGAGGAGTTAGAGCCCTAGGAGGGCAGAGTCTCGAGGTCTCTTTCAGGCCTCCACCTAGGTTTGCTAGTTTAGTCCTAAATTGTCAGCTCTTTGTGGGACATTTCCTCTCCTCGTGTGGGGACCCTGCACCATGGAGCCCCCTTCATTTGTCCCACACCCTGGTCCCCTGACCATAGGCACTGAAGTCTTGCCATTTCTGAAGTGGTGAAGGAGGGGTCTGCACCACTATTCTTGAGAACCTGCAAAGTTCAAAGCTACTTGCTGGAGAAGGCTTGAAGGACAATGTGAAAGGCAGGAAGTAACTTCCTCTGAGCCAGGCGCTTTACCAAAGAGCTTAAACTGGACCACGGGGCTTGGAAGGGGGTTTTTTTGTTTGTTTGTTTAATCACAAAATTGACACACACCCCCAAGCCGACAGTCTCTCGAGACCCAAGAGGGGAGGGTGACAGGCAATCTTTGGGGCCTTTCCCCTTAGCCCTGGGTTCCTCTTTGGTAAATAGATTTTAGGAGAATCTGAGTTGCTTCCTATCTCATTCCCAGGAGAGGAGCCAAGACTAGGATCCCACCCAACGATGGGCTGTAAACACCCCAAACCCTGGGCAACACAGGGCTTCCTGGAGAACCAGGAGGCTGAGCCAGCTCTTAGAGGCCATTGAGAGGGTCACCGCGGGCCTCACAGGCTGCTCCGATGGCGGCTTGGATCGTGCGTGGTGCAGGTCCTCTCCACTTGGAGCCTGGGCTCTGGATCGCTGGGGGTGTGTCTGCTGGATGCCCCAGCCCAGGCTACAGGAAGACCCCGGGCAAACCCGCTGACTTGGCTGCGGGGCCATGGTCTTGAATCCCACAGGGCCCTGGGCCCAGGTACACGACAGGAGGGAGGCGGCACAGAGGTAAAGACTCCATGTCAGGGTCCTGGGCTCTGCAGCTCTGCAAACAGCCCCAGGTTTCTGGAATTCGAGACTATGAGTCTCTGTCTACGTGGATGGAGGAAAGAGAGTTGGCGCCAACGTAATCTTCCACCCACCCAGGGTTCAGGGCACTTGGACTAAACCAGCGCAAAGTGACAAGGAAAGAAATCTTCAGCCCCAGTTGCCTAAGATGCCTGACCTGGGTCTTTGGGTTTCTGCCACCTGCTGTTCTCCCCCCCCCCCACACACACACAAAAGGGCCTGCCCCATTTCCCAGGCCTGAGGCCCCCTGCAAGCCTCTCTTGGTACCAAGGGGAGGCAAGCAGAGGGGGAATGGGTGGTGAACGGTCATTTTCTGGTTTTCTCTCCAGCCTGGCTATTCCGGCGTGTTTGCGACGTGCCTGCCAGTAGGGTCACTTTCTACTCTCTAGTTCTGTTACTATTTGTGCCTGGGAGGGGCACGTCTGCAAGGCCACAAATACCTATCTCATGCAGCTCCCAAATGCCCAATGAACCATAACGTGGACAAAACCACTAGGAAGTTTAAGGGAAGACTTGGAAAGTTTAGAGAAGGAAATGAGAGATGGAGAATTATCCAGGCGCTTTCTCAAACTCAGTTTTTCTGGAGGAAGGAGGACTTGGACTCAGGAGGACAGCTCTCTGGCTTTGTTTTCACCCAAGGACAAAATCTAAGAGTTCACAGTGGGGACTTTTGGGACGGCTGGGTACAACCTTGGGAGTGGACAGCGAGGGAGGGAGGGAGACGTGCCCTCCAGGGTTGTCCATCCTGCCCAGGGGTCATCTTAGAAAAATGCTAAATAAGAAACAGTAGTCACAGGGATGAATCTGCCTGTTCTCCTCTCTGCTGCAGTTACTGGGATGGGGGATGGGATTTGGAAAAGTAAGTGGATCCAGAGGAAGATTCCCTGCCTTGGGTCTCCCTCCAAGTTTATTCATAATCAACTCAATCCATGCAAGCAGTTTCTAAAGTGCTCTTCAGAGCTCTAATTAGAAAATACGAAACTATCATAGTAACTCATACTGGTTATGGTGATTACTGCCACCACCAGGATGAATGATTGGGACTGCCAGCGGCCCTGTGGGTGGTATGTTACTCTGGTGGACTGAACTATAACTCTGGGCCTCACTGGTGTCCTAGAACACACGGGGGCACCCAGGCCAGCCCTGACAGCCCAGGGGTTGTAGCCTGGGAGCCCCTCAGCAGAGTCCTGCGCTCCAGTCTGGCACCCTTGGGCTCTGGGTCTCCCCAGGATACTCCCACTTCTCCCCCACGCCAGAGATCTCCCTCACGGATTAGTGGTGGTCTTGACCTTGGCAAGGACTTTCTTCTCCTTAACCCGGCGGTTCTGAAACCAGATGGTGATCTGGCGCTCTGAGAGGCTGGTGGCCGCTGAGATCTTGCGCCTCTTGTCCTTGGTGATGAACTTGTTCGCTGAATACTCGAGCTCCAGCTCCCGCAACTGCCCCTTGCTGTAAGGAATGCGCTTCTTTCGGCCACGTCGGAAGGCACAGCCATCTGGAGGGTACTGCCCGCCTGACTCTGCGCCCAGGAGAAGGAGGGAGAGAAAACCTCGTTCAGACCTCTGCCCGCAAGCCCAGGTGGAAGCCCCCCCCCCCCCCCGGCCCTATAAGCTAAGTAATCCTGCAGGAGCACCCAGATCACCCTCTGGACATGCGTACACTCTCACTCCCCCAGAGCACCAGGGGACACCTTGACTTCCGGCTGGTTTCTGATGACTGCTTAGGCTTGGAAAGACCAGGCTTCTGCAGGCCACCCTCACCTATCACTGTGCTCGCGATTGACTGCAGGTCTGCAAACACACCCATCACACATGGCCAGACCTTTGCCCACACTCACACATACCCACCCTCCCATGCATTTTCAGCCTCTTGGCCTCTCTTATAGATCCTGCAGGCAAATTAAGTAGAGAAGGGCATGCATTTACACACACACACACACACACACACACACACACCACACTTATACACACAATATGCACACATATACGCACCCCTAAGTTATGACTTCAGGAAATCTAAAATTTCCTTTGGAAACTGAAAAATTCATCTGAGACAAAATGAGGGCTTGAATTCTCTACAGAATATCCAATATCTGTGTTCCTACCCACCCCACCCCCCCTACTCACTGAATTGAGTCATTTTGGTGGAATTAAACCTGGGATCTGAGAGGTGGAAACAGCCTGAGCCCCAGCAGCAGCAAAAAGAACCAAACACTCGGACCTAATGAAAAGCTGGTCCCAAGGCCTCCTAGGTTGGCAAAGCCCACAGCCCCGGCTCCCTTCACTTCCTCCCATGCCAGCGCGGCCTACAACCTCCCCATCAGCACCAACGGGACCCAAAATAGCGGGGCAAGTTACCTGCAAATGCCGCCTTCCAGAAGGGACCCGGTGGGTTCTGATCCCCCTGGCAACACATCTGGCCGTTCCAGCCCCCGGTGAGGGCCCAGGGCTGGTAACTGTCCACAGGCAGCAGGGAGTCGTGGCGGGGCTCTCCCGGGGCGCCCAGAGTCTGCACCACCGACACATCCAGGTAACTGGCCATTGGCTGGTAGGGTCCCGGGTACCCCGGATAGAAGGCAAACTCGGTGGGCCGGCTGGGGTAGTCCTCCCCGGGCGCGGCAGTCTCGGCGGGGTAGGCAGCGAGGGTGGCCGCCTGGGCACAGGGCTTCAGCGAGCTCCGGGACACCCGGCAGGAATAGTACCCGCCTCCGAAGTAGCCATAGGGCACCGCAGCGGGGGCCGTCCCCTGGGGCACCCCGGGGCACGGGTGGCACTGCTTTGGCGGTTCCGCAGAGCCCGGCAGGTCCAGGGGGGCATAGCTGACGGCGGCGGGCAGCAGCGGAGGCGCCCCGGCGGCGGGGTGGCTGGGGAGAGGGGAGCGGGCGGCTAGATTCCGGCTCCCTCCGGCTCCCGGCAAGACTTCCACGGCCTTGGCCCCGTCCAGGGTGGCATAATCGCCGGGCTCCATGGGGCCGAGGGTCGGCTCATGGGGTGCCGGGGGTGGGGGATCCGGGGGGGCACCCAGCTCGCTCTCCCCACTCAGGCCCCCAGGAATCCAAGGCTTTTTAAATCGCTCCCAGCTCGCAGGGCGCCTGCCTTCCCTCCAGCCTGGCGGTCCTGACGCAGGACACGCAGGTGCCAGGGCACGCGCGCTGATTGGCTGCGGCCCTGGGGAGAGAAGCTCATAAAATCTTCATGGCAGAAATTGCGAAAATACTTTACCCTGCTTCTGTCTTTCTCTCTCCCTTTCCCTCCCTCCCTCCTCCCACCCCGCCTCCTTCCTTCTCTTCCTCCCTCCCTCCCTCCCTCTCCCTCCTTCCCTCCCTCCGTCTCTCTTCCCCTCTCCCTCTCCCTCTCTTTTATTGCATTGGAAAACAGGAACAGCAAGGAAAGCTGCTTCCCAGTTTGGGGAAACCCAGCTCTGTGGCGGGAGGGGGCGGGGAGAAGTGGGAGGAGAAGGGAGAGAAGACAAGGAGCCAACCCCAACCTCGGCCCGCCTCCTCTCCCTCCCTGTCTCCTGCGCTTTGGCAGGTTTAACGAGAGAATAAAAAGCTCTCCCCATAAAGTGTGCGTCTCATGGGGTGGGGTGGGGGGAGTCGGGGGTGGGGCCGGAGGCCGCTCTGCGCCTGAAAGGGGAACCTGGGAATGTGCGTGAACTAGAGGAGGCTGGGAAATGGAGACTATAAGGTATTTCCGTGAGCCCCTGGCTTGGGATCCTGGGTACAAGCATCCCAGCTCACTCCAGGTGGCCCTCCAATTCCGGATGCACGTGATACGCTGCCCAGGGAAGTGCCTAGGAAGCCCCTTCCTAAGGATTCCAGATACGACCCAGGTGGCTCCCAGACCCGGGTGGTGCAGAAGTGGTGGGGCAGGGACAAGATCTCGGAAGATCTGGGGCCTGGGACGTGCAACGTTCAGATCTGAAAGGAACATGGAGTTTCCAGACGTAGCCTGTGAACGAGGGTCTGGATTTTAAGTTAGTGATGTGGAAAGAGATTCGGAGAGAGGCTACACACATAACCTGAATGTCCAGAGAGAGACAGAGACCCAGGGACCGCAGCACAAAGAGAAAAAGAGAAAAGCTGGAGGAAGGAATGGGAGAGGAGCTTACAAAATCCTGAAGTACCAGCCAGAAAAGAGGTCCTCTTCTCCCCCCTTTTCTGGGATTTAAAGAATTTCTGGGAAGCCAGGCCTAATTGGCCATACATTAGTTGCAGGAGTTTTGGACCCCACGAAAGAAGGAGGCTGCCCTGTGCAGAGATGTCGGGCCTCTCTGCCCGGCAGCTCTTCTCTTATATTGACCTGGCACCTGACCCTGGCACATTCCTACCCAAGCTGAGTGTCCAGAAAGCCCAGGACCCCTATCTGCTTCCTCCAGGCTTTACATTTCCTTAAAAGGGGAAAGGGAGGGAGAGAATTGCTGGAGGTTCCTCTATAGGGCCCCTTTGTACAGTGAAATTCAGAAGACTCAAACCAATTTCTTTCACAGAGCTTCAGAGGTTTTGTTTCCTTTGCTATCCCTCCCAAATCAAATCCTTCTGACTCTACATTTTCTCCAGTTTTTCTGGAGAGGGCAGGAACTTTTCCACTCCACACCAAGGTCATGGCAATTATATAGAACAAACCATTCTGACTCTAGGTGGGCTCAGCCATGCTCAACCTTATCAACCTGAACCTGAACCTGAGCCATCTTTCAGGAAAGGGCCCATGCAAACTGGAATTTCCCCAAGCTATGCGGCTGTACTGAGATTACAACTCACCCTCAACGAACATCGAACATCGGTAGTAATAGAAGACATCAAGCACAAAACCCCCGATAGATTTAATTGTATTTGAAAACAATATGAGAGAAAAAGGAGAAGATATCTCTTTGATGCTTTCTAGTTTCTTGTCATTGCCTCTTGCTTGTGTAACAACGAAAAGCAGAACTACCAGGATTCGTACCTACAGACTAAGACTTCTTCATTTTATTGTTGTGTTTTTTTTAAGTATACCCTACACCCAATGTGGGGCTTGAACTTATAACCCTGAGATCAAGAGTTGCATGCTTCACCAAATGAGCCAGCCACAAGCCCCTTTTCACTGGTTTTAACTTGGTAGATGACAGGACAGGCATATAGATCCCTAAATTTAGAAATAAATAATTCTTTTTTAAAAGATTTTATTTATTTATTTATTTGACAGACAGAGATTACAAGTAGGCAGAGAGGCAGGCAGAGGTGGGGGGGGGTGAAGAAGGCTCCCTGCTGAGCAGAGAGCCCAATGTGGAGCTCCATCCCAGGACCCTGGGACTAGCCAAAGGCAGAGGCTTTAACCCACTGAGCCACCCAGGCACCCAGAAATAAATAATTCTAATCCTAGCTTATGACCCAGCAATTCCATTCCTGGACATATACCCAACAGAAATGAATGCTTATGTCCATCAAAAGGCAATTACTAGAATGTCCAAAGCCGCCCAGTTTGCGGCATTTTGGAGCCCAAAAATAAAAACAAGCCAAAGGTCCATCGGAAGTAGAACAGGTAAGTAAATCATGCTCTAATTAAAGAATGGAGTACTATGTAGCAATAAAAAAAAAACTACCACTACACACAGCATGAGTGAGTCACACAGATATGTGAATGAAAGTAGCCAGACACAAGAGAGCAACTTTTGTATGATTCTGTTTCTGTTCAGTTCAAGAACAGGCAAAACTGGGGCACCTGGGTGGCTCAGTGAGTTAAAGCCTTTGCCTTCAGCTCAGGTCATGATCCCAGGGCCCTGATATGGAGCCCCACATCGGGCTCTCTGCTCAGCAGGGAGCCTGCTTCCCCCCTCCCCTCCCCCCCCACTTGCGCGGATCTCTGTCAAATAAATAAAATTTATTTTTTTTTAAAGAATAGGCAAAATTAATCTATGGTGATAGAGATCAGAAGAGATTACTCTGGGGAGGGAGGTTCCTGACTGGGAGGTGACATAAGGAAAGCCTTCGGGGGTGCTGGAAATGTTCTGGAGCTCAGTCTCCTTGCTGGATACCTGGGTGTGTTCACCTTGCTAAAATTCAAGCTGTACGCTTGATATTTCTGCACTTTACTGTCCTTCCGTTTTACCTTTATTTTTTAGAAGGAAAAATAATTAAACACAAGAATGTAAAGATTCCTAGCAACACTGGCTGTCACTGTGATTTGGGGATGTGAAGTGTTCTAGTTCACATCCGTGGCCGTCCAAATAAGCAGACAAATGCCCCGGGCTCTGCATTACTGTGGAATGTGGAGAGGATGAACTCACACCCAGCCCTCCCTAAGCTCCCCAGCTGTGCTGTGGACCCCTATATAAACAGATACAATTCAGTACAAATAAATACCATAGGATTTTTGTTATACTCTACAATTTATTTAGTATCTACTAGATCCCAGGGAATAGTTCTGGCTGTCATGTTTATTAGCATATGAACATGCGTTCCCATGATCTGTACAGCATATTTATGTGCATCTGTCTGTGACCTATCATAGACCTTAACTGGAGTCAGCTAAGGTAGGACTAATTGTCCTTATCTGTAAAAATTATCTGGCTCCTCCTGGGGACATTCACAGGAATGCTGTGAAGATTAAGTGAAATTTTACACTTGAGAGCATTTTATAAACTGAATAAAAATGAGTTCTATCTGTGCCTCTCTGTGTGTACCTGCGTCTAATCAACTCGGTTGAAAAGGACAATTGCCCTGAAAAGTACCTGTCACTTCTCACTAGCCTCTCTCAGGCCTGAGTACGTCTGAGGTGCCCACAAAGAGAAACTGAGGTTCAGGGCTTCCAAATCCACCGTGGAGCTCCACGGGAGCTCCGCTGAGGTCTCGGACAACTCAGACCTCCTGACCTCCCACCCTGAAGGGGGGGAGGGAAGGAATGGTGGGAGGCGGGGGCGAGCCAACCCTTCCCCCAGCCCCACAGGCTCCTTTGTGTCTTGCTGGGAGCCTCCACGCCCACCCTCCCTCCGGGACCCGAAGCCGCTCCCCACCCCCAGCTCCCTTTACGGACTCAGCCAAACGCCCTAAAAGCCTCAGCGGCTCCTTTACATACCGCCCAGACACCTCCAGGAAGGTCAAGGCCAAGTTGAAAGTTAAGAGTCTGTTTACCTCCGGGAGCCCATTCAGCGCGGCCCCACAGACCGCCTATGACCTTTACAGCCGGGCCTTTGAGCGCAGCCGCCGCGCCCCCAGGGGTTCCGGCCACTGGGACTTGGAACCTCCGTGTCAACTCCCTCCCCCGCCCGGGCTCCGGCCGCCGGCCAGCGGGGAGGGGGCGAGAGGCGCCCCGTCGCCCCACTTGGGGCATCTGTGAAATTATGTTTGTTTGTTTGTTTGCAAAGCGAGGTGAGCGCCCCGTAGCTTCGTTCTCCCACCTGGAACAGTGTACACGATCGCGACAACCGCAGGCCTCAGGGCGGCCGTGAAGAATAATGCGAATTTCTCTGTGGCGGCGACAATTCATTTTCTGGAAAGTTCGGGGCTCCGCTGCCACTAAACTGCTTGGACTCTCTCTCTTCCTTTATGAAAGGGCCTAATTGCGGGGAGGGGAGGGGTGCCCTTTTCTTTCGTCGTTTCTAACATTCTTTCTTCCCCTCTGTATTTTCTTTCGTCCGGTCTTTAGTTTCTGGGTATCTTTCTTTTCTTTTTTCTTTTATCTTTCCTTTTTACATGCGTAGTTCCCTTTATGCCTTCCTTCCTTCAATTTTAATGAGCTTTCTTTTTGCGCTTTCTTTCTTGCGTTCTTTCTTTCTGTTCGTAGTGCTTACCTCCTCGCCCACCCCCATCTCCTTGTCACTTTATTTATCCTTTGGTCGCCTTTGCTCTGTCTGTCCCTTACACCATTCCCTTCACCCTATCTGTCCCTTACACTATTTTTAATTCGTTTGCTTTTTCTTCCTTTCATTTTTCTTTCGTTTTCCCCCTTTTTCCTTTCTCCTTTTCTGTCTTTCCCTCTCATTTATTTCTTTGTTGTGTTTTTTTTATTTCTTTTTCCCTTATCTCTGATTTACTGCTCTCTGTCCCCTTCCCCCCAACGCCCGCTCTCGTTTTTCCTTTCCAGTCCTCTCAATTTTCCATTGTTCTTCTCCAAGTCTAGAAGGGGTCGGCTGGGAGCCTGCCCATGGCAAGGGCGATCGGCTCGCTGGCCTGGAGCGGGTTGTGGCAGCGGAGCCCTGCCAGCGGCTGGGGGTGAGAGGGGGCCCAGGCCCTTCTCTCAGAAATGAAGTCAGGCGGGGCCTCCCCCGACCTTAGAGAAAAGGTTTTTGGAAAAAAAGGATGGCTGGATACAGGAGCTGCAAGAACCAGAGATTGGAGGCAGGGATCTGCAGGAGGCCACTATTACCGGCACCGTCCCTCCCCACCGAGGGAACCTCGGCAACAACCCCGGGATCAGGGCCCTCTCAGGACAAATCCAGATGCTTCAGAAGCAGGGACTGAGGAGAGAGCTACAAAAGGAGCCGATCAGGGCCTCCAGTATGGAACGCTGGATCTGAGGAGCAATGAAAAGATGGTCTCCTAAGGGAAGCGGCTAGCCCCAACCGCAGGGCCTCTGCCGCCCGCCCTGCTGGCGCCTGGAAACTAGAGGAAGCGCCAAGCCAAGCCCCAGAACCGTGAGTGGGGTCTGGAGGGGAGGGAAGCAGGGAGGGAGGAGAGGGGGCAAAACTGAAGATCGCTGAACCTCCAGTCCTCTGGTCCAGCCGCTGTGGGCCAACCAGCCGGCTGTGCCCTGCCTGCCATGTGTGTCGTGTCCCAGCTTGGAAGGCCCGCTGGCGCTAACGTCCCCAGCCCCCTCTCCCCACCCGGGCTTTGCTGGGGAGAGACTTCAGTCATCCCCCCCCCCCACTCCTGCACCCCTGCACGGGGCACTCAAGCCAGAAAAGCCCAGCACAGATCTGGCCCAAACCACTAGGAATTTGGGGCCTAGAAGGCGGCACTGCAGAGCCCAAGTCTTAAGGAATGTTTTCTTGGACAGTCATTTCCACTCTGCGAGCCTGTTTTCTCATCTGCCTGTGTAAGGAGAGAAGGGCCGGACCAGCTCTCTAAGTCCGCTTCAATGTTCCCTTTGGCCGCAAGAGCAGGCAGCAGGCAGGAGCAGAGAAGGGAGCATTTCTGGAGGTTGCGGGCCTTAGTGGGGGAGGAAAACTGCAGAGAGAGCCACAAATAGGCCACTGGGCTGGCCACTGATGATTCTGCAAGGATCTAGGGTGGAAACCACTTACTAGGTCCTTGAGGCGAGCCCTGCCCTGAGACCTGGCTCTGTGGGTCACCCTGGGTCACCCTGGCTGACTAAGTTGGGATGGTCAGTCCTAGGGTGTAAACTCCCCAGTGACCCATTAAATGGAACCAGACTGGTGGGAGAGATCGCCTCCTCTACCCTTATCCCTGAGGAGCCCTCCAGCCTCCCTGATCATACATAGGCTGGAAGTGGAGTAACGGGGGAGGGGGCGGGTAGTTCTCAAATGGAGACTCACAACCAACGTCTTTGGAGTTTGCAGCAGCTTCTTGGGTCCTGAGAGACTCTGCCTTCTTTATTCTAGCCCCTGCGATCCTGGATGGGACTCAGGAATGGGGAATGTATCAAAAAACCTATCTATCACTTCCAGGAAGTGATAGGAGTCACTCCCCCCCCCCATCTCCATGTGTTTTTTTCCCAAGGGTGGGGGGATGGCTGTAGATGATAATTATCAGGTTAAATGCTGGCTACTGTTAGAGCTCCCGGTGTATTGACCCCGCTAGAGATGAAGACTGAGTTTTCACTCTGCAATCAAGTGGAAAGTCAGCACCAAGGCACTGGCCCCTCGGAGTCCAAACCTTCCCATTTGTCCTAGAGCGAAGCTGTAGGTTGGAGACTTCGGAGAGAGTAAGTTTGAGAGATTGGATTTCTTGCTCTGGTTCCCTCATTTCCCTTGCGGAGAGGCCTGAGACCTTCCCAGTGGTCCAGAACCAGGAGGTGTAGCTCACCTCCTTCCCCCCGTCTCTCCCCCACCACTGTAGCAAAAGATTTCCCCTTTGCTTTTCACTAAGCTATCTGTTCCAGGAAACAAAGTTGGGAGAGGAGAAAGGTAGGCATTACACACACATACACACACACACATGCACACACACGCACACATGATGTAATCTATGCCTACTAAGACCTGTCCTGCCCATGGTGCTCATGGATTCCTTTCTTGGAAGAAGCATAACTAAGATGGCAGGGGAAAGTGTCACCAAGGACTCAAAAAAGGCTTGAAAATAACAAATAACCCTAGTGCATCCAAGAGCGTTTGGCTGTACACACACACACACACACACACACACACCATATGCTTTTCTGAACCTCAGCCCCAGCCTGAAATGAACATCGAATAGTTCCTGGTTACTGTCTAAGTACTCTGACCTGGAGAAATGTCCATCTTCGGCAGGCCACCAAGGTTCTGGGCCAGCCCGTTATCCCAGACCCCAACATTTAAGAGTCTGGAGAAATCTGGCAGACTGTTGCCTGTCTACATTGACTATAAATGTCCAGAGCCGATATTGGGCCATACACAGGGAACCCCTCCATTAAGGTGAGATTTGGGATTGGAACAGAGCTGTGGACTCTGGATCACATGGGCTTAAATTAGTATTTCTTCCCTTCTCACCTCCTTCAGGGATTTTCTAAGAGCTCTGAGAGGATAGATGAAATGTCCTCCACTTTATTTTTTTTTTAAGATTTTATTTATTTATTTGAGAGAGAGAGAGATCACAAGTAGGCAGAGAGGCATGTGGGGGGGTGGTGGAAGCAGGCTCCCCGCTGAGCAGAGAGTCTGATGCGAGGCTCCCAGGACCCTGAGATCATGACCAGAGCCCAAGGCAGAGGCTTAACCCACTGAGCCACCCAGGCGCCCCAAATGTCCTCCATTTCAAATTGGAAAACCACCTGCCAATTTTTTAAAAAATATTTGATTTCCACCAAGTCTATGGCTTTGTCCACAGTCAGAGGAAGCTGTAGCTGCTATTGGCCCTGGATTGGCCCTGGATGCCAGAAATCCTCCCCCTGAGACTTCCCCCCAAGAACGTTGCTCTCCCTCAAGTTGTTTCTATGGCTGGGGCAGGACTTGCGAGAAGATTCTGATCATGGAGGCTGCTCTCTGCAGAAACTTCGGGGGACATGTGGGGCCCCCCTTTCTCTCTTCTCCCCTTGAAGAAGAGGAAGTCCCAAATTCTGCAGTGACTCGAACTAGTCTGTTGGTGTTTGGGGTTGGGAGGTCCTTAGAGATCACTCCGTTTTAGCCCGTGGTGTGTTCAAGTGGTTGGGTGGCAGATGCCTAGGGAAAGAAGCTGTCTTGCCCAAGTCAGAATGAATCGACCTCAGAACGAGTGGCCCGTTCCATGGCTCCATGGTTCTGAGCTGCCGTAGTAGGAGCAGGAGGACAGATGAAGAACACAGAAGGTAGACAGCTCTGGTGGCTAGGTGCGATGCTGGAACTTGCAGGGATGCCCTAACTGTCCTCTCCATGCTTGCCCTGGGGGAATCCCAAAAGCCAGGCTGGCTGGGACATGAGCATGTAGAAGGTCTACAAGCTTCGTTTCATGTTTCCCAGGTTCTATGGGGGCCAAAACTTGGCTGGGACTGCTGGTCTGGCTGTTCCAACCCCATTGAGCAAGACCAGGATTCTTAGTTTCTTATTCCTAAGGTTAGCCTAGAAATTTCCCCTGAGAATGGGGCTCAGCTGCAAGAGGCCCAGATGGAGGCCTGGACAAGAGCCATGGTAAGCAGGCCCCCATCTCTTCATCCCCCCTGCCAATTCCTTACTAACTCCTCGGGTCTGAGAAAGCGCAGCCCAGGTCTCCAGCTACATGCTTGTGTGTTTGGGGGTGATGCCCACAGGGATTGGGGGTGCTTGCCCTCCAGCCTTGGATCAGAATCTCCCACACTAGCCTACCTTCAGGCACACCAGGTGTGGTGTTTCTAGCCTCAGGAATCACCTGTCCCAGGGGTGCTGGCCAAGGCTCGGACGAGGGCAGTCACAGTTGGACAGCGGACCAGCTCTTCATCCCTGGGCGCTTTGTAGTCTGAGATCTGTGCTAGGCGGCTAGGTGGCAACCTCCAGAGAGGAGATTTCATAGGAACCAAAGGGCCCTATGAACAACTCTCCGGCTAGAGGAGGGGCAACCGAAAGACTTTTCCCTTTTAGTCCAAGAGCCTTGGACTTTACTTCCTTTACTTCCGGACATGTAAACACCTGGTGGGGCAGATTTTTCTGGAATGCGGCTGAACACTCCACACCCGGCCAGGCTTACCCGCCAACTCTCAGATGGCCCTGCGGACGAGTGGCTCAGATGGAGCCGCTGGAGAGTGTGGGAGCCTCCTCCTAGACCGTCCTTCCACACACAGAGACCTCTGTGCCAGGTTGGAACCCTCACCCTGAGGCAGAGGCCTGGCCTCCTGGCGGAAGATCCCGCTGGACCAAAACCTGCTTTGTTTGCTCAGAGAGCCATGTGTGGTAGGCTGCTATACGCAGCTTAGGACGGCATTCCCTGCACGCCACTTTGGCAGGTCTGCAGACCCCTGCATCCCTGCCCCCTGCCCCTTGGGCTCCTGTGGGGCTGCCCCTTCAGAATTCCTGGGATCCTAATCTAATGTGTCTGGCACAGCGGACTGTAAGTGCCCTATATGTAAATTTCGTTTAATCCCCACAACACGAGAACTGGGTTGGGCAATTGTTATTACCGGTTTTGTAGAGAAGAAAACTAAGGTTGGGGGCACCTGGGTGGCTCAGTGCGTTAAAGCCTCTGCTCAGGTCATGATCCCAGGGTCCTGGAATCGAGTCCCGCATCCGGCTCACTGCTCTGCGGGGAGCCTGCTTCCTCCTCTCTCTCTCTCTGCCTGCCTCTCTGCCTACTTGTGATCTCTATCTGTCAAATAAATAAAATCTTAAAAAAAAAAAGAAAACTAAGGTTGAGGAGGTTAATTTGTCCAACTTCTAGAAGCTAATGATAAATGCTGGACTCCAATACGTGTCCTTACAGAAACCAAATCCTGGCTCTAACCACTTCACTTTCTCTTCCCTGTTCGAATGCCAAGCTGTTTCCAGTCTTTGAAATGGAAATAAGGGGCACCTGGGTGGCTCAGGTCGTGATCCTGGGGTCCTGGGATCGAGCCCCTGCACCTGGCTCCCTAGTCAGCAGGAAGCCCGCTTCTATCTCTCCCACTGCCCGGGCTTGTGTTCCCTCTCTCGCTGTCTCTCTCTCTGTGTCAAATAAATGAATAAAAATTTTTTTTAAAATATTTTATTCAATTATTTGATAGACAGAGATCACAAGTAGGCAGAGGCAGGCAGAGAGAGGGGGACGCAGGCCCCTGCCGAGCAGAAAGCCCAGGACCCTGAGATCATGACCTGAGTGGACTGGCAGAGGCTTTAATCCACTGAGCCACCCAGGCGCCCCTAAATGAATAAAATCTTAAAAAAAAAAAAAAGAAAAGAAACAGAAATAAATCTCATTAAAAAATACAAACTGATACTGAGGATAGACCTAAGATATTTGAGAGATCCTCAAAGGGAAAAGGGAAAAATAAAGGGGTTTGAGAAAAATAAAATATTGACTCCAAAATAAAGGAACTCTAAACACAGTAATTTTAGACCAGTGACACCACCCCTCCCGATTTTCAAAACCATAAAGGTGGGGACTAAATTCAAATCCCTCTCTCCACCGCACTCTCCCCGCCCTTTCACTTTGGAGTTCAGTCTAGATGAGCAACAAGGAACGACGCTGGGAAATTTTTACCTAGAGCTGAATGACTGAAGACCAGACTCCTTAGCTTCTCTGCCTGCTGGGTTGTCCACACCCACAGCACCTAAATCACTTTCCAGAGCTGTCCTGTCCTGGGGGGGAAAGCTGTTTAGTGAGCCTGAAGATTCTGCACCTGTTTCCATGTCCTCACTCCTTGAAATGGAGGGTGAACGTTGGTGCATGTGTGCGGTTTTCTTGGAGATGGATTCACAACTTTACTGATTTGTTTTCTAGTGGCAAATTTCACATATACAGAAAAGTGAACAGTAGGGAAAAAAAGGTAAAATTCACATATGTTGAATAGGATAATAACCCCTTCTTTATACTTATTATTCAGCCTCAATTATCATTCATAGCCAGTCTTATTTCATGGGTTTTTTTCTAGAGTATTTTAAAGCAAATCCTTTTACCCAAAATTACTTCAGCTGGAATGTTTAACAGAGAAGGACTTCTACCTTTCTTTCTGTTTTCTGGGGTTTTTTTTTTGTTTTGTTTTGTTTTGTTTTGTTTTTTTTGGCATAGCACAAACACATTTATTTACTAACCAAAGGGATGATCCTAATTAAATCAACACTTTGAAATAGTTGCATGTAAAATGTTTGTGATAAAGATAACTGAACACAGTAATGGGAAAAAAAAAAGCAGTATGGAGATTTGCTCATTGAACTGAGCTTGTTCATCCTCACAGCTAATTCCTATCCAAAATGATGATGGAATTTTTACTCTACTTTTTCATAGACCCGAGTACAGGTGACATTGTTCATGACGCATTCCACCACTAATTTCCCATTTTCCAATTTTCTTGTGATTGTGCTTTCCTTCCCATCCCATTCCTGATGTTGAACCAATGCGCCGTCTGTGAAGTTGCAGACCGTCTGAGTTTTTCTGCCATCAGCTGTAGTTTCTTCAAACTTCTCTCCTAGGTTACATGAAAACTGGGTTGTTTTCAAAGTGCTCTCAGTTTTTATGGTGAGGTTTTTGCCATCAGAAGAGATGATACAATCTGGTTTGGCCATTGCACCCACTTTTCGCAGAGCCATTCCCACTCCTACTTCCTTCATGTATTCGTCAAAGCCTTTGCTCTCCACTAAGCGCCATCTTCCTACCAGCTGCTCAATGGTGGCCATGGTGGGTGCGGGCGGGCTGAGCTAGCAGAGCAGAGCCGGGGCGTTGGGAAGCGTGGCTTCTTGGGTTTTTTTTTAAGATTTTATTTATTTATTTGACAGAGAGAGACAGCGAGAGAAGGAACACAAGCCGGGGGAGTGGGAGAGGGAGTAGTAGGCTTCCTGCTGAGCAGGGAGCTGGATGCGGGGACCCTGGGACCATGACCCCAGCCAAAGGCAGCCGTCTAAGGACTGAGCCCCCCAGGTGCCCCTCTGTTCTCTTTTAACAAATCCTCCATATGATTATCACATGTAACAAAATTAACAATAATCCCTTAATACTATCCATGTTTCAATTTCCTCAGCTGCCTCAAAGTTCTTTCCATGATTGGTTTTTCAAAGCATGACCTAAAAAAAATCCATACCTTATATTTGATTGCTACATTTCTTAATTTGCCTATGACCTGTACCAGCTTCCTCCTTTCCTTTTTCTCATGCCATTTATTCATTAATTGGGTCAACCCAATTCTCAAAGGTATTGGTCATCCTCCAAAAAGATGACTGCCCTATGTTGCACCAAAGGACTTATCTTTACAGATTCCTGCCCTGTTGTTCAGTATAGCTTGTGTCCTGGAGAGCTATCCTGGTTCCCTCTGCTCCCTCCCAGAGAGAGTGGAGCAGGGCCAGGCAGAGCCCCCTCCCCACCACCACCACTTCCTGACTCCCTTCGGTTCCTTTGTTGCTCTTGGAATGGGAAACCTTCCTCTCTCTCCCTCTCCCAGACACACAAGTCTAGGATCCTCTGATGAGTCTTTGGGTTATCCAGCTCTCAGACTGTCAAAGATAGAACATATAGTCCCAGACCTAGAGGCAAAATTGCTGCCATTGGGCCAGGACTATCCAGTTCCTTCCTTGGGGATGCCGCCATAGACCTTCGTGCTCCCCAAGGGAACCAGAGCACCCTCAGTTTCTGAGGTGGAGTGGCCGGACTAGCTTTGCCATCTCTTATTCCTTTCTGCCCCTAGGGCATCACTGACAGGGGGACCTTGAACTTCTTTCCCTGCTCTGTCCCGTGTTGCCAGCTGTGTGCCCTTGGGCTAGCCATCTCCTCTCTCTGACCCTCAGTCTCCTCATCTGTAAAATGGAAGTGATTTTCTCCGCCCCACCTTCCACACGCGGCTGCAAGACAAAGAGGAAGGAAGGGAAGACTGTCAAGTGTGCTATACATATGTAAATATCGTGTTGTTTCTCTCGCAGTTGGTGGTATCTGAGATGAGGATTTCTACCCGGAGAAGAGGAACCAGCCTACAGACTTGTTCTGGCATCTCACTAGAACAGGACCTCCCAAACTGGAAAGAGACCTGAGCTTGGTGATGTCCAGCCTGCGCGGAAGCTGTGACTTCTAGGCTCGGAGAAGAGTTTCAGGATGCCGGCTCCTCTTTCCCAGGGACTGCCAAGGAGCTTAGAGCCAGGATTTTGTCTCATCCCTGAACTCCCTTCCTACAGTCCACACCCCTTCCCTCTTTCCAAGGCTCCCAGCTTTGCTGTATCACCCATCCCAAAGCCCCAACTTGTTTCCAGGAAGAACTCCAAAAAACACTGGTGGGGCCCTGGATACAGAAGCTGAAGTTGGGGGTGGTGGTGGTTGCAAGCCAGCTGCTCTGCTCTAGACTTCCAAGCTCAAGTCCCACCCACCACTAGAGATTTTGCTCTCTGGGACCTGGTGAGAGGGAGGCTCCAGGAGCTAGAGCAGAACGCAGCGCAAACCTCATTCATTGAAGAGTACTCAACATTTTTCATTTCCAAACTACACTTAGCTCATAAAAAGCCGGCAAATGTAATAAATTCTCTCCTGCAGGACATGGTTTTAATTAATTATTGGGTTATTCAAGGTGAGTCATGTGTGAAATACAATTTGCCCTCGTAAACGGAACCTCGCATAATCCATTCTGAGTAACAGGCTGCTTGTGATCCTCTCTGAGACATACGCAAAGCTTATATGGATCCTTTGAAAGTCTTGGGGTGAAAAAGAAGCGTGACTGTGGCTTAGAACGAGTTTATTCATCTCAGCAGCAGTGCCCTCGCGGGGGGGGGCAACTGGGGGAGCTCAGGGAGAGCGAGTGAGTTCAGCCAGCTAGGGGTATTAAGAGATTGAGTCTGATTTTCTCAACGCTGGTTTGATAGCATTTCTTTCTTAGAAAATTTGGTGTTGGGGCACCTGGGTGGCTCAGTGGTTAAGCCTCTGCCTTCCGCTCAGGTCATGATCTCAGGGTCCTGGGATCAAGCCCGCATCAGGCTCTCTGCTCAGCAGGGAGCCTGCTTCCCCCTCTCTCTCTGCCTGCCTCTCTGCCTACTTGTGCTCTCTCTCTCTGTCAAATAAATAAAATTAAAAAAAAAATCTGGTGTTATATTCCCCCCCCTCATATATATTTATATACCTTATTCACTTGTTTGGCAATATCTACAGGAACATGTGAAGCCATCTCACTGCAGAAAAGAAATTTATGCTGACTTTTCCTTCCGCTGACCTGGCAGCCTCCTGCCAGGAGGCTGCTCTTGTTACTGAAGCCCCTGGGTCTTTATCATTCAAGGTTCATGTTTGCCTTATAGCACGAGGTCTCCGCTGTGCAGCCTGGAGTCTCCATTTGGGAGTTAAACTCGCTTCTATCTAACTTAAAAGCCCTTTCCTTCAGGCTCCTCATCTACAGAACCGGCTGCTTCCCTCTGGAGAGCTGGATCCCTACAGAGACATTAGCATTGCGGGGCTGGTTCCCGGCACCAGCGAATCTACAATTTTAAAACTTTTTCTCCCCCTGTGATTGGAAAGCTGATGCTCCGGAAGTACAATGGTGGGGGACAGTCAGGGGACTCTGGGCAGTGACACCGGTATGTCAGACTCCTCCCCCCTGACCAAGGCAGGGCAGAGTGGGGTGGGGAAGGTAGGAGGAGGGCAGGATTCAATGCTGACTTTGAGCCGGTCACCCAGACTTCAACCACAGAAAGGGGGGAAGACACCAGCACTGTGTCTGGTTTCCTGCCCCAGAGAAGAGTATGGGTCTTGGAGGGGCAAAAAGACGGGAGATTTAAGGAAGAACAGCAGATGCCTTGTTTTCTCTTACCTCATCTTTGGCCCTTGAGTTGGGTGTGGAAGGGTCTGCCAGGGGCCCTGTGCTGAGCCAGTTTTGAGCTAAGAAAGGGCTCCCCCAGCTTTTTTTTTTTTTCTTCCTGGTCTTCTCTTCCCTTTTGCGTCCTTTAATTTCCTTCCCTGATTTGGATGCCAGAACTTACTTATTTTTTAGTAAAAGAAAGGCTCGATTCTGAACACCCCCTTAACTCCCTCTGGACCCCCGAACTCTGTCCTGGCCAGTACGTCCTTCCAAATGCTGGGTGAAGTCACATCTCAGCTGGAGTCTTGGTCTGGATTTTTTTTTTTTTTTCCATTCACAGCCAGGCCAACAAGACTACAAACTGAAACAAAATAAAATCCTCTTCCGTCTCTGACCTCCTTGAATGTTCAGTTTCAGGAGAAAAGAAATTTTTATACCATTTCAAAGTATGTGAATTTAATAAACACAGGTGGTGGTGGGTCACCCTCCCCATGAAGGTAAACTTTACCCCCAAGCACCTGCCGGTGAAAAGACGGACTGAGGGAATGACAGGCAGCAGCTGAGTCCTCCCATTCAGGTGCCCTGACCTAGAATTTGAACAAGCCAGTGAGGCGGTAACCAGTTAATTCCATCACCAGACCTGTGGGACTGGACCCAGAGGACCCTCCCTCGCCCCCCAGAGAAATGGATGCAGAGTGTAACAGAGAAACAGGAGCATACATAGATGGGGGCCGGGGGGGGGGGTGGAGGATGAAATTTGAAGTTAAAGAACGTAGGGAATTTCAGTGCAAATTCCCTGAGCAAAGGGGAGTCTTGGCAAGCAGGACAGGGGGGCAGCAGCAGCTGGGATCGTGCAGAACCCATGTCGACACAGATACAGATCACCCAGCTCAGCACCCCCTAGGCTGGCTTTCCAAGACGTCAAAATAACCAGCCAGCTCAGCCAATTCTGGGGGAAATCAGCCAGAGCCATCACCTGGCTTTTCTTTGACCAAACACTATTTGATTGGCTGGAATCTTTACTTGACCTGAGTTGTTAACTCCTGTAGGGAGTCTGTCAGGACCCCCTTTGCCCTCATCCAGGAACAGACCCACCCGCATGGGGGAAAATCCCTCACCTCCGTGGACTGAATATCAGAGAGAAAACGGCCTGGTTCATTTGTTTATAAACAAAACAATCTAGAGTGATCCTGAAGTTTTATCAACTCTCACCTTACGTCGGAAACAAGACCAGACACCCACCCACAATTTTAACGTCCCCCAAAGCCAATGAGATTTTGTTTTTATTTTTTATTTTTAAAAAATAAGAGAGCAGAGAGATGAGAGAGAGAGAGAGAGAGAAGCAGACTCCCCTCTGAGCCGGGAACCCGATGTGGGGTTACATCCCATGATCTGGAGATCATGACCTGAGCTGAAGGCAGACACTTAACTATCCGAGCCACCCAGATGCCCCTAGTTTTTATTTTTAGTATTAGTCTTATTCTTGGTCATCTCCTCTCTGGTGTGACAGAGTCACAGCCACACGGACACAAAGAAAGCTGGCGCACTCCTGTTCCAAGCCTCCCCCAGTTTTAGCCACACCAGTCAAATGGGGGGAGGGGAAGGGGGGTGGGACAGAGGAGTAAGAGTCCAAGGACCCTACTGGCTGACTCTAACCGTCCTTCATTTAGCAGTTTCTTTGGAGGGAACTGACGGGTGCTGCCAATGCACAGCACAGTCCCCGGTAAGGGACAGGAAGGAGAAAAGAGTGGACATTGTGGTTTGGGTGGGGGGTAAATCCAGTCACTTTATCACTCCTGTAATATTTGGGTCATTTTAGCATGTCAGAGGCTGCCTTTTGAGAAAACACCAGAAGGTGGGGAGGCTGACGCGCTAGCTCTCAAGTCAGAGTCCTCCTCCCCAGGGCTCCTTGTGGGGTTCCTGGGGGCGGGCTGCTCCTGTCCTCCAGACCCCCTCTCCTAGCCCAGGTGTTCCTCACCCCCCCCCCGCCCACCATTACCTGTTTGTTTCCTTTCGCACGTTGCATCCTCCAGCCTTGCCAAGGATTCTATTAACTAAGAAACCATCCCCAAGATCTCCTAACCCAGCAAAAGTCTTTAACCTCGCGTGCCTCCGTTTCCCTCTATTTTTAGCGAAGGAGACTCAGCAGACCGCCCAGGCCTCGGTCTAGGCAGGAAAGAGGATTTGGGCAAAGCTGTGGGGAGGGGGTTTGACCGGAGGCCCAGGTTTCTCCCGCACGGGTCGGAGTCGGTCGCTCGTCGCTCCAGGGACCCGGAGAGCAAGCGCGCAGAGTCGCCCCCACCGAAACGGGTGGGAGCCGCGGACCCAGGGGCGCCCGGCTCTCGCCCCTGGGGGAGGCGGGGAGCCAGCTCAGTGCAGGCAGCGTGAGAACCTCAGGGCCCCAGGCTCCCCGACCAAATCCTCGGGTGACCGGCACTAGGGGCCGACCTCCTTTTGGATGAGGCGCGGGAACCGGCCCAACCCGGTGAGATTGCCCCGAAGCGGGGCCCCAGCGGCCGGGGCGGGTCGCGGAGCGAAGGGCTCCAGGTTTGGGCCCTCACCTCTCCCCTGAGGGTCGGGAGAAGGCTCAGAGGGGCGCGGAGGGGACGCATTTCCCTGGAGACGCATTTCTTTCGGTCAGGGGTACGGTGCACGCTCTCTCCGCAGGGTGTGGGTCTCCAGATGTCCTGGGCCACCCCCCCCCCCCCCCGCCTCCGCGGCCCAGTTGGCCCAGTAGCGGCGCCTCTGCGGCCCCCGGCGGGTCGGAGATCTACAGAGCCTCCCGCCCCGGGCGGGGGGAAGTCGGGGAGCCCCCAACAGGCACATAAGGCCTATGTTGCCACCGTTAGACTTTGGCTTTTTTAGTCTGAATGGTGCAAATTGTTCATTTGTTTGAAATGTTCAATTGTTTGAAAAAACAGGTTTTTTTTCATTCTGCATTCGGAGGTCTCAGCTGTACAGACCTGGTGTTCGAGCTGAAAGAGCGAGCTCCTACACACCCTCCCCCCCAATACATCTTTGCACGCAGACTACGAGCTAACTACCTGCTTTACCATCGTTCTCGTTCGATTAAACTCTGTAAACTTGCTTCAGAAAAAAACAACTTTGTGGGGTTTTTTTTCGCGAATTAAGTCAACGATCTGATTTTTGTTAGTTCTAAGTATCTGAGAAAAGTCCACACTTTGGTTATCATCTGGATTGTGTCGAGGAGACCTTATAAACAGAAATGTAATTCGTTTTTAATTTTTCTGCTTTCAGTTTTTTAATAAGAAACTTCTATTGCTTCTATAACTAAAAAGGAACACCATTAAAATAATAATTGCTGGATTTTAATCTTTTAAAAAATCAGATAATGTATGCTTAAGGAAAAATTCAAAAGTTACCTTAGGACATACGTTGAAAAGAAAAGTAATTCTTTCTCCCACTTCTTAACTCCTTCCCAGAAGCACGGTGGCTGCTTTTCAAATACAGCCTTTGCCACAAACGGCAGCATACTGTACACAAAGCCTTGTATTTTGTCTTTTTTAAGATTTTATTTATTTATTTGACAGAGATCACAAGTAGGCAGAGAGGCAGGCAGAGAGAGAGAGGAGGAAACAGGCTGTCCGCAGAGCAGAGAGCCTGATGCGGGGCTCCATCCCAGGACCCTGGGATCATGACCTGAGCCAAAGGCAGAGGCTTTAACCCACTGAGCCACCCAGGCGCCCCGATTTTGTCTTTTTTTTTTTTTAAATCACATTGATAATGGTTCTGTATCTTTACTAATGCCTCATTTTTAGTGACTCCATTTTATTGCATGGATGTGCTGTAATTACTTAATCAAGGCAACTACAGATAGCTATTTAAACTGCTTCCAATTTTTTTCTTCCTTTTTTTTCTGCTACTATATCCAATTGTCACGACTCTGTATATATGCAATGTATCTGTACGGTATATTCTTAGAAAGGGGTTGTATCAAAAGCCTTGTGCATTTTTAATGTTCACAGAGTTTAAACTTATTTTCTTAGTGTTACTGTTTAACAATTTGCGTGTCCCTTTTTAGAGAACTGTCTTTTTGTGTCCTCCCGTTTTCTATGTTTTTTGTTGATCTAGATTCTGACTGATTTGTTTTGATGATACTTGGTTAAAATGCAAGATTGTGGTTTTGTTCTGTCGATAGGGTGAAGCACGTGACCGAGGATGTGCAGTTTATCCATCCGGACGTACTGGAGTTTTCCCAACAATTTTTTTCTGGGAGATGGAGAACAGAATGGAGGAAATGGGGTATAGATTTTGGACTATTGCCCACTTGGATTTTCTCTTGCAGAATTCCATCTGTATTCGAAAACGGAGGGGAGTTCTTTTTCTTAATCATCTCCTCGTCTTCACCACTGTCCTTAAGATTAGAGGACACAGGGGCACCTGGCTGTCTCTTTCATCTTGGGTTGTTAATTCAAGATTGAAGATTACTTTAAAGAAAAAAAAAGATTAGAAGACACAGAAAAGCCCCTCGTGGGACTCTGAGGGAAACTTCAGTGCTGCAGATAGAGCCCTCAGGTCCAGTGCCCCCGCATCCTGGCTCCCTCCGATCCTCACCCCAGGGCAACCCTCTCCCCAGCTCACCAGACTCTCACCCAACAGCTTACAAAACACTAAAAATTGGGGTAGTGTCTAATATATGGCTCCTCCAGACATCCGGTATCTGGGCTTCTGGAAATTCTACATTTTCACGAGGGGTCTGTCTTCTAGGCCTCCAGTTTTCTGGGGAACAGAGAGAAAGCAGCCAGTGCCCCTGGCCGCTACCTCCCACTACCTAGCGACATGCGATTATTATGTCCCCAGAAGACACGTGGGGGACTGCAGACTGGCGGGGGCGTGGGGAGGGATAGGAGGGTCAGTGGGGCTGGTGTTGGGGGGCAAGAGGGGCCAGCAAGGGGTCAGAGGGATCCAAGGGACCCCAGAGACCACTCTCAGCCTCAGGATCCCCGCAGTGAGCCGACCACCCCTCATCCCGCGGCGCCAAACTCCAGGTCGGGGCTCCGTTGTCCCAAGCTAGGTCGCAAAGGCTGCCCCTTGAGGCTGCACGGGATTTTCGTCTGGCGCACTTTTCAGCCGTAGCCAACGCCTTGCTGGGGGGCTTACTGTTCAGCCCCACGCTCCCCGGCGAGCCCTTTGGAAGACAGAATGGTTTGCATCCGTTTATGCACTTGAGATACCAGTGGAGAAACTGGACAAAACCCCTAAGGGGATCTCTAGAGGGAGGTCAAGAGAGAATTCGGGCCCTGCAGAGTCCCATCGATGAGAGCCAAGCCCTCCGCCCTGGGGGGAGAGGATGTTGCCAGCATTTCCTGAGCACTTACTTGGAGCTGGGAACTTGCTAACAACTTCTGATGTGCCAGGTTCTCCCTTCTGGTCAAATGCTTCAGGGCAGTGTTGAAGATTTGAAAATGAGATATATTCCCCCCTTGGTTTTGTTATCGAGTTTGATCTCTTCAGAATTGTTGGAAGTGACATATAGACTGGGGAAAATCAAATTTTAAAGGTTTTCTTTTTTTTTTAAGTATTCAGGTAATGACTTAATATCTATTTCTTTTTTGTCAAAAGACCTCTCTCTCAGGAGAAGTCTTCAGGGCTTTATTACCTAATTTCTGACCAAACGACATTTAACTTCTTGGTCCTCTTACTGCATTGTTTTAAGTTAGAAAATGTTCCGATGTATCCAAATAATTGTTCGAAGTGGTAGAAACTGCACACTTGGACCTAAGAGCCGAGCTCCTCTCTGGAAAAGGGGGGGTGGCCGCTGCAGGAAGGACGAGCTCCCATCCCCACCCCATCCGCCTGCTCCCGTGGATGCCACGTCCCCACATCCCCACCCTGCTTCCTTGGCCAGAGCCTGTCTTCCAGGGGTCTTTTCCAGGAACCTTCTCTTTCCTTGGAGAAGGAGTGGGGAGAAGAGAGCTAAGAAAGGATTTGAGGGCAGAATCCATGTTGCTGGTGGGAGTGGGGGTGCCTGGAGCAAGCAACTGTAACAGTGACCAGCTTGCTTTCTTTCCTTCCTTTTTTCTGTCTTCTTAAAGCTCTATATTTATTTATTTTAGAGAAAGAGAGAGTAAGTGGGGACAGGCAGAGGGAGAGCAAGTCTCAGGCAGACTCTTGAGACTGGATACTCAGTGCCCAGCCCAACATGGGACTCAATCCTGCGACCCTGAGATCATGACCTGAGCTGAAACCAAGAGTCAGTGGGAGACTTAAACAACTGTGCTACCCAGGGAAAACCTCCATCCCGATACTTCCCAGCAACTGGTTGTTTTGGAGTAGACATTTTCACCTATCCTTTTTCGTGTGTGATTTCTCCTTTTTGTGTGTGAGCGAAGTTTTAACAAGGCAAAGAAAAAGGAAAAAACGAGAGCCCTATTCGGATATGCAGTCCCAGGGGACAGTCCAGCCCTTCTCCCTCTCCCCGTCATGTTCAGGGTTGAGCTGAGAGGGATTTTAAGTTTCAGTTTCTGAAAACGTTGTTGACCTTCTCCGACATCAACTTCCCCTTTCTGTCTTTTGGGTTTTACTGGTTTCTGGAAGTCTTCTTCTCGGACAGGGTCCACACGGCCCTGGGGAGATGAGCTGTGGCATAGTGGAGGGTGAGGGGACACTATTTTAGACCACCCGAATGTGGCAGAAAGTTCGCTCCCGGTCCAGAAGCGTGAAGATGGGAAAGGGAGTGTGTGGCGAAGTTCAAATGTATGGTGTGTAAGAGTCCAGTTCCTGGGGAAGCTAGGGGCACACACCCAGGCAAGCCCTTAGCCCCAGGTTGGAGAAAGGACAGGCAGGAGTCTAGAAAGGCAAAGAAGTTAACGATGTTTGGCCGTCTGGGGGCTTATCAGTGCATCGGGGTCAGGCTGGGCACTGAGGCGACCGTGCTCAGGCAGAGGCGGCCGGGGTGGGAGCTGGGCAGGTGAGGAGGGGCTGCGTGGGGCCCAGGCCTCCCCACTGACCCAATCTGGGACAGCGTGGTGGCTGGGCCCCTGGGGACCTGCCCTTACCGGGCCTCCAGATGGGAGGGGGTAGCTGGTGAAATATTAACCCCTTTTGGGTTCTGCAGTGGGGACGCTGCCAGTCCTTGGAGGGTATGGAGAAAGAGAGATGGAAAGCTGCACCCCCTTCTCCTTCCCTGCATCCTGGGACTCAGATACAAGACTTTCAACCCCCAACCCCCGGGTGGGGTGGGGGGAAGGGGCAAGTTCTTGGGTTTCCTCTGCCTCCAGGCTCCTCCTCCGCCAGAGGGAAGAGCTGTCAGCCTGGTTAAGGGGTGGAAGGTGGCTGAGCAGAGATACCAGGAGGGGACGCCTCAGGCAGGGTCAAGAAAGTCTTCTAGTGAATTGAGGGGGAGCAGATTACGGGCACTCCCTCTCCACAGCCCTCCATCTCAATTGGGACCAGAGGATGGGGGGTGTCCAGGGCCCCTTGGAGTTCTCTCACAGTAGTGCCCACATCTGGGCCAAGCTGATAGAGCGGAGAAGGGGGTCGGTAGCGGGAGGGATGCCCTCAGGTCTGGGGAGTTGCAGAGTCATTTATTGGCTGGGGCGGGGTGGCGTTTCCCAGTCTCAGTCTCCTGGCTCAAGCTGGGGCGCTGGGTGGGGGCCGGGCTCGGGTGCCTCCCTGCGGTGAATCAGGCTTCTGACCTCAGCCCCAAGCCAGCCTCACTCCCGAGGGTAAACATCCTCTGTGCTCTGGAAACTGGTGGGACCAGAAAGGCGAAGGGGGTTGAGGTTGAGGGGAGGCGGCGGGTAGGAGAGAGACTGAGAAGAGGGGGATTCTGAAATCCTGTCTGTCTCCTGCCAGGTGACAGTGTGGCCTTCCTTGTGGGCAGCTGTGCTGCCTGCTTTCTCCTGCTGAATCAAGAATCCATTGCTCAAACCTAGGAAAGTGCTTTGGAAAAGGTCCCAAGCTTGGGGGGCTAGGGGGAGAAGGAAAGGGCTCAGAGGTGCTGGCCCTGTTCCCATTCCTCCAGGATCACCTGAAGGACATCTGTCTGAAGCAAGACTGGGTATGTGTGAAGGGTTAAGGACGGAGGCAGGAAAAGAATGGAAATCCTCATTCCTTAAGGAAGGACTTGGTCATTAGACTTTAAGAATGTGGTTACTATGGCATTCGTTTTTTTAACGTTGAAGATGATGTGCGAAGAGTCTGTTTTGACTCAATGCAAAGTCATTCTTAGAAGGGTAGAAAGAAGCTGTCAAGTCAAACAGACCCAGCATAGACCTGGATCCCAGAGCCCACGAGCTTCAGGTCCCAGAAAGTGTCTTCATCGCCCTGAGCACAGTCTCTTTGCCTGTAAGAGAAGGTTGATACTAACATCCACAGAGTTGATGCTGGAATGAAATCAACCAACGAGGGACACACCCAGCACAGCAGAGCCGCAGGGTTGCTCTGCCGGCCTCAGCTTCCTCTCAGACCTTGCCAAGCCCCAACTGCATGTATCCCAGAGAAACCCTCAGCCACTTGCCCTTTGCTTAGTAGTCCCAGCCAAATGACTGGAGGCACTGAGAAGTGGATCAAAGGAAAAGCCATTCTCGGCTCTTCTCCTCAGCCCCCCAAGGAAGGGAGGGAGGCAGGGAGCTCAGTTCCCTTGGCTCTGGTGCAGAGAGGTAGATGTGAGTAGATCTTAGCTACTGTGGCCTAGAGATACTCCACAAGCCTGTGTTTTCAGCACCCCGCTTTAAAAACAAACAAACAAACATTTTATTTATTTATTCGTCAGAGAGAGCACAAGCAGGGGGAGCAGCAGGCAGAGGGAGAAGCAGGCTCCTCGCTGAGTAGGGAGACTGATGTGGGACTCAATCCCAGGGGATCATGACCTGAGCCAAAGGCCAGGCTTAACAGGTGGAGCCACCCAGGCATCCCACTAGCACCCTGTTTACTTTAAAAATGAAAATAATTCAGCAGAGGACGGGCTGAAAACCCTTCCTGGGTTTAGGACATCAGAAGACCTTTCTCGGAGCTCACCTCTGGACGATTTGCCCTGGCTGCACCTGTTCCTAGTCTGTAAAACTGGGGAACCGCCATTCCTACCTTGTCTGGGGGGTCCTTATGAGAACAGTGACAGAATGGAGGTGACTGCCCTGGAATGCTCTGTCCCCTGCATGGTATTACACTGAATTCCAGGCTAGAAACTAATCTTGAGTGCACAGTTCTAGTTCAAGCAACTTGAACTTGGCCTGGAAGGGTCTCACCAAGGTTTTGCGTGGTCTTGGAGCCATGCCCCAGTTCAGCCTTGCCTTCCACACATAGTGCCTCCAAAATTATTCCGCCTCTCAGGGCCCAGTTTTCTCGTCTGTAAATGGGGATTGAACTCCCCCCCCCCCAATCAGGTAGTTTGGGGAGGAATAAAGCTTCTAAAGCGCTTGGCTCCGCTCCTGGCACATAATACGCGCTAAATAAACAGCAGGGACGCGTATTCCTAAATAGATACCGGAGGCCACTAATTGCAATGCCCCCTGAGGGGGACTTTACCTCCAGGCTTTGGGGTATTTGAGCGGGAGCCGCTGGGGCGCAGCCTGGAGAGCAGCGGGAGGGAGGCTTTTCATAACTGGCTGTCTGTCCGGCCTTGAGCATTGTTACTGGGAGCTCTGGCGCATCTCCTCCAACCTCCGTCGTACTTCCTCCAGCCCGGAGCGGATCCTCCTGGAACCCTGCTGGGGCGAAGGCCGGCTTCTCTCCGGGAGCCGCGGGAACCCGCGCTGCCCGTGGCCGCCCATCCGCCTCCCTACTGGGACGCCGGAGCCGGGTTGCGCCAGGCTGGGCAGCGCTTGGAGCGAGGCGTCCGGGAGGCGGGCAGGGAGCAAGGGTCCACCCGGGATTATTCCCCGCCGAGGAGCGCGGAGCTCAGCACCCCGAATCAGCCGAACTCCTTGGGTCGCATGGAGCAGCAGCGTGGGCCTGGATTGTGGGCAGCGAGGTGTTCTTCTCCAATTCTGTGCGAACGCCCGGATGCGCCTTTTCCGCGCACACTTTCTCCAACAGCTCCGCACAGGCCTCTCTCTCTCTCTCTGATGGATCCCCCGCTCCACCCTGCTCTCGCCAGATACAGGGAATGGAGATCGCGCTTCAATCATGCCCTCCGCCTCCACTGTCCCAGACCTCCTCTGGCAAATGGCATTTCCCGGTAGGGTCCCCAGAGGCAGAGCAAATGAAAATGCCAGGGAAAGAGGGCAGGTTATAGGGTTTGAGTCTAATAAGGGACGCCCTTTTCCTTCTTCGGTGGGTCTTTCTCTCCCCTCAAACAGGAAGGTTGGAAAAGAACTTGGAATTTTCAAAGAATCAGGAAATTTGCTGAGGAATGGAGACCCAGGAGAGAACAGGCAATCCAACAGCTTTCTTCTCTCCCTACGAATCCAGCCCACAGGAACGCAGTCCCTCCATTAGATATGAATACAGCTACTGGGCATCTTTCCATGAAATATAAATTTCCCAACCAGGCTGCAAAGAATATGAATTTTCATAGGTACATTGAGCCCTCGAACCACCACGAAGCCAGAAGAGTATCTATTTTGGCTACATCTGAATACAACCAAATTAGAACATGAAAACCAGAGAACTTGATTCAGATCTTCTATGTTTAAATAAAGAGGGGGAAAGCACTTTTGAAATATGCAAATAATGGGAAACATTCATAAATATATTCATCTCACTGGGATTCTGGTAGGTTGGTGGGTGTGGCAGACAAAATCTAGGACATCAACTAGCTGTTTTCTGGTCTAAAAACAAACATAACCCGGGACACACACCTCCTTTGAACCTCTGCTTCTCAGTTATGAAATGGAAAGAAACCAAGTCCCATTTATTTTTTTAATGATTTTATTTATATATTTGACACAGAGAGATCACAAGTAGGCAGAGAGGCAGAGGCAGAGAAGAGGGGGAAGCAGGCTCCCTGCTGAGCAGAGAGCCCCAATGCAGGCTCCATCCCAGGACCCTGAGATCATGACCTGAGCCGAAGACAGAGGCTTAACCCTCTTGAGCCACCCAGGCGCCCCACCAAGTCCCATTTAGGTGGTGGAAATTGACTTTGGAGAGTTCAGGGTGGCGAGGTGGGAGGGCAGAGGGAATGGGAAGTGCAGCGGGCACTGAGTCAGAGACTCTGAGTCGGATCCTGGCTCTGTGTCTTTGGTGGCGCTTAGCCTCAGTGTTCTCATCTGTGAGAGGGGGATAATACGGATCTCACAGCACTGCTGTGAGGAATAAGCAAAGTAATACATGTGAAAGTGCTTCATCAGTATCAGACTTTCCCTGGCCTATCCCAAATTGAAAGGGGACCGAGGCAAGGAAAGCAAGGGTCCAGCTTGTGTCCTCACCCATGGATGGACATACGCATCCCCACGGCTAATTAATGCCCTGACATGCGGCTCTGCTGGCTCAGTCTCCCCCATACCAGATCCAAGGGGAAGCAAGAGTCCGCTGCAGCGGGCCTGCCTCAGCCCCTGTTTGCTTTGGCCAGACCTCTGCTGGGTTTGCCAACAGGATTTTGGTGTTTGCTCTCCTGCCTGGCATGACTGCTGAGGCAGCTGGCGCTCTGTTCCCAATTACTACGCCAACCAATGTTGTATCAAGAGGGATCTGTCTCAGCACGCCTGTTCCACGTCCTGCTGCTCCCACCCCTTTCACAGTTGGATGGGGACCCTTTTCATTTTTAAAGCAGGATGGAGAGTGATGGCACAGTCTTGCCCTTTAAAATGAGGCATCTGGGTGGCTCAGTTGGTTAAGCATCTGCCTTTGGCTCAGGTCATGACCCCAGGGTTCCAGGAGGGAGCCTGCTTCTCCCTCTCCCCTGCCTGCCATTCCCCCTGCTTGTGCTCTCTCTGTGTGTCAAATAAATTTTAAAAATCTTAAAAAAAAAAAAAAGACTGTGCAAGAAGTACATTCAAAGATTGAGAGGAATCAAGAAATAAGCCAGGAAAAGAAATCAGAGAGTCAGAGAGACCAGGCACTGATTCTAGATTTTTTTTTTTTTTTTAAGGTCTTGTTTTGCTTTCCCACATTCCTTTCCTCATGTTTTCTGGGGATAGTAGGTAGCTCGGGAGTAAAGGGGAAGGGAGATGCTTGCTGAAGCTCACCCCATATGAGCCGGAATCTATGGTTCAGGAGAGTCATGGCGGACGTAAGATTAGCAAGGGCATGATGGGAAAAACGCATGCGCAGAGCGATCACAATCCCTTCCACTCCGACGCAGCAGCCCTTGGGGCCTCCAGCTACCTCCCCCAGCACACACTGGGCACTCATAAGTCATGAAATATCCTCCACATGACACATGGCCTGCTTGGCTTTCCCAGGCTGCTGGTTAATAACTTAAGAGTCATGGCTGAAGAACGCAAAAATAATTGAAAGCAATGCTTAGTAAATTGCAGTTCCACGGTCTTCATTGCCTTCCTAACAATTTGCAAAGCCCATTTCATTGCTTTTTTAGATTCCTTGAATTGAAATGGCAGTGTGTGCTGTAATTAAGCTAAGTGACATGCCAGCTGTAAAGACAAGGGTTGTGAATGATTACATTTGGCTCATGTAATCATCCAGTACCAGTGGGGGAGGACACTGGAACGAACCAGCTGCCAATCTGCCTGACGTCCATTCCGGGCCAGAGTGGAAGGAAAACTAGAATCTGTGGTGGCGAACCCCCTCCCCTGCTTTTTTTTTTTTTTTTTTTTTTTAGATTTTATTTATTTATTTGACACAGAGAGAGAGAGAGATCACACGTAGACAGAGAGGGAGGGGGAAGCAGGCTCCCTGCTGAGCAGAGAGCCCAATGTGGGACTCCATCCCAGGATTCTGAGATCATGACCTGAGCCAAAGGCAGAGGCTTAACCCATTGAGCCACCCAGGTAGGTGCCCCTGCAGTGGCACTTTTAAGGCTAGGGAGAATTTCCCCCAGCTGGTGTAAGGAGAGCTGGGGGTTGTACAGTGTGGGGTGAGTCGGATAAGTGGTTCCCAAACGTGGCTATGCGCGTCAGAACCCTCTGGGGGAGCTTTCTAATCCAGGACGACGTCCTCCCCCAGACTGACTATTCTGACTTTCAGGAGGTGGGAGCACACGTGGCTTTTCACCTGCCCAGGTAGTTCTGAGCCTAGAGAACCTCCCCAGTCCAAGATGGATGTTTTTAACCATCTGGTCATCAAGGAAAATAATTTTTGCACTTGGAGGGTTTTCCTTCAGTGCTGCTCTTTCTTTCTTATCTATTTATTTATTTAAAATACTTTATTTATTATTTGGTAGAGAGAATGACAGCAAGAGCAGGAACACAAGCAGGGGGAGTGGGAGAGGGAAAGCAGGCTTCCCACTGAGCAGGGAGCCCGACGCAGAGCTCGATCCCAGTATGCTGGGATCATGACCTGAGCTGAAGGCAGATGCTTAACCATCTGAGCCACCCAGGCACCCTGAATGCTGCTCTTTTAAATACATCTGGGAACAGGAACTCATCCATCCGCTTTATGAAATGTATACTCTGACTTCCATCCCCCTAAAGCTCTTTCTCCCAATGTTTCTATTTTCTTTGAGGGGACTCAGTTCTTTTCTTTTCTTTCTTCTTTTCTTTTTTTAAGTAGTCTCCATGCCCAACGTGGAGTCCAGTGTGGAACTTGAACTTACGACCCTGAGATCAAGACCTGAGCTGAGATCAAGTGTTGGATGCTTAATCAACTGCATTACCCAGGCACGGGACTCTCTTTTGAAGCTGTCATTGTTGTTCCCTTTTTCTACTCCCTTCCATTCACTCACCTGTGATGTCCCAGATCTACAGTGCTTTTCTTGCCTGCCTCCTTCTCTTTCCCACAGCCCACCATCCTAAGAGGGGCTGAAAGGCTTGAAACCTGGGCCACCAGAAGAGCCTCCTAACCGCTTGCCCAAGGGTCTCTCCCTTTGCCAGTCATCCATTCTACCATCTTCTACCAGATTCGACTTCCTAACCCTAAAAGCCCACATTCAAAACCTCCAGTGATTTTCCACTGAATTAAGTAAACACTTCCCAGTGTAACATTTTAGACCCTCAGTATTCATTGATTTAGCAAATAGTTATTGAATTTTTATCATGTCCGAGGCACTAGGCTAAAAGCAGGAAATATAAAGATTTAAAGACATGGTACAGGTCCGCAGAGAGACCACCACATAAATTGGTTCACCATCACAAGGATGAAATAAACAAGGGCACCAGGGTCTCCAGTATGGCCTCATACACTATCTTCCCATTGTCACTTCCCAAGTTTCCTTTTAGATCAGCCAGATTGGACTAAAGTTTACTTCTCAACCATGTTCAGGGTTGTTTTTCTTTTCTTCCAGACCAGTATGCCTCATATCACACCTCATATCCACTTTTTAAAATCATATTATGCGGCACCTCGTTGGCTCAGTTGGTTAGGCACCTGACTCTTGTTGGTTTCAGCTCAAGTCATGATCTCGGGGTTGTGGGATTGAGACCCACGCCGGGCTCCACACTCGGCGGGGAGTCTGCTTGGGATTCTCTTCTCCCTCTCCTTCTACCCCTCTCCCGCCCCCAAATAAATCTTTTTAAAACAATTTAAGATTGTATTTATCTTTCCCTGCTATCTCAAATATCACCTCCTCTGAAGAAGGGGACTTGATCCTCTCAGCTGGTGCGAGGGCATTTCCTTCTCAACTAATGACACTCTCTGTTAGTGGCACTGAACTCAGGCCAGCGGTCTGTGGACCTGTCTTACTCCACTGCACACTCCATGGGGGCAAGGTCGCCCACAAGCATTCAGCAGACTGTTGCTCCGCTTAGCCCTGAGGGTGAACAGGCAAGAGGTGCATGGGGGCTGCCATTTTGCCTTCTCTTTGGATAACCCAAAGTCTCTGAGCAGGCCTGGCTACAGAGTGGGGTGGGTACCAAATGAAAATGTGGGGCTCCTTGTTCAAAAAATGCTCAGAATTTCAAGAGGGTGGCAACAGAGCATTTAGCCAAGTACCGGGCCCTTCTAAGGGTGGAGCCCGGGGGACTACACAGATGGCATGCCCATCTGAAGCTGAGCCTATTTCCTTTTAGGATCAAAGATGCTGGCACCAAATTGTTCCCTGGAAAGACAAATAATTTTGACTTCATCTTATTAAAAGAATTCCTTTTCATCAGGTTAGGAACTTTGAATGGCTGGGGCTGGTGACTAGGTAGAAAAAGGGAGAGATGTAGAGGTTCTAGAAAGCCCCATTTCAGCAAGTCTTAACAGCTTTTGTGTGGTCCAGGCTATAATCTATGGCAACCTGATAATGACAATGGAAAAACTGGCCTTGAATCAGTCCATTTGGAGGCTCCTAAATGGCATTGGGAAGGGCTGGCAAAGGGAGGGTTAATTTTTTTTTAAATCATCTCTATGCCCAATGTGGGGCTCAAACTCACAACCCAGAGATCAAGAGTCACATGCTCCACCGACTGAGCCAGCCAGGTGGCCCAGTTAATTTTTTGGTAGTCTCCCTAGTTGTAATCAGGGCCTCCTTCTTCTGCCGTCCAGGTAGGACTTGACTTACTTAAAGGAAGAAGTCTACACCAGGAGGCCTTGAAAACCAGGCCTTAAGGTGCTGTGTGTATATGTGTGTCACAACTGGACACAAATGGCTTCTCCATTCACTATTCCATCCCCTACTTTGGATAACTGAGGAGTACTCAGGGCTTCAAGTATCCCAGAATCCCCTGACATCCTTGAGAGTGGAAAGTCATCCCACCAGGACTTCATAAAGCAAATCTGAGTCAACATTGTGAAGCAGATTCTTGACTTCAGACATCAACTTTCTTCCACCCCTGCCCCATACTCCTTTCCTTCTCCAAAGCTCATTCCTGGGATCTAACTCAGAAAGAGCAAGTGAGGCAAAGTCTTGGATCACATTCTTGGAGAGGACAGAGAATGAACAAAATGAAATGGCATGAAAAAAATGGCAAAATGAAATGTTATGCCTGGAGTCTAGCCAGGGTTGATGTTGGGCAGACACATGGTAGCCACAGGGCTCTCAAAAGGGCCCCCTAGACACCAGGCTCCCAACAAGGAGGGCAAGGATTACCATTCAACCAAAGAAATTCTTCAAATGCTCCCAACGTGTTTTCGGTGAATTTGGAGCATTCTTAATGAGGAGAGCTCAGGAGAACTCTCTCTCCTGCTTCCCCCTTCCCATTCTTACTCTGGATCAGCTCACCATCCCAGCATTGAACACGGCAATTTATTTTATTAGTGTACACTTCAGGGGAAGATGTATCATTTCTGCAAGTAAAAACACCTGCAGGCTGGGTAACTCTCACCTCACTTCTTCATCAGAAAGATTGATGTGGATGTGGACTGGTAAGGGAGGTAGCAGGAAGGTGTTCGGCCACAGGTGGGAGGAGTCTGGTCTGTACCTGGTAAAGTTACACCTGCACCAATTCCCTTACTCAGGGCTCAGAATCCTCCAACAGGCCTTGCCCTTTCTCTTTCTTTTCTCTTTGGGGTCAAAAACCAAGTGACGCAGATCTGTTGGTGGACTGAAGGCTTTGGATTCCTGGGAACTCTGAGTCCTTCTCTGAAACACTCCTCCTTTCACACTGCTCTATCTGGGGTTGGGTAGGGGGGAGTGTTTTGGATGATGGGGCCATCTGAGGGACCCATAGGAATGCTACTGGTGGGGAAACTGGGCTGTGTCCTGGGGCAGAACCAATAAGTCTCAGAAGTTATGGCCCTACAGCACTGTAAACTAACTGGGAGGGCACAGAAGACAAGGCTGTTGGTCCCATGGTGTTAATGGGAAGTCGTTATAAGACCAGGATATCTAGACGAGGAAATAAAATTTTCGGTTGACTCTATGGACATTGTAGACACTTTAAGAAATGATAAATCATTTCCTGGGCATAAGAGATGGAAAGAGGGAAAAATGACAGAGATCCAGTTTGATTCTGAAAAGGAAAAAAAGAGAATTTTTCCTTAGAGTTTCCTTTAAAATGGCCTTTAGAATATTCAAGCCAATTAACTCCTGTCATCATCCTCTCCAGTAGATCAGGAGAAACTCCTAGATCCGCATCCACAGTCACCAGAAACTCATTTTACCTACACACCATTCACCTTCTTGCATCCTTATAGTGCCAGATGCTATGGTATGGACCATTTAAGAGCGGCCAAGATGGCTGGACAGAGACGAGAAGCGGTAGCGGTTAAGTGCGTGGGCGTAGGATCTCTCAATGTCCTTGTGCAAGTTACTTAACCTCTCTCACCCTTGGCTTTCTCTTTTGAAAAAAGAGAATGACAACAGCACTCGCCACACAGAGTTGCTGAGGACTGAGAGAAAGTAGGCAAAGCCTTTAGTCCACCGAAAGCAAGTGTGTCTTGTTCAGTCCCGGCTGGGCTCATCGCCATCAACGTGGTTGATGACCATCATCATGCTCATGGATCGTCACCACCAGTGCAGCCAACGGGTACTCACTCGCGTGCCAGGCATCCCGCGTCGGCAAGCTTTTAATCATGTTAAAACCTACAAAATGTGCTATTTATCCCCTAAAACTCAATTATGGACAGATCTGAAATCCAAGCTCATTGACCAACACACTGTGAAAGTGGATCCAGAGGAAGGACGGTGAGATTATAGTGATTTAAGGAGAAACATGGAGGAATGTGTCAGGCCTCCCTTCCTCACATGGGGCAAGATGGAAGAAATATCACGTTCTTCTGTCCAGAACCCATCACGTCTATGAGGTTGGGTGAGTCATTTACTGTCCCCAAACCTTGATTCTCTTCCTCTGCAAATTGAGGATAAATCATAAATGTCTTCTTGTCAACCTCACAATATTGACCTGAGGATTACATGAGACATGGCACCTCTCCTTGATGTGTGGAAGGTATTACAGCAACCGGGAGAGCCCCTGATCCACAATTTGGACCTCTCCTCATTCCATCTTTCATTCAACCATTCGTCATTATGACGAAGCCCTGTTCTTTTTTTTTTTTTTTAAGATTTATTTATTTATTTATTTGACACACAGAGAGAGATCACAAGTAGGCAGAGAGGCAGGCAGAGAGAGTGGGAAGCAGGCCCCCCGCCGAGTAGAGAGCCCGACAAGGGACTCCATCCCAGGACCCTGAGACCATGACCCAAGCCTAAGGCAGAGGCTTAACCCACTGAGCCACCCAGGCGTCCCCAAAGCCCTACTCTTAAGCCACATCATCTTTCATTTGTACATCAATGCATTGATAGCCGGGCATTGCCCTGTATATAACCAGATTTTATGAGTTTGCCTTGTATGTGTCAGTCCTTTGCAGACTGATGAATTGGGGATTTTTAGACGCCATCATTTGACATAAGAGCAGAGGGCCAGCTCTGAGATCTGGCGACCCTACACAACATGCTAAGAGGCCCTGCCTGGTCTTGGCTACCCTGGCTACCTGCAAAAATAGAAGAGCTATTTACTACGCCCTTAGCTCAAACTGAAGACTACTACAAACGCTATTGGAAAGAAAGATGGTATGGTTTGGGCATCGGAACCATGTGACTCAAATCCTTGCTCTGTCACCAACAAGCTATGGGACCTCCCAAAAGTCAGGCTTTATGCTTTTTGAGCCTCAATTTTTTTTTCTTTTCTAAAAGGCACAGTTGTGATTGGAATGAAATTAGATAAAAAAAATTATATGTAGAAGTGTTCTGGCACCTCTATGGTAGGCTCCCAAAAAAGGGGGTAACTATTACCATCATTAATATTCATTAAAAAGTTACTGCCTTCAGCCACTGTCCACTACGGTAGTAAAAGTCTATAACAGAAGACTCCGTGTGACAAACTGCTCTTAGAAATTAGAGCCAGAGAAACAAGTCTCTCCTACAGAACTAGCTACCGATTTATCTTTCCTTTTGAACTTATTTTCACTCACTTAGGAGAAAATATCAAAAACTTCACTGCCAACAAAATCCCAGAGCTTCTCAGGGAGCCTGAACCCGAGCTGGACTTTGCTGAAGAATGACACAGACACGATATAATGAGCACTGAGTGTTGTATGCAACAGATGAGTAACTGATCTCCACATCTGAAACTGACGATACACTCTATGTCAACTAACTGAATTAAAATAAAATAAGTTTAAAAAAATTCCATCTCAAAAAGAAGGGCACCTGATGTCAGGGGTTCAAGTAAGTGAGAAGCTCTTGTTTCTAGCTCACTATGACCCAAACCTGGTGTTGGGTCACCAATCCCATAAGTGCCAGTACGGGGACACCTGGGTGGCACGGTCGGGTAAGCCTTCGACTCTGGTTTTTAACTCTCTTTCTCACTAAAATAAATAAATCTTTAAAAAATTTTTTTTAAATTTTAGTACTGGAAGATTACAAATCGAAGATAGTAGGGGTGGCTTTGAGCTCCATAAGGGCAGGCCAGTAGGCCAGGCCTGGCTGTCACAGGTTCCTCTGCCCAGGCCTGGGTCTAGATGCAGGACAATGCTCCCTACCACACCTGAGATGCTTATTCGAGAGATAGATTCCCAGAGCCTCATCTCAAGTCTCTTGCATCAGAACTTTCAGGGGGTGTGACCCAGAAAATTGTAGGCTTAACAAGCACCCCTCCCCATGTCAAGGGAAGTTTGGGAAACACCAGACCAAGTTTTTCTCTGATGGTGGTGAGAAGGGCATCAAAATCATGGAGAAGACCTCCTCAAATGCAGATTCCTGGACCCCCCAGGACCTACTGAATCAGAATTTCTGGAAGCAGGCCGTGGACATATGCATTTTTACAAGCACCCAAAGTGATGTCTATTGGCTGATGTTCACTTGTTTGCCCTCCTGCTGCGTGAGCTACCGGTCACGGGGGAGCTGGGTCAAACTGGTGGTCACAGTCCGCTTTAGTAGCAGGAGGGAGGGAGGTCATAGCAGAATCACACATTGCAAGGGGCTAGGGGGCCACATTTTGATTGAGGTCCATCTAAACTGTTTACTGTCTTTTATCAATCCAGACACCCACCTACCTCCCCCACGTTCCAGAAATACACACCTGCGGTGCTTGCCAGGGAAACAAGTCCATGAAGGGAATACAGGTCGACCCACCTAGTCCCTCTCACATCCTTTTTGGCCAGAGACCAGGCTGCAGCTGTAGGCTTCCTGACACGGGTCTCTCGCGGTGCTGCTGTGGCTCCTGCCAGGCCTCGGATCCAGTCGGGCTGGGGTGGCGACCACCAGCAGGTCACTGAGGGTCACTTCGTGGCTGGGAGGACTGTGCAGGAGCAGGAGTGAGGACAGATGCAGCTGTCTCTTCTTGCCAGAGCTTCGGCTGCTGAAGCAGCACTCCCAGGGCAGGCAGCGGTTTTCTGGAAAGGCAAAATCATTGGCATCACCCATTTGTAAGGCTGGGCGAAGGGCACATGGCCCGCAGAGGCCGCCTCCCACCGGGGTTCCCTGGCTTCAAGCCAGCTCAAGTTCCTGAATCAGAATCAGCCTCTGCTCCTGTCCTTCGAGCAGCTTCTCTTCCCTGTTTCCCTACTTCGTGCCCTTCCGCTGATTCCGACTCAGCCAGATGCCCCTCACGTCAATGACAACCAGGAATCAGGAATCGTCAGACAGGGAGCTTGCCAAAAGTAGTCTGTTTTTACCTTTTTTTGTAATTTCAGTAAGACCAGAGACTCCCTAAGGATGAGAATGATGTCTCCCCTACCAGGTGGGGAGGGGGGTGTCTTCCTAAGGGGGGAAGGACTGCATCCCCCCACTGCCACCCCAGACTGGGCGCTCCTCAAAGACAAGGACTGGTCCTGTTAGCGACCCCTAAGCTCTTGGCACCCGCCTGGCCGGGCTGGCACTCACGTGACTTGTGACTCGGCCCCAGCTTTGGGCTATAGCAAGCTGGGAACAGGGAGAGCTTCTCCCTCAGTGGGACCTTGGTGAAGAGCTCTGACAGCAGGGGCTGCTTCTGAGTCTCATTCTCCAGCGCTGGCCAGCTTGGCTTCAGACTTCGTGAGAAGCTCTGGGATTTTGCTGGAAGGCAAATTTTGGATATTTTCCCCTGGATGAGCTCTTGCGGGAAGGGATGCTCCTTGTATTTAAAGACCACCTTGTGCATCTCGGGGCTACCGCAGCCAGAGCTGGTTGTCCCGGTCCCACCAGGCAGAGGCTCTGGGGAGTCTGCGACCTGAGTGGCAAGAGCTGGGCATGTTTCTACGGAGGTTAAGGGCTGGAAGAGAAAACAGTCCAACGTGAGATTGTGGAAGCCTGACACACCTTCCTATACCTTCTTGATTTAAATAAACAGACTAAGGAAGTTAAGTTCATCAGCAGCAAGAAAGATTAGGTTAGAATACTCTCCTAACCAGGAATTGGCAAAACACTAGGGCAGAAGATGGAGGGGATGTCCGTAGAGCTTCCTCTGGTTTTTGTTTTGGGGTTTTTTGTTGTTGTTGTTGTTGTTGTTTTTACAAAAGAGAGATTTTATTTTTCAAATTTATTTATTTTTATTTAAAGATTTTACTTATTTATTTCATAGAGAGATTGAGTGAGAGGGAACAGAAGCATCTGCCTGAGATTCTCTCTCTCCCTCTGCCCCACCCTCCGTGTGCATGAGTGTTCTCTCTTTCTAAAATAAATAAATACATCTTTAAAAAAAGATTTGATGGGGCACCTGGGTGGCTCAGTGGGTTAAGCATCTGCCTTCGGCTCAGGTCATGATCTCGGGGTCCTGGGATCGAGCCCCACATCGGGCTCTCTGCTCAGCAGGGAGCCTGCGTCTCCCCCCTCTCTCTCTGCCTGCCTCTCTGCCTACTTGTGATCTCTGTCTGTCAAATAAATAAATTATTTTTTTGAAAAAAGATTTGAGCATTTCAATGCATGTAAATTTAATCTTAAAAAAAAAGAAAGAAAAACAGGCTCAACATGAAAAAGGTCACAGAATGAGATAAATGACCCAATCACATTTAAATGAACTTTAAATGAATATATATATATTTTTAAATCCCTACTTTGCCAGGAAACATATTAACAAAAGATGGTGGATAGGAGAATGGGAGGTGAGCATAGAGATAAGAGGGAAACATAAATAAATGAAAGATGTAAAGTCTTTGAATGAAGCAGGGCTTTTTATTAAATTAACCCTATGCACATGAAATCCAAAAAAAAAAAAAACCCCAGTAAAAAATTGCTGCTTATTTTAAAAAATCTCTTTGGACTTAAGTAATACTACTTTACACTTAGATTAATGAGAGAAGAACAAAGACAGTCTTAAGAAGTCACAGTAATAGTAAAATAGCAGCTAATGCTTCCTGAACCCTTTGTGGCAGGTGCCACTCTCTACATTTTCATGTATTTTTCCATTTAAGCCTCAAAGCAATCCACTGGCAGTTACCATTATTAAATTTCCATTTTTAAAAGATTTTATTTACTTATTTGAGAGAGACAGAGAGAGTGCAAGAGCGGGAGGAGGGGCAGAGGGAGAGGGGGCAGCAGACTCCCAGCTGAGCACAGAGCCTGCCAACAGGGGGCTGGATTCCAGGATCCTGAAATCGTGAGGTACACTGAAGTCAAACACTTAACCCACTGAGCCACCCAGGTGCCAAAATTCCAGTTTTTTCAGTTGAGGAAACTGAGGCTTAGGGAGATAAAAATGACTAGATGCAAGTCATAGAGGAGACTCCAGGATCCAAACAGAGGCAACCAGACCTCAATGCATACTCTTTACTCTTTTCTTTTTTTTTTTTTTTTAATTGCAGGAAAAAATGCAGATGCACACACACATGACATAAAATTTGCTTCCTTAACCATTTTTTAAAAATATTTTATTTATTTAAAAAGAGAGACACAGCGAGAGAGGGAACACAAGCAGGGGGAGTAGGAGAGGGAGAAGCAGGCTTCTGGCAGAGCAGGACCCTGGGATCCTGACCTGAGCTGAAGAGCTGGATGCGGGGCTCAATCCCAGGACCCTGAGATCATGACCTGAGCCAAAGGCAGAGGCTTAACCCACCCGGACGCCCCTACCTTAACCATTTTTAAGTATACAGTAAGTAGCATCAGTAATATCCCCATCGCTGTGCAACAGACCTCCAGGGAGACTCCCTGCTGAGTAGGGAGCCTGACCTGGGGTTCGATCCCATACCCATGAGCTCAGGACCTGAGCTAAAATCAAGAGTCAGATGTTTAACTGACTGAGCCATCCAGGTGCCCCTCACTTTTTAAAAGATTTATTTATTTATTTATTTATTTATTTATTTGAGAAAGAGCAGGAGGACGGGCAGAGGGAGAGGGGGAGAGAATCTCAGACTCCATGCCCAAGGGGCGACTTGACCCCACGACCCCAAGATCACAGCCTGAGTGGAAACCAAGTGTCAGGCACTCAACCAAACAGGCCACCCATAAATCCTTCGGCCATTTTAAAATCAAGTTATCTTTGGTGTGAGTTGTAAGAATCCTTTATATATTCTGGATACGAACCCCTCATCAGAGACCTAGTTTGAAAATATTTTCTCCCATTTCACAGGTTGCCTTTTGACTCTGTTGACTGTTCAAGTTTGATATAGTCCCACTTACCTACGTTTGCTTTTTTTTTAAGTTTTGTTTCCTTCCTTATTATTTATCACTTAAGTATAATAAATACTTAATAATAATAAATTACTTAAATAAATTTAAGTAATCTCTACATGCAACGTGGGGCTTGAACTCACGACCCTGAGATCAAGAGCCACACGGTCTTCTGACGGAGCCAGGCAGGCAGCCCTGCTTTCGGTGTCCTATCTGTGGAGTCCAGTGTCATGAAGCTTCAGAGCCTAATCTCTTAAAGGTGTCTATCGAATGGTGCTTGTAAATCTATTAATAAGCCATGAAATTAATCTAGTGGGTCGTAACAGGTATTTTTATTTATTTATTTATTTATTTTATTATTATTTTTAAAATTTTATTTACTTATTTGACAGAGAGAGAGATCACAAATAGGCAGAGAGGCAGGCAGAGAGAGAGGGAGGAAGCAGGCTTCCTGCTGAGCAGAGAGCCGGATGCGGGGCTCGATCCCAGCACCCTGAGACCATGACCTGAGCCGAAGGCAGAGGCTTAACCCACTGAGCCACCCAGGTGCCCCTATTTATTTATTTTAAAGATTTTATTTATTCATTTGAGAGAGAGAGAGACAGAACACAAGCAGGGAGAGAGGGAGAAGCAGACTTCCCATTGAGCTGGGAGCCCAACATGGGGTTGGATCCCAGGACCCTGGGATCATGATCTGAGCTGAAGGCAGATGCTTAGCCAACTGAGCCACCCAGGTGCCCCAGGAACTGGTATTTTTGAAAGAATAGCACAGAACAGAATAAAAAATATCAAAGAAGTCACCATCTGTAGTATGGCTCATCGTTGTTTTAGAAGCTTTTTTCCAGTGTGTGTGTGTATGGACGGATGAAACGAAACAGATTTCTTCTGCGGGCTATGGTTAGGAACTTGAAAAGCGTTGCACTCCTCCGTATTGCACTTGGACCTGGCAATGGCCCAACAAGGCCGAACATTTTCCAGTATTTACAATAAGTCATCACATAGCCTTCGGTGGGCCTGACTACAATAAACACAAAAGGACCCATTCTAGAGCTGTGAGGACCACATTCATGCGGCACCCTAGTATCCACAAAAAGAGAAAATCAACTGTCACATTCAATTAATGTTCTTGATGTGAACTTTATGGGTGATGTTTGTTTTGATTTCCTTATTGTAGAAGAGTTATATAGATTCTATATATCTGGTTTTCTGCTTGTAAATATCTATAAAAGTTATTTAGGGCTACAATGGAGATCTGAAAGAGTGTTCTCTCCTTCAACAGGTGTCCATACATGAATGGAGTTTGAGAAACACTGTGTAAAGGGATGAGCTGGGTTCAACACTGCCACAAAGCTCAGAATGTGACCTTATTCGGAAACAGGGTCTTCGCAGATATCATGAGGCAGGTGAAAGTGAGGTCATATTGGATCCGGGGGAGCCCTCAGTCCAATGACTGGTGGTGTGCTTATGGGAAGACCACATGAAGATCTACAGAAGAGACACTCAACGAGGGAGCCTGTGTGAGAGCGGAGGCGGAGGTTGGAGTCCCAGTGCCACAAGCCAAGGAGCGCCAAGGATTGTTGGCAGCCACCAGAATCTAGCAAGAATCAAGGAAGGAAAGGAAGGTTCCTCCTTCTAGAGCCTGCAGATGGGGCACGGCCCCACCAACACCTTGTTTTCAGACTTCTAGCCTCCAGAACTGTGAGCGAATAAATGTGTGTTGTAAGCCCCCAAGTCCGTGGTGATTTGCTCCAGCAGCCAGAGGTGAGAACACTCCTAAAGATGGGGTGCAGAAGACGGCCACTGGAAAAGCCCTAAAAGTATGGGCCCATTCTCCTAGCACGTAGGCTCTCGTACTTGGGCTTCCCAGGTGAGGCTTAAGTGCTTGCTCAAAGGGAGACTGCAAGTCAGGAGGATAGAAGGGACCAGAAAGCAAGACTCCAACCACTGCCCCCTGAGTGAGCAGAGCCCTCTGGGGAGGTAGACCGCTCTACTCACCCCTGTGCTGGGAAATATGTTCACTGCAGAGGCAGAATTGACCTCCTTGATTCTGGAGATGGGTTGACTGAGCTCCAGCTCCGGGCAGCTGAGAAGGTTCGAGTGGCTCAGGTCAGGTACAGATGTGTAACGCCTTGCAGCTATAGGCTTGCAAGGGGGAGGGCTGGCCCCTTCCGGGTCGAGGCTGCCGTCTGTCTCATTTGTCTTTGCATCTCTGACACTCAGGAAGAAGTCTGGTGTGCAGGATATCAGTGCCATTGGCTGGAGATGCTGGGAAGGAGGAAACCAAACACAGCCCGTGGGAACCCAGCTCTGTCCACTTCCAGATTTATCTGCACCAAGGGTAGGTGCCGAGGAGAGGAGGAGGAGAAGGAAAGCAATCGATAGCAAAGTCTCTCTAATCTGAGGTTCTTATCCTGGGGTGCAGGGACCCCTAGAGGGCTCATGGAAGGTTTCACAGGATCTTCGAGCCGCTTAAACCTGTAGTTTTAGAACTTTGTATACTTTATGGTAAGAGAGTATCATTTATATATATCATTTATATATATATATAAATATATATATATAATCAGTTACTTAAAAGACCTATGACTCTAGCAAAGTTACAAAATACAAAAAAAAAATAAAAATATCGTGCTGTCATCCTGTCCCTTCAGGTGCGGGTTCAAGAAAAAGGAGAGGGACCAAAAAGCCAGCTGAGTCTTTCCCCTGAGCCAGAAGCAATAGTGAGGCAGAGAAGGTCAATCCAAAGATTCAGAGACTGTAAGACAACGGGACAGCTGCCCCCGGCCCCGCCACATCCAGGGCTGGTCCACACTTCGAGCAGAGAGCAGGCTGGAAGGACCTCGCTGTGGTCCCTTACCCCACTTAATGGTGAGGGTCCTGCCTCTGTGAAGCCCTTCTCTGCGGCCCCCTCTCTCAGCCGCACCCCTGGCCTGCTAGAGGGGAGCACTCCGGCCCAAACGGGGCTTGGGACTCATGAGTAGAATGGTCCCGGTGCCCGCTCCCTACACAGGGAATCGGGCTCAGCCTCCCAGCTGCTTTTCTTCCCACTAGAGGAGACAAGAAGGGCAGAGCAGCGAGAGTCCTCTGAAGGATGCCCGGCTCGTGGTGACTTCCTGTGGCCCGGCCCCCCCGTCAGCCCGCTTTGCTCAGTGCGTCAGGGCTCTGAGCAGCGGTCTCCTGAGCACCCCCCCACGGAGCGGCCCCAGCCGGGGAAGGGTGTCGGGCACACACGCTCCTCTCCCAGTGGGGTTTACTTGTTTGAAGGTGAAGGTGGCGGCCTGGGGTTTCTGCGGGGGTTTCTGTCGGCAGCTCTTCGTCCTCTTGCCCCTCGCTTGCTCGCCTGCCGACTCCCCCTGCATCTCCACCTTCTTCTCCTTCATTGGGAAGGACTTTTTCTCCTGCTTCAGCTTCAGGTCCTGGATCAGCTGCCTGTCCAGGTGGAACAGGGAGGGTCGTGGAGGTCAGGGATGGGCTGCAAAAATGGGCACTCTCCCACCCCTCCCCGAGGAGTGGTTGATGCTTGGCAAAGAGTGCGGTGTCGTCCCCCCAGGGTGTCCAGTCTGCTCAAACGACTGCAGGGCCTGGCGCAGGAGGTGGAGGGGAGGGGACAGCCATGCTTCCCACCATACCATTCCCTGTCTGGGGAATAGCATCCAAGGAGTGGACACAGTCAGGGCCTCTACCCGCCTCCTCCACCTTCTCTCTCGCTCTCCCCAGCAGGCCAAATCCCACACGTGGCAGGGGCTGGGAAGAGGGTCTGGGTAGGGTGCCAACCCGTGGGGCCCCTACATTGGGCCACTTTATATCAAGGGCCTTTCTGGCCAATGATGTAGTGGGAATAGCACAGTCAGGTGGGTCAGGAGATGGGGATCCCAATCCCTCTTTGGTCATCACCATTCTATGACCCCTGCTGTGCTCCGACCTCCCCGTCCATAAAATGAGGTAATGGGTAGGGATTGGACAGGACAGGATGAGTCCCTTCCAGCTCTTAGATTTCAGGCCCATGTGAATCCAGGAGATATCTCCCTGGGAATTCTGGAGAAGGGTGAAGGTGCCTGTCCCGGGAGCGAGTTTCTAGAAGCAGCTACGTACTGAACACCCCACACCAATGATGCCTATGATTCCTGGTCCCTGTGAGACTAAAGCAAATGCTCCCCTGACAATTTCTAGGTTGGGGATTGAAGCTCAGAGACCCTCCTTGCCATCCTAGGTCGGTCACCCAGAAGGTCAAGCACGACCCAACCCATCCCAACACCCATCCATCTGGCCCGGAGCCTTCCTACCGGGCATACTCCTCCCGAGCCCTGGAGGTAATAGTATTCTGGAAGAGGGAGTTGTTGTCCTGGAAAAACTTCTCATACTTCTCCGAATTCAGAGTAGGATAAATCAGGCGGAACCCCCCATGATTCTCCTGCTCGTACTTCTCAGTTTTCTCCAACTGCACGGCCTGGAAACCCTTGACTTCCTCCATCCTGTGGGGGAACAGAATGCAGGGCTGCCGTAGATTCTCTCGGGATGAAGCCTGGAAGGGACGCGCCAAGCCGGACGTCCCATGAGGCCAGGCCGAGGCCTTGCACACAACAGCGGTCAACCTGTATTTGCTAAATAAACGTGTGAACGTTTCCCTGAAAGGAGATCCTAGCCCTCTCGGGATGGCCACTGTCCCGATGCGCCGAAAGCTGATCAGAACAGTCTTTCTGTATGACACCCTCTCCTCACATAAAACCCCATTTCCCCTTGGCTCAGCTCTGAGGAGGCAGACGGTCATCACCTCCCCGTTCACAGCCCCTACAATCCTCCTCTGGAGAACGGCAGCTTGTGTTTGGCTACATTTGAGGGCCTTTTGGATGCGCTTTTACGAGAGCTGTGATGATCTCATTCTCCTTCACAGCCCCTCGGGGAGGTGGAGGTCAGGGAGGGAGGAATGAGAAGCCCCTCTCACAGCAGTGAAACCGAGAGCCCTGAGCTACCGGGGCCAACTCATGACCAAGAGAATGACTCAGGGGAGGGCCCCAACTCCCCGCTGGCGGATGCCGCCTCCTCCTTGAGCAGTGGGGAGAGAGCTGGCCCAGCGGAAGGCATTCTGGAATCCTAAAGAGCACACTCGCCGCGCTCCGGCCCCAGGCCTGCCCCTTCCCAGCAACGGGACCTTGCACACAAGCCAGTTCCCCTTCCAGAAGCCTGGTCTCCTGAGCCCCAGCGACAGGCCCACACAAGAGCCCCTGCTACCAACCCGCCTTGGAGGGAAGACGGAGAGCACAGGCAAAAGTGCTCAGAGAATCCCAGTGTCCTCCCAGTAGACAGAGGCTACTGTCCCAGTTCCCAAAGCTCTGTCCCCAAGAATCAGCGGACTCTGCTCGTGTGGGCATGGCAGTTGCTGTGGGATCTGAAAAGCAACAAAGGCATGTCCTCGGCCGGGTTTAGAGTCTTCAGACACTAGAATCACCCCCACAGAATGAAGGCCCCTATTTACAGGCAAATGCTGCCAGGCAGGGTGGGCACGCTCGCTCCCGCCAACCCAGGGACTTGCTCCCGCCAACCCAGGGACGTGGGGAGGATGGGGGGTAGGGGGTGAGGGGGTACGGGGTGTGGGTAGTAGGGCTTATGTGTCTTTCCATAAAAATAAAGCAACAGGGGCGCCTGGGTGGCTCGGTGGGTTTAAGCCTCTGCCTTCGGCTCAGGTCATGATCCCAGGGTCCTGGGATTGAGCCCGTCAGGCTCTCTGCTCAGCGGGGAGCCTGCTTCCTCCTCTCTCTGCCTGCCTCTCTGCCTACTTGTCATCTCTGTCTGTGAAATAAATTTAAAAAATCGTTTAAAAAAAAACTGTTTTTTTAAAAAAAAGCAACAGTTTTATTTTTTGATTGGTAATCCTTGAATCTTCCTGTTGTATTAGTAAACTCATATCCATAATGTACAGTTCTGTCTACAACTTAATCTCCTATTTTTAGGTACAAAAAAGAGGAAAAAAGGCTCACAGTGAAACTGTAGAAGTTGCCACATTCTGCAAATATAAACTGATTTCCCAAATAGGATTATCATTTGTTAGAACTGACTCCACTCCCCACCAACTCCAAGCAAGATTCTTTTTTAAAAATGTAACGACTTTTAAAAATTGAAGTATAATTGATATAGAACATTCTGTTAGTTTCTCAGGTACGCAAACACGGTTAGCTACTTGCGTGTATTGGGAAATGAACACCACAATAAGTCTACTTAACATCTGTCACCATACACAGTAAACAAAGTTTTTTTTTTTCAGGGCACCTGGGTGGCTCAGTTGGTTAAGCATCTGCCTTCGGCTCAGGTCATGATCCCAGGGCTCTAGGATCGAGCCCCACGTCGGGTTCCCTGCTCACCATGGAGCCTGCTTCTCCATCAGCCCCTCCCTCTGCTCATGCTCTCTCTTTCTCTCTCAAATAAATAAAAATACTTTTAAAAAATGTTTTTCTTTTAAGATCTTAGCAACTTTCAAACATGCAACACAGCTTTACTAACTATAGTCACCATGCCCTATATTACCTCCCCGTGACTATTTTATAACTGAAAGTTTGTACCTCTTAAGCCCCTTCACTCATTTTGCCCACTCCCCCACTGCCAGGCAAGACTTTTCACCACCTCTAATACACACTATTGTGCCAGACACTAAGATGAACCTTTTATTACACATTATCTCATTTAATTCCACCTTATAGATCACTGGCTCCATTTCACAGAAAGAACACTGAGGCTCAAAGAAGAAACATGTAGGCCACATAACTAGTAGGTTGTTGAGGACCAGGACAATGCAGTCTTACTGGGAGCAAAAAAGTCATAGAGAATGGGGTCCCCAGGGTGCGGGGACACCTCTGTACCTGGTCTCCCGAGAACGACATTGCTGCCGGAATCGCCCCCGTTGTCTCTCTTCCTCCAACACTTTCTTTTTGTCACAGTTTCCGAGGTTGATCAGGACCAAGGTGTCATATAGCAGACTGTCTTTCACCTCTTTATCTAGCCAGGAGTCGGTGGAGAAGCTCGGAGAGTGGTTAACCTGTGAGGGCAGCAGGGGGCTGGGCTGTCCAGTGTGGAAGCAGGGAGCGAGGCTCACAGGCCCCCTCCAGGGAGCTCCCTAAGACCAGCAGGGGATTCCTGGCTACCACACGCGGGGAGAGGGTGGGGGAAGGAGAGGGAGTCTGCCCTGGAGCCATAGTGAGGAAAGGAGGAAGCAAAACCTCCTCTAGTTTAACCAGCTTCGATTTCGGTCCTTTCCTCTTGAGAAGCCTCAGGCGCAGTGTCTGGTTTCCCTGCACCTGGTGGGTGTGCTTTCCCACGTACATGGCAAGGCCTCGAGCAGAGGGAAGGGTGCTGTCTAAACGACCGGGCTGGGAGGTGGGGAAGAAATCAGACTGATGTCTTCGGGACCCTCACAAGGATTAAGGGCGAGGCAGGTAGGAGGAGGGAGAGGCCTCATTCCTGCTCACAGAAAAGACCAGATCATTTAGACGCACTCTGTAACATTTGAAGGTTTTTAGTGGTTTCTGAATGCCTGTACCCCACGGCCAATTCCACTCTTTGAGCAAGAGCTCCAAACAGCCATATTCTCCTTCCTACCTATATCTGGGAACAAAGGCCGGGAATGAAGGAAAGGCAAGGCCCCAGGAATGGGACACATGATTCTGACTCTGCCCTCTAAAGACTCTGACTCTGTGCCAACCGACACTAGCCCCTAGAACTTGGCACCTGGTTCCGCCAATCCCCATCTCCTATAATGCAGACTGACGGGCCCCTTAAGGGCTGCTGACCTCAGGTGTAATGGGGAAGAGAGACAGCCACCCAGATGCTTTTCTTCCTCCTCCAACCACTCTGCCATGGGTCTGGGGGAGGCAGGAAACTCACTGAGTGGCTCCCCACTCATTCCCTTGACCACAGACACCAGGACCCAAGTGGCCTAAGCCCCTGAGATCCAGGCCTGGCTGCTCCTGTATGATCTTGAACATCACCACCCAGCTTTGAGGAAGAACACCCCCTTTCTGGGAGATGATTCTGCGACAAAAAAATCAAGTTGTCTCTAGAGTCTTTCTTGTTGTCTCTCGAGTCTTTCTGTGCCTGAGATTAAAGTTTCCAGGTCTGGGTGGACCTCAAGAGGGCACGAGGAGCTCTCTAATTCCTGGCCATCTACCCCCCTCTGGTGGCCACTTCTTAGCTCAGGAAGGAGACCCAGGCAGCCAGGAAGTTGATTAAAATGACTGGCTGAGGATGTGGAGAAAGGGGAACCCTCTTACATTGTTGAAGTTGGTGCAGCCACTTTGGAAAACAGTGTGGAGATTCCTTAAGAAATTAAAAATAGAGCTTCCCTATGACCCTGCAATTGCACTCCTGGGTATTTACCCCAAAGATACAGATGTAGTGAAAAGAAGGGCCATCTGTACCCCCAATGTTTATAACAGCAATGGCCACGGTCGCCAAACTGTGGAAAGAACCAAGATGCCCTTCAACGGCTGAATGGATAAGGAAGATGTGGTCCATATACATGATGGAGTATTATGCCTCCATCAGAAAGGATGAATACCCAACTTCTGTAGCAACATGGACGGGACTGGAAGAGATTATGCTGAGCGAAATAAGTCAAGCAGAGAGAGCCAATTATCATATGGTTTCACTTATTTATGGAGCATAATAAATAACATGGAGGACATGGGGAGATGGAGAGGAGAAGGGAGTTGGGGGAAATTGGAGGGAGAGATGAACTATGAAAGACTGTGGACTCTGAAAAACAACCCGAGGGTTTTGAAGGGGTAGGGGGTGGGAGGTCGGGGGAGCCAGGTGGTGGGTATTATGGAGGGCATGTATTGCATGGAGCACTGGGTGTGGTGCATAAACAATGAGAACTGTTATACTGAAAAGAAATTAAAAAAAAAAAAAAGACTGGCTGAACCAGGGATGAAGGCATGAGCCTGACCCTGGCTGATCTCCAGGAACAGCAGCCAGTTTTCACCCCTCACCCCAACCCCTCTACCTCCAGCAGCCAGGGCTTGAGTTTGTGGTCCAACAAAATGTCGAAGCCCAGGATTTCAAAGCAGGCGCTGTTGAGGGTGTGGTTGGGGAAGCAGGTGTGGTAGTTATGCTTGATGATGGGGTGGGCGGAGATGATCGTCTTGATGATGACATCCTCCATGTCTCTCCAGATCTGCTCCATGTTGTAGCCATGGGTCTCCATGTACACATTGAAGGTGGAGAGCTTTCTGGAAGGAAACCACAGGCCGTGAGGCAAGACAGCACACCTTCTGGTCATCTGAGGCCATCTCCTGCTGGAAACCAGAAACTTCTGGAGAAGTTAAGACCCCAGAGGTAATGGGGATAGATGCCCAGGACCCAGGGTGACAACTAGGGCTATGTCAGCTCAGGAGGGGCCTTCAGGAACCTCGATAGCCCGGGAGTGGGTGCAGATAATGACACAGAAGACCTGGTTTGGGCACTGTCCCTGTGACCCGGAAAACGCCTGGGAGGCTGGGGCAGGGACTGGGTATTCGAGGTGGAAAGCTTAATGGATGGGTGAATAACAAATATTTTTTAAAAAACAACACCCTACATCATGGTTTTGTTTTGATGGCAAATATTTTTTCAACCTTTGGTGGTCATTAGAAGCTCACAGGGAGCCTTTTAAGAACACCAATCCCTGGGTCCCCACCCCCCCCAGCCATCTGACGGGATTCTGGGGGGCACCAAAGACACGGAAACTTTGCTTGAGGACTATCCGCAGAGATAAGGCAGCCCCGGGCCCTTCCACAGATAGGGTTACCAACTGTCCCAGCAAACCAGGATGGTCCCAATTATTTAGATAAAGAAGATGTGGTGTGTATCTACAATGGAATATGAGGCAGCCATCCAAAAAATGGAATCTTACCATTTGTAACCATGTGGATGGAACTAAGAGGGTATTATGCTAAGCAAAATAAGCCAATCAGAGAAAGACAATTATCCTATGATCTCACTCATAGGTGCAATTTAAGAAACAAAACAGGAAATTTAAGAAACAAAACAAAAAATAGAGAGAGGGAGGGAAAAATAAAATTTAAAAAAAATCAGAGAGGGAGGCAAACTCTTCACTACAGGAAATAAACTGAGGGTTGCTGGAGGGGGCGTGGGTAGGGGGATGGGGTAACTGGGTGATGGGTATTAAGGAGGGCACGGGATGGCGTGAGCACTGGGTGTTACATACAATGATGAGTCGCTGACCTCTACCTCTGAAACTAATGATACAGTATCCTTTAATTACTTGGATTTAAATAAACCAAAATTTTTAAAAATAATAAATTTTTTTTTTTTAAAGAACTGAAAGCCTCACATCATGGGAAACCCCTCAGGCAGAGGCTAACTGAGGTGGCTTGTCACCCTATTACAGAGATCAGAGGACGTCTACGGTTCATGAGGAAACATCTGAAGGGTTGCTCTGGTCAGCTCTGAGCTGGGCGCTACAGAAAAGAGGCAAAGCTGAAGGTCTGAGAGACAAGGGTGGGAACACAGACACACCCCCACTCACAGGCACGCGCGTGCGCACAGAGTTGAAATGGGAAGTGAGAAAGTGAGAGGAAGAGAGGCAGGAGCATGAAGAGAAAAGAGGAGAGACTAAGACAAGAGACGTGGCTCACGAGGTTGTTCAAAGAGCTCACTGGACCCCAGCCAGCGGAGCCAAAAAGGAGGAAACAGGAGTGTACAGTTGCTCAGGGCTTGCTGTCTATGCAAAGCTCGGGAAAAGAGAGAACCCCAAGATACCATGCCCAGGGTCATGGGAAGCCTAAGGACCATTTGGGGGGTCAACTCACATAGGAAACAACCAAGGTTGCATTTATATAAAGACACATTAGCAAAGGCCACTCGATACAGAGGCCCACTGCCTCTACTTGCCAATGCCAGGGAAGTGTGGCACATAAATGAATTTTCCAGATCACTTGAAGCCAAGCCATTCAAGTGCAAAATAAAAATGTATTTAATTTGCCTAATTGGGAAATAAATTTTCCCAAAATAGATTATACAGTTCCCTGCTTTCGTATAACAGACACTGCAAATCATAATATAACCTCTTCTTGATGACTCAGGCACATCGCAATGAGCATACATTACTGTATAATCTCCTAATGCCCCGTGGTTAGCCAATTCAATTGAACACATCAGCTATGTGCCAGGAGCCCCGGAAGATGCAGAGGACCTGGTCTCTGACCCCCAAGCCCTGCCAGATTTCCAGTTGTTCTGTCTTCCCCTTCACTGTTTCTGCTGAGTACACGACTGGTGGGGTGGGGGGGGTCTACTGGGGGCGCAGTTGGCCTCTTGCTGGGGACAGGGGAACTGGGGACAGGTGAGACTGTCAACATGAGAAGCAGATCGCCTCAGAAGATGGGGAAGAAGAAGAGAGGAAAGGTGAGGGGCGCCTGGGTGGCTTAGTGGGTTAAGCCTCTGCCTTTGGCTCAGGTCATGATCTCAGGGTCCTGGGATCGAGCCCCTCGTCAAGCTCTCTGCTCAGAAGGGAGCCTATTTCCCTCTCTCTCTCTGCCTGCTTCTCTGCCTACTTGTGATCTCTCTCTCTCTCTCTGTCAAATAAATGAATAAAATCTTTTAAAAAAAAAGAAGAAGAAGAAGAGGAAAAGAGAGGCACAGAAGGAAAGGAGGACTCTGCCAGTCCCATGGAAGGTGCCCAGAAGGCCAGGAAGCCACTCTAACCCTCAGGGAGCTTAAGTAACAATGGAGACCACATGAAAACGTGTGCACCAAGCCAAAGCAGTTATGGGCTTGGTTGATGCTGACCAGAGCATGGTGGGAGCCCAGAGATGGGAAGGTTCCTGTAGGTGGTTTGACTCAGATCCACAGGCTCCTCCTCGGAGATGGACCCCCAGTTCTCTCATCTGATTATCAAGTGAGCAGACACTCACAGAGAAGACGGGCTGCACAGCAGCTCTGTGGCTGGACCAGGACCTACAGCCAGATCAGGGAAAGCAATGTGGAAGCCTAGCAAGTCAGAAGGGCCTCAAGGATGCTCTCTCATGTTTTCTGTTGGAGCTGAGCAAAGATGGAGAAGCAGGAATGGGCAAGGCCTATATACGGAACGTGAGCCAGAGTGTCCTGGAGATCACCACGGAGGGGACGGACAGACAGCGCCCCCTAGTGGTGAAGGGTAGACACTCACGGCGGTTCTATCACCTAGCTGTGGGACCTTGGGCAAGTTACTTAACCCTTTATGCCGCAGAATTCCTAATATGCAAAATCGTGCTGATGATAATAATCCTTAGAGTGTTGTTATGAGGATTAGAGGGGCTGAGGTGTATGTATTTCTTAGAACAGTGCCTGGCACCTAGCAAGCCCTCAACAAATAGAAAGCTTACTACCAGTGTAGCAGGACAATGGAAAGTGGTGTCTGGTCACATTACAGTAGATTGAGCAAAAGAGTTTGAACTTGACCCTCTAGGCACCCGGGAGCTACACTGATGTGGAAGTAAGTAGCAGAGAAGTCCCCTCTTCCCCAGAGGAGGTATGTTCAAAGACCCCCAGTACGCCAGAACCCATCTGTGGGTAGTACCCAACTCTACAGGTACTGGTTTTTCCTACACATACCCACTATAATAAAAGTTAATTTATAAGTGAGACAGAGTAAGCGATTCACAATAATAACTAAAAATAAAATAGAACAATTACAATAATACACTATAATGAAAATAATGTGAATGTCGTCTCTCTCTCTCTCTCTGGCTCTCATAATAGCTTCCTGGGCTGTACTCGCCTTTCTTATGAGGATGATGTGAGATGATGAGACGCCTACCTGGTGAGATGAATGAGGTGAACGATGCAGGCACATGACGTAGCGTTAGGCTACCACTGACCTTCTGACGATGCGTCAGAAGGAAGACCATCCATTACCAAACCTCAGTTAACCCTAGCCGGTGATACAGAACACAGAATAGGGACTACAGAATATTAACAGCATCTCCCTGCGTGGGGGTTTCTGCTTCTGAAGCTCATTCATACACGTCCTCTCAATAGGTCCTTAACAGCATGTCTGAGCTGGCCAGCCAGGATTGTACGTTCCTGTCATTCTAGAGATGAGAAAATGGAGGCACAGAGAGATCGAAGCCTGGATTTAGGGAGGAGAGCAAGGAGGCCGAGCAGCTGTCAGGTCTGAGGCTGAAGGGAGGCCTGGGTCTGGTGGAAAGGAAGGGACACGGGAACACCTGCAGGAGGAACGTTCAGGATTCAACTAGGGAGATGACATCAAACTCTCTAACCTTGCTGGTTGGGAGGCAGAGAAGGGGAGCTGGGCAAGGGAGCCAGTTTAGAAGGCTGGGCTGGGAGCAAGGAGCAAGAAAACGCTGAGTTGAGGGCAACAGATGTCGGGGTGCACTGAGGAGGGATGAGCCTGGAGCTCAGGGAGAAGGGGCAGCGCGGAGGCTAGGGGAGTGGAGCAGAGGGGCAAGGCTTTGCCTGGGGTGGGCGGGAGAGGTGAGGGAAAAGAGGAGGGATGGGGGGTGGGGGGTCACAGAACAATACTGCACACTCTCCCCTGAGCCCTGGCCCCCTAACACCCCCTCCATCGTGGCCTGAGAGTCCAAAGCCTGTCGCTGGGAGGTCTTCTCGTAAGAGAAGGGGAAATGGGGGCCCTTAGGTTACATGCCTTCCGACTCAGGAAAAATCACAGTAAACACCAGCAGTGTCCCTGCAGCCATCACGGGTCATCTGAGCCTCACAGTGACTGGGGCGGTGGGGGGGGCGGTGAAGAAGCGGGGGCTCAGAGAGAGGAAGAGACAGACCCACGTGTGTCCCACTGGCAAGAGTCAGGGCCAGGCCTGAGAGCCAGGCCTCGCTGAGTACTGACTCTCGGCTGAGCTGGTCCCTGGGGTCCGGGTGGGGAGCCGAGGAGGTGGGAGAGCTTCCGGCGCCCTCTGAAACAGGGGAGACTGCCCCTCCAAGCAGGCTTCAGCTGGCGATTTTCCATTTGCCTTTTGGAACTCTGCCACTAGGGGAGTTGTGAAATTTCACGTGCCTCTCTGATGCTTTGAAGCCAAACAGACTGTGTGTTTACCAGGCCTTTGAAGCCCAGGGCAGGGGAGAGAGCCACACCTTGCAATCCGGACTGACCTACCTTCTCACCCCGCTCTACAATTTACGGCTATGTGACCTTGGGCAGCTTAACCTCTCAGAGACTCAGTTTCCTTGTCTGTAAAATGGAGATGGTATCTAACTCAGTTCTGCACTTACAAAGGGCCAATTACGATGCCTCCGTCCTAGCAGAGAGAAGATGCAATGGGGAAAAAATGCGCACAGAGCCCCCAGCACAGGCCCCCCAACACAGAAGGCCTTAGTACATACTGCCTTGCCTTCCCCTTGGGCCTGGCCCACGTTCACTTCCTCCAGTTCCCCCTTTTTCCTAAAAGTCGAATGAGACAGGATCAGATGATAATGTGAATGTGGTAACTGGGAAGACACTCACGCATTCCTCCCCTTTCCCCCCTTCTGGGGAATCTCAAAACCAGCCAGCCACGGTCAGGCCACAGCAGGCATCATGACCTATCACTCGAGAATCTCTGTTGGAGCATCACCCCGGGAAACCACAGGCCAAAGGAACAATGGCTTGACATGTCCTTCTCCCTTGGCTGACTAGCAGTGGATAACTATCTATTGGTTTGGAAATGTCAGAAAGGCCCGATGTAATAAGTGCACATTTTGGTGTGTATGTGGTGAATGTGTGTGTGTGTGTGTGTGTGTGTGTGTGTGTGTATCTGGCTGGTGATGTTTATCTCTCCTCCTCCCAACCTCCCAGGTTTACGATGTAGCCTTCTTTTAATGATTAACAGCCAGAGGGCAGAGAATAAGGAGGCAAAGAAATATTTGCTGAGCCCAGGTGACCCAAGATGGAAACACTAATGCGGACGGACGGACAGGCAGAATCTGAGCTCTGAGTGTGGCAGGGCGCGAAGACAGAAATGAGGCAGCCTCCTTACCTCTTGCTTCCGGTGTGAGCATCTTGGATGAAATTGGAACTGTGCTTATTAATGGAATAATTAGTCAGGTGCATGCAGATATCATCCTGGGGAAAGAGACACAAGTCTGTGTCATCAGGAGGTAGGGAGGCCTCCTGCTTCTTCTCTGTGCCCTCCCCTGCGGCCGCTGGGGCTTAAAGAGAAGGAAAAGAGAGGGACCACCTTGGGGCTTACTTAAACTGGTAAAACAGGAAGTAATATGGTAGTCTTCAGCCTGGGGTAGAAGAAAGTCTAGTTACTCCCGAGATTGGGTGGTTCACTGCCTGAGGGACATTTCAGGAATCCTGGGGGGTCAAAGAGCGAAGGATGGCAGTAGGGGAGAGACAGGGGCTCGCCCATGACCTTCTCTCCTCACGCATCAGAGATCTGGGGCACTGTCTTTGCAGTAGGGAGATCTGGCCACGAGTCACAGCCTCAACTCTTCCCAGTTCTGTGACCTTGGACAAGTTCCTTAAACTCTTTTCTGAGTTGTCATGAGGAAATGAAAAGGAGTTTTCATTTCCTCATTTGTAAAATGGAGATGATAATCTCTGTTTGAGGGCTCCTGAGAGGGCTAAAGGAAGGGATATCTGGACGTCTGCAACCTGGCACATAGTTAAGTGTTCAATAAAGGACGGCCACATCCACAGTACCTGGAGAATGTGGACTGAAGTGGGATTTTTTCATGCCGCTAAGGAAGAGGGGGCAGGGCCCGTCCCCGGAGCTCACCACGTTGTCTGGGCTGGGGTGGCAGTAGGAGGTGGTAGCGAAGCGGGCCAGTCCTTCGTTGTACACAAAGATCCTGAGAGGGTCACAGGAGGTCATCAGCACATAAATCCGTAGGTCAAACTTGAACCCATCAATGATAAAGGGCTGCCAGGAGGGAAGAGAAGTCACATAAGCCTCAGAGGAGAGATTCAGACTTGAAGATTAGTACCTTGACTTGGTTTTGCCTGGTACTACAGAGTGTGGTCTGGGCTGGAGTCAGGGAGGAAGAGAAGGGGACTTGACCTGTGGGAGTCGCTAAACCCCACTGTGCCTCGGTTTCCTACAGCACAAGTAACCACCTCCCAGGGACCTCTGGGCAACCAAGCAAAGTAACATGAAAAAGTTCTGTGATGGGACGCCTGGGTGGCTCAGTGGGTGAAGTGTCTGCTTTCGGCTCAGGTCATGATGCCAGAGTCCTGGGATCGAGTCCTGCATCGGGCTTCCTGCTCAGCGAGGACCCCGCTTCTCCCTCTCCCTCTGCTGCTCCCCCTACTCTCTCTCTCTTTCTCTCAAATAAATAAATAAAATCTTTTTTAAAAAATTAAAAGTCCCGTGATGAAGGACATGTTGTCACCATCTAGGGCTGTGTTACATGGCAGTTCGGCAAGAGAGTGCTCCTGCAGAGCTAACCAGCCCTTCCCAGTCCACGCACACTTCCAGAGGGCTCCCTCCCTGCCGTGGGCTCTGCCACTATGACCTTTGACCTCCAGCCACAGAGCAAACCCGGTTACCATGATCCCTCCAGGACTACTGCCCTCTCCCAAATGAAGTGGGGCATCCACAGACCAACGGTGGCCTCTAGGTGTCATCTGCTAGAGGCAACGGGCCCAGCCGAGTAAGGCCAGCCAGCTACAAGGGTACAAGGGTGATTGATGCTCTGGGCCAGACACATGTCACATCCCTGTTAGAAGGCCTGGTCTGACAACTTTCAAGGCTGAAGACAGGACATGGCTTTGCCCCCGTCACCTGCCTCATTTTCCATAGTGTGGCAGAGATAGAAGGTTGTTGTGGGTGAGAAAGAAACGATCACCATGAAGTACCTTTGAAATATAGAGTTGACAGATCATATCCTCGCCTGGCTTGATATCTTTCACCGTCCGGGTGATGAATATACCTCTCCCTTGGCAGCCCGAATCCGGCTTACAAATGAATGTCTTATTTTTTCTTGACCTGCTGTAGTTCTGCAAATCCCCCCAGCTACCAGAGCAGCAGGGAGGGAACGAGAGACGCCTTTAGCGGGGGGAGCAGTGAAAAGGAACACTAGGTCTTTATCAAAACAAAAAAAACAACAAAAAACCACGAAAGCTATCTAATGCAACAAAACTCCAGAGTCGACAGACACATGTCTGCCTGGCAATAGAAGAGAAAGCCATGCACGCACACACATGGCGGAGAGAGGGTGGGCTTTGGAGGAAACTCGGGCCTGGATTTAAACCCAGGTGATACCACTCACCAGCCGTGTAATCCTGTGCAAGGACTTGACCTCTTTAAGCCTCACTCCCATCATCTACACACTGAGGATAAGGACACCTGTCTTGTATGGAGGTTGATCACGTGACAGAATGCAGGCAAGGCACGGATACATGTGACGTGCACCATGAAGGTAGCTGTGACCCAAGGATTTTGACTTTCTGGGTTTGCAGATGGGAGATGTGGGGTTCAGCCTGGACGGGTTGTGCAACCTCAGATCAACCAGCCTCCTCCCCTGCTCTAGTCCCAGGGAACATCTCCACTTCAGCCAGAGTATCAGAGCACAGCTACTCTCCTTGAACACACCCTGAAGAAACTATCTTCAGAAGAAAGAAACCAACTTAATGCGTTCTAAATCTCAGTCTTGCTACACTTCCTGTCTTGCATTGTCACTCATTGGCATGGCGACCACCGGCGAAGGCACTTCACGGCAGTGTTCCTTAGTGGCCACGAAAATCTGGAGGTGCCCTTTGGTGTGAAGGCAAACATGTTTCCTTCTAAGATGCTACTAAGTCTGGAAAGTTGTTCCGGAAGTCTGGGGATCCTGGAGCTCTTGGTTTGGAAAAGTACTGGGCATAGAGGGCAGAGTGGGATTCTCACCATGTGACAATTCCAGTGGCAATGCCTCTCTGCCCCCTTGTCCTTACCCCGAAGACCAGACCCGGGTCACGTTTGTGTCATCTCACCTTTGCTCTGTTTCATGGTGGTGTGGCCCAGAGCATTTTCTGTACTAAAGCCTGGATGCCCGATTTTAAGATGGATAAAGTGAGAGAGGAGACAGGGAAAGGCTGGCTGCCGTCCATGATCCTGCCAGGGACCAGAGGTCAGGCGTCCCTCCCTGCTCCTAATCTGGGCACTAACCACTATCCCACTCCCTCCAGAAGTGCTCACAGTCCTTAAAAATTCAGAAACTGCACAATTAAAAGGTTGGAACAAGTTCAAAATCAACAGCTTTCAGGGTCAGAACAAATTCTCATCCCAACTGCAGGTGCGGGATCCAAGGCACCCAGCCCTGAAATGTCATCTCATTTTTTATAGCAGAGCCTTGTGTTCTGTTCTCTCAACCTTGGACACACCCTTTATGCCTTCTCTTCCTGAAAGGGAGAGAGAGAGACGGGAGATCCTTTGGGAAGGGAAAGCAGCTCTGGGGAATCTGGAACAAGAGGGAAACGTAAATTGGGGGTGCGTAGTGTGGAAGGGAACACAGGTGGGCGCTCACTCGGCAGGAAGACACCAGGTCCTAGGGAAAAAGTGGAAATCCTTAGGGAACAGCTTCAACATGCGGCTCATATTCCTGGCCAGCAAGTCCTTGCGGCAGATTTCACTCATCCCCGGGAAGTGATTGATTTTCTGCAAAGGAAGCCAGAATTCATGAACAATGGCGCCCGTGGGAGCACCCATGAGATGCCCTCAGGGGACAGTCCTAAAACTGGGAGCCCACTGGGTAGATACCAGACTTATACTGAGGACCGGCTCTGCCCCGGATAATACCTGGTAACTTTTCATTTCCATCACCCTCTCCAGCGACACTGAGTAGTCCGTCCAGTAGAGAGTCCAGTCAGTGGTCTCCCCGCCTTCTCGAAGGCCATACCGCTGGGCGGCCCTGCGCACTGCCATGGAGTTGGAAAAAGGAAGGCCTGTTAGCCCAGGGAGTGGGGGAGGAGCGTGGGGTGGGAAGGTTATGTTTCTCCATTCTCTCAGACCATGTGCTGGAGAGAGACGCCTCAGCTCGTTGAGCCTGGAAGCCACCTTGCCTGGTCTGAATGCACCATTGCCAAGAAAGGAACAAGAAGAGCCATTGAGGCCTTCGGCCAATACCCAGTGAGCCCCACAGAAGGCTCTCTGGGAATAATGTTTTACCCGCCCTGGCTTCCCCTTGCCAGGAAGTAGGCTTCTGGCTCTCCTCCAAACACCAAGCACAGAATGTTCAGGGAATATAAACTAATCCTTAACATCAGCCAGAGCCAAGCTTAATTAGGAAGGTAAACTGACAGGGAAAAAAAAAAAAGTATACGATACATTTCAAAATCACATGTATGCTATTGCGTCCTTCTTCCCCTGTCCCTGTCAGCATTGGTAACACAAACTCAAATGCCTTCAAGGGCCCAGGAGGGAAGAAGTGCCTGCCATGACCCAGGGGAGTCAGCACCAGCCTAAAACATTCAAACTTGAAATTGGCAGAATGACTGTGATGTTCCACAGCTCAGTGTAGGTCTGTAGGTCTGTAGGTCGTCTTTGGTCTACAGACTGTCAGTCTCTAACTCGTACTCTAACAAGAAGCAACAGCTGCCTTCTCTACAATCAGATTCCCAAATCACCCTGGAGAGGAGCTACAGAGAGCTGAAATACACACCACTGGGGCCAAACCCCGTATTTCCTTGGAATGAGATCCCCAACTTTCTCGAATAGTTAATTGAGGACAGAGACAACGGGATGTAGAAACACCCCCATTTCATCCTCAAGAATACACAAGAATGACCCTTCCCAACCCTTTGGGGTAACCCACTGGGTCCCCGTCATGGATCCCTCGAACGCAGGTGCTCACCGCTCTCATACCGGCAGGTGGAGAGATTGATCACCAATCATCTGGAAAAGAGAAAAAGGAAAGCAAGACAGAGACAGACACGCTTGCCAGAACGGGCGACCACACCCAGAAGCCTCTGATCCCAGGCGGGGCTGCCTGAGACCCATCCTGCCTCACGAAGCCTGGTCTGACTATCTCCGAGACTGAAGACACAGATCCCAAGGGTGGCAGAGTGGCGGAAGACACGGACTGTACCAGGACCCTGCCCACAGAGGCAGAGATTCTGTATTGCGATTGCAACAAATTCTGCTTCCAGGAAGCGAACATCTTTTGGGCCAAATTACTTCATGGTCTTCCTCCTCTTGTCCCCCACTAAGGAAGTGGTGAGTTAGAAAGTGGACGAGGGACGCCTGGGTGGCTCAGTCAGTAAGCGTCTGCCTTCAGCTCAGGCCATGATGCCAGGATCCTGGGATCAAGTCCCCCATCGGGTTCCCGGCTCAGCAGGAAGCCTGCTTCTCCCTCTCCCTCTCCCTCAGCTGCTCCCCTGCTTGTGTTCCCTCTATCAACTGTGTCTCTCTCTGTCAAATAAATAAATAAAATCTTGAAATAAAGAAAGGAAGGAAGGAAGGAAGGAAGGAAGGAAGGAAGGAAGGAAGGAAGGAAGGGGGAGGACGAGCTTTGTAGCATCAGTGAGTCTGAGGAGTGACTCGTTGTCCCCGAATAGGAGACACGTCCCTGAATGTAACAGAATAGTAAATAGGAACCAGACTGCAGAAGCCACAGGCAGATCCTAAGAAGTCAGCATCAGTTTCATTCTTTTTAAAATGTACTAAGTTGGGCACCCGGGTGGCTCAGTTGGTTGAGCGGCTGCCTTTGGCTCAGGTCGTGATCCCAGAGTCCCGGGCTCCCTGCTCGGTGGGGAGTCTGCTTCTCCCTCTGACCTTCCCCCCTCTCATTCTCTCTCTCAAATAAATAAATAAATAAATAAATAAAATCTTAAATAAAATAAAATGTACCAAGTTCCCAGGATAATAAGCACTTCCTTAAAACAAGGAAATTGTCAGGTGCCTGGGGGGCTCGGTGGGTTAAGCCTCTGCCTTCGGCTCAGGTCATGATCCCAAGGTCCTGGGATGGAGCCCTGCACTGGGGAGTGGAGGAGGGGGCCGGGGGGCGGTCCTTGCCCAGCAGAGAATCTGCTTCTCCCTCTGCCTGCCACTCCCCTTGTTTGTGCTCTCTCTGACAAATAAATAAATAAAACCTTTGAACAATCAATCAATCAAACTGATCACCAGGTAGATTCTTCTCACAAGAACTGAAGGGGGTGTGATTTTGAAGGCCCCAGGACACAATTTCTCTTCAACCTCTCATCAGAGGCCAAAGTCCCCTCCCCTCCAGGTCCCTTCTGCTCCCAACAACACAGATCCCCACTCCCATCTTTCGATCCTAACCTCTTTTTCTTCCTCTTCTTGCCTTGCTGCTGAGCGTTCTGAAGCCCCTCTTGCTCCCCAGCATTCTCGCTCACAAAAGCCAGGGTGACGCTTTCTTTCGGATCTTCTTGGGAACTGTCCTCCCGCTCTTCCCAGTCTGCCCCTTCTTCGCCTTCCAAAGGCAGGCACGGGAGCATCTCCCCAGCCTGGGAGGAGGCTCTGGGGAAATCCCCGCGCACCCTGGGGGGAGAGCAGAGGGAGCAGCAGTTACCCGGATCCGCCTGCAGGGGGACCCCCTCCCTTGCTCATGTGGGTGGGAGACCCAGTCCGGGACCAAGCACCATTGCGGTTTAGAAAATGCCACCCCACCTCCAGGGTCGGTATAAGCTCAGGGAGAGAGCTGATTCCACCTTTTGTCCTTGGGGACGCTGACCCTGGGGACTCACTCAGCCAACCCTGGCTTTGGCTTTTGCCCTCCTGGGATTTTCAGGAGCAGGCTGAGATGCTATGCACGGCACCAGCTGGTAAACAATCTTATTAAAGTGAGTGAGTGTCTGGAGACGGCCTCAGAACCAAGCCCTAAGGCTTCCCAACTGAAGGAGTGAGTCCCACGGGGTGCAGTTGGGGTGCTCTGAGGAGGTCTGTTAACTGTTTCAGCGCTACACAGAACCTCCTACACCCAGCCTGCTGTTGATGGTGAAGACAATGGTCACTGGGAGTTCAAGGTCAATGCGTAGCTGACTGAACACAGTTCAAGCCCAGGGCCAGGCGGAGACCTTCAGAGATCTCACACACAGCAAAGGTACAGGTGTCTCTCTCACACCATGTGATTCAACACGAAAACAAGACCAGATGGCAAAATACCAACAGGGAGGTCCAGCAAAGTTCTTGTCCCTTCCCCATTCCCATGAGGACTTCTTGGTTTTTTGCTTGAAATTTCAAATATCAAATTCTTTTCATGTTTTCAATGCCCCTGCTTCAGTAAACCTTAGGAATATGCTTCGTGTGCCTTTGGCTAGCCCAGAGCAGCCCAGATCCAATGAACTACTCCATCTCCTTCACATCGGAGGCTTCTATGACCATAAAGCCAACTTTCCGGGGCTGCTCCTCCTCTTTACCTCCCAAACCCTGCCAACCTCCTCACCATGGCAACCCCGGTCCTTGGATGCCTTTGCCACTTACTACCTGCTCTTCCCTCATCAAGTCTTTTAAAAAAAGATAGTCATATCTTTACGATAATGTATTACAATGAAATCATCAAACAACAAAGGGAGTTTAGAAAAGGATAAGATGGGAAGTCACCTGTGGCTTTTCTACCCTGGAAGAGCAACTTTGCTCCTTTTGCATATTCTCTTTGATTCTTAATTTCCAAGCATGATTATTCTTCCAGAATCATAACAATAATATAGGAAACCATTTTCTATCTGCTTTCCTCCACACACACATAATATCATATCAGAAACATCCTTTTGGTGGTGACAAAGTTTACATGTTTCCAGTGTTTCACGACTGTGTAATAACACTGCACTAAAGGAATGTGTCTGAATTTGACCGACCATTGCCCTATTGTTGGCCATGTAAGTTGCTTCCAATTTTGCTATTATAGTAATAGCTCTGAAATACGCACTTTCATGTATAGAAGGCCTTTTACCTCTTGAGGATTATTTTACTTAAGATAATATCCAGAATGAGGAGTACTAGGTTAATGTAAAAATTATATAGCTTCTGGCTTTATCGATCTATCGATCTATCTATCTATCTATCTATCTTATTTATATCGCTATGATGTTTCCCAGAGGGACTCCAACAATCTGGATTATCATCATACGTGATAACAGCAGACCCAGCAGGTCCACACAATCTCATGGGAATCACATTTCCTCCATACCCATACTTGCTAATTCTCGCCAACATTTTGCACCTTATGGGCCATGTTTTTAACATTACTGCACCCTTCTACGTGTCTCTGCCCCTTTCCCAAACCAAAATTGGGGACTGGAGGGCTCTAACTTGGAGGCTACCTAGAAATAACTTAATCATAAGCCTTTATGTGAGTGTACTTCTTTATGTTTTTCAGAGAGTTACCCCGTACACCGTCACACTAAATGTTCACAGCCATCGCCAAGAGGAAGGGCAACCAAGGATCACCATGGGTATCTCTCTTGCTCAGGAGGGCTGCCACTTACAGCCCTTTATGGTGACACCCGGGCAGGGGGAGAAAGAGTTATACGCATCACAACAAACCAATGACACCTGGCCCTTGTGAGTCTGTTTTCCCAGTGATCAGGCACATTCTCGTTCAAGAGGACTAAGGTGCCTGAAATCTTGACCTTGAGCTACTCCAATTCCAGGTAAACGGCCACTTCCACTCCCCTAGCCCTCCACAAGTGGTTTCTGCTTACCAAGCCCTGGAGGAGTGGCTCCATTCACCCAAAGGTTAATGTTAACGGAAGGAGAGAAAACTGACCCTGAATTTGGTCTCTGGAGTTGCGAGTTGTCTCTGCTCTTTCTTGAGTCGCTGCCCAAGTGGTAAGAACAAGTCATGGTTGCTGCTGTTTGTCTGCTTCAAAGAGAAAAACAACAACAGGAAAAGGATCAGATTCTGTTGACTCTTGCACGACGAGAGGGCCCCGGGCACAGAGACCAAGGAGCTGAGCCCATGTACTTCTCAAGGAGCTGGTCCTCGCAGCGTACTTACCTACCTTCCCCCGGATTCTAGGCTGTCCATGACATGAGATCCACTTGAATGGTACCCGAGCTGGGCACAAGACGGTAGAGAGCAGTCAATGCCCCGTGCATCTCTTTTGGCTTTGCCTTTGGCCTTCTAGCTTTCTCTTCCCCCAGTCCTCTCGTTCCTGTTCCATCCCCAACGCTAAATCCCCGCTGACTTCTCTCAAAGGCTCCTAACAGGGAATATCTTGCTCCAAACTTGCTGGGGTGGGAGTTGGGGGGCTGGGGGACTGCGGGAGTTAGTCCGCAGAAATGTTCACGTGGCCCACCACCGTGCGTCCTTGTTGTAGTTTTAAATAGACGTAGTTGCCAACAACTAGACAATGTAGATTTCTCATAAAAATCCAGATTTCCACTTCTTTTGGGAAAGTAGGGCCCCATTGCTTCATGCCAGCAATCCACAGAGCCAAGTCATGGCTCCCTCTTTGGGTACTTTCCAGTCTGCCCAGTTCCATCCCGACGGTCTCCCTGATCCTGGAGCCAAGCGACAGCTGTCCTGGTGCTATCCCTTTCCTTACAGTAGCATTAAGAGGGAACATTTTTGTATGCCCGGATCACTTCTCTCCTTCAGGACAGAGGCCTGGCCTCATGGATCCCTGGTTTGAGCTGTCCTCCTTTAACACAGCTCTGGCCCCCAAGTGGCAATGAGTTAAAGCAAAAGCTGCTTGCCCCAGAACCTCTCAGGTCTCCTCCAACTCCACCAGCCTTCTCTTTGCTAGTCTCAGCAGCCACTCCCTGCTAACCTGGGGGTCCCCAACTACTCTCGGGCCCAACAATTTCATTGTCAAAAGCAGTCTTGCAGCCTTGAGGAATCAGAGGAGAGGCACTAAATTAAGGACAAAGCCTAAGGAAAATACAAAAGAGTGAAATGGGGGCTGCCAGCATCCTGAGCCATACATATACCCTGTCTAAGGGCTCTGCAGTCAGAGAAGTGACATTTATTTATTTATTTATTTATTTAAAAATTAGATTCCATGCCCAATGTGGGGCACAACGTGGGGCCTGAACTCAAACCCTGAAATTAAGATCTGAGCTGAGATCAAGAGTCAGACAACCCAACCATCTGATTCTTAGATCTCAGCTCATGGCTTGACCTCAGGGTCATGAGTTCAAGCCCAGTGTTTGGCCCCACACTGGATGTAGAGCCTACTTAGGAAAAAAAAAAAAAAAAGAATCGGATGCTTAAGCGAATGGGCCACCCAGACACCCCCAGAGATGTGATGTTAAATCCTTGCTAAGAAGCAGCTGCAGTTTCCTTTTAGTGTGGGCTTTGATCTTGGATCTTCCAAGCCCGACAAAGCCAACCAAACCCTGGTCAGACAGCACGAACATGTACTTTGTTGGCCACCAGGGGGAGGAAATGAGCCTTGGGATGGCGTAGCGCAAACACATCGCAGGTTATTTGGAAAATCTCAAAGGAGGAACCATATTTCATTGCCAGTTCTGAAGGACTCTACAGGTCAACTACACTTCTTACCTCCTAGAGGTGCTGCAGAGCGTGGGAAATATTTAGGGTTTTCTTTTGCAAGGCTGAATTCAAATACAGGTTCCAAGAAACTGGAGGAAAGAATCATTTGGAGGTTGATTAAGAACAGAGAGTAGAGCATGTTAAAAGTTTCTGTTTAAAGTTTTTTTTTTTTTTTGGGGGGGGCACCTGGGTGGCTCAGTGGATTAAGCCGCTGCCTTCGGCTCGGGTCATGGTCTCAGGGTCCTGGGATCAAGCCCCGCGTCGGGCTCTCTGCTCTGCAGGGAGCCTGCTTCCTCCTCTCTCTCTGCCTGCCTCTCTGCCTACTTGTGACCTCTCTCTCTGTCAAATAAATAAATAAAATCTTTAAAAAAAAAAAAAAAGGTGTTTGTTTTTTTTTTTAACATTTTATTTATTTGACAGAGAGAAATCACAACTAGGCAGAGAGGCAGGCAGAGAGAGAGGAGGAAGCAGGCTCCCTGCGGAGCAGAGAGCCGGATGCGGGGCTCGATCCCAGGGGCTCGATCCCAGGACCCCGGGACCATGACCTGAGCCGAAGGCAGCGGCTTAACCCACTGAGCCACCCAGGCGCCCCTCTGTTTAAAGTTTTAACTGAGTTTTTTCACCCAGACCTTCAGAGCCTGGATCTTTTTTTGGTTTTGTTTTTGTTTTAAAGATTTTATTTATTTACTTGACAGAGAGACAGTGAGAGAGGAAACATAAGCAGGGGGAGTGGGAGAGGGAGAAGCAGGCTTCCCGCTGAGCAGGGAGCCTGATGTGGGGCTTTATTCCAGGACCTTGGGATCATGAACAGAGCCGAATGCCCACGCTTAATGACTGAGCCACCCAGGCGCCCCAGGGCCTGGACCTTTCTTTCAGTCTGTAGCCCTATACATGGCACCGAAGAGCTATCCTACTATGTCTGCTGGGGGCTTCCTTCTCTTCTCACGAATAATATATTTTCCTGCACCTCCTCGTCTTTTCATCTTTTGGTCCTCATTCCCCTACCAGAAGCATCCCTCTGAAGGCTTCCAGTGGCCAGCTCTTGGAAAAGGTCAACGTAGATGGGGGGAGAAGGTATAGAGGTAAGAACTCCAGACCTTGCTTCCGGCTTTGCTTCTTTGACTTTGTATGACGTAAGAAGCCAAGTAACACCTCCTCCCTTATTTCCTATCTTTTTTTTCTTTTCTTTTCTTTTTTTTTTTTTTTTTAGAATAGCTGACATACAAGGTTACATTAGTTTCAGCATACCCTGATTCCGTGTCTTTTCTGCGATTATAGGACCACTAGGAAGATAAAAACTTCACGTCTAGAAAAGCGCTTTGAGCTTGAATGTCGGCCGGATAAATTAAGATGCTTTTTATGACCTTTTGGCTTTCCATTCTAGCCACCTTCGAACTTTCAGTACAGGGACTGAATAGGTTCTTAGCAAGACATGGACTAACAAGGTAGGGATGGGGGCGCTCAGTTGTTCACGGAATGGGCCAGTAAGAAGCGCTGAGAATGACTGGCCCCATTCCCTGGAAACACTAAGAATCTTGCAGACTCAGATGACATTTTTTATTCTTCTAAAAATAGAGAGGAATGGGGCGCCTGGGTGGCTCAGTGGGTCAAGCCTCTGCCTTCGGCTCAGGTCATAATCTCATGGTCCTGGGCTCGAGCCCCATATCGGACTCTCCGCTCAGCAGGGAGCCTGCTTCCTTCCCCTCCCCCGCCTGCCTCTCTGCCTACTTCTGATCTCTGTCTGTCAGATAAATAAATAAAAAATAAAATCTTTTTAAAAAACATATAAAAAAATAGAACAGTAGGGTTGGTGCACCTATTAAATAACTTATTGAGGTGCCTGGCACACGCTGGTGCTTAGTAAAGGTTAACTCTCTTCCATGTGGTCCCCAGATATGTTACATTTTTCCTAGCATTCCAATCCCAAGGAGAACATTCCTCAAGCCTTGAAGAATTCTCCTCTAGGAGATGAGAAATAGGGGTGCCTGGGTGGGTCAGTGGCTAAGAGTCTGCCTTCCCATCGGTCACGACCCCAGAGTCTTGGGATCCAGTCCCACATAGGGCTCCCTGCTTCTCGGGGAGCCTGCTTCTCTCTCCCTCTCCCACTCTCCCTGCTTGTGCTCCCTCTCTCCCTGTCTCTGTCAAATAAATAAATAAATAAATAATTTTTTTAAAGGAGGTGAGAAATAATACTGGAAGGGGGAGGGAAGCTGGAAAGGAGAGGTAGGAATATTTGCAGAGGGCTGCGCTGGCTATTCAAAACAGAAGTGTCTCTCTGAAAGATTTCTCAAGACAAAGGAAGAAAGGTGATCGGGAGAAGGACCCAGTGATAGGGAAGGAGGAGGCAGAGAGAGTTTTGTGATTCCCAGGGATCTCTGGTATCCACGGAACAGCTCCCCGGGTGCACCGGGTTTGGGAAATCGGGGGAGGGCAGGAAGTGAGGGACAGTGGGGACAGGAGGGAATATGGAGCTAGGGAAAGAAGAGTTGGCGTGTGGGCAAGGTCTTGGCATCGGAGTCTTGAGAATGAGAAAGGGAGCGAGGGTCTTTCAGAGATGAGCGCGAGGATGAGGCTGGGAGGAGAAGAGCCACCCCGCCAAGGGAGGGCAGGGACCGGGAGGGTGAGTGGCTTTGGCGGTAGAGCGCCACCGGGGAGGGCGGAGGGTGTAGCCCTGGGGAACTGGGCTTCGAGGGGGCTTGGGGGGTATGACGGACAGGGTTTTCGGCGGGGAGATATTAGAAGGCCACGATCTAGGGCCAGCACCGGGTTTGGGGGGCTCTTACCCGCGATTCCTATTCCCTGGTCTTGCCCCGGCTCTGCTGCCCGTACCGCTGGCAACCACACCTGCGGGCCCCCTCCTCAAAAGACTAAGGAGACACGCTCCCATTGGCTGCCGACAACCCGTGTACCCCACCCTCGCCCCTCCTAACTTGGGGTGCGCCCAGCCCTCATGTATTTGCATATAGGACTTTCTAGGTCGTCGATTGGCCCCAGCGGTAGGCTGCCGTGCCCCCACCTCCCGAATCCAATTAACCGCCCGGCTCCCGGAGAGGGCAGCGCCCGAGGTTGTCCCGGGAGACGCGGAGGACGCTTGGGCCGCGCTCCCAGCGTTCACTGGCCCCACTACCGCAGCCCCGCGCAGGTCCCCGCCCTCCCCCGCCCGCGCCGTCGGGGCGTCGTGCGCAGGCGCAGCCGGAGCCCCAGGGCCCAGCGGACTCGAATCGCCGCCTTCAGAAGCTGCAAATGCTTTGGAGGGGTCGGCGGTTGGGGTGCGCTGAGCCGGGCCGCTCTACCCAGGCCCTCGCGGGAGGGTAAATAGCCGAAACCAGAACCAGGGGGAAGCCCTGCAAAGAGCACTGGATTGAGACCCCAGTCAAGACCTCAGGCACGGGTGTCGTCGAACCTCTCTCTGGGCTCAGCTTCTCTAACAGTAAAGTAGCTAATCGCAAACCTGCCAATGAACCGCTCTGGCTTTTTAAATCATGACATCTCAAAGAGTGGGGAGCCTGGCCGAAGAGAGAGAGGGCCGCCCAGAGTCCTGGGGTCTTGGCTTCTCCCAGCGACATTTTGGCTGTCGTCTGGCAGGTAGGGAATCTGGATTCAAATAATATGGTTTCCTTCCTTTTCCACCTTTCTAAGCCCAGACCGATGCGTGCCAGGCTGCCTGCAAAGGACTGACAGCTGGTAGACCTGGTTCTGCCTGGGTTAGTTCGGGATTGGTGAAAAAGGATCAGTTTAAAATTCCTGAACCACAGTGTTTTTAGGAAACTCTCTTAGGGATCGAGCCAAAGATTCTTTTTTTTTTTCCGAGCCAAAGATTCTTGTCCATATCCATCCCTCTCGTTCTGGAGACTTCCAGATGCTTGAATTGATGCTACGGGAATGTATAATTACAACAGTCAGCTGGCCCTCTCGCTTATACACCCCCTAAACCCTGGGGGAAATCTCCAGGCAGGCAGGCTCTGTCCTTGGGCATATGGACACGCCAAAATTTGTGTAAACAAATCTCACTAGGGGCCCATTTTGAAGCCCTAACTCCCACCCCTTAGAAAAGGGATATTTGATAAACCTTTATGCCTAGCTATTTAGACAGTTACTCACTACTGAGTGCTCTCGTATGCAGAGAAATAAACTGTTGCCTTTTGGACCCAAGTTGGAGGAAGTTTTCCCGCCAGCACAGGACACTGCCCTTTTACCTGCTGATCTGCCTGGGCAGGCAAAGTCATGGCTTAGCCCCCAGTAGACAATGAAAGTCTGGTTCAAGATGCTTAAATAGACCCTGGAGGGCCTGAGGTGGAACCAGCAGTCCATCTGCTGCTCTTCCAGAAACCTCTCGGCCATCCTATCTTCTTCCTCTTCCCTCTTCCCCCTTCTCTCCAAGTGGCCGTGGGCTATCTTGCCCTGCCCCTCTCCAGGGCCCAGGAGGCCCAGGTGACCGTCATCAACTGTCCCGGAGCAGATGCTTCCCTAGGACCAACTGTCCCAGCTCTCTTCCCCTCCCCCACCCCGCCTCTTTCTTTCCCCAGTGTCCAACCAATCTGCCCTGCCAAGCTCCTGCTTTGGTCTCGGGTCCCTCTGGAGAGATATTGTGATGGAAATGAGGGAAAGGATGCGGGACGGAGCCGCAAAGATTTACAGCTTCCAGAGGGTTTCCATTAAAATCCCTGACAACTGGTTATTTATGAGAGGGTTGGCTGCAGCGGGAGTTAATAGGCCAGAGGCTGGCACCCCTGTCTTTTCAGGGGTGATGACGGGAACAAACACAGGGTGAACCGTAGACCTGCCCTTACTGGAGAGCAAAGTGGGCTTCGACCCTGTCAGGCATCCCCTCCAGGGCCAGAGTGACAGCTAGGAAATCAGAAAGCATCAGTGATTTGTGCAGGCAAACCCAAAACAGAAAATTCCCTGAGGTCCGGAGCACCTGGGGAGTTAGGTCGGTTAGGGTCTGACTCTTGATTTCCACTCAGGTCATGATTGGTGGGCAGGGGCGGGAGGGGGGTCCTGAGGTTGAACCCAGTGTGGGGCTCAGTGCTCAGCAGGAAGTCTGCCTGAGAGTGTCTCTCTCTCTGCCCCTCCCCTTCATTCCACAAACAAATAAATAAATAAATCTTAAAAGGGGGGGAAAAGGAAGACAAATCCCCTAGGCAAACACCCAGAGTTTTTCTGGGCCTGGGTGTGAAAGTTTGAAGGAGTATGTTGGAGTCTCCCTTCCAAGAGTCAGAAAATTGGGACTGTGTCCCCTCCCCTGAGCTCAAGAGGCCAGAGTGTACAAGGGGGACAGCAGGACATAGAGGTATGAACTTGTTTTCACTGTTTGTTCCTAAGACACCTACCTGACTAGCTAACAAGACAATAACAAAATCCTCGGAATGTTGTTAGCTCTACAGTTGACACACAGACTCTTTTTTCTCAGCTTGGGACTCTTCCTCTAAGGTGTTTTTTGTTTTTTTTAAATATTTTATTTATTTGTTTGACAGAGATCACAACTCGGCAGAGAGGCAGGCAGAGAGAGAGGAGGAAGCAGTCTCCCCTCAGAGCAGAGAGCCCGATGTGGGGCTCGATCCCAGGACCCTGGGATCATGACCTGAGCCAAAGGCAGAGGCTTTAACCCACTGAGCCACCCAGGTGACCTTCCTCTAAGTTGTTAATGGGGAAATCAAAGAGCGTCCCGCTCCTGTCTGTGCCAAAGAAAGTCTTGGTATATGTACCCAGAATGGAATAGGGAGTGGAAATGAGACAAATATTCTTAGAAGATCTTTTTTTTTACCCCCCATACCCCAGTTTTGGGGTTTTGTTGTTGTTGTCTTGTTTTTTGTTTTTGTTCTTTGCTTTAGGTCTGCAAGGTATGAGGGCATGTTCTGGAAGCGTGTACAATCACAGAATCAGAATTCCTGTTAAATCAGAAACGCTCTTAAAAACTGAGTATTTCCCTTGAATTCTATTTAGAAAAGGAAATAGAGGCCCAGAAAAATGTAGTGGCTTGACCAAGGCCTTGCAGTGAGTTCATAGAACCCACTACTCCTTCACACACTCTTACTACCGTTACTGGTGAAACAGAAACAGAGACTGCCGCCCAGCACCCCCACTTTGCTGTGTAGCTGATGGGGCCGACAGAGCCCTGGGGAATGGGGCTGCTTGCCCTCGAGCAATGGAGCTTCTGGGCTTCTGCCTTTATCTTGTCCTTTGTCATCTTTCCCTTTTCCTTCTGGGGGAAACCACTCTCCCTGAAATGAGCTGTTCATGGATGTTTTCAGCCCATCCTCTCCTTGGTGTGGATGGATCTTAGAAGCAAGTTCTACAGAAAGTGTCCTTCTGCATGTGAAGTCGAAAGTGCGTTACTTGAATACTTCCTGTGTGCAGAGCAGTTCGCCAGGCACCTTGGGAACCAGGCAGACACACGCACTAATGTGTGCACCACATGTAGCCGAAGGACCCCCTGCGGTCACACTTGCCTTTTAATTTTTCTTCAAAGAGCTTGGAGCATCCATTTCCTGTGAACATTTATTTTTGGTGGGCCCAACAATACGTGTGTGCGTGAAATGAGTATATAGTATGAAGTCCTCTTTCTTGCACAGTGGTATCAAATTATACGTAAAAAAATAGTAGTATATAGTCTAATCCAGACTTACAAGCAGTTAAATTCACATAGAATCTTTGCTCTTTAAAAATTATTTAATGAAGAACTTAAATATTCAATGGTTAGAGAATGGCGAAGTAAATTATGGCAAAATCATTTATTGTTGGGGCACCTGGGTGGCTCAGTCATTAAGCGTCTGCCTTGGGCTCAGGTCATGATCCTCGGGTTGAGCCCCACATTGCTTCTCCCTCTCCCTCTGCCCCTCCCCCCACTCTTGCGCACACGTTCTCTCTCTCAAATAAATAAAATATTTAATTTAAAAAATGTGCACTTGTTAAAGATTTTATGTAACTCAGTCAGTGAGGGAACCAATGGTTCCGCTGGTTCAAAAAAAGCAGCACAATTTGCCTGGCAAAAGGAATATTAAAAGAAATTGTAAATGGATGCAAAAACTACCTCCCCCCACCCCCTCAAGGGAAGGAGGGAAAACAGTCAAACCTCTATCACACCAGACAGGAATTCCTTGCCTATCAGTTACCTACAATTTACAGAGTTGTAAAATAATTCTCATAGAATCAATTCAAATCAGCTAATCAAGGGAGGGGGTCCAACAGAGAGGTTTTTCTCTACAGACAGCTGTTTTGAAAATATGGGTGGGGTTAAGAAATCTCTCTCTCTCCCCCTTTTAGTTTATTTAACATTGTGTTTTAAAACAGATAGCCCTCCCAAGTTCTTACAGGGACCCCTGCAAAACACCTTTATTTTTTTTTAAGATTGTTACTTATTTGTCACAGAGAGAGATCACAAGTAGGCAGAGAGGCAGGCAGAGAGAAAAGGGGAAGCAGGCTCCCTGCTGAGCAGAGGATGGATGGTGGGGAGGGAGGCGGTTCAGGGTTGAATCCCAGGACCCTGAGATCATGACCTAAGCCGAAGGCAGAGACTTAACCCACTGAGCCACTCAGGTGCCCAGCAAAGCACCTTTAAATATTAACATTCCCTGAAGTGAGTAACAGGTGACTTGGTTTGCCCACACAGCCTAGACGGGGTTAAGGTGAGGCATACCTGCTCCTGTTTCTCCAGAGGGTTATAAAACACCATACTTGACCTGCACGTGGAGAAAACCCAACAGCATCCTAACCTAGTTAAGTAGTCTCCTTCTTTCCAATGATTGTTCAGTCCTTCTCTTTCTCAAATCCGGGCATAGAAACTCTCTGTACTCTGTAAGGCATCCAGTTGCAGAGCTCTAGGTGGGTTACAGAGACAGCAAGCTTCAGGGATAACATGCCTCCCTCACCCTCTTTTTTCATGGAGTTGAGAGTCCAAAGGCCAGAGTCATTGCCACTGGGTAGAGCCGGGCAGGGCTGCAGCTGAGGGCAGAGGTGAAAGTAAGCAGCTACTATTGCTGTGTGGACACCTTGTAGGCTGCCTGCCTCTTCTCCTCCCCATAGTCTACTCCCCTGTCACCCAGATGCTCCAGATATGCACAAGCAAGGACAGTGAGCATGTATGTCTGTTTAACCTGCAGCTTCGGGAGCACCTGGGTGGCTCAGCCGGTTAGGCGTCAGACTCTTGATTGCGGCTCAGGTCATGATCTCAGTGTCATGAGATCCAGCTCTGAATTGGGCTCGAGAACAGGGAGAATTCTGCTTGGGATTCTCTCCCCATTCCCTCTTCTGTCCCTCTCCCTGCTCGTGCTCGCTCGCAATCTCTCTCTCTCTCTCTCTCTCTCTCTCTCTCTCTCCTCAGGTCATGATCCCAGGGTCTTGGGATTGAGCTCTGCCTTGGGCTCCTGCTCTGCTACCGGAAGCTGCTTCTCCTTCTCCCACTCCCCCTGCTTGTGTTCCCGTCTCGCTGTGTCTCTCTCTCTGTCAAAAAAATGAATAAGATCTTTGAAAATATATAAATAAATGAATGAATTTCAGTTGAATAGAGAATTTCCATGCCTGTGTGGCTTACCCATACATACATACATATCCTATTAAATCTGATTTTCTCCAGTAAAATAAATTTAAACTCCCTAAAAACCCAGTTCCCAGTTGCAATAGCCACATTTCAGGCGCTCGGAAGCCACATGTGGTTAGTGGTTACCAGATCAGATAGTGTAGGTAAGGAGCATTTCCGTCACCGCAGAGAATTCTACTAGACAGTACTGCTGTAAATGACTATTCCATGTCAAATTTCGTTCCCATCCTTTTTTCTGTGGCCAAGCTTGTTATTCAAGTAAATCAAATGTCTCCTTTGATAAAGAGTCTCTCTTTGACCAAACTTTAGTCACTTAGGCTCCTCTGAGCCCTTTTCTTGATGAGGCCTCAACCTTGGGCTTCTGTGTCTGTCTTTGCCAAGTCTGCAGCTGGGGTCCAGGGGTGCAAGGGCACTGGATTCTGGGACCCCCAAACAGACCAGGTGCTTCCACTCACCACTGACAAAATCCAAAGGCAGAGAGACAAGTCATGGAGAAACAAGAAAGGAATTTATTTCAGGAAGGCCAACATGAGGAAGTCAGTGGACAGTCTCAAGGACCCTCTCCAAAGTCCTGAAAATAGAGGTTTAGATAGGGAAAATGTGAGATAAAGGTTTGTGGGTACAAACAGGTAGGCAGTAAAGATCAGGTCGATCATTGTCTTGGGGTTGGTCATGCTGAGTCCGGCTGGCTCTGGGTGGTCCTTGTAGCTTGGGTGGGGAGGGGATAGTTTCAGTTCCCATAGCAGGATGCTTTGCCTGCAGGGTATTTTGCCTGAGTTAAGGGATAGGTGGGAAAGAACCTAATTAGAAAGTACAGATTGAGGTCAAAATGGAGATAGTTGAAATCCTCTTTCAAGTCCAATTTCAGCAAAAATCAGCTTAGAGAGAATCCTTATTCTTTTTTTTTTCTTTTTAAGGATTTTATTTATTTATTTGACAGAGAGACACAGCGAGGGAAGGAACACAAGCAGGGAGAGTGGGAGAGGGAGAAGCAAGCTTCCCAAGCAGCAGGGAGCTGGATGTGGGGCTCTATCCCAGGACCCCAGGATCGCAACCTGAGCTGAAGGCAGACACTTAACGACTGAGCTAACCAGGAGCCCTGAGAATCCTTATTCTTGAAATTTTATCAATCCTTAGTCTGCCTTCAGCAAGAATCCTTTTAAACAAGTTCAGGAAGAATCTCCCATTTTTTTTTAAGGTTTTATTTATTTGGAGTCCCGGGGTGGCTCAGTTGGTTAAGCAACTGCCTTCAGCTCAGGTCATGATCCTGGAGTCCCAGGATCAAGTCCCACATCGGGCTCCCTGCTCGTCGGGGAGTCTGTTCTCTCTCTGACCTCTCCCCTCTCACACTCTCCCTCTCTCAAATAAATAAATAAAATCTTAAAAAAAATTTTTCTGGAGAAAAAAAAAGATTTTATTTATTTGTCAGAGGGAGAGATAGAGAGCACATGCAGGGGGAGCAGCAGGCAGAGGGAGAAGCAGGCTCCCCACCAAGCAAGGAGCCCAATGCGGGACTCAGTCCCAGGACTCTGGGATCATGACCTGAGCTGAAAGTAGATGCTTAACCGACTGAGCCACCCAGGCATCTCAGAATCCCCCATTCTTGTCTCCTCTTGTAATTTTCCATCCATTGACTCCCTCACCCTCCCTGACAGCTGTAAATCCCCACTTGTCCTCATTTTGGGGGGAACTAAGCACAGTCTCTCTCCCCTTTTGTAATGTTCTTATTGCAATCATCCCAAATAAAATTTTCCTTACTGTTTTAATAGGCTTCAGAATAATTTTTTCTCTAACACCTTTTTTTGAAACTTTAAAATTAATGCCATGCTACCTTAACACTGTGTAATCCCTCTTATAAAGCCACTATCATGTGGTATCATACTCATTTATGCCCTGGTCTTCCCTTATGGATTACCGAACTCCAGTAAAGAGTCTAGTGAGTGTCACGATTAGGACCAAAGTTGCTTGAATCAGAATGCTTGGTACAGAACTTTCTGATGACACTAGCCAGGTGAGCCTGTGCAACTAACTGTACATCTCCAAGCCTCAATTGTCTCATCTGTGAAATGGAGATAATAAAAGGGCTTCCCTTATAAGGAGTAAATGAGAAAACCCACTGTGTCAGGCACAGAATAACTACTCCCAGCCCCAGTCTTTGTTTGTCTCCATTCTTAACACTTGAAGATAGAAATGGAGGATTTTCTCTGTAGGTCTGAATATCAATTCCCATTCCTTCACTATCCAGTTCTAAACGGTTGTACTTGTAGCCCTCCCTTGACACTCCTATCAGAAATAAATCAGACTAATTAATTTTTTTATTCTATGCTATCAAATTTAGCTTCCTAAAGTATCACCAAAACAACCTACTGATAAGACAAAACTGAAGGACGCCTGGGTGGCTCAGTTGGCTGAGCACCTGACTCTTGATTTCGGCTCAGGTCATGATCTGAGGGTCCTGGGATCCAGGCCTCTGTTGGGCTCTACCCTCAGCGAGGAGTCTGCTTCAGGATTCTCTCTCTCCCTCTGCCCCTCCCCTCCTCGAAAAAATAAATCTTTTTTTGTTGTTGTTAATTAACATATAAGGTATTATTATCCTCAGGGGTACAGGTCTGTGAATCATCAGGCTTACACACTTCACAGCACTCACCATAGCACATATCCTCCCCAACGTCCATAACCCCATTACCCTCTCCCTATCCCCCCACTCCCCAGCAACACTCAGTTTGGTTTGTCAAATTAAGAGTTTCTTATGGGGGACCTGGGTGGCTCAGTTGGTTAAGCAACTGCCTTCAGCTCAGGTCATTATCCCCGCGTCCCGGGATTGAGTCCTGCATTGGGCTCCCAGCTCCATGGGGAGTCTGCTTTTCCCTCTGACCTTCTCCTGATTCATGCTCTCTCTCACTATCTCTCTCTCAAATAAAGAAATAAAATCTTAACAACAACAAAAAAGAGTCTCTTATGGTTTGTCTCCCTACCAATCCCATCTTGTTTCATTTTTTCCTTCCCTACTCCCCTCAACCCCCCCCCCCACGTTGCCTCTCAAATTCCTCATATCAGGGAGATCATATGATAATTGTCTTTCTCTGATTGACTTATTTTGCTCAGCATAATATCCTCTAGTTCCATTCACATCGTTGCAAATGGCAAGATTTCATTTCTTTTGATGGCTGCATTATAGATAGATAGATAGATAGATAGATAGATAGATAGATATCACATCTTCTTTATCCATTCATCTGTTGATGGACATCTGGGCTCTTTTCATAGTTTGGCCATTGTGGACATTGCTGCTATAAACATTTGAGGACACTTGCCCCTTCGGATCACTACATTTGTATCTTTAGGGTAAATACCCAGTAGTGCAATTGCTGGGTCATAGGGTAGCTCTGTTTTCAACTTTTAGAGGAACCTCCATACTGTTCTCCAGAGAGGCTGTACCAGCTTGCATTCCCACCAACAGTGTAGGAGGGTTCCCCTTTCTCTGCATCCTCACCAGCATCTGTTGTTTCCTGACTTGTTAATTTTAGCCATTCTGACTGGTGTGAGGTGGTATCTCTTTGTGGTTTTGATTTGTATTTCCCTGATGCTGAGTGATGTGGAGCACTTTTTCATTTGTCTATTGGCCATCTGGATGTCTTCTTTGCAGAAATGTCTGTTCATGTCTTCTGCCCATTTCTTGATTGGATTATTTGTTCTTTGGGTGTTGAGTTTGATAAGTTCTTTATAGATTTTGGATACTAGCCCTTTATCTGATATGTCGTTTGCAAATATCTTCTCCCATTCTTTCAGTTGTCTTTTGGTTTTGTTGACTGTTTCCTTTGCTGTGCAAAAGCTTTTGATCTTGATGAAGTCCCAGTAGTTCATATTTGCCCTTGCTTCCCTTGTCTTTGGCGGAAAAATAAATCTTTCTTAAAAAGACAAACCTAAGATTATTCTTACCTTAGTGAGGAATGCATCTTGGCAAAGTTGTAGTACCAGCTCAGGGGCAGAAGGACAAAATAGTGGTATTTACTGAGACTTTGAAGTTTGGTTTGGGGAAGGGGGTGGATCTTTCAATGTGAGGGTAGAGGCAAAAGTTGACTAGGATAGGGTAAGAGTCATGATATAACAGCTTGGGACTGGTGGGCACAGCCAAACAAGGATTTTGAGGCTGGGGGTTCTTAGAGTCTTGAAAAGTATAGAGCTATCATCATGTGATGCTTTCTATTGAAGAATTGGTGGCTCTGGGATGCCTTGGTGGCTAAGTCAGTTAAGCATCTGCCTTCAGCTCAGGTCATGATCCCAGAGTCCTGGGATCAAGTCTCACATGTGCTTCTCCCTTTCCATCTCCCCCGTGTTTGTGTTCCCTCTGTTGCTATCTCTCTATCAACTAAGTAAATCTTTTTAAGATTTTATTTATTTGACAGAGAGACATAGTGAGAGAGGGAACACAAGCAGGGAGAGTAGGAGAGGGAGAAGCAGGCTTTCCGTGGAGCAGGGAGCCCAACATGGGGTCAATCCCAGGACCCTGAGATCATGACCTGAGCCAAAGGCAGACGCTTAACAACTAAGCCACCCAGGCACCCCAAATAAAATCTTTTTTTTTAATTGGTGGTTTTTCTAGGCGACTTCTAAAATGCACAGTGGATTCATTTGCATTATTAACATCCAGGCAAAAAAGTTCCATGAAATAGTTGTATTAATATGGATAGTAAGGTGTGTGGGTGTAGGAAATGTCAATAATAAGGGCTTTTTTAAAAGCTAGTAAGTAAAATTAAAGGAGATATATCCAGGATACTGAGGACACTTATCCCTGTAGACAGAGTTTAAAATGGAAGAGCATAATTTTGGTGACACGGAAGGTGATTTGAACGTTCAACAGAACCCCCAGTAAAAGTTTTCTGGCTTACTTACTATTTTCCGCCATCCATTCTTCTCAGTGGAATGCCACCAATTTTGTGCTAAGGCAGTAGAAGGAATGCTCATTCTTCTGCCTGAAATGTAAAGTGTCTTCAGGGGCATAAATTCCCCAGTTAGATGGCATGGAAAGTTTCTTTCCAGACAGATGGATACTACACCTTGGAGAAGAGGCACTTCTAACCACCCATAGATAGCAATTGCGGTATAAAGAAATAATTACTCTGGCACTTGTTAAACCACTAAGAGAGACTTTACCTAGGAGTATTGCCATAGGGACATTACAATAGATAAAGATTGCGCTCAACTCCAAATACAATAAGGACAAGTAGGTGGAAAATTACTAAGAAAAGACATCAAGGGTGGGGGAGGGGGATTCTTGCTGAAGACAGGCCAGGGATTGATCACTTATCAAGGAGATAAGGAATTCCCTCTAATGACTTTATTCTTACTGCATTTAAGAACACTACCTTGGCAGAGTTAATGCTAAAAAATAATTTCTTTATAGGAAGGGAAAGATGAAACACTGAAACAAGGGCATCCAGGGAGATTGCTGGGTCTCCTTTAGGAGCAGGCAGAAGGATGACTAAATGCCAAAGAGGGTCTCATCTGTAGGGCTCTTAGTGAAGCGCTATGTAGAGGCAGGTGAACAATGAAGATGACCTCTCGATGGCCCTTTCTTGTTCAGGACTGAAAGAAATAAACTTCTGGGGTTTTTCTTTTTTTCAAGGTAAGTAAACGGCTCATTCTAGGGGAAGAAATAGGCTCCTTGGGGAACTCTTCCGGATGAGCGAAAACCACATAGTGCAGCGGGGCACCCCTGGGGCCCACTCACCTGAGCACTACAAGTCCCAGCAAGCACCGCTGCAGGGGCGGGGCTTGGTAGCCGTTGTGACGTAGTGGGCGGGACCAGATGGGTTCCGCTCTCCCCTGGGCTTTTAGCCCCGCCCCTGTGCCTTGGTCTGCCCTGTTGCTGTTGCGCCGACGCCGGCTCCTACCCCTGGTGAGTCCCTGGAGTGAAGGAGGGCAATTAGGGGCAGTTGGGCCTTCGGGTTCTCCAAATTCAGACTTCCACTCTTCAGAAAGGACCTTGGGCAGGCAGCGGTGCGGCTGGTTTCGGTTTTCACTTCCTTTCATCCTTACAGGGTAACAGTGTATGTGGCGTCATGGGGCTCCTGGAGCCCCTTCCGCGGCCTTGGAGGGTCGAGTTTTCTCCCGAGGAGGGCAGAATTTCAGTGCTTGTGGCCGAGTGGCAGGCTCCTTGAGCAGAAGGGACCCCTCTGACGGGGGTCGGGGGTCTTGACGTCACGGCGTCAACGCCTCCCTCCCCCGCGGGCCGAGGTCTCTGTAGTTACTTAATCCCTGTCCTTGACGGCATCAGCATCGCTGTTTGCTTCGAGGCCGAGTTACACGCTAGGCAAGTTCCGTCTCTTTGGGCCTCAGTTTCCCTGTCTATTCCCTGATCGCTAAGGTCCCTTTCCTTCAGAGGAGGCCTTCTCTAATCGGAAATATTCTAGGCAGAACAAAGAACAACTGGAGTTGTAATGACCTGCTGCTTTACCGCTGATCTCCGGAAGCCCCTCCCCACCGCTACCATGAGCCCAGTTTGGAGGCTAACGTTCCCCCATTAAGATTTCAGCGCCTTCCGGGCATGTTAACTTTTTTCTATCACTTGGATTCTTCGCTCCCGATGCAAGCCAACAAGTGGCCATTGCTGGTGCTGAGTAGAATAATGCAGATGCTGTGTATTATAACTTACTTCCCTAGTTGCAAAAACCGTGAAAAACCGAGACTTTCAATGTCTTTGTAGATTATGTAGAGTACATGATTAGGGAGTATCCAGGTGCCTCACTTTCACAAATATTTTCAAAGGGCCTCTACCTGAAACTGTACCTTTTAGCAGGTATGATAGCTGTGGAGTGGAAAGGACCCCAAGAAAGGTGGTGAGAGTTACATAACCCTAACAGGTATCATCTTTCAAGTCAGATAGTACCTCTAGGGCTCTTTAAACACTTTGTGCTTGTTGATACAATGCCGTGGTTCCTTATTTCCTTAGATGAAAGGAAAGACTGTTACAACGACCTCTTTCACTTTCTTTTTCTTTCACTTAGGATCATCATTGTAGCTGGAAAGTTTCTTGGAGGTTTTCTAGCCTCATCCATGCGTTTTACTGATGAGGATACTGAGGCCTGAAAGGAGGTTGTGGGACTTAGCCAAGACGTCAGAGCCAGTTAGTGGCAGACCTAAGACAGGAACCCAGGTCCCTTGACTCCCAGCCTGGTTCCCTTTCCACGGCACTTCAAACCCGTCACCGCCCATGTGACCTCAGCGGTTAGCCCTGTCACCCCTTTTCAAGGAAAAAGTGTACCATCTCAGTTAAGTTAAAGAGAGGATTAGAACACAGCATTGAGGCTTTTACACAGTTTCTTCTGGTTGCCCACATCTCATATCCCATGACTGTTTTGCTTTCCTTCTCTCCTCCTGCTGGTACTGCTGGCGTGAGCTATCAAACAAGCAGGGGCAACCAATCCCCACAGTTGTTAGTGAGGAGTATTACAAGCCTCCTGGAGGTATACATGTTCTATAAGGCACTCTGAAAGATACTAGGTAAAGAACTAAAACGAACTTGGAAATTTTGGATTAGAACAAGTAGCTCAAGGGGTGCCTGGGTGGCTCAGTGGGTTAAGCCTCTGCCTTTGGCTCAGGTCATGATCTCAGGGTCCTGGGATCGAGCCCCATGTAGGGCTCTCTGCTCAGCGGGGAGCCTGCACCACCCTCTCTCTCTGCCTGCCTCTCTGCCTACTTGTGATCTCTCTCTGTCAAATAAATAAATAAAATCTTAAAAAAAAAAAGAACAAGTAGCTCAAGAATTTAAAGACAAGTGACGGTGTGTCTTTGCTTTTGCTCAGGGCCTTAGGAGCTACTGTCCAGGTTCTCTAAGGGTGGTTTTGAGCAAGCATCTCTTCCAGGGCCCGGGAGGAGTGAGATTCAAATCAGTTCATCCGTTTTGCTAATGGCTACTAGTTTAGAAAGTTACATCAACAGGATGAAGGAATTAGATGAAATGTGGTTTGGATTTTTTTTGCTTATCTTTTGTTTTTACTGTTCCCAAATGAAGAATTGATTTATATTTCTTTCTTGGCTGTGGGAACATTTGGTTTCCTTCTGTGAACTAATCCAGATAAACTACTGATAGTCTTTCATTTCTCTAAAACATGTGCCCACAGGTATAAAAGGCTAAGGTTAAAATGTTGAGCATACTCTACGGTAGAACTTCAGTTATTTATTTTTTTTAAAGATTTTACTTATTTATTTGACAGATCACAAGTAGCTACAGAGGCAGGCAGAGAGAGAGAGAGAGAGGTATGTGGAGGGAAGCAGGCTCCCTGCTGAGCAGAGAGCTCGATGCCCAATCCCAGGACCCTGAGATCATGACCTGAGCCAAAGGCAGAGGCTTAACCCACTGAGCCACTCAGGCGCCCCAGAATCAGTTATTTTTTAGTAAGATCATTTCTTCTTCGTGGTTCAGCACACACGGGGAAAAACTTTAGGAAAATTGGTGAATTGACTTGGTTGTGTATTTGCATTGTTAAAACCTGAACCAGGAAGGTTTATAATATTTTTAAAATTTTCTGCTAAAAAGCGTATTAGTGTACTTTACAGATTGATTCAGAGCAGAAGCTGAATTATCTGTTCCTTTTTTTCAGGAGAATATAAGAGAATTTCTGCCCTCATGGAACAGTCCTGGAACTAGTATATTAGGCTTGAAAAGCTCATTAGATGAAAATGTGTCAGGTTTTCAGAGAAGCCAGAAGCCGGTTCAGGGGACTCATTTTAAAACATGTTGCCTGTTACTGCATACATCCTCTGAGGACCCTAATCCGTTTGGAAACTGAGCTGAAAAAATATCAGAGTCCAAGTAAAGTGCTTCTGACAGTCCATAGACTCTCTGCATTATTTTCCCCTGTTCAGTGGCTTGCTTTTGGACATCCCTGTTTGTTTTCCCTGCTCTCTCCTCACGTGGCTAGTCTTGGGCATGAGAGTAAGAGGAGGGAATTAGGTTGAATACCATCCCAAGATTTCTAGGGGGCCTGATTCATCCCGCTGCTTTTTCATGACTCCGTAGCTCTCCAGGCTTCTAAATTTAACTTTTGCTCTTTTCCTACTTCTTTTTCTTCATTTCCCTCCATGGATATGGTCAGAACTAGAAATGGTTGGCAGACAGGTTCTATAGTGGAAGGAGCAGTTAAAGAAGGTGAAGTTGAGGGGCGCCTGGGTGACTCAGAGGGTTAAGCCTCTGCCTTCGGCTCAGGTCATGATCTCAGGGTCCTGGGATCGAGTTCCGCTTTGGGCTCTCTGCTCAGCAGGGGGCCTGCTTCCCTCCCCCCCCAACACACCTCTCTCTCTCTTTCTCTGCCTGCCTCTGTGCCTACTTGTGATCTCCGTCAAATAAATAAAATCTTTTAAAAAATAATTAAAAAAAAAAAGAAGGGGAAGTTGATGCTTAAGTCATTCTGCTTTTTCTTCCATATCCTCTCTGTCCCCTCCACAAATGGTCCTTTCTGGACTGCTTTGACAGCAAAGTGATTTCCCCAGCCGTTGTCAGAACCTGTTTCCCCCAAGGAACCTGATCACTGGGAGGGAGGAAAGGGTTTTAAGGGTCACTGACCTTAAAAATTAATAGTAGATACCTTCCTTCCAGGAAAAGTTAAATGAGGTGACTGCTCACTGACCCAGTTCAGATTAGCATGGTTATGCTCATGGCCTTTCACCCATGGCCTTTTCTGTCCTCAGTTTTGGTAAGAAACAGAGAAGCAAAGCCATGGCTGTTCTCCACTCCACTTGCCTCCTCAACCCCTGAAGGCCCAGTCTCTGTAGAGGAGAGTTTCCTATTTCAAGAACAATTGAATTCCAAATACCTAGAGAGCCACTAGGTGCCCTCTGAGTCATCCCAGGAAGGTGTTGAGATCTCTGAAATGGGAAACTTCATGGAATTTTACTTTTTAAAAAAATTTTTTTAGGGGCACCTGAGTGGCTCAGTGGGTGAAGCCTCTGCCTTCGGCTCAGGTCATGATCCCAGGGTCCTGGGATTGAGCCCCGAGTCGGGCTCTCTGCTCAGCAGGGAGCCTGCTTCCCCCGCTCTCTCTCTGCCTGCCTCTCTGCCTACTTGTGATCTCTCTCTCTGTCAAATTAATTAATTAATTAATTAAAAATTTTTTTAAAGATTTTTATTTATTTGACAGAGAGAAAGAAAGATCACAAGTAGGCAGAGAGAGAGGGGGAAGCAAGTCCCCACTGAGTAGAGAGCCCAATGTGGGCCTCGATCCCAGGACCCCGAGATCACGACCTGAGCTGAAGGCAGAGATTTAACCCACTGAGCTACCCGGGCACCCCGGAATATTACATTTCTAATAAGGAGCCAAGACTGTCGACTTTTCCAGATAGATGATTAGGTGTTCAGATGAATGAAAAGAGCTAGTTTCCACTGGTTATACCTACACTCAAGCCTCAGAACATGAGCTCTTTTGTGCCTGTGTCTGTGTGTGTGTGAGTTTGCGTGTGCGCACATGCGTGTCCTTTCTTTAGTATTCTGTTCATGAGCTTATAGATTGATTGTTTTTCTAGTAGGAAAGAGGGTTTACGGAGCCCTCATACCCTTGGCTGGTCTTGCCTTTCAGAGTAACATCCATTTGCAAAACAGCTTGCCAGAGTTTGAGTGCGTAGAAGGTGGGTAATGGAGTGTGAATTTTATGGATCCTTAAGGAAATCAAATCTGTGCCTTTTGTTTTTTTGGCACTGTGCCACTCGAACCAGCTATGCCAGCTGAACCAGCCATACCGAGAACTGACATAGCACTTGGAGATTATCATCTCTTCACCCTATTATAGAAAAGAGAAAGCTGAGAAACAGCAGCTTCTCCAAGGGTATCCCACAAATGAAGAGCAGGGCTTAAAAAAAAATTAGCCCTACTGTCATTTCCACCATTGTTTACCTACAAAGCCCCTTCCTTTCACTTTTTGATGAATCACATGCATTTCACTTATTTCCTGAATAGTTAATCAGTAATTACTATGGCCTAGGCATTATGTCGTGTGTCCAGGGGTGATCATGTTAGGAAGTAAAAGAAGTGAGAGTTGGGCACTAAGGTTAATTAAGAGACAGGCCCTGAAGCCACTCTTACCTGAGTGTTCTTTATGATCCACAGACAACAGATTAAGTCATTTTACGAGCTCAGATATATACTGCTCTGTGCTGAGGACAGAGGGGTATGCTGGCCTCAGTAAGACTTGAGACCCCTAGGAAAGCGAGGGGTCTGCAAGCTGGAAACTCTGCCCATCCTCCCATAGCATCCAACAGATCACACAAGCAGCTGCTTATATGAGGAACTAGTTCTGACCTCGACTGGAATGTGACCACCCCCGTCCTCGGAAAAACTGATCTGAGGTTTGAGGTTAAGGATGTGGCAAAATCGGCACAAACCAGAAAGCTAATACATTTCTTGGTTCCTTAGTTTAGTCCCAAGAACAGACAGTTCAGTGCCACCAAAAATCCCCTTGCCTTCTCTATGAGAAAACGGACTACGAGGGGAGTTGGAAGAGGAGGACTGGTTGTTTAGAGTTAGAAATAAAACCAGGAAATAAGTAGGGTCAGGCAGGACTAGAAGGGCTGTGTTTTTTGGTTGTACTTATTTTTTAAAAATTGAGTTGTAGGGGCACCTACAACATTTAAAAAAAATTTTTTTAAGGTTTTATTTATTTATTTGACACACAGAGAGAGAGATCAAAAGTAGGCAGAGAGGCAGGCAGAGAGAGAGTGGGCTAAAGCCTCTGCCTTCGGCTCAGGTCATGATCCCAGGGTCTTGGGATCGAAGCCGCGTCGGGCTCTCTGCTAAGCAGGGAGCCTTGCTTCCCTTCCTCTCTCTCTCTCTGCCTGCCTCTCTGCCTACCTGCGATCTCTGTCTGTCAAATAAATAAAATCTTTAAAAAAAAAATTGAGTTGTATGCAATCTCCTGGCATGTTCCAGCAGCCGAATTTGTAAGGGATCACGTGGTGGTCCCTTGTGTGCAGCTCTCCTTCAGCCCCTGTATAACAGCCACAATATTGTTTCCATTTCCCCATGAAATCCTGGGTTGATGATCCTGGACTCACTAAATGTTAGACTCAGGGAGCATTTAGAAGATGGAGCACATGACTTTTGAGAGGCAGGAAGTGTCAGATCTCAGCAATTCAAAAGATTTTATTTCTTTTCTATATTGTTTTTACCTCCCCGTTAGTTTGCCATCCTTGATCATGTTCTATCTGTACTGTGACCTGCAAAAGTGAAATATGGGTTATATCCCTAGTGTTACAAATAGGAATCTGACTTGCTTGCTGTCCTCCAAACATGGGCAGCATCTCTCTCTCGTTGCTTTTACGCATGCCATTTCACTCACCTGGAATTTCCTCACCCTCCAATCCTCACCCCTCATCTTCCTTGAGGGCTTATCCGGGACTCTTCTCACCCCTCAAAAGCTCTCCTTCATTTTCCTAGCCAGTTGCATCTCTCCCTCTTCTGAACCCCAGAGCACTTTGCATTGATTCCATTCGTTTGCGGGTCACTCGTTTTCTCCTCTAACTGTCATACTGCATTGGGACCCTTCCGAGGGCAGAGACTATGCCAGAAAACAGAACAAAACACCCCACAAGGTTAAGAAAATCGCTAACACCTGCAAGCCCTTTCTTCTTGCAGACTCTGCTCGTACGTTATTCTGTCATTCTAACATGTTTCTACTTTGTGTGACTCTATGGCAGGTAGTGATTTAAGGCCTGCCGACTTCACATTATTTCAGTTAACGTTCATGAAAAACGAAATGACGTGGGTGTGGATAGCCCGGTCTTACAGGTGAGGCAGCAGGCAGAGAGCCCAGCCGATTACGTGAGTTGCTCAAGCTCATGTGTTTATAGGTAGTGAGGCTAGAATTTGAACCTCACCATTCTGGTTTCAGAGCCCGTGCTTGTCACTGGTGCATGTCAGATAATCTGCTCTCAACTCTCCCTTTCTTTCTGCACCCATGCCCAGTTCCTAACAGAGTGCCTTAATACGTACGTGCAAGGTCTCGATAGTTACAGGATGAATGGAACTGAAGGTAGAAGCTGAAATGTAGAGCAACTGATACTCAGAAGTCACGGGACTTGATGGGATAAAAAAAATCAAGACTCTAGGTCTTACTGTTCCCAGCTCCGGTCATTTTCCTCTAGGCTGCCTTGCTTATTTAAGGCATTAGAAGAAGTGCCACAAACAGCCATGAGCAGAGAGTATGTGAGGTATGAGAGGGTGGTGGGGCCTGTGGTGGAGATCAAAGACATTCTTAGAAAGTTCTTGTAGCATAGGAAGCTATGAATGCAGACTGACTCAAAGTGAAAGAGAAAGCAAGTTGTATGGTCTCAATCCCTGTCAGGCTTTTGCTTTTCCTGACTTGCCTCGAATGGAATGTTCCCTGGGCGAGAGCCCAGAAATCTCCCAACATTTCAGACAACTCTAAGCCTTATTCTATCCCGTATCTCATAACAGGACGCCCGCCATGGAAGAGACAGTCGAAGATCCCCCCACGTCAGCTGTCCTGCTGGATCATTGTCATTTCTCTCAGGTCATCTTTAATAGCGTGGAGAAGTTCTATGTCCCTGGAGGGGATGTCACATGCTATTATACGCTCACCCAGCATTTCATTCCCCGCCGAAAGGATTGGATTGGCATCTTTCGAGTAAGTGATTAATTTAGTACCGAGTGACTGGGAACTAGAGGTGACTTCATTCCTGACTGTGTGACCGTCTGTGTGTTATAAGCATTTTGCATCTTATGTCTGGCCTTTTTTTTTTTTTTTAAATCTATTTATTTGAGAGAGAGAATGAGAGTTTTGGGTGTTACACAGGGACAAGCAGACTCCCTATTGACAAGGAGCCTGACACAGGGCTCGATCCCAGGTCCCTGAGATCATGACCTGAGTCAAAGTCAGATGCTTAATTGACTGAGCCACCCAGGTGCCCCCCTGCCTTTTTTTCTGGTCTGGCCATTTAAAAAAATTTTTTTAAGATTTTATTTATTTGTTTGACACAGAGAGAGTACACAAACAAGGGGAGCAGCAGAGGGAGAGGGAGAAGCAGGCCTCCGCTGACCAGGGAGTCCAACATGGGGCTTGATCCCAGGACTCCAGGATCACAACCTAAGCCGAAGGCAGATGCTTAACCCACTGAGCCACCCAGGCATCCCTGGGCCAATTTTAAAATCCTAAACTAAATTCCCTGGTACTTCCCTACGTCCACCTTCACACACCAACATGTGCTGTGGGACTCAAGTTTTAATTTAACTTTAATTTTAATTTAAAGATGAAATGTAAATGTTTTAAAATTATCTTATTTTGAAATACTCATCTATGAATTGACTAGGATGAGTGGCCCCTTATGTAATTTCTGTGACCTTAAACATTGCTTTCTTACTTAGAAGAATGTTTAACTTGTTTTATTTTATTTTATTTTTTTTTAAAGATTTTATTTATTTATTTGAGAGAGAGAGAGAGAGAGAATAAGAGAGAGCATGAAAAGGGGAAGGGTCAGAGGGAGAAGCAGACTCCCTGCCAAGCAGGGATCCTGATATGGGACTCGATCCCAGGACTCCAGGATCATGACCCGAGCCAAAGGCAGTCGCTTAACCAACTGAGCCACCCAGGCGCCCCTAACTTGTTTTAATATGAGTATTACATACCTAAAAAGGAGGCTGAGAAGTTTGACATACTGCATCTAAGAAGTTTGTTCCTGAATAAGTGTGACTGTTTCTTTGTAAAGATTTCCATGGATAGAAATTTTCTGAGGTTCCTCAGAGACCTCTTCTAGTGCCTAACACCCTGGCAGTTCAAGTACAGAAATGGTACTTTGTTTTAGTATAGTCAGCTTATTCTCTGCCTCCCTTTCTCCCCCTATCTGTGTCTCTCTCCATCTCTCACGTCACACACACTCACATACACACACACACACACACACACCCCATAATGACAGATCTTCCTATTATATCCAGAGACAGGAGATAAAGGTCAAATTTAAGTAATTTACACTGCTGAGTTCCAACATCAGTGACCTTTGTTTTGACATCTCCGTATGTCATGTGATTGTTTGCCTTGTTGTTCATCCTAAAACCAGACATCATTCTTGACTGCACTGTGGAGGAGCTCAGGCTCGTTCCATCACTCATAGAGTTACTTTTCCATAATTGTTTGGAATTCTAAGCTAACTAATGGAACCGTGGAAGCTGACATTTAGAAGCAAGGAGAGCAAACAACCAGAGACACACTGGCGAGTATCAGGGACACCTCCCTGAGACTGCAGGATATGGACTCGTTAGACTAAAGGATGTCCTGACACACTGGACTGTTTCCTATTTTGGAAGATGATTCTTGTTTTTTTTTCTTCTCCACATGTAGCAGAACTGTCCAGTAGAACTTTCTGCAATGGAGCTGTTCCTTCACTGTCCAGTACAATGGCCTCTAGCCATTTGTGGCTGTTGAGCACTTAAAATGTGGCTAGTGAATTAACTAAAATTTAATTAATTTAAATTTAAATGGCCTCATGTGGCTAGTGGCTATCATTCTGGACAGTGCAGATAGAGATAATTAAGAAAGAGGACAATTTGAAAATTGCTTGTTTGCCTTTGAAATGTAATCTTAACCCCCCCCCCCCCCCCAACAATTATATTTCTGTTTTTTCTAGACTGGTTGTATTTTCCAGGGACTTAGCAATTTCCAGTGAGGACTTGACCATAAACCGGATGAAAATCTTGTGCTTTTTAAAAACAAATGTTTAGGGGCGCCTGGGTGGCTCAGTGGGTTAAAGCCTCTGCCTTCGGCTCAGGTCGTGATCCGAGGGTCCTGAGATCGAGCCCCACGTCGGGCTCTCTGCTCAGCAGTGAGCCTGCTTCCCTTCCTCTCCCTCTGCCTGCCTCTCTGCCTACTTGTGATCTCTGTCTGTCAAATAAATAAATAAAATCTTTAAAAAAAATTAAAAATTAAAGAATAAACAAATGTTTAATTGCTTCTTGGCCTTTTGGCTAAGATCAAGTGTAGTATCTGTTCTTATCAGTTTAATAGCTGATACGTCCTCTATCCGAGGACAATATATTAAATGGATTTTTGGAGTAGGGAGTTGGAATAGGAGCTTGCTCCGTCCACTCCACGCATCGACCTGGCACTGCAGTACCTCCAGGAACAGTGTACCCTCCCCACTAAAGTAGTAAATAAAAGATTTGTTTAATAAATAAATAAAATAAAAACAAATGTTTAAAATCGTTTTTGAGGGGCGCCTGGGTGGCTCAGTGGATTAAGCCGCTGCCTTCGGCTCAGGTCATGATCCCAGGGTCCTGGGATCCAGCCCTGCATCGGGCTCTCTGCTCAGCAGGGAGCCTGCTTCCCCCTCTCTTCTCTGCCTGCCTCTCTGCCTAGTTGTGATCTCTCTCTCTGTCAAATAAATAATTAAATTCTTTAAAAAAAATTTTTTTTTTGAAAAATGCCTCAGTATTTGGAGTGCTTCGTGCATTTCAGAGACAGCGCAGTGATTCCATAAAGAAAACCATTAATACAAAAAATGGCCCCTTGTGTTCATTGTCCATAAAGCTATTGACTTGAACAGCTACCTAGAAGCCTGAAAGAAAGTGTTAAGAGAACTTAGTAAAGAGAACACAAATTTTTAAGAGCATATGATGCGCTGTGTCTTTGATGAGGTTTTCTGCGTGTGTGTGTGCACGTGCGTGTGTGTTCTCACTGAGCCTCATGGCACAGCAGCACCCTCAGACTGGGAGTGTTACCTCGTGCACAGATGAACAAAATGGATATACTCAAGGTGGTGACTTTCCCAGTGAGTAAGTGGTAAATGAGTTTGTTTCCTAAACCTCTGCTTTTTTTCCTCTTCTGAATTCATCTGAACAGATGGTAAATTTAGAAAATTAAGAACTGATATAAAGTGTTATCTTCCATATCTCCCTTGGAAAGCTCACCTGTGTGAGTTGTTTTTTTTTGTTGTTGTTGTTTTTTTTTAAGATTTTCTTTATTTATTTGACAGACACAGCAAGAGAGGGAGCAGAAGCAGGGGGGAGTGGGAGAGGGAGAAGCAGGCTTTCCACTGAGCAGGGAGCCCAACTCGGGTCTCGATCCTGGGATCCTGGGACCATGACCTGAGCCGAAGGCAGACGCTCAACAACTGAGCCACCCAGGCGCCCCTCACCTGGTGTTCTTATAGTGCAGTCTCTCTCTCTTTTTAAAGGTTTTATTTATTTATTTTAGAGAGAGAGAGAGCAGGGGGAGGAGGAGGCAGAGGGGAGAGAGAATATCAAGCAGACCACATGCTGAGTGCAGAGCCCAGTGCATGGCCCAGTCCCATGACCTGAGCCAAAATCAACAGTTGCACACTCAACCAATGGAGCCACCCAGGCGCCCCTCTTTTTAATTTTATTTTAAGTAAACTCTACACCACACATGGGGCTCAAACTCACAACCACGAGATCAAGAGTCGCACACTCAGGGCGTCCGACTGGCCCAGTCAGTGGAGCTGCACGTAGCTCCTCAGCAGTCCCGACACGGGTCCTTCCTGGCACCAGGCGGGCACTTGTGAACTGGTTTTGAATGTGCTTTATGCTTTGTCTTCTGGATATAGCAAAAGCTACCAGCAACGATAGAGCCTAAAGTGGGAGTTACCTTTCCTGCCTTTAGTGCACAGCCCGGTGCTCCAGTTCCCCTTCCCCTGGGCATTTTAATATTTCGAGGGGCTCCGAGAGGGGACATGTGCCACGAGAGGCCCGCCAGGCCCAGGACCACGCTGGTGGAAGGGCCGAGGACAGAAGTTGCAAGTGGCCAGAAGCTGTTTCCGTGCTCCAACACTGCAGTAATTCTTGGGCCTTCCCAGATGATATTTCGGTCACAGTGCATTAAGAAACTCCAGGATGTGACTGAAGACTCCATAAAATTCCCGCTTCCTGTACCACCACAGGCCGCAGCGGCTGTGAGCTGCTCACAGCGATGGGGTGTGTATTAATGAGACACTAAAACATGCCCCGGTATGTTCTCAGGCGCTTTCAGTGTAGCCTTTTCAACCCTGCACTGATTCCTTCATATATAAAAATGGAATTTATTTTTAGTTCTTGTTCCTCCCACTGGGCTCAGGCAGGGTCAAAATATGGCAATAAATGTAATTTCGCTTCTCATTTGCTGAGTGCTCTCCCCTCGAAGACACAATGGCTCCCTTCCTAGTCTCTGGTGTGCCCTTATCTTCCAGATATGGCTTGAGCCATCTTTTACCCCTCTTCACATTTACTGAGAGTATTTTCCACTTAGCCAGCTTTCTGCTCTGAGGCATATTTTACAGTATTCTTATATCATGACTTACTGCATTCAAGACCTAGAAGAGACCTCTGTGACCACCAGATTGTTGTCAGTATCTGTCACCAAAAAACCTTCATTAAGCTCGCATTAAGAAAAACACTGACTGGGGCGCCTGGGTGGCTCAGTGGGTTAAAGCCTCTGCCTTCGGCTCAGGTCATGATCCCAGGGTCCTGGGATCGAGCCCCACATCGGGCTCTCTGCTCTGCGGGGAGCCTGCTTCCTCCTCTCTCTCTCTGCCTGCCTCTCTGCCTACTTGTGATCTCTGTCTGTCAAATAAATAAATAAAACCTTTAAAAAAAAAAAAAAAAAGAAAAACACTGACAAAAATTCTGTAGACTGGACTCCGTTATCTGGGACCTACCTCATAGTCTAAAAACCCTTTTGCCCCCCCACTCCTGCACGCACATGATTCAAAAACAGCATTTTTTAAAATGCATGAGTATAACCATGTCAGTGTGGGTGACAAGACTGGCCTGGACACAGGAGAGGACTGATTCACAGAGACAGCGGGTCAGAAGGGCTTTCTCATAAAGAAGTTCTAAGAACACTGTTGGGAGAAGGTAGTGGGATCAGAGTCACAAGCCCAGAACTGTCTTCACTGTTTCCCCCAGTCAGTCACCGTTCTCTGTCTGAAGTGGTGACAGAATTTTTGGAACCCTCGTCCCGGGTGTCATGTCAGTTTTCATTTCCTTCTGAGCCAGGTATTCTGGATGGTGTGTGTGTGTGTGTGAGTGTGTGCGTGCGCGCCAATTCCTAGTTGTACCAGACGTCGTACCACCTATCGTAAGGGACTCATTCTGTTGTATTTTCAACATAAACAAATGAAAAGTAAGTGCTTTTTGAGGAGACCTCGCACACATAAGGAGTTTCCCCAGAGCACTGTCAGATGCTGAGTGAGAGCCTTCTGTCATTGCAGGTGGGGTGGAAGACAACCCGTGAGTATTACACCTTCATGTGGGTCACTTTGCCCGTTGACCTAAACAGTGAATCAGCCAAACAACAGGAAGTCCAGTTCAAAGGTGAGAAAAATCCTGGATCAAAGGTGTTTGAAGACTGCAGCTAAGACTAATTCCCTTGAGCTGAAGCTTTCTGGGGCAGATAAAAGACTTGCAGATGTTTAGTTTTCTTAACAGACCTTATTTGGGATTAAAAATCATGTTTTGTTTTCAGCTTATTACCTGCCCAAGGATGATGAGTATTACCAGTTCTGCTATGTGGATCAGGATGGTGTGGTCCGGGGAGCTAGCATCCCTTTCCAGTTCCGTCCAGAAAATGAGGAGGACATCCTGGTTGTTACCACTCAGGTCTGTAAACATCTCACCCCCATCCTTTCCTGCCAGTAAGAGTAGTAAGTTCAGGATAGAGTGGAATTGGGATCAATAAAGCCTTTATTAAATGTCTTAACAGATACTATGGGGAGAAATGCATACAGTACCCACTCAAACCTACTCAGGAATGACTTAGGAACGTTGAAAAGAATCCCAACAATAAGTGGTTCCTCCTTTCTCAAAAGCTGCTGTAACTCAGTCGGCATTCAGTTATTTCCTTAACTTTGCCAGTTGCTTAATTTTGGTCATCTGCACATCTTACCACCACAGTAAATTATAAGCTCCTTTGGGGAGGGATGCACCAAATATGCTTTGTATCTTTCAGTTCTGTCTTTATTTTTTTTCTTAAGATTTTATTTATTTATTCAACAGAGAGCACACAAGTGGGGGATGAGGGAAGGGGAAAAGAAGACTCCCCGCTGAGCAGAGAGCCCAATGTAGGATTGGGATCTTGACCCCAAGGCAGATGCTTAACTGACTGAGCCACCCAGGCGCCCCTGTCTCTCCGTTCTGACCCAGAGCCTGTCATATTCTGAGTGTTAGATCCATTTACTTACTCATTTACTTCACAGGACACCCTCTTTCCATCCAGCATTGTAGTAGGCAGTGAAGAATCAATTAAATCACTTGCTGTCCTTGGCCTCTAGGAGCTAAGTCCATTAGGAGAGACAAACAGTAGTAAGTGTTTGCAAGAAGAGTCTACATTCTTCTGTCATTCCACCTTTTAACTCTATGGCCTTAATCTTGTTTGTCTTTCTTTCTTGGTAATGACCGGCTCAATGTTGCAATTATACGGATGTGCCTCCGTTACCCCTACCCTACATACTGAGCAGGTGCTCCCATTCAGTGGACACAGATGTCACCGTATGAGTGGGAATCTACCAGACCCTCAGCATCCCAGCCCGTGGAAATGTTCCACTAGAGGGACTTGAATATTTTATCAAGCTATAAAGGGTCAAATATGAATTCATGGGATGTTCTTTCGTAGGGTGAAGTGGAAGAAATTGAGGAGCACAATAAGGAGCTCCGCAAAGAAAACCAGGAGCTGAAGGACAGCTGCGTCAGCCTCCAGCAGCAGAACTCAGACATGCAGGCTGAGCTCCACAAGAAGGAGGTATGGCTGCTAGTGAAACACGAACCTGAAAACAAACAGACAGACAAAAAACATCAGCCTGGACCACAGAGGTCAGAACTGGATGGCGTCTCTTATCCAGCCCCACCTTCTCTTTTGCTTGTGGTCTTACTCCCCTATACTAATATCTTTGAATAGGCCCCGTGTTAAAATTTTTATATGGATTACTTTATTTAAACTTTGGATTAGGTACTATTATTACCCTGATTTTACAGATGAGTAACCTGAGGCTTGGAAGGGTACATAATCCCTTATACAGCTAATCTGTGATGGAGCCAGGATTCAAACCAGGCAGTCTGACTGCTGCTTCCTGGTTCCTATGTGGAACGTAATCTCTTTGCTTTGATTCGCTAGACTGTGGACCTCGAGAGAGTAGAGAGTATAAAAGCAAGGCTGCAGGTTATCCAGACTCTTTGCTACTTCTCTTTTGAAACATCCTTCCAGTTAACAGGTGGTAATTGAGAGTTGATAATGCAAGGAGCTTTAAAGAAGAGAGTCTTCTCTCAGGACTATAAACTAATTACACTGAGGTCATATCTTAGAAGTTCCAGAACATGCAAACCTTGGCAGTCACCATCTGTAGACCCCTTGATGTACAGGTGAGCAAACTGAGGCCCAAAGGAGAGCGGAAGAGGTCAGATTAGTGATCACACTGGGCTGGGACCCACTTCTCTTAACTCCCAGACAGACTGTTTTTTTATACGTTGCTGTCACACAAATGCCTTGTGTGATGTCCTCAGCCCTGGGCTGGTTGAGAAGTGTGGGTAACAGGTCCAGGCTACAGATCTGGCCTCTTCCAGGCAGTTAGATAACAAACAGGTGGCAGAGGTGTAATTCACAGTCTTGTCTGTCAAGAACCAGTATCTGGCCACGAGCCCTACAGCTCACCTGCCAGGTTCTAGCCAAGGAATCAGAGGGTCTGGCTTCTTGAGTTAGCTCTCCTATCGACTTGCTACTTTGTTATGATAACACAAGCCAGTATTTATTCAGCACCTACTTTGTGCACTGTTAGTGAGGCACTGTAATTAAGCAGATCGCTTCACTTAATCCTTAAAACCACCCAGCAGCTCAGAGAGGTTAGGTGACTTGCCCAATGTTACAGTCAGCTCATGACTTTGAAAGGAGCTTGGATTTGAGCTCAGACTTTTCTGATATTAAAACCCATGTTTTTTAGGAATCAAAAACAAAAATGGGGAAGAAAACCCATGTGTTTTAGAGCCAGGACCATTCATTCACTGGTTAAGAACCCCGTCTTTGGAGTCACACAGACTTGTTCTCCGACTTAATGTCTGATGAAGCAGGGGAAATTTTTTAACATCTCTGAACTTCAGTTTTCCCTCTCTATAAAAGAGGGATTGATGATATTCGTTTTCTGGAAGAGAGACTAGTACACGCATGTTCACGACACCATCTTTCCCACCAGCCAACGGGTGGAGGCAGCCCCGGTGTCCAGTGACGGATAGAAGGGTACACGTGGTTTAGCGAGTAGATAACAATGGAATGTTATTCAGCTTTAAAAAAGGAAAGAAGTTCTGACACATGCTCAAAATGGATGAACACCGAGGACATTAGCTGGGCAAAAATGGGTCAGACGCAGGGAAACAAATAGCATGTGATCCCACTCAGGAGGTAGCTGGTGTAGCCAGCTTCGCGGACACAGGAAGTAGAGTGGTAGTTGCTGGGAGAGGGGGCGGGTGGGGAGAACAGGGAGTCAGTGCTTTCACAGGACAGAGCTTTGGCTGTACACATGAAAATAGTTCTGTGGGTGGTTATAGGGCCAGTCGTACAACAGTGTGAATGTGCTTAATGCCGCTGAACTGTAGGCTTAAAGTTGATGAAGGTGGGAAATTTTATGTACGTATTCCTATTTTTTAAAAGGATGATAAACATATAAATCTTGGAGCTAAAAGCAGGGAGTTGTTATTGACGCACGAGGCTGGCTTTGGTGCAGAATGGAGTTGGGGAAAAAAAAGCAAATGTGTAGCCATAGTGCGGGGGCCGCTAGCCACCTGTGGCTCTCGAACACTTGAAACATGGCGTCTTTTGATGCGCCATAAGCATAAAGGGTATATCGGATTTTGAAGACGTATTATGAAAAAAGTTAAAATATTTCCCTCTTATTTACATATTGAAACAATATTTTAGATATATTGGGTTAAATGTACTACTAATAAAATTAAGCGTAGCTGTTTCTTGTTGCTTTTTATTTAATATATATATTTTTAAAGATTTTATTAAAAGAGAGAGAGAGATCACAAGTAGGCAGAGAGGCAGGCAGAGAGAGAGGAGGAAGCAGGCTCCCTGCTGAGCAGAGAGCCCGATGTGGGGCTCGATGCCAGGACCCTGAGAATGAGCCAAAGGCAGAGGCTTTAACCCACTGAGCCACCGAGGCACCCCTCTTTTTGCTTTTTAAAATATGGCTCCTAGACTTGAATTACATATGCAGCGTCCATAAATTTCTTGGCCAGCACCTTTCCGAGAGAAAACCCACTTTCATTCATTTGCCGCTGTGTCCGTAGTGCAGGAAGAGTGCCCTGTATGCACTCGTTAAATATTTGTTTAATGAGTTAATGGATAAATACAAGCTCCAGTGGAAGAGAAATTAAGGTGAATGCATTGCGTGGAGAAAACAGATTAAGAACAATTTAATTTGGAAACCCCTTTCCTTGGATATTTCATTCACCGTCGTGTCATGACATTGAATAAGGGCCTGACATGTAGTAAGTGCTCAGTAAATACTTGTCAGCTGGCCTCAGTACTAAAAAGTGTCTTAGAAATGGTCTGTTCCTTTGATGTCTCAATCTGCAGGAGGAGCTGGAAACTCTAAAGGGCACCAATAAGGAGCTGGAACAGCAGCTGAAGGCGCAGAAGGACTGCTGGGAGACCGAGCTGCTCCAGTGAGTGATTCCCGGAGGGGGGATCTGCTGTGTTCCCGGGTGTCACAGATGAGATCTCCGGATCTCGTTAGACACAGTCTTCCTGTTACGGCAGTGATAGGTGCGATTCTAGGTTGGAGCGTTAGTATCCGAACGGTAAGATGAAGTAACCTGAATTCAGGTATTAATGTGAAGTGTCCAGTACGTGTGGCTTAAGGTCAGGAAGCCAAGAAAGGACTGAAGAAGAATGGATTTTTTTTTTTTAAAGCTGTTGTTTTGTTTTGTTTTGTTTTTAAAGATTTTATTTTATTTATTTGACAGACAGATCACAAGTAGGCAGAGAGGCAGGCGGAGAGAGAGAGGGGGAAGCAGGCTTCCTGCTGAGCAGAGAGGTCAACCCGGGGCTCAATCCCAGGACCCTGAGATCATGACCTGAGCCAAAGGCAGAGACTTTAACCCACTGAGCCACGTAGGCGCCCCAAGAAGAAAGGATTTTAAACTAATTCCACAGCCTTAGGGCCAAGGCAGCCTTCAATCAACAAAGACCCAGGGGATCTGACCCGGAATCAGCATATCTCTCACGCAGCCCTCTTCTCTTCCACAGACTGAAAGAACAGAACCAGAAGATGTCCTCAGAAAATGAGAAGATGGGAGTCCAAGTGGATCAGCTCCAGGTGGGTAATGCCAAACCTTTGCCAAAGTGTATCATCTTACCCTGCCCGTGCTCCTCCACGAGTTCCACTGTGGGGGTGCCTGACTGTCAAAGTGCTAGGCTGCAGGTTCACGGAGTTTTCTATTCTGGACACCCCCCCCCCATACCGTTACTCTTAAAGCCCCGGCCCTCAAGAACTGAATAATTCGTCCAGTTTATATTCATCATGAACTCTCAAGATGGAGGACTGTCACCTCTACCACTGCTTTTTGCGCTTTTTTTCTTTTAGCTACAAAATCTCTTCAAAGTCTTTCTCAACAGCCTAGAATGAAAAAAAAAAAAGGCTGAATCACTCTTGGTTTTAGGAAGCTGTGCCTTAAAGAGGGGTGTGTTGACTTTTCCTCCATTGAGTCTTAGGCGCAGGGTGTGAGGGAGAGCTGAAAAGTGGGCGTTCTGGGGATATTTGGCAGTCGGGAGTTGCCAAGGAGCACGCATCTCTTTGTGTGAGTGTACATTAAACAGCATTGTTCCGGGCGCCTGGGTGGCTCAGTGGGTTAAGCCGCTGCCTTCGGCTCGGGTCATGATCTCGGGGTCCTGGGATCGAGTCCCGCATGGGGCTCTCTGCTCGGCGGGGAGCCTGTTTCCCTCTCTCTCTCTCTCTCTCTGCCTGCCTCTCTATCTACTTGTGATCTGTCTCTGTCAAATAAATAAATAAAATCTTTAAAAAAAAAAAAACAACAGCATTGTTCCTGTTCAGCTTTCTTCCTTTTATATCTTGATTATATTCGCTGTTTTTGCTTTAGGCCCAGCTGACCACCCAAGAGGAAGAAATGGAGAAGCTCGTGCAGGGAGATCAAGATAAGACAGAGCAGCTGGAGCATCTGAAGAAGGAGAATAGCCAGCTCCTTCTCACTTTGGCTCAACAGGTAGAGTCACAAACGGAACCAATATTTTTAGGCATTCGCGAGAAAATACGTACATGGTTCTTTGTTTACTCTGTCACATACGCCTACCATTGCTGGCTGTGGGGAAGGTCTCAGAGGAAGCCGTCTGAGATGAGGGAGCTCATGGCTCTTCTCAGAAACCTAGGAAGAGACTTGCTTCTCTCTCTGCCTGCTGCTTGCTCATTAGCTCACGTGCGCGTGCCAGTGTTTGCCCAGCAGTGGTCCTGACATCTGTTTTTGTGCAGAGGGAACACCAGAAGAAGCTGGAGCAGACGGTAGAGGAGATGAAGCAGGAAGAAGCAGCTGCCAAGAAGAAACAGCAGCAGTTAACGGCACGTCTGTCTTTGGACGGCTTTGTGGGAGGGAGCCTGCGGGAAGGAGGGGGTGGGTCTATTTTCAGGTGGCAGAAAGGATAAAAAAGACAGAGGAGAATAGCGTTTACCACTGGACATCGTCCCAGAAGGACAGAGAATTTGTCATTTGCAAAATGTTTAAGGAGAGGTGGCCATTCCTACTGTGTGAGGAATGGCGGAGGGATATTGAAAGTACTTCATGACAGGTTGTCAAGTAGAGCCTTGAGCCAAGAATCATCCAGAATCACCCCTAGCCCCTTTCTTATCATGGGGGCAGACTAATGAATAATGATAAAGTTAAGCTCTATGGTTAGAAAATACTACAGCAATCAAAATTTTTGTTACGATTAATATAATATTAGCAATTATCATTCTAAATTCTTCCAAGCTATAGTAATGTAGTCATGAAAGCCTAATTGATAAATTTCTAGAATAGGTTGTTGGAAAAGAGGCCTCGTAGTGATGACAGGTGCCAGGAAGCCCCATTTTCTGAATTTCACAAGAGTATGAGAAACCCTGCTGTCTGGAGGATATCCAGCTGTTGGGATAAGTCGTATCATTCACTCCCTGGGCCATTATTCAGTCAGCTAGAGGCTGACTGAATATGTAAGTCCCATATGTAAGCTACTAGATCGATACTGTCACATGAAAAAGAGGAGAACAAAGTTAGAAAAGCAACTGCTCACAGGTTGAGTTTGGCCCAGAGAAACGTGTTATTTAGCCTAGATAGTGTTTTTCAAAAATCGAATTGGTTGCCAACGACTAAAAATGGGAATACTTCCCATTTTTTAAAAAATGTGTATTTCTAGCTTCTTGAAAACTTGGGGGCTCTGGCAGCCCGGAGCCCCCATTCCCGCACAGCAGCGACGCCTGGCCTGGGTGGCTGCAGCTCCCTCTAGACGGGCCCCATGTTCTCCACTCCCCCACGGCCTCCATCGGCCCCCGTGGCCTTCACCTCCGCCTCTCAGTGACGTCATGCGCCTGGCCCCTGCCAGCACACTCCAGCTCGTGGCCTCCGCTGTAGTGAGAAATCACTGTTTCACATAAGCTGCCGCCCTTCAAAGGTTTGAACCTCCTTATGGCAGGTAGGGGTTTCCTGGGTTTCTGTGGCCTATTTTTCAAGACCCAGGGGCTCCGTTCTTTATTCCTCACATACCCAAAGCGCCCCTAACTGTGAGGACTGTGTATCTTATGCTTCAGGCGCCTAGGAACAAGGAAACAGCAGTGGAGGAGCAGTTAGTACAAGAGGTGGAGCGCCTAAAGGCAAAGGTAGAGGCCGGGAAAGCCTGTTTCTTAGAGAAGTACAAAGAGTGTCAACGACTCCACAGGCAGATCAGGCAACTCAGGGCGGCTGCGCAACTGGTAGGTGCCAGAGCTCAGGGGGCCCAGGAAGCCAGGGGTGTGAAGGTCTGCGGTTCCTAGACCAAAGGCCGGAGGACTGCCCACCCTTGTTGAGGAGAAACACTTCCTGCTAAAAAGAGGAGGGATGGAGTGTGCGGCCAGAGACCAGTCTGGGGGTCCCCGGAAGTAGAGGCCCCCGTCCAGCCCTGGGTCTGAGGGAAGGTTGTGGTAACCATTGAGCAGGTTTCTGTGCAGACTCAGATAGCCCTTTCTTATTTCTGCCTTTTGAGGAAGTGAAGCAGGACCCGAAGAGCCAGCAAGAGCCCATGGGGATGGGGAGCCGGGAGCCTGCAGTCAGCCCTGTCATCGGGTAGTCCCTCTCGCATTCCTACCTCAGGGTCGGCTAGAAGCGCACAGCAGTTTGGGCACCAGCGTTCAAATAAAAAATCTTGGAAAAAAAAACAAACAAACCACAACTAGTAGGATTAGCTTAAGTGTGTCTGTGAGGTATGTGCACGTGTCTGTCTGTAGGTAGGAGATGGGAAGCACGGACGCATGCCTGCCAGTATGGGGTTTATGAAATTAGGTCCGCCCGTCACAGAGGGACGCCCAAGACCTCAGTCCGGGTTCCTTGTAGCCTTGGATAAATGCCTTCTGAGGTTCCTTGTTCCTCAGTGTTCCTTGAGTCCGGATGCCTATCCTCACTGGGAGGGTGTCCCATCGACCTAAGTCCCTCATGCTACATCGAGTAAGGTGTTTATTCCAGACAAAGATGCTTGTTTTCATGGTTGGGTGCTGTTAAATGGGGCTCTGATTAGCTCTAATTCTGATAGGTCAGTCTCAGGGCCTTTCCCAAGTCCGTCTTTATGACTTTCCCCCTCTTTGGTCACTTTCACCACCAGCTTAACCAAAAGACATCAGCATCTCTGATGCTGGGCCAGGCCTTCAGGCATTTCGTTAAACAACGGCATCACCTCCACCGTGCGTCCTCCGCCCCCCAGCTGCCTTCTCCCCATCTCAGTCCCACCGCGTGGGGAAACCAGACCCTCTGCAGGCCCCTTGTGGTACCCCACCCTGGATCCAGATTACAGTATATGAGCCTAATCCTAACCGGTTTTTGTTATTGACAGGATGAGAACTCGGGCCTGTCAGAAACACTGAATGAGAACAAGATTTTATGTAATGTTCTGCAGAGAGAGAAAGAGAGATTGGAAAGAGAAAACGACGTGAGTGTATACAACAGGGTAGAAGCTCCAAGGTGTTTTGTTCTGTTTAAAGACTGATTGATTAAGAGCGAGCGAGCATGTGGTGGGGAGGAGCAGAGGGAGAGGGAGAGAGAGAATCTTAAGCAGACTGCACGCTGAGCACGGAGCCCAGTGCAGGGCTCGATCTCACGACCCTGAGATCATGACCTGAGCTGAAATCAGAGAGTTGGCTGCCTAACTCACTGAGCCACCCGGACGGCCCTAGAAACCCCAAGGTTTTAAGGAACAGGAGGAGGGTGACCCAGAGATGTGGTGATTAACAAGTTAAGTAAAAGAGCCCTTTCTGGGACTGTGGGTGAAACCATTGCTCCTACGAGTAAATTTAATCTAGTCCTCATCTACCACAAACCCTCTCTTGGTTCTGTAACTGAAACTTGTTTGTCCTGGCAGTAGTCAGCTTGAAAGGAACACCTTCATGGAAGATCTAGCTTAATTCATTTTGCTCTTAACTCCCCACCTATTGTAAGTATTGTCTTTGCGGAATCATATCCGACGTCATTTTTAGGCTAGTGGAGGGACTCCTTTCCTTCAGTGCAACTTTTTCCTTTTCTCCTGCTTCCAAACCAGGGCAGTAGTGGTGGCCTGTGCCTGCCCTGGACCCGTGGTCAGCTCCTAATAAAATGCTCTGCGTTCATTCCCTCATTCATCCATCCCTTCATTCATTCATTCATTCATCCAGGCAGTATTTATCTTCTGCTGTGGGTTAGACACAAGCTATTCTTGGCTGACTGAGGATGATGGCAGCAAATAAAGAAGCTGCACCTCGGGGTGGAGGCTCAGTTGGAGGAGCGTGCGACTCTTGATCTCGGGGTTGTGAGTTCGAGCCCCATATGAGGTGTAGAGATTATTAAAAACAATAAATAAAAACTTTAAAAAAAAAAAAAAAAGCTGTACTTAAAGGCACTTTCCTGCCCCTGCATCAAAGTCAGGTGTCCCAGGCTCTGGCTTATGCTCCTAGATCTGCACCTGCCACGGTTCTCCAGCTCGCCCCTCTCTCTAAGCCTTCCGGACTGTGCCTCCAAGTGAGCATCTCCAGCTTTGATTATGTCATTTATGCCAATGCCTTTCAGCATTGTAGGGGCCTTAGGAGTCTGTTTCCGGTCCCGTCCTCCTCATCCTCTTGATTTAGATAAACAGAGCTTGACTTTGAAATCTCTATTTTCCGGAATAGTCTGATGGCGGTGGGAGGGAGAGAGAAGGACACACACAATTTGCAACACGGAGGAAAAGAGCTGGTATTTGAACGCTTTGTTAAGAGCTATAGCAGAGCCCTCTTAAGATGTGAAGGGGCAGAAGGGTCAGGGGTGGGAGGTTGGGGGAACAGGTGGTGGGTAATGGGGAGGGCACGTTTTGCATGGAGCACTGGGTGTTTGCAAAAACAATGAATACTGTTATGCTGAAAAAATAAATAAAATGGGAAAAAAAAAAAGATGTGAAGGGGCAGTTAAAACTAACTTTTTTCTAAGAACTTTTAAAATGCAGTCTGTCCTCCTCGTAGCTTATTCTGTCTCATTCTTTCATCCCCCCCTTCCTTCCTCCTTTCACTCTCTCTGTTGGTATATCCCTTTGAAAGGATAAAACACGAAGAAGGGAAAATTGTGTCAGATGAATATTCCATTGTGTAAGACAGTTGTCCTAGGAGAGACTAAAAGAAGCATTTTGCACTCAGTAATGTGCAGGAGCTTCACCCTTAATACAGGTCCCGCCCCCATCACCCGTGCACACAGTGTTTGTACCCCACCTCGGTTGGTATGTATTTAGAGACTTAAAATTCTTTTTTGCAATTCATCTAAACAAAAATTCAGTGTACACTTAATTTCAGGCGTAAAGAACTCCGATCTCCCGAGTGCGGAGGCTGCTGCTTCCCCTTTAGAGTTACGATTTGTCAGTTCCCGGGATTCTCCAGTACCACACTGTCCTGGAGAACTCCCCATAACAGGCATCCCCCAGCCAGTTGCTCATGGCCCTCCTTTGTTGTTGTCTTCCAACGAGTCTCTCTAAACATTCTCTCCCTAGCTTTTGAAGAGGGACAACAGCAGATTGATGAGTTACATGGGTCTGGATTTTGACTCTCTGCCCTATCAAGTGCCTACTTCGGATCAAGGAGGCGCTGGACAAAACCCTGGACTTGTCTATGGAAACCCATATTCTGGTAAGACAACTGCCATTTGAGCTAGAAGGCCCTTGCCTGCATACCTTTCGCCCACTTAATTTTTTTTTCTTGTGGTCTGAGATGCTAATTAAGACCAGTCTCATTGTTAAGACTTGCTGGGCTGAAGCCGAGGACCCCACGGAAAGATCGCCAGGCGGGAAGTGTTAATTGAGAAATAAATCTGAATCTAGAAGACGCAAATCAGATCATTCGCCTAGAGGCAGCAGACACAAATTGAGTCCCGTGGCTATGTTCCAAATACATAAATCAGAGAAATGTGTCTATATAGAAGACATACACATACGAAGCTGAGGAAGCTAATTAAGGTTTGGAAATGGAAGCCTAAGACGTGGGGTATGCCGCCCAGGAATGGGCAGTCAGGGCAGCCTCTCGATGGCCTGACCCAGGGTAGCAGGAATGTGCCCCACAGAGAGCCCGGGGTGGTTTAGAGGACAGGACATGGGACGAAAACTCGTTACTCAAGGACAGAGGGTCAGATTGTTCTTGCCAGGGACAAGGGAACAGGGAACTTTTCCTCTTTTGTCTCCAAAAGTGGTAGAAGACCTCGTGTCCTTTCCTTGGACCGTTAAAGGCAGCCATGTTCTCCTGGGGTCACAGTCAAATCTTTACGGCAGGCAGGGATACATGTTTGTTTTCTCTTTTAAAATATTTTTAAGCATTTCATTTAAAAATACCAGTTTATGTGGCTTCAGTCTTAAAATCTATTCCCAGATTGTTTTCTTATTCTTATTAAATTGTGACTCTTTCTATTTAAATCTCATTTTGCCCATCCTGAAAAGAGGTTGGGTTTTTGTTTTCTTTTGTTTTATTTCTTCCTGATTCTGTAGCATACACATGGCTATGAAAAATCCCACTTTAGGGGCGCCTGGGTGGCTCAGTGGGTTAAAGCCTCTGCTTTCGGCTCGGGTCATGATCCCAGGGTCCTGGGATCGAGCCCCACGTCGGGCTCTCTGCTCCGCGGGGAGCCTGCTTCCTCCTCTCTCTCTCCCTGCCTCTCTGCCTAGTTGTGATTTCTCTCTGTCGAATAAATAAAATATTAAAAAAAAAAAATCCCACTTTATTATTTTTCCTCTTTTCCCTTCAGCATTGACCTAGATCCCCTCTATCAGCAGTTGATGGTACACAGGAGAGAGAAAGAGTCAGAGGCAGTGGGGAGAACGGGAAACGAAGGGAGTTACAGAAACCAGCTAATAGATCACAGCTGGAGAGTCCAGGGATGGTATTTCTCTCATTGAATGAAACCTTTTTTTATGATCCTCAGGTATCCAGGAAAGTTCGGCCCCAGGCCTGGTAAGTATGCGAATCCGGAGACTGACCACATCAGATCCCTTGAGAAGTGCCCCTTCCTGCTCCAGTTCGTAGGAGAACCATAGGGAGACTGGTTCATTTTGATAACTCCAGAGGTCCCCTGGATCAGCTGGGTCAAACCTGAGCTGAGGGAGCCCATTGAGGTGGGGAGAAGAAAGCCCAGTTCGCCCCTCAGCTTTCTGCTCCTGCGACCTCCCCCTGGGAGCTGAGGTTGGCACCGGATGTGAACTAGGCAGCAGCCCAGCAAGGTGTGTCCGCTGCCCCTTCTGGGCCGGAGGCTCTTTGAGCACTGTAACAAGAGTAGGTCCTTTCACTCCTGGGGTAGAGAAAGCCTCAGTGAGTGTCTCCCAATGTGACATCGTTCATTCACCCTCTGCTTGCGCACCTGCCAAGTGGTACGCCCCGTGCTGAGGATGTAACAGAACATGAGAGAGAGCTTACACCTGCCCTGACGCCTTCGCTCCTCCTCCCAGCTCGCCATCAAGAGATGCCCCACCTGCAAGTCAGACTTCGCTGATGACGTCTTCGATCACACCCTGGAGCAGCAGCGCATGCAGACCCCGTGTCTGAATTGTCCAATCTGTGACAAGAGCTTCCCAGCAACAGAGAAGCAGATCTTCGAAGACCATGTGTTCTGCCACACTCTCTAAGTGTCCCGGACGCCTGGATCTATACTGTGCGTCGGTTTTTATAGAGTAGAACCTATAGCTTCTACTTAGAGCTCTGACCCACGATCCTGCCTAACATGAAATTCCTAGGGATTTAATCAGTCCTGGGGCCCTACGGGTAGAGTCGGAGTCATGGTGATTATCTGCAGAGTAGTGGCGAGGGCTGTCACTCCCATCCTTGGGGGTTACTACCTTTTAAATCCCATAACTAGCTGCACCGTCCTCGCGTCTGGTGCCCCGTCTTCTGCAGGTCTCCAGTACAGGGCCCTGTACAAGCAACCGAGCTGGCCCTTCTTTCACAACAGGCTTGACTTGAGTACTAAGCAGTTCATTTCCAAGATGTCCCAGTGCCCTTCAAGGTCAGGCCTTGAGTGTGTTCACTGTCGGTTCCCAGTCTTAACCGTGTGGCTGGTGATCGAGCAGAGGTTGAGAATTTCTGCCGCCGCCTCCTCAGGTCTCTCTCCCACTGATGGCATTAAACTAGCCACAGATGCCACTGCAGAGAACTCCGACATCCCACTGGGATACCAAAGGTTTCTCATCCTGACTTCTCACCTCCCAGCAGAAGCATCTTATTCCTGAACTATAGACACAAAAGTATTTCACTCACAGAAAGCCTTCTCTCTCTCTGGATACCTCTGTTTGGCGTTTTCTACTCTTCGATCTTTCCTGTGCACGAAACTGCACATAACCTTTATTGTAAGTCCTTTCTTAATGATTAGTAGGACTTGTTAGAAGCTGTCTGGGTCTGCAACTTTGTGAGCAGGTGAGTTTTACTATGGATAAGTCAGAATAAGAACTATTGTTAATCTCTTTAATACTAAAAATAAACTCGTCCTATCTCGGGGACATTGTTCATTTTAAACCAGGTAATTGGGCTTTCTGGTCCTTTGTTTTAAGCGTCTGAGAAAAGGGGAACCAACAGGCTAGTGGGAATTGTAGAGCCCATCAGTCGATTTCACTTGTCTTAACTAGTCAACAAGAGTGTCCTGGCAGTGACGTGGAGATGGAGAGGAAGGTGGTGGAACATTCTTTCGAGCAGTCTGGAGCCCTGGCTTCTTGTTCGAACCTTCCACGCACTTTGTGAAAGGGGTCAGTGTGCATTTGGGAACCCTTTATGATCTAGGTTCAATTCCCTCCATTCAGATCTGCCTAATAGAATGACAAGAAAGAAATTCCGTTTTCTCACCACCATCCCCAACCCCCCCCCCCCACTGCCCCGCCTCACTCCCCCACCTCGGGATTGAACAAATGGAAATGACTCCAGGAAGTCAACCAGCTGGTTACTCTAGAGACTTCTGCAGAAACTTCTGAATGATGTAAACCATGATGTCACAAATAAGGTTGAGTCAGCTTCCTTCTGGAGCTTTCCCTGATGTGAGTTATGCCCTAGACTAGCTGTCTAGTATTGTCCTAGTCATGGTTCCTTGTCTTCATTTCTCCTTTGATAAAATGAAGGTGAAACTACACCCCTCCTGGGGCTCCTGGGTGGCTCAGTTAAGTGTTTGACTCGTGATTTTGGCTCAGGTCATGATCTCAGGGTACTGAGATCAAGCCCTGCCATTGGGCTCTGCACTCAGCGGGGCATCTGCTTGGAGATTTTCTCCCTCTGCCCCTTGCTTGCGCTTGCTCGTTCTTTCTCAAATGAAATCTTAAGAAAAGAGGGGGCGCCTGGGTGGCTCAGTGGGTTAAAGCCTCTGCCTTTAGCTCAGGTCATGATCCCAGGGTCCCAGGATCGAGCCCCACATCGGGCTCTCTGCTCAGCAGGGAGCCTGCTTCCTCCTCTCTCTCTGCCTCCCTCTCTGCCTGCTTGTGATCTCTGTCAAATAAATAAATATTTAAAAAAAAAAAAAAAGGAAAGAAAAGAAACTCCACCCCCCCTCCTCCTTTATCACCTCAAGGAGATGTCTCTTGGACTCAAGGCTTTTGCCCCTTAATCCGGTGGCATTAACACTAACTCCAGTAGGGGCGCCTGGGTGGCTTAGTTGGTTAAGCCACTGCCTTTGGCTCAGGTCATAATCCTAGAGTCCTGGGATCGAGGCCCGTATCGGGCTCCCAGCTCTGTGGGGAGTCTACTACTCCCTCTGACCTCCCCTCTCATGCTCTCTCTCTCTCAAATAAAGTCTCTTAAAAAAAAAAAAAATACTACCTCTAATACAGAAATGTAGTGGGGAGATGGTACCACCATTTTCCTGGCAGACACCCTCCCTCCCTGCAGAATTGCTGCTGCTCCCCAGATCGGTCCAGTGAAGAAGTGCAGTTTCATTTATTTCATCCTCGTCAGCTCTTAATTAAGCACGTGAATGGAGAAGAGCAGCGGTGCACATAATCCAAATGAGTGAATACCATTTTCTGGTGAATTACCGATCCCTTTGCCCCCGCTACCCCGAGGGTTACCATGATTATCAACAGCAGCAGGAGCCCTTCCACAGGCTTGGTTTAAAAACCCGAGTGTTAATGATCCTTTTTGCTGGATGTAAAACAAAGCATCTTTAACCACTGTTCATTATCCCCAGCTGCTCTTACCAAGGCTTTGAAGGGGAAATTCTGCTCCAGGCAGCTCCTAGTGAAAGGAAACAATCATTCTTCTATAATCCACTCCTCACCCCAGCCTTTTTCCGCTAACGTCCTCGCACCCACACATGTTACGGCTGTAAAATACCTGCAGAAAGGAGCAGGAAGTTGTGGGAGCAAACCACATGTGCCTAAATTGGATTTTAGCATCTTTGTATTTACGCAACAAGCTTTCCTTCCTAATTCACCTCTTCTAGGTCTCATACTAAAATGTTTTTGCATTACTTACACACTCAAGTGATGGGCAGTAGGGGAAAAGTCAGCTGGGCACTGTGTGTGTGTGTGTGTGTGTGTGTGTGTGAGAGAGAGAGAGGTGAGAGGAAGTGAATTAAAATCAGAAAGAGGGCAAGATATTCCAGAAGCCTAGCGTCCCCTCCCCAGAACACCTGTGGCTTCAGCCCTTTTCCTTGGTCTTGCTAAAAACTGGGATGACATGAAACAACCTTGATGTTTCAACATCCTTCCGCTGTGATTTGGCTGTGATTCGGGTGATCTTCGGCAGCGGCAGTGGACCACAGTGAGCTCAGCTCTAACCTGGTCTCCTAGCAACAAACGGTAATGAGATGCCAGGCCCGGCCTGAGAGATGCAGACTGCCACCTAGGAAAAAGCAAACTGGCCTCGACATGGGGATCTGAGACCCCCAACTGCCCAGAGGTAACCGACCACAGGCCACAGACTCTGGACCACCAGTCTCTCAGTGGCTCTCATGTAAACATTAATACTAGGTCTCTGCATGCATGCTTCCTAGTTCAGACTGTGTTCATATATTCCACATCTACTTTAGTAATCTCTGAAGCAGACAGCTATTAACTCCCATTTTTGTAGATGAATAAGTTGGAACCTGGAGAAATAACTTGCTAAAAGTTGGAACAACCCAATTGCCCATCAGATGATGAATGGGTAAATAAAATACAGTATATCTAGAGAAGGAGATACTATTTGGCAAAAAAAAAAAAAAAAAGATTGAGGGTATCTGGCTGTCTCAGTCAATGGATTGTGTGATTCTCAGTCTCTGGGTTGTGATTTTGAGCCCCACACTGAACGTAGGGATTACTCAAAAATAAAATTTTAAAAAAGAGGCACCTGGGGGGCTCAATTGGCTAAGCAGCCAACTCTGATCTCAGTGATGTGAGTTCAAGCCCCATGTTGGACTCCACGCTGGGCCTGGAGCCTCCTTTAAAAAAAAAAAGAAAAGAAAGGAATTGAGTAACTTGCTTCACAACATGAAAGGACCTCGAAAACATGCTAAGTGGAAGAAACCCATCCCAAAAGAACACGTAGTGTGTGATTCCATTTATACGAAACTTCTAAGATAGGCAAATCTGTAGAAACAAAACAGATGAGTGTTTTCCTAGGGCTGAGGGTTGGGGGGGAACTGGAGAGTCACTGCTCATGGGTATGGGGTCTCTTTTGGGGGGTAAAGAAAATGTTCTGGGGCGCCTGGGTGGCTCAGTGGATTAAGCCACTGCCTTCGGCTCAGGTCATGATCTCAGGGTCCTGGGATCGAGCCCCGCATCAGGTTCTCTGCTCCGCAGGGACCCTGCTTCCTCCTCTCTCTCTCTGCCTGCCTCTCTGCCTACTTGTGATCTCTCTGTGTCAAATAAATAAATAAAATCTTTAAAAAAAAAGAAAATGTTCTAAAATTTATTGTGGAGATGTTTGCCCAACTCAATACACTACAAACTACTGAATTATACACTTTAAGTGGGTGAATTTTATGCTGTACGAGTTCTATCTCAAGTATTTTTAAAAGGTTAGAAAAAGGGCACCTGGGTGGCTCAGTTGGTTAAGCGTCTGCCTTAATAATATGGTCATGATAATCCCAGGGTCCTGGGATCGAGTCCCATATCAGCTCCTTGCTCAGTGGGGAGTCTGCTTCTCTGCCTCCCACTGCTGCTCCCCCTGCCTGGGATCTCTCTCTCTTTCTCTCAAATATATAAATAAAATCTTAAAAAAAAAAAAGAAAAAAGTTAGAAAAATAACTTGCTCAAGTCATCCATCCACTGACTCAAGGTAGAATGTCTCACAGACACGGGGCTGGGCCCACATTACCGGATTTGGTTAGAGTGTACTTATTCCAGGAGAGCCCACTGCCACAGCAGCCTGGGGTTCTCCCCCCACTTGGGCTGGAAGCAAGCAGCAGCTTCGGTCGTGACGGAATCAAGACGAACAGGGTCAGGGCAATCATCAGTAGTCCACCATTTGGCCGGCAGCTTTAGTGCTCTCTGGGAATATCTATTCTGTGGAGATGAATGTACCCAATAAAGTTGGGGGAGAGAGTCACCAGCCACAAATTTCAGATAATCATATTAAGGGAGCCAGCCTGCTCTGCCTAATGTTATTACTTTCTCCCTGTGGAAAGGAGGAATATGACACTCCGGGGACTAAGTCTATTGTTTACTCAGTCAATCAACATTTATTAAGCACCCACAGTGTGCAGAACGAGCACAGGGCCAGGATTTTTAAAAAATAGAAAATTTCTTCCCTTGAGGTAGCTGCAAGATTAATGAAAACAGTCCCTCGGTCCTCAGGGAACGCTTAAACTGCTGAGAGAAAGAGGCTTGGGGTTCAGGGGTCTCCTAATCTGATGGAGAAAAGAGTCACCCACGAAAGCGATTTAAGGATACAAAGATAGGGGAAGTCTTCTCACGACTGAGGACAGAAGGGCCGTGAGGCCTGAGTGTTAACCAAGGTGTGACCAAGGCCCAAGTCAATGATGTCTGATAAGAGAGCTTTTGGGGACACCTGGGTGGCTCAGTCGGTTAAGCTTAAGCATCTGCCTTTGGCTCAGGTCATGATCCCAGGGTCCGTGGACCGAGTTCTGCATGGGGCTCCTTGCTCAGTGGGGAGCCTGCTTCTCCCTCTCCTGCTCCCTCCTGCTTGTGTTCTCTCTCTGTCAAATAAATATTTTTTTTTTTAAAGGGTGCTTTTGAGGACACCTGGGTGGTTCAGTGGTTAAGTGTCTGCCTTTAGCTCAGGTCATGATCTAGGATTGAGCTCAGCGGGGAGTCTGCTTCTCCCTCTGCCTGCTGCTCTCCCTGCTTGTGCTCTCTCGCTCCCTCTCGCTCTTGCTCTCCCTCTGGTAAAAAAATAAATACAATCTTTTTTTTAAAAAAATATTTTATTTATTTGACAGCACAAGAAGAAGGAGCTGCAGGCAGAGGGAGAGGGAGAAGCAGGCTTACCTCTGAGCCGGGAGCCTGATGTGGAGCTCGATCCCAGGACCCCAGGATCATGACCTGAGCCAAAGACAGATGATGCTTAACCTACTGAGCCACCCAGGTGCCCTAAGTAAAATCTTTTAAAAAGAAAAAGACACAGGATGGAATATTACTCAGCAATAAAAAGGAACAAACTTGGATCCATGCAAAAACCTGACTGAAGTCTCCAGGGAATTATGCTAACTTTGCAACACATATTATATTGCATGCTTTGTATTTCCTTTACTTAACACTCTTGACTTCAACATTAGAGAGACGGAGACTAGACCAGTGATTGCTGGGATTCAGCTGCAGCTAGGCTCGGAAGGAAAGGGAAGGGGGGTATGGTCTGAAGGGCTAGGCCAGGGGTCCTTGTGGTGAGAGAGCTGCACCCTGACCCTGCTGGTGGATAAGAAACATCCCCGCGATACACCTGCATGAAACTACACGTGAATGAGAACCAATAAACTGGGACATCTCAGTTGACTGTCGGATGGTACCCATGTCAATATCCCGGTTGTGAGATTGGACGAAAGTTTTCCAAAATGTTGGGGGAAACTGCATAAAGGGTACATAGGATCTCTCTGTACTGTTTTCTGCAACTGGCCTGTGAATCTACAATTACCTCAAAACTAAAAGTGTTATTTTAAAGGGGGGGAGCACTCGGGTGGCTCAGTTGTTAAGGGTCTGCCTTCGGCTCAGGTCATGATCCCAGAGTCCTGGGATCGAGCCCTCTCTCACTGTCTCTCTCCCTGTCAAATAAATAAATAAAATCTTTATTTATTTATTTATTTTTTAATTTTAAAAATTTAACAAAAGTACAGGAGCTTCGAGAGAGCAGGTCAGGATGAAGGAACTGCTGCCGTCCGTGTGATGAGAACACAGTGTCCCCTTCGGGGCACAGGAAGAGAGGAGGCTGGAAAGAAGGTTCAAACCAGTCCCGGAAGGGCTTTGTGTTCTATTCCAAGGAATAAGGCGGGTTTGGTCTTAACAGAGGCAAGAGAGAGCTTTTGAGATTTTTAATAGGGGAATGATGTAATCGAGTTTGTCTTCTAGAATGATCCCTGTGGTGCGGTTCTGGGTTGTAGGAGCCCTGTGGAGAATGAATGGGGTGGTAGGGATAGGAAGCAGGGGAAGCCTGGAGGAAGAAAGACCAGTTAGGAGACTTCTCTCTACGGTGGTTCCCGAGAGCAGCCAGGGCCTGGACCAGATTAGAGATACACAAGGGGGCAAAACCCAGAGCTGTTCAAGGAATTGAAATCAACAGGATTTGGGGGAACCTGTAGATGCCAAAGAATGAGGGTGTGTTAATTTCCTAGAGCAGCCATAACAAATGAACACCAACCGGATTCCTTATAGCAACAAAATTATTCTCTCACCCTTCAGATTCCGGAGGCCCTTGGATGTTTCAAACCAGGGTGGTGTTGGCAGGGCCACGCTCCCTCCAGAGGCTGTCGGGGACAGTCCGTTCTTTCAGTGGCTGTTGGCATTCCTCAACTTGTGGCTTCATTCCGATGTCTGCCTCCATGCCCCTAATTCCTTCCCAGTGTGTGTTCTCTGCATGTCTCTTGAGGACACTTATTGGATTTAGGAGTCACTTGAATAATCCAAGAGAAAAGATGATTATGTCTTCTGTCCTATAAGGCAATACTCTCTAGCCGTATAAGGTAATGATCACAGGTTCCGGGGATTAGGATGGGGATAGCTCTTTTATGGGGAGAGCACCATTCACCCCACTGAAAAAAGGTAGGGAAGACTAACTCCTAGGCTTCTGACCCAGGCCACCAAGGAAGACGATACAGAAAACAGAAGGCCTTCGGCGAGAGAATTTCAGTTTTAAGCATGTTGAATCTGAGGGACTCGTAGGGATAGTCAGTAGGCCGTGGGAGAAATGTTCCAGCAAAGGGCTAGGTTGGGGCTGGAAGTCACTGTTGACATAGGACAGGCGCTCGCCTGGACAGAGAAGAAGGAAAGGATGAGTTGAGGACAGACCCCGAATAGCATCAACTTTAGGGGTTGGGCAGCCATCCAAGAAAGGGAGAAAAGCCAGGCAAGGAGTCACAGCCTGGAAGTCAAGCAAGAAAACAGCTTCAGGAAAGGGGTTCAAGCCACAGTGTCAAATATTGGGCGACTAGGCCTGGAAAGAAACATTTGATTTTAGGAATTGAAGAAACATGCAGATGTGCCTACTTTCTCCCTTTTTAAAAACCAAGAACATTTGAAATGGGGCACCTGGGGGTCTCAGTCGATTAAGTGTCTGCCTTCAGCTCAGGTCATGATCTCAGGGTCCTGGGATCGAGCCCTGCATCGAGTCCCACATCAGACTCTGCCCATCAGGGAGTCTGCATCTCCCTCCGCTTCCCCCCAAGCCATGCTCTCTCTCTCAAATAAACAAATAAAATACTTTTTAAAAAAGAATGTTTGAAATGCATGAAGTGGGGAGAAAGTCAAGTATAGTTCTAGCAAGCAAACACAATCACTACTAACATTTCCAGCTGGTTTTTTTTTCCTATGAGCTTAAAAAAAAAAAAAAAAAAGACCAATTTTTTAGATGCGAGTGCACAGGTAAGGTGCCTGCCTTGATTCCCAACCTAAGCATCCTTCTCTAAATGCCCCAGCTGGGGGGGACTGCATTCCTCCAGACCTCGGGGAGGATCCCCCGGCAAGCCAGCAGGAGCGTGGCCCTCGGGACCTGGGGCCCTTTCCTGCACCTCCTCCCACGGAAGCTGCTGCCCTGCTTTGGGCTGGATAAACACCAGGCACTTTTCCCTTTCCCTAGGTTAATATTTCACATCCGTCGTCATTCATCTTCAGCATCTGCTTGGTGGGAGGGGGAGGTCCTGTTCTGCTCTCCCACCTCTGAGTGCCTCCAGCTCTGTGCCCCACCCCCAGCTGACCGGGGAACTCATTATTATCATATTATTTAAATCCAACGCACACTGAGTGTTTGTGCTATTGTTATCCTTTTTTTTTTTTTAAGATTTTATCTGTTAGAGAAACAAAGAGAGCCCAAGGAAGGGGAGGGGCAGAGGGAGAGGGAGAAGCAGACACCCCGCTGAGCAGGGAGTCCTACAAGAGGCTTGGTCCCAGGACCCTGGGATCATGACCTGAGCCAAAAGGCAGACACTTAACCGACTGAGCCACCCAGGCGCCCCATTATCCCTTTTTTTTTAAAGATCTTATTTATTTATTTGACAGACAGAGATCACAAGTAGGCAGAGAGGCAGGCAGAGAGATAGAGGAAGGGAAGCAGGCTCTCCACTGAGCAGAGAGCCCCATGCGGGGCTCGATCCCAGGACCCCGGGATCTGAGCCAAAGGCAGACACTTAACCGACTGAGCCACCCAGGTGCCCCATTATCCCTTTTTATAGAGGATGAGGACGGTGGCAGAGCCAAGCAGGCGGGGCCGGAGCAGGGTTTAGGTGTGCAACACTCCTGTTTGGGGAAACAGCAAACCCCGCTGTGGGGGGGTGGGGGGGTGTGGCGCCGAGCCTGACTTCCTCTCACCCCTCCATTCTCCCCTCTGCAATTAAGTTCATAGTCCAGGAAAGTCCCAGCAAGTGACAATGACCCTGAAACTTTCCTGGAAGATAAGAACTGCCTGGCCAGAGCCTCCCTCACCACTTGCCAGGGCCCCCTTCAGTAACCCTTTCCTTGCCAGGCTTTCCAGCCTACCTTCAAGTCAGGACAAATCCTTCTGAAGCCGCCCAGATCCAGGTCCATCCCCATCATCCCCATCATGGGGACCCATCCCCACCGCCCCTGCAACATAACCCCACTGCGCTGCAGCTCAGCCCCCACTCAGCCCAGGAGAAGCAACCATCACGGTTCAGCAGGAGGGAGATTGAGGTAGGATGGCGGAGTACTTGTAAAACAGAAATGTACCTGGGTCCAGGAAATCGCTCTAAGTGGGCACCTTGGCAATACAGGCGCTAGTCTCCTGCTTGTAAACCCGGGGCAAAGCCAAACAGATCATCTGTTTATCAACTGCTGTGGATTCAGGAAGCCAAACAGCCGCACCCATCACCAGGGCAAGTCCTCCAGTTCCCAGCCTCCATGAATGACCACCCCCCCCCATCACCCACCCCACCCCACCCTTGGGAAGAAACCAAGGAGTTTTTCCAATACGCTCAGGGCTTCACACCCTTTGCTGTGGGTAAATTCTTCCTGGAGCCAACTTCAGTCTCTGTTCCTATAGCCCAGAACAATAGGATTGTTTCTGTTTTGTTCCCCATGATACAATATGTACTTTGGATCTGAGTGAGCTAGTTGGCATTGAATGCTTACGTAGTGGTATGCCTGCGGGGTTAAACACTTTGTATTTGGTGATTTTAATCCCCATAACAAGCCATTGATCTCATAGGAATGAATGAACAATTAGTGGTTAAAGATATCATTGATATACCCATTTTAGAGATGGGACATCAAGACAGAGAGGTTGAGTAAATTGCCCAAGGTCATACAGTAACAGAGTTGGGATTTGAGTTCAGACAGTCCAACTTCAGAGCCCACGAGCTCCATAATTAATGTTCTATGTCTCGCTAGTTTTCATCCCCATCAACCTGCCATTATTCTCCTTTGAGCCAGGAAACCTACAACTGGTGCCAAAGAAGATGAATAGAGTTATTAGGGTCCAGACCCCAGGCTGGTTTCTTTCCCATCTCTTAAGGCCACCTCTGACTAGGTCCACACCAGCTGCTCCTTCTGGATAACCATGTCTTGCTCCCACCCCTCTTGACAAAGTGGTTTCCTAACCCTGACTGGAGGACTGTGCTAGCCATTCAGAAAAGCTCGAGCCGACTGGCAGCCCCGGTCTCAGCAGGAAAACGGAACCCCTATTTCAGGCGAGGTCTTGCATTCAGGGTACTATGGCCATAAACAAAGGAGCCCCTATTTCAAAACGGCTGGGTTTGCTAATTAAAAACCACTTCAACAACCATGCACTCAGTAGTCTTGTTGGGAAGTCAGCATTGAATTCCTTCGGAGGAAACAGCAGAGGAAAACACCCCGCGTCTCCTGCGGCTGGCGTGTCCTTCCTTATCCCAGCTCCCCCGCACACCTCACAAACCACCACGTCTCTACCCCCCTGGGTCTGCCGCCGGCCCCGCATTCTGGCCACCCCACACCTGTGTCTCCATCGAGGAGGCTGGCTAGTTGAGTACCTCGGTCAAGAGCCCAGACCCTGGGACCGGACCACCTGGCAACAACTTTAGGCAAATTACTTAGCCTCTCTTGGTCTCGGTTTCCCCATTTGGCAATGACGAATACAGTCTCTACTGTAAAGAAAATATGGAAAGCATTGAGACAGCATCGGCCTCATTGATTGTAAGCTCTCAATAAATGTTCCACTCCGCCACTTAATTAAGAGCCTCATGAGATTGGGCAGGCCTCCTTGAAAGAGGGTATGAGGTCAGAATCAAGAACACTGCCTTCGGGGCACCTGGGTGGCTCAGATGGTGTCTGCCTTTGGCTCAGGTTGTGATCTCCAGGTCCTGGGATGGAGACCCACATGTCGGGCTCCCTGATCATCAGGGTGTCTGCTTCTCCCTCTAGCCCTGCCTGTGCTCTCCCTGTCTCTCTCTCTCTCTCTCAAATGAATTAAAAAAAAAAAAAAAATCACTGGTTTGAAATTAGACAGCCTTGCCCTTGAATGCTGACTTGCCACAGCTTCCTTAAGCTCCGTGAACTTCAGTTCCCCTTCTGTCAAATGAACCCAATAACATCTACCTCGCATTAGTGTTACTGAGAAGATTAAATGAGACAATATATGTCAGGGGCTTGACACAGGTCTGGCTGGAAAGGGGCACTCAGCAAGTGACTCTTGTGACAATAACCAACTCCCCAAGTGTCAGGCCCTTCCTGTGTCCGCTGGAAACAAGGCCTGGAGGACCGGTCTTGGAGTCTCCCTTTCCCTCTCCCCTGCTCTTTTAGGATGTTCCACCTACTGCCAGCGGAATGCTGACTCACCTGTCAAGGCCCATTCAAAATGCTGCCTCCTCCCAGAAGCCTGCCTGGGTCCCCACCGGATGCCGACTGGTTCAGACTTAAATTCAGAGTCACTCAGTTCTCTACTTGCCTCCTGTTCGTGCCACCCCAGAAAGTCCCAGGGGACAGCATCTTTTCCTATCCAGCATCTCCCCAGGGTGGGAATTTAAGTAAATGAAATACCACTCCTCTTCCATCTCATCTCAAGATCAGGCAAGGGTGGTTGAGGGCAGCCTTTGTTACTGATCCTTACCTTCCCGGGCTTGGCTCCAGAGCCCTCAAGCAGGAAGGGGGGCTCTGGACAGGCAGCCTCTGACCCAGCCACTCTGGCTGAGCTTTGGAGCGGCACCCAGAGCCCTCTGGCGGGGAGTCCGGGCTTCCACAGAGCAGTCTGGTGGGTTTACTCCCTCCCAGACCGTTTTCAAGGGCATCCAGGGCCCTTGACACTTGTGCCCGCATCATGTCAAAAATGCTAAGAGGCACACCCATCCCACATGCAGTGTGATTTCGAGACAAACCGTACAAATGGGGCTGCAGCGGATTGGCTGATGTTTGGTTTTGTTGCCATTTACTATAATATCTATGAGTTTCCATTTCACAATCTTCTCTTTTTATTTTGAAACCAATAACATCATTCTATATTTCAACCAGAGCTTGTCCCAGAGCTTGTCCACTCCAGAGTCCACCTGGACCACACACACCCTACCTGTCTTTCCACCCAGCCACTGATCTCTTCACAGATTTCTCCCCAATATCCAAAACTGGAGCGATCCTGAGAAATCTTGTGTAAGCCAAAATGACACAAAGGAAAGAAGAAATTATCATTAATTTATATGGTAAATTCGTTTAGGCCTTTGTGGTACCTTAGGACGCTTCTTGCAAAGGGATGCACAAAGTAGATGGAGAAAAAGAGCTCTGGAGGCTGCTGGGTGCTGAGATGCTGAGTGTGGCTGGGAGGAATCGCGGTGGGGGGAGCCTGGGGGGAGGGGGCGCTGCGCTGCTGAGGGGTCTTCCCTGCAAGACTAATGCTGAGCAAGGGCTATTTTCACTTTTTTCATAAAAGAAAAGATCCTCTTTGGATTTCTTTCAGGTAGTGAAAACAAGTACTACTGTAGATCTTTCGGTAAAGCGAAGTGGCCTGATGACTTTGGAAAAGCGTGGACACCTGTGTCTCTGTCAGAAAGGAAGCGTCTGGGGGTGGGGAGGGCAGAGTCTCGAGAAGCCGCGTGTGGTGTGACTGCCCTCTAGAGGTTGCGTCGGGAAGGTGCAGGTGGGGAGACCCCTGTCCACCAGGTTATCCAACCCACCACTCAACTCACTGCCATTTACTCACTGCCATTTACAGAGCACCCACCTGGACCAGGCCCCGTGCACCTGCTCTGGGATCAAAGGCTAACACAACGAGGCATAAAGCTCAGCCTTATCCTCCAGGAGGTCACCATTTTGTTTATGGCCATTGCAAACACATAACCCACAATGACAGCTCGGTACAAGGACTACCCTAGCAGCGGTGTGAACCAAGTTCCACGGAACACGGGGGAGAATGGGAGTAAGTGTGGAACAACAGAGGAAGGCGTCACAGGACAGGTGACATTTAACCTGGGCCTTGAAGGATGAGTAAGAGGGCCAGGCTGCCCTGGGGAGGAAAGGCATTCTGGGTAGGGAGACTACATGAGCCAAGGCAATGCACAGCCAAGGGGCAGGCTCCTGGGGGGCCAGTGACAGGTGTGGTGTGGCTGGAGTGCGCACAGTGTGGGACAGCGCGAGACCCATCTCGAGAGGCAGGTGGGGCAGACAGGGAGGAAATTCACATTTGGAAAACAAAAATGTGATGTTTCCAGCCAGATGAGAGGGAGCCGTGACCCAGCTTGCAGAAAGTCACAGCATCAGGGGGAATCAAACATACCCAGGATCATGACGTCAGATATGGAGACACAGCAGCTGTTCTCAAAGGGATGCAGTTGAAAACATGAGAGCTGAGCCCATGGAAGGGGGGAGCCCCGTGTGAGTGGGGGGTGGGACAAAGCAGCAGAGGACCCAGGAGAGCCCTCTATCCTCTGGGAACATCCCACATAAAATGAAATTTATGTACATACTACGTACGAGTGGACTGGCAGGTGACTGGCTTTCCCACCAGCTTGCTGTGAGACTTTGAGCAAGTCACTTCAAGTCACTTCTTCAAGATGGAGCCAGTTTCCTCTTCCCTATCACCATAATACCCCCACCAAGGTGTTATTAATACCACGTATTAAAATAATACCACATATAGGGGATGTTTGAGGATTAAAGGAGATAAAGGTATGGAAAGGACGTCCTTAACTCGGTGCCCAGCATATGGTAGAAGCTCAGTAAATGTTCTCAAGTTCCCACAACTTCATTCTCAAACCTCTTGTCTTCTATATTAATTCCTACTCCTTAGTTGCGGCTCTCCCCCCATACCCTCATGCCTCCCCAATCTCTCTCTAGACCTCTCTCATCTGAACTCCAGACCCTTCCACGCAGCTGCCTGTAGGACCCCTGCACTCAGAGATCCTTCGGGAGGCATCATCCAGCTCCCTTGCAGGAATATTTTCCCACTCCATCCCAGCATGCGTTCTCTCTAACTTGACTGATGGCACCCCGCCAACCACCCGGGAAACCCGAAGTTCTAGACTTCTCTAGACCTTCCCAGTGACCTTCACTAGACTTCTCTCCCCTTCTTGGTGACCTGTCTGTTCCCAAATTCCCAAACACCCTTTGAACTTGCTGGTTCCTCCCACTCCTAAGGTCTTGCATTGGCCTCCTTGTTTCTCCTCCGTTTCATGTCCCACCTGGCCTCTACTGAGCTACCTAAGGATGCTTCCCCATCATGGGGCTGCTCCTGGCTTCCTCCTCGCCGAAATCATTTCAGGGCATAACAACATGCACAGGACAAAGGCCAGACTCCCAGCCTCACACACAAGGGGGTGAGGGTGAGGCTCTTTCAAGGATCGAGGACCTGAGCCACACTGAAGTTATTTGTACAGTGGGGGGGTTATTATGAGGCCACACAGGGAAGGCAAGAGAACAGGAGTCTCAGCCACCAAACAGCCACAACATGTGGTGACTGGAAGGTGACCGAGTGGCCATGAGGCTCCTGTGGGAAGGCAGCCCTTTACTGGAAAACATTCACATTTCCACAAAAATGTATGAGCATCATATGTCTGAAAGTGAAAAAAATAGATTTATGTGTTGGAGGAAAGAAAGTTCTGGTCCCAGAGAGAAAAAAAAAAAATCTCAAAATACCTAAATATGGTCCAGAAACAGAATAAAATAGTGACTAAGTATTGCTCAGAGCCAGACTGTCCTGGCTCCATCCTATTGCCTGGGTGATTCCAGACAAATTAATTGTTCTCTGCCCCAGTTTCCTTTCTGTAGTAACAGCATACTACCCATTCCATACATCATGGGCAGATTAAACGCTTTACAGGTGCCAAGTGCTTAGAGGGTGTCCACGTAGTTACCACTCAGTAAATGTTCTCCACTGTGAGTCATCCAGGCAGGGTGAATTCATCATCTCTCTCATCTCACATGGGAGCAGAGGGGTCTAATGACCCCCTGTAGTGCTCCGCATTACCTGCTCCCTCTTCCTTCCAGTTAGTAATGGAATCGCCATCCTTAAGCCTCAGTGGGATGAGTGGTGGCCCAGCAAGAGGTCAGATTTCCTTCCCTTTCTTGCCGCTAGGTGTCCTGGCCAACCGGAGGTGTGAAGCAGTGAACTGTGCAGCCTCGGGATCCCTTCCCTAGAAGTAAAGTTGCTGGCTCTTCACGTTCCCCTCCCTGAGAAGCAGCCAAGGCTGAGCAATGGAAGCCACATGTTGAGGGTGACGGGGACCCTCTAGAAGCCCCTGGCTGTTCGCCTCTTACCACTATTGAGAAAGAAATGACCTCTGTCAGGGCGCCTGGGTGGCTCAGTGGGTTAAGCGGCTGCCTTCAGCTCAGGTCATGATTCCAGGGTCCTGGGATCCAGCCCTGCATCAGGTTCTCTGCTCAGCAGAGAACTTGCTTCTCTCTTTCCCTCTGCCTGCCACTCTGCTTACTTGTGCTCTCTATCTGTCAATTAAAAAAAATTTTTTTTAATCTTTAAAAAGAAAGAAAGAAAGAAAGGATCTCTGTCTGACCTAAGCCACTGTGCTATGGGGCCTCTTTGTTACAGCAGCATAATGCGTACCTTTAAAGAATACAACATCTTTTTCTACAATAATCCTTCCCTGTTAGAAAAGTAGGCAAGGGGAGCACCTGGGTGGCTCAGTGGGTTAAGCATCTGCCTTTGGCTCAGGTCATGATCTCAGGGTCCTAGGATCGAGCCCCGAATCAGGCTCTCTGCTCAGCAGGGAGCCTGCTTCTCCCTCTCTCTGCCTGCCTCTCTGCCTACTTGTGATCTCTGTCTGTCAAATAAATAAATGAAATCGTTAAAAAAAAGAAAAAAGAAAAGTAGGCAAGGGGCGTTGTGTGGCCCAGTCAGTTAAGGGTCAGCCTTCGGCTCAGGTCATGATCCCAGGATCCTGGGATGAGCCCCATGTTGGGCTTCCTGCTCGGCGGGAGGCCTGCTTCTCCCTCTCCCACTCCTCCTGCTTGTATTCCCTCTCTTGCTGTCTTCTTCTCTGTCAAATAAATAAATAAAATCTTTTTTTTTTTTTTGACAGAAAGAGAGAGACAGTAAGAGAGGGAACACAAGCAGGGAAAGAGGGAATGGGAGAAGCATGTGGGGCTCGATCCCAGGATCCTAGGATCATGACCCGAGCTGAAGGCAGACGCTTAATGACTGAGCCACCCAGGTGCCCCAAATAAATAAAATCTTAAAAAAAAAGTGTCTCTTGAGCAAATAGGATTTCTGTTGTCTTCATCTCAGAATATTCTTTTTTTTATGATTTTATTTATTTATTTGACAGAGAGAGAGAGATCACAAGTAGGCAGAGAGAGAGGGGGAAGCAGGCTCCCTGCTGAACAGAGAGCCCGATGTGGGGCTTGATCCCAGGACCCTGAGATCATGACCTGAGCCGAAGGCAGAGGCTTAACCCACTGAACCACTAAGGAGTCCCCTCAGAATATTCTTAATCCCAAAGTGGTCCACCTTGGGGCAGCCTGTCCTCAGCCCCTTTGGAGAGAAACGGTGCAGGAGGAGATGGGGGAAGGGCACAGAGAAAGCTGGGGAAGAGGGCATGTCCATGTTAAACACCCTCCTTTCTAAGGCTTAGGATGGGAAAACCCTCTCCCTGTATAGCACAACCTGGACACGTAAAGTTAAATTACTGCCTGTTTGTTCCTCCCACCATTGCTCTTTTGAGCTTCGTTTACTGTTTCCCACTGCATGTTTTGTGAGGGGAAGACAGGCCCACCATTTGACAGTGGTCTACGGTGGAGATCACCCAGAAGGCCTCCATTCACCCTCCTCCCAGATTTCTAGGTGGAGCACTATTAATCACCCCTCATGGTATCAACTTTACCTGAAGACTCTCTTGGCTCCCAGATGACAGTTCCAGGCATAAATTCAGGCAACAGCATCCAGAGTAAGAAAAGGGATCATCTATCCATTTTGTATCCGCTTTTCAGAACCCCCCTGGCAGACGTCCCCTACAGATCATTGGCCAAACTCAGGTTCCATGTAGAGAGACCGGTTGGCCTGGAATTGAGAGGTTTTCTGACATGTGGCACTTTCAGGCCAGAATAAAGACAGTCCCAGGAACACAGAGATGGTTGGTCACCCTAGTCCCATCCTGTCGAGGATGCCATTGATGTCTCAACTCAAATCCCCTTGGCTGGGTGGGAAATTTTGCCAAGGGTTGACTGCTAATGACTCACAGCTGCCTGCAACTCCAAAGTCTTGCAGCTGTGACCAAAGCCGTCCTGCTATGGAGTTTCCTCCACCACCAGCCCTGCCCCTCCTCAGGGGAGCCTGTAGCCAGTGATCACTGATGGAGAGAGGAAGGAGGTATAAGACGCTGGCCCCTGATTCCAAAATGGGAGCAGCCGTGTGGCGCATTTCACACACCAAACCCCCCCATGTACTCAGATTGAAGCTGATCTCTGAATGAGACCACATCCTCGCTACACTTTTCCCTGCTTCCCTCATTTCCTGAGGGCAACCTCTCTGTCAATCACTTGTGCAAGTATCCCTGCCTCAGGCTCTGCTCTGGTGAACCCAACACTTGCCTGTTACCAAACCTGTCAACAACCAGGGAAGTGGAACTGCCATGAGTCACTTCAGGTTCTGCCCCCCAGCCTTGGGATGGGAGTCCTCTTCTGACGCACATAATACCGTGGAGAAGGAACACCTGGCCCCAACAGGTGGACGATTAAGAAGGAAGAGGAAGACGTGATTATTGGTAAGGCCATCAAGCCAAAAGTGTGCTCTAACAAGTAACACTCTTGAGGGAAGAAAAGAAGTAATTCTGTCACATCTGGGCTGCCCACTGTATGAGGAGAAAAGTTGGACGTTTTATGAAAGGCGATCCCCATGAAACACCCCTGTATCTTTATAATAAGTCCTTCCAAGGTCTTACTAAATTGCCTTGGAGTCTGTTACTTGTGACCAAAGAGTCCTAAATGTTACAGACTTGAGCATCCTGAGGAGGGTTCCCATAGTGACGTTTGGGAGAAACTGCGGCTGAGTGGGGGGTGGGGGGGTGCAAGGAAGACACGTGACCACAGAAAGGGAGGAGGCAGTCCTGAACATGGGTAGTGAAGAGGTTAAGTGCTTCCCTGATGTCTAACGTGCTCCGTTCATGTGTCCTCTAAGACTGAGGCTTCAGGAGGCTTTACAGCAAACACAGTGTGGGGGTCACTGCAATGAACTTCTATAAAGCGAAGCCAAAGACAGTCTGTTACCCAGCAGTGACCCCGTTGACAAAAGATGGTAAAAGCCAGGGCAGTCTAGCTGTGGTCGTTGTGTTCCAGATCAAGAATTAGCCTTGAGGAGGGTCTGACTGGCTCAATGGGAAGAGTGTACAACTCTTGATCTCCGGGTCGTGAGTTCGAGCCCCACACTGGGTGTAGAGAGTAATAAAAATAAACAAATAGACTTTAAAAAAATGAGCGTTGAACTGCAGATTCTCTAGGCCACCTCCACCCCCAAGAATGAAGTCAGAGCATTGATTAGAAGACGAAGATCTTCGCTGTGGGAATGAGGGTGTTGATGGGTCCATGCCACACATATCTACTGACCACCTGCTCTGGGCCAGGTACTGTTCTAAGCACTGTTAGAAAAACAAAACCAGGGACGCCTGGGTGGCTTAGTTGGTTAAGTGGCTGCCTTCGGCTCAGGTCATGATCCCAGCGTCCTGGGATCAAGTCCCACATCGGGCTCCTTGCTCGGCAGGGAGCCTGCTTCGCCCTCTGCCTCCACCTGCAACTCTGTCTGCCTGTGCTCGCTCGCTCTCTCTCTAATACATAAATAAAATCTTTAATAAATAAAAAAAGAAGAAAAACAAAACCAACCTAGGAAATTGGAAGATCTAATCCATCTAACGATTCATCATTGTGGCAGCATCCCATCTAGCCAAGAGAGGGCCACTCCAAGGAGTTGTACAAAATGGAAGGTTTTTATAGGAAGGAGGGTTGGGGGAGGAAGGCATAAGCAAAAGGAAAGAAAAGATGGTTCCAAGCAAGGTCACTTTCCCTTAATGGGAAGGGCAGAGGGCCTTCTGCAGATGACCTCATCTTCCTTTGGGGGATGGAGAAGGCCTATGCACCCATGATTTCATTGGTGCAGAAAATGCCTGACTGACCTTTCTGGGGGAGGTTGAAACTGCAATTAGATTAAGTTTGGTGACTTGTCCTGGCCCAAGTAACGCCATTCGGGCCTGTTGGTTTTCCCTTGAACAGCACAGTGAATAAAACAGTCAAAGATCCCTGTCCTTGAGGAGATCCAACTCTAGGAGGGTGAAAGATGATAAAGAGTAGGGGCGCCTGGTGGCTCAGTGGGTTAAGCCTCTGTCTTTGGCTCAGGTCATGATCTCAGGGTCCTCAGATCAAGCCCCATATCGAGCCCCATATCGGGCTCTCTGCTCAGCAGGGAGCCTGCTTCCCCCCGTCTCTGACTGCCTCTCTGCCTACTTGTGATCCCTCCCTCTCTCTCAAATAAATAAATAAAATCTTTTTTAAAAAAAGATAATAAACGGTAAACATAACAATTACATTTGTTAGAGTCAGAATAGAGCAGTATGCTATAGCGCCTGGGCCGCTCAGACTTTGGATTTTGGCTCAGGTCATGATCTCGGGGTCCTGGGATTGGGTCCCCTGCACTCAGCAGGGAGCCTGCTTGGAATTCTTTCTCCCTCAGCCCCTCCCCCCCCCTCTCAAATAAATAAATATTATATATATATATATATTTAAAGATTTTATTTATTTATTTGACCCAGAGAGAGATCACAAGTAGAGAAGCAGGCAGAGGGGGGAGGGGAAGCAGTCTCTCTGCTGAGCAGAGAGCCAGTGCGGATGTCGGGCTCTATCCCAGGACCCTGAGATCATGACCTGAGCCGAAGGCAGAGGCTTAACCCACTGAGCCACCTAGGCGCCCCAATAAATATATTTTTTAAAGGTGCTAAATACTATAAAGGAAATAATAGAGGTAAGGAAGGAGTTTGGGGAGAGTGGGAGGTGGTGGTTGTAATTTTAAATAGGGAGGTCAGGGCAAGATTCGTGGAAAAGGCAAGCTTTGAGCAAAGACATGAAAAAACAAACACAATAAACGAGGCATGAGTTCCATGGACATAAAGGAGAAGAGCAGGAACAGGCCCAGGTGTTCAAGCAACAGGAGGGGCGCACTGGGGGTGAGGCGCAGGGGCGGTCAGGCAGGCATCAGGGGACCAAGGGGTATGGGCTTTAGGACTTTAGCTTTCGTTCCAAAAGAAATGGCAGGCCCGTGCAGGATTTTGAGCAGAGGCGTGACGTAATGTGTGTGTATCTTGAAAGGATCTCTGGCTGCTGGGCGGGAGGAGGGGAGACGTTAAGGATGCAAGGAAAAGCAGAGCACGTGTTAGGCATTCCCTGCAGCGATCCAGATGAGAAACTGGAAGCGGCTGGGACCAGAGCGGTAGCCCTGGAGGTAGCCAGGAAAAGTGGACCCTGGATGCAGTCTGGAGGCAGAACCAGCATGGTTTCCTGGGACGGAATGTAGGGCGTCAGAGAAACCAGCTTTATTTAAAAGACAGAAACAGGGGCACCTGGGTGGCTCAGTGGCTCAGGTCATGATCCCAGCGTCCTGGGATCCAGCCCCGCATTGGGCTCTCTACTTGGCGGGGATCCTGCTTCCCTTCCTCTCTCTCTGCCTGCCTCTCTGCCTACTTGTGATCTCTGTCTGTCAACTGAATAAATAAATAAAGTCTTTTTTAAAAAATAAAAAATAAAAGACAGAAACAAAACCCCCAGAACCAAACTTCAGATCTCTCCAAAGTATCTTCCCGTTGAGCCCCCTCTGCTGGACAAATGCGAAATTGCCTCCCTTTTAAAAGACGTCGGACTGCTGCGGAATGTAAAATCAGGTTAATTAACCTTCCAGGCTGATTAGCGGAGAAATGCTCCCCTTAGACACTTCCCACTCCCCCCCCCCCCATACGTACCATTCATACCCTGGGGCTAAGACCCTTAACTGAAGAGGAATTGGTATAGATGTGCAGAGCACCCTAGCCAAGCCAGGTTCTGACTTTGACTCTTTACCAGGCCTGGGAATTATCAAAGAAAGGTAAGATTTCTGGTTTGGGCTTTATAGCAGAGACCCTCCCCCCACACACACCAAATGAAATGCTCAGGCCAGCAAGGTTTTATGGGAATTGTAGCGCCAGCAAGAATATGTGTATAATACTGGCAAGCAGAGGTCTGAGATTTTCTTAACCGATGTTGCTGGGAGACTCTGTTCCAAAGCACATCAAAAGGGTACTAGCAGTAGTAGGAAGTAAAAGGCACAAGTCCCTGTAGGAAACCCTACCCACTGGTCTTCTTTGGGACAGTCCTGAAGGATGCAGGTTGTACAAAAGCCATCCTCGGAGCAGGTAGATCATAGGCACTGAGGAATTCACTCCAACTGCCCAGAGTGTTAGTTACATGACGGCACCTGTGCAGTTTGCTGGTTCTGTCATTTACCTGCACGGACTTGTTCAGTAAGATAGAGCACGACTTCTAGATCAATGGCCAAGTACGGCACTTTCATAGAACCTTCCCTCTAAATCCTTTGCTTAAGGGTACCTATTATGATCGTTTTTTTTTTCTTTCCCACTACTATATATGAGTAATGGTTAATGGTAGGTACTCCCAATCAGAACTAAAATTGGAATTTTGTTAGGGTTGGTAATATAGAGGGAAATATACCTTATAATTGACGCTAATGTGAGCATGGATGTTTAGGAATATTTTGTATCAGGAAACATGCAAGAAAATTAGATGAACACCGCTGATGGTCACACAACAGTGTGAATGTGTTTAATGCCCTCAAACTGTAATGGTTCGTAAATGTAAATGGTTAAGTTGGAGGTGCACCTGGGTGGCACGGTTGGTTAAGCATCTGGCTCTTGGTGTTGGCTCAGGTCCTGATCTCAGCGTTGTGGGATTAAGCCCTGCATCAGGCTCCCCGCTCAGTGTGGAGTCTGCTTAAAATCTTCTCTCTCTCTGCCCCTCTCCCCTGCTCACATGCGTGCTCACTGTCTCTCTAAAATAAATACATCTTTTTTATAAAAATGGTTAAGATGGAGGGAGAGAGTGGATTTAAAAATGGCTACGATAGTAAATTTTATGTGATGTGTATTTTTTTTAAAGATTTTGTTTGTTTATTTACTTATTTGACAGACAGAGATCACAAGCAGGCAGAGAGGCAGGCAGAGAGAGAGGAGGAAGCAGGCTCCCTGCAGAGCAGAGAGCCTGATGCGGGGCTTGATCCCAGGACCTTGGGATCAGGACCTGAGCTGAAGGCAGAGGCTTAACCCACTGAGCCACCCGGGCACCCTTGTGATGTGTATTTTTTTTTTAAGATTTTTTAAACTTTCAGGTGCCTGGGTGGCTCAGTGGGTTAAAGCCTCTGCCTTCGGCTCAGGTCATGATCCCAGGGTCTTGGGATCGAGCCCCACATCAGGCTCTCTGCTCTGCAGGGAGCCTGCTTCCTCCTCTCTCTCTGCCTGCCTCTCTGCCTGCTTGTGATCTCTGTCTGTCAAATAAATAAATAAAATCTTTAAAAAAAGATTTTTAAACTTTCTTTTCTAAATTTTTAAAAATTTATTCATTTGAAAGAAAGAGCGAGAGAGAGAGCGAGAGCACAAGCAGGGGGCGAGGCAAAGGGAGAAAGAGAAGCGGATTCCCCGTTGAGCTGGGAGCCTGACAGGGGCTCCATCCCAGAACCTAGAGATCATGACCTGAGCTGAAGGCAGATGCTTAAACGACTGAGCCACACAGGCACCCCTTATTTGACATTTTTTTAAATCATGAGAGAGGGAGGAACTGGGCTGGAACTTGGAAGTTCCAGCAACTTCATTATCTTTGTGCAAAGATAACGACAGATGTAAGTTGTGGATAAAATGAAACACAATAAACCCAGCTGCTCCAAAGGACTTGACACTACACCTTCACAAAGGAACCAAGTGTCCATGAGTCTGTCCCGACACTTTGCATCAGCAGAGAGCTTTGCTGCATGGCAGGAAGCCCACGTGAGCTTCCTGTCCCAAGAACTCCTGTCCTTTGCAAAGGTCCCTCTGGCTGGGCTAACAACCACATTGACATGAGACAGATTAACAGGAGAAAAATTTAATAGCATGTGAGTGGGGAATCCACACAGACGTGGAACTTCCAAAGACAGACAAAATGAGGTCTATATGTCGTTCCAAACTAAAGAGAAGGGGTAGAGGTCTGGGACTTCAGAGGGAAGGAATGCAATTCACAGAAGGGTGGAAAAGGGTCAATGTTTGGTGAACAAATGTGTGCCCTGTCATACTTATCTCTGCAAATAATCCTTATTCTGGAAAGACCCTCCAGTTTAGATTCTTCTATGCAGTTAAGGGAGGAGCAAAAGTTTGTATTGAGCTCATAGGGTCTCCATTGCCTTCAGAATAACCTTCATGGCAAAGTGGCCATCTTGGGGTGGCCTGTCCTTGGACCCTACCTGAGCATAGGCAGGTGGACATTATATTCAGTGCTTAGTCTGGAGATGACAGGGTGATGTGGAGCCATCCCGGGGTGAGACCGAGCCTGAACTACAAGACATTCGTAGGTTACGTACTTGGGGAATGGCCACCTCATCATGGCGCCTCTGGAAACGAGCTGGACGTGGATGATTTTTAACTTTGGGAACATGAGTTGTAGTTGTCCTTGAGGTGACTGGGTTATGCTTAGTGGGCTCATCTTGGGCTGTGCTGGGATGGTGTGTGCGTGTGTGTGTGTGTGTGTGTGTGTGTGTGTGTGTGTGTGTGCACAGGACTAGATGACATGGCCTAGAAAATAGTGAAGACCTTTGGGGGTGTCTGCTTGGTTAGGACTCTTCACGTACCCTTTTCCCGAGACAACCCCTCAATACTTGGTATGACTCCAAGTCGTATTTGAAAGGTGTTGTTTGGTTTTTTTTTTAACGTCTAAATGCATAGATTCTAATGTCTTGATTTCTTATTTCATTACATTGTGGTCTGAGAGTGTGGTCTGTGTGATATTGATTCTTTGGTATTTATTGAAGCTTATTTTGTGGCTCAGTCAGTGGTCAGTTTTTATAAGTGTTCTATGTGCGCTTGAAAAGAATCCATATTCTCTAATGACTGAGTTCTATGGAAATTCAGTAAGTGAAGGTAGTTAATTGTGCTGTTCAAATCCTCTATGCTCTAGTTAATTACTGGTCTGCTAGATCTGTCTATCACAAACAGGGATGTGTTAAATCTCCTACCATGCTGATGAATTTCTGAATTTCTCCTTATAATTCTGTCAGTGTTCACATTACATGCATATTATTAGATGCATACAGTTTAGAACTACTATAGTCTCTTTACGAATTGAACACTTTACTAATATTTGTGTGACCCTCTTGTCTATAGTAGTGCTTTCTGCTGTACAGGATATTGTGCCCGATACTAACACACTCACCAAAGACCAGCTTCTTGATCCCAGGACCCTGAGATCATGATCTGAGCCGATAGCAGAGGCTTAACCAACTGAACCACCCAGGCGCCGCCCCCCAAATACTATGTTCTTAAACCCACTCCAGTCATTTTTTACACCCAGGGATCCACAAAATTTCTCTTGTGAACTTCACCAGTCACCTCTAGGCTTCTACATTCAGAGGTCAAGTCTAGACCTCATCTAGTTGATCATTCCGTCCTTCTTTTTTTTTTTTTTTTCTTTTTAAGATTTTATTTCCTGGGACGCCTGGGTGGCTCAGTCAGTTGGGCATTGCCTTCGGCTCAGGTCATGATCTCAGCATCCTAGAATCTGAGTCCTGCATTGGGCTCCAGGACCCCGGGACTATGACCAAAGCCAAAGGTAAAGGTTTAACCAACTGAGCCACCCAGGCACCTCAGGAAACCATTGTTAATAGAGTATTTTTCAGATTTTTCCATTTTTCTCTCTCAGTTTAGGAGTTGTGACATGCCATTAAAAAGTATTTACAGGGCGCCTGGGTGGCTCAGTGGGTGAAGCCGCTGCCTTCGGCTCAGGTCATGATCCCAGGGTCCTGGGATCGAGTCCCGCATCGGGCTCTCTGCTCAACAGGGAGCCTGCTTCCCTCTCTCTCTCTCTCTGCCTGCCTCTCTGTCTACTTATGATCTCTCTCTGTCAAATAAATAAATAAAATCTTAAAAAAAAGTATTTACATATCACTTGGATATATTTTCCACCAAATTGTAGTGTGTGTGTGTTGTATGTATGTGTGATATACATGTATATATTTATAATTGTAGTTAAATATACATAACAAATTTACCATTTTAACCATTTTTAAGTGTATAAGTTAGTGGAATCGAGTACATTTACGTGGTTGTATAGCTTAGAAATATTTTTTTACATCTCTAAAACTTTTCACAATTCACATAACATATAATTCAACCACTTGAAATTTACAGTTCAAGGGTTTTTAGGGTATTCACTCACATTGAATATCACAGATATTCAATGCTGATTCAGCAATCAGCACCATGGTCAGGTTTAGAACATTTTCATCATTTTTTTAAAGATTTTATTTATTTATTTGTTTATTTGACAGAGAGAGAGAGAGAACAAGTAGGCAGAGAGGCAGGCAGGGGCGGGGCGGGGGGGAAGCAGGCTCCCCGCTGAGCAGAGAGCCCGATGCGGGGCTCGAACTCAGGACCTCAAGATCCTCATGACCTGAGCCGAAGGCAGAGGCTTACCTGACTGAGCCACCCAGCCATCCCTGGCCATTTATGTATTTTTGAAAGGGAAATGTCTCTTCAGATCTTTTGCCTATTTATAAATTGGGTTTGATTTGTTTGTTTGTTTGTTTGTTTACTGAGTTATGAGTTCTTCATATATTTTAGACTTAAGTCCCTTACTAAATATATGATTGGCAGAATTTTTCTTGTGTTATGGGGCTGTCCTCTCACTGTCTTGATGGTGTCCTCTGAAACACAAAAGGTGTCACTGTTAATTATGTCCCATTTATGCATCTTTCCTCTTCTCACTTGTGCTTTTCAGGTCGTATCTAAGGAAATACGGCCTTAATCCAAGATTGGGACGATATATACCATTTTTCTTCTAAGAGTATTATAGTTTTAGCTCTTATGTTTAGGTCCGTCATGGATTTTTTTTTTAAAGATTTTATTTATTTATTTGACAAACAGAGATCACAAGTAGGCAGAGAGGCAGGCAGAGAGAGAGAGGAGGAAGCAGGCTCCCCGCTGAGCAGAGAGCCCGATGCGGGGCTCGATCCCAGGATCCCAGGCAGAGGCTTTAACCCACTGAGCCACCCAGGTGCCCTGGTCTGTTACGGATTTTGAGCTAGTTTCTGTACCTGGTGTGAGGTTGAGATCCAGCTTTACCCTTCTGTGTGCGGGGTATCTATCTGGTTTCCCTGGCACCATTTGTTGACACAGTATTCTTTCCCCTATGGAGCTGTCTTAGAACCCTTTTTGCAAATGAGCTGACTATAAATGTAAGGCTTTATTACTGGACTCTTCCTTCTTTTACCTTGATCTGTCATCTCTCTGTACACTCGTACCACACTGTCCTGAGCACTGTCGCCTGCAGTAAGTCTTGAAACTGGGATGTATGAGTCCTCCAACTTTGTCCTTTTTCAAGATTGTTTTGTTGTTATGCACGCTTTGAATTTTCATTTGAATTTTAGCATCAGCTCTTCCATTTCTTTTTTTTTTTTTAAGATTTTATTTATTTATTTGAGAGAGAGAGTGCAGAGCCAGAGCGAGAGCGAGAGAGCACGAGCACAAACAGGGGGAGGAGCAGATCCTAGGACCCAGGATCACCACCTGATCCAAAGGCAGATGCTTACCAAATGAGCCACTCAAGCACCCCCTAGCTCTTCAATTTCTCCAAAGAAGCCAGCTGGGATTTTCATAGGGATTGTATTGAATTCTTACTGCAAAGAGTCCCTTCTATTCCTAGTTTATTGAATTTTTTTTTTTTTATCATGAAAGCATGTTGTATTTTGTCAATGCTTTTTCTGTATTTCATGGAGATGGTCATGGGGTTTTTGCTCTTTATTATATTAAAATGCTATATTGCATTAATTGTTTAGTGTGTTAAACCAACTTTGTGTTCCTGGGATAAATGTCATTCAGTAATGGTTTATAATCCTTTTTATATGGTGCTGGATTTGATATGCTAGTATTTTGTTGAGGGCCCTTGCATCCATATTCATAAAAGATATTTGGCCTGGGGTTTTCTTGTGATCTTATTATCTGGTTTTGGTAGCAGTGTACTATAGGTTTCACAGAATGAGTTGAGAAGAGCTGCCTCCTATGCTCTTCTATGTTTTTAAGAGTTTGTAAAGGACTGATGTTAATTCTTCATTAAGCATTTGGTAGAATTAATGGGTGAAGTCGTCTGGACCTGGGCTTTTCTTTTTTTTTTTTTTAAGATTTTATTTATTTACTTGACAGACAGAGATCACAAGTAGGCAGAGAGGCAGGCAGAGAGAGAGAGAGGAGGAAGCAGAGCCCAATGTGGGGCTCCATCCCAGGACTCTGAGGTCATGACCTGAGCCGAAGGCAGAGGCTTTAACCCACTGAGCCACCCAGGTGCCCCTAAACCTGGGCTTTTCTTTTCAGGAGTTTTTTCTTTTTTTTTTTTTTTTTTTTTTTTTAAGATTTTATTTATTTATTTGGCAGAGAGAGATCACAAGTAGGCAGAGAGGCAGGCAGAGATAAAGAGAGAGGAGGAAGCAGGCTCTCTGCTGAGCAGAGAGCCCGATGCGGGGCTCGATCCCAGGATCCTGAGATCATGACCTGAGCCGAAGGCAGAGGCTTAACCCACTGAGCCACCCAGGCGCCCCTCAGGAGTTTTTTCTATTACTGATTCAATCTCTTTATTTTTTATTATCTGTTGAGAGTTTCTATTTTTTCTTCTTTTTTTAAAGATTTTATTTATTTATTTGACAGAGAGATTACAAGTAGGCAGAGAGGCAGGCAGAGAGAGAGAGAGGGAAGCAGGCTCCCTGCTGAGCAGAGAGCCCGATGCAGGACTCGATCCCAGGACCCTGAGATCATGACCTGAGCCGAAGGCAGCGGCTTAACCCACTGAGCCACCCAGGTGTCCCTCTATTTCTTCTTTTTTAAAATTTCTTTATTTATTTAACTGATCTCTACATCCAGTGTGGGACTTGAACTCACAACCCATGCTCTTCCAATTGAGCCAGCCAGGTACCTCAAGATTTTCTATTTCTTCTTAAGTCAGTTTCAACAGTTTGTGACTTTCTAGGAATTTGTCCATGTCATCTAAGTTGTCTAATTTGTTGGAATATAATTGTTCATAGTATTCCCTTATAATCCATTTTATTTTTTTAAGGTCAGTAGTGACACTTCCTCTTTCACTCCTATGCTTGGTAATTTGAGTCTTCTGGTTTTCTTGGTTACTCTACCTGATGGTTTGTCAATATAGTTAATCCTGGGGATGCCTGGGCGGCTCAGTTGGTTAAGCATCTGCCTTTGTCTTAAGTCATGATCCCAGGGTCCTGGGATCGAGTCCCACATTGGGCTCCTTGCTCAGCAGGGAACATGTTTCTCCCTCTCTCTCTGCCAGCTGCTCCCCTGATTATGCCCTCTTTCTTTCTCTGACAAATAAATAAAGTCTTTTAAAAAAAGTAATAATAAGGGCCCTTGGGTGGTTCAGTAGGTTAAGCCTCTGCTTTCGGCTCAGGTCATGATCTCAGGGTCCTGGGATTGAGTTGTGCATCGGGCTCTCTGCTCAGCAGGGAGCCTGCTCCCCCACCCCCCGTCTGCCTCTCTGCCTACTTGTGATCTCTGTGTGTGTGTCAAACAAATAAATAAAATCTTTTTTAAAATAATAAAATAAAATAAATAAAAAACAGTTAATCTTGTCAAAGAATCAACTTTTAGTTTTGTCGATTTTCTCTACCATCTATTTTCTATTTCATTTACTTTCATGTTATCTTTTTTTTTAAAGATTTTATTTATTTATTTGTCAGAGAGAGAGCACAAGCAGGCAGAGTGGCAGGCAGAGGCAGAGGGAGAAACAGGCTCCCTGCCAAGGAAGGAGCCCATGCAGGACTCAATCCCAGGATCCTGGGATCATGACCTGAGCTGAAGGCAGCCACTTAACCAACTGAGCCACCCAGGCATCCCTATTTTCATGTTATCTTTATTATTTCCTTCTTTTCTGCTTGTTCTGGGTTTAGTTTGCTCCTCTTTTTTCTAGTTTCTTTTTTTTAAAGATTTTATTTATTTATTTGACACAAAGAGAGAGAGAGAGAACAAGCAGGGAGAGTGGAAGAGGGAGAAGCAGGCTCCCCGCTGAGCAGGGAGCCCGATGTGGGACTTGATCCCAGGGCCCTTAGATCATGACCCAAGCCGAAGGCAGTCACTTAACCAACTGAGCCACCCAGGTGCCCCCTTTTTTCTAGTTTCTTATGGTGGAAGAGTGGGTTATTGATTTGAGATCATCCTTTTTTTTTTTTTAAGATTTTATTTATTTATTTGTCAGAGAGAGAGAGAGTGCGCGCGCAAGAGCACAGGCAGACAGAGTGGCAAGCAGAGTCAGAGGGAGAAGCAGGCTCTCTGCAGAGCAAGGAGCCTGATGTGGGACTCGATCCCAGGATGCTGGGATCATGACCTGAGCCGAAGGCAGCTGCTTAACCAACTGAGCCACCCAGGCGTCCCTCCTTCTTTTTTAATGTAGGTGTTAACAGCTATAAATTTACCCCTAAGCACAGCCTTAGCTGCATCCTCTAAAGCTTGGTACATATGTTTTCATTTTCATTTATCTTGAAGTATTTTCTAATTTCCCTCATGATTCCTCTTTGACCCATTGGCTATCTAGGAGCATATCATTTAATTTCCACATACTTGTGAATTTTTTCTTTTGGGTCAAATTAGATATTTCTAATATGTCATTTGAATTCTCTTGTTTCTTTCACTGTATTTTTTTAGTTATTATTTAATGGTTGCTGTGGGGACTTCAATTAGCAGCTTAACTTAAAACACTCTGCTTCAAATTAATACTAACTTAATTTCAATAATATGCAAAAACTTTACTCCAATATGGCTTAATTCCCCAACTCTCCTTTGCATGCTTATTGTCAAACAAATTATGTCTTTAGATATTATAAAGCCCTTTAACACAGCTTAATAATTATTTCTTATGTAATTGTCTTTTAAATAAGATAGAAGAGAAAAAAATTACAAACAAAAACACATATCATCTTTTACATTATATCATCTTTTACATTTACCTGTGTGTTTACACTTACTAGTACTATGGATTTGAGTTACTGTCCAGTGTCCTCTCATTTCAGCCTGAAGGACTCCTTTTATTATTTCTTATAACTCAGTTCTGCTAGTGATTAATTTCTACTACTGATTAATTTCTACTATAATTTTTGAAGGATAGTTTTGCTATCATTCAACTGAGCCCTGCAGAAACCTGTAAACTTATTCAATTTTAAATAATAACAAGTTTGGGATGTGTGGGTGGCTCAGTCAGTTAAGCATCTGCCTTCGGCTCAGGTCATGATCCCAGGATCCTGGGATCAAGCCCCGTATAAGCCTTCCTGCTCAATGGGGAGCCTGCTTCCCCCTCTCCCTCTGCCACTCCCCCTGCTTGTACTCTCACTCTCTCTGTCAAATAAATAAATAAAATCTTTAAAAATAAATAAATAATAACAAATGCATCAGTGACCCTATGTGCCAAGCACTGTTCTATATGAATTCATTCAATTTTCATAACAGCCCTGTATAAGGAAATGGAGCGTGGAGAAGCTAATCAACTTACCCAAGATCACCTGAATAGTAAGTAGAGCATTTGGACTAGAATCCAGGCAGTAAGAACCACAGTAACTTACTACCTCTTTTATAGTTGAATTGTCATCTGAAAAATTGTGTTATCTGAAATTCTTGCTGTTTGCTGCGTGTTCTCATCTTTGCTCGTTGTGGATTCTTTTTTTTTTAAGATTTTATTTTATTTATTTGACAGACAGAGATCACAAGTAGGCAGAGAGGCAGGCAGAGAGAGGGGGGGAAGCAGGCTTCCTGCTGAGCAGAGGGCCCGATGCGGGGCTTGATCCCAGGATCCTGGGATCATGACCTGAGCCAAAGGCAGAGGCTTCAACCCACTAAGCCACCCAGGCGCCCCGTGGATTATTTCTTTATGGAGATCACTTTTTCCGTTATTGTGGCAATCCTGCCTGGGTCCAAAGAAGGAGTTTCACACTGTTTCAGCTCAAGGGCATCTCTAGTCCAGAACCACTCTTAATGCCAATTCCTTATCTTGGACATTCCTGGACAACAACGTATAGCTTTTTTTTTTTTTTTTTTTTTTTTTTTTAAAGATTTTATTTATTTATTTTGACAGAGAGAGATCACAAGCAGGCAGAGAGGCAGTCAGAGAGAGAGGGAAGCAGGCTCCCTGCCGAGCAGAGAGCCCGATGCGGGACTCGATCCCAGGACCCTGAGATCATGACCTGAGCCCAAGGCAGTGGCTTAACCCACTGAGCCACCCAGGCGCCCTAGCTTTTTTTTTCTATAATGTGGTTTTATAAGTAATCCTATGCCCAAATGGGGCTTGAACTCTCCCCCCTGAGGTTAAGAGTCACATGTCCTACCAACTGAGTCAGCCAGGTACCCAACAGGATATAGGTTTATTTTTTTTTTTTAAGATTTTATTTATTTATTTGATAGAGAGAGACACAGCGAGAGAGGGAACAGAAGCAGGGGAAGTGGGAGAGAGAGAAGCAGGCTTTAAACGGAGCAGGGAGGGGTGCCTGGGTGGCTCGGTGGATTAAGCCGCTGCCTTTGGCTCAGGTCATGATCCCAGGGTCCTGGGATCGAGCCCCGCATTGGGCTCTCTGCTCCGCAGGGAGCCTGCTTCCTCCTCTCTCTCTGTCTGCCTCTCTGCCTACTTGTAATCTCTCTCTCTGTCAAATAAATAAATAAAATCTTTAAAAAAAAATGAATAAATAAACGGAGCAGGGAGCTCCATGTGATTCCAGGACTCAGGGATCACGACCTGAGTCTAAGGCAGATACGACCTGAGTCTAAGGCAGATGCTTAATGACTGAGCCACCCAGGTGCCCCAGGGCTTAGATTTACATTCAAAATCAACATAAAATACAATCCTGTAATTACATATTTCTTAGGAAAGGGGTGTGTGTGTGTGTGTGTGTGTGTGTGTGTGTGTGTGTGACCCAGAGCAGGGAAGAGGTAGATAAGCTTCCTTATTGCCTCCCTGTGGATGGATTTTTTTTTTTTTTTTTTTTTGGTCCACCCGTCAAAGGGTATAGCCTTTTGAGGATCTTAGCTTTATTTGGAAATTTCAATTCCAACTCCCTTTCTCACACAGACCCCAAACCCTTCTGTCCTCATGGAGGATTAAAACTCAAGCCCCTTAATGGGGCGCCTGGGTGGCTCTGTCATTAAGCGACTGCCTTCAGCTGGGGTCATGATCCCCGGGTCCTGGGCTCAAGCCCCGCATTGGGGAGTCCCTACTCAGCAGGGAGCCTGCTTCTCTCTCTCCCTCTGCCTCCTTGTGCTCTCTCTCCATCTCTCTAATAAATAAAATCTTAAAAAAAACCTTACTTGGGAAAAAAAAAAAAAAAAAAACTCAAGCCACTTAATTCCTGCAACTAACACTCCTTTCTCTATCCCATCATATTCCCAGCCGTGGATGCTTCAGTTTAATATAACATGTTTACTGCTCTGTTTTTATGTTCTTTCTTTGTTTCAGGTCCCTAAGGATTTTCCTTACTTTCTTGTGAGGCCAGCTATGCATTTAAAAGCTAGCTAGCGTTTATCACCATGAGTCCTCTCTTTCCTTAACCACCCCCCCCCCAAAAAAATCCTTCCTTTTATATTTGTTGCTATTGTTGTCCCAGAATATATCATTACCAGCTGGGTCATTTAGGAGAGGAGGTGTTTTTTCGGACTGTGGAAAATTGGTAATTTACTATGATAGAGAACACTATCATTTTATTTTAGCTATCAAAAACAAGGCCATGCATTTAAAAATATATTTGACGTATTTTTCCTTTCGGTAGCATCTTTAGGTGTTGTATCAGGAGGACTCAGAATATTTAATTTAGTTGTATTGCCAGAAACGGAAGAGCAACAGTCACATTTGCGCCGTGTCATGGCCATTGCTAACTGGTCTAAGATTGGATACACCAACTCTCCTGTGTTTTTATACATGTTGTTCACTGTGCCTGGACTAGCCCCATCCATTCTCGCCCTCTCCCCTGACATATCTAGCTAACTTATATTTATCCTCAAAATTCAACCCAGACATTTTTGTTTTGTTTTCAAAAAGGCCTTCCTTGGCTCTCTCCAGATGAAGTTAGTCTCTCCCTTCTTTGTATTTCGTAGGTAGTTTTCTTGTGGTGCCCATGAAGATGATGCGTTTTAACTATTTGTTTCCATCATGATTGTCTTGCTAGTTCCAAGTTTGTTTGGGGTGGAGACTGGTATTATTTATCTGTGCTCTAAAATGTTTGTTGAACTGAATTTCTAGTGAGGAACCGGGCTTCAAGGAAGAAAGAGAAGATGTTGCCATAAGACTCTAGGCAGGAAAGGAGGGTTTTAAGAGTCAGAAATGCCTTTGGAAAGAGGGCCCTCCTGGCTTATGATCCACAAGTTTGCTCTTTGCCGCCTTCGTCAATAGCATTTCTGCCTACACAGCAATCCTCTGAGTTCCCACAGTTTTTTGGCCCCTCCCAGATAGCCTGTCTCACCCCAAGATGCCAGGGCCAGATTGGAGGTTTCCCAACCTACCTTTCACTTCACACCCACTCCCGGTTACTAGTACTTTTTAGTTCAGTAATGAGAAGACCATTCCACATATACTGTCTCATTTACTCCTTAAAACTATCTTGTTGAGAAAGAAATATCTCTCTTTTATAGATGAAGTCTGAGTCTGAAAGCGATTCAGACCTTGCCCCAAATCACACAATAATAAGTGACAGTGCCAGGATTCGAAACCTGCTCGTTAAGACTCCAAGATTCACATTGAACGGCCTGAATTCCAGTAGGTCAAACTTGACAACTTTGAGTGTATGCTAGGAGTAGAGCCATATGGCAGATTGGTATGTGAAAAAAAAATGAATACATGTAGACAAGAGATAATCCACATGAAAATATAACTTTTCGGGGAGCCTGGGTGGCTCAGTGGTTTAGGCCGCTGCCTTCGGCTCAGGCCATGATCTCAGGGTCCTGGAATCGAGTCCCACATCGGGCTCTCTGCTTGGCAGGGAGCCTGCTTCCCTCTCACTCTCTCTGCCTGCCTCTCTGCCTACTTGTGATCTCTCTCTGTCAAATAAATAAATAAATAATCTTAAAAAAAAAGAAAATATAACTTTTCTTTTTTTCCTTTTTTTAAAATTTTATTTATTTATTTGATAGAGAGAGCACAAGCAGGGGGAGCACCAGGCAGAGAGAGATGGAGAAGCAGACTTTCCACTGAGCAGGGAGCCCAATGTGGGGCTCGATCCCAGGACCCTGGGATCATGACTTGAGCAGAAGGCAGACACTTGACTGACTGAGCCACCCACGTGTCCCAAAAATATAACTTTCCTTAGAGTAGGAATGGAAAGAGAACATTCACCAGTCACCAACCTATGCCTCGCATTTATTTTATTTCGTATTTCTATAAGGCAAGTAGTATTAACCCTTTTTTACATGTTCCTCGGTTTTAGGAGGCCCAAGGACCTCCTTAGCCATTAGGTTAAGAGCTTCTGCTTTGGACCCAGACACACTTGGGTTCAAAGACTGACTTTAGTGGCTCCTGGGTGGCTCAGTTATTGGGTGTCTGCCTTCAGCTCAGGCCATGATCCCAGGGTCATGGCATGGAGCCCCACATCGGGCTCTCTGCTCTTCGGGAAGCCTGCTTCTCCCTCTCCTACTCCCCCTGTTTGTGTTCTTTCTTTCTGTCAAATAAATAAAATCTTAAAAAAAATACTGACTTGACTTTTTTCCTTTTAAGATTTTTGTTTATTTATCTGAGAGAAAGAGCGTGCACAAGTGGGAGAAGGGGCAAATGGAGAAGCAGCCTTCCCACTGAGCAGGGAGCCTGAAGGAGGGCTCAACCACAGGACCCTGGGATCACGATCGTGACCCCAGACAAAGGCAGATGCTTAACCAACTAAGCCACCTAGGTGTCTCCTGACTTTACCTCTTCACCAAAGATGTCAAACTGGAGAAAGTTATTCTGTGAAATGAAGTAATCTGTAAAATGGGGATAATAATACCTACTTAAAAGGTTGTTCTAAGGATTAAATCATCTAAGAACTGAAGGAATTTTAACACAATACTTGCCATATGATGAGGCTTCAACCAATGGTAGCTTCTAACACTAAAGCCAAGAGAGATTTGGTAATTTGGTAATCTCAGAGATACACATATCCATTTATATGGCAGAGCCATGCCAGGAACTCAAGCCTGTGTTATCTCAAAACTCCACATTCCTTCCATTTTACCATGCCAGCAAGCTATCCTAATCTCCGTCATAAAATATTTTCCTAAGAATCCAGAGGTCTAACCTTCCAGATTAGTATGATTTTTAATCTTTGCTGTGATTATAACCTCATAAAAATATAAATCAACCTTACACTATCCAGAATTAACTATTAATATTTTGTTTTATTTTCTTCCAGTCCACATTGTTTTCTGGAAAGTTTTCCTAACTCATACTTTCACTGGCAATAGTAAAGATAGCGCCTGGCTCACACTAATAAAAAGAATTCTGAGGGGCGCTGGGTGGCTCAGTGGGTTAAGCCTCTGCCTTCGGCTCAGATCATGATCTCAGGGTCCTGGGATCAAGCTCTGCATCAGGGTCTCTGCTCAGCCTCCTCTCTCTGCCTGCTTCCTCCTCTCTGCCTGCCTTTCTGCCAACTTGTGATCTCAGTCTGTCAAATAAATAAATAAAATCTTTACCAAAAGAAAAAAAAAATAATTCTGATAGCTTTTAGGCCTTTCGCTAATGTCAAGGGTTATTATCTATTCTTATCAGTTTAATATCTGACACGTCCTCCATTCTAGGACAATATATTAAATGGATTTTTGGAACTAGGAGCTAGAATAGGACCTTGCTCTATCCACTTCGCTTCTATTTCTTTGATTAGGGAAGTTGAATATTATTTCCTTGAATGTCTATTTCTTCTTTAGCGGACTGCCTGTTCCTATTCTTTGCTCGTTTTTCTGCAGGAGTATTAAGTGTTTTATCCTTAGAATTTGCTTTTTACAACACAAAAAAACTACTTAAAAAAAAAATCTTGCTGGTTGTCCGTAGCTCCTGAACTCTGGCGGAGGCCCACAAAGCCGCGCTCGCCCACTAGTTGACTTTCAAGGCCAGCGGGAGGCCTTTATTCTCCAAGGCGGACGGAAGGTTTCCACGAATCACGAGGGCGCGAATTGCTGCAAAGGCGTTGGCTCTCCGGGCCTCCAGAGGAACGTCTCGCGGGATCTCAGCCGTCCTTGGTCCTCCGACCTGACTACAAATCCCGACATACAACGTGCCTGAAGGTCCAAGCGCCCGAATGAAGGCGTAGGTCCAAGGTCATGTGTCTGTGTGCGTAAGGCGTCCCGTCATCTCTCCCACGCCTTTTTCTGCGGCGTCCACCTTGGCAGCCATTTTGTGCGGGAGGTTCTGGAACCTCTGAGCCCCGAGGACTCTATGGTTGAGCATTTCAGGGACTGACCAATCGGAAGCCAGATCTCTGAGGAAAACCCCGCCTTCACCCGCATGAAGGCGGGAACTGCCACGAAGCTCCTGTGGAGAGAGAGGAAGAAGCTGCGGAAAGCCAATAAGAAAGGAGGACTTGAGGACGTTAGCCAATGAGGATGCGGGAGGATTGCGACCAATGAGAGTGGGGGGACACCGGGACACGTGGGTGGGGGAGCTGAGCGCTGAGACCTAGAGCTAAACCCGGGAGGTGAGTCAGTCACCTTGAGCGGGGCAAGCACTGTGGTCGGTGTAGGGGCCGCGGGGCAGTGGGAGTGCAGGTGACTTGGGGTTGGAAGGCAGCGATGGGCAGGGGCGTGGGCTGGGCTGTTTGAAGGGGAATTTGTCCCCCGAGCCGGGAGACGCGATGGTTGCCTATATCCTTAACAATTAATGTAAATTACCAACGGTAACGAGCGATTAACTATCCCCACAGAGGCGGGCCGAGAACAGCTGTGTAACATGGGCAGCACTCTGCCCGGCACCGACCCCAGTATCTGCCTCCAAAAGTCTTCCCTGGAGACCACCCTCTTTAGCAACATTTCCTTTCTGGGGTTTGGGCCCTCCTTCCTCTACTGAAGATCCCCGTGACCTTCCTTTGCAGACCCTTTCGCGCCGTCCCTCTGACCTCTAATGCCCTCCTCAGCTGGGGCACGGTGCAAGGAAGAACGTGGTGGTCCAGGGAGGGAGGACGGGCGGGGTGAAGGGGACGACCGAAGGTCGCCGCTCTAAGCAGACGACTAGGCTGTGAATGAATCTTTTTTCCTCTGCAGACTGAGAAAATGCAGACCACCGGGGCACTACTCATTTCTCCGGCTCTGGTAAGCTGCGGCTCCGGGGTGATCTCTAGCGCCAGATGTGGGATCTGTCGACATTTAATGAATGAACTGAGAGAAGCTTGGCATCCAGATGTTGTTGGCCTTTTGGGGAGGGTGTAGTGATGCAGTTAACCCCTGTTTATTTAGACCTGTAAACCAGGCTTTCTTGGCTTTGTTTGGAGCGTGGTCAGAGTCTGGATATGATCTTTACACCCAGGCTGGCTTGGCTGTGGCCTGACAGCCCACTGAAGCAGCCAGTCAAGCTTGGCTAGAACTCTCCAGGTGATTCCAGTGTTCAGCCATGTTTGAGAACCACTGCATTTTGTTGGCATGTTTCAAGAAAGCTCGGTTGCAGGGAGGCTCTGCTTGGCTGGTGGTTCGAGGAGCCTCACCAGGCTTCCTGACCCAGTCCATTTGGGGTGTGTAACAGTGAGCACACTCTCACAAAATAAGATTTCCCCCTTGTGATTCTTTGGGTGATCCGGGTGCCAACCCTCCCTGTCCCCGGTTTGATGTTAGTGTGGGTTCTTCCCTTCTGGGATCGTGATAAGGGCTGTGCCTGTAGAAATGAACTTTGGTACCTGGGTTTAAATGGGAAAGTTGCCACTGCTAACTACACCTGGGTCTTGGACAGCTGTCTCTGCTGTAGGCCTGTCTGGTAGAAACAGGAATGCATTAATTGACCTTGAAAAACATGGGGCATTTTTTCTATTCATAATCTTGTCATTTTTGACACCATTTCAGCATCTAGGTTTTCCTGTTTCCCTTGCTTGATTTGGAGGAATGTGTCTTTCTGATTTGACAGATTCGCTGTTGTACCAGGGATCTGATCAGGCCTGTGTCTGCCTCCCTCTTGAGTAGGCCAGAGATCCCAGCTAAACAGGTAAAGGACTGTGGGCCCTCCTATAAATTTACCCCAGGGGCACCTGCCTGGCTCAGTCGGTAGAACGTGCGACTCTTGATCACGGAGTTGTAAGCTCGAACCCTACATCGGGTGTAGAGATCACTTAAAAATAAAAATCTTAAAAATTAATTTCCCCAGCGAGGGGTTCTTCAAGATAGTGATCTGTAGGCCAGAGTGGGAGGACGATTAGGGAATCTGTGGTGCTTTAATAGCTCTAAGTACCCTAAGGTGAATGTTGTAGGTGAGAAGTTTGCAAAAATTAAGTTTCCCTAACCCAGAAAATTTCCCTGGCCCTGTGGGGAAATGGGCCCAAGGACTAATTCCCAGCATGCTCTGCAGTCTGAGCATTCTCTTCCTACCAGGCAATTTGCCAACAGTTTCAGAGCCCAGGTGGGTCGAGTGAGGGTATGGGAGTCAGCAACCTGTCCTTGTGCCTCACTACCTCTCCTTCCCTGCTTGCCTCCCAGCCATCCTATAGCAGCAACTCCCCGCTTCAGGTGGCCCGACGGGAGTTCCAGACCAGTGTTGTCTCCCGGGACATTGACACAGCAGCCAAGTTTATTGGCGCTGGGGCTGCCACAGTTGGTGTGGCTGGTTCAGGGGCTGGCATTGGAACCGTGTTTGGCAGCTTGATCATTGGCTATGCCAGGTAAGTTTGGGGGTGGCCTAGAGCATCTCCTACCATAAATTCCACCCCATTTGGGAGAAGCCTCAACAGGAGCTCCCACTAGCTTGGAGTTGATTCCATCGACCTCCTGTTTTCTCCAGTGATCTCTGAATCAGTATTTAGATATGTCTCCAACCTGGCTGTCTTAAACTTACCATGTTGGTCCTCTGCTTACCTGTCTAAATCCCCAGGATATATATATAGGTTAGGCCCTCTCCCAGTTTCAGGCCCCCCCACCCCCCCGCCATTGACCCAGTCTACCTGTATCCTCCACCAGCCATGCCCTCACCCCTTCCTCTCCCCTGGCTGGCATCGATCTCTGTCCCCGGCAGGAACCCGTCTCTCAAGCAGCAGCTCTTCTCCTACGCCATTCTGGGCTTTGCCCTGTCTGAGGCCATGGGGCTCTTCTGTTTGATGGTCGCCTTCCTCATCCTCTTCGCCATGTGAGGTTCTATGAGGGTCACCTACCCGTCCCTGCTGCTTCGACTTCAGGCCATGCCGGCGCTGGAGTGTGCTGAGCTTTACCATTAAACACAACGTTTCTCTAAACCCGTATGCCTGCGCCTCTGTCCTTTGCCCCTGCGGAGTGCCTTGGTGGAAAGCTGGGACAAGGGAAGTGGGAATGGGTCAGCCGTTGGTGGTTTGCAAATCTTCAGGGCTGAGAAGTGGCCCTGCCATGACCCGAGAACATGGAGGGTTCCCTCTGTTTCCCAAAGGGAGCATGGACTTGTTCAAGTAATGATAACTGGTACTTTTTTCCCTTTGAATTTAATAAAATGATAATGTCTCATTCTTGAGGGGCCTAATTTGCACCAAGCTCTGTTTTAATTAGTTATTTCAACAAACCGTTGATACTTGTTTTACAAATGAGGAGACCAAGCCTTGGGGCGGCAGAATAACTTGTCCAGCATCACAGAGTTGGGCAGTGGAAGAACTGGGGATTCCACCTCAGGCCAGCCTAACCCGTTAACTGCTGTGCTGTCCCATCTGTTTTTGTGACGGCCCCACAAGCAGGGTGGCACAGATAGGGAAACAGTCCCAAAGAAGTGATGTAGCCGGTTGGAAATGGAGGCGGGCCTCCATCTGCCTGCATTGAGTCCCACTTGTAAGTTTCACTTTCATTTTTGGATGAAAGAATGAAAGACACTTTTTCTTAGAGTGTCTAAACATTCTAGAATAAGCAGATGTGGTACAGTTCCTGTTCTTGGAGAATTTACAGTCTTAGCCTTGCTAGGGAAAAAAAGGGTGAGGGCTTTTTTTTGGTTGAACCAACCAGTAAGTTGCTTAGAGAGCCTTGCACAGCATCTTCCTCGTGCTTTCAGTCTTGACCCAGCAGGCTTCCCCAGCTTGGCTAAAGCATGACTGATAACCAGGGAAGAGAGCGCTCAGCTGGTCTACGCACAGCCACTGCTTCTCTAAGCCCCAGCATGAGCAAACCGTGATAAAATGAACACAGAGGTGCTGGTTAACAATGATCTGTCTCAAATTGGATGGTCTCAAAAGGGGTAGAAGTGAGGACCCATTTTGTAAAAACCTTATACCTCCCTTTCAAAACTTCTGCGAAATGGTGAAACCAAGAATATTCCTATCCAGTTGAAGGGCAGCTAGCAAAGAGGGCTGAAGCACCAGAAAATGTGAATTAAGAAAAATGGATTGAATTTCCAGGCAACTAAGGAAAGTCTGCAAGTATTTAAGTGCTAAGCATCCTCCTAATAGTCTTGGAGAAGTCAGGGAAATCTAAGATCCTGCCCTTAAGGAGTTGGGGGCATTAAGAGTGGAAACCTTGAACAGTGTCCCACGTTGAATATGTGGGTACAGAACTGTGCTGTAGGTGAGGGAGAGCAAGGAAGCCAGTGTGGTAATAACCTCAACTAATACAAGAGCACTTGAGGGTCAGGCGCAGTGCTAAGCATTTTCTGTGAATGGCTTCCAACATCCCTATGAGGTCATTTTCATAGTCAAGGAAAAAGAGGCTCAGAGAGGGGAGGTGACCTATGAAGGTCACACAGCTGATTAGTAAAGCCAGAATTCAAACTCCAGAACCTGTGTTCTTATCACTGTGCTGACCCACCTGAGCTCTATCCAAGTTCACTGACATGCCCGATAGCACACAGCACACCAGCAGTTCCAGTCTCAAGTCCATCTGACATTCATTCAACAATCATGGCCTCATACTGCAGGATTTTCCAACCTTGGCACATCTGGGGCCAGATAATCCATGATCGTGGTAGGGTGCCCTGTGCATTGTGGGCAGCATCCCTGGCCTCCACACACTGGAGGCCTGTAGCCACCTCCCCACCCCAGGTTGTGACAACCGATTAAACACCCAAATGTCTCCTGGCTGGGGGCAAAATCACTCCAAGTTTAGAACTACTGGTCTACCATAATCTGCTGCTTGTCCTCTTTAATTCTCAAGGTTGTCCCCAACAAGCTAGTATTAGAACCTGAAGCAGAGCCCAGGAATCATAGGGCCAAAGAGAAAGAATGGAACTCAGGTTGAACCGGCAGCTGAGGTATCCCCAAGGGAGCAATGGATTAAGCTGGTAATGTTACAAAACTGGAATGTAGTAACCCTTTGGGATGTCAGGCCGGCATCCTTGCCAGGTCACTCTAATGGTAAATCAAGGAACAACCGGGGAAGGTGATTCTCTTGACTTCCTGTGAAGCTCCAGGAACCTAGTTTTTGCCAAGGGGCTGGCAAGAATTTCCCTTGATCGTGAGCTCCGAACAGCCTTGGAGTTGCTGGACTTAAAAATCCAAATCAGCGGGACGCCTGGGTGGCTCAGTGGGTTAAGCCGCTGCCTTCAGCTCAGGTCATGATCTCAGGATCCTGGGATCGAGTCCCACATCGGGCTCTCTGCTCAGCGGAGAGCCTGCTTCCCTTCCTCTCTCTGCCTGCCTCTCTTGTGATTTCTTTCTGTCAAATAAATAAATAAAATCTTTAAAAAAAAAGTCCAAATCAGGAAGGTTGGGAATGTAGTTGGGCTTAGAGAACCCTAGAAAGTCAGGGGAGAATGCTGCCCCACCCCCAACAAGGCTAGTTAAGTCAATTACCATTGGGATTCTTTAGGGTCTACAGTCCAGGGGGGAACCATCTTGCTTAATGCAGAGGTGTATGATTCTTGGGTGAGGATCCACTGTTTTCATTATACTTCAGAGGCAGTGACCAAAAACAACTTCATAAGAGCTCAGCATGGTAGCAAAGAACATAGAGGGGAATGCAAACACCATCCCTGCCACATCTCAACTGAGTAATTCCCCTGAGATTCGATTCCTCGCCTCTAAAATGGGGATAAGAACAATTCACGGTGGTTGGGACAACAAAGTAAGATAATACTGGTAAATGTATGCAAATAATGATAATACATGTAACATGCATTGCAGTGTTAACGAGATAGATGTAACATTCCATGTATTCAGAGAGATGTAATAGCACCTGTATTCCTAAGTTTTTTAAGAGGGTACCTGGCTGGCTCAGTTGGGAGAGCATGCAACTTGATCTCAGGGTTGTGAGTTTGAACCCCACATTGGGTATGGAGATTACTTTAGAAAAATTGAATCTTTTTTAAAAAGTTCTTTAATATAAAAAAAAGTTCTTTAATATAGCTATTATCACTTGTAATCAGAAGCCACAAATTCCCAGTCCAAGCTCTGATTTTTAATTTTAGTCCAGGTTTTATGACCTGGATGGGAATTCATCTATCCCTGGCATTGAGCCCAGGACAAAAGGCTGGGCCTTATGTGAGGGAAAGACTGCTCTTGAGGGATATAGAACTTTGGGGAAGGGGAGAAAGATCTTCATGATTTCTCCTCTTAGAGTTGAGGCACATTAGTGACATGGACTCTATGACACTTGCTGGCCTCTGTCCTTGAGGGAGGACATTTGTCTAGTTACCATGAGCAAGGTGTTACCAAACTTTGTTGCACTAAGAGATGGCTTGGCGCAGGCAGTCCGACGCTGTGGAGGAGAGGGGCTTGGATCCAAATTCTTGTAGGAAGATAGCTTAGTTTTGTCATCCATCCCCAAGGCACACTCTTGCCCTCTAGCCAAGCTGCCAGAAAAGCAGCCAGGTGTTGCTTTGAAGAAGTCAGTAAACACTGGACTGAGCAATGCCAGCTTCTAACACTCTGCTGCTAGCCTCTCCTTGGCCTTTCCTCTTCCCTGGCTTAGAGGCTTCCTGGAGCTCCCTTGGAAGGTGGTGAGCTGGTCCTTTAAGCAGCTGCCATGCTCTAAGGCCCTTCGGGCCTTGACTTGCAGATTCCTTGTGCAAGCCTGGCTCAGCCTTTTGAAAAGAAAAACAAGCATATCTGAGCAGGAGGAGGGGCTGAAATTCTAGAGATCCATGGCCAGGGGAAGGGCAACTCGCTGCCCCGTCCTCATTTCCGCTCTGTTCGCCCTGTCTGCAGCATTCACTGGATGTCAGTTCCTGGAGATACAAGATGGGTGCTCCATGTTTTCTGCCCTAGAGTACGTCACATGTTGTAGCTAGACAGGGTAACCAAACCAGAAAAATTAAAAAGTAGTATGTGCTACAATAAAGGTATGAATCACTCGAGGACAGAGTAATTCTAAATGACTAATAAATAGTAACAATGGGAATACACCTGGAGGTACAAATCATGGGAGAGAAAGTGGTATTTTAGCCTGCGCTAAAGATGAGTCGGAATAGTAAGAGTTAATAATTATTGGGGCGCCTGGGTGGCTCAGTGGGTTAAAGCCTCTGCCTTTGGCTTGGGTCATGATCCCAGAGTCCTGGGATCGAGCCCCGCAACGGGCTATCTGCTCCGCAGGGAGCCTGCTTCCTCCTCTCTCTGCCTGCCTCTCTGCCTACTTGTGATTTCTCTCTGTCAAATAAATAAAATATTTTTAAAAAAGAGTTAATACCGGGGCACCTGGGTGGCTCAGTGGGTTAAGCCGCTGCCCTCGGCTCAGGTCATGATCTCAGGGTCCTGGGATCGAGTCCCGCATCGGGCTCTCTGCTCAGCAGGGAGCCTGCTTCCCTCTCTCTCTCTGCCTGCCTCTCTGCCTACTTGTAATCTCTCTCTGTCAAATAAATAAATAAAATCTTTAAAAAAAAAAAAGAGTTAATACCACATCAGGCTCTGCTCTGCAGGGAGCCTGCTTCCTCCTCTCTCTCTGCCTGCCTCTCTGCCTAATTGTGATTTCTCTCTGCCAAATAAATAAAATATTTTAAAAAAAGAGTTAATAATTATTGAACATTTATTCTGAGCAGGTATTGTGCACATTTGTTATCACATTATCTCTCTTTTTTTAAAGAGTCATTTATTTACTTTAGAGAGATGGGGGATGAGTTGGGGGAAGGGCAGAGGAAGAGGGAGAGAGAATGCTGAAGCAGACTTCCCACTGAGCATGGAACCTGACATGGGACTCGATCCCAGGACCCCAAGATCATTACCTGAGCTGAAATCAAGAGCTAGCCGCTTAACCAACCGAGCCACCCAGGCGCCCCACATTCGCTCTTCTTTATAGCTAGTATCATTTTACCAATATTACTGATGAGAAATAGAGGCTCAGTGTTTCTTTTTTTTAATATTTTATTTATTTATTATTTGATAGAGAGAGACACAGTGAGAAAGGGAACACAAGCAGGGGGAGTGGGAGAGGGAGAAGCAGGCCTCCTGCTGAGCAGGGAGCCCGATGTGGGGCTCAATCCCAGGACCCTGGGATCATGACCTGAGCCAAAGGCAGCCACTTAAGGACTGAACCACCCAGGCGCCCCATCAGTGTTTCAATAACTAGGATTTCCCCTGGCAGAGTAGAGGGAAAGAGTATTCCAGGGAGAAAAAGTATGAGCAAAGGCCTGGAGGAGAGACAGTACATGGGCAAGTGGGATGCGTATTGTTTAGATAGTGCTTGCCACTCTATGAAACACTTCTGGAACTGTCACACTTAATCCTCAGAAAAAACCTAAGAGGTAAGAATTAGCACCATTCGGGGCGCCTGGGTGGCTCAGTGGGTTAAGGCCGCTGCCTTCGGCTCAGGTCATGATTCTGGGGGTCCTGGGATCGAGTCCCGCATCGGGCTCTCTGCTCAGCAGGGAGCCTGCTTTCTCCTCTCTCTCTCTGCCTGCTGCTCTGCCTGCTTATGATCTCTGTCTGTCAAGTGAATAAATAAAATCTTTAAAAAAAAAAGAATTAGCACCATTCTGTGGATGCAGAAATAGGCTCAAACAGGCTATTTGTAAGCAGTACAGATTAAAAGCTGGAAACTCTTCTGGATCCAAGATGTTTTCTGTCCACTGAAAACAATTGTCCAGTAGTAAGGAGAGGACCCCATGCAGGAATCCTCTTGCCCCCCCGGGCCATCTCTGGGCCTCTGCAGACTAGAGTCATGGAGGAGGGATGGAGTCGTGTTTTTCTTTGTGAGGTTATCAGTGAGTTGACTTTGACCACCTTACTAAATGAATAATAACCAAACAAAATTCCAGAATCCTTTAAAAATGAATAAAACCTAGGCTGAACAGGCAATAGATACATAGTACAATATTAAAAAGGTACCCATCCATACACACACCTTGGCCCAGCTTGTCGGTGATCAAACCATCTGAAGGCAACCACTGTCACCCGTTTTTTGTGTATCCTTTCATAGATATTCCGGTATCCGTATGACTATGGAGAGGTAAAATGCTACACCAACAAAACATGAAATCTGTATAAAACATTGTGTTGATTCATTTTGCTTCATGTTAAGTACCTAAGCTATACCAGGCCCCCTGCCGGGTTCACAGACAGTATATGCTCGAGAGCCCCAAGAGAGCGAGTGTGTGTGTGTGTTGTGGGGTAGGGATTGGGAGCGACAGGTAACAAAGGACCACATGAAGTAAAATTCAGTCAATGTGGGAGAGCTCCAGGCTATGACAGTATCACACAGCAGTTAAAACTTTCTCTGGGGGCGCGGCTCAGTAGGTTAAAGCCTCTGCCTTCGGCTCAGGTCATGCTCTCAGGGTCCTGGGATCGAGCCCCACATCGGGCTTTCTGTTCAGCAGGGAGTCTGCTTCCTCCCCTCACTCTCTCTCTGCCTGCCTCTGCCTACTTGTGATCTCTGTCAAATAAATAAATAAAATATTAAAAACAAAACTTTTTCTCTGGAGTCGGACAGATTTGGCTTACAGCCCCAAATCTGTTGCTTGCTCTCAGTGTGACCTCGGTTAAGTGACCGAACCTCCGTAAGCCTCTGTTTTTCCATCTGTCAGAATGGACTAATAATAGTACTTACTTCATAGGGCTGTTGAAAGGAACAAATAAGACAAAGTATACAAAATGCTTGGCACATATTAAGCACTCAGTAAATGTCAGCTAAAGAAACAAAATTTTTTATTTTGTATTTCTTTAAAGATTTTATTTATTTATTGGACAGACAGCAAGAGAGGGAACAGAAGCAGGAGAAGTGGGAAGGGAGAAGCAGGCTTCTCACTGAGCAGACAGCCCGATGCTGGGCTCGATCCCAGGACCCCGGGATCACGACCTGAACCAAAGGCAGATGTTCAATGAGCCACCCAGGCACCCCAGAAACAAATTTTTAGTCTCAATAAGTGCTGGCTATTATCCACTCAAGTCCATGGTCCCTTATTGGAAAATTCAGGAAACAGTGAAAAGTGTACCTTTTTTCCTAAAAACCAGTTTGGGCAGCCAAATAAAACACAGGGAGGTTATTTTTTTGATGTAGTATGGATAGTCACACGTGTACCCTAAATTAGTAAAGAATACTCATACATTTTGCTGTCGAGATATCAATGTTTGGTTACTGGGAGGTGCCCCAGAGCTTACTGGGAGTGTTACTCTCAATTCTGAAATGCATCTGGCCAAGAAGTTTCCAGACAAGATTACGAACCTGTGTTCTTGCTAAAAAGAAAAGAGAAAGTCTATTTTAGAAGGCTTCTCTGTTTCTTAGTCCATAGTATGCTATTTCACCTTACAAATCCCAGGAAAGCCCTGAGGAATCTCCCAGGGTTTAAACTCACAGTCCCTTGATTCCTATATATTCGAGGACTTGTGGGAAGAAAAAAGACAGCTTGGAGTCAGGAGGCCTGATTTTCTTCCTTTTACCGAGCTTCTCTAGGTCTGTTTCATTATCCCTATGGCAACGCCTAGCAACAGTGCTTGGCATTTACTAGCCCCTTCATAAATGTATACTGAATAAACTCTAAAACGAGGTAGTTTTTTGCTCGCCGGTTCTGATTCCTTCCTCTTGGTCCTGTTGCAGGAAGGGGGCAATGGCAGCCTGCCCTCCGTGACGGTGCGGGGAGCAAGGACAAATTACAGAGATTTTCAGACAGGAAAGAGCCCTAAGCAAGTCGACTCATCTCTTCAGAACCTTCCCCAAGGAAGCTCGATCCCCACTCCTGGCCCACGGACATGACCGAGGAGGGTCTCTCTCGTTAAGGGTGGGGATATAATCCTTCCTTCCTCTCCCTGCCACACTTGAAAATTAAATATTGCACGTCACTGGGCTCTCAGCCGCACCTCGGCAACCCGGCACGCTGCAGAGCCTCCTCCCGCAAAGCGAGAGCCAACGCGGGCCCAGGGACGGGGCTCTAGTTGCCACCCCCTCTCGCCTTGGAGGACCGTGGGTGGACGCTCTTGCAGAACGCCTCTCGCTGGTCGGGCGGGGGTGGGCGGAGCCAGCGCCGCCCGGGCTGTGGAAGCGGAGGGTGGGGACACTCTGGCCCGGCTCTCGGTGGTGCGGGAGCGGGAGGGAGCAGCGGCCGCTCTGGTCGGCGGACGTGCTGCCGAGCAGTCCCGGAAGCGAAGCAGCGATGGCGGAGAGTCCAACTGAGGAGGCGGCGACGGCGACGGCGACGGCGGGCGCCGGGGCGGCGGGCCCCGGGGCGAGCGGCGTCGCCGGTGTTGTTGGCGTTAGCGGCAGCGGGTTCGGGCCGCCTTTCCTGCCGGATGTGTGGGCGGCGGCGGCGGCTGCGGGCGGGGCCGGGGGGCCGGGGAGCGGCCTGGCTCCGCTACCCGGGCTCCCGCCCTCGGCCGCTGCCCACGGGGCCGCGCTGCTTAGCCACTGGGACCCCACACTCAGCTCCGACTGGGACGGCGAACGAACCGCGCCGCAGTGTCTACTTCGGATCAAGCGGTGAGCCGGGGTTTTTCCTCTCCCAGCCCCGAGCTCCGGGGCTCGACCTTCCCCGCCCCCCCCTTTCCCACTACACCGCCCCCCCCCCCGCCCGCTGCCTCCGCTCTTCCCTCGCGGCGGCCCAGCTCCAAGGCCCACGTCTTGCCCGCCCGAAGCGTCGCGATCCAAGTCCCCTCTCCCCCCGCCCGCAGCTCCACACGCACCAAAGCCCTCCTCGCGTGCCCAGGTCCGACCCCGCCCCTCGGCTACCTCCCCTGAGCCCTCGGTCTCGGTGCCGGACACCCTCCCCCATACCTCCCGCCCGAAACCCGACCCTTTCGCGCTTCAGCAACACCCCCTCCCGCCTTTCGCGCCGCCTCTCTCCCCCCTTCCCCACCCCAGCCCTGCTAGATGCTGCCCGGAGGCCCCACCCATTGCCCCCCCCCCCCAGCCCCGCGTCGTCACCTCCCGAGCCCCGTTTGTAACACACGTAGAGCTTGGTTTTCGTGGCTTCACAGTCGAGACCAACCTTTCTTTTTATTCCCCATCTCCTCAAACCGTCTCCCCAAGTCTAGATCGTTTCCCTCACATACGCGCAACCTCCCCTTGAACCACTTCTCCAGAACCCTAAAGCTCGCCACTCTCACACCTGTTCCGGGAATGCAGGCTTTCTCCCCCAGTCTCACTCTGGCTTGTATTATCCCACTGAAGACTTTCTTGTATTTTTTCCTCTCCATCGTCTGGTTTACTTTTCTGAAGCAAATATACCTAATTCAGATGTAGGAACAAAGACCCAAGTCCTTTCTGTGCTTATTTCTTGGGTGACTGATCTTAGATCCTATCATGTTGTAGATAATGTTTCTGCAAAAATGCTTAGCGTAATACCTATTACATAGGGAAAAAGTAATGTTTTTTGGCCATTATTAATCCTGAAACCTGTTTCCTGATGACTAGTCTCTACCTCTCCCTGTGCCCCTCCACTGCAGCCATACTCATCTAGGTAATCTCATCGCCCCCTCCCATGCTCCCAAGTCCCTTCAGATGTCTCTACCTACCTTTCAAGGTTGTAATAACAATTAAACAGGACATTGTGTGTAAAGGACCTGGCCCAGTGCCTGACGCAGACACCAGCTCTGTTAGGGTCCAACAGGGTCGCCACCTCTAACTTCAGAACCTCAGCACTCCCTTCTACTCCTGTCCTCCAATCCCCTTCAGTCTGTCAGTCCTGACTTTTACCTTTGAGTTCTGCCAATACTTCTTTCCTCTGCTCTCTCACTTGTTTGCACTTTACATCCGTGCTTACCCTAACCAAGCCTCTTCCCACCTAGAATGTCCCTTAGACAACGGATGCATTCTACAGATCCCCTCTCTGTAGTAGCCAGTGCATGTCATCTTTCAGATGTGAGACCCAGCGATTTCAGAGGGTACCCTCTGCAGTCTGAAGAGATCTCTACCCTGTTGGTACCTTGGGCAGGAAGACCATGATTGCTCCTTGCTAGCTCACTTGCTTCATAGAATCCCCGTGCCAACAACAGTCCACTGTCTACGGGATTCGCTTTTCTGGTGGAGTTGATTATGTTTTCCCAGTTCCTGAACAGTCTTCATTGAGCATTCAGTCGTAGTACCTGGGAATCTCAGAGGTGGGGAGTGAATGAATTGCCCTGTGGGAGGAAGAGAGAGTAAATGGGATGTGGCTTTTCCAGGGTGACATCTGATGACATTGGGATCTCTGATTTTCCCCCCCCTCCCCCTGAGGAAACAATGCCCTTTTGATAATAATTTGCTCTCTGCTTGCCTGACAAGTACTCAGCTGAGATTTCTCAGCCAACAAGACAGTGCGCACATTTGTGGTACCAAGCACCACTTTCTCAAACCCTGGCCTCATTGAGGTGCCAACAGCTGTCCTGCTCAAGGGATTCCCCTTTTTCCTCCTCTCCCTCACTCCCTTCCCCACCTCCTCTTGGTGTTATACAGGGATATCATGTCCATTTATAAGGAGCCTCCTCCAGGAATGTTCGTCGTACCTGATACTGTTGACATGACTAAGGTATGTAACTTGGAGGGGGTTGGGGACTATTGGGAAGTTGGGCCCAGAAAGTTGGAAGAGCCTAAAAGATTATCCAGCTTACATCTCTGACTACATAAATGAATAAATCAAGATCTCAAGAGAATAAGTGGCTTTCCCAAGGTCACACAGTGAGGTGGAGCAGAGCCTTGAACAGGTGTCTTTTAGTGCCAGTAGGTCTGGTTGACTTGGAAAATCCCTGTTTATGCCACTTGTCCCAGCTTAACTATTATTAGGGCACTCTTTCACTCTTAGAAATGCACCAGTGGGGCTGATAGATGGCATAGTCTTTCGTTTTATTACCCAATTCTTCCCCCATCCTGTCACTCTTGACTCTTAAGTGTGATGCTGTAAATCACATGCAGAGAAGATTGGGGATGAGGCAGAACTGAATGAGCAGAGTTTATACTCAAATTGGCTTGTCCAGGCTCCTATCCTCACTGGTTGCTTTTGAATATCCTTTCCACCCCAGAGATCATTCCTGTCTTATCCTCAACACACAAACACAGAGAGGCTGAAATTCCCCTGACTTAGATACTCAGGCCTCTCTGTCATTGAGTGCTCCACCCTCACTTAAATGCTCTACCTTCACTTAAACTGACGTTGGGAAGAAATCATATTTCCTAAATCTAGTGTTGTTTAATTGAAACCTCTCCATAGTTTCAAATTTCTTACAGTAAAAGTTCAGACATTGTGTTGTTGGTATTTCTATTTTGTTTCAAATAGGTTTCCCTGTAAATTGATTTTTTTTTTTCTTTTTATGTGGAATGTTTTTCCTGGGACATCTTGTCCTTAGTCAAGTATCAGTGTTAATAATGCTAGTTCCCCGGGGTCCCAGAATTGATGTCCTATTGATGCCATTTGAGCTTGCTATTCCAAATGACTGAGGGCTAGAAGATAATCCGGGGTGCCACCAGGGCAAAGTAGGGCCTGAGGCATTGCATTGCAGGTCCTTTTTCGTCTTGTTGTTTAAATTCTGAGCAGACCTTAAGTGCCTAGCAGCCTTTGTAGGAGAAGAAATATAACAGAGTTTGTTCAGGTTTTCCTCCTTTCAGGAAGGGAAAGCTTGTTCAGTAATTGTGGCTGGAGGAAAAGAGTTTAGCATTCTGTTCTAAATGCTCCCGATCTGTTTTCTTTTTAAACTAACCAACAGTATTGGGGAAATTTTTGAGGATGGTTGAAGGGCTCCAAATGGACCCTGAGTTTTCCCCATTTTTCTTTCCATCTTTGGCACAAGTTGGATACAGCCTGAGCCGCATCCTCCACTCTGGGTTTGATCCTCTGTGGAGGCAGCAAACCCCCCTAGGCCTCCATCACAACCCTCAGCTCTGTTCCCTTACTGGCCCCGGTGCTGTGGCTGCCAATCCCTGGGCTCTTTTCCATTCATCTTACCTCCCCTTTCAGCCACGTAAGTGGAGGATGGGTCACATCACACATGTGTTCAGCCCAGGCACATCCAAGCTGATGTGCTCGGTAAAAATAGATACTCGTTTCTGAAAGTTAAACATGCTAGAATAATATTTTACAGGTGCATATTTTAACGTGTGCAGTGGTGTGCCGTCTAGACTTGTCACATAGAGCACTGATGAAGGAAGTCTAAACAAAACCTTCTGTCGGGGGTTTTAAGGGACACTCAAGGGGGATCTTTGATCGGGTTCACTTTTTACCTTGGGCTCTAACTGTAGAATGTAGCCCCTGAGTCAGATGCCACTCCACCAGAACGGGGTTTCTTAAAGTTCCAAACCTGTGTATTAGTGTGGGTGAGTCCCGGCTGCTCCTCCTGCACGGTGAGGGCGTGGAATACGGATGCCAGCCGAAGGGCCTGCTTCTGGTGTGGGGAGCACGTGGAAGCCAGGCGGGGTTGGGATGGGACATCACCTCACAATTTTGAGATGGGGTTTTATTTTGCAGATTCATGCATTGATCACAGGCCCATTTGACACCCCTTATGAAGGGGGTTTCTTCCTGTTCGTGTTTCGGTGTCCGCCCGACTATCCCATCCACCCGCCTCGGGTCAAACTGATGACAACGGGCAATAACACAGTGAGGTTTAACCCCAACTTCTACCGCAATGGGAAAGTCTGCTTGAGTATTCTAGGGTAAGAGGAGACTCTTCTAAGTGGCCAAGTTGGTTGTTAGCAAATAATTGCTCTAGGCCAGCCTTTATCAACTGGGGTTCCTCATCTGAACCACAGAACACAGAAAATGATTGGAGGGACTGTCGCCTCAATTCTCCCCAGGATGGTACACGACGAGCATCATTCTAGGTGCCAAAGAGAGAAGTTCACTTACGACCTACAATGGCTACCTTAGCGAAGTGCTTCTCCCCGAGCTGCGCCAGCACCCGGGCGCTTGCAGCCCTGCAGACCCTGGGGTTCCACCCCGGGCCTCCTGTGTCAGAAACTCCAGGGGTCTGGCCCCGCAGTCTGTGTCCTCCAAGCCCTCAGGGTGATTCGGGCGCGCTCCAGCTTGAGAACCACTTCCTCAGGGCATCGGGGCTTGATTCTCTCCCGAACGGGTTGAGAAAAGCTGCAGATCTGTGCCATGTACGATTGTGGGTGTCTTGTTTCTGAGCCTCTCAATGAGTGGCTTTGGAGGCGGTGGTGGTGATGAGGATGATATGATATTCTAACAACTGAATGAAAAATGTCTAAGGTTGGAAATCACATCAGATGAGAAACACGAGTTTCAAGTACATTTTGTTTTCTGGGCGCTGCTGAGATTTTTGCTTCATGCGGTTCCCGTTGGTTCCCTTTTAATTGCCTAGGGGGGTTACAAATTCAGAATGGAACTGTCTGCTGATGTTTTCTGGATCTCTCTTGTTTGTGTGGTCCGAGTTTCCCCTGGGGCAGAGAACAAGTGCAGGGTGAAGTTGGGAAAGTCGCCCGAACTGGGGGTGCGGTTTTCTTTCTTGTCTGGTGTGTTTCCCAAATGTGGGGTCGCGGGGTCGGGGTGGGGGAGGGGGAAGGCAGCTGACCCAACCTGAGGCACAACTTCTTTTATTTATTTTTTTTAATCTCTGATCCAGGGGTATGTTCTGTGATGGCGGCAGTGAGGAAGTCCTTCACAGGAGGTTTTCCTTCAAGAGGTCCTTTATGTTGTTAGGGTATCTGTCTCTGCGGGTAGGACAGGGGTACGCATAGCCCACGACGGTGAGGATTCTCGGTGGTTGTTTCTGTATGACATCTGTGCGAGACAGGGTTTTTGTTCTAGGTTCCCCATTAGGCCAGTAGAAAACGATTCTGAACAAACCTCAGCTCACAGTGGAACCAGGGGAAGTAAGATGGTGGGGTACAAGTGGCCGAAGCGTGTTGGGTGGAAAAGGAGAAGCTACCCTGAACTTGAATCTTGACCACGAGGAATCACAGGGTAGAAAATTCCCATGTGTTCTTAGTCGACCGTTCCCTCAGTCAGCCTCCGTCCTTTCCTCCCTACGTAGAAAAAAAGATTGGGACTGCCTTACTGACGAAAGAAACGTAATGAAAATTTACCCTGTTGGCTTGCCTCTCAAATAGGTGAAGTATTAGCGGAAGTCTTAGCTCAGGGTCTGGCTTTCCTGGAGGAGTAGAGCTGAGGGGAGCAGGCTGAAAGGCTCGGAAGAGTGAGCCTTGACGACGACGATGATGATGATGATGATGAGCTTGCTTAACTGGGCTTTCCTCCAGCGTAGCAGGGAAAGGGAATTGGCCAGTGAACTTGAGCAAACGAGTCCTGGCTTAGGTTGTGTACAGCTTCCAGGTCAGGTGGATCTCTTCAGTGAATTGAGCTAAAAAGAAATGTCATTATTGTCCAGGTTGCGCTCCTCCCAGGATTTGGTCAGGTCGATGGAAGAGAGGAGCAGTTCTGGTGCTTCTCTTTTATTTGGGATGGCTTCCATATATTATTTCAGACTCTCCTTGGGTCTGACCCTACTCCCTTCCTGTCCTTTGGCAGAGTCCTGTAGTCTTCAGAGAGTCTGACACTCTGGGGGCTGGTTACAGGGCAGGATCCCTAATCATCAGCCCTGCTACATGGCCTTGAACCAGATGGCTGTATTCAGGCCCCCTGCCCCTCTGTGCTCAGCTTCTGTCTCCTCACTAACTCCTTCACCACCTTCCGGATTTACAGAGGTTAACACTTAGGCTGCGTTTAGTGCTGTTTTCATACCTTTTCTCTTCCATTTCGATGATTGGAACCTTCCCTGGCTACTGTTGCTTTCCTAGGTAGATGAAAATCACTTCAAAGTTACAGGGCTTGCTTTACCCTCTTTTCTTTTGTCCCACTTGATAAGAGGATTAGGCAGTTGACTGATTTCTGGTGAATGAGGGTGAGTGAGACAGGCTGGGGAATTCCAGAGCATTAATAGTGAAAGAGAAACGTTTGGTTTGACTCACTGGCGCGCGGGTGCTGCCAGGCCCCAGGGTGCTGGTTCACTAGTGTTTCTGTGGCGGCCTTTACCATGGCTCTCGGCGGCCTCACCCTCTTCCCTCCGTCTGCTGTGTTTTGCAGTACGTGGACTGGCCCCGCCTGGAGCCCAGCCCAGAGCATCTCCTCCGTGCTCATCTCCATCCAGTCCCTAATGACTGAGAACCCCTATCACAATGAGCCTGGCTTTGAGCAGGTAAGGCCTTGGGGGGGGAGGGGCAGCTGGGAAATGGAATACTGAGTTTGAAGAGCTCTGAGAGGTGTGCTTAAGGGTCCTGTTTGTTTGTTTGTTTAATGTCACCATGGGAGAAAAAAGGAGCTGGTATGTGTGCTCCTTAAAAATGTTTTTTTTTTCCTTGTAACTTACAGTAGTACTGTTCGGTTATTTCCATTTGATTTGGATTAATCTACAAGGTGGGAATCAGTGGAGTCCTCTGGAAATTAATTCTAAGCCTGCTTTTGGGGGCTGTTGCAACCGATGGGTTCTTCTCTCTGTGTCCATTCTCCCAAAGTCCCCTAAAGGTACTTCCTAGAGTGACTCCTGTTTAGCCGGGTGTTCTTCCGAAGTTAGAGAATCCTGTTGCCTGAAGAGCCAGAGGAGCTAGTCCTTTATTAGCTAGTGGGGGAAGAACATTGCACTTAGCGCTGCCAATGCTGACTTTCCTCTACTCTGGGAGAAGACAGTTGCGTTTTCCAGGGGTATGCTATGGGCCAGCCGCTGCCAAGTTTTTGCATATATATTATCTCATTTAACTTAAACACTAACTTGAGGCAGGGGCGCCTGGCCAGTTCAGTCAGAAGAACAGGCAGCTCTTGACCTTGGGGTCGTGAGTTTGAGCCCCACTTTGGTTGCAGAGAATACTCAGGGTAAATGTTATCCCCATTTTCAGATGAGATATTGGTGACATGGACAGGTGAATAACTTTCACAAAGATACATAGATAATGGTAGAACCCAGTATTTGCTCTGGAGCCAAGAGTTTTTCCATTGTTCCAGAATGCCTTCCAGGATTACTCAGAAGTACAGGGAAAGAGTTCCAATCATAATCCCCAAAGATAACAATTCTATTTAGGTGACTAAAACAGTTTAACTAATTTTTGAAATATTTGAGGCAACTGCTAACATTGGGTTCATTTATAGACCTGAACAATAGGAAATACCCTTTAAGAGGGAACAGAAGTTATTCCCAAAATCTCCTTCCCAAACAAATAGTGTATTTGATTTTAGGATTAGGTAGAAATGGAAAAGGGCTTCATTGGCCAACCAAGGAGCTGATTTGAAGGTCTTTGTTTGGAAATTCAGGAGCCGTGACTTTTATTCTCCCAAACGTTAACCGGTCGGCAGCCTCGGGTCCCTGGGTGCCTTTTTCACAGCCTCCCAGCAGAAGGAAGTGGCCAGCTGTTCGTTTCTTCAGCGGTTAACATCTGGACAACTCACTTCTTTCTTAAATAACTGAAATGGCTTAATGTCAGGAAGGGTACACTTGTTGGGCACCACACAACTTCAGAGATCGTGGAATCTGATCGGATCACCACCCTCATTTCTCTTCCCCACTGTTTTCATATGCTGCCTGCTGTTTACCAAGGTAGTGATTGACAGTCCAGCTTCACAAACATCACGTGTCACCGAAAGGAATATAATGCAGTTTCATGTCTGACCTGACCCACTGAGCTCAAGGTAGTAGTTGGCGTGCTGACTGACAGGTGGTGAATACTATGGTTTTCCTAAAAAAGTTGAACGTATCCCATGGCACCCCTGTGAGCCCGCTGTGGTGCATTTTGGAAACCATGGTAGGAGAGTGAGGGTATATATGTCTTTCCTGCTCTTGATGTGTTTTAATCAGAGGCCAAGGTTCTAGTTGCCAGGTTGGTGGTAGGGCCACCTTTGCAGAGTAGAAGAGGAGTTAAAAGGACAGGAGACTGTGTTCCCTTCCGTCTCTACCCAAACATTCATATCGGCTTTCTCAGTCAGTATTGGAGTTTTCTTTTGGAACCTTTAGGTTCTACTTCCAATAGATTCGTAGTAGTTGATTTCAGTGATGGTGGAACCCTGCAGACATAAAAAGGAGTTAGCTGGGAAGCATCCAGATATTTATAGGGTTTTTTAACTGAAACTCTTAAAGTCACGTTTACCCTTTGGTCCCACCACCATTCTTAACATTTGGTTCTTTCCCATCCAATCTTTACCTCAGAGGCCTCTCATTTCAGCCTTAGGAGTCTGATGGGTCTAGTTTGCTGCCTACAGGCTGGGTGACCTGTAACAGAGGATGGGTGTTGGCACGCATGGGGGGAGGTGAATGATCTCAGAAAGAGAAACTCAGTTGCTCTTCATGGATCTGCCGTAGTCGGAAAGGTATCTTCTAGGTTTGTTTACTTGGGTCACGTGCCCCATGTTAATCCCGACGTCTCCTCCTGTTGACTTTTCTCTTTGCCTAAATTTTGTGTTTGGGCACTCTGGTGTCTGTTCCATTACAGGAGAGACATCCGGGAGACAGCAAAAATTACAATGAATGTATCCGGCATGAGACCATCAGAGTGGCAGTCTGTGACATGATGGAAGGAAAGTGTCCCTGCCCTGAGCCCTTACGGTAGGTGTGTGCCAAGAGCGCCCACTCGGCACTTTGGTATTGCTAATGGGAGGCTTAGCTCTGAGAACCTTTGGGGCTAAATCCACTATTGGGCACCAGGGGAGATACAGAAAAACAAAAGCTTTGGTTCCCGTTTTCAAAGAGTACTGGCTAAGGGTCGCTCAAGAGAAAGTTCAAGAGCTGCTCTGTTCCAGGAGAGTGCCGAGACCAATGGGAACGACATAGCCCATAGCCTCCAGTTTGCTGAGGGCCTGGACCTAGTGAAGAACCTTACTTGTTCTACAACCAAATGAGGCGTAGAGCCCTTCATGATGAATCCACTTCTCAGTGTTGGAGTTTACTCGTAAATGTTCAAATTAGATGAACAAGGTCAAAGTTACTGAAACAGACTTCTGGAAGAATTTTGAGTAAGGGTTGGGATAAGGGATGGCCTATGGAAAACATGCGATTGAGGCGTGAGTTGAAGTTGGGATTCAAATGATCAATATTAACGGTCACCCTCCCTTAATAATCCCTGAGGTATAAGAGCAGTCAGTCTTGGATTGTCAGCTTTCTTTCTCCCATTTTCCATTGAAAGATCTTTGTGAGGGGGTGCCTGAGTGGCCCAGTCAGTAGAGCGTCTGACTCTTGGTTTCAGCTCAGGTCGTAAGATTGAGCCTTGTGTTGGGCTCTGCACTCAGCATAGAGTCTGCTTGAGATCCTGTCTCCCTCTGGCCCTCATGTTCTCGCTCTCTGAAATCTTTTTTTTTTTTCTTTTTAAAGGAAGGTCTTTGTGAGATGCCATATCTGGGCTTGGGAACTCTAATTGGCAGTAAGGTTAGATGGTGAAGGGATGATCCCTTCCCCACCACGTTTCTAGCTCAGGCTTCTCTGCTTGTTTTCCAGAGGGGTGATGGAGAAGTCCTTCCTGGAGTATTACGACTTCTATGAGGTGGCTTGCAAAGACCGCCTGCACCTTCAAGGCCAGACTATGCAGGTAACGCAGCCCCTGCCACCGACTCCAGAGGCCGCACAGCAGACCCCATAAAATGCCTCCCCAAGGATAGCATCTGCAACTCTCAGAGAAGTCAGAGCCAAAAGGAACTTGTCATTTAAGTTGCTGTGGCCCAGGGAGGAGACCGCCTTGCCTAATTCCTGTGGAGCTGCCTATCAGTCTTGCCGTAAACTAGATGCGCATGGGTAGAGTCTGAACCATCCTGCTTTCTAGCCTGGAATGCCTCCCCTTCTTAACAGTCTTTTCAAACCATGAACATTCAGCCCTCTCAGACTCCTAGTGATGATAAGGGTGAGTTCTCTACTGAGTCTGGTCCCTGGCTCAGAGGATGCTCAGAGATCGAGGCTAGGGAAATGTTGAGTGTGTGCTCTTACATGTTGAAAGACTCCTGTTATGAAGACAGTAAGCATTTGTTTTTTTCTGGCCTCCATTGGAGAAATATGCCTCCACTTCCAGTTGGAATGCAGAATTTAAGCTTCCTCTAGAGAGGAGATTCTTAGGGCATCTGGCTGGCTCAGTCGGTAGAGTGTGTGACTCTTGATCTCAAGGTCGTGAGTTCGAGCCCCATGTTGGGCATGGAGCCTACTTAAAAAAAAAAAGATTCTTATGAAACCAAATTGTAAACACGCTCAAATATGAAAGACCTGGTTGGTAAGAGGGTGAGACTCCCCCTGTCCTGAAGGACCAGTTCTTTTGTCTTTTGGATCATTTACCTGTGGTCTTGCTTAGATTTGTGCTGACTTGGATGAATGACTGAGGTCACTTAAAGTTCTCTCCAGCACTTCTGAGCTGCTTCCCCCACCCAGGTCTCACCAGCAGCAGTAGGAGTAAATGTCTTCCTTCCTCAGCTGTTGCTTAGAAATGGTCATTGCCCTGTCTTTTCCTTCAAGGCTTTCCCACCCATCTGCCCCATTAAAACTCAAAGGGCAGGGGCGCCTGGCTGCCTCCGTCGGGAAAGCACGTGACTGTTGATCCCAGGGTTGGAAGTTTGAGTCCCATGTTGGGTATAGAGATTACTTTTAAAAAATAAATAAATAAAACACAAAACAAAAAAACTTCAAAGGGCAAGGCCAGATCAGCATGAACTTGTTCCCAACCCCTTTTTCAGAGTCCATTGTAGGTGATGCCTGCCATGCTTCGTTCCCCATAGGAATTCTCATTGCTGGTATTCAAAAGCATTTCTAATATTCACTCTGTGGAGGAAAAATAACTCGTGATGAGAGAAGGAAAGGGAAGAGCAGCGTCTGGGGAGGAGGGAAGTGGGTGGAAATGGAGCCAGGGATGAAAAAAGGAAGATTTGAAAAATGACGGCTCCAGAGTAAGTGTGGAGTTCAGCCTGTGGGGAACGTAACCCTGAGAAGCAGAAAGTGTGGGCTATAGTCACAGTGACTGTGACTTCTGTTCACTGGTCCCCGATCGTGAGGGTGATATGTGGGCAGAAGTGTGGAAGGAGTGTATGTGGGAGGGAAAAATCGTGTACCTATTTGTGACTCAAGAGGTCTCCACTTGTCTAAACCCTGGCCGTGCACTACTTCGCTGCCATATTCTCTGTGTAGCATTTACGTTCCTTGTGTTTAGACTCTCCACTCCCACCCTGGTTATTTTTGAGATTTTAAGGACACTTGATCCCTTTCTGGAAAACTTTCGGGGATGTTTGGTATAGAATGACAGGGACTGAGATCAAGGCTGGGCAGCCCTGGAGTGATGCCTACAAAGTGGACAGGAGGTGTTGACAGGTCTCTCCGGAAGAGCGGACGGGTCCTTATCTGGAAGTTCGAACTCCTGAGTTCCAGACTTGCCTGTGATGTTGGAAAAGCAGATTTCCCCTTTTGAGTTATAGGGAAAGAAGGATGATAACTTCCCTTTGTATGGTTTTTATGAAGTTAATTGCAAACACAGGCACATGTAATAGTCACAGTTCTGGTCTTAAATTTCTATTTCTTGCCTGTCTCCCCTTTACTGTGACCCTCTTCTGCATAGTGGCTTGCTTTCAGGGAATAAAAAGGTTTGAATGTTGTCCCAAGCCAGACCTGTCTGGGTGGCGGTCAGTATGCCATAATATTTCTAAACAGAGGGCGTGCTGTCTGCTGCTGGGATTGAGCGCTCTACCCTCTACCCCCGTGACTCGGAAGTTGACCATGCGTCCAACATGGGCTGCTCTTTCTAGGGCGAGCCCCCCAGACTCGAATCTTCCATCCTGCTTGTCTCCTTTCCCCCACAGGACCCTTTTGGAGAGAAGCGTGGCCACTTTGACTACCAGTCCCTCTTGATGCGCCTGGGACTGATTCGTCAGAAAGTGCTGGAGAGGCTCCATAATGAGAACGCCGAAATGGACTCTGATAGCAGTTCGTCTGGGACAGAGACAGACCTGCATGGGAGCCTGAGGGTTTAGACCCTGCTCCCTTTCCCCTCCCCCCACTCAAGGGTCCCAGCAACGTCCCCTTCCCCCTACCCCAGGGATGGAGAGGCACTGTGTATCTCCCTCCAAACGTGACGTCATCCTGCAAGATGGCAAGAACCAAGCCAGCTCGGATCCCAGGGTGTGGGAGTGGGGAGGCTGTTCCTGACCTGACCTCCCTGGCTCTCGAGCATCCAGGGCTGTGTTCATCCCATAGCAGGGGCCAAGGTACCGATGCAGGAGCACCCAGGGTGAGGGCCTCTGGCAAACATAAGCGGCTGACACACCTTTCCGTGGGGCCAGCTCCTCAAGGGGAGGCGGGAGACAGAAACCGTAATTCCAAGAGGGAGCGTGTCCACATGATTGAGGGGGATATCTGGAAGGGAGTTTTGGGTGGGGGGCTGTCTGTGACACTTAAGCAGTCTGGGTGGTTGTCTGTCTGTCTGCAGTCTTGAAGCAGGGCTTCCCGATGCCCTTTTCCTCCCTGCCTCTCTTCTCCCAATACTTCCCATGGGCCAGCATAATTTTGTTTTTCCTAATTTATAGTCACTGTTCTAGACAGACCAAAGAGAAGGAACAGTGGTGGAGTCTAGGCTGCTGATCAGTGAGCTTTACCTAGCACCTGAGCACCTTTCTCCTCTGCCCCACCCCACCCCATTCCGTCGCCCATTTCCAAATTTAAGACAGAAGGTAAATGTGACTGGGACGGAACCGAGGTCCTGGTAGAGCCTGCAGAGGCACCATGAGAAGCTGATTTTGTTCCCGCAATCACTGATTTGAAAAGTTCCCAACGCAGCCAGCTGCTGTGTGTGGGGTACAAGAGCCACTACATAGAATAGTCTTTTACAGATGTTCCTAAATGCTAGCCACGATGAGGGTATTTCCCCTGGGGGTGGGGTGCAGTGGGGAGACTGATGCTAGTCCTCTTGCGTTCTGTTTGGCTGTCCTTGTGTATTTTCACCCTGGCCTCTAGTTACCCCCCCCCCCCAACCTCCCTCCCACTTCAATGCCCAGGGACTTGTGGGGAGCAAGGGTCGCCAATGGCAGAGGGGCTGGGGCTGGGACTCTGGGCCCCGCTGCTTCTCTTGCCTCTCCGCCTCCTGTCCTTCCCAGCTGCTCTGTCACTGGCTCTGATGGCTGTTTGCCTGGCTGTGTTGCTTCTCTGTCTGTATCTAGCTGCAGTGATCCTTTAGCTGGTTGGCTCAGAAGAATGTGTGTTAGGCGCCCTGTGGTACTGGGCACTGAGGAACTCCAGCCTTCCCCTTTTTGGTGTGTTCTCCCCATACTTTCCAGATTCTTAATGTTAGGGCTCCCAGTGGGGTGTTGGTGATCCGTGTGACGCAGGGCCTCAGTCAGTATCCAGCCGCGTGTACGGGAGAGGATGATTTGGGCCTGGCCTGCCCTGCCTGCTGCTGTGGAGGCTTCTGCCTGCGGGTCATGGGACTTCCGGGGAGTTCGGAAGGGGTTGGGCACGAAGGAGAATGTCCAACTTGGGAGGGCAGGAAGCAAAGAAACTGGACAGGAAGTGGGCTTGGGGAATGGAAGTTTATCTCGGATACCTAAGGCTGGGTCTCTTAACAAGGGACCCTGCTGCCAATTTCCCTCTTCCATTCCCAGAACAAGTACAGGGCTTATTAGCAGAATGCCCTTGGTCTGTTGGTCCAGTGGTTGTCTGTCATCCATTTAAGTGTTCCACTTTCAAGTGACAATCCTCTCCTTGGCCCTGCCATGGGCAGAGCATGTCTGGCATACCAGCCTGACTTTTATGCCCTAATCTTGAGTTGAGGAAATATATGCACAGGAGTCAAAAGAGATGTCTTTATATCTGACTGTACATAAATGAAGTTTTTTTTTCTTTTTGGTGCAATAAAGTTTGTTTTGGCAGAAGGAGGAAGCGCCTGTGGGTGTGGGAGGGTGTGTGTCAAGGGAGACTGGGATCCTCCAACAACCACACCTCTCACCCAGGTCTGAAACTGCCAGGGAGAAAGTGCTCGATGCATTGTCTGGAGGCTGGAAACTCCAGTTACGGGGTGTGGGTGGAAGCAGGGCTGCTGGGGACGAGTCTCCCACCAACCAAAAGTAGCAGGGCCTTTTCTGAGACCACGTCTGGCCATCAAGGAGAGGAATGCCATCTTGGCCTCAGTTACTTCCAAGGAGCTCCTTCACAAACTGGGAAGGGAGTATGTCCTCCAAGGACAGGCAGATGTAGACTGTATCCCTGGGTAAGGAAAGGGCATCTTAAGTTCTGGATAATCTAGACCTCACTTGATTTTCAGGTACCTGGTACGAAACCAGCTCTTAGGAATTCTGCATGAAGACTGATTCATGCAGCCACCTTCCTTCTTTACTTGCTATCGAAGGGCTCTAGCTTTCTGGCACAGAGGCTTTCCCTCTTGGCTGACCCTGTGGCTAGGAAGACATTCCAGGGGATGCGGCCAGCCGATGCTGGGCAAAGCCACGATGCGGGAAGGCGAAGGCCCGTGTGCCAGTGCGCTTAGGCTCTGGCTCCTCACTTTGCCTTTTAAGCTGGTGGCCCGCACCCAGTAATTCAGAAGGAGACCTACTTACTGAGCCGATGAAAGTGGCTGTGAGGATTTAAGTGTGTTTAGAAGACGGCACAGGGTAGGTGTTCAGTAAATGATGCCCTTCCCACCACTAAGGCGAGAGGGACCTAGTGATCATGGGAGGGAGAGCTGGTAAAGACTCAAGGACTAGACTATGTCCACTGTTGGTCCATTCCCCTAGGTTCCTCTGTTTCTTTCCTCTAACCACCATTTACTTTGACCTCTACTTCCTTCACACTCAGCCAAGTCTGTCAGAACCTGGAAGCTCCAGAGGAAACTGGAGGAGACTGAACAAGTGGCTATTACTGGTCCATTAGGGTTGCTCGCTTAAGATAAACATTTTTATAAAGACAAGGTTTGAATTAACGGGCTGTAATTTATGTCCCAGGACTACAAATAGCCAAGAGACTGTCTAGCCAGGAGATAGACTGCCTTCATTCTAGACCCATCCCTACCGTGAACTTGGAGGTGACCCATGCAGGTCATTTCGTATGTGCTCGCTGTTCTCTGTGCTACTCAGGTTAGCCTTACTGGATAAATGAGTTTTTCTCCAATAAAGATGCAATGTGAAGGCACTTTAAAAAAATAAAATAATGGGTGAAGAGTATTGAGGAAAGAAAAAACTTGAAACTCTTTTCTTTAAAAAAAAAGTTATTCAGGTTTTATTCACACCAGCAGCTCTGCCCTCCTCTCCCTGCCTGTTGCTGGGGCTCCTTCCACACTGCCAGAGTCAGGGGAGGGCTTCTCTGGCCTCCTCGGCTGTAATCTCCTGGGAGTAGAGGTCAGTGAAGAGAGCCGGCAGCCAGTAGCGGGCCTCCCCTGGGGCCTGTAGGTCCAGCCAGGCCAGCCCTTCCTTCAGCAGGTGTTCCTAGAGGGAAAAGGTAGGAAGAGTCGGGAGTTCCTGTAAGGTGGATAAACGACCCCCAGACCTGTTTGGGCATCAGTGGGGTTTTCAGACTAAATCTACACGAGTGCCTTCACACCTTTACACAACCAGACTGGAATTCCAGGTTTTGTTTGGCCCTGACCTTTGCCTGAGGTGCAAAAGATGCCACCAAATCACTTAACCCATGCTGCTGGGAAGGAGGGTAAAGACAAGTAGTGTGGGATGCTGGAGAAGGACTGTGGGGCTGCAGAGACGTCCACCCTATGGCCTGAAGCAAATCCCTGATCCCAGTTCCCTGAAGCAAAATGGACACCACTGTTGTAATCACGTTTCCGTTAACTTGTGGGTCAACCTTTATGGGCAAGTTAATGGAGGGACTCTCTTCGTTTAGAATGGACGGGCAATTCTTACAGCCATTTGGAAATAGGCTCAAGATGGGCCCGGTTGTCCCCAGCAGCGTTAAACAGATGTTTATGTTACCCTGCTTTCCAGAAGAAATTAAGTCTATAGTTTAATTGCCTGGATAAGGAAGAAGGTATGAAAAGCCAGGGTTCCATTCTCCTGCTACTCCTTCACATCAGCCTCTCGTTAGCACCACGAGATCTGTATATAGAGAACACTAACTATATAATACACGGTGTCATAGTATAGCATTATGGGTATGTAATTAAGTAGGTAACAATTCCCTTCACTCTGTATTGACAGTGTTACTTCCAGTACAAACCGTATGAACTGTCTGACCAGGCTCGACAGGTGGGGGGAGAGAGGAGGTACTGGTAACGGGCCTACGCGGACTTAGAAGCCTGCCTCTGAGTCGGACCTCAGGGGCACCTTCAGAGGAATGCGGGGGTTGCCTTGCTTCTCTGTGGTGACAGCAGCCTTCAAGGCGAGAGGCCAGCAGAGCAAGGCTAAAGTTTCTGCCGGTGTACTGTCTATCCACCCATCTGGAGACCGTCTCTTCTGGGCCATTCCAGAATTCACATACCAGCACTTGCCGCGCTCGCTCGGTCTCCCATTTAAGACTGGCTTTGATATCACTGACAGTCACGTAGCCGTTTTTCTGAAGGAAGGAGGAATGAGGGAGTCAGTTAACAGTGGACTTTCCCTAAGAACCCAGCGTCTGCCCGGCAACAACAGACCGACCTAGACAGGAGGAAGGCCTGCCCTTGAAGCCTAAGAGCAGGGAAAAAGAATGTTTAGAAACCCCAGCAAAGAGAAAGAAGCGACTTTAAGAGTGACAGGTTGCAGGGGGGGCAGGTTCGGTCTTAAAAAGTGGGGTCCCTGGTACTAAAATACTAATTTAGACTTTCTCCGAGAACTTCAGAGTATGACAAGATTCAGAATAATTCAATGAAAGCAAGAAATGGTGACAATTCCCTGCCTCACCTTACCTGTTCCCCACTAAGAAAAGCCCCTCCTTATTTAGTTTTGTTCTCCATTATCAGATTAAGAAAACTGAACGTGTCTTCCCTAAATCCGGGGTAAGGAATGGGGAAAGGGGGGTACGCTGAAGGCATGCTGAGGAACGGGGGACTGGCAAACAAGATGAAACGTTTGTTTGGAAGAACCCATTCAGAGTGTAGTACTCCAAAGACCTCAGAGAATCGGTCTACCCAAGCAATCCAGCCCTCTGTCTGCATGTCTGTCTGCTCCACTAGACTGTACGCTCCCTGAGAGCAGGACCTCTGGTGCCTGCCGTTCTGCCTCCCCCACCCCCCCACAGCCTGGCCCGGTGCTTTGCGCTGTAGCTGCTCAATAAATGTCTTCTAAATAAGCACCGGTCTGAGTCGTGCGTCCACTGGACAGTCTCAGTGGAAGACCTGAGTCTGTGCTACTCCCGAAGTCCCTCCCAGACTGTACCCCCCCCCGCCCAGGCCCTGGCCCTGCCCCTGCGGCCCCCAAAGGCAGCCGGTACCTCGGCCAGCTGCAGCACCACGGTGTGGTCCATGTTGAGCTCAGCCGGGACGGACTGAATGAGGTAGGTGCCGCCCACGGGGATGATGCCGAAGCCAGTGCCCAGCGCCTTCAGTTTCTTGATGGCCCTGATCAGGTCGTCTCTGAGGGGAGAAAAAGCCGCTTAAAGAGCCCTGGCACAGCAGACCCAGCTGCAACGCAGTTTCAGCTCCGGCCTAGCCGGGATCCCGACAAGACTCAAATGGCTGCATGAGAGTCAGTGACCTCAGTAAGAAAGCAGGGCCAAGGGGCACCAGACAGCGCTGGGACACTCCTGAGAGATGGTACAGGGATGGAGCAAAAACCCGCCCACAGGAGCCCACCGGGGAATGGGAACGAAGGTGCTCCATGCAACAGATGACGGAACAGCGCGGACTGTGGTAAAGAGGAAACCGGAAACCACCCATGTATTTTACAGACGGCGACCCAGCTGATGATCGCCATGGGGAAATTCAGGCCCGCTCCTGCCAGGTCATCTGGTTTCCTGTTAACAACTGAACTTCAATTAGGGAAAAAGAAAACCCACAAGACCATGTGTAGACCCTATATGCAGCCCATATACTGACAGCCTTTTTTTTAACCTTTTCTCAAACTGAAGTCTCGCATGGAGGCTGCTGAACCAGGTCAACAAGTACCCCGCCTTCTGACCCCCACTCTATTCCCCAGCCTTTCCCGGTGTGTGCGCTTAGTCTCCTTCACCACAAATAGCTCAATATTAAGCCCTAAGTATGTTTAAAAAAAAAAAAATAGTAACAATACATGCATACACGTGAAAAAAAAATGCTTAGAAGAAAATACACGAAAATGTCCATAGTTGTAATCTCAGCTGAGAAATAACAGGTGGTTTTTGGTTCTTTAGGTCTGTATTTCCCGTTTTCTAAAACACAGGATTTCTGATCATAAAGAGGAACAAAACGATCCCGAAAGTAGCCTAGACATGTGAGCAGTAAAGAGAAAAGACTTCCATCTGATTTTTAAAGACCTTTCCATACTCCAAGGGGTTGGGAGGCAAGACCTACTGGCTGACGTCCTGCGCGAACTTGCCCCTTCCTTTCAGCACCTGCTGGTGCAGCTCCTCCAGGGTTATCAGGCCTGTGCGAGCGGGGAGGAAAGCAGAGGGAGGATGAGCTTTGTGGTTGAGCCAAACCAAACCCAAAATACAAATTATTAAGATGACCCTACTGGGTGACCATTTTTAGGTCACATTTTGGGGAGCTGAGAAAGTGGGCATCACCCCACCCTGGAGCACCAGGACACATAGTTACTAATTTTAAAATCATAACCTGAGGGGCGCCTGGGTGGCTCAATGGGTTAAAGCCTCTGCCTTCGGCTCAGGTCATGATCCCAGGGTCCTGGGATCAAGCCCCACATCGGGCTCTCTGCTCAGCAGGGAGCCTGCTTCCTCCTTTCTCTCCCTGCCTGCCTCTCTGACTAGTTGCAATCTCTGTCTATCAAATAAATAAATAAAATCTTAAAAAAAAAAAATCATAACCTGAACATGCTGTGTATTGAGGGAAAGGCCTATTTCCTACCTCCCTATTATTTTCTGTAATCACCAGGGAACCTGCTGGGCGAAGCTCTCTAGGGAATAGAGACCATCATTCAGGTAGTTCCATTTTTCAACCACATGAAGCCGCTAAGATGCTTCTGAAGACCTAAGAGCTTCTCAAAATCTTACTGGCCTGCAGTCTGCAGGATGGAAAAGATCACCTTTCAAGGTCTTCTCCCTCCGAGAAGTTCAAAGCCCAGTGCTCAGGACTCAGCCAGCCTCACCTCCATTCCGGTGCTTCAAGGCCAGGCACACCTCGATAATCTGGACCCCCAGCTCGTAATAGAAATCCCCGACGCCTAGCATCTCAGACCAAAATCCTTTTCCAGCTGAAAGAAAGGAAGAAAAACAAAAGCCAGGTTATAGGTTGGTTTCTATCCTTTCTTTTCTTTCCAAGCTAGATTAAAACATCTACCCTGTGGGAAGCGTTCTCTGTCTAGCCTAAGTCCTGGGGCTCCATTTGCTATTCAGGATCCTCAAGACAGTCGAACTCTTGGGAAGTTCTCCTAAAAACCAGCTCGGACAGTTGGCAAGGGTGGGCAATCTAAAAGGCATTTCTGTTTGGCTAATTCTGGCTCAGAACACTATAAAAATGAGTCTACCGTTCCCAAATTATACAGTGAAATACAATGGGATATAGGGTCTAGACAAGGCTGAGAGAAACCATCCGCAGACCTGGCCTTTAAAAATCCACCGGAGACAACAGTTCACTGGGGGAAAAATGCAGGTTACAGAGTAGTAATTACAGCATAATCCGATATGTTAGAAGAAAAAGTTTATAAATAGGATGAAGGCGCCCAGAAAGCTACCTCAGACTGTTAATATTTATCTCTGCAACTACGGAACAGGGTCCGGAGACTCGTACTTTCTCTTTTTCTTTTTTCTCCTCTATTGACTGACTCCAGGATGACATGCTACTTTCATTAAAACTCAATTATCTTTTTTTTTTTTAATATTTTATTTATTCAACAGAGAGAAATCACAATTAGGCAGAGAGGCAGGCAGAGAGAGAGGAAGAAGCAAGCTCTCCACGGAGCAGAGAGCCCGACGTGGGGCTCGATCCCAGGACCCTGGGATCATGACCTGAGCCGAAAGCAGAGGCTTTAACCCACTGAGCCACCCAGGTGCCCCAAAACTCAATTATCTTTTTAAAAAAGGGAAAAAAGTCCACTGTAGGTCACGACCCACGGGAAGGCCCGTACCCTGGCTACGAGCCCAAAGGCAACGTCTCTGGCTTCCCCCTCATGCTGCGCACTCAGCCATCCTGCTGGGCACTCCCTGGAAACAACAGCCTCTGGCCCTCCCTGCAGGCCCTTCTCGAAGGGCCTTCTGGAAGAAGGCTTAGCCACAGTGCTGACAGCCGGCAGAGCTGCTGGCCCTCTGGGGCCCCAGGAGAACACCGCAGCCCCGCACACAGCTCCTTACAGGCCAGTGGGTCCACCCCGATGGTGGCGCACATGTCCTGGAACTGCACCCGGAACTCGGGATTCTTCCGGATCTCCTGCTTGTGCTTGCTGGCGAATTCCTCCAGGTTGCTCTTGAACATGTCCAGCTGTTTCGACATCTGTAAGGTGGACCAGGGAGAGGTCAGGGGCAGCCCAGTCAAGTGATAACCCGATGCCAAAAGTAAGTTCCCGGCCCAGTGGCAGGGCAAAGGCTGAAATAACCACCTCATCCAGGCCTGCCATGACACTATTTCTTGTTCCCTTTCTTGCTCAGCGGGGAGCCTGCTTCTCCCTCTGCCAGCTGCTCCCTCAGCTTGTGCACTCTCTTTCTCTCTCTCAATTAATAAAATCTTAAAAAGATTGATGTATCTTAACTTGAGACAGTGAGAACACGCACATGCACACACGCGAGGAGGAGGAAGGGCAGAGGGAGAGATCATCAAGCAAAGTCTCCACTGAGCGTGCAGCCGCACTGGGGGCTCAATGAGATCATGATCAAAGCCAAAACCAAGAGTCAGACGCCCAATCGACTGAGCCGCCCAGGCGCCCCTATTGTTCCCTCTGTTTATCCCTAACTTTCGTTCATGGTTCTCTTGTCAGCTGGATTGGGATGCCATAATGTTTCCTCAATTCTGTAACACACATTTTTGGGGGCACCTGGCTGGTTCAGTCGGCGGTCGAGCATGCAACTCTTAATCTCAGGGTTTTGAGTTTGAGCCCCATGTTGGGAATAGAGATTACTTCATCTTTGGGGGTGCCTGGGTGGCTGAGTAGGTTAAGTGGCCTACTCTTGGTTTCGGCTCAGGTCATGCCCTTGGGGTCGTGAGACTGAGCCCCACCTGTCTCTGCACTCACCTTGGAGTCCAGTTAAGACTCTCTCCCCCTCTCCCTCTGCCTCTTCCCACCTGCACGCTCTATCTCTAAAATTAATAAATAAATCTTTAAAGTATAAATAAAATAAAACATTTTAAAGACAAAAAAATAAAATACACATTTCCCCCCCCACATGTTCCTGTTCTAAAGTCGGGATGCATCTAACAATTTTATCTAATGTGATACTTTTTCGTTTTCCCAGAGAAACTGTTACTAGATTGAAGGTGTACCCCAGAATCCATTTTGTCTTAAAAATGAGAGAATGTGGAGACATCTGGGTGAGTCGGTTGTTAAGCGTCTGCCTTCGGCTCAGGTCATGATCCCCAGGGTCTTGGGATCGAGCCCCACATCCAGCTCCCTGCTCGGTGGGAGGCCTGCTTCTCCCTTTCCCACTCCCCCTGCTTGTGTCCCCTCTCTCACTGTCTCTCTCTGTCAAATAAATAAATAAAATCTTTTTTAAAAATTGAGAGAATTCAGCTTTCAGAAAGAAAGAAATCTTCAGCCACTGACAGAAAGGTTACACAGGAGAGAAAGGAAGCCTGGTATGAATTAGGTTTGCAGTGATTGTTGACTCTTTCAGTCATGGACCTTCTTGGGAATCAACTCTAAATAAAGAATCCCAAAGGGAGGGGTGGGTCTACCAGATTATATTCCAAAGCTAAATACAAATGGTTTGGGGATTTTCTGACTTATTTGTAGTATTCCTTCTCTTTCCCTAATTAACAAAGCCTATGTTCCATCCACCAAGAGTAATGACTCCTGGCCCAATATGTCCTCGTTTGCTACATTTTAGAAACTAAAACATAATCACCATTTCCCGTGGATTCCTGTATGTCATCTCCCCTATGAGTGGGAGGCTTTGTTTCTTTTTTTAAAAATACATAAGTATGTATTTATTTTAGGGGGAGAGAGAGAGCACAAGTGGGAAGGGCACAGAGAGGAGGAGAGAGAATCTCAAGCACACCCCCCGCTGAGCAAGAAGCCCAACACCAGGCTCCATCCCACCACCATGAGATCATGACCTGAGCAGAAACCAAGACTCACACTTAACCAGCTGAGCCACCCAGGCATCCCTGAGGTGGGAGATTTTGAAGAGCACAGCCCATGTCTACTCTCTTTCCTCAGTACAAGGATCCATTTCCTTGCTTAACTGTTTCCTCCTCTTCTTTACCAGTCCCAGTAACTGCGTGAACTCAGGGCATGAAAAGGGAATCACAGGCACCGCACCCAATCACTGATACACACTTTTGGTACGCACCTAGATGTGACGGTGGTGGTGATGGGCCACACAGGTTAAGCCGTATTTTCATGTTATTCTTAGGCACTTGAGGTGAAAGTCCCCAAAGACCTAATTCAAACAGCTCTACCACCTACTACCCATGTAATCTTGGATAAATCACCTGAATGTCCTCAATTCTAAACTGGGAAGAATAGAGTTCCCTCCTGGTAGGATCGTCAGGATGAACAAGATAGTGTATGTTTAAAAAAAAAAAAAAAAAAAGGACACGTGCCTAGGACGATATAAGCATGTAAAGACTCAAAGATGTTAGCTACCACTCTTATTAGCAAGTCCCATAAAAGATCTGAGCAGCCCAGAAACCGAGATTTGCCAAATACCCTATTTTTAGTTCAATCCAAACAATCTAGTTTACATCAGAGGTGTCCTGTCCAGCTTAGTCGGGTCTCCCTTGCTGCCTGGAGCCCTCCAACCGACTCACCTGGGCCAGCTGGTCCTCCGCCAAGACAGTGCCTCGCTCCTTATACTTGGCCTGTCAGACAAAGAGACCAATGTGAGTTAAGAGTGGGCGCTGGGGGCTCCCACTTGTACAGCCTCCCATGAAGTATGAGAAGAGGAAGGTCTCTCTTAAATGGTTTTTCTTAGGGTGAGGGATGAGGAAGTAAAACAGACGGCTAGTCTGTAGTCCTATTTGGGGACGCGGGGGAAAGGGCTGGTGGATCTGCGAATGCTGACATTCCAATCAACCGGAAACAAGAAAGTCAGTTCCCCGGGACCCGAAGAGCCCGTGTCAGATTCTGATGGGGGGCGATTTGAAGGTACAGAGCTCTGCTCCGAGACTTTCAGTCTCTCTCGGGTCGGGGATGGCTGTAGGTCGGCCTTCTTCTCCTCACCTCGGCAAGCTTCTTCTTGGCGATGGCGCCCGCTCCCACCCCGCGGCGATGCATCCCCACCCTGGGCCCGGGGGCAGCCCCGCTGCCGGGACCCCGGGTCTCCGCGTCCCGGGATCCGCCGCCGGCTCCCAACGCGGAAGCGCGGGGCGCACGTCATTTCCGCGCGCCGGAAGCTAAGCGCCCACTTCCTGCCGCGGGGCAGAACGGCCCCGCCTTCCTCTGGTGGCCAAGACTGGAGTAGCCAGCCCGGCAAAGCCTCGTGGCGGGGAGGACCGGCGAGTGCTGACGCGGAGCCGAGGCGTCTTTGTCGGAGGCGCGCTCCCCACCCACGTGGGCGCCTCGGAGCCCCGCGTGGTAGCACGACTGAAGCTCGCCGCCTCCCGGGCTCCGGCTCCCAGCCGCGTACCATGGGCCAGGCGTTGAGTTGGCCCCGAAGCTTCCAAATTGACCATGAAGCACAACCCAGCAGCTCTAATGGAGCCTACCTGTTGGAGTCACACGCAGAGATTCTAAGACCTTACAGTTAGGAACTTGGACTCTGGAATGAGACAGCCGGTTCCATAGCTCACTTCCCCTGCAGGGGGTCCAGTCACTTCAGCCAAAGTCCTGAATCTCTTGTGTTCTAGTGTCCACAGTATAGAGTAATACCAACTCAGGAAGTTGTGAGGATGAAGTGAGAAAATTATAACAAAGCGTTTCGGGCGATGCCTGACGTATAAGTAAACATCAGTTACGATTGTTACTCATCAGATTTGGAGTGGAATTAGCCATCTGTGTGTTTAGAAAGCTCCACGGGTGCTTTCTACAGCGTTGAGCCCAACAAAGGAGCTAACGAAGGATTCTTAAGCCAGGAAGTTGTTACTTGACTTGTTAGATCAAATTCTTGTTTTAGAAAAATTAGTGACAAATGGGGCACCTGGATGGCTCATTCCCTCAAGTGTCTGGGTTGGGCTCAGGTCAAGATCTTGGGATCCTGGGATTGAGCTCCGCATGGGGCTCTCTGCTCAGCAGGGAGGGTGCTTCTCCCTCTACCCCTCCCCTTACTTGTGCGCTCTCTCTCTCTCTCTCTCTCTCTCTCTCCCTCTCTTTCTGTCAAATAAATAAAATCTTAAAAAAAGGGGCGCCTGGGTGGCTCAGTGGATTAAGCCGCTGCCTTCGGCTCAGGTCATGATCTCAGGATCCTGGGATCGAGCCCCGCATCGGGCTCTCTGCTCTGCAGGGAGACTGCTACCTCCTCTCTCTCTGCCTGCCTCTCTGCCTACTTGTGATCTCTCTCTCTCTCAAATAAATAAAAAATCTTAAAAAAAAAAAATCTTAAAAAAAAAGTGACAACCTAGACTTAAGTCAGCCATAGCAAAGCAACCTAGAAATGATGCAAGCTAGCACTAAGATATTGGCCATGAGGTGGAGAGAATGGGATGGTTTCAGGAGATATTTGGAGGGCAGAATGGTAAAACTGGTAAGATGGAGACAGAGTGGGTAGGGAAAAATGCTGTTTTCTGTTTTGGGCAGCAGGGTGGTGCCATTCAGAGAAGGGGGTGTGGGAACAGGGACTGAGACCACAGGATGAAGCTGGGGAATTAAAAGTGGTTTGAACAAGTTGAAATTGAGGTCTCTGTGACATCACAAGAGAGACAACCAATGGTCATTTGGATGTATTAACATAAAGGTCTACAGAAAGAGCTAGGCAGAGCTACAGATCCAGAATCATCAGCAAGGTGAAATCACAAATGTGAATAATGTTACCAGAAGTTTCAAGTAAAAGGGTTAGAAGAGGACATGAGCAGAGATTGGTGACAGGATTTTTAGCCATCACTTTGGACCCTGAGGGATTACGGAGCCAAGGCTCAGGTCCCTGACCTGAGGATTTCATGGAGCAGAGCGATCACACCAGCCTTGAGCTGCCTGCTTCTGGATGCTTACAAGAAAGAGAAATAATGTTCTGTCTTACCAGAGCCACTGTTGGTTACCCAAGCCCAGGTGTTTTTCTGTTATTTGAAGCAGAATCTAGTGTTAGTGGGTATAAGGACCAAATTTCAGATTCATCATCAGACATAGACTTAGACACTGAGTTCTATAGTTAGTCTAAGTCCCCTTAGAAACAAACTTCCCCAGGGGCACCTGGGTGGCTCAGTGGGTTAAGCCTCTGCCTTTGGCTCAGATCATGATCTCAGGGTTCTGCAATCGAGTCCCACATCGGGCTCTCTGCTCAGCAGGGAACCTGCTTCTCTCTCTCTCTCTCTCTGTGCCTACTTGTGATCTCTCTCTGTCAAATAAATAAATAAAATCTTAAAAAAAAAAACTTCCCCAGACACAGATTTGCTCTTCCAACACGTACTAGCCATCTCCTAAAATACTGACCTTCAATATACCTATCCATGCCTTTCTGCAAAACATGTCACCCCTTACATACACACATTTACCTCCTCCTATTCTCATATTCTTACTACGCCACTCCCTAACACAAAAATTTGGTCTTTTCCTGATTCACTGACACACAAAGACACACCTGCATCATTTCTCACTCTTTGACTCACATGGTATAACCGCTTAAGATAAATGCACTGATCCTTCACTCACACTCCTTTCTTAAAATTTATTCATACCCTCAAATGCACAGACATTCACTCTTGTAGGTGCAAACATTGGCAGGAGCCACACCTGGTTACCACACTCAAGCTGATACACACTCCTTCCCTTATTCAGACAAATTTGTTCTCTTTCATGATTTTAGAGAAAGTATGTTGACCAGTAATGTGCTGGTAAATGTTTAACAACAACCTCTCCAGGCTGGGAAGGAGGAGCTCTGATTTACAGCATTTGTCAATTTTCACGGTGTACTCTGGCCATGGCCGATTTCAAGGTAACAATGATTTTACAACCTGCTCACAAAATGTCTGACAATTGCACAAGGGATCTCAGAAGCGCTCAGCTCCAATGTACCCTGAATGCCGACCATTGCACATGCTGTCGCTTGCTTTAAGTGACTCACTGGCCTTAGCCACAGGGTGGCTGAGAGCAAGGGACTTTAATTCTCTACCTCATGGAGGCAGTGTAGTGCATGGTTAACAGCTAGTATGTTACTATCTTAAAAGTGCTGTGATGAGGCCTTAAATGAGGTTTACAGAGAGCTGAGCATAATGCCTGGCCCGTAATAAAGACATTGTACAAATTTATTCTAAATAACCCTTTCTGATTCGCTCACCCCCAAAGACACCCAAGGCTCCAGAAATAGAGATCCAACTTCTCCCCAAGACAACTTGGGGTTCTTCTTCTTCTTTTTTTTTTTTTTTTAAAGACAGCCGATTCTACCATAGAGATTCACTAAACTATATCTTCTGAGCAAAGGCATGTTCTAAACTGTGTGGTACACACTCTCCAAACTCAAGGAGTTTAAGAGGAGAGAAAACCTAAAATGTCAGCGCTGGAGGAGGACTGCACACTGGCAGCCCTTGGGCAAATTCAGTTCTCAAAAGTGTTTTGTTTGGTCAGCAGAAAACGTGTCTCTTCCATTTTCACAGTCCCCATCCTTCCCATTGTCTTACCCCCTCCCCACTCTGCTCAGTTATGCCACAGGCCCAGCCCTTCAACCAATCCAGCTTGCCACTCCCTGATTGAAAACAAATATCCTTGTATTTTTAAATTGAAGTTTAGGTGGGTAAGTGATAATCAAAGTTAACTTACTGACCATTTACTTTGTGTCAGGCACTATATTAATTAATAGTTCAACCCTAGGAGTCAGGTACTTCTGAATCTTTTTCTCACAGACAGGAAACAGGCTGAGAGAGAGGAACTAACTTGCCAAGTCACAGACCTAATAAGCAATTTCAGTCTTTGAATCAGGGTGTGTTTGACTCGTGTCTACTAAAATGTGACAAGATCAAGGGGAGAGAGGACATTCCAGGCAAGACAGCCCAAGTGAAGGGGGAGGAGACAGGCTTGCCTTCCATGGATACCAGGCATTGGGTTGAACACTGGCAGATAAAGGTATTGATTTTTGGGCAAACTGAGTTAGGCCCTTTCCCTTCACTCCCACTCCCACCACCCCAGGATAAGCCTGGAATCCTGCAAAAGAGGGTTCTCTTAACTGGTCTTTGTTTCTCACTGCCATCCTAGTTCATCTCGGTATGTAATCCTCACTCATGACGGTTTGGGAACGAAAATAACTCTTCAAACCTGCCCCTGCTCTGAGGATAAAATCTGAAAAGTTTTAACATGGCCTTTAAGACTCTTTCTCTGCCCTCTGGTCCAGCCTGATTATGCTAATCTCCCCACTGGGGGGGGGGGTGTCCCTTTGTACGAATAACATTGAGGTAATGTTTATTAAGGCTCTCCTCATCCTTTGGCCCTCTGACCCTCACCATCCCACTCAGCTTGACTGTCACTCTCTCAAAGAGGCACTGAGACTCCCTACTCCCTCTAGATGAGGCTGCTCTGTTCTCATAGCACTCTAGTCCTTCTTCACATAGCTTTGCATGTGGCGCAATTATTATTATTATTTTTTTTTTTAGAAAGAGAGGAAGGGAGGAGTCAAGGGAGGAGAGAGAGAATCTTAAGCAGGCTCCAAGCCTAATGCAGAGCCCGAGGCAGGGCTTGATCTCATGACCCTGAGATCTTGACCTGAGCAAAACCAAGATTTGAAGGCTTAACCGACAGAGCCACCCAGGTGCCCCAGCATGTTACATGATTATTAATGTGTGTGTGTGTGTGTGTGTGTGTGTGTGTGTGTGTGTGTGTGTGTTTAAGATTAGGGTCTGTATCCATCACGGGTCTATACATTCCTCAGGGACAGGGACTGTGCCCATTTCCATGATTGCTGTGTTCCCAGCAGTTAGCACAGCCCCTACCTCTACTGGTATTTGGAGAGTAAACAGACGAATTACAGATGCAGGCGGGAACCGTATCTCCTTTTCATTGAGAGGCACACGCCTACAGACAGACAAACGTTGACAGTGCTCAAGCAGACATTTGAGTAAGTTTTGACAATGAGGACAAAGATTTATTTCAGCTTAAACTTTATTGGTTTGGCTTCTCTTGGGTACCCTGGAGTGAAGCTGAGTCCTGAGTGAGCGAAGGGCAGAGTCCGGGCCCAAGCTGGGTTTGGTCTGAGTCACTGAAATCTGGGGAGAGTGGAAGGAAGAGGGGAAGTGTTTGGAGAGGAGAGTCACTATCTACTCGGAGTCAGCAAATTAATTCATCCTGGTCCCCAGGAAAGGTTCAATGACCTTTTTAATTATAAGTAATCAAAATGATTCCAAAAAGCACCCACCTCCCTATGGAGAATTTCTCATACTCTCCTCCATTGCTCCTTTCCTGCCCTCTACCAGAAGCCATCCCAGATCTACTCCCTCCATGCCTCCCTAGCTCGCCAGCATCAAAGCCTGAAATGAGTCTTGGTTTCGAAGCCTCGGTGTCTGCATCTTGAATGAAGGTCCCGTCTCAGCCCTTAGGTAGATGGGCTCCTTCGTGACATTTGGCCACCCCTTGCTTCTGGGACATAACAGATTAAAGGACCTCCTAGCTGGTGAGATGGGTTCCAGAACCAGTGAGACCAACAATGGCTACAGACAGGGGCAACATGCTTCCAGCTCCAGGGGCCATGGGACAAGGGTACAGAGGGAGAGCTGAGAATAGATGGGCAGCTTGGCTCAGGTGTGCAGGGGAGGGGAACACAGCCTCTCACCCAGATAAGGTGGAGACCCAGAAGTAACGACAGCTGCCAACATTACTGAACTCTTCCTCCTCCCATGTTGCTCTCAGCTCTTTCCTCTGACGATCTTATTTACACCGGACAACAATCCCACAGAAGTGGTCTGAATAAGCCTTGTTTTCTTGAGAACACTGAGGTTCAGGGAGCCTTGTTGGTTTGCTAGCACATCCTGGGAGGGGGTGCGATCCGAACCCATGTCTGGCCCCAAAGCTCAAGTTGTAAGTGCGACACGAGACGCCCGAAGCCACCAGACAGCCCACCTGCGTCTGCAGACTTCCGTCTTATCCACCATCCAGGCCAGCAGCTCTCGAATCAGTAAATCCCGGAGCAAGTCTTCATCACCGGGGTTCCTGGGGAGGGAGCTGCCAAGAGGAAAGCCTCAGCTGGGCTGGGCTGTTTGAGCCTGGGCCCCACCCAGAGTGAGTAAATACAGGGCTTGGGACTCCCAGGGACAGCTGGGGTCTGGGGAAGGAGTCAACACAGCTGCCTCTCCTTATCTCAGCTTTCAAAGCTCCCCCCTGACCTGTGGGCCCGGGAATAGGGGTTCTTCAGTGTAGGAGGCACCCCACCCACCCAACACTGAGAGCATCCCCGAATGCATCCCCAAAACCCAGGAGATTACTTTGGGGACAGTCACTCTTTAGAATGTCCACAGATTGCTCAGCTTCCCCAGAGAGGGGATCACTGATGTCAAGGGACTGGCCTTGACAGGGTCCCTGTTCCTCAAACAGCCTTCCTGAGGTCTGTCGGGGAGAAGTAGGGAAGTCAGTTCCTGACGTCCCCCTGAGGTCTCTTTCTCTGCCCTCCTCCTTGACTCTGTGATTCTGCACACCAAGTCGTCAATCTTAGGGACTCTGACCCCAAACCCTTCCTAGGACCCCAGCCCCTATTCCTCCTCCGCTTCTCCCTTAAGCTCAGGCTGGCCTCCAGGAGTTTCTCCAAGACCCCTCTCTGAACCAGGAGTGGAAGGGGATGCTTCTCTGGGGCCCTGACCCCCTCTGGGGTCTGGGAGAGGGAACAATGAGGCCCTGCCCCCCCTTCCCCTGTGGGCGGACTCACCCCTGCTGCTCCCTCTCCTCCTCCTTCCTGTCAGATTGATGGGCCAGCTCCAGGGCCCCAGCCTCCCTCTGGGTGATGTTGTGTTTCCAGCTGGTAGGGTAAAGATGCGGGAGTGGGTGGGGCTGGGAGGCTCCAGATGTTGCCCAGTCCAAAGCCTCCACTCTTTTGGGACCTTAACCCAAGTTGCCAAGCGAACCTCTTTCTCAGCTCAGCCGCCCCACTGCCTGTTGTGGGCATCAGCCACCAGGCCGACTGAACAGCCAGGACAAGGTAAGAGACTCGGCCAAGAGAAGGAAGAAGGACCAAGTCCCATGTGGCCACCACTGCGGCAGCTCTGCTCCCTCTGCCTTCGTCTGCAGCCCCGTGGGGATCCTCCGGGAGCCCCTATCTCTTCCCTGATCCCTCTCCTTAGAAGGAAAGGAGTGGAAAATTGCCTTGGTCCTACGCCCCCCTCAGACTGGGCAGGTCGGGGCCACCGTGTCGCCCAGCTCCCCATTGGTGCCTCAGTGAAAGGCACCACAGGGAGTCGTGAGTCACCGGCCCCTGTGGCCTGCGCACCCGGTGTACTGGAAGGAAGGTGCGGCCAGCCCCAGGCACAGGAGGGAGCGTGTGCTTCGACTCACTCGTTCTTCTTCCCCTTCTGCGCCAGCAGCCAGTTCACAAAGTCCTGCTGGCGGATTTTGTCCATGGCGATACTGTAGTCGCTGATGAAAGTCCCCTCGGCATACCTGGGGCCTCGAGGTCGGGAGCCACTGACCTTCGCGTGGACTCTGAGGGGCAGAGGGAGGAGAGAGCTAGAAGCCTGGACACTGAAGGAGGGGCAGGGGGTGAGGGGCATCAGGAGGCAGGGCTAGATGATCCTCACTCACAGGAGGCCTGAGTTTGAGAACAAACCCTCCGTTTCCTGGGAGTCCATTTTTATGGAGATCCCCTCTTGTCTACGCATCAGGCCCCTGGGACTTTATCCTCAAGCTCAAGAACCCACTTCTGGTACCTTCAGTGTGTGCGGCTCTGGCTTGGGGCAGAGAGGGATCAGGGAAGAGGACTGACCTCAGTTCCTTCCTTCACTCTTCTTGCCTGCTCCCCACCCCACCCCACCCCACCCCTGTCCATTCAAGGCTTTGTTCCCGGTTGCTAGGAATAGAGAGAGAGCGAGCTCTTCTGTTACAGCCTTACAGCCCTGGCTGTGGGGCCAGTCCTCTGGAAGTCCTTTACTACACAGACTCATTTGATCCTCATCTCCTCTACGAGGTAGACACTATATATCCACGCCCTTTTTGAGGAATGAGGAAACCAAAGAGCGGAGAGATTTTCTAGCACATCTCTTAGGGGGCAGATCCAGGATTTAGCCTCAGGCGGGCTGGGTCCAGGTCTAAGTTCACAAACTGGACGCCATGTTGTCCCTCCTTGCACCTGTCCGATGGCCGTGCCTCCCGTCCGCACGGCTGGCTGGACGGGCCCTGTGGCCAGCCCTTGCATCTGACAAGGCACTGCTCTTTACTCAAATGCGTCTCTCTCGCTCCTCCAGAGCACACAGCCCCCTGTTCCATATGCTCGTGACACTCTGCCTCCCCCCCGCCCCAGAAGTGCACAGGACAGTTGGCAACTCCCCTAGGTGGTTCCCAGGAGGCATTTGGGGACCCCTCAATATCTTCTTCTATTATATATCTTCTGTGGCTGCTGCGCAGGGGGCCGTTGCACAATCTGACCAAATGCACACGTAAGCGAATGGTCGAGGCTTCCGTTAGGAAGGGAGACGCTGTCATCAACTTCAGATCTTTAACCACCAGGAAGTCCTTCCAGAGATCTAACTACAGTCTCTTCTGTGGCAACAGTAGCTCATTAGAAAAACTCCTGGGTTCCATGCCCACTCTCCACCCGGACTGCTGGCAGGGTTTCCCCTCTGGCTTCTTTCCTCTTGGCTTGGGATTCTTCCCTTTCCCACCACCCCCCTGCCCCCGAAAACCAGAACTGGGTCATTCTCCCCAGCCTCCTCCTCTGCACCGGACCCCTCCCCTGCAGCCCTACCTGGAGTGAACATCTGCCTTCTCTCCGAGCACCACTGCCAGGAGCAGGGACCCCAGCAGCAGACTGAAGACCTTTACGGCCACCATCTTCCAAGGGTGATTTCCTGAGCAAAGAGAGAAGAGGGACCGGGATGAGGGCAGGATCTGCTCAGGTTAGTCAGCAGGGTCTGCTGTGTCCTGCTGACGCCTCGGGGCCCGTGTGGGTTCTGCAAGCTGGGGACACGGAGCTCTGGATGAGGGCATGGGGGGCAAGGTCCAGGCAGAAGAAAGCAGCCCAGACCCATGTGCCTGACAGCCCCCTGCCCAGCTCTGGCGGCTGGACCTCACATGTATGTGGTTTGGTGGGTCTCCCCTTACAGCCTCCAGAGTCCATAGCAGCCCACCTTCTAGCTGTCGGACTGGGCGGTCACCTAAACCATCACAGCCCTCTTGCCCCAAGTGAAAGCCACAAGTAGGACCATTCCATCCTCTCCTTCTCAGGCTTCACTCTCTCTACTCCGGGAAGCTCTTCCCGGGGTGCCCAAACATGTCTAGGTCTAGCTTTGGTTTTCAGGGCTTGGGAGGAAGGCTCTTTACTGCTCTTCACCCCTATTGAAGAGGCCCGGGAGGAAATGGGGCCAGACCTCGCTCATCCTCCTGCCTTCGTCACCTGGTGTTACAGGAGTCCTGAGAACCGCCTTCTTATTTCTCAGGTAGAGGAAAAGAAAGTGAGAGGCAAGGATGGCAAGCATCTCTGGGTGCTGAGACCTGCTGCCTGTCCAGTATCCCATCCACCCACCCTCCATCCCAGCTGCTCGCTCACCTGGCTTTCTTCCTGACTCTTCCAGAAGCACAGGGCAAGGGTTTCTTCCTCCTACCTTCTGGTCCTTTGGAGCCTGTCTCAAGAAAGTCTGCCGCAGCTCCTTTATATGCAGGCATCACAGACCTGCTGATTAGCCTAAAAGCGTCTTATCTCAAGAAATTAGGTCCACAGCTCCCGCCACATTAAGTCCATTTTACGCATAATAAAGTTGCCCTTTCCACCTGAACTGGGCTAATCGATAATTAACATTTGGGTATCTCCAGTTGCCGGGAGTGGGGGGGGGGGGGGACGCACCTTAAGTGTCCCCTTCCTTCTCCCCCCTCCTCCCTTCTCAGCGTGGGACCCCCATATTCTTCTAGCCCCGCCTCCTTTCCAGGTGTCCTCAGAAAGAGTGCCCTGGGTGAGGGGAGACTTAGGTCAGGTGGCACTAGCTCCCACAGGCAATAGGCTACCCCTGGGTCCGAGACAGTGGGGCACAGTCATTGGAACCCCAGTTTTGGATAGTGGCCCACAGCTCTGGCAGTGAAGAAATGTCCCTGCTACGAATTCTAAGGGAGTATCCCCGCCGGCTACAGAAGGGACTGCAGAATGAGAGGGTTGAGGGACCGTGAAGGATGGGGGCTTCCTGGGGTAGCTGGGAACTGGAAACTTGCAGTCAAGCTGCCTTTCGGCACAGGGGCAGGATAGAGCCAGGGAAAGAGGTACCCTCACCCCTTGGGAACTTGAAAGAAGGTGGGCAGCTGCAATTCTATCTGTAAAGATTTATGACACCCAGTGTGGACCTGTCTCTGCCATCAGACTGGGGGACCGTAAGGTCATGCTGTGCCTTTCGGACTGGGGGCTCTCCAGCGCTGGGGCTTCGTCTCCCCCATCAGACTGGGGGCTCGCTGAGATCAGGAGTGTGAACCAGCCGGGGCTATCTGTTCCCCGTCCTATGAAACTTCCTGAAGTTACGGCCCATGTCTCCCCCTTAGAAGGGAAACTCCTCCAAATACCACCTCTGCCTTTCTCCAAGCGCTTAGTACATGCCTCTGTCCTCAGGGCTGGGTCTAGAAGGAGCAGGGGAGACCCCCAAGGCCTCCTTCCTGGGCCCTTCCTTCTCCACTCACCGTAGTACTTTGAACCATCAACAACCAAGCTCATGCTCTGCTTATGAGCTCCAGGGTCTAATAAAGGCCACTTCCCTTTCCAGGTAAACTGTGGCCAGGAAGCAGCTCCAGCATGAAATTAAGTGCTTGTGTGGGATGAGAGGTTACTGGACCAGGGGGGGCAATTCACCTCTGCTTCCTAGAAACCTCGCCCACCCACCACCCATTTTACACCATCTAGAAAAACTTCTCTCCGGGTGAGCTCTCCAAATTCCATCTCCCAGCTATCCACGGGCAGTGATTACATGTCATTTCAGATTTGGTCTCTGAATGGGATGTGGAGGCGCTTGGGATCCTGCTTCCTGTTGAGCCACAGTTAATGGGCTCAGAAGGGTTTGTGTCAAAACCTGGGCACCCCAGGCAGGGTGGACACCATTCCCTGGAACCCCTAAGTCTAATGCCAAACCAGAGTCAAGGAAGGCTCTAGAATGGGTCCCTGCATCTCTGAGTGCCTGACTCATGCCCTGGGGATTTGTTTTGGGGGCAGGCTGCTCTGAAGGCCGGTTGTGCCTCAAATTCTCACACCACCCCCTTGGAGGGGACCTTTCCGCAGCCCTCAACCTGTGTCCCTTTGATCTTTGGCTCTCATACCCTGCAGTGGACACACTAGGGAGAATGTAGCCTGGGCCCTGTGGGGGAAGGACTGTGGGGAGAATCTGGGGAGGGGATCAGAGAAATTGCCAGAAGCCCAGGGGAGCCCACAGCCCCCACCCCCAGAGCATATCGGGAAGCTGGGGAATGGAAAAGATGGCCTTCTGAAGTTTCTAGGGAATGGAAGGGCCTGCTGCCCTTGATCAAAATAGTTCAATAGGGCGCCTGGGTGGCTTAGTGGGTTAAGCCTCTGCCTTCCGCTCAGGTCATGATCCCGGGGTCCTGGGATCGAGTTCCGCTTCAGGCTCTCTGCTCAGCAGAGGGCCTGCTTCCCTGTCTCTCTCTCTCTCTCTCTCTCTGTCTGCCTCTCTGCCTTCTTATGATCTCTCTCTGTCAAATAAATAAATAAAATCTTTAAAAAAAAATGGTTCAATAAATCTACTGGCAATTCCACCAGCCTGTCTGAGCACCATGAGAAGTGCCCTGGTGTGCAGGGGTGGGAACAGGAAGGGGGTTTGGGCAGACCCTCAGCCCACTGGGGAGAATTTCCAGGATGTGAGGGGTCAGGGAGGTCATAGGGTATGGGAAAGCAAGAGGAAGCCTGGATACAAAGGCCAGTGGCCCAGATGGCCCAGGTGGAGAGAGCTGGGGTGCGCGAGGGGTGTCTAGGATACATGGAAGCCGGGCCATCAGTGCAGGATGGGACGATGGCTGTATGCTTGCCAGACACCCCAGGGTCCTGCTTTCCAGACCCTCCTGACTTCTGGACCCAGGCCCCAGGATGAGAACTGGAACCGCAAAAAAGCCTGTGGGGCTTGCTGGCTCTACCCACTCCCCGTGGTGACTCACCACCCCCTCCGCAGCCCCAGGGCCACCGCAGACATTCCAGACCCAGCTCCGCAGCCAGGCCAGGGTGACTCAGAGGGCTGACTGCAGCCTCCCTGCCGGGGACTCTGCTCCAGACTCTTCTCTTGGTCTTCAAGCTCCCGGGCTGACTCAGAAGGCAGACATCCCTCTCCCAGCTCTCCTACACCAGGTGGCAGATTTATACTTCTTCTCCTGCAGAGGAGACAAAGGGACAAACTTTGCTGAGTCATCGGGTCTGTCCTGATTCCTAGAAAGGTCCCCTCCAGCTTTCCTCACAGGTTGTCCCGCAAACCTAGTCGTGGTTCCTAACATTTTTGCCCACATCCAGCCTCGGCCTCAGGCAAGATAAACACTTTTCAGGGGGATCTCCGAGAAAGAATATATTTGGTCAAGAGGATTGTGCTAACTTTATATGGTGACGGATGGTAACTACACGTATGGTGGTCTGCATTTTGTAATGTATACAGTTGTCAAATCACAATGCTACATCCCCCCCCCCAGCAAATATAATACATCAACCACACTTCAATTAAAATAAAGAAATAAAATTCCCCATTAAAAACACGGAAGATACTATTTACAACTTCTCTTGGCCATGTGCTATATGGAATCAGTTTGGAAGTCCCCTCTCAGTTCTAACCCCAATCCCTCTTGCTGTTTTCAAAGGCCATATTTTGTCTGCTTTGGTTCATCAAGAAAAGAGCTCAGCCCTTAGGAATTGTGACCTAATCAATGGGAAGAGCACTGTGGGGCAGTGTTAGAACGGCGAGCAGTGGCCGCAGGGGCTCTCACTTCCAGAGAGGCAAGAGCAAGTGGTGCATTTAGGGTGAAAGGCCAAAGGGCAGGGCCTCCCAGGGAAAACAGCCTTCCTGACCCCTTCTCTGTCCCGTGGGAGTGCCTCCTAAGGGACAGAGGTGAGGAGTGACAAGGGAGGGCTTCCCCTTCATTTTCCCTGCAGGGGGACAGCTTCCTGGGTCCCTAGTGAGGCCCCCCACCACATACCCAAGCCTGCGGTGGGCAGGGGGAGGGTCTCCTGCAACCTCAGCAACCACACTTTTCTTGAAGGAGATTAGCCTGTGGGGCGGAAGAGGAGGATTCAAACCCCAGCTCCGCCCACCAGCCACTCCCGGGTGAGGTTTGGTCTTGGGCAAAGCCCTAATCCAGTCTGAGCTTTTAGTTTGCCCATCTCTGAATTGGAGGTAAGGAAATACAATCTGGGGGCAGCCCTGCCATGCTTGGTCTCAGGGTAGTGAGTTCAAGCCCCACACTGGTATGGAGTCTACCTAAAGAACAAAGAAAGAGCGTCCTCTTCCCCCTCCCACCCCCCACAAAAGAAAACCAGAATCAGTCCTCCCTACCTCATAGGGAAGTGTGGCATTAATATCTTGTTAACGTGAAGGCATCCTGCCAGTGTTGGCGGGTGGTTTTCTCTAGAATGATCTCCTCCTATCATATGATCTCCCTGATATGAGGACATGGAGAAGCAACATGGGGGGGTAGGGGGATAGGAGAAGAATAAATGAAACAAGATGGGATCGGGAGGGAGACAAACCATAAATGACTCTTAATCTCACAAAACAAACTGGGGGTTGCTGGGAGGAGGTGGGATTGGGAGAGGGGGAGCGGGCTATGGACATTGGGGAGGGGAGGCGAACCATAAGAGACTATGGACTCTGAAAAACAACCTGAGGGTTTTGAAGGGTCAGGGGTGGGAGGTTGGGGGAACAGGTGGTGGGTAATGGGGAGGGCACGTTTTGCATGGAGCACTGGGTGTTGTGCAAAAAGAATGAATACTGTTACGCTGAAAAAATAAATAAAATGGAAAAAAAAAAAAAAAAAAGAATGATCTCCTCCATCTCACTCTATGGCGAGCAGGCAGACGAAAAAACAAAGCCAGGCCAGGAGACTCGGTGGCTGTTAGTTAAGCCGCTAAGTGTCTGCCTTAGGTTCAGGTCCTGATCTCCGGGTCCTGGGACAGAACCCCAAGGGCCAAGCTACCTGCTTAGCGGTGAATCTGATTCTCCCTTGCCTCTGCCCCTCCCCCTACTCCTGTTTGGTTCAGGCCCACGCACTCTCTCAAATTAAAACCAAACAGACAAACAAAACAACAACCCAGGCTGACTCTGCCCCTCACCTAGCACGGGGAAGGCTTATGAAATTCCCTGTTGGGGTGAGCGCCGTGTAGACTGACCCGCTGGTGCTACTAGCCAAGTGGGTGATTTAGAGCAACCCGCTCTTCCTGTGCTGTGGTTCCCATTTCTGTAAAGTGGGAGTATAAAGTTCCTACCTCGAAGAACTGACTTGGGGGGGGGGGGGGCGCCTGGGTGGCTCAGTTGGTTAATCTGCTGCCTTTGGCTCAGGTTATGATCTCAGGATCCTGGGATTGAGCCCTGAATCAGGGTCCCTGGTCAGCACGGACTCTGCTTCCCCCTCTCCTTAATCCCTTTGCCCCTCCCCGTGTTCATGGTCATGCTTTCTCTCTCTCTCTCTTTCTCTCTGTCTCAGATAAAGACAGAATTGGTTTGGGGGCGCCTGGGTGGCTCAGTGGGTTGAGCCGCTGCCTTCGGCTCGGGTCATGATCTCAGGGTCCTGGGATCAAGTCCCGCATCGGGCTCTCTGCTCAGCGGAGAGCCTGCTTCCCTTCCTCTCTCTCTGCCTGCCTCTCTTGTGATTTCTCTCTGTCAAATAAATAAAATCTTTAAAAAAAAAAAAAAGACAGAATTGGTTTGGGAAACAAGTATACTGAGCAGATACATTGTGTTTCGTCGTGTCTTGATACAGTACTGATATGTGGCTGGGTAAGGAATCACTCGGAACTTCAGCAGTGCAAAGCAACAGAACATTCGCTATCTCACACCATTTTCTAGGACTGGGAACCTGGTAGGGGCTTAGCGGGGTGCTTCTAGCTCAGGGTCTTCAGGAAGCTGAAGTCAGCTGTCAGCTGAGTTGTAATCTCAGAAGCCGGGGCTGCAGATCACCGTCGGAGCTCGTTCCACCGACTGTAGGCTGAAGGCTTCAGTTCCTCACCACATGGACCTCTCCACGCTTCTTCCCTTGGAGCAAAGTCATGCACCTAAGATGAGAGTCTAAGGGAGGGGCGCGTGGGTGGCTCAGTCACTGGGCATCTGCCTTCAGCTCTGGGTCACGAGCTCAGAGTCCTAAAATGGAGCCCCTGCTCAGCGGGAAGCCTGCTTCTCCCTCTCCCGCTCCCTCCGCTTGTGTTGCCTCTGTCACTGTATCTCTCTCTGTCAAATAAATAAATAAATAGAAAAAGAAAAAAAAAGAAAAGAAAGTCTAAGTGAAATTCACAAATGACGTACAATCCTTCAGCTTTGTGCTGCTGGTCACATAGACCAGCCCTGATATGATGTGGGAGGGACTATGTAAGGCTGTGAATACCAGGAGGCAGTGATCATGGGGGTCCCCCTTAGAGGTTGGCTTGCATATATCTAATCCACCCTAAAAAATATTAACTATTATTGTTATTATTACAAAAGGCCCCAGATTCATGAAACATTTCTGTTCATCGCCATGAACTCTGGCCATTTAATACCTGCTTATATTTATCTCAGTCCCCTTCTCTCTGCAAGAGTGAGAACTGAGATGATTTTGTACACAGAACATATAAACAAGATATTTCTCTAATATTCCACAAAGAACAGCAGAATACAGATATCGAAATGAGTTGTATTCCAAGACAGACCTTGCCAGTCAGGCAGAAAATACTGCATGGGATATACTTATACTATAAAATGTTTTTAGGGGCATCTGGGTGGCTCAGTCAGTTAAGTGTCTGACTCAAGTCATGATCTGGACCCAGTCCCCCACTCCGGTGTCAGACTCCAAGCTCAGCAAAGTCCGCTTGTCCCCTCTAGCCCCTTGCCCCTCCCCTGCCTTGCCCCTCCCTCTCTCATTCTCTCTCATAAATAAAATCCTTTTATTTATTTATTTATTTGTCAGAGAGATCGAGAGCACACAAGCAGGCAGAGTGGCAGGTAGAGGCAGAGAGAGAAGCAGGCTCCCCGCTGAGCAGGGAGCCCCATGTGGGACATGATTCCAGGACACTGGGATCATGACCTGAGCCGAGCAGAAGGCAGCAGTTTAATCAACTGAGCCATCCAGGAGTCCCCATAAATAAAATCTTTAAAAAAATATATTTTTAACCTGTTTATCTGAAATTCAAATTTAACTGCACACATTGTACTGTTATTTGTCAAATCTAGCACCCTGGCCTGAAAAGCTTTGTAAAATCCCATGGCATGGGGCGCCTGGGTGGCTCAGTGGGTTAAAGTCTCTGCCTTAGGCTCAGGTCATGATCCCAGGGTCCTGGAATTGATCCCTGCATTTGGCTCCTTGCTCAGTGGGGAGTCTGCTTCTCTCTCTGCTTGCCAGCTCCTGCCGCTTGTGCTCTCTCTTTAAAAAAAAAAAAAAAATTAATTAATTTAAAAAATAAATAAATGAAATCCCATGGCTTGGGGTGCCTGGCTGGCTCAGTCAGTAGGGCATGCGACTCTTGATCTCAGGGCTGTGAGTTTGAGCCCCACTTTGGGTGTGGTACAAATAAAATCCCAGTGCCTCAGTGGTATTCCCAGAGACTCCGATGTCATTAGCCTGGAGATTTTTCAAAGCTTTCATTTAAAATAATTTTTTTAAAGATTTTATTTATTTATTTGACAGATGGAGATCACAAGTAGGCAGAGAAGCAGGCAGAGAGAGGAGGAAGCAGGCTCCCTGCTGAGCAGAGAGACAGCCTTGCCTCGGGGCTCCATCCCAGGATGCTGGGATCATGACCTGAGCCGAAGGCAGAGACTTTAACCACTGAGCCACCCAGGCGCCCTCATTTAAAATAATTTAAACTTACAGAGAACTTACAAAAGAATTCCAGTATACCCACAGAGACGCCAACTTTTAGCATTTTGCCACTTTGTTCTATCTTTCCATTACTTATCTTATAAACATATGAAAGTCAATTACATACATTATGTTCCTTTACCACTTCACATTTCCATGCATATTTCTGTGTGTGTGTGCAGAAAGGTGGTTTTATTAAAGCACAGGGACAGGACCAATGGGCAGAAAGAGCTGCTGCCCATTGTATATTTCCTAAGAACAGGGATATTCACACACATAACCACTATAAATACAATGATAAAATTCAAGAAGTTTAACATTGATATAAAGCATATAGTCCGTATTACAAGTATTTCAATTGTCCCAGTAATGTCTTTTGGGATATTTCCCTTTCTTTATCAGATTCAGTCCAGGATCATGTATTGTGTTTGTCATGTCTCCTATTGTCCTTTAACAGTTTCTCTCTTAGCCTTCCTTTGTCGTTCATGATACTGACATTTTTTAAAAAAAGAGATTTTGTGGGGCACCTGGGTGGCTCAGTGGGTTAAAGCCTCTGCCTTTGGCTCAGGTCATGATCTCAGGGTCCTGTGATCGAGCCCCGCATCAGGCTCTCTGCTCAGCAGGGAGCCTGCTTCCTCCTCTCTCTCTGCCTGCTCTCTGCCTACTTGTGATCTCTGTCTGTCAAATAAATAAATAAAATCTTAAAAAAAGAGAGATTTTGTTTATTTATTTGAGAGAGAGACAGAGAGGGCATGGGGGAGGTGGGGGGAGAACAGAGGGAGAGAAAGACGCAGACTCCCTCCTTAACAGGGAGCCCACCTACCAGGCTCAATCCCAGGACCCCGAGATCATGACCTGAGCCAAAGGCAGATGCTAAGCCGACCGAGTCACCCAAGTGCCCCTACACTGACATTTCTGAGGGTCCAGGCCAGTTAAGTTATCGAATGTTTCTTAATTTGGCTTTGTCTGCTTTTTCTCCCATCTTAAATCAGGTGATACATGGTGGCCAGAATACTATAAAAATTAGTCTGTCCTTTTCAAGGTATTGCATTTAGAGGAACAAGGTGTCTACCTGTCCATGACTGATGATAATTTTGACCACGCAAAATTTTGTTCAATTTCCCCACAGTATTGTTACTATTTTTCTCCTTATAATTAATAAGCAACTGACAGGGAGACACTTTAAGATAATGTAAATATGGGGCACCTGGGTGGCTCAGTGGGTTAAAGCCTCTCTACTTGTGATCTGTGTCTGTCAAATAAATAAATAAAATCTTTTAAAAAAAAGATAATGTAAATATCCCTTTCTGAATCAGACTTCCCCCACCCTCAGATTTATTTAACAACTATTGGTCCTTTTTTTTTTTTTAAGATTTTATTTATTTATTTGAGAGAGAGAGAGGGAGAGAAAGAATGAGCAGGAGAATGGGGGAGAGGCAGAGGGAGAGGGAGAAGCAGACTCCCGGCAGATCAGGGACCCCAATGTGGGGCTCAGTCCCAGGACCCCGAGATCACAACCTGAGCCACCCAGGTGCCTCACACCCATTGATTCTTGCTTGAACCCATCTTTACTACAGTGATGGAAAATGGTTATTTTCCGGTTCACCACTCCCTCCACAGTATTGGGGTTTCTAAAACAGCATTATCAAGGTATAACTGACACATAATTAATGGCACATATTGAATGTAAAGTGTACAGTTTCATGTTTAATATTCGTCTTCTCCCATTAAACCATCAATACTGTCAAAGGAGTGAATATTGGGGACCTGGCCGGCTCAGTTGATAGAGTATGCAACTCTTGATCTTGGGGCAGTGAGTTTGAGCCCCATGTTGGGCATAGAGCTTACTTTAAAAATACTGGGGCACCTGGGTGACTCAGTAGATTGAACAACTGACTTTTTTTTTTTAATAAAGATTTTAATTTATTTATTTGACAGACAGAAATTACAAAGAGGCAGAGAGACTGGCAGAGAGAGGGGAGGGAAGCAGGCTCCCTGCTGAGCAGAGAGCCGGATGCGGCAATCGATTCCAGGACCCTGGGATCATGACCTGAGCCGAAGGCAGAGGCTTTAACCCACTGAGCCACCCAGGTACCCCTGAACTACTGACTCTTTTTTTTTTTTTTAAGATTTTATTTATTTATTAGACACACAGAGAGAGATCACAAGTAGGCAGAGAGGCAGACAGAGAAAGAGGGGGAAGCAGGCCCCCCGCTGAGCAGAGAGCTGGATGCGGGGCTCAATCCTAGGACCCTGGGATCATGATCTGAGCCGAAAGCAGAGGCTTAACCCACTGAGCCACCCAGATGCCCCTGAATGACTGACTCTTGATCTCCACTCAAGTCTTGATCTCAAGGTCATCATTTCAAGCTCCATGCCTACTTAAAAATTTTTTTAAAAATAAAGTAAGTGAACATACCCACCATCGCCTGAAATTTCCTTGAGCCCTTTCTCTCCTACTCAACTCTTCCAGCTGCTGACTTGCTTTCTGTTACTATAGATTAGTTTGTATTTTCTAAACTTTTATATAAATAGAATCATATAATATGTATTCTGTTTTGTCTGGTTTCTTTCATTCAGCGTACTGATTTTTTTTTAAGATTTTATTTATTTATTTGACAGACAGAGAGAGATCACAAGTAGGCAGAGAGGCAGGCAGAGAGAGGAGGAAGCAGGCTCCCTGCCGAGCAGAGAGCCCGATGCGGGGCTCGATCCCAGGACTGTAGGATCATGACCTGAGCCGAAGGCAGAGGCTTTAACCCACTGAGCCACTCAGGCGCCCCTCAGCATACTGATTTTGAGTTTCAGTTGTAGCGTGATCAATAGTGTACTCTTTTTCATTGCTGAGTAATATTCTTCATCTTATGGCTATGTTACACTTGGGTTATCATCTACCTGTTGATGGACATTTAGGTCATTTCAGGTTTGGGGCTATTACAAATAAAGCCGCTGTGAACATTTGTGGAGAAGTTGTTTTATGGACATATGCTTTCCTTTTTCTTGAGTAAATACCGGGGATTGGGATATGTTTAATGTTTTTTTTTTTTTAAAGATTTTATTTATTTATTTATTTGACAGAGAGATTACAAGTTGGCAGAGAAGCAGGCAGAGACATGGGGAAGCAGGCTCCCTGCTGAGCAGAGAGCCCGATGTGCGCCCCCCAGGAGCCCCTAAACAGACATTTCACAGGTCAAATGTTACAACCACTTCAGAAAACGGCTTGGCAGTGCTTGCGTCAGCTGCACATGTATTAAAACTGGAATGATATAGAAGAGATTAGCAAGGTTCCGGAATGAAGGTGAGACACAAATTCCTGAAGCGTTCTGTATTTTTGATGTAATTGACATTTGATAAAGTGGACTCGTGAACACGAACAGCGGGCGTTCACTCTTGCACTGAACAAAGTCTCTGACATATAATTAAAAGTTTTTATTGAGCTCCAGGGTAAAAAAAAGAAAACAGTTTGGCAGCTTCTTAAAAAGTTAAACATAGGGGCGCCTGGGTGGCTCAGTGGGTTAAAGTCTCTGCCTTTAGCTCAGGTCTTGATTTCAGGGTCTTGGGATTGAGCCCCGCATCAGGCTCTCTGCTCATCTGGGAGCCTGCCTCCCCCCCTCTCTCTGCCTGCCTCTCTGCCTACTTGTGATCTCTGTCTGTCAAATAAATAAATAAAATCTTGAAATGTCTGTTTACATTTTTTTACCCATTTTGGGGGGAGAGGGTTATTTGTGCTCTTGATACTGAGTTTTGAGAGTTCTTTACCTATTTTGGATACAAGTCCTTATACAAAATGTTTTTCTCCCAGTTTGTGTGGCTCGTCTTTTCATTCCCTTAACGGTTACCTCCTAGAGGCAAGAGGAGTTTTTGTTTGTTTGTTTGGTTTTTAAAAAGTCCAATTTAGGGGCACCTGGGTGGCTCAGTGGATTAAGCCGCTACCTTCCGCTCAGGTCATGATCTCAGGGTCCTGGGATCGAGCCCCGCATCGGGCTCTCTGCTCCGCAGGGAGCCTGCTTCCTCCTCTCTCTCTGCCTGCCTCTCTGTCTACTTGTGATCTCTCTCTGTCAAATAAATAAATAAAATCTTTAAAAAAAAAAAAGTCCAATTTATCAATTTGGCTTTTTGAATTTTGCTTTTGGTAGCATATCTAGGATATCTTTGCATAACTCAGGGTCACAAAGGTTTTCTCCTAGGAGCCTTGTAGTTTTTGTCTTTACAGTTAGTTATATGACCTAAATGGTTCAAGTATATGATTGAGTTCATTTTTATATACAGGATGGGATGTGGAAGGAAATGTATTTTTGCATACAAATATCCAATTGTTCCAGCACTATTTGTTGGAAAGATTATCCTTTATCTGTTGAGTTGTCTTTACATCTCTGCATACAATAAATTGTGGTAGTGGTGCCTGGGTAGCTCAGTTCGTTGAACATCTAACTCTTGATTTTGGCTCAGATTATGATTTCAGGGTGCTGGGATTGAGCCCTGTGCTGGGCTCTGCGCTGAGCAAGGAGTCTGATTGAAGATTCTCTCACTCCCTCCCCCTCTGCCCGTCCCCCTGCTATCTCTCACTCAAGTAAATAAGTAAATAAATAAATCTTTTTTTTTTAAAGATTTATTTATTTGACAGAGAGAGATCATGAGTAAGCAGAGAGGCAGGCAGAGAGAGAAGAAGGGAAGCAGGCTCCCCGCTGAGCAGAGAGCCCGATGTGGGGCTCGATCCCAGGACCCTGAGATCATGACCTGAGCTGAAGGCAGAGGCTTAACCCACTGAGCCACCCAGGTGCCCCAGTAAATAAATAAATCTTAAAGAAAAAATTGTGGGGTGGCTCAGTGGGTTAAGCCTCTGCCTTCAGCTGGGGTCACGATCCTAAGGGTCCTGGGATTGAGCCCCATATCTGGCTACTTGCTCGGCGGGGGAGCCTGCTTCTTCCTCTCCCTCTGCCTGCCGCTCCCCCTGCTTGTGCTCTCTCTCTGTCAAATCATAAATAAATAAAATCTTTCTAAAAAAACTTTTAAAAAGTAAAAAAATAAATTGTGATATATGTGTGGGTTACACTAAGATTTTTATTTATTTTTTTAAGACGATTTTATTTATTTGACAGAGAGTGAGAACACATCAGGGGGAACAGCAGAGGGAGAGGGAGAGGCAGGCTCTCCACCAAGCAGGGAGCTCAACAAGCTCATCCAAGGATCCCAGGATCATGACTTAAGCCATAGGCAGATGCTTAAAAGACTGAGCCACCCTAGTGCCCCTAGGATTTGTATTTATTTATTTATTTATTTATTTTTAAAAGGTTTTATTTATTTGACAGAAAGAGATCACAAGCAGGCAGAGAGGCAGGCAGAGAGAGAGAAAAAGGAAGCAGGCTCCCTGCTGAGCGGAGAGCCCAATGCGGGGCTTGATCCCAGGATCCTGAGATCATGACCTGAGCCGAAGGCAGAGGCTTAACCCACTGAACCACCCAGGCACCCCTGTATTTATTTATTAAAAAAAAATTTTTTTAAAGATTTTATTGTAGGGGTGCCTGGGTAGCTCAGTTGTTAGGCATCTGCTTTTGGCTGGGCTCATGATCCCAATGGATTCCTGGGTTGGGCTCCCTGCTCAGCGGGGAGCCTGCTTCTCCCTCTCCCTCTGCTTGCTGCTTCCGCTGCTTGTGCTCTCTCTCTCTGTGTCAAATAAATACAATAAAATCTCTTTTAAAAAAGTAATTATTGGAGGGCGCCTGGGTGACTCAGTGGGTTAAAGCCTCTGCCTTTGGCTCCGGTCATGATCCCAGGATCCTAGGATAGAGCCCCGCATCAGACTCTCTGCTCAGTGGGGAGCCTGCTTTCTCCTTCCTCTCTGCCTACCTCTCCACCTACTTGAGATCTCTCCCTCTCTCTCTCAAATAAATAAATGAAATCTTAAAAAAAAAAAAAGTCAGAAATACTTAAAAAAAAAGTACTTATTGGGGCGTCTGGGTGGCTCAGTGAGTTAAGCCTCTGCCTTCGGCTCTGGTCATGATCTCAGGGTCCTGGGATCAAGCCCTGCATCTGGCTCTTTGCTCAGCAGGGAGCTTGCTTCCTTTTCTCTCTCTCTGCCTGACTCTCTGCCTACTTGTGATCTCTATCTGTCAAATAAATAAATAAAATCTTTAAAAAAAAAAATGCTCCCTTCAATTAAAAAAAAAAAAAAAGTACTTATTGGGTAACCTGGGTGGCTCAGATGGTTAAGCAACTGCTTTTGGCCCCGGTCATGATCCTGGAGTCCAGAGATCGAGCCCTGTGTTGGGCTCCCGGCTCAGTGGGAGGTCTGCTTCTCCCTCTGACCCTCTCTCCTCTCATACTCTCTCTCTCTCATTCTCTCTCTCAAATAAATAAATAAAATATTTTTTAAAAGTATTTTACTGTATTTATTTTTTTAGGATTTTTGTTTTTAAGTAATCTCTACACCTAATATGGGACTTACAACCCTGAGATCAAGAGTCAACATGCTCTGACTGAGTTAGCCAGGTGTTCCCAAAATATTTCATTTTATTATTTGTTTAAGATTTTTATTTATTTATTTATTTGATGGAGAGAGAGACAGTGAGAGAGGGAACAAAAGCAGGGGGAATGGGAGAGGGAAGAAGCAGGCTTCCCACTGAGCAGGGAGCCTGATGCTGGGCTGGATCCCAGGAACCTTGGGATCATGACCTGAGCTGAAGGCAGACGCTTAACAATTGAACTGCCCACGTGCCCCAATATTTCCTTTTATTTTTATTTTTTTAATATATATATATATATTTTAGATTTATTTATTTATTTATCTGACAGACAGAGATCACAAGTAGGCAGAGAGGCAGGCAGAGAGAGAGAGAGGGGGCGGGGGAAGCAGGCTCCCCGCGGAGCAGAGAGCCTGATGTGGGGCTCGATCCCAGAACCCTGGAATCATGACCCGAGCCGGAGGCAGAGGCTTTAAACCACTGAGCCACCCAGGTGCCCCTATTTTTATTTTTTAAAAGATCTTATTTATTTATTAGAGAGTGAGCAAGAGTGCAGGTGTGAGCCGGGGCAGGGGGTGGGGGAGGGGAGGAGAAGCAGAAGGAGAAGGATGTGAGCAGGACAAGTACACTTCCTGCTAAGCATGGAGCCTGACACGGGGCTCAATCCCACAACCCTGAGATCATCACCTGAGCCAAAACCAAGAGTCTGATGCCCAACTGACTGAGCCACCCGGGTGCCCCTAAAATATTTTATTTTATTTTTAAAGATTTTACTTATTTTTTTTTTGACAGACAGAGATCATAAGTAGGCAGAGAGGCAGGTAGAGAGAGAGAGGAGGAAGCAGGCTCCCAGCTGAGCAGATTGTCGGATGCAGGGCTCGATCCCAGGATCCTGGGATCATGACCTGGGCTGAAGGCAGAGGCTTTAACCCACTGAGCCACCCAGGCACCCCTAAAATATTTTATTTTTAAGTAATCTCTACACCTAACAAGGGACTCGAACTTACAACCCAAGATAAAGAGCTGGACGCTCTGGGACCAAGCCAGGCGCTCCATGCCCGAGGATTTTTAAATGCGCTCATATAAGGGCAAGAGCAAGGACACAGGATCCAGAACAACTAGGTTGGGATCCTGGTTTTGCTGCATGTCTGTAGCAGAGTTGACCTATAAAGTAGAAACCATGAAGCCACCCTGTTGGGAATTTACCACATTTTACAACATCCTCTCTCTCTTCTTTTCTCTTTAGCTCTTCTCCCGGGCACAGTGCAGGAACTGGGAAAGCTGGTCCTAAGGAATGTTTCTCAAACCCTAGGCTCGCCAGATCCAGGATCTAAGAAGGAAGGAAAGAAGGTGTAATGAGCACAGTGGTATCCTTAAACTGTTTTCAGTCAGTTAGGATATCTCATGCAAATCAGACATTTGCTCCAGGCAAGGCTGTATGGACAAATTCCAGTTCCAAGTCCCTTTACTTTCGGTGGAAATAGTTTAACTTCTTGCCACTTGTATAGAGAAGCTCTGATAACCACTCAGTCTATAAACAATTTATTACCTGGTCATTGGAATTTTTTGATAGACAATTTTCAAAACATTGGGCTCATGGAAAAATAATAAAGGAGATCTTAGTTGATGAACATAATGGAAACCGCTCACTTAGAGAAAGGAAACAACATGGGTCCTGCCCTGAGGTTTTCAGTATGCTGAGAGGCGTGATCTCACAAGAAACTCCCAGACCGATGAGGCAGAAATGGGCTTCAGCCTCAGAGGTTTCCAGTGAATGAAACAAACATGCTCGTGCATTGGGAGTTGAAAGGAACAGTGTATCTGCAAAAGATCCAGGACAGACTGGGCAGGTGTGAATCTGGGTGCTTGGTTCCTGTTTACCATGCCGGTCCTGAGTTTCAGTAGGCACCATCTCAGTTTATTATGAATACATGTATAATTAATCAGACCTTTAGCTAAAGTCAAGCCACATCCGTGATTGATCAGGGTGAGTTTCAGTTAACCCTCAACCTTGGCTGCTAATGGAAGGAGATTTCTGGCTGCATCAAGAAGACTGGATGATCCAAAACTATTCCCCGTTTGGTTTGTGAAAGTGTTCTGGGGGGATTCGTTTGAATATCCATTTGACTTTTTTTTTTAAGTGTGTTATAAAAACGTAATAGTCTTAGAAATCCTGAAAAAATACAGCAGAGTCAAGAGAGAGAAACAGGGAGAGAGAAAAGAGAGGGAGGGAGAAACAGACAGGAGTAGAGAGAAATCCACTAATCCTAAAACCAGAGTTACTATCAACAGTGTTTTCCAGACTTTTTAGTATTTCAATTAATTTTTATTATGAAATATTTATATTAACAAAGTAATGTAAACTGTACATGTACAGTTTCAAAGAATGATAAAGCACTTGTATAGCTACCACTCAGTTTGAGAACTAGAACATCCATCCCCAGTATCTTTGAAGTGCCCTGTGAGTTCCTCCTCGATCATCCCTATGCTACTTCCCAGAATTAACACATTCTGGAATTTTGTTTATCATGTTCATTCTTTTCTTTTCCTTTCTTTTCTTTTCTGTTCACTTTGCTTTTCTCTTTTTTCATTTCTTTTCTTTCTTTTTTTCTGCAAAAAGGTTTATCGTTTCCATTTGGTCCACAGCTTGGGAGAAGGCTCCAAAGTGGTTAAAAAGCTGCCCAGCAGTTAGTTGCAGAGCTCTTCATTTTCTTTAAAGTTCAACCTTTTCTGGATGCATCCCTAAACAACACAATGTTAGTTTTGGATATTCTAGAACTTCTGTAAATGGAACCATTATGTGCATATTCTTCAGTCTCTGGGTCTTTGTTTTTGTTTATTGATCAGAGTTGTGATTCACTCACATTGTTACACATCGCAGAAGTTCCTTTATTATGATTGCCCCCAAATTCCACTGTATGACTATACTCAGCTTTTTTATATATATAGTAACGACTTTATTTATTTATTTAACACAGAGATCACAAGGAGGCAAAGAGGCAGGAAGAGAGAGAGAGCGAGAAGCAGGCTCCCTGCTGAGCAGAGAGCCCGATTCGGGGCTCGATCCCAGAACTCTGGGATCATGACCCGACCTGAAGGAAGAGGCTTAACCCACTGAGCCACCCAGGTGTCCATATACTCAGCTTTGTTTATCCATTCTTGGAGATGTACATTTGTAGGGTTTCTAGGTTTTGTTAGTGTAAGCAATGCTGCTATGAAATGTTCTTGTACACATTCTAGGTATCCATATGCAAGAGTTTTTCTAAGGTAATTTCTAGTCTTTAATGTACACGTAGCTTCTGTCGTTGCTAAGATGGTTCCAATCATGCAGACTATATGAGCACAAATACTAAATTTTGTGTTGTGACATGCATTTTTAAAAAATAAACTTCCCCTAAATTTTTCTAAACCCCGTTCAGACTTAATTTTTTAAAAAGATCTTTACCTATTTACTTACTTTCGTGAGAGAGAGAGCATGCAGGTGCACACGAGAGCAAGCGCGCACATGCGCGCATGCACAAGCAGGGTGAGGATGCAGGGGGAGGGAGAAGTGGGGAGCCCGATGTGGGGCTCTTTCCCAGGACCCCGGGATCATGACCTGAGCCAAAGGCAGACACTTAACCAACTAAACCTTGGACATAATTTTTAATGGCTGCATAATATTTTACCAACTGGCTATGTTTGAAGTTATTTGAAGATTTCCCTATTGGTAAGCATTTCAATTGCTAACAGTTTTTTTTCCTTAACAGTGACCAATACTATGTTTGTTTGTTTGTTTTTTAAAAGATTTTATTTATTTATTTGACAGAGATCACAAGTAAGCAGAGAGGCAGGCAGAGAGAGAGGAGGAAGCAGGCTCCCTGCTGAGCAGAGAGCCCGATGTGGGGCTCCGTCCCAGGACCCTGGGATCATGACCTGAGCCGAAGGCAGAGGCTTAACCCACTGAGACACCCAGGCACCCCTTTCTGTTATTCTTGATACTTTGAAAAGGCTAAAATTTTTGTCTTTAAAAATCATGGTATTAAAAAAAAAATCTTGGTAAAGGTCAGGCTCCCTGCTCAGGGAGGAGTCCTGCTTCTCCCTCTGCCCCTCCCCCTCACTTGCCAGAGTGCTCGCTCTCTTTCTTTCTTTCTTTTTTTTTTTAAGATTTTATTTATTTATTTGACAGAGATCACAAGTAGGCAGAGAGGCAGGCAGAGAGAGGAGGAAGCAGGCTCCCCGCTGAGCAGAGAGCCCGATGTGGGGCTCCATCCCAGGACCCTGGGAACATGACCTGAGCTGAAGGCAGAGGCTTTAACCCACTGAGCCACCCAGGTGCCCCTCTCCCCTCTCTCTTTCTTTCTAATAAGTAAATAAGATCTTTCAAAAAAAAAAAAAAAAGATAAAATATACATAACATAGGTGTGCCTGGGTGGCTTGGTTGGTTGACCCACCAACTCTTGGATTTTGTTCTCTTTCTCCCTCTCCCTCTCCCCGTCCAGTTTGTTCTCTCTCTCTCAGATAAATAAATGTTTAAAAATACATACATAAAATTGTTAATTTTAGCCATTTTTAAGTGTCTTAAGATTCAGTAGCATTGAGTACATTTACACTGCTGTGTAACCATCCCAGTACCATCTCCAGAACTTTCCTCATCTCAAGTTGAAACTCCATACACTAACTCCCCACCTCACACATTCCTCCCAAGCCCTGGTAACCATTATTCTACTTTCTGCCTCTATGAATCTGACTATTTTAGGTATCTCATACATATTTATCCTTTGTGCCTGGCTTATTTTACTTAGCCTCGTGTTTTCAAGGTTCATCTATATTATAGCAGGTATTAGAGTTTCCTTCTTTTTTAAGGTTGAATAAAATGTTCTATATACAGGATTTTAGTTAGAAAAATTACTCAAAAGTACAACTTCTGAGTCAAACAATACCAATTTTTAAAGGGTTTTGTTGCCTTAAAATTGTTATCCCACACAGGCATATGGAATGTTTTATTTCACTATATTCTTGCTAGTAATGAGTATTATAAATTAAAAACAAAACGAAGCACTTTGCTATTTTCATGACCTGCTTAAATTTGGCTTTAATTTAGACTGCTATAAAAATTGGTTTGCCTTCTCTTTAGTGTTCACAGCTGTATTGATAGGTAGGTATTCAGTAAACATTTCTTATGGGAAGTGGCTGTAGCAGACATCCTGGGAGTCGCTGAGCTGGAGGGCTGTCTAGGGATGACACTTGCGCTTTGGATGACATGCAAAATAATAAATCTTTACATGGTTAATGAAGTGTTGGCTATATTCCCAGAGAGAAGACCCTAAGAGACCTGTTGGGAGGAAACGCTTGTGGACTGAACCTTGAGATGGTCTTCCTGGTTGGTTGGCATCAAGGGAGATAAGGATGGCAAAGGGTTATGCCAACTAACACTGATGGTTGACATTGACTGTCTGAAGCCTTGAGAACTCCAAGGCTACTTAACCAGACACAAGGTGAAGAGATTGCTCATCCACGGACATCTTTAATAGGACAGTCATGGATACAAGACTAGGGAGAGACAAGCTGAAAGATATCCTTTGGTTGCTGTTCTTGATGTAAGACCTATCAGCCTTCAGAATGACGGAATTTATGTGTATTTAATCTGATGATTGTAGAGTATTATATTTACAAAAATAGAAATGGGGAAAAAAGAAAGAAAGAGAAGGAAAAAGAAAGAGGAAGGAAGGAAGGAAAAAGGGAAAAAGAAAAAGCACCGCAGGCTGAACACAGCATTTTATTTGATCACACTGACCATGTCTTTCCAGATAGTATCAAAAGATACTTACTATATATTTTTGGACACCTGTCAGCACTGTGTTGGGACTCCTTGGGTGATAAACAGGCTGTGCCCTCAAGGATTTGATACACAAAATTCTAATAACACAATGTTATAAGCAGTGTAAGATACAGAAAAATGATACAAAGAAGTAAAAGTGTCTAGTGAATGTTTAGACAATAAATGCTGGGAGAACAGGGAGCTTTGTCCTCTGAATGACATGGATGTTCACCTAAAAAATGTAACAAGCTTTTTGTTTTGGTGTACAAAATTACTCAAGCATCTCTGTAGCCTTCCACTTCACCAGAAATAACAGTCTGAATGACAGCAAGGTAGTGATAGAGGGAGAGGAAAAAGGAAAAGGGAAGGAGTGAAGAAAAGTATAGAAAGTTGGGATAGGTTTATTGATTAAAAAGAGGAAAGACATGGGTTGAGGGGCAGAGGAGCCAGGGAATAATAAAAAGGGGAAGAGAAGTAACAAAGAAAAAAGAAAAATTAAAAAGAGGGTAAAGGTAAAGGGGGAGGAGGAGAGGAATTGACAGTGTCGGGAGTAGGAAGAAAAATGGAGGAACAAAGAGGGGGGAGAGAGGGGAGGGGCGGGGGGAGGGGCGGGGAGGAAGAGGAAGATAGGGAAGGACTTCATGACCCTCATTTCAAAGCAGTTTAGAGATAACTCTAATATTTGTTTTCTACACTCTTTGTAAACACATTTTAGAAGTGAAAAGAAAAACATAAAAATATATTCAACAGTTTAGCATATAAATGCTTACCAAATACTTTCAGGTTATGTTTAAGAATGGAAGTTAAGTTGTGTTGATAATTCTTAAAAAGTTGAGAGTGTTTCTGGGAGAGGTGTGTGGACCAAAAACTCTTTCTAGATCGTTAACCCATGAAAATCAGAAATCATTTAAAAACTATATCTCAATTTAGTCAAACAACCAAAATAACATACTGTTAGGCTGGGTCCCTTTTCTTTGTAAAACTTGTTTGTTTCACAAAGACAGAGGAAGTGTTTTTTAATGAGTATTTTGGTAATGAGATATTAGTGAAATAGTATGTGCATACAATTTTTAAAACTAAATATAAAAAATCATAGCAGCATTTCCTCTTAAGCACTTTGAAATATTTGAGAGAGCTCCTGGTTGGGGGTGGGGGGGGATCCTAACTAGCAACAGGAGTAACACCAATTAATCTTATTATCAGGAATAAAATTTTAAACAAGCAAACAAAAACAACTTGCTTTCTAGATAGAAACATTCTTTTAGTCTTAAAAAGCATAGATGTTTTGTAGTTAAAACTGAATAAATTCCCTGCAGTTTGCTATTGTAACTGATGCATTTTGAATTAAAATCATTTGCATACTTAGAAACTATGTGGATGTCAAGTATCAAATTGTCTTATTACTATTTCCACTTTAAATAATATTGAGGTGTGGGTTCTCTCTCTTTTGTTGATTTTTACAATTTGTTTTATTTTGAAAAATAACATTTCCTTTTCTTGAATTCTACACTCTTCCCCCAAATTAACCTGGGACTTATTTTGCATTTTGTGCCAAGTAGGGACTACACAAAATTGTTCATTATCTTTTAACCAAATGATTTTAGAGTCAAAAAAAAAATGCAAAAAGGCAGTAGTCATGTAGTGTGAGGAATGTTACTGACCATTTCTTGTACATGTGTCCATAGGGCTACTATGGTGTAGTTTAAATTACTCAAACTGAATTTGGAAACATCCATTTTTTAAAAGTTAACAAAATAAACGATTCCCTTCCTTATCTAAAGGTTTCTACATTGCCAACCTGAGCCCAAACAAAACACTGAGCAGTTTTGTCACACAAGCTGTGTGACCCATAGAAAAACAGATGATTGTTCTTAAAGTTCTTTTTTTCTCTTTGAATCTTTTCTATCTCTGGAATAAACACATTTCTTTTTTAAGGTCTTAAACATGGAACACTTTTCCATAATAATCTGAAGGAGGAAATTTTCCTTTTCTGCTTACAATTCCCTTACATTTTATGAGTTATCTTAAACACATAATTATCCTTATTTATTTGACAGGAGAAAATACTTCATGTGCTTTTAAATTGGGACTAATTTACACTTTTTCAAAGTTTATGGGCATTTAAAAGAACCACACCAAGGCTTCAAGTTGCTAGAAGAAACAAAATATCCCAAAGGCAGTAACAAGGGAAAAACAAGCAAACAACAGCAAAATAAATAAAACCCAAGCAAACAAAAAACAAATTCCTCCAAGAACTGGGAAGTCTCAGTAGTCCTATGTCAGTAAATGTGAAATCTTTCTTTTCCTATATTTCATAGAAACCGTAATTCTACTTCAAAAGTGATTATGATTCATTAGAAAATAAAACACAGAAATGTTCTATTTTAATATATTTCCCTCCTAAGTGCTTTCCAATTTTTTGTGTCCTCTCTTTTGTAAAATGTGCTGAACTTTTAAAATAGAAAGTCATGGATAAATCTAAGATTAAACAAGAAGAATATATTATGGGGATTTATTCAAATGAGCTAATTTAAGAGAAGAAAAAGTTATATGTCCCCAAATATCTATTCAGCATTACTTACAAAAGTTTAAAAGAATTTTGATGTAAATTCTACATCTAAAAATAATGATTAATGATTAACTCACATGTACTGGACTGAATGTTATATGTTGGTGAAAAATGATAGTTATGAAAATTTTGAGGCAGCAATGGGAACTACTTCTGGTAAACAACAAGTGAAAAATGGAGATTTACAAATAAGATGACAAAATCTCAAACTATTATCAATGGACAAATATTGGGAAGAAATATTTAAAAATAAAATTAAAATTGTATGATAAGGGAATTGCTGATTTTCTCATGTCATATTTCCTTTTTGCTAAAAAAAAAGTGGTTTTCTTGCCTTTTGGGTTTTTTTTTTCTCTCTAAATTTGTATGTCCACACTGAAGGAAAATAGATCAGAATCCCATCTTTAAAATGGAGTCAAGTTTCAGTGTTTCTAGATACAGAGAATTGAATCCTGTTAACTAGACCAAACACTTCTCCACAGGAAAAATGAAGAGGAAGGAGGGAGAGGAAGAGGAGAACAAACAAAACAAAACAAAACAACAACAACAAAATCCCACTGATAATAAATAAGTGGAATAAAATAATAAAAATAATGTTGTTAGAGAAAATAATTTATCCTGCAGCTGTTTTAAATTCTTACAAACTAAGCTTGATACTACACTGATGATTAATCTTTCTCAAAGAAGCTGTGTAGAAAAAAAAAAGGAAAACAAATACAATGTTTATTAGTTGTCTTATAACAAAAGAAAGAAAGGACAGAAAGGGGGAATGATAAATTGTGGCATTCCAAGTTGGCCCATTCCTATCCCTACCCTAGGAATGTGAGTCTTGACAAGAAATAACCCTACTCTCAGGTTAATTTTAGTGCTGGGCTCACTCAGAGGGGAGATGAAGCACCAGTCAGCATCATTCAGTGCCCCCAACCCCAGCCTAAAATAGCCAGATCAGTGAGGCAAAACTGATTTGGGGGCTAAAAAGGTCTGCATCTCACCCCAGCTGTCTCCGCTCTCTTGTGTTCTTGCAGCCTCTGACTATACACAGAAGCCCTCGGTGGGGGTAGGGGGGAGGATTAGAATTCACCAAAACATCTGATTTTTAAAAAGAACTAATCAGTTTCAATTTAGCAATAGTTGGTAAATTTTTATTTTCACAAATGTGTATTTTCTCCCCTGCTGTCATTGAAACTAGTTTCAACTAACATTTAGACTTCTATTGTATTTTTTAAATGGAAAACAAATCTAAAAGTGAACTGAATTCAATGATTACTTTTACAATTTTTGTTTCCCTTTGAATCTAGGATAGGAAAAGGTGGGCTGCATTTTACAGGAGTTTAGAGGTCTGCATGGAAGTTTTTGTGGGGTGTAACTTGCTTTTGTTTTAGGAATAAAGAGATAGAGTAGTGGGCATGCTCCCCAGGGAGAAACCCTGAGAGGTGCTTCTATTAATTCTTAGAGATTTAAATTAAATGAAGGAAACAACACTTAAAGTTTCTGGGAACTGTAGTGCCCTGCCTAGAACCCTCTTTCTTGTTCCCCAATATAAGAGAAAAGATTTCAGGAGATTGGGGCTCCTTTTTAAGGAAGAGGCCAAGGAATACAACAGCCTTTCTGAGACCATCTTTGAGCCCTTTCAAAAGTCCACACACATCACCAAGAAAAGTCCCCGGGCAACAGACACACATTCTGGCAAGATTTTTTTTTTTTCTTACCCCCGGACTCTCAATTTTTCTCTGAATTTTCTTTGCCCTGCAGTTTGTATTAGCTGGTTTTTCATTTTAAAAATGTTTATTGAATGCCTACTATGTGGCAGACAGCGTTTCCAGCTCGTTGGTTTGTGAGAAAATTATGGTCAAAGAGCTGACTAAATATTGAGTCAGAAAGGGGGGGGGGAGGGCCGAAGGAAATGTGGGGAGGGGGTAGGATACAGATGTCGCCCACTTTCTTGCCTAGAAAACATTCTTTTTCTACTCAGCTACTAACAGCTCTTGGTATTTTCTGTCGCCCCATGCAAAGAAAAAAAATCACAAACCCCAAATCCGACAAACACGTGGCTGGCTAGAACAAAACGCGGATTTGGAGAGTGGGTTTTGAAGGTGGTGGAGATGGAGAAACCGAGTTGGAAGCCCTCCCCCCACGCCCAAGCCCCGTTTCTTTGCAGCGCGCGGGGAAAACCGGGAGGGGGACAAAGGTGCGGCGTGTGGTCTTTTAACTCCCGACTTTTTGAACGGTAATAAAATCGTCTGGCAGAAGAGCGGGGCGCCCAAGTCGGGAGTCGCTCACTGACTCTGCAAACAAAAAATAATAACAAGAAAAAAAAAAAAAATCCAAGGCATTCGTATCAGTGCAGCCAACACGTGTTGCGGAGTCGGCCCGGGCCGCAGGCGACTGAGACAATGGGGTCGGGGACGGGGAAAGGGAGAGTGACCCCCTTCCTCACCTGCCCTCGCAGCACGCGTGCCCCCGACAGAATTTTCTCCCACCCGCAGAACCCGGTGGAAAACACGAGCTTCCGCCCAGTTCAGGGAGAGTCTGGCATTACTGGGGGTCCACCCCCTCTTTCCCCGGCCCCCGGGCCGGGGGGGGGGCCTCCGGGGTCCCCGGGCCGCCCTCCCCGCCACCACGCCCCGCCCCGGGCGCTATCCCAGCCCCCTCCGCTGGAAACTCGTTGCCCTCGCCCGCCACTCGGCGCGGGATCCCGGTTGCGCGTGGACCGCGCGTCCCGCTCTCCGCCGCCTATCCTGGACTCCGAAACGCGCGGCGAACTGCCCCCTCCCCCACCGCCGAGACGGGGGTGCGACCGCCCACGTGTCGCCCCTTGCCCAGTCGGGTCCGTCCCTCAGGCTCCCGGGGCCGGAGAATCCGCAGCGAGTTGGTCAAAGGCGAGGAAAAGGACCAGGGCGGATCCGCTTTCCCCCTCCCCAGGAACGGGCGGGGGAGGGGCCGCCGCCCCCTCCTCGAAGCTCCCGCCCCTCGCTTCCCCGAGCGCAGAGCGGAAATTACCCCCTCCCCCCGCGGGTCTGACCTGGGGACGTGGGCGGGGCTTCAGCACTCGGCCCCCCGCCCCCGGCCCCTCTCCCGCCTTCCCGCCCGGATCCGAACGCTGCACCCCAAAGTTCCGAGACCCGAACCCGGCGCTGGGAAAGCTGCGGTCGCGGGCCTGGGTGGGGCGGCCGGAGGGGACTCCACCTGTCCGCCCCCGCGTCAGGGAGGGAGAAGGGGAGCGTTCGGATCCCCACCCAGTCACTCCCTCCCTGAGACCTCCCCCTTCGGTTCGCTCGGGTCCGCTCACGCTACCACTCCTCTTCCTCCTCTCCACCCCTCCCTCTCTCCTGGGGTCAGCTTGGGCCGGAGCCGCGAGTTCCGCCCCCCCCCAACCTAGGACCCGGAGACGGTCTAGTTCGGCGGCCGAAGCCGGGTGCGAGCCACCCTTCTCCCGTGGGAATCCCGAAACATGATTTCCTGCGGATCTCTCGTTCCCAGCCACGGTCCCCCGTGTTCCTAGCTTCCCGGTCCCGCGCTCGCAGGGTCCCCGGGTCCTGGATTGCCGTAGGCGGGGGAGTCTCCTAGGACTGGGGCCGGGAAGGCCGAGACCCCTCACTTAAAAATCTAGAAGAAAAGCGCCTTTCTTTTAAAATCACCGGCTCGCGCGACCCCCGCCAGAAGACCCCAGAGTCCTCGGCTTCTCTTTGTCTATCTCGGCCGTCCCCCTCCTGTCAGTCGCTAGCAGTTAACCGGGGTAGGGTGGGCAAACTCTCCCCCCCAGACACCGCACGAATAAAAACCGTACGTTTTACCCATAAAGAGGTGGGAGATTCTGGGCCCGACCACCCTCCCCCAGCCGGGGCCGGGGTAGGGGGATGGGTGGGGGCGGGGCGCCTCCCTAGGGGCCAGATTCTTGCCAAGGGGGAGGGGGCAAGGAGAGCTTCGGGAACGCACCCCCCCACCGCCCTGTCCCCCCCGGGGGTGAGTTTTATGTCTTTTCCCCCCACACCCCCAGGCTGGAGACGGGTGGGCTGGGCCGGGCCGGAGGGCCGATGGGCCCAGAGGCGTCGGGGGTCTTCCCGAGCAGGGTGGGTGGGGGCTTTCACCACGTGGCTTCGCCTTTTTTTTTTTTTTTTTTTTTTCCGCTCCATTTTTTTTCAAGTCGATTTTATTTAGAGGCGGCGCCAGGGCGGCCGCGGAGAAACGTGACACACCAGCCCGCTCGGAGGGGTTTCGGACAGAAGGGAAGGAGCCGCGCCGCGTCGTCCGCCTCCCAACGCGCCGCGGGCACTTCTCCCGGGCCTCCCCGAACTCTCCCGCGACCTCTGCGCGCCCTCAGGCCGCCCTCCCCGCCGCGGGCTCCGGACAACTTCAGGGGTGGGGTGCGAAGAAAGTTTGCGGCTGCTGCCTCCGGCCTCCCGCCTCTCGGCCTAGGAGGCTCGCCGCCCGCGCCCGCCCGCTCGGCCTTGCCAGGGACCGCGTCCCGCCCCGAGACCGCCACCATGAACAAGCTGTACATCGGCAACCTCAACGAGAGCGTGACCCCCGCGGACTTGGAGAAAGTGTTTGCGGAGCACAAGATCTCCTACAGCGGCCAGTTCTTGGTCAAATCCGGCTACGCCTTCGTGGACTGCCCCGACGAGCACTGGGCGATGAAGGCCATCGAAACTTTCTCCGGTAAGAGTGCACCCACCTCCCCGGAAAAGCCACAACGAAATCCCCGAACAACGGAGACCCGCTCCTCTTCTCTCCTTGCCCGCCAACTCGTCGCGCCCCGGCCTGCGGGGCTTTTGGCCTCGGCATCGACCCTCCGCCCAGCTCCTTCGACGCCCCCTCCATTCCCCCCCACTCGCCCCTCGTGTGGAAATATCCCGGACCCCTCACCTCTTCCTCCCAGCCCCAGAGCAGAAGGTGGAGGCTTTAGTAAGGCCGCCCCTACCCCCCACCGACGGGGCGGGGGCCCCATTGGCAGTGTGTGGGGATCCCTACTCAGGCGGCCCCAGTCTGGGGCCTTATTTCCACGCCCGCCCCTCCCTATCGGAGGCTGGACCCCCTCCTCCTCGCCCCCCCCCCCCCAGCGCGAACACCCCCAGCTCCCCTTCCTCCGCCCTAGGCCTTTCCTGGCGGGGAAGAGGTCCCCGCTCCGTCCCCGATGTCCCGGGTGCCCAGGGGGGACTGCAGACTTCGGGCAGGGCTGGAGAGGAAGGGGGTCCCGCCTCCCGCCCAGGGCCTGGGCTTGAGCCATTTTGATTTGAAAGTGGGGCGTGAGCGGGGTGGCGCGGCGGCGGCGGCGGCGCCGGGTCGCCATGCTGCTTCCCGAGACGCCCAGGCTGGGCCGAGAGGCGCGCGCCGCGGCTGCCGGGGACCCTCCCCGCGGGGTCCGGCTCCGCTCCCCCAGGGCCTCTGCTCGCCACCCGCCCGACAGGTGAGCGCCCCGCCGCCCCGAGCCCTGCTGCGCGGCTAGGCGGAAAACTTAAGTTTCATCTTGCACCCCTCCCCCGCAACACACTTTGGGAGCAACGGGGAGCCCTTTCTCTCCCGGCCCCAGCTCCCCACCTCTGGGAGTCGAGTAGGCAGCCCACACACCAGACGCTCTGGTCGCCCCATTCCCAGATCGGGCTCCCGGAGCGATCCACTACCCCACTAGCCTCAGTGAGAGAACGGAACAAAACGAAAATTAACAAAACACAATAACGAATTTATAGATTCCACCATTCCCAGAGCGACCGTTTCGCGTCTGGCCACGGAACCCACTGCCTGGATTCCTAGGCAGATCTCCGATCCCACTAACTCCTGAATTGCCCTCTTCGCCCTCTTCCCACCCCACACTCGTTCCAGTTCTTACATTGCCTCTTTCTTTTCTTTTCTTTTAATCTTTAGGGAAAGTCGAATTGCAAGGAAAACGCCTAGAGATTGAACACTCGGTCCCCAAAAAACAAAGGTAGGAAAGGGCTCTTTGAGAAGGGAGGCAACCTGGGGGTGCTTAGAGGCTGTGTGAAGGGGTCCATAGTGTCTCCAGTGGAAGAAACCCATTACTGGCCTTCCCACCCCCAACTCCGGATGTTGGGGGCAGGGAGAGAAGATTGGCTAAGATCTTGTAATGGGTGGTTTACAGCTTGTAAAAAATAAGCCGGGACTGGGGTGGGCTGAGAGATGGTATTTGGAGAAGGAAGGGAAAAATCAATAGAAGAGAAACCTTGTGGAGTTTGTTCAAGGTGTGTGTGGGGCCATTTTTGTGGGGAAGCTAAAATCTTTGAAGAGTTCCAACTCCTGGACATTTCTGCAACTTCTAGCAGGGCTCCTTTTCTCCCCCCACCCATTCTTTAGCATAATTCTTAAGTGGATGTGGGGGGGGGGTGTCCCCTTCCACTTCCTTGGGGAAGTGGAATGAGTTCCTGCCTCCAAAAGAATTCTCTTAGGCTTGTGCTTTATGGATATTTCTGCAACAGGCAAGGGCATCCCCCCCCCCCCACCAGTCCCTCACAATACAGTCTTCTCTTCCCAACTGGATTTTGCAAAGAATATGCTTTGGCGGTGCTATCCTTTCCAGCCCCCCCACCCCCAGCCCTCACTCCTTCGGTCCATTGTTACAAGGGGACCATCTGGGGTGAGAGCTTTGTGTTCAGGCTGTGAGCTGGGGCTCTTTGGAGGGTCTAGAACTCCCTGGATGAATAGTGAGAGTGAGAGAGAGAGAGAGAGAGAGTGTGTGTGTGTGTGTGTCCCCCAATACCTTTCTATTCTTAATTAAGCAAAGTGGGGTACCTCTATCATGTTATCCCCAAATCTGATTCATGGTGGATTTCAGATCTTTCATTGAACTCTGGCTGGGAAGTATAGGGGCAGAGCTTTTCCGCTTTCTCAAATCTGACTTTAACCATATTGACAGTGTAGAATTTTCCCTCCTGTTGCAGCCCCCAGGAACTCTTTGATCTTCTTGTTCCTCCCTCCCCTCCCTAGGTGTGTTCTCCCCCTCATCTCTACTGGAAACTTGCTGCATTTAGAATAATCCTGGCCTTTTCTGGGTAGGAAGGTGGAGGTGGGTGGGTCTGTATGGTTATTTTATTTTATTTTGTTGAGCCTGTGAAGTTTAACTATAAAGTTTAAGTGAGATAAAAATCGGTTCAGTGAGTTCATCTTAAGATGTTTTAAGTAACTTAGAACTATTGTATCTGTAGATGATCGATATGGCTTGTAACTATGTTTATAGAGCCTATGATTTAACATCAAGTACTTCAAATACTCGTATTGGAAAGTCAATTAGAGTTAGGAGTAAAGAGGCAATAAAATCGGAAGGAAGAAAAAAAGTCTTATTTATTATTTGGAAACATTTCCTGGAGATGGGACTCAGGGAAACACACTGACACCAGTAGATTTATTGAGGAGATTGTGGATATTTGAATGGAAAGCTGAGTGTTTGAAACATGTTGATGAGAAATGTCCAGAATAACTGGAATTCTGACATCTGTGGGATTTTTTTTTTCCTTTTGCTCTTATGGATGGTTTAAATTTTAAAGGGAATGAAGTGAAAGCAAGAGAAATAGCAAAATGTGATGAAATGGGACCCAAAACATTTATATTTTAATTTCCATGGTGTTCTGTATTTATGGATCTTTCCCCCTAAGCCATCTGCTTGCTTTCAAGTCATTTTCAGGCTCCTTCTTGTTCCCTCCAAAATGCATTACTTAGGGCGCTTTTGAGTTGGGAAGGGGGTGGGATAGATGAGAAGAGGGGGGTACAAAATCCTCCTTTCCACATCCGTATTAAATTCCACCTTTTATGTGTGTTCCCCCTCCCTAAAACAATTTTTTTGCACACACTGAGTCAGTTGTGTGTGTTTGTGGGGTGGTTAAGAAGGCACTTCATTTTTCTAGACTGAATCAATTTTTGAAGTTTTAGGATTTAAAAAAAGTTTGTTTTCATGAAGTAAGCTTGCTCTATCATTTTGTGTTCTTTGAAGGAAGCATTTTGTGGTATGTGTTTTTTAGTCTGTCTGAAAACTATTTTTTCACTTGGTCTGTTACTGGCTTTTTTCAATCTCATGGATGTATAGAACAGGAACTAGTTAATTAACTATGACTGATATATTTTGAGCAAAATGAACGACTGTGCATATGTATTGTGTATGTATATACCCTTGTTTTCACTGTTTAAAAAAATAGAAAACAAGTAACTTCTTGATACACTCAGTTCCACATGAGTTATGACTTTAAACATTTCTAAGAGATTCTTAAAAATCTAACAACCTAAGTGTTCCTGTTTTTTTGTTTGGTTGTATTTTGGGGTGGGGGAGGCAAACAAAAGGTAATTTTAATAGCGGTTACCTTAGCATCCTCTGATTTTGAAGTATTCATTTATTTTGTTCTAACTTTGTATCTCTCTTTGATATAATTTGTACCTTTTTGGGAATCCAAGAGACTGAGCATTATGCATTTAAGCTGAAAACATTAATTTGAAATTTTAAAATGTATGATACTAAATTTCTCCCACCTTCCCAAACCCTCTCTTAGACAGTGTTGGAATTTGGGCCAGCAGTTTCAGCTTTTTGTTGAGAACTTGTATATATTCACTGTCAATATTAGGACAATGGAGAAAAGCCAAAAGCATTTTTAAAAACAGTTGTGGAAGGGGTTTGTACATGTGTTTTATTTTGAGAGGCACAAGAGTAGTTAAGGTAAGGGGGGGGTCCCATTTTAGACTTGTTTGTTTTAAGAATTGACTTGCTTTTTAAAGGAATTAAACTTTTGTTTCATTCGCCACTGTGTGTACCTTTTTCTAGAGGAATGTGACCTAAAGATAGCATACTTACTGTCAACTGCTGTCATCAAAGTAAAAGGTGTTGCTGTTAAGGAAAAAATGCAAGAGAATGTACTGCATTTCTGTGCATGAAATGTGTTCGACTTAAAAGACTAATTTTCTTAGGCAGGTTAATGGTTGTTCTTTTCTCTAAGCTGACTTAAACTGAGGTGGGCTAAACACTTTACCTTAAGTTTTCCAGGTTTAAAAAAAAAAAAAGAAAATTGGTGTCAGAGCCATAGAAGAGTGAGAACTCTCAGAAAGTGCTTAAAGTTTATTCTGATTTTACAGTTTAATTTCCTAAAGTTAACAGCTTTGAAAATTGGTGTGAAGGGATGTCTTGTAAGTGGCAAAAAGACTATTTTTAAATTTGAGTGATTTGCTCTGAAGTAATTGGATCACTAAATGTTTTCAAAACAAGCAAAAAGATTCTGCCTTCAAAAATGGACTTGTCTTTAATGAAAACTGTTCTTAGGGACTGAAAATGAATTATAAGAAGGAGAGTTAAGAAGCAAGGGAATGTCTTAAAAAAACAACAAAGGAGTAAAAAGTACTAGAGTGGGAGAATTTTTAGGCACCTTTCTTTAGTGGTTGTAGTTGAAAGATACATCTGACCTGTATTCAACCAGTAAGAGTAAAGTAGAAACAATTTAAGACACTTTGAGTAAAAGTTTTCCTATTAGGTTAGGGTTTTTTTGCCTTTAAATAAATTTAAAAATAGTTGATTCTTACATTATTCTGCACTGTTTGGAAGGAAGGTGGAAATCAGTTCACTCATCTTCATTTCCACCTAGAAAGTAGACCTTACAAATTCATAAATTGTTTTCTTCACTGCTAGCAAATCCCTTAACTTGTTGTCATTTAGTGCACAATATTTCAAGATGCTTTCCTAAAGGACAGTGGTATCTGTCCATTGGAAGAGTGGTAGGTTTCTAGAACCCTTTATTTTCTGACCAAAGTAGAAAGATGAAAATTTTACCCTAATGCTTTCTCAGTTGGAAAACTTTGGGGGAGAAAGGGGAAGAAATTCATCCATCACTAATTCATTCAAAGTATAATTAACTGTTCCAAATGTAAAGTTTTAATGGTACAGCTTTTGGTGGAAAAGGAGCAAAACATAATTATGTTTTAGAGATGAAACACATGACATTAGCCATTGGAAGAATCTTGATTCAAGGGTTCTGAAGCTTCTAATCTTTTTAAATTACCTTAATGTATGTCATTTGAAACTATTCTATGGGTTTGGCTACTTTTAAGGCTTTTTTTTTTTTTTTAAGGGTTTTGTCTAAACTTCAGTGTGTAATAGCGAGTTGATACCACTGGGATAGGCGAGTAAATATACGACTTTAAAATATTTTTTGATTTCAGATCTGGTTTAGTTGAGTGAAAAGGGGGAAGACCAGCAAGTGCTGTGTGAGACTTGGGGATGTTTTTGCTGAAGATAGACATTGGTTATCTCTCTGTTGGTGGTGACGGCGGTGGTGGTGGTGTTGTCATTAGAGTAAATGTATGAACCAAAGGCGTTTGAAGAACAGACATTTTGCCAGCTGTTAGGGTTTGAATTCCGTCTTGTTCGCTCCCTAACTTCTTGAAAGATTCTTAAAATGTAGCTTTTAATGCCTTCCAGAAAATGCAGCTTAGAATTTAGGATGGGAGTGTTAGGGAGAGAAAAGAGGAGGAAAAAAGCAGCAGGGGAGACGGGAGAGATCAGACGAGTTAGTCCTGGGTTGGAAATTCCAGACGGGGGAGAAAAGAGAGAGATGGGGGTTGGGGTGGAATTCCCGCTTCGCTTTTAAAGAGAAGCGGCTGGAGGCGCACTGCGACCCGCGGGAGAGGGGGTCGCAGACAGCAGCTTTGGAAGACGGGTGGGAGACTGCGCGTAGGGCAAGGCTCCTTCTGCTGTCGGAGTTGCCCGCCTTGCCTTCCCCTTTTCAAAAAGCAGAGAAAGTCGCGGCGGCCCTGGAGGCGCTTCCTGCAGAGCCCGCGCCCGCCCGGCTGCCCTGCCCCTTCCCGGCCCGGAGTCTCGGCCGGCTCCGCGCGCGCCCCCGCGCCCCCGGGGCTCCCCGCAGGGCTGCCTTTCCCGGGGTCCCCGGGACCCCCGGCCGCGGCGCGCCGGCAGATAGCCTCGCCCCGGTCCCGAGAGCCCCAGATTTCCGACTTTGCGCAGGGACCCCCAGATTCCCGACCTCGCCCACGTGGAGCGTTCCCCGGCCCCCTTGCAGCGCTCTGGCTGCCTAAAGACCTTTGCATTCGAAGGCAAAAGCTAAAGGCCAAGGCGGAGTGGAGAGGGCTGGGGGGAAAGGAAGGGGTAAGGAGAAAAGAGGGCGAGAGGTGGAGAGAAAATGGAGGTGGCATAGTGGTCGCCCTCTCTCTCCCCGGATCCGAGGCCCCTTGGCAACGGGGCACAGAGCTGCAAGAGTTAACAGGGTCCAGTAATCTTTAGAGAATGGCCTCTCTCCGCGTCCCAAAGGCGGATTGAAACAATAACAGGGGGACTCATAGCCAGAGGTTCTAGGGTGGGTTTCATTGGTGTTGTAAAAGAGACACAACAGGCCCTCCGGTGGGCCACTGACTGGGCTTGGAAGACTTTTCTCTGGGTCCCAGCCAGTGTTTGACTCCGTGTGAACATTAGATTTGCACACTAGTTACACCTGTCCGGAGCACATTTCCTCTCCTCGCCCACACCTTTTAAAATGCCTGTCAAAACAAAAGAAAAGGTCTCAAAAAACAGGCACTGGAGAGAGTGCATGCTCTTTTGGTTACTGATAAGTTTGATACGGTTAGCAAAAGATCCTGGGGCGGGGGTCTGTGATAAGGTGCCATTGCAGGGAAGGCACTGGGGGCAGGAAGCAGCTCAGCCCCCCAGTGTGCTAACTCCATTCCTGTAGAAGAGCTCGGATGTCTTCTCCAATTTTGTTCGGAGGGGGCTGTGGGGTTTCTTTTTTTTTTTTTTTTTAGTGAGTGGGAGGGGTCATCCTGGTATGAAACAGGCTGAGCCAGCTTTGTAAGGCCTGTTTGCAGCTAGTAGGTTTGCAATAAATAGTGGAAGAGTGAAGGCAGAACAGGCTGGAACAAGCTTTTACCCTAATCACAGACCACTGAAATACAGTGTACGCGGATTACAGGAGAAAAGTGGGTCTGCACCTCATTGGAATACAGTTGGAGAAACCCTGATTGGAAAACACTGAAATATGACAGTATACAGAACATTGCCTGTGGCCCCCCCCCCCAGGAATGCAGTCCTATCACAGAAGTCGGGTCTTCCAGGATTTGAGGTTGGGGTTGTACGGCAGGGAGCACAGGGCATGGTGAACCATTGGTAAACTGCTTTTGAATGAAATACAGAGCAAACACCTGGCTGATGAGATGAATTTTTGACTGGTATGTCAGGGTGTTTGGAGGACCTTTCCAGACAAGTGTGATTATCAGACGAGTGGCATTTTGGTGGCTAAAGGCACATGAGAGACCTGTCAGGATGGATGGATGTGAATTTTGCTCATAAGGGGAGGGGTGTGGAAACGTCTCTCTTTGAGATGAGATGGGAGAAGTGGAGGATCTCGTTCCCACACTGTGTCTGTTCCGTGGATTCTCATCAACCCCCTCGAGAGTTCTGTAGGAAAAGAGGGTAAGGGAAACCTTCAGTTTTCATTCTTTTTTTTTTTTTTAAGATTTTATTTATTTATTTGACAGAGAGAGATTACAAATAGGCAGAGAGGCAGGCAGAGAGAGAGAGGAAGGGAAGCAGGCTCCCCGCCGAGCAGAGAGCCCAATGTGGGGCTCGATCCCAAGACCCTGGGATCATGACCTGAGCCGAAGGCAGAGGCTTTTACCCGCTGAGCCACCCAGGCACCCCAGTTTTCATTCATTTTGAGTTAGTTTCAGTTGAAAAATTAGTCCTTCATCCAGATGTTTTGACCATTTGCAGTGGAAAATGTTAAGTCTGAGGGAGATTTGATTGGGTAGTTGAGTTGATTGGATGTAGTTAGAATCTCCAAGAGGAGAAATCAGGATTCAGGGAAAAACTGTTCAGTGTAAAGGTCGTTTGTGGGGTCTGAGTTCTTTGGCAGCAGGAGCTGGGTGGACAGGAATCATTCCGAACTCCTGAGGCTCAAGGAGAGAGGAAGCCCCATGCGGTCATGGTCTTCTGACCTACCCTCGGTGCCTCCTCCTACCCTCTTCAGGACTGTGGAGGAAGGGGCTCTCAGGATAGCTCAGTATTTAAAAACAAGAGCTTTGGATCCAGGCAGTGACTGAACCTGTAGAAGTTAATCTTTTTTTTTTTTTTTTTTTTTTTTTTAAGATTTTATTTATTTGACAGACAGAGATCACAAGTAGGCAGAGAGGCAGGCAGAGAGAGAGGGGGAAGCAGGCTCCCTGCAGAGCAGAGAGGCCCATATGGGGCTCGATCCCAGGACCCTGAGATCATGACCTGAGCTGAAGGCAGAGGCTTTAACCCGCTGAGCCACCCAGGTGCCCAGAAGTTAATCTTCTTGAGCCTCCATTTCGGTAACTGTGAACTGGTGTTATTACACATTAACTATTATCATTGCTATTATTTGTTGTAGATACGGACCTCCCTGCCTCCTGTCTTTGGACTGTGGCAGCTTGGGGCATGTATCTAAGGCAGTCGGCAGGCCGTTGATCTGTCTGTGCTGCTGGCATGTGTCTGACATGGAACAGTGATGGACAGACATACTGAAAGGGACTTATGTGTAGGGTCCTCGGGTAACCTGCATGCTGAAAGGAAGAGCCACCTTTTGGGAGAGGGAGATGAAGCTCACCAGGGCAGTGTCCTCAGGCCCCCTGCGCTATGGACCCCATCCGGTGAGACAGGAGACTGCAAGCGTGCTGGAGAATGCTACTCCTGTTTCCTCGGGGAGGGGGCCGTGTACTCGTTGTCGCTGCCGTGAACCCAGGCCAGAGGAGATTTCGTAACTGGGGGCTACTGTCAAAGGTGCATGTAGGGTAGGGACATTGGTGAGAGAGGAACCATCTTAATTCTGCAGATGAGGTAAGTATGAGAAGGATTCGGGATGAAGGGGACTGTGAGTCCTTGCGGGTCAGAGGAAGGAAGAAATGAGAGCAGTTTCCCCCACCTGGTGGGAGATGGACATGTTTGCCTTGATGTTCAGCTCTTGGTAAGCTCACAAAGAAGCCTTTCAGGAGTTGGGGCTCCCTGGATGCCCAGGAAGCGACCGCATACATTGTTCCTTTTCCTGTGCCCTTCTAGAGGGCACAGCCCCAGTGGCGTGCATCACTTTCCCTGGCCCCCTGGACTGGAAAGAGAGCCCATGTGGCCGTCCACTTCTTCTCTTTGGGCCTCTCTGCTGAAAGGGTGTGCACACCCCCACTCGCACAGACCGATTGCCCCCTTCGAAATCTGTCTAGGGGACTGCGAATTGAATCTTCTCTCCATGGGGTGGGGAGAGGAAGGGCTTCCAATCCGGATGTGGCTTTGGGCCATTTAACAGGCTTGTGACTTTAATCAGCTACTATAAAGGGTTTTACAATTAGTTTATGGGGAATGATGTGTGTTGCCTCTCTTCTGGAGTGGCATCTGGGATTGCTTGGGGCTCCTCAGCTTCCCATGAGGTATTCTGGAGATGAAGAGGACAAAATGAGGGGCGACAGGAACTAACGTGGGGGCTGGCGGGTGGAGTAATCTTGGTGAGGATGTCTGTTCCAGGCTAGAAATATTTATTCTCTATTTCCTCCTCCAGGTCTCTAAGTTTCTTGGGAGGAGAAGTCCGACTGTAATAGAGCAGTTGGCTTGGGCAGGATTTGGAGACAACCCTAAATTAAAGAGTAGAGATGATCCTTCGCAGACCCGGCTGTTGGTGGCTGCAGCCAGTGTGCTCTGAGCAGGGACTAGACAGAGGATGTTGACTTGGAGCGGGGACAGCCATGTTCAGAAGATACTCCCTTGACTCCTTATGTCGAGTGTCCACACCAGCAACTTTCTGTTGATGTAAAAGAAGGGAAAACCTGGCTCACTGGGGTTATTTTATCTCGAGGGTTGTCCTGCCTGTGGTCATTACCATTTGATTCAAAGCTGCTGCTGCTGCTGGCTTTTTAGAATCGGGTAGAGGGATACCTGTCCAGAATAAGCCGGGGGATAGGCAGGTGGGATATGATGGCCTTCACAAACCTCCTAGGTCTCTGTGAGATAATCTTCCTTTCGCTTTCCTCCGCTTGCCCCTTGCTGACTATCTTGAATGAGTAGTTTGCTAAATTTAAACTTCTAACTAGAGGAAGAGTGGAGCCTGAGCCGAGACAGGCTTTCTTCAAAACATCCCATGGTCAGCAACTTTAGTGTGTGTGGGGGGGGTGTTTGCCAGTCAGACATTAGCCATTTTTGCGGAGGGGGGAGATTTTAAAAATAACATATTTACAACCAGTTTCCACGTAAAATATTTAACAAGATGGTACAGATCGGTACAGTCGCTAGCATTTTGCTGTAAAGTTTGGTATCTCGCCGAGTGTGTCCACTCAGTTATGCACGTGGGCATTCATTCACCCGGTTGAACATGTCCAGAGTCTACGGCCTCTGCCAGGGTCAGAAACACAATGAGGGACAAGGGAAAGACTCGTCTTAGAGTGGAGATGGGAGGAACTACAACTTCTTGGTTCATTTTCCTCTAGGAGCTTTTAGATTTTTCACTTGCTCCTTAGTTTTAAGAGAATTTTAAATTAAAAAAAGCTATTTGTTTATCTGTCTGCTTATTTATAAGATTTTCAAATTTTTATATCTTAAAAAAGATATTCATTTATTTGACAGACAGAGATCAAGTAGGCAGAGAGGCAGGCAGAGAGAGAGAGAGAGAGAGAAAGGGAAGCAGGCTCCCCGCTGAGCAGGGAGCCCAATGTGGAGCTCGATCCCAGGACCCCAGGATCATGACCTGAGCTGAAGGCAGAGGCTTAACCCACTGAGCCCCCCAGGCACCCCTATAAGATTTTATTTTTAAGTAATCGCTATGCCCAACCTGGGGCTCATATGGACCCCCAAGATAGAGCTGCATGCTCTTCCTAGTAAGCCAGCCAGGCGCCCCTAAGTTAAAAATTTTAAGGATTTTAGAATTTCAGTTAATCAACGACCTCTTAAATATCTAAATAATTTTACATGGTGAGGCGTACATACCGTGACATTGACTGCAGTAAGCATGAAACGCTCTGCTCCATTATGGAGAATGTTCATGCTGTCGCCCAGTCAGGACCTGCCTTCTTCTCTAGAACTCTCTCCATCCTGCGGGACTGGAACTGTACCCAGTAAACTCGCCATCTCAAACCATTGCCAGTTTTGCTTTTTCCTCCATGGTGGTCACCTCTTCAACCTTCCATAAATACGGGAGTTTTTGCCTGACCGCTCTCTTGCCATTAACACTAATTATTTGCACTGTTGGGTCTTTTTCATAGTGGGGGAGAGAGACAAGGGTTGAGAGAGGGAGCTGCACCAGAGAGGTGCGAGATAAAAATCTGTGCCCTCGGGCATTTTCACTTGAGATCCAGGAAGAGCTCTGTGGGACAGCAGAGGCCAAAAGACCATGTATTAAAATGGAGGCGCACAGCCTCAGGGACTAAAATAGAGGAGGGAGGCTTTGAGGGAGCTAGCTAAGCTGTGTTTTGGAGGATGGGCAGACAAAATAGGGGTGGATTAAGGAGAGCGTGATGGATTGACTGGGAGAGATGTTCATGTAGAAGAGCGGGGTGGCATTGTAGTGAGGCGGTCGGGCAGGTGGGGAGGATACCCCTGTTTATTTCCCTTATAGAGCAGCATCTTGGCTCCAGAGCTCTGTTGGAGGTGACTCAGGTCAAAAAAGATGGACACTTACTGAGCATCTCGTCTCATCTAAAGCACTGTTCCCCCAGTCCTCATAGAGAGTCCTGTGCAAGGGACTTCTTCTGCAGAAGGAGCTGAAGCTGAGAGGGTCAAGTGACTTAGCCAGGGTCCGCACGTGACTCGGTGGTGGTGCTGGGATTCAAACCCACGCCTTTCCACTTCTAAGGCTGAGCGCTCTTCGGAGGTGGGAACAGGTGATCCTCTAACGTTCAAAGGAATTGAATCTTATCTTGAGCTTTTCTGGGGGGGAGAGCATAAGTCAGGTTAGCAAATAAAAACACGCCCAACATGAATTTCAACCTGTTCTGAGCCTCCTCCTTTCCCAGGTATTTCATTCCTGCTTTAGCATTTTATTTTCCTCACACTGTTGGGATTTTCAGGCAACTTTCAGAGGTTAAGAAAAAACCCAGAAAATTCTCCTCTTGTCTGGGCAGCTAAGGTGGGAAATGGGGACGCTGCTTTTAGAACGAAAAAGACCTACAGAGAGCTGAGTGAAGTGGAGAAGGACTTGAGTGGGGTTAAAGTTCGGGTATCAGCCTCAGCTTGCTGTTTCCCCGGATGGGAAAACTGTGGGATCCAGGGTCCCTATCTTTTCCTGGGCCTCGTTTCCTCATCTGCAACATCCCCTTCTCCAGAAACCCCATGAAACGAGCTAGGTATTTTGAGTTATAAGGGCCTCCTTCCTTTGGCATTCTGGTAGGCACCAGGGCTAGAGCCTTTGGCTGGTATTCCCCCCACTCTGTTTAGGTCAACCCCATGAAACATGGGAGTCTAGGGGGAGAGGGTGAGATGCTTCTCTCCCCCCCACCTCCCAGCAGGAAGGGACAGAGAATTCACCTATGTTGCAAGCCTACAGAATCATAAATCATAGCTTAGTTATGTTTTTGAGGATCAAGAGCCCAGGTACCTTCTCCCCCCCCCCCCCACCCCCCCCAAGCAGGAGGAGCAGGCAGGCTTCATGGTGTGGCCACGCTTGCTGGCCAGTGTCACCTTGGGTTAGTCACTTAACTTCTCTGAGCCAGTTTTTTTTTTGTTTGTTGGCTTGTTTTTTTTGAACTGCAGAATGGAAATAAATATTCTCATTCTTTGGCGGTTCAGAGGCTCAAATCAACCTCTTGTCGCTGTTTTAGGCTCATGGAAGGGGGTGTAAAGAAGGACTTTGTAAACTCTAAAGTCTGTGCAAAATAAGATTATCATTAACTGATGACACCCCGAGAGGGCAGACAAAGAAGGTCCTTCTCGCCCCCAGACAAATGCCCTACTGCGCAAGGGGAGTGGAGATGAGTCTTCGATTGTAACTTTTCTGCGGAGGCTCCCAGGACGCCCCGGGAAGAGGGTGTTTTTTCTTCAGGCCCGGAAGGCCTTCGCGATCCGTGCCCCCAGCCCACTCCCGGGCCTCAGTTCCTGCCTTCTCAGTGGGAGGCCTCCCTGGCCCGGTCCTGCCTCCTCCCCGCAGCCCGGCCGAGGTCTCTAAGGAATGCCGCCTCCCGGGCCATTTTCTCCCCTCCAGCTTCTGCGGCCCCACTTCCAGCCCTCTCCTGGCCCCCTACCCCCAACCGGTTCCCACTTAAATGCTTGCAGGCCTGTTTGCAGGCGGGAAGCCCCCTCCCCCACAGGACCACCTCAGTCACAGCCCTGACCACAGGGAGGTCGGGTCTGGATTTACTAAAGGACCCCGGAGGGGGAGCCTGCCCCTCGCTGGCTGCCTGGCTCACTCATGGGGTCGGGTTTCGGCCGGTGGCTCTGGAGAGAGAGACAAAGGGCAAAGTCCTGTCCCCACCCCCACCCGGCAGCCCGGGGGCGCTTCTCCCCTCCCCCTCTGGGCCCCGCGGGGGAGCCGAGGGCCCCCTGGGCCGGGCGGGACCGGCTCTCACCGAGCTGGGTACCGAGGGGGTTCTGGCGGCAGAACATTCTAGACTGCGGCGGGGGGGGGGGGGGCGAGGGGCATCGCCTGCCCCCTCTCTGAGCTCAGCCGACGCGGCCCACCCAGCCGCTGGGGTGGGAGGCCGCGCGCTCAGCTTTCCCTGGGCGAGGTGAGGGGCTGGGGGAAGGGGCCGCCCGCGTGGGGCGCAGGCCCGGCGACGCCAGCGCGGCCGCTCAGCTGCTCAGGCCTTCTCAATTGCCCGTTCATGAGGGCTCCCCTCCTCCCCCCAGCTGCTGCCAGCCCTCCCCCACCCTCAGCTGCTGCCGCCCTTCCCAGGCACCTCTTTCTCCTCGGTTGCCCTGCCTGCCCCTGCTTTGGCGGCCCTCCGGGGCAGGGCCTGCCACCCTGGGGCTCCTGGTGGGTCTGAGACCTTGCTGGCTGCACCATCTTGGAAGGTGCCTCTGCAACTCCTGGTGCCGCCATCCCTGAGCTGGGGAGAAAGACCTCCCATAGGGCATCTGCGCCTGCCTCAAGGCTGGGCACAACTCGGGGTGGGTGTTCACCTAGGAGGAGAGTTGTTCTGGTAACTGCCCACCCCAGTAGGAAGAGACAAACAGCAGCCTCCCGAAGTTTCTGACCCCCAGCAGGTCTCTGCCGGCAACTCACGGGGAGACCTGCCTTGAGGAGGTTTAGCCTCATGCCGGAGGGACACGGCCAGCACTCCTTCCTACTAGTAGGATGAGCAGTTACTGTTTTTAATGTACACTGGGATCCATTGGCGGCCCTTCACAGGGAACACTGTCGATTCCAAGAATTATGCTAAGTCCCATAGGGGCTTTTTCTCTGTGGGGAATGGAGTTGCTGAAGCCTGATTTCTCTTGAGGCTGGTCTAGTTTCCTTATTCTTGCTTCTGAGAGCTCCACCGTAGAATCCTGTCTTGCACTGGGCTCTCCAAGCTTGCCATTCGCTCCTGAGGGAGAGACTCAGCCTTTCTCTGTTTCTGAGGTGTGCCCACCATGCTTTCCACGGAGCACCAGCTCTGTCTTTGAGCCAGGTCTGCGGGTCCCAAAGGGCCAGACCTTTTGGTTCTCAGCCTTTCTGGAGAAACGCTAACATCTCTCTTGTGGTGGGGGGTGGTGGTGGTGGTGAGAGTTCAGCCAACATCTCTGAAGAGCTTTGGACAGGAATACTCCTTCTACCTTCTGCTTTTTCCTCTGAGTATTTTACCCCCCTCCCCCACAAGTGAAGATGCTGGAAAGGCTTCTCACTGCCAGTCTGAGAAGGATGGCAAATCATGTCTGCAACGGTTCATTTCTGATCCCACACGGTCGCCGCCTCCACCGGGAAGGCTCCGCTGCTCACGCTGGGTTACCTCTTTATCATTTGTCTCCACAAATTAGGTTTATTCTGAAGGCTTTTCCACACGTCCCCATACTCAAATTCTCCTTCCTTCCACTTCACCCTACAGAGTTCCCATGGCCAGGTCCCACTCTGAGGAGCCACTCGGGTGAAAGCACAGGTCGAGGGAGAGAGCAAGGTGGAGGTGGGGAGAGACCGTTGGCCCAGGCCAACTTGAGATTTGTCTGGAAAGAGCTGCACTGTCTCGGAGCTTCTGTTTTGGCTTCCTCTCTGGCGCTCCCCACATGGGCAAGAAAAAAAAAGCGTGGGCTGTCTTGTCAATCCGTTCATTTCCGAGATGAGTGAGCAGAACGAAGTATATACATCCTCGAGGTTTGCTTGCTCACAGCGGTGAGAGCCTTCCTGCTCCATGTCCCTCCTTCCCCTCCTCGCCTCTCCCAAAACTTACACGAAATCTTGCAAGAGTTGTTGGTGACTATCTTCTTATGCTAACAGTTCTGACAATCATCCAGCCGTATTATAGTCTAGTTAGCTCTTGTGTGAGTTAAACCCTGTGCCCAAATTAGAGCCGCATGCAGTAAAAGCCAGTTGGCGCGCACTTAGCCGTACAGAATATGGGCATTTTTCCTGCTGCTGACATCGGGGCTCTACAAGCTTCTGCTGTGTTAACGCTTCTTGTTAGAGGGAAAGCAGGGTTTGGTGGAGAGATGAGCATACACCGTCCTGGGAGGAGAGCTGGGTTCTGGTTGTACGTTAGCGTCTCCAAGGCTCTTTTTTCCTCTTCTCGGAGCCCTGTGTTTCTCCAGCCGTCAGACGAAGGTGACTGTTGAGGGACCTCTCAGGCTCGGGGGGGCATACCCCTTGCCAGCCTCAGTGTAGGAATCTGATTTCCTGCAACTGGAACTTGCTGGTGCTGGGTTCATGTGTGTGGGTGCGCGCATGCGCGCGCACATCCTTAGTCATGTAAGAAGCCGAGCGACTCCCCCCTCCCCGCCCCCCACCTGCTTCCCTGCTTCTAGGTAGGCTGGGAGCATATTAAATATGATACAAAGCCTTCCAAAGTGTGTGTGTCCGGGGGGTGGGGTGGGTATATGCTTCATCCCGGAGTCTTTCCTGGAGATTTGATTTTCCTTTCTGCTTGTCCCCAGCATTAGCACAGGAGTCCGAGCAAACGTGGGACAGTGCACGGGTGCTACATGCATTTAAAAGACCGTGTTCCCGGGACCGCAGATGTTTCGCAGCGGCGTCGCTGCCTTCCAGTCGCCCCTACTAACACCCTAGCGTTCACCTGGGCGGCGGCGTCTGCGCTGCCTACTCCCGTACCTTTCAGTAGGTTCATGTTTTCCTTTCCAGCCCCTGCCCTGCCCATCAGCCCACCCGACAGCCCGCCTGTCTGGCTGCCCTGCCTCTGGATCAGCCTGGCACAGAGCCCTGGGCATTGGGCCAGCTCCTCCTCCCCTCTCCGGCCCCGCCTCCTTTCTCAGCTCCTGCCATGCCCGGAGCGTGCCAGGTCCGCCCTCTTCGGAGGCTTCCCTGGACAGTTACTTTTTTTCATCCTCTCCACCCTATAAGGGATAAGGAGGCAGGATGGGAAGGGGGGGGCGGGGACTGGATCAGTGGTACTCTTAGGGAAAAGGCTGACGTTGATACTTCAGGGCATGTTAGATGTGTGACTTCCAGCTGGAAAAAACTGGGAGGAGGGCCAGGCTCTGGAGGGTGCTTCTCCTGTATCAGCAGCGGGGGACTCTCTTGTTGAAGAGTCAACAGGATCACCCACTTGTAAAGGGATGCAGTGGACAGCCCCCTTCTACCCCCCAGTTAACCTTGTCCAGTCCCTTCTCTCATCTCCAATCAAATGGGGTCCCCTACTGGACTGTCAGCTCCTTGAGAGCAGGAGGCACACCTGTCTCCATCACAATGCTCTGCATTGTAGCACAGTGGGCAGCCCTGTCCAGTTCAAGTACATTGACAGCCACATATGTAAGTTTCTTTTTTTTTCTTCCTTAGATTCTTTAAAAAAATTTTTGAAATTTCCTAATAGCCATGTCAGAAAAGAGGGAAAATAATGTAAAAGATTAATTCTAAAATTAACTTGGAAATTCAGAGTATTATTTAAAAAAATTTTTTTTTGAAGATTTTATTTATGACAGAGAGAGAGATCACAAGTAGGCAGAGAGGCAGGCAGAGAGAGAGAGAGAGTGCGCGCGCGCCCGCAGGCTCCCTGCTGAGCAGACAGCCAGATGCGGGACTCTATCTCAGGACCCTGAGATCATAACCTGAGCTGAAGGCAGAGGCTTAACCCACTGAACCACCACCCAGGCACCCTTACTTTTTTTTTTTTTTTTTAAAGATTTTTATTTTATTTATTTGACAGACAGAGATCACAAGTAGGCAGAAAGGGAGGCAGAGAGAGAGGAAGGGAAGCAGGCTCCCCGCCGAGCAGAAAGCCTGATGCCAGTCTCCATCCCAGGACCCTGGGATCATGACCTGAGCTGAAAGCAGAGGCTTAACCCACTGAGCCACGTAGGCGCCCCAATTCAGAGTATTACTAATTCAACATGGTTATATTTTTGGGGGAGGGGGTACAAAGTCATAAGGAATCCGGTGTTCAGTATTTTATACTTAGAGCCTATTCCAGTTCACATGCTAAGTTTTCATGGGAAACATTCAACCAGCATTTTATAATTTATTTATTTATAAAGATTTTGTTTATTTGAGAGAGAGTGTGCAAGTGCGCGTGCTGGAGCTGGGGAGGGGGTTGCAAAGGGAGAGGGAGAAAGAATCCCAAGCAGACTGCGCTGAGCATGGAGCCCAATCCCAAGACCCTGAGACTGTGACGTGAGCTGAGATGTAGAGTGAGACGCTCCGCTGACTGAGCCAGCAGGGGCCCGCGAACAGCATTTAGATTTCACAAATTTTGCAGAAACCTTGATGCAAGTTAACGGTCGTGAGTTTGTGGATGAGAAAGGAAAGCAACCTTTGTGGCTCGCTCTTGCCGGACGTGCCGGTAACCACTCTGGCTGCCTCCCCAGCCAGGTTGTGTTCTCATCGTCTTGGCTTAGTTTCTAACCAGCTTTTTGAGGAGCTGTCTGCAGGCTTGAGCCAGGACTGGGGCATCCTTGGGATGAAGTTCCATGAGAAGATGTGCGGGAGGACGTCTTCGCTGTGGACTTATGGATGGAGTCCAAAGTCTCCATGAACTCCTGAGATCCTGACACTGTGTGGAATGTTGGCACTTTTCTGGTGTAGAGTGTTCTTAGCTTTTATCACATTCCTGGGGGGATGGAGTATCGACAAAGGTGTATGTGTGTGAGAGGGTGTTAATTACCACTTATTTAAGGGGCACCTGGGTGGCTCCATTGGTTAAGCGTCTGCCTTTGGCTCAGATCATGGTCCCAGGGTCCTGGGATTGAGCCCCACGTGGTGCTCCCTGCTCAGCAGAGAGCCTGCTTCTCCCTCTCTCTCTGTCTGCTGCTCCCCCTGCTTGTGTACTCTCTCTGTCCAATAAATAAATAAAATCTTAAAAAAAAAAAAGAACCACTTATTAAGACCATTAGGCCATAGAAAATTCCTCAGATTAAGAAAGCCTTTCCCTTTTTTTTTTTTTTTTTTAGATTTTATTTATTTTGACAGACAGAGATCACAGGTAGGCAGAGAGGCAGGCAGAGAGAGAGGAAGGGAAGCAGGCTCCCTGCTGAGCAGAGAGCCCGATGTGGGGCTCGATCCCAGGACCCTGGGACCATGACCTGAGCCGAAGGCAGAGGCTTTAACCCACTGAGCCACCCAGGCGCCCCAAGAAAGCCTTTTCCTATAGGTAGACAGGGTTGATCCCTGCTGGGAAACCAAGCCCTTGTAAAACAGACCAGTCCTGGTCCTTGTTTCCTACATGTGAGAAACTGAGGTCCAGAGGGTTGAAGGTTGGACTTGTCCAAGGCCACACAGCCTGCTAGGCAGAAAATCACAGCCTGGGGGAGGGCTGGAGGTGAGGGATCTCATCTGGAAATCCCAGTTTAATCCTGGTTCTCTGCTGAGACGAAAGTCCAGGTTTGACTCTTGATCAGGGGCCCCAAGCTTGACAAGATTTCCAAAACTTGTTGCTGCTTCCCTCCCACTCCCCCGGCCTTCTGCTAGTTTAGGCCACCTGGGTTTAAAGGAACTTATCCTTTTAGAGGGGGGTGAGATCCCTTCCTCTGGGCCTGTGGGGATGGAAAGAGGAATAGAACCCTCCCTGGGGCAAATTTCAGCCCTTTTCCAGGAGACCTGGGGTCCTTGTACCTCCTGTGCCTTCTGCCTTCTGGGGAGGCCCCCTTCTGAAGGCTGTCATTTGTGTATCCGCTCCTCTCAGCCCTGGACCCCAGGCCCCTGCCCCCTCCAGTCCCCAGCATGCACATCACGGAGGCTTGCATTCTTGGTCATACAACCCCAACCGGAAAACCTCGTTAGATCGATTAATTTGGAACCTGCTATGACTTTAAAACTGGCTAACCTGGAGTAATTTGAAAAAAAGTTTTCGGGGCCCCTGGGTGGCTCAGTTGCTTAAGCATCTGACTCTTGGTCTCAGCCCAGGTACTGGTCTCACGCCCTGGGTTTGCGCCCCACTTAGAACAACTTTAATGATGGGAAAAAAGTATACAAGCGAAGAAGTATAAAGGATAATGTAGTAAGTCTCCGATGTACCCATCACCTAGCTTTAGAAATACCAACTCATATCGAGCCAGTGTTTATTTTTTCTTCACCCTCTGATTATTTTGCTGCAAATCCTGGGTACCTTGTTATTATTATTTTTTAAAAAGATTTAATTAATTAATTTATTTGACAGATCACAAGTAGGCAGAGAGGCAGGCAGAGAGAGAGGAGGAAGCAGGCTCCCCGCTGATTAGAGAGCCCTGGGCACCTTATTTTTCTGTAGTTGTTTGTCTCTCTTAAGTTTTTGTTTATTTGTCAGGGGGAGAGAGAGAGTGAGCAAGTGCACAAGCAGGTGGAGCGAGGGAGCCTGATGCGGGATTCGATCCCAGGATCCTGGGATCGTGGCCTGAGCTGAAGGCAGACACTTAACTGACTGAGCCACCCAGGCTCCCTATCTCTCTCTCTGTTTTTTTTTTTTTTTTTTAATTTTTAAAAATTTTTTTTAAAGATTTTATTTATTTATTTGACAGAGAGAGAGATCACAAGTAGGCAGAGAGGCAGGCAGAGAGAGGAGGAAGCAGACTCCCCGCTGAGCAGAGAGCCCATTGCGGGGCTCGATCCCAGGACCCTGGGACCATGACCTGAGCCGAAGGCAGAGGCTTTAACCCACTGAGCCACCCAGGCGCCCCCTTTTTTTTTTTAAATATAAGAACTTGAGGGGCGCCTGGGTGGCTCAATCAGTTAGGCATCCGACTCTTGATCTCAGCTGAGCTCCTGATCTCAGGGTCTAGGGTTCAAGACCTGTGTTGGGCTCCACACTGGGCATGGATCCTACTTAAAAAAATAAGAACTTACAAAATCACGGATTTTAAGTAACAGTGTTATCCAGTACCTAATCAATGTTCAGTATGCCATAGAATCACTTCACCCACTTATGGGAGAAGTTACGAGCTTATGGAATTACAGGTGGGACATTTTGATTTATTGGAGAATAGTACCCGCTTAGCCAGGCCCCCACTGTTCACTATGTTGTATGAACTTTTTTTTTTTTTAAGATGTTATTTATTTGACAGACAGAGATCACAGAGAAGCAGGCAGAGAGAGAGGGAGAAGCAGGCTCCCTGCTGAGCAGAGAGCCTGATGCGGGGTTCAATCCCAGGACCCCGGGACCATGACCTGAGCCTAGGGCAGAGGCTTTAACCCGCTGAGCCACCCAGGCGCCCCATATGAAAATTTTTTTAAGATCTTATTTATTTATTGACAGGGAGCAGGAAGGGAGAAGCAGGCTTCCTGGTGAGCAGAGGTCATGACCCGAGCCAACGGCAAATGCTCAATGACTGAGCCACCCAGGCACCGCTGTTGTATGAATTCTGAATATTTTTTTCTTTAAAGATTTTTAAAATTATTTTATTTAAGAGAAAGAGTTTGTAAGTGAGAGAGCACAAGCAGGGGGAGCAGCAGAGAGAAAGGGAGAAGCAGACTCCCCACTGAGCAGGGAGCCCAACTTGGGGTTCGATCCCAGCATCCTGAGATCATGACCTGAGCCGAAGGCAACCGCTTGACCAGGTGAGCCACCCAGGCGCCCCAAATTCTGAATATTCTTGGTTGTCCTTTGGCCAGACTTGGCTGAGTTTTGGCAAAGGCTTTTTTTGTCTCCTTTCTTGCATCAAAATAGCAGCATGGGGATAGCACACGGAGTCTGGAATCAGACAAGTTTTGAGTCCCAAGCCTGACTAGGCTTTTAGTAGCTGCGTGCTTGGCAGAAATACTCAATCTCCATTCTCAGGGTCCTGGTCTGTAAAATGGAGCCGCGGACCCCACCCTCACGGGTAATGAGGGTCTTCTAGCAAGTGCTGAATTTCAGCGTGGTGTCTGTTAAGCATTCCTCAAATGCTGGCTCTTCCCTAATTGACTTGTTTTCCTTCCCAGTCTAAGTCAGTGACACTTCTCTGAAAAGGGGAAAAGGATGAGAATTTCCTTCCCAGCGAGAACTCCCAACCACCTCCTTTTCCGGGTGTCCAATTCCTGTGTTTCCTGAAATTCTTGGTTTGCTCCTTAACTCCTTATGCGGTTGCATGGGTGCTCTCTCCCTCTGTTCTCTGCGGAAATCTCCCCAGGGCTTGAGAAAAATGGTCACTTGGTCTCTGTGGCCTTCATGGCCCCCCACCTCACCCCACCCCCACTTCTTCCTCCCCCAGCATTGGAAGGTGGGTGCCCTGTGGTTCCTCTGTTCTGGAGCTGCCGCAGGGCTTGGTAACTGCCCTTCGGGTCAAGGCAGGCAAAGAAGTCAGAAGCCACAGGGCGTTGGCACCCAGGGAAGGAATTAGGTTGGTGAAACCATTGCCTTCGGTGCCAGGGGCTATCACTCAACAGGTTTATCAGCTCCTGGGTGCTTAGGTGTGCTTCGTGAACCTTTAGGGATTCTCTTGCTTTATCTGAACGAGGGGTGTTGGGGTTTGGGCCCTCCAGGCTCCGCTCAGAGTAGAGGGCCCTATTTATTACCTGTAGGGCAGAGGTACCGCTCAGCCCTAGTGGAAGCTGGTGCACTGGAGTGTGGAGTGGGGCCCTGGGCCGTACCAGGACCATTTAGTTGTAGGGGGAGGCAGGGGATTGGAGCTGCTGGTATTTCCCACTGTTGCCCCAGCAATGACGTCTAAATATTGTAACGACTGCGTTACCATCGCCCAGCGAGAGTGCTCCTGGCCAGCCCTTCCTCCCTGTCTCCCTCCATGCTTGTCTGGATGCCTGTGGGCTCCTGAGGACCGGGCTAGGGATTGAGCGCCCACTCCCATGAAAGGCACCCGCATTCGCACAGCTTATCTCTGGAAGTCCTCACAGAAGCCCTGTCCGATTCCACAGGAGGAAACGATGGTACGAGCCATCAAATGCCATGGCTTCTCTCTGGACCCCCAAGCCCTCCGCATACCACTCTGGTGCAGCTTGCCCCTGGCCTTCCATAGTTTGTGGGGCAGAGGAGTTCACCGGGGGTCCTGGGAGGGGAGGACTGGGTACAGTTCCCAACATCGCCCCACGTGCTTTGGGCCTGAAAGAAATTAGGTAGCACCATCAGTAATAGAAACCAGGCCAAGGACTTAAAAGACAAAGGGTCTTCCGTGGCTTCTGTAGTGTGTGTCAGGGTTGGGTGCTTGCGGGAAGGAGGTTTGGGGGCCTGAAGGGGTTCCCAGGATTGGGTATGTGTGTCCTAGAGAGGTGGGTGAGTCTCTGCTTCTTGGGGGTGGGAGAGGGCTGCTGGGAGGTCTTTTCTTTCATTGGTTTTGTGGCCCTGCCCTCCCCCTCCTTCTGGAACATTCCATACATTCCAGACTGCCATTGCTTTCAGGATATGGATTAAAACCCCAAACCATGATTTGATTTCCTCACCCCATCCCCTCCCCAACTCTTCCCTGCCTTGAAAAGAAAGGTCCCTAAACCTAGGAGTTTGAAGGAGGAGGAGGAGGAGGGTATATCTGACCTTCGACCTGAGATTACACTAAGGGACCATCTTGAAAGAGCCATCTTCACACTGAGCTCCCGCACAGTGGTTGCTATAGGCCCTTACTGGTCTGAGCTCCCAGGCAGGCAGCCCCAGCCTTTTCACATGCAGGAGTTTGCTAGAGGGAAGGACTCCTGGCGTGGGGCATCAAGCTAGACCCCTGTCTTCTTCAGTCTTCCATGCTGTAACCATCTCTTCCGTAATTCTCCCTACAGTGGGACTTGGATTGTGAGGGTTTCTGCATTTTCTCCACCTGTTTGGGCACAAAATGAGAGTTCTATGGGACGTCATCCCTCACAAGGCCATATGTCAGGCCCCCTCTTTTGCCTATGAATGGAATCAAAGAAGGTGGCCTGGTATGGGATCTGAGGACCCGGAACTGGACACACGGTTCTTATCCTTGCTGTCTTGTTCTGCAGTGTAGTCTGACGACTTTAGATCGGGTTCATGAACCAGCCAAGGTAAAGAGCCTTAAACGTGTAGACTCCCTTCAACACGGATCCTCCTTTTCCCTGCAGTCATTTTGTCCCAGGAAGAGATTTCCTTTGTGTATTTCATCAATAAAGACTTTTCCATGCTCCTAGCTGCACAGCCTAGAAGGGATCTTAGAGACCCTTCAGTTTCCATTTGACCCTTTAAGGTCCCAGGGGTGGAGTGAGTGAGGGGACCTAGGAGAGCCAAGAGGGAAACTTTTACGGTGAGAGCTTAGCTTCCCTTCGTCCTGTGTTTTCAACACTTGTCTCCTCTAGCTTGGCAGGAGCTGACAAGGACCTGTAGGAACAATGAGGCCTGAAGCTTACTTGGCTTAGTCAGATGAAGACCCAGTCGGGTAGTTTAAGAGCTAGAACTGGATTTTCTGCTTCCCAGGTCCGTTTTCCCTCATGCCGTTAGGATTTCATTGGCCCATGTCCCTGAACTAAGTTTGTGATCAAGGATATGCCGAGACATAAATGACAGTTGACCAGTGAAGATCAAGTCAATTGAAATGTTAGTAAGCCCAGGGATTAGGGCATCGATTTGGGTAGTGAGCAGTTAATTGCCCTGGGAATCAACCTTGAACTTGAAAGCCTTCCTGGGGAAGATTACACTTTTAAGAGGTATTTGAAACATGGGAAGGAGACAAGAGAAGGCATCTGGAAGGAGGGAAGGTGGCGGTCCTGATGCCGTGTCAGTGTGTTTCCGCCTTAGTATTTCAGGAGCGGCTGTTACTACACTTTAAGTACTTGAAGCCCTTTGCTAAGCTCCGATATTATCTAACATCACCTGAAACCACCCTGTGAATAGGTATTATCCCTGTTTTACAAAGAAGGGAAAGTGAGCCTCATAGAAGTGAAATAATTTTAAGATCGGTGCTCTTAAGTGGAACAGAGATATAAATCCATACCTGTATCGGAAACACTGAGCTCTTCCGTACTACCGGCCTGCTGTCATTTGTTTGCATGTGTGTCTCTCCCAATAAATTGTGAGCACCTTGAGGCCAGGTACCTTGTCTCTCTTGTTTGTCACCATGTTGCCAGTATCTAGAACAAAGTACAGCTTGAACTAGGCAACCGTTAAATGGGTATCAGATTAATGAACGATGTCTCTGCAGCAGCTTCGGGTTCCTAGTCCCTGAAACGTTGACACCTCCGTGGAGGTAAGAGGTGAGAATAGGTGGTTAGTGAAGGTAAGAGAGGTAGAGACCTGGGCAGAGGGACAAACAAAGCAGGTTCGGTTTTTATGGGGATTATGGTACCCTGGTACCTTGGGCCTCTGATCTCAGTCTTCCGGTCAGTGGCTGCACTGATCATTTATCCTGGGAAGCGAGGTGCCCTTCTCCCAGATCTTCATTCCCAAAGGTTATCATCGTTGTTGGATTCTCAGACTTTGGTGTTGAACAGGAAGTAGGGAGATAAAGACCCACACAGGGGTTAACACTGCCAGGTCGTAGGTCCCTAAAGCATTCAGAGCTTCATGACCATTAATCCTGTTCCCTCTGATTTCAGGAGTCGGAAAATTCAGATTCGAAATATCCCACCCCAGCTCCGTTGGGAAGTAAGTGATTGGGGGCAACGCAAGACATGGGGAAGTGGAGACTGGAAAGGAAGTCCAAGCCAGTCTGAGTTGGCAGAGAGGACTGGGGAATCTCCCGCCCCTGCCGCGCCCCGGGTGGTGTGGGAGTCTGCCAGGGATGCTAGTGCTGAGGGAGGTTGGTTGGGTCTCCTCCGCAGCCTGGGACTGCCCAGGTTAGCCCTTTGTCCCTATGATGAGAGGCATTGGGGAGGTGGGTAGGGTGTTCCCTGAGCCCCAGACTTAGACCCCAGAGGCCCAAGTCTCCCTCCAGAAAGGCCCTTGGATGCCTTTTGGTTGTGCTCAAGTGCATTTCTGCAAAGATACCTCGACAATTACCAGCAGTATTAGGACCCTACAGAGTACGTCCGGCAGGTCATACTGCTCAGTCCCCTCCTGAGGCTCTACCTCTGCCCCCGTGCTTTGGGGTGATGGTGGCCGGTGGCCGGCTTGGTGAACAGTTCCTGGGATGCTCAGAGTAGCCTTCCTCTCCTCTCTCCTCCGTGCCCCTAGGTGCTGGACAGCCTGCTTGCTCAGTACGGTACAGTGGAGAACTGCGAGCAAGGTAAGGGTACAGAGGCCATGGGCAGTGGGGAGGCGGGGGGTGCATCCTGGAGCAGTTTGGGGGATCTGCTCTGCTTCGCTTTCCATGACCACAACCACCTGGCATACCAAAAACAGACAGACAGACAGAACATGGCATGAAGGGAGATACACACATTGGGGAGGTAGGCACGTTGGCCTGGCTTTGGCTGTGCTGCTCCTCTCTGGAGCAGGTTTCCCTGTTTAATGAGCAAAAGTCACCCATTTCCTGCATAGGGTCCCAGGCTCTTAGGGGTCAGTCACGGTCGAAAGAGAGGTCTGAAGAGATGAGCAGTAGTATGAGCATGGAAATTGGCACTCAGCCCGAGGAAGTCTGCAGCTCCTGCATTTTAAAAGCTTCATGATTCTTAATACTTGGCTGGAATAATAATCGGTTATCTCTTTGCAGAAGCTCTGACGGTCTGCTACATGTCTGTCAATTAAAAAAAGATTTTACTACTGGGTGCATGGCGATGGGCAGGGCGCGGTGTGTCAAGAGTGAGTTTAGTATTTCAGGAGAAATACTAAGAAGTGTGGTCATACAATATTTGCTAAGATTTCGGAGGTTTCTCCATTGCTTCAAGTTATAAATAATTTTAAGAGGAAATGACCGAAAATGAGGATGATTTTGGTTGGATACAAGGTAGAGCTTGGCCATTCTGAGAAGATACAGGTGGAGTTTGTAGTTCTCCAAGAAATGTAAAGAATCACCCCGTCAAGATTTAAATGCTTATCTCCATTTTCTGTGGAAAGGTGCAATCTAGAAATCACTATAGATTAAAATACCAGCCTGCACAGAGGTAAAGTGCTGAGTCCATCAAGCGGGTTCTCCTGCTCTGACCCTGTAGGTTGCTTTTTTTTTTTTTTTTATAAGTATAGCCAGTTGGTTTTTTTTTTTAATATTTTATTTATTTATTTGACAGACAGAGATCACAAACAAGCAGAGAGGCAGGCAGAGAGAGAGAAAGGAAGCAGGCTTCCTGCTGAGCAGAGAGCCCGATGCGGGGCTCGATCCCAGGACCCTGGGATCATGACCTGAGCCGAAGGCAGAGGCTTTAACCCACTGAGCCACCCAGGCGCCCCTGTAGGTTGCTTTTTTTATCATAAATGCCGGGACACAGCTGGACACACGGATAACCATTGCCCCGTACGGCTCGCGTGTTAAACTAATGACTGAGTTACTCCTGGACAAACAGCCAGAATGAGCGCTGGCTGGGGACCGTAGGGTGAGCCGCCCTGGGAGGGAGGTCCCGAGGCCACACTAGTTTACATCTGTCCGGGGCTCACTGGGGAGCTCTAACACATCATATCAGGAGGGGAGACCCGCTCCCTGGAGAAAACAGAATGGGAAATGTTCGATTTTGCTGGACAACAGAGGAAGTCTTCTGGTGGCACTTTCTAAGTGAGGTCCTTTCTGTCCACTTTGTTTGTTTATTTTATTTATTTATTTGACGGACAGAGATCACAAGTAGGCAGAGAGAGAAGGGGAAGCAGGCTCCCTGCTGAGCAGAGAGCCCGAAGCAGGGTCTGGATCCCAGGCCCCTGAGACTATGACCTGAGCCTAAGGCAGAGGCTTAACTCACTGAGCCACCCAGGTGCCCCCTGTCCACTCTATATAAAATGCACCTCTTCCCACCACTTCCTTTAACCTTGATTGACATTTCTCCATGGCGTTCATCAACTTCTGATAGGCTAGAGAATTTGCTTATTGTGCTTTGTGTTGTCTGCTCCCACTAGAATGTAAGCTCCAGGAAGGCAGGGCCTTTGTCGGTCTCATTCATTATGGGGTTTCAGTTTAATGGGCAATGATTGTTCTTGCGGACTTTCCCTCACTCACTGCTGAGCTGGGGGACTCTACAGATGAAGGCCAGAGAGGCTTAGAATGGTCTGGCTGAGCATTTATTATCCTTAGGGTGAGGGGGGCGGAGGCTTGGTTTTTGTCACTGTCCTCCACCCCAGGGCTGAGCTGGCCCAGGGAACCCCGAATCAGAAGAAGACAGACACAAGACAGGTTAATTTGACTAATTTAAAATAAGAAGCGTGCCCTCAGACTGCCTGGAATTCTATCGTCCAGCCCAGTCTCTCCCTGTAGGAAAGAGTATATGGCAGAATCAAATGAATGAAGACCAAGAGGTTTCATGGTAAGACCAGAGGACTTGGATGGGATTCATGGCAGGCGCCATGAATTTATGATGGATAGAATGTGCATTTTCACTGCCAAGAGGTGTGGAAGACCGAGTCAGGAAATTGCGACCCCTCGGTTCCCCGGTAGCTGCGCCTCTGAGCCTGTTGAGCTTGGGTTATGATAGCTCACTTGTGGTCCATCTGTCCTTGAGGATGGTCTGCAGCAGAAGTGGGTCTCTTTGCCGTATGCTTAACAGACCATCTTTGGGATGTTTGCTTCCGTAAATTGCTGATCTTACTGTGTGTGGATTTTTGACAAAGTCTAACTTCCCAAGAATAAACGGGAAATCCCAGACCATGTGTGTGTGCTCTCCCTGCTGCCTAACTGCTGTTCTGACCCGCACCGTCCGTCTGGTTGCCCAATGTGGGGTCGGGGGTTGGGAGGTGCTGGCCAGAGGGAAATTTAGAGGAAGACACGGATGGGAAAATGCAAAAAGGTTAATTTGAATTTTCTAGTTCTGGAGAGACTGGCCTCAAGGGTGGGTAGTTTGCCTTGTCATTCAGGTCTTTCCTTCTTCCAACACATTCGTCATCTTCTAACCTGGAAGAATGAGCTTTTGACACTTGGGGTTCATTGGTGGCATCTCCAGATTGCGTTGCTCTAACCTTGGCCTCTGTTTTGCTCCCCCAGTGAACACCGAGAGTGAGACGGCGGTGGTGAATGTCACCTATTCCAACCGGGAACAGACCAGGCAGTGAGTGGGCTGGAAAGTGGGTGGGGAGGGTCTTTGTGGGACACGTGGAGGCAGGCAAGAGTGCCTGCTTGGGTTCTGTTACAGTGACAGCCGGTCGCAGACTTTTTTTGGTTCAGGGGTCTCAAGGGTTCAGAAACTCATCAGGATTGATAGCAAATCATGGACAGGAAGGGACCCAGCGAGACCTTCCCAGGAAAGGTGGGAAATCCTCTAGGAGAAAAGGTGGGCTTTCTCTGGGATGTCTAGTTGCCCTGGCAGGGTCCTTTGCCGTGTTGACGGCGCCATCTAGTGTTAGTGAGGAGGAACTGCGAGATTCACAGAAAGGATTTGTTCATGTTCTGATGTGGCGGGGGCAGACATTTTCTTGCGGGTGATGCTGCGAGCCCAGTTTCTGCTCTTGTAGGGTCCTGTTCGTCCTATTGCATGCATGCTTTCTAGCTCCTTAAGCCCTTTGGTTGAGCAGTTACACTTTCCACCTGCTGGTACTGACAGACTTTTTACAGTCTGTGCATTTACTCATTCATATCTGACCTGTTACGGGCTTTTTGCCACATTGGGCTTTTTTTTTTTTTTAAAGATTTTATTTATTTATTTGACAGAGAGAGAGAGATCACAAGTAGGCAGAGAGGCAGGCAGAGAGAGAGGAGGAAGCAGGCTCCCTGCAGAGCAGAGAGCCCGATGCGGGGCTCGATCCCAGGACCCTGAGCCCATGACCTGAGCCGAAGGCAGCGGCTTAATCCACTGAGCCACCCAGGCGCCCCCACATTGGGCTTTTGACAGCTTTCTTGTTCCTTCAGCATGCTGCCTCTAGCCTGCTGATGGTACATGGATCCCACTGCTTCCTCAAATCCTGTTTTCTTTATTTTGTTTTAAAGTTTATTTATTTTATTTTTTATTTTTTTTAAGGTTTTATTTATTTGACACAGAGATAGAGATCACAAGTAGGCAGAGAGGCAAGCAGAGAGAGAGAGGGGGAAGCGGGCTCCCCACTGAGCAGAGAGCCTGATTTGGGGCTCGATCCCAAGACCCTGAGATCATGACCCTAGCCAAAGGCAGAGGCTTAACCCACTGAGACACCCAGGCGCCCTTTAAAGTTTATTTTTAAGTTACTTCTACACCCAACGTGGTGCTCAAATGCAGGATCCCGAGATGAAAAGATAGCACACTCTACTGACTGAACCTGCCAGGCGCCCTGCCCGTAATTTTTTTTTTTTTTAATATTTTATTTATTTGACAGAGAGAAATTACAACTAGGCAGAGAGGCAGGCAGAGAGAGAGGAGGAAGCAGGCTCCCTGCGGAGCAGAGAACCCGATGCGGGGCTCGATCCCAGGACTCTGGGATCATGACCTGAGCCGAAGGCAGAGGCTTTAACCCACTGAGCCACCCAGGCGCCCCAATTTTTTTTTTTTTTTTTTAAATGGAACAGACAGCAATCACAAGTAGGCAGAGAGAGAGGGGGAAGCAGGCTCCCTGCTGAGCAGAGAGCCCGACACGGAGCTCGATCTCAGGACCCTGGGATCATGACCTGAGCTGAAGGCAGAGGCTTTAACCCCCTGAGCCACCCAGGCGCCCCATGCCCGCATTTTTTAAAATGACTCTTGGGCTCAGGATTTGTGGACGTCCCTGCTGCCCCTTCCTTAGCCTGGCTCTAAAGATCATGTCAACACTCGGCTTACTTCTCACGGCCTGTTGCTGCCTTGTTAACATTTCTGACCTGCATCGGCTGCTGTGGGATGGGAGGAAGCTTGCTTTTTCAGACATTCCAGATAGACTTAAACTCTAGTTTCCAAACTGTAAGCAGGACATTCTGTCTCCAGCCCCCCTTCCCCCCCCCCCCCCCCAACAGTTTCCTGAAACATGGAAGGTGCCAGGCTCAGATTTAGCAGGTGTAAAAACAAGTTTCTTCATTCATCATGTGTTTATTATATTTATTTACTTACCACGAATCACATGTGGTTTTCAAAGTAACCTGTGATACATAGATCTGGCTGGAACTAATAAGCCAGTTCGAAATTCACTGAGAATAACTTACTTAGGTTTCCCTTTGATGTTTTCAGCCATTTAGACTGGAAAATTCTCTGAGGTGGAGGTGGGAGTGGTTGGTAGGTGGTCATCTCCCTTGCTTTCAGTATGTTCCAAGTTGTAACCTGGAGTGCTTCACACACGGAGGGCCTTTGGTGTGATTGGCGTGGATTGGAGGGACCAGTAGATTCTCCCTCTGTCCTCAGAGCCATCATGAAGCTGAATGGCCACCAGCTGGAGAACCACGCCTTGAAGGTCTCCTACATTCCTGATGAGCAGATCGCACAGGGTCCTGAGAACGGGCGTCGAGGCGGCTTTGGCTCTCGGGGTCAGCCCCGCCAGGGCTCCCCTGTGGCAGCGGGGGCCCCAGCCAAGCAGCAGCAAGTGGATATCCCCCTGCGGCTCCTGGTGCCCACCCAGTATGTGGGTGCCATCATCGGCAAGGAGGGGGCCACCATACGAAACATCACGAAACAGACCCAGTCCAAGTGAGTCTTGGCTGTGGGGCTGTGGGAGCTGGGGTGCCTCCTGGTTGCACACCGGGCATGTCTCAGTATATACTTTCCAGGAAATGTTTCTGCAATGTGTTCCCTTTTCTCTTCATTGGGGGAGGGGGATGGTCACTGCTCCAATTTCAGCCTTCTGGAAAGGTGCTGTTGGGGAGGTTGAATGGACCTCGGGCATGCCATTTGCTGGCAGTGGCTGGGCTGCACCGTTATTAGTAGGGAGGCATTCTAGAATTTCTTGTAGGACGTGTCCTCAGGCAGACCGAGTCTGGGTGAGTCAGCCACAGAGTCTGCTGGTGGCCTCTTGGCGGGGCAGCCTGGCCAAAGCCAGCCTTCAGGGATAGGTCACCATCCTGCCCCATCTCCTGTACCACCACTGCTACCCCCCTAATCTCTGTTTTAAAATTTGACTTTTTCTTAAAAAAGATTTTATTTATTTATTTGTCAGAGAGAGAGAGCACACATAGGCACAGAAGGAGGCAGAGGCAGAGAGAGAAGCAGGCTCCCCGCTGAGCAAGGAGCCGGATGTAGGACTTGATCCTAGGACCCTGGGCTCAGGACCCGAGCCCAAGGAAGCTGCTCAACTGACTGAGCCACCAAGGCATCCCAGACTTTCTTTTTTTTTAATTTGCATATAGTTGACCTCTCTTTAATCTTTATAGCTGGTCAGGGTACTCTGGAAAAGAACAGGTCACGTCATGTCCTTATTCCAAATGCATCCTTAATTATTTACTTTTAATTTGGGACAGTGTGCCTTCCCTTTATAGTTGCTTCATGGGGGGGCTCCCAGTGTTGAAGGGGAAATGCAGCTTCAGAGCTGTGGGCTGCTGATTGCCAGCCCTGTGTTCCCACACCAGATGCCACTGTCGTCCCCCACCACCTCCTCATTCAGAGGGCCGGCCCGGGTTCCCCTGGACCTTTCTCTGCCCTTCCCACTTCTGCACTTGAACTTGTTCTAAGAGCCATTTCTGGACGTTGGGTTGAGGAGAGGTGGCCAGGAGGGTGAAGAAGACTCCGGGTTTCACCGGGGACCCCTAACCATCCTTGACCTTGTGGTCTTCAGGATAGATGTGCACAGGAAGGAGAACGCAGGTGCTGCGGAGAAGGCCATCAGCGTCCACTCGACCCCGGAGGGCTGCTCGTCTGCGTGTAAGATGATCTTAGAGATCATGCACAAGGAAGCCAAGGACACCAAAACGTAAGGCTTTTATTTAGCGTTTCTCAGGAGGAGGGGGTGGTTGCCTCTCCTACTCTGACACGCTTTATTCGCTAGAATGTGGAGATAGAGGGGAGACAGGACATAAACTGAAACACGAGGTCCTTTTCCCCACAAGTTACACCCATGTACCCGCTTAGCGATTCTGTGCGTTTACAGGCGTGTGTCTGCATGCGTTGGTCCACGGACGTGCGTATGCACAGGTGTGCGTGGGCCCTTGTGCGCGTTCCAGCACAAGTAGGACCACAGTGAACGTGTTCTGTAGTTCGATTTTTTTCCCATTAATGGATCAGCAATTAATGACCCGCCTCATTGTTTCTAACACTGCACGGAATTCTGTGGTGTGGCTGTTCTAAAGTAAACAGTTGAACGAGTATTAATATGTACTTGCCTGTGAAACAGTCACCCCAGTTAGGATAATGAGCACGGCCGTCACTCTGGTAGTCTCTGTGCCCCTTGGTGGCCCATCCCTGCTTCCCCATTTCTCTAGCACTAAGCAACCACCAATTTGTTGATTTTCATAATTGCTTCAAAAGTAGTTTTTTCTTTTAAAGATTTTATTTATTTATTTGACAGAGATAACAAGTAGGCAGAGAGGCAGGCAGAGAGAGAGGGGGAAGCAGGCTCCCCGCTGAGCAGAGAGCCCGATGCGGGGCTTGATCCCAGGACCCTGAGATCAGGACCTGAGCCAAAGGCAGAGGCTTAACCCACTGAGCCACCCAGGCACCCCTCAAAAGTAGTTTTGTGCCATGGTTGGTCCCGGAAACCCCACGTCTGCGGTGGTGGGCTGACCGAGTCTCTGCGTGGCCCCCCATCTAACAGCTCTTGTCTCTCCCTCCTTCCCAAGGGCTGACGAGGTTCCCCTGAAGATCCTGGCCCATAATAACTTTGTGGGGCGTCTCATTGGCAAGGAAGGGCGCAATCTGAAGAAAGTAGAGCAGGACACAGAGACGAAGATCACCATCTCCTCGTAAGGCTCTCAGTTACCTCTCTGTGAGGGGGCTGCCCGGGGGCGGCGGTGTGTCAGTAGTGAGCCTAAATCCTGGGGCCGTGAGTTGGATGCAGTTTCTGCCCTAGGGAAGCATGATCAGTGAAGTGGCAAAGACTGGTCATCTCCGTGAGGGCCGGGGTTGCTGGAGCACATCCTTCCGTCCTCTGGGCTGCCCATCATGCCTGTCCCCTGCATCCCGGAGAGCCTGCAGCAGGGGTGGGGGTAGGGCAGGGAGGGGGATGGCAGTCTCAGGCGTGTTTGCTAGGCTGCAAGAAGCAGACCGACCCAGGCCCTGGTCCAAGGATGGAGTGTGTGCTCCCCTGTGTCGTGCCCTGCCCCTCCCGGGAGAACCGGAGCCAAGCAGACCAGTTACCTCTTCTGTGAGCACTGTGCCTCGGCATTTCATCCCAGACTCGCTCCGTTCTGAAAGCACAGGAGATGGGTTGCCTAGAACCACTGGAGAAACCTCCAGTCCTGGGCGTCCTCTTTGCTTTACCGGTGCTGAAAAGCGGTCTGTGATTGGATTCCTCGCAAATCGAGGGGTTTCAGTCGGGTGTTCTCCTCTCCCTGTACCTGGCTCCCCCCGTCCTGCCCCAGTGACATACTGAAGGCCAGAGACGGGGAGCTGTTTGCCGACAGGGACGCAGCCTCCAGGAGCTGTGTCTGTGGCTGGTGCCCAGCCGGGGGCCTCTCTCTGGTGGGAGGGTGACACAGCCCTGCTGTCCCGCCAGGTTGCAGGACCTCACCCTCTATAATCCTGAGAGGACTATCACCGTGAAGGGGGCCATCGAGAACTGCTGCAGGGCCGAGCAGGAGATCATGAAGAAGGTTCGGGAGGCCTACGAGAACGACGTGGCCGCCATGAGTGTGAGTGCCCGGTGCCGCTGCTTCCCCTGATGCTCTGGGCCTGGGGCAGCGCGGAAAGGGTCCTCCATGTGGGGTGTATTTCCAGTCCTCCAGGCCTTTGGATTTCCAGTCCTCCAGATCTTTGAGGTTTAATGAATAGAGATTCTTTATCTGATTCCTGAGGTGTGGGTCGGGTTTCATCAGAGGCTTTGAGGTCTGTGATCTTCCTATAAAATTGGTGTTGTGGGTCCTTCAGTGAGAAGAGGGGCCATAATTTTATCTGATTTGTTTTTTAAGATCTTATTTATTTATTTCAGAGATAAAAGAGAGCACAAGAGCCAGGGCAAGCAGGGGGAGAAGCAGAGGGAGAGGGGCGGGGACTAAGAAGATTCTGCATTAGGTGTGGAGCCCAGTGTGGGGCTTGTTCCCACAACCCTGAGATCACGACCTGAGCCAAAGTCAAGAGTCAGACGCCTAACGTCTGAGCCAGCCAGGCACCCCTCATCTGATTTGAACTTTTTTTTTTTTTAAAGGATTTTATTTATTTTTTTGACAGAGACACAGCGAGAGAGAGGGAACACAAGCAGGGGAGGTGGGAGAGGGAGAACAGGCCTCCTGCTGAGCAGAGAGCCCGATGTGGGGCTCGATCCCAGGACCCTGGGATCATGACCCAAGCCGAAGGCACCCCTGATTTTTCAAAAATTATGTTTTCATTCATTCGCTCATTTTTATTAATAACTTTTTTTTTTTAAGATTTTATTTATTTATTTGACAGAGAGAAATCACAAGAGAGGCAGGCAGAGAGAGAGGAAGGGAAGCAGGCTCTCCGCTGAGCAGAGAGCCGGATGTGGGACTTGATCCCAGGACCCTGAGATCGTGACCTGAGCTGAAGGCAGTGGCTTAACCCACTGAGCCACCCAGGCGCCCCATTCGTTCATTTTTAAAGACTTTATCTTTGAGAATGAGGATGAGTGGCAGAGGGAGAGGGAGAAGCATGCTCCCTGCTGAGCAGAGAGCCTGATGTGGGACTTGATCCCAGGATCATGACCTGAGCCAAAGGCAGATACTCAACCGACTGAGCCACCCAGGTGTCCCTCAGCTGATTTTTTTAAAAGGAGAGTGAGAATGTGGGGCACAGGAAAACAGGTGAGCCCTGGAGGTCTAACAGAGATCTGTCCTTGTGCCTTCTCATGGGAATTTTCCAGTGCAGGCAGAGTTACTGGAATAAGCCTCTGGGGAGATGGGACATCTGAGGCTCTGGTTGACCCTTCTGGTTGGCGTTGCTGGTTCTTGATCCAGCGGTCATGTCCCATCGCTCCCGGCCCTATGCTCCATTTGTGTGTGTGCGTGTGTGCGTTTGAGAGCCAGAAGGGCAGGAAGGCTTTGTGCAAAAGCACCCAGTTCTGCTGTGTTTGCACCCCCCCAACCCCAGCACTGCCCTGTGGGTTCAGCCAGGCCCTGCAGCACGAGCTGACCTCTTCCCTCCTCACCTTCCTTCCCCAGCTGCAGTCACATCTCATACCCGGCCTGAACCTGGCGGCTGTAGGTCTTTTTCCAGCTTCGTCTAGCGCGGTCCCACCACCTCCCAGCAGCGTCACTGGGGCCGCGCCCTACAGCTCCTTTATGGTAGGTGCGGGATCTCCTGACGGGGGCCCCTGGGCCCTTCCACGGCCTCTCTTAGGGTCCAGTCCCCTGCAGGAGCCTGACGCTTAGGAATTTGCAGAGAGGGAGGAGGGAAGGGAGGTCTGGGATGCCCCTCTTGTGTGGTGCTCCCAGCTGTGTGCACGGTGCCACAGAGGCCGCCTGGGCAGCTGGCAGCACTGTCCCTTGTCCCTTTTGGCCCCGGGGAGAGCCCCGGAGCGGATCGCCCATGTTGGCCGCCCAGCGTCTGGCTCCTTCTCTTTGAGGACGCTTGCCTGGGGGGTGGAAGGGTTCCAGGCCGTGCCCTGTCCCCGGTGATAACACGCCCTGCCCCGGCAGCAGGCCCCGGAGCAGGAGACCGTGCAGGTGTTCATCCCAGCGCAGGCGGTGGGGGCCATCATCGGGAAGAAGGGACAGCACATCAAACAGCTCTCGCGCTTCGCCAGCGCCTCCATTAAGGTGACCTGCTCTGCCTCCTTCCAGGTCCTGGGAAGAGGGGAGCACTCTGCTGCCTTCCTGGATGCCCCATGGGGCTGCTCTTGGGTGGCTTCTTTCTCTGCTAGTCCCTGAACCCTTTGCATTTGACCTTGCCCAGGGCCTTGGGGGCTCCTGGGCTTTGGGGGGAGGGAGCAGGCGGAGTTGCAGCCTAAGAAGGAGAGCTTAGGTTCTGGCACGGACTGACGTGGGTTCAGCCCCCAGCCCCGAAGCCTCAGTCCCTGATCCCTTGTGACTGCAATCCCAGCCCGAGCACCACAAAGTGAGGTAGTCGGGGGCCCCCCGCTCAGCCAGTGCCCGGCGCTCAGTGGTTACGGCAGGTGCCAGCTGTCTTTTCGCCTTCCTTGGCCGGGGTCTGGTGCAGAGAGAAGAGACAGGAGCTAAACAGAGTTACGTTTCACAAGCCTAAATCCAGTAGTGTTGGCAGTCCTGAAGGAGTTGGTCAGATGCAGGGATTCTTTTCTGCCGGTGTGGTCTCTGCCCTCCTCACCGTGGGCGGTTTGTCTGTGCCCCACTCCGAGCAGGACTCCACGGAAGCGTCCCCAGGAAGTTGGGAGGGTGGGTGGTGGGGAGGCCCTGCTTAGGAACTGTCCCTAGCACACACGCAACCTGCACACGTCCTCATCACATTTTTGGTGCAGGGGCAGTGCCCTTGGGGCTCAGGGTCTTTGTTGTCGCCTCTCCTGGCCCTCGGAAGTAGGTGGTGGAATTGGGGGTGGGGGGGGCTCGGTGGGGGTAGGGGGCACCTCTTTGACCAGTTCTTTTCTTTCTAGATTGCTCCTCCTGAAACTCCTGACTCCAAAGTTCGTATGGTCATCATCACTGGACCCCCAGAAGCCCAGTTTAAGGTTCTCATCTTTGTTTTTCCAAAGGAAGGAATTGAGGCTGGGTGGGAGTGGAAATCTGCAGAACACCTTCGTCTTTTAATTTTAATTTTATTTATTTAGTTTTTAAAGATTTTATTTATTTATTTGATGGGTAGAGATCACAAGTAGGCAGAGCAGAGCGGGGGTGGGGGGGGGAAGCAGGCTCCCTGCTGAGCAGAGAGCCTGATACAGGGCTCTGTCCTAGGACCCTGGGATCATGACTTGAGCTGAAGGCAAAGGCTTAACCCACTGAGCCACCCATGTGCCCCTACGTAACACTTTCATTTAAAAAGTTTTTATTTATTTAAGTAATTCCTACACCCAGCGTGGGGCTTGCAGCTACGACCCTACGACCCTGAGATGGAGAGTCTCATGCCCTGCTGACTGCGCCAGCTGGGGCTGCCCGAGGGCAGCACTGTAGTGCTGACTGTCACTTTGGCATCGGACTCCATTTCTGTTGACTTCCTCGCTCTTCTGAAGATGAACAGAAATCTGGGACAGAAGGAAGGCTGAGGGCTTCTTTCTTGTGTCCTGCTTCCCTTAGTAAGGAAGATCTTTGATGCCCAATTCCCTCCTCTCCTTTCTTTATGTCCTGCTGCATTGCTGGGTCCCTGAACTGGTGGTCACAGAGTCAGAGAGCTAACCGTTGGCTCCTCCTGACCTAGGCAGGGCTAGAGAACGGGGACACTCTAGAGGCTGTGGGGACTGTCCAGCAGCCCGTCCTCTGGCTGACTCGATCATCTGCCTTGTTCACGATCATCCCAGAGCCTGCAGGGGTTTGTAGCTTCTGAATTGTCCCTGGAAGTATGTGTTCAGTTACTCTACCCGGGCTCTCCAGTATTACAGGAAGCAGAAGGAACAGGTCACTGCTCGTGGGCCGTTTTCGCATCCCCTGGTGTAAATGGTTGAGCTGGGCCTGTGGGGCAAAAGGGGATCGGGTGCACCTTGGGGGCTCTGGTCGTGGGGTTCCCTTGCTTCCCTTAATGTCGTGTGTGGCCCGCTGATCAACAAGGATCTCCTCCTCTCAGGCTCAGGGAAGAATTTATGGAAAACTCAAGGAGGAGAACTTCTTTGGTCCCAAGGAGGAAGTGAAGCTGGAGACCCACATCCGGGTGCCAGCGTCCGCTGCTGGCAGAGTCATTGGCAAAGGCGGCAAAACGGTGAGCCTGGAGGGCCAGGGATGGACGTGCTGGGTCGTAGTGCTCACACCGCACAGCTCTGCCCTGGCCTCCTACTCCCCTACCCCGTAGGGCCTGAGGACTCCCCACTTGCTCCTTTACCCAATTCTCCTCCCTGGCCCGGCCCCCGGGTCCTCCAGTTACCTGCTAGGGACTCGCCTCCTCCCCCTCCCTCCAGCCCCTTCTGTGCTTTCCGGGTAGCATCCTAAGCTGCTCTCTGCCCCCCACCCCGCCCAGGTAAATGAGTTGCAGAATTTGACAGCGGCCGAGGTGGTGGTGCCAAGAGATCAGACTCCAGATGAGAATGACCAGGTCATCGTCAAGATCATTGGGCATTTTTATGCCAGCCAGGTACATAGGGCACTCCCCTGCCTCGTGCCAGTGCAGGCCCTTTGGCTTTCTTACAGTGACTACCTCCATCCCTGCTTCCGGTTCCGCTGTCCCATTCCAGAACTCACCATCCCCACACCACTTCTGTGGGCCAGTCAGCACTGCCCGGCATTGGGACTGACCCCGGAGTCTGGAAAGAGGGTGGATATTAGGTTCAAATGCTCTGAATCTCAAGAAGGCAGAAAAAGGTTGATTGGAAGGTAGTGGGGTTGCCCTGAAATCCTCTGGTGGTGGAACGGGAAGGGATATGGGGACTCATGGACATCAGCCCTTCTGTTGAGAGGATAGGCAGCTTCCTAAGCTAGATGCTGCCTAAGCGGTCAAGGGCAGGACAGGAACCCAGAACCCCAGTTCCCGGCTCTCAGTTCCCAGTGTGGTGTGGCCATGCAGCACCAGGAGCGGGGGTTTGGAGGCAGAGAGCTTGGAGCTCAGACCCCATGTGGCCTTTCTGCTGTATGGCCTGGGCCGAGAAACTTCCCGTGACGGTCCTCGGAGAACAAGAGCCACGATAGTATCCTAGATTTCTGCGTGCGTCTGATACACCGAGCACCATTCCATGTGGCTCACATATATGAGCTCACTTAATCCCCGTGACAGCCTCATTGTACAAGCGTGGTAGTGTGAAGGATAGATCCAAGGACGCACTGGGCCAGGATGTTCCCAGTGCCGACGTGGGTGGTGGGGGTGCGGGGGTGTGTGTGCTTTTCATGGGTTAGAATGAGAATCAGGGAAACCTTCTGTAAATCATCCACGTGCGGCCAACTGCGTGGGAAGTACGAGAATCCCGAGTCCATAGCCTTTCCCCCACCTCCACCACCTTTCTCTTGAACCAGGAAACCGAGCACTCCGTTGATGGAAGCGATTCTGGTCAGTGGTTAGGGACGCCCCCTGTTCCAGTTCGCTTCCCTGGCAGAGCTCTGTTCTTAGCGCAGCGCCTTTGAGAAGGAAAGACTCTTAAGAGACAGATCCTTGGGTCTTTTGTCCATTGCTTAGGTTTCACCGTTTTATTTGTAAATCCGTGTCTGGACATGACTTCATCCCCTTGGCTGGTGATGTTTGCACGCGTAGCGGGGACTCTGATTTGTGAGGAGGTCTCCCGCGTGATGACCTTCTGACCAGACATCCTCCTGGAAACCCCGGGAGTTCTGTTTGGGGTTCAGTAGCGTGTGTGGCAGCTATGGTCAGTTTTTCAATTCTGGTGAACGAGTCTGTATTCCGGGTCCCCCTCCCCCTCCCTCTCCCTCAGGCCTCCCCTCCCCCACGGGGGTGCTCAGGGCCCACGGGAGGCAGAGAAAGTTCGGGTCCCGCTCACCCTCGCTCTTCCTGTTGTGCTTGTTGCCGGTGTCTAGGTCCTGGTGGCCTCTTTCCCCCGGGGTCAGGCTCTCTCCTTGCCTTTGGGGGACCCTCAAGGGGGTCTTCACTCTGGCCTCTTCTCTGGTTTTCCTGCAGATGGCACAGCGGAAGATACGAGACATCCTGGCCCAAGTTAAACAGCTGCACCAAAAGGGACAGAGTAACCAGGCCCAGGCACGGAGGAAGTGACCAGCCCCTCCCTGTCACATCGACTCAAGGACAACGGGCTGAAGTCGAGAGCGCGTTCTCCCCAGCAGGCCTGAGAATGAGTGGGAATCAGGGACACTTGGGCTGGGATGTAGATCAGGTTTGCCCACTTGCTTGAGAAAAGACGTTCCAGTGAGGAACCCTGATCCCTCGGCCCCACACGCCCAACCAATTGGCCCGACACTGCTCGCCCCTCAGGGTGTCACCATGGCGATTCTAGCTCAGGGTGCTTTTAAACGTGGATTGTTGAAGTCAGTTCTCCGGGTCCCACCGAGAGGGTGGGTCAGACCCCAGTGGGAAGAGAAATAAAATTTCCTTCAGGTTTTTCAATCACTCAGAGGGGTGTTTCAATCAGCCTCAAAGGATGGTTTGCTTCTTGACCCTAAAATCCTTCCAGCCTTCTCCTACTTGGTCCGTTGATTAAAATACCTCTATTCTCATGCCCTGACATAGCCTGTTCCTGTAGAGCCTTTTTCTATAGTCACACGATTGTTTTATCTGTACTGCTACCAGAAAAAGTGGAAACCAGTGCACTGCTTTGCTTACGTTACTGATTCAAAGGAGAAGACACACCAGCATCTATAGTCTAATTCTGCTCCTTCCCTAACCAACCGATAGGAACAGCGAGGAATAAAGAGTGGGGGGGAAATATGATTAAAATATATAGTAATCCACGTTTAAAAGGAGTGCCCTTACGGCTGGTCTAGTCCAGATCACCGGGGTGAAAAATTGGCGTGATTAAAATTTTCTCCACTTGGTCGGGACCACCAAGATTCCCTGCCCCATTCGTGTCCTTCTCCCCATCGAGGCACACATGGGTGGTACTGAATGCTCAGCGGGATAGGGGCTGACCACTGTACTGTCCCTGATTCCCATCATTCTCAGGCAGATTTTATATTTTTTTAAAGTCTATTTTAATGATTGGATATGAGCACTGGGAAGGGGACATGACTCCCCTTGATAAAGTCTCAGTTCCATGGAGGACTTGAGTGGCCCCAAAGGCTGCCACTGTGCCCTCACTCCAGCCCATGTGCTCCTATAAGGGCTGGTTTCCAGAGGTGTAGGGGTTGTGGGGCACTCCCCCTCCACGGCACTGTTCCCTTGGTGGTGGTGGGATGTGGAACCCAACCCTGAGCTCCCAGTAAAGCTAAAGCCCATCATCTGGCATGTATTATGAATATTCAGTACTTTGGAGAGTATTTGCTTCTGTTTTTATCCTAGAGGCCTATTTAACCGATGGCTTCTGCCTCTGTGAATCATTGGCACGACAAGAGTTGTGCCTGAGAACAGAATTCAAAATACCAGCAGCGTTATGCACAAAGGGGTAAATAAGCTTAATTTATTAATTTACCAGGCTCAATAAGATCCCGTTGGAAGTTCAGCGCTTGTGGAAGACGGCAGCCATCAGTTAAATGAGGTTAGGCCTCCCCTCCGAATATACTGATTGTCAATGCATATTAGCCAGGTGGTGCACTTTAGCTACCTTGGACAATGCTATCAAGTGTGCTGGGAAGGGAGGAAGGCCTCTCTGCATGTGGAAAAGCCCATGCATGGCCTCCCCTCCTTCCAACACTGCAACCACGACAGTAGTAATCACGAGACAACCATGACACGTGGGCGGAGTCAGTCAGGTAATGCTGTGCGCGAAGTAAACTACCTCAAGGTATGAAGTTACCTCAGCAATTACTTTCCTTTTTGTTCCCCCGCCTTTTTTTTTTTTTTAAACCTTTTTTTTTTCTTTGCGGCTTGCTGATATTTTATATAAAAAAAGAAGAGCAAAGCAAAAGAGAAGCTGATAGTCTTGAATATTTTATTTTTTTAATGAAAAGAAAAAAACGAGAAAGTTATGTTTCATAATTTCTTACAACATGAGCCAGTGTAAGCCTTTACGATCTCAATGTGGAGAACAGGCCCTGTAGGAAAGGCAGCGGGGGCTGGCTCTTGGGGAAGAGGCTGGGGCTGAGCGAGCCCGGCGGGGAGGCCCTGATCTAGGACTCCCAGATTCCTAAAAACCACTGTCCTCTCTCCTGGAGACTCCTTGCTTGCCAGGATCCAGAGACCTGGCCGAGCTGTGGGCCTCCAGGGGCAGACAACAAACCCAGCAGCCGGCCCCTGGCGTCCGCCCCCCCACCCCTTTCCCTTTTTGGTTCAAGGGCATCCCAGCCAATTTTCCCCACCAGTGGTGCTGTTGAGATATTTTTTAAAATACTGCCTCTGTTTTATCGAGGAGTGAAATAATAACTAAAAAAATATACCCGTTTAAAAAAAACAAACTAATTCTCTGTCTAGAAATATGGGAGCCAAGATTCCGTTGGTAGAAGAGACATAGCTGCTCTCACACTGTCAAGAGAGGTCCCCCTGGTCTGTCATTACCATCTTTTTCTTTTTCCTTCTTTCTTTTTCCCCATTATTTTCATTTCAGTCCTATCTTGCTGTTCTCTTTGATCTATGTCAACAGACCAAGGAGCAGACTGACTCTTGGATGATGCCCCCCGCCCCCCCCCCCCCCGGTCTCCTCTGTCTTCTTTAGATTGATCTGATTGATTTTAATAGTGGACCCAAACTAAAGGACTTCTTAATTTAGGGTGGTAGGTCGCCAGGAGGGGTAGGAGGTATGGAAATGTGACTGGGGACAGGTTCTTGCCTCGCTCATGTCTTAACCCTTTGTCCCCCTGACATACAACCTCCGGAATGGTCTGTTCCAAAGAGAGGAGGACACAGGAGAGCATTTAGGGGTAATATCAGGCCAATGTAATCCGAGCTTCCCACCTGTCCTAACCACAAAAAAAAAAAAAAAAAAGGGTCTCCCAACTTCCATCTCTGGCTCTCTATGCTTTATCCCAAAATGAAAGCAGATAACATTCAGACATCGGCCATTTGGTGATTTAAGGCAAATTTCCAGCAGCAAGCATGCTTTAACATCTGGTTCAAACTACCAGCAGGAAAAGCAAAAACAAAAACCACCCACAGTACCTGAAATGTGATTGTTGCAGTGTTCAGTTTCCTTGGGATCCTGCTCCCTTCACACCGTAAGGCCACATCCTTTTCCTTTGGCTGATTCAGCTCCCCGAAGAGGTCAGGAAGTGTGGCGAGGGACTGTCCAACAGGGGTTGAATTAGGCACAGCTCCGCTCATCGCTGACGTTTGCCCAGCAGGAAGGTTGTGAAAGTTACCCTACCAGAAGCAGAAGGAATATGGTTTGGTGGTTAAAGTTTAGGGGAGATAAAGGACCTGTCTTGGTAGGCCTGCCTTTGACCCCTAGGCTAGGTCTTGGGACGTTCCTTGTCCTCTCCCACATCACCTCCATTTCCCCATCCTTGGCGAGATAAGTCAGTGTGAAAAGCACTTGGGAGATTTGGATGATTTGAGAAAAGCGACTTTTAAAAAACCACTCCTTATACTCGAAGATTATATATATATATATGTATGTGTGTGTGTGTGTGCGCTACATATATATTTTTAAGAAAGGACCATCTCTTGAGGATATATTTTTTAATTCTGTGGAACACACAAAAAAAACCAAACTGGTCTGATTCACTAACTTCAAACCTGCATCTGACAGTTAAACCCCGATGGCTTTAATCCCCTCTAGGGTCTGGTTGCCTTTTGGGGTTTGGGTTTTGGACTCGGCTCCTTGGAGGGGCCTGGGTAGGAGAGAGCTGCACGGAGGGACAGGGAATTTTCTCCCCTGCTGCCCTCTCCTGCCCGCTCCCCACCCCCGGTCCCAGGTCCTTGTCAGTCTATTCCTTTTCCGTGAGCTCTCCACTTGGGGGGGGGGTGGCGGTTGGGAGCTGTTCTTAGGTATGCCTCACTCTTGGCAGCAAAGACCCCGTGTAAAACCCAGAGAACACTGCGGGGAACACTCCAGGTGGCTCTGTGTCCGTTTTCCTCTGTGCCAAAGACAGACAGACAGACAGGCTGAGAGAGGCCGCTTTTGAATCAAAGCAGTAGCCATCTTTCAATGTAGACTTGGGCTGTCTGGGAGGGGCTCCTGGAGACAGTGTGAGCTAAAGATGCGTCCCTTCCCTTCCGAGGCTCCTGGGGGACTTGGGGCCAGGACTTGCCAAGGGGTAGGGAGCTGAGAAAGGGGTCCATGGGCTCCTGGTTGCACTTTGGGGCAGGAGGGGAAGTTTGAGGCTCCTCTGTGTGGGACTGCTCTCCGTCCCCTGCCCCCGCTGCAGAGATGGCACGACGAGTTCCCTTCAGGCCTGGCAGACTGGCAGCGAGGAGGGGCCTCAGTTAGCTCTCAAGGGTGCCTTCCCCTCCTCCCAACCCAGACATACCCTCTGCCAAACTGGGAACCAGCAGTGCGCTGTTAACTACCTCACAGAGCCCCAGAGGGACCGTCCGAGCTTCCGCTTCGCGGAGAAGCTGGCACCTCTCGTCCCCCCTTCCGTCCCATCTCCCAGCCAGGGGTCGGGGGAGAGCCTAGTGGCTTTGACATTCAAACCATGCAGCTGTTTTGCCTGTTGAAAACTGGTAAAAGGAAGACAGCACAGCCTAAGAAAAAGTAATCGCAGGAAGATGGAAGACAAATCCTCAGTGCCAGGGGCATAAAGCCATTTCCCTTCCGAACATTCGATGACTTAGATGCAGAACGTTTCTCTTGTATTCAGACTTAGAGTAACACCAGCTGAAAGCTTCCGTTTCTTTCCTTTGGATACATAAGGCTTCTCTATCGGGGTCCAGGGCAGGGAGGAGGCCTCGTGACCGAAGGTGGAGGTAGAGGGTGAGGGCCAGATCCCAACCTTGACCCTTGGGCCCAGTGCACCTCTGTGGGGCACAGCCTGATGATGGCACCGTTAGTAGGGTGCCTTAGTATGGTTGAATCCGGACTGACAAGACATGAAAGAATTGTGGTTTTGTTTTGTTTTGTTTTGTTTTGTTTTCTGAAATGAACTAGCAGGAAGCTCCTCCGGAGCACGAGTTTTGAGTAACCACAGGTGATGGACGCTACGAGTAGAAATGGATTAACTACCTCAATCCTTACAGTAAGATTGGAACCAAGGGCGGGGACTCGTGCATGGGGGTATGAATCCCAGCCAGGAGAAGTGAGTTGAGAGGCTTGTGCCACGAAAGGTTTGTTCTGGAGGGACAGGCAGGCCTGCCAGGATTCCCCTCCCCCCGCCCCGTTCCTGTCGACGGGGCTGGGAGGTCTGGCAATGAGGTGCCCCCCTTTCTGCCTTACTCGCTCTGTCTTGTTGGACCAGAGAGGCCGGCTGGACGTGATGTGGGGGCTTAGGCCTGGAACCCATCACTCAGCCCTCAAGTCAGGAGGCCTGGGAAAGCAGAGCTCAGACCTCTTCAGGCTTTTTCTGAGAGGTTCTGCCTCCACTGTACCCCCTTCTCCGTCGTCACGGGGATGGTTGGCTCTGGAAGAGGCGGTGCAGGATCCTTTGTCCTGAGAGAGTCCAAGGCCCGCCCGTCCTCTGGTCGCTCAGGCGTCTTTGTAGTTGGGGAGCCCACCGGGCAGTCCCAGCCCCTCCCCACCCTCTAATGGACCTCCTCATAGAAGCCCCGTTTCACTTTTGTTTTATCTACCTCTTAGCAAGACAATAGGAATTAGGTAGTCGCAACTCCACTTGCTTAGGTTAGGGGGGGAAAAAGATTTCTTTTTCCAAAGGAAAAAAAAATATTACCTTAAAAATACTTTCCAAAAAACTGTAAAAAAACCAAAAAAAAATTTAAAAATTAAAAAAAAAAGAGGGAGACATTTTCCAGTGACCACTGGATTGTTTTAATTCCCCAAACTTTTCACTTTTTTTTCCCCCGTAAATAAGTTTCACTCTGGTGAGTTTCTCCACTTGCTTAAGATAACGTGCTAATCTAACAGGTACAGCTTTCACAGAGCCCCCTGGCTTGCGGTCTCCCCCATTACCCACCCCCTTCCCTCTGGTGAGTCTACCTGTGCTCACCCCAAGACCCCCCCCAGCCAGGTGACTTCAGCCCCTCCAGCCAAGAATACAGACTTTGTGTGTGTTGGGGTACTTCTCGACTCACCTTTTCCCCCCTGTGGGGGTTGGGGGGCGCTTGTAACACTTGTAACGCTTCTGTGTAAATTTTATGTAACCCACTGCCGTGTAAAGCTGTTCAAAATGAATTTCAGCAGATGACGAGTTAGCGCAATGAACGAACATCCTCTCCCACCACTTGGAGTCTCCCCTTTCTCCAGCATCTTCGTCCGGGTCCCGGAAACCAGACTAAGAGGAGCTCCCTCCCCCGAGGCAAAGTGCGTGGGTATCCCATCCTGAGACGTCACTCACTCGGGAGAGTGGAAGATGTGTTTTTATGGCTGCGAATCCCGGTCGGGGCCAGAGGGGGCTCCCGCATGTGACTGCTCTCCTGGTCTGTAATTGCGGCCACTTCGAATATTGTACTTGGCTGGGCACTTGCCAGCCATCACCGCCGGATTCTGGTTGTACCCTTCCCCCGCCCCACCCCCTCCGCGTTCTTTGCTCTGCCCCGGGGTGGTGGGCCGCTGGCTCAGACTTGGCGAATTTGTGCTTTTGCTGGGTGAGCGCTCTAGCTTTCCCCGCAAAGTGTGTTTCAGCTACATACCACTTCATTCTGCTGTTTCAATTCCAAAATAAAAGGAAACTTTTATTGAGAGCTGCGCGCGCATGCGCGCGTGTGTCTGTGTGTCTTGGGGCGGCGGGGGGCGGGGGTGCCTTTTGGGGGTCGGGTGGCTGTGGTGTTCAGACTTAAGTGTGAGGCCTGGTTCCCAGGCACCAGAGTCGCTCAAATACAAACGAGGCGTTTTTCTTCAATTAGCCAACAGCCAACAGGAGTGGCTTTGAGATGGTTCCTCGCTGTTCAGTTCCTTTGCAGGCTGGAATAAGGCCTCCACTGTGAAAACATGCTGCGAAATCCCAGTGCAGAGCAGCCACGGTTGGGGACGTGGGGGAGAGGTGTTGCCCTTCCTGACACCTGCCCTGAAAAAAAAAAAAACAACAAAAAACGATGCAAGTGGCTTCTTCCTACCACTGTGATCCTTCCCTTGCCTGTTCTATTTTGAATGTCAGGACGGTGAGCCCATAACCTCGTGGGGACACAGCCTACTCTCCCAGCTTGGCTCTCCTGATTTCTTAGTCCAGCCCTTTCCCCTCTGATTTGTCTTTCAAAGACCACATGGCGGTCCTGGGCAACACCATGCTTGAAGAAACGTTCTAGGTTATCTGTCGTGTAAACAGGACACAGGAGGAATGGCCCGTCCTTCCTGCTTAGGTAGTCTGTCTGCCCTGGGTCTTGGGCAGATCAGTGAAGCCTTCCTTCCCTTCCACCCCGGACAGTGGGGAGTATGTGCTAAGAATAGTTATGCCAGTCTCTGTCTTTCCTCCTTCCACTCTTAACCTCCTCTCCTGCCACATCTTTTGTCTTTTTCCCCACTTAACCCATTTTTTTTTTTTTTTTTTAAGATTTTATTTCTTTACCTGATGGGGAGAGAGAGCACAAGTAGGCAGAGGGAGAGGGAGAAGCAGGCTCTCTGCTGAGCAGGCAGCCCGACACGGGCTCCATCCCAGGACTCCGGGATCATGACTGGAGCGGGAGGCAGCTGCTTAACCAACTGAGCCACGCAGGCCCCCGTACTTAGTGCAATCTCGTTTGAGATAGCGTTAACGTGGGTCTGGGTGGGGTAAAGCCATTAGGCTACCTTCAGTGCCGCTGTTACCGCGTCTTCCCAAATAACAGGGTACATGCTGCGACAGGATTTCCCAGTCTTGGTGGAAGCTTTATACAGGAGATGAATATTCATTTGTTCCCTGCCTTGTTTCAAAAGTCGTGAAGGTGGTTTACATGTGGGAATGAAGCCCTGTGAATACTTTGCTTATATGGTCAGTGTCGAGATAAATTTTGTGCTTCTTACCCACCGAAGGCATAAAAGGCCTTACGTGATGGAATGTTTAACCCTCACAACAACTGTAAAATGAATGTGACTCCCATTTTATAGATGAAGATGATCTCCGAAGATCAGAGAGGTTATGTTACTAAAGCCACAAAGTGTGTGATCCTAGAACCCGTGCCTTTAGCAATACAGCTAACCAGTTAGCATCTCTGCAAGAGAAGCCTTCACTGCCGCCTACGAAACAAGACGCAAGCTGTTTCCATGGACGGTTGACCAGAACACCCTTGTTCTGCTTTTCACCATCTGTGTAAGTAATCGATGGTAAATTCACAAGCGGCTCTTGGTATCTTTACTGGTCTGATCAGAACTGGCTTTAGCCTTGTCTTGTCATGTGTGGGTGAGCTTAACAAATTTGGTGCCCTGTGTGGTACCGTAAAGGTATAGTCCCCTTAATCATATACGTGCCCCAGGGTCTGGTAGTGCAGCCCTCACCTGAATAGTGGGCCAGAGGCAGGCATCCTACCTATTTGGGAACTGTGAGGGTCATGGATCAGGTCAGCATATAGAATTTTCTGGAACCTCATAGTTGATGCCACCTGTTGGTAAATGTTTGGAGGTCAGGTGGCTAGAGGGAAGTAAGATTGGTGACTTCAGGTGTAAAAAGTGAGTTTGAGGGGCACCTGGGTGGCCCAGTCGGTTGAGCATCTGACTTGATTTCGCCTCAGGTTGTGATCTCAGGGTCGTGGAATGGGACCCTGAGTTGGGATCCGTGCTCAGTGTGGAGTTTACTTGAGATTCTCTCTCTCCCTCTACCCCTCCCCCTGCTCTCTTTCTCTCCCTCTCTTTAAATAAATAAATAAAATCTTAAAAAAAAAAAAGTGAGTTTGAGGCTGCATTGATAGCCATTTAAACTAAAACGCAGTTTAAAGCTGTGCTTCCTGGTATAAGTTGCCCCCCTTCGGTCCAGCTACTACACAGATCCGTAGTGCCTTTGCTAAAACTCCTTGGTTTGTGTTTCTGTATTTAAAAAAAAAAAAGCACCTAATAGAGTTTGGGCAAAAACCTTGCAAGGAAGCCGTGGGCAGGATGGGGGGTAGGGAGACTGCTGGTGCAGGAGATAAAGATGAAGTAACTTGGCAAATGAAGGGTCCAGCCCATTTCTTGTATGAACTGTTGTAATTGGCATTGAAATATTTTACGTGCTTGAATTGTGAGTGTGTACAACGTGCTAGAAAATTCCTCTAGGGTCCACAGCTTTCGGTCTGTGATGATATCTTTTTTTTTAATCTCTGTGTTGGAAGGTTTTTATTTTTTTCATTTTACATTATATATGTTTATCTATAAAAAGCACACGTAATTATGTAATCTTTATTTTTCATCGAGCATTATGTTAATTTCAGGTGTCCCATACATACAGCGGATTGATACTTGTGCACACACAGCAAAGCGATCTCCACAATACGTCTAGTTACCCTTCCTCATCATACAATTGACTTGAGACCCCTTTCCGCCTGCCCCCAACCTCCTTCCTCTCTGATAAACACCAGTCTGTTCTGTGTCTGTGCGTTTTGTTTGTTTGCTTTGCTTTTTGGATTCCACATACAAGTGAAATCATACAGTATGTGTCTTTCTCTGTCTGATTTATTTCATTTAGCATAATATCCTCACGGTCTGTCCATGTTGTCACAAAAGGCAAGATCTCATTCTCTTTTTTTTTTATGGTGGCATAATATTCCACTATATCTAGAGACCACATCTTTATCCATTCCTCCATCAGTGAACATGTCAGTTGCTTCCATATCTTGCCTAGTGCAAATAAGGTTGCAATGAACATATTGAGTTAGCATCTTCATTTTCTTTGGGTAAACACCCAGAAGTGGAATTGGAATTGCCGGGTCATATGATAGATGTATTTTTAATTTTTGGAGGAAACTTCGCATTGTTTTCCACAGTGACAGCCCCAGTTTACCTTTCCACCAGCAGCGTGTAAGGGTCCCTCTTTCTCTACATCCTCCCCAGCACTTGTTATTTCTTGTCTTTATAATGATGTCTTGTTGTTTGGCAAGTTAAAGATCTCATTCTTAGTGGCCTTGGCTGCCTGCCAGCGGGAGAAACCACAACCAATAAGCCCCGACAAGACCCAGGGCAGGCTTGCCAAGTAGAGTGTCTTGAAACAATGAATTTCTCTGACAGCCAAGGAAAGCTGCCGTGTTTTAGCAAAGTGAAAAGTTCTGTGTTCCTAATTCAGAATTTGTAACTCTTTTTTTTTATTTATTTATTTGCTTATTTATTTATTTAACGGCGAGGTCGGGGGAAGAGAGCATGAGCAGGGGGAGTGGCAGAGGGAGAGGGAGAGGGAGAAGCAGGTTCCCCACTGAGTAGAGAGCCTGACATAGGACTCGATCCCACAACCCCGGGATCACAACCTGAGCCGAAGGCAGACGCTTAACCGACTGAGCCATCCAGGTGCCCCAAAACGTGTAACTCTTGACAAGAGTTCATCAGAGCTGGCCCTATTCATCTTGCCGTAAAAGAGGCTACATTAGTTTCCTCTGGCTCCTAAAACAATTGTCCCAAAGCTGGTGGCTTAAAGCAACAGTTCCGAGGGCCAGAAGTCTGAAATCAAGGTGTCAGCATCTCAGTTCCTTCTGGAGGCCCTTAGACCTACGCCTCTCTTCTAGCTTCTGGTGGCCAACAGCAGTCCTTGGCCTTCCTTAGCTTGTAGGCAAGTCATGGCAATCTCTGCCTCTGTGTTCATGTGCTCTTCTCTGTGTCTCTTTCTCCATTCCGCCATCTGCAGTGAAGATCGTTGTTATTGGACCTTCCTCATCCAGGATGATCTCATCTTGAGATCCTCTCAGACAACTGCGAAGACTGCTGATTCCAAATAAGGTCACATTCTAAGGTCCAGGGTGGGCGTATCTTTTGGGGGATGCCATTCAGCCCATACAGAGGCCATACTACGTGGGGCTTCGCCCACCTGCCCCTGACAAGTTGGTCATAATGGATTTTAACACCGCTTCTTCTGGAGGTTGATGAGAACATGGTGCCCTTTTGGAAGAAGATCGGTGTGACCCTGTGGCTGCGGATTAGGGTGCTAGGATGGTAGTGACCCCGGTTGCTAAAGCTTCTGGTGACAAGGGGGACAAGGGGTACTCGGCTGTTGCCCCAAGACCCCAGTGTTTTGGGTTGGTGGCTAGAGTTATGGAGGAAGGGAAGGATTCTGTAAAGCTAAGAAAAACAGCATGGTAGTTGTTCATCCTTTTGTATCACTGGGAAAGCAAAACTTCCCTCCCACTTGTGGCTGTGACCACAGGAGAAACTCCCCAGGGGTCAAGGACAGTCATTTGCGCAGAGATGTACTAAGGTCTGCTCTTATGGTGAGTGGGGAAGGAGGAACACTGGGGAGGGTTTTGGGCAAAAACTGAATGTCTTTGTCCACCTGGACTGCTGTAACAGAATATTACAGGCTGTGAGGCTCATAAACCACATCGATTTATTATTCACAGTCCTGGAAGCTGGGAAGTCCCAGATCAAGTCACCTGCAGATTTGGTGTCTGGTGAAAGCCAGCTTCCTGGTGTGGGGACACCCATCTTCCAGATGTCCTCACGTGCGTTGGTGGTATAGTGGTGAGCATAGCTGCCTTCCAGATGTCCTCACGTGGTAGGAGGGTGAGGGAGCTCTCTTGGATCTCTTAGAAGGGCACTGATCTCCAGTGAGTCTTTACCTCAACAGTGAAATAATGGCCTGCCCAAGAGGAGCTCTCTGATAAGTACCCATAGGTAATGATAAGGGGAAGCTATAACTTCCCTTAGAGTCACTGTAACTTCAGTCTGGATTTATAATGGAAACCATAAGTGCCCAGATGATAAGATAGTCGTTGAGGGTCAGGGTGACTGGTTTGTTCAATCGGCACCAATTGTCAGGGACCATTAAATCCAGAAATCTTCAGCTACTAGACAACCAACTCCCCAAAATAGAAGCCCAGATACAGGTCGAAGTAAATACCCTTAAGGCTAAAGAGGAGAAAAAGAAACAAATTGAAGGTCTCGGCTGGAGGGCAACGTGGACCTGGCATTTATGCCAAGAAGTTCCCAAAGAGGAGGTTGATGGTTTTTCCATGAGAGAAATTCACTATCAGGCCATGAGAAGGCCACAGAATTTAAAGATCTGGGCTGTAGGGGTGCACGGCTGGCTTGGTTGGTAGGCACGCAACTCTTATACTCAGGATTGTGAGTTTGAGCCCCTGTTGGGTAGAGAAATTACCTAAAAAGAAAATCTTAAAGAAATATATGAATTAGAAGAAGATCTGGGCTGTCGCAGGCAAAGACACCTGGCCAGCTTTGGCATTAACTGTGGATGAACAGGAGGACCAAGTGGGCTAAGAACAACTATAAAGGTCTGTGCTATTCAGGTTGGAGTTGGTCCAATGCTTTCACACCACCCCTCAACCCAGACGTTACCCCCTTTAATAACAAAGAGGACTGGACTAGGGTGGGGCCCCAGGGTAGCTCAGTCGAGCGTCCAACTCTTGGTCTCAACTCAGGTCTGGATCTTAGGGTTGTGAGTTCAGGCCCCACATTGGGCTCCCCACTGGGCATGGAGCCTACTTAAAAACAAAGGAAACACAGGAGTAGGGCACAAGCCAAGGTCCCTTCTTCCCTAAGGAGGACTGGAGGCCATCTGCACTAGTCAAGGTGTTCTGGGGACTTGATGGCAACAAAGATTGCCAAACCTTTTCCAAGTTTTTGGACGATGATCTGGGATAATTTCTTTATCTCAAATTCAGCTGGTTAGGAACTTTAATTCCATCTGGCTCTTTAATTCCCCTTATCAGGTAACATAACTATTCACAGGTCCCAGGGATTCAGACTTCAATATCTTTGGGCATCCATTATTTGCCTCCCAGAGATGTGTTTTCAGAGAAGCACTCCATGTCCATCTGCACAGGACGTGGGTGCCGTACCAGTCAAGGATGCTTAGGTGGACAGCGTCGCATTTTTGGATTTCCTGAGCAAAAAATGCCCAGCAGTGGGCAGCATCTGGGGCTCTTTCAAGCTGGCATCCTCCCCATGCAGCAGGTGCCTCTGCAGGATGGCCTGGGCTCCTAAACAAGGAAGAACTGACAGGGATAACCAGCTAGACAGCTGAGACTCAGCTTCCCCAGAATGCACTACAGACAGTTCAGTCTCTGAATGTGGCAATTCCTGAGCAAGGACCTCCCATTAAAATAAGCTGTTTAGGGGTGCCTGGGTGGCTCAGTGGGTTAAAGCCTCTGCCTTCGGCTCAGGTCATGGTCTCAAGGTCCTGGGATCGGCCTCCACTTTGGGCTCTCTGCTCAGCAGGGAGCCTGTTTCCTTTCTCTCTCTGCCTGCCTCTCTGCCTACTTGTGATCTCTCTCTGTCAAATAAATAAATAAAATTTAAAAAGAGAAAGAAAGAAAGAAAGAAAGAAAGACACTGCTGAGCTGCCTAAGGATGAGGCTGGCTGTGTGGTGTGGGCCACACATGGGATGGCAGACAGGGTGACCAGCTGACCACAGAGGCACATGGCTGTGGAAGGAGGGGAAGGACCCTGCCTGCCGAGAGAAAATCTTAGACTTCAGGAGGTTAGCTAAGGAGGCTATGCCAGGCGATGTGATGAAGCAGTGTGCAAGATTTGTGGGACCGAGTGGGCCACCCTATTATTTCTAACCCCACCAAGTAACGTCGGTGGAGAGCCCCATGTCTGCCTGAATGAGGACAGCCCGTGGTGGGGTCCTGACAGGTCAACGGGCAAGGGCAGATGGACAGGGAGCATTGAGTGGATGGTCCTGCAGGAGGCTGGGAAGAACAAGGAAGCGGCAGGGCTGCGAGCAATGGCGGTTTCCAGATGGATCTACCCTTGGTGAGCCTCAGGAAGGGAAAACAAGATGATACAGCAAATCTGGGGGAAGTTGAGAGTGGAGACAAGACGGGAAAACTGGTCAAGGCTGGAAACACAATCCAGAGAAGGCAGGGCAGAGAGGGGACTTGGGAAGGGTTTCCATATAGTCTCCAGGAATAAGGGTCTTGCCCAGAGGGTCTTCATCTTCTGGACATCATCTGGGGGAGGAAACCATACATTCACAGGTGAATACGGAACTCATCTACTTTCTCTTTTCTCCTCTTTGCCCTGATGGATTTTGTGGCTGGTTTGCTACTTGAGTCTAAAGACAATTTTTTTCAGATTTTTAAAAAAAGATTTTATTTATTTATTTATTTGACAGACAGAGATCACAAGTAGGCAGAGAGGCAGACAGAGAGAGAGGAGGAAGCAGGCTCCCTGCCGAGCCGAGAGCCTGATGTGGGGCTTGATCCCAAGACCCTGAGACCATGACCTGAGCCGAAGGCAGAGGCTTAACCCACTGAGCCACCCAGGCGCCCCTTTTTTCAGATTTTATTTATTTATTTGGAGGGGGAGGTGCAGAGGGGGAGAGAGAATCTCAAGCCGACTCCATGCTGGGCACGGGGCCTAATGCAGTTGGCTTGAGCCCACGACCACGAGATCACAACCTGAGCTGAAACCAAGTCAGACGCTTAACTGACTGAGCCACCCAGGCGCTCCTAAAGCCAAAATTCTAACCCAGTGTCAAGCCGACTCTTGAAACGAGGGTCCAGAAACTATCTATGCAGCAGTTTGCCAGGCACCTCTGGCCTGTGAGGGCATCCCCTAGGTTTCTTCCTAAGATAGAACCCAGGTCCAGCCTAAGAGAAAGAGCCCCCGCACCAAGAAGAGGGAAGAAACTTTCTGGCTGCAGTGTTCCAACAGGAGAGTGAAACCTTCCTAGGGACAGTCAGAGCTGGGGGTTTTGCCCCCAGGGTAAACGGGGGGTGGGGGCAGATTCCACACTGTTGATTTGCTAGAGGAGTTAGTACAGGGCAGGTTCCTGAGCAAACCCCTGAGTTTAGGATAATTATGCTCTGTTGCCAGCCCCATTTTCCCCACGTCCCATAACCAGGAGCTATGCTTGTGCCCGGCTTAGGAAAAATCAGCACTTGCCTAATTTTCCACCACCCGAATTCCTGAGGTCAAGATCAGCTCTGCTTTCCCTGTCAGCTCAGCCTTGACCTCAGTTCCCTCTGACCTCGATCCTCTTCCTGCCGGGCACTGACTCTGGGTTTGTAATCACAGGCAGAGTGTGGGAGCCCGACATACAGACCTGATCTCAGAATCCAGGAAAATGACTGTTCACTCGTCTACAGGATAGGGATATTAATACTTAAGTCCCACGTGGGGCTTGATCCCAGGACCCTGAGCTCATGACTGAGCTGAAATCAAGACCCACACATTTAACTGACTGAGCCCCCAGGTGCCCTGTAGACATCATACGTTCACCATGAAGGCTTGTGGCAACCCTGGATTGAGCAAGTCAACGGTACCATTTTCCCAACATTTGCTCACTTTGTGTTTCGGTGTCACTTTTTTCTAATTCTTGCCAGGTTTCAAACTTTTGGGTTAGTACATTTGTTATGGCGATGTGTGATCAGTGATCCTGGATGTTCCTCTTGTACGTGTTTTGGGGCATCATGAACCGCAACCCACATAAGACGGCAAACTTAACCATAAACGCTGTGCGTCTTCTGGCTGCTCCGCCAACCAGCTGGTCCCCATCTCTCTCCCTCTCCTCAGGCCCCCCTAGTCCCTCAGACACAACAATATTGAAATCAGGCCAATTTAAAAAATCCTACGTGGCCTCTCAGTGTTTAAGTGAAAGGCAGAGTCGCCTCTCTCTCACTTGAAATCAAAACGCTAGAAATGACAAAGCTTAGCGAGGAAGGCATGTCAAAAGCTGAGACCGGCTGAAAGCCAGGTGCCTCGTGCCGGTCAGCCAAGCTGTGAACGCAAAAGGAAAAGCTCTTGAAGGAAATTAAAAGTGCTACTCCAGTGCACACAGGCATAAAGACTGAAACAAGCTTATTGCTGATAGGGAAAGAGTGTTAGCAGTCTGGAGAGATCAAACCAGCCATGACAGTCCCTTAAGCCTAAGCCAAATCCAGAGTGAGGCCCTAAATGCCTTCAGTTCCGTGACGGCTGAGAGAGGCGAGGAAGGTGCAGAAGACGAACAGGAGGCTGGCCGAGGCTGGCTCATGGCAAAGCAGACGTCTCCATCATATTAAAGTGCAAGGTGACAGCGAGTGCTGATAAAGAAGCTGCAGTGACTTCTCCAGAAGGTCCAGCTAGGATAATTCCGGGAGGGGGGCTACAGTCAACCATAGATTTTCAATGCAGGCAAAAAAGTCTTATTGTTGTTATTTTTTTGAACAGCCTTATTTGGGGAGAAGATGCCATCTAGGACTTTCAGAGCTAGAGAGAAATCCATGCCTGCCTTCAAAGCTTCAAAAGACAGGCTCACTCTCTTGTTAGGGGCTCATGCAGCTGGTGACTTTGAGTTGAAGCCCATGCTCATTGATTGTCCTGAAAATCCTAGCGCCCTTAAGAAATGTGTTATGTCAATCAGCCTGTGCTGTGTAAATGGAATGAAGCTTGAATGACAGCATACCTGTCATTAACAACATGGTTTACTGAGTATTTTAAGTCTGCTGTTGAGATCTATTGCTCAGAAAAAAAGATTCCTTTCAAGATGTTACTATTCGTTGATGAGGCTTCTGGTCACCCAAGAGCTCTGGTAGAGATGTCCAGTGAGATTCATGTGGTTTTCTTGCCTGTTAACACAACATCCATCCATGAAGGAGTCATTTTGACTCTCAAGTCTTATTATCTAAGAAATACATTGTGTAAAACTTTGGTTGTTGTGGACAGCGATTCCACTGATGGATCTGGGCAAAGCAAATTGTAAACCTTTTGGAAAGGATTCACCATTTTTTTTAAAGATTTTATTTATTTAGTTGACAGACAGAGATTACAAGTAGTCAGAGAGTCAGATGGAGAGAGAAGGGGGGAATCAGGCTCCCTATTGAGCAGAGAGCCTGATGCAGGGCTTGATCCCAGGACCCTGAGATCACGACCTGGGTTGAAGGCAGAGGCTTTAACCCACTGAGCCACCCAGGCGCCCCAGGATTCACCATTTAAATGCCATTAAGAACATTTGTGATTCATGGGAAGAGGTCCGAATATCAACATGATATTGGAGGAAGTTGATTCAAACCCTCATGGATGACTCTGAGAGGCTTAAGACTTTGGTGGAGGAAGTCACTGCAGATGAGGTGGGAATAGCAAGAGAACGAGAGTTAGAAGTGGAGCCCAACAATAGGACTGAGTTGCTGTGATCTCATGATAACTTGAACAGATGAGGAGCTGTTTCCCAAGGATGCACAAAGATGGTTCTTGAAACGGGATCTACCCCTGGTGAAGATGCTGGGAAGGTTATATAAATGACCACAAAGAATTTGGAATATTTCATAAGCTTAGTTGATAAAGCAGGGTTTGAAAAGATCGACACCAGTTTTGAAAGAAGTTCTGTTTTCGGTTGTGCTGTCAAACAGCATCGCATGCTACGGAGGAGTCACTGGTGACAGGAATAGTCCACTGATGCAGCAGGAACTTCATTGTTGACTTATTTTAAGAAACTGCCATGGCCAGGCCAACCTTCATCAATCAGCAGCTGTCAACATCAAAGCAAGATCCTCCACCCAGAAAAGATGACAGCTTGTGGAAAGCTCAGATAATGGTTAGCATTTTTTAGCATTGAAGTATTTCAAAATTAAGGTGTGTACCTCCTTTTATTTTTTATTTTTTAAAGATTTTATTTATTTATTTATTTGACAGAGAGAGAAAGATCACAAGTAGGCAGGGGCAGGGGGGAAGCTGGCTCCCTGTTGAGCAGAGAGCCTGACATGGACCCTGAGATCATGACCTGAGCCGAAGGCAGAGGCTTAACCCACTGAGCCACCCAGGTGCCCCTGTACCTCTTTTTAGACATAATGTTCTTGCACACTTACTAGACCACAGCAAGCTATAAACATAACTTTATATGGACTGGGAGAACCCAAAATTCATTTGACTCATTTTATCACAATATCTACTTCATCACGATGGTCTGGAGCCAAATCCATAATATCTCCGAGGTTTACCTGTACTACTACTACAATGATTTCTCCTCCTCCTCCTCCTTCTCCTTTTTCTCCTCCTCCTCCTTTTAAAAGATTTTATTTATTTGACAGAGAGAGATCACAAGTGGGCAGAGGCAGGCAGTGAGAGAGGGGGAAGCAGGCTCCCCGCTGAGCAGAGAGCCCAATGTGGGGCTCGATCCCAGGACCCTGAGATCATGATCTGAGCCAAAGGCAGAGGCTTTAACCCACTGAGCCACCCAGGCACCCTCTTCTTCTTCTTGAGATGTAATTGACTTATAACATTATGTTAGTTTCAAGTGTACAACATAATGATTTGATATTTGTATATCTTTTGAGTACTTCATTTCTTTTTTTTTTTTAAGATTTTTTTTTTATTAGACAGACAGAGATCACAAGTAGGCAGAGCGGCAGGCAGAGAGAGAGGAGGAAGCAGGCTCCCTGCTGAGCAGAAAGCCCAACGCGGGGCTCGATCCCAGGACCCTGGGATCATGACCTGAGCTGAAGGCAGAGGCTTTAACCCACTGAGCCACCCAGGCACCCCTTCATTTTTCTTTTTATTACCAAAGAATATTCTGCTATATGGATGTACCATTTTGTCTCTGCACTCATAAGTCGAATGATGTTTGGGTTGATTCCACTTTTTGGCTCTTTGGCCTTTTGGCTATTATAAATAATGCTGCTAGAAACATTCCCATACAGGTTTTCGTATGGACATAAATTTTTGTTTCTCTGGGTATTCACCTATGAATGGAATTGTTTTCCAAAGCAGCAGCACATTTTGCTTTCTTACTGTCAATGTATGAGAGTTCCCTCCCTTTTTTTTCCCCCAAATCCTCACCAATACTTGTAATTATTGGTTGTCTTTTCGCTAATAGCCATCCTAGTGGGTGTGATGCAGTATCTCACTGTGATTTTGATTTGTGTTTCCTAGATGGCTAATGATGCTGAACATCTTTTTTTTTTTTTTTTAAAGATTTTATTTATTTATTTGACAGAGAGAAATCACAAGAGAGGCAGGCAGAGAGAGAGGAAGGGAAGCAGGCTCTCCACTGAGCGGAGAGCCTGATGTGGGACTCGATCCCAGGACCCTGAGATCATGACCTGAGCCGAAGGCAGCGGCCTAACCCACTGAGCCACCCAGGCGCCCCGATGCTGAGCATCTTGACATTACTTCCTATCACCTAGAATTTTTTTTTTTTAAAGATTTTTTTATTTATTTGACAGAGAGAGACACAGCAAGAGAGGGAACACAAGCAGGGGGAGCTGCAGAGAGAAAGGGAGAAGCAGGCTTCCCACTGAGCAGGGAGCTGGATATGGGGCTCGATCCCAGGACCCTGGGACCATGACCTGAGCTGAAGGCAAATGCTTAACGACTGAGCCACCCAGGTGCCCCAGAAATTTCTTTTTTTCTTATAATGAGACCTTTAAGATATACTCTCTTAGTAACTTGCAAATATGCAAAACAGTATTATAAACTATAGTCACATGTTGTATGTGATATCCCCATGACTTATTAATTTTTTAACTGCAAGTTTGTACCTTTTCATCCCCTTCACCCATTTCACTCATGACCTGCTTCTGGCAACTACAAACCTGTCTCTTTTTTTTTTTGAGTTTTTAAAAATTTTATTCTGTTTGGGATTTTTTAGATTCCACATATAAGTGAGATCATATGGTGTTTGTCTGTCTGATTTATTTCACTTAGCATAATACCCTCAAGGTCCATTCATGTTGTTGCAAATGGAAAGGTTTCCTTCTTTTTCATGGCTGAATAATGTGTGTGTGTGTGTGTGTGTGTGTGTGTGTGTGTGTGTGTGTGTGTGTGATTGCAGCATTATTTACAATAGCCAAATGTGGAAACAACCTAAGTGTCCATCAATAGATGAACAGATAAAAAAAAATTTCATAGCTATGTATGATGACAGATGTTAACAAGACTTACTATGGTGATCATTTCACAATATATAAAAAATCTGATCACTATATTGTACACCTGAAACTAATGTAATGTTATATATCAAATATACTTCAATAATAATACAAAACCTGGGGCACCTGGGTGGCTCAGTGGGTTAAAGCCTCTGCCTTCGGCTCAGGTCATGATCCCAGGGTCCTGGGATCGAGCCCCGAGTGCGGCTCTCTGCCCAGCAGGGAGCCTGCTTCCATTCCTCTCTCTCTGCCTGCCTCTCTGCCTACTCATGATCTCTGTCTGTCAAATAAATAAATAAATAAAATCTTAAAAAAAATAATAATACAAAACCCTATTAGCCAGGTATAAAGTTGTTAAGGAGGTAACTTAAAGTATAAAAAGAGGCTGAAGGGTATCATGGATTTAGAAATTATCTGAAGTAGCTACAAATTAAAAAAAGAAGTTTCGTTATTGATTGTTTTATTCAGATTATTGGCTACATTTTTCCTTCTTCTCATATCCAGTAATTTTTGTTATATGTTGGACATTGTGATAATATGTTGTAGAGGTTCTGGATTATTTTATCTTTCCATAAAAATATTATGTTTTATTCTGGCAGGCAGTTAAATTACTAATAGATAACCATGTCTTGTTGAGGCTTGCTTTTAGGCTTTGTTACAATGAGTCTACTTCAGTTTTGCTCTTATCCCTAGAGTGTGGGTAGCTTTACTCCTAGAGGATTTCAGGTTGTTTGCCAAGCTCTCTCCATTCTGTGTAGGGAAATCTGGGCTGACCACAGAAAGCTCTAATTAGATTTTATGGGAAACTTGCTTTCCTCTGCCAGCTCTTATAGAGAGAATTTTTATTGTTTAATAACATATCTCACTTTTCACTTCTCAGGATTAGATTTTTTTCCCTCAGACTTCTTTTTTTAAGTAGGTTCCACACTCAACATGGAGACCAATGTGGGGTTTGAACTCAGGACCCTGAGCTCAAGACCTGAGCTGAGATGAAGAGTTGGAGGCTTAACTGACTGAGTCACCCTGGCACCTCTCTTCCTCAGACTTTGAACAGCAGTCTAGAAGCAGAAGACAGAACAAAACAGGCATAGTTTGGGGGTTAAAGGTGTCAAAGATTCCAGAAGAGGGGTCAAGAGTTAGTCTTTAATGGAAGTCATGAACAACTTATATTTAAAATGGGGGAAGTTAGGAGAGTGGAAGAAGAAATTAAATAGAATTTGATAGAAAAATAAATGCTGGGCGCCTGGGTGGCTCAGTGGGTTAAGCCTTTTGCTTTGGCTCAGGTTGTGATCTTGGGGTCCTAGGATCGAGCCCCACATTGGGTTCTCTGCTCAGCGGAGAGCCTGCTTCCCCATCTCTCTTTGCCTACTTGTGATCTCTCTCTCTCTGTCAAATAAATAAATAAAATTAAAAAAAAAAGAATGCTATTTTCCCCTTTACTTCTTCCTTTTTAATACGAAATTGGATTGGCCAGTAAGTTGCTGTAAGCTTGGCAACAGGAGTTTTCAGATCTATTCCCACTGTTGGCATTACCTTCCGGGCTGTTTATTTCAGCGAAACCTCAGTTAGGCATGTTGTTAGGGGAGGCCCGGGGAATAATCAGAAATTGAAATCCTTACCGTAAACAATAGCTCTACCTACTTTCTCTTTCTTTTAAATTCTTCACCAGAACCACTCACACATAGGAATACCATAATTTGCAAAGTTTGCAAAATCATGATTTGGAAATCCTTTCTCACATTTTCTTCCTGTTTCACGGTGGGGCTGCCGTGAGAAGGAAGTGGACTGCTTAAGCCATAAGCAGAGAGCATCACGCCCTCGAATCCCTGAGAACCAGCTGGAACCTTCTCTCTCAGGGGCTCAGTTTTCCATCTGGCCTCTCTGGAGGCTCAGAACAGGCCATCAAAGGATGAGGCCTCGTTGGAGGTGGGGGTCCGAGAACCCACAGTCTCCTCCCCAGGGGAGGTGGTCAGTTGAGCCGGTACCTTCTGGGGCCCATGGGCCATTTTCTGCCTGAGCGCTCCGGGCTGTGGACGACAGAGTGACGTGTGGGCACTGTGGAGGCAGCTCAGGCTTCTGGGATGTGAGCTCAGTCTGGACACGGATGTGGAGGTGGAAGGGTGTTCTGGCCTCCAGAGGCCTCCAGCTGCTAGAGCCATTCCTGGCCTCTTCCTTCCCGTGGCCAGGCGGTCGGGGGGCCTCATGGCAGCGCTGCTGGAGCAATTACACAGCCTCATCTCGTGCGCGTGCGCTCCTTAGATGCATCGGCACTTCGGGAAGGAGTTCACAGAAGCGGTGGAAGCCAAAAGATGGCTCAGCTGGAAGGGGCTGCAGCAGTTACACAGGGTTCGATACACTTACATGAGTTGTTGTAAGAATGACCAAGGAGACGATGCAGCAGAGGAAAGAAAACCCAAGTAAATATCAAAGAAGTCCAAGACACCCAGGTCCTTCCTCAGTTACCTAGAACAGGCTTTTTTGGGGGGGGAATCACAAACCACCAAGATATCTGTGGCATACACAGGTTTTACAGAAAAACAAGATGACAAAGAAACGTGAAGCTATGGACTGAATCTTGAGAGAATCTCAAGCAGACTCTGAACTGAACGGAGAACTGGACACAGGGTGAGGCAACTGGGTGGCTCAGTGGGTTAAGCGTCTGCCTTCAGCTCAGGTCATGGCCCCGGGGTCCTGGGACCAAGCCTTGCATCGGACTTTCTTGCTCAGTGGGGAGCCGGCTTCTCCGCCTGCTTGTGCTCTCTCTCTGTCAAATAAACAAATAAAAAAATATATGTATATATAAAAGATGAGACTCTGGAGAGCAAGCTCTCTCTCCACTATGTGAGCATGTGCAAAACAAAGGAGCTCTTCTGAGGTGGGTTAACTGGGTGGGTTAAGCCTCTGCCTTTGGCTCGGGTCATGGTCTCGGGGTCCTGAGATCGAGCCCCACATCGGGCTCTTCGTTCAGCAGGGAGTCTGCTTCCTCCTCTCTCTCTGCCTGCCTTTCTGAGTACTTGTGATCTCTCTGTCGGATAAACAAATAAAATCTTAAAAAAAAAAATAGGAGCTTTTTGCTGCCCCCCTGATTTCGGACTCCCAGGCTCCAGAACTGTGGGAAAAGAACTTTCTTTCTTTCTCTCTTTTTAAAAGATTTTATTTATTGGGGCGCCTGGGTGGCTCAGTGAGTTAAAGCCTCTGCCTTCGGCTCAGGTCATGATCCCAGGGTCCTGGGATCGAGCCCCACATCGGGCTCTCTGCTCTGCGGGGAGCCTGCTTCCTCCTCTCTCTCTGTCTGCCCCTCTGCCTACTTGTGATCTCTGTCTGTCAAATAAATAAATAAGATCTTTAAAAAAAAATAAAAATAAAAGATTTTATTTATTTATTTTAGAGACAGGGAGAGAGAGTGTGAGCATGGTGATGGGGAGGGGCAGAGGGAGAAGAGAATCTTAAGCAGACTCCACGCTGAGTGCAGAGCCCAATGTGGGGCTGGATCTCACGACCCTGAGATCATGACCTGAGATGAAACCAAGAGTCAAATGCTTAACCTACTGAGTCACCCCAGAAAAGAGCTTCCTCTAAGACACCCAGTTTCGGGGCACCTGGGTGGCTCAGCCATGTAAGCATCTGCTTTCGGCTTAGGTCATGATCCTAAGGTCCTGGGATTGAGTTCTGCATCAGGGTCCTTGCTCAGTGGGGAGTCTGCTTCTCCCTCTGCTTGTGCTCTCTCTCTCTGAATTAAAACAAAAAAAATTTAAAATAAAGACACTCAGTTTATGGTAGGTTTTAATTATAATGGCCTTGGCTGATTAATATATGTAACCATAATAAATGTTCCATAATGTATGTTCTAGAACAAAAAGACTCTTTTACAGGGCAAACTAGTCCAGGCTTAAGCTGGATGAGAATAACTCATCTACGTTCATTCACTCACCGAATGCCTACTACGTTCCAGGCTTTATGTTGGTACTGACGTAAAAAATGTTGAGGTTCAGAGTCAAAGGCCAAGAAAGAATTCTTGGGATGTTTTGACAAAGGTGCCAAAAGGTGGTTTTATTAAAGCATGGAGGCAGGACCCGTGGACAGAAGGAGCTGTGCTGGGGTCATGAGGAGTGGCCGATTTTATACTTTCAAGTTGGGAGGGGGTTAAGGATAGCGTCTCTAAGGAATTTTGGAAGCGAGGTTTACAGGACCTTGAGGAGGCAGGCTAGCTATTGTTGGGAAAGGGTTATTTATTTATTTGTTTAAAAAAACTTTTTAAAAGATTTTATTTATTTATTTGTGAGAGATAGTGGAGAGAGCACAAGAGCGGCAGAGGGAGAGGGAGAAACAGACTCCCTGCTGAGCGGGGAGCCTGACGCAGGGCTGGATCCCAGGACTCCAGGATCATGACCTGAACCAAAGGCAGCCGCTTAACCAATTGAACTATACAGGTACCCTGTGAAAGGGTCATTTATTACTATTTAGTAAATCCTGAGTCATGAGACCTTTCAGATTTATATCTGTGGGTCATATGATTGGGGAATGCTTGTTAACATGTTTCTTGGAGGGTAGAGGTAAAGGAAATTTCCAAAGGAATTTTTATTTGTTTAGTCGACTCACAAGGATCCTAGGGGCTTGGGCTAATATTGCCTTTGCTTTTAGCAAAGTGTCAACATCAAGGCCACTGAGCTCCTGGAGGAAAGCCACCCTATCTGTTTCAAGGACTTGTCAATGGGCTGTAAGTAGTAAGGAAATTCAATTTATTTACTTTATATTTTATTTTATTTTATTTTTTTTTTAAAGATTTTTTTTTTATTTATTTGACAGAGAGAGATCACAAGTAGGCAGAGAGGCAGGCAGAGAGAGTGAGAGGGAAGCAGGCTCCCTGCTGAGCAGAGAGCCCGATGCGGGACTCGATCCCAGGACCCTGAGATCATGACCTGAGCCGAAGGCAGCGGCTTAAACCATTGAGCCACCCAGGCGCCCTATATTTTATTTTAAAGAGAGAGGGGAAGGGGAGGGGCAGCAGGAGAGGGAGAGAAATCCTCAAGCAGACTCCCTGCTGAACATGAAACTTGACTCGGGGCTCAATCCCAGACCCTGGGTTCATGACCTGAGCGGAAACCAAGAGTCAACATTTAATGGACTGAGCTACCCAGGCACCCTGGGACATTTAATTTTTCTTTTAAAGATTTTATTTATTTATTTGACAGAGAAAGAGAGAGAGAGAGAGAGAGGGTACAAGCTGGGGGAGCAGCAGGCAGAGGGAGAGGGAGAAACAGACTCCCCACTGAGCTGGGAGCCCCACACGGGGGACTTGATCCCAGGGTCCTGGGCCCATGATGCAAACAGAAGGCAGACGCTTAGCCAATTGAGCCACCCTTGTGCCCCTAATTTTTCCTCTGCCTCTGTTTCCCACATCAGTACTGAGGATATAGCATTGAATAAAATAAATGCAATCTCCACTTTCCTGATGCTTACGTTCTGCAGAAGGTGAGGAAGCAATAAATCAAGAAAGTGATTCACAGGTATAAATCAGGTAGTTGTAAGTGCTGTCCAAAAATAAATGGGGTATGATTAAGGGAGCACATTAGTCTGGAAAACTACCCCCACATTCTGGGAAGTGGCATAAATTGAAGCCTGAATGACAAGAAAAGGACAACTAAGTGACCTGGAAGAAGAATATTCCAGGGCACCTGGGTGGCTCAGTGGGTCAAGCCTCTGCCTTCAGCTCAGTTCATGATCTCAGGGTCCTGGGATTGAATGCTGCATCGGGCTCTCAGCTCGGCAGGGAGTCTCTCTGCCTACTTGTAATCTCTGTCTGTCAAGTAAATAAATAAAATCTTTAAAAAAAAAAGAAGAAGAAGAAGAAGAAGAAGAAGGAGAAGGAGGAGAAGGAGAAGGAGAAGGAGAAGAAGAAGAAGAAGAAGAAGAAGAAGAAGAAGAAGAAGAAGAAGAAGAAGAAGAAGAAGAATATTCCAGACCAGGAAAGAGCTGGTATAAAGGCTTCTTAGGGAAAGGAACTCAATGTGCTTGAAAAGAATTAGATAAGGCCTATGGGGCTGGAGTGGAGTGAGGATGGAGGGAAATTAGAAGTTGAAGTCTGGGGGGCTCCTGGTAGCTCAGTCACTTAGGCGTCTGATTCTTGATTTTGACTCAGGTCATGGTGTCAGGGTCCTGGGATGGAGCACTCCCCCCGCCCAATCAGGGTCCATCTCAGCGGGGAGTGTGCTTCTCTCCCTCTTCCTCTGCTCCTCCCCCTGCTTGAAAAGACATACTCTCTCTCTCTCTCTCCAAAATAAATAAATAAAATTTTTTTTTTTTTAAAAAAAGGTTTAAAATAAAAAAAATTGAAGTCTGAGAAACAGCCAGAGACTGGATATCACAGGCCATGGTAAGACATCTTAACCTCATTCCGAGTCAGTGAGAGATACTGGATGGTTTTTAAGCAGGCAAGTCTGATCATCTGATTCACCACGGGATTTGAAGAATGGCTTGTAAGGAGCAGAAGCAAAGGGACCAGCTAGGGAACTTTTTTTTTTTTTTTTAAATATTCTTTTTTTTTTTTAAGATTTTATTTATTTATTTGGCAGAGAGAGATCACAAGTTGGCAGAGAGGCAGGCAGAGAGAGAGAGGGAAGCAGGCTCCCTGCTGAGCAGAGAGCCCGATGCGGGACTCGATCCCAGGACCCTGAGATCATGACCTGAGCCGAAGGCAGCGGCTTAACCCACTGAGCCACCCAGGCGCCCCAGCTAGGGAACTTTTGAAAACAAGACAGTAAGCAGATGCTGGTGATTGTGGCAAGAGTGGCACCTGGGACGTTGAGGAGGTGGGAACCGATGTGTCCTCCAGATTGGGACTCAAGGCTGGGTTGGACACTGGGGAATAGGGAGAGGAAGGAAAAAGCATGATCCCTAGATTTTTGCCTTAAGAAATGTTGTCTTCAGAACCTCATGGGGGAGCTCGCGTCCTTTAATGAATCCAGGAAGACTGGGGGATGGTCCTGTTTGGGGAAAATTCGGGAGATTTTCATACACGAAAGCTCATGATGCCTTTAGACTCTCAGATGTCAGGTAGATAATTAGCTGTGTCAAGAAGACGACTGGATAGACAAGTGTTAGATAATAAAGCATGTGGTTGGTCTTTGGCCCTGGTTCCTGGGAGGTCGTCCCTAAATCCTTGAAATTTCTGAAGTGATAGGAACCAGTCCTTAGTTAAGTGAGAGCTGACTTAGATGGGGACTGGCTGGAAAGACCAACCACGTGATCAGAGGGGTTGGCCCTTTGGGCCTGCCTGACCTCCAGGCAGGGGAGGCTGACTCAGGACTTCAGCTATGGGATCAGTGAGTCAGTCAGTCATGCCTGGGTAATAAGACCCCAGTGAAAATTCTGCATACCCAAGGCTCATGGAGTTGGCTTCCGGGTTGGTGACCAGATTAATGTGCTGGGAGGGTCATGTCCTGATCCTGTGGGGGAGAGGCCGCAGAAGCTCTGCATTGAAAACCTGTCCACCTGTCCAGGCCTGGCCCTAGGGGTGTTTCCATTTGGCTGATCCTGATTTGTATATTCTAACAAAACTGTAATAAGTGTAGAGTTTCCTGAATTTTCTGAGTCATTCTAGCAAATTATCAATTCAGGGGAGGAGGGGCATCGTGAGCCCTGAATCTATAACTCATTGGTGAGAAGTGTGGGTCGTCTGGATACCCTTGAACTTGGTGTGTGCAGTGGAGGTAGTTTTGAGCACCGTGCCCTTAAATCTCTGGAGTCTGAGCTAACACGGGGTGGTGAGTGTTAGAACTGGATCGCAGTCTTGCAGTGAGTTAGGAGTTTAGAGACAAGGCAGAGATACAGAGCTGATAGCCCTTGGCATGGAGATGGTCTTTAACGCCTTGGTCTGCGGGAGATTTCCTGGGAGGAGTGTACAGTTGGAGAGAGGGGTCTCAGGAATGACCTTGGGGCGCGCCAGCATTTTAAGTTTGAGCAGACAAACAGCCAGTAAAGGAGACTGGAAAGCGCCTGGCAGGGAGAGGAGGGAAACTTGAAGGATGTGATGGGGTAGAAGCCAAAAGAGAAATGGATTCCTATGAAGATGGAACGGTCAACTGTCTTAAAAGTAAGAAGGTAAAGAGAGGGAGTGCAGGAAATGGACCAAATGTATTTGGCAATATGACCTTCTCAGTGGAGTATTTACCTCCTAAGCATCTTTCCTCTTAGATCTCCTTCAATATTCACAAGGTCCTTCCTTTCTCACCTTCCTCCTCCATCACAGCAGAAGAGGACATTGAAATTATGCCCTCTGTGCTGGCAGGGCAGCTTTCTTAGCCTCCTTCCTAGCTACGGAAAGTTGGGGGCAGAAAGGACATTTTGTATGTCCACACCCTTTCAGTCCGGGTGGGGGGCAGTGTGCCAACATAGCTTTCTCAAAACAGAATATTTCCTATGTATTTTATTTTACGATTTTATTTATTTATTTGACAGAGAGAGAGAGATCACAAGTGGCCAGAGAGGCAGGCAGAGGGAGAGGAGGAAGCAAGCTCCCTGCTGAGCAAGGAGCCCGATGTGCCGGAAGGCAGAGGCCCAACCCACTGAGCCACCCAGGCACCCCTGTATTTTATTTTTTAAAAGAGAAAGAGAGACAGAGAGACAGAGAGCGAAGCATGCTTAAGCCCAAGGAGCTGGAGAAGGAGAAGCAGGCTTCACTGAGCCAGGAGTCCTACGTAGGACTCCATCCCAAAACCCTGGGATCATGACATGAGTTGAAGGCAGATGCTTAACTGACTGAGCTACCCAGGTGCCCCTGTGTTTTATTTTAAGTAACTTCATGGGTCAAAAGCCCCACCCACAATTCTTCCAAGCACTTCTCTCTAGACTTTGTATCGGATACTTGAGAACAGGCATTATCCATAGGGCACCAGGGTGACTCAGTTGGTTAAGCGTCTTCCTTCCGCAGGTCCTAAGTCCTGCCTTGGGCTTCCTGCTCAGCGGTTAGCCTGCTTCTCCCTCTCCCACTCCCACTGCTTGCTGTTCCCTCTTTCCCCAAGTCTCTCACTGTCAGATAAGTAAATAAAAATCTTAAAAAAAAAAAAAGAACAGGCATTATCTGGCTTCTGAGCGTTTATAGTTAATCATTCCAGGAAACCTTTTGTCTAGCTGAATGGATCTCCAGCTCCACCTTAATCCTTTCAGAAGTCTAAAAACCCGTGGGACAGCCGCACCCTTGATTTAGTCTTGTCCTAAAGCTTCCTGGTAGATTACAATAGTGACAAGTTCCTTCCGTAGAAGCTGTCCCCGTGGCTCTTTGCATTGTCCTTGGCTTTCCTCCCACCAGAAGATGAATCTATTTTTCACCCTGTCCCTTTGGGCGTAGACAGGTGCCTTTCTCCGTGCCGTACCAAAAGCGGCAGAAGCAGAGACTGGAGGTGGGTTAGCCCTCTCTTGAACTTAGGAACCCGCTGAACCCGCTGCCGTATGTGAAGAAGGCTGCTGGACACAGAGAGACCACATGGAGCAGAGAGCAGCAATTCTGGCTGAGGTTTTCTTAGACCACCCGGCTTGTCCTGCCCGTGAGTCTCTCTTGGATCATCCAGCCCCAGCTCCAGCTGAACCAGTCCAGGCTGGAGGAGCTGCCCTGTGAGCCCACAGAATTATGAGAAATACTAAGTGCTTGTTGTTTGATGCTGTTACGTTTGGGAGGGTTTCGTTAAGCGGCAACAGCTACCTATATACAGGTACCTGATATACCTGATATAGCTACCTGATATAGGCTGGGATCTTAACGGCAGCATCCTGGTTTTTTCTGAGTTTTCACATTGTCGCTAAATTCGTGCAGATGGAAAAGCAGTCAGAGGTTAAGATATGCATGAATTTCTGGACAGTGATGACTATCTCTGTTCTGGACGGTCTTGGGCCCAGAAGGACTGAAAGACCGGAGGAAGGAGGATGGGAGGAGTGGCTTGTGGATGGATCTATGGGAGCAGGGGTTAGTGTGCATGCATTTGTGTTTTCCATCAATAACCATCAGGGGGCGCCAACCTCGGGGGCACTCCACCAGGGGGGACACTAACTCATTCAGTGGTCTGTCCTTCCCTTCCCGCCACCCCCCAACCTGTGCATTGCTTGCCAGTGGACCCATGGGCAGAATAGCCTTAGTGGCAAAGATGTAGCAGGTGCATGGGCTCTCATCACCGGGTCCGATAGACCTTCTGCTACTGCCTCCGAAATGCCTGACCTGTCCAAAGCAGAAACCATGGCTAAGCTCTCAATAAGGTCCCGTCTCTTGCAGAGACCCATCTACTGCTCAGAGGCAGGTTGATTATATCAGACCCTTTCTACCCTGGAGGGGGACTTGATTTGTCTTAACTGGGATTGATGTGTATTCTAAGCATGGGTTTGCTGTTCCTGCCCAGACACCCCACTGCTTGCTCAATGGCCCCAGGTACAATGTGGCCATAGTGGAGACATGTTCTTCCCTTTCCAAGGTTGATTTCACTACTGCCTCTGCTGATTACCCAACCTGTCAACAGTTGGACATTAATACTAAGCTCCTGAAATAAATTCCCTGGGAACCAGCTGGCTCCCTGGAGGCACGTGGACCGCCATGGAGGGGCAGTGCTTTGTCCGCGGGGGGATAGACATCTATCCTGGGTTGGGATTTGCCTGCCTTCAGCACTTCCGCCGGCACCGTCTGTCGTGGGCTTATAGGATGTTTCATCTATCACCACACTGTCCTCCATAAAATGTGGGATGTCAACAAGGGGACATATTTTATGGTGAAGTGAATATGACAGTAGGCTCATACATAATTCCTGGTCTTAACAAGTGGCTTCACAGACACAGTCACTTGACAGAGTAGCAGAGAATCTGTTGAAGACTCAGTTGCTCACTGGCTGGGGGACAACACCAGGGCCACTGGGGTCTATCCTGTATACAGCACAGAGTAGGCAGACCTGCCCCTAACAGTTGCAAGTCTAAGCCAGGAAGATAAGTAGAGGCAGACATACCATATGTCTAAATATTTTTAAAAGGTTATAAACCAGGTTAGGAATGCTCGGGTGGCTCAGTGGGTTAAGCATCCAACTCTTGGTTTTGGCTCAGGTCATGATCTCAGAGTTGTGGGATCGAGTCCCACGGCGGGCTTTGCACTCAGCATGGAGTCTGCTGGAGGTTATCTCCCTCTCCGTCTGCTCCTTCCCCTGTTCACGCGTGCTCTCTCTCTCTCTCTCTCTCAAATAAATAAATAAAATCTTAAAAGAAAAAAGTTATAAATCAGGCTAACAGTCAAATACATTATGTTCTGCCTTCCCACCTCCATAATGAATTGGAAATAAATCTGAATTTAGAGCTTTTGGATCTCTGTTGTGCTAGGTGAGCTGACCCCAGCTATGGCCTATGGACCAGCCCCTTCTCCTTCCAGCCACTGTCTCTTCATAAGTTTGTACAGAAACTCAAACCTCCATGTCCTGATCTCTGTCCACATGCCCTACAAGTCCCCAGCCCACAGCCATTCCATGAGCCTGCGGTATATGCGCTCATGGCAGTGGCAGGGGCCTAGCTAAGAGCACTGTGTAGACTTTGGAAGTGGGCAGGGAATTCCAGGGTCCTGGGCACCCAGAGAGTGGCCTGGGGGTGTGTGGGCTCCGGGTTGTTATACCCCCTTAGCCCAGACTCCTCCACCCATGAGGGTGTTCCCATGGGAGGGAACCAAGCAGGGCCTCGGAAGGGCTCAACTCAGGGGCCATTTCACCTGGGTCTTAAAAGTATATGCCTTATCTCATACCTGTCAACGGCTTTTTTGACAATGGCTATTGTCAAAAAGATGAGAAATAAGTGTTGGCGAGGATGTAGAGGAAAGGGGACCCTCATGCGCCGTGGGTGGGAATGTAAATTGGTGCCACCACTATGGAAAACAGTATGGAGGTTCCTTAAAAAATTGAAAATAGGGGGCACCTGGGTGGCTCAGTTGGTTGAGCCTCTGCCTTTGGCTCAGGTCATGATCTCAGGGTCCTGGGATCGAGCCCCGCATTGGGCTCTCTGCTCAACAGGAAGCCTGCTTCCCCCCACTCTCTCTACCTGACTCTATGCCTACTTGTGATTTCTCTCTCTGTCAAATAAGTAAATAAGATCTTTAAAAAAATTGAAAACAGAACTACCCTATGATCCAGCAATTCCATGTCCGAATCTTTATCCAAAGAAAATGAAAACACTAATTCAAAGAAAGAGTGGCATCCCTATGTTCACGGCAGCATTATTTACAATAGCCCATGGACCTTGGTGATTGATAGGTGAGTGGATAAGGAAGATACAGTATGGATCACCAAATATTACTCAGCCATAGAAAAGAAGGAAATCTTTCCATTTGTGACAGCATGGATGGACCTCGAGGGCATTCTGCTAAGTGAAACAAATCAGACAGAGAAGGACAAATGCCATTTGATTTCACTGACCCGAGGAATTTAAAACCCAAAACGTGGAAACAAACAAAACAAACCAGAAACAGACTCACAGATACAGAGAACAATCTAGTGGGTGCCAGAGGGGAGGAGGGTGGGGACAGGAAAAACAGGTGAAGGGGATTAAAAGGTACAAACTTCCAGTTATAAAGTAAGTCACAGGGATATAATGTTAGAGAATATAGGCAACAATATCGTAATACCTGTACCTGTATGGTGACAGACGCTAACTAGACCTATCTTGGTGATCATTCACATTGTATGAAAATATCAAATCACTGTCTTGCATACCTGAAACATATAATATTGTATGCCAATTGTAATTCAATTTAAAAAATGGAAAAAGCATTAAAAAAAAAAGAGAACACACAGCTCAAACCAGTGGCCAATACACAGTGTCTTCTCCTTAGCATGGATGCATGGAACCACAAGGTGAAGAAGGAAGTAACCCCCTTACTATTACAAATAATAACCTGCTTGAATACTTTTTTGCTTGACCTTGAGTTTGGGGATGAGAAGGTCCTAGCGCACCCAGAGGAATGTTCTCATCAAAATGCATGGTCATGGCTTCACTGAATTAGGAGCTAAAACTTCCTCCTGGAGGCTTAGAAAAAGAGAAGGGGGAGTGGTAGACGAGCACATATCCAAGCTGGTTGGTCGCCTGGTTTTTCTTAGCCACGCACTTGTAACAGTGCTGCCCTGACTGTACTCCTGAGGGCACCTGGACCAGCTCTGAGTCACCCTAGGTGTGGGGCAGCCACTGTTTGTCCCAAAGCAATGGCGTAACTCTACGAGCTTCTCTCCATGTTTATGCACCCACAGTTTGCCTGCCTCGAGCCAAACCCACTACCCTATACCTTGCACGGACCCCTTCACCCCTGGGGTGTTTCATAATTTCCCCCTTTCATGATGTTTTTCCTTTAGAGATAGTTCAGCATATTGGTGAAGACCTGGACCTCACAATAATTCATTTCTTTCTTTCAAGATTTTACTTATTTTTGGGAGACAGAGAGAGAGAGAGAGAGAGTACAGGAGCACAAGGAGAGGGAGGGGTAGAGGGAGAGGCAGACTCCCTGCTGAACAGTGAGCCCGACATGGGGTTCGATCCCAGGACCCCAGGATCGTGACCTGAGCAGAAGGCAGACCCTTAACCAACTGAGCCACCCAGGTGCCCCCCTCCCCCCCTTTTTTTTTCAAAGAAGACCATAATTCATTTATTTTTTTTAAGATTGTATTTATTTATTTGACAGACAGAGATCACAAGAGAGAGGGGGGAAGCAGGCTCCCCACTGAGCAGAGAGCCCGATGCGGGGCTTGATCCCAGGACCCTGGGATCATGACGTGAGCCAAAAGCAGAGGCTTAACCCGCTGAGCCACCCAGGCGCCCCCATAATTCATTTCTAAGTATTTAGCAATTTTCACTGAGATTTCCTCTTTAAGTTGTACATTATTTGGAAGTGTATGTCTCAATTTTCAAATCAATAAAGGTTTCTGGCATGTGTGCACACATGGGATTCTAACTGCCCTCGTTGTGTGACTGTAGAATGTGGTCTGCAAGCTACAGTTCTGTTTTGGGTTTTTTGGAGATTTCTTTTTGGTCAGAAAATGGTCCATTTGGTAATTGTCCGTTTGCGTGCCTAAAAATGATTCCGATTCTCAATCTTTGGGATACAGAGATGTATATGTTTATATATGTCTCTGTATGTATACAGACATTTGACTGAAGTTGTTAACTGGATTGTTCAATTCTACTCAATCCTAGAATCTTGTTCCCTAGAAATTATGATTATGTTAAAATCTCCAAGTATACTTGGACACTTGCCAATTTCTTCTTATGAATCTGTTCTTTGAGATTCTCTTTTAAGGGGAAAGATGACTTCTTTCCCCTTAGATGGCTGTCTATTCTTGTAAGAGTGTTCCTTTTATTATTATAAAGCTTACTCTTTGTCCATTAAAATTCATTGTCTAAAATTTTATTTTGTCTGGTGTGGTATTGCTCTACCAGCTTTCTTGTAGTTCGCTGTTTGCCTAGGATGTTTCCATCTCTTTATGTTTAACCTTACTGTGTCCTTCCTGTTTCATTGTATTTGCTTTGTGGTGTACCTGAAAAAGATCATATAGCTCATTTTAAAAATCCAAATACATAGGCTGTCTTTTATAGATGAATGTATGTAGTCCTCATATTTATTATGATTTCTAAAGTAGCTGGGCATATTTCTAACATCTTTTTTGGAGTTTTCCGATACCCATATTTGTTTATTTTTTAAAGATTTTATTTATTTGAGAGAGAGAGAGAGAGAGCATGAGCGGGGCAGAGGGGCGGGAAGGGGGGACTGGGAGAGGGAGAAGCAGGTTCCCCGCTGAGCCAGGATTCTGACCCTGGGCTGGATCCCAGGACCCTGAGATCATGACCTGAGCCAAAGGCAGATGCTTAACTGACTGAGCCACCCAGGCGCCCTACCCATGCTTTTTTTTTTTTTTTTTTTTAACCTCCCCCACTCCCTACTGCTTTTCTGCTTTTGTTGGATTAAGGAAAAACTGTTTTTCCTTCTCCCCGCTTCTCTATTTGGAAGATATGCAACTTTGTCTATGTTTTTAATTTTTTAAAAAGATTTTATTTATGTATCTGACAGACAGAGATCACAAGAAGGCAGAGAAGCGGGCAAAGAGAGAGGAGGAAGCTTCCTGCTGAGCAGAGAGCCCAAAGCGGAACTCGATCCCAGGACCCTGGGATCATGACCTGAGCCGAAGGCAGAGGCTTTAACCCACTGAGCCACCCAGGCGCCCCTATATTTTAATTATTACCCTTACAAATTTTTTATTAGTTTCAGAGGTAGAATTTAGTGATTCATTGCACACAATATCCAGTGCTCATTAATCACTTGCCCTCCAAACTGCCCATCACCCAGTGACACCGTCCCCCTACCTCCTCCCCTCCAGCAACCCTCAGTTTGTTCCCTATAGTTAAGAGTCTATTATGGTTTGTCTCCATCTCTGTTTTGTCTTATTTGATTTTTCCTTTCCTTCCCCTATGGTCATCTGTTTTGTTTCTTAAATTCCACATATGAAATCTGAAATCTAATGGTGACTGGTCAAAACACCTCTTCTTTTCTGAGTAAGACAAGATTCTTAGCTTTTTTTTTTTTTTTTTTACTATATCCTAAACTTTCCCTCTCCATATCTTACGCTCTTGCTTTCTGATATTTAAATTTACAAATATTGGGGCACCTGGGTGGCTCAGTCATTAAGCATCTGCCTTCGGCTCTGGTCATGATCCCAGGGTCCTGGGATCGAGTCCCACATCGGGCTCCCTGCCCTGCCGGAAGTCTGCTTCTCCCTCTCCCACTCCCCCTGCTTGTGTTCCCTCTCTCACTGTGTGTGTCTCTGTCAAATAAATAAATAAATAAATAAAATCTTTTAAAAAACAAAAAAAATAAATTTACAAATATTTACATATCATTCAGTAGTGCTTATAACAACAATTTAGACACACCTGTTTATTTAATTGATTTAAAAAAAAAGACTTTATTTGTTTGTCAGAGAGAGAGACTGAAAGAGAAAGAAACCACAAGCAGGGGAAGTGGCAGGCGGAGAGAGAAGCAGGAGCCTGACATGGGACTCCATGAAAGGACCCTGGGGTCATGACCTGAGCGGAAGGCAGATGCTTAACCCACTGAGCTACCCAGGCGTCCCAATTTTATTGATTTTGTGTTGTTGTTTAAGTAGGCTCCTTACCCAACATGGGGTTTGAACTCACAACCCTGAGTTCTAGAGTCCCATGCTCTACTGACTGAGCCAGTCACGCTCCCCTGTTTTATTGATTTCTAATCTTATTGTACCTCACTGTATTCCACTAACTTCCTTCTGGGCATGTTTTCCTTCACTCCAGTCCATCTTTTGGTGAATGTTTCGGAGTGGATCTGGGAGCTGAAAAGCCCCTTTTATACTTTGTAAGTTTGAAAATGCCTACTTCACCTTACTTTTTTTTTAAGTTTTTTTTTTTTTAATTTTATTTTTTATTTATTTGACAGACAGAGATCACAGTAGGCAGAGAGGCAGGCAGAGAGAGAGGAAGAAGCAGGCTCCCCGCTGAGCAGAGAGAGAGCCTGATGCAGGGCTCAATCCCAGGACCCCGAGATCATGACCTGAGCCGAAGGCAGAGGCTTTAACCCCCTGAGCCACCCAGGCGCCCCTCACCTCACCTTTAAAGTTACATGTAGGATTCTAAATTGACAGTCATTTCCCCGTGGTGCTCCTTGGGTCTCCAGGGGTTTCCAAGGTACACTTGCAGAGACTTCTGACCTCTCTTGTTGCTAATACACAGGCTGCTTCCAGTCTAGACAATATTCCCTTATTAGAAATCTTGTAGTATTTGTCTCCTTTTCTGGTATTTTTACATTTTCCATTTGAACCCTTGATCTTTCCCAGCCTCACCACAATAGGTCGATTTGTTTTTATTTTTCCTGCTCAGAACGTGGTGTGTCCTTAAAAAAACCAGACAAACAAACCAACAACATTTTATTTATTTATTTATTTATTTATTTATTTTTTAAAGATTTTATTTTATTTATTTGACAGAGAGAGAGATCACAAGTAGGCAGATAGGCAGGCAGAGAGAGAGGAGGAAGCAGGCTCCCTGCAGAGCAGAGAGCCTGATGTGGGGCTCGATCCCAGGACCCTGAGATCATGACCTGAGCCGAAGGCAGCGGCTTAATCCACTGAGCCACCCAGGCGCCCCATCATTTTATTTATTTAGAGAGAGAGAGAGAGTGGGTGGGGAGGGGTAGGGAGAGGGAGAGAGAGGCTCAAGCAGATCCCTCACTGAGCATGGAGTCCAAACTCAGGGCTCCATCTCATGACTCCGAGATCACGACCTGAGCCAAAATCAAGAGGACGCTTGACTGACTGAGCCACCCAGGTCCCCACTGGTGTGTGCTTTTCATATGGAGGATGCATCCTCTTTTCTTCAATCCTGGGAAATTCTTAGCCATTAACTCTTTGAATATTCCAATTCCCCACTTCTGCTCTTCTTTTCTGGTAGAATTTCCATTTGATACCTTCTGGACTTTCTCACTTAACCTTCATGCCCCTTAACCTACTTGTCATTTATTCCCCTAGTTCTTGAACTCTCTATGCAGCATTTTGGGGAATTTCTTCAGATCTGTCTTCTGTGTTCATGGAATCTCTTTTCAGCGAAATCCAAATTGTTTTCATTTCTCCACTGCCTTTTATTTTAATGCTTTTTTCCCACTTTATAGGATTTCCATTGGAATCTCTGTCACCTCTGCCTGTTGTTTTTTCCTATAATGTTCTGGCTTTGTTTTAAGGATTGAAAGTGTATTATCTTTGGAATATGCAAACATACTCATTTAATTATTTATTTTATTTTATTGTTTATTTTTTATTTTTAAAGATCTTATTTATTTATTTGAGAAGGAGAGAGAGGCAGAGATAGGGAGAGAGAGCGCAAACTGGGAGGAGAGGGAGAAGCAGGTCCTCCACCGAGCTGGGAGCCTGACACCAGACTGAATCCCAGGACCCTGGGATCATGACCTGAGCCAAAGGCAGATGCTTAATTCCCTGAGCCACCCAGGCACCCCTAGTCTGGTTTTTAAAAAAATCAGTAATCTCTATACCCAACATGGGTCTTGAACTCACAGAGTTCCAAGACAGCCAGACAACCGGAAAGTCATGTTTTAATTGGGTATTACAGTGTTACTGAAATGATACTGATTTTTGTGCGTGGATCTTATCCATACTCATTTTAAAGTCTGTTCCAAATTGTCTTACCATTTCTTTTTTTTTTTTTTTTTAAAGATTTTATTTATGGGGCACCTGGGTGGCTCAGTGGGTTAAGGCCTCTGCCTTCCGCTCAGGTCATGATCCTGGAGTCCTGGGATGGAGTCCCAAATCAGGCTCTCTGCTCCGCGGGGAGCCTGCTTCCCTTCCTCTCTCTGCCTGTCTCTTTGCCTACTTGTGATCTCAGTCTGTCAAATAAATAAATAATCTTAAAAAAATAGATTTTATTTATTTATTTGACAGACAGAGATCGCAAGTGGGCAGAGAGGTAGGCGGGGCGGGGCGGGGGGGGGGGGGGGGAAGCAGGCTCTCTGCGCAGGGAGCCTGATTTGGGACTCAATCCCAGGACCCCAGGATCATGACCTGAGCCGAAGGCAGAGGCTTTAACCCACTGAGCCACCCAGGCGTCCCTGTCTTACCATTTCTAGTTCACAATCATTTGTTGCATCTGCTATCTCTCACGGTGCTGGGTTTCCTTACACACTTTGTAGTATTTATCCAGGAGTATGTTTCTGGAAGAGTATCTCTTCGGGCATTCCTTCTTGGGGGAGCCTAATTATTATCCTGGCTTGTGAATATGTCATATTATAGTGGTGACTTTTAATTTTTTAAAAATTTTAAACTCTTAAGTTTATTTATTTATTTTTAGTAATCTCTATACCCAACTTGGGACTCAAACTCACAACCCCCAAATCAAGAGTCACATGCTCTACTGATTGAGCCACCCAGGCGCCCCTCCCTTTCTTTTTTCATAATAGACTCTCAATATATTCAGGGTGTCAATAAGTTCAGCCACAAGGCCACATTTCCCAGACGATCTTAAAGATTGGGGTAGTCACATGACACAATTCTGGCCAAGGAGATGTCAATGGACGTCACTTGGTAAGGAGGGGCAGATGCAACCAGCCCTCTCTGCTTTTGATACTTGGTCCTTTCTCATCACCCCCAACCCTAGGAATGTGGAGTTGATGGCTCCAACTTTAGCAGTCATTCTGTAAGCAGGAGGATGAAGCCTCATCCTAGGGACACGAGAGAGCGGGGAGCTAGAGGAGCCTGGGTCCCTCGTGTTGTAAAGCTGCCAGGCCAGCTCTGAATTATCCTCCTCTAGATTTCAAAATTTCTAAGATTTCTAAATTATTCATGCCGCATTTTTGAGAGTCTCTGTTTCTTGGAGATTTCAATTCCTAACAGCTACTCACTGTATCTCCTTCCTGTTATCCAGTATATGAACAGCTTGGCTGGGGCTCCAGCTGCTTTCTTGTTAAGTGCTCAAAGGCTGGAAGTAGCTTGGGCTCCTGAGGTCAGGTACCTAAGCCAAGACCAGGTACACACAATGCTGAGTAATGGGGCAGCTGAGCCCTCATTCCCGTAATCTACCATAGATCAGAGTGTGGTCAGAAGCTCCCAGGGCTTTACCTGTGCTTAAATCTGAAGACCAAGGCAGAGCCCCACTTGGGCTCAGCTCCTCTGTTTGGTCCTTGTGCTGCTCCACAGGCCTGGGACCTTACAACACTGCCACCCAATAGCCAACTAAACCCTATGGTATCAGGTTACCCAAGGTTTGCATGATGCCAGCTGGCTGAAGGAAGCACCTTTATAAAATGCAAAGGTTGAAAGTACACTGACCGTGAAATGCAAACAAACTCTACCGACTGATCGCCCAGCTACCTCGGTCTTTATGGAGCCTCTGAATTAGCTACTGGGTCAACACAATTGGTGGTACTTTCCGGGGAGTCAGGTTACAGGCCAACAGTGCCATGAGGGTGTCCTTTGGAGCGGGAAGCCATTCTGTTCCTTGGCACAGCAGCTCTAGAGAAGTTGGGAGCCGGTGGGGGTGCCCGGGGTAATGGACGGATGGCTCTGAGCACAGATGGGAGTGTCCTATGCAGCTTTGCTGATAACTGTACTGGTTCACTTCATCCCACGTTATCTGTATTTGTTCTGGAAGGTGTTACCTGTATTGTTCTGGAAGGTCCGGGGGATAAAAATTAAAAAAAAAACAAAACCAAAAAACACTACATCTAAACCATCCCTGCCCTTGGTTTCTGCCTGGGCCTGTGGCACAGGGCAGAAAAGAGCTACTTAAGTGAGTCTGGGCTCTGAGAAACCAGGAGATTTTCTTAACTTGTCTGAGGGATAGGAGTAGAACCTGAAAGTGGTGGTATATAGACAGCTCAGGATTTATGAATTGACTGGGTGCTTCGTAAGTAATCTCAGTCCAGGCAAGGACCTGAAATTCATGGGCACAATGGAGTCAAGACTGTGAGGCCCCACAGCCCGGAATGAGAGGTGGGTGAGAGCTGCAGTGGGAGTGAGATCCGGTTCCGTAGGTAACGTAGGGCTACGTGGTAGAGGGCACAAGGATAATCCCATTTAAAAATGGGTGTGGTGCTAGGTGCCTTGAGAGTCTATTTCTTGATTTATCTCTCTCCCCCTTTTGTGTTCCCTTTGCTCATTTGTTTTGTTTGTTAAGTTCCACTTAGGAGTGAAATCATATGGTATTTGTCCTCCTCTGATCGATTTATTTTGCTTGACCTAATCCCCTCTGGGTCCACCCATGTTATTGAAAACGGCAAGATTTCGTTCTTTTTTTTTTTTTTTTAAAGATTTTATTTATTTATTTGTCAGAATGAGAGCCAGTGCACAAGCAGGCAGAGGCGGAGAGAGAAGGCTCCCTGCCGAGCAAGGAGTCCCATGCGGTACTTGATCCCAGGACTCTGGGATCATGACCTGAGCCGAAGGCAGCAGCTTAGGCAGCAGCTTAACCGACTAAGCCACCCAGGTGTCCCAAGATTTTGTTCTTTTTTATGGCTGAGTAATATTCCATTGTAGATCTATACCACGTCATCTTTATCCATTCATCAGTTGATGGACTTCGGCTGCTTCCATATCTCGGCTATTGTAGATAATGCTGCTATGGACATGGAGGTGCATGTGTCCCTCTGAATTAATGTTTTTGTCTTCTTTGGGTAAATACCTAGTAGTGCGATTACTCAATCACAGGGTAGTTCTATTTTTAACTTTTTGAAGACCCTCCCAACTGTTTCCCCCAGTTTGCATTCCCACCAACAGTGCAAGGGAATTCCTTTTTCTCCAAATCCTCACCGATACCTGTTGTTTTCTTTTTTTTTTTTTTAAGATTTTATTTATTTATTTGACAGAGAGAGATCACAAGTAGGCAGGGAGGCAGGCAGAGAGAGTGGGAAGCCGACTTCCTGCTGACCAGAGAGCCCTATGCAGGGCTCGATTCCAGGACCCTGAGATCCTGACCTGAGCAGAAGACAGAGGCTTTACCCACTGAGCCACACAGGCGCCCCCTGTTGTTTCTTGTGTTGTTGCAAGGCAGTCCCCTTTATAAAAGCCAGACAGGGGCGTCTGGGTGGCTCAGTGGGTTAAAGCCTCTGCCTTCGGCTCATGTCATGATCCCGGGGTCCTGGGATCGAGCCCCACTTCGGGCTCTCTGCTTGGCTGGGAGCCTGCTTCCCTTCCTCTTTCTCTGCCTGCCTCTCTGCCTGCTTGTGATCTCAGCTGTCAAATAAATAAATAAATAAATAAATTATAAAAGCCAGACAGTTCAAGTTCATATATACAAAGTGTACTTATTTATGGAGACAGTTCAGTTCTCCCTCACACTTTTTCATGGATGGGCCACACTGATTAGAGAAAGAGTGCTAAGAAACTGCATTAGCATGGCTATGTAGACATGGGATAATTTACAAATGAAATTTTTAGAGGTCACTTCGCTATGAAATATGGCAAAAACTACTCCTGTTGATGAAGCTCTAGGGCCAGTGGCACGTACATGATTCAGAAAACAATAGAAACTGTGGAAGGGGTTTCAGACTTTAACAAGGAGCATTTTATTGTTTTCAGAAGTGAGGAAACTCTGTTCATATTTATGGTAAAAAATTTATGATCATGACTACTAACCAAGAAAAAATGTTTTTCTACCCATTGGTACAAAACTGAAATGAAATTTGGTTAATTTCCAGGTAGTGGTCCCTGGACCAGAATTCTGTGATATTATTTGGTCACATCCCCTGAGGTCCAAACCCATAGATTCTCAGATTCCAAATTCTGATGTGGAAATGTCAGATCCTCACAAAATTTCCAGAGCTGACATGGCTTATTCCTAGAACCTTCCATTTTTCTTCCATTGCTAAGATATCAGAAGAGGAGACATGCAAGAAGAGTCCGAAGACAGTGATTGGTGAATAGCTTTGATCTCTACACTGACCAATTTTGAGGCTTATGACTGTTTTGTGGGGAGGACACAGTGGATCAGATCAGGGTACCATTGCCACAAAAAGTGCTGTGTAACAAACAGCCCCACACTCAGTGGCATAAAACAGTAAGCACTGGGGCACCTGGGAGGCTTGGTTGGCTAAGCACCTACCTTCAGCTCAGGTCATGATCTCAGGGTCCTGGGATGGAGCCCTGCATCAGGCGCACAGGAAGTCTGCTTCTCCCTCTTCTTCTACCCCCCACCCCATGCTCTCTATCTCTCTCTCAAATAAATAAATACATCTTTGGTTTTTTTTTAAAAGATTTTATTTATTTATTTGACAGACAGAGATCACAAGTAGGCAGAGAGGCAGGCAGAGAGAGTGCGGGAAGCAGACTCCCCACTGAGCAGAGAGCCTGGTGTGGGGCTCAATCCCAGGACCCTGGGATCATGACCTGAGCTGAAGGCAGAGGCTTAACCCACTGAGCCACCCAGGCGCCCCTAAATAAATACATCTTTTAAATTAAAAAAAACAGTAAGCATTGTAAGGGCCTGGTTGGCCAGAAGGAGTCATTTTGGATTGTGTAGTGAACTTAGATCGACCCCCCCACCCAGAGGAACTTACTTGCAAATCCTAGATACAAGGGCGGGTCAGGCCAGGTGAAGACATCCAATCAGTGGGGCGTGCATATATCTACCAGGGTAAATTGAAATTCAGTTGGCCACCTGTGTATTACCTAGCAGTTTTTTCTGTGTGTGGCAGACCTAGCATGACTGTGTAGTTTTCTCTGTGTATTGCAATCTCATTGGCCACCTGTGTATAGCCCAGCTAAACTACCTCTATAAAAGTTAGTCTGTGAGGCTGGGAGGGGTCACCTCTTTGCAAGAGACCTCCCTGACCGGTCAGTTTGATTCTCGATGCTTGGTGCGAAATAAAGCTTTGCTTGACCTTCACTTTTTATCAGCCTCGCTCCTTTGATTATGGACCCTAACATGCATTAATGATCACCCTCATATTCACAGGTCAGTGGGGCACCTGGAGCAGCTCTGCTCAGGTGTCTCTCGTATTTCTGGAACCAGAGCACCTTTTTCTCTTTACAATGGTAGCAACCCAGGAATATGAGTAGACCCACGCAATGCGTCAGAAGTCCTGGGCTCATTCTGGCATGCCCTCCCTTCTGCCCCTACTTCCCTGGGCCAATCCCAACACCAGCAGAGTGGGGAAGGATACTCCACGTCCAGTGGGAGGGCACCCATCCACGGACAGGTGAATCACTGAGAACTCTCATGCCGTTGACTCTATGTGGTCTGTCTCTCCACAACTGGACCTAAGGAGGTCCATATGACCCTACTCTCTAGACTTAGGACACTGCCGAGAGCACACAAAAATTGAAGACTGAAAGTGTACATTTGATTTAGTAATGAGAAGGTCACGGGGATTTTAGCAGAAGCCGTTCTTGTGACACTGTGGAGGGGAGTCCTTGACAGAGACATTGAGGCAGGTGTGGCTAGGGGAGGGATGAGGCCAATGAGGGCAGACAACTCTTCAGAGAAATCTGGCTGCAGAGGGAGGAAGGAGAATAGTGGCGGAAGAAAAAACTGGGGAGAAATTTTCTTTTCTTCATGAGGAGTGAACGTGTTTAAATATTGCCTGGAAGGGTCTGGGAGAGAGGGAGAAACTACCAGAAGCCAGGGGAGGGGAGTCTGGCTCATAGGTGTCGCAGACGATCCAGGCTCGTGCCGTTTTCCTCCTCCTCTGTCCTCTCTACTGTGGAAAGACGTGGGCAGCAGCTCCTCTTATGGGGAGGGCGGGGTAGGCCCTCTTCCTCTTACCTGTCTCACACCTCCAGGAGCACACGTCCTCCAAGTCCTTCCCAGCCCCAGCTCCAGGGCAAGCTGCAGAAGTGTGTGGTGCAGAGAGAGAAGGACCTGATGTTTCAAATCCCCTTCCTAAGAGTGGATGCTCCAAGCTGGGACTCTGTGTTAGTCAGGGCTCCTGGAAAAACAGAACCAGAAAACCATAGGACATCTAGACATCGTTATCTCTCCGTAGAGAGAAGACTCACAACCAGGAGTTGTCTCCCGTCATGATGGATGCTGCGAAGCCTCAGGATGGGCAGTCGGCAAGCTGGAGACCCAGGAGAGCTGACAGGGGAGCTCCAGTCCAAGTCTGAAGGCCTGAGACCCAGGAGAACTGGTGATGGGAGCTCAGGTCTGAGTCTGAGGGCGGGAGAGGACTGAGGTCCCAGTCTGAAGCCAGTCAGAGAGGGGACATTTCCCTCTCGCTCAACCTTTTTGTTTTCTTCGGGCCTTCAACAGACTGAGACCCGCCCACCTCTGCTTCCCTCAGTCCACCGATTTCAACTGGGAATCTCATACGGAAACAGCCAACCAGACACAAGTATGTGAACACTCTGGGGCGCCCCAGTCAAGCCGACACAGAAAAGTAAGTCAGCGCAGGTTCCAAACAATCCCGGGCATTCGGAGCCAAGGTTAGAACTGGCGGTGCTTGCTTTCGAGGGGAAATGGTGTTGTGGGAATTCTGGAGTCGGTCTCCCCACACACGTCTTTCTTTGTTTCTGAGGAAGACCTCATTCCTTGTTTACTCGAGAAATGTGTATCAGTGGGAAGTCTAGAATGATGTTCTCGAGATCAGGGCCACTGAGCTCCTGTGCTTTGCGGCTCAGCGCAAGGGCGTGCTTTTTCTCTGTGTCGTATAAGGGCACACACAGCCCGGGGAGGCATATTCAGGAACAATTATGCCTGGAGAGAGAGCGAGAAAGTGCAGAGAAGATGGCACGGAAAGATGTTTTGATGGAATTTCAGAAGGGTGCGAAGGAGTGGATGAAATAGCATTAAAGAGACTTTAGAAGCTTACGAATAAGTATGGATAAGTGGATAGTATTTACTCATGTGTCAAGCACTATTCTAAGTGCTTTACTTGTATGAACTTTTCATAGTCTTTCTTTTTTTTTTTAAGATTTTATTTATTTATTTGACAGACAGAGATCACAAGTAGGCAGAGAGGCAGGCAGAGAGAGAGGAAGGGAAGCAGGCTCCCTGCTGAGCAGAGAGCCCGATATGGAGCTTGATCCCAGGACCCTGGGATCATGACCAAAGCTGAAGGCAGAGGCTTTAACACACTGAGCCACCCAGGCGCCCCAACTTTTCATATTCTTAACAGCTTTGTGAATGAGGTCCCATTACCATGATCACTGGATCGCATGATCACGGATCAAGTGATCACAGATCACGGATGAAACCCCTGAAGCACAGAGAAGTTAAAGGACTTGCCCAAGGTCACACAGCTACAAGGTAGACCCGGAATTTGGCTCCAGAATCTATGCTCTTATCCCCCTGACTACCTTAATTGACTACTCCTTAATAAAATGAAAGAAATGCAAATTCCTCCCAAGCAGGGAGGAAATTAGATGAAATCTTTGAGGATGAAAGGCACAGCACAGGGAATACCATTGCCTTGCATGGTGACAGGTTACACTGTGCCCTCGTGGTGAGCAGGGCGTGAGGTAGAGACTAGTGGAGTCACTGTGTCATACACCTGAGACTGACGCAACATTGTGTGTCAATTACACTTTAAGAAAAAGAAAAAAAAATTAAGATGCAATCTTGGTGAGAGTGAAGACTTCAGTATACACAAGTTTTTTTCTAGCTTTTATCTTTTTTTAAAATTTTTTCAATTTTTAATTTTTCTTTGGCATACTCAAATTGAATGAAAGGATTAGATAATGGCGTAGTGTGGACTTAAAGGGATAGGTTCTATGAGAGTTCTCTAATGATAGGATATGGGTTTGCAATCTCAGCTGGCTGAGTGTTTATTTAAATCAGGGAGCAGTGAAGTCTCAGATCCCAGTGAAAAATTTCCAGCTGGTAAACAACTCAGCCTGCTGAGATGGTAACCCTAGTTATTTCTGGGTAGAGTGAACTAGTTTTCTTAGTAATGAAGTTTAATTCCTGCATAGTTCAGAGGTAAATATAGAGATGAAATAATAAAATAAATCAAACCCATTATATTTATATTATATTGTTGGGGCCATACTCAGGAGTAATTTGTGTGTTAGTAAGTAATGGGGTTATTGATTACTGATGACTTGTTTAGTTTAGTTATATATTTATTTACTTATTTATACAGCATGAGCAGGAGGAGGCGCAGAGGGAGAGGGAAAAGCAGGCTCTCCACCGAGCAGGGAGCCCGACCCAGGGCTTGATCCCAGGAACTGGAGATCATGATCTGAGCTCATGGCAGAGGCTTAACTGACCAAGCTACCCAGGTGCTCCTAAGAATTGTGAGATTTAAGAGAAATGTATGACCCTGGATTGAGTTTATAAAGTGATGGGATGTTTTAAAAAAGAACTTGAGGGGCGCCTGGGTGGCTCAGTGGGTTAAAGCCTCTGCCTTCGGCTCAGGTCATGATCCCGGAGTCCTGGGATCGAGCCCCACATCGGGCTCTCTGCTCCGCGAGGAGCCTGCTTCCTCCTCTCTCTCTGCCTGCCTCTCTGCCTGCTTGTGATCTCTCTCTCTCCGTCAAATAAATAAATAAAATCTTTAAAAAAAAAACTTGAGATTTACTACACTTTATCCTGTTTAATTGATTAGGGTTTCCTGGGTAGATAAGCACTTAGGGACATTTTGTTTGTCTGATCAGAAGCGCTTGAGAGAGAGGAAAAAATGAATAGAAATATGTTCCCCTTAAGAATGCAAGTACAAAGGATGCCTGGGTGGCTCAGTGGGTTGAGCTGCTGCCTTTGGCTCCGGTCATGATCTCGGGGTCCTGGGATCAAGTCCCGCTTCGGGCTCCTTCTCCAGCAGGGAGCCTGCTTCTCTCTCTGCCTCTGCCTGCCACTCTGCCTGCTTGTGCGCTCTCTCTGCTAAATAAATAAATAAAATCTTAAAAAAAAAAAAAAAAGAATGCAAGTACAGGGGCGCCTGGGTGGTTCAGTGGGTTAAAGCCTCTGTCTTCAGCTCAGGTCATGGTCCCAGGGTCCTAGGATCAAGCCCCATATCAGGCTCTCTGCTCAGCAGGAAGCCTGCTTCCTCCTCTCTCTCTCTGCCTGCCTCTCTGCCTACTTGTGATCTCTGTCTGTCAGATAAATAAATAAAATCTTAAAAAAAAAAAGAATGCAAGTACAGGGGTGCCTGGGTGGCTCAATGGTTGAGCCTCTGCTTTCGGCTTCGGTCATGGTCCCAGGGTCCTGGGATCAAGTCCTGTATCGGGCTCCCTGCTCGGAGGGGAGCCTGCTTCTCCCTCTCTTTCTGCTGTTCCCCCTGCTTGTGCTCTCTCTCTCTGTCAAATAAATAAATAGAATCTTTGAAAAAAAAAAAAAAGAACGCAAGTACAGGCGGTCCGATGGTTTGACTTACAATTTTTTTGACTTTATGGTGGTACGAAGGCAATATGCATTCAGTAGAGACTGTGCTCCAAATTTTGAATTTGGGTCTTTTCCCTGGCCAGCAATACATAGCACAATGCTCTCTCATGATGCTGGGCGGCGGGAGCTCCCTGTCCGCTACCTGATTGTCAGGGTAAACAACTGAGAACCTGTAATCATTCTGTACCTATACAGCTGTTGTGGGTTGCATTTTCAGTACAGTATTTCATAAATTAGAGGAGACCTCCCATACTTTGTTATAAAAGAGGGTTTGTGTTAGACGACTTTGCCCAGCCTCAGGCTGACGGAAGTGCTCTGAGCACATAAGGTCACCTAGGCTGAGCTATGATGTTCAGTAGATGAGATATATTACGTGCATTTTTTATTTAGGATATTGTCCGTTTATGATGGGCTTACTGGATGGAACCCCACTGTATGCTGAGGAAAATCTGTAGAAATGTTTTAGGGAATAATTAAATAAGATTGTTGTGGAAAAGAAGACTATCCAACCATCCAAAGAGCTGGGCTTCCCTCCTACCGTGGGAAGTTCCTGATAGCCTGTTGCTAGGGTTGTTGCCAGGAACTGACTGCCCAGCCTGGGTCCACATTCCCCAGGCCCCATCTGATTAGGTGGGTCCAGGAGCCAGCTGTGATTAGTGGAAGGGAGTAGAAGTTACCTTTCCCTTTCGGAACAAAAAGGACATTTATCTGGCTTATCTTTTTTTTTTAATAATATATTTTTAGATTTTCTTTATTTATTTGTCAGAGAGAGAGCGAGCGAGCGCACACAAGCAGGCAAAGTGGCAGGCAGAGGCAGAGAGAGAAGCAGGCTCCCTGCCGAGCAAGGAGCCTGATGCCGGACGAAGGCAGCAGCTTAACCAACTGAGCCACCCAGGCGTCCCTATCTGGCTTATCTTTTCCATGAGTTTCTTTCTGTGGAGTGGTGACTTTAGAACCCACCTGTTGGGGATGAATGCTTTTGAAGTTGGAAAGAACCCAAGTCCCTGAATCACTCCGTCACTCAACAGAACGACCTAACCAGGAACATCCGCAATGGTCTTTACATGAGCAAGGAATAAACTTCTACTGCATTAAGCCATTAAGATCTGGGGGTTCTTTCTTTCCCTCTTTCTTTCTTCCTTCCTTCCATTTTTAAAAAGATTTTATTTATTTTATTTATTTATTTGCGAGAACGACAGAGAGAACACGAGTAGAGGGAGAGGAACCTCAGATTCCTGCTGAGCGTGGGGCCAGATGCAGGTCTCCATCCCAGTGACCCTGAAATCAGGGTCTGAGCTGAAATCAGACACTTAACCGACTGAGCCAGCCAGGAGCCCCATGATTTGGGAGTGGTTTCTAACAGCTATGACGGTACACTGATCCAGTTGTAAATGGGACTGTTGTTATTCTTTTCTCTAGTTCTAGTTATTCTCGAATAACTAGTTTTCTAGTTTTCTAGTTATTCTCTTCTTCCAGATCGATCTGCCACCCTTCACCGTCTGGTCCAGTGTTCCAAGAAGACATAGTCTATACAACTCATGCTCCCTTGTCTTCCTGTTTCCAGTTGGGTTCAGTCAATGAAAGAAACTAGCAAGAGGGTAGAGTGTGGGAGTATTTATTCCTCCAGCTCCCTCCCTGTGGTTGGCAAGGGCTGTGGTTCCCTAAGGCCACCAGTCTGACCGCTTCAGATTTCTCTCTCCTCACCCTTTGCCCCTCAGCCCAAGGTGGTCCAGCTCCCTGCTGGTGCTAATGGCTGAGGGCTTCACCCCACCCACAGCACTGGCAGTCATCCCTTACTCAAACTCCCTTTGGCCATTTGAGTGAGTCATATTTTTGCCCGTGAAATTGACATTGACGAACATATAGCATTGTTGAAGGAAGTTTAAATATTAATCAAAGTTTCCCTTGAAACTCAGGATTAAAATTTACTGGATTAGCAATATGTCTTAGTTGACTTTTATCCCAGTAGTGCCATATAACAAGCCACTCCAATAAAATTTATAACAAGCCTTTAGTCTCACGCTCTTTGGTTGAAAGACCAACTGTGGTTCAGCAGATCTAGGCTGGGTTCAGCAGATCTAGGCTGGGCTCAGCTGGGGGACTCTGCTTTCAGCTGCTGGTCATGGGTTCCAGGTGGCTCTGCTTTCTGGGTTTTCTTCTGGAGAGACAGCTGAAGGGACAATAACTGTCTGGGGCAGTCTCTTCTAACGGCAGATTGCCGGAACTCAGGGGGCAGGAGCAGAGCCAGGCTCTAGAGTTCATCTTTTTAAATTTTTTAAAAATTATTTTTTCTAGAGTTTGTCTTCTAACCAGTATGCCATACTGCCTCTTGAAGGCATCCAGACCATTCAGAAGACATCTGAGAAGCAATCTGCAGCCTCTCAAGTCTGTGTTCCCTTTTGCCCTGGTCCACGTAAGTCAAGGTAAGGTCAAGGTCAGGCTGAAGCCAATAGGGCAGCACCCTCAACTTCTGTCCTGGCTTCACTGTTCCAGATGTGGCTCTGCTCCTTCTTGACTTTCTTTCTGTCTCTCACCAGGTCTCTCCTGGACACCAGGCAGCAGGGCAGGTGGGGGGCTTCCTGGCCAACAGAGAAGGCACCAGTCCCTTTGGGTTCCCCAGCAGGGCTCTGAGATTCACCTTCCTCATGTGAGAGTAAGACAGACCAAAACCCAAAGCCTACTGCTGTCCTGAGCATCGCAGGGTCTGGTAAGATCCCTTCCTTCCTTTCTCCAGCAGACAGTCTTTGAGTATTAACTACGAACCAGCCCTGGTGCAAGGGGATACAATGGTGAGCAAAACAGAAGGGGTGCTGCTTTTCAGGGAACGTAGGAACCAGGCAGCAGACATACATACACGTGTGCACGCACATGTGACTGCACAGGCACGAGAAAGTCCTGGGTGCTATAGAAACACCAAAAGAGGAACCTGACCTGGTCTGGAACAGGCCTCTCTGAGGAAGTGACATTTAACCAGAGGCTGAAAGTAAAAGCCAGGCAACAGAAGCATGGGGGTGTGGCGGAGGGGTAGACGGAAGTCCCTTTACCAGCCCAGGAGGAGAAGAGGTCCTAGATACCCGCTGGGAGATGGCGAGAGAAGAGCGGGGGTGGGGGACGGCGCTGCAGCCTGGAGCCGGAGCTCTCGGGCTCCGGATGCTCAACGAGGACCCGCCCCGGCAGCCACGGGAGGAGGAAGACCGAGCGTCGCGGTGACCGCGCTCCTGTCCTGCCTCCTCCAGCCCCTGGCTATTCGGGAACTCGGGGTACGCGCTCCATCCACGCGGTCCCCGGCAGAGAGGGCCCCTCTGTCCACTTGGGCCCCCGACGCGGCGGAGACTGGCCGGCCCGGGACAGAAAATGCTCCAGTCGCCCGGGGGGGGGGGGGGGCGCTGCCCAGTCCCCCTGATGCGGTTGCCACCCCAGCCCCTCCACCTCCTGGCTGATCACCCCACTTTGCGTCAGTTTCCCCGTCCTAAAAGTGGGGCTAATAACTGTAGTCACTCTCAGGCCCGTTGTGACAAATAAGTGGCACAACGCGAATAAAGCGTGTAGCGCCGAGAAAGTCCCAACAAGTACCCCAAGCGGGGGCTGGGGACCTTCTCCCCACCTTCTCCAGATCCCTAGGGCGAGAGCCCGTGTGGGGTTCGGGGGTCCCCCAAACGACGACACCGACGCCCTGGCGGACCCGCACCGGGCTGGGCGCAGGGCGGGAGCCACGGGGTGGGGTTGGCTGGGGTTGGCGACGACGTAGGCGGGGACCGACCGGACTCTCCTGGCTTCCTCCACCTGGCCCAGCTCCCAGGAATTTGCCTGGGAAGTTCGGCTGGGTGGCCGGGCCAGCGCCGGACCGCGGTTTCGGGATGACTTGGTGCAGGTGAGTGTCCGGGCAGCAGAGAAAAGTGGGCGGCCGGCTCTGGGCGATGCGCGCACCGCGGGGACGCCGCGGTCTCCGGACTGAGCCGGACCTGTCCCCCCACGTAGGTGAGCGCGGCGGGAAGGGGACGGGACGGGGTTTCGAGCCCCTGCTCTTTCTCGATCGCCGCATCCCAGGGAACCCTGATTTCACAGTCGGAAAATTGGACGTGGAGGTTGCCTCTGGTCTCGGGGAAGGTGTCGCTGGGGTGTCCCGAGCGTGGGAATCGGTCCGCGGGGTGCGGCTTGGGACCCGGGCGCTCCAACCAGGGGACCGCGGGCTCCCGGCGGACGGGAAGCCGAGGTCGCTCAGAAAACAGCCGGAGCAGTCGGGTTTCAGACGCCCGGGGCGTGCAGCCTCGAGGCAGAGTGGACGTCTGTCTGTTCCGTAACCCGGGAGCGAAGGAGCCCGAGGACTAGAGGAATAGTCCCCGCGGGTGGGGTGTGTGTGTGTGTACGGCGGGCAGGGAGACGTGGAAGTCTGCTTCAATTTTTATAGCCTACAAAAAAGGATCAAAATACATTTTGTGCCTTTTTACCCCCAAAGTTTATTTTCTTTGTATTTTTCAATATTAGAGCCATTATTAAACACGGACAAGGAAGTCATTTTGCGAATCTTGCAAAAGAGTGTTCGTGCGATGATGAATGTTTTCTAAGCATTAACACGAAGCCGCGGTTCTACGGAGGATGTGGCGAGGGGAGGGGAGGCAGCCCTGCGTGCAGGAGTGTTCCGGCTTTCATTCCATGTTCCCTCTCCTTCCCCAGCATCCCCCCACCTCTCGTTTCTTAATGTGTGACCGAGCAGTCCCGGCATCAGGCCGGGTGCCAACGAATGTAAAACTGGCAAGGTCTTGGCAGGTTTGACTTTTCCTTTACACATGGACAGCTGGAAGGCCCAAGAGGTCTTGGTTTTGATTGATGTTGTTTGCTATGGTTATAGCCCTGATCTTTTTTTTTTTTTAAGATTTTATTTATTTATTTGACGGAGAGAGAGAGATCACAAGCAGGCAGAGAGGCAGGCAGAGAGAGAGGAGGAAGCAGGCTCCCTGTGGAGCAGAGAGCCTGATGCGGGGCTCGATTCCAGGACCCTGAGATCATGACCTGAGCCGAAGGCAGCGGCTTAATCCACTGAGCCACCCAGGCGCCCCTATAGCCCTGATCTTAAGGCTGCTGGCCTGCGTGACCATGGAGGGAGCTAATGTTTCTTTCAACGAATTCTTTTAAACTTTTGTTTGCCTTTTTAATTTTCTTTTTAAGATTCTTCTTCTTCTTCTTCTTTTTTTTTTTTTTTTTTTTTTTTTTTTTTTTTTTAAAGATTTTATTTATTTATTTGACAGAGAGAGAGATCACAAGTAGGCAGAGAGGCAGGCAGAGAGAGAGAGAGGAGGAAGCAGGCTCCCGGCGGAGCAGAGAGCCCGATGCGGGGCTCGATCCCAGGACCCTGAGATCATGACCCGAGCCGAAGGCAGCGGCCCAATCCACTGAGCCACCCAGGCGCCCCCTTCTTTTTTTTTTTTTTTTTTTGAAGATTTTATTTTGACAGAGAGAGATCACAAGTAGGCAGAGAGGCAGGCAGAGAAAGAGGGGGAAGCAAGCTCCCTGCTGCTCCCTGCTGAGCAGAGAGCCCGATGAGGGGCTCAATCCCCCCCACCCCGGCTCAATCCCAGGACCCTGAGATCATGACCTGAGCCGAAGGCAGCGGCTTAATCCACTGAGCCACCCAGGCGCCCCCGTTTTGAAAGTTTTTAACCATTTCTTTTCTTCAGTTACTCTACCCCACCCTTACTCACTGTATCCTTTATATCCTTATTTCTTTAATGTAATTTATTTACATTAATTTATTTTTCTTCAAGATTTTATTTTTTTAAGTAATCTCTACATCCAATGTAGGGCTTGAACCTACAACCCTGAGATCAAGAGTCTTACCCTCGCCACTGAGCCAGACACATCCCCTTCCCAATATTTCAAATCCTTTGTTCTTCTGCCTCTGGCGTTGGTGGTTGTCTTCTGCTGTCTTTAGTCCTGCCTAATTGTTTAGTGTAACCACCGAGCTGTCAATACTTGTTATTTTTTTGCGTCTAAAAGTTCCATCTGGTTCTTTTTTATATTCTTCAGTTCTGTGTTGAAATTCCCAAATCCCTAACCCGTAATTCTTTAGTGTCATAAGTTTATTTATTTTACAGTGTGAGGGCGCCTGGGTGGTTCAGTAGGTTAAAGCTTCCGCCTTTAGCTCGGGTCATGATCGCAGGTTCCTGGGATCGAGTCCCACGTTGGGCTCTCTGCTCAGCGGGGAGCCTGCTTCCTCCTCTCTCTCTGTCTGCCTCTCTGCCTGCTTGTGATCTCTGTCTGTCAAATAAATAAGTAAAATCTTAAAAAAAAAAAAATTCTACAGTGTGTCTGAGAACTCCAGTCTCTGAAGAGCTCTTGTGATTATTTTGATTTTGCCTTACTTGCTTCATTAGAAAATGTTATCTCCCTATGTGCTAAATATCGTCTTTACAAAATACGTTGCAGAAATCATCGGAGATGTAGGCTGCCGCCAGAAACGAGGATTCGTGTTTGGTTCTGCTAGGCACTGGGAGCACGGGCAATGTGTGGTTGCCTCAGTTCAGCTTCCGAGAGGCGGTGGGCAGCGCAGCCAGCCACGCCTGATTCCGCTTTTCCTGGAGGAGTCCCTTGAAGTTCCCGCACACAGCGACAGGCTTCACTTGGAACCCCCGTCCCGACCTCTACCCATAGTGGATCTTGGACTCTAATATCTAGTCTTCTAATTTTGAGGCTGAGAACAGCGTGCCCAGCCTCTCGGCTGCCCCCTTAGGAATCGGTAAACACAACCAGAGGGAAAAGGAACCTCATTCTTTAGCCTCCGTTCCCCATCCAGTCCTGCCCCTGTAATTCGCTACCTTGGTAGCCATCCGAGTGCTTCAGGCAGATGCGTTTTTGGTTTGGGTTTTGGTTCAACTTTTCCAGTTATCAACAGTAGGAAAGTTGATCCAAATTGCTCTGACCTTTCTTGGTGGAAGCAGAAGTCCTTCTTGCCCCTAAGGCTCTAGGATGAGGGGCGCCTGGGTGGCGCAGTGGGTTGAGCCTCTGTCTTCGGCTTTGGTCATGATTCCAGAGTCCCGGGATCGAACCCCGCATCGGGCTCTCTGCTCAGTGGGGAGCCTGCTTCCCTTCCCTTCCTCTCTCTTTCTGCTTGCCTCTCTGCCTACTTGTGATCTCTCTGTCAAATAAATAAATTAAATCTTAAAAAAAAAAAAAAAAAAGGTCTAGGATGAGCCGGCAGGGGAGGTAAAACTCCATGAGACAGATTTTGGAGTCCTAGAGCAAAGGTGGGGTATAGCTAATTTTAATTGAGTCCAAGAAAATAAAGATGATATTATTTGTACTTCTAATATGCCAAAACAATTAATAGTTATTATTATATAATTACAGTTGATCCTTGAACAAAATGGGAGTTAGGGGCACCCCCCAACTCCTGCACAGTGAAAAATCCACATAGCACTTTGGACTCCCCCAAAACTTAACTACTAGTAGTCTACTGTTGACTGGATGCCTTCCCAGTGGCATACACACTTATATGTATATGTGTTGTATAATGTATTCTTAGAGTAATACCTAACTTTTCCTTTTTTCTTTTTTGATATTTCTAGGCTACATGGTTTGTCTGTGAGTTTTTCATACTGTGGCAAATCTCCCGAATATTTCCAATATATTTCCTGAGAGAAATCTGCATATAAGTGGACCCACGCAGTTCAAACCCATGTTGTTCTAGGGTCAGTTGCGTGTAATAATTCATGATTATTATGTATATCCTTTGAATGGGTTCCCGATACCGGCAACCCCAAATTCCTAACTACGGCCCACAGAAGCAATGTGTGTACCACTTTCACCTAAAATCTCACCAGGACTTTTTGGTTGTTAATTTAATACGTATAAAAAGGCTATTTCAAAGTTACTTTTTTTTTTTTTTTTTTTTTTTTTTAAGATTTTATTTATTTGACAGAGAGAGATCACAAGTAGGCAGAGAAGCAGGCAGAGAGAGAGGAGGAAGCAGGTTCCCTGCTGAGCAGAGAGCCCGATGCGGGGCTCGATCCCAGGACCCTGAGATCATGACCTGAGCCGAAGGCAGCGGCTTAACCCACTGAGCCACCCAGGCGCCCCTCAAAGTTACTTTTAATTTCAGTACTTATAACGTTCAAGTGAGAACAAATATTTTCCTATATGTTTGACAGTAAATATATCTATCCTTGGCTTAGTCATGTTTTCATTGGTATCTTGATGTCTTTTATGTAAGTGAATTAAGAGTAAACCTTTGCTCCCATATTTGTTACGAACCATTTCAATAGTCCAATATTCCTATTTTTATTTCAGGGGTGTTTTTCACTGTGTAAGTATTTTAAATATATATTTTTTAAGATTTTGTTTGTCAGAGAGAGAGCCCAAGCAGGGGGAGCGGCAGGCAGAGGGAGAAGCAGACTCCCCGCTGAGCAGGGAGCCCAACACGGGACTCATCCCAGGACCCCTGGGATCATGATCTGAACTGAAGGCAGGCGCTTAACTGGCTGAGCCACCCAGGCACCCCAACACTGTGTACGTATTTTAAAAAGTTGGATGCATACTTAAGCATTTTGGTCTTTCCCCTTGTAGGTGTTTCTAGGCTGTAAAGTGTCGTGGTTCACAACAAACAAACAGAAATTATGAGATTGCTTTCATAGGCAACAGGAAAATCCTGCCTAACCGGCTTCCATCATCTGCTCAAACTCGGGCATCTGGACCATCCCAGCTAGGGTACAAGAGCCCCTCAGGGAAATGAGTATCCCCATCTTCTGACCTGGGACTCAGGCTGCTCCTGCGGTTTCTCCCTGGCCCGAAAGTTCTGTACCTGGAATATGAGAACTGTTTGTCAGGGTTAAGTGGCTTCACCTTGACCTTGAAGGGACAGGCTGACACCAGCTGATACCGATGACTGGCTCCTGTCCTTGTTTCTCACTGACTTTATAAATTGCGTGTTGGCCTTTTCTTGGATGTTTCTCAAACAGGGTCCAACCAAGATAGCAGACTCATGTGATAATAATTTTAACCAGTCCCATGGCAGGACACAAACAGTGCAGTCTGAACATTGTAGAACACTTGTACTTCTAAAATAAAAATTGATAATTTTTTTATCAATTATCAAAAAATAAAATATCAGAATTTTTATCAATTATCAAAAAAATTGATAAAAATACAACTGTTTCATATCTTATTGGTAATCTCCTACCAAACAATTCCCTTTCATGACTGCATCCCAAACGCTATCGCTAGCTGGAACCAGGTTTTGTAAATGCGAACCCCAAAGCTGAGAAATGTCCGATCACATGGTCCAACGTAAGAGGAAGCGAACTCCTATTTTCTGCGTGGGTTTCTATAACTTGACTATTTGAAGTGTGTCCATCCTTATCCGAGACCATTTTAGAAAATGCAGAAGTTACAAAGTGAGAATTCCATATAAAATTTTTATACATACACCTATTTCTGGGCTTTGGTTTATTCCCTTTACCTATTTGCTTATTCTGGAATCAGTATCATGCTTTTAACAACTGTAGCTTTCTAATCATTTTATTCTTCAGTAAGAGTACAGCAGCCATCCCTCTTATTTGTAACATATTCCTTGCTATTCTTGTGTTCCCATTAGAGTCATTTTAACAACAACAATGACAAATCTTTTTTTTTAAGATTTTATTTATTTATTTGACAGATCACAAGTAGGCAGAGAGGCAGGCAGAGAAAGGGGGAAGCAGGCTCCCCACTGAGCAGAGAGCCTGATGTGGGGCTCGATCCCAGGACCCTGGGATCATGACCTGAGCGGAAGGCAGAGGCTTCAACCCACTGAGCCACCCAGGCGCCCCAGGGTCCTAGTTTTTTAAAGGCTTTATACTATGTCTATTCAGAAATTTGCTTTAAAAAAAAAAAAGACACATTTTCAATATTTATTTAGATATTTGAATTCTCACACTGGGGTTTGGCAAGCCGGTGAACATCTGGCAAATTCTTTCCCCCAGAGAACTGTTAACATACATTCCCAGACAACAGAAATATATAACTGAACTAGTATCAACGTATATGATTTTTATAAGCGGATTATCAAGTAATAAAACAAAAACTCTCATAATAAAACAAATTCTCAGGTATCCAAAACTGACGTGACACAGCTCAAAACACGTCTGCAAGTGTCTCCTACTTTTTGCACGTTCACGTAACACCGCTTCACTTATACGAAAGACCGACATTGTACTTACTTTTGTTAGCCAAAAGAAATCCAAAGAGGATTTTTGCCTTTGTGAAAAAAGATGAAAAGCGAAAAAAGGTGAAAAGCAAAAATAGCGCTCCTGGTCTGTTTTGCAAGCCCTCTGTAGAGAGGCGGCGTGCGCCCTGAGCCGTCTCAGTGGCGCCACCAAGTACCTTTCCCAGGAACTACACTCAGCATCTCAACATCAAAGGCACCAGATCCTTGCACGCTGTTACGACCAACTGCCTTATCTCCATTTTATTTTGTGCATCCTTTAGAAGAGGTTCCTAAGGTATCAGAAAAGCCTAGGTGTGGTCAGTTTGGAGGTCTGGCAACACTAAAAAATTTTCTATATAAATTCATGGTGATTACTTCTTTGCACCGTTTTTCCTTATGAAAAGTCTCATATGGTCGCTCATTCTAGTTTCAAAGAATGGGGCAAACCTGTCATATATTAGACTTCTGCTCAATTCCTTGCTAGAAAGTCACTTCCTTTTTTTTTTTTTTTAAAGGAGAGGTTGGGAAGAGAAGGAAAAAAATCACATTTCAAACAAAAATTAAAGTGGTAAACAACTTATAAAATTATGAGATCAGAAATTTTATGACTAAAATTCATTTTAGTTTCAGTAACAAAGCATCACCGCCTTTTAAAAAATAGTTACTAAAATTTTTATTTATTTATTTATTTGACAGACAGAGATCACAAGTAGGCAGAGAGGCAGACAGAGAGAGGAAAGCAGACTCCCTGCCAAGCAGAGAGCCCGATGCGGGACTCGTTCCCAGGACCCCGAGATCATGACCTGAGCTGAAGGCAGCGGCCTAACCACTGAGCCACCCAGACACCCTAAAAAATAGTCACTAAATTAAAAGATATATTCTACATGTTCTGCGTAAGACAAAGGCAATCTTTTTTTTTTTTTTAAGATTTTATTTATTTATTTGACAGAGAGAGGTCACAAGTAGGCAGAGAGGCAGGCAGAGAGAGAGAGAGGAGGAAGCAGGCTCCCCGCTGAGCAGAGAGCCCGATGTGGGGCTTGATCCCAGGATCTGGGATCATGACCTGAGCTGAAGGCAGAGGCTTTAACCCTCTGAGCTACCCAGGCACCCTGACAAAGGCAATCTTTCATTAAAAATATGAATAGCCTTCTCATTGTTTTTCAGGCTTTCCCTGCTAAATTGCATACCACATGCAAACATGAGTGAACTGTATGGCTTTTGTCTGAAGACTGTATGGTTGTGCTTCCTTCCAAGTGGAGGTTTTCTTTTTTTTTTTTTTTTTCAAGATTTTAAAAATTTATTTGAGAGAAAGAGAGAGTGAGCACAAGCAGGTGGAGCTACAGAGGGAGAAGGAGAAGCAGGCTCCCCGATGAGCAGGGAGCCGGATGTGGGACTTGGGGGACCATGACCTGAGCTGAAGGCAGATGCTTAACCCTCTGAGCCACCCAGGCACCCCCAAAAGATTTTATTTATTTAAAAAGATTTTTTAAAGATTTTATTTACTACTTTGACAGAGAGAGAAAGATCACAAGTAGGCACAGAGTCAGGCAGGAGAGGGGGTGAAGCAGGCTCCCTGCTGAGCAGAGGAGTGGGGGTTGGGGCTCCATCCCAGGACCCTGAGATCATGACCTGAGCCGAAGGCAGAAGCTTAACCCACTGAGCCACACACGCGCCCCCAGATTTTATTTTTAAGTAATGTCTACACTCAGCGTGGGGCTTGAACTCATGACCCAAAGATCGGGAATCATATGCTCTACCGACTGAGCCAGCCAGGCACTGCTAAATATATCTTTTTGATGAAATATACCCATAAAACACTCCTGGTGTATACTGAAGTACAGTGGTAGTTGTCTCAAGAGAAAATGTCTGTGGGGCACCTGGGTGGCTCAGTGGGTTAAAACCTCTGCCTCTGGGTCAGATCATGATCCCAGGGTCCTGGGATTGGGCCCCTGCATCAGGCTCTCTGCTCAGCGAGGAGCCTGCTTCCTCCTCTCTCTCTGCCTACTTGTGATCTCTGTCTGTCAGATAAATAAATAACATCTTTTAAAAAAAAGAGAGAACATTTGTGCAATTTGAGCTGCGAGATGGACTGTTTTTTGTTTTTAATAGATTTTAAACTTAAAAGTACAACTAATCAACCATGGTGTTTGGTAGGTGTCATCTCAAAAAATGGAAGTGATACTGTTACCCCCCTCAGAAGAACTGGTAGTATTTGTTGCCAATATATAAAATTCAAACTTTAAAAAATTAGAGCTTTGGGGGCGCCTGGGTGGCTCAGTGGGTTAAAGCCTCTGCCTTTGGCTCCGGTCATGATCCCAGGGTCCTGGTGATCGAGCCCTGTGTTGGGCTCTCTGCTCAGCAGGGAGCCTGCTTCCTCCTCTCTCTCTGCCTGCTTCTCTGCCTACTTGTGATCTCTGTCTGTCAAATAAATAAATAAAATCTTTAAAAAAAAATTAGAGCTTTGTATAACTTCAGTCCCCTGCAACGAGCTTGACAGCTTCTCGGTTTGTAGAGACGTCTCTGATGAGGGTGGTGTTAATTATAAATGAATGTGGACTATCGATATTGCATAATGAGATGCATTAACATTTGGAAGACCAGCATAACTCAGGGCAACAATATTTTCCATATGACTAATGAGTGATGCTGCAAAGTCATACACGGGTAAGAGATCAAAGTACAGGGTAGATTAGTGGATTTTAATGTAACAGCACAAAAAAAAATTATTGATACGGTTTTGCGTTCCTTTTAATGACTATGAACCTTTTAAGAAACGTCTGGATTTTTGGTCTTGATTTTTTTGTGTGGTATCTGGATGAATAGCCACAATTATCTGAAAAAGTAAAATATTTCTCCCTTTTCCAACAACATATCTGCACGAGGCCGTATTTCTTTCATATATGTCAACCGACAATGTGTAACATTGAATGCAGGAACAAATATGAGAATTCCTTCATCTTCTATTAAGTTAGATGTTAAAGAGACATGCAAACATTAGTTAAAGTGATGCTGTTCTTATCACTACCTTTTGTTCTGAAACAGGTAGTTATTTTTCCAAAAATATGTTACTTGTGTTAACGTGTGTGGGGTTTAGTATTCTATTGTTAAATGAATAAATACTTTAAAAATTCCTCCAATTTAATGTCCAAGGTGGTAAGATGCTTTGGGGTCCCCAGTAATTTTTAAAATTGTGAAGTCAGGGCATCTGAGTGGCTCAGTTGGCTGAGTGTCTGACTTGTTTTCGGCTCAGGTTGTGATCTCAGGCTGGTGAGATGGAGCCCCGCTTCAGACTCTGCCCTTAGTGTGGCATCTGCTTGGGATTCTCTTTCTCCCTCCCCTCCCCCATGCTCTCTCTCTCTCTCAATAAAATAAAACCTTTTATTTTTATTTATTTTTTTAATATTTTAAAAAATTTATTTACTTGACAGAGAGAGAGAGATCACAAGTAGGCAGAGAGGCAGGCAGAGAGAGAGAGAGGGAAGCAGGTTCCTGGCTGAGCGGAGAGCCGGATGCAGGACTCGATCCCAGGACCCCAAGACCACGACCTGAGCTGAAGGCAGAGGCTTTAACCCACTGAGCCACCCAGGTGCCCAAATAAAACCTTTTAAATTAAATAAAAATAAAATTGTAACGTGGTGGAGTACCTGGGTGGCTCAGTAGGTTAGGTCTCCGACTTCAATTTGGGTCGTGATCTCAAGGTCCTGGGATCAAGCCCCACATCGGGCTCTCTGCTCAGCAGGGAGCGAGAGCCTGCTTCCCCCTCTCTCTCTGCCTGCCTCTCTGCCTACTTGTGATCTCTCTCTCTGTCTGTCAAATAAATAAATAAATAAAATCTTAAGGAAAAAAAAAAGGAACTTAGGAGACCTATCAGTTGATGTATGGACCTTCTTTGGATCCTGACTCGATCCTTAAAAAAAAGAGAGAGAGACGATGGGGAGATTTAAATCCTGTGGACACTTGATAGTAATAAAGAATGGTTATTAATTGTTTAGCTGTGATACAGTATTGTGTGGGTATGTGGCAGGGCAGTGTGTGTAAGAAACTTTGTATCAGTCAAGTCTCAGTCAAGAAAACAACTACTATGCATATTACAGAATAAGAAATTAATTAGAGTCAAGATCCCAGTGTCCTGGGATCGAGTCCCCACATCTGGCTCCTTGCTTAGCAGGGAGACTGCTTCTCCCTTTGTGTGGCTCGCTCTCTCTTTCAAATAAATAAAATCTTTTTTAAAATTTCATTTAAAAAATTCGTTACAGGAATTGGTATGCTTGTGGGACAAGTTGGGGAAGTAGAGGCTCGAAAAAGGACCAGAGAAGTCATGAATCAGCTTTGGCAAAGTATGTTGGAGGACAACCACAGAAAGAGTTGGTGGAGATGGTTATGGAAAATCATTTGTTCTTTGTGGCTGCTGCTACCGTGACCTCACAGAGGAAGTTCTGGTAGTGAACTGGGGGTCGTTGGTCAGCAGGTCCAGTCACTGGGAAGAAGGGCTGGCTGAGGAGTGGGGGAAAGCAGACCAAGTGGATGGAACTTGCCAGTGCCTCAGCTATCCCTCAAAGCCTCTAAGGAAGGACAGGACAGGACGCCCTTCAGAGCACAATGGCTACAGTTTCACTTCTGCCTCCCAAATTGTATGCAAATTTCTCTCGTGGCTGTCCCTCACCTGGAATCACATAGGGAAAGGAGTTCTGGAAATGTGTTCTGGCTCAGTCATGCACGAAGTGCATAGCTACCCCATTACCCTTCAGAGAGATCTACAAGAATACTCACCGGTGCAATCATGTGGTATCAAGATTTGCTTCAAAATGGTTTGGGAAGAAAGGGGAATAGGAAGAAATAGACAGCTCCATTTTGTCCATGAGCAGAAGATGGGTGATGGGTACCTGGAACTTCGCTTGACTATTCTCTTGATGTTCTGTGTCTGCTTGGGCTTTTCCTCTAATTAAAAAGTTAATTAAAAGTGCACTCTTGGGGCGCCTGGGTGGCTCAGTCGGTTAAGCGTCGGACTCTTGATTTCTGCTCAGATTATGATCTCAGGGTCATGAGGTGGAGCCCTGCATCAGGCTCTGTGCTCAGTGGGGAGTCTGCTTGAGATTCTCTCCCTCTGCCTCTCTCCCATGTGCTCTCGCTCCCAAATAAATAAAAATCTTTTATAAAGTACACCTCGGGGTGCCCAGGTGGCTCAGTGGGTTGGAACCTCTGCCTTCAGCTTGGGTCATGATCTCAGGGTCCTGGGATCGAGGCCCACATCGGGCTCTCTGCTCAGCAGGGAGCCCGCTTCCCCTGCCCCCCAAACTGCCTCTCTGCCTACTTGTGATCTCTGTCAAATAAATAAATAAAATCTTTAAAAAGAAAAAAGTACACCTCTTGCATTTTTTCCCTTAAAGTATCAATAGACCTATAGATTTCATTTTGCTTTTTTAAGATTGATTGATTGATTTCGGAGAAAGAGAAAGAGAACAAGCGGGAGGGGCAGAGGGAGAGGGAGAGTGAATCCCAAACAGACTCCATGCTGATGGTAGAGCCCAACCCAGGCTCAGTCTCACCACCCTGACAGCATGACCTGAACCTAAACTAAGAGTTGGTTGCTTAACTGACTGAGCCACCCAGGCACCCCGGATTTTATTTTATTTTATTAAGATTTTATTTATTTATTTGACAGAGATCACAAGTAGCAGGAAAGCAGGCAGGCAGAGAGAGAGAGAGGAGGAAGCAGGCTCCCCATCGAGCAGAGAGCCCGAAGCAGGACCCGATCCCAGGACCCTGAGATCATGACCTGAGCCGAAGGCAGAGGCTTAACCCACTGAGCCACCCAGGTGCCCCATAAACGGGCTTGTATTTCTTTGAAGATGACTGTGGTCTTCTTAAATAGCTCCTGTCCTTTCTGGCACTATGGGAGGTCCTCGACTCACTTTACATTTCCCTTACCCCAAACCCAGAATTGGGCCAGTTCTCCCAGGTGCTCTGGTTTCCTTTAGAGGGGAAGAATGTTTAGAGATACAGGTGGTAGGTGTTAGATGTGCTGGTGATTTTTAGTGAGGTGTCATTTCTTCTGGGTCCTTTCTTAAATGTTTAACAAATGAAGAATGGATGTTGGATTTTATTAAATGCTTTTTTTTTTTAGATTTTATTTATTTATTTGACAGAGAGAGAGAGATCACAAGTAGGCACAGAGGGAGGGGGGAAGCAGGCTTCCTGCTGAGCGGAGAGCCCGATGCAACGCTCGATTCCAGGGCCCTGAGATCATGACCTGAGCTGAAGACAGAGTCTTAACCCACTGAGCCACCCAGGTGCCCCGTATTAAATGCTTTTAAGATCATCTGTCAATATAACCATATTCTGAATTTTCACCTGGTAAAATTTATTAATAAGTTGCATAATATTGAATCATCCTTGAACTCCTAGAAAGAACTCCCATTTGTTGATGATGAATCATTCATGTAACCTACCATTGTATTCTAGTGGCTAATATGTATTTAGCATTCATTTATTGCTATTCATGAGTGCTCATGTCTGTACTACTGTAAAGCTTTTATTTATAAACCAGGCTGGAATTGTTTGCTGGTGAAACATGGATCTGAGACTTTGTTGAAAGGGAGAGTAGATAGGCCTTTGGTAAATTTCTCAAAGACTTTATCACAGGTCTGTTGAGGTCATTTGTGTTTTTCTGGAAAGTCATCCCTTTCATTGGGGTGTTCAAGATCCAGGTTTCACTTTGTGTCTCTTGCTTTCTATTCCCCCTTCTCTTCTTGGTTCAGGGGACCAGAATAATCTGATCTCATTTCTAATTCCTGGGGAAGAAATTGTGGTTGACTGGCCCAGCTCAGAACAGGTATTCACCCTTGGTCCAATCCACCATGGCCGGGGAGTACCGTGTAATGAGCTAGGATCTTAAGTGTCCCCGGTGTGGGTCAGGAGAAAAGCCTTACAGAAGAGACGTTATAAACTGGGCAGATACCACAAAAGCTGTCTGCTCAGGGCTTAGAATTAGCAATTATTCCATTTTAGTTTTCTCTAATTCACGACTTTCTCCTTGCATTGTTCTTAAGTTCCTCTTTCTGCTTTTCTTAGCTTTGTTTCTTTGTCCTTTTTTCAAGCTTCTTTTTTTTTTTTTTTTAAAGATTTTTATTTATTTATTTGACAGACAGAGATGGTAAATAGGCAGAGAGAGGGGAGGGGAAAGCAGGCTCCCCGCCAAGCAGAGAGCCCAAGACGGGGCTCGATCCCAGGATCCCAGGATCATGACCTGAGCCGAAGGCAGAGGCTTAACCCACTGAGCCACCCAGCGGCTCCTTTCTTTCAGGCTTCTTATTTGATTGCTTAATTTATTAATTTTGTGTCTCATAGTTAGAAATTGGCATTTAAAACTTCAATTTTTCCTCTCAGGACAGTTTGAGTGTGTTCCATAGTTCTGGAAGGTAATGTATTTATTATCTTTATATTCTCATTCCGAGGTCCGTGATTCAAGGGTTGCTTTGGAAAGCCTTTCTAAAATCTCCATGCTGTTGGGGAAGCAGGCTTTTCATGAGGTTACATTTTTTATTGTGCTGTCAGAGTACATGATCTGAACTATTTCTGCTTGATTACAGTTTTCTTTGCGTGGCCAGTTTTGATAAGTGTTGTAAGAGCTCTTTCACAGAATATGAATTATACCATTTAGTTGCTGTACTGTTTTATATATTTTGGAGACTTGATTTGTGAAGCAGTGAGCTGCGAGAGTGTTAGGTGTTAGATGTGAGAATGTTGGAGTCTAAGACTATCTTTGTATTTGTAATCCTGCCTTTTTTCTTTCTTTTTTTCTTTTCTTTCTTTTTTTTTTGCTTTCTGTGCTTTTTTTTTTTTTTTTTTTTTTTTAATGTAGGCTCCGCATCCAGCGTGGAGCCCAACATGGGGCTTGAACTCACTGAGATCAGGACCTGAGCTGTGATCAAGAGTCAGATGCTTAACTGACTTAGTCCCCCTGGTGCCCTGCTATCTGTACTTTAATGCTATTGTTTAGTGGATGAAGTTCATGACCACTGCATCTGTTTTGTGGGTCATGTATTTGATCATTGTAAGTGATCTTTTTTGTCCTATTTAATACTTTTTTTTTTGGCCTTGAATTCAACTATGCTGACATAAATATTGCAAACCTTACTTTCTTTTTTGTCCCCCTTGGGATGTTTTTGCCCATTCTTTGCTTTGTGGTTTTTCCGAGTCTCTTTGTTGTGGCTTGATTCTTTACTCTTTTTTTAAAATGAGAAATCACTTTTGGTAAGCAGTATAAGGTATTTCACTTACGTTTTTCCTCAAGTTATTATTCCCACGAACATTACACGGTCGAGTCATTTATTAGGTGATCAAGAAGAAAAAAAGATGTTAACGGAATTTGTTCTTTTGTCTTCTAACAGGTCTGAATTTCTGTGGTTTCTCAAGATCTCAGTGTCGCTCTTAGGACTTGGCACTGTTGTATTTCTACTCAGAAGTGTGGAGTTCAGTAGCCCCACGCCAGAGCTCCCTCATTCTGTTCTGCCCGACCAGATACCGAAGCTTCTACCTGAGGAACGTCTCAAGAACCTCTTTACTTACGAAGGAATCTGGTGAGAGTCAATATATTCCATGTTGGTCTGATGTCTCCCTTGCTCCTCTGACGGTTTACTGTGCCCAATTTATTGCCAGTTCCCCACCTTCCCGAACCTGTGCTTGCTGTTCAAGTGATCCAAACTGGGGGACCTGGAGAAGGACTGGTTTGCAGGGTGCTGTGTGCTCTCTACAGCACCGAGCAAAGTCCCTTAAAACTACAAAGGGTCTGTTTGGCTAAAATTGTAAGAAAGATGCTGCCTTTCTGTCCCGCTGGCCTCCTCTTCTGGTGGGGCCCAGATGCCATGGGCAGTCACATGACTCAAGTTCAAAGCCATTTGGTGCTGGGGATAATTCTAGAGAGCGGGCTTTCTTCCCCTTCCCCTTCCTCCACCTGACCCCTGTATCTCTGGGAGGGGCGGCTGCTGGGATTCCAGAATCTCCTCCCAAGTAGGGCAGATGAGTATATGGAAAGGAGATTCTCAGGGTGAAACTCACACTGATTAGACCCCGGGGTCTCTCACCCACCAGCCCACTGCCCACTCCATGGTCACAGTCCTTTTCTGGTTTTAGGCTCTTCCCGAAAAACCAGTGCAAATGCGATGCTACCACACAGCAGGGAAGCTACAACTTTGAGGACGCCTATGGCCAGACTGAGCTCCCGGCGGTGAAAGCGAGGAGACAGGCTGAATTTGAACACTTTCAGAGGAGGTAATAGAGACCATGAAGGCGCTTGGGTCCTGGGGCAGAGCAAAAGCTCTCTCTACTGTGTCCTGAGGGTGTGGGTCCCAAGAAAACAGGGAGGAACTCCTCGCTTGCAGGAGTCCCTGGGGGGAACTGTTAGGAATAAAGCAAGCAGAGAGAACGGAGGAGAATGGCCCATAAGTGAAGATTTGCCAAACTTTGGATGTCTAGAACATTTCAAAGTAAGAACAGAGCAGAGGAATGAAAATAGTCTGGGATGTCCATGTGGTGTTGGTGGTACAACTCTGGCATCCGGGCCTTCGCGGCAGGTGACTTTGCCGCAGGGTGCACCTCTGATTCATTTATGTTGGGAATATATGTCCCTCTGCTACACACAGGGCCTGAAATGACACACCTGGGGCGTATAGGCCAGGGTTGTTGGTTGAAAAGAGCGATGATTGATTCTGATGGGCTTATATCAAAAGGGTGTTTGTCGGAAGGATGTTGGAACCTCCTCAAAACCATAGGTGATAGGATGACCAGGCTAAGAAATCAAGAACCAAGGAGCAGGTTCTTGAGAACCAAGAACCAAGGGACAGGCCCACCCTTCCCTCCCTCTCCTTCTTTCCTTCCTTCCTTCCAGCAATCATTTAAGAGTTAAGCAGAAGATATGCCATAACAAAAAATAAAAACAAGAGCACCATGATTAGGGACTTGAACTCTAGAATAGGCTGGATGGCAAGTGACTTCACCTCCTAGTATTTGACTGTCCTCATATGGAAAATTATAATAAAGATACTTCTTCCATAGCCTTTGAAGGCTTTGTAGTGTGCACTGTATTAACATACAAAGAGCTAGTAACTCATGAAGGGCCTGAAATACACAAGCACTACAAAAATAGCACCTGCTGCTATTGTTGTGGTTTGCTATTAAAATTATTGCTCTTCTGGTTCTCCCAGGAGATACATCATTCACTGAGAGATACATAAATCACCTAAATATTAGATCATTGTAAGTGCTTCATGGAGACGTAAATTAAAAACAGTGTGGTAGAATGTTACTTGATGGCATAAAATTTAATGGGATGATGAAGGAAGGTGACCTTGAACTCTGATTTGTATATCAAGCAGGAGTCCCCACCATCTTCTGTAAAGGAGAAGCTGGGAAGGAAGAGTTAATCCAGGGCCCAGAGCCTTGGGCATGGGATGCTTTCATGATGGCTGAATGACAAGCAGGTGATGGCTGTTGGAGCCCTGGTCACTCGGGGGGGCTGGTGGGATGAGCCCAGAGAGAGGCCAGTAAGCCGGGAGGTGGAGCATGCATTTTGCTTTCTGAGTAATGCAAAGAGTGGAACAATTTTTTGGTAAAGATCTTATTTGTTTCTTTAGCATGAGTCGGGGGGGGGGCGGAGAGGAAGAGGAAGAGAGAGAATGTCAAGCAGACTCCACGCTGAATGCAGAGCCCAACCCAGGGCTGATCTCACAACCCTGAGATCATGACCTGAGCTGAAAGCAAGAGTCCAATGCCCCACCGACTGAACCAGCCAGGCGCCCCAAGAGCTGAATGGTTTTTAAAAGTGGCAAGTTCTTAGAGATACTTTTGTAAAATATCGCTCTGACTTTTTGTGGAGAAGACATCAAAGGGAGGGTATAGGGGAGGCAGGGAGACCCGTTGTGTAGTCAGTGGGAAGGAAAATGTTCGTCTACTGCCGGAACAGTGATGTTCGTGCTTCTCGGATGCACGGTCCCCAGGTGCCCGGGTGGCTGAGCCTGAGTCATGAATCAAGGAAGAGAAAGGGTGAGTCGGGCCCTCCAAGGTTGATTTGGGGACTCAACTACCACCTCCCCACCCCCGACTACATACAGATGGGAGACCCCACAGAACAGAGCACCAACAGGAGGCACCAACAGGAGGGCACCAACAGGAGGCAGCATTGGAAGTCAAAGAACCAGTGGGTTAGACAGAGGATTCTGGCACAGATTTGAACCCTGCCCCCATGTAGCTGTGTGAGGAGCAACAGGGCTCCGTAGTTAACAGTGCGGCCAAGGGAGGCTGACGCTGACGGGCTGCGTTGGGGTCCTGCAGCCTCCCCATCCCAGCCAGAGGACCTTGGGCAGGCTGCCTACCCTCTTCTGTAAAAGGGGGATAGTAATTGTACCGAGAGTTGTTGCGACATGTCATGAATGGTGTGGGGGAAATGGGCACATGCTTGCAGGACGAGGGCTTCTGTTTCTGGTCTGGGCAGTGTGGGGCTGCTGGGAGAAGGAGGTCAGGACTGTTCCCAGCAAGGAACATCTCAGGTGTACCCATTGCAGGAGGTGCGTGGTGGGGGAAGGGAGAAGAGGCAGGGATTTTGGAAGACACTGGAGACAGTGGGACGGGGGAGCGGAGGGGTAGGTGAACATGAAGCAGGGGACTCATAGGAGGGAGTGCTGTCTGGAGGGAGCTGGGCAGAGGAATTAATTACAAGAAGGAGCTGACTCCAGGCAGGGAAGGCTATGATCTGGCTGTGTCCTCACTTGGCCTCCTTTGCTTGGGGAAATGCCCAGCTCTCCTGGGATTATACCTGGCAACGCAAGTACCAGAACAAACAGCCCAGTAATAATCAGTGACGTGAACCAGGCCTCCTGTCATCATGGCTGTAGCCAGGGAAGAAGATGCTCAGTTCCCTCCCCAACCCCAGCCTCAGATCTTTCTCCATTAGCCAAAGAAACAGCCAGAATGCTCTGAGCAAGGCGCTGAGTTAGATGCAAAGACAGAGCTTATCCAGAGCCTGCTCCCAGGGAGCTCACAACAGAACCAAGAAGGTACAGTCAGTGGGTCTTCCCTGCGTCCCTTCCACCCTCCGCGTCGCCTCTCTGCCGCCACCGTAACATACCGAGAGCCTCGGGGTGACCGTGGGTGCTCCGTGGCCCCCAAGGTGTGTTCAGCAAATGGTGTGGAATCCAGGAGCTCCGTCCAAAGCTTGGTGTTGCGATGCTAGTCAGGGGAAGTGCTATGGTGGGTCTTAGGAGGGAGAGCAGTTTCCAGTTCGGAGAATTTTACAAAAGGAATGTTCCAGAAGGTAGCATTCAGAGCTGCCTCATTCCTGTTCCTGAACGGGTGACGTGGTATTCTAGTTCTTGGTGTCTTGGACTGGGTTGTCCCCCTCCAGGAATGGGATTTTCTTAGTCTCTTTGTGCCCACTTTAGCACGGGGGCAAAGGGATCACATAGAATAAATAACACAGAATCTTTGGCCCCTGGCGAATGTCACGTAAGCCGGACAACTCTCTGTGAGTGTAAAATGGAGGTGATTCATGACTTACATGCTCTCTGCTGCGTGCGGGAACCTGGCAAAACCCTATTTAGAGATCACGCCTGTTCTCCTCGGCTGGGGAGCGCAGGTCTGATGTGGGAAGGCGGATGGGGGAACCACCCTGGTGCACGCACCACCCCTGCGTGCTTGGTCTCCATCACGTGTTTGTATCCTTGAAATCATGAGTTAGCTTGATACTGAGTCAGATCTCTGGTTCATTTGAGTCTGATTAGCTCCGTATGATACTTCACTTAAAAAGTAGTCCAGGGGTGCAACTGGGTGGCTCAGTTGGTTAAGAGACTGCCTGGGGCTCAGGTCATAATCCCGGAGTCCCAGAATCGAGTCCCGCATGGGGCTCCCTGCTCAGTGGTGAGTCTGCTTCTCCCTCTGACCATCCCCTCCTCATGCTCACTCTCTCAAATAAATTAATAAAATATTTTTTTTAAAAGAGTAGTACACGGATAATGATCTTTTATTTATATATTTGGGAGAAAGAGAGCAAGCTAGCATACACAGGTCAAGGGTGGGGTAAAGGGGGAGGGAGAAGCAGGCTCCCCGCTGAGCAGAGAGCCCGATGCGGGGCTCGATCCCAGGACCCTGAGACCATGACCCAAGCCAAAGGCAGACACTTAACCTACTGAGCCCCCCAGGCACCCCAGATAATGCTCCTTTAAAAAAAGTCCACTTGAATCGACCCCCTCAACTCTCCTTGCTCCCCTACCTTATATGATAGGGTCCCTTGCCAACCCAATCTGCCCTTGGGAGTTTGGTATAGATTACCCCACACTGTTTTATACAGCTACACACACGGACAAACACACATAATCACATACATATGTGAGTGTAGCTATAGCCACATAAACATAAACTCTTGGGGTTTTGTGTGTATTGTTAAATTTCATGTAAATTCCAGTGTAGTTGACACACAGTGTTCTATTAGTTTCAGGCGTACAATACAGCGGTTCGGCAACTCCCTGCTTCATCCCCTTCTCCTGTTTCACCCATCTGTGCTTATGGTTTTAATGTAATTGACACCATAAGAACAAATCACTCTAGAATTTGCTTTTTTCTTTCAATTTGGGGTTTTTGTTTGTTTGTTTTAGAGAGTTCTTGAGCAAGGGAAGGAGGCAGAAGGAGAAGGGGCAGAAGGGAGGGAGAGAGGGAATCTTAAGCAGGCTCCTCTAAGAGCTTGGAGCCAGACACGGGGCTCGAACTCATGACACTGAGATCATGACCTGAGACAATACCAGGTGTTGAATGCTTTATTGACTGAGCCACCTAGGAGTCCCTCGTTAAGTACATTTTTAAGAGCTGTCTATATGTCTAGTACTTACCTTTTATTTATTTATTTTTTAAGATTTTATTTATTTAGGGGCACCTGGGTGGCTCAGTGTGTTGGGCCTCTGCCTTTGACTTGGGTCATGATCTCAGGGTCCTGGGGTGGCGATGGGTTCTGTGCTCAGCGGGGGGCCTGCTTCCACCTCTCTCTCTGCCTGCCTCTCTGCCTGCTTGTGGTCTTTGTCAAATAAATAAATTTTTAAAAAAGATTTTATTTATTTATTTGATATATATGGAGAGATCACAAGTAGGCAGAGAGGCAGGCCGGGGTGAGGGGTGGGTGGGGAAGCCGACTCCCTGCCAAGCAGAGCACCGGACGCGGGGCTCGATCCCAGGACCCCGAGATCATGACCTGAGCCAGAGGCAGAGGCTTTAACCCACTGAGCCACCCAGGCACCCTAGTTCTTTCCTTTTAATTGCTATACAGCTATGAATATGAATACACTGAATTTTATTAAGCCGTTCTATTGAATGATACTCAAATTTGGGGGAAATTTTCATTATTACATTTACATAATTTATAATAATTATCTTACATTATATTTACATTCTTTCCTTATTTCCTTCAGATGTGTATAAGGATGTTCATTTCAAACAGTGCTGAAATGAACCTCCTTATACATGTTGTTTACAAAGGCAGGTGTTTTTCCCCCTTAACTAGCATCTGAATCCCTCATTCACGAGAGGCGCTTATTTCTACTTTTAATAAATACAGGCAAATAGCATTCAAAAGTGTCTACATTAATTCACATTCTCATGACGAGTGGGTATCTTAGATACCCACTACCTAACCAATACTCCTTATCATTACATTCTGAAACATTAATGAAAAAAGTATTTCCTTGGTTTTTTTTTTTTTTAAGATTTTATTTTATTTTAAGCAGTCTCTACACCCATCATGGGGCTTGAACCTACAATCAGGAGTCGCCAGCCAGGCACCTCCACTTCACTGTTTTTATTTTTTAATTTATTTGTATTTGTATTTTTTAATTATTTTAAAATTTTGTTTATTTATTTATTTATTGTCAAAGAGCTAGAGAGAGAGAGCATACAAGCAGGAGGAGCCGCAGGCAGTGGGAGAAGCAGGCTCCCCACTGAGCCAGGAGCCTGATGCAGAACTCGATCCCAGGACTCTGGGATCATGACCTGAGCCGAAGGCAGACGCTTAACCGACTGAGCCACCCAGCTGTCCCCAGTTCATTGTCTTTAAACTTGCATTTCCCAGGTTAATTCTGAAGCTGAGCTTGTTTCATTTATGCATTCGCCATTTGTATTCCTTCTGTTAATTGCCTATTTACATCATTTCCCATTTTTAAATTTCATCTCTTTTGTATTCCCATAAATATTCACTACGGTAGTCTAATCATTCTTCCAGGGGATCTAAATGATACCTTTGGCTACACTGGATCCCTGAGGGCTGCATTTCAACCTCATTACCTTAATCGCCAAAGAATCAATCTCACTGGCTCATGATGTGCTTGCCCTTGACTGAGGTGGTTATAACCACAAAACCATATGAAAATCATCACCGTGTTTGCTCTGAAAATACTGAGGCAACAAATCACATTTCTTGTGATGTATTTTCTTTTTGAGTTCAGCACCAGGAAAAGTTTTATTTGCCTCTGAAGTTGTTTGCTTTGTCCTGTTGATAAGACTGGAATATTGACCGCCCATGGCTTTGCACCCTGACTACCAGGAAGTTCACCTGTGACCCTGGCATTCGTCTGCTGCAGCTGGGTTCGCCCAGATGGTCTTGTTACTTTGTCCTCCTCCCCCCCCCCCCCCCCCCCGCTGGTTGTGTTTTTAATTTTGTGTGTGCTTTGTTGTAAAGGGCCTGGACTCTTGTGGAATTCAAGGTTGGAGGGAATTCAAGGGTGAATAAAGGAAGGAAGGAATGGAGGGGTGAACGGGGCAGTCTACTTTCAATTTCTCCCCATTGGCAGCACAGAGCTCCGGGTACAGGTACCACTTTCAGAACTAACCAGGGAGGCGCTTGAGAGCAGCTGCTGACAGTTCTGGTTCTGTTTCCTGCAGAGAAGGGTTGCCCCATCCGCCGCCGCTGCTGGCTCAGCCCAACCTCCCCTTTGGGTACCCGGTCCATGGGGTAGAGGTGATGCCCCTGCATACAGTTCCCATCCCAGGTAGGTAGCTCTCCACGTGGAGAGGAGCCGGACAACTTTCTTAACTCTTCTTAAGCAAAATGGGGGAGTGGAAAGGAACAGTCATTCATTGAGTACCTGCTGTGTACTCAGCACAATGCGGGAAGCTTGACATGACTTCACTTAGTGGTTAGTCTCAAAAGTTTCCACCATTGGGGATCTCCCTTAGCTGCTATGACGTTCCTGGGGATCCGGAATAACACAGAAGAGGACAGAAATCTGTGTGTGTACCTCAAGGAATCTTAGGACATGATTGGCTTTTTGGTGTCCTCCAGCATCATGAGATCAGGCAAAGATGAGCCCATCTCCTGGGAGAGCATATTGAAAAGAATATTTAATGTTGGTTAAAACTCCCCTCCACAAGGGATTTCTACACACTTCTCTAGTTCAGCACCACATTCCTGGGAGGTAGATGTTATTTTGCCAATTTCACAGATGACGTAAGTTATCTAAGGCCCCATAGGGAGGCTCTCTTTGAAGTAGAACTTGAATTAAATCATATTATGAGCACAGAGATAGATTCTAAAGTACATAGATTTGGATGAATTGCCAGTAGTTTTGAATAGTCATTTAAAAAGTAATTCGCCATTTTTTTAAAGATTTTATTTATTTATTTGACAGAGAGAGATCACAAGTAGGCAGAGAGGCAGGCAGAGAGAGAGGAGGAAGCAGGCACCCTGCGGAGCAGAGAGCGCGATGTGGGGCTCGATCCCAGGACCCTGAGATCATGACCTGAGCCGAAGGCAGCGGCTTAATCCACTGAGCCACCCAGGCGCCCCAATTCACCATTTTAGATGAGTCCTTTATTTTATTGCAAAATATGCATAACATAAAATTTACTAATCATTTTTAAGCACACAGTTTTGTGGCATTATCTTCTCAGTGTTCTGCAACTGTGACCATCTCCATCTCCAGAAATTTTTTATCTTCCCCAACTGAAACTCTGTACCCATTTAGCTCCTCCTTCCTTCCCCCCTCCTGCCTGTGGCAACCACCGTTCTGTAGAATGTCTTGTCTCTGACTATTCTAGGAACCTCATATAAAGATGTTTCATTACTTATCCTTTGCTGCCTTCCCTTCCGTAACAGAGATATCTGGAAGGGGCGGGATTAATTCACAGTACCCGTCCCGTGCTAAGAATGGGCATCGGAGGCTTTAGATCCACTGGAATTTGAGAAGGACCATGGGACTCCACCCCACAGGACCCCAGGGAGCAGGGAGTGGTCAGCAAACACTGTGCACAGGAGATGAGCTTGGAAGGGATTCTGGAAGGATGTAAGGGAGTCATCAGGAAAGTAGTGAGTATCAGGGAGCCCTTGGCATTCTCTCAAATAGTGTTTTTATCCTTTTCTCCTATGTCCTCCAGGTCTCCAGTTTGAAGGACCAGAGGCCCCCATCTATGAGGCAAGTCCCCTTCCCAGCCTCCTTTTGCATTTGGCATCCCTGCCCACGCCCCATCCCCAGTGGTGGCCGGTCTCAGAGTTTGACAGAGTGCTCATCCAGATTCAATATCTGCCATGAGTCCACAGTGGGGAGAAGGGGTAGGGATGCCTCCAGAAGGCATGATTTTTCTGGCCGTGTGAGTGGCCGGAGCTCCAAGGAGGACTTCCAGAAACCCAGGTCAGTGCAGAGGCTGCTGCTTTTGCTGCAAGAAGAAGCTGCCGCCACAGCCCTGGCTCGGGTGCCTGTTGCTTCCCTCGGGTTTAGCACCAGCCAGCAACATAGAGGCTCTCTGTCCTGCCTTTCATTCCCACTTAATGTAGCTCCAAATCCAGCAAATCCAGCAAACCGCAACCAGAACCCTAATCTAAAAAGGAGTTTGGGAAATGTAGTTTTAGTTTTCCTACTCTGCACACCAGAGGTTGGAGTGGGTGATGAGTCTGTACCTGAATTATTTTATATGCATCATGATATACGTAACCGCCGTTCTCCCTAACTAGAATATAAACCTCTTGAAGGTGGGGAGTTGGTTTTATTCACTACTCTTTTCCCAGGGACTATAATTTGCATCTCAGAAAACACCTGTTGGCCAACTGAAGTGTTTTCAGCAGGTGTGGGGGAACCCACTGTACTTTTCATAAAAATACCCGGCTGCCCAGAGGACGAGAGGGCAGGAGAGGAGATGGGCTTTCGGGAGTAGCAGTGGGATGGAGAGAGGGGACCAGTTCTAGCTACATGTTGACGGTAGAGGCAGCGGGACTCACGCAGAGCAGGAATGACCTCCATTAGGGACCGCAACAGTTGAATGGATGAAGGTACCATTCACGAGGCAGGGGGAACCAGGAAGAGGGTGGCAAACAGGTGTATAGAGAAAAATCAGTGGTTCGGTTGTGAAGATTGTAGGTGCCCGTGGCACTCCTAGCAGAGCAACCGGCCAGGCAGTTGGATCTTAAGAGGAGAGCTGGAGACACACATTTAAGTCATTAGCATATGCATGGTATTTCCAGCCGCCACCTCTAGCGAGAAGGTGTTGAATAGGAAGAGAAAAAGGGCCCAAAACCAAACCCGGAAAAACTGCATTGGGAGGTTAGACAGAGGCGGAGGAGGAAGTCGGAAATCAAAAGGAGCAGCCAGCAGGAGTAAGGAGAAATCTAGAAGAATGGGATCCTGTAAGCCAAGCCCTAAGAGACCAGTGGCCTTTGAACACACGAGTCCCCAGGACTTGGTTGTCCTTTTCTGGGGACAGAGCAGCAAACGGCTTTGGCGCCAGACCCCAGCTCCCAGGGACACTAGGGGATGCCTCCTCTCTGCCCCCTGCTGGCCATCCTGGACGTGTGCCTTCCCTCACATTTAGTGTTTTTCTGCCTCACCGGCCTTAGGTCACCCTGACCGCTTCTCTGGGGACACTGAACACCCTCGCTGACATCCCAGACAGTGTGGTACAGGGCAGAGGCCAGAAGCGGCTGACCATTTCGACCAGTGACCGGAAGCTTTTGAATTTCATCCTCCAGCACATGACTTATACCAGCACGGTATACCAGCACCGCAAGGTGGATGTGGGTGAGAGCCTGTCCTAAGCAAAATGCTTAGGGAGTGGGAAAACACCACTGGGCCTGCTCAAAGTCTTCCTCCTCCAGGAAGCCTGCCAGCATTTAGGATTCTTCACTTACTCTTGTTTCCAACTGTAGACATCCAGCTTCTCAATTACTGTCCCCAACATCACTCCCATGCTGCCACGGACCCTATAGCGTGACTTGAAGAAAATGCATTTCCCTGTGAGGGCAGATTCTTTGGGCTCTGCACCTGGAAACCAGCTGGCTCTGTTCCCCATTATCCGTAGCTCTCAGAGCTGAAGACTTCAACTGTAAGAGAGGAGGGACCCAGTCTGTGCATCAGTATCTCGTCCTGGGCATTAACAGAAAAAGAGGGATGTGGGGGAATTAAAGTCATTCTTTTCTCTTTTGACTAGCTACCCAGGATGCATTCCCAGGACACCAGTAGAAAAATGAAACACAGGATAGATTATGCCTGACCATGAACTAAAGAGAGCACCCTCTCTACGTACAGATTCCCAAACATCTCCCTTCACCAAATGACCCTGTGAGATAAAACAGGGCGGGTGGTGGTATCCTGGTTTTGTAGCTGGAGAAGGAGAGTGAGTGATTCATTTACCCAAGCCATTTCGAATTTGTGTGGAGTCCCTGCGCAGGGGCCATGCTGATCTCTGTATCTTTCCAGTTTGAGTATTTGTGCTGCCAAAGCAAGCACTGATTTACCCAAGTAGTTCAGATAATAAATGGCAAAGTCAAACTTATTCCAGGCCCTCTGATCTGAAGCCTACTCTACCCCACCAGACTCTCACAGTGGAAGAAACGCGAGTTAAGGAGCATTCCGCAGGAGGCTGCCTCCTGTCTGGCTGCCTCAGTCAAGAGTCAGCGGGCGACTCTTGTTCTCAGGGTTGTGAGTTCAAATCCCATGTTGGGCATGGAGATTATTTAATTAAAAAACAAAACAAAACAACAAAAAAAAAGCATTCAGCCAGTTACCCCAGGGACACACAACAAGTCAGGAGCCTGAATGCTGTCAACTCAGTGGGGTCTCATTCCAGGCAGGACATTTTCTTTACTGAGCCTTCACTCCCTGCTGCCGATCGTCTCCCTTGGGGCAGTGTGGAGAGTGACCTAGACTCCTGCTGCCTTCCTTGACCTTATTTCTCCCTCCAGTGAGTCTGGAGTCCGAGTCCTTGGTGGTCAAGTTTCCAGTGACCATCCGCTATCCTGTCATCCCCAAGTTATACGACCCCGGACCAGGTAAGGCCCTGGCTTCTGGGGTGTGCAGGGTGGGGTCTTGTCGAGCTAGTTGGTGAAACTCAGAAGAGATCAGCTCTTGAGGCCAAGGAGGAGAGTTGATGAAAATAACCGTTCTGAGGTGATTCCTGACAAATGAGAAAAAAAATTCTAATATTCTCATATTGCTTAATTGTATTTAACTTATTATGTGGTTGTGCTTATTCTGGAAAAAACCCAATAATTATAACATCTTAATAAGTAATAGTAATAAGCACAGAGCAGTATTGGACCATGGCTAGATAATATCGTTGGAGTCAAATCGGAAATCCAGAGACAGATACGTTGGAGTTGTCCCCTGTGAGAAAGGTAACTTTCCAAATTAAAGGGTGCAGAGATGGATGATCCAAGAAGTCACATGGGACAACTGTGTTGATAAAGGAAGATAAAAAGATGAATCTTATAGCTCACACCAAGACAAATTCCAAACTGATCAACTATCTCATTTTTTTTTTTTAAAGATTTTACTTATTTATTTGACAGAGAGAGATCACAAGTAGGCAGAGAGAGAGGGGGAAGCAGGCTCCCCCCTGAGCAGAGAGCCTGATGTGGGGCTCGATCCCAGGACCCTGGGATCATGACCTGAGCCAAAGGCAGAGGCTTTAACCCACTGAGCCACCCAGGTGCCCCAATTATCTCATATTTTTAAGTGCTAGGAAAAAAAAACCAACACCCATGCAGGTTTTTTTTTTTTTTTAAGATTTTATTTATTTATTTATTTGTCAGAGAGAGAGAGAGACAGGACACAAGCAGGCAGAGTGGCAGGCAGAGGCAGAGAAGCAGGCTCCCTGCCGAGCAAGGAGCCCGATGTGGGACTTCATCCCAGGACCCTGGGATCATGACCTGAGCGGAAGGCAGCGGCTTAACCGATTGAGTCACCCAGGTGTCCCAAACATGTGCAATTTTAAAAAAAAAAAATCTCAGAGTATAAGACCTTTCTAAATATGACATAAAGCACAAAGACCAGGGGGCACCTGGGTGGCTTAGTTTTTAAGTGTCTGCCTTCGGCTCAGGTCATGATCCCAGGGTCCTGGGCAGGGTCCTGGGATTGAGCCCCACATCAGGCTCCCTGCTTAGCCAGAAGCCTACTTCTTTCTTTCCCACCCCCCTGCTGGTCTTCCCTCTCTCGCTGTCTCTCTCTGTCAGATAAATAAATAAAATCTTAAAAAAAAAAAACAAAACCCAAAAACACAAAGACCAGAAAGAGAAGACTACACACATAAAATACATAAAAATTTTAAATGCTGTTCGGGCAGAAACCCAGCAAAAGCAAAAGCAAATGACAAAGAACAAATTGGGGAAAAAATATCTTCAACACACATTAAAGTCAAAGGTGTACTTTTCCTTGAAAGCGCCTGCGAATCCATGAGAACAGTTAACAGGCTTGTGTGCCTGGCTGGCTCGGTCAGTAGCGCTTGCACCTTGTGATCTGGGGATTGGGAGTTCAAGCCCCACCTTGGGTGTAGAGAGTACTTAAATAAGTAAATGTTTTTAAAGATTTTATTTATTTATTTATCAGGGAGAGAGAGCAGGAGCAGGGGGAGCAGCAGGCAGAGGGCGAAGCAGGCTCCCCACTGAGCAAGGAGCCCAATGTGGGACTTGATCCCAGGGATCGTGACCTGAGCCAAAGGCAGATGCTTAACTGACTGAGCCACCCAGGCGTCCCAAATAAGTAAATGTGTTTGTTTTTGTTTAAACCACCTTAACAAAACAAAACAAAAAGCCAAACACCTAGTAAGCCAATGGAAAAATGCACAGTTGGCAACGGATGAAATTCAACGGTACTTTTCGCTGTTGGAATATATGCTCAGTCTCATACTAAAAAAAGTACAAATGAAAAATACATTCATTAACAGAAAGCATTGGATAAGGTGTGGGGGGGGGGCAGGCATTCTGATGTCTATTCGAGGTTCTTTACTGCAGCATTGTTTGCAAGGACGAAAAACCTTAGAAGTGGGATGCACCGATCAGATCAACTGCGGTCCACCCATATAATGAAATTCCGTGCAGAGGCATTCAGAAAGAGGGAGGAGAAAACACGGGGGAAGGCTTTTTTTTAATACTGATACAAAATGAGAGAGGCAAGAGGAAGCTATTGTTTCTGTAAAAAGAAAGAGGGGGAAGAATATATATATGCCATTGCTTGAACATACTTATTTCAAATCATTTTCAAAGTTCTCTGTTATTTTCTGTCTGTCTGGAGTGGGTACATCTGTATACGGGAGATTCATTGGCTGTCGTTCATGCTAATTTCCTTTAAGTGCTCTGTAATTTTTGTGGGTGAGCTCATCGTGAAGCTCATCCTTTCCCCCTTCTCTCTCCTGGCTCCTTCCCATCTCACAGCTTTAGCCTTGGCTCTGATCCCTGTCTCCCCAGCCTTCTGGTCTACTTTCTGATACTGGAGGCTCGGGGTTCCTGTCTCACGGTGACATCGGAGTTATGAAAGAGCCCGTTGCTGGGCCTGAGGATGGCTTGGCGCAGGTCGTGGCTGTGAAGTGGTGTCATTTCTGTTTGCACCTGGAGGTGCGTGCAGGGGTGATGGCTGTTCTGGGTGGGGTTCCTTGCCTGGCAGGTAGTGGTGAGGGGTGGAGGGTGTGCCGCCTAGCTCTAGTCCGTGACTTCTAGCAAAAAGCCTGGCTCTGGACCCACGCATCCCGTGAGATATCTTAATTCCATTACCCTTCAGAATCAGCCTCCTCTGTTACTTCTGATCCCAGAATGCAGGAGGTCCCAGCTCTGCTCACTGATTTTTAGTTTTATTCCTTGGAAGTAATGTGTATTTTTGTGCATCGTTCTATCTTTGTATTTTTATTGTTGCTGTATATTTGGAAAAAATAGGGACTCTCAAACAGAAAGCTACACCACCAACTTAGCCAGAAGCCCCCCATTCTTGACCACATCCTCTAGTAATTCATGCTCCTGCTTCTCTCTTTACTATAACAAAAGAACCCAACTTGGCATGGGGCCCAAGAAAAGGGAGGACACGATTCACTTGGCATGCCCTTGAGCACAATTTACTTGACTCTTCCCACCGGTCATTTTTCCCTCATGCCCTCAGCCCCCGGGGGGAGCCAGTGTAATGGTACAACAGGTATTAAAAAGAGGATTCTGGAAGGACTTCTGACTTCTGTCATTCTGAGAAGGAGCTCTGCCGTGGGGTTCTGGAGCACTCGCCCACAAGCCGCTGGTAGGGTTGTGGCTTTCAGCCAGCATGGACTCCAACAGAGCCCGCCCCACCCAGACATCCCACGGCCTCGGTCAGCGGGCGTGCCTCCACGTTTGGTGACTAAACCCCAGAAACACACCACAGCTCCAGCTGATTCATATGAAGGCTTTTCTGCAGAAAAGCTGTTCCTTTTCCAAATTTTTGTATTGATCACATGCCTTGAGCTGGACTATCTGGTCCAGACCTTCCACTCTCCCAGTAGACCTACTTCCTCTGATGTCTTCCTGAGCCGGGAGACCAAGTGTGCTTCTCTCTGGGAGCACAGCTGATGACGGAGGGTGGGGGGCAGGTCTCAAGTCCTTTAAATCTTTTCTCCCCTCCCCCGGCCCTGATCTTGAACCCCTTGATGGGCAGAGCTCTGTGCATCTCGATTCCTAGTATTAACACGACAGCAAGATCCAAATGGTTTTGGTAAGACAAAGCATTCACACCAATGGGAGGAGATGGCATAGTCAAGCCAACAGAACCAGGGAAAGAAATTCTAGAAGACACATACAATTTCAACAAGCTGGCTGTGGGTTTGGTTTTTTTTTTAAGATTTTATTTATTTATTTGACAGATAGAGATTACAAGTAGGCAGAGGCAGGCAGAGAGAGGGAGGAAGAAGCAGGCTCCCTGCTGAGCAGAGCCCGATGCGGGGCTTGATCCCAGGACCCTGGGATCATGACCTGAGCCGAAGGCAGAGGCTTTAACCTACTGAGCCACCCAGGCACCCCCAAGCTGGCTGTGTTTTAAATACATTTATTTTCTGTTCCGACTAACGAACTCTTACTAAGTGCTGTGTACGAGAGGCACGAGGGCGTGGCATAAAGAAATCACCAGATTTCTCAAGTCAAGTCAGTGAGACTTCCCAAAAGGCAGAGCTCTGACACCCCATCCTTTCTCATCCAGAGAGGAAGCTCAGAGACCTGGTGACCGTTGCCACCAAAACCTTCCTCCGTCCCCACAAGCTCATGACCATGCTCCGGAGCCTTCGTGAGTACTACCCAGACTTGACAGTGATCGTGGCCGATGACAGCAAGGAGCCCCTGAAGATTAATGACAAACATGTGGAGTATTACCCCATGCCCTTCGGGAAGGTACGTCCCGCCCACATGGGGAGGTGTCTGGGTCTCAGGAAAGAGGGCCCCGGAGTCAGGTTCCACCCCGATAGGGATGCTTGAGTGGCTTTCCCAGGATGGCATGATGCCGGAGCAGAGGGGATGGGACTTTCCTCTGCGTCCCTTCGCTGACTCCAAATTCACAGGGAAATCGGAACACCCTCACGTTTCTGCATGGATGAAGTGGTTAATCTGTCTTTGGTACGGACATAAATTGAGGTCCTTCTACATGACTTAAGATGTCTGACATTCTAGGGATTCCTGACATGCAGAGAAACTTGTGATCCCTAGGATTCCTCCCAGGCTAGCGGCTTGCTCTTTCTCTCTCTCCCCTGCACACACACCCTCTTCCCTCCAGGACACACAAGGAAATGGATATTATACAAACCTTAGCTCCCCACCCTCCATCACCTTCCAGGCACCATCAGGGGAAATGGAAGGAAACCACAGAGACTCGGGTGAAAAGGACTTCAATCCTTCCACACTGGTCCTAGGACCAAGGGAGAACTTCTAGCCTTTCCCTGCTTCAGCCTTCGATTCAGGGAGTCACTGTCCTTCCTCCCGTGTCTCTGAGACACGAGTTCCCTTGAACCCAGTGGTTTTCAACCGCTGTTTAGGGTGCAGCCTGGCGGTGGGGAATTTATTTTATTTTTTTTCTTTAAAGATTTTTTATATTTGACAGAGAGAGAGAGAGAGAGAGAGAGAGCTCACAAGTAGGCAGAGAGGTAGGCAGAGAAGAGAGGGGAAGCAGGCTCCCCACTGAGCAGAGGGCCCGATGCGGGGCTCGATCCCAGGACCCTGAGATCATGACCTGAGCCGAAGGCAGAGGCTTAACCCACTGAGCCACCCAGGCGCCCCCCTAGAAAGCTCCCAGGTGATTCTAAAATGTGACCAGGGATGGCAACTGCTGATCTGACCTCATTCCACCCACAGGGTTGGTTTGCTGGTAGGAACCTGGCCATCTCTCAGGTCACCACCAAATACGTTCTCTGGGTGGACGACGATTTCCTCTTCACCAGTGACACCAAGATTGAGGTGCTGGTGGATGTCCTCGAGAAAACAGAATTGGACGTGGTAAGGGAGAGTGGCCAGTTTCACCCCAGTTGCAACCTGTAGAGCTGGCCAGGAGAGGGAAGGGGAAGAGGAGGGGGAGAGGGGAGGGAAGGGGAAGGAGGGGGAGGGTTGGGGGAAGGGCTGGGGCAGGAGAGGACTAAGCAGGCACAGCTCGGTGGGAATCAGCTGTGTGGTTTTGGCTTCTGCCTCCAAATTTTCTTTTCTTCAGGCAAATTACATCCCCCCCCCCACCACATTAACCCTCAGTTCTGTCTTTAAAATGGTGTGTTGATGTAAAAAAAAAAAAATGCAAATGGTACAAAGTTTTAAAAAGCACACATAGCCCTCATGACATTTAAAAAAGAAGAAAGAAAAGAATGAGAACTTCAAGAGTCATTTGCTACATAGAAAAGAAAAAGGCAGCTACAGTTAATAATAGTGTATTGTATTCTTGAAATCTGTGAGGAGAACAGATCTTCAGTCTTCTGGCCACGGGCACAATGGTTACAATGCAGGTGATGGATATGGTAATTAGCTTGATTGTGGTTTCACAATGTCTACACATATTAAAACATCAAGTCCTACACCTTAAATATGTAGGATTAAAAATATATGTACAATTTTAATGTGTCAAAGATAGCTCAATAAAAGCTGTTTTTTAAAAAAAGAAAAACAGAAAATAGATAAGAAAATCAGTGGCATTGAGATCACAGTTCTCTCTTCCAGGAGGATAGTCCCCAAGGCATCTGTAGTGACTAAGATGTCTCCTGGCTAAGGGCGCCTGGGTGGCTCAGTCGTTAAGAGTCTGCCTTTGGCTCAGGTCGTGATCCCAGGGTCCTGGGATTGAACCCCGCATTGGGCTCCCTGCTCAGCGGGAAGCCTGCTTTTCCCTCTCCCACTCCCCCTGCTTGTGTTCCCTTTCCCACTGTCTCTGTCCAATAAATAAAACCTTAAAAAAACACACAAAAAGGAAAGACCAGGGTATCTCCTGGCTACTCTTCCAGAGAGCAGATCACAGTACATCAGTGAGGTAGAAAGCAGAACTCCCGTCATGTGAAAATCCAAGCTGGCCCTTGACTTTGCTTCCAGGGTCCTCCTGGACCAGCCTCCTTCCCTCCTCAGTGCTGCGCCGTCCTCATGGTCCTTAGCTGCGTGGCTGGAAGAAAGGGGGCGAGAACATGAAGGACGAGCATTTGTCTTTGCAGAATGTGCGAGAAGTTGCAAACATCCCTTCTAACTCACATCCCTTCAGCCAGGACCTAGACACATGGTCAGACCTCGCAAGGGAAGTGGGGAAGAGTCCGTCTTTACTGGTGTAGCTGGCGCTCTTCATTTAGTCCACTTACAACTCGGAGGGTCTCTTTGCTAAAGAAAGAAGGAAGGAACTAGTGACGGGGGACTAAGAGCCACCCCAGAGGATTATGAGGGTCCAGGACTCATCCTGTTGTGCTGGGGCTCACACGTGGAAATGCACAAATCTTCCGTGAGTGCGTGGACAGACAGCTCAGGGAGGAGAGCTAGGAGCAGAGGAGTGGGAGGAGGGTAGCTTGAGACACACGGCACATGGCTTGTTGCAAGAAACCCGGCCGTGGGGACTCCACAAAAGGACCCGTGTGCACGCAGACTGCTGCTTGTCTGCACGCGAACACCGCTCCTCGTGAAAGGGAGTGACCTACCTTCTGGAAAGAGTGAACTTGCTGTCGGGTGAGTGGAGCCGAGTCGTGTGCCCTTTGGACTTGGCGCTTTCTGCTCCTACCAAGGAGATTTTCTGCGATGAGCAGGATGAAAAGATCAAGGGACCTAGCCGTGGTGTTTGGAAGACTGTGGCCACAACAGCAACAAGAGAGTATCCAAGGACTAGTATGGAGGGTAGATACAGAATGGGTGTGATTCTTGTCGTAACTCAGGTTCAGTCCAGGAAGGCTTCCTGGCAGAGGCAACGTGGATATCAAGTCTAGGTTCTCTAACATGCCTTTCTCTGCCCACCGGTTAGGTAGGTGGCAGTGTACTTGGAAATGTGTTCCAGTTTAAGCTGTTGCTGGAGAAGAGTCAGAATGGGGACTGTCTTCACCGGAGGCCAGGCTCTTTCAGACCCCTGGATGGCTTCCCCCGCTGCGTGGTGACCAGTGGCGTCGTCAACTTCTTCGCAGCCCACACGGAGCGACTCCAGAGAGTTGGCTTTGACCCCCGCCTACAGCGGGTGGCTCACTCAGGTGGGGACAAGCTGAGTGGGGAAGGTGCTGGCCCGTGGACTAACCTCGGGAGTTTGTCCTTTCCAAGAGCTGCGAGTCACTGATCGTGGTCCTTGCCAGCAACAGTGGGTTTCTCTCCCTTCCCCCGCAATGAGGGAGCTCAGGGTCTCTCTTGCCTCCCTTCTTCCTCACTGTGATTTCTTATCTCCCATCTGCTGCTCCCCTGTGAGACACCCTTCCCCTCAGCTCTGGCCCCTCCCTCATTCCCCTCTGATTCCCTCAGTTCTGGAGTTTGTTGTTCTGTCCAGTTGGAGAGCTCATCTGGGTCTCTCTGCCCCTCTGGCCACACTAGGAGAAATGTGCTTGCTTATTTCCTTCCCACTCATCAGCCTGGGCAGGGGGCTTTGCCTGACGCTCAACTTCCCCATGGGTACACACTGCACCCTTCCCCACCTGCCTCTCCCCCCAGAATTGGAATATGGCCCCCGGGGTCTCTGGCTGAAGCTTGCGCTCTCCCTCTCTTGGCAGAGTTCTTTATCGACGGGCTCGGGAGCTTGCTCGTGGGGTCATGTCCAGAAGTGATCATAGGTCACCAGGCGCGGTCTCCCGTGACCGACCCGGAGCTGGGCGCACTGGAGAAGACATACAGCGCATTCCGGACCAACACCAAGGAACAGGTCCAGTTCAAGCTGGCACTCCACTTCTTCAAGAACCATCTCCAGTGCTCTTCATGAAGGTGCCTGGGCATCAGAAAAGCTCTAGGCTTACTGGGGTTGGGTACCTGAGACAGCGGAACTGGCGGTGGGACACCTGATGAGACGAAGGCTGTCAAGGACAAGCCAGTGGGTGGGGCTCAGTTACTACAAATACCTGTCAGAGGCTCGTTAGAAATGGACCAATCCCCGAGAAGGGCGGCAGAAGCCCATCAATAACAATCATTATTTGTATGATGCAGTGTCGTTTACGGAACACCTGCACAATCCTATTGGATCTCCTGCAAAAGAGTAGAGTATGGGTTGGCTTCCTTAGTCATTCCTTGGGAATGGCTGTGGGGTTTTTGAGGGTTATTTGGGAGAAATGATATCGTAGTCAGAAATATCCTCTCTAGGGGCGCCTGGGTGGCTCAGTGGGTTAAAGCCGCTGCCTTTGGCTCAGGTCATGATCCCAGGGTCCTGGGATGGAGCCCAGCATCGGGTTCTCTGCTCGGCTGGAAGCCTGCTTCTCCTTCTCCCACTCTCCCTGCTTGTGTTTCCTCTCTTGCTGTGTCTCTCACTGTCAAATAAATAAATAAAATCTTTTAAAAAATTGGAATTGGGTCTGCAAAGCAAGTCTCTGTGGATAGCTTACACCATGTCCCTTACACCATGTGACAGGAGCTGAGACAGCCAGCCTTCAGCCAGGAAAAAAAAAAGAAAAAGAAAAGGCAACATATGCACAAAGAGGAGCTGAAATGAGAGCCTCCTGACAGCCTTCTGGTTCTTTCCTGAGGTCTGGCTACAGTCCTGCCCTGGGATTTTGTGAAACACTATACCCTTAGAATTCTTCCTTTTTGCTTAACCTAATTTGAGTTGGCTCCTGTTACTTATAACCACAGTGTTCCGAATAATACGACCATTCTGTGTGCCTGTCTGTTTTCAAAACAGAAAAGCGTAACTAAAAAGTTTTCTCCTTGGGTGGTTTGGAAGCAAAAATCAGGAAACAGACGATGAGAGCCACACGGACCTCCCTCCAGTCTTGCATTTCAGACACAAACCCAGCAGCCCGGACCAGACCGACGACAGGGGTTTCCTTCCAGGACACTGCAGGACAGTGAAGTATCCCTTACAGGGAAGTGATAGTAAAGGACAGTGAAGTCATCCTTCCTGAGACTTTGGCCAAACCCCAAATTCCAGGACAAGTTGCTGTAAATCATCGTACGGGCCTCCAGGGGGAGCTAGAGCCTGCTCTCACTGTCTCCTCTATACTGGCTCATTCCACATCCTTTGCGGGATTCCACAAAGGATCCCAGCTCCCTGCTCAGGAGAGGAAAACTGAAAACTGCTTCTGTGACTTTCAGCAAAGAGGAACCTGCAGGCCACCAGACATGTGTGGCCAAAGTGGAAATGGGACCGGGATGAGCTTTCTTCTGGATACTCTCTCCTCCACCCGGGGAAAGGCCCACCCCGGGATAGTTATTTGGATTTATTTATTTATTTGACAGAGAGCAGGAGTGGGAGAGGGGCAGAGGGAGATGGACAAAGAAACTCAAGCAGACTCCGTGCTGAGCGCAGAGCCCGAGGCGGGGCTCGATCTCATGACCCTGAGATCAGGACCTGAACTGAAACCAAGAGTCGGAGGCTTAACTGTGCCACCCTGGTGCCCCCGTTTTTTATTTTTCATAGACCAAAGGTATATATAAGCCACTAGGAAAAGGTTATCTATTAGAATGCTTTTACCTACAAGTACCAGAGATTTGTCCCAAGTTTAAACTTGTGTTAAACGTTCTCAGGTGGGATAAAGAGGTAGGGCAGATCACAGGTGTGCTGAGATCAGGAGGAAGATCAGGGATTCCAAGCCTGGCAAGTGGAGGGGGTGCCTTGCTCAGTCCATCTGGCAGTTCCAGGTTCTTCTCTCAAGGAGGGGTGCCCTTGTCCATTATCGTCCATATCCCCATCTGAGTGGTCCTGGGGCAGGGTGACCCTTCTGTGGCCTGTCAAAGCTTTATCTGCCCACTTCCTGTTAGTGCCCTTCGCGTGCCCAGGGATGGCCGCAGGAGGTAAAACTCACTGGAAGTTATAAGTAAGATTTTTAAGGGAATTGAATTGCTAATGAATCTTATTAGCAATTCCTTAAAACTTAAGAGGTTTTTCTGTCATTTCCAGCCAATTTCAGAAATCTTCCCTAGACGTAGTCTTTGAGACTGGGAAACCCGTTCTGGTAACCTTTACCCTCCTTTACCCTCTGGCACTCAGTTAAATGGCTTCTGCCTTGAGGCTGTTCAAAACCTTCCTCTGAAGGACAAAAAGACTATAATCGGCTCTTTGCTCCCAGGCTTTTCCTCTTTGTGCGCAGAAAATGATGAAAACATCGCAGTGTAAACGGGCTGGTCTTTTGCTTAACCTGGTCTCCTGCTAAGTCTCCTGTCTCCCTTGGTGCTTTCTCTTGGGGTAGAGAATTAAGCTCTTCTGAACCAGCAAGGCTCCAAATTGCAGGACTTCCAGGAAGCTAGGATTGCAAGCCACTCTTTTTTTTTTTTTAAAGATTTATTTATTTGACAGATAGAGATTACAAGTAGGCAGAGATGCAGGCAGAGAGAGAGGAGGAAGCAGGCTCCCAGACAAGCAGAGATCCCAGGACCCCGGGATCATGACCTGAGCTGAAGGCAAAGGCTTTAACCCGCTGAGCCACCCAGGCGCCCCAGATTGCAAGCCACTCTTAAAGAAACCGTATTACACCTGCTTTAAAACAGGCACCTCAGCCTGAAGCTTGCCTTCCTTATGGGACCATCCTAAAGACTACTGCAGGAAATCACTAACATGCCAGCACGCTGATTTTTTCCTACCAGTTCTCATTCTTGATACTCTAGAGTCTTGATAGGCACATAGTCTCTTCTGGACACCAGCAAGTTTCAGAATCACCCATTTCCCAGTTGGTCGCTGTCTCTACCCCATCTCTTCCACTCAACCGTATATCGAATGACCTTCACAGAGGAGTCATATCTGAATGCAGCTCTTTTTCTTTCTTTTTTTTAAATTAAATTTTTTAAAAGATTCTTTAATTATATGTTTGACAGAGATCACAAGTAGGCAGAGAGGCAGACAGAGAGAGAGGAGGAAGCAGACTCCCCGCCAAGCAGAGAGCCCGATGTAGGCCTCGATCCCAGGACCCTGGGATCATGACCTGAGCCGAAGGCAGAAGCTTTAATCCACTGAGCCACCCAGGCGCTCCTAAAATTTATTTTTAAAGATTTTATTTATTTATTTGACAGAGGGCACAAGCAAGGAGAGCAGTAGACAGAGGGAGAGGGAGAAGCAGGCTCTCCTCAAAGCTGGGAGCCCAATGCAGTGCTCCATCCCAGGACTCTGGGATCATGACCTAAACGAAGGGAGAGGTTTAACCTTCTGGGTCACTCAAGTGCCCGGGCTCTTCTTTTTCTTAATCCTTCACCTAGATGCTCCAGCCGGCCTCATGCCCTTCGGCCTTTCTGCTCTGGCTTCAAACAAGTCTCCTATACAAACTGTATGTCTCTTATCCCACTTGAAATTTTACCAAGAGATTACCAAAGTTTTAATTATGTAACTGAATAATCTGTCCCTCTCCTATCCCGTGTGCTTGGCAAAGGATCCCAGCTCTCTGCATGCAAGGACACAGAAGGCATGACTCATAAAAGGAGAACAAAAGGATATATTTGATTTGGTTGAAATTAAACTAAAGCCTTCTGCCAATCAAAGGACACTATTAAGAAAGTGAAAAGAAGGGGCGCCTGGGTGGCTCAGTTGTTAAAGGGTCTGCCTTCGGCTCGGGTCATGTTCCCATGGTCCTGGGATCGAACCCTGCATCGGGCATCTGGCTCCCCGCCCGAAGAGAAGCCTGCTTTCTCTCTCCCACTCCCCCTGCTTGTGTTCCTCTTCTCACTGGCAAATAAATAAATAAAATATTAAAGAAAGAAAGGAAAGCTACAGACTGGGAAAAGAAAAGATCTGTAATACAAATATTTGGCAAAAGGATGCATATCCCAGATATATAAAGAATTCCTATAAATCAGTAAGATAAGGGCAGTTGTTCTAAATGGGCAAAATACTTGAAGAAGCACTTAGAAAAGAAGACATCCAAATGGCTAGGGAGCATGTAAAAAAGAAGTTCAACATCATTAGCTATCAGGGAAATGCTTTGTGCTTACTTTATATAAATGACATCTCAATAAAATACCATTTAATTAAATTTTTGTTCTATTATGGAACAGTCTTCAAGATCCAGTGCTAAGTGAGTAAAACAAAGTGCAGTGTTTCTACTTTTTTTTTTTTTTTAAGATTTTATTTATTTATTTGACAGACAGAGATCACAAGTAGGCGGGGTTTGGGGGGAAGCAGGCTCCCCGCTGAGCAGAGATGCAGGGCTCCATCCCAGGACCCTGGGATCATGACCTGAGCTGAAGGCAGAGGCTTTAACCCACTGAGCCACCCAGGTGCCCCCAGTGTTTCTACTTTTTAAAAGAAAAGGAATATGGGTGCCTGGCTGCTCAGTGAGTGAAGCATAAGACTCCTGATCTCAGGGTTGAGAGTTCAATCCCCACATTGGGCATAAGGCTTACTTTTTTAAAGGTGGGAAAAAGAAAGGAGTATGCATATTCATGTATATTTGTGTAAGGATAAAATATCTCTAGAAGGAGAGCATCAGAAATTGCCTCAGAGAGCAGAAAATTATAGTCAAGTGGTGCGTGGGTGGCTCTGTCCTTCGGACGTCTGCCCTCAGCTCAGGTCATGATCCTGGGGTCCGAGGATGGAGTCTCACATCAGGCTGCCTGCTCAGTGGGGAGCCTGCTTCTCCCTCTCTCTCTGCTGCTCCCCCTGCTTGCACTCATTCTCTCTCTCAAATAAATAAATAAAATCTTTTTAAAAAATTATAGTCAAGGGGTGCCTGGGTGGCTCAGTGGGTTAAAGCCTCTGCTTTGGCTCAGGTCATGATCCCAGGGTCCTAGGATCGAGCCCCACGTCCCACGTCCGGCTCTCTGCTCAGCGGGGAGCCTGCTTCCTCCTCTCTCTGCCTGCCTCTCTGCCTACTTGTGATCTCTGTCTGTCAAATAAATAAATAAAATCTTTAAAAAAAATTATAGGCAAGAAGTTTTGTCTGTGCATTTCCTTTTATACCTTGTGAATTTTGTATTGTGCTCATGTATTACTCACATAATACTTTAAACTTTTTAAGGAAAGAAAAAACAAGGTGTTTGTTTTTTTTTTAAGAAACAAGGTTTTTAAGTAACGTCATTGTTATATTAAGCACAAAAGCAGAACACAAAATTTTACAATGAAGACTACATAAAAATGGATTTTTTTTTTAAAGATTATTTATTTATTTGGCAGAGAGAGATCACAAGTCGGCAGAGAGGTAGGTAGAGAGAGAGGGAAACAGGCTCCCTGCTGAGCAGAGAGCCCGATGCGGGACTCGATCCCAGGACCCTGAGATCATGACCTGAGCCGAAGGCAGCGGCTTAACCCACTGAGCCACCCAGGCGCCCATAAAAATGGATTTTAAAACAGAAAGTGGAAAAAAAAAAAAAAATCAAGTGTCAAAGGTGCTTGTTGGGGAGGGCCTGGCTGGCTCAGCCCGAAGAACGTGGAACTCTTGATCTCAGGTTCGTGGGTTCGAGCCCCACATTGGGTGGAGAGATTACTGAAGAAAATAATCTGTTAAAAAGTGTGTGTTGGGGGCGCCTGGGTGGCTCAGTGGTTTAAGCCGCTGCTTTCGGCTCAGGTCATGATCTCAGGGTCCTGGGATTGAGTCCCACGTCGGGCTCTCTGCACTGAAGGGAGCCTGCTTCCCTCTCACTCTCTCTGCCTGCCTCTCTGCCTACTTGTGATCTCTCTCTGTCAAAATTAATAAATAAAATTTAAAAAAAAAAAGTGTGTGTTGGAATTGTAGTTACTTAAAATTCTTTCTGCTGTGCTGTATTTTCTACATTTTCCATAATAAATGCTTCATCTTTATAATCTGAAAAGATAAAATAATTATTTTAAGAGGAGAAAGTGAAAACCTTCAAAAAAAGGATAAAATGTAGATGCTGCTTTGTTCAAAGAAAGTAAGCAGCCAGATTGCCAGGTCAGAGCCTCTGTAATGCCAAGCCCAGAGCAGGGGCGGGGCGGGGCGGGACGCTCAGAGACTCGGGGCCTCACATGTCACCTGGCACAAGGTAGTGCTTATGGCTTGTCTGGCATAGTTGGGGCTCCCAAGGCAAAATAGGGGATTTGTGGCCCATGTCATCTGTCCTGTGTGGCAAGGACACATTGTATTGTCCTTGAGCAAGGCTGATTCTATTGCAGCTAGGTGTGAGCAGCATTAGCATGGATAAAGGAAACTGACTTGGATTTGACAGTGACCCTGAATTCTTTCCACTTCACTCAAAGCATTATTGTACTTATTTATTGTCCCATTCGCTAGCCATTTACAAGCTCACAGGAAACTTGAGAGAATACCTTGAAACTTCCTAATCCCGGACTTGAGCTGTCTTTTCTTTTCTTTTTTTAAAAGATTTTATTTATTTATTTGACAGACAGAGATCACAAGCAGGCAGAGAGGCAGGCAGAGAGAGAGAGGAGGAAGTAGGCTCCCCGCTGAGCAGAGAGCCTGATGTTGGGCTGGATCCCAGGACACTGGGATCATGACCTGAGCCGAAGGCAGAGCCTTCAACCCACTGAGCCACCTAGGTGCCCCTTGAGCTGTCTTTTCTTAACCTCTGACCTCATTAAACTTTCTGGGCCACCCTATGCCTTTGTTTAGCCCTCAGTCCCAGGTGGGATGGCTGAAGCCAGGTGAACCCCGCCTCCCACAGAGCCCAGACTTCCCCACGGGTGAGGAGCTCCCTTGTGGAGGCTGAGGGTCTGTGCTCAGAGCCTTCATGGGATGCCATCTCTGGGGTGTCATGCATTACGGATTTATGTTAAAAGAAACGAGTGATGGGCAGGCAGGGGGATGACATATTGTCTCTGTTTTCTCTGTTGTCTCAAAAATAACCAATGTGACGTTAAAAAGAATGTTCTTGGGGCACCTGGATGGCTCAGTCGTTGGACATCTGCCTTCAGTCCAGGTCGTGATCCCAGCGTCCTGGGATCGAGCCCCACATCAGGCTCCCTGCTCAGTGGGAAGCCTGCATCTCCCTCTCCCACTCCGCCAGTTTGTGTTCCCTCTCTCACTGTGTCTCTCTCTGTCAAATAAATAAATAAAATCTTAAAAAAAAAAAAAAAAAAAAGAATGTTTCTCCCTCCTAAGTTCTGGTACGGCGCTAGCCACATTTATAAATCAGCCAGTCTTGGGCCTTGACCCCGGAGCAATTCACAGTCCAACCAAAGGGGACATGGGAGGGAGGGATGAGGGGAGAGACTGAGCCACAGAACACAAATACCTATACCTCCAGCAAGTAATGACAAATGCTGTCAGGGAGAGGATCCTTCTGCGTAACTTGAGGAATTCACTAGTGGGGATTTCAGTGAAGGGTCTCATTTGGGCTGGTAAGATGTTTCAAGCTGAGAAGATGGAGGGAACTGGAAAGGAAGAACTAGGGAATGGGAGGAGGGAGAAGTCTTCCTACTGGACAGAAGGAACTATCTCCTGTATACTTTCAAAGGGCATAATCACAATTCTTTAGGATTTCTACGTAGCTTCTGAAAAATTAATTTCAATACACCTTCACGGGTACAGAGCGCTTATAAGAAGGAAATAGATGGGAAACAAGAGACTAAAGCCATTTGATATCAAGTCAATTCGGTGTTGTTACTCCAGCCTCATGAAGAGCCTTATAAGAAGGAAATAGATGGGAAACAAGAGACTAAAGCCATTTGATATAAAGTCAATTCGGTGTTGTTACTCCAGCCTTATCTCACCATGGGAATGCAATGGGAGTTTGGTTCACTCCTCGAAATGGAAAAACTTTAATGTTTCTTTTGACAATATACAAGAGTTATCAAATATTTTTTCAAGCAATACAATAAATCATAAACTGTAAGAAAGGGCCTCATAAATGTATTTCCCGGGGACATCTGTCCACAGCAGACCTTTTTGGATTTGAGCTAAGCAGGGTTTTGTGTTTTCTTTAAAGATTTTATTTATTTGTTTGACAGAGATCACAAGTAGGCAGAGAGAGAGAGAGAGAAGCAGGCTCCCCACTGAGCAGAGAGTGGGATTCGGGGCTTGATCCCAGGACCCTGAGATCATGACCTGAGCCGAAGGCAGAGGCCCAACACTCTGAGCCACCCAGGCACCTCCAAGCAGGTTTTTGACGGAAGAAAATAAACAGATTCTGGGTGATTTAAGCAGGAACAGTACTCCTTGGAAGAAAGTCGGATAAAAGCGACTCAAAAAAATGGACAAGAACGAGGAGGACCCAAGCAACCAGGAACCCAGCCGTCAGAATCCAGGGCAGTCTGAATAGGATCCAGCTTCTGCTGCCAGTGGAGATGGCATGACTGCTGTCACTGCCCCGAGACACTGGGATCACAGCTACCACCAGGAGCAGAACAAGTTTTAAAATGTCCCCGTTTCTGGGCATCGGTCTCTTTGGATTCTAAGTCCAGCTGGCGAGGCTAAGGGACACACAGTCACTCTGCTGTCTCCCAGTCCCACACCAGGTTGGATCCCTCAAGAAAGGCAGCCAGTCAGATGTCACGGGACAAATAAATGGCAAATGTCTATTACACAAATATGCAGTTTTTCTGTTTGTAGAAAAGTGGGAATTTATCATGCATACTAACTGGTAAGTAGATTTTTGGTGTTGTTTCCATCTGGGTAGACCTATCGCTCTTTTCATGTCAATACAATAAATCAATGTAGTCCTAGACATCAAAATAATATCAATACAATAAAAACCCATCCCCTAAATTCCTGCACAGTATTAATCGTATAGATATTGTCAATATTTACTAAATCGATTTTCGCTTTTATATTCTCTTCTTTACCATTGATTCCAGGACCCTGGGATCATGACCTGAGCCGAAGGCAGAGGCGCAACTCTCTGAGCCACCCAGGGACCCCCCCCCAGCTCCCCGCCCCCCCCCCCCCCCCCCCCCGTCACCGCTGAGAACATCCTTGAACACTTGGCACTGGTCCTCGTTGTCCTTTAGGATAAAGTTACAAAAGTGAAACTGCTGAGTCAAATCTTATAAAAGGTTAACTAGGAAGTTAACCTGGAAAACCCCAAAAGGGTCTGATAAGTCCCCCACTCATTAAAAGACCTATGTACCACCCACCACCGTAGGGTCCGCCAAGGGCCAACCTCTACAGAGAGTCCTGGGGTTCCGCAGAAAGCCGTGGTTTCACGTCCGCGACCCGCTCGCTCCCACTAAAGGAACCCGGGCTTTGAACCACCGTCCTGACACGTGTCAGCCCGCTTCCCTCCCCGCTTGGCCACAGGAGCCACGCAAAGACAGTTTCGTGGAAATAAATAAATAAACGAGCTCGGAGGCCGGCTGCGTGCGCCGCGCCTTCCGCTCCCGGCAGGGGCCGCCGCCGGCCGTCTCCGACCGCAGCCCGCCGTCCTCCCGGCTTCCCCGTGCGCAGGTCAGGACCTCGGGAGAAGAGCAGGAAGAGCAGCGACAAGAGGTGACACCCCGGCACTGGCCACATCGGGGCCGCAGCAGCCCTTGCTGTTTCCGCCCGCCCGAGCGGCCTCGGGCCCAGGGCGCCCAGCCCGGGCCAGGGGAACTGGGCCTCCTCCGCCGCCGCTCTGGGAAGGCTGTTCAGCGCGCCATGTGGCTTGAGAAGCCTCCCGGCCGCTTCAAACCGCCAGTAGGTCCCATGGTGTAATGGTTAGCACTCTGGACTTTGAATCCAGCGATCCGAGTTCAAATCTCGGTGGGACCTCTCCAAACGTTTTGGTTCTACAATTATTGTTTTGAGGACTGCAGGCGGCGGCGGCCACTTTGGGCTGTGCCGTTACTCCCGTGACCTAAGGGATCGCGGTTTAGGGTCCCTCCTCCTCTCTTGTTTAGGTCCGGCCTGAGAGTCGCAGTGCGCATGCGTGAGAGTCCGGGCGGAAAAGTGTTGGTGGAGACCGAGAGTGACTTTACCTTGAAAACGAGGGCGGAGGAAGCCAAGCGACCCCGGTGAGCCTGCTTGGGACCGCGGCCTTCGGGACTCCGACACCTCCCTCCTGCTGCTAGGAGTCCCTTCTTCCTATTGGCTGATGTGCGGACTGCGATCAGTTATGCCTTTATCAACCGGGAATGAAATGCTGGGCGGAGCCAAGGGGCGCGGGAAACAGTAGGAGGCTGGGGAGAGGGCAGTGTGTTTGGGGAGAGGAGAGTGTGTTTGGGGCCAGTCCGCCTGTGAGTCTAGGCGGTCAGATGGTGAAGTCGGTCTGATTCAGGCAGTAGGAGTGAGGTTGTCCATGTGGGTTCTTAAGGCCGTGCCAGCCGGTCAGGGGATCTCCGCACGCGGTTTCTCACCCCGTGGATGGGGTGTTGATCCTTTAGAGGGTAGGAATCTCTGTGGGGTTCACAACAGGGCTGAGCGCGTCTCCTGGAGAATCTGTCCAGGACTGGGATTCTGGGTGCTGGCCAGCCGCGCCTGATTTGCAGGCGAGGGTGTGTCTCTGGGATGGAGGGGAAGAGGCGCGCCTGGAGGGTTGTCTTCTTTTGAGTTGTATCTGGGTTTTTTGAGAGCTGTCTGGCCCCGTGGGATGAGTGACGAGGGAGCCCATTGACGCATTTGTGATCTCCCCACAGGGTGATTGGCACTATGGCTCTACGTGCCCGCCCCTTGGGAGGATGCCATGGAAACAGGATCCTCGCTCGGCTTTCCCCAGAGCACCCCTCCTCCCCACCCCGCCGCCCCCATACCCTGCAAATACGTTTGAATGGATTTGTGTGTATGAAAGATCCCAGCCTTGAAAATACGTAGGCATGAGAGGTGGGAGGGTGGGAGGGCTTGCTCTACCAGACATTAAAGGTTATTATCAGCTATAAACTATAGGAATTAAGATAGTGTGGTCCTGGTGCAGGAGAGACAAACATGCCAATGGGACATAAAGGGTGGGCCGGATACAGCCCCACACTATTTGGGCAAATGATTCAGGACAAAATAGCACAGCAGAGCAGGAGGGGAAAGAATCTACTTTTCCAAAAAATTATTCTGGGAGAATTGGGTGTCCAAATGGAAAAATATGATATCAAATTCCTCCCAACTTACACTAAAGACAGAAATACATTCCATGTGAATCATAACCTTAACGGGAAAAGCAATAAAGCTTTTGGAAGAGAACATAAGAGAATATCTTTATGACCTCAGGGTAGGGAATGTCCTCTTAAATAAGACTCAAAAAGTTCTAAAAGCTTAGTCTACGTCACTATATTAATATGATACTCTGTTCTTCATATCAAAAAAACCCAGTAAGAAAGTGAAAAGGCAAGCCTCAGAATAAGAAAAGATATTTGTAATGCATGACTGGCAAAGTGCTTGTAATAAGCAGTAAGAATATAAAATTAAAATTTTTAAAAAACCAGTAAGAATAAAGACAACCTATTAGAAAAATAGCAAATACTTGAACTGGCACTGCACAAAAAAAGGAAATCCCAAATAACTGACATAGGGTTACCTGGCTTGGCTCAGTGGACAGAGCATGCAACTCTTGACCTTGAGGTTGTGAGTTCAAGTCCCAAGTTGGGTATAGAGATTACTTAAAAGTAAAGTCTTAAGGAGCACCTGGGTGTCTTAGTGGGTTAAGGCTCAGGCTCTTGGTTTTGGCTCAGTTGGTGATCTCGGGGGTTTTTTTGTTTTGTTTTGTTTTGTTTGTTTTTGTTTTTTTATTTCTATTTATTTTTTATTCTTTTTAAAAGATTTTATTTATTTATTTGACAGACAGAGATCACAAGTAGGCAGAGAGGCAGACAGAGAGAGAGAGGGGGAAGCAGGCTCCTTGCTGAGCAGAGAGCCCAACACGGGGCTCGATCCCAGGACCCTGGGATCATGACCCGAGCCAAAGGCAGAGGATTTAACCCACTGAGCCACCCAGGTGCCCCCCCGCTTTTTAAAATAATTTTTTTATAAACATATAATGTATTATTAGCCCCAGGGGTACAGGTCTGTGAATCGCCAGGTTTACATACTTCACAGCACTCATCATAGCATATACCCTCCCCAATGTCCATAAGGATCTCAGGGTTTTGAGATGGAACCTCCTATAGCGCTCTGTGCTCAGCAGAGAGTAGGGGGGCATTCCTGCTTGAGTTTCTCTCTGCCCCTCCCCACCAAGTGCTCTCTCTCTCTCTCTCTCTATCAAATAAATAAATAAATAAATGATAAAATATTTTTTTAAATAGCTGATATACATATGAAAAGATGTAAAGCATCATTAATTATAGCAAAATGCAAATTAAAATCTCAATGAAATACCACTATACCCTCACCAGAATGACAATGCTGACTCCTTTTAAGAGTAGAGAATAACGTGAACTCTCACGGGAATGTAAACTGGAGAAACTAATTTGATGTTAACTATTGAAGCTGAAGATACTCATACCCTATAATCTAGCAATTTCAGTCTTGTACCTATATCTGCAGAAAGGTGGGCATGTATAAGAGTGGTTTTGGCAACACGATAGCCAAAAATAGGAGAAAATTCAAATGTCCAGCAGTAGAATGGATAAATAATTTATTGTAAGGCCGTACAAAAGGATATTATACAGCAACAAAATGGATGAGTCTTCTTTTTTAAAAAGTATCGAGCAAAAGAAGGCAGATACAAAGGAGTAAATAATATATGACTCCATTTATATAAAATTGCTAAACAGGCAAAAATAACTACTGTATGTTGTTTAGAGCTGTCAACTGAGACGGTAAAACTATCAAGCAAAGCAAAAATTCCCATGTGAGTGAGGATATCCAGTATCCCTGGAGAAGAGAGAGGGCCATGACTGGAAAAGGGTCAACAACAGTCTTCTGGGGGTAGTGGTATTATTATTATTTTTTGAAGTAATCTCTATTGCCCCGTGCGGGGCTTGAATTCAGGATCCCAGGAGTAAGAGTCATGTGCCCTATTGACAGAGCCAGCTAGATACCCTGTACTGGTTTTATTCTATTTCTTGTCCTGGGTGGAGGTTACGTAGCTTATTCACGACAAGAATTTGTTAAAATGCACATTATATTGGGGCGCCTGGGTGGCTCAGTGGGTTAAAGCCTCTGCCTTCAGCTCGGGTCATGATCCCAGGGTCCTGGGATCGAGCCCCATGTCCTGGGATCGAGCCCCGTGTTGGGCTCTCTGCTTGGCGGGGAGCCTGCTTCTCTGTCTCTCTCTGCCTGCCTCTCTGCCTACTTGTGATCTCTGTCTGTCAAATAAATAAATAAAATCTTAAAAAAAAAAAAAAAAAGAGTTTGTCTGCAGACTGGGGAGTCAGGATAGAGATCCTCTACCCCGAGCCAGCCCAAGGGCATTCGAAGGATCAGGTTCAATCCTGGGCATTGCAGGAGAACGCTGATGAATATCGCCCTGCCACTAGCTGTCTGGGTCATTAAGGTAAGCAATTCGGTTGTTCTGAAATTGTAACGATATGTGGTGATGGAAAGGTTAACTAAACTTATTGTGGTAATCATTTCACAATTCACATGTAAAACACATCACTTTGTTATACACCTTAAACTTATATGATCGTACATGTCAATTACATCCCAATAAATCCGGGAAGAAATATTAGGAGCCTCATTTGTAAAGGAAAAGGGACAACAGCGGTGCCTTTTGCATAGCAGTGGGGCAGGAACTAGTAAAATCGTAAGCAAAAGTCCTCTTCTCTGCACCTGAGCCAAGATAGGCTCTATAATGGTAACTGCTAGAAAGAATCCGAATAGTGAGGACTACAGAAGCTCAGACTCCTGAGAAAAGAACACCTGCTTTTGTGGGGGAGGAAAACAAAACGTGAAGGGTAGCCACAGAGGCAGGGAATGAGAACCTGCGGGAGGAAGTTAGAGCAGCAGTTGGAAGAACTTTCTAACAGTTCCTGCTGTCCATCCACAGAACAGGCTGAGGAATTCTGATCGTCTCATGCTTGGAAGTCTTCTGGGGGTGCTCGAAGGTCATTGTCACCGAGAGGTGTGGGACGATGTCTAAAGCTTGGTCCCAATCTACTAAATAGATTTCATAACTCACTAACTTTAGTAAAATCACTACATTGATTTCATAACTCTTGTCTCTTAACCCACAGTTAAGAAAACATTTACAAACTTGCCACTCCCACCTCAGCCCACTCCGTCCTTGCCCTCCTAGGTCCAGATTCTCTGAGAGCCTCTCCACATTTCTATCTCTTTCTATCCCTCCCAGCTCAGAAAGAACCTTTCTCTCCTCCAGCAGTCTGAGGGGCCCCTCCCAAGGCCTTTATTCCCAGGAAGGTCCCCTCAAAGGCAGCAGTTTCCAGAAGGTAGTGTCTGTCCTACATTGTCACTGATCAGAGTCACCAGGAGAGGGCAGAGGGCCAAGCCACCAAGGCAGCCTTGCCTGGCCTCTCTCTCCCTCATGCTTGATTCCCAGAGTTGTCGGTTTATTATCTTCTTTGTCTATTCGTTGGTGCCTGAGATAATGTGTATATAACACTTATCACAATGCCAGACACATACAAAGTCTATAAATTATGGGACACACAGTCATTTAACACGCACCTGTGCTCAAGGTGCCAGAAATACAAAAATCAAAGACTCGACTTCAGCCTTCAGGGTGCTTGAAATCTGGGCTGATAAAATGAGGACTGAAGTAGGGTGTAGCCTTTGCCTTCAGCTCAGGTCATGGTTTCAGGGTCCTGGAATCGAGCCCCGCATCGGGCTTTCTGCTCAGTGGGGAGCCTGCTTTCCCCACTCTCTCTGCCTGCCTACTTGTGATCTCTCTGTCAAATCAATGAATGAAATCCTAAAAAATAAAATTAAAAAAAAAAAGTAGGGTGTGCACCGTGGGTGTGTCCAAGAAGAAATAAATCTGTAGGTCTTGTCTGTTAATGGTTTAATAATAATAAAATAAAGTCGGGTGTAGGACGAAAAGCAATAGGCGGGGGAGTACAGGGGACACACTAGGGACTCGGAAGACAGAGGGGCCAAGGGCATGTTGAGAAACCACTTCAGAGCCCCACCTCCGCTTCTAACCCTCAGAGATCAGGGAGGAGGGCAGGGTGTAGGTGGTCAGGGTGTTATTTTGAACCTCGCCTTGAACTCTGCTCCTCAGTAAGCATCCTGCTTCCTCCATCAGGCTGGAGCCTCTGCCTCCCTACACAGGACCAGATATGGAATATGGGGGGCCCTGAGCAAAGTGAGAATGTGGGACTCCTGTTCAAAAATCATTTAGAATATCAAGCAAAGTGGGCGCCTGGGTGGCTCAGTGGTTAAGCCTCTGCCTTCGGCTCAGATCATGATCTCTGGGTCCTGGGATTGAGCCCCGCATCGGGCTCCCTGCTCAGCAGAGTCTGCTTCTCCCTCTCTCTCTGCCTCTCCCCACGCCACTCGTACCCATTCTCTCTCTCTCTCTCTCTCTCAAATGAATAAATAAAATCTTAAAAAAAAAAAAAAAAAGAATTTCAAGGAGAATGTTAAACCAAGCATGAGGCCCTGGTCTCAGTAGGAGGCCCTATGGGACAGCACGGGTTGAAAGCACCCATAAAACTGATCTTGTTCCCAGGCCTCAAGCTCAGGTAGGGAATTGGGGTAGGGGCAGGCCAGGGGGCTCAGACTGATTTTCCTAGAGGCCCTGAGATCATGGTTGGGTAATTATCCTCTGCCTAAGGCACCAAGATGCTAAGCAGCCTATTCCCCTGCCCACCCCCAACTCCTCCAGACACAAGGATAACATCCAGAAGACGGGTAGGGAGGGGGGAGTGGAGGGGGAGAGTTGGGGATGCTGGGCTGCCTGATCCACTAAAAAGGATTTCTAGCTGCGGCCAGCCCCCAGCCCCAGATGCTGAGCCCTGAATTAACCAGTCAGCGGTTCCCCTCTTCCTTTCCTTCTAAGGCCCTGGATCCCACCCAGGGACTCTGGTGAGTATGGAGCATGGAAGGAAGGTGACAGAATTTAAGAACGATTCAGCTATTTAGTTGACCAGGAAATCAAGAGTCCTTTTCCTGGGGCACCTGGATGGCTCAGTCGGTTAAGCCTCTGCCTTCGGCTCAGGTCATGATTCCAGGGTCCTGGGATCGAGCCCCATATTGGGCTCTCTGCCCAGCAAGGAGACTGCTTCCATTCCTCTCTCTCTCTCTGCCTGCCTCTCTGCCTACTTGTGATCTGTCTGTCAAATAAATAAATAAAATCTTAAAAAAAAAAAAAAGAGTCTTTTTCCTGACTTGGCATCACTTTATCGCTCAGAATCATTAGAACTTCAATAGCCCGGTCTCTGCTTGGCCTCCTCACACCATGACCCTCCCTACTCGGTCCTTTCCATGGCCCGTCCTTCTCCACTTAATCCTGAGTCGCTGATGTTCTCCAAGCTCCGTCGCTAGCCTCTTCCCATGTTGCCCCACTCTGTCATCCTTCTCAGACTCGCCTCCTTCTGTATTACCAGCTGTCACCTCCATTGGGCAAAAGGGGAGGGAGGAGAAGCCAAGGGGAATCACCGAGAAGCATCTGGTGAGAAGGGCCTTCTGGTGAGTGACACCACCATTCCCTCAGTCATCCCAGACAGAAACTTGAAGTCAGGTGTGACATTTCCTTCCCATCCTGCCAACATTCAAGTAATCTCTAAGCCCTGAAAATGTTACCTCTTAATTATCTCTCCAACTCATCACCTCCTCTGCATCCTGACTCCGCTTCCCCAACTCAGGCCCTGATCACGTCTGAATGTCTGCATCCCGGTGATTCCCCTTTCTCTGGGAACTGCTCTTCTCAGGGTGACCTAAAAGTCAGCAGGGAAGGGAATTTCTTCCTCTCTGATCCTGGGAAGCAATTCAGCTTCTGGTCAGATGATCAAGGTCTTAGAGGTCAAACGAAGGACTGGAAGAGACAAGGACATCTGAGGAGAGCTATGTGGCTGGTCCCCTTAGGGTGAGTTCAAAGACTGAAAATATTCAAGTGTCATGAACAGGTTTACCAGAAGGCTGCCCCTGCAGAAGAAGTTCTTTTTTTTTTTTTTTCTTAAAGATTTTATTTATTTATTTGACAGACAGAGATCACAAGTAGGCAGAGAGACAGGCAGAGAGAGAGAGAGGAGGAAGCAGGCTCCCCACCGAGCAGAGAGCCCAATGCGGGACTCCATCCCAGGACCCTGAGATCATGACCCGAGCCGAAGGCAGAGGCTTTAACCCACTGAGCCACCCCGGCGCCCCAGCAGAAGTTCTTGAGAAAACCTGGACAAGGTGACCTCTGGGCTGACTGGCAGTCATGAAACAAAGCAACAGAGAGGCAGAAACAGAGGTCCTGCACGAGCGGAACAGTCAAGGCTTTCTTGACAGGCCTGTGAGTGAGCCAGTGACAATGACAACCCTGAGTCGCTCATGCAATCCAGACCTCAAGGACAACCGGCCAGTTCTCTGGCGGCAGGTCAATAGAGGGGACAGAGTCACTGGAGGAGGGACTTACTCAGGAATCAGATTTGTATTCCTTGTCATGTCTCTGTCAGTGCTATGTCTGTGGACTCATGAAATGTCTTCTAGGTGTCCATGGTGTCCTAGACGTACTAACTCCACATAGAAGCTCTTCCCTGGGGACGCCTGGGTGGCTCAGTCAGTTGAGCGTCTGACTTTGGCTCAGGTCATGGGTCATGATCTCAGGATCCTGGGATTGGGCCCTGTGTGGTGGTCCCTGCTGAGCATGGGGCTCCCCTCCGAGCACGGGACTCCCCACTCAGCTTGTCTCTCTGCCCCTCCCCTTTCTTGTTCTCTCTCAAATAAATAAAATCTTGGGCGCCTGGGTGGCTCAGTGGGTTAAAGCCTCGGCCTTCGGCTCAGGTCATGGTCCCAGGGTCCTGGGATCGAGCCCCACATTGGGCTCTCTGCTCTGCGGGGAGCCTGCTTCCTCCTCTCTCTCTCTCTCTGCCTGCCTCTCTGCCTACTTGTGATTTCTGTCTGTCAAATAAATAAATAAAATCTTTAAAAAAAATTTAAAAAATAAATAAAATATTTTTTTAAAGATTTTATATATTTATTTTTTTATTTTTAAAAATTTTTAAAAGCTTTTCTGTATTTATTATTTTTTCAATTTCATTTATTTATTTGACAGAGACAGAGGAAGCACAAGCAAGGGGAGTGGCAGGCAGAGGGAGAGGGAGAAGCAGGCCCCGGGCTGAGCAGGGAGCTCGATGTGGGGCTCGATCTCAGGACCTCAGGATCATGACCTGAGCTGAAGGCAGATGCTTAACTGACTGATCCACCCAGGCGCCCAAACAAAATCTTTTTTTTAAAAAAAGAAGAAGCCCTTCCCTGAAAAATAAATAAGACACTAAGTGGAATGTGGGTCCTGGAACAGAACAATGACGCCTAGTGAAAACATGAGGGAAATCCAAGTTGCAGTCTGGACTTGAGTTCATGGTATCGGCCCAATGTTAATTTCCTCGCCTTACTACAAGGACGTGGTTTTATGAAACATTAACGTCGAGGGAAGTTGGATGGGGGGATACGGGAACCCCCTGTGCTAGCTTTGCAACTTCTCTGTAAATCTAAGGCAAGGGGTAAATGCTGATGGGATTTGCTGACCTCATCATGAGTCCATCCTCTGGGAGCCACTGGCTTTGCAGGGCGAAGGAGCAAGCCCCAGTGGGGTGCCGACTAGGAAACACTTTGCAAAGATGAGGGGCTCTTGTCCAAGTGAAGCTGCTGCCTGTGCTCCGTAGCAAAACACGAACAACACATGGTGCTTCTCTTTGTCGGGTATGAACCCCCGGATCTCTGGGACAGGAGTGGGGCCGGGCCGCTTAGCTGACACCCGGGACCTGCTCTCAGCATCATCACGTGGGCCCTCTGAACTGGCTCCCACGCAGGGCTGGGCGCTCGGGGAGGGAATGCGGCCCCTGGGGCCGTTACAATTCCTTTGGCGCAGAAGCTCAGGTTGCCCTCAGCCATTTGAGGCTCCTTCAGGCACGAGCGAAACAGAAGAGGGGTTCAGGGTGTTGGGCTGATGACTGACTTTGAGGCTTAGGGGTCCTGTGACCCACCTTGGGGTAGATGGAAAGGGTATGGGAGGAGCCAACAGAATGCCCAGAGCATCTCTGGGTGCCGTGCACTGAGAAAAGGCAAGCAGAAGCTGTTTCTGTAAGCAGAACTCCATCCAGGGTTCAGACCCTCAGGAATAATGGTGAGAGTCCCCGCAGGGCCAAGGGGTCCCAACAGCGTGATACCACCTGGAGGGAGCAGAACGAGGACTGGGTGGGCGGAGGAAGGAAGCCGTAGCCTCGTGCCTGTAGCCCACACCTGCTTTTCCTTCTCTCTCTCTCTTTTTTTTTTTTAAAGATTTTTATTTATTTGGGAGAGTGAGAGAGAGAGCGCAGGAGGACAAACAGGGGGAGGGGCAGTGGCAGTTCCTGGCTGGGTAAGGAGCCCCATGCAGGATTCGATCTCAGGATCCTGGGATCATGACCTGAGCCGCTAAAGGAGACACTTAACCCACTGAGCCACCCAGGCATCCCCTGGTTTTCCTTTCTCACAGCTTGAGCCATATGGAATGTTTACCCTTCCCTATTTTATTTTTCAAAGATTTTATTTATTTATTTGACAGAGAGAGCACAAGCAGGGGGAGAAGCTGCAGGCGGGGAGGGAAAGACAGACTCCGAGCTGAGCAGGGAGCCGGATGAGGGCTTGATTCCAAGACCCTGAGATCAGGACCTGAACTGAAAGCAGAAACTTAAATGACTGAGCCACCCAGGAGCCCCACCCTTCCGTCTTTAAAAAAAAGAAGAAGAATTACTGTATTTAAATCTTCTCTTTCTCATTCCTCTTCTTTTTCCCTTTCAAGTATAATGAGATTGACTGAACTTATTTGAGGTTCCAGAATGGTGAGTTGAGGGTCAGGATAGAATTTTCGGGAGGGAGTTGGGAAAGGAATGGACACTTCCCTGGAGAGCCTGGATTCTGACCAGTGGCCCATGACCTCCCTGGCAGGCCCAGGGCATGCCCTCCGGCTGGGGCCTGCTGAGCTGGGCAAGTTTGCGGCTCCAGGGGGATCACTGTGTTATGTTTAGTCTCACACACTTGCCATCTATCTAGCCATCTCCCCAGCCGAAGCTCATCATCCCTGACAACTCCCCTCTCCCTCACCCATCACTCAGCGAGATGTCAACATCTGAAAACTTCATTTCCCAAAGAACTCCTCACCCCACCTCCCGATCCAGACTTAAGACGGCCACTCCCCCAAGCTAATGCTCATCTCCTTAATTGTCTCTCAGCCTCCATTCTTTCTCCTTTCAATCTCCTCAAAGGCCAGTTTCCTTCTAGAATGGAAACATTGCCAACTCGCTCCCAGCAGATGAAGGGGGGAAGACCCCTGTGCTTATCTCCAACCCCACCTTCTCTAACAAGGATCTAGGTCTGGGCCTCCAAAGACCTAGTTCTCTCCCTGGACAGTCCACTCTAACCTGGTTGGTGTTTGTATTCAAACCCTGGTTCCTACGTCTTTCCCTTCTCCTGTCTATGCCTCCGTTGATATGACCACTTCAACCAGATTTGCCGCACGTCCATCCATTTACAACTTCAGTGTTTAGGATTCGGCTCTGGATATCACCTCCTTCTAGAGGCTTTTACTGGTTCTCCCTCCCAGGATGCAACTCACCCATCTGGTTGGCCGCCCTCCTCTCCCCCCTAGACTTTGCCCTGAAAGCATTGCATTACGTGAGTCCTTCTGACTTGGTTCTTGAATGTAGGTGAGATTTGGCTGGGCTGAGGTCCAAAACTGACGACCAAGAAAGAACTCCTGAGGCGTCTTTGGTGCAAAATGGTGGTTTTATTAAAGCACGGGGACAGGGCCGGTGGATAGAAAGAGCTGCCGGCCCAGGGTTGTGAGGGGTGGCGGGTTATATACTTGGGAGCTGGGGGTAAGGAAAAAAACAAGGTTTTCAAAAGAACTTTTGTGTGCTAGAGAGGACCTACAAGATATGGGAGGCCTTGCCATTGTCAGGTGAAGGTTGTTTTTCCCTCTAGGAAAGCATTGACAGTAAGACAGTTGGAGTTTCCTTCTGGAAGTTGGGGTTTTGGTAAGAATGCTTTTTTTTTTTTTTTTTCCCCTAAGACATGTCGCTAAACCATTTGTAAACCAAGGGAGACTCCTATCTTGCAGGGCTGTGATCTCTAAGAAAGTAACTGTTTTTCCTGTCCTTTGCTTTAGGGCAGCAGGGAGAGCCCAAGGAATGTCACACAGATCCCACCTGGGGGAGGGGGGTACGGGGTTACGGGGTGTCAGCTTATGCCCTGTTCTCAGCTTGCCCTTGCCTTCTGCGCCCTCATCACTTCTGTGGTTCCATAAGACTATAATCTCCTTGCTGACAAGGCCCAGGAATCTGTGTCCTCCTTAGCCAGGAGCCAGCCTCCCTCCTGCTCATCAAATCCTATCCCTTGGCTGCTTCATGCCTGTCGCGGCGGGTGGAGAACACAGTTCTTAACTGAGTTCACAGGGGTCCTTTAAGGCTTCGCGCATCTCCCTCTTGGGCCTCTGTGGGCCCCGTTCCTCCCCACGGCCCACTGGCCTGTCACAGTTCCCTCGGACATTGCCCGTGGCCCTGGGTGTCTACCTGCCGTGTGGCCCACGCCATTGACAGTCCTTTCTGCACAGAAGTGCTGACTGGCCTCACCGCCAACTTTGTTCCTGCCATGTCAGCGGGGCTACTCTGCCCTCCCCAGAGCCCAGCACGGAACAGACACCCCACAACATTAAACAGAGCGTGACCTCAGGACGTCACAAACTCTTCTTGTCCTCAGGCCCTCTGGGGCGATCTAAGTGACTAGGAGGAGGACCACAGGGTCAGACATAAGATGGGGAAGAAGCCCCCCCCCCACTCTGGCCCTCCACCCAAATGACTCTGAATAGGACTGCTGGTTCCTAGGAAGAGAGTGGAGGGAAAGACGGGAGGGCTGTAGGGAGGGGTCAGCGTCTCTAAGGATGCTGTCTGGGCTCCCAGGGTGTGGCGGGCTCTTCGGACCCCACCACGGAAGGTGCCACGGCTGCTGAGCCAGAGGTCATCAAGGGCCTCCAAGGGGAGCCTGCAGTGACCCAGGGGTGGGGGTGGAGAGCTAAGGGCAGGAGTGGGGAATGGATCCCCAGTACACAGGCTGGGGGTCTCCTCCTGCTGTGGCCAAGAGAGGATGGAGAGTGTCGCCCCGCCCCTGGGGCCCTGGGTTCCTGGGGAAGAGCGGGGTTGAGCAGGGACAGACGGTTGGGGTGGGGCAGCCTCCAGGGCCCTCAGCTTAGGGTGCAGCCGGCTTTCTCCTTGAAGGGATTCTTGTCCTCAGGGATGCCTTTGAGGAGAGGGTCGTTTCCTGCTTCAGCCTCCACGTAATCCTTGATTTCCTTTCCCGTCTTGGAAATCTGTGAGAAAACAAAGGTTCCAGCCCTTGTTCGTCTGTGGGCACCCACGATTTGCTCGGTGCAAGAAAACAGGTCCTGGACGGGGTGGGGACAGAGGCTGGAGAGGAGAGAGAGAGGCAGGCGGTGGGTGGGGGGTGAGGTCTCACCTCCCAGGGGCGCTGGGCTGGGCACGCTGTGGGGCTTGCACCTGGCACCCCCACGGGACTCAACCGCAGCCTCCCTCTGCGGCCTCCCTCGGCCTAGAGGCAAACCTCCCTCTCCTGCTGCTTGTGCTGCTCTCTCCAGCGGCCTGCCTCCCCCTTGGCGTCCCAGCTCTGTGAGGACCCGGATGTGATGGAGAACAGGGGCAGGGAAGGGAAGAGGGGGCTCACCGGGCTCCTTGGGTTCTTGACTTCCTTCCTCAGCTGTTCTACCTCCATCTTCAGGAGCTCCTTCTCGCTGAGCTCCTGGGCCATCCTGCTCCAGAGAGACCTGCTTCCGGAAAGGATCCCGCAGCTGGGATGGCAAATGCCCTGGGCTCCTCTGGGCTCCCTCCTGCACACTCCACACCTCAGCTTCCACCCACTTCCCTGCGCAGCCCCTCACTTCACACCGACGCGAGTCCCGGCTCTGGAGGAGAGGATGGCCCCAGTCTGATGGGGGAGGCACAGACTCTGCCCTCGGAGTAGGCTCTGTCTAGGGACGAAGCAGGAATCAGTGTGGAGAAGAAAGAGAAAAGGAGTCTCTTTCAGTGAATAAGATTTGGGAAGCCAGGTTATTGTTCCACATAATGGCACAGGTAGGAGTTTTCAGGAAACCGCAGGTCCTGTCAAGGGAGAGTATACCCTAGTGGTTAAGAGAAAGGCTCTGGAGCCATCTGATTCCACTTCTGATCCTGGTTCTGGCCCCTTCCAAGCTGTGAAGCTTAGGCAAGTCACTCAGCCTCCTTGGGTCTTAGTGTCTCTGTCTGTAAAATGGGTATAATAACAGTACCTACCTTGTGTGATTTTTTATGAATCCTAAGAAAATAATGCATATAAAATATTTTAACCCTCTGTATGGCACAGAATGAATAATAATATTATTATTTTTATTGTTACAGTTACTGATATTATTGTCATCATGAGGACAAGGTTATAAGGAAGGACTGCCAGCTGCCCGATTTTAATAATTCCGAGACTAAATCCCAGCCCGGTGCAACCTCAGCCCCTCTCACCTGCCAAGAAAGAGTGTGCACTTCAAGTCACTGGTCCGCCCGACTCAGGCAAGATGATGTCTGAGTTTCCCAGTTCCTCAGCTTCTGAAAGTCTTCAGATAAAGCAGATGGTTTAAAAGCCAAAATCTCTGAAGCCTAAGCTGATCATGGGCTCAAGGTTCTAAGCCCAATCCGCTGGCCTGAGCCTCCAAGACCCCGAGGCCGCTGGAGCAGACACCCTGCCCCCTACACCTGCCTTGCTCCTTTCCAGACCCTTCTGGCTATTCTAGCCAATTCTCACCCTCAACCTAACACGCTCCCCTCCCCGTGCCTTGACTCCCAAGCCCTCCCCTCTGCTACCTCTGAGCCTGCGCTGAGACCATTCTCCGTGAAGCAAGTCCTAGACCAGCTCCTAACTTCCCTCACCCAAGAAGCCTTGGTGTCTCCCACTGGAGCCCCGTGATTACACCTTCCAAGCTTCTCCTAGTTCAATCTTTATTCAATAAAAATGGACTCCTCACTTAGGATGCTGGGCCTGTCAACCTTTGGGGCCATGGCCACCTCCAATGACTGTGTCCATGCTTCTTGGCGTCAACGCCTCCTTCTGAGCCTTGCCCTCACCAACCACCTAACACAGGGCCCGCATCCTCATATCTCTCTCCGTCTCCTTCCAGCACCACCCACGGGCTCTGCTGTTTAATAGACACTGAGCTCCTGCTCAGGCTGACAGCTGCCCCATGGCAAGGGGACCCTCTCGAGAAGCAGATGCCTAAGAGATCAATAGGGTTGGTAAGGGATCCTCTTTTTGTCCTGTCTCTAGGTTCACAGGAGGGGCTCTGGAAGAGGCTGGGAGGAGGCCTGGCACCCACCCTGACTCCCCCACTCCAGGGTCCGAGTCCCACTCACAACTGGGAGCTCTAAGAATTGAAGATCAGGATGGGAGCCTGGAGGGTCCTAGTCCAACCGTCCTGTAAAGGCAGGATGGGAGAGCTCAGACCTCTAGAGGCCAGCTCGGTGCTTTGTCCACCGCTGCTTCCTAAGACCAGCCAGTTAACCTGGAACTTGAACCTGGTGCTTCTCAAAGCCAATTCCTTCCTGTTGTCTAATCCAAAACCCCCACGCTCTGGCTGGGCTTACCTCCATCAGGCTCAGAGCATGCGCATCGGGGCTTCTCCACGCACAGCCCCTCGGAGGTTTGCTAACGCTTCTCAGGGGACCTCTGGATGTGTCTTCCTGGTGTCTGAGCCGATTCCTCTTGCTGCTGCATTGGCTGGTTTCCATTGTTGCTGGGCCACCCTCCAGTCCCCAGCGCCCCTGGTCTCTATATCCTATCCACCCTCCACTCCCCGGGCCCTGGGTGACTCATCCCTGAGCTTCCCAAGGAAGCCCCCACCCTCTGCCCTTTCCTCCCCTTCCATGAGTGGAAAATCCACCTCCCCCCCATCCCAAGCAGGCCAGCCCCCTTCCTCCTGTCTCCCAACCCATCCCCCGCCCCCCGCCCCACCAAACAGTTTCCTCTCCAGGCCCAGGGAGCAATCACAGCGCCCCGACCTTGGCTTCCTCTGCTGGGAAGGGATTGGGGGACCGGGCCCCCAGTGGGGCCCCCGGCTTCCCCCTTCCTCTGGGCAGGGGGCAGAGAGGCGCGGGCCCAGGGAGCGGAGACTGACTTCCTCTTGTCCCGGAATGAGCCTGCCTGCCCTTTGCAAGCAGGTTTGGGTCTCTCACGGAGAGGAAACCAAAAGCAGTGGGGTGGGGTGGGGGGAAGCCAAACGCCCAATCAAGAGCAGGGTGAGGCACAAAACCGGCGGGCTCCCGGGGGAGGCAGCCAGAGGCGGGGGCCATGGCGGAGCTGCAGCAGCTACAGGAGTTCGAGATCCCCACGGGCCGGGAGGCCCTGCGGGGCAACCACAGCTCCCTGCTGCGGGTTGCAGACTACTGCGTGGACAACTATGTGCAGGTAGGCCGAGCGGCCCCCGCCATGACACCCTGGCCCCCCAGAGGGGCCCGGAGCCCACCTCCCAGGCAGGACCATGGGAGCCATCCTGACAGGTGCTCGTCCTGGGCCCGCCTGTGAAATCCTTCACCCCAGGACTTGGCTTCATTCCGGTCCCCCCAGACTTCGGCCCCGATCCCATGCTACCCAGCCCTATCATGCCCCTTCCCTTCCCTCTCCCGGAGCCTCAGAGACGCCCAGGCTCGCAGCGCTGTTCCATCTTGTTAGCGGGCCTCACACTCCCTGCATCTCCTTCCTGGGTCCCGCTCGGGTGCAGAGGCCCCTGACTTGTCTTACATAAATGCTGGCCTCATCATTCCATTTGCAGGCTGCCTCGAGGTGAGACTTGCGAACTTCCCAAACAATGTCATAAACTGGAGAGGGACCAGGGAGAGAATTGTTTCCCTGACCTTTGCGCAACGGTGGAGAGACATCCGACGAGGCTGGGTCTGGCACAGAGGCAGGGGGATGGACCACATGACTGTTGAGAGCAGTCCGCCAGCAAAAGATGACAACCATGGCCTTTTAGAACCGTCTCCTAAAATTTTTTTTTTTAAAGGTTTTATTTGTTTGAGGGAGAGAGAGTGCAAGCGGGAGGGAGGGGTAGGGGAAGAGGGAGAAGCAGACTCCCCGCTGAGCAGGGAGCCCCACGCGGACTCTATCTAGGAGCCTGGGACTGGGGAGCCTGGGATTGGGATTGTGACATGGGCTAAAGGCAGATGCTCAACCGAACGAGCCACCCATGTGCCTAGAATAGTCTCCTAAGTTGTGTAGTTGTTCTAGGGCCGTGAACACGATTTCTGGAACAAGGAAAGAGGGGAAAGGGAAACTTAGCAATGACTGAGCACCTCTGTTTTTTTTTTCATTAATCCTCATAAGTGCCTTATAAGGACAAGTATTATTATTCCTCATTCGTAGATGAAGAACCCGCAGCGCGGGGAGGCCAGATGACTCGTCCAAGGTCACACGGCTTAGCCTTGGCAGAGTGCTGCTGACTTCTTTTTTTTATTTTATTTATTTATTTTTTTTTAATTTATTTTTTTTTAAAGATTTTATTTATTTATTTGACAGAGAGATAACAAGTGGGCAGAGAGGCAGGCAGAGAGAGAGAGAGAGGAGGAAGCAGGCTCCCCGCCAAGCAGAGAGCCCGATGCAGGGCTCGATCCCAGGATCCTGAGATCATGACCTGAGCCGAAGGCAGCGGCTTAACCCACTGAGCCACCCAGGCGCCCCTGACTTCTTTTTTTTTAAAATGCTGGCTAAGTCAGCCATTCTGTTGTTGTTTTTTTTTTTTGTAAGATTTTTTATTTATTTATTTGACACAGAGAGAGATCACAAGTAGACAGAGAGGTAGGGGGAAGCAGGCCCCCTGCTGAGCAGAGAGCCCAATACAGGGCTTGATCCCAGGACCCTGAGATCATGACCTGAGCCTAAGGCAGAGGCTTAACCCACTGAGCCACCCAGGCGCCCCAGCCTGCTGACTTCTGAAGCTAGGCTCTCTCCTCTCCACCTTTCCCCTTTCCTAGGGGAGACATGCCCTAGGACTTCAGGACAGTTTCTTTGCACTGGCATGCCCAGGGACCTCCTGGTTCAGTAAGAGCGTTGAAAAAAATAATGAAAATAGCAAGGGCTTCTGGGAAAATGACAGATGAAAGAGAGTCAGTGATGATACCAGTGAGAATGTTCAGCCCCCTTCCTTTGGGCAGGCATGTTGCCCGGATGGCCTCTTGTAGTGTTCCCCCAAGTCCTGAGAGGGGAGAACCACTCCCACTCCACAGCCAGGGAGCCGAAGTTCACCCAGACCCACTCCCTTTCCCAACGTCTCTGAGCTGGTGGCAGAATTGGGATTCGAACCCAGAACCCAAACCTCTAGCTGAATAACTGCTGTTCATGTAGATGTTGAGTGGCCTGCTTGTGGATGAGACGGACCGTGGCTTGTAAGCCCGCCGGGTTCTCAGGGCGCTGTCCTTAGGCTTCTCCTAAGGACAAGGAGAGAAGCGGTTCTGTGCATGCAGGATTTGGGGTCCCAAAGACCTGAGTCCAGTTGCCAACTCGGCCACACCTAGCAACTACAGGACCCACGGCAAGGAGGGTCACCTCACCTCTGATGCTTACACCTTCTCAGGGGGATCACGTGGGTTAAACTTGAGAAGGTGTTAAAGCACTTAACCTAGTGCCTGTCCCTTAGGAGGGGCGGGATGCATGGAAACTATTACCGTTACTGCCATCATCACCATCATCATCGTCATCTTCTGTCGGAAAGATGAAAGGCACATAGAGATAATGAAAGTCAATTCTAGCGAGGTGAGGCGGCCCTTGCAAAAACACACAGGTCAGAGTCCACGGGCTCCTGCTTCCTTCATGTGGAACACTAGCTAATTGACCTTAGTTACCTTTCCCGGCCTCTCTGAGGATCCCTGTCTGGGGAGCAAATGCCTACAAAGGGTTTGGAAGACTTCTCAGCACCACCCTTAAACAAGGCCTGGTTCCCACGCCCTCCGCCTCTCCCCCACCCCCTCCTTCCACCCCAACCAGGTGTCAGGAAACCCATGGGGAATGGGGGGAGGGCAGGCTGGGGTCCACAGCAGACAAACCAGGTGTCAGGAAACCCATGGGGAGTGGGGGGAGGGCAGCCTGGGGTCGACAGCAGAGTTCACGGTCAGAGTCCACTGAGTTTACAGACAAGGTAATTTGCATTGAGAATAAGCAGTGAGCCAGGACAATGGATCTCACACCTTCTTACCTCCAGACCTAACTCCGGGCCAAGCCCCAAACCAGGGGTCAGTAGGTACCCATCCGGCTCCAGCCTTCCATAGCTAGGCCCAAGCAGTCATGCAGACATTCTCCCGTCTGGGCTGATAGCTCCACATGGCAGGCCAAACAGAGGACAGTGATGGTGAGGTGAGATGGGAAATCTGGAGGAGTGAGTGGTCACTAGCCTCTTCTGGGCCATCATGTCCTCGCCTACTAAAGAAAGATCTTGAGCTAGAACAAGACCAGCTCTCCTTTCTGGTTTAAACATCCTGGGTTGATTTCTTTGCCTTTTCAAGGCTGCTGGTTACATATGCTGATGAGATGTAAATTGCATGCAAATGAGCATCCAGCTGTTGGAGCAGAAAGGCAAGGAAGGGCTGCCCTGGAAGGTTCTGGGCTTGCCCTTTGACTCCAGCCTGGCTCAGGCTCCTTTGGAGGCACCCTGCTCTGAGAGGTTCCAGGTCTGCTCTCTGTAGGATAGGCCTTGGGGAGAACCCAGGGGCCTTTTGCAAGGAGACCGTGTGGTGCAGCCCTGCCTGTCTATGTGTGGGCCTAGCCCAGACTTGCCCTGGACTCACCCCTATACCCCCTAGAGAAGACTGAAGACTACAGGCTAAATGGCAGCACTTCCATGATCCGACCTGAGATGAGGAAGCTGCCTGGGGAACCAAACGACCAGAGGAGTTTTGCTCTAGCCCCAGGGTTTCATCTGGAACTGGAAAAAAAACAAAAACCAAAAAACAAAAAAAAACTTCTTCTGTCTTCAGCCATTCCCTGCCCACCCTCCCACCGCTGACTGCCAGTGTGACTCTGGCCAGCACCTGGCATAGTGCCTGTGTACAGTAAGGAGATGCCCAGTAAGTGTGTGGGTTCATATTCAATTCATTAATTAACTCACAAATGCCTATTTATTAAATATCGTCTGTGTTTTGGGCACTCTTCCAGGGTAGGACACAGAATAAGATAGGTTCTCTGCCCTCCCATTGCTTACATGTTAGTCTGTGGGGAGAAATAGATAATGAAGTAAATAGATAAATACTGAGAGATAGTGCTAAGTTCTATGAGGAAAAGAGAACAGGGTAAACATGGTAGAGAATCAATACAGGTGTAGGCTAGGAGAATCTGAGGGTGGTGATGAAATGTGTCTCTGAGGAGCTGAGACTTAATAATAAGGTTTCTAGAAAGAAGTACAGCAAGTGCAAAGGTCCTGAGGTAGAAACAATCTTAGCTTGACCCGGGAACAGGAACCTAATGGCCACTGTGCCTGGAGGGGAATGAGAGGGAGTGGTAGAGGAGAGCCAGCCCTGTGGGGCCCTATATAGGTCATGGATGGAAGTCTGGATTATAGTCTTAGCGTATTGGGAAGCTACTGGAAGGAATGAATGAAGTCACTCTTCTCTGGGCCTCAATTTCCTAATCTGGTAAAATGGACTAGAACATTGGTTCCTAAACACTACTCTGCAGACTGGAGAAAGACAGGAGCACAAGAGTCCCCTGGGGGGCTTTTAAAGGCATAGATTCATCAACCTCATTCCCCAGGGGATTCTGGTTAGAGGGTCTGGGATAGGGGGGCTGCCATTGATTGGTTGGTTTTTAAGTTTCAAAGTACGCTTTCCTCTTTCCTTTCTACTATTCACCCTTTATTCCCAAAGGTCCCCTGGAGGTAGTGGGGTCAATCTGCAGCTTAAGTCTTGAGGAGGGAGATCTTTCCCTCCCCTTGCACCCCCATTCCTCAGGGTAACAGATTTGCCCTCCTAATGTTCCCAGCTCCCTCTCAGGGAAACTACGTCAAACATCTGGAGTTGGCGCTTTCTCCCAGCTCAGCCCCCATGCTCTCCCTCTCCCATCCTACCCACCCAGCCGGCGATCTAGTGAGCCAGGCTGGCCCCCCACCAGAGCTGTGTGTATTTCAGGCCACAGACAAGCGGAAAGCACTGGAGGAGACCATGGCCTTTACGACCCAGGCACTGGCCAGTGTGGCCTACCAAGTCGGCAGTCTGGCGGGACACACTCTGCGGATGCTGGACCTACAGGCAGCCTCGCTGCGGCAGGTGGAAGCCCGTGTGAACACGCTGGGTCAGGTGAGGGCAGGAGGAAGGCTTCTTGCCCTGGCCGCCCATCCTTCGGCCCCACTCGGTCGTGTTCTTGGGCAAAAAGTTCTTTCCCGCCTTCCTCCAAATGCTTGCACTTCCCAAGGGTTTTGAGCCTCCTTATCTCTGTGGCATGTCCCTGTGCTGAGCCCTGCTGCCCTACCAGACCAGGAACTCCTTGAAGGCAGTCCTTTTCCTTTCTGACTTCCATCTGAATTCTATCCTGCCTGATAGAGCCGAATTTACCAACCACAGAGACTGCTAGAACAGGAAAGAGACAAATGGATCTTGTTCCCTGCTAAACACAGGCAGTGACTTACTCAGTGTCCTCACCCCAGAGCATGTGTGCCTGGCAAGGTCATCTTCAGCCCTGAAGGCACCGCTCCATGCCCCCCACCCGCGCTCCCTCCCCACCCATCTAGCGCACACACACACACACACACACACACACACACACACACACACGCCCTCCTCCTTCCTTCCTGGATCCTTGGCTGAGGACTTGCCCCATCAACCACGCGCACCCGTCCCCCAACACATGAGCCTGGCCCGCACATCCCTGGCGTGTTCACTGTGGGCGGGGCCTTTTCCTCTTGCCCCAGCAGACAGGAGTTCCCACCCTCTTCATGTTTGTGACTCCCCACATGACATTCCAAGAGGCAGTGAATTCACTGCTTTGTCCCCCGCCAGAGAGACAGGCTGTCTGGCCACCAGCCTCTGCCACTCTCCGCGTTATCCACCTCCGCTACAGAGCCAACACAGTGCAGCCCCGGCAGCCCAAAGGAGCTGTGTTTTCTCTTTTCCTCTCGTTCCTGCTCAGCTAATAATAACCCTCATTCTCTTCCACGAGGAAGTTGCTCCAAAGTGGCCCCATCCTCTCCTGGCAATTCTTTTCCCAAACGCCGAGTGACCCTGGGGAGAGCATTTACTCTTTCTCTGGACCTCACAGCCTCCCCTGGCCCCTAACCATCCATCCCAAAGTCTCTATCCTCTTCCTCTGGTCAGAGGAAGGGCGTGGTACAGAGCCTGGCCCACTGTCGCCTCAAACCCTGTCGTGGCAGATGGTGAACATGCACATGGAGAAGGTGGCCCGAAGGGAGATCGGCACCTTGGCCATGGTCCAGCGGCTGCCCCCTGGCCAGAAAGTCATTGCCCCCAACAGCCTCCCACCCCTCACGCCCTACTACAGGAGACCCCTCAACTTTGGCTGCCTGGATGACATTGGCCATGGGATCAAGGTAGGGAGAGGGGCCCTCCTCCTTCCCACAACCCACCGTCGTCATCTCCTTTTCAAGGCTCCTTTCACCCCAGGTCCCCAGTTCTCTTCCCCATCTACATCCCTGTGTGTCCCAACCTGCCCCCCTTCATCTTTCCTGACTCCCAGGAAGCCATCACCCTAAGCGGACCCCTCCTCTCCAAGCCTCCCTCCTTGAATGTCCTTCCTGACCCCTCCCCCTCCACAGCTGGTCTTGACCCTGTCCTCGGGTGATCTGCTGAGGGTGCATCTGAGCAGCCCCTTCCGTGGGGGCTGGGTGCGTGTGAAGGGGAAGAGGGGGAGGGGCGGCATCAGGGTGTGCATGAGAATGGCTCCCCAGCCGCAGAAGGGCAACTTCCTCTGTCTGGAGGTTTGAGGTCACCGGCACTGAGCGCTCACCCCAGAGCTGCTTGCTGTTGTGTGGGAACAGATGGGGGTGCAGCCACTCAAAGGGGGCCTGATGAGGACAGGGGAGCAAGACACTGCCGTTTCCTTTTCCCTGAGAGGTGGGGAGAGGACACTCCCTCAACCCCATTTCCTCAGTTCCCCCATATAGCGGAGGACAGCATTCCCCTTGTGCCCCACGCTGGGGGACACGCCACCAGTTACAGACGCGCTCCCTTGCCTGTGGGCTTGGCCTGGCCATTTGTGCGTTTTGAAAGCTCTGGCCCTCTCTGTCCAGAGCCGGTTCTGCAGGCCCGTCAAAATGGCAGGTGGGGAAAAAAAATGGCAGGTGGGCTCTTTCTAAGTGTGATGGTCCTCTCCCCCCTCCCCCCACCTCCTCAGCCCCGCGTTGGGGTTGGGGTCTATCAGAATCAGAGATCACCAAGCTGGCCATGGAGATGCTTTGGGCGCGAGGTGCGGCTGCTAGGGGCCGTGCAGAGGAAGTGGCCTTCAGACCGTGTCTGCTCCAGGTTTCCGCAGCGCCTGCGGCCGGCGGACCAGAGGCCCCGGCCCGCGGCAGCCAGGGGGGGGGCTGTGGGGTGGGGTGGGAGAGTGGGCTGGGGAGTGGAAGTGGGAACTTGCTGTCCCCGCTCTCTTCCTCCCAGTTCTCCGCCGCCTCTCCCTTGTTTCCCTTTGTGGGACCACGGGGGCTACCCCGGGGAGGGGGGGTCATAGACGTCAGCCTAGCCCCCTGCTCCGCCGCAGGATCTGACCACGCAGCTGTCGCGGACCGGGACCCTCTCGCGAAAGAGCATCAAGGCGCCTGCCACGCCGGCCTCTGCCACCCTGGGGTGAGACCTCGCGATCCTGAAACTTTCCTTCCCCCCCACCCCCTCAACGCAGAGAAGCCAAACTTCCTCCTCCCCGCACCTCCTTCCTTCCCCCAGCTGACGACACCCCTCGCCTTTTCTCCCCTCCCTCCTCAGGAGGCCACCCCGGATCCCAGAGCCGGTGCTGCTCCCGGTGGTGCCCGAGGGCAAACTCTCCGCCGCCTCCTCTGCCTCTTCCCTGGCCTCGGCAGGGTGAGCCCCAAGAGGCCACGTTGGGAGGGGCTGTTGAGGGGGCCTCCTGCCAGTTGTCAGGGTGACTGCTAGGGCCAGGAAGACTCTCATCACAGGCTTGAGTCTTGGAGAAGGGAGATCCACGTGGGGCGCACGACTGAGGGGGCGGGGCTAGTGGGGGAGATGCTGAGTTAGGGAAGGTGTCCCCCAACCTAGCCAAGCCCCGCTTTCTCTGGTCTTCAGCAGCGGCGAAGGTGTCGGTGGGGTCTCCACGACCAAGGGGCAGGCAGCACCTCCACCCCCACGTCTCCCCAGCTCCCCGGCCCCACCCTCTCCACCGGCCTCCGAGGTCTTCCTGCCGCCCCCTCTGCTGGAGGAAGTGTCCCTGCCCCTGCCGGGTAAGAAGCTCCGCCCTCTCCTGGCTCTATCGCGGGGTCTCTTCTCACCTCCCGACCCTCTCCCTCTCCCTCCAATCGGCCCGCCTCATCCCAGGTAGGGGGTAACCGGAGAGGAAGGGGCCAAAGTGGGCTAACAGCTTAGCGCCTGCTTTCTGCCAGGCTCTGTGTTCAAGCTTCTCATCCGTTTTTGCACTTGAACTTTAACAACCCTAAGAGGACCTTCACACTGATTTAACAGCCAGAAGCAGAGGCTGGCAGGTTCAATTGACTTGCCCAAGGGTCACCCAGCTAAGTGGCAGTGCCTCACTAGCCTACATTGCTCAACATTTGTGTGTTTGCTGAGAAGTTCTGGAAGCATTGTGGTGGAGGCCAGGATGGGCAGGGGCTGGAGAAAGGTTACAGAAAATCGGTAGATGCCGGAGCCCCGACTGAAGAACAAAGTTTCCTGGGGGCCTTTGGAGGGGGTCCCCTGTGCCACATCTGCAGGCTCTCCCTTTTCCCTCCCAGCACCAGAGTTGCCTCCGCCCCTGGATCTGCTCCCTCCTCCGCCCCTGGATCTAGATGAATTGGGGCTGCCACCTCTGCCCCCACCAGACCTCTGCCCCGAAGAGCCTAGTTGGGTTCCTGCTTCCTACCTGGAGAAAGGTACCTGACTCCTGGGACTAGGGATGCGCCCTCCCCCCACCTTCTACTGTAGAATCTGCAAAGGTATGAACCTGTTACACACACACCTATTTTCTGATGAACTGACCAAATGTTCATCCAGGAGTGGTGAATCAAGCTGGAAAGACAGGCTGCTGACCCGGCAGAGTATTATTAAACCCAGCTGGGGCGGGGGTCCCAAGAGCTTTGGAGCCCCACTCCCTGCAGCCATCCCCTTAGATGTTGCCAGGCATCCCCACGGTAGGGCGGGAGGCACGTCTCATGGAAACCTTTCCTCCCATCCCGCAGTGGTGACACTGTACCCATACACCCGCCAGAAGGACAACGAGCTCTCCTTCACCGAGGGGACCATCATCTGCATCACACGCCGCTACTCAGATGGCTGGTGTGAGGGTGTCAGCTCGGAGGGGACTGGATTCTTCCCAGGGAACTACGTGGAGCCCAGCTGCTGACAGCCTGCGGCTCTCTGAGCTCCCCACCCAGGCACAGCCCCCAGCGAGCCCCTTGAGCTCCCATACAAAGCCAGCTCCATGGTCAAGGCTGGACTAGGCGTGCCACCTCTTGGTCTGGGAACTGGGTCTGTCCCTTCCCTCATTTTGGTGGGAAGGGGGCTCTGGGGAGAGGATGTACGCAAAGGCCTGCTGTGGACGGGAAAGAACTGGAAGCCAAAGAGTTTGGTGATCTTGTCCACAGAGGATTCCCTGCCACCACCCCCCCCCAGTCCACCCAGGATGGGGTCTCCAGCTGCAAGTGTCCACTTTGAATAAAACTCTGATGACCTCCTTGGTGACTGCCCTGCAGGGCTAGGGGGCCAGAGAGAGAGTGAAAGGCTCCTGCTAATTATTGACCCCCCTCTGCTCTGCCCAGAGCAGCTGTCTCTCCCCATCATTTTGGTCCTAAGTGCCCCCTGCACTAGACCCCCCGACGCTGGATAACGACCGACTGCAACCTGTTCTTTTGCCTGTTTGCTGTGTGTGTCCCAGACGGGGGGACCAACTCCCCCATATATGTGGGGCTTTCTCAGGCCAGGGATCTCCTTACCCTCACCCTTCAGACAGCGTCGGCGGAGAGATCTGAGTCAGCTCTTCCCCCTTCACCTTCTTTATAGCTCTAGAACACCAAAGAGGGAGGAGGGGCTTGGCTTTCGCTGGCTCGGCTTTAAAACATCATGGCTTTCTGTTCCATAGGGGAGGACGGAGGCGCAGAGGGCCAGCCCGGGGGGGCGACTTTGGTAAAGTCCCTGGTCTCTTGCTGCATAGAAGAGGCTGGGGTGAGGGGAGACACCGTCGTGCTGCGAGGTCCCAGGCCGTCCGGACCCGAACCAGTGTGCTACCTCGTTCCACCACCAGGAGGCGACTGTTCCCTCTGGCTCCCCCCCCCCTCCTTTGGGGATGCTGGTGGGGGTGGGAGAGGGGGGTTGGGCGCGGGGAGGGAGGCCAGAAGAAAAAGGGTATCGTGTGGAGACGCGCTAGTAGTAGCAAGATCTAGGCCTGAGGCCGTGGGTGCAGAGCTTCATCTCTCTCCGAGGGGATTCCGGCGCGACGGGGAGGCTTTGGGGTCGCGAGTTCCCTTACAGAAGAACGGGAGATGGGAAGATTCCGCAGCTCAGGGGAGCAGTGAAAGCAGTGGGAACTGCTTCCTCTCAGTTGCGAGGACAAGGATCTTGGAAACACCGCTGCCTTCCCAGGGATGCGCACCAACCACCTCGGTGGGGTCGGACTCCAGAATTTAACGTTGCAGTGAAACGGGGACGGGGGCGGGGGTGGGGGAGAGAGGCAGCCGAGCGGGGTTAACTGCATAGACAGGGACGGCTCCGAACTCCCTCTCCCAGCCCCGACGTGGACCAGCCCGGAATTCCCGGAATTCCCGGAGGGACATACCGAAGAGAGAGCAAGGGAAAGGGAGTCATAAAACTAGGTTTGTCTTTCCCTCTGTCCCCCACCCCCACCCCGCCCGAGCGCACCCTGCAGGCCGCGGTCCTCAGCACGTCTTCAGCACCTGTTGCAGATGGAGGCGCACATCCGTGGCCGTTTCCCAGGGCACCACGCTGGCGCGGAAGGAGCTGGGCTCGGCCTTCTGCGCCTCCTGGATAAGGCGGTGCATGGGGTAGCCGCGGCGCGGGAAGGCCACGTCGCCGCCCGCCAGCAGCCCCATGGGGCAGAAGTCGTTGGCGCCGTCGCCCACGTAGAAAAGGCGCTCGAAGTGCACGCCGTCGTGGGCCCGTTCGCGCAAGTAGTCGCTGAGCACTTTGTGCTTGCACATGTTGGCGGGGCAGCGCGCGCAGCTGTGCGTGTGGAAGGGCCGTAGCGCCAGCAGCCCCCGCGCGTCGGGCCCCGACGGGTTGCTGAGGATGCGGCGGAACAGCCCATGGTGGCCCGCGGCGCGCAGCGCGCTCTCCACGCCGAAGGTGTTGGCATCCGAGATGAGGATCACCTCGAAGCAGGAGCCTTGCTTGGCCACAAACTGCAGCAGGTCGCTCATGCCCGGCGACAGGGGGATGGCCTCGTAGATGGCGCGTAGGTCCCGCGGTCGCACGCCCTGCTCGCCCAGGTACTGGAAGACGCGCTGCATGTATTCGTTGTAGAAGCCCTCGCGGTAGGTGGCCCGCAGGCTGTCGGGCAGCCGCTGGCCCGGCGCGGCGCGCACGATGGAGTCGTCGCTGTTTTCGTCCACGATGGTCTCGTCGAAATCGAAGGTCAGGAGGAAGCGCGGCGCGCCCTGCGCGGCCATCCCGCCGTCCTGGGAGCAGGGGGGAGAGGAGCAGGAGGAGGAGGAGGGAGCAAGCGAGAGGGGGCGCGGCGCGAGCCGGCCCGGGAGAGGCTGGTTAGCGGGCCTCCGCCAGAGGCGCTGGCATTTCCAAGACCTGAGGAGGACCCAAGGCAGGTTAAGGTAGGCAGAGGACCCCACGCCCCCGCCCCTGCCCCAGCCTTCCCTGCCCACCCCCATGTTGGCACCTCCCAGTGAACTGTGCTGGGGTTTATCCCCGGAAGGCCGCCCTCCTCCTGAACCCAGAAGAGCTTCCTTGGCACCTATTTCTGCTACTCTCCTGTGGGGCCACTGGGGCTTAACGGGGTCAGCTTAACGGAGGGGAGGGGAGGAGCAGCTTCCAAGGGGTCACCCTTTAGGGAGGTTTCTGGACGAGGCCATTCTGGAGACTTCTAGTGACCCCCATTCTGGTTTGGAGCCCTCTCCACCCCTTTCTTCCCTAATATACGTAGGCAAGGGAAACCAGGCATTCACCCAGATGAAGCAGCCTCCTCATTCCCTCTTTGGGCCATGCCCAGCTGATAAGACTGTGGACAATAAGGAGCCAGGCTCCAGGGAACACTCGTTGGTGTGAATGCCAGGTCCTCGAGCCTGGATCGTGGCTAAGGGCTGGGCCTGGAGAGTTATGCGTCTGGACCTCTGCACTGGCCAGGGAACTGGGTTTTAGCTCTTGGAATAATCAGGTCAGTCGGTTGACCCAGGAAGGCTCTCTGGGAGCTGCTTCCAGCCAGATGGCACTGGGCAAGGGTCCCAGGATGGGATACGGCTTCTCCAGGGAGTTTTAGGGCCCTGTGTGGACAGCTCATCACTAATCACTTGCCAGTTCCCTGGGAGGAACACGTCAGCGGGTGGGGTTTCTGCCAGAGTCCGAAGGAAGCGGGCAGCAGAAGCAGTGGGACTTGGGGAGATAGAAGCTTCCCGCGCCAGGCCGCGACATACCTGGGAGACAGGTGAGGGAGAGGAGAGAGAGCAGCGTGGCTGAAAAGGCAGAGCAGGAGGGAGCAAAGAGTGGGCACAGGGTGGGGAAAGAGAAGGCTAGGAGAAGGTCATGCCAGGGGAGCCTGGAGACAGCACAGTGGGGACGCAGGGCTCCAGGAAGCAGAGACCTCGGGCCACAGTCCCACCTACAGAGGACGCAGGAGAGGATGGAGGCCAAGAGTGCAGGTGCGAGGCACAAAGGCAAGTGAGTGGAGGCCCCTTTTGCTTGGCAGAGGGGCAGAGAGCCAATCACGGACAGTTCAGAATACCCACCACGCTGCCTTTCACCCTCCCGGCCTCCCACCTCAGTTGGTCCAGACGGAACCACTCCTCCTCCTGGCTTCTTCCTCACTCACTCTCGGATACTCCTGTGGAGGTTTGTGGCCTGGCCCAGCTTGTGAAATGAAGTCCAAGCTCCCAGCGTCAGAACTGGGGTGTGGACCTAGCTCTCTGCCTCCCTAATAGCACTGTCCCTTCAAGCTCATCCCTAAGAGTCACGCTCTAGTCTCATGGACATCCATCTGGGAGTCTCAGCCACTCAGGATCCCTGGAGTTGAGGTTGTAAAAGCATCAGGACCCCACACCTGGGATGAAAGCTTCCAGAGATTAGTGGAGGCCCGGTAGAGATGAGGGTAGGCCTAAAAGGGACTGGAGAGGGCTCCTTCCACCCCATGATGGGAAGGGGGTTGAGGCCTTAGCCTCAGAGACCCCTGGAGGTACCCACTTACCCTAGACAGGCATCGGAGACCAGTGACTGGAAAACACCCGCTCATTGTCACTGCATCACCCTGGGCGCCACCTGCAGAAGACTCCGTTGGCCTCCAGCCGTCGTCCAGAGCTCCTGACAACCACATGAGGTCTGCTGGAGGGCGCCAGCAGCTAGCCTTGTGTGCCCACCTGATTCTGTCTCCTCAGCTGAGCCCCAGGAGCCACTCCCAGGGGCTCAGTAAAAAAAACCCTCAGATAAGCACCGGGCTCACAGAGGGCAAAACCCTTGCGAGGTATCCCCCTACCAATCCCCTGTGTCATTCGAGAGGTTATAGGTGATAATAACTGGAGACCCAGTGAGGTCAGCCGACTTACTCAAAGGTAAGTGGCAAAGACAGATCTCAAAACCGGAACTTAGGGTCTGAGACCAGTGCTTTTTCTCTCCAGTATGATCCTGGCCCCTTTCCTGTGTCAGGGTTTACATGTCACCAGCATGCATGTTCTCCCGCTGCTCATCGCAGTCGCATGAATTCAGCAGATGAGAAGGGCCCAGAGAGGTTATAAGGAGGCTGTGCGGTGTCCCCGGGGAGACCTGGTTCACCAGCACCTGGCCACAGCCTTGGATGCTCTCTGCCCTAAAGGGAAAAGGGCAAATGGCGGGCTTACTGGACCACAGCTGGGGGTCGGGACCCCTGAGCATCCCAGACGATCTGGGACTGGCCTCCCTGGTGCTTTCAGAGACCAGCAATCAGCCAGAAGTCAGTTTGAAATTTCTGCGGGGCTTTGCTGTGTGGCTTTGGGGACAGGGATTGCCTTCGTGGGGGTTTCACCCACTCAGCTACAGAGGACACCACCTGCAGCTCCCAGGACCTCCCTATGCCCCATCCCTGCCCCTCGAATGAGAGACTAGAGGCATCTGGGACAGACCTGGAAAGATACTGAGAACCAGGAGACTAGATGGGGAGTTGAGCAAAGTCCTGGCTGGTTGCTGCCCTCTGGTGGTCATAGCAGATGACGCTGGAAACCCCTGACTTTGTCAAGGTGACACTCTTCCCAGACCTTCCCAGACCATCCCAGACCCTCCGGGAGCAGCTGTGAGCCCTGGAGATAAAGATTGGGACCTCCCAGGAACAGGGCACAGGTGAGAGGGCGGGCCTCTGTCACCTTGGAGCTACCGCGCCCTAACCAGAGGTGTGTTGAGCCCTTTTGATATGGATGGAAGTGGGTCTCAGGCTCCTCCTGGAAGAACTTTTCATCCAGGAATTGGGAAAGGCAGCCAAAGCTGAATGGGGAGAAGGGGCAGAAAGAGGTGGGGGCTAAGGGAGAGGTCAAGGAGACGGTGGGTGAGAAAGCATGGGGACACTGGAATGGCATGTGTTGGAGGATGGGAAGACTCTTCCCAGGCCCTATCTGGAGGGAGCTCCAAACTTCCAGGATCCTGCCTGACAGCCCCTGTCTGCTCCTAGGCCCAGCAAATTTGAGGGGAAAGGCCAGGGGACGCCACTTCTGTGATAAAAGCAAGCAGCCCCTCGGCACACACAGACTACAGCAGGGATCCGGGAAAAGGGAGTGGGAGATAGAAAGATACGCAGGCTCTTCAAGCAGCCACCCAGAGGGCCTCCTGGTTTTGCCCTTGTTTCTTTTTTTCTTTTCTTTTCTGAAAATTTGGTAGAATCGTCTACTGACTTTCAATCATATCCCAAATTTCTCCATCATTAGAGCAAAAGACATAGTTATGTTTCTTTTTTCATCTAATAATACTATTGAGGGAAATCGAGTCAACATTTGTTTAGTGAGTTAGTGGCCCTTGTTTCTTTTAGGCCCCAGAGCAGAAAGCCTGGCATCCTGAGTTTCTTCCCCCAGAAAGAGAAGGCTGTGCTGCTACCCTGCCCTTACCCCAGAGTAATCAGTGGCTCCCCAGGCCCCACTGGCATCTGGGACTCATGACATTCAGTAAGTTTACTCACCTCTGGCAGCTTTGTCCTAAGTGACCAAATTCTTTTGTGGTCACCAAAAAAAGTCCCTCAGAGAAAAGGGGGACAGGATCTCTGAGCTTCTCTAGATGGCTAGAGCAGAGAGGAGAGAGGAGTTTCTCTGGGGCGGCAGGGAGTCCATATTCTAGTCCCACTTAAAAGCGGCGCTTGCCTCCCTGATGCCACGTCAGATCACTGGATTCCTCCTTGTTTCCTCCTGCCTTTGACAAAAATGCTCTGGATGACATTTGTGGGAATGCGGTTGGGGGAGGGAAAAACAGTTTTAAAGTCCTCCCCCTCCGCCCCCGCCCCCATGAGGGGATGGGGAGCCCACTGGACAGTTCAGGGACAGTTTTCTCCAGGAAATGTGGAGGGTAGGGATGGAGGTGGGGAGGGAGGGCCCTGCAGATACCATAGTTACAAGCCCCTGCCCAAGACCAGATCTTCTCTATCAATCACTAGGAACTGGATCCCACAACTAAACTGAAGTTTTCTCTCCATATCCAAGACTGTATTCCCAGCTTCACTACCGTCTCTTCCTTCTAACAACCACCAGCAGCAAATAGGAAAAGTGGAGGCCCAGAGAGGTCAAGCTAACATCCCCGGAGGTCACAGAACATCATTTGCAGGATTAGAACTTAGGAGTCCCTGGGGCCCCTGGTGGAGTTGCAGCCAGAGCTCTCCCTCTTGTCCTGGAGACCCCTTTGGGCTGTGAGTAAGCTGGCCCTGAGGACCTGGAGCCCTGGTGTCAGCAAAGAAGCTGGGACCTGGAGTCCCCTCTGGGCCCGCCCTGCCTGGGTGGACAAGCTGGAAGGGGATCCTCCGTGGACAGGGAGGTGGCAGCTGCCGGTGGTTTGGGGGGAGAGATATTTTTAGAGGTGGCTGGAAAGCAGGCATCCTGGCACACCCCCAGCTGGCGGGTGCTTCGCTCCAATGCGGGGCAGTGGGGGGGGGGGTGCGCAGCTCGGGGAGCCCAGGGGACTGGTGGGTGGCGGAGAGCAAGGGGGCACAGATTCCTTCGCTTTGCCTGAGTCAGGGACAGAGGGATATCCCGGCACCTCGTTCCTGGGGTAGGAGAAAGGAGGAAGGCTCATTTCTCCGCTCCAGGGACTCCCCCACTGACACACGTGAAGGAGCGCCCTCAAACTCCACACAGCCCCCACCCCACACTGGGACCCCAGCCCTCCCCTACCTCGGGGAGCCCAAGACTCACGTGGGGAGCGGCGGCGGCAGAGGTCTGTCCCGGCTTAGTTTGGAGTGTAAAGTGAGGAGAGGGGCTAGCTGAGGTATTTGGGCGCAGGATGGGGCAAGGGGTGCTTACGGGAATTGGAGGGGACGCGGTGTCTTATCCACCCCCGGATTTCTGGGCTCCGGCTCACGAGTCCCTCCAGTTCCGAGGGGCCGTGGATGATGTGCGTCTGGGCCGTCCCCTCCACCTGCCCCCCATCCCCCCGGGCCGCCGCCGCGTCCCCTTTAAATGCCCGGGAGCCGGAGCCCGAGCCGCGGCCGGCGCTGCGGCTGCCGCAGCACCCGGGCCCACCGCAGTCCCCTCACGTCACAAGCGACTGTCCAATCACAGCGGCGCCGGCTCACATCAAAGGGGCGGGCCGCCTGCGGGACACGCCTCCAGGCCGCCCCGCAGGCTACCCGAGAGCAAGCGAAGGTGGGGTTGCGCGCCGGGAGAGAGGGGAGGAGAGAGGAGATGGAGCGCATCCCTCCGGAGGAGCGTGGGTGGGGGGCACCCTCGCTGGAGCGGCTGCGGGGTTCTGCGTGAGTCCCCGCCCACACACCCAGAAGTGTCAGGGCTGTGCCTTCAGGGCGCCGAGCCCTGAAATTTGCAGAAATGCACTCCTCCTGCCAGCCCCCATTCCCTTCTTCGCTCCTAAGCCAAAAGGTAGGCACCGTTGGACCCAGCCCGGGGAAAGCAGTGTTCTCCCCCCACCCCCCCCTACTCCCCCCCGCCTACGCCTGGCTCGGCCCTCCGCGCGGAGTTGCGGCACCTCGCCTCTTGGGACCCTTCCTCGCTTACGGGTTACAGGGGATCGCCGGGGAAGGGGCCCTTCCACACCCCACCCCGTAAACACTGATTTAAGGGCCCAACTGTTTGCCCTTTGCAAGTGGTGTTGTAAATAAAAAACCCACTTTCTCTCCTGCTTCGTAAGAGTCCGTGCCTAGTCACACTCTCCTGCGTCCCCCTTCCTCCCAACCCAGTCCCCGCCCCCCCCCCCAGCTCCGTCCGTCCGCCCTGCCGCAGGATCGTTGAGGAGAAGCTTCTGTTTCTACAACAGAGACCTGAAACTTACATATACTGGGAACGTACTATGAACAGGGCACTGTACGAGGTTGCTACACTTGCCGTTGAATATTCACGACCGGAGAAATTACTTGCCTGAGTTCAAACATAGGCGCGCCTGGCCCTGGGGTCACAAAGGAGCTGTGTAGGTGCAGAGCGCAGGCGCCCCCAGGCCTGGGTCTGAATCTCCCCCTGCTCCACTCCTCCAGGAGAGCCGGCGGGTGGGAAGGTCCTGTGTGATCTGGCAGCCGGTGGCGCTGGAAACCAGCGATGGAACAAGGGTCCATAAGGAATTACCCTGTGCGGGGCACTAGTGTGGACAGGACAAGGGTGTGCTGCGTTTCTGCATGTACAAAGGAGAATGAAGGCCTTGGAGCTGCTTAAAAACCCTTGACCTTAACTTCCAGCGCCCCAGTTCCTTTTACTGGCTTGCTGCTCATGTCCCCGTCAACACTGCCCACCCTCTCTTCTGGCTCTGCAGCACCCCTCATATTTTTCAGGGACTTCCCTCCTGAGGAACACACCTGCTCCACTTGCTGGGGGAGCCCAGCCTCTGTCGGGGTCTTGAAGCTCTTTTGATTATACCGATCCCCTCCGTGTGCCACCAGAGCGCGTGGGAAATGCTGTCAGTATATTTCTCTGGGTCTGCTCACGGAATCCTCACCACTCTGTGAGATGGTGCATAGCTCCTTTTGCCGATGGAAATCAAGGCACGAAGAGGTGAGCTTGGCCAGGGTCATCCAGCAGGTGAATGGTAGAGCTGGGCTTCCAGCCTGGTTGCCTTTTTTTTTTTTTTTTTTTAATTTGTCAGAGAGAGAGCACGTGCACAAGCAGGGGAATGGTAGGCAGAGGGAGAAGCAGGCTCCTCACTGAGCAGGGAGCCCGATGAGGGACTTGATCCCAGCACCCTGGGATCATGACCTGAGACATGATCATGACACCCAGGTGTCCCCCAGTCTGGTCGCCTTAACCTTTACCCCGCACGGGTCCCCTCCTTCAGCGTCTGCCACCCCTTCTCTCCTGTCACCAACAGGAGGGCAGAGACCATGCTTGCCTTATATGCATTAGTGTCCTGCTGCACACAGTGGGACTTGGATGTTTGTTATTGAATGAAACACGTCTTCTGCTGTGTTGGGCTGGACCTAGCACTCCGTTTGTCTCTTCATTTCATCTTTTCACTAACTGGTCGCTCCAGGATTATCCCCCTTTTCCAGCAGGGAAACTGAGGCTCAGAGAGATCAAGTGACTTGCCCAGAGTCCCATGCCCCCAAGGAGGCACTAGATTCCGATTCTGACCCTGATGATTAGATTAACGTCCTTTCAGCTGATTCCAAAAACACCACGGGGGCTGAGGGTGCGGCAGGCGGGTAACTTTCTGTTGTGGCCAAAGCCAGTCCTTACTGGCCACCTCTGCCTTCCAGCCCTGGGGGGTATCAGAGCCGCAGGAGCTCTCCACAAGGTGCATCTGTGGAATAAATCTAGAAACTCCCAGTTCCCTCTACGCTCAAGGTTTCTAGACGCAATCCTGTCTCTCTTAAACCTGCGCCTCTCATTGTGCCAATGAGCACAGCTGGGCAATGGGACAAGTTGGAATGATCAGCTGTGTGTCTAAAGAGGCGGACAGAAAGGGAAGAGGAATCCTACCTCCCACCTCACCCCATCCCCGTGCCCAGCAGGGTGAGGCTCTGCCCGGCATCAGCTGCAGAGCTTCCTCCCTTTCCTGCAGGGTTCACCTGAGAACTCTGTCAGTCTGGCCCAGAGCTTGCAGGGACAGGGGTCATCTGAGGTGACAGAGACAGGAGTGTCAGGGAAAGCCTGATTCAGGTGGCCAGGGATGGGGCTCTCCAGTTGGCCTTGACAAAGAGGGTGTGATTCTCTCCTAAGGTTTTGGCAATAGAGCCTGGGAGGCCAGCAATCAGGATGGGGGACTCAGGCTCTCCGACAGGCCTGGTGGGGGGAGGGGCAGTGGCGGAAGGGGAGGGGCGCATGGTCTGGTTCCTCCCAACTAGGCATCTTGGGGAGGGAGGGAGGACTTCATCCCCACAGCAGCCCTGGCCAGTGGATTTTAGTATTCTCATTTTTACATATAAGAAAGCAGAAGCTTGGGGACATTAAGAAAGTGCCTTGCCCAAGGCCGTTGTGTAGCAAGTGGCAGTCGTCAGCTCCACCGCGGAGGCCTGCACTTCTCTGTCTGGAGGAGGCTGAGGGCCTTCAGTGACCTGGTGACCTGTGCATGTGGGCTCAGCGCCAGAGCCACCAGGGGGGCTGGGCCACCAGCTCAGGGTTATAGTCTGACTCAAACCCCACTTACTGGGATAGTTCCTCTCCTTTGGCTTCTAAGGCACCTTCCTTCTATGTAATGGCTTCCCAAGACTTGAAATCTGTCATGCCATTTCCTCCTTTTTTTTTTGCAAATGTCCCATTAAAGAGGACGAGGTGAATTTGGTCTCTGCCTGCCTCGTGACTGTCCCTGCTTACTTCTTGCATCCCTCTCCCACTCACTGTGTAATAGACTGCTTTCAGACTTTCAAATGTGCTACCACCGGCCCTTTGCACTCGCCATGGGCTCTTTCCAGCGTACTTCCCACTGCATCCATCCCACTGAGTTCAGGGCTCAGGTCATCTGTCACTTCTAAAAGGAAACTTGTCCTGCCCAGGCACCCTCTCTCTCTTACTACACACCTCCACAGCACCCTGGGCTCTTCCTGGATGATTGATTAAAATCTTTTTCCCTCAGACTAATAGCTCCATGATAATGGGGACCAGAGCGGGTTTGCTCCCATGATGTCCCCGGCACCCGGCGCAGGCCCTGGTCTGGAGTAGCTGCTCAAAAAACATTTGTTGCCTGAATGATTATAAGACTCAGCCTCAGCTACTTAGGTGGGGGGTGGCCTTAGGCTGAGAACGACCCCATACAAGCTACCCCGGCTTAACCTGGGCCATCTGATATGCTAAAGGAAGGAAGGGCTGGCAGCTCAGCTTCCCCTGAGCAACCCTCCCCAAGAAGGAACCTTCCCATCCCCCAGGCAGGTCTGTGCTGTTGGAAGCTGAAGAAAATGCACCCTTAGAATAAGAGTCCAACCAAAGCAAGAGTCCCTGGTATGTTCAGTAGGATTTGTAATTTACAAAACACTGTCCGTAATTCACATTATTTTCCTGATGAGGAAAGTGAAGCAGAGAGAGGTCAGGGGACAAGTGCAAGGTGGCTAAGGCAACGCTTGGATGCAGGTCTTTCGAAATCAGCCAGTTTTTCTGAGGCCGTTGTGTTGCATGAGGGGGAGAAGATGCACTGCCAGCCAGCAAAGCTGCCAAGAGCCTGGGCTTTTGTTCTTTTTTATTCGTCCATCCATGTAGGCATGCATGCATTCATTTCTTCAGGAGACACAGGCTCCGGTCTTGCCTTCGCGGGGGCCCCAGTCAAGCGTTCTGGAACAGTGGTCCCCCTGTGAACGGCCTGAGCTTGCTGGAGATACTTTTTTGTGTTTACATATAAATGTGCATTTTTCATGTCAACCTTCAAAAGGTTCTCTGACACCACTTATCCTTCCCTCCCCTCTCTGCGAAATGTTTAAGAACCACTGGTGTCGTATGGGCTAACTCAGTGTAAATGGACAGCAGCCCATGGGCTCATCAGCCTGTCCTGTGCGTTCGGGTGACTGAGGCCCCAGCACGTGACCATCTCTGGCCCTCAAGAGATGAACCTGGTGTCTGGACCACATGAGTCATCCAGTGGCCCCGCCGACCTGGGACAGTGGCTCTCAGCCATGGCTCTGGGGAGAGAACCCCACGGAAAGGCGCACGCATGCGCACACACGTACCCAACAACCTCAGCTCTACAACTCCCAACTTCAGGAAGCTACTTTGGTTTTGGTTCTTTCCCTCCAATATGAGTAACACACAACACCTCCCACAGGGGTGACATTTGCTGAGGGCTTGAGTGTGTCAGACTCTGTGATGCCTCCCTCCTCGCACCCCCGTTTTTAAAATCTGTATTTAAATTCTAGCTGGTTAACATCCTCCTAGTCTTTTTAAATCCCCACAATAGGCCTCTGAGTGGAGGAACTTGCCCAAGACCTGGAAGAGGCAGACATGGACGTGGGATGGGGGTCGAGGAGAGCTCAGTGTGTTTAAGATCCTTTGGGATAGGGCTCCTACTAGACCCTTTTGGGAACGAAGCCTAGACGCATTCTGCGAGAGTCTGTTGTCTGTCTGTCTGTTTTTCTTTCTTTCTTTCTCTCTCTCTCTTTCTTTCTTTCTTCTTTCCTTCTTTTCTTGAGCATCTTCTATATGCTGGGGATGTGTGGGGGCTTGGTAGCCGGCCTCCAAAATGGCTCTGATGAGGCCCCCATCCTAGTGTCCACACCCTCCGGCAGCCCCCCCCCCCCCCCCGCCATACTGTGCCAGGGTGGGTGTGTGTGACCCATGGCATGGGGCAGGGCTCTTCCAGTGTGGGTTATAACAGACTGCGCTTGCTTAAGACACAGGAGCGCTCTCTCACTCTCTTGCTCCCCCTCAGCTGCCCTGCTGTGGACAGCCCTGGCCCTGCGGGGGAAGCTCACAAGGCAAAGAACTCAAGCCTCCAGCCAGCAGCCAAGGCAGACCTGAGGCCCGTCAACAACCACACGAGTGAGTCTGGGTGCAGCCCCCAAGCCCAGGTCAGGCTCTGAGATGACAATAATCTTGACAGGACTCTTGGCTCCCAGACACTTTGGAGATAATACACACTAGTTTGAAGCTACTGAATTTTTAGGGTCATCTGTTACACAGCAAGAGAGAACCAGAGATACATCTGTAAACACAATTGCCATGGTTCTCGCATTCTATTAAAGGAGGCAGCCAGTGGAAGGAAGGAAGGAAGGAAGGGAGTGGGGGGAGAGGGAAAGAACCCGGTATGTCAGATAGCAGGAAGTGCTATGGAGACAAATAAAGTAGGGAAATGGTGGGGGGAGCGGGGGAGGGAGCTTTGCTTTAAAAAAGGTGGCTAGGGAAAGTCTGACTGACAAGGGGCCAATTAAGCAAAGACCTGAGGGAGTGAGCCTTGTAGAAATCTGAGGGGAAAGAACTTCAGGCAGCACGAAAAGCACGTGCAAAGGCCCTGGGGTGGAAGCACATCTAGATCATGTCACCTACCCAGCGCACAGACTTTGTCTGTTTGGCTACTAGATTGATTGTCTTCACCAGGCCTGTCTTTGACCATCTCATCCCATGGCCTCCAGGACTGGGGAAATGGCATGCTGGCCACCCCCTGCTCTCTGGTTCTCTCCCTAAAAGGCTTGGGCCCTTGACCTTGGCTCTGTGGCTGTATTCCTAGGACCGGGTCTCACATTCTCAGGAGGTGGAAGTAACTGCAGTGACCGATCTTCCCAGCCTTCAGTCAGGGCAGGTGATCTGGGGCAAATCCCAGTGAGAATGCAGGACGAGAGAAGTGATGGAGGAAATGCAGTTGGGACACAGAAATACTCCAATTTCGGAAGTCCTCCAATAATGTATGGGGCTAACTGGTAGAATCATCTAACTCCATCCTGTTGCTGTAATCGTAGGTTATTCTTTGCCATTTACCTGTTTGGAGCAAGCAAGATATGAAGGGTGTCTCTGTGTCCTAGCAAAGGTGCCCAAAGCTGCTGATTTGATACGCACACCCACCTTGCCTCTTGGTAACAGATACATTGCTCGGGAAGACCTGAGGGCTGCTTCTTTCTGTGCCCTCCTCCCCCTCAACCCAGGGATGCCTGCCTTGTCCTACAGTGTGTCCTCAGAGCCTCTCAGGGCTTCTCAAGCAGGCCCATGGCCATAGTAACCGTATTTTCCAGAGATCAGGGCAGTGAGCCTGAAGTGATAGGTAGAGGACACAAACACAGGAGCTGACGATGGGGATTTCTGGGAGAATGAAGGGCACAAGTAGCAACTAGCTCTCCAAGAGACCCACTCATCCCCCGAGGGGCAGAGAAACTCTTCATTTATTCATTCACGCATTCTTTTTTTTTTTTTTAAGATTTTATTTATTTATTTGACAGACAGAGATCACAAGTAGGCAGAGAGAGAGGGAGGGAAGCATGCTCCCTGCAGAGCAGAGAGCCCGATGCGGGGCTCGATCCCAGGACCCTGGGATCATGACCTGAGCCGAAGGCAGAGGCTTTAACCCACTGAGCCACCCAGGCGCCCCTCATTCGTGCATTCTTTCAACAAGTTTTTCTTAAACCTACTGTATGTCAGGACTGGGCTTGGTGCTGGAGAAACAATGTAAGCGAGACAGAGTTCCTGCCCTGGGATGCTTCTAGTCTCCTGGGGAGACAGACAGGTGCATCAGCGGGGGCCTGGTGATTCTGGTAAACGTGGGAGGGACACCCATCGCAGTTCAAGGGGAGGACGAGAGAGGAGTGTATAGGAGTGTTGATGTCAGGGGAAGGTTCCATGAAAAGTGACAACGACTTCTTTTTTTAAGATTTTGTGTATTTATGGGGCGCCTGGGTGGCTCAGTGGGTTGAGCCGCTGCCTTCGGCTCAGGTCATGATCTCAGGGTCATGGGATCGAGTCCCGCATTGGGCTCTCTGCTCAGCGGAGAGCCTGCTTCCCTTCCTCTCTCTCTGCCTGCCTCTCTTGTGATTTCTCTCTGTCAATAAATAAAATCTTTAAAAAAAAAAAGATTTTGTGTATTTATAAGAGACAGAAACAGAGAGCACAGGTGGGGGTAGGGGCAGAGGCAGAGGGAGAGGGAGAAGCAGGATCCCCACTGAGCAGGGAGCCCTACCCAACGCTCCATCCCAGGACCCTGGGATCATGACCCGAGTCAAAGGCAAACGCTCAGCCAAGGGAGCCACCCAGGTGCCCCAAGAAGTGACTTCTAAGCCAAGACCTGCAGCATGAGTAGGAGTTAGAGGAAGAGGAAAACTATATCCAGGCAGAGAGAGAGCTTAGGTAAAGACCTGAGGCAAGAGAGGTGGTAGAAAGAGCAGAAGGTGGAGGGTCTCATGAGCTTCATCCCTAAGGGCCATGGGGAACCATGGAAGGTTTGGAGCTTGGGACGGACACAATCACATCTGTGTTTTAGAGAGATCACTTTCATTGCTGTTACTGACTGCTCCTCCTCCTTCTCATGGCCCTGCATGGCCAAGCAGGGGCCTTGGGGGAGAGCGCAGCCCAGGCCAGCCCAGTTCTCAGAGTGCTGGGGGGATAATGGCAGGCTCTTCTCTCTTTGGCATCCCTACCGCACCTCAGCAGACTTCAGGGTCAGGTTCTGAGGGCTGCTATATTGGGCTCTTGTGGGTGAGGGTTCCATTCCACCGCTGTCCACACTAGGCTGGCTGTCCCCCGGATTGAGGGGTTATTTGTATCTTCTGGGTGGCGGAGCCTCCTCCCCAGAGCCATGGAACCCAAGATAACAGGGCAGCCTGGGAGCTGTTTATGAAAAGGCGGTCTAGGAGGGGGTGGGCAGAGGCCAGGGGGACGGGGACTGCTGCCACAGATAGCAACTGGGGCGGGGAAGGCTGTGTAAATTACAGCTCCCGGAATAGAAGGGCCCAGAGGGAGTGGCGGGGCATCGTACCAGGGAAGCACTGGCAGCCGGCCAGGCCTGACCGGGCTCCGGGCCCCGCCGCAGGCAGAGGTGGGGTGGCCCCAGGGCTGGTGGCAGGGAGGCTCCTGGGGTTTGGGAGAGAACCCACCCGGGGTGACCTTCCAGGAGGGGTGAGGGCCATGAGTGGAGGGCAAGGCTGGGCTGAGGGAGGGGGTCTTGCCTGCCCCTGGAAGAGAGGATATTTTACAGAAGTGAGCGAGAGACCCTGTAAAAAGAACTAGGATGGGGACGCCTGGGTGGCCCAGTCTGTTAAGCATCCACCTTCAGTTCAGGTCATGGTCTCAGGGTCCTGGGACCGAGCCCCACCTCGGACTCCTTGCTCTGTGGAGAGCCTGCTTCTCCCTCTGCTTGAGCTCTCTGTCTCTCTCTCCGACAAATAAATAAATAAAATCTTTTAAAAAATAACAAGAATGGCAGGCATCATCACAGCAGCTGGGTTAGGCAGTGCTCTGAGTGGCAGCATACATCAGGTCTCCCTCATGGCTCCCCGTGATGTAGGTATTATGAGACCCACTTTATAGATGAGGACACTGAGGCCCATTGAGGTCAAGTACGGGCCAACTAGGGCTAGGGAGTGATAAACTTAAGATGCAAACCCAGGTTTGTCTGACTTCAAAGCTCGGGCCGAGTCAGGGAGGCTATTGGAAACCTTTGTCTCCCGGGCTCAGTTTTCTCCTCTTTCTCACGGATCACAGCTTCTTGCTCTGGACCAGCCTCCACAGCTGTAGGGGTCACACAGGGACAGCGTGGTGTGCTGGGGAGAGGTGCAGGTCGGAAGGCCTGGCTGAAGTGTGTGACCTACCCACCGTCTGTTTCTTTATCTGTAAAATGGGGATCATTGTAGGTAACTCAGAGGGTCCTCAGCGAAGCTAATGAGAGTATCTACATGTGAAAGTATTTGTATTTTTGTTGTTATTGTTGTTTTTTTAAAGATTTTATTCATATGACAGGCAGAGATTACAAGTAGGCGGAGAGACTGGCAGAGTGAGAGGAGGAAGCAGGCTCACTGCTGAGCAGAGATCCCCATGTGGGGCTCGACCCCAGGACTCTGGGATCATGAGCCGAAGGCAGAGGCTTTAACCCACTGAGCCACCCAGGTGCCCCAGTATTTGTATTTTTGAAGGCAGATTGTAAACTGGATGGTGCCACATTTCAAGTGATTAGGATGTGAAAGCCCAATACTTACAAAGGCAATGATTTCCAGTTCACTAAGGGAGCTCACAATATCTTCCTTTGCTTAATTTTTTATTTTATTTTTTAATTTTGTTTTATTTTTTAAAAGCTTTTATTTATTTGTTTGACACAGAGGGCGACAGCAAGAGAGGGGAATACAAACAGGGGAATAGGAGAGGGGGAAGCAGGCTCCCCACTGGGCAGGGAGTCCGATGTGGGACTCGGTCCCAGGACCCCGGGATCATAACCTGAGCCGAAGGCAGATGCTAAACTACTGAGCCACCCAGGTGCTCCCCCTTTACTTAATTTTTAATTTTTTTAAAGATTTTATTTTATTATTTATTTGACAGACAGCGATCACAGTAGGCAGAGAGAGAGAGGGGGAAGCAGGCTCCCCGCTGAGCAGAGAACCCGATGTGGGGCTCGATCCTGGGACCCTGGGATTATGACCTGAGCCGAAGGCAGAGTCTTTAACCCACTGAGCCACCCAGGCACCCTCCCTTTATTTAATATTTTAAAAGATTTTATTTATTTATTGGGGGGGAGGGGCAGAAGGAGAGGAAGAGAGAAAATCTTAGGTAGACACCCCACTGAACGTGGAGCCCAATGCAGGGCTTGATCTCATGACCCTGAGATTATGCTCTGAGCTGAAATCAAGAGTTGGATGCCTGGTTAGCTCAGTTGGTAGAGCATGTGACTATTGGTCTCAAGGTCATTAGTTCAAGCCCTACCTTGGGTGTAGAGATCATATAGATAAAAACTTAAAAAAAAATTAAAATTTGCTTATCCTTGGTAGATACTCAGTTTTCCTATAGGTTGTGGCTTAAAGCAAGGCACACCTGCATTTAAAAAAAATTATTATTATATATTTATGTATTTACTGGTGAAGACTTGGTGCCTTGAAACTGTATTCCTCTACTGCTATACCCAAGGTGCTGACGCTGAGGACTATCCCCTCTCTCCCAACCCCAACACCACCAGCTGTTTCCTGGGCTGGGGGGTGTCCATACAGAGACATAGCTCTGGGCTGGATGACGCTTGTCCCCAGGTTACTACTGCTGGCTTTCTGAGCCTCCTGCCCTGCCCTGTGGTTACTTAATGTCACGCAAGAGCTTCTGGTCTGCCCCAGGGGAAGTGCCGCAAGGAACCTCAGAGACTAGAACTTGCTGAATCATCTGCGGAGCCAAGGGCAGGTTAAGGGGACCGAGTCCCGGAAAAGGTGACACCTGTCTGGCAACCTCACCAACGCTCCCCTCAGGCCTGACTGCCTCCTCTTTCTTTCTCCCAAACACCGCGCAGGGAGTGGGGAACCACACCTTCCACCTGCCCATCCCTAGCCCTGGGCAGTCCCTCTCCAAGGTCAGGTCTTCCCCTCCCCCACCTCCTGGGGTCTGGGAGCTTCAACAGCTACTTGGCCGCTGTCCTGGGGAGGGTTATGATCGAGCTGTTAGGACTGCTCATGGCTCAATGAAATTGCACCAGATGTGGCTGGCTGTTACCACTGTCCACAAAATCACAGCTCCTGGCCAGCATGCGCACCGGGTCTATCCTAGGGAGCATTCCATGGAGAATAACCAAGACGGAATCCCTCCTGCACTTACTCGTTCCTGTGTGAATATTGATTGCATACCTACTATGTATCTGGAACTATTCTACGCTCCAGGGGCACAGTTTTGCCCTCATGGAGCTCATATCTAATGGGAGAGGCAACCAACAAGTAAATATACTGAGTTCCAGAAGGCCATGTGTGTTACAGGGAATAGAGAGAGCGGGAAGGGTACTGAGAGGGAGGGAGGGGTGATCCTTAATCAAGAGCAGTTGGAAGCCTCACTGATGAGGTGTGGGGCCCGTGAGGGATCCAGCGGTGCAGACAGCGGGGGAAGAGCCTTCCAGCAGAGGAAACAAGCAGCAGGATGCCAGGGGTTGAGTGGGGGCAGTGGCTGGAAGGATAGAGGTATTCAGAGAGAAGCAGGTTTGAAGGATGGAAGTTGAGTGCTGTGAAAATTTTCCTAATTCTTTTTTTTTTTTTTTAAGATTTTATTTATTTGGGGCTCCTGGGTGACTCAGTGGGTTAAAGCCTCTGCCTTCGGCTTGGGTCATGATCTCGGGGTCCTGGGGTCGAACCCCACATCGGGCTCTCTGCTCAGCAGGAGGCCTGCTTCCTCCTCTCTCTTTGCCTGCCTCTCTGCCTACTTGTGATCTTCTCTGTCAAATGGATGAATAAAAAAATCTTAAAAAAATATTTTTATTTTTTTATTTGACAGAGCACAAGCAGCGGGAAATGGCAGACAGAGGGAGAGGGAGAAGCAGGCTCCCTGCTGAGCAGGGAACCCAACATGGGGCTTGATCCCAGGACTTGGAGATCATGACCTGAGCCAAAAGCAGACGCTCAACTGACTGAGCCACCCAGGTGCCCAGATTTTCCTCAATTCTAACTCAAGTCCCTCAAGTCAGTTAGTTTAATTAAGCTGGATTAAGGGTTCAGGTCCCGATTTGCTGTTTCTTCGACTCTGACTTCATCTCACATCTCCAGGGAGAGTGGCTGAGCTTCCCCTGGAAGGCAGTGTTTCCTGAGTTCCAGCCCATCCCTGGTCTACCTTCTGCCTCTCCACACCGCCCTGTCCTTTCCCACTCCCTCTCATCCAAAGACTCACCTGCCTGCCCACCTGCCTTTACCCCTCCCCCAGCACAGCCCTGCCCAATGTCCTTATCACCTTCTTCTGTGTCTTCTCTCTCCAGCTAGACTGAGAGCCCCAGTGGGCAAGACTAGACTCATTTTCAACTGCTTGGAGTTTATTGCCCTGGGCACCACACAGTTCTCTGTAAATATGCTTGAATTGATTCAGATGTGGATGCTCATCTGGGCCACAAATGGGCCAGCTCTCTTCCTGGGGACGCATGGGCTCTAAGCAGCCTTCTGTGCACACCAGCGCTCCCATGGGCCTGAGGGATGTGAGGAGGGCTGGAGGTTATCAAGCATGGGGTGGAGGGAAGGGAATCCCAGGGCTCACATTAGAAGAGCTGAGCTGGAATTTCTGATCCCTTTCCCCCACTTGGACTTGACCATCTGCATACTAAAATCCTGTCACCTCTAGGATGTCCCACAAGATGAGACTGTGGTCTCAATCCCTGGGTTCCAAGGAGGTGTCCCAGGAACTACTGTAAGGCAGGGGAGGCTCAGTGAGTTCCCTCGGACCCACTCCCATTCTGACGGGGCGGCGGGGGGAGGAACTTGCTTTTATTTATTTTACATGTGTGTTTCCAGGGATGGTTTTATTTCAAAAGAGGATTTCCTTCTAAGGACACACACACACACACACACAACACGCATGCGCACACACACTGCAAAACATTGATATAGCTGAAAGTGATAGAAACCTTGTTTCTGGGGCGCCTGGGTGGCTCAGTGGATTAAGCCGCTGCCTTCGGCTCAGGTCATGATCTCAGGGTCCTGGGATCGAGCCCCACATCGGGCTCTCCGCTCAGCGGGGAGCCTGCTTCCTCCTCTCTCTCTGCCTGCCTCTCTGCCTACCTGTGATCTCTGTCTGTCAAATAAATAAATTAAAAATCTTAAAAAAAAAAAATTAAAAAAAAAATTTAAGAAACCTTGTTTCTGGGGCGCCTGGGTGGCTCAGTGGGTTAAGCCTCTGCCTTCGGCTCAGGTCATGATCCCGGGGTCCTGGGATCAAGCCCTGCACCACTGCTCCCCCCTCCCCCAAATCCGGCTCTCCTATCTCTGCCTGCCTCTCTGCCTACTTGTGATCTCTCTCTCTCTGTCAAATAAATGAATAAAATCTTAAAAAAAAAAAAACAAAAAAAACAAACCTTGTTTTTAGGGGCACCAGAGTGGCTCAGTCAATAAAGCATCTGCCTTTGGCTCCGGTCATGATCCCAAGGTCCTGGGATCAAGCCCCGCACCACGGCTTCTCCCTCTGCCTGCAGCTCCCCGGACTTGTGCTTTCTCTCACAAATAAATAAATATGATCTTTAAAAAAAAATCAAGAAAGAAACCTTGGCTCCAGAGCTGGCATTATCTGACCAGGTCTGGCCTCAGCCTCCTCATCTCGAAATAGGAGGCACATATGGAAATATTTCTCCAACCACAGGACGGTAGCTGTCCCGTCCTTCAAAGCAGCATTTTCTGACTATAATGATTGTGACTGGGGAGCAACTACTTTGGTGATTCTGACTCTGCACACCAGGTCTTGACAAACACTGCTTTAAAAAAAAAAAAAACTACCAGGGAATGATTTCCGGAACGATATGTAAGGAACCAGTAAGGGCGATCAGCTCTGGGGTGGGGAGCTGGGAGGCTTGAAGTCGGGGCAGGCAGGAAGACTTACTCCCACTGTGTTCTCGAATTTTGTACCATATGCCTGTGTAGTTGCGCCACATACATGGATAAATAAATGTGAGTGTATTTGAAAAACAAATTTAAAACACTGAAAGCATGGTTCGAGTACAAGTTAAGAAACCGACACCATTGCAGACTGGAGCTGAACCACAGGGAAAGCCAGCAAACTTGTTCCCGAGGCCTCTGGGAGGACGGAGTGACCCAGGGATCTTGAGAGGAGGGGCGGGGGAATCACCCAACCAACCTCTCCCTCAGGCAAAGCAAAAGGTGGGCGAGAGGGGTGGTGCATGTTCCCTGCAAGGAGCTGCCAATGATGGCAGAGGTGTTGAAGCAGCAGAACACACAAGCCCACGAACAAGTACACCTGCATGGGCGGCCCGCCAGCCCAGCTCTGGAGACAGACAATTTGTAACAACTGCCTCCAGGCTTGGTGCTAATCTGCCGGCTGGGCTGTTCCCGCCCTCCAGTGTCAATCCCTCCGAGGCAAAACCCCGGTCTTGCTTCTCCAGCGTGTCTCTGCCCCTGTTCCCCAGACGCACCAGCTTGAGAAGACTCCCCGCTGCCCCCCCGCCAGGCAGAGGGGCGCTGCCACAGCCACAGCACCTGGCCACCAACACCTGACAGCTTAGACTCCGCCTTTTCCATTCCAGCTGGGCTCCGGATCCCCTTATCAGGGCGACGTTCGGATCACCTAGGTCTTCTGCCCCCGCATCAGCCTGGGGAGGTGGCCAGCAGCTCCGCATCACGCAAGCAGATGCGGAGAGACTTGGAAAGGCTTGATAACCCCACTTATTTTCTCCCGTTGCTTTGGTCATTGTTAGGAATTTGTTAGGAGAGAGGGACGGGCAAAGGTATACCTTTAGGCTTATTTAATAACCTTTTATTGTGTGCTCCAATGGACACAGGAGCTGGGCAGGCAAGTATAATTGTGATGCAGAGAAAAGGAAGAACGCTTAACTTCTATGGGAGGCTGTTGCTTGCAGAGAAAGTCTCCAGGAATATCAGGGCTGGAAGGCTTCTCTCTGACATCCATGGGAAACTGAGGCCCAAAGTCCACAAGGCTCAGGCCATCTTTAATAAGATTTATTAAGGAGAAAATAGGAGTATTTGTTCTTAGCCTCCAATCCTAATTGAGTGAAGCAGGGAAAGGTGGAGCCTGGGGGACAGAGGGGGATGGTGGTGTCCTCCTACAAAAGGAGGGCGGGGAGCCCAGAACAGGATCCAGGACCCCGGTCCTCCCTCCCTCATGGTGATCCTTAAGACTGTCCTTTCTGGGGTGCCTGGGTGGCTCAGTGGGTTAAGCTTCTGCCTTCCGCTCAGGTCATGATCTCAGGGTTCTGGGATCAAGCCCCACATCGGGCTCTCTGCTCAGCAGGGAGCCTGCTTTCTCTCTCTCTCTGCCTGCATCTCTGCATACTTGTGATCTCTCTCTCTGTCAAATAAATAAAATATTAAAAAAAAAAAAAAAGACTGTCCTTTCCTCCCCAGACCACGACGACAGAAAAAGAGGGAGATTGGCCTGTCCTCTTCTGAGCCCAGAGCCTCATCCCGGGGAATAACAGTGAGGGACAGGAGTTCTCTCCTTGTTAGTTCTGTTCCTTTAAGTTCTGGTGATGTGCTGGCCAAGTCCCTTCTCCCCTCAGTTTTGCCACCTGCAAAATGGGGTCGCTGTCCCTGCCACACTGCGCCCGGCCCGGAATGGCCTAGGAGGATCAAAGGAGAGGAGGGCAGAGGCCAGGTTGCCAGGTTCTATGTCTGGCTGCTCGGAAACAGCCCCCCCCCCCCAACCCGGGGCCGGTCCCAAAGAGGCGTCTGGAAATTGCACCGAGCCAGCCAGTCTGGGAGGGAAACAATCGGCAGCCCCGACGCCGGGATCCGCGGACACAGAGCAGCTTTGCGGACGGCGGGGGCGGGGGGCCGGGCGGAGATGGCGCGTGTCGCACGCATTCCAGGTCCCCACGGGTGGCCGCGGTCGCCCTTCCTCCCGGCGCTCGGCTCGGCGCGCGGCCCGCACGGCCCCACTCGGCCCGGGCGCCTGCCGGGCCTTTCCCCCTCCCCCCGCCCCCCGCTGCCTGGCGTGTGGCCCGGGGCGCCGAGCCGGTCACGTCCGGGAAGGACCAGACGGGCCGCCGCGGGGACCCGGCGTCCGGCGGGCAGCGGTCCCCGCCCAGCTCCGGGCACGCCTCTGCGGGCGCCACGTCCCGGCGCGGGTGCGGTCCCCGGGCGCGACGCCCTCTCGGGGGGCCCTGAGGTTAGGGGGGGCGGAGGCCCGCGCCCGCCGCGCTCCTGTCCCCAAGAGGGGACGCTTCCCGGACCCCCTTCACCGCCCCGACACTCGGTCAGCTGAGAGCTGGCAACCTGGGAGCCAGAAGCAAAGCCGACCAGGAAGAAGGGGCGCCGATGACCCGAGCCGGGGCGCCCTCCCCCGCGGCCCCTCCGCTCGGGACCGTCGCCCCTGCCCCTGAACAAGCCAGAGCTAGCCCTTGAACGGTAGGATGACCTCCCACGCGGAGGAGGGTGGAGAGAACCTCGGGGTCTACCTTGTGGTTTGCGGGATGAGGAAACCCAGGTCCCGAGAAAGGCCCTGACTTGCTCCAGGTCCCCACTCTAAGTGAGCGCCTCGCCCACGTCGGTGTCGCCCAGCCCAGGGCCCTTTCTCCGACACCCCGTACCCTATTTCAAATTCAATCAAATCCACCCTTGGGCTAAGGACAGCCAGACTTTTTGCCAAGAGTGGTTTGGCTAAATTAGTGAAATGCCAGACAAAAAAATGGAAGGTTTCTAATAAAAGCTGTCTCCCCCGGCGGGGTGTTCTCTGCGCTCACCCACTGTCTCCACGGATCACCTGCGCAGCCTTGACAGACGCGGGCAGCTCGCTGCCGCCACACCCCCGCCCCGCCCCACTCCTTTCTTGCCCCACCCCCTCCCCCCACACAATGGCATTTTCTTCTCTGGTACCTGGAAGGGGCAGAAATGCCCAGCGGCCTGATTTGACCCCTTGCCTGTGTGGGTTTTTTTTGTTTTTTGTTTTCTCCCCCCCCCCCCCCCCTTTTCTCTACCTTTAGAAACTGGCCAGGGCCGGGCAAGTGGGGATAGGAGAGGGATTTGTATCTTCTACTGTCTTATACCTCTAGCTAGGGTTCTTGCGTTCTACCCATTGCAGATCTCAAACTGTGTCTCGTGATTACATGTAGACGCCCCTTGTTTCCCAGTCTTTACCGAGGGCTAATTTAACTATTGTCCAAACACACCAAGGCACGGTTTCAAACCACACCAAGGATGACCTTTTGCTTAAAAGTCCCACATCAAAAGCAGCTCCTCCTAGATCCCAGGCCTGTCCCCCTGACTGTTCAGTGAGGAAATGGCCAGCTGCCCTGTGGTGGTAGATTACAAAACTTGGCTCAGTCAAGGCTGTGTGGGTCAGGGTAACCCAGAAGGGGAACCAAGAACCCCAGCTCAAAGTCTAGATCACCCTCAACATGTGTGGGATTGAGCAAATTATTCAACCCCTCTAAGACTTTACCTCCATCCCCACTCCCTCTTGGAGAACCACTCCAGGAAAACAGTATCTCATCTCACAGCTTGATGACTGACCTCAAGACACTTTTGGGTGATTGATCTACACTCACAGAAGGAAGAGAGGCACTTCTAACCTCCCAGTCCGTGTCATACCTGTGTATATAATGTATGTAAGGAATTCTGTGTCCCTGATACCAGTTCTGTTGAGGATTTAGGAATCCTGGGTATTCTGCCTCTCTGTTTCTCAGCCACTGGGGCCCAGTCCTGGAAGAGAGACTGATGTCATCACAGACTTTTAAATAGGGAAGACACCTTCAAGATCATGCATCCTGACCCTCTCTCTCTCTCTCTTTTTTTAAGATTTCATTTACTGGGCGCCTGGGTGGCTCAGTCCTTAAGCGGATGCCTTCGGCTCAGGTCATGATCCCCCAGTCCTGGGATCGAGCCCCGCATCTGGCTCTCTGCTCATCAGGAAGCCTGTTTCTTCCTCTCCCACTCCCTCTGCTTGTGTTCTCTGTCTCACTCTCTCTCTGTCAAATAAATAACATCTTAAAAAAAAAAAAAACCCACAGGGGCACCTGGGTGGCTCAGTGGTTTAAGCCGCTGCCTTCGGCTCAGGTCATGATCTCAGGGTCCTGGGATCGAGTCCCACATCGGGTTCTCTGCTCGGCAGGGAGCCTGCTTCCCTCTCACTCTCTCTGCCTGCCTCTCTGCCTACTTATGATCTCTCTCTGTCAAATAAATAAATAAAATCTTTAAAAAAAAAAACCCACAAAGGTTTCATTTATTTATTTGAGAATGAGCAAGAGAACGAGAGAGAGATCGTGAGCGTGCACAAGCGGTGGGGGGGAGATGCAGAGGCAGAGGGAGAAGTACACTCCCCACCGAGCGGGGAGCCCGACGCAGGACTCGATCCTAGGACCCTGAGATCATGACCTGAGCTGAAGGCAGGCGCTTAACCGGCGGAGCCACCCAGGCGCTCCCACTCACTCTCTCATTTTGAAGCCATTCCATAGTTATTAATATGAATATTGAGTACCTGCCATGTGTTACAGCTGAAGACTGTTCTCTTCACTCAGGCTCACAGCGGGACTAGGAGACAAGACAGACACTAGTTATAAACAGTGTGAGAAGAAGGTGTGACAGTCATGTGCAGGGCATAGTAGGCACCAAGGAGGGACCAGCTCTGCAAGGGGAAGAATCCAATACACAGAGAAGGTGATAGCTGAGCTGGATTTTGAAGGACAAATGGTTGGCCCAGAAAGGTGGGTTGGGATAGAAGCTGAGTTGGGACTCCCACCCTGTTTCCTAGGCTCTGGTGCTGTTTCCTCGAATGGCCACTCTTTCTATCACCCTGAGACGACTCCTTAGGGAATCTGAAGACCTGAATTCCCAGCTGCCTGATTGGGGCACCCATGCTGTAGTCTGGGAAAGGTCATGATGCTATTCAGCCTTGACCCTGCATCCATCGGCAAGACCAGACCAGCCTGGGCAACAGAGGGAGGAAATAAGAGCCAACACATTCATCAGACAGTCCATGCCAGGCAGAAGTGAAGATCTGAATCTTTCAAACTCATGGCATAGCCTGGAGGGAACCCAGGGTCTCGTTCTGTTTTGCCTGGGCAAGGAGAGGAAGGAAAGGGAGGTTCCATTTCTTTCTCTACTCGTAGGCACCAGAAGTGTAGCCTGGTGAATCGAACAGTGGATTCTTGGTTGTCTGTGTGTGGCTTTTCCACCAGAAGGGAAACTGTTTCCCAGACTTCCTGGTCCTTGCCATCTGGCATGGGGTGCTCAGAGGAGGCAAGTGTCTTGGTTCAGGACAAACCCAGCTCAGAACGGCAACTGACTGGGTTAAATGTGCAATTATAGAACAAAAATCCAATAAAAACGAAGTTGGAACCGACTTCTCTTTTTGGATTAGTCTCTATATTGCTTCCCTTCCTTTAAAATATGAATGAATTGGAATTTTTACATTATTTTAAAAGACCAGAATATGAGCACTGGGTGTTATACATAGCTGATGAATCACTAAACTCTACTTCTGAAACTACACCCTCTGTTAATTAATCAGTTTTAAATTAAAAAAAAAAAAAGCCTGGAGTAAGAGAAATACGCAAGCGAAAGGATGAGAGAGGAGTGTTACAGGGAGGTCTTGGGACTGACTTCCTGAGGGGCAGAGCCACAGCAAGGCCGTGAACTTGCAGGCTGGTTTCATGGCCACTTCGCTCTGGGCGGAGTCAGTTTCCTTACCTAGAACACGAGAGCTGAGGACCCAGGACCCTGAGATCATGACCTGAGCCGAAGGCAGATGCTTAACCGATGGGGCTACCCAGGCGCCCCTACAGAATTCTGACTCTTGAACCTTCCTCTGACCTGCCTGATTCCATCTCTGCCAGGTAGAAAACAGTGTATCCTGATGACTGTCTCACACATTAGTCTAGAATGCCAGACTGAAGGAATATGGCCAGGGTAGAGAAGGAGAAGTGTGTGCCCAGAACCCAGACCTGAGTGAGTGCGTGCAGAAGAGAGGGGAACAGGGAGGACAGTCTCAGGGACAGGCAGAGGGGCTGTTGGCAGTGGGTGGGGGGTGGCCAGAGGGAGGCAGAAGAAGGGCTGTGGACAGGTCTGCCCGTGGCTGGTCAGGAGGCCTTGATGGAACCTTCTTTCCTGTCATTCCCACAAACTGTGGTTCAACTCATGTTCAACTCATGGGGCAGCTCTTGGGGTCCACCAAAGTGGGTCCCCCACTTCGGGGGAGGGTTCAGATTCTCCATCATTGGTGTCCTGAGCTGACGTTCCCAGCTCTCTCCGGGACCTGTCCCCAGGATCTAAAAACTTGGATCCTAAAGAAGTGGAAAAACCCAAAACTCTTGAAAAGGGTTCTGTACTTTCACTTAAGACAGTGGGTGTGAGTCCTAATAGACCCAACCCAAACATGTCACATCATCCCCAAATACATAATTCCACTCATTTTCCTTGTGGTGGGGATCTGGGCAGAAAGACAGGGGCTCCCCCACGACGAGGAAGGTAAATAAAGAAGTCTTAATTTGTAACCAGCTCCTGTTTGAGGTTCTAATTTTGTAGCTTGCCAGGGTGAGCATTATTTTGTGGTCTAAGATTGGCTGGCATCTTATTTGCTAACCCAAGCCGCCGTCATTCACCTCAGCCAGCGTACATTCCTGTTCTTTAAAGGTTCTGTGGCTCCAGGGCTGCACTGGGCTGCCATTTTCCCAATGAGTTCCCTGGATTTTAATCCACCACCAAGATGGCTGCCAGGAATGGGTGTCCTGTCACGTGGGCCCTGAGGGAGACTCGCAAAACCCAGCTGTGAAGTCGGAGCCCCAGTCAGAGAGCAGCTCGGTGCCGTCCTAAACTAATTGTCATAAAGTCACAACCCGAAAGCAAGGAAAGTCCTTTCCACACACAGAGTACCTGTGGTTCTCATTTTTCAGGTCAATATGCCTCACTCCAGGGGAGTATCCCTCAGTCCTCCAACGGGCAAATCTTGCATTTGTCTGCTTCTGGCTCCCTGATTGCGGTCACTTCACCCCTGAGGGGCTGCTGGGGACTGTGTTTCTGCATTCACCCTGTGGGGACCCCGCCCCCCTGCCCCCCTGCCCCAAACATCAACACCTGTCCATTTCCCCAAGGTGGTATGTGTGTGTGTGTGGGGGGGTACTTCCCAGTGAAAGTCTTCTTTGGCTTGATCTGTGCCCACCCACCCAGGCTGGCCACGCTCTGTGGTTACCATTCCTGCCATCCACGCACAATGTTATGGAACATGACTTACATCCATTAACCCCACGCACCAGTGGGCGGCATGGAATCCTAGTCTGCTGGGTTGTGGTCCTAAATGGTTTTCTCTTGCCTGGTCTCCCATTTCCCATCAAGTCCATATTAGTGCCTACCACACAACAGGGGCCTGGGACAGGTTAGCGGTGGCCTTAAATTGGGTTCCCTGAAAACTGATTTGGGAGCTGGAGGCTTACTGGTCACTCCATTGCTCTTTTTTTTTTTAATTTTTAAAGATTTTATTTATTTATTTGAGAGACAGAGGGGTGAACGAGAGAGAGAGAGAGCACAAGCCAGGGGGAGAGGCGGAGGGAGAAGCAGACTCCCTGTGGAGCAGGGAGCCCAATGCGGGGCTTGATCCCAGGACCCCAAGATCATGACCCGAGCTGACAGCAGATGCTTAACTGACTGAGCCACCCAGGCACCCCTCTTTTTTTTTTTCTTTTTTTTTTAAATAAGCCTTCAGATAGTGATGTTGGCACAGGCCCCGTCTTAGTCAGGGTTCTACTGGAGGAGACAGGAGGACAGGAGGAGGTATCTCCCTCTCTAGCTGCGTCTTTGTCTTCATATCCATCTGTATCATCTATCTGGAGATTTACTGCCACAAATTGGCTTGCACAATTGCAGGGACCAGCCAGACGAATCCAAAGTTCAGCAGGCAGGCCCACAGGCTGAAACTCCAAGGCAGGAGCAAGCACGGAATTTCTTCTTCTTCAGGGAAACCTCGGTGTTGATCTTAAGGCCTTTCAACTGATGAGATGGGGCCCACCACATTAGCCAGGATGATCTCCTTTACTTAAAATTAACTGACTGTGGATGTTAAATTGCATCACAGCAACACCTAGATTAGCATTTGGCTGTATAAGGGCACCCTAGCCTAGCCAAGTTGGCACACAGAACTAGCCATCACAGGCCCTGTAGCAGGAAGGGCAAACCCATTCTCGGAATATGTGTTGATTCCAGTCATGATTAATTGTTGCTTCATCAATTGGAAGGCATCCAATCTAATCAACCTGTCATCAAGTGGCTGGTTAATCCTTTTGAGGGATGGTGATGCCATGTTAGGGGCATGGCATTGGTCTCTGAGAGATTTGTTGATAGTAGCAGGATGAATCTTGGGAGTGGGAGCCATTGCTAGCTGGCCCACTTATAGCTTTCATTAGGTACTCCCGTGGGTCTCCATTCATGCACCTGTTGAGTGAGGACTGGGCTGACCAATGTCAGGGTCTGGTTTATGTTCACTGGCCGGCTATTAGGTCTACTTAGTCGTGTAAATGCATCAACCATGGAGGAAGCCCAATGGTGGGCGTTAATGTGTAACGTGAAGGTCTTCACATCTCGTGCCCTTTTCCACAGGCCTGCCCCCCCATCTCATTACCATGCCTCTTTGTCCCTGATCTTTCAAACTTCCTCTCTCAAGCCCATGGCCAACCAGTCAAGCCATTTGCGGCTATCCGTGTCTCTGGTATATTCTCACCTTGGGCTATTTTTCTTTCCACACAGAGTGAATACCCAGGTCCGTTGCCAAAGCTCTGCCTACTGGGAGTTTCCCTCACTGCTGTTTTTTGGGATCACCCAGAGTAGGACCGTCCATAGTGCAGGCAATGTCTACTCCCAGCTTACATCCCGCAAGCCTGCTGATCTGTGAACCAAGCTCTGTGCTTCCCCTTCTACCTTCTGATGATCATAAAGGACCCTCCAGCCCCACGCCCTCTCCCAAATAGCCACCACACATGTGAGCTGAAGGTGAGGTACCAGTGTCAATAGTGGTGGCTTGCACGGGGGGCTGGGCCACATGCCTGTGTAACTTGCTTCCACATCTTACCCATGTCTCCTGTTTTTGCGCAAGTGCACTCCTGGATATGTATTCTTTGCATCTTAGAGTGCTGCTAGGCCCGTGTGACTTTATGCATTGGAGGGTCTGACAGCACTGGGCTCATGAGGAAAGGTTCTGGCTGCATGAACATTGATGGGCATGGTCAGGTGTTCTGTTTCTACCAGGATCCAGCAGCCTTCCAGAAGCTGTTCTGCAAAAGGTTTCTAATAATCTTACACAGACGGCACGGGCCCTCCTAACGGGGCTTGCCATAAGCTCCGCATCATTTCTTCATAGATGTCTCTAATGTCGCAGCTGTAAGGCCCTTACCTGGCAAGGGGTAGGCCCGCTCGCGCCATGGCCTGGACCTGCTGAAGAACCCTTTCCTATTCTGGACCCCACTCAAAGTTGGCATCACTCTGCCATTAATGTCATGAGCTGAAGCAGGATGACTAAAGTATGGAAAGATGCCTCCAGAATCCAGAAGGGCCTAGTAGGCATTACACTTGTTTTTGGGGGGTGAGAAGTGCAGGAGGAAGTAATGTGTCCTTTATTTCAGACACCCTGGATCACTGGGCCTCTAGACATGCCACTGGTCCTGCAGGTACATAAATCTTTTTTGTTTTGTTTTGTTTTAATACTTTATTCATTTATTTGACAGAGATCACACGTAGCAGAGAGGCAGGCAGAGAGAGAGAAGGAAGCAGACTCCCTGCTGAGCAGAGATCCCAGGACCCTGAGATCATGACCTGAGCGGAAGGCAGAGGCTTTAACTCACTGAGCCACCCAGACACCCCCAGGTGCATAAATCTTAAGGCTTCTTTCTCACCCTCTGGAGTATACATGTCTTAGCAAAGCCTCAATGTACTTGCCGCTTCTAGCCCATTGGTCTGGTTAACATGATGTCACCAAGAGTAGATCACTGTGATGCTCTCCAGGATGTCAGGTAGGTCCCTTTGGACCGTATTATATCAGAGGGAAGGGGAGGTAACACAGGTAGGGGGGAGGGGGAATTAGACCATAATGTACACGTTTATCCCTCTAAATGAATGTAAATTTTTCCTGATTCCCTTTGGCAGGGAGGGAGAAGAAAGCATTCAGTAGATCAGGGGCTATAAAGCAGGTGCCCAAGGCCATGTCAATCAGCTGTAGCCAAGACACCGTATCTGGCACCCCCATTTTCTTTTTTTTTTTGGCACCCCCATTTTCTAGCAGGCCTACTCCCTGGTCCATTTGAGCCCCCTAGGCTCTGTCTGTTTTTTGCAGGGACAGATTGGTGAATTTAATGAGGCGATCATCAAGACGGCCACTCCTGACATGTTCTGTTAATTCCTTCTCTGCAGATCACTGCCCCTCCCCCCACCCCCAGATCCAACCCAGCCCTTCATGACGATCATTGAACTCACCTCCTGATGTTTGCTGCCATCTGGCCTCTGTAACCTAAGGATCCCATCATCCCCATTGCTGTCGGGGAGTCTAGTCCAACCTTATAGCACGCTGCAGCCCTTGACCCCAGCCCAGAAACCTGGCACAGCTCCTATCCATACATGGCAGCTGGGTCCTGCAACTTCACGACACGGAGCTTGGGTCATGAGAGTCCAGTCCACGCGGTCATCTGAAGGGGGACGTTTCAAAGGTAAGTAATAAAGTCTAACAGGGACCGGAGTAATGAAGCACTGACTAGTAAAAAACCAAAAAAAAAACCAAAAAAAAAAACCAAACCCCCAAAACACAAAAACACAAAGAGAAATCAAAAGTATCTAAGAATAGCAGATAAAAGGACCAGCCACTTCCCCTAATGCTGAGATAGAGCCCTTAAGTGGGCTCCCCAGGGCTGAGACCTTTATCTCATCAAGAGGACACAGTCATGGCTCATTGAATGGCAGGAAAGTCTTTGTGCTGAGCAGATGGGTCTTGCGGGAAATTTGCCCTCCAGAGCTCACCAAGATCTGCCCTCTGGGATGCCTGGTTTCCCAGGCGTAAGGGGGTCAGTCACTGGAGGCAGTCCATGCTCTAGTGTCTGAGGGGGTTGCTGGGGAAGCTGCTGGCCACTGGGTGTGTTGACGGCCGGGTCTTAGAACCAGACAGTGGGGAAGCTACCTGGGGCCATGGAAGCCAGAGGCTGGAGAGACTGTGGGAGCCTGCCAAGAGACTCACCCTAGAACCAGGAAGAGAACCCCCTTCTCCTGCAATGGGTCAAAAATCGACAACTGGCCCAGTCCTTTTCTCCCTTTAGCAAGGCCAGTGCTTCCCTAGCTGGGTTGTGACTTGACCCCCATTACTGCGCTGGTGGCCAGGGGAAGGGGGGGACCGATCCAGCGGGGGGAGAGATCCACATTGGCTTTCACCAAGAGGGGGACGTTATCCTCTTGCCGGGAGGGGTGGGCCACTTCTGCGCTCCCCGAGGGTGAAAGGAAACCTGGAACTTACTGGACCCAGATGTCCCCAACACAAATGTCAGAGTCCCACCCCTTCCCAACCAGGGTCCAGACCTTGTCATAGTAGACCTTGACCTCCGTGGATAGGAATTCAACTTTGTCTGGAGCTCTGCCGCTTTTATAAGTAACTCTTGGGCCTGATCGTTAGCTTTTCTGCTTGCTGGCCACAAGAGATGAGAGTTGCTCCTTATGACCCCAAGGCAGTTAGTTTTCTATTGCTGCATTAAAAATTACCAGAAGCAGGGGTGCTGGGTGGTGTAGTCAGTTAAGTGTCTGACTCTTGGTTTTGGCTCAGGTCAAAATCTCAGGGTGGTGGGATCAAGCCCCGTGTGGGGCTCTGTGCTCAGTGCGGAGTCTTCTGGAGATTCTCTCTCTCTCTCTCCCCGTCTCCTTCTGCTCCTCCCCCTGCTCTCCCTCTTTCTCAAATAAATAAACAAAATCTTTTCTAAAAAATTACCACTAGCAGCTGCTTAAAACCCCATCCATTGATTATCACGCAATTCTGTAGGAGTCTGGGTATGAGATCAGCTATGCCACGAAACACCGCACGATTGTGGGAGTAGAATTTCATCATAGTAACATGACAGGTTTTGGGGATTAGGACGTGGAATCCCGGGGGGTGGGGAGCACTTGTAGACTTCTGCTGATCATGTTCCTGCAGAGTCACAGCCCTCCCAAATACAAAATACATTCACCCCTCCTCCAGGTTTCCAAGGGTCTCATCCTATTACAGCATCAATTCCAAGTCCAAAACCTCATCTAAGTATCATCAGCGACGAAGTCCAAACTTGCATCGTCTACATCAGACGCAGATGAGGTCCCTGAGTAGAACCCATTCAGAGCAGCTCCTGGGCACAGTTCCTTTCCACTAATGGCTCCATGCAACCGAAGAATGAAGCTTCGTGCCCCCAACGCTCCCAGCTTACACGGCCAGACAGGCATCCAACAACAGTTATCGTCCGGTGCCAAAAAGGGGAAATGTCACCAGTCCAAAGAAGTTTTAGAATGGAGTCAAGCAAACTCTGTTAGGTTTCAGGCCTTGGGAATAATCCCTCACAGCCCAGGACCCTGCTCTCTGGGCTCTGGGATCCGCCCTCTGAGTCATTCTTCCTTCCTCGTGAAAGAGAGCACGCGTTTGCGGCATGTTTTACTGAACTGCTTTCCGTCAGTAAAATTGGGGGAAGCCAAAAGTTTCTTTCGTTTTCTGTCTCTTCCAGTCCATCCTCATGCTGTTTCTCCAGGTATAAAGTTTTCAAGAACCTGTGGGCTTTGCCCGGAATGCCCAGGGATCTGCTCCGCTCCGTTAGACCAAAGGCTCTCCCCACCGATCTTTCTGGGATGATCCTCTCTGTTTGACTTCTGCTGGATAGGCTAAGGGGCGACACTCCCTAAGCTTCCTAGAGCTCCCCCGACCCCAGTTTGGTTGAGACTATGAAGCATACCCTTGATAGAGACTGAATTGTGTCCCCCTAAAATTCATATGTTGAAATCCTAGCCCTTGAGAAGGTGACTTTATTTGGAAATAGGGCTGTTTTAGAGGCGATTCTTGAAGATAAGTCCACCTGGAATAGGGTGGACTTTAGATCCAATATGCCTGGTGTCCTTATAAAAGTGGGAAAGTTGGACACACACACAGGGGAGCTCCACGTAGAGATGGACCAGACATGGGTGACGCTTCTACAAGCCAAGGAAGGCCAAAGATGGCCAGCAGCCAGCCAGAACTGGAAGAGCGGCACAGGACGGATGCTCAGCTTCGGAAGGAACCAGCCCCGAGGACACTTCGATCTTGGTTTTGTGGCAGACAACGCATTTTTATTACCTAAGCCGCCCAGTTTGTAGTCCTTCATCGCCGCAGCCTGGTACGCTGATGCCATCCTTCCTCTCCTGTCACTGGTCTTTGGGTCCTTCTCAAGTTTCAGCAAAAGGCTGTGGAGTCACGTACCCGAACTTCCCTCCACGCCAGTGTTGGGCGGCCACTTCTGAATGTTCCTATTGTCTGCGTTCTGGATAGGCTGAGCATTTCCCAGATGGTCACATTCTGGCTCCTCTTTAAGTTTTCCCCTTAGTTTCTTTCTCTCCTCTTGCACTTTAATACAAGCAGCAAAACGAGATAGGACTTGGTCACTGAAAACACTCAGGTTTATTGCTTGTAAGTTCTGCTTTCTGTATAGCTGCAAGACGCAGCCCTGCTAAGCTTTCTGCCACTACAGGACAAGAATTGCCCTTCCTTCAGTTCTGATGACATACTCCTCATCTCTTCCTGAGCCCTGGCCATCAATGTCCTAACGGCCAGGTTTCAGGGTGCTGCCCAGGGAACACGGTCCGCAGGACTGTAGTAGCGTCAGGGTTGGGGGCGTCAGTGTACCTACATTCGTGGTGAGCACAGCACAGCGGGGAGACTTGCGGAATCACTGTGTTGCACACCCGAGACCAATGTAATCCGTGTGTCAGCTACAATTCAGTTAAAAACACAACAGAACACCGGCCGTGGCAGAAGCTGCTGCCTCACGCTGGGTGTGAAGTTATCCTTCAGCACACGGGGTGGAAGAGATAAGTTCATGCACGGTCATCAGGGCAAGTCATGGCAGGGACAGGGGAGCCACTGAACAGATCTGCTGTTGTTTGGACAAAATAAGAATTCTTTGTAATTCGTAATGCGATCTGCAATCGCATTTGCCATGAAGCTTTTTTTTTTTTTTTAAGATTTTATTTGTTTATATGACAGACAGAGATCACAAGTAGGCAGAGAGGCAGGCAGAGAGAGAGGGGAAGCAGGGTCCCAGCTGAGCAGAGAGCCTGATGCAGGGCTTGATCCTAGAACCCCGAGATCATGACCTGAGCCAAAGGCAGAGGTTCAACCCGCTGAGCCACCCAGGTGCCCCTGCCACGAAGCTTTTTATTACACACTTTTATCAGAGATTTAAAAAAAAAAAAAAGAGCCCGGGTTTCATGGAGATTGAGACTTTCTCTCTCTAAGGCAGCTCAGGGTCAGACTTTTCCTCCTGTTCTTCTGACCGGTAGTGTCTTTAACATACGTATTTTTACTAACGGTCTGTCCAGAGCGGTCTAGGCTTTTTCTAGAAACCTGATTCCAGGGCCAGTCCCGTATTTTTAGATATCTGTCATGGCACTCTGCTTCCAAGTACTCATATCTGTTTTGCTTTTTACTGCTGTGTAACAAATATCACAATGGATTTAAACAAGCCAACCTTGACTTTCCTGTTTGCCTTTCACTTATGATTAAATACCTCAGCCATCCATTATGTTTCCCTGCTCCATGAGCACACTCACCAATCACCTTCAGCTTCTACTGTCCTTAGAACGAGCACCCCCCCCCAACCTCCCGAAAGCCTGCGGCATCGCCCTCTCCCCACATCAAGTGCACCCCTTCTCCCAGCTCGCCACTAGTGACTGTTGGAACAATTGCACCGCTCACGCGGGAAAGCGTGTCCCTTCCACCTACCCCTGGTGAGGGGTCTTCAGCACCGGCTGCCCAGCGAGGGTCTCAAGTCCCAGTTTAGGCTCTGCTTCTCCCAGTCCATCCTGGCACCCACTCTGTCCAATCAGACTCCTTAGGAATGGACTTGAACGTTGAGAATCAAAACCTGGTGAGTCGTCCATGAAGTAGGCTTGGGCAGGGGTCAAGTTGGACCCAGAGGTGAACTGTTTCTGAAACGGGGAGAATCTGGATGGCGCCCCACAGCATCTATGATTATTATCTTCTGTACCTCCTAATAGCTAATGTTTGTGCTTCGTATTGTCTATCGCTGCTTCATAAATTACTCCTAAACTTAGGAACGAAGAGTAGCAACTCATCATCCCATGGTTTCTGTTGGTCATGACTCTGAGCTCAGCTTAGAAGAGCAACTCTGGCTCCGGTCTCTCGTTAGATCATCAAGCTGCTGGCTTGGGCTACAGTCACCTCTCAAAACTGCTGTGGCTAGCGAGCCCACTTCCAAGCTCACTCATGTGGCTGTTGGCAGGCCTCAGAAGACCACTTCCAAGTTCACTCACGTGGTTGCTAGCAAGCTTCTGTTCCCAGCCATGTCCTCCTTAGGCGGCCTGTGTTTTCATGACAGAGATGCTGGTGATTGGAACGACAGAGGCCACACCCAGTCCTTCCATAACTAATCTTGAAAGTGACATCTGTCCCATTGGTCATATTCTATTCTGTAGAAGTGAGTCACCAAATCCAGCCCAACCAAAGGGGAGAGGACCGCACCAGGGCATGGACATCAGGAGGTGAGGATCACTGGGGCCATCTTGGAGCTGCCTGTCACAGGCACGTCCTGCCAATCACTGAGCTGAGCTGCATTGCTTCATTTAATCCTCACTATGACCTTGAGGGAGCTGCTACTAATATCCCCTTTTAGCACATGTGGAAACAGGCTCAGAATGGTTAAACGGCTTGTTCACAGCCACACAGATTATTGTGTGGGACAGCAAAGATTGAGTCCAGGTTTGTCTGTGAACAAGCCTGTGATTCTCTTGTACTACAAGGTCTCCCTCAGTAACATCTCCGTAAGGATCTCCGGAAGGATGCAGGAAGTTGAAGCTAAATAAGGTGTCACCATGCTGTCAATGCTGGGACTGAGGCTGAGAGGTACCAGTCAGGGCTCTCCAGCCAGGCATTGCCTAACTCGGGAAGTTCAGCAATGAGTCTGGGAACACAGAGGAGCAGGCCAGAGGCCTGGCTGGAGGGGATCTCTGAAAATCAGTTGTGGATGTGAGGAGACCCTCTTTTCCTTCCAGTTGGCAGCGACTCTAAGTATGGACTGGAAACAGAGGGAGCAGGAACCTAAAAACAAATGAGCTATAACCCTTATTCAGATACGGCCAGAAAAAGTAAAGCTTCTTGCATAAGAACTATGCAAACTTATAAGCTCTTAATAACTGCTTGACTTAAATCCAAAGGCTGTTCCAAGTTATCCACTGCTGTGTAACAAACCACCCTAAATGTTAGTGGCTTACTGCAATAATAATTTACGTCTGGTGATTCTTTGGATTGGCGGGGCAGTTATTCTGCTGGTCTCACCTGGGCTCCTAAGCATGCATTTGACTGGAGGGTCAGCTGAGTTGAAGGCTCTGTGATGTCCTCACCCACGTGTCTAGTGCCTTGGCAGGGATGGCTGGAACCTCTGTCTCCACACAGGTGTCATTGAGTGGTCTAGCCTGAGCTTCTGGTCTCACTGGGCAGACATGTTCCAGGCAAATAAAGGCAGAAGCTACAAGACAGCTTGAAGCATAGGTTCCAGGCCTGGCACCCCATTTTTGCCATTCTACCGGTCAAAGCAACCACAAGACAAGCCCAGATTTGGGAGGATGGAAAATGGCCACACTACTAACTGGGAGCTTACTGGGAGGAAGGTGGGGGACACACCAAGACAGGGTGGGAACACTAGGGCGTGAGACCCATTCAGGGTCATTATTAATTCCATTTTCAACGGAGGCCTTGAAAGGGAGTTCATGTTTGAATCACGTTGAAGTACAGTTGACCCTTGACCCACATGGACTTGAACTGTGAGTGTCCACACATAATGTGGATTTGGGGGAAAGAGCACAGTACTGTAAAGGTATTTTCTCTTCTTTTTTTTTTTTTTTTAAGATTTTATTTGACAGACAGAGATCACAAGTAGGCAGAAAGGCAGGCAGAGAGAGGGGAGGAAGCAGGCTCCCCATGGAGCAGAGAGCCCGATGCGGGGCTTGATCCCAGCACCCTGGGATCATGACCTGAGCCAAAGGCAGAGGCTTTAACCCACTGAGCCACCCAGGCACCCTGTATTTTCTGTTCCTTATGATTTTCTTAATAACATTTTTTCTCTAGCTTATTTTATTGTAAGAATACAGTAAAAATGGGGGTGCCTGGGTGGCTCAGTGGATTAAAGCCTCTGCCTTCAGCTCAGGTCATGATCCCAGGGTCCTGGAATCGAGCCCCACATCGGGCTCTCTGCTCCGCGGGGAGCCTGCTTCCTCCTCTCTCTCTGCCTGCCTCTCTGCCTAGTTGTGATTTCTCTCTGTCGAATAAATATTTTAAAAAAAGAATACAGTAAAAATGAGTATATAAAATATGTGTGAATTGACTGTTTGGTATCGGTCCGCCTTCCTGTCCACAGAAGGCTGTTAATAGTTAAGTCTGGTGCCAGTGGGGGTGGGGGGTGGAGTCCAAAGTTATACACAGGTTTGTGACTGCACAGGGGGTCAGCACCCACAACCCCCATGCTGTTCAAGGGTCAACCGTGGTCTTAGTTACCCTGATTCCGGTAGCGAGTCACAAGCCCCATGAGAAAGGACTGCACTGTGCCTGCGATTTGAACCGTGTCCACTGCAGGGTGCTGGAATGAGCGGTGGGCCAAGCTGTAGGAAACTTCAGAGCTGGGACTTAGAAATAGAAACCCATCAGACTTAAGATGTTGGATGTTCCAGTTACAACAGATTTTATATGAAGTGAATGCAGGCTGCCCATTGGAGTAAAATAATACACATACACACTGCCTTAGAACAGGATTCTTCAAACCACAGGTAGGACTTAGGAAGGATATTTGTCTTGAATTTTTAATTCATTTATATAAATACGCTAATAGATCTGCATATGGATTAGCTGAGTAATGAGGAGATACGTTTCTTACCGTCGGTCACAAAGTTTGAAAGTCACAGATTTAGCATCTACCCGGAGTGTGTGCGTATCTAGTCTATATCCAGGGGGGAAAAGTGTGTTAACCTCACTACTCCAAGTAATAAGATGATAAAAAGTGAGAGTGGTATTCAGTGTTGTGGAACTTTCTGTTCCATTTTTTTTTTTTATTTGACAGACAGAGATCTCAAGTAGGTTGGAGAGGCAGGCAGAGAGAGAGAGAGAGAGAGAGAGAGAGAAGAGGAAGCAGGCTTCCCGCTGAGCTGAAAGCCCGACACGGGACTCGATCGCAGGACCCTGGGACCATGACCTGAGTTGAAGGCAGAGGCTTAACCCACTGAGCCATCCAGGTACCCCTTTCTGTTCCATTCTAAGAAGGTTTAAACAAAGGGAACTTGAGCAGTTGGAGTGCTTTCCCACATCCTTCCCTCCTGGGCTGGAATCCTTAGCCGGAACAAAACAGGGTGGATCCCGAGCTGGAAGGGCTGCGGGCTACGGCGGGGTCGAGGCCAGCCTCGCCCAGCAACTCACCACCTGACCGTGTATCAGTGCATTATTTGTTTCTTGTTGAGTTTCCTCCACTTAGACAGAAGCTCCATGGTCTCGTTCACTGCGTGAATCCCCACTGGCCAAATCAGTGCCTGGTGCATACTAGGCACTCAACAAACATTCGAACATTCATGGGCTAAACGAATGAGGGAGTGAACAGGGGTGGGTGTAGGAAGAGAAGCCTCGGTCCCAGGGGCCCCAGGGCCGTATCTTAGGATCCTTGCTTTCCTGGCTTCTTTTTTTTTTTTTAAAGATTTTTATTTTATTTTATTTTTTTTTTATTTGTCAGAGAGAAAGAGAGAGCACAAGCAGGCAGAGGCAGAGGGAGAAGCAAACTCCCTGCTGTGCAAGGAGCCCGACGTGGGACTTGATCCTGAGACTCTGGAATCATGACCGGAGCTGAAGACAGCTGCTTAACTGACAGAGCCACGCAGGCATCCCAGGTCCTTGCTTTTCACCGAAGGTTCTCCGCTAAGCTGCTTCCATCCAGGCTTCCTGTTCTCCAGTCGTGATCTTTTTCTCAAACACTGTTTTCTTGGATATGTTCAGATCGCGGCTCAGCTGCCAGAGTGGCGTTGCTGAAACCCACCACGGAGCCCCGCGGCCCCAACCGACGAGAACCCTCCCTGCTGACTCTGGCCAGCCGCCCTGCAAACGGGTCTGCCTTCAGACGGAGGCCGTCGGCTTTGTGAGCTGCGCAGGCCCAAACGCCATAGACAACAACAGATCAGGAATGTTCACCTTGCCAAAAAAAAAAAAAGGACAATTCACTGAGCAAGGAGACCTCAAAATGCTGCTGACAGAGGGTGAGGAAGAAAAGAAGAAAGACACACAACTGATATGGCTCCTTTTTTTTTTTTTTTTTTTTTACTTTGAACATTAGCATTAAGTTTTGTTACCGTACACATCCAAAGGCCCAGCATGTCGGAAATAATCATGAAGTGGCACACCTTGTACCGAGTCTCACGAGAATAAAACAGACGATGCTACATCGAGTGGTTAAAAATACACAAAAAAGTAGTTTTAACAGTCTATAAATTTTTTATACTTAAAATCATGATTGAGTTGAAATAAAAAAAAGTGCATTTCAATTGCTAAAAAAATAATATTGGTATAGTTAACACGGGGGGAGGGGGGTAAGTCAGTACGTTGAGGGACCTGACAGGATGCTGGAAGAGATGACTCAGGGAAGCTAGGCTAGCTGGGAGATGCGGGGGGTGGGGAGCTTGGTTCTGCCTCGCTGCAGCTCCCTGGGGCCAAGAGCTCTCCTCTCCCCACTATCTTCCCCATCTGAAGAGATCCTGTCTTACCTACCTGTCACCTCCCCAAGTGAAGGACTCCTCTACACTTTGCAGCAAGAGAGGTACCTGCCCTATGCGAGCGTCCAACTTGACCTTCAATTGCGTCTTCACAGAGGTAGGAGAGGGACGCTGCCCCCTTCTGGACTTGACACAAGCACCCCAGCCGCGTGGCCTGAATCCTTGGGACCTAGCAGGCGGAACAGGGACCAAGCAGCTTCTGTTTTTGTCAAACTCCTTTGGACAAACGTTCAACATTCAACAACGAGCTTTGTAAACCTAACGCTACACAATTCCTGGCAAGCAAACGGGATTTTCTTTCCTTTAAGAAATGAGGAAAAGTGCAAGTGATTTCAGTACTGTTGGGGAGAACGAAAAGAAAAATGAACAAGTTACACACCTGGCCGCCTGTTCCCTCAACCAATCACAGCTTCGGTTTTGCTTTTTGTCACGTGTGGGAGTGGGTCGGACTTGGCTGGGGCTGGGGTGGTGGGGAAGGAGCCAGGCAGGGATCCGGTAAAGCAGCCCATTCCGGGTGCCGATGCCCCCTGCCTGTACGGGGTAAACAGCGACGATCGGGGGTCTGCCCTCAGTTAGGACCAGCAGGCTCACTCTGAGGAAGATGTTGCCCGGAGTACAGCAAACCTCGTGGTCAGAGTGCCCATGAGGGTCAGGAGCTGCAGGACAAAGTCCCGGACAGAGAGGGAACCACACACTGAATTCCAGCCTGGAGAAGCAGCTGGAGCTGGGGACCTCCCATGTGTCAGGATGCAGGGCCAGATCCCGGAGGACTTGCTCCCTGGCCTACCAGACCTGCCCTGGAGCCGAGGGGAGAAGCATTTCCTCTTTCCTACTCTGGAGTCAGCCCCGCTGCTTGTCCCTCTCTGAGATGTGGTCATCCCGCGCTGCTGGTGGGGTGTGTGAGAGAGAAGCAAGCAGGGCTGCTGTCCTGTGCAACCGAGCCCCCAAAGGAGGGTCCTAAGCTTTCCATCTCGGGGCACTCTTGTTTAAAGCAGCTCATTAAGATGCCTGACCCACAAGGACCTGTGACCCACTCGCCTGTCTTTATTTGCACCGTGAAGGCTGAGCAACTCCTAGACTTAGCAATAGGGGAAAATGTCTTAAAAATGAAGCCCAGAGCCCAGAAAGGACATTCGACTTAAAAGCGGGCGCTTCCTAAGTTTAAGAATCTAAAGGACTCTGTTGCTCTCTTGTGGACAGAGCCAGTACTGCAGATGGAAGAGAATCCCACCGCCCGTGTCCAGACACCAATAAAACGTGGACTGAGACCGTCGGAAGATGGAGAGGCATTCATCCGATTTTCAGAGGCTGCGGATCTATCCTTTGGGATACATCTTTAGGAGTAAACACCTAAATCATGCCACAGTTGCTTTCTTTTTCCCTTTAGAAAAAAAACTAACAAGTTGGGTCATCACGCACAGAAAGGGAGTGTTAAGAGATTCTAAAAGAGTAAAATATTTCCCAACTTTCAAATGCAGCTAAGCGCAGCCTTGAGTCCTCTGCAGGATGTGATGTGAAATGACGTTTCTGCCCTTCCGGTCACACGGTCCCTGCTCCCCTGTGAAAGACAGGCAGGGAGGATGCCGGGTTTGCTCAGGGCGGTCAGGAGATTCAGAAACAACTGGGCTCTTTGGCACATCCGAGTCAGAGAGAGGCTCTCCGGCTGACCCAAACCAGCAAATGCGAGGATTAAATTTCCTTCTGAAGTAAAGCAAAATGCGGCTTCCGCCCCTTCTTGTCCCGTTCCCATTTCCTACGTGTCCCCAAAATTGTTAAGTAGTCTGTAACATCCCTGATATCTCACCGGAGAAGCTCGAATAGCGTGAAAGGAATGTGGAACTAGAAAGTGGAGGGAACACTTCTCAGGGCCCTTTGATACTTGCACCAAGCACACCCGATCCTAGAAGACATGGAACAAGCCAACAGTTTGTCTCAGGGATGTGGCTCCCCCGAGTGTGAGGCCACCATGCCTCTCCCCAACCTGCTGAACTGCCTGTGACTTCAGGGAGAAGTCACATGTTTCAAAGTGGTTACACTACGGAGCCATTTCCAAGAAAAGAGGCAAACTTCTAGGTCAATAACAGGGACCATCAAGGCAAAGGAAAGTGGAAAGGATGTAAGCCACGAAACTCTTGTTACTTATTTCTGTAGTCTGCTTTTTTTGCATTCTGTAGACTGGCCTTTCAATTTCAAAAGGGCAGGGGGGCCTTTGGACGTCTTGAATTTATTCATCATCAAGCATAACCAATTCTCACAATTTTGCACTATCTCACCGATTAACATACTGTCACCAGGCAAAAAGGGTTAGGAATTTATTAACAGCTGCCTTCATGGACTCCCACTTTGTGTGGTTATTAGTCTTGAAAACCTGAGTATTAGTATTATTAATGTTAAGAAGAAGGGACATGGCATTTTGGGTGAGGAAGGAACAATTATTGACTAAGACCCAAATACTCAACTTAATAGCTTTCATTTATGTGAAGAAAAGAAAATGCAACCCAATTTCCTCATTTGAAAGAGTTCTATTTGTTTTCAGTTTTGGAGGAGAACCGAACAGGAGCAAGGAACCCGCACAACCACACACACGTCAGTTCTGACTGTGAAAGATGAGCCGAGTGCTACAACGGTTTATCGAGAGGGTGTTCCTATCACACGGAGAACACGCACTGCAACGCCCTTATTACATCCTTCATATATTATGTATCAATCACACTTAAAAAATTAATGAGATGAGAACAAGTCGAAAAGAAGGTAACTGGAAGTTTCTGAGGGACAGGCGGATGAGAGGGGCAGGTCGACAACCAGTAAAGGACTTCTGATCAACCCAGAGAGCAATTTCAGATTCATCTGCCTCCACTAGAATTATGGGTACAATCTTCCGGAATGTTTCTGGAAGAGAGAGGGCATGCAGGAGCAGCACACGGCAACAGCAGCATTCGGGGTCCCTTCATCAGGAAGGGGAGGCATTCAGGGAGACCCACCATGAGAAGAAGGTGTTCAAAAGAGGTGCTCAGTGACCTTTCATTTTTAAAGGAGCATCTCGTTTCTGGTGAAAGGAAAGAGAACGAGAAGTAAGGATAAAATCTTTCGTCATTAGCGATGGAATAGGTCCAGAAATAAGATCGGAGCAAAAGCATAAAATGTCATTTAACAGTGACATGGGGAAACAGAACGGGAATAGGTCCAGAATTCACATCCAAGGGTCTAGCTACTTTGTAGAGCCAAACCAACGGGAACAATAGGGAGACTTCCAGTACTCGGGAGAAAGAATGAAATCATCAGAGGTAGGATTCAGACCAGGGAAAGAATGTTCCGGGATGCTGGCTTTTTGAAGGCACTCAAGAACAGAGTGAAAGACTGAGCTGCAGTGAGCTAACAGGGGAATCGGGGAGGCGGGGGGGGGGGGGTCGGTGGGGTGGGAGGAAGTGTGGACTCACTTATCTGTCACAAGGAAATAAACACAACTCCGGGAACGTTGTGACAATACATATATTATCGAGGAACACATAGAGTAACAAGGTAGTAGAAATCCACTTTATAAGTAGTTTCTTACAACAAATATAGCTTCTGCTTAGGGAATAAGAAAGAGAAGTCTGTCTTTCGGATATGCCACTCTGCAAAACAGCTGTGACTTCAGATCAAGAATTGGATAAATGTTCTTTAGACAAAGTTACTGAAGCTAAGGCTTCAAAGTTGGGACATCCAGGGAGTTTGCTTTTCCTTTGAATCTTGCAAAACCTATCCTCTAAGACAAAAAGATCTGATCATAGGGTCTATAAAAAGTCTAGAGTATAAAAGTAGAGAACTATGAAAGTGGACATATTGATGGCAACTTTTATGGCTTCCATAGAAAGTGTAGGGAGGATCTCTGGTTTGCTTTGTCGAGGTAGTGTCCAGGGCTGGAAGGCCATTGTCATTGAGTACATGTGCTACAGATGACAGGAGCAGGGGAGTTTGGTTGTTCTTATTGCATTAAAATGCCACCGTCTCCAGTGGCTAAGTGACCTTTCATTCCTGAAAAGAAATGGTCTTTTGGGAAATTTCCTATCTTGGTTTAGGCAAAGAGAAATTAAAACCCGGTATCTATTTGCTCAATTTTATCGTCTGAAGGATTCCAAGAGAGCGGGTTTTTGTCACGGTAGAATAGTTGCTAAAATACTTAAATGAAACTTATCCCCCTTTTCAGTAGCCACTTCCCGTACCGTCTGGAACAGCACGGAAATGTTCACTATGTGGCTCAGCAACGTCATACAAGTTGTCTCTTCTACACAGTAGCTCAAACGGAAGGGTTTCCCCTAACTTTTTTTTTTCTCCCTTCTTCTTCCTCTTCTTTTTACAATAACATCCCACCTACCACTCTGTTACACTGACTGAGATCTGCAAGATGGGGAAAATAAATAACCATCGGCAATGGTTTTCTATTTCTGCCTGATCTTCTCAAAATGTAAAACCTCCAGTGACATAAAAGAGAAACACACATATCCATTTGACAAACAGAACTGAAAACCATTTTAAGAACTAGAAAATTCAAAGTAGACAAGCATCTCTTCGGCGTGCTTTTGCCTTCAGTTAGTTTCCTAGGGACAATCAAATTACAGGGAGCCTTCGAACCACAATGAAAAGGTACTTCCAACAAAGGTAGTTTTTAAAAAGATCGTACAACCACGGTCATGGCATGCTCAGTCATTAATTTAGACCAATTCACGTAGACGGTAGACTGTGGAAGTAAAATAATTGATTTGCAAAGATTTCTCGGAACTCCCATAAAGTCTTATGTGGAGACTCTCTGCTTGCTAAAAAGTAAGAATCATATCATAAATATACACGGAAATGAAGCCATGTGCCTTTAAACTGCTCGTCTTACTCTTTTCTTTCAAATTAAAAAAAATCTAACAGGATGAGCCTACCCGACTTGATTTGAGAAAGCAGCAAACAGCCTTTCGTTAAGGCTAAGGAATTTATATCTGAATGCTAAATCTACGAGAAAAGAATAGAACAAGGGAAAGAAAAAAAAAAAAAGCAATGTCAACTCAAGAAAGTCCTTGGGGAATTTTCCTCCAGTAAGCCTTAAACCTACCAACATAGAAGCCTTTGAAGACAGTAAAATTAAATAATGAGAAAACAGCCTCAACTGGGTATCTATATTAAACGCTGAAACGTGGCCTTGGTTTGTCTTTAAAAGACGAAGGACAGGTAAGGGCTGGGAACTCAAACCCCTCCATGGTTCTTTTTTTCATGAACAGATAGCAAGCAGGCATGAAGTTCTCAAGTCACAGGGAGCTGTGCTCTCTGTCGGAGGGAACACACCAGAATGCAGCTCTCATCTTAGTGAAGGACCCCAATCAGATTTCCAACCCTGAGTTGAGTCTTAAGCACGTTCAACCTGACGCACATATGTGTTTAAGGCTTAATCCTGCAGTTCTTGGGTTCAGAAGCATGAATGTTGCAAATATACTTAATGCATTTCATTATTTATATGTGATATGACACTGGAGACGAGTCATTGTGTTCTGAGCAGTGTTCCTGAAGACCACAAACCCCAGGTTGGGGAAGGTATACTTATCTAGGGTTTAAAAAAAAAAAAAAATTAGAAGCTTCCACATTGTTCCACAATACATTTCACTGTGAGATGTCTTATGTGACAATGCTGATTAAAAAAAATTTTTGACTTTTTTTTTTTTTTTTTTTTTTTTTGCTTCTGTTAAGGGTGGTGGTGATTATTTGCTTAATACTGGTTTTCTTATGTAGTAGGCATTTTCTTATGGCTATATTCACTTGGATGAAAAAATCAAATATGACTACCTGAATTTTCCAGTGTATAATGATAGTACACTTCATAAAATGGTTGATTCAATGGTCTCAAGTCTAGAATTCAGAATTGCTGCCCCAAATGGTAAATGTATATAGTACAAAATAAGGTACTGTAACCAATTAACACCTTTAAAAAAAAAACATCTTCATATCATAGGTTTGGCCATTAAGTAATGACATGTCTACATGAAGGTGTAGATCCATCCACAAACCTGTCAGTGGAGTGGGAAGGAGAGTGTGGAGTAAAGGGAGGCAACCACTTTAAAACGGTCACAAACAAGAAATTAACTTTCCTTACTGGTTTGGGTACCTGGGTGTCCAAAAACCATATACAAAGATTTAAAATAACATTCTTTAGAAATTACATCCACAAACAGGAAGAAAAGTAGGTCTTCAGATACTTTTCTGCCTCATTCCAAAATTTTCCTATGCTCATCATAGAACGAAAGACAATAATCGGAAGGAAAAAGTGAGGAAATTTAAAACCAAAAACCTAGTAGAGAATGTGGTATTTACAAAATAGGGTCTTGACCTCACTTGAGAGTTCCATTTTTTCCTACCACAGAGCTAATCAGCCAGAAAAGTGCTTGAGGCATATCTGCACATTTAATATTAAAAATAAATAAAAGCCAGGGTTCTGATTTAGGCAATGATCTAAGCACCTGAGGAAAGAAAAATGAAGAAATGTCCAGATTAAAAACACGGAGGGAGAGAGAGAGAAAGAGAGTAAGAAAGCAGACCTAGCTTTGGAACTCAGTTCTCTGAGATTTTAAAAAAACAAAACAAAACAAAACCCAAAACCAAAAAACACAATTTTCAGCTATACTGACTGAGTCTAGAGAAATCGGATCAGTTAAAGACGAGCAATAGGTTAGCCCTTCTCTTCAGCCTTTCCTACATAAGCTCCTGATTGATCGTGCTCTCACGGAGCTTCCCAAACCTGTTAAAGTAACCTGTCTTACAGGCATTAGAGACGCTGCTCTCACCACCTGTGGACACTGCTGTCACATAATTATCTGCAGAGAACAGGGCAGCAAAATGCAGGAGTTTTCTTTCCCTCGCTACAATTTAAACCGTGAGAGAACAGCTCGAAGTTGTGGATACAGCCGGGGAAGAGACATATTTGAAAACTCATAGTCAATTTGTTCTCATCCCAACTTCTCAGCTTCCGTCAGCAACATCACGTTTGTGATTTTAGTGTACTATTTTTATCTTGTCACAAGAATTCTAGAAAAACACAGCAACCTCAAAACGAGCAGTGTATCGTGAGACTTCCATTCGTCGTCGCCACAGGTGGAACACGGGCGAGCCCCGGGGACAGTGAGAAACAGACAGGACTCAGGACACACAACCCCCACTGCCTCCTACTCCTGACCGGGAACAGCTTGACTCGGGTTTTTAAAACCCGCAGAAGCTTTGGGTGACTTCCCCGGGGAAAGAGGCGACTCCCTGCAAATCGTTCCCTTTAACGTGGTGACCCCAAGTGAAACGCGGAGGACGGCAGGGGCATGCCAGCGAGCCTACCGCACCGACACTTGAGTGTGGGGCGGAGATCTGAAGAGCCAGCAAGGGCAGACGCCACGTTCTGAAAGCAGAACTTCCTCGGGCAGAAACCTGGTGTCTGGAGACCCTCTCGGATACAGCTAGTCTCTGAAGCACCTTTGAGTTGTACGGATGTAAGAATAACTTTGAACTATAGAAGTTATATGCATCTTTAAGAATCACATTTTGCTGATTATAAAAATTTTTTTTTCTATTTTACAACATAGGCCCAGCTACACTGAAAAAATTACACCGCTTATTGAAATACATTTCATTTTAGAAACAGACCACTAAAGAAGTCTATACAAAAACTCTAAAATAATTTCTGTAGTAAAATAAAGAGTGCGTTAGGAGAGCTACACAAAGAAGAAACTTCCCGTCTTTCTCTCTAATGCTGGATAGACTGGGAAACACGGCCGGCTCCGTGGCGAAGCCAGCACCGAAAGCTGAAAAGAATTTGTTCGGATACACAGTGATACAATTAATGCTCTGGGTTAATCTCACAGCCTTCCCGATTAGTACAAAGGAAACCAGGCCTGTCCCCTCTTTGAGGAGAAGTCCGGGATATAAAAGCAGGCATACCTCATCAGCTGATAGGAAATTATAAAATTCCACAAGTCTGAGTATTTGAAATTTATAAAAGTCACCAGAAAATGCCAGCAAAGTGGCCTTCAGTTCGGTGGTTCCCCTGGTTTGGATGACTGTTCCCTCCGCGAGCTCAAGGTAGTCTTGGCATTCACCCCCTCGGGCGCGGCGGCTCGCCCCGACCGCGGGCAGCTCTCGGCGGAGGCCGGGGTCTGACCGCTCCCGAAGAGCTCGCCAGCCCCGTCTCCGCGGACCCGCACGCGGGCGCTCGGCTCGCGGACAACGCACGCGGGGAGAAGGGCGTTAGTGATGCTGCGCTGAGCTGTTCTTCTCGGCCAGGTGCCGCAGGAAGTTGTCCTCACCCTGGCCTCTGTGATTTAAGGGCTCGCTCTTAAAGAGAGCTGGAGGCGGGGGCAGGTGGGGGACCGGGGGGATGGGGAGGTGGTGTGGGTGGTGGGGGTGTGGGTGGATGTGGAGGTGCGAGAAGGGGTGGGGGATGGGCCGCGGGGGGAGAGTGCTCACGGGAGTCATACTGATCGGAGCGGTGGGGGGTGGCGGGGGTGTTCACCACAGACGGAACTGGGGTGGCCGGGGACGTCGTAAGTGGGATCTGGACAGCAGGCGGCACGTTCACGGGGCTCGTCACCCGAAAGCACTTCTCCTTGTGGGCCTTAAGCATGTTGGAGAAGCGGAACCGCTGGCCACACACGTCGCACGGATAGGGCTTCTCGCCTGTGTGAGTTCGGCGGTGCCTCTTCATGTTGGGGCGGCTGGTGAAGCTTTTGCCACAGATTTCACAGATAAAGGGTTTCTCTCCTGAGATGAACACAGACACACAAAAAGGATTAACACAGTGGGCGGTAATTAGGCCCTTGTGCTATTCCTCATTCTTGCGGGGGAGATAAGCGCTCCTCTCCCTTACGCCATGTTATAGTCTACACATCAGCAAAGAGTTTCCCGAAGTTGGGAATTAACAGGTAAGAGCAGATAGGAGTAAAACTCACATACACCCTACTATCAGGGCACAGTTTAACAACAACAACAGCAAAAAACAAAGAGGCATCTACCTAGTGATCCTTCACATCCTACACCAAGAACCCTTCCAATCACCTTCCTGCGCTCAAGGTGGCTAAGACCTCGGACCTGTCTCTGCCTCTGAAACTTAGGCAAAGTCCATCTGTTAGCCGTTTCTGAATTCCAAACAAAAGAAGGACTGCTAGAAATGTCCTGTGGGGCAAACAAGTCTCTTCCGGTCTACTTGCACGTAACGCTTAGCGTGTGGCATACTTTTTTGTGTTGGACTTGGACGTGCTGGACACCTCACCTGCCACCAGGTCTCCCATGCTGCGGTGGCTCCCCATGGGAGAGCCTGCGGGGTTTCTGCAGATAAGTCCTTCATTCTGTGGGACTAGCTGGCCCATGTGAAGAGCACCCGGTGCTCCAGGTGCCAGCCTACTCACTGCCCCCAAGAGATTCTGGCAACGTGACCTGTCCCCACATCATGCCCAAATGTCCACGGGTGTGGGGAGGGCAGGGAGGGGGGCTGTTGGCCCTGGCTCAGAAGCAGGGGACGGAGAAGCCACAAAGGAAACGCAATTCCAGAATTCTAAAGGCACTGAGGGAGGAAATAAGGGCTTCACTTTTAGGGCTCCTAACTTTTCTTTGGATGGTGACATGGTTCCACGGCTGGCCTGCTTTTCTACCCGGGCCACAGCGGGAAGAGATTTTTTTTGTTTAATTTTTTTTATTAACCAAAATTTTTTTTAAAGATGTATTTATTTATTTGACAGAGTTCACAAGTAGGCAGAGAGAGAGGAGGAAGCAGGCTCCCCACAGAGCAGAGAGCCCGATGCGGGGCTCAATCCCAGGACCCTGAGATCATGACCTGAGCCGAAGGCAGAGGCTTTAACCCACTGAGGCCCCCAGGCGCCCCACAAGATGGTTTTTGAACATGAACTTCATACGGAATGCTGCGGTGAGCACCTGTGTACATGTGTGTCAGGGACCACACGCCTGTACTGACTAATTCCTTTGTCATTTCTCAGTGCACGGCGCTTGTGCCTTTACCGTAGCTCCGGCTGCAAGAGGCTGTTCTCGTCCTGGTGGAGGCTCCCTGTCCTTTCGACAGTACCCTCACTCTACTCCGCACAGTAACAGCTGCCGTGTGGGGAGGCTTCCTGTGTGCCTGGTACCCTTCTGCCCGCTTTCCAGCTGTGAATTCTGATGATTCTCACAGCGACAGCCCATATGAGGCCGCTGTTCCCACCTCTATTTACTGATAGGAAACTGAAGAACGTGCCCGAGTTCTATAGCTGGAGGAGAGCTAGGATTTCAAGCTGCCGTCTGGTTCCATCCGGAGTGTGCTTCTGGAACATCAGACACGGCGCTTCACACCTTGATGCTTTGGGCGCCCCGCATGCACGAGGGAAAATGAGATCCCTACTGTTCTTCACTCAGGGACCCCTCCGTACATGCTGTACACGAGCAGAGAACACTTCTTCACCCATGTCGTAGTCCCTGTTCTCTCTGCCTTTGGAAACTGACAGCTCCCGCTGCCCTCCTTCTCTGAAAGACAGAATTTTCCTCGCTTCCTCAAGAGACTGGACTGTGCAGTCAGGAGGGATCAGTCTCGTCTGTAATCACCAATACTAGGTCCTGACATATTTCCATTCTCTTTCGGCTTTTCTTTATTCGGTCACTACCACTGCTAGGCTCTTCACTGTGATTCATACGCAACTTCCTAGATAACTTCAGAGCCCACCTGGTTTTCCACCTTTGTAATCTGTTTCCTCCAATTACCTAAAAACTTCAAATCTTGGGGGGCCTGGGTGGCTCAGTAGGTTAAAGCTTCTGCCTTCAGCTCAGGTCATGATCCCAGGGTCCTGGGACTGAGCCCCACATCGGGCTCTCTGCTCAGCAGGAGGCCTGCTTCCTCCTCTCTCTGCCTGCCTCTCTGTCTACTGGTGATCTCTGTCTTCTGTCAAATAAATAAAATCTTAAAAAAAAAAAAAAACCCCAAACTTCAAATCTCTGGTTAAATAGAATTAATTAAGTCAATTCGGCATACCCATCTGATGGAAAGCACCATTGAAAACAGTATTACGAAGGTACAGAAATCTAACTACTAACATGAAAATCCATAATCTATTAAGCTTATAGTCTATTAAATAAAATGAGCAAGTTATGAAAATGCACACATGGTATTATCCACTTTAAGTTAAAAATAGGTATAGAAAAAACATGGGAAGAACAACAAATGTCAGTGATTCTCTCTAGGTAATGGGATGATGACTGATGTTTTAAAAAACTTTAGGCTTACGTGCACTTTCTTTTTTTTTTTTTTTTTTTTTCAAATAAACACACTTTACTTGGATAACACGATGTTTTAAAATCATACCTGTTGGACAACCTCTCAACTCTCCTCCCCTACCCAGGGCTCTCCAGGGTTAGTACTCTTTACTCCCAACAGCTATATGAAAACCGAGTCAAAGGACTCACTCTCTGAATTAGCCTAATTGGAGCAAACACTCTCACCTGACTCTCTAACCACCTCTCCGCACACCACCCTGCATCCACAAACAGGATTCACTAAGCGTGCTGAAATATGTGGACATTAACTTTCTGTTGCATGTTCCAGCCTGGATCAAATCCAGGATCTCTCTAACCATCGGTCTGTTTGTAGTCTTCTAGGCTAATAATGATTTGCCACAGAAAGGCCAAAAATTATTAGAACCCACCTACCACAAACCCATGGGTTCAAATTAAAAATTGATTTTTTTTTTTTATCGCTTAGTCATCTTTTATTCATTTCCTGAAGTCCTACCAAATTTCTCACATTTGTTGTTCCAGACGTAAGCCTACAATCCCACTTACCTCTAACTCTCACTACTCATTCGGCCCCATCCTGATTGTACTAATGAGTGATGTTAAGGTCTCCTCGAGACCTCCAGGTAAGCTTATAACGAGGCTGAAATAAGGAAAAATAAAAACGTAACACTTGCAATCCACCACCTGCATGATATCCCACTTTAAGGAAGCGCTTGTAACGGGGTGGCTGGAGGATACACTAAAGCTAAGTCCATCAGGGTAACTAGAAAAGGACCTCGATCACCACCAATACACCTGAGGACATGACCTAGTTGCCACATATAAAGCCAAGCTGACTGTAAGAAGCAGGAGTGTAATGAGTCTGAAGAATGAACATTACACATGAAGGCAGAAACTCTATAGGAAGAGAGGAAAGAACAAGAATCTGGCTGGCTACCTAGCTGTCTTTTGCACTGTTCAAAGGAACAAGCAATCTGGCTTCAGTCTACTTAGTAGGAATATCCTTGAGCAGGGATCAGAAATCTGTGTATCTATACATGCAGCCGAAATCTCTCTAAATTTAGCTTTAAACCCATTTTGCAAACTGCCTACTGGGCATTTCCACATGAATGTCCCGTAGAGTTCTCAAAACCAGCAAGTGCAATATTAAATTCATTATCCTACTTGGCAAACCGGCTCCTCCCTCTACCGTTCTCTGTCTCGACAAATGGCATTTAAGACCCAAATCTGGGACTATCCCTTGATTCTTCCCTTCCGCACCACCTTTATCCAATAGTCCTCACACTCACCCTATCCTGTGTATCGCTTTCACTGTACCCGCTGCCGTCACCACAGTCCACACCATCACCCCCATTCCCCAGATTACTGCCACGCCCACCTGACTGGTGTTGCCGTTTTCTTGCTCCCCACCTTCCGGCCTGCTCTCCTCCCTGTAGCCAGGGTGAACTTTCAGACTTGGGTTGTAACCTGCTCAAAACCATTCAAGAACCTCCCACTGTCCTTAGAATAAAGTCCAGACTTTTTACGAGGCTTATGGGTTATTTTGGTGACCTGGCTCCTGCTTACTGCTCTCCAGTATCAGGTCTCATCAGACATCCGCCCAGCTGCCCCCATCCACCAAACTCTACCAACTTCATTTAGTTTCATGTACTTGCTCTGGGCTTTTCAGGGAACCTTGCGTGTCTACCCAGCCTGATTGTGAGCCCTGTGAACCTGGGGATGTTTCGGTCCCATTCACTACAAGAGCCAAATTTAGTAAGTTCTTAATGTTTATAAATCAGTATTTGTTGATTCTGAGACATGCGTTCCCGGGCATACGGACATCTGCCTCACACTCGACGGCATGACGTGTTTATTGGCAGCATTTCCTCGGCAGTGTACAAATTAAGTTTGTCTCACAAGGGATGGCTTCTTGGATTTGAGGATGGATGGTACTCGCCACTAAGATCACTCAAGTACTTTCCTCTGCTGTAATGCCCTGGGCCCTCCAAATTTCTGATGATAATTTAGCTTCTAACATAGATTTTTATTCAGGCAAAGAACATGCTGACCAAAGAAATAAAAGTTCTGAACCATCTGCCACTCAGCCTTTTCACTGTAAATTACTCAATCAGCAATTTCATCTATATAGTCATTGAGACGATGTAACACAGATCAATCCCTCTGAACCTGATCACTTGAGTGCACTGCCTCGTCCTGGAAGCTGAGACCCAGACTCTGGAATGGTGCGTTCTGCCCTCCTGATGTCCTGCATAGCCCTCCATTTTATGCTTGCTACGTTAAATTATGTCAGAATCATTAAAATATGTGGTTCTGGAGTCAGGCTGCCTTGGACAAGTTATTTAATCTCTGAGCCTTAGTTTCCTCATCTGTTAAACAAAGCTCACAGTAGCAGGCGATTGTGAGAAGTTGAAAATACAAGGAAAGTGCTCAGCGCAGTGTCTGGCACACAGCAGACACTTGATGCATTGTAGTGCTTCTGTGATCATGATTAGGGTTATTACCACCACCGTCCCTGTCCCTGGAGCAGAAGCTCCTCGAGCGCAAAAACCAGGTCTGAATTCATCCAGGCACTTAGCGCTGTACCCGGTATGGGAAAATTAGCAATTACTCTATGCAGAACTCACCCCACATCCACACTGTCCTGGGAAACCCTGGCTGAGTGCTGGGCAGCCTCCCTAGATAGGGTCTGCCTCACTTCTCCTTGACTGCAAAGAAACAGCCCCATCAAGGGCAGTTCCTGCAATGGCCTTCATCCCCAACAAAAATACCCAAAGGTGGTTACTTCCAGCCTCAAAAGAACTATCTCTTTTCTTTTTCAGGGCTAACCCTTCTTTTTGTATTTTCCCATGTACTCCTGTCATCCTTCTGTAACACTAAGGGACCAGAGATCCAAAGAGGCCGCAGTGAATGGGAGAGCCAAGTGTGTCCAATCCCACTGGCCGGCCACTTTCCCAATGTATTATGAGCAATATGAAAAGGCAGATGACAAACCAGGGAAAGTACCTTAATACTGGTGTGGAACGAGGTCCAGCATATGTAAATATATGTAAAGAGGTATCGGAAACAAATCTTTAAAAAATAATTTAAAAGGGGGGGGGCGCCTGGGTGGCTCAGTGGGTTAAAGCCTCTGCCTTCGGCTCAGGTCATGATCTCAGGGTCCTGGGATCGAGCCCCGCATCGGGCTCTCTGCTCAGCAGGGAGCTTGCTTCCTTTCCTTTCTCTGCCTGCCTCTCTGCCTACTTGTGATCTCTCTCTGTCAAATAAATAAATAAAATCTTTAAAAAATAATTAAAAAAAAAAAGAGGTATCAGAAACAAAACAAAACAAAAAGCTAAGCACTGCAATGGCAAGGTGAACATGAAAAAGGCACAGGTGATTCCGGAAGGAAAATACACGGACACTCAGTAAACACAGAAGAGAACGTCCGGTCTCACTCAGCATGAATTAAATGCCAACGAACACAGTAAGAAACCATTTCCCACCTAGCAAGCCAACAAGAGTATTATTTAGCACTGGAAAGGGTTGGGGAGATGGACGCTTTCATGCACAGCCGGTAAGAGTGTATGTGGATGGCTATTTTGCAATATATACCACCAAGTCGTAAAAATGTGTGCCTCTCCTTGCCCTAATAATCCCATTTTCAGGAATTCATCCTAAGTGAATCATCATGGATGTGTTAACCACAAAGCTGTTTATCCAGTGTTATTTGTAATAGCAGAAAAACTGGAAACAGGAATCTTCTGAATGTCCAGTAGGGAACTGGCTTTATAAAGTGGAAACAACGTCCTTTACTGTACAGGACTATTGTAAAGGTGACGTTGACTGTAGGAGGTAAGGTATGTAAAGCACTTAAGGTGGGGCCTCGCATATATGTGTGTAATAAACGATGGCTATTATTACAGCAAATTTACCAGAAGGAATATTATACAACCATTAAAAATGATATTGCCATTAATGACAAAATACAGTCAAAAGGAAAAGCCAGTTACAATAAAGACCCAATTTTTGTTTTATGTCTATATACATTAATAAACATTTATGTATAGTATCTATTTATATGTGTTAAGAACTACAGAATTTTCTTAATATGTATGCTGTTAACAGTAATGATCTTTCAGTGATGATCATTTTTGTTATTGACTTTCACATTTTCTAATATATTTTTTAGTAAGTGCGTACTACTCTCTTAATGAGAAGGGTGTTAGGAGGCTATATTTCTTTGGAAGAAATAGGAAATACTGAGCTTGCCTATTTGGTCAAAGAAGAATATTTAACATAAAATTTTATTCAACAGGGCGCCTGGGTGGCTCAGTGGTTTAAGCCGCTGCCTTCGGCTCAGGTCATGATCTCAGGGTCCTGGGATCGAGTCCCGCATCGGGCTCTCTGCTCGGCAGGGAGCCTGCTTCCCTCTCACTCTCTCTGCCTGCCTCTCTGCCTACTTATGATCTCTCTCTGTCAAATAAATAAATAAAATCTTTAAAAAAAAAAAAAATTTTATTCAACAAACACGTTAGTCACAAGATACTCTGGTTTCACATTATGGTCATTTAAGGGTCTATAGAGAGAAGGATGAAGGGGAAGGAAGGAAGAGAAAGAAAGGCAGAAGGAGAGAAGAGGGAACCAGGAGAAAGCCACCCAGGAGAGGCGCAGAGAAGAGGACGGCGGGACGGGGGTGTCAGGGCTCCCGATTCCTTCCAATTTCCTGATGCGGCCAACACCTCGGGGGCGCCCCCTGCGTCCCAAGCATCATGTGTGAAAGCGACACAACTTGCCTTCAGAAAAGCTTATTTTTCACCTAGTTCCACAGCTTCCTGCTTTACAACAAAAAACTGAATCCTCAAAGCGACTCAGACCTAAGAGCCTGTCCAAGAGGAGAATTTGTTAATTATTCTGCTATATCCTGCTGTCCATCCACTTAGGCTTCCAAGTTCTCATTACCCTTTAGGGTGTAGTGGATTTCACTGAGCTCCTCTCATGGCTCTTCATCTACAGGAATCCTTAAAGTCGGAGGGTGCTCTGCTCTGAATGGGAAAGAAGCCCACCAGGCAGGCACTCTTCTCTAGACTTCAACAGAAAAATGGGAATCAGAGCGATCCAGCCAAGGCAGAGTCTTCTCACTTCTGGCTGAGCAAAGACGAGCAAGGGCTAAGCACGCTCACCTGGTGGTTCTTTCTGGCTCTGCCACTCTGCAGACTGACACAGTGTAGAACCCTGTGATTAGATTTTACTCAGAAACCTGAAAACGGGTCGTACTGTTCCATTTGTACCAAGACAGCTAAGCCCAGAACACCAAGTCAAGGCTGAGATGCAACGATGCAGTGTTTGCCGGGGGGGGGGGGGGGGGGGGGCGCTGCTACTTCAGCCGGGTCCCTGCAAGCTGGGCAGCCAAATGCTTACAAGGGCCCCATCCATGCTAGCAAGCAGAGCCCCCCAGAAACACAAAATGGTTAAAAGGTGATTTAACTTCATCTGACAGGAGTTGTTCTGAAAAAGTGGTAATTTGGGGGGAAATCCAATCCGATCAAACTTTAAGCACACTGAGAAAGTATTCTGTTTAAAGCCGTCAGTGTCCTTCGGCTCTGAGCGGTCCAGAGGCCTTTCCTTTAAAAAATGCCACATGCACCGTGCACAGCGCACACACAAGACAAGGGGCACAATTTTAGGAGATCCTGGGCCCTACGAAATCCTTTTTTTTTTTATTTTTTTTATTTTTTTTAAAGATTAATTAATTTATTTATTTGACAGAGAGAAATTACAAGTAGGCAGAGAGGCAGGCAGAGAGAGAGGAGGAAGCAGGCTCCCTGCCAAGCAGAGAGCCCAATGTGGGACTCGATCTCAGGACCCCGAGATCACGACCCGGGCCGAAGGCAGAGGCTTTAACCCACTGAGCCACCCAGGCGCCCCAAAATCCTTTTCTTGAAGGATTACCAAGTCGTAGTGGCGTCTTGAAGGGACCCCCCAGTTAAAAGGCACTCACAAATAATCTTTTTGTTTTTTAAATGAACAGAGGGATGAAAGCCCAATTTTTCAGGCTAATCAATCTGGATTTTTATACATCAGGTTTACTTCAAATCGAATTTGCCCTTAGAACGCACGTTTGTGCTTTCGGTTTTCACGCGAGCAGACTCACAGGCGATGGTCGACAAGTGCTAGAGACCCGGCGGCGCCGCCCCCAGATTCTTACCAGTGTGTGTCTTCATGTGCTCGTCGAAGTACTGCTTCATGTTGAAGTCCTTGCCGCACCACTGGCACATGAACTGCTTGTGGCCGATGTGGATGCTCATGTGGGAGCGCAGCTGGTACTTGTACTGGAACCTCTCGTCACAGTTCTGCACGGGACATGGGGGGGGGCTCCTGAGGGCCAAGCACGGCAGCTTCCCTGGAACCCCCCCTACAAAGCCGCCGAGATCAGGCTTCTCTTTGATCCTTCAAACAGAACCTGCTGCGGCAGCTCTGGCTCTGCTCTCTTTCTGCCGCTCGGTTATTCGTGAGAGGGGAATCTCCCCCAATAATCAGCCCTGCAGTCACACCCAACTTCTCCGGATTCCTGGGGGAAGGGGAGTAACTCCTCGTGTGTCTCTCCTGGGCTCGAGCTCGTCTGAGAGGGTTGACGGTGTGGTAACGATGACCCTCCTCTACCTGGCAGTGAGGGGACACGGGGCGCTCGGAGCGCGTGTCTGGAGGGCCTCACTCCTGTCCTACGCACGCCTCTCCCGCACTGCTCACCACAAATACATGAGCTTGCCCCGGGCCTGGGGGGGCAGTGCTCCTTACCTCACATCTGAAGGGCTTCTCTCCAGAATGCTGCAAGGAGTGCACCTTGAGAGACATGCTGCGTTTGAACGATTTTCCACAGGTTTCGCATGTAAATGGCATGTCTTTCGTGTGTGCTGCAACACAGAACGCACCATACTCAGGAGAAGGCCCCGAAAAGCCCAAGCCGGAAAAGACTCATGTCCCACTGCAGGGGGCTCATGCCACCTGGACTTTCTACACGTTAACCTGTGAGGCCTTAATAGCAACGTTCTGAAGAGAAACAGAAATAACAAGGTTGGAAAGGAACCTGTCCCAGGCCAGCCGGTGGTGCGCACGGAGGACAAGCTGCAGTTAGTTTTGACAAGTTGGAACGGGTTAAAGGCAGGCCCTTTCTCAGATCCTGCCCTATCCGAAGCATAAAACACACCAAAGAACAAGGACAAATTGTAGGCATGAGAGAAAAGCAGCAGAAGAAACTTACCAACCATGTGTTTCCGCACATGAGCCATGGTATAGAATTTCTTCTCACAAATTTCACAGGAAAACTTCTTTTCTGCATATCCATGGACGATCTTGATGTGTTCATGAAGGGACCAGAGTTTCTTGAATGATTTGTTACAGGAAACACACTGAGCAGGATAAATAGAAATAATCTTTATTTACAGGGGCTTGCAGAAAGCCATCGCTGCCTACTGGCGGACGAAATGGGCGTGCTTGCGATTCGCGGCGCGAGGCCCGAATCCAAGCAGATGCCAGTCCTCCACGGAGTCCAGATGCCAACACCAACATCTGTACGTTCTATTTTCCAAGACGCATCTTTTAGAGACGCTCTGGGAGTACGAAAACAACGGCCAAAAGTAAGACAAAAAAGAAACGGAAAGTTCTGCTAACGTAAAAGACTTGATTGCTTTCATCAAATTAATATAGTACCCGTGGAGAAGAACCAAGTTTTTAGAAATAAATGGATTACCCAGAGCAGCTGCCTCCTCTACACAGGTCACTATGCAGTTACCAGGTGTTCACCAGGGAATACAAACTAATTTTAAATGAGCACAAATAAAAGCGAGATAAAACACATATTAATGGTTATGGATCTGTGGAAGTAGAACAATGTTTCTGTTCCTTAAAGAACGCATTTGAAGCCTTCCTTAACATGCATTATTGAGATTTTATTATATTTCCCCATATCTAATTTACTCTATGGAACACATCCCTCTGGCAGAATTTCCTGTGATTTCTCAGCCGTCAGTGTCATCGACCCCTTCCCTGGGAGCCAGCCCCAGGTCTTCTGTCCGTGCAGCTACAGGAAACACACGCAACAGTGCCTGGAGTTCCTTGTATTATCAATCAGTAATGGTCTGGGATATCAGGCATAAAGTGTATCAAAATAAAGTGCTTCTGGTTAAAGCAAAATGATACTAGAAAGTTCTGGGTAACCACCGACTTGGAGATATTTAGGGGAACAAGTTATTCATGGGAAATAAAAATCTCTGAACATCAGTCACTTCAGGAAACAAGAACTCTGAGTGAAAAAAAATAAAGTCAGCCTCTGGTTGGAACTGCTCGCGAGGACAGACCTACCCCTACCAGTAGGCAGGGTTTCAGTTTTTCCTTGTTACTGGATCACCAGGATCATAAGGAGCCATATATGTATGAACAAAGCAGTATTCTTCAGGAATGTAAAGGGAGCTCTTTCAGCAGAATCCACAAAACCTGAATGTGAGCTAAAGTGCCTTATGGTGAGCAACAGTGAGGAAAGTCACAGAATGAGGATGTATTAAATGTTTTATTTCTGTAACTTAATGAAGCAAATTTAAGTTTAAAAAACAAAAACAAAAACCGGGGTGCCTGGGTGGCTCAGCCGTTAAGCAGCTGCCTTTGGCTCAGGTCATGATCCCAGGGTCCAGGGGATCAGGCCCTGTGTCCAGCTCCTTGCCCGGCGGGAAGCCTGCTTCTCTCTCTCCCACTCCCCCTGCTTGTGTTCCCTCTCTCGCTGTGTCTCTCTCTGTCAAATAAATATTTTAAAAAACAAAAAACCCCCAGAACCCCACAATATGGCCATGGAGATATCCCGCTCATCATCAGGGCCCCAATCTCACCCCTAGGGTGCAGCACTGCACCACACTCCCCTCGGCCTGAACTGTCACAACCAAGTCCTAACCAAGCAAGGGAGCCGGAGTTTCTGAAGGGTTTGGGCGCCGCGACTCAGCCTTTTTTTTTAATTACCCAGCATGTAAGAGACCACGTCGCAACTGACGAATCAAAAAGCGGTGAATTTTTAGCAAACATAATTTATACTGAAATCTCTTTAAAGTAAAGCAACGATCTCAGCTGTTGATGAAAAGCGCGAGGTAAAGTGAGAAGGAAGGAGAGCACTCCAGGTCAGGCGCACTCCAAGAAACAAACCAAAATAAAACAATTGCACTTTTCAAAAGAAGTTTGGCTTAAATACAGCACAACACATGTATATTTTACACATCTTACGGAGACAGTAATAGACTTACCTTTTATGAATATTCATTAACATGCATTCACAGGTATAAACCAACGCAGCTCACCATAATATAATTCACTCGACATCATATAATTAGCGCACCTCTTACCCTACCGCAATATAGTCCTTTCAAGACATCAGCCTGGTTTGAAAACCACCTTCTGTTACCTTAATACTGCACAGAAACATTACGTAACCCTAGCGCCAGGTGGGCAACATTTCCAACCAGCTCAGCCTTGGTTTAAAGTTTGCATACTCCCATGGGCTCAGCCTCTTGATAAATTTAATGTTGTCATCTCTCCACTGGTCAGAGCAACTCACTCCCGGAGATCTTCCATTTTCACCGGTCTGAGTCATTATGGTTTTTGTCCCCAGCCGCTGCACTAGAATCTGGCATCCTTTCAGACCTAGAAGGGGACCTCTCTCTATTCCTGACCTTCACTCAGTATCTCCCACCTTGACACAGAAGATGCCAGAATGAATTCTATATTACACGTCTCACGACAGTGAATCTCTGTGCAAAGCCGGTGTTGACTTTACCTCCCGGGCCATCAATCACCTATGACAGACTCCCCCTTCCAATGTACCTGTGTTCCCACTAGTCCAGCGTCAGGTAAATGCAATGCTTTTGAAAGAAAACGTTAAGCCTGGGTTTTCAAAAGACCCAAAGTAGGAGCTTTGAAAAAAGATAAATCGGTGACCACTGTCCCTTCAGCCTCTACGGTATTTATTCTCTTGGGCCGACGCCTGGTGCGTCTGAACAGCCAGGTGCTATCCTGGGAAGTTTGCCCTCTCCGTGGTGAAACCTACCTGAATATTTTTTTCACAGTCTGTTTGCTGGTGAAGGGACAGCTCACTTTCCAGGACAAACTTCTTGCCACACTTATCACAAATCTGCATGCGCCTGTGAGTAACGTTCATGTGCTTCTCCAGGTACCAGCGCGTATTAAACACCCTGGGGCACTTCTCACAGGTCAGAGTCTCTTTCTCTTCGCACTTAGCTTTCTGGACGGGCGCTCTGGGCTCCTTGGCGGCCCGCTTCTTACGCTTGGGCGGCTCTGCGCTCTTCCTCCTCCCTCTCGTAGTCCTGGGAGTCGGGGACGTGGTCGCCGCAGCCACAGAGCCGGCTCTCCTGGTTCTCCTTTGGGTGACGCTGGCCTTCTCCGCCGTCTTCTCCTTCTTCTTCTGCCTTCCGTTCTCCCCGTAGTCATTGCTGTCATCGGTGGCCTCTTCCTCACTCTCCTCCTCCTCCTCCTCACTGCTTGTCTTAAGAACAGGAGTCTCTTTGGACTGAGAAGAGACACCCTTTTCCCCTTTAGATACATTTAATGTTTGATTATTAAGGTTTACCTCCACTATGATCTGCTCCCTTTTGTAAGAGACTTCCTCCTCCTCCTCCTCCTCCTCCTCTTCCGTGGCATCAGAATTCTCCCGGTCTTCTTTGACAGCGCGCACGTCAGACACTGCCCTTGGCTCCCTGAAATACGGCTGTTCCTCCGCTTCGTGGAGATGGGGCGTGCTCATCTTGGTGTCCACTAACACCGAGTAAGGACTTCCTGACTCCCTTTTGTACACTTTGGTGGACAGGTCCAGTTCTTGGTTGGCACCATGATAAAAGGAAGGCGGCACTGAAGCACGGCGGCTGTCTTCCTGAGCCATTCCTGCTGCAGGCACGGCGCAGCTGTCCCCCAGCCCCTGCCGAGAGCTGGTGTGGCTCATGGGTCAGGGGCCCGAGGGAGGATGCAGTTCAGACTGTAGAGAAATCGCTTCAAAACAGGGTAACTGTTAACACTCCAATCTTTTTCCATCAACAAAGAATCACTCAAATGATAAAAAAAAAAAAAAAAAAGAAAAGAAAAGAAAAAAGGTGTTCCTGGAGGCTGTATGCAATTCTTCCAGTGAGGCAGCACCAAAGCGTAAGTCAGAAGGTTTGGTATGACGGCAACAGCAGAGCACTAGTGACTTTTCCTTTGAGGAGAGCTGCAGATGACTTGGACCATCTTATCTACAAAGCAAAGCAAAGAGGAAAAAAGGTCAGATACCACGATTTCCTTCCCACAGCATGCACGTACATCATACGACACGGCTGAAAAGGACGCAACTCTTCACAGAGGCAATTCCTGATCCTTGCTTAAATGGTTCAGCGCGGACCATTGTTTTACCGGGCTGCTGGTTTACTGTATTCCACACCATTTCGTCAGAGTGCAGGCCGCAAGATAGCAGGAGTCTGTCTGTCCCGCACACTGAGCCACCCTTAGAGCTTAGCACAGTGCCAAGCACTTTGTAGGTGTTCGGTACGAATCTGATGACAAAACGGACAGGTACTGTCGTGTGGCATTCATTATGCTAGAGGCTATGGGACGCGCTGATATGGCAGAATATGTGGTCTCTGTCCACAGGAAGCCTATAGTCTCATCATCTAAACGGGTGTCCTAGGTGATACACGCAAGAGCTTTCCACTGGCTGGCTTTGTTTTCGACATCAGTCACCACTGTCCACCAGTTAGGGCTCAAAGAACCAAGCTGGCCACGAGCTAGGCACTGTGGACCCGGGAGACACAACAGCTAGTTGACGTAACTACAGAAGAGACAGACTGTCCGTGGCCTGAAGTAATGTCTAATCTCGGGGGAGGTACCATCATAGATATTACTGGGTTCAGGTTCATCAGAGTAATTTCAAAGCTGCTAAGTATTTTTAAGTTTGTCCCATGCGTGGCTCGCTAAATCCACTCAATAGCCGGGGAATTCTTCATGGGTCAATTGCACAGAAGTCTAATAAATTCTAAGAAACAGTAACCATCAGGTTGATATGGTTCCAGGAAAAATGAAACCATCCATTAAATAAAAAAAAAAAGAGAGAGAGAGAGAGGTGCCTAACTTGTTTTGTGCCGCAGCTCACAATGCTGTTTGGCCAAAGACCTCACCCCTGAGTCATGACTAGCGCTACAAGCACCTCCCCCGTCCAGCCGACAGAAGGAAGGCAACCAGCACTCACTGAGGGCCTGCCACATGCACCAGCAGGCAAAGGGGCCTCTCCTTAGTCCTCTTTAACAGGTTTTTAAACTCCTTTTTTATTTTTATTTATTTTTTGCCAAAGTAATCACTAAAAAAAAAGCAAAAGCGCACATCGTTGTCCAAGTCACGTACCCGGGAAGGTTTGTAGCAAGAAGAGCAGCCCTCTGCCGACTCCGTCCTATCTGATCCCGTAGCCCAGAGATGAAAATGTTCAGCTACTTTAGTTCCTCCTCCCCAGTATTGCCTTCCACGGTTCTTTTTTTTTTTTTTTTAAAGATTTTAATTTATTTGACACAGAGAGAGATCGTGAGAAAAAGTGCACAAACAGTGGGGAGAGGCGGGGGAGAGGCAGAGGGAGAAGGAGAGGGAGAAACAGAGGAGAGAGAGAAACAGACCCCCTGCTGAGCAGGGATTTTTTTTTTTTTTTCCCCCCAATGGGTACTCAATCCCAGGATCTTGGGATCATGACCTGAGCCAAAGGCAGAGGCTTAGCTGACTGAGCCACCCAGGCGCCCCCTCCTTCCATATTCCTAAACATGATTATATTTCTATTTCTTGAGTTTTTTCATTTTAAGATGTTAGTGCTTATCTCCCACTAGTTTTTCTCACCTGACTGCCTCCAGTCCTCCCTCCATCCTCCTGCAATAGTTCTATCATAGCTTTTCGTTAAGTCAATACTTATTCTTACATTATGACGACTCTAATATGGGTCTACAAATACTTTGTCATTCCTTGTTACTATCTTCTGTTTTCTTCATCCTTATGGATTTGCCCTTTTAAAAAAGTGATTTGGGGCACCTGGGTAGCTCAGTTGGTTGAGCGTCCAACTCTTGGTTTTGGGTCGGGCCATGATCTCAGGGTCAAGAGACCAAGTGTCAGGCTCCATGCTGTGTGTGGAGCCTGCTTGGGATTCTCACTCCCTCTCTCTCTCTCCCCACCCTTCCCCCTACTTCTACCTCCTCCTTACAAAAAATAAATTAAAAATTTAAAAAAAAAATTTAAAATAGAGGTGCCTGGGTGCCTCAGTGGATTAAACGTCTGCCTTAAGTTCAGGTCATGATCTCAGGGTTGTGGGATCAAGTCCTGCATCAGGCTCCTTGCTCCACGGGGAGTCTGCTTCTCCCTCTGCCTGCTGCTCCCCCTGCCTGCACACTCGCTCTCTGACAAATAAAATTTAAAAAAAAAAAAATAGAAAAATTAAGAAGTGATTTTATACTTTCATTTCGGTGAAAGTTCACTAAGTCCTGGTAATAAATGCCGCCATGCTTTACTTGACATCTGCAGATATATTTGTACTTATTTGTATTTATAAATAAGAAACTCATGCCTCTAAGAGGCTAAATAATTTGATATTACATATCTATTAAATGACAGAAGCAGTGCCCAACCCAGGCCTGCCTGACTCCACAGCTCATGGTCTATTTCTACTCTGGCAAATGACACTCCAAAATAACTTAAACTTGGTTGTCCCTATAACCACGTATCTTTCTGCACATATCAAAATTTCCCGCCTCACACTTTCAGTAGGAAGATCTCAGTGGCTTTCAATTCTACTTAGCCTTGTTTTTGCCTGTGCCAAAACTTTTGACCCATGGAACTAATTTAAACTACTACAAATACCATTAAACTTACTCACATTAATTATCTCAAATTAAGCAACGGAGGAGAGACAGTAAAATTCAATTAAGCAGCAAAAGCTAGGAATTAAACAAAAAGCAGGAAGACAAAGAAAAATAATTGAGGGGAAATCCTCTGTGGTCATAATGAATGTGTTCTTCCCAAAGACCTCTGGGCTCTTAGCCTTCAGGGCACGTGGCAGGACTGCGTGTTCTGACCCTGTCCCCTCCCTGCAGCTGGGTGGGGCCGTGTGACGACTTCTGGACCAGAATACCTCCTGAGCAGGAGGGGCGTGCAGGACAGGGCATTTTCTCACCAAAGAGACACTCTAGCTCTCTTCCCTCTGCGACAGGGACCACCCATCTTCAAGATGACAGTTGCTGTCACCGCTCTCCACCCAGGTCCCAGAGTGACAAAAATGACCTATGGGCTATGTGTGGTACAGTGGACTTTTCTTTTTCATTTAATTTTACGCAGAGTGTGTTTTTTAAAACCTCTGAGATCTTATGTTGGTTAGTACTGGCCTCTCCTAGCTGACAGACAGAACCCAGGAGTGGGTGTTGCCTCATCCAGAAAACTCAAACACGGCAAAGGCTTAGGAGCTGGTGGAAAGGGGCCAGGAAACAGGTACAGGAGGCTAACAGGACAGCAGCGCTGAAATTCTTGGGGAGACTATCCCCTATTTCTCTCAGAAGCTAGAGAGCTCGTGGCCCTAACAGGAAAATGCACTGTGAAGGCAGCATGTTGGTTACTATGGGCTGTATCTGACAAATCATTGCACGAGAAGGACGAATTCAGAAAAGAACTGATCGGTCAATAATCAGGATTAAAGGAGTTCAGAAAGTTAGCGATTTATAGAGCTTAGAAGCAGATGCTTAATAAAAATAGAGAAGGTCTGGAACCACAAATGCTGACTAGAATTTGGTCCGGAGGCAGGACCCAGCTGAAGACATGCTTCCGCAGCCACAGGTAAAAACCGCCCAGTGGATTAAGGCGGTGCCTAGTAAAGTAGCTTTTCTCAAAGAGACATGAGGAGGTTCTCTCACCAAAGCAGTTTCTTAGTGTATTTGGCTACAAAGCCCATTTCTCTAATGTGAATTAGTTCAAACGCTATTAGGAAATGGGGAAATGATGTCAGTGTAATAGCAAAGTCCCGTCGGTGAATATGAGATTTCCCCCTACAAGTTAATGTTTAGAGGGATCAAGAGAAAGCTTTCTCACCATGAACAAGACAGCCTTAGCAATCCATGAAGACTGGGAGAAAAAAGCTGAACATCCTATTTCTGTACCTTCCGTTAACACAAGCAGTTGGCTGGCTCACCGGCTTCATGAACCAGTGATGCCAGCCCCGGGACTGGGGAGTGATTTGGCACCCCAGCACCATCCAGCTAACAGGGCTCCTCACGCATATGAACATGCGTACACAGTACATGTGCCGGCTATCTTAGTCCTCAGCTAGACAGCACACACAGCATTACTAAGTGAAAAGTTAAAAAGAAAAAAAAGTAAGAAAAAGTTAAAAAAAAAAGGTAAAAAATTATTAAGTAAAAAGGGCTCAATTCACAGGTGAATTCTCTAGTTAATAAGTTGGAAAATAAGACTATTCTTTCTTCTAAAACACTGCAGTTAGAGCGCTTTGTTCTATTTTAAATGATGCACACATATATGCCTTCCCATATAGACCTGAGACTGGTGTCTCCCCACTGTCACAATCGGGGAAACTCATGGAGACATCGGCAAAGCACACGCTCACGATAGGACATGTAGTCTAACTGTTGGCTTTGAAACACGCATAGGTTTTCTGCCCACATGCTACTTTCTTCATTCCATCTTGGCACCTTTTCCCTTATCTCAGTTTTGATGATAATCTTCCTTTAATCTCCTTCCAGAAGATTTAAACTATCTCCTAAGAGCACAATCGAGTAACCTGTACAAAACCAAAAGCACATTAGGGAAATCAGAACGTTTCATGTTTCATTATCCAACTCTTAATGTGTACCCTCAGTTCTAACTTACTTATTACTGCTCATCTTAATTTCATTTTTCAGAGAACTCTCTAGGTGAATACACAGAGCTCAGAGAACCTGAAAGTAGACAGAAGCAGCAAATAAGAAATAACTCTCACTGATATTTGAAGTTGTTCAAATTCATTTCTCTTTGGTATCAAGTTCTTAGAGATCATTTTCTCCAGCTTCTTAAAATAAATTCCAAACCAAAGCAGGTCATTCCTTAGTGGCTTGCTATAATTAATGTTACACAACTTGGGAGAAAATTGGCATGTTTGTTAAGGGCTATACAAATTGAGAGGCGACCAGGCCTGGCACTCTACATGCCTGACCAGCTACTGGGAAGAAAATATAATCTTAAGAAAAAAATTAGGGGAGCCTGGGTGGCTCAGTTGGTTAAGCTGCTGACTTCAGCTCAGGTCATGATCCCAGGGTCCAGGGATCAAGCCCCACATTGGGCTCCTTGCTGAGCAAGGAATCTGCTTCTCCTTCTGCCCTTCCCTCTGCTCATGCTCTCTCTCAAATTAATAGATAAAAATCTTTAAAATAAATAAATCTTAAAAAAGAAAAAAAAAACTAGAAAATATAATAGCATATTATAGATAGTAGTAAAGTACAACTTTCAGAAAGCCCTTCTTTCTCATGCCATTTTTTTCCCCACGTGGACAAATAAGTTTACACAGTCTTCCAGAATGTGTATTTATTTAGTCTTTTTTTTTTTTTAAAGATTTTATTTATTTATTTGACAGACAGAGATCACAAGTAGGCAGAGAAGCAGGCAGAGAGAGAGGAGGAAGCAGGCTTCCTGCTGACTTGATCCCAGGACCCTGGGATCATGACCTGAGCTGAAGGCAGAGGCTTTAACCCACTGAGCCACCCAGGCGCCCTACATTTAGTCTTAAAAGAAAAACAACTTTGTTCCCTGGAACATTTTAACAGTTAATTTTTGACAAGTCCAGCAGTTTACTTTCTATTAAAATATACCTATACATCCTCCTCGTATGTTAAGAAGATTGTATTTGGGGCGAGTCTCCTCCCGTTGAAAGGACAGCTCTGTAAAGCGTATCACTCTGCTGCCTATGCTCATCCCACCTCCACCAGGCTGTTTCCCAAGCTTGAAATACGGCCAGACCTCAGTCCTGCTAAGGGCAGAGGCTTCCAAAGTGCACAACTGTCCATGAGGATCAGGCCAGAAATACAACTACCAAGAGAAGGAAAGGAACAAGGAGGGAAAGAGAAGTGCATATCGGCAAAAATCCCCCCAAAAAGATCCACTAGGAAGAAGGGGCAGGATGACAACTGGGTCTGTGATAATAATGGCCTGATACTTTACTCAAAGCTTTACAGCTTTTGTGGAAGGCTACTCAATTTTTTTTTTTAGCAACTTTTTTAAAAAAAGATTTTATTTATTTATTTGACAGAGAGATAGAGATCGCAAGTAGGCAGAGAGGCAGAGAGAGGAAGAAGCAGGCCCCCCACCGAGCAGAGAACCCGATGTGGGACTCAATCCCAGCACTCTGAGATCATGACCTGAGCCCAAGGCAGGGGCCTAACCCACTAAGCCACCAAGGTGCCCCTACTCACTTCTTTCTTATTAGGAAAGTATGTTAGTGACACATTTGCAAGTAACAACTAATCTCAAAGTCTTTGGACAGTCACATAACAACTACTATATTTAACAACTACTATACACTCAAGTAAAAAAAAAAGTAGAAATCTGAAAGTTGAGAAGTGAAAAATCACATCTAGTTGGAGAAATTGGGAAAAGTCTGTGAAGGACAGTGTATTTCAGAAAAGCGTGAAGGACAAATATATATATATGTATATTATATTACATGTAAAAAAGTAAACACACAAACAAGACAAAATAAAAGTAAGTAAAAAAATTGAAGTAGGGAAGATAATACTGGGAATTAAGATAAAATCAGCACAAACCTGGGGCGCCTGGGTGGCTCAGTGGGTTAAAAGCCTCTGCCTTCGGCTCAGGTCATGATCTCAGGGTCCTGGGATGGAGCCCTGCATTGGGCTTTCTGCTCAGCAGGGAGCCTGCTTCCCCCTCTCTCTCTGCCTGCCTCTCTGCCTACTTGTGATCTCTCTTTCTGCCAAATAAATAAATAAAATCTTTTTTAAAAAATCAGCACAAACCATTTTATACTAAATAATCTATCAGTACTGACAAAAACAAAAATTTAAATATCTGAATTATAATAAAATTAAAAAAAATATTATTTATTTGACAGAGAGATATCAGGCTTCCCACCAAGCAGGGAGCCCGATGCAGGGCTCAATCCCAGGACCCTGGGATCATGACCTGAGCTGAAGGCAAATGCTTAATGACTGAGCCATGCCAGCACCCTAATTTAAAATTTTTTTTAAAAGAATGTGTTCCTCGGGGAGCCTGGGTGACTCAGTGGGTTAAGCCTCTGCTTTCAGCTCAGGTCATGATCTCAGGGTCCTGGGATCAAGCCCCGCATTGGGTTCTCTGCTCAGTGGGGAGCCTGCTTCCCTTCTTCTCTCTCTGCCTGCCTCTCTGCCAACTTGTCTGTCAAATAAATAAATAAAATCTTAAAAAAAAAAGAATGTGTTCCTTATGAAGTAATTATTTCACTTCTCTACCTGGTAATTAAGGAGTTTAAAACTCATATCCACACTAAAAGCTTAATTTTTTTTTTTTTAAAGATTTTATTTATTTATTTGACGGAGAGAGAGATCACAAGCAGGCAGAGAGGCAGGCAGAGAGAGAGGGGGAAGCAGGCTCCCCGTGGAGCAGAGAGCCCGATGCGGGGCTCGATCCCAGGACCCTGAGATCATGACCTGAGCCGAAGGCAGCGGCTTAATCCACTGAGCCACCCAGGCGCCCCTAAAAGCTTAATTTTTTAAAAGATTTATTTGAGAGAGAGAGAGTGAGTGAGTGGGGCGTGAGGGGCAGAGGGAAAAGGTGAGAGAAAATCTTCAAGCAGATTCCCTGTAGAGTGGGAGCCTGACCTGGGGCTGCATCCCAGGATTCTGAGATCATGACCTGAGCTGAACTCAAGAGTCAACCACTTAACCAACTGAGCCACCCGGGTGCCCCTAACTTTTTTTTTTTTTAAATTTAAGATTTTATTTATTTATTTGAGAGGTGGAAGGAGAGGGAGAAGCAGCCTCCCCACTGAGCAGGAAGTGGATGCAGAACTCAGTTCCAGGACCCCGGGATCATAACCTGAGCCAGAGGCAGATACTTAACCCACTGAGCCACCCAGGCGCCCCTAAGTTTTTTCTTAATACAGCAGGTTCTCCTTGTCTGAAATGAATGAAATCTCACTGAGTCCTTGTCTTTTTCTTAAAAAGAGCCTCTAAGAGTAAGCCAACTTTCAAGATACCGACACTGGAAATCTGACTACTTAAGGTCCTAAACTGCTCCGTAATTTTAACAAGTACAGTAAGAATCACTCAGACCTCTCTGATCTCGTTCTTATAGAGAAAACGAACTACATGATTCTGGCAAAGAATGTGCGACCAAACAGGCTTAACGATGGGACCAATAACTATAGTTCATTTCTCAGCCCAAGTTCTGGTAATGTCAACCCTTAAATTTTACCCATCTGTACCTCAGTCTGCCAAGTTGAACAGTGGGAGCCAAGAAAACCAACTGCCAAACCGGAAGCTCAGTAAACCATACTCTCCAATGCACCAAGTGTATACGGCAGTGGTGCTAATAATTTGCATTTACATGATGCCACGCAGTCTGCACAGAGCACATCTACCACACATCTGTTAAACATTTATTAAGTGCCTACTGTGTGTTCGGCATTGTAGGAGCTGGAGCCATCAAGGTGTGCACAGCTCCAACGAGGGAGGCAGACACGAAAACCAGCAATCACAGCACAGTGTAGTCAGGACCACTACTGAAGAGCACAGCCCAGGGGTGAAGGGCACACAGTGGAGCCCAACACCCACCCTGGAAATCTGGCTCAGACCCGAACCAGACCTAGGTGGCCTTGGGCAAATTATTTAAGCTCTCCTATCCAGACCTAGGTGGCCTTGGGCGAATTATTTAAGCTCTCCTACGCCTCATTTTCTGCATCTGTAAAATGGGGATAACAATTGAGTCTGCCTCCTGGTGTGTTACTGGGATTAAATGACTGATAAGTGTAAATGCTCACAAGAGCACTGTTAGGTTTTTTCATTAAACACACTCACCTCTACATACCAGGTACAGACAGGCGGGACGGAAAACGGAGAAAGGGAGACTGGTGTAAAATGTGGCGGAGCTATCAGAGGAAGTTTCACATGAAATAAAGCTAGATAGAGCTGGTTTTGAAGGACAAGCAGAAGTCAGAGACATGGAGAAGGGAAGTAGGCAAGTTGCATGCAAGAAACTCAACATGAAAAAGACAGGAATGAAACCACATGGGGTTTTGTTTATCTCGCTTAAGCATCACCACCCTACAAAGACTTGGGACTGTTGTTCCTGTTTCAAAGCTGAGGCTCAGTTTGTTAACTTTGCCCCTGTCATTGCTGGTTAAGTGTTGGAGTAAGGGCTGGAATTCTGGTTTTTTAACTCCTTGTCCTAGTTTACCAACCATCTTCTATTGAGCTAACATAGTAAATAACAATTACTTCAAACGATCTACTGAGGCTTGAACAGAAAAATATCTCTAATGACACAAAGTAAAAAAATTCTAGACTAGGGTTCAAGGGTCTAAGTTTTTTTTTTTTTTTTCTTTTTTACAGAGAGAGAGAGAGAGAGAGAGAGAGAGAGAGATTACAAGTAGGCAGAGCAGCAGCCAGAGAGGGGAGGAAGCAGGCTCCCTGCCAAGCAGAGAGCCGGATACGGGGCTCGATCCCAGGACCCTGAGATCATGACCTGAGCTGAAGGCAGAGGCTTAACCCACTGAGCCACCCAGGCGCCCCCAAGGGTCTAAGTTTTAACCGTAGCTAGTGAATGCCCACCTCCCTCCACAACGCCTGGAATGTTGGATTAATTCACATGGGGGGGGGGGCGCCCCTGGGTGGCCCAGTTGGTTAAGCATCTGACTTCAGCTCAGCTCATAATCTTGGGGTCCTGGATGGGAGCCCTCCCTCGGGCTCCGCCATCAGCAGGGACCCAGTTTGTCCCTCTGTCTTGGCCCCTGTTGTGTTCGTTCTTAAGCTCGCTCTCTCTCTCTCTCTCTCTCATAAATAAATAAATCTTAAATGAAATTCACATGGATACATTTCAGTTTCCACAGTGACTCATTGGCACTTTGTGTTTCACAGTAACCAGTCTGACCAAGTAAAGATTTAAATTATGTTTCTGTTCATTTGCTTGCAACAAAATTGTTAGGTTTTCCACGGATGAAACCTAAATAAAATCTGTGGACTTTAAACCTGAGGTGTAAAGTGCAAGCACAGATACAAAATTTACCGTGAGAAAAGTTGTGCCACAAGATCAGTAGCATAAAACGTCCTTCATTCCCAAAGGTGAGCACAAAATCAACCTGGGTTGCACTAGAAAAGCTACCAACACAACACGTGGGAGTCAACTCTACAACAAGCAAAACCTCAGATGACACACATCACTGAGCCACATTTTAGATAAATATTATAAAATGTTCTCAGATGCCTATACTTTATATAGCTGAAAAATACAACTAATTTTAATGCAATCTCACCTAATCCAATTTCATACAACAATTACTTTTTTAAGCAGTCCGTCTAATCCATTATCTATAAGAAATGGAACTGAGAATTGTCTGTCACCTTCAGTTTTAGACAAAGCTATGATAAAAATAGAATTCCACTGTAGTTTTTTTACACATGCATTTAAATGAGACTGCCATTGTGTTTCCTCACTAATACATAGGAGAAGCTAGGAAAAAGCGGACAAAGAGGTACTCCTCCTAAGGTACTACCTAATTACCTTCAAGCATCAACAGTCCCCACATTTCCATAGAAGACAATGAAAACGAACACGCATTACTCATCACAGTGGCTTAAGCAACCTAAACTTTCACCCCTAATCCCCTAGGGCCAAAGAGGAAATCAAATACTTAAGTAGGCTACACGGCTGGGCCTCGATGATCACGGAGTATATTCAGAACACCTTTCCATTATTCAATTCACAAACGTCATCTACAGATAGGAGAATATAATTTAAACAAAGGAGTTCTTTTTAAAAGAGTAAGAATTTTGTATTACTGCTATCTTTTCCATTAAAATCTGACAAAGTCCTGGCTGCAGGAATGCTCACATGAAATTCTGTGCCCTTAAAAACAGAACATACTTACGAGATACATAATCATGGAAAGTCTCAGTCTGGCCTTGACCAAAGTTGCCTTATGGAATGCAACTAGTTAATGCACTAGTCTGTTTTCAGACTGGCTATCTACATGAGTACACTGATCATTATTTACTGATACTTTGCTCATTAGCTTTATTAAGAAAAACCGGAGACTTAAAAGGCCTTGTGAATCTTTCTTCACACTGTGGCTACCTGTAATGTAAGCCATTAGGAGACGCCTATCTATATGTCAACTGACAAGATCATCATGGATATGAATAAAAAATTCATTCAGAAAATGACAATAACTGATAGGCCCTCATTACATTCTTATATTTTACAGAAATAAAAATCACAAATATTACAGACATGTAAACAACATCAGGATGCTATAATTTACATATTAGACCTACCAAAAGACTGTTACTGTTTTCTAATTAACAGAAAATTTTTTACCCTTCAAAATTTAACTTGGAGGGTGCCTGGGTGGTTCAGTCAGTTAAGCTTCTGACTTTTGCTCAGGTCATGATCCCAGGGTCCTGGAACTGAGCCCCGAGTCTGGTTGCCTGCTAAGAAGGGAGTCTGTTTCTCCTTCTTCCTCTGTCTCTCCTCCTGCTCATGCCCTCGTGCTCTCTCAAATAAATAAATAAAATCTTTAAAAAAAAAATTAACACTTGGGAAAAAAGTTTAAGAGAGTCTCCAACCAGCAAAAATATGTGACAGCAGATGAGAAGGTTTAACCCACCCAAAACATGGTCAATGGGATCGGACAAATGCTAACATACCGCCCGCCTTTTCCTTCCCATAAGTCTACATGTTACTCTTCTTAGCAGCAATTCTTAAACTTTTGAGAAGCTTTGGAAAATTAAAAACCTTCTCCCCCAGAAAAATGAACACACAAAATTTTACATGCACTTTCAAGGAGTTTGCCTATTTCCAGAAACCCATCCCTGGAACCTTTAGGGATCCCCAAACCCCAAGCTAAGACCTCATATCAGAGAGCAGGTTTTGCTCTTCCTTTTTTGTAATGTATATTTAGATGAAGTTTATAAATTAAGTTTTTCTCCTCTTCCTATCCTCCGTCCTCTCAATCTCTACAGCATGCCCATGATCACAAGTGAATTAACAGTTGAATGAGAAAACAGTGATGAATAACATTAAATGTAAAATAAAAGATCTTGTATGAACCCCAATATACTCATTAATCAGGTCTAAGACACTGGACAAGGCAATTGATTTCACCTAGTTCCCCCCTATAAAACTAGAATAACAGTACCCACACTGATATAATCTGATAACAGGCAAAACCCAGTAGTTGGGGGAGGGGTTCACTGCTGGCTCCTTTCTCCTTCTTATTTGAGAAACTCTTTCTTAAAGAAGTTACAAATTATGGTTGGCAGAGCAGAGATTTATGTAATTTTGGGGTTTGTTGCACCCATTTTTCCATAGTGAACATGACGTAATGAAGATGAAAAAAGGCAAAAGATAGGGAAGGGAAAGTAAGTTTGAAAAATGAAATGGGCAGGGTCGCCCAGTTGGCTCAGTCCCTTAAATGTCCAACTCTTGATTTCAGCTCAGGTCATGCATGATCTCAGGGTTGTGAGATCGAGCCTGGCATCGGGCTCTGCACTGAGCATGGAGCCTGATTAATATTCTCTCTCTCTCCCTCTCCCCCCCCCCATTCACTCTTTCTCTTTCCTGCCCTATAAATAAATACATAGAATGAAATGGGCTAAACAGACACACGAAAAGATACTCAACATCACTCATCATCAGGGAAATGCAAATCAAAACCACAATGAGAGATCACCTCACACCTGTCAAAAGCACTAAAATCAAAAACACAGGAAACAACTAGTGTTGGCGGCGATGTAGAGAGAAAGGAACCCTTGTGCACTGCTGATGGGAATATGAACTGGTGCAGCCGCTGTGGAAAACAGTGTGACAGTTCCTCAAAAAGTTAAACATAGAGTTACCATATGACCCAACGATTTCACTCTTAGGTACATGCTCAAGAGAACTGAAAATAAATGTTCATACAAAAACTTGCATATAACTGTTCGTCGCATTACTCATAATGGCCCCAAACAGAATGCATAAGTAAAATGTGTATCCATACAACAGAATATTATCAAAAAAAGGAATGAAGTACTGGTACAGAGTACAACATGGGTGAATCCTGAAAACATTACGCTAAATGAGAAAAGCCAGACCAAAAGGCTACATGTTGTATGCTTCCGTTTCTATGAAATGGTCAGAATAAGCAAATGCATGGAGACAGGGGTAGGCAGGAGAGGACGGCTAATGGATTCCAGGTTTCTTTTCGGGGGAATAAACATGTTTTGGAATTAGACACTGGTGATGGTTGCACAACCCTGTGAATATACTAAAAAGTACAGAACTGTACATTTTTAAAATGCGAGTTATGTGGTAGATGAATTCTATCTCGATAAAAACACAGAAAACAAAATAGGCCCATCCGGACACTAACAGTCTCAAGGTGGTCTGAAAAAAATAAGATTATCTGAAAATTATGATAGTTTACATAAAAATGACGTTACTGGATGGTGAGCCAGAAACTCAGAGCTGGGCTCTAACAGCAGGGATCCAGGGACACTGACCGAACAGTGACCGCGCTCCACACGGCGAGCCGGAGCCGGGCTCCTCTGCACCACTGGCCAGGCTCCGTCGCCTTGCCAGCCCTGGGTTTCTGCACCCATACAGGTCAGGGACTCCCTTTCAGCACTGACATTTACTGTTTGTGTTCCTTGTTTTCATTCTTTTGCCAAATTCATCCGCTCACCTACTGCCACACCGTCCTTCCCAACCTTTTCTTTTTTTTTTTTTCTTCCCAACCTTTTCAACGAGAAGGGCTGTCATACACTCCCCTCTCCACCCCCGGCTCCCCTGCCACGTTCCCAGGGAGCACTGCTTTTAAAATATTGTCTCAGAATTTGCATTTAGATCATACTTTTTTATTTCTTACTAACCAAATATTAAAAAAAAAAACCCAGCCATCTAACTTTTTGATTAGACTGTCCAGCTTTACTGTAATTTCGATTTGACTTTTGAACATTAAAATGAGTTTATTGGGGTGCCTGGGCAGCTCAGTCAGTTAAGTGTCTGCCTCTGGCTTAGGTCATGATCTCAGAGTCCTTGGACTGAGCCCTGTGTCGGGCTCCCCGCTCAGTGGGGAGTCTGTTTCTCCCTCTCCCTTTGCCCCTCCCCCTGCTCGTGCTTGCTCTCTCTCTCAAATAACTAAATAAAATCTTTAAAATCAGCTTATGAATCTCAGGTTGGGGATGCCTATATTAAGGGAATATATTATGTATGGTCTTGAAATAAATATGATACAAATGAGATCAAGCCCACAACCTTACCCATGGTATAGGTTAGGTTTTTCCAGAACTGGGTCCACCACACTTTCTCCGGGGAGAGAGACATGACCACACTGAACACCATTCCTTGGATGATTCTATTCAGTCCTTTGCCTTAGTAAGAAAGCATTTAAGGCAAGATGCCCAACAGGATGTGGAAGAAACCCATGAAGCCTCAGATACTGGCCAATATCCATTACTGCCTTTTCCTTTTTTTAATGGTCCTTTTTTTTTTTTTTTTAAACATGCCTTGCAAGCTGAAAGCAATAAGACCAGGTGACCATGCCACAACCATGTCAAAATGAAAGTCAAAAGCGACGGCACTGAGCACAACTTTACTCAGTAGAGGTGCTCCACGCTGGATGCTGGCAAGCGGACCCAATGGATCCTTTCTCCCTTTTGGAAACAGAGCTGAGCACAGAGAAGTGGGTGACTAGGGCTGGGGCTGTCACGCTCACCGCACTGAGTTACGGTTATGAATCTCACACGACCGTACATCCAGCATCTCACAGTCTTGGAAGTGACTGGACTCTGTTCACTAACCCTGTTATTCAAACACAAGGTTTATTTATGAAAGCCCAGATCTTCTTTTTTTCCCCCAAACAGAGAAATAGCCTTTGATTTTTTTCTGATTATAAAGGTGACATTTACAGTTAAAAGGGGTTTATACATTAAGCATTTTTAGAGATTTATTTATTTCAGAGAAAGAGAAAGAGAGTCAGGGGAGGGGCAGAGGGAGAGAGTCTCACGCAGACTCAGCGCTGACATTGGAGCTCCCTGCAGAGCTTGATCTCATGACCCTGAGATCGTGACCTGAGCCAAAACTAAGAGTCGATGCTTAACTGAATGTGTCACCCAGGGGACCCCATGAAGCATTTTCTGTCCGATTCTCACTACTTTTTATCCATAAGCTTTGACTATCACCTACATACAAAGCACCAAGAATCTAATATAAGAAGATATTAACTACTCATTCCTTCAAATAATTACTGTGTTGGCCTTAATCTTCACAAGCTTAAAATGTGTTTGGAGAGCAAGCAACAATACAGAAAAAAATAAGTCACAATTGCCAAATAAAACAAATGCTATTTCTGTTAAAGTTGCCATACGATTATTTAAAAGGGCAAGAAAGATGTCGGATGCATAGGCTATGGAAGGCCCTGTGCAAGGCATGAGAGCTAAACCAGGTCCTGACAAATGGGAGGGATCTGAAAAGGCAGAGAGGAAATTAAAAGGCAGGTAGAGGAGAGGACTGCGTGAGTGAAGCTGTCATCAGGAATAAGAACATATTCCGGGGGGGTGATGAAGACGAAGCCCTAGCCAAAGGAGTCTAGCCAGGGATTAGGAGGTGATAGCGTTGTAAATACAGAGTAGGGACAGAAAATGGAGGGCTCTTATGGGGTGCTGGGTAGCTCAGTGGGTTAAGCCGCTGCCTTTGGCTCAGGTCATGACATTGGGGTCCTGAGATCGAGCCCCACATTGGGCTCTCTGCTCAGCGGGGAGCCTGCTTCTCTCTCTCTGCCTGCCTCTCTCCCTACCTGTGATCTTTCTCTGTCAAATAAATAAATAAATAATCTTAAAAAAAAAATAGAGGGCTCTGATTGCAGGGCTGAGAAAAACATACAACACCAAATGCAGATGGGCAAAAAGGAGAAGTCAACAGAATTTGCTTATTAGATGTGATGGATAAAGAAAAAACTAGAACAAAGATGATGTACACAATTTGAATTTCCATTCCTACAGCTAAGAGGAAAACACAGGTGGGAGAGGTGAAACGAAAAATATAAATAAGACAATCAGCCTCAAATCAAAGAGAACATCTCTTTCACACAGTGGCTAGAGAAGCCTTTTGCTAAATACTGCTAAAATTCCTTTACAGTGACAACCACTGCCGAAAAATTAAGGTGAAACCTCCTTCAAGGTTAAACCCCTCACCTTACATCTCTACTCTCATGTCCTTCCACATCCCCCCACAAACCCTATGTACCAGCTTTAGGGTCTACTCAGAGTTCCCTGAGCACCCTAGAATTTCTCTATGCTGGCCATTAGTGTATCCTGCCCCAACCGCCAAGAATGCCCTTATCTCCCTCCCCAACAAGTGAACCTAATTTTTCAATATTCAGTTCAAACACTACTACCTGAAACTCCCAGCCCTATTACTTCTCCTGTATTTGTAACTACGACCTCTAGTATCATTATTCATTCTATTTTGTATAACAATTGTTTACATGTCCATATTCCCATTGCCAGTGATTGGGGTAGAGGCAGGCCCATGACCAAGTTTTGGTTAGTGAGATTTACATGGAAGTCAGCTGGGAGGCTTCTGAGAAAGACTTCCAAACTCTTTTTTTTTTTTTTTAAAGATTTTATTTATTATTTATTTGAGAGAGAGAGAGATCACAAGTAGGCAGAGAGGCAGGCAGAGAGAGAGGAGGAAGCAGGCTCCCTGCAGAGCAGAGAGCCCGACGCAGGGCTCCATCCCAGGACCCCGAGATCATGACCCGAGCCGAAGGCAGCGGCTTAATCCACTGAGTCACCCAGGCGCCCCGACTTCCAAACTCTTAAAAGGCAAAAGAAAGCAATAACCACCCCCTGCTGGACGCCCTCTTGTCTGGATATGATGCCTAGAATGGAGGCGCCATCTTGCACACAGGATGGGAGATGGCCAAAGGACGAAGTAGACATCTCCAAGACGGCAGAGCAGAAAGGTGGAAAGAACGTGGGTCCTTGATGATGTCACTAAACCAGACTTTAACCAATCCTAGACGGAGGCTTCTTGCTACTTGTAATGATACATTTTCTCTATTTTGAGATTATTTTGAATTGGATTTTCTATCAGTTGAAAATGAAAGCCTCCTACTTGATACAGTCACATTTAAGATGCAAACTAGACATCTAAGCACAGCTGTCAAGTAATCAGTTGGCTAGAAGAGTGTGGAGACCAAGGGGAAGTCAGGCCTGGAGGTGAATATTTGGGAGACAGCGGCATACGGAAAGAATTTAAATTTGGGGGCTGGGACAACAGGGTAAGTAAAGAAGAGAAAGCTCTGGGGCACCCTCAGGGCAGAGGAGAACGAGCCAACAAAGAGAAGAGAAATGAACACAGAGGAAAAAGGAAACACTAAACTGCAGGGCACAGAAGGCAGGATATAAACACATTTTCTCAAGAAAGAAGAACTGGTCAGCTGTAGCAAATGCTTCACAATGCTGAATAAGACAGAGAAAACTGACCACTGAACTTAGTGGCTTAGTCGTTCCCTCACCTGCAGGCCCCCTTGTCCTTCGGGAAGCCTCGTGTTCCCTGAAAAACCAGCAGTCTTGCGTTAATTACAGTACTGGCTCAGGGCTCAGGTTTGGGCTGGGTTCTGGAGTTCTCACTCCCTAGCGGGGAGTGGGGCCCCCTGAACCAGCGGGCGAGGGTGTGACCAGGAGGGAATGGAAGCTGAGGAAAAGAAGTCTGAATCGGAGTCAAAAGAAGGAAAACGTCTGAGTTTGGTTTTTGAAAGATGGGAGAGACCTTGAGTGTGTTTGAATGCTGATGGGAAGCAACACCTCTTGGCACAAAGAATCCATCACAAGAAAACATTCTGCAGTTCATTATAGTGGGAGGTTAGTTCGTCAGGCTTTTAAAAAATTGTTTATCTGAGGAAATGTATGATAACGCCACAATCTTAAGCTCCGCCTCATTTCAGAACCTATCAACCCAAAGAAAAAAGATGGTATGTTACAAAGAGTAGTAATAGCAAATAGTACATGAAAAGCGCCTAATCTTCTCTTGGTTATACTATAAAGATGGTCCTAACATTAAAATACACTCTAAGTATTAAACCACAAAGGTATCAAAAGCGAAGGAGGGGCACCTGGGTGGCTCAGTGGGTTAAAGCCTCTGCTTTCGGCTCAGGTCATGATCTCGGGGGGTCCTGGGATCCAGCCCCGCGTCGGGCTCTCTGCTCAGCAGGGAGCCTGCTTTCCTTCCTCTCTCTCTGCCTACCTCTGCCTGCTTGTGATCTCTGTCAAATGAATAAATAAAAAATCTTTAAAAAAAAAAAAAGCGAAGGAAATATCTTATATAGCTACCTAAAACCATTTGGCATACCATCCTAAAACACTGTCTGTCTTCAATACTTTCTCAAATCTTAAGAATTTTTTTCTTTTGGTCTTACTGAAAAAATGTGTTGTCTGGAGATAAGCTTTCTATACACTTGTGTACAACAACCACATAAGAAAATATTAAAACATCTTTATGTTCACTTCAGGAAATTCTTAAATTTAAAACCACTCCAAGTTAAAATATGACCACTTCAAAGAATACGGGATAATCTCAAAGTTAAGACCAAAACAGCTTTTGATACAAACCACTGCATGTTACAGAAACAGTAACCTAGTTTCATTTTGAGTGTAGTGTTTGTTGCCCTCAAGGGACTGGCAACTTTCGAGCAAGTTTTTTTCATTAAATGCCAGATAACAGGTAAAGTATAGGGGGGAAAATTTCAATACATCTTCACGCGACAACTCATCTTAACTCTTCAGGTTAAGGAAAGAAAGGCCCAGTCATTATGAACACACACACACACACACACACACACACACACACCATACTGACAAACTTCTGTTAGTTACTGGTGACATAACACTAAAATTTTAACGCCAGGCTAACCTACAGAACATGTAGCAATTTAACAATTTGCATTTTAGGAGGGGGAAAAAACCCCCCAAAAACAAAAACATGATCAGCATCACACAAAATTATTCTCGGCTATTATGCTTCCTGGCCCAAGAGCTAGTCAGTAGTAACCTGAGCAGGAAAAGCTGATGGAAGATGTTCAAATCCAAGTTATTTTTCCCTACACAGAATTCTTAATTACCTTTTCCCAAAGTAATGGTTCTCTATAGTGAATTGTCAATGACTGTGCATGTTTCAGTAAGACAAAAATCCCAAACATCCAGGTTTCTGGATGAACAACCTGTTTTAAGACACTATCTGCTCACAAACTTCAGAGAAGTTACTTTTAAGGTATAAAAGAAATTAATTAGTAACAATACACACTTTGGAGATTTATATTTTAACTGCACTGGAATGTCTAAAAAAATGAGCCTATGAACAGCAAAGGCACCCAGCTCAAGAGGAAGTGAACAGACTCTTGGCTTGTAGACAAATGAGTAGGTGGAGGAAACATTTAAGTGGGGAGGATGATTTTTATATGTTTCTTAATCTAAGGAAAACCACAGCTCTTCACAATATATGTGCTATAAATAGATGTAATAAAACACCTGAAAAAATATTTATTTGCTCACTTGTTTTGTTTTCTAAATAACTTCTGTCATTACTCAAATCCAAAGAGTGGTCAAGATCACCAAGCCAACATGACCAAGCAGGTTGCCCAGTCAGAGGCCTGAGGACATATGACTAAATTTAATTCCCCTTCATCTATTTATGTTGGAGAAAACATTTCAGTCACTAAGGTGGACTCTGACTCCACAAATACTTCCCTTACCACAATCAAATAATTTTTTTTTTTTACAATCTAATTTTCACAGTAGTTCACATCAATGCAAATATTCTATCCCTACTTTTGGCAATTTCTTTAAGAAATGTGGCTAGAGCGACCAAAGCTAGTACTGATTACAGAAACATTGTTCAAGCAATCACTCCCTCCTTCCTCAGCTCCTCCCCCCAAGAAACCACATTTATCTAAGAGTCACAAAGTTCCTGTCAGATAAGTACTAGTCTCTTTTATAAATGGAGGAAACTAAGGCCCACTGGCTAAAAGGTGAGTCAGAGGGATTCTGAAAGAGCGAGAACTAGTTCAATGTGTAACTTCTCTGCTCTTTTCTCCCTTAAAATCCAACCAGAAGACAGATGACTTTTTTTTTTTTTAAGGTTTTATTTACTTATTTATTTGTCAGAGAGAGAGAGGGAGAACACAAGCAGGCAGAGTGGCAGGCAGAGGCAGAGAGAGAAGCAGGCTCCCCGCTGAGCAAGGAGCCTGATGTGGGAGACCCTGGGATCATGACCAGAGTCGAAGGCAGCGGCTTAACCAAGTGAGCCACCCAGGCGTCCCAACCTTTTTTTTTTTTTTTAAGTGGAGTGGAGAGGTGGTGGTAAGGAGATTACCTAGATTTTCTCATATTTTTATAATGAACATGTATTATTTCTATAATAAACAAAACATCTAATTCTAAACTAAAAAAATAAATGATTTCATCATATCCCTTCAGAGTCAATACACAGGATTAATTTAACTAAGCACAAAAAACACCTAAAATCTACACCAAGCCTCCAAGTATCAGCAGGCTTTTAGTAACAGTCAACCATTACTTACTGAGCACCGACAATACATGAGGTACCACAGACATTACTGTGGATGTAACAGATATGATCCCTGGTCTCAGGAAACTTACGGATATCGTCAATTAGTTTATAAGTAGGGTGAGCATATGTTCTACTTTGCTGGGCAAAGTCCTGATTTATACCTGTTTCTTCCAAAGTAATTACTAATAATGCCCCTCTCATGTATCTCCCAGTCTGGACAATAAATTATATGATTACCTACTTATGCAAAAACAAATTACTTTTCCTACAGGGTAACATGTTTGTAAAATGTATATCATTTCAAGGTTTTATCTTTCTTTCTAAATTTATTTTATTCCTGGGATGCCTGGGTGGCTCTGGGCTCAGGTCATGATCCCAGGGTCCTGGAACTGAGACCCACGTTGGGCTCCCTGCTCCGGCCAGCCACTCCCCCTGCTTGCATTGTCTCTATCATTCTAACAAGGAAATAAAATCTTTTAAAAATAAATTCATTTTATTTCTTTTTATGACACATTAAATTTTCTTTAAAAAAAAAAAGATTTTATTTATTTATTTGACAGAGAGAGAGATCACAAGTAGGCAGAGCAGCAGGCAGAGATAGAGGGGGAAGCAGGCTCCCTGCTGAGCAGAGAGCCCGGCTCGATCCCAGGACCCTGGAATGATGACCTGAGCCGAAGGCAGATGCTTAATGGCTGAGCCACCCAGGCACCCCCATTAAATTTTCTTAAATTATAAAAAGTTATGGGGTGCCTGGGTGGCTCAGCCATTAAGCATCTGCCTTTGGCTCAGGTCATCATCCCAGGGTCCTGGGATCAAGCCCTGCATTGGGCTGCTTGCTCAGTGGGAAGCCTGCTTCCCCCTCTCCACTCCTCCTGCTTGTGTTTCCTCTCTCGCTGTTTGCTGTGTCTCTCTGTCAAATAAATAAATAAAATTTTAAAAGTATAAAAAGTTATTTATTTTAAACATACATCTCACTTTGCTATATGTACCTGTTATACAATGAAATCAAAGCTTTGCTGATTTTATCACATCAAAAATGTATACAAATAAATCAAATGAATAAAAATCCCCAAAACTTTAAAGACTATGAACCCCTGAGGGCAGGCAGTTCTTTTCAAAATATTACTTCAACATTCTAACCTATGATTAGCTCAATACTGAGAACTTACTGTGGTTTTCAGATATTTCCTATTAAAAGGAAAGAGGACAAAATGTATGAGATGAGTCTGGAACATCTTGTCATAATAGAAAGCAAGGAAGCTATCAAAGACAGGAGCTGTTTCAAAAGACTCAGGGGGTGCCCGGGTGGTTCAGTTGGTTGAGTGGCTGAGCATCTAACTCTTGATCTCAGCTCAGGTCTTGATCTCAGGGAGGTTGAGTTCAAGTCCCATGTTGGGCTCCATACTGGGCATGGAGACAACTTAAAAAATAATAAAAAATAAAATAAAATGCAACTCTGTGACACTGAACATTAAAAAAACAAAACAAAAAGCTTGAAGCTCTAAAAACTAATTTATAAAAAATAAAAGGGACTGAGGAACATGTTAAATGACCCCACATGGATGCAATCGGCAAAATCCTGACTGAGAAATTATACAACAAATGATCCAGATTCTTCAAATAAAACTGTAAGAAAAAAAGAGAAGAAAGGAAGGAGCACCTACAGATTAAAGAGACTTAACAGACATATTAACTAATCACTCTTCTTTGGACCCCAATTCAACATCCTAGCCAGTGTCTGTCAAAAAAAAAAAAAAGATTGAAAAAACAATTTTGAGTTTACTGGGAAACATAAACACTGACTGAATACTTAATGATGTTCAGGAAGTTTTTTAGTGTAATAATGGTATGGCAGTTGTCTTATAAAGGAAGAATTCTTATATTTATAAATAATATGTTATGATGTCTAGAATGTTTTTTAAGTAATTTCTATACCAAACATGGGGCTTGAACTCACAACCCAGAAATCATGAGTCAGATGCTCTACCAACTGAGCCAGCCAGCTATGTGCTCCTAGAATTGCTTCAAAGTAACTGGGAAGGCGAGTACAGTGTGGGTGGCTATGTATGAAATAGACTGGCCATGGGAAATGGGCATATTAGGTTTGTCACACTTTATTCTTTATATTTGAGAATTTCTATAATATAAAAAGGTTTTCTTTTTCAAAAGCAGCATTATCTCCTTTGAAAGACCAAAAACAGTACCAAATTTAGAAACATAACAGGACCCTAACCTGACAATGGAGAAAAAAATATTGTAACAACCAGAATTAAATCTAAATTAATTTCTGGTATGACGAAGGAATTGGGGAGCACATAAAATATAGTGCGAAAATCCCTTCATATTAGGACTACTGCCTATTTTATACAACTTAAATTCCTCCCTCTCAAAACTGTAATGCAGGTAATATGGTATATTTCTGATTTAATAAAACCTTAATCCCAAATATTCTCACACATAATGATCAAAAATAAAGGAAAAATGAAACATGTTAGAAGTAAGACATTTCACCTAGGAAGGTCACTGCTCAGTCAAGGTTAGAATCCAACCTTCTAGACAGTAGAAACCACTGCATCTTGCTTTTAATTTGTCAAGGACAGAACAATAAAACCAAGCCAAAACCTTGGTCTTTATGTGGAACTAAGCAGATCTGGCTACAGGTGAGGCTGTAGATCTATATGGCTCAAGGGCACAGCCAGTGTTCCGGCAGGAACTGGCATTCAGGCTGCTCTGTGTGTGCTCTCGAGCTGGTACCCTCGACAGCGGGTTCTGCCACCTCTGTATGAGCAGGTCCACCTAAGAGACATGCAAACACAGTACACACACGTTTACAGACACACAGGCGCGAGCAGACGATCATTTTAGATAGTTTTCTATATCTGCCACACTGTGAGATAACCACGATTCCCTTTTTATTTAGTCTGTGCTGCGGCTTTACCATGAGCACGATGGTTTGAGGCATTTCACTGCAGAAAAACTGAACGTCAGCACAGGTGATAACCACAGCTCTCACCGTTAAATAGAAACCCACCTTCTTCCCTTCCTGGTTTGCTCCCTCCATCCTAAGTCAGCAACTTTCATGTATCCTCCATTCTAAGCCACACATTCTATTGTTTCTAAAACAAGACTGTTATACATTTTCACTCAGTTCTAAGATGCTATTAAGTTTTTATTTTATGGTCAAGTCTGAGAAGATCCAGACAAATCCGCTCTAGGCTCTGACTGAGGCTCTAAACTTCAGCTCATTTTTGGCTGTTCCCTCTACCTTGCCCCATGATGTAATGAACCAGTAAGTCCTAGGTTTACAGGCGCCTGGGTGGCTCAGTCAGGTCATGATCTCAGGGTCCTGGGATCGAGTCCTGCATCGGGCTCCCTGCTTGGCAGGGAGCCTGCCTCTCTGCCTACTTGGGATCTCTCTCTGTCAAATAAATAAATAAAATCTTAAAAAAGGAAAAAAAAGTCCTAGGTTTACAAACTGCCCTGTCTTCCCTGTTCGACTTGCTAACACAACCTCCCAGTTCAGCCCTAATCGCCTCATACAGTTTAGAACAGTCTCTGATTCCCTCTTTTAAATCACTTTACACAGAGATCTTCTAAACTGCATTTCCCTAAAGAATGTGGATCACGTAATTTCCTAGCTACAAAACCTTTATTGGTTTCTAAAGCCTTGGAAGAAAATACAACTCCGCAGCAGAACGTTCCAAAAGCCCTCCACCATCTGAGCCCCACTCTTTTAGTCTTGGCTCCCAAAGGCCTCCTCTCCTACCTAGCCTCCTCATGCTATTTTTCAAACACACCTCTAAACCTTTGACTATGTCATCCTTTCCTTCTGCCTAAATCACTGCTCTCCCGCCATTTGATGATAAAATCCTAGCCATCTTTCAAGACCTGGCTCAAATGCACCTTCTTCTTGAAGTCTTTCTTGACCACTTTTTTTTTTTTAAAGATTTTATTTATTTATTTTGACAGAGAGATCACAAGTAGGCAGAGAGGCAGGGGGAAGCAGGCTCCTGCTGAGCAGAGAGCCCGATGCAGGGCTCCATCCCAGGACCCTGAGATCATGACCTGAGCTGAAGGCAGAGGCTTAACCCACTGAGCCACCCAGGCACCCCTTGACCATGTTTTTGTTTCCTAGAATGCTTAAGAGATTTTTGGTTGTTTAGGGGAAAAAAATGTGGCACGTTAATGGGGGGAACACTTAAAGAGTTCCACTTATTCTGGGGGGAAAGTGATTGTTAAAAACCCACATCTGTTTGATGTTGCCAATTCCTTCTTTCTCTTCCATAGCTTCAAGGAATGATTCAAATTAGTATCATGAGCCGAGATGCCATGGTTTGCCTTAGGAGGGATTCTTCGCATTAGCAAGTGTGGAGTGAAAGATACCCACGTTATTTCCCTATCTATAATAGTGCTCTGCCTCAAGGCCAGCACCTCTTCCTCAAGAGCCACCTAATACTTAAATTCTCTCAGAGCCAGTCACCGCAGAGTGTGTGAAGCCATCCGGCATAGTAAACTGGTGACTACCACTTGCGATTAACAGACAAATTAATTTCCTTGTAGACAAAAGATGGCTGCGTCCCCTGTGCTCTGGGAGACAGCAGCTTGTAAGTATACCGGAATGTATAGTTCCACTGTGAATGAGCTACACTCCTCCACATTACAGATTGTGTTTTTATATGGAACACAGAAAGGTGGGGGAAAAAACCTTCAAGCATACCCTAAAATGGTCTTGGGCAGAACTGTCTGAAAATGCCAGAAGATGACTTTCAAGGTATCAATGTTAAAGAGAACTGGAATTTATCTGAGTGGAGATCAGACACACTATATATGACGCATACCATGTATAACTAAAATTCATCTATGAACAGATATTTGAGCTCATTTAGGCACAGAGTTTATGACACTGATGTGCTACCTACTGCGCTAACGAGGCGCCTCAGCATAGGGTTTAAAAGCCTGATTTAGGATGTCTCCAAATAGAACAGGGATATTAGTGGAAAACCTAGTGAAATCTGAATTAACTCTGGAGTTGACAGTAATATACCAGTGGTGGTTCCTCAGTTTATGTAATATTTTAACACGGTTAGGTAAGAATTTAACAATCAGGGGAACTGGATGAGGGGTATACAAGTACTCTTTCTGCAACTTTTCTGTCAACCTCAAGCTATTCCAAAATTAAAAACTTATTTTAAAAAATTTAAAAAGAGGGGCACCTGACTGGCTCAGTGCACGGAGTGTGCATCGCTTGACCTCCGGGTTGTGAGTTCAAGTCCCACGCTGGGTGTAGAGATTATTTAAAAATAAAATCTAAAAAATTTAAAAAGAGACTTATTGGGATAACAAAAATTGAGTTATAATCACTTTAATTAAGATTGTCTTTGGGGTGCCTGGGTGGCTCAGTCATTAAGCGGCTGCCTTCAGCTCAGGTCATGATCCCAGAGTCCTGGGATCGAGGCCCACATTGGGCTCCCTGCTCCGTGGGAAGCCTGCTTCTCCCTCTCCTGCTCCCACTGCTTGTGTTCCTTCTCTCTCTGTGTCTCTGTCAAATAAATAAATAAAATCTTAAAAAAAAAAAAAAAGATTATCTTTGAATTAAAAAAAGCATGTTGCTTTATCTGTTTATTTTCTCCAAAGTGAGGTTTTTTAAAACTGACTTTGCCTTTTTAAGCTTTGTTATTTTTAAACATTCCAGGTTTACTTGGTAAAGACTATTCATTAGCAAATGGGCAGGGTTTTTCAACAAGATCCATGTACAAACATGCATGCACGCGTTTTGTGGCTTGAATCCCAAACCGGCTAATGCCAGGGGAGCCCGACTGATGTGTGACATTACCAGGCACAGCCAATTACCAAAGTATGGTGTAACCTTCCTTAGAGGGGGTCAGTGCTATTTTCCTAAGTGTGAAGTGTGCATAGTTTTGGACCCAGCCATCCAAGAATTCACCATTAGAAGATAATGCCACAAGCCTAAAAAGATGTGTATATAAGAGCAATTGCTGTAGCATTATTTATTATAACAAAAAACTTGAAGCCCAAGTAATGGTATGCACAGACATTGGCATATTACGGAGCCATCCAAATTATGATATAGATTTATATTAATTAACACAAAAAGAAGTCTACATCAGAAAAAAAAAAGACTAAAGGGCAGGACCATGCCATCTCATTAATGTAGAAGCTATGACCTTACAGTGTACATATGAACAGTCATACCTAGAGACATCCTAGGATGGGGTGAGGGTGGGGGAAGGAGATTCTTTCTTTCTTTACACTTTTCTGTAATCCTTAAATAATTGTAAATAAGCATGTATAATTTTTTTAGAAAAATAATAAAGCTATTCTTTTTTATGCTATATAGAAGCAATTTGTCTCATACTCAAAGAAGTCATTAAGGGCAAGTTCCTAAATATGTAATCTTTTTAAAAAGTGATCCCCCATTCATGACAGGAAATGGCAAAATATTTGTGATTACACCTTATAAACTGTAACCTCAGAAAGCTGAGAAAGTTATATTATAAAAACATCAGACATTAGCCAAAAGATTATAGGTTGTCAGTGTTAACAGTTAACATTAGCTATGTAATTTTTGCTTCTAGATGTGACACACACTATCACAATATTATGTTTAGCTCCAAAAGACAAACTATAGTTATAAATATCAAGTAATTTCATACGGATTCCATTTATAAATATGTATACTGCTTCTAGTGTTTTTACTTTAGCTCAGAAGATTAGTCAAGAGACTTTTGGTGCATAAGCAAACATAAATCTGTCCTCTTGCCAAGGATTTCTCTTTTCACATCAATGAATTTAGGAATTGCAGGAGAACTCAGAGCAGAATTCAGTACTCCCCATTATATGAGAGATGAGGAAACAAGAAGCTCAGAAAAGTTAAAGGGCTCCTTCAAAGTCAATAGCTAGTTGCCAACAGAGTTGGGCCTACCCCTCGGATTCTGGTCATAAGGCCCAAAATGAATTATTTCTATACACCTGTTAGAACGGCTAAAATTAAAAAAAAAAAAATACCAAGAATATCAGGTGCTGACAAAGATCCAGAACAACTGGAACTTTCATATGTTTCCAGTGTCAATGCAAAAGAACACATTGGCTCTGGAAACCAGATCGACCCACATAGCACAGTATGACCCAGAGGGGCCGTTCCCCGGGAGTCACTCTAGAGAAGTGAAAACTCACCATTCATCCCGAAACCTGTCCATGAATATTTATGGAGGCTCTGTTCATAATCAGCCCCAAATGGAAATAATCCAAATGTCCTTCAACAGGTGAATGGAAAAACAATCTGTAATCCATTCACATCAATGGAATATTACTTGGCAATAAAAAAGGAATAGCTGAGACACACAAAAACTGGGATGTATCTCAAAGGCATTATGCCAAAAGAAGTCAGTCTCAAAGGTTACATATGGTATGATCCCATTAATAGAACATTCTCCAGAAGAGAAAAGGATAGGGATGAGCAAGAGGTCATGGTGGGGGGTGGGGGGTGGGGCACGGCGGTGTATGACAGCCAAGGTGCTGTAGCAGGAAGTGTTTTCAGGTGACAGAATTGTTCTGTATCCTGACTGTGGTGGAGGTTACATGAATCTCTAACATGTATGGGTATTCACATAATGGTACACACCACAATGTCAGTTTTACTGTACCTTACTTTGAAAGTTAAAACAAGGGACTTATTCAGTCTCTGGTTTCTAAAAGCCAGAAATACTGGGCACCTGGGTGGCTCAGTCATTAAGCAGCTGCCTTTGGCTCAGGTCATGATCCTGGGGTCCTGGGATCGAGCCCCACATCAGGCTCCCCACTCGGCGGGGAGTCTGCCTCTCCCTCTTCCACTCCTCCTGCTTGTGTTCCCTCTCTCACTGTGTCTCTGTCAAATAAATAAATAAAATCTTAAAAAAAATTAATGCCAGAAATATTTATGGGTTTTTAAATTCTAGTTTTTAAACTTCAGGTGTTTTTTTTTTAAAGATTTATTTATTTGAGAGAAAGAGCGTGTACTTGTGCAAGTGAGTGGGAGGAAGGGGCAGAAGGAGAGGGAGAGAAAATCTTCAAGCAGACACCCCACTGTGTCAGAGCCTGACGTGGGGCTCGATCCCACAACCCTGAGATCATGACGAAGTGAAATCAAGAGTCAGACATTTAAATGAGACTGAGCTGCCCAGGCACCTCTAAACTTCAGTTTTTAATCAGCAAAATAAAATGATTTAACAGGTCCTTTCTCATAAAATCTCACTGCCAAGAACAGAACATATTTAACTTGGCAAGTTACATAACCTCACTTTGTCTCAATTTCCCTGATGCTAAAATGGAGTAATAATAATATACTACCTCAAAGGGTTATATGAGGATTAAATGGCAAATGCTTCATAAAGCATTTTGATGAATAACAAAAATACAGACAGTATATATAACTCTGGGGACAGAAATCAAAGACAGTGTCAACCAAGTGACTTTCAAGTGTTATCCTTCTGGAGAGCTAGGTTCCGATGAGGGCTTTTCTGACAGAGCTGTCTCTGAATACAGTCCAACCCTGGAATTGGATTTTTTTTTTTTTTGTTAAAGATTTTATTTATTTATTTGACAGACAAAGATCACAAGTAGGCAGAGAGGCAGGCAGAGAGAGAGGAGGAAGCAGGCTCCCTGCTGAGCAGAGAGCCGGATGCGGGGTTTGATCCCAGGAACCTGGGATCATGACCTGAGCCGAAGGCAGAGGCTTTAACCCACTGAGCCACCCAGGAGCCCCTGGAATTGGATTTTTACAGAGAAGTGAACACTCACTACTGAGTCCTTGGGAGATTTTTATTCTGTAACCATTCTACATAAGCAAATCATTGTCTAAACCAGCTCTGTGTTAAAGAAAGTCATGTTATGGAGTTAAAAATAATCTTTCTACATGCTCGTTAATCCCCTCGGTTCCATGTAACTTAATAAACAAACAGGTAGACAGTGTATGTGTGTGTGTGTGTGTCTATTAAGCAACAGCAGGTGACTACCTCTTGGAATACTATAGCTTAAAACACTAGGCAAAATGAGGATCCAACCACAACCCTTTTAGAGGTTTTGGTCTTTAAGAATTACCTTTCTAGGGGTGCCTGGGTGGCTCAGTGGGTTAACACCTCTGCCTTCGGATCGGGTCATGATCTGTGTCCTGGGATCGAGCCCCACATCGGGCTCTCTGCTCCCCAGGGAGCCTGCTTCCTCCTCTCTCTCTGCCTGCCTCTTTGCCTACCTGTGATCTCTGTCTGTCAAGTAAATAAATATCTTAAAAAAAAATTACCTTTCTATATGAAATAAGGTCATAAATACAATGGTTTTCTCCATGTCACATTACTTGGATTTCTACTTCAAACTTATACCTCTAAGCATAGCTTTTAATTTTAGCACTCTCCCCACCCCCATTTAATCCAGTAAGTCTCTGCTTAGGATCTACTTCAAGAAAGTAATTTCTGTTAAGCACAAAAGGGTGATTTTTACATAGGGTGATTTTCAAACTGCCTGATCCACCCCAGTTTTGAAAAATGAATAAAAAAACAACACGCTGCCTCACAACCAGTAAGGGTAAGTACTGTTTCCTGAAGGTTTCGTTTCAGTTGTGGGCGGGGTATGAATATGAGAGAACATATGGGACCACCCATGCACTGCTTCTTACTGGGGGTCATGGTCAAAAGGCTTAAGAAAGAGTGCTAGAGGGAATTCAGTAAACAGTTCTGGAGTGAGAAGGGTCCAATTCTGCAATCTCTGGCTTCTGTGGACAAGTCTTTCAGTGCTCACTGCAGCACCTGACCTTAGAGACAGAAGTCATCTTCAAAGAAAAAGAAAATCTAACTTTCCATTTGAATTGACAAAAAGGTTGGAGACTGGGAGGCAGAACAAACTGTCTTTTGGATATTGTTGTAATATCTACAAGGTAGAATAGATGCCTAAGTGTATACGTTTGGTTTTTTTTTTAAGATTTTATTTATTTGAGAGAGAGCACACACAAGCACACGGTGGCGGGAGGAGCAGAGGAAGAAGGGGAGAAAGAATCTCCGCTCAGCACCTAAGTCAAAACCAAGAGCCGGAGAGACTTAACCGACTGAGTCACCCAGGTGCCCCAGAAGTGTACACATTCTTTACCATAACCTGACAGGAAGAAACTAGCCATTTGAAAGCAGAAAATTTTTTACTATGCATGTATTTTTCAAATTTAATTTAAACAGTGGGTCCCTTACCAATATTAAGTTTAACTTACCACATTATACAAGATTTAAATATACTTTATGTCGAACAATCAAATATTTTCTTCTAGAGCAGAACAAGGTATACCTTAGGACCATAAAAGTTAAAATGTATCTGCTTTTGAAAAAGAAGTTGGGGCACCTGGGTGGCTCAGTCGTTAAGGGTCTGCCTTCAGCTCAGGTCATGATGGCAGGCTCCTGGGATCAAGCCCCATATCCCCCTCCCTGCTCAGCACGGAGACTGCTTCTCCCTCTCCCACTCCCCGTGCTTGTGTTCCCTCTCTCTCTATCATAAATAAATACAATCTTTCAAAAAAAGAAGTCTTCACACTGTGTAATATATACAAAGACTTTTTCTCTTTGTGAATAATCTTATAGATAAGAACCACCTTCCAAAACAATCTGGTTTTACCCACTAGAAGACTATAAATAACCTATTTTCTTTCTTTTTTTTTTTTTTTTTTTTTTAATATTTGACAGAGAGAAATCACAACTAGGCAGAGAGGCAGGCAGAGAGAGGAGGAAGCAGGCTCCCCGCAGAGCAGAGAGCCCGATGTGGGGCTCGATCCCAGGACCCCGGGATCATGACCTGAGCTGAAGGCAGAGGCTTTAACCCACTGAGCCACCCAGGCGCCCCTAACCTATTTTCTTAAAAGATGACTGGGAACGCCTGGCTGGCTCAGTCAATAGGGCACATGATTCTTAGACTTGGGGTCATGAGTTCGAGGCCCACGTTGGGGGTAGAACTTACTTAAGAATAGTAAAAAATTTTTAAGATGACTTATCCACTAAAACTTACACTTAAATCAGTTTTCATATTTAAAACCTTATTACAATTTGGGCAATTTCCTAGCGTATCTCTTCTCTATCCTAGATAAACTAAATAGAACTTTCATGTGCTAAATCCAACAAAGTCAATGCTAAAATTGCTCCCTGCCTCGTAGCATCAGCTTAGCGAGTGAGTTGTGGTAGAGCAGGGGTTCTCAACCTCAGCACAGCTGACATCTGGGACCAGACCACTCTTTGTTGTGACGGGCTGTGCTGTGCCCTGTAGGATGTTCCACAGCCTCCCTGGCCTCTGCCCCATGGATGCCAATAGCACCCCCCAGGCCCCACTTGTGGCAGAGATCTCTCCAGACATCGCCCAATGTCTCCGGGAGGCAAAATTGCTCTTGGCTGAGAACCACTGCTTTACAGGTTTGTATTTTAATCATTATTTCCATGTTTGGACAAGAAGAGGGAGAAAATGACAATTGTGCAATTACAGCAAAAAAAATGTAACCAAATGCACTTTTCAATAGAAACGATGGCGCCCCTGCAGGGATTATGGGCCAGGCCCAGGCGGCCACAGAAGCACCTACCCACCCCACCCACACACACCTCCGCCGGGCTTGGGGGCAGGCCCACTGCACTTCACAACATTCCAAACCAGGTTAACTATACTGAAGTACGTTTCTCCTGTTGCTATTTGTTTAAAACCTCGGGTTTCCAAAAGGTTTAAATATATCACAGTTATAAAAATATTAAATAAACATTTTAAATAATTAGCAATGTGAGAAATTATTAAATCATTATTATGAAATGAGGCAATGAAAGAAATATTTAAGCAGTTACAAAGACAAATCTTTCAAGAGATATAACTATTTTTCAGACCTATTCTGTCATATTTTACCCTTCTTTAAGGATAAAAGTATAGGGGCGCCTGGGTGGCTCAGTGGGTTAAGCCACTGCCTTCGGCTCAGGTCATGATCTCGGGATCCTGGGATCGAGTCCCACATTGGACTCTCTGCTCAGCAGGGAGCCTGCTTCCCTCTCTCTCTCTCTCTCTGCCTGCCTATTTGTGATCTGTCAAATAAATAAATAAAATCTTAAAAAAAAAAGGATAAAAGTATATAGGGTTTGCTCTCAGGTGGATTTGGGGATTCTAAGAGAATTACAATATTAAGAATATTGTAAAAATCCAAGCTAGGTCTTTGAGAATGTACTTTAAAAAAAAAAAAGGTTTGAAATTATTTTGCCCCACTAAATATTTCAATATTTAATTTAAAATAGGACATTATAATTTTCCTATGGATAGCTGAAGGATGCTTTTTAAATGAAAAAATTATTTAGTGGGTATATATTCACAAAGGATCAAAAATTTTAAGTACAGGCCTGGGTGGCTCAGTGGGTTAAGCCTCTGCCTTCAGCTCAGGTCATGATCTCAGGGTTCTAGGATTGAGCCCCACAACCACATTGGTCTCTCTGCTCAGCAGGGAGCCTGCTTCCCCCTCTCTCTCTGCCTACTTGTGATCTCTGTCAAACAAATAAAATCTTTAAAAAGAAATTTAAAGTACAGAAGAAAATATAGTGAACAGAGCACCACTATTCATAAGAACCAAAACCAGAAATAATCCAATGTCCATCAAAGGTAGAATGGACAAATAAATTATAATATAGGTGTATAACTAAATATTACATGAGGAAAAACTAATTGTTGTGACACATGAAAACATGAGTGAATTTTATAAACATAATTTTGAGCTAAGGACACTATACACACATGAGTACACACTGTATTCTTCTATGTATAGCTTAAGAGATTTTCCACAGCAATACATAAAGAGTTTCCTCATTCTTCTTTGCGGCTGAAAAATTTATTCTACTGCATGAATATACCCTAATTTATTTACCAAGTCTCCACTGACAGACATTTAGGTTTTTTCCCAAACTTTGTTGAGTTTATTTAGATGAATTTGTATGCTAGAAGGAAAACCGCAGGGCTCTCTATAAGGAGGATCTTTTAGGCAAGGTAACTTCAAATCCCAGCTCTAAGAGTATATTAATACAGGAAAAGTCTCTGGGCAGCTGCGTCACAGTCTTAAGAGAAACTGGGGAAAAAAACATAAGACTTACCTATACAACTAAGATCACAAACTCTCTCCTCATAACAAAAAAACAAACAAACCAAAAAAACCTCAAAAAACCCAACACCTCACCATGTGTTTCAATGTTCACAGGCCACAGAGAATACTTTAGAGACATTAAAATGGTACATGTGAAAGGATGAAAACAATTCATAACGGCCTAGTTATAAATCTCATTTTGTAGGCTACGCAGGGTAATTAAGAAATCATACCCCAAGGGCGCCTGGGTGGCTCAGTGGGTTAAAGCCTCTGCCTTCAGCTCACGTCATGATCCTGGGGTCCTGGGGTCCTGGGATCGAGCCCCACATCGGGCTCTCTGCTCAGCAGGGAGCCTGGTTCTCCCCCTCTCTCTGCCTGCTTGTGATTTCTGTCTGTCAAATAAATAAATAAAATCTTAAAAAAAAAAATCATACTCCATCGAATCTCCAAAACTGAATCAAAACTCCAAAGCTGGAAAGTCTAAATTCCAAAGCGGTTAAAGACGCTATTCTTCACTAGCATTAAAAACAAAAGGAATCACCCAACACTGTCTGTCTTTGTGAAATCCAGCTAAGAGTAAGAACCCTCTGATACCACATGCATAGCAAGATCAAGAAATCAGGCTCTGGGGCCATACTCCCACCATGTCTCTTCCTCTTTCTGCTCCCTTCCAACAATCCCTTCTCGTCACACACTGATTGGTTTATCAAGAAACTGACAGAAGCAACTACAGCTCGGCTAGGCCTTGACTCTACTCAACCAGAAAAAGTAATAGTTAAAAAAAAAAAAAAAAAATAGCACCCTCCTCCCCAGAAAAAGTTTACTTAGCAATATATCTTAGAGTTGAGAAAAAAAAATGTAACTCGATCATCTCAATTTCATTTGTTTAGTCAGTCTGGGCTCACATAGCATAAGGGCTCTTACTATTATTATTATATATCTGGCTGAGATTAAATTTTTTCAAGTGTTCTGCAAAATCTAAGGCAAGTCTAAGACCATTATTTGCCAATTCCTCTTTATCAGCAATCCAATACTAGTGACTGATTTCATTGATGGGAAAGCCCTATGTGGCTCAGTAATAAAGAAAATAAGGATTAGCAGGGTCCCTTGAGGTAAAGCCTAATGCATTACCGATGTGTCTACCTTCTCAGAAAAGCCTCGAGGTAACTCTTGTGGGGTTCACAAACTTATCACAATGGTATCCTGCAAAAATGACAGAATAATTTAATTCTACATAAGCCAAGCAATTCTATTTTAAAAGCTCTATGCACTGAATAAAACTGTATACATGCCCCTGAATCTACTTTCCAAAGGGCTCCATCTCTTAAACTAGGTTTAAAAGAGAAAAAAAAAAAAAAAGTCATATTTTACCGTAACGTTACCTTTCAGCCTAAAAACAAGGCTAGGGATACACAGCCACAATCTGTAGGTATAGACCTAAAGTGGAGAGTCGATAAAATTTGACAGGTAAGGAGACTTGACTTTTCTTTCCTTCACCCACCAAAGCAAAAATGCCTAAGGCACTCAAACTTATAACCCAAATAACAGTTTATGATCAAAACCTCAGAAGAAGAAAAAAAAAAAAAAAACCTCAGAAGAGCGATGGGAATTCTTTAGGAGAAAATGTTCATAAGTGTTTTTTTTTTTTAAATCAAACATAACTGCTATATAAACAAACAGATTAACTAAAATAAGCCTCTGATGTCTTCACGATTCCGTCAAGCACTTCAAGGCTTGCATTAACCATGAAAATTTACACAAGGCTTTGCAAGTGATTCAACTCTGGACACAGAACTCATTGAGACACGTTAATGTCCTAAGACACCCCTTTCACCACACAAGCTCTGAATAGGCTTAAAACAAGCACAGCCTATGGGTAACACTGCAGAATTTGGGGCCAAGTTTTGTCGTCTTCACCACGTTCAGCCAGTCATAGGGCAACAAATCAAAGTTCCAATAAGCACGTTGCACCTGCAAGGCTTAGGTATGCTCCAAGTCAAATATTTGCCATTTTTTCCATCCCAAATCTGCACAAATGAAAGTATGCAGATGGTCACACCCATCCTCTCGCCAGCCAAAATGATCTCTCTTTCCCGCATCCGCTGTGTCCTACTATTTACTGAGTCCTTACTACAGACATGGACATGCGGCAGCAACTGTGCTAGCAGCTTGCATATCTTAGCTCTAACCCTTAAAACAAATCCCATTCTACTGCTGAGGAAACTGAGGCCAGAGAGGTCAAGGTGATTCGCCCCATGCCGCAAAGCTGGTAACTGGTGGAGCGGATTCAAATCCTGTTCTGCCGGGCCCCAAAGGACCATCTCCCCGATCTTCCTTCAGCTAAATTCACTACCTACAGCATTGTTTCCCTCTATCAAAGTAAATTCAAGCGCTGTCAGACATGGTGATAGTAGGGGTGTCTGGGTGGCTCAGTGTGTTAAAGCCTCTGCCTTCGGCTCAGGTCATGATCTCAGGGTCCCAGGATCAAGCCCTGCATCAAGCCCTGCATCAAGCCCTGCATCGGGCTCTCTGCTCAGAGGGGTGCCTGCTTCTCCCCCCTCCCCGTTCCCACCCCCACCGCTCTGCCTGCCTCTCTGCCTACTCCTGATCTCTGCCTGTCAAATAAATAGAATTAAAAAAAAAAAAGAAAGAAAGAAAGAAAAGAATAGAAAAAAAATGGTGACAGTAGCTGAGAAGACGACCATACCTACAGCTGGAGCACAAGATCCAAGAGTTCCCCATAAAGAAACGCAGTCACCGCCTGTAGCATACCTAGCTCCAGAGGCTATGGCTCAAAATATGAGAGACTCCACAGGGGTTTTTGTTGTTGTTACTGTTCGTGGTCTCTCCACTGACTTTTTACAACAAGGGAAATGAAACTCAAGAGTCTATTCACATTTTTGGTGAAATTATCCAAAACCCTTGAGTAAAGGGTGATTTTTTTTTTTTTTTTTTAACAGTTCACTTTTACAGTTTACTTTTTGCTAGGCTCTGGACACTTTCAAGAGCAAGATCGCATCAGCAGCATTACTAATCAACTTTCTTCTACAGACCTGAAAAAGTATTTTCTTACCGCTACAAGATTACTTCCCATACTTTGAGCAGAAATGGAAACAGCTCTGGGCGTCACGAATCAGATCTGGAGGCCACAGTTGCAGAAAGGAGGTAGGTGCTGTTTCCCCTGAGTAGGAGCCGCTGATCTGAAACCTCCTAAGGGAAGAGTGTCTGAGGAAGAGTGTTGAAGAAACTAAAGCAAGCTGTTTGTATTAATGAGGGAGCTGCTGGCACTACTGCTTCTTAAGTGTTTCTCTGCCGCGCAATTGTTTCCCGGCTTCCAAGCTCTGAATCTGGCAGACAGAATGCTGTTCTCACAGCATACGTGTGCTGCGATCAGCTGCTCCGTGGTGTGTGGGTGTTTAACTAGGTAAGTGACTGGTAAGAAGAGGTTCTGCAATTTTAAATCAAGGAAGCACACCGTCCCCTGAGATTTTAGTGGTCTGTCACCATAGGACGACGCTGACAAAGTAACATTATTTGCAACTTTGAAATGGTTTGGGGTTAGGATAGGCAAATAATGTCCAACAGTAATGCTCCGGGCGTGACACGAACAAAAAACATAACCTGTAATCCAAGCCACTTCAAGCATGTTTATTAGATAATAAAAAATGCAATATTTGCCATCTCAGCATGCTTTCAAACTTCATAGGGTACACTGCATAATTATTAGAATAAATGCTGTTCTTCAGGCGTGTGGAACAGGTTCTGTGCAAGATTCCAAGGCCCCCCTGCCTTCCAAAGAAATGTTAAACCCATGAATTGCTTAGCCTCTCAGAAACCCAAAAATGTAAAAAAAAAAAGGAGAAGGAAAGAAAGAAAGAAAGAGTCTCAAAGGATTCCTCCCTTAAGTAAAAAATGTCAGAACTCTAAGCTCCTGGAGACCTGGGGACTATGTTTTTTTAATGTCACTGCCCATCACAACACTATCACAAGTGGAATAAATCCCCCTTGGTTGAAATATAATCAAAAGGCAAAGCTGGATGCAGAGTGATTTAGAAAGAATAGCTGATATTTTTCCCCTGCTTGTTGATAGAAAAGTGCAACGTTCATCCCTTGTTCTAAATTCTAAACACGGAGACTGAATTCCCTAACTGCAACCAAGATCCTTCCATTAAAACAAAACTTTAAAATCGATGATTCTGGTGGCAATGTCATCCTGAATATGACATGAAATCATATCTCATAAAGCCAAAAAAATCTGCACGGAGCAGGTGTTCTACTATGGGAAGGGTAAAGCCTTCTTTTAAGATATCAAATCAACCTCTATAAGCACATTGCGGAAAGGTATCATGAAACAGACCACTGACTTTGCTGTTGAAATCTGCTACATTTAGAAAACAGTGCAAGGAAAGTACATCATCAACTGGTCAAATTCAGACAAATTATCTTGACTCCAGTCTGAACTTTTTCTGAAATTCTCTCACACATCTCCTTTTTACAGGAAAACAGGGAATGATACCTTACAGACCCCCAACCCGCTGTAATCAAAGAACAAAACACAAGGATACACACACATCTACTTTGTTGCTGACTGCTCAGGACCAAAGAACTGTAATGTCAATCCTTAAGAAACAAAACAAAACAAAACACAAAACTCAAGTTCCTTTCACTTTTGCATTATACAGATCTCAACCTGACCGTCCCAGGACTAGCTTCAAGAGAACTGTAATGCACACAAAAATTAGGAGTGTCTCTTTCACCATGATCCCAAAGAAAGGTTAAGAACCACTGAAGAAGACATTTCCAGAATCACTAAAACTCAGAAGTGAACATTTTAAACAAAATTATACTAAAGGACTTATCTATCTGAATGCATGGGCACAGAACTCACATAGGCAACCAAGCTGCCTGCCAGTCCTGACCATCTCTGTGCAGCTGACCCCTCTCAAATGAGCCCTAGGCGGGAACATCCCCCCGCATTCAGCCCGCACACACATGCCAGCCCCAGCAGCTCTTCATTCCTTAAACATACACATGTTGTCAACAAAGCATGTGCTAGTTGTCATTCCCAGAACAATACAGGCCTGGCCATCTCTGGAAAAAAAAATACACATTCTTCCCAAAACATGACCCTATTTATTTACCATGCCTTGACGATCGATCTTAAATACTGAGACAAAATAAATGAAATGCTCACACACATGTTTCTAATCAACTGAGAGGAAAAAAGCATCACTCAGGTGTTGCTGCGGGTACACAGGCGATGCAGATCAGGAAAACAGGATAACGATGCTTGAACATGGGGACAATCAAAGACACACTCACGCAGGAACATCCTGAGACCATGGTTGTGTAAAGAACCCTTCTCCAAAAGCAAAAGCACATTCCTTTGATTGGCACAAGCCCTTCCTGACAATGGATCCGCAATGACAGGGGCTGCTCTGGCAATCAGGAAGTGTGTGTGTGTGTGTGTTGTGGGGGAGGGATTACTAAATGTGATCAAAGACTGGCCCTCTTCAAAGAAGAACATATGGGATCTCAAATCGTCAAGACAGACTTCGAGGGTGAGGCAGGGGCATTTATCATTTCTACAGAAGACATCCCTTGACAATGAGCATGTTATGTGCAGATGTAACGGGGGTGTCACTACCTTTAATGTCTCCCATCTAAGAATCTTAAGTAGAGGCTGATTGGAGGGGAGGAGGTGATGGGGTGGAGAAAGGTCTGCACTACCCTCTGGGGTGAGTGTCGGGCGCATATACACCGATGCATTTTATCTCGGGCGGCACAATACTCCCAGGGGTTGGAGGTTAGGGCGCAACCGCAGGGCCGGGGAGGCAACGGGTGCAAGCTGCCAGCTGCAGGGCAGGGGAATGCTCGCAGGAGGACCGGTGCAAATCTCCCTCGGCCCGCTAACCCAGGCAACCCCAGCTTCCCCTCGGGCCTCTGGGCGAGCGGGCTCTCTGCAAAACTGGAGCCCGGCCCGGGTCCGGGAGCGAGGGGACGAAGGAACAGAAGCGGGTGCCCCCGGCCCGAGCTCGCGACCAGGGGAGCGCAGCGCCCCGGGCCTCCCCGCCGGATGGGGGCTGCTCCGGCCTAGTGCACGCAGCTGCCTCGGCGAAGGGTTAACCCGGCGCCCCAACCCCGGCCGGCCCGGCGGGCGGCGGAGAGGAAGGGCTGCTGCAAGGGGCGCAGCCGCGACTGTGGCGTGTGCGTGGGGGGCAGGGGCCCCTACTCACCCTGGCCGGCCGCCTCCGCCTCCGCCGCCCCGACCGCCGCCTCGGCGGTCCATCCCTGCGGCGGGGGGCCTGTAGCCGCGGCGCTCGAGTAACAACCGCCGGCCGGGCCGGCCCCTCCCCCCCGCCCAACGTCTGTCCTCAGGGCCGCTCCACAGACCCGGCCTCCGCCGCCGCCGCCGCCGCTGCCGCCGCCGCCGCCGCCGCCGCAGCGCTACGTGGCCGCCGCTCCGACGTCTCGCGACTCCCTTCCGAGCGCGCGAGGGCGAGCAGGGCCGGCGGGGCGGGCGGCGCGCGGGGAGGGAGGCAGGGGAGGGGGTGTGCGTGTGTGGTTGTGTGTGCGGAGCCGGGGGCAGGGAGGGAAGGCGAGCGGCGGCGAGAGCGCGCGCGCACCCGCGCCCCGTCCCTCGCCCGCCCCCCCCCCCCCCGCCCAACGGGGAGCCGACACCTCCCTCCGCCCGCCCCCCTGGCATCCCGGCCGCTGGGCGCGGCGGCGCGCATGCGCAGCCCCTGGGGCCGGCCCTGGCGCACCTTTTCTCCCTGCTGCCACAATGTGAGCGCCCCGCCGCCCAGATAACCGCCGACTCCCGCTCCACCCCCACCCTCCCCCACTCCGCCCACTGCTGAGCGCCCAGGTAAAGGCGTGGACTGCGCGTGCGCACCGCTCTCCCTGGGTCTGGGGGCGTGGTTGCTGAAAGGAAGCCAGAACACAGAGTGGGAGGGAGCTGGGGGCGGAGGGTGTGAGCCTCCCCGAAGTAGGGGCGGGTTAGGATTAAGGAAAGGTAAAAGTGGAGAAAGGGGACCGAAATAGGAAAGTAGGACCAAGGGAGATTTAGAAGTAAAGGAGCCTTTGGTTTATGAAATAAAATGTTTTAAGAAATCTTGACTGTAGCCTCTGTTACTGCAGGGTACGTTGAGTGACAGAGGACAGAAATAAAGGAGACAAAATATAAGCAGTAGCGGTCATTCACCAAATAAATGGGACAGCTAATAAAACCTGGGGAAATTTAGAGATTGCCGGGACGGTCAGAAAAACAAATTTAGAGGTGCGTTTGTTCTGTGGCCAGGAATAGGGAAGGGGATGTGTGTGTGCTTGAGACACCGAATTGCTGTAAGAAAGGAAGCCTCCATTGAAAGTATTACAGCAATATGACTAATTAGCTATTAATCATTAATATAATTAATGGTACTATTAGCTAACAAGGTAGCATTTATGTGAGTTCCGAGCCAAGAGAGGGTGCCCATAATTGTAAGTGCTTGGCACTCGGAGAGAGGAAGTGAGGCAGGCAAGGTAAAAAGGCCTGGGGAGGAAAGGAACCAAGACAGCAACTTGGAGGGTCAGGATGACCCTTTCCCACCAGAAACCAAACTTCCCCGATGTTTCCCAAATCTTATCTCCATTGGAACTCCTCATCCTCCTTCCATTATGAAAAACACAATAAATATCTTTGCATTAAGACCTACCTCTTGACACATTTTCAATAGGGATGCAACTACTTCTCTCCCAAATAACCATTCCTTACTTTGCCCCCTAATCCCCCCGGGAAAAAAAAATCCCTATAGCAAGTAAAATGACCTGAATCTGGAATAGGGTTAGGGGAGAGATTGAAACTTGATACACAAAAGTGTTCCAGGGCTAGCTCTGTCCTTGGCCCCTTTTCTGAAAACAGATGCTTGGTCTTTATTATCCTTGGACTCCACACTCCAGGGAGTGTAATTTGGCACCTTTGGGTTGTGTTCCTCAGTAGTGAGCGCCTTCAGTGGATAAACACTAAAAATGACATCATAATACAGCAGGTAGAGAGAAAATCTTCAGGCAGAGCAGGAGGAAATACGCATGCATAAATAATAAAAGGGAACACTTAGAGGCACCTGGGTGGCCCAGTTGGTGGGGCATGTGACTCTTGATCTCAGGGTTGTAAGTTTGAGCCCACTTTGGGTGTAGAGAATATTAAATAAATAAGTAAAATAAAATCTTAAAAAAAAAGACTTAGATTTAATGCAAGAAAGAACTTGGCCTCCACAGGGGCTGATGAGCTCAGAACATCCAACTGAGATGTCTAGTGTTGCCCTTCTAGGACATTTAATCCATTCCCTACTCTGCCTGTCAGGGCAATCCAGCTTGGAAGACCGGAGTGCAGAGCAATGGCTAAAGAAGCAATGTAACCTTCCAAGCGTCTGTGACTCTCCACCCACAGGCCAGCCCCCCGAAGGGCTCCTAGTAATTAGAATAGTAATATTATTACCTTCCACTCGAGGAGTGCTTTATGGTTTCTGCAGGGAGATTATGTCCATTATCTCATGAAATCCTCCATATCTCATGAGATCCTGCCTGTGAGGCAGGCAAGACAGGTATTATTCCCAGTGAAGGAAATTTGGGCCAAGGAATGTTTAATGGCCCAGTCAATCACTCAACCCAGAAAACAATGGAGGGTTTGACTCTGAAAGACTGCTACATATTCCTGTGGATAAAAATAGGTAGCCTTGGCATGTGATAGAGAATAATTTTAATGGGCAATTCTATACCTGTGTCTCCTCTCTTTCACATGTATTTCCCCTTTTCTTCTCTTCAGGACCCTAGGATTGGCTCCTGTGTTTCTGAAGCCTTGGTGACCAGTACTTTGGAAGGTTTTGGGGCCACAGGGCTGGCAAGGAGATCCCAGTTGCTCTGCTCTCTCTTAATTCTTCCCTTTCATATATCTACCCACGGCAGGTAGCTGCCAACCAGTGTCCTCTGTCAACGTGTCACAAGAAGAAGGCATCTGCTCTCAGCCCGACTGCTAAGCCCATGCCCCCCTTCTTCAGCGGCTGACACTACAATGGACAGTCAATGCAAGCACCATTTGGTACCCACATCTGGCCTCCCTGGAAGATCGAGCTTCTATCATCCCGGTTTCCTGGCCTTGGATAGTTCTTCACTGACTTCTTCATTAAGGCAGTTGACAAAAAAACCCAGAAAAAGCCATTTAAAAAAAAAAAGATTTTATTTATTTATTTAACAGAGAGAGAGAGCATGAGCCAGGGGAAGTGGCAGACAGAGAAGGAGAAGCAGACTCCTCATTGAGCAAGAAACCCAACACGGGGCTTGATCCAGGAACCCTGTGATTGTGACCTGAGCTGAAGGCAGCTGCATAACTGACTGAGCCACCCAGGCACCCCATAGAAGCCAATTAAAAAAAAAAAAATGTTTAGTAGACACACACACACACACACACACACACACACACACACACACACGAATATTACTCAGCCATAAAAAAGGATGAGATCTTGCCATTTACAACAAGGAGGGACCTAGAGTATTATGCTAAGTGAACTAAGAGAAAAACAAATACCATATGGTATCTGTTAGAAGTGGAATCTAAAAAAACAAATGAACAAACGAAAAGCAGATTCAGACCTACAAATGCAGAGAACAAAGTGATGGTTGCCGGAGGGGAAGAAAGGTGGGGTTGGACAAAATGGGGGTGGGGGGAGTGGGAGGTACAGGCTCCCAGTCATAGAATGAATAAATCACAGGAATAAAAGGCACAGTGGAGGGAATATTGTCAATGATATTGTAATGGGGGCACCTGGGTGGCTCAGTGAGTTGAGCCTCTGCCTTCAGCTCTGGTCATGGTCTCAGGGTCCTGGGATCAAGCCCCGCATCAAGCTCTCTGCTCAGGGGGAGCCTGCTTCCACTTCTCTCTCTCTGCCTGCCTTTCTGCCTACTTGTGATCTCTGTCAAATAAATGAAATCTTTTAAAAGAATGTTATCATAATAGGATTGTATGGTGACAGGTGATAGCTATACTCGTGGTGAGTACAGGATAAGGTAGAGGGCAGCTGAACCTCTATGTTGTACACCTGGAACTAATGAAACACTGCCAATTATACTCAAATAAACAAAGACATAATTTTAGTACAGTTCTGCACACTTTGACAGTTCTGAAAACCTTCAGAGATTTCATTGAAACAGCAAACAGACATATCTGGTTCCTAAACGGCCTCCTACAAGCTCCCAGTTCACTGCATTTCCACACTCCCCAAGCTTCCAAGAATGTACCCGCAGTCACCGCTAGTTCTTACCATCACTACTTACATAGGGGCGGTGGCTGGGGCTCCCTGTCCCCTCGTTAATATAACCCAGTCCTAGCACACCAGACTTGGGGCCAGGGCCCTCGTCATGGGCTCCTAGGTTCTCACAGTCGCCGTGCTGCAACCTTTACTCATTCCCTCCACATTTTAGACTCTGTAAGAAGACAGGATTATCTGGCTCTTACAGCCTTCCAGATCCAATACCTAGGATTCTATTCTATAAAGTTGACTTTGTTCACTAATGTCTTACAATGCCATTCCTTCGCTAAGAATCACTATCCAGTTCCTATCTCCGAGCCCTTCCTGCAAGAAACTGCCCCCTTCACAGAATGGATAGAGCTGACCTGGGCTCTCTCCTGTTTTATTTACTTCTCTGAGTGATGGTATTTAGAGACAGCTCAGAAAGCTGGACTTTTGGCTTATCTGCCTTAGGGTTTGCATGCATATGTTTATGTTTATGTCCAGTATTAAAGGGATATGGGTCAAGGGCACTTTCACTCCGTGCCCCCTCACCTCCCATCACACCTGTGTGAGTTCTAGTGAAGAGGTGAAATAAATGCCAGGATGTCTTGGAAGAAAAAGAGAGGACACCCTAAAAGCCAGACCCATGAATGCAGTTGTTTTACGCAGTGGATAGAGGTGAGGGAGGCTATGGGGAAAGCCAGTGTCCCTTCAGGCAAAGCTTAGTTCAGCTGCAACATGACCTGGGGCCATCGTATGAATAATAGTCCCCCAGCGATGGTCTCTATATGCCAAAATGCATTTTATAATTATTTTTAAAATATATAGATATTTATAAGATTTTATTTATTTATTCATTTGTCAGAGAGAATGCATAAGCAGGGGGAGAAGCAGGCTCCCCACTGAACAAGGACCTCAGTTTGGGCCTTGATCCCAGGACCCTGGGATCATGACCTGAGCCAAAGGCAGATACCCAACAGACTGAGCCACCCAGGCGCCCCCTCCCCCAGCTCACTTTTTTTTTTTTTTAACAGCAAATAAGAACAAGATCTGGATTTTAAGGGTCACATGGCCGGAACTTGGGTCTCCAGGATCCAAGTTCCGGACTTTGTGACACCGTGCTGCCGTCCTTTGCTGGATGCCATACAAAGCAAATTAAACAGATGTGGTCTCTGCTCTCTGGAAGTTTGGACTTAAATGGACAGCCACAGTTCTGGCAAACGTAACAGGACAAAGTGATTCACAATCAGTTCCCAATAAATAAATGAGTTGAATAGGTAAGGGAAGTCAAGTTTACTGGGTCTACTAATTTTTTTAAGGCAATATATTTTTAAAAAGATTTTATTTACTTATTTGGGAGAGAAAGAGAGCACAAGCAGGGGGAGTGGGACATAGGACTTGATCCCAGGACCCTGGGATCATGACCTGAGCCTGACGGCAGATGCTTAACCAGCTGAACCACCCAGGTGCCGCAGGGAGAGGGCACTGTTAATGAGGCTAAGGTCTTCAACCAGTCCCACCTCTGCCTACTTGCTTTGCACACGGAAAAACACTGTAGCTGTGCTGCACACTCTTTCACTCTTTTGGCTCCTTGTCTTCAAAGTTGTGTCAGTGTTCCTGGAAACATCTCCCAAGTGTCACCCAAGAGGGAATCGAGAACCATCATTGTGAAATCATCTCTGCCCATAAGTGACATATTTAACCCTTTTCCTAAAAGCAAACCGCTGCAAAAGCTTGCATTCATCCTGCCTCTACCACCTTTGCTGATGGGAAAGGACAGATGGATTCAGTGCCTATCCTGTCGGTAGAGAGCCCGAGATTCATCCTTATCCATGCGAGACACCAGGTTAGGACAGCGCAGAGGTGGATTTGGAATTTGAGGGACATTAGTACTATTCCAGAAAAGCCAGACCACCGCCCCACCTGCAACAGCTTAGCTTCCGAGTATCTAGGCAAAGGCAGAGAGAACCTTGGGGTTAGGGATGTGGGCAGCGGAGGGCAGCTTCACCCAGCAGAACATCCTTCTATCCCAATTAGGGCAGCCCAATACCTCCTCTGGGGCTTCTGCCTCAGGGTCTTTCGCCAGCAGAGTGATCTAAGGCTGTTAAGTCCGAATTGTGTTTGAGTCTTTAAAGAAGCTCACGGATTCATCTAGGCAGCACGCTTGATTGTTGTCTGTAATTGATGTGACATATACCCCACAGGCATGCACGGAGGTCCGATTGAAGGGATGGTTTTTCAAAAATTGGAATTAATTAATTAAAGAAGGCAGCTCTACATGGGCTGTGAGTTAGTGCCAAACTCCGTAACCCTAAACCAGCCAACCCACCCAACCGGCCTCACCACTCGAGGAGCAATCCTGAGGTTCTCAGGGAAGTGGGACAGGACACCCAGGAGGCAGTGCAGGAAGCAAGGGCTCCAAGGGGGATTTTGGGGGGGGGGGTTGTGCATGTGTGTGTGGCGGAGTCAGGGGGCACTCTCCTAACTTTCAGAATCCCCCAGAATCTTGGCTCTTGAGAACTGTTTGGGTGCCAAAATAAGTGTGTTGGGGGGGGTAGGCAACTGCAGGAAAGGGAAGGCAAGGTCAAAGGAGGTATGCAAGACTATGGGGAGGGGCCGTCAAGGGGCAAGAGGGTGTTCGCGGCTGAGGTGGGATGGGAGGAGGAGCTGTTGTCCACAGCGAAGCAAGATGAACCTGCTCAGGTGAGGACCACGAAGACGGGGCGGAGAGGACCCTGTGGGCGGAGCTCAGAGGAGGTGGAGCCCGCATGTGGGGGCGGGAACATGGCACCCTGGGCCTCTGGCATTCAGAGGAGGCGTTAATTAAAACCCCTGACCTGAGGGGTGGTTAACAAAGCTGTGGCAGCTTTTCATACAGGTTGAGTTAATAACAATAATAATAATAATAACAATTAACGATAATGAGACCTTATCTGCAGCAAGTTATTCTTAGAGCTTTGTAGGCATTAAGTCATTAATTCCCCTGGCCCCTCGGGCCACCTTTTTCTGGAAGTAATGGAAGTGCAAGAGGACACAGACCATCCTTGTGCCTTTCTGCCCGTTGCTATTGGCTGGATGGGTTAGTTTGTTTAAAAATCCAGGGTTCTTTAGGTTTCATAAACTGTTACAAGCTTTTGCATTTATTTAGAAATGATATGTAAATTGAATGAGTACAAAAATGTCGAACTCAGTCACCACAAATGCCTAAACAACTTTGATGTGAAAACGTAAGTCCCACCCAAGAGCACCAGGTCAGTGTGTCACAGTGGAGAGGGACTTGGAAGTGACCAGGGACCACCTCTGAAGCCCTAACTAGTGGCTAGGCTGAGCCTCAGTTGCAAACAAGGTAAATCGGAGGACCTCAGTGGCTACCGCAGCAGACCAAGGAGGGAAATTTAGAGCGAAAACTCAAGGCCAGTTAAAAGAGGGGGCTTATTCTACATTAGGGAAATCACGTGGGCTGGAGCCTGGGAGCCAAAGCCTTGAGAAAACTTGAGTGCCACCAATGACCAGCCTTGTCGATTTCAACAGTTGTTTCTTTTCTGTATTTCACATAACAGTGAGTACTACAAAGTGTATGCACCCAGTCCAAAGATGTGCTTTCATTTGCATCCCGTAGACTGTGAGAGTCATCATCCTTATCCTGGTCAAGATCAAAGACAATTAGAGCGTGCCTTGTGTAGCACGTTTTTAAACAACAACAACAACAAAATCTCAATATATTTAAAAAAGTTATCCTGGTAGTCCTTAGGTCACAGTGGTGGGATGATTCTCGCCATGAATAAAGGAGGCACGTGAGATCCAGAGCAGGAGCTAAGCTTGTCTGAATCTCAGAGTTGAGCAGCAGCAGAAGGGTCTGTCATGGTTTAGGACAGTGACCAGCCCTCACTCTCCTGGCCCGTGCTATCCTTCCAGAATCATGGCCTTCCTGGCCTTCTCTGTGTCACTGCAGAAAAAGTCACCCGTGAGAAGGTACTAGAACTTTCAGAACTTTGTAGACTGCATCAAAGAATATGCAGTAAAGCGCCACACGCGGAAGCTAGGAACAGAATGTTCTGGTTAATAAAAGAATCTGGGGACGCCTGGGTGGCTCAGTGGGTTAAGCCCCTGCCTTCAGCTCAGGTCATGATCTCAGGGTCCTGGAATCAAGGCCCACATCGGGCTCTCTGCTCAGCAGGGAGCCTGCTTCCTCCTCTCTCTCTCTGCCTGCCTCTCTGCCTACTTGTGATTTCTGTCTGTGAAATAAATAAATACATAAATCTTTAAAAAAATAAATAAATAAAAAGAATCTGGTTAACAAAGTAGTACGAAACATTTAGTGCTAAATACTAAAATTATTCATTGTTTATTTGAAATTCAGATGCACTGGTTGTCTTGTATTCTATCTGGCAACCCTACTTGTAAGTTAACTTCTAGGAGATTCATATTTACTCTTTTGGAATTTCTTAGAGAAAAAAGTGACAGGGAGGAGAGGCATACTTTGAGAGCTTCAGGTTTATTGATTCTAGTAAATGGAACAGAGAAGATGGCCAAAAATGTATTGAGGAATCAAGGGACCCAGAACCTGGTGCCTACCAACTCTGATAAGCACACTCATCAACATACAGGGTACATGGATTAAAATGTCACCAAGTCTTTCACTGACTCCCACATCAAACTACATGGTTATTTCAGACACCTCACAGAAGAAAGCTTAAGACAAACCATTGCCTGCTCCTTAGTTTTATCCAACATCCAGACAGAATCCCACCTTATAACCAGAACAGATCAGGGCAGCCTCCAGCCCTCATTTCTTTATGCCAAAAGGGAGGAGGAAGACAAATGCCCCACAGAGAAATGTGCCATTTGGAGGAGCTGCCTGTTTCCTCTGGACCAGAGAATCCTCTGGTGCTCAGGTACCCCCTTCCCTATCACACTGATGGTCCTGGGGGAAATGGGCCCCCTAGGGGGCTAGGTTTTGCTCTTCATGACGTGGACTGTGAGTGGTGTTTTCTTGATCAGGTCTCTATGCTTAGTACTTATGGAGCACCAAGATGTTCCCAATTCATTGAGTGCTTTCCGCTGTCCTGTTTCACTTCTATTGTTCCGTATAATCCTTCCAACCGCCATTTGGGGTAGGCAGTTCCATTTTACAGATGAGAAAACCAAGGCAGAGAGAAATGAAGTAGGAAATGATCCAAGATTACAGAACTCTTTCATGGTGGGCTCAGCATTGAACCCAGGTTTAGACCCCTAAGCCTGCTGTTGTAACCATGACGCTACACTGCCTAACACCCCAATACAGTCACACCAGGCTTCTGCTCAGAGTTCTTCAATGGTTTCTGCAGTAAGCAAACAATGGCCTCCGAAAGGTGTCCATATTCTAAAGATGTCCACATCCTAATTCCTAGCACCTGTGACTTTGCAGTTGGGATCAAGGTAAGGATCCTGAGATGCAGACCTTATCCTCGATTATCTGGTGGGTCCAGTGTAATCATGAAGGTTCTTAGAAGAGAGAGACGGGAGCACAGGAGGCAGAGAGGGAGATGTGCTGTGGAAGCAAGGGCCAGGAAGCTGTGAGCGCTCGCTCTGAAGATGGAGAGGAACGTGAGCCAAGGAGTGTGGACAGCCTCGAGCAATGAGTAGGCAAAGAACTGATCTCCCCTAGAGCCTCCAGAAGGAACACAAGCTGCGGACACCTTGATTTTGGCCACCAGAATCTGTAGCATAATAAATCTGTGTTGTTGAAGCCATTGCATGTCTGGTAAAGCATTATAGCAGCCGTAGAGTAGAAAACGAATACAGCTCCCCATTACTTACAGGGAAATCCAACAGCCCTGCAAAGCGTTCAAAAGGGCCTTGGGTTATCAGCCCCGGTTCCCACCCCCACCACCTACCAGGCTCTACATGCTGAACTTCTCCAGGATCTTCAAGGGGCCAAGGCCTCTCTCACTCCCGTGCATTCGCACGTGCTATTTCTTCCACCTGGATCACGGGCTCCTCACTTGTTTGTCTGGCAAAATTCTCATCCTTTCTTTCTCAGCTCAAACAATACCTCCTCTGTGAAGCCTTTCCTGAGGCTCCTTTCCTGCATTTCATATGCACTCCCAGTAAAGGACCTGTCTGCTCCCGCCCTGGACTATAAGCTATTTGAGGGCACGGGACCTCTCTTCTCGCCTTTGATTTCCCTTTGCACCCAGCACCGTCCTTGGCACGTGAAATAAAGGTCCCCGGAGACTAGAGCTCTTACCCGGACTTGTGCCCTGGCCAGCCCCATCTCTCCTTGGATAACAAACATTGGGAGAACCCCTCCCCCCCTCCCCTCTAATCCCCTCCCCTTTTCTCCCATCCCCCTTCCTAGTGAGAGATGAAGACAAAGGAAATCAGGCATGGCATTGTTTCATGTTCAAAAAAAGAAGAAGGCACAAATCAAAGTTTTGCCATAGTCCCATGGCATCCACAGCGTGCCATGCTTCTTCTCTGGGTCTCGGTTTCTTCAGCTAGGAAATGGGTCTAGAGATAAGATACACAGAAACAGGAGCTGTGCTGGCTTTGAACCCCATTGTATCCCCCCTCCCGCCTTAGCACTGCTCTTTACTCTCAAGTGAGTTCTTGGGTGTTGGGTGCTGAAGATCTTGGGGGAGACTTTCCCACATTCTTAGGGTTTGTGGTTTCTAATAGGCACGCCGATGTTAGGTATCATCTTGAGCAAAAGTTTCCCCACAGTCACTGCATTCATGGGACTGAGTTCCAGAATACTGAGTCAGATGTGTCTTCCGAGCCTCCAAACTCACCTGAGGGCTCTCCCATGGACACATCAGACACAGAGTTTCTTTCCAGTAGGAATTCTCTGATGTTGTATAAGATGGTTACTCCACCCAAAGAAAGACTTACTCATGTTTATAACACTTACGAATTTTTTCCCCCTGTATGAATTCTCTGATGTTTAATGAGAAGTAAAAGGCAAATGGAGGTCTCAGTAAAGGTCTATTACGTACCCGGCCCTGTGCTCAGTGTGCGGAAGGAGTCCAAAACATACGGAATGGCCTCTGCCCTCTAGAAGTTTGCAACCTGGTTGAGAAGACAAGATTCTTGTGCACGGAACAGTGGGGAAGTAGGGGACTGGGCTGCTGTGTAATCACACCAAGCTGCATAGTTTAATGGAATAAACAAGATGTCAGAGAAAGGAGCATTCCACCAGAGATTAGGGAAAGGTGTAATTGAAGATGCTAAAAGATGCTAGGCTTTAGCTCAACCTGAAAGCATGGCAGGGCTGAGGCTGCAGGACAGAAGAGGAAGGTATTTGGGATGTGGCTCTAGAGGGATGAAGATATCCTTCTGTAGGAACTCACTGGTTTAGATTTTGGAAGAGAGAGGGACAGAGAGGGAGGGAGGGAGAAGGAGGAGGGGAGAAAAAAGGAAAAGAGAAGAAAGGAAAGGAAAGGAAAGGAGGGGGAGGAGAGGGGAGAGGAGAGGAGGGGAAGAGAGGAAAGGAAAAGAAAAAAGAAAGGAAAGGAAGGAAACTCTTCCCAGTATAGTGAGTTGCCCCTCCATTGCAGAAACTCCCACAGACTTAGGGCAGCAGCCTTTGAAAATTTTCTTTCTTGGGGCGCCTGGGTGGCTCAGATGGTTAAGCATCTGCCTCATGGTCTCTCCCCAGGTCATAATCTAAGGGTCCTGGGATGGAGCCCCACATTGGGCTCCCTGCTCAGCAGGAAGCCTGCTTCCCCCTCTCTGCCTGCCTCTGCCTACTTGTTATCTCTCTCTCTGTCAAATACATAAATAAAAACTTAAAAAATTTTTTTCTTTCTCTAATACATTTCTAATTTTATTGCTCCAGCCACTTTCACTTTTACCAGGCACGCCCAAGAAGGAACCCTCTAGCACCACAATTCTTATGCACAGCCCCATCCCCCACCCACCCCCGCCCCCCAACATTCCTGGGACTCATTTCAGAGTTCCTTGATCATGCACGTCACCCCACCCCCAAGTGACAGAGGCATCAAGTGGGGAGAGAAGAGCACCCACCCCAGCGCCCCAGGCAAGCACCCCTTCCCAGCCCTCCCTACCCTCAAAATCAACTCTGCCCGGGATGCTGACACTTGGAAAGGAGAGTCATCGGATCCAAAGGCCTTTTACTTATGTCAGTTTTATAAAGGATTTTCGGGAGCCTGGGGAGTAGGGAGCTCTTTATGACTTGTCCTTTTTTTCTGCATTCTGCAGAGGGCAGCCCACGAGCAAGGGGGTGGAATCTGCAGCGTCTGTCTCGTCTGGGTTAGACAGTTGGAAGACGTTTCTCCCAATTATAGTGGTTAAACACTGACTCAACAGCCCACAGCCTCAGGAGGCGTCCGAGCTTTCATTCACCGACAAGTTTCAAAATGAGACACGACAGCACCACCTGTCAGGGGTAGTGCCGTCAGAGACCAGAGGAGGGAGAGTGGATTTCACAGGCAGCAAGGTGGCAGCTTTCTGGAGGGATCTGACCGTTCCTAGCAGGGAGGCGACATTGTGAAGGGGCTCCTCAGCAAAATGGGTTTGTTTGTATGTGGAATTCTTAGGCTCTTGTTCCGACCCTGCTTCCTGCCGCCTCACTTCCCTAGGAGATGGAATTCGGAATTCGGGAAGGGAGGGACCTCACCTCTTGGGGGGGGGGGAACGGGGTGGGGACAGACACAGAATGGGGGCTGGCGCCTTTAGGGTCTTACCATGTGGACATCCTGTGGGAACCTTGTCCCCGCCTCCTCAGCAAGATACAATCCGCTCTGTGGGGAATCCAAGCAGGAAGTCGAAAGAAGAGATCTAAGAAGCCACAGTGGAAGGACAGCCCAGACTCCTGGGCCCCGGGTGGCCGCGTCCAGTCTGCCCACACACCACACTCTACTTTCATCACTGGTGTCTATCCTCCCTGCGAGTTCATGGGCTCCCCCAGGGCAGGAGGCATGTCTGTCCTTGTGGCCGTCGGAGCCGGCTCAGTACCTGTCACAGTGCCGGGTACACAGCCACGGTTCAGTAAATGTTTGTTCAATAAATCAACGATCAACCCTGAACTTGGAAGGGATTCCCTTAAAGAGAGCCTCGCTTTTGTTCAGAAGCAGAGTAACACGCAAACATTGGTGTGCTGGGGAAGGGACGCTGTTGGGTAATAATAATAATGATGATGATGATGATGATGATGATGATGATGATGATAGTCAGAAACACGTAGGTGGCCCTTGGAAAATAGCCAAAAAGCTCCAATTGTATCTGCTAAGCAACAGGGGAACAGGGGAACGAGTGCAAGGTCTCTGGGTCACCCCCGGGAGCCAGTGAGTGGGTGGAGGCTTAACAGGCTGCGTTTGATCTGGAAGACGGGAGGGTCACCAAAGAACAGTGCTTCTTGGAGCGGCTTGGTCATTATGGCAAGCTCCAGAGGTGACTTTCCCGGCCAGAGGAGGAATGGTTCAGCGTGGTGGCCGTCAAGATGAGGGCTGCTCCTGTGTGAGCTCGGGGAGGTGGTTGTTGGAGCAGGAGCTGAAGCCAGCATGGCCACGGCCAAGAACAGCCAAGGAGGAAGAAGACGCTTCGGGATGCTGGTGTCATATTGCACAGAGTGGGGGTGAAGCCAAAAGAAAAGATTTGTCTTTCTCCAGAGAGAGCTTCCTGAGGACAGAGGCCGTCATGTCTTTTTTTTTTTTTTAAGTTTGTTTATTCATCTCTGCACCCAGCTTGGGGCTCCAGCTCACAACCTTGAGATCAAGAGTTACACGCTCCTCCAACTGAGCCAGCCAGGCACCCCCGACAGAGGTCTCATGTATCTACACCCGTAGCTCCAGGAAAAGGGCCTTGCACGCGGTAGCTGCGAAATGAACACTTGGAAAAGGCGAGCTTGGCTGGTTGGCCGACTCTGGGAGGCACTGAGGACCTGAGAGCACTTGGAGGCCGTCGGACTTCTCTTGCCAATCTTCTCTGCTCCAAGTGCCTTGGTCTATTCTTCTAAGCCATCCCTCCTCTGTTTTAAACCAGACAATGGGGGCGCCTGGGCGGCTCAGTGGGTTAAAGCCTCTGCCTTCAGCTTGGGTCACGATCTCAGGGTCCTGGGATCTAGCCCCGCATGGGGCTCTCTGCTCGGCGGTGAGCCTGCTTCCTCCTCTCTGCCTGCCTCTCTGCCTACTTGTGATCTCAGTCTGTCAAATAAATAAAATCTTAAAAAAAAAAAAACCCAAACAAATGAACAACAACAACAAAAATATGATGTTCCCAAAGATTGTTACACTCTAGGTGGACCCGAAGTAGTAGAGAGGGCGATTCTAGCCCCTACAAGGCTGGGTCTCAACCTGCAGCTTTGCGGACCACGCCCTCCCTTCTCCTGGGGCTCCCATGGCTGGACTGGGTCCTTGCAGATTGTGGGGTCCCGCTCAGTTCCCCATCCTAGCATCTTGGCAAGCAGCAGCATGTCACCATGGGAGCCTCCTCGTGTTAACAAATGCAAACACACACACACACACACACACACACACACACACACACACACCCATACACACACACACCACTTTCCTTGTCTCTGAGCCACTGTCTGTTCCTCTGCCTCTAGCCTGACCCATCTTTACAAGACTCTTCCTCTCCCGGGATGCTGTGCTGACTGTGGCCTCTGAGGCGAGAGAGCTGGGCATTCTCCACGTCTGCAGGGCTGGCCTCCCTCAGGGGCTTGGGCAAGATCCGCCCATATGGCGGGACCTTCCAGGGAGACGCGAAACCAAGAACCTGACCTCATGATGCCCGCAGCGTCTGGCAAGCAGGGCACCAGCTCTGCTGTCCTGGCCACAGTCCAGTTCTCTCTTCTAGAATCCACACCTTCCCTGGGTCCCCTCCAGGCTGACAAGATCTGCCCCAGTTGGGGAAGGATAAGCCTGGCCTAGTGAGTAGCGGATGGGAGGGAGAGGGAGGGTCTCTACTCTAGGACCTAGGTCGAATCATTCCTCAACTCCGTGCCTCAGTTTCCCCCTTGAGAAATTCTGACCATGCTTCTAGGGTTAGGAAGCTGCTCGGCACTAGAAAGTTCCCTGAGCTCACGGGGTAAGAAACCTACAGTCTTGCTGTGTTTCCTCGCAGCCAGGAGCCGCCCACCGCGCCCTGCCCCAGAAGGCCTTGCTGGTTGGTGGGGCCGGGCCAGCAAGGCAGGGTCCCGCAGGATGAAAGCTCAGAGAAGCCAGAGCAGGAATAATAATGATAATCATCAGCGGTGGCGTCTTAACCATCCAGGAATGCAAGGCCCCACGCCCTGTGCGCCTCACACCCCAGGACAGTCGAAGGGCTCCTCTCCCTTGATTTTATTGCAACGATCCCACAGTCTGCCATTCCCAGCCCAACCCTTCTGGGTTCCCAAGGAGTGCAGTCCAGCCACGGGCTCATCCACCACCCAGGTTCCATGGGAAGATTCGGTTCCACAAGACCCAAGCCAACGGCAGGACAGAATGCCCAGCTCCCTGGAAACTCGGGCTCCGGGCTTTCCCAGAGAAGCCGCTTGCCGCACCTGGCCTGGAGCACTTTCCCACAGAGCCATCTGGGTCTGGTCACCGTGGGGCCCAGAGCATAGCCTGTGTCAATACAACTCTGAATTCAAGGCCCGGCTGGCCCACAGACTGACTCGCCATAGGGCCGTGGGCGAGTTTGGTGTTGTTTTTGACTTCTTTGGGTTCGCTGCCTCACCTGCCCCCAAACTTTCCAAGACTCCCCATTGTTCACTGAAGATAAACTCTGGATCTCACAGGCTAGTGTGTGGCTGTTTAAAATCTGGTTCTTATCCAATTTTCCAGCTCCACTCTTCTTCTTTACCCCCTAGATGCTGGCCGGAAGTAAGCACTCACTGTTGGTCATATGTAGCCCATACTTTTTCATGCAACCGTCCAGTCCTGCTTGGGAAATATCATGTCCTTCATCTACACCTGGCCAGCCCATCCTAGCCTTCAAAGCCCAAGCCAGAGTTCATTGCCAGCGTATGACTGACTCTCGTCCCACCATGGAACATTGGTTCCTCTTTGGGTAAAGCTCTCGAGCTCCAGGACCCACTCCTATGGGGCTTGCTTGCATATCTTTTTTTTTTTTTTTAAGATTTTATTTATTTATTTGATAGACAGAGATCACAAGTAGGCAGAGGCAGGCAGAGGGTGGGGAGAGGGGGAAACAGGCTCCCCACCGAGCAGAGAGCCCAATGCGGGGCTTGATTCCAGGAACCTGGGATTATGACCTGAGCCGAAAGCAGAGGCTTTAACCCACTGAGCCACCCAGGCGCCCCCTTGCATATCTTTTTTTTTTTTTTTTTAAGATTTATTTGTTTATTTGAAAGAGAGAGTGAGTGAGAGAGAGAGCAGGGGAGGGGCAGAGGGAGGAGAGAGGAAACCCCAGCAGACTCCAAGCTAAGTAAAGAACTGGATGCAGGGCCCGATCCCATGACCCCAAGATCACACAACCTGAGCAGAAACCAAGAGTCAGCCGCCCAACCGACTGTGCCTCCGTGTTGATGTCTCATTCCACAAGAGGCATGTGCTCAGTAAGTAAGTGTAGGACATAAATTATAGCCAAGAATCATCCCCACCTTATACAAATCCCCACACAAATGTACTTTGAAAAAATAAAAATAAGGGGCGCCTGGGTGGTTCAGTGGGTTAAGCCCTTGCCTTCAGCTCAGGTCATGGTCTCGGGGTCCTGGCATCAAGCACTGCATTGGGCTCTCTGCTCAGCAGGGAGCCTGCTGCCCGCCCCACCCCCCGCCTGTCTCTCTGCCTACTTGTGATCTCTGTCTGTCAAATAAATAAATAAAATATAAAAAATAAATAAATAAAAATAATTATTTTCATACAAAAGTTTATGCTTGTACTTCCGCCCTCCCAGCATCCTCGCTAGTGGGGAGCAGGCCCCTGGGTCTCCCGTGAAGGTATTGTCTCCTTGGCTTTGGCTTCTGGAAGCCAGGCTTCCAGGCTTGTTTTCCCGGAGCAGTTGTGGGTCCAGTCTGACCTTGCACCTTGCCTAGTAGGAGGTGAGCCCTTCCCTCCTTGGAGAAGGGCAGTCCCACCCTCTGGGGGCTTCCGTTTTTCAAAGCCCCAGCGATGTCCATGCCCCAAAGGACTTACACACCAGAAGACCGCCTGGGGTCATAAGGTGAAAGAGATTGAACGGTGTGGGATGTGTTTAGAAATCTCTCACCTGGGTCCTTAGTAGAACCCTCGGAGCTGCGTTCAACCCCTGCCTGTTCATGTTGTTAATAATAGTAACGTGACTTCAGTAACGCCTTGTAGCTACTGAATGCTTTTCTCCAGGGAGCTTGACTAATCTTCCCCTCCAGGAGGAAGAGAGGGACCCCGGCAACGAAAGAGAGGTGAGCCATTGCGGCCCTGCTTCGAATAGAAGCATTCCTCGTTCTAAGAGGTAAATGCAATCTGTAGTATGACAGATGTATGAAGCTGATAGAGTAGGAGACTAGTGCGTGCCCTGGGACCCGAAAGCTCTGCCTTCAGAACGCTTGCCCACATCAAATGCTGCGCGAGTGACAATTCCTGTGCCAGGAAGTTAGACTTCATCAGCGACGGTATTTGAGCAGTGCACCCCGAACACGCATTCCACGACATGGCCAATATCCTTAGCACCTCAAGACAGTGTAAACTTGGGGTGAGGTTCGTTTTCAACCATGGTAGGAGGGTAAGTTCACATTTCTTTTATTCTTTTTTGTTTGTTTTGTTTTTAAGTAGGCTCCACGCCCCCTCTGGGGCTGGAACTCACAACCCCAAGATCAAGAGTCACGTGTGTTACTGACTGAGCTGGCCCGGTGTCCTGGTTACTTCACATTTCAATATAATTGATAATTACAAATGACAAAAGAGTTCTCTGTGGCTCTCTTCACGTTAGACCTGATCGTTAGACCTGATCGGATTGTTGCCATTTTCACCTCATGATGGGGCTTAAAAAAGAGCTCAGGGGCGCCTGGGTGGCTCAGTGGGTTAAAGCCTCTGCCTTCGGCTCAGGTCATGATCCCGGGGTCCTGGGATTGAGGTCGGTCCTGGGATTGAGGCTCGCGTCGGGCTTCCTGCTCAGTGGGGAACCTGCTTTCCCCTCTCTCTCTGCCTGCCTCTCTGGCTACATGTGATCTCTGTCTGTCAAATAAATAAATAAAAATTAAAAAAAAAAAAGAGCTCATCTGAGAAGCTGCAGCCATGTCATTTTCTCCTGCACGGAATTAGGAAGATTTTTACCCTGGGGTGTCTTTGCAGGAATTTCTCTCTCTCTCTCTCTCTCTCTCTTTTTTTAAAGATTCATCCATTTATTTGGGAGAAAGAGCGAGCAGGGGGAGGGAGAGAAGCAGATACGCCGCGGAGTGGGGAGTCCTACACGATGTGAGGTTCAATCTCACAGCCCCACCCCACCCCAAGATCATGACTCGTGTGTGACCTGAGCCGAAATCAAGAGCAGCTCAATGGACTGAGCCACCCAGGCACCCACAGGAATCTTTTTAACCCCCACCTGCCCCCGCATCCACTTTTGGGGAAGTTAATTCCATTCAAGTTAAGTAACAGAATCCATAATGTCACTTAACCAGGTAACGTAAACGGTGATCCTCTTCAGTTCTCCAGCCGTGATCTATAAACACGGAGAGAGCCTTGTCCCCCTCTCCAGCACGCTCCCATGCTTCCCCCAGGAGCCCCCAGGTGGCACACCATGGCCCTCGGCTCCCGTCCAGCCCAGTGTTGGAATCACAGTGAAGCTGCCTGGACGCGGTCTGAGGAGGGGCTCTTCAGCCATCCTGCCTCCTTCCCATCAGCACACGCGCCAGTTCAACCATCTCCAGCGCCCTCCTGGCTCTCTCAGCCCACCTCAAGGTCACTTCCAAAGCCTTCTTTGTAAAGCCCACTTCTCTCGCTTTATTCCCAATGTCCATTAAGGGTCCCACGAAATGCTCCGTTGTACAGACGAGAAACCACAAGCCCGATCCATGACTGAGCACCCCGACCCCTGCTAGGGCCATTTCAGCCTCCCACCACGCTCTTCCCTTCTTTCTTTCTCCACATCTCTGCCGGAGAAATCTTCCAGACACACAAGTCCGATTGGGGTCTCCCCTCTTCCTAGCCTCTCCATTTGCCTCATGCCAAGAGGAGAAAGTATGAACTCTTGGCTTAACCCTACAGACCTTTCCAGACTGGTCACCCCTAGCCAACCACCCAGGAGTGGCCAAGGCCCATGTTCACTCTTACTCAGCAATTCACGTTCTGTGAATTCTGTCACTTAACCTCCAAGACCAGCAGCCCTGGCACCTTCCAAACACCGAAGGCAGAGGAAATGACCGCGTCTCTCCGCACTGTAGTGCTTGGAAGGAAACGCTCCTGTTAGCCGACGTGTGATGGTTGAGTTGCTTGTATCCTCCCCTCGATGCTGGTTCCTGAACACCTGGGCACGGATGTTATTTCTCTCTCTACTCTCCTCTTCCTGTTCCCTCCTAGCCCGGTGTGGTGGCAGACTCTCTGGGAAGGGCTGTCCCACAGACCTGAGGTGTCAGGCCTTTCTTCCCCGCTGTCACCTGCACTGCCCCCCTCTTCCACACCCCCACACCTAACACTTAAAAATCGATTACTAGGCACCGGGTATGGCTCTAGACGCCTTGGGTATATCAGCTTACCCCATGCTGACCATAGCGCTGGGTAATGTGGGCACTTCCGGCGTGTCCATTTTATAGATGGGGAAACTGATGTCTGGGGAAGCCTCCTGACAGGCCTAGGTCATGCAGCTAGTCGGGAGCACAGCCAGATGTCACACTCTGCCTCCCGGATCCGGAACCCTGATCGAGACCTCTACGGCACCATCAGTGCTCCGTACCTCACTGGCCCTCACCCTTCGTCCCTTCCCTCCACAAGAGTGGCTGCTCTTCCCAAGGCCAGCGGAACAGACTTCCACCCTGCACAAGGCTGAGGGACCGGTGACCCAGATGGCTCTCTCTCCCGGACAAATGACAGGCACAACTGTCTCCCCGTTGTTCTTGCAGGGTGGGAGTCGGGGGTAGCTCTCTGCCTGCTCACTCCACTCCTGGGCCAAGGCTCTTTGCGGGGAGATCTGAAAACTGGCATCAGTGGGACCCTATCACTCCTCTGGGAGGGGCTGCCTGAAGCACACCCTCAGCCCTGTCCCCTGCCCACTGGCCCCTCCTCGGGCACCTGGAGGGCGTTCCGCACCTTTCTACCTGATCGGCTTCCGGCCATTAATAACAGCTCCTTCTCTGGGGCTCTTTGTCTCTTCTGCCTTGCCTCCCCACGCTTCCTTCCTGTTCTTCTTTCTCTTTACAACAAGAGTGGGTATTTTTAACCTGAGGTTTTCACTCACCTCTCACTGTCCAGCTGGGACTGGGCAGGGCTGCGGGCATGCTGGAGGGCTGAGAGCGGCATGCCAGCCTCGGAGGCCACCGCTGTGTCCCTCACCGCTGGCTCCAGTCTTAGCTCTCACCCTCCCCTCCTGTTAAGCTCTCCCTCCTCTGCTGGGGGAGTAAATACCCCACACACTGGCCATGGGTTGAAGCTTTGGGAACTGTACAGGACACACGAGGGAGCTGAGCTTAGCCCCGGGGGAAGCAGTGAAGACCATCTGTGGAGCCAGGTGAAGTTCAAGAGCTCCAGAGCCCCACACATCCCCAGAAGGGCCACCAGGGCCATCTCTGAGGCTACCTGTGTGACCCACATTCCTGATGCCCTTTGGAGGCTCTAGGGGGACTTCTGGGGAATTCTCTCATCCTGGGAGATGCAGCTCAGAGAGCTCCCCTCACCGCTGCTCCCCGCTCACTGCCCTTTTCAAAACTTCTGGAAGGTCTCTGCTGCCAGGAAGCCCTTTGTGCTCCTAGCTCTCTGACCTCAGCCCCCAACCCGGCCCCCCAGCCACTCTCCACTCTGTCCTCACCTGCTGGTCTCCAGTCCCCCCCCTGTCTTCACGTCTCATGCTTCTCTGCACCCCAGGAGCTCAACAGAGAAATTTTGTTTAAAGCCTCAGCAACTGCAAAAGAGGGAGATAACTGGCCTTTCAGGGTTTTGTTGTAATTGTTGCTTGTTTTGAAGTTCGGTTTCTGTGCCCGGCTTTCTCAAAAAAGAGAACAGTGGCAACTAAACAAGTTGGTATCAGAGATTTTTTTTCATTTGTTTTAAAGCAACTGACAGTGACTCACTGTGGCCTGCTGGGCCCAGGGCTAATGTTCTCCAAAGAAAGTAAGCGATAGTCTTAATGACGGCCCGGGGCACTGCTGTGGCCTACTGCGCCGCTCTGAGTCACCACCAAGGAGCAAAGAGCTTCAGCCTTGTTCTTCTGGCGACTGTGTTTTAAAATTCCTTAAAAAAACGAGCCCCCTGTATAATGTACTACGGATTAAAAAGCAGGGAACAGATTTTCCACGTGGACCAGAGGGCCTTGAGGACTCGCTGATGAGACGGAACATCGGCTCCTCTCATCTCTGGCCTCCGTCCTGGCCACACCTCTGTTTCACGCTCTGGTGATTGTCCCCACCCTGGAGCAACCAACCGTCCCAGGGTCCCAAGGAGCGATGCCTTCTGGCCCCACCATGAGCTGCGGCTGCAACATTGTTCCGTCTCCTTTGTCCCTGGCCAGTCATTCAGTCTACACACCTTTCTTGGGTGTCCCCCTTGGGCAGAGAGAGCCACGCTGGGCGGGTAGGAGGAGGTGGCAAAAGGAAGTAGGTCAGTGCTGCCTCCAGGGAGAAAACCCTCCCACCACAAGCACATAGAGAGCCCCGTACTATCCATCTCAGAATTAATGGGAGGGAGGGAGCCGAACTTGGTGGGATTTATCAGAAAAGGCTTCCCGAAGGGGAGAGAGCTGAGCTTAACTTTGACCGTCGTCAATAAAGCTGTCCCAGCTGGGCACATGGGTGCACAGAGATGGGGAGCCCATCTTGGCAGGAAGACCCAGAATTCCCGGGCCACCTCCGCCAGGAAGCTGCCTTGGGAATCCTGAGCTGCCCCTTCCCCTCCGGGCTAACAGGCGATAAGGATGGGGGACCAGCCCCAGCAAGGAGGAAGTGGACTGGCTTCCTGTTTGTTTGTGAATCTCAGAGCAGCCCCGTGCAGCCACGAACACCAGCTGAGCTGAGCAACCTTGGCCCGAGCCGAGGGGGCCAGGGAGCCCATCCATCCATTCAGCCAGCCCTCAACCAGCCGGGAGATGTGTCCTGGGGTGGCCATGCTCAGCTGGCTGGCCCCGTAGCAGTCACGCCAGCTTGGCAGGGACAGGAGGTGGAGTAATGACTTCCTTAAAAAAGCCAGAGTCACACATTCATAACACGAAGCCTCTGTGCGGCTTACAGGGGGGAGGGGGAGGGGGCTCAAGCGTTGCCTTTCCCTGACCCCAAAGATGATTTCCTAGGACCCTAGGCACGACTCTTTTGCTCTCTAGAGAAATCCTGTGCAGAGATCACCGATCACTGGGTCCTTTAAAAGAAATCAGGCAGCATGCACTGTGGTTTTGTCTGCAACAGCAAAATACTTGCAAACCACCACCAAGTCCTCCGCAAACCAACTGGTGACAACAAAACATGATAGATGCGTACGGAGGAAAATGCCATAGCAGAAGAACGGGGCGGATTAGTTAATGCTGCTGTGGCGAGATGTCCAAGGTATTTCCGTAAATGAAAACAGCAAGGTGCAAAGCAGTGTGATCCCTTTTGTGTAAGTAATTGAAACAGCAGAGGACATGTTCGTATAGGCTCACGGACACGTGTACTGCTTGAATGCATGATTTTTCGTCTGGAAAGAAATGGAAGCAACCTGACAGTGGTTATTTTGAGGGAGAGGAACTGGGAGAAAAGTGGTGGGAAGGTTTCACTCTGCATTAGTTATCTTTGGGGACTGTTTGCCTTTTTTTTTTTTTAATTTTATTTATTTATTTGATAGAGATCACAAGTAGGCTGAGAGGAGCGCAGAGAGAGAGAGAGAGAGAGAGAGAGAGAGAGGAGGAAGCAGGCTCCCTGCCGAGCAGAGAGCCGACGTGGGGCTCGATCCCAGGACCCTGGGATCACGACCCGAGCCGAAGGCAGAGGCTTTAACCCACTGAGCCACCCAGGCGCCCCCTGTTTGCCTTTTTTAGTAAGGTTTATATATTTCAAAAATATTACCTGGGCGGGCAATGGAATTTTGCTCCATTCTGTTTTCTTCCTTACATGTCTCTGTATCCTTTAAAATAAAAAGCATCGGGGCACCTGGCTGATTCTGTCACGAGAACATGCAAAAATCTTCATCTCTGGGTTGTGAGTTCGAGCCCCATGTTGGATAGAGCAATTACTTAAAACAAAACAAAACAAAACAGGGGTACCTGGGTGGCTCAGTGGGTTATGCCTCTGCCTTTGGCTCAGGTCCTGGTCTCAGCGTCCTGGGATCGAGCCCCACATTAGGCTCTCTGCTCATCGGGGAGCCCCCAACCCTCTCTGTCAGCCTCTCTACCTACTTATGATCTCTCTCTGTGTCAAATAAATAAATAAAATCTTAAAAAAAACACCCACAAACTTAAAAAAAAACAGTATTGAGCCATTAAGGATGATTTTTAAGGCAATTTAAAGAATCAGGCAGTGTGCATTTATAAGATGAAGCTGGTGGGTCAGAGACTCTCCAGGAAAATTTATGGGAGAGGACTGGAAAACGCTTTGCTTTAAGATCTGTACACATCAGTAAGGGACAGCGTGGCCGGTTCTTCATTCCACTCCATGGATTCCTTATGGCAAACGTTTGAGCTGTCCGTGGCCTCCCTCCAAACACCTCCACTCCCACTTTTGTTCCCCATTCCATGGCCTCATCATTTAGATTTTGACCCAAATCAAACAAAAGGAAGAGAAATCCGAAGGGAAGAAGACAAACAATAGAAGGTACGTGGATACACTATCACCTGTTATTTGGACCAACTCGTATGAGCTTCTTCTGTATAAAGGACCTGTGTCTGATTCGTCTTCTGATCCCAGGACTGCGCACAGTGGGTACCCGACAATCAGTGGGTGAATGAACGGAACAACTTGTGGAAACGGTACTCGTTCTCTGCAGGTCTGTTTGCTCCTCCTTAGGAGTGCTTTGAGAAATTGAAAGGAAACTCCTGGAGCCTCAGAAGGAGAATCTGACGTCTCCTTTGAGTTTCATTAGTTCATTAACAACTGCGGGAGTTCCCCAGATGGACCTCCAGCTGCCAAAGCCTGAGTACTCGGCTCCCTGGGAGCCTCCCGGGTTTAAGAAAGAGGTAAAGCTGGGCTGGGTGGCTATCTCCCACCTGGCAAAGAGCGGTAGCACCCGTTTGGCTGGTGGTTGGGGCGGGACACTTGGTATATTTACAGCCATAGATGCCCCAGGGGTTCTATATCCAGAAGTTGTCTACAAAGGGTTACCTCGACCTACTTACTTGTCCTCAGGGCTGGCGCTGACAGCCTGCTAGTCCTTCCCTGAGATCTTTTCCTGAACATCTTGTACTCACCGGGGTAGCCTAGCACCTGCAGGAGCAGGCAGGCTGCTGCCATCTAGTGGAGAAAAGAGGCCACTGCCTTCCCAGGCGGGCCTGAAACCCAAGGGTAATGGAAGGAACCTCTAACAACCGGGATTACAGCTTTCAAACTTTTGCAGCCATGGAGTCCTTCCTTCAAATGACGGCAATGGCTAGGATCTTCATGTTGGACTGATCAATTCACTGCTCTGGCTGCAGCAGGGGAAGGAAGGACTCAGAGCCCTACTGGACCTGCAGGACACTCCCCCTCGAGCTCAGTTGGTATATGGCTAATGGACTTCTGTCATTGTAAGGATGGGGAAATGGGGCCTTGGGGATATGAAGCGACCTGTGCAAACAGTGGCATAGAAAAGGCTAGAACAGGGGCGCCTGGGTGGCTCAGTTGGTTAAGCAACTGCCTTCGGCTCAGGTCATGATCCTGGAGTCCTGGGATCGAGTCCCACATCGGGCTCCCTGCTCAGCAGGAGGTCTGCTTCTCCCGATGACTTCTCTCCTCTCATGCTGTCTCTCTTTCATTGTCTCTCTCTACCTCTCAAATAACTAAATAAAATATTTTTTAAAAAAACATTAAAAAAAAAAAAGAAAAGAAAAGGCTAGAACACAGAGTCCCTGTACAAAATGCATTTGGGCATTGGCCCAGTCACCTTGTACCGGGCTGGTACAAACATGGGCTGGACACAGCTTGTGCTGGGTGCTCAGCCAAAACATCTATTCCAAGACATCTGGGTTCCTGGGGAGGAGAAGCTCCGAACCCACCTCCTCCTGCATCTTCTTGTTTGAATCAAATCAGCGTCAGGCCCAGGATGGTCCCCATGTTCCCTTCTCGATAGCCAGCATGCAATCAGGGGCACAGAGATGCCTGTTGCTATCTCAGGATGCCAAAGAAGTTTCCTGGTCTCTGACATTGGAAGACGCAGCCAGTCCCACAGAACACAAATAGGGAACAAGAATATTTTGAGCATCTACTGTGTGCTGAGCCCTGTGCTAAGCATTTTCACATTTGCTCGTTGACTCCTCAACAATGCTGTGATGTGGGTATTTATTTCCAGGTTTAAAAAAAATATTTTACTTATTTATTTTTAAAGTAATCTCTACCCCCAATGTGGGGCTCAAACTCACGACCCTGAGATCCAGAGTTGGATGCTCCAGGCACCTGAGTGACTCAGTTGATTAAGGGTCCAACTCTTAGCTCTGGTCTTGATCTCAGGGTTATGAGTTCAAGCCCCACATTGGGCTCCATGTACCTAAAAAAAAAAGTTGCGTGCTCTACTAACTGGGCTAGCCAGGCACTCCCATTTCCTCAGTTTTTTGCTAAGAGAAAAAAAGGATGCTTGAAGTATTTAAGTAATTTACCCAAGGTCTCCCAACCTAATAAATGGCAGAATCAGACTCCAATCCCAAATCTTTCTAATTCTAGAACCCGTGTCATTCCAATAAATGGAGTTGCTTTCTGGAGTAAGAAATCTGGGAAGTCCAGCCCAGCCCAGACTTGCCTTGGGTCAGGGCCTCCCAAAAGGGAAGACATTGTCTCTGTCCCCCACCTGCCAGAGTCTAACAGGGAAGAAAGTATGCTTGGGAAGTGATGAAGACTTCACACACACTCACTCACCTGTGAGTGCAAGGAAAGATTTATACGACACGGAGCCTCAGACGTAAGACTGGCAAACTAGAGATGGGATGGAAGCAGCCCTGGACAGAGGGTCAGGAGGCCTGAACTCCACCCCTGGCTTTGTCACCCGCATCCTGTGGGACGTAGGGCAAGTCCCCTCACCCTCCTCACCTCGAGGAAGGGCTTGTTCCTGAGGATGTGAAAGTCTCCTGCTCAGTTCTCTCCTGGTGTGATTTCAGCGGGGGCGGAGTTAGACAAGGAAGGAGCCCTGAAGGAAGTGAGTTTTGGACAGGATCTTGAAGAGGGGAGGGTTGGAGGAGGGAAATGCTCACACTGTGAGGTTGACAAAGGCAAGCAAGGACAAGAGGCAGTGGCTACCGAGAGGCAGCGAGCTCCTGCTCGCCGTTGAATGCTTGGGAGAGATTCAGTCTGGCACAGTCCACACTGAGCAGCATCTGTAGCTCTTTTATCCAGGTTATCCAGGATCGATGTGGTCCTTTTTTAAAAAAGATTTTATTTACTTATTTGAGAGACCAATGTGTGGGTGCATGGGCAGGGGGAGGGGCAGAGACAGAGGGAGAAGAAGACTCCCCGCTGAGCAGGGACCCCCCCCCCCCCACGGCCCGCCCATGCAGAGCTCCATCCCAGGACCCTGGGATCATGACCTGAGCCAAAAGCAGATGCTTAACCAATGGAGCCACCCCGGTGTCCCCAGGATAGATGTGGTCTTAACCAAGAGACTTCTCCACCCAGTGGCTAAAACTCCCAGAGGCTCCTGTTTCTGGGAGTCATTGAGCACTGGGCTCCCTTTCTTGGCTGTGGCCTCTCCTTGCTTTGGAAGGACAGTCCAGCAGCAAAACCCACCTGGAGGGCAAAAGGGTGGAAAGGAAGTGCTTTTACTCCGGACCTGGAGATCCTTGAAACTCTAGGGGACCATCAGGTCCTTCCTAATTCCCATCTGTTTGCTACCGCCATTCATTCCCACCTCCCGTCTGGTTTAGAAACATGTGCAAGCCACGGAGACCAGCGGGCATCATAAATCTGTATGCCAGGGCCCTGGTGTCCCTCTGTTTTCCAGATCGCCAAAGCCTCAGCCTTGTCGCAAGCAGGAACTCTGGTGACAATTACACTGTATCAGACTTAAAGCCCTCAGCCTGCTTGGTGCCTTAAACTTCCAAATCCTGGGCTTCTTCCCTTTCTTCTCCAAGACTATCCAATCCCCTGAGTCAGGACTGTGCAAACTTGTCCTGCAAAGGGGGGGAAGAGTGAACACTTTTGGCTCTGCAGGTCATGGGGGGCTCTGCTGGAACTCTCCAGCACCGCTGCTGAAGGGTCATGGGCATAGCTACGTTCCAACAACACTTGACTTGTGGACACTGAAGTTTGAATTTCACCAAATATTCATGAGTCACCAAATTCTCTTTCTTTTTTGATTTCCCCCAACCACTCGGAAGCATAAATACTACTTTTAGCTTGTAAGCTATACAGTTGGGCTGTTCTCAGCCAGTGGGCCCGTGGGCCAGGGGACCAGACCCCTGACCCAAGTGTTTGGAGGTGGTTCAGCCAAAATCAGGTGGTCCGAGGCTTTGCTCGATCCTGGCCTTTGTGGCTAATCTGGATGGCTGGTGTTCTCTTTCACCTATAAGTGGTTTCCCTGAGCCAGTACATTTCCATGTTCTCGCCTCCAGCTCTGGGCACCCAGCCTTGCCCAAGCATCCCAGCTTCTACCAGCTGGGGCAGGCCTCATGGCTCTTTCCTTGTTGAATTCTCAATCCCCGTGTTGCCAGCATCCAGAACCCATGTCCTTCTTATAAAGCGAGACTTTATATGCTTGGAAAGCTGGGGCAAGTCGGCCAGAGACGAATTCCTTCAGAGGAGGGATTTTAAGTTGGGCCCGAATCAGGGAAAAGGACTGGGACTTGAGGAGGGAGAGAGAAAGAATTTCCAGACAGAAACAGGAGGCACTGAGCTGCGGGCAGGCGACGGCAAGGGCAGCGTCCCACACGGAGGCCATCTGAAGCAAGAGAGCAAGGACACTGTGACGTCGGGGCAGGGGGCACATTGGAGTGGTTGGGCTACTAGACCCCGAGCCTTGGATCCAGAGGAGCTTGAAGTAACTTAATGTGATGCTGCGGGGGGAGTGCTCAGGGGCCCGGCTTCTGACCCTCCGTCCCAACCTTGGTCCCGTGCTGTCTATAGCCCTTCATCCGTTCCTTCAACAAACACTCAGGAGCTCCCACGGGGAGCAGGGACCTTCGACTGGGGGGAAAGATCGGGCAGTGGTGGGGGGAAAGAAGAGGAAAGGGGAATGCTCAATCATGAAAAGGTCCTGCCCTTTTTAATTGTAGAGCAGGAGAGAGAACACACACCACATACTACAACCCGACGAAGAGAGTGTTAAATGCCTCATGGGGATGTGGACAGGAACCCAGGCAAGTCAAGGTCAATAGTAGGGGGCAGAGGTCACTTCGCAGATGTTCTGTGGAAGAGAAAGTCCTGGACGGTGGGGATATCTGGACCCATGAAATGTGGGGGGAGGCCTCTCCAGGTTGAGGTGACGCTGAGCAAAGAGGGTGCAGGGAAAGCATGGGCGAGTGTAGACAAGAACTCAATCTGCCATGTGTTTTCACTGGGGGGGGGCGGTTATTGGCATTTCTTTGGGGGCAATTCTTTAGTAGGAGTCTTTCCCATACAAAGTAGGTCGTGTAGCATTCCTGCCACCCTCCTTCCCCCAGACCAGTAGGTGCTGGCGTTCTCAACACTCCCCACTCCACTGGAGCCACTAAGTTGGTTTGTGAAGGCAAGTAGGAAACTATGAACTTGGACTAGAAAGGAAGCCCGTTAGCGGGTTAGCGGAACCAGGGAGGGCCTCGAATGCCAGGACAAGACCTTGCACTTTACGAAGTGAGCGAGGAGTGGCCGCTGAAGGTTTTCCAGTAGGGAGGAGAGAAGGTCTGCTTTAGAAGAATGACGTTTAGGGGCGCCTGGGTGGCTCAGTCATTAAGCATCTGCCTTTGGCTCAGGTCATGATCCCAGAGTCGGACTCCCTGCTCAGCGGGAAACCTACTTTCCCTCTCCCAAGCCCCCTGCTGTGTTCCTGCTCTGGCTGTCTCTCTCTCTCTCTCTGTCACATAAAGAAAATTTTAAAAAAGAAAAATGAAGTTTGGAACAATGTGCAGGATGAATGGAAGGCCTAAGAAAGGCAGGGAAATCAGTTACAACCTCTTAGGACCTTTTCACCCAAGTTATCTTTAATCAGGGTGGGCTGCTTAGCTCACAATTATTAGTGGATGTCAAAGGTCAAGGGAAAAAAAGGTCAAGGAGAGGTCCTAATGGCACATCCCCCCTGCCCATCGCTGGAATGGCCTATTAGAATAGCACTTGCTAAATCAGGATTTGACTACTACTATTCCATTGCCTCTTCCTGTCTTTCCGATCAACGCACCTGGGCATGCCCACCGTGCAACTCCTCCTCCCTTGGTCCACACTGGCAGAGTTTGTGTCAAACTAGCAGAGGGAAGGAAAAGACAATGCTTTGAGAATTCTTCTCTCCCCTGCCTATCCAGGGTCCACTGCCGCCTTAGTAAGCAAGGACCTCTCAGCGCCAGAACAAGGAGGCAATTCAGCCTGACCCAAAGAGAGAGGGAGGACGGCACTCCCTAACTCTGGCCCTTCCCTGGCCAGGACAGGACATGGCTTTTGATCCAAGGCCCACAGAATCCCGAGCTGATAAAGGCCCATTGTGGCAGCTTCTGGAGAAAACCAGAGGCCATCAGGGGGTTCCCGGACTAAGGAGCCAGTTAACATCACTTGAGCATTTGTGGAAAGAATGACTTGGCGGAAGTCAAGGCAGAATGAGGCCCTCGGGCTGCCAGCGGCCTCCTCTGTCCAGAAGCCAAACGAGCAGGAACCTGTCTGCAGCTAGGAGAGCTGGCCTGGAGGCAGAGGGGACCCACAAGCTGTGGAGGGCTCCCCTGCAGACACCTGGAGGAAGAAACCCAATCTCCCACCAAATGCAAGTAACACAACTGCTCTTTTTATAAAGGGCCTGGCGGTGGTGGGGAGGGTCTGCCGCCCTGCCCCTTGCTGCCCTCTCCCCCATCCCCCAAAAGGGGCGTCCACAGCAATAAACAGCAGGAAAGGAGGAAGCCTTTCTGGAAGCTATTGAGAAATCCTGCTCTCTGCTCGGGGCTGTGACCTGCTTGGAGGGCAGGCACCTCATTTGCAGGCCTCACGACTCTTGCAGCAAGAATCAAGTAGGAAGAGACACCCGGAGACAAAGGGTGCCAGGGCAGGTGAGGGAGTTGGGCCAGATGAGGGGTCATGGGTGTCAAGCAGGACCAGGCTTTGGTGGGAGGGTTAGCTAGGCCCATTGCACTTTCGGAGTGCTCCGAGGGAATGGGAAGGGAACAGACCCCCATTCGAAAGCCCTGGGAGGGGAGCAGGTGCAGGGATGACCACTGACTACTGACCGCTGGCCCCCCTCGGGGAGAGGGAATGTGAATTCAGGTCAGAGACCCGGCTGCAGAGTCCTCTTAAAGACCGCTGTCCTTGGCCAGGTGGGGAGCCCAGGGATTAAACTGAACGTGGGGTTAAAGCAATCCACCAAGTGCTCCCTGTACTGTGGTTTCTGTCTTGCTCCTGGAAGGATTTTCGGTGGGAGACTGGTCCATTTCTCAGTGGTGGGTCTGCTTTCCCTCCCCATCATCCAAAATGCACCAAGTTCGCCCCTTCAAATGCCAAGTCATTTCTAAAACAAGGCAAAACAGAGTAAGCCATATAAACCCACCACAGACACCTGAAGCCATTTACGGAACATTGAACTCGCGGGCACTGAACTGCACGTGTACCCCGTGCCGCTCGCCCCCTTCTGCGTGGTCCCCAAAGCCACACGTAGTGGAAATTCATTTCAGGCTGGGGAGGATCTAGAACACAGCACAAAGCTAGATTTTCTAAAACTAAAGCATTCTCTGCCTTGCTGGAGATTGTCCTAGCTGGCGATGCAAACATGTGCACATGGAAACTGCTAGAATGCTCTGTTCTGAGCCCACAGCTCCCACAAACAAAAAAGCAAACCCATAAGACTGAGCTGGAAGGTTCTGGGTGTCATTTATTGACAGCAGTTTACACACATTTGTTTTCTTCCCATGACCATTTCCTTGCGAGCACACAGAGCCTCCTGGAAGCGCAGTCTCTGAACGGAGCCAGGAATGCGGGACGCACACGTCTTTGGCAGGCATGTTCAGACTCAGCAGGATGCGATCCTTCAAGCTGGAATTCCATCGGGTGTTCTGAGACTCCGAGGTGGGGGGTGGAGAGGAAGTCTTCAACAGGACTCACGTCTCCGTCCAGGCCTGCTTGCTCGCTCTCCAAGTCCATCCCAGTGGCCGGCCCCTGGTTAGGGAGCACGTCAGGGCCACCCACCTTCCCGAGGGCAGAGTCTCTGGTCTGTGCCCTGCTGTTCACACCTGCTTCCGCTGGCCCCGCAGTTAAAGAGAATCAGCCTTCTGGTAAGAGACAGATGACTTCCTCTCTGACCCTGCGCGGCAGCTCTTCAGCTGGGTCTGTGGAGAAACCGCTGGGACACATGGAGACCCGTGCTCTCCGTACAGCTGCGTGTGCCAACTTCCCCCCATGTCGCCTAAAGGACAGACTGGCGGCTCCAAGTGCTCCCAGCCCGAAGCACCGCAGCCCCGCTGATCTCCTGCCGACCGCCGGTGCCTAGGCCCAAGCACCAGCGGGCCCCGGGCTGCGTAGGCACTTGGCAACTTGGGGGAGGGAGGTGGATCAAAAAGTGGATGGAAATGGGAAGAATGAAAAAGCTCCATCTGATAATTAGAGATCTGAAGTGATTTCACTTTTATTTCCTTCACTTTAAGCCAATCATGAAATTTCACAGTGATTTCTGGGGCGGGGGCAGACGGACGGCGGTGCGGAGAGTGCTCAGGGCGGCTGGGCCTCACTGGGGCAGCTGCAGGAGCACGGACTGCCCAGCTGGCAGGTAGGTGATGTTCCGGGAGCGCGAGAGCTGGTACGCGATGTCCTCAGCGGCCTCCAGCTTGCGCAGCTCGATGAGGCCGTCGCCTGCGGTGGCGAGCGAGTTGGCAATCAGCTCAGCGGCCTTGGAGTCGCCCTCGGCGGAGATAATGGCCGCCTTCTTCTGCTGCTCAGCCTAAGACAGTGGAGGTGGGGGGAGACCAAGATCACACCTTAGGGTGCTGCCTGCCATCCAGTGGCCTTGAAGGACCAGGCTACACACCCTCACTGGCTCCCGAGGGAACTCTGGGAATCTACCTCCATCTCCACCAGACAGGCTCAACAAACACTATCCACCCAACCCTCCTCTCTCCTGCAGCACACTGCCCACTTCTCGTCTTCCTGGCGACACATCTCTGTCGGCTGCATAACTGTCTTATTTCAAAGTCCTTGTTAATGTTAACAGCAATTCCGCCCAGCCGCCTTACTCTGAGTCAGGAGGATCCAAACCAAGGAAAACAGGAGAGAAAGAAAATGTAGAAGCCAACCGCAGGCTCGCTCGACTATCCCTCCTGTCCCAAGTCCAGGTGACATTCCTCTAACATACCTAAGGAAACAGCAGCTAAGCAGGAGTTGCAAGTACATGGGATGCCCCACCCCTGAGCTGCCCCTGGGCTAAGCTGGTTCCTGACCAGGAACCCAGGTGACAGAATGAGATCTCTAGGCTCTCCCTGCCCACATCAACAGGATGATCTCTATGTGTGATGCACGACTCAGTCATGGGAGGAAGGTACCAACAAATATTAAGTGAGCATCTACTAAGTATTCCCAAGTAAGATCTTCGACATGTTGTAGGCTCGGGGGGAGGGAAGCAAGGAAGTCCCAGCCCACAAAGAGTTCACCTTCCCTAAAATTAAATGTTGGCCGCCCATATATCGCTCTTTTCTCTGCTTCAGAGGACCAAGGGTTCTTGGATGAGGACTAACCCGAGAAAAACTAGCAGTGGGAAGAGGGAACAACAAGAAATAACACTTTTGCAAAGACCAGAAGACCAGGCTGCTGTGCAAATACAGCGTGTCCCAGCACGCTCCGCCACATCTGGATGGATTTAGGGCTTGAAAAAACCCAGTGACGATAGTGCATCTGGCACAACGTTTGATCCTTTTTGCTGTCAGCTTTCACTGCGTGACCATGGTTAAAAATGACTTTGCAGGGAAGCTGAAAATATTCCAGGAGAAAACATTTTTATTTGCAGGAGAGTGTTTTTGATCTTAGGGAAGTGGAAGAAAAATGACCCTTCAGTGATTTCGGAACATAACTCCACATATCCCTGACTAGCCCCCAAAGACTCTGGAACCAATTGCAGGAGGATGGTTCTTTCAATCCCCTTCCGATGATCCCGGAAGGAGAGATGACAGATGATGGATTTCCAGGCCACCCAGCAAACGGGGAGGCTGAGCACAGGAGAGAGGGGAGAGAGGCTCCTGCCATCTGGTTGAACGCTCACCTTTTCCACCACAAACCTGGCCCTCTCTGCTTCCTGCTGAGCCACCTGTTTGGCTTCCACTGCTTCTGTGAACTCCTTCCCGAAGGTCAGATGCGTCTAAGGGGAGAGAGTGCGCGCGAGATGAGGCTGTGTAATTGCTCCGGCAGCGCCGCCGTGAGGCCCCCCGACCGCCCGGCCACGGGAAGGAAGAGGCCAGGAATGGCTCTAGCAGCTGGAGGCCTCTGGAGGCCAGAACACCCTTCCACCTCCACATCCGCGTCCAGACTGAGCTCACAGCCCAGAAGCCTGGGCTGCCTCCACAGTGCCCGCACGTCACTCTGTCGCCTGCAGCGTGGAGCGCTCTGGCAGAAAATGGCCCGTGGGCCCCGGAAGGTACCGGCTCAACTGACCACCTCCCCAGGGGAGGAGACTGTGGGTTCTCGGACCCCCACCTCCAACTAGGGCTCATCCAAGGTCCTTTGATGGCCCGTTCTGAGCCCCCGGAGAGGCCAGATGGAAAACTGAGCCCCTGAGAGGGAAGGATGCAGCTGGTTCTCAGGGATTCGAGGGCGTGATGCTCTCTGCTTATGGCTTAACCAGTCCACTCCTTTCTCACGGCAGCCCCACCGTGAAACAGGAAGAGGACATAGGACAGTGGAACGAAAATCATGGTATTATTCCTGATGTGAGTGCTTCTGGTAAAGGGTTTAAGAGAGAAGGCAGGGAAAGCTATTGCTTAGGGTGAGGGTTTACAACTCTGACTACCCGCACACCTTCCCCACTGACACGTTATCACTAAGACCTAGATGAGGCGACGGTCTGCAGTGACAGCGGAAACGGGACAGAGCTCAACTCCTGACGCCTGCTCTAGAGCAACTTACTCCTTTATCCAACTTTACATTAAAATGGAAGAATGCAGGGAAGAGTGGCACTGGTTTTGCTATCAAAATCTATTTGCCTCCTCTCCTCCCCCACCTCCCAAACTCAGCTTTAAAAAAAAAAAAAAAAAAACAAAAAAACCACACAACATAAGCAGCCCAAAACTTCTCAGGAGTCAATCCTAGTCCCACTGTCTTCCACAACTTTCAACACGCCTCGCTCTTAAACTGCAGCTGTTCTAGCTCGCCTCTTCCATTTTTGGACTCGGGTTCAAAGTGGGGAGGAAAATACAGTCCCGAGAAATGAAAAATGAGATGTGTAATTATGGAATAAAGTTTCTTTCTGAAAAGGCCAGGTGAGGGCAGCAAATTCCCCATGAAATCTAATTTTCTTCTCACACCTCTTAGATACGGTTTCTTGCGGTCAGCCCACAGTTCCCCAGAATGGAGTATGTGGTTAAAGCCTAGCGAAATGCCAAGCTTCTCCTTAGGTTTTTACTTAGCGTTTTCTCACAGCCGAGGTGTTCGGGTTCACAGCGAGTGGGGAGAGCAGTCGGAGGAACTGCTCTCCCGGGAGGAGCAGAGCGGCTGCAGCCTAGCCTTCTGCCAGCAGAGGGAGCCCGCAGGCCCTTCTGCCACCCGTGACTGCTGCCAAGGTGGACCTGGGTGGGTGTTGGGTGTCTGTTCTGCACCTCATGGAGCGCGGCTGTTTAAACAGCTGCACAGATGTTGGGCGGGAAATGGTGCCTTTCTCCTGCGATGCACAGGAGAGTGAACAGGAAACACTCCACCTTGCTACACGAACAAATCACTCCAAGTGATTTTTCCCAGAGAATCTAGAAACACGACCTCTTCCCCTCCCTCCTTGATCTGAAACGCTATCCGGCCTGTACTGTGTTCTGTCTGAGTTACGGCATTCAATGTCCTATAAATATACACACTATACAGTCTCCAGAGGCTAGCTCACACCTCAGAGATGTCCCTTGCCCCCCCCCCAACTAGGCTTTGGGGAGCAGAACCACTCATTCACACTCTATCACCTTTCACCGAGGGTTCCCAGAACTCACTTCACGGAGCTTCAGACCCTAAGTGTCAGGAAATTCCCGAGGGTCAGGCTGGAGGACTGCACTGGGACAAAGACTCTCTGAGCCCTCTCTAGCCTCATCAGGTGGTTTCTTCCTATGTCAAACAGGACTAGCCAGACACTGATTCCTAGTGAGCTCCAGGGAACACTCAGCATTGGGAAAGTGGAAAATCTAGTGTTTAGGGACCCTAGGTCGGGTAGGACTGGAAGTCAGAAGAAAAATGGGTGTGGCAGAGGGGAGCAAAAGAAGCCTCATCTGAAAACAAAGCCAAGGAGACTGCCTCATAGTCAAGAAGGTTCTGCATTTTCGAGTCTCACATCTATGGAAGTGAAAGGCAGGATCAACAGCGTCCACCCAGAAATGGAGCCAAGCCCCCGAAAAAGAACCACAGCCCCTTTCCAACAGCTCCCCGCAGAGATTACCAAGGACACGTCGTCCAGGATGAGCCCGAAGGTCGCTGCTCGCTCCGTAAGGTCATCGCTCACCTGCCTGGACACCAGCTCTCTCTGAGTGATCAGTTCGCCAGCATCAAAGCGAGCCTGGTTCCAAAGGAGGGTAGAGGAGCTGGTCAGGATGACGAGGAAGCAGAGAGGCCAGGACAACTACTGGCCACATCCCAACACACCCAGTGCCACTCTCTTCCTGCCCCCTTGCCATCTCTTAGGGGCCGGGCTCCAGGCCGCAGCCCTGTCACTCACCACAACGGACTTGAGGATCTCTGTGGTGATGGATGGCAGCACGCGCTCATCGTAGTCCTCCCCGATGCTGGTAAAGATGCGGGGAAGCTGGCTGGCAACGGGCCGGAAGAGGATGCGCAGGGTGATGTTGACGTTCTGTAAATCTGAGGGCAGGGGGCAGACGCTGGAGTTACAAATAACAACCACAGTGGCCTTCTAGAGGACCTCTCCTACCCTCAATCTGCTGTGATTTGTAAGTAAAGTTGCTGCTGTTAGGACCCTAGAGGGCAGGAGCCCTGGGCATAGCTTCCTCGGTACAGAACCCAGCCAAGCAGCAGAGCTAGGAATTCCTAAAGGCTTGTGGTGACAACAGCTTTTCGTTAAGTCCCCAATGCCCTGATAGATGCAGTCCAGCTTCCGTGTCTGAGAGGTACCAGGCGGTGTTTGAAACAGCGAATGTTCTAAGAAAACAGGCCAATGGCAAGAATTTTCTGGTGAAGCCTTTCCAAGGCCCCTGTCAGAAGGATGCCTTGGAGGTCATCACGGGTCCAGCAGAAACAGTCCACTCTGGTTGGACCAGCTGTCCGAAGGTCTGGGCTGCCATCCTACCTTGCTGTTTACTAATGATGTGACCTCAACGAGCCTCAACTGATCTCGGCTTATTTCCATGCCTGTCAGAATGGGGGTGATTCCATCTGCCTTCCTGGAATGCCGCAGGGAAGTGAAGGAGCACCGTGTCAAACACGCAACAGCTAGAAGGGGCCATCAGACTCATCTGGAGCCCGCCTCTCACGACTTGGCCCAGGCAAAGGAGCGGAGGGCACATGACAGGAGTTACAACTTCCCCCCATGAGCCAGGCCTGCTTGAAGCTGAAGCGCGGTCAGTGTGCTTGCGGTCGTCCATGACGGAGACCAAGTGCCTATGGGCTAGTCCCAAATCAGGCAGCAGAGAAGCAGGAAATGTACGCCTGCTAGTTCCGGATCCAGAATTGCCTACCAACAGTTCTGAAGATGAGTAACTAACGTGTCCTCATAACGGCTATACAATGGCAGAGAAAGCACCGCTAAAGAGGCGGGAAGCTTAGAACTACGCTCCTAAGTTAAAATTTTATTTTTCTCGATTAACCCCACCCCACCTTTGAGCTCCTGTGGGAGGCCAGCCAGACCCCTGACCAGCCGGTTGCTCAATGCCAGCTTATCCCTCCCCGCCTCTGCCTGAGTCGCAGGGCAGTCCCAGCCCAAACCCAGTTTCTCCCAGGTGCCTGCGCAGCTACCCGTGGGGCTGGTCATTCTCTTCTCTGCTCCCATCCGCCCCACACCCTTGACTCTAAGACTCCCTCTGCTCACTCTAACTGCCCATTCCCCATTCACGTCTACAGCCCTAGGGGGACTGAGCTCCCTGAGGCCCCCACTTCAGTTATCTTTGAACCCTCCCCACCCTGCGACCCAACACAAAACCTGGACGGTCCCAGTAAGCACACATCTGTCGGGGAACAGCACTGAAGGCATCAAATGTTCCCGAGATAATAAACCAACATCCACACGACCCTTGCCTCTTGCAGCGCAGTCACAGCTGGGCCACCGCCTGCTATGTGCATTTCTCTCTGCACGCTGGCGGGAGAACGGAGATAGTTCGTTCTGGGCTCCCTGGCAATCCAGGGGCACGTCAGCCAAGGGACTGCTCTCAGGGACTCAGGCCACTGCCTACGAGATAGCAGTGCAAGGGGCCCTAGCATGGTGCAGTTGCTTGAGCAACTTATTTCGGCTCAGGTCATGATCTCAGGGTCCTGGGAAGGAGGGTTGGCTTGGGATCCATGCTGGGCATGGAGCCTGCTTAAGATTCTCTCTCTCCCTCTCTTTAAAAAAAAAAAAAAAAAAAGAGGTAAGTACCAGTGTGAGGCCAGCACTGCTGGCAACAGAGGCCTCGGAGCACAAGGCAAAGGGTAAGTGGGCTGTGAAGGCGCACAGAATGGCTGCAGCCCGGTTACACAGTCACTGCGGGGAACGAGAAATGGGAAGGGATGACCGAGGAAGCAAAGGCACTTTTAGATTTAAAACTGGAGCACTGGGGTACCTGGGTGGCTCAGTGGGGTGAAGCCTCTGCCTTTGGCTCGGGTCATGGTCTCGGGGTCCTGGGATCGAGTCCCACATCAGACTCTCTGCTCAGCGGGGAGCCTGCTTGCCCTCTCTCTCTGCCTGCCTCTCTGCCTACTTGTGATCTCTGTCTGTCAAATAAATAAATAAAATCTTTTTTTTTTTAAATAAATAAATAAAACGAGCACTACACAACTTTTGAAATAGACCTTTGTGTATTTCTCTAAATCCGTATAGCTGTCTGTGTGTCCACCTTGGGTACATATTTCTATGAATCTACGTTAAAATTCTCCAGGAAAAATATGCAAGGAATTCTTATTAGGGGAGGTTCAGCTTCTTCGGAATCCTACGGTAACCTTCCCGCACACCCTCTTTTATGTGGCCCACAGGCAAGACTCACCTTTGCTACCGGTGATCACTGGCACATTACGTGGCCGAGAGCGGCAATCAAAGATAATAGGCTTCTGTACCCAGGGGATGAGAAAGTGAGTCCCTTCTCCTACCACAATGTCCTGGACTCCACGGAACCGGTCAAAGATGACAGCTCTGTGCCCAGCATCCACTAGGAATGAAGGATAATGACAAGTCGGCAAAATCCCTTCAGGGGCACCTGGGTCGCTCCGTCGTTAAGCATCTGCCTGGCTCAGGTCATGATCCCAGGGTCCTGGGATTAAGTCTCGATCGGGCTCCCTGCTCAGCAGATAGTCTGCTTCTCCCTCTACCCTTCCCCCCCTGCTTGTGATCTCTCTCTCTCAAATAAATAACATCTTTAAAAAAGAAAAGAAAAGAAAAGAAAAGAAAAGAAAAGAAAAATTCCTTCACCTTTTAACCAAAAGGCTATCTGTGAAAGTACCTTGGTGCTTTCTATTATTAAGTCTCCCCTCTCCTGCTCTGTCTTCCCACACTTCTGGGCCATAGCAGCTTCTAAATAGCCACAGAACTCAGCAGTCCCCTCCCATCCTAGTGTCTTCCCAAGGACTCTGGTAAGAGGAGTTGTTCTTCAACATCCTTTCTCTTTGAAACAACTTAATGCTGATTTTCTGATTAACTATCCCATCCCCCAACACATGTTCAGGAAATCAACTCCCAAAACTTCTTCCTAAAACTCACCAAGGTCTTCACTCTTACTACATTCCATCCTGGTTCCAACTGAAGCCAGTGTTCCCAGAAGCAACGCCCTAACTGTGGAAATCCTAAAATTTGGAAGGTCCTGCTCTTTCTGAGAACTTGGGTTTCTCTCAGGTTGTAAGGGTTAACAGAGCTGTTCTTTTGATTCAGAAGGAAATCAGTGCCAGTGATTACGATCTAGTTGTGCGGAGTGGCTACAAAGATCAGAGCACAGAGCTATGCCGTTTAAACCAAGTAAGCTTTTCTCATCAGGGGCTCTCTGTCTCTGCCTTACTGGACTTTAGAGTTGCTCCAAATATCTTCACTCTCAATGCAATCCTTCTCTTGCCAGTCACACATGAGGTAGGTCCATTTACTGCTGCTATCCAACCATGAGAGCCAGAGACTACCAGAGCTGGAAGATAAACCAGTTCGGTCCTACCACTCGATCAGAGAAGCAGCTGAGCCCTCTGGAAGGGGAAATAGCTTGCCCAAGATCACACAAGAAAGTTGGAAGGAAAGTCGGCTTAAGCCGCTGCCATGCTGTTAAAAGCTGGGCAATGCACCTTGAAGTTATTTTGTCTGGAATGACCCATGTGCAGCAGAGCAAAAGCTCCTGCTTGGGTAAAAGCACCAGAGCTAAAGCCCTTGCTGAGTTACTCCATATGGAGGCAGAAGGGAACAGATGAGCTCTCCTTTGCAGCTAGCCAGTGAGATCCCGACACAGTTGCGGCATTACCTCAAACCAACAAGAGCAACGGGGAATGTTTAATTAACAAGCAGGCTGGGAGGCTCTTTGGCAAGGAAGGCTCTGACAGAACCTATGGCTACAAGGACGGACGGAGGCTCGACTGACAAGGCAACCACATGGTATGGGATGGCAGCAGGTGACCCTTTTGGTTACAAACACATGCACAGGGGCATCTGGGTGGCTCAGTGGGTTAAAGCCTCTGCCTTCAGCTCAGGTCATGATCCTGGGGTCCTGGGATCGAGCCCCGCATCGGGCTCTCTGCTCGGCAGGGAGTCTGCTTCCTCCTCTCTCTCTGCCTGCCTCTCTGCCTACTTGTGATCTCTGTCAAATAAATAAAAAATCTTTAAAAAAACCAACCAACAAATACATTCACAGACAGTGGCTGTCCCCACGAGTGTCGCATGGGTTGTGCAGATCAATGGGACTCCTCCAGCAAAGGGCAGTGACCCCCCCGCCCCGTGCCTCACCATTATACAAGGCAGAGTTCACTACTCCTCCTGCAACGGCTAAGGCCAGGCCGAACTTGCCGATGGACTCAAACACTTTGGCAGCCATGTCTCCTTCAGCTGGACCCACTCACACCTATGGGAATAAAAACAAAACAAAACATGATCCCAAAATTCAAAGAGAAAGCCCTCTCTGAGACAACATAGTCACTTCTCACTCTGGCTATTTCTTTACCCACTTATGAGAGCTCTAAATCATGCAATGAAGGACCCCCTAATAAGTAACTTTACAGCTTGGTAAAGTGTAGTGTCAATTCTTCAGCTTTTAAAAAATTTCCACTTCTCTCTTCTTTTTCTACCACTAAGGAAAAGGAGTCTGGGGCACCTGATTCAATAACGGGAATGAGGCATGGGCTGGATACACACAGAGAACTCCGCACCACACTAAACCACCCTTCCATTTGCTGGACAAGCAGGCCCCCAAGATGAAGGCTGTGTGGTTGGTTCTGGACAATTCTGGTTTGGAAAAGTAACTCAAAGAATGCGCTACATGGTGATTCCAACAGCAAAAGTAACACTAACAGCTAGCTTTTATTCCAGGAGGCAGTCCTCTAAGGGCAATTACTTAATCCTCACACCAACCCCTATGAAGCAGGTTCTTACAGAGGAGGAGACTGAGGCACACAGCAAGGTTACAAGAGGAGCCAAAGACCACACAGCCATTCCATGGTGGAACCAGGATTAGAACCTGAAGGTCCAAGTCTAGCAGGAACTTCTCCACCATCAGCTATTAAGAATAACCAGTTATTATGGAAGCAGGAGGTGGGCGACATCCTGGGACTAAGATACAAGCAAAGCCAACGGGGCAAACAGGCTCTCTCCATAGCTGCACTGCAAGGGAGAACCCTGGAAGAGGTGGGAGGGCGGGGCTGAGGCGGGGTGGGCGGGAGCACCACTGACCTAACTAGAACCTAGAACCAACTCCCGCACTGAACTTTTTAATGCCCCGCCCCAGCGTCGTCTCCACTTGAAATCTTTCCTTCTTCCCTCCCAGACCCGAGGCTTCCGTGATTTCTCCCGGTGCACTTCAGCGTTCCTTACCCGAGGCCAGGGCACCCACTCCGGACCCCTCGGCCTTTCCATTTCCAATAGCTTCTGGATTATTCCTCACCCCGCCCCCATACACATCTTCCTGACTCGAAGCAACCCCGGGCTCGTCCCAGGCTCACCGCCTCTCCCCCTCCGACGCGAGGCAGACCAACGCACACACCCCGCCCGCCCCAATTGCGAATGGGAACACAGAAGGGAGCTGCAGAGACGTCGGACGTCGCTCCAAACTGTACCTCAGTTCTCACCGGCTTCCACTCTGACCTCCACATGAATTCCCCAGCCACACAAACCACGCATGCGCTGGGCAGCTCCTTCTCTTCCCCGCCCCCTTCCAAGATTCGGGCCTCCGATTGGTGAGAAGGAGCGCTGTGCATTCTGGGAAGGGCGGCTTGTGGCCTTATCCTCGCAGTCGGATCTTCGCAAATGAACTACAATTCCCAAAAAGCCGTTCAGTGTCTGGCCCGCGCTGAAAAGCCTTTCCTCTTTGGTGGGAACTGACGAAGGGTTGTCGCAAAGCCTATTGGGGGCTGTAGTTCCTTGGGGTTAAATACACGTGCCAGTCCTGAATGGGTGTAGGAACCTGTCAGGAGGTGGGCCGTAGGGCCTCCGAAAAGAGTGGCTGGGGATTTGGCTGGTGGTGGCAGGGATAGGCCGGGCCAAGATTACGGCTGATGAAGGGAGATAGGTGGGCACCCTGGAGAAAGTTGTGAGGAGATAACTCGTGGGCTGAGAAACCTTGAGAGAAGCAGATAGGGCCATCTTTCCAAAGCCCTGTCAGGAAATAGGAGTCCTGAGTCTTGGGACATTGATTGCCAGAGCCAGAAAGAATCTTAGAAACCATCTGGACTAGAAAAAGAGGGCTAGAGAGGGGAAGGGATTCATTCACGCTCATGCACCAATTGAGCAATTTCTCTGGGCTTAGAGCCTGTGTCCCCGGGACACGCACGCGCACACGAACTTATTCGGAAAAGTGGCAAGAATAATACAAAGAACACATTATCTCCTTTACTCAAATACGTCTATGGCTAACATTTTGCTCCATATGCTTTATCATTTGTTCTCTCCCTCTCTCCTCCCATCTTCTCTCTCTGTATTTTTCTAAGAATAGGGGAATCCTCTTATATAACTTAAGTTTATCCCCTGCATTCCAATTTTATCCACTGACCCAATAATGAACTTTATAGCAATCTCCACACACTCCCACCCCCACACAGGATGAAGTCTAATATTAGGTACTGTATTTATTTCTCATGTCTCTTTAATCTCCTTTAATCTGAAAATTGTCCTCAGCCTTCCTTGTATTACATTAAAACAAACAAAAAGAGTATTTCTCATTTTGCTTTTGTCTGATGTTTCCTCATGATTCCATACAGGTTTTGTGTTCTTAACTGGAATACTACCTAAGTGGTGTATAGACACTTAATTTTAACAAAGCCAGATCCATTTCTGGATTCTAGTAGGACTGGATTTTTTGCAGCTTCTCTTTCCTACTTTTTCTCTCTTCTCTGCCCCTTTCTTTGTCTCCACTTGGTGCAGTCAAATAACCAGAGATAGCCACAGTGGCATCCTTCAGATAGTATGAGTTTGCCCTAACCAACCCCAGTTTTTTCCTCTGACTTCCAGAATGCAAGCTCTATGAGAGCTGAAGATTTAGCTGGCTGTCTTCATTGCTCCGTTCCCAGAACATGCAACAGTGCTTGGCATCTGGAGAATCACTGCCTTGGAGAGAAACCCGCCACTGGATGAGCACTCAAGCCCATGAAGTTTCTGACCAACTCTTCGGTGCTTGAATTACTTGGGATAGTAGTGAGGATGAAGGAGCAGAAGGCAAGCTGAAGACAAAGCAGAAGCTGACACCCCACAACCTCCCCACAACCTCCGCTCCTGGGTTGACATGTGTGATTCTTCAGGAATCGCTGGACTGTCTTAATGTTAATGCCTTGCTGGAGGGGAAAACAGCCTTAACTTGACAATGGCAAGGCCACAGGTATGTTATAGGTCCTCTTTAGTATATGAAATTTTTTTTGAAACCTCTCTTTTTCCTTACCTCCCCCAATATATATATATATATATATAAAATCAGCCACGTCTCACAGTCCCAGGGTAGCAGCTCTCTCTGCCCATTGTTACTGGCCCATGCTTTAATAACCCACCATTTTGCACCAAAAATGCCTCAAGAATTCTTTCTTGGTCTTTGGCTCCCAACCTCACCAAATACAGTTAATTTCTCTTTGCTCCACGGGCCATTCACAGGCCTACCTTCCTTTCATCTCATGGGTTGGCCATCCCCTAAAAGATTGTCTTTACCTAACCATGGGCCATCTGTGTTGCAGCCTGCAAGAAGGGAAAACAGGAAATTTAGGACAGTAGTTTTGTTGTTAAGCAAACGAGTCAGAAGAAGCACATGTAAATTCTACTCTATTTTTTTGATGAAAACTTGGTTACATGACCTCATCTAGTCACAAAAGGGGCTGGAAAATGTATTCTTTAGCTGGGCAGCCAAGTAGACAGGAAGAAAGGATTTGAGGGTTAACCAGCAGTTCTGAGTACCTTACTCTCAAACAGAACAGTCAGAAAAGTGACATAAGTCCAAAATTGAGAAAAGCCATAATATGAAAGAGAAAATCCAAATACAAACAGCTAAGAAAAACAAAACAAAAACCACACAAAGAAAATCGTTGGCAGAATCATAGACAAAGCAAGGAGCATGAAAATACTAAACAACGTAACTCTAGAAGGGAAAGATCCCACTACCCACGAACCTAAAACAAGATGCTATTAAGTAAGATAGGTAGGGATGAAAGGCTGAATGTTTTTCCCCCCAGAGTCAAGAACAAGGTAAAGCTGCCTACTCTCACCATTTCTAACAACATTAGGAGGTCTTAGCCAGTATAAGAGCCTACAATAGGTAAGAGAAATAAATAGGAACATTTCTGCGTGGGCATTGAGGCTAGAGGGCATGTGAAGCCCCATTGCCAGGCAGGCAATGATGGGTGGCAGTGTCTGCAGGCCACCCACTGGGCTCTTTGAGGTACAACACCAGCCTACGAAGTGAAGGTGAATGGAGGCCATCTCGGTGTTTTCCAGAAACATCTCAGAAGACAGCTGTGATCAAACCAGGAGGAACACGGCTGCATGTAACAAGCGAATACCAGTGGTTACGAGCCAATGAATGTTCAAGTCCCTACCTATTGTGGTTAAAAATTCTTCACTACAAAAAAAAAAGAAAAAAAAACAAAACAAAACAAAAAAAAAACTTCATTGCCTCAAAAGCATGCAGCTGGAAGGAAAAATGAAGAATTGGTCAAGAAGACCTGAACCGAAGCAGATGACAAAAATTAACATTTCATTTAATATTGGTCACCTCACAGTTTAAGTTATGTAGGAAAATACATATTTGAATACTTTTGATGGCTGAGCAGTAAAGTCTGTTATCTTTTTTAAGCTTTTATTTTATTTATTTATTTTTTAAAGATTTATTTATTTGACATAGAGACAGTGAGAGAGGGAACACAAGCAGAGGGAGGGCCAGAGGGAGAGGGAGAAGCAGGCTCCCCGCTGAGCAAAGAACCTGACAAGAGGCTTGATCCCAGGACCCTGGAATCGTGACCTGAGGTGAAGGCAGACACTTTGCCATCTGAGCCACCCAGGTGCCCCTATTATCTTTAAAAATACTTTTAAAAGAGCATAAGAAATAACATGGAGGACATGGGGAGATGGAGAGGAGAAGGGAGTTGGGGGAAATTGGAGGAAGAGATGAACCATGGATGAGGGAGGGATGAACTATGGACTCTGAAAACAATCTGAGGGTTTTCAAGGGGTGGAGGGTGGGAAGTTGGGTGAGCCTGGTGGTGGGTATTATGGAGGGCACGTATTGCATGGAGCATTGGGTGTGGTGCATAAACAATGAATTCTGGTACACTGAAAAGAAATTTTTAAAAAAGCAGATGAAATATTATACAGAAAAAAACCATATAAATCTAATTGTGTGTTATAGGAAGAGGAAGACTTGAATAACCAGTGGTTCCTAGGACAAAAGAAAATATTTTTAAAAAAAGAAAAAGAGGGGCGCCTGGGTGGCTCAGTGGGTTAAAGCCTCTGCCTTCGGCTCCGGTCATAATCCTGGGGTCCTGGGATTGAGCCCCGCATCAGGCTCTCTGCTCAGCGGGGAGTCTTCTTCTCCCTCTCTCTCTGCCTGCCTCTCTGCCTATTTGTGATCTCTGTCTATCAAATAAATAAATAAAATCTTAAAAAGAAAAAGAAACAGGCATTTAGACTGGGAAAGAAAAAATAAAACTGTATTGTGTATGAAGAAAATCCTTAAAAAATGATTTAAAAAAACTATTAGAACAAAACAAAACAAACCTATTGGAACTAATAAGTGAGCTTAGCAAGAATGCAGGACATAATGTCAGTTTATAAAAATCAGCAATAAACATTTGGAAATTGAAAGTTAAAAATACCATTTATGATAGCATCAAAACCATGAAATACTTAGGGATGAATTTAATGACACCTGTGCCATAAAGACTACAAACACTGGGGTGTGTGGGTGGCTCAACTCTTGAACCCAGCTCGGGTCTTGATCTCAGGGTTGCAATTTCAAGCACCATGTTTGGCTCCACACTGGACTTGGATCCTGCTTCAAACAAACAAACCAACAAACACACAAACACCAACTACAAACATTGCTGAGAGAAATGAAAGAAGACTGAAATAAGTGGAAAAATACACACCATATTCACTGAAGAGAAAATTCAATATTGTTACAATGTCAATTCTCCCCACACTGGTCTACAGATTCAAAGCAATCTTATTTTTTTTAAAAAAAGATTTTATTTATTTATTTATTTATTTGACAGAGAGAGATCATAAGTAGGCAGAGAGGCAGGCAGAGAGAGAGAGAGGAGGAAGCAGGCTCCCCGCTGAGCAGAGAGCCAGATGCGGGACTCGATCCCAGGACCCTGAGATCATGACCCGAGCCGAAGGCAGAGGCCTAAACCACTGAGCCACCCAGGCGCCCGATTCAAAGCATTCTTAACCAAATTTCACCAAGCTTTCTTTTATAGACATCGACAAGTTAATTCTAGAATTTAGATGGAATTGCAGAGGACCTAGAATTGAATCAAAACAATTTTGAAAACGAGAACAAGGTTGAAAGGTTTAGTGTACTTGAAGGATGTGTTCACTCATCCATAAAACTACAATCATCTGGAGTGTTGGTATTAGTTCTCAGCAGAAGAGAACAGAGAATCCAGCAATAAACCCACAAAGCTGTGTGTCAGCTGATTTCTGACAGAGCTAACATGTTATTCAATGGCGAATAGAGAGTCTTTTCAGAAAATGGTACCGGGGCAACTGAACATCTGTATTTGGGGAAAATAAATTATTTGACCCTTATCTTGTACAATACACGAACATTAGCCTGAAGCAGATCACAGACCCAAATATAAAAGCTAAAATCATCAAACTGGGGCGCCTGGCTGGCTCATTCGGTAGAGCATGTGACTCTTGATCTAGGGGTTGTGAATTCAGTCCCCATGTTGGGTGTAGAGCCTACTAAAAAGTAATAATAATAAAATAAAACTATTCAACTTCTAGGAGAAAAGCAAGAGAAAATCTTCATGACTATGGTAAAAATTTCTTAGGTAGAACACAGAAACACAAACCGTAGACCTAAAAAGAAATATGTGATAAGTAGGAATTGCAGAAAATGAGAACAGAGAAAACAGATATAATAAGTAATATCATATAAATAAGTAATATCATGAACTTAAGGACATGAACTTTAGATTAAAAGATCATTCCTGGGTGCCTGGGTGGCTCAGTGGGTTAGGTGTCTGCCTTCAGTTTCGGTCATTCTCTCAGGATCTGGGATCGAAACCCACATCGGGATCCCTGCCCACAGGGAGCCTGCGTCTCCCTCTCCTCCCTGCTCATGTTCTCTCTCACTCACTCTCTCTTTCTCAAATAAAGAAATAAAATTTTTAAAAAGATTTTATTTATTTATTTGACAGACAGAGACCACAAGTAGGCAGAGAGGCAGGCAGAGAGAGAGGAAGGGAAGCAGGCTCCCTGCTGAGCAGAGAGCCAGATGTGGGGCTCAATTCCAGGACCCTGGGATCATGACCTGAGCCGAAAGCAGGGGTTTTAACCCACTGAGCCACCCAGGTGCACCAAGAAATAAAATCTAAAAAAAAAAAAAAAATCATTCCAAGTATAACTTCATGAATGAGAAAGGCTGATGCCAAAATTCACCATCCTGAACTCTCAGAACAAAGAAGACAAAAAGATTTTGAACGCCCACAGGGAGGAAAGAACCAGAGTCAGGATGACCGGGACATCTTACCCGTCCCACTGGAACTTAGATACAAAGAAGCAATGCTTTCAAATTCTAAGGAAAACTGCCTTGCTACCTAGTTTTGTACACCCACTCAAATGATCACGTGAGATGCTAAAATCAAGACATTTTTAGAATACAAGGTCCCTAAGAATTTACCTTCCATGCATTATTTCTCAGGAAGTTACTTAAGGATGAGATGCAGCAGAAAAAAGAGGGAGCAAAAAATTAAAGGTAAGACATAGGATTCAGGAAGTGGATGATCCAAACATGCGAGAGGCAAAAGAGGGCTTAGAGGACCCTAGAAATCACCCAGACCAGATGGGAACAGAAGGAAACAGGGTTCCAGGAGGGATGTTGCAAAGAAAAAAATTTTTGTTTGAAAATACTGACAATTTCAATTACTGTTGGAAAATGTGGGGAATAATTAGCAACAAGTACATAGAAAAGTAAGCATAATTTATTTATTTTTTAAAAGAGTTTTTATTTTTAAGTAATCTCTACACCCAGTGTGGGGCTTGAACTCACAACCCTGAGATCAAGAGTAGCATGCTCCATGTACTGTGCCAGCCACATGCCCCAGTAAGCACATTTTTAAAAAGAGAGACAGGAGTGCCTGGGTGGCTCAGTTGTTAAGCATCTGCCTTTGGCTCAGGTCGTGATTCCAGGGTCCTGGGATGGAGCCCCTCATCAGGCTCCCTGCTCAGTGGGAAGCCTACTTCTCTCTCTCCCACTCCCCCTGCTTGTGTTCGCTCTCTCACTGTGTCCCTCTCTATCAAATAAAGGAATAAAATCTTAAAAAAACTTTAAAAAATAAGAAAGAGAGACAAATATAATTCCAGGAGAAGTGGCGTTATTTAAGATAGGAAATAGTATCATAGTATACTATGTGACTCAGCTATGAATAACATTTTCATAGTCGTAATAATGTCAGTACTTAATGATCTCATAAAATATGGGATGGCAGCTCTAGGGGAAGATGCGGGAAGGGAAAGATGGTGTGTATGTGAGTGAACTAAATCTCCATCTTCCCTTCCAGGAAGACAGCAAGTAATATTTACAGCCAAAAATCATAGTTGAATAAGCATGTGACTTAGAAACACGAAGGGGAATACCAAGAGAAATAGATCAAAAAATTGCAAGTGTTGGCCTCCGGGGAGCAGGAATTTGGGAGAAAAGAGGAGTGGGAACTTCTGTTTGTCTTTTTAAGCCTCCTGGAACTCTTTGAGTTCTTTAACGGTGTGCATATGGATCTTTGATAAAAAATAAAATAAAAAAAGAGACGGAAGGTAACTTAAAGGAGGAAGTGGATACATGAGCATACCAGAAAATATAGCAGAAGTTAGCTCCCTGAACCACTACAAATAATTACAGACGATGAAGGCCATGATAATAAGGCAGTGTAAGAAGACATCTATTCTTATTAGGCAGAAATACAACCAACTTTTTTTTTTTTTTAAGATTTGTTTATGACTTGGTGGGGGAGGGGCAGAGGGAAGGAATCTCAAGCAGACTCCCCAAGGAGCATGGAGCCCCACACAGGGCTCGATCTCACGACCCTTAGATCATGACCTGAGCCAAAATCAAAGTCAGATACTTAACCAAATGCGCAACCTAGACAACCCCAGAAACACAATTGGCTTTTAGCTAGAGGGAGATGTCCCCTCTTTTGTATAATATTTCATTTTTTTTTAAGATTTTATTTATTTATTTGACAGAGAGAGATCACAAGTAGGCAGAGAGGCAGGCAGAAAGAGTGAGAGGGAAGCAGGCTCCCTGCCGAGCAGAGAGCCCGATGCGGAACTCGATCCCAGGACCCTGAGATCATGACCTGAGCCGAAGGCAGCGGCTTAAACCACTGAGCCACCCAGGCGCCCTAATATTTCATTTTAAAAAGGGATTTTATTTATTTATTTGACAGAGAGAGACACAGCAGGAGAGGGAACACCAGCAGGGGAGCAGCAGAGGGAGAGGAAGAAGCAAACTTCCCACCGAGCAGGGAGCCCGATGTGGGGCTTGATCCCAGGACCCTGGGGCCGTGACCTAAGCCAAAGGCAGATGCTTAACGACTGAGCCACCCAGGCGCCCTGATCTTTAATTTTTGAATCAGAAAATGGAAAAATGTGTTCACGGTAGAAAATAGGAAAAAAGAAAAGCATACAAAAGCAAATAAAAACCACCTCTAACTTCAACATTCACTGAATAATCGCTGTTAGAATTTTGATCTTTCCTTCATTTTTAATGTAGAAATAATCAGCACCAGGGTAATACGTACCTTTGTGTCTCGCCCTTTTTCTGCTCTAGGTCAGACCCTAAGGAAACGAAGGTGAAGTAAGCATGGTTCTCACCCTCGAGGGACTCTTAGTCTGGGGGAAAGCATTTGCATATGACAGTGTGGGATATGGGTCCTGCCCCTCATCGGCAGCCATGGAAACACATCCATCACGGCCCAGGACTCTGGCCTGGAGAAGACAGTGTCTTGCTGGGGTCAAACCTCAAGAATGAATCCTACAGGGGCAGGGAGAGTATCTGTTGGGGACTGGTAACTGGTACTGGGCCGTTTTGGAGATTGCTCAGAGGGAATTGAGTCCCATGCTCCAGGGACTCCAAACTGACCTGGGACCAGGAACAGTGCCCCTTATGGCCGCTAGGAGGAGCCAGCGTCCTCAAGTGGACTACAGGGTGGTGCTCTCTAGGGATGGGGAAAGGATGGCATCAGGGGTCTTCAGGCCTCTCCCAAACACCTCTCCTTCGACCCTGGGCTAGCTCTTTCTCTGTCACACACATGGTTGTAGTGGGGAGTGGGGTTCCAGGTTCTATGAAAATAGGCAGCTTGTGCATAAATCAAAAGCGATCAACATTACAACTTCGCAACCCAGAGCATGAGCAACATAGGAGGGAAGTTTTAGCCAGGGCATTCTGCTCCATCCCGGCCTCAATTTCCCCATCTGCGAGATGATCTCTGAGGTCCCACGCTTCAGTTAAAGCAAGGATCCCATAGCCACGGGGATCCTGCAGTTTGCAGGTTCCTGGCACTGGCCTCTCCCCTCTCCCCCCTCCCCCATGGCCCTTCACTGACCTGCAGGTGCGCCCCAGTCCTACCCTCTGGCGAGCTCCCTGCCCCCTTTTCTGCCCCCCACCCCAATTTAGGGACATTCCTCTGTGTGTAGGGGTAAGAAGTAGAGTCTCTGGGAGACTGGTGATCTCTGTCAAGATCAATGCTCTTGGCATCGCCTGGGCCTCTCAATCCACAGTTCATTCTCAGGTATAGACAGGGTTCCCAGCTTCTTAAGCAGGCTCTCTGCCTGCACATCTCTCACGCACCTGCACCCTAGCACACAGTCCGACTCCAGACTGCTCTTCTGCTTGGGTTGTTGGTGTCAGGTGTAGCCCCAGCACCCTCCCAGTGAGCCAAGCCTGAGGTCCGGGTGTTAACATCCATCCTTGCCATCTCCCACTCCTGCCTCCCTATCACGTGACCCAAAGTCCGGCCACTCTCACCTTACCTTGGGTGTCCACTTCTCGCTCTCTGACTGCTCCTGCCCTAGTTCGGGGCGGCATCATTTCTTTCCGGAACCAGTTGGTCTCTCTGACTCCAGTCTGTTCTCTGTCCAATCTATCACCCATCTGTGCGGCTGCCAGAGAGCTCTCTCGAAAACACAAATCTGATTATGCACATCTCTGCTTCAAAATCTTGGCTGTAGCCTTGTGGCCGAAAGATAAATCCGAAGTCCTAATGAGGCTTCCAAGTGCATTCATGGTCCAACCCTTGTTTCCTGGGCCAAGCTCACCTCCCAGCATGCTCCTTGGTCCACCCATGGCACTATTTTCCCCCCATGTCCCCGATCAGCCCATGTTTGTTCAGGGTCATTGCCTTTGCAGACATGGTCCCCTCAGCCAAGAATTCTGACCCTGAGTTTTGCTTGGTGAACTTGGACTTCTCCTTGAAAACAGAGCTCAGGGCTGTGAAGCTTCCCAAGTATCCCATCATACTTCTCTGCATTCCTGTTATCTCCCCTGCTAGGCTGTAAGCCCCTGTTGCGATCCTGTCTCCATATCTGATCAGTGCTTGTTGGGTGGTAGGGTCCAACGCAAGCGTTTGAATGCATAGCCTGGGAAACTGCACGCTGGGTTGAAATCTTCCCTTTTGCTCTGCTGGAGACCACTGAGCCAGGGAAAGGCCAGAGTGGCAGGAGATGGGTGGGGACAGTGGGGGACAGCAGACCAGGTGGGGCCTTGCAGACCCAAATAAGAAGTTTGGCTTCTTTTTTTTTTTCCCTTTACTGGATCTCAGTACCCAGATTTAATCAATGAGCTTATACTCCTCAGAGGGAGAGGAGGGGTATCATCGCCCTTGTCATTGCCATTGCCCTCGGACTATGTTCTTGGTCTCTCCCTTTACACATGGTGAGAACCTCCAAACTCGTATCTCGTGCAGATCTTCCGGCTGCTTCTACTTACGGGAGAGTTAGGCTTGCATTCTTGGAGCAATGAGAAGTCTTCCGAGGCTTTTAAGCCAGGGAGTGACATAATATGATTTTCATTTTATAAAGATCGCTGTGTCTGCCATGTGGAGAATGCGTTGCAGGGGGCAAAGTGCGGCTGGGAGACCAGACAGAAGCTGCTGAAGAGGCACAGATGAGAGATGGGGTGAGCGGGAGGGCTGGCGGTGGAGAGAGAGGAACTGGATAAGTGGTGTAGGCTTTGGAGGGAGAGCAGACCAGCCTGGCCGGTGCAAGAGATGTGAGGATCAAGAAAGAAAAAGATCGAAGCAATGAAGATTCCAGAATTTCTATATAGATGGGCTTGGGGGGCAGTCATTGGGTCAGAAGAGGGGTCAGGGAACTTGCTAGAAGCTGTGTACATAGCAAGCGCACTGTTTTTATTTAGAGTGCATTTTTACGGAGCAGGCAAAGAGGGATGCTTCTGGGGATCATGGAGGGGGAGGGTTTGTCCCTCCAAACCACTCAAACATGACCACAGGCCACAGGTCCTTTGCAGGGAAGGCTCTTGCTTTGCTGGGGGCCTTGCTGGAGAGATGACTTCTGGCCTTCTCCCCACGATCACTTGCTTCCATACTCTTAATTTTCTTTGCTGTACTTATCCAAGTGCTGGCCTAGTTCCCTGGGGCTGCTCCCTTCTAGAGCTTTCTCTAGAAAGCTCCAGGGAACTTGGCAGGTTTTGATGGAGAGAGAAGAGCTGAGAACAGAGCCCTTGTGAGGGGGAGGCTGGACCCCAGAAGGTGAGAAACATGAAGGCCTTAGACTTTCAGGCTGGAAGGAATCTGGGACCCAGGAGGTGGTAGCGGTTCCCCTACCCTTAGTCCCCCCTCCTCCCCCAGCTCAGCCAGCTGCTGGAGAGGGAAGCTGGGGAGGAAGGAGGCCGGGTGATTAAGAGCTCCAGTTGTCAGGGCTGGGGCCAGGGGGCACGCCCCCTGGGTGACATTTTCTCGCATTGTGTCCTCTGAACAAAAACGAGTCTTATTTGAGGAGTTGGAGGGGGGCGGGGGTGGGGGGCCTAGGCGGCAGAGTGGAATCGTGGCTCCAGGGAACAGCGATTACTCATCAAAGGCCAGGGCAGCCCACGTCTTTGTGTGCCCTCCACAGCCCGCCCGTGCCTGGCCACGGGCCCCTAGCCCTAGACTGCCCCCACCCTTCCCAGTGACCCGCTCTCCCCAAGAGCGGGGCTCGAGTGGGGGAGGGGCAGGATCGTGTGTGGGCAAAGAACTGCAACAGACCCAGTGGGGGGAAGGGGAGACCAGGGCGGGCTTCCTGGAGGAGGAGAAGCGGGGAGGACAATGGCTGTGAGCTATGGGGGTTAAATGGAGACAAGGGGGTGAGTGCAGGGGAGGAGGAGGGGACAGAACCTCTAAGGTGTCAACTCAGCCCCCGGATGCAGAGTCCTGGAAGGGTTTTGGAAGGGGGGCTGCTTCCTGCTAGGACGGCTATTTTGGGGCCTGAATCAAATCAAATCCGCCGCAGCCCCCAGAGCCCCCAGCAGCTGCGTAGAACAGCTGTCCAGGCCGAGGGCGCAGAGCGGCTAGGACCTCGCTTCCTGCCCCCCACTGATCTCTCTGGGCTGCCTGGGGGGTGTGGGCTGCAAGGGAAGGGGGAAGAGGAGGGGAAAGTCTTTGGTGTGGAGCCAGAAACCTGGGCTAAAGTCCTGTGCCCTTTCTTCTCTTGAGCTGTGTTACCTGGGGGCAGAGACAGCCTCTCTGGGCCAGGGTTTGAGGGGCTCCAGATAACGGGAAGGAGATCATTCCGGTAGCTCTTTCCTGTACCTTCACCCTGCTTTGAGCCCTTACTAGGTATGTCCCCAGGCCCAGATAGTCCCTGCTGCAGGTCCCTGCCCAGCCCCACCCTCCCCTGCTCCAGGAAGCCCTCCCAGTCTTCTCTTTGGGGGATGGACCCTTTCTTCATCTGTTCCTCCTCCTCAAAGGCTGTTCACCGGGTTGCCTTGGTCTCTGTTCTTGGGGGGGTGGTGGTGGTGAGAGGGCATGAACCCCGATTGGACAAATCCCACCCCCCGACCCAGACTGACCCTTCCTTCAGTGAGAGGGTGCTCTCAGAGTGGGAGGAGACTTAGCAAGGAAGGGAACTGGGACTGAGTCTCTCATTACATTAAGGCTCCCAGGGAGACTGTGGGCACATCTCCTTCCCCCCAGCTCAGCTCTCTAAGGGCAGGGCAGGGCGCTCTGTCTTCCATCAGATCTGGCTCTGATTTTTCCTCTAGCTGAATCTCCCAGCTTTCCACTTGGGGTCGGCCTGCAGTCACCGGAGTGTTGGCACTCTGGGAGACAGGTAACATGCCCGTTCTGGCTCCTGCTTGCATGGAGGGGAGCCCCGTGCATGCAGGCCAACCAGAACACTAGAACCAGGGGTTATCAGGGAGCTTGCGGAGAGCACTGGCCCCCTCCTCCAGGAAGCCTTCCTGAGGCAGGGGGGAAGGAGAACCTCTCTTTCTCTTTGGTCTACTCTGGCTCTAGGCCAGGCAGTGTCCACAAGTGTGACCAAGATTGGGGGTGTACCCTAGGGCAGTTCTGTCTCTCAGGTCACAAGTCGATGACAGGGTCCCTCGTGCCTATCTTGTGCAGAAAGAACCCCATTGTCCTGGGGGCATAGCTGAGGGGTGAGTTCAGAGCCCAGTGATGGTCGGTTGACCACTGGGCTGGTCCCGGGCTTTCTGACCACAGCAGGAGGGTGACAGGGAAAATCGCCCGGCTGCTTGTTGGGGAAAGGGCCTGGACTCACAGCTACCCAGCCTGAACAAGAAGCCCAGACAGACATGGCCATCCTCACAGAGGCCCATCCACTCCCAGACACGTGCGTGCGCAGCACACACCTGCCCTGGGGACAGCCCCAAACGGATGACAGCTCCTTCTTGGCTCTTCCGCATTCCTGCCGGCAGGTGCTCCACTCTCTCCTTCCCAGAGCTAGTGAGGCAGAATCTCCCCACCTTCCGGGGCTCCCGGAGAGAGCGCCAGCCAGGGGAAGCAGGGTGGTGGCACCTGTCCCTGGGGGCGGGGCTGCCCCTGGAGCCCCGCCCACACAGGGGATGAGAGCCCATGGTGCTCTGATCTCCTGAGCCCACTGTGTTTGTGGTGGGGGCTGCAAGGTAAACAGAGGCTGGCAAACCAGGTCTTTTGGCCACGTTTGCATTCCTAAACGTGTTTCCAGATCTAGGTCCTCACTTTCTTCCAGAACGCTCTGCCCTACTGAGATTCTCTCCCCTCACTGAACGCCTCGCCTTATGGAACCACTGTGTCTCACTGAATTCTCTCTCCTCACTGAATTCCTCCCCTCTGCCAACCCCAACTGTGAGACCCCTCTCTGGGAGAGCAGCATTCTTTCCTTCTCATCTCTGCGGGCCGCAGAGGGTCTCGTCTACAATATAGACCCTATAGATGGTGCCGAGACACGTTACACTGGTCTGCCTGTGCCCAACACTCCTAACCACACACACACACACACACACACACACACACACACACACACGCATGCACAGAGCACCCATCACCACCACCACCACACCACCATGAGGACCCAGGCTGGGAAGGCTCATCTGTGCTTTTGTAAGGTGGGAAGATTCCGTCACCAGCATTTCAGCAGGTCAGATCATCTGCTTCAAGCTGACCAGGGACTAGAGAGACATGAATGACCAGGGGTAGTCTAGGAACCAAATCCTCGCTTTAATTGATTTGGGTTGAACTTGATTTGGGCCCTGCATCTGGATGATGTGGGGTTTTATGATCCACCTGCTGGATCGTTCACACAAGTTTCTTTCCCCTGAAAGCCTCCTGAAGTGAGGGGCCCATTCCCGATCCCCACCTTCTCCCCCACACAGGAATGGCTCACCCCAGAGTGGCCAGGCCTTGGTGCTCAGGAAGTCCCCGGACTCTGGATCTCAGTCCTTCCTGCGGGGGTGGGGGCCCCACCCTAAGTAAGGCAGGGACCACGGAGTGTGGAGTTCAGGGAGGGAGGAAAGAGCGAGATGCAAAGAAAACCAGAGAAAAAGACAGAAAGCCCCAGAGGTGAGCCCCAGAAACAGAGGAGATGAGAGGGAGGGGAAGGAAAGAAAGAAGAAAAACTGAGCAGAGGATGGGGGTATAGGGGGGTTGGAGCCCGAGAGGGAAGAATGTGCAGCCAAGAGATGGGAGGGAGGAAGCGATCTGCGCACCCCCTCCCTCCTTCAGCCCCGCTGCGGTGCCAGGCAAAGCTCCAGACACAAATGCACCCCACTGGGTGTCTGGCACCTAACTGCTCCGAGGTCTCCTGGGCTAACCCAGGCAAGGGTGTCAGGGGACCCACCACTCATCACCTTGACACAAGCAGGGACCCCATGCTGCGAGCCCCACCCGGAGGAGGATCCTGGAAATCCAAAAGAAGAAGGCAAATCTGCCCCAGTGTGCCCAGGAGGCTCAGCCCCTCTGTCTCTGGGAGTCCCCTCCCCATACCAGGACTGCACTAACCACTAGGATCCCAAGCCTGTTGGCGGGGACAGAGCCACCCCCCACCCCCTTCCGCTCTGCCACGCCAGCGACTATTTGCTGACTGTCTCTTTCATGTCGCTAATCGCCCAGCCCCATCTAATTGGTAATTAGCCTTGAGAGCCCAGCCTGTGCTTGGCTAATTGCTGTTTGTCTCACCCTCATCTCCGGCAGCGGAGCTGTGCCAACACCACCGCCTGGGCTCTATCCGGGTTGCTGGCATCCCTGCCAGCCTGGCGGGGGGGGGGGGGACGATTTCGGTAGCCCCACCCTGCTCTGCTCCAGGGTGGGGAACTGGCTGCAGGGTACAGCCTCTCCCGGCAGTGATCTCTGCCCCGGAGTGCTCCCCAACAGTCCTCCAGGCGGCTGCCCCGGAGTGCTCCCCAACAGTCCTCCAGCTTTGCATCCATAGACCACACCCAGTTTTAGAAGCAGACAGCTCTGAGCAAGCCATGGTCTCTGCTCTGGAATGGAGTCTGGGAGGGCTTCAGGGAGGAGGAGGTAGTAGAACTGGGACCTGGGGCATACCTAGGATTTAACCATCAGAGAAGGGAGAGAAGATGTTCCAGGTGGAGGGAAAGACAGGGGGCTGCTTGTAAAAGAAGGCTCCAAGCCAGGGCTGCACAAAGGCTGTTTGAGGACCTAGAGGTGGTTGACCCAGTGTGACTGGAGGGTCTGGCATGGGGAAGAGGAGTCTGGAGAGGCAGGCGGGGGTTGGACGGTGGAGGACTGGATCTGGGTGCCAGGCTATGGAGTTGGGTTTTCCGCTCTGGGCAATGGGAGCCATGGAAGGCTTTTGAGCTGAAGAGAGGCATGAACCGATCTGCTCTGAGGGGTCAACGAGGTTTGGTGAGAGGAGAGACTGGGACAGGGAGGGCACCACAGCTTTGGTGCTGGAGTAGAGAAGAGGGGAGGAGTGGAGAGTTATTTTAGAAGGCCCCACAGGACTTTTGGACAGATTAGAAGCAGGAGTCATAGATGGGGAACCTGTGCTACGATGACCCACAAGGGTTCATCTCCTTCCTCGGTAGCCCTGTTGGGGAGCAGGGCGAGACACATCTCAGATGTTCCCCATGACTCACCATCGCTTGGGGACTTCTTTTGGAGACCCAACCCTTCCAATCATTTTTGGAGCCTCTTAAGGAGATGGTACCATTGTCATGAGAACTGGCACCAGCTGGGCCCTGATCACGGGCCAGTTGCCGAGTGCCCATTTCTCAGTTTACCTTATTTCATGCTCTAATAATTCCAGGAGGAAGTCACTACGATTGTCTTCATTTTGGGGATGACGAAATTGCGGCTGGGAGAGACGAAGCCGCTTGCCCCGGGCCCCGCAGCTAGCGAACGGCCCAGGCTGGATGCGGACTGGGGCCCCACTGCTCAGCCAGAACTTTCAAGTTGACTGAGAGTACCTTCCACCCTCGTGTGATAACTGCTCTGGGCTAAGGTTTGTTTTATTGATTCACATATCTGAATCAAAATAGCACCAACCAGCTTGCCTCCTCCACCTGGAATCCTTTTCCTGTTCAACGCTCTCCATGTCCTGCTCAGTCCCAAGTCCCCAAGGCAAAGCCTGCCACTTCTAGGAGGTCACCCTGGATTTTGTAAGCCTTCTCCACACATTGGAAGTATCTGTCGGTTGTCCTTGATCTTGAACCTCATGGCAGCACTTCTCTACCCTTCCCCCACCCCAACACCCAGAGTCCCCTAGATGGGGCTGTCCTGCCCTGCACGAGGTCCCACACCTGTTGTTCACTTTGCCCTGGGTCTTTCCCTTTCCACTGTATAGTGGGTGTCCTGGACCCCTGGGTCCTCTTTTGGCCACCTCCTCCACCACCCCAGCCTGGCACCACGCCCCAGGTAAGTAAGTGCCCACCCAATATGCTGAATGTTGCTGGCCCGCCTGAATGCGGGAGGCACCTCCCCATCACTGCCCTGGCCCCCGGCAGCTCCTGGAGGTTCCCCAAACTCAAGTTCACCCCTCATACAAAGAGCTTTTCCTTTGTCCAGGACAGCCAGAGGCCTGAGGGGGTAAGCTGTACACTGGAGCTCCCCAAAATGATGGGGGGCTCCTGGGAAGATTGCTTTGGGAAGGACCACATGTGATTCAATGAGTGAGTCCTGGCGTTTTTATCAAAACCATCAGTGACATCTTGTGCTCTCCTTGAAGGTCTTTATTTCCTCCAGCAGTGCTGGCTTCGTGCCCCAGGAGAAAAAAAAATGCACTAGTGCTTTCCACCCAGCCTGAAGGGGCTTTGGTAGAAGCCCGTGGAGCTGCAGTAAAGGCATATGAGCCCATGGTCCTTGGCCCCTAAGTGGGCCCCAGACCAAAGCAACCTAAAAACCATGGATTGGAGACTACACTGAAAGCAGGATCCTGGGAAAAGATTCAGAACAGCATCCTCTGCTGTGATCAGGAGAGGTGTGGGGGCCTTGGAGGTGCCTTGGGAACTGCTGAGGGGGGTAAATGGGTCTCATCCTTCTTAGTCTTCCCCAGAAGCCTTCTTCCCTTCCTGGCTCTCAGAGTCGTGGCCTACATAGGTTCTGCAACTAAGCTGCCTGGGTCCGGCTGGCTCCGCCCCTTACTGCCTGTGTGACCCCAGACGGCTTTCCTAACCTCTCTGTGCCTCATCTCCCCACTTGCGATATAGAGGTGACGATCATGATCGCATCTCCTTTGCCGGGGGCTGTGATGGTTTCGACACCCCTGGTATGCCACCCGGCTCTCAGTAGGACTTCCTGACATGAACTTGCGTTATTTTTACCGTCTGTTTCTTTTGGCATTTTTAAAAAATTCTCTCTAGCCTCTCTGCCAGGGCTAGGGAACAGATTGGCACAAGGCAGGCAAGGGCAGAGGTTGTCCTAATACCTGTCCCACTTCCTGGAAAGCCTTCTTTCCGGCCAGCCCGAGCTCTGGGCGGAGAGGCAGAGAAGAGCCAGGTGTCCCATGGACTAGTCCTTCCGGGAGACCCCTCAGCCTTCCCACCTCTGAGAACATTAGGCCTTTGAGACACGGCCCCAGCCTGCTCCCAACCCCCTCCCCGGCCTGACAATGGGGGCCTCAGAGGGGATGGGTGGCAGGACACAGCCCCCTCTGTGAACTGGAGCTGACCGCCAGGCTGGTTGAGCCTCAGAGGACACATTCCTCAAGGGGCAGGGAAGGACGAAGGGAGGGGGCTGCGCGCTGGCCCCTTGGCCTGGCCCTGACCCAAGGAGTGGTTGTTGCTGGGGGCTTGGACAAAGGTCCCCTCTTCCTGCTCTCTGTCCTCTTGGCGCCCACCAGGGAATGGTGCCAACAAGGATCTGTCCCAGGGCCGAGGAGGAAGACAGGAGGCTGGTGTGCAGTAGGGGTCACCTCCACGTTGGAAGAGAGCACCCACAGGGGTGTGGCAGGGAGGTGGACATGGGCCAGGCAGCCATCCAGGCAGCCTGGCCTCCTCCCCTGCTTTCTCAATCCTTAGCCTCTGGACCATCTCTTGGATACTACTTCTATCATTCTCAAACTTCTCTCTCCCTCTGGTCTTCCTGGAGTAACCAAGGGGTTGGCTTCGGTTGGCTCCACTCTGTTTTAGCAAAGGAATTCCGTAACATTTGCAAACCCTTCCCCCTTATCAAGGTCAGGGTGCGGATAGCCATGTTCCTTACCCTTGGGCAGGGAGAAGAGAAGTCTAAGCCAGAAACCCTAACAGCACCGTCTCCCCTGGGACCCCAGCTCGCTAGCTAACATTTACCCAGCCATCACAATGCATCAGAACTTCTGCGTATTATTTCATTTAATCCTCTGATGGTCCCAGGAGATAGGTGGTGGGGTTATCTCCAGTATATAAAACCGAAGCTTAGGGAGATGAAGCAACTTGCTCAGGGTCCTACAGATAGGAAGGGGCAGAGCTGGGATCTGGACCCAGGAAGTCTGCTCCCTGAGATTCATTCATCTAAAGCAGAAGCCAGGGAATGATGTCCTAATCTCTACGACAGGCCAGCTGCATCAGGACCCATGACGGCATGGCTCCTACGAAGGATTCTTGCTGATGAAGGTAACGAGGAGGACAGAAAGATGGGATTGATACCGAAAAAGAAGAATGTGTTGATGAGGAAATTCCTGCCTAGGAGCGATTAAGCTGTTCATTCATTAATTCCATCAACCATAGAATGAGCTCAGTAGAGTACAGTGGGAAAGAACGTGTGCTCTGGAGCCTGACAGGCTGAGTTCAAATCTCTGCCATGATTCATTGTGTGATCGTGAGTAAGTTGCTTCACATCTCTGAGCCTTGGACTCTGCATTAATAAAACACCCTCGCAACACACACACACACACACACACACACACACACTCACTCTCACACTGAAATACATTGAACACACATACTTATGCACATATATGTACACATACATTTATATACATACTTGCTTACTTTGCAACATAGTATAGCAGCCAAAATTTAGGCTTTGGTTATAGACAGACCCAAACTGAAACTTTGTGACCTTGAGTTTTAAGTAGTCTCTGAGTAAATCTAGAATATCAACAGTATTTACCTTACAGAGTTGCGGGAGTAATATCGGACACATTGAGCTAGTCAGGGTTCTCCAGAAAAACAGAACTATGTGTGTGTGTGTGTGTGCATGTGGCGGAGAAGGGGAGAGATTGAGATTTTTGTTAAGGAACTGGTAAATCGGGGCGCCTGGGTGGCTCAGTGGGTTAAAGCCTCTGCCTTCAGCTCAGGTCATGATCCCAGGATTCTGGGAATAAGGCCTGCATCAGGCTCTCTGCTCAGCAGGGAGCCTGCTTCCTCCTCTCTCGCTCTGCCTGCTTGTGATCTCTGTCTGTCAAATAAATAAATAAAATCTAAAAAAAAAAAAAAAGGAACTGGTAAATCTAAAATCTGCAGGGTAAGCTGGCAGGATGGAGGGAAACCCAGGGAGGACTTGCCATTCAAGTCCAAAGGCTGTTTACTGATAGAAGTCCTTTTTGCTCAGGGGAAGTTGGTCTTTGTTCTATCAAGGTCTTCAACTGATTAGATGAGGCCCACCCACATTTTGGAGGATAATCTACTTTACCAAAAGCCTATGGATTTAAATGTTAAATCTCATCTAAAAAAAAATGCCTTCCACAATACATCCAGAGTAATGTTTGGTTGAATATCCTGGGTGTTGGGCCCAGCCAAGTGGACACATAAAATTAACCATCCTACACATGAAAAAAAACTACTTAGCAGTGTGCCTGACACATTAAAACAAACAAAAGCAAAAAAAAAAAAAAAAAAAACAAACAAAAGCAGTGATGATAAAAGCAAGGTTGTCATAAGGATACTATAGGATATATGACACAGGAAGTGGCTTGGCTGGTGCTTACTACAGAATGGACACTCAGTAAATGTTAGCTGTTGCTGTTACTTCTCCTCCCTGCCAGGGGCTTGGCTAAGGTGCCAAAGTCCCAAAGATCAATGGGCTGCCTCTTCCTGAAACAGACTAGTAGGAGAGGCATACACGGACAGGCAGTGTAATAGGTGCTGGGAGAGGGGTCCATGCAAATAGCTTTGGAGACATTTACGGTGCCTGGATATTTAAGGAAGGTTTCCTGCAGGAGGTGACCTTATCTGGGACTTGAAGGATAAATAGGGACCTGCCAGGGAGCTAGGCAAGGAAGAGATAAAAGCTATCCCAGCTAAGGAAGAGCAAATGTGTAGTGCTTTAGTGCAGAGGAAGCAACATCACAGGGAAGTGTGTGTTTTGCAGCCCGAAGGTGCTTGGTCTTGCTCTAGTGTTGGGTGTGGGGTAGGGATAGCAGCAGGAGGTGAGGCTTTATACAGGGCCAGTGCCTCTGAGATCCTGCTGGGCCCTGATGGTCCTCCAAGGACTCTTACAGACAGGGGGAAAGGCAAGGTCTGAATTATATATAGGTCATTCTCCATGAAGCAATCCTAAAAATTTAGGTTTGACAGAGAAAGAATTTTTGATGATTGGGGACCCTGGGGATTTCTTACAGGACAAATAGGGGAGACTGTTGTTGATGATGAAGGAGCGAGTAGACAGCTCTTTGGTGGAAATGAGAGCTGAGCACCAAAAGTTGCTCCTGATAGGAACAGAATTTAGCCACAAGACTCGATGCATATTCCCGAACCCCTCTGTGCATGGCCTGTGGGTAGTGGAGATCCTGACTACCTTGGGGGTACGGACTGCGACCTGGGATGTGAGTGTGTGCATATATGAGGGTGAGGACATGTAGGGGAGTGAAGGAGGGAAGTGTACCCAGTCATCCCTCCACAGGGAATGGATCTCAAGAGACCAGAATCCTCTCCTAAGAATAAAGCAGAGACAGGGATGGTGAGCACCTCTTGCTTCTGTATGTAGCCTGATAGAATCTTCTGCTACTCGAACAACTGGGAAATACAGGCCTGGAGTCCTGCTGGCTACTGTGGAAGATTCTAGAATAGTGACTCTCCAACTTCAGCCTGCATTGGAATTCCCAGGGCTTCTTGTTAAAATGCAGATTCTGATTCAGCAGGCTGGGACGGGGCCTGAGAATTTTCATTTCTAATGAAATTCCCCCTTCCCTGTGATGCTGATCACCTAAATGCTGATGCCGCTGACCCGGGGACCACACTTTGAGTGGCAAAGATCTAGAACAGTGGTCCACCATCCTCATTACCTGGGGAGATTATTAAAAAAAAAAAAAAAAAAGGATACCAGGACCTCACTTCAGACCAATTAAATCAGGATTTTTAGGGATAGAGCCTGAGCTTCTATGGTTTTAAAACCCCCTAACTGATCCTGATGCACAGTAAGGATCTGAAGGAAAAACTGCTCCAGAATGTGTCCATTCAGGCTAGAGTAGGGGATTCAGAGTCCTTTGCCTGCAGATAATCTAGAAATAGCATGCAAACCACACAAAGTCCTAGCCCATGGCCCCGTGAACAGCATTCCTAGTAACCCCAGAAGGGCAACTGAGGGGTATCCATTTCAGGAAGGGGAAGGGGCAGGAAGGGCAGCCCCCTCTCAACTCTATCCCCACCAGCCCCTTGGAAAGTGGCTTTGTCCAGTGTTTGAGGCATAGAGCTAAATATAGCCTGGGCTGGGGGCTGAATTCAGGCTATTGAGGGAGCGCGGGCCTCTCTGTGGCCCTGCCCCAGGCCCGGGCTGCAGAGAGCTGGAGAAGAGGAGGAAGGGAAAGGAAGGAGTAGGGGTGAGGAGACAGAGCATGGAAGACAGCGCAGATGGGTGGGAGAGCATTGGCTTGTCAAGGCGAAAGCAGACATCCGAGCTCTTGCATCTTCAAAAATGAGGGTACAATGTGGGGAAAAAAGAGAGACAGTCCTCACCTTGTGCTATAGCCTGAGGGGTGGACCCCCATTCATTTGTTGAAGCCCTAATCCCTAATGTGACTGTACCTGGAGATATCTATACTTAGCCTATAAGGAGGGAATCAAGGTTAAATGAGGTCATAAGGGTGGCGTCCTGATCCCATAGGATTAGTGCCCTTGTAAAAAGAGCCACCAGATATCTCGTCCCCTATATGCCCCCCTGGCACACACACAGGGAAGGAAAGGCCATCTGCTAGCCAGGAAGAGAACTCTCACCGGAAACTGAAATGGCGGAACCTTGCTCTTGGACTTCTAGCCTCCAGAACTGTGAGACCACTGCAGCCACCACATCTGTGGTATTTTGTGACGGCAGCCTGAGCTAAGATACCTTAGAAGCACAACCTGCTTGCCCATCCCCTTACCATGCTTCCTCCACTTCTCCTAAAGTAAACTTCCTTTCCAGAAACTTCTTCAGCCAGGAATCTTTCACTTCCCTAAAGGATGCTCCCTGTGGTTTTCCACTCAATGCACGGGAGGAAGTTCTTCTTGTAGTCTAACCACCACGCAGCTGCAACCAGATGTGCCAGAAAGCACAGTTGTGCTCAACCTCCCAGCCATAAAAACACATTTCTTTGTTGAAGTGCCTACCGGAGGCTTTGGATGGGCACGGAGGCGAGGCGGGGCTGGGAGACCCAGCTGGGGTGGGGGGGGAGTCCCTCATGGAGGGCGGGGCCAGCCCCTGTCTCATGCACAGCCACCCTGCTTCCACAAAGCCACTCAGGCAGCCAGGCACCCCTGTCCCAGGTCCAGCATCCCCAGTACTCAGCTAGGTACCTAACCCCGCCCTGAGGAGTGTGGGCTCTGTGGCTCATCGCCACCGGCCCGGAGTGTTTAAGTGGTGAATCTGCACAGCGGCGAGGCCAGAGGCACATTAAGGATTAACTTCCTGGCTGCAGCTGGCCTGGCTCAGCCTTCCTGTTAGAGGAGTCTGTGGGCAGCCTCCACCCAGAGACATGGTTCTGCAAAACCACAGCCCCCTCCCAGGCCCGGGGCGCCACCCATTCGCCCACCAAAGCCCCCAACCAGTGCCCAGGCAGGAGCCATTCGTGCACCTCTTGCCAAGCCCTTTCCAAATGTCTTGGAGCAGCTGGCCAGAACCTTGAGGGGGTCTCAGGTTGGGGGGAAGTGCGCAGAGCCTGGGCTTTGCTGTCTCAGCTCTGGGTAGGGAGGCTTAACACAGTCCAAAGGGCACGTTGGTCTAATTCCCTTATGGATGCCTACCCCCCACCCCCCAACCTCTGCTCCTCAAATCTCAGACTGGATTTGAGCATTGGGGAGTGAGCTCATGACTTCAAGTCTCCCCTGCCCCAGAGAAGATAGATAGTCCCTACTGCTCAGGGGGCCCCAGGCTTGGCCCGGGTAGGGGGTGTGTGTGTGGGGTGAGATGCAGCCTCTGAGCTCAGGGTCCCGGTCTGGCCAGGGAGTGTGGCTATCCTCAGGATGGGTGAAACAAAGGCAGGAACATCAGGGCTGGGGGAGATAGCTCTGCTGGGCTGGGGCAGGTGTGCTGGGGACAGGGGGTGCCTGAGAAATGCCAGGGAAGAAGAGAGCATGGTGACAGGGTCTAAGCTGGTTCACTGCAGACTTCTTTTAAAAGCCACCAGGAGAGCCCCAAAGGTAGGATCTGTGCTGTCTCCCTGGGGGGCAAGGGAGGGGAGCCCAGCCTTGTGCACTCCAGGTCCTGAGCTCCTGGCCAGCGCTGCTCCTCCCCTCCCTCCCCCAACTGACAGACAGGCTTCCAGACCGCCTTAAGGCCCGACTTGCCCAGACTGGCTCAGCCTGTCTCCAAAGAATGTCCGGCTGGGCCCTGGGTGTTTCCGCCATCCCCTCACTCTGCTCCTCTAGCAAGGACTGCCTCCTAGCCCCAAGTAAGCAAGAAAAGCCACCCCGCTGGGGGGTGGGGGTGGGTAGTGAGTGTGTGGAGGGGAGGGGGAGCCATTAGGGAGCTGAGCTGCTGCAGGACTAGAGGATTCTAATCGATGGGCTCATGTTATATTTATCAGCCACACTACTTAGGCGCTGCCCTGAGCAGGACTAATGGCCTCCCCATTGGAGACGCCATTACAGGAAGTGTAGGGGGAGGGGCCGGGGCGCTGAAAGGAGATGGGGACCTGGCAAGGTTTACTTCTCCTGGTGGCTGCCCCCAGCCCCTACCACAGGGGCAGCTGTCCTGTACGCTGCAGTCCTGGAGTGTGCTCCAGGCTCTTCCTCTCCTCCTCACTAACTGGGAGAAATTACCCAGAATCCTCAACCAGAGGTCCCCCTGCCATCCCTCTGCGTCCCCTTCACCGCACTCTTCTGGACCCTTTCCGCTTTCCTTGAGCGAAGCCACGCCTTCCCCACCTCCACTGTTTGAGTGACAACCACATGGGCCAACCAAGTCGCCCAGCCTTTCCTGGGGTGGAACCAGCCGTGGTTGCCATGGCGGTCTTTGGGGTGGTAGGTGGAGGGGGGGGTCTGGATACTTCCTGTAACAGCCTTAATTGCTCATTTATTTAGGGCAATTAGTCTCTGGCGACCCTCCCTTCCTTGACCCCAGCAATGACTATTCTCAGCTCACAACATTCCACCAAGATGGGGTGGGGCCTGGTCCAGCATGATTGGGGGTGAGGCCAGGCGGGGAGGCAGGGTGCTCCCAAAGTCTGAGAAGCTCCGGGAGTCTGAGAGTCCCTATTTAGAGGCTGACCTGGTCAGACCATTCCGTGCCCTGTCATTGGCCCCTGCTCCCGGCATGTTCTTGGCCCTCTCTGGCCACTCATTCAACTCTGAGGGCGGACCCACCCCTCCACACTCCCAGCGTTGGTGGCCTCTAGACACTGCCCTCTCCACCAATGGCACTACTGTCTTCCTGACCAGCCCCCCCCCCCCACCCCGTCATGGTTGGCTCCTGGCGAGCTTTGCCCCCTCCTTCCCCACAGGCAGCTGCTCCAATAGCAGAAGCTCTGGGGCTGGGGGGCCTTCCTGTGTCCCACCATGCACCTTGTCTCATCAGGAGGCTACAGAGGCGTCCTCCTCCTGTGCCTCAGATCTACATTCCTGTGCCCTGCTTCCGAGAACTTCTTAGGGCTACTGAAAGTTTGGCTCCAGAAGGATCTCATTGCATGGAAACTGAGGTCCCAAGAGAAGAAAACAAGCCCAGGGTTCCTGGGTGAGTTAGAGGCAGAGCGGGCCTAGAACCCAGTGCCCTTGATCCCCAGCCTAGCGCTCGGCAACACCAAGACCACATCTCCTTCAGCCTCCTTTTCGACCACCCCTTCCTCTGGCCTGTCCCTCTTATCCACCGTTACACCGTCCTGACAACAGAGCCTCCTGAAGGCCGCCCCTCTCAGCCCCTCAGAAACTCTCTGGTTCAGACTCCAGCTCTGCTGTTCTTCCAGGCTGTGGACACACTCCACCCGCAGGTTTTCCTGGACCCCAGACTCCTCCTCTGTGGAGGGGGTGCTGGGACAGCCCCCCTCCCCACCAAGGCTATACCTGTGGGGACTTTCAGCTCAGCCCCTTTTCCCAAAGACCTGTTGGTCAAAAGCTGAAGCAAGCTACTGGGGGTTCTAGAATCAGATTCCTTAGATTTGCCTTTTGAGTTTGGAACCATCTTTGTAGGCCAAGCTGCAGGAGAGCCTGGAGACCTTCATGAGGCAGGGTCGCCCTCTAAACTGGGAACTTTTTCTCGGCCCCCTTCTCTGGGATGTACCCATTCCAACCCTTCCTCATCTTTACCGATGCCCATTGCACCAAACTCCTTCCTTGTTGGAGGTCCTCCTTATACTCCCCCAGGGGTACAAGCCCTTCTTTGGTGGGGAGGTGCCAAAGGCTTAGGGACAGGGGGTAGGGGCAGGGACTGGTCTCAGCCTTGGTGTCTTCTTGGCTGTGGGACAAAGAGAGCCATGTTGGGGGTGACCTCACCCTTTGGGCATCCTCCTGCTGGATAAAGGGCCCGATTGTTCCCCAGCCTGGAAGTGGGAGGTAGGAGGATGACACTTCAATCCTCAGAGCCTCTTTAGACACCCTGCACTTTTGGCTGCTGTGGGCTCTGCGTGGGGGTTGGGGGGCTCATGCGGGGAGGCAGGCGCCTCTGAGGGAGCCTGACCCAATGGCAAGAGAAAAGCTTGGAACATCTGTGAAGTCCATCCTAGAAACTCACCTCCCTCTCAAAAGATGCCAAAGCCCACAGCTCTGAAGGTAGAGGCAGACATGCCCTGCTTCCCTTTTTTTCTAGCAGTGATCTCCCTTTGTGGGCAGAATCAGGGGCTTTTCTGCTATTCCCTGGAAGAGACGTGGTCTTCATTTTTTTTCCCCAATAGTATTGGGTGCCTTTAAGTGAAATCTTCCTAGAACTCTGATCAGTAAAGCAGATGAAAGTGGGAACTACTTTGGTTGAGGTGGTGGGAAGGGTGGGGTAGAGGCAGACAACTCCCATCCCTCTTCCCTCTTACCCTGCCTATGGCAGCATCTAAGCGGGGGGGGGGGGGGGTAGCCCACAAAGCATTGTTTAAAAACCACTGCTTTATTTTTATTTTTTATTTTTTTAAAAAAACCACTGCTTTAAACAATTGTGTTCATTGCTGCTTCCCGAACAATCCGGGGCCAGGCACCTGTAAATACTTGAAAGCTAGTTGATAAATAAATAAACTCTGTCCCCTTGCTTATGGGCTGGGTTCCCATGAGGGCCCGGGCCGGGGCTTCTCCCCCTTCTCTGCTCTAGGCACAGCTGGGATCCTGGTATGTTCATCCCCAGTTCAGGGGTTCCCTCTCAATTATGCCAGAGCTACCCTGCGTCCCCAGAGCAAAGGGCATCCATGGAGGCTGCTGACTAAGCAAGCAAAGTGGGGATGACTGTGCAGAGGTCGGCTGGACACTGTTCCACACACATAACCTGCCAACAGCCCAGGCACTGATGGATCCCGAAGGCTGAACCTGAAGCATCACAAAGCGACGAGCAGCTCTTCACCCATCCCCACTTCCTCCCACATGAGACAGGGGCTCCAGATTCTAACCCCGGCTCTACCGTTTACTTCCATGGACCCTCAGGCAGGTCACTTACCTTCTCTGGGCCTCAGTGTCCTCCTCTGTAAAATGGACAGAGTAGGGCTAATGGGACCCTCCAGCCTCCAGGGTTCTGAGCTGGGCTCCCAGGCTGCACAGGGGTCGGGGGCAAAGCCCGGAATTGGTTGCCAGGCTGGAAGGGGACGTGACAGAGGAAGGGAGAGATATAATTCTTGTCCAGAAAAAGGCTCATCAGGAAGTCACAGAAGAGAAGGATGGTGAGACAGAGGCTGGGCCTCCCTACAGTGTCCTCTCTTGTACACTTGCTTGCACAGCTGGGCTCTTGGCTTAGATGTTCTCCCGGGGCCGGGTGAGACTTCAATACTATTTGTCCCCCTGCTCTATCATCCTTTGTCACCGTGCCCATAGATGTTCTATAGTCCTACCTCTCCCTGAAATGAACTTCCCTCCACATACCCATTCTTTTCTCATCTATGTCTCCCTGCACTTTCATAATCCTCCTCCTCCTAGAGGTCCTCCCTGAGCTCCACTTCATGTCACTCCCCCTTGGTCTAGGTTCAGAGACCCCTGAACTGAAGGCTGTCAAGGCCCTCCCTATGTGTTGTCACCATCCTTTCAATTAGAAGCTTTCAGAGAATAGGGACCTTGTCTTTCCATCCCAGAACATCCACAACCTGGCTCACAGAAGGGCCTCATGGAAGGAAGGACATGAATGACCTAGAGGGAGGCACTCAGTTTGGGACTGGGTGAGGCTGGCCTTGTGTGCGCTTGGCCAAGCAAACACTCCAGACCATCAAACATGCCCCCAAGCACACATGCATCAAGACAGCCCAGCACAGACACACACACAGACACACACACAGACACACACACACACACACACAAACCAGCACCCTCTCGTGCTGCGAGCCCCCACGGTGGGGGGGGTGGGATGTGGGGGGAGGAGGTGGAGGGGACTGCCCTCCAGATGTTGTTGGAAATCCAACACGTCCCCTCCTCCCCTCCCTCTCCCACTTCCCGTTCCACTTCCCCCAAATATTTACTGATTTTTATTTACATTCTTTGCCTGAGGTGCCCGGCCCCTGTCAGGTCCCATTTGCTTGCCCTGGTTCCCTCCTGCCAGCTCTCTTCCTCCTCCCTCAAATCCGGAGCCAGGAGCTGTGTGTGGCTGGCAACAGTCTCCCCCAGGCCCGTGGGTGTTGGGGGTGGTGAAGGCCGTGGGCTGGCAGCTCTGGGCAGAGCTGTTGAGGGTGGGGGGTTTGGGGACAGGAGCAGCTCGCCCACACATTCCTGCCTTCCCCCAATCTGGGATCGTTTTAGCCACCCCTCCTTGTTTCACAGGGACTTCTGGAAGGGACTGATGGATGCCAGATGCCAGGAGCACCGTCACTGAGGGAGGGCTCTGAAGAGAGAGGAGGGAGAGCTGGGACAAACGTGACAACGAGTGGGACAGGCGTGCTGGGTGACTACTCATGAGCTGACCAAGGCCCCTGGGCCCCCTTACCACCAGCTGATCAAAGAGCCTGAAGAAATGATTTCCCACTCCATTCCCAGGCTACGAGCCCCTTCTGCCCGCCACTCCTCTGGGTTATTCAAGGAGTCTACATGGGGCACCTACTACGTGCCAGGCACTGTCCCAGGTGCTGAAGGGACAGCGGCAAATGGCAGACGAGGTTATTCTCGCCCTGTGGAGCATGCCTTCTCCTGAGAGATAAGGAGTAAATGGAGTAAGTCATTGAGTAGGTGAGGATGTTTTAAGGGACATGGGGAGGAAGGAGCAAGGTGAAGGGAATGGGGAGTGGTGGTGGGGGGCTGGGGAAGGGGTGTGATTTTATATGACATCCTCAGGAGAAGGTGACATTTGAGCAAAGCCTTGCGGCGGGTGAGGGAATGATTCATGGGGTTGAAGAAAGCCAGGAGGAGGGAACAGCCTGAGAAGCATGGTGACATGTCTGAAGACCGGAGAGGAGTGTCTGGACGAGTTGTGAGAGTCAGGGCAGTGAGGATAGGGAAAAAAGGCAGGGAGCAAGGTCTTCAGTTTTTCTCTGAGTGATATGGGGGCCTCTGAAGGGTTCTCAGGGGACAGTGACACAACTGGACATATTAAGGCAACACAGTGATTCCTGCCTCCCTTGTATGCTCTCCTACACTCTGGTCACCCCCTTTCTCCTTGCCTGCTGCCTCCTGCTTTGGAGCTACCTCACCAGGCTGCCTGCGGCTTCTAGAAATCTCCTCTACTCCAGGAAGCCCTCCAGGATTGCTCAGAGGAGACTTTCTGGCTCTGTCTGAACAGTACATGGCCTTTTCATTGTCTCTGCCCTTTCCATGAGAGAGATGCTAAAGAGGAAGATTGTGACATCCGCCCTGGGACAACTGAAGGACCAGAGAGGGTGAGTCGCTTTCCCAAGGTGTCTCCCCAAATCGTCAATATCTTGCCTCCCACCAGCCCTTCTTCTGTCACCCCAGGCTTTCCATGGAGGCTCTGTCTTCCCTTTCCTTCTTTTCCAGCCTTCTCCTTCCCACCAGGTCTCTGCCTTCTCAGCAAGGGACTGAAGTCTCCCACTTCTCTGCTTTGGGATGGGCCTGGAGAACACCATTGCAAAGGCGAAGTAGCAAGCACTCATTTCCAAGGCCAAGGGCGAGGCTACTGGGGGGGGGCGGGGAGCAACAGCAGAGACTGTGGTGCAATTCATTATTCTAGCCCGCAACCCCCTCCGCACACGGTCCCTGGACATTGCTTGCTGTTTAGCAAACTTTTTTAAAATAGTGACTAATTGCTGGCCAGCAAGCAGACAGATGGACAGTTGGACATGGGAGCATAGCTTCCCCAGCCAGGAGCCGAGTCCCTGGTCCCGGCTTGGCTAAGGCCTCACTGGGTGGCTTTCCACCAGGTGCATCACTCATCTGGGCCTCACTCGTTCATACCACAGCTGTTTATTGAGAGCCTACTAGGAGCCGGGCACTGTGCTAGCCTGAGGATACAGAGAGAGCAGAGCCGACTTGGCTCTTGCCCACACTAAATGGCCAGCCAAAAGCAGTCAGAGTGTGCACCAACTGTGATTGGTGCAAAGAAAAGGAAGAACGTAATGCCTTGAGAGTATATAGAGAGCATTAGAAGAGTCAGGGAGGCTGAGCTGCTTCCCCAAGGAGGCGATGCCCAAGCTGACCCCTGAGGGAATGGAAGAATGGTCCAGGCAGAGAAGACACTATATGCAAAGGCCCTGTGGTGGGAGGGAGCCTGTCCAAGGAGTAGCAAGAAAACGGACATGGGAGTGGTGCGAAGAACAAAGGGGATGAATAGAGCGGGAGGTGGGCAGAGGCTGACCATATGGTCTTCTAGGTCATGTTTAAAACCTGATCTAAGAGCAGAAGCAGCCCCTTGGCATTGTGGGGTTGTGTCGGGGGTGACAGGAGCATCTCAGGTTGGCTGCAGGCTGGGGGTAATGAGAGTAGAGGTGGGGGAAACCTGTCAGGAGGTGACGGCAGTGGTCCAGGTAAGGGCTGACGCTGGCTCGAACTAGGAATTGACAGAGGATTCGTGAGGGGAGGGGGATGGTGCCGAGGCTGACTTCTGGATCCCTACCTGCAGGCTTTCCCACCTGTAAAGAGGAAAGAAGCAGCTCTACTTTCTCCTGGCAACGAGCTAATTCATGGAGACAAAAGTTCTCCTCCCTGGGAAGGCAGCAGAGGGGACTATAGGAATAGCATAGAATATTCCCCCGAACCAGATAGTTCTACCCTGGATCTACCCCCAGGTCCTTCAGGCACGGTGTGTCCCTCCAGTACCTGGCAGGTAAGAGGACGTGCCCAGAAAACTGTGGTGAGCATGATTTAGATTAGACTGCTGGCTGCCAGCAGGGCTGGAGGAGTGATGTTGGTAAGAACCAGGGACAGGGGATGAAAGAGGAGACAGGATCCAGGCAGAGGGCCATGTGCCAGGAGCACAGGAGAGAGGCTGTAAACACCTGCGGAACAGTCAGGATCTGGTGCAGCTGAAGGGCTCTGGAGCTGGTGCTGCCCCCCAGCCCCCAGATGCAGGAGAGCTGGGGTAGGGGAAGCTTTAAAGGACATTGGTTCTCTGTACCTGCAGTGTGGAGGCACTCTCCAGAAACCTCCACAGTCTCACCCGTCCTGGGCTCGATGGAGGAGATAGAGTGTGCCCAGGACACCGAGAGACGGAGTGTGAGAATATAGGAGCTGGACAGACATACAGGGAACATGCCAGTGGCACACAGATGATCTGAGGACTGTTTCTGGAGGAAGGGGAGGAGGAAGGGGGAGAGAAGGAGGAGCGGGGAATGAAGAGGGAGGAGGAAGCGGGTACTCAGAAGGGGGTTGGGGACGGCTGGATTTGTCAGCCCTCTCTGGCTCAGCTGGGATGTGCTCCTTTAAGCTGAAGGGAGTTGGGTGTTGGGTACCTCTGCCCCCCTTGCCCCCTGCCATGCAGCACCTCCCTCCAGAATCTCATCTCGCCTTTAGTTCCCAGGTTCCCTGGTGGAATGATGGTGGCCTCCTCACTTTGTCCCCTCACTACTGTCTTCCTCTCTTACTCTAGTTGCTAGCCCCATTGGCTTTGGAAGAGCTGCTTGGCTGCCCCAGGGTGCCCCCCCCCCGCACCCCGCCGTAAGCACCTGCTTGGGTGGTGGTCCAGAGCCTACCTTGCCTTTGGTTCACACACTGGCATCTGGGGAGAGCTTCAGTTATCCTGCTCCTCCCTGAGCATTGCTCCACTCCAGAGAGGCCCCCGGGAGGGACCAGCCTTGGCCTGCAAGGTAGGGAAGTTGGAGCGCAGGAAGGATTTCCTGGGCTGCGAAGGCAGACAGTTGAGGGGCTGGAGTTTGGGGAATCAGTTCATGTGCGGTCCGTTGTGTGGAAGGACCGTGGCTGAGGACACAGCTGGGGAGGGTCCGGGCCACGGAGAGGACTGGGGACCACCGTGACAGACTGGCAGGCAAAAGCTGTCAGCTCCACGCAGCCAGAATGGACATCTGCACGGCACTGTGAACAGAGCACCTGGCCTAGAAAAGGCCTTCAGTGAATTCCTGCAGACAGAAGAGAGTTTTGTTCCCAGGTCAGTTTCCCATTTGGTTTTCCTGAACCTCTAGTTCCCTGTCTACAAAAGAGAGTAGGAACCCCCGTACTTCCTGTCCCATCACATGTCATGGGGAACAAACGGAACAATGATGGCTGAAGTGCTCTGTGAACACAGTACACAGGCAGGAGCCCAGCATAGTGCCTGGCCTGCCGTGGTGGCTCCGTATGGAGCAAACGAGTCAACGATTCTGTCTCCACCGGATGTGAGCTCCATGTAGACAGAGACCTGTCTCGTTTTTCTTCTGCATTGTTTCCCCAGTGCCTGGCACACTGTAGGTCCCCAATAAATACTCAGATTGAATCAATGAATGAATAAGTGAATGACGAGACTGAATTCTACCCTTAGAAACTTCTAGAACTTTGGAGGTGATGAGACAAACCACGAGGCAGCGAACACAACCAGCTTGAAATCAGCCGTTATTTCCCTACTTTCTACAGGAGGAAACAGGCTCAGAGAGACTGGATGAGTCTCTCATCCAGTCAAGGCCCCATAGCTCCTGGTAAGTGGGGGACCAGGATGGGAGCTCAGGATTTTGCCTCCAAAGCCTGTGTTTTTCCTCCTTAGTAAAGTTCCGGCTGCAGCTGGTCCACTGGGACAATGGCCTCTATGACTATCTACTTGACAAGCTGGAATATTCTTTCTGGGGGAGAGCTCACGATTGCGTGCCATCTCAGGGACCCCTGGTTGGGGGCTGCTGGCACCAATGAAGGGCCAAGATCCATTCAGGGTGTGCCAGGCCCAGAAATCCCCGCACTCTCCCAGGACGTTGTGTGCAGATGAGGAGACCACCTTCGGAGGGGAGCTGTGGGTGGGCTCTCCTGGCCCACAGCCATGCCTCCTTTCTGGCGCCCTGGGCCAGTGTGGTTCCCTGAGGGCTCCATGACTGCTTCTTCAGGCAGGGACTTCTCTTGTCACAGCAGCTGCCCTTGCTATCCCTGAATGGGCTTGGGGCTTTGCCATTCAGGTCCCTGCTTCCCAATGTATGTTCCATGGGGCTATTTGTTGGCTGTTGATAGGTATTTCTTATAAAAAAAAAAAAAAGAAAGAAAGAAAGAAAAAAAAAAGAAAGATGGTGTGTGATGGGATAAGTTTGGGAAAGCTGGGTCAAACAGGCTGCCGCTGTGATGAGTCCTTGAAGGCACATAAGCGGAGTCAGAAGATCTGACTGATGTTTCAGAAGACCACTGGCTCTCTGCTCCCAGTGAGGTTGTGGTCGGGATGGGGCGGGAGAGGCCAAGGTCCCACCAGGAATTCTTCTCCAAGGCAGAAGAGGCTAACTAAGTGCGGTAAGCATCCCCAATCCAAGAAGCCTCCTGGTGGCTTACTCTTGGCAACTTAGGTCTTTGGCTGGCTTTCTCTCCTGTCTCTTTTCAAGAATCAATAAATTACTTGAGATTAAATCAGGTGGCCTGTTGTTGCTTTTTCACCATCCTTCGTGGGGCTGATGGTCTAGGCATTCATCCCCCAAAGTTACATGGGGTCAGCCTACCTCCTCACTGGGGCATGGGGATCCAAGTTGTGAGACTTCGTTCTACGGCACAGGTGGCAATGCCTAGTTTATTTTTAGTCTGTCCTGCTGTCAAAGGTCCAGTCCCTCGGCACTGAGGCCAGCTGAGGTTAGGTCGGGCTGGAGCTCGGGAGACAGTAATCCCAGCATCCTGCTCTCTCACCACCTCGGCTCTATCCCAGTCTGGCTCTGCAGCTCCAGTTCATGGAGAAATGGGTTACTGCTACGCCTCTTCCGTCTCCCCTGGTGGCTACCAGGTCCCCAGAAAAACTGGACAATGGGGCGCCTGGGTGGCTCAGTGGGTTAAGCCTCTGCCTTTGGCTCAGGTCATGATCCCAGCATCCTGGGATCGAGCCCCGCATCGGGCTCTCTGCTCAGCAGGGAGCCTGCTTCCTCCTCTCTCTCTGCCTGCCTCTCTGCCTGTGATCTCTGTCTGTCAAAAAAAATAAACAAAATCTTTAAAAAAAATTAAAAAAAAAAAAAAGAAAAACTGGACGAGAGCATAGACTCCCTTCACTCTCCCAAGAGTCAATGTGGAAGATAGTAAGTTCTGCTTAAGTCCCAGGATTCAGCTTGGACATTTGTCCGGCTGTTGTGGCTGCTGGGATTCCCTGCACCTGATGTGGACAATGGACATCTGGGTCTTGTGTTCCAGTTTGCTGAGATCCTGAAGCCCCCTCCTCCTTCAGGGTCTTCTCTGGGCCCCTAGTTGGAGGTGCTAGAAACTCCTTTTCCTCCCTGTGCCTACAGGCTGAATTTGAGTAGAGATCCCCTCCCTCCCCATCAAGGCTCTCCTCTCTCTTTGGAACCAGCTCAGAAAACGGGTCTGTTTTGCAACATGAAATTTGATTGGGTCACTCCCCTCTTCAGCAACTTTCAGTAGCTCCCTATTGGCTTCAGGATAAAATTATCCTTAGATTGCCATTAAAAGTCCTGCTTACTCTTAAGGCATCTCTCCTGCTTCTCAGCCACTTCAGGTTCCAAATTTTTGGATTGATTGAATGAATGAATGATGAGACCTAATCCTACCCTTAGAAACTTCTAGAACTTTGGAGGTGGTGAGACAAACCACAGGGCAATATAACCCAATGAACTCCTGGCTTTAGAGGCATCAAGATCTTGGTTTGGGTCCTGAATCTCACTGCAATTGTCCCCCACAGTTCCATGGCCCACCCCCTGTGTCTCACTGTTTTTTTTATGCCTGGGACACTTTCCTCCTCCTGGTTTACCCAGCAAATTCCTATTTGGCCTTCAGTTCTAGGCTCAAAGTCTAACTCCTCTGTGAGGCCTCCCCTGTTTTCTGAGCGCTTCCTAGGTACATCCTGGCACTGTGCCAAGCACTCTCTATGAACCACAATTTCATTTTCATAATCCCACCAAGCCACCAAGTAAGTGCTATAACTTTGCCTACTTTACAGACATGGAAACTGAGGCTTAGAGAAGATAAGCACCTTGCCCATGGTAAGTGAGCTGAGCTGTCGGGATTCAAACCCACTTCTTCCTGGCACCAGGTGCCCAAGCGCCCATCTCCTTCCCACTCCTGTCCTGTCGGATGACAGCTTGCACGCACCCCCCTTAAAAGTGGCTCCGGTGCTCTATGTTTCTCCTGCTTGTGCGTCCATAGTCCCACTGAACTGTCAGTTTCTCGAAGGCAGGGGCTGTGATGATTCATTTGGAACGTGCCTGACACAACAGAGGTGTGCAATTAATGCTGGAGGAGGAAGGAGAGAATTTGGGGGGAGGGTTCATCAAGGTCTCCACTCTAGCCAAAAAAGCCCTGCGTGATTAGTAATTAACTAGTAATGAGTTTCTGAGTGCCGGGTTGCTCATTACCATAAATTCAGTGACTTAAAAAAACGTAAACCCAGGTCAGAGTTCAGAAATCTAAAATGGGTCAGCAGGACTGGCTCTTTCTCAAGGGGAGAATCTGTTTCCTTGCCAGTTTCAGTGACTAGAGGCTGCCTATATCCCTTGGCTCCAGGTTCCTTGCTCACAGCTTTCTGACCTCTCTGCTTCCATTGTCAAGTCTCTGTGACTCTCCTGACTCCCTCTTTCCCTTATAAGGACTCTTAGGACTGCACTGAGCTCATTCTGGAACATCCCAATCACAATTACAGGTTCCCGGGATTAGAACATGGACATCAGGGGGCAGGGGTCATTATTCTGCCTGCTACACCCTGGAAACTGAGAATGGGCCAGTTTGAGATGAAAGAAGGTTTTGGATTCTCAAATGAGACCCCTGCTTGGCCTCAGTTTCCTCATTTGTCATGAGAGAAAAGGAACTGCAGGACCCACGATGTACTCTTGGGGGACATTTTATGAACCAAAGATTCTACCTCTGAAGCAGGAGGGGATGCGGTCAGAACACAGAAGGACCACTTCCTCCTGCCACAGGTGATGCCGATCTATCCAACTTTAACTCTGACTCTCCCCAAAGGCCCCTCCCCACCCCTCCCCCCCCCACCTGCTCCTGAGACCAAAGCTGGTGCTGGAACCACTCCCTCCCCGGTGCCTTTGCCTTCTGCTCCTGGGGCAGGATGGAGGGCTCTGTCTGGCTGTTCTGTGTACCCATGGAGCCCTGACACATGGCTCAAATGGGGTCTCAGGCTGCCCCTGGGTCTGCCTCAGGTGCCTTCAGTGGGCACAGCCATAGGGTAAAAATGGCAGCACTGCTTCACCCTCAAAGATTTTTCAGGCAGAAGTTTGTAATTTAACCAGGAGATGAGATATTTTCCGAGGGAACAACATGGATGCGATATGGAGTAGAATACAAAATTGGCTAGAATTTTGGAAACAAAACTGGAGAACCCATCGTGGGGCAGGCCCAGAAGGAACTGCTGGGGGAAGCAAAGCAGAGACCCTTACTGGGGGCCCTGGAGGGGCCACATGGAGGAGTTGAGAGAGAAAACAGGTGTGTGCTGGGGGCAGCCGGGAGGGAGGGAATAGAGGAGATGAAGGGCTGATCTGTGTTGAATGGGGCCCCAGAGAGGGGGTGGATGAGGAAGATGTCCCTCCCACTCTTTCCATCCCGTGCCCCGCTCCAGCTCTTGCCTCCACCGGCTCTTCCTACAGACCTGCAGCCTGGACCTCAGGCAGGGGAGGCAGATGTTTCCAGATGAGGCCAGATGCTGAGAATCAGGGAGTGCCTGGCCCCCGTGGGCTTGGAAGGATGAGGGGATGAAGGAGGTACAGGAAATGAGCAAGGAGGGAGTGATCTCTAGCCAGGGGTCTCAGCTAAGCCTCACAGCAACTGGGGAGGCAGGTGTCAGGCCCATTTTACAAATGAGTCAACTAAGACTCAGCGCTACCATCACAGGTCTGAGATTCCCCACGTCCCTGCCCAACCACTCCCCACTGAGTCTGCACTCTAGATGGACACAGCACCCACAGCCCTCCTCCAGGCCCCTTTCCCTTTCCTGTTCTCGCCATAGACCCTTCCTCTTTTTCCTTGGCCTTGCTGCTCTGTCCTCACTTTGCCTCCTCCTCCAGGAAGTCCACCCAGGTCCGTCCTGCAGCTCTGCCCTGCTGGATAGTCTGTCCCTTCAATCTGTCACCTGAATGCACCGCCCCCATCAGATGGGAAGCCCACTGTGAACTCCAGCTCCCCCCACCCCATCAGATCACCTAGCTGCTGTAAGGTTGAGGGCGGCTCGCTTCCAGTCCCGTGCACCGGGGGCCAGGCTGGTGTCCACAGCAGGCGCCGGGCAAGGGGAGAAGTACAAAGGCAGCTGCCTGGGGCCCCAGATGAGGTGAGACTCTTGGCTGGGTCCCCAGGCTCATAAAGAAGGATGTTAACGGCCTCTGAGGGAGCAGGCGAGGGTCGATCAAAGGGGTGTGCTGGGGGCTCACTGCTGAGGGAACGAGGCAACGGCTCCTTCCAGGTTGGGGATCAACGCTGGCACCTCCTTTCTGCTCCAGCAAATGGAGTATTTCATCCTAGGAGGCTACTGATCAGAGGAGAATGATTTATTCAATCTCTTACCCTCCCTTCCTCCCTCACCCCCCACCAGGGCTCTCCTGGTCTCTACCACCAACTGGGTCCACCTCTTCCCCTCCCCACCACCCCCGGGAAACCCAGCAGCTGTTCCTCTCCTGAGCAAGGAGAGAGGATGGGGCGGTATCAGCTGAGAGATGCGGAGGGGAAAGGGTAGGAGGTTGGGCTGACTTAACAATACCCTGTGCTCCCACCAGCCTGACTAGGAAAATTGAAAGCAATCGGCTTTGCCGGCGGATAGATTCCAAACCGGGATCTTGCCGAGGCTGGAAGTCCTGCTTGGAAGTAGGAAGTAGGGAAACTATGGGGAAGGGGCTACTTTGGAGAGGAGTGCAGAAAAGCCAGCCAGCCCAGATGGGTAGATGTTTGGGTAGAGGGTCAGAGGTGGTAAACATGGGGGATTGGGGGCCGAGGTGGCAGGACCCCTGGTGGGGCCATGGAGTTCAGTGCCAGGCCCATGGCCCTTTAAGGGTGGTTAAGAACAACCTATTATTTTTACAAACGAGGAAACAGAGGTTCAAAGACAAACAGGGACTTGCTCAAGGTCACGCCGCCCTGACTTAGTGGCAGAGCCAGGACTAGACCCCAGGACAGGATGTGAGCTTGCCTGCCAGGGAGGAAGGCCTTCTCTCTAGCACTGCGTGTTGGCTTCAATGAGCAGCAATGAGGTTTTCTTTATTTTGCATATGAGGACTATTTTCATTGCACCACCAATCCTCCCTGACCTTCCCTCCAAATTCTGATAACAGGCTTTCCCCTTGCCTTGCTCCTTCCATGCTCTCCAGCCCTCCAGGCCTTTGCTCTGAGCCCAGTAAGGCTGGGCCAGCCCCGGGAGTGGATGCAAAGGGATGCCGCTCCCCACCCTATTCATTCCCCAGGACTCTCCATCCCCCAGGTCTTTTCCTGTCCCCTTCCTCTGGCCAGGCCATTGATTTCCACAATTAACTGAATCACAGCAGCTAGGGCCAACCTCTCTCAGTGTGGGGCTGCCTGACCTTCTCTCCCACTGATCCCGCCTTCTCCCAGGAGCGGCTGCTGGGGACAGTTGCTGGTCTGCTCTGGGCAGCCCGCCCCCGAGATACAGCTTTTCCTTCTCATTCCCACACCAACCACCCAGGGCCCTCCACAGGCCACGGCATCATAACCCAACGCATTTGTACAGCATCCGAGCTGGAAGGGATTTTAGAAATATCCTCTGCCTCTACCCAAACACTCACTGGACACAAGGACACCGAGGCTCACAGAGGAGAAGTGAGTTGTTCAAGGTCATGTTCTTCGGCTCGGAATCTGGATCACCTGACTCCAGTCTGGGTTTTCTGGTCCATGTTGTTCTCCAGATTAGGTATTCGCAGTTCCAAGGGTCACATAGACCTTGGCCAACTCCCAGGATTGCCTTCCACAAGACTCCTTTAACTGGATGGTCTCTGGCCTTGGGAGCGAGGCCAGAAAAACAGGAAGCTGGAGGATGGAGAAAGAGGAGAGAGAGGGCAGGCCATCCATCTATCAAACCTTTATTGACCCTCCCTGACATACCAGAGTCTATCAGGGGAGCGGCACTGAGCAGTCCATGGCCCCTGCCTCAGACTGAGGGGAGGGATGCGGGGGGTGGTGGTGGCCCCCACTCACTGCGCGGCTGGGGTAGAAACACGAGGCTAGCAGTTTGAGCAAAGTGCCGGGGGCGCAAGGAAGAGGGAACAGTTCATCCTGCTGGGGCGGGGCAGGGGAGGCTTCACGGAGGACATGACATTTACCCGATCTTGGAAGGGGGAGTACAGGTGGGCCGGGTAGGAGGTGGGGAAAGGGGCATCCCTGGCAGAGGGGCGGCGGGAGCAAAGGCTAAGAGGTGTGAACACCTTGGTACAGCGGGGAGAGGTGAGCAGCCGCTGGGGCCAGTAGGTCACCAGCTGTTGAAAAGGAAGTGGCCAGAGGTTGTCTTACAGAGGTGTGCCGGGCATCCTTGTGGAGGCCTTGTAATGCTTTCTCTTGAAAGCAAAGGGGAGCCAGCGTTATTAAGGTAGGAGGTCAGGATAAGATCGTATCTGGGGAAGCAGACTCTGGCGGGAACATGGAAGAAAGAACTGAGTGGGAGGCCCGCTGGAGTTCTGGGATTGTCTAGTAGAGAGAGGCCCAGGGCTTGAGTGCTTCGCCTGTCCCACAGCTGGGAAGTGAGGGGCTGGCGGGGGGCCCATGTCACAGACAGAACAGATTCCACACTCGTACACCTAGTCAGATACGGAGGAAGAAAGGGAGGAGGGGGAATGTCTCCACCTTGCTGGCTGAGGCGACCAGTGGCTGGAGATACATTTTACAGGAGAGCAGGATGGGCTAGGAGGGAGAGAGGGATAATGAGCTTGGAATTCAACACTGAGTCCGAGGCCCCTGGGGCACAGCTAGTTGGCGATGTCATCTAGGCAGTTGTGTGAATGAGACTGAGTTCTGGACAGAGTCAGAGTCCTGTGGCTCAGAGGTTATCTGCTCGGAGGTACGGAAGTCCGCCAGACCGGGAATCAAATCCCGATCCGAGGTTCTCGTTCTGGGACCTTGGACAAGTCCCTGAACCTCTCCAATCCTTAGTAACCTCCTCTTAAAATGGACAAAGTAATAGTGAACATCAAATGAGACATTTGGCCTGCCCTTGTCATGTGGCATTCAAAGTTCTGGAGGTTTCTCCCTTCACCTCCTCTGTGTTCCTCACTCCAAACTTTAGTCCTCCCACAGTGACCCTGAGCATTCAGAAGGGGGTGGGAGGGTGGGGATGTGGCGGTGGGGTGGGTCAACCCTTCCCCCCACTCTTGCTGCCCAGCAGGGACTCCCTGCCAACCATGGACCAGTCACCAGAATCAAACTTTGGGGCATCCAATCGGATGACAACACAGAGGCCCCCAAGGGCTCGGGGAGGTGGCTCTAGGCCCTGGCAAGGCTGATAGGGTGCATCAGCTGCTGCCAGGCTGAGCTGGGTCCCTGACCAGCCGCTTACCTTCTGTGGGCTTCCTCTCCCTCCTCTGTCAAGATGGGCAGATTTGGGTGATGGGGGCTGACATGGGTGATCCCTGAAGCTAGGTGCACCACTCACGATTCATACCACGGGACAACCCGGATTTAACCCTCTGTCCCTGCAGCCTGAGAGAAGGCCTGGCTCTGGGGTCTCCCACCTCGTGTTTTCTTAGGTCGGATGGGGTGAGCTGGTGGGGTGGAGGGGACGTGTCTGGGGGCATCCAATGCCCTCCCGCCATGCAGATGACATGCAAATGACCACGTGTGACACGCCCCCCCCTTCTGCGACAGGAGGGTCTCAGAGGTTCTGAGAGAGAGGGGCTCTGGGGAGGAGGAGGCTGGCCGGAGGGAGAAAGACCCCGCTCCCCCACCCCCCACCCCGCGGCGACCCCACTTGGGTGGGGTTGGGAGAGGAGCGAGTCCGGTCCCACTAATGGGCTCGTGATTCATCGCTGGGCTCTTGTCTGCGCTAATTGGCTCTGCCGGCTGCCTGATTCATGGCAGGGAGCCGGGCTCTGGGGGACCCCCGTGTCCCTCCCCCGCCTCCCGCGCAGGATGGCTGCGTGAGGCTTTTAGATCCAGGATCCGTTCCAAGGGACTGCTGCGCGGCATCCATCACCGCTGACAGACTGGGGCTCCGGGGTGGGGGCGGTGACGCCGGGGGCCCCCAGCTGCCCGCTGATGCCTCCGACCCCACCCCAACCACGGAGGGGCATCCGAGGGCAGCAGGAGCTTGGGCTGCGTCTTAGGGAGCCACACGGGGTTATTCAGGCAGGCGTGAGTGGTGAGAGCTGGTTTTCTAGAGCAGGGGAGGTGGCAATGGGTGGGAAAAGGGAAGAACTGCAGGCAGGAAAAAAGACTTGGAAGCAGGTGACGGTGGAGCTCAAAGGGAGCAGAAAATTGTGACAGGTGAGTCTGGTGCCTGAGAGCAGAAATGTGTGGCATAGAACTCACTCTGAAGCTTCCTCTTAGGCCCAGAAGAAGACTAGAGACCTGAGGCTCTGTCTGAGAAATTGCTGTGCATCCTACAGGGAAATCACTTAACCAGTCTGAGCCTCCACATCTTAGGACCTTTTAGCAGGAAACAAGGACGTCCAAGCACTGGCACTCTTGGGGTCCTACCTCTGGCAGTGCCTTGGTCTAGGCATTCAAGATCCCTAGGGGTACTGTCTGTCATTCATTATAATCTTCAATGACAGGGCGCCTGGGTGGCTCAGTGGGTTAAAGCCTCTGCCTTAGGCTCAGGTCATGATCTCAGGGTCCTGGGATTGAGGCCCGCAACAGGCTCTCTGCTCAGCAGGGAGCCTGCTACCCCCACCCCTCTATCTGCCTCTCTGCCTACTTGTAATCTCTGTCTGTCAAATAAATAAATAAAATCTTTAAAAAAAAAATCCTCAGTGGCAAAAAGTGTATGCTGCTGCCCGCCCTCCTGCCTGCAGGGACTGGTGGGGGGCAGTACTCCCTGGACAGGGACATCTACTCCCACACCATCGCCACCAGAGCATCTCAGCGCACCGAGCTTTTTCAAGTTGTCCAAGGCCTGTGATGTCTGCCCACATCTGGGTGGAGGTCCTGGGTGAGGCCACACCCACCGGGCTCAAGGCCACCCCGCGGTCCACCCTGAGTGGCAGAAGCGGGCTGGGGCCTGGGCAGGGGAGGCCTGGGGGCTGGCAGGAGCCTACCCCGGAGCTTCAGAACTATGTCCTGCAGGAATTCATGAATGAACAACTGTCCTGCCGCCTCGGCAGAGGGAGGCCTGGGCTCGCAGCCGGAGATGAATGGAGTAGAGTCCGCTGCAAGGCACCAGCGGCGTCTCAGCTGCTCCAGCCAGAAGCCCAGGCATCGTCTCCCCTCTTTTGACCCTCAGCCACATCCAGTTGTCAGCGGGGCCTGTTGGCTCTCATTCTAAACCAAACCCGTTTCGGGTTCTTCTGTCTGTCTCCACCGCCACCAGCGGCTGTGGGCCGGACACCACCGCCAGCCCGGGTCCAGCCTCCCCTCCCAGCCCCAACGCTGGCACCTCCAATCCAGTCTCCGCTCAGCAGCCGGATCTTTTAAAGACATAAATCAGATCTCATCCCTCGCCGATGCAATACTCTCTCGTGGTTTTCTATCACATTCAGCAGAAAATTCAACCTCTTGCCTTACCTTATGAGGCCCTCGGTGATCTAGCCCTTGGCTGCTTCTTGGACCCGCCTTTCTGTTCTGGTTCAAAATCTAGCCGGTTTATTTCCATCTCAGGGCCTTTGCACCGGTGTTCCTTCTGCCCAGAATGCTTCCCCCCACCCCCGCCCTGACACACACTCAGTTCTGCCAATGGCCGGCTCCTTCTTGACCTTCAGGGATCACCTCAAATGTCACCTCCTCAAAGAGGTCCTCCCGGACTGCTCCATCTGTCATAGCCCCCAGGCACTCTCTACCTAACATGGCAATCTATTTTATTGTCTTCAACCCTTAAAACTACCTGATAAATTCTCATTTATTTGTTGAACTGCCCCCCAGCCCACTTCCCCACCCCACGAGTCCTGTCTCCTGAAGTTTCCCTGCCCTGGCCACCGTGTTTCAGGGATGGCTGGGGCTCTGCTAGCATTCTGAGGCTTGAATGAAGGACTCACGGGGCAGGCCTTGCCACCAGCTTTTCCTCATGGAATGTTTTTCTTTTTGCATGTGGGAAAGTCATCTTCCCCGTGTCCTGCCCCTGTAGTTGGACAGCTGGCCCCCTCCATGGCCAGTCCCTCCTCACATTCACCTTCTTTCTCCCTACCTCACCTCACCCCACTGCCTCCCCCTGGCAGGAAATCTGGGGTCAGAGCTGTGCTGGGAGAACGGTCACAGTCATGGCGGGGCAGGGGTGTCATCCCCCCCGCCCCCGCTCAAGATCTCTGTGGCTTTGTAATGGGACAGGTGGCCTGTGATATTGCGAAGCTAGTGGGAGAGGCATCCCAGCAGTGTCCCAGAGCCTAGCACTTTCCACCATGCCACAGCCTCCCCTGCTCCCAGGGAGAAGGAGCAAAAGGAGACTGTCTGGAGAGAGGATCTCTGTCCCAGCGGGGGTGGCCATGCCTAGCAAGGTCACTGCCGACTAAGCCAGGAAGTCCTTCTAACCTAGTATCCATCCACTCTGCAATTTGAGCTCTCAAACGAACTGAGTGACTCTAATCCTCACACAGGATTTATTTCCCATCCCTGGACCCCATCATAGAGGAAACTGGAGGTCAGGGGTCAGGAGAGAGGAGGCCAAGTTCGTGTCCTCAGGGCTTAGAGGCCAGGGTCTACAGGGAAAAGCTCTGATTACGATTAGCAGTACGGCCAGACTGGAAAAACACATCCCCACTTTCCAGATGGAAAGACCAAGACCTGGAGGGTTCCTTCTACCTGTCTAAAGTCAGGGGACCAGGTTCCACCTACTGCTCCTGGCTGCCCCCTCCCCCAAGGGCTCCAACGTCTTCAGGCTTCCCCCATACACCCCACACCGGCCCTGCCCTCCCAAGAGGATGTCCCTGAGATTTCTGTGCCCCTGTGCTTCTTCCTCCTTCTCTCTCTCCTCACGAGGGTCAGGCTTCCTGAAGAAACGTGGACTATTTGAACCCTGACAGTGGTCACTGCTGCCTCGGCCCAGTGCTGACACCTGGGGAAGGCTGCTTGGCTCTGAGGCTGGACTCACTGGCACCCTGACACAAGCGTTTCTTCTCTGAGCCTCAGTTTCTCCATTTGCACATGGCTCCAAGGACGCCTTCTAGTTCTGTGAGTTTTCCTTCTGTGAAGTCCATCTAGCTGGGGTTCTGGGGGAGGGAGGTCAATGCGCGTCATGGGGGTGGGGTGGGGAAAGTTCCTGAAAAGGGACAGTCAGGGCAACAGAGGCTGTTACCCACCGTGGTCACTCTCTGCTCGTTCTGTACTTGCTGTCTTTTTTTTTTTTTTAACCAACCCTCTTCTTCTCCAGGCCCACCCTGCTAATTGGGAGAAAGGAAACCAGGCAGAGGGCTTTGGAAGAAAGTAGCAGAAGGATCCTGATCACCCCCCATCTTGCTCTAGCTGCCAGCCAATGACCTTCCCCACCCCACCCCCACTGTCCACTGAGGAAGGAGGTGTGGCCCACCCTGGGGGCTCCCCCTGATCTGGACACGCAGGCCCTACCCTTGCGGGAGCCTCAGTCTAATTGGGGAGGCCCAACCCCAGCCCTCCGGTCCTTTTGAAATCAGACGTCTCCGGGGTCTAAGGCAGCTCTTCCTCAAATCTACTGACTTCAGGACCGAGTTTGCGCCAACACAAGGAGAGACTTGGCAGCCGCCCCAGCTCCTGGGGGCTCAGAGAGGGTGAGACAGGGGTCTGAGACCACCCTGCGAGTGAGCCACGAAGGCTGGGGAGTCTGGGATAAGACCACTCTCAGGGGCACCAGGAAAGGGGCAAGAAACCCAACAGGTTGAATTTCTAAAAAATGTACCAGGATGGCGCATGCTTTCCCAGCCTTCCGAAGTGTGGTTTTACAATGGGAGACATAGCCCATCAGGGCAGAAGCATGTTTAGACGAAGCGAGCCCTCTCCCTCCTCCCCTCCGCCTGGAAGCTTTCTTTCTGCCTAAGCGAACATGTGATTATATTTATTTCACAGGCCCCGGAGGCCTGATTGTCACCCCTCCCCTCCACCCAGCTGGGGGCAAGCAGATCTAGGCTTCCCCACCAGTGGTTTCTTCTCCAGGAGCTTGGGAGTGGGAGAAAGGGTCTGGGCTCAGAGAGGGGGAAAATCAGTGGTCAAGCCTCTGCTTTGGGTGACTGGAGTAACTCCGGGTGAGCCTCGGGTTTCTGCATCTGTGAAATGGGGGTGATTGGCTGTCCTGGGGCAGATGGCCTCCAGTGTGGTCCCTGCGAACCTCACCTCCTGGTTGTCATGGTCTGACTCCCCTCCCACATGGAACAGGGCCAAGGGATGTAACCAGTACAATCTTGCAGAAATGATAGAGTGTGACTTCATGTGACTTCTTCCTTATTCTCTCCTAGATCACTTACGTGGGGGAAAACCAGCCACCATGTTGTGAGAACAGGGGAGCAGCCCTATGGAGAGGTCCGTGGGTGCAGCTGCTGAGGCCTCCAGCCGCCAGCTGACTGCGACCTTCCAAGAGACCTTTAGCCAGCACTACCCCACTAACCTTCCAAATTCCTAACCACAGAAACTCTGTGGAATAATGAGCGGTGGAGATTGTCTGAGGCCTCTAAGTGGTAGGGTATTTTGTTATGGAGCAATGGATAACAAACAGAGTCTCACAGTCCCTTTCCCTTCTGGCAGGAGCCGTACCAGCAGCTGCCCTCCTTGTCTGGGAGCCCTGGGTCCCTTTCTCCCAGTCTTGCCACCCCCTCCCTTCTAGAACCAGCCGTCTTTAGCTTTCCTCCCCTGTTTCTCCAGCTTACCTGAGCTTAACAATCAGCTCAGACCCCTGTTAAAAACATTAAGTCCCCCTAGAGGATCTAGGTCACCCCAGAGGGCCTTAGGACCCAATAACTCTGGAAAAATCTAACTTGGGTAGAAGCTCTTTACCTAGCTCTTAGCACATGGCAATTATTCAGTAAATATTTGCTCCAAAGTTCTGCTCCTACCGGTATCCTCTCATGGGATGGGCCATCATGAACACACGTGCCACGGAACAGGGGCTGTGCTAAGTGTTGACCTATGTAATTCTCCCTCCTCTGAGCAGGGAGGTGCTAGAAAGCTGTGATGCCGGCATTCAAACCCAGCTTCTTCCCTCTCTGAAGCCCACCTTAACCACTCTCCCTCGTGAAGCTCACTGGGTCTAGTGTCTCTCCAGAGTGCCATCAGAAGCTTCTCTTGCTGTCATACCAGTTGGCTTATCCCACTTTGGCTCTGGTCCAGCCGGTACAACATGCTGGCACCTCCTCCGTGCCAGGAGAGCTCGGCCTGTCTCCCAGCCACTGCCCTCCCTATTTCCCACTGGTATTCCCTGCCTCCACCCCTCTTCTGCGACCCAGCCAAACTCATGGCTTCCTCTGCCAGGAAGCCTGCCTGGGTTGTCCCTGCATTCTCTCCACTGTTTCTCTGTTTCTGAGTCAGAGTCTAGGCTGCCCGTCCCAGGGGGGCATCTGTCTGGATGCCCCACCCCACCCCTGTCGTCAACCGGGGCGGTGACTCTGTGTGGGGCTTACACAGATCAGAAGCTGCCCTAGCTGCAGGTTAACACTGGGTCAGTCCCTCCTTGATTTCTCTGAGCCTCGGGCTCCTCATGCCTATACTGGGCATCTAAAATCTGCCTCGCACTGCTCGTGGTGAAGGTGTGAGGAGATTGTGACTTTGAAAAGCACCTTACTGATTGTAAAGTTCGGGGTAAGTGCAAAGTGTTAGTAAGTATGAGTGTTTTCCAGCCCTGCCTCTGCCTGCCCTACCACGCACAATGTCATACCTTGGCTACAGTCCAGAGGTTATGTTAGTCCTCCCCCAAACACCCCCAATTCCTTCTGCTGCTTCACTACCTGGAAGACTCTCCTCTTTTGACGCTGCCTGGCTTTGCTCCTTCTCAGCCCAACTCAAGTGTCTCCGCCTCCACGAAGCCCTTTGCTTCTCTCCCTTGTGGAATTAATACCTTCCATCCCCTCCATGGGTGCCTTTACTGTCCTTATTACCCTGCTCATGTCTGCTCACATGTCTACCTCCCCCAGTGGACCATCTTATTCACCCCTGTATGTGTGCATGCAGCAGGCACTCAATAAATGCACATTAGCTTTGCATTCCCTGCTATACATTCCAGTCCTGCTTAATAGCCGCCTGCTGCTTTTCCTTGCTATCCACAAACACTTCCTCTTCCAAATAAGTCTTTAGGATTCACTCTCCAACTCCTTCCCCCCCAAATCTCTATCAATTACCTGCCTTCCGCAAAAAGGGACCAAAATGAAGCGTGACTGTGGTCTGGCACTCAGCCTCTCTCCTAGGGCCTGGGACAGACAAGAAAGGCATGGGGAGGGGTGCGGGGTGGGTGGGAAGCTCCAGCACCCCACCCCCACCCAAACTGTTGTGCGGATGGGGTGGGGGTGGGGTCAGTGTTTGGTTTTCTGGCATTTCATTTATGCCTTGGAAGTTGGTTTGGGCTGTCAGGGGGTCTGGGGAGGGGAGCCAGGCTGGTGGCAGGGGGTGGCTCCAAGAGCGGTTTCTGCCATCCCATTGGCTTCCTCCCTGTGCTGAGGGCAAGATCAAACATCAAACGCGGCCCGACTGGTGCCTGGGCTAATGGAGCTGGACAAGCGTCTTCCAGATGTGAGCAACTGTTTTCTCCCACTCCCCATCCAGAGTTTTGAGTTAGAGACCCAAGTCTGCGGCTCTAGGTTTGGGGTTGGAGAGGCTGGTCTTGACTTCTCCCACCCGTGACCACAGGTTTCCACTGATGGAGCCTCTCTCACCTTCCCTTCTTCTCCTCCTTCCTTCCAAGGAGTCTTTTCATGGCACTGGGAAGTCCTTCTTGCTGTATAATGTTCCTCCTTCCGGCTCTCGGGGACTATCTCCTGGGACTGGACAAAGGTAGAGGGGGAGCAACTCTCTGAAGCAGAGAGGAAGGAAAGAGAGATGCTCTGGATGATTCAACGGGGGGAAATGGGGGGAGATAATGAAATCCGTGGAGCTCAAGTTAATTTGAAAATGGGAGCACTCCACTTCCAGGCACTCGGCCGTCAGAGAGGCTATCAGCCTCTTAGCCGCCCCGAGTCCCTCTTCCCAAATGCTATAAGCGTCTAATAAGGATGTAATACAATTGAATTTATTACAAACTTAATTGTTTACAGAAATTTACCCAGCTGCAGACATGGGCAGGGAAGACTGACCCAGGGGGAAGGCAGAGAAGAGCTAGAGAAGGAGATGAGGGGAAGGGAAAGGCGTGGAGGATGATGGAGAGATGGGAAGGGAAGGGGAAGAGGGAAAAAAAGGAGAGGGATACAAGGAAGAGAGGGAAGGAGGGACGGTCTGGAGGTTGAGTGAGTCAGTCCTCATCAGTCCGTGGGACCCCAGCGCCATGTTGGCAAGAGAGGGCTAATGAGCCCGCAAAGAAGGAGGAGCCACAATGACAGCTCACACAGGGCCAGGTAGTGGCCCGGTGGGACCCACCACGGGCCAGGCTGGGGGCAGGGCAGAATTTCCAGGATTAGCGCAGAGTCTGGGCTGCCTCTGGTGCAACTGCTCAGAAGGCTTCTACAGGAAGGCTCACTTGGTTGAGCAGAGCAGCGGGCTGGCTGTCTTGCATCTAGAACTCTCCAGGCCCCTCTGCTCTACACCCTATTGTCCTTCTCCTTTGGCTGTCCACTGCCTCAAAGCACATAAACACCAGGGAGATGAGCACGCACTCGTTCATTCATTCTAAACAAATGCAAGCAAGAAGCAGGTGTCAGGCGCTGCCGTGAGCACTGGGGATTCACCAACTGGGTGCCCCATCGTCAGGGAGCTCAATCTAAGAGGCAGAGGCCAGGACAGATGTGGACAAAGTCTAGGACAATAGGACGGTAGGAGGAACCATAGAGCCTGGCATGTAGTAGGTGGCCAAGGAATATTTGTTGAATGAATAATGTAAGCACACTGCCAGGAGCAGAAGGGAGAGGGGGCTCCCTGTCTGTGGAAACTGGCCAGGTAGCACAGAGGGGTGGTACTGGGGCAACTCTGGGCTCCTTGAAAGCTGCGCTTTATTCACCCTTGGATTCCACCCACCAGCTCCTGGCACAGAGCAGGCACACGGTGTTTGACGTATTAATGATGCATTAGTCAGGAGCTCTTGGGTTGTCAGCGACAGAAAGACATCTCAAACTAGCTTACGGAAGAAGAAAAAGAGGGAGAGGGAGAATATGGTTCATGATAATGGAAATTTCTGGAGTAGGGTTAGGGACAAGGTCCAGGCAAAGCTAGCTGCCGGTGCTACCTGTTGTCCCTGAGCCCCTCTTCGCTCTGCTTTCTTTTCTTAGGCCAACTCAATCAAGCCCTCATTCTTAGTCAGACTATCCCCAAAGGGTGGTAAGAAGGCTTACAGTGTTCTAGCTCAGCATCCCAGATAACAAGAAAAAAGTACTTTTTTCCCTGTAGTCCCAGAGGAAGCCTGTGGCTGACTCTCCTTGGGTGGCTTTGGTGACATGCTCCTTCTTGAACCAATCACGTGACTAGGGGTATTGTATACACAAATTTACCAGGCTTTGACCATGTGGCCATTCCCAGAGTGGACAGAGGGGTGAAGGTAGAGTGAAAGTAAACCTCTCCCATAGAAAGAGTTGGAAGGAGGAGGTTTCCCACAGGCTAAAAAGGGCGAAGTGGTGCTAGACCACAGATGTCCATGACAGATGAGTACATGAATGACTGGATAAATGGCTTGGGCTTTGAAAGGTGAATAGGAGTTCACTAGGTAGCAAGAAGAGAGAGGGTCCCCTTATATGTGTGTGTAGACGCACAGAGTCTGATTTAACATTCTGTTTTATTTTTGTTCCCGCCTGCCCATCCATGTCTGTTCCCATCTGTGTGTCTGGACCATCCTGGAAGCCCCAGAGGGCAGGGACAATGTCTGCCACACTCCATCTGGGCACTGCCCAGGCCTGTCCATTCAGACACTTAATCAAGGCTGGTTAAGCTCTGTGGCCACCCTTCCCTGCAAGCAGGGTGCTCTGTCCTTCCTTCAGTAGATCTGGGCTAGGCCAGGCCTCTGTCCAGTACTGGAGAAGTGGGTGGAGACAGCGAAGACCCAGAGACATGAGAAGGGGATGATGGGGAAGCCTCTGTCCAAGATCTCTCCCATTCCTCTGGGGCTTTCTCCTTCCCCCGATGGCAACAGAAAGTCATTAAAAAGTCATCTGTGAACAGTAAACATAATAATCTGACATTTTAAAGGAGGGTTTTTAAAAAGGAAAAAAGCATGTCATGTAATGGCTCCTTCTGGCCCTTGAGCACATGGCATATTGAATTTGGAGTTACTACTCCACTTTTTCCCACTTCCTGCTTCCCTGTGCTGCCCCTTGCCTCCTAATTACAGCATCTGACAGCCACTTCAAGGTCACAGAGGGCCATGTCTTTGACTTCCCTGACTCTGCCAGGTGGTGGTTTAGGCTACGGTCGGCTCATCCACTCCTTCCTTCCTTGGCCGGCACGTTCATTCACCCTCGGCTCTTGAGCTCTTGAACCCAGGCCTGTGCTAGGTGGGCGGAACCCTGGAGGGGTGACAGACAAGATCACTCCCCTCCCCAAGGGGCTCAGCACCCTGATGGAGAGAGAGAAGGCAATCCCCGACCAACAGCACGGTGTGCCGGTGGTGGGGAACGAAGCAGGGCGCCTGAGGTCCACGTGGGGTCCCCCAGGCTAGAATAAAATGGGGGACTTCCCCAAAGAGGTGATTCCCGTGCCAAGTTGCGCTGGTGAGTAGGAGGGAGTGAGACGGTTCCAAAGGGGGACACGGTGGGGTGACGGGGCTGGGGAAGCACACAGGGGTGATGAGCATCATTGGCTTCGGGTTTTCTCTTCGGCGGAGTTCTTCCCCCTCCCGGCTGCCCTGTCTCCATTCATTGGTGTGCATGGCCATTCGTGCCTGCCTTCGTTCCTGCCTCCCTCCCTCAGTGCCAGGCACGGGGCCCAGTCCACAGCCCACACCCCTCTCTCAGACTCGGGGGGTATATCTGCACATGGGGGAGGGGAGGATAGGGGACCCGAGCAGAAGGAAGGGGCGAGAAGGGAGATTTGTTTTTTTTTTTTTTTTTTTTTGGAAGAAAAGCAGCATTCTGCTCCCTGAGGGGGTCGGGCTGAGACTTGGGGGTACGTCATAGGCCCCTCCCATAGAGCTTGGGGGAACTCTTACTCCCCCCCACCCTGACTGCTGGTCCACTAGAAGGGGGGTCTCAAAGAGGACTGAGATGGGAGCCAGACCTCAAAAGGCAGAAGATGGAGAGAAAGCTGCCAGGGGAAATGACCTGTTTCCAAAGCCTTGGGGGCTACAGTGATGAGAACCAGAGAAGGGGCTAATGGAGATCAGATTGCCAGGGGGCCAGCCCCCAGCAGCCCCCTCCCCAGCTTGCGGGAAGGAGAAGCCCGGGGACAGGAGGTAGGTGGGAAAGGGCCACTCTCCCCACCTGGTCCATCCCTAATCTCAGCCTGAGTTGAGGGGTTTAGGGCTGGAGGAGCAGGACCAGGTCCCTAGGGTGCAGGTTCCGTGGGTTCCACGGGCAGCCACTCAGTGAGTCGGTCAACAACCTGCCCAACACATGGGACCATCTGGCCACGGAGGACCGGGGCACTCAGAGGGAGAAGAAAGCGTGGGCTGCGCCCCTGGGGGCATTCCCAGCCTGAGGGGAGAGACACGTCCCACAAGTCCCCAGTCTGGGGCAGGGACAGGGACCACAGCCCTGCAGTCTGGACCCCAGTCTGGTGAGCCGGGTGGTTGGCCCCAAGCTGCCCCTGCCCGTCAGGGAAGATGGTGTCGGCCCAGAGGCGCTCACAACAGGGGCCGAGATGAGGAACCAGCACTGCTCTAGAAATAACCGGTACTGTTACTAGTAATAACCACAGCCTAATGAGGTGAGCTCTCCTTTGGGGGCGGGACCCCCCAGGAGGAGTTTTGTGCACACTTAATTGCATCAGTCTTCACAACCACCTCAGGAAGAGGAAAGGGCTGACCTTAAGGCCATTTTGCAGGTAGGGAAGCCAGAGCTTGGAGGAGGGGAATCAAGTGCTCCCAGTCCTGACCTCCATGGCCTCAGCTCCAGGACCCCCCGGGAGCCAGACACCCCCCTTGCTCTCCTCTCCTTCCGCCTCTGTCCCTCCGTCTGTCTCTGGCCTCTGCTTTTTGCTCCTTCCTCTTGTCTCTTCTCTTTCTTGGCACCTCTTTCTCCTTCTCTGTCTGTGTCTCCTTCTCTGCCTCTCCTCCTCCGACTCTGTCCCATCCCCTACCCAGCCCCCTGTCCCCGGGACGGTCCAGCGGGGCACTAGGTCCTGGAAAGCCATGAGCTGCCCTCCTGCTTGCTCCGGGCCTGCCCCTTCCCCTACATCAGGGAGCCAGGAGTGTGGGGACAGCCTGGGGGCAGGGGATGCAGGTGGGGGACCTGGGTGGGGCACACAGGCCACCCATCTCCTCCTCATAGGACACCGACAGCCCCGGGAGAGGAAACTTCTGGCAGGTCTTGACAGGAGGCAGGTGGATGTGAGGCTGGGGCAGCTGGATGGGTCACGTGCGGACGAGGGTCACTTACAAAGTGGAGAGGGAAATACCTCTCTGCAGCTTCTCCCTGACCGTCTTCCCTTCCTGCCCTTCCCCCTTCTCATCTTTCTTCCTCCTTCCTTTTATCTTCCTGTTTACCTTCTCCCCTTCTCCATTTCTCCTCCTCCCCGCCCTTCCCCAAGGCTTGCATTTTCTCTCTCTTTCTCTCTCTCTCTCTCCCCGCTTCCCCATCCCTCCTCCTCCTCTATCGATCAGTCTCCCCAGCTCTAGCCAACACAGAGGCCTTGGACGGTGCTCACAGTCTTGCTTTAAATTTATTGCCCAGTAAAGGAGGCAGCAGATGGAAGTCTCCACCACCCCACCCCCATCCCCGTGTCTCCTCATCCCAACAAAAGCCAATCTAGACGCGAATGTCGAATGTCGTCCATCAAAGGCACCAATATGGGGTTATTTATAGGCTACCCCCTTCCAAGAAAGCAGAGTGTTTTTCCTCCTCTCTTTTCTCTGTGAGCTTTCGCGTCTTAGGAGCGAGGGGACGGCTGGATTCATTATTTGAAAAGCTGCACACTGAGCTTCCCATCCCTCAGATTCCAGGGTAGGGGGGCATGGAAGTGTCTTGATTGGAAATGAATTAATTAGAAGTGAGGCTCTTCAAGTCTCCGAGTTGGGTTATTTATAGTGTTCGGTTAATTTTGATAATTAACACTGGGGAGGAAAAGCGAGTTCCGGGCAAAGCGGTGCCCGCCAACAGAGACACACTTCCCGCCCCGTCTGCTCCCCCTCCCCACGCTGCTCCATTTGGACTCTGTCTAAATAGGCTACTCCCTGCCGCGGAGTCCCTGGTTTTTCTAAAAGTAGAACGAAGAAGAGAAGGCCAGAGGCTGCGGGACTACTTGGGGTGAATAGCAGCTTCTGAGAAGTGGGGGGACCCAGGCTGTCGAGGATGCAGGTGTCTGGTCTCCCATCCATCTGGCATCAGGCCAGAGTCCCCTCCTCTCCCGGGGCCGCATGTCCTTCCTGGAGGAGCAGGATCCAGGCTGAGGCAGCCCAGGGACCTAGGAGAGTGGGGAAGGCTGCACTCAAGGGCATGGGTGCCCATTCTACCAAAGCAGCCAGGGACAGAGGAGCCAGTGCACGAGGGCTGACGGATCCAAAGTCAGCCATTCTCCGGCCACCTGATTTGGAAGGAGAGAAAGCGTGGATCAGGAAGAGATTTTTGGAGACTCGGGAGGTTTAGACTTGGATCCTGAGGACCGCCATCCCGGGAGCAGGATGGACATTTCAACGAGGAAGTGATCTATCACCAACAATGAAAAGGGAGCTTCCAAGTGCCCCACTGTGCATGGCCAGCTCCAACTGGCCCCATCCCTTACACAACACTGTCTGCTCCCTGTCCCGCTCCTACACCCTCTGCTCAGAATGTCCTCCCCTCTCCCAAGGGAAGGTCCTTTCCTTGGACAAGGCAAAGCACATACAGGACCTCCCCTGGGAGCCTTTGCTGAGTTGGTGTTTCCCTAACTTTTGTCAGGTGCAATCCTCAGTGCCGGCAGGGGGCTGGTGGAAAGACAGGGGGAGGGGACTGTGAAGGGCCCAGCTGTGCAGCCCCTTCCCTTCCCTGGAGCTGGGGAGTGCGGTGGGTTCTGGACTGCCCCCAGACACCAGGGTGGTTCACTAGGAAGGGATCGCCTTTCTTCCCGGGATAAGAACCAACTGCTGTCCCCTGAGTGGAAGGCAGGTGGGACCACCCAGCACAGGTACAGGAAGTGGTGGGAGGCCTTTCTCTCCGGGCCAGGCAGGCTACCGCTGCCTCTGCAGCCTGCTCTCTGGAGCGCAGAGGCGGTCTGGAACACCGGGAGGAACTTCAAACGCAACCGTCCTCTCCAGCACTCTCAGGAGGGAGGCTCTGCTCTGGGGCTTGCCAAGGGCTGGGCCAGACCGGAAATGGGATCGGTGACCAAGGGCCGTGGGCTCCTGTTGTTCCTGCAGCCTGTGCCAGCTCCCCTGCCCGCCCTCCGTCCCTCCTCCCCTGCGGATGTTCTCAGGTGTCTCCACCAAATCCCTTCCCCTGCCACTCCTCCCCTTCTCTCCAGCTCCTGATCCCTGATAGGAGCGGGGAGGAGAGAGAGAAAAGGGTAGAGTCCTTCTTCTGCTGGCTTTTCCCTGCATTCCATCTCCCCATCTTCGTAGGAAAATGCCCTGTGTCCTGGTCTTGCTCCGCTTCCTCTAGGCTCCCCACTATAAGCACACTGCCCTTCCAGCCCCATGTGCCTCTCTACCTTTGGATCTGAGGTCCTCCTGCAGGAAGCCTGCTGAGGATGCCCCTCGCTGCCCTCCCACACGCACACGCACACCATTGTTCTTTTTGATCTGCCGGGTCACTGCTGGGTTTGCTTCTAGGTTGTTTGGAAGTTACTTATCCATTGCTCATGTTCTATCCTGCATTCTCTGTGTCAGACCCCACTCCTTCTTGAGGGCAGTGACCTGTTCCTGCCGGAAACTGGGGGCTCCCCAACAATGAGGGTTTGTGGAAATGGAACCCCTTCCACTTTCCACCCCATCCCCACCCTAAGTCTATGGAGCAGACCTGTTTGCTCAGCCCTCTGCCTCTGTCCCTGCACTGTCCCTGTGCCAAGAGGATTCCAGGCCCCTGCTGCCCTCTGTGGGCGGGGCCTGTGGGCACTTGGCAGCTAGGGGGTGGGGGGGCTGACCCTGACCACAGCAGGCCAACCTTCAGACATCTCTGAGTGGTTTTCCCTCACTTTTTCAGCCTGGGGGCCTTTGGGGAGCTGCTCTTCTGTCTCCAGCTTCCTCTGAACTGAGAGCCCATTTTTAATTAAAGTGGAAAAAGAGCTGAAAATCTGTTCGCATTTAATCATCTTGACGACCTTTTTGCTTAAGAGTTTCCAGCTGAGGGGGGATGTTGGGGGATGGGCGAAGGCGTTTCTGGAGATTGGGCCTGGGTCAGAGAGGAGGAGGGAGAGCCTCTTACAGGGATGAATAATGGAACAGGAGCGGAGGTGGCTGGGGCTCTGAGTGCCGACTCAGCACTTTCTTCCACCCATGGGCTCCTCCAGGAGATGGCCCCACCCGCACCTGCCTCCCCTCCCCAGGGCACCCTGGGGGCTGGACCAGGCTGGGGCTGGACAAGAACCTGGCCTCAGACTGCCCAGGGAGTAGGAACAGGAGCAGTCAGGAGAGGACCACTTCCCTCTCCTCACATTTGGGAGAAACCGGCCTGGAGAGGTGTTGTGAGTGGTCCCGGATCACGCAAGGAGTAGGGGCAAGCTGAGGGGGGAATGCTGACCTCTGGCCTCCTTTAGCTCGCTGTGTTGAAATGGCCCAAACTGGTCTGTAATCCCCTTTGTTTGCAATGGACCCACAGCATGACTTAGAATATGTTGTGCCCTTCTCTGGGCCTCAGTTTCCCCAATTGCAGATGGCTCCTGGGGGTGGCTTCCCCTTCTGAGATCGGAGTCCTGGCCTTGAGTGTATAACTAGGAACACTCTTGCACTCCTGCTCCAGGTGTGAAACACTGTCTGACTGGGGAATCCCTTAGACTGGGAGATCCCTAAGGCCTTGTGTTGCCCTCCCCGCCCCGCCCCTGTCCGGCACAGCAGAGGGGAGGACAATGGCGTTGATGTTCCTCTCCATGTTCCAGACCCACCTCTGCACTCCCATGGGACAGCAGATCGCAGCCTAGAGACTGCGTCTCCCTCCTCGGGGTAGGGGTCTTCCAGGGCCAGGGGTCTGTCTCCTGTCTCCTGGAACTGCCCCCACCCCCACCCCCCAGGGCAGGGCTGTCTCTTCTCTTTCCTCAGAGGGGGCACTCATGACCAGTGGGGTGGATGGCACTGAGAGAGCGGATGTAGGGGCAGTTGGAAACCTGGGCCCTCTGTTCTTAAAAGTTCAGCCCTGTCTCAGGGGCCCCCCAACCTTGGGAGTTTGGGACAGATGGGGAAGGGATGCTCCTCCTTTGGCTCCTCCCCCTTCCTGGGCCCTCTTGGGGGTCTTCCCTTGACTGGGAGACTTACCAGACTGTGCACCCATGCCCTTTACCCTCCCCTGCTGGAAGCCAACCCAGACAATTGCACTTGACCCCACTTCCCAGACGCGCCAGAGAGAAGATAAGCTTGAGCCTGGGATATCTCCTCCCCCAGTGATTCCCGTGGGAATTTTGCAGAGCCCAGGGCCTGACACGGCTCTGGCTCTTATCTGCAGCAGGAAGGCCCCGGAGCCTGGGTCTCCAGTGCTGAAATGTCATCTCACCCCTCATCCGGTCTCTAGTCTGCAGGCCAGAAGCCACCATCAGCAGCAGCATCAAAGAGTAATTGACATCTCTCAAACTCCCTTGACTTTCGGAGCACACTCACTCAATACTGCTTTGACTCCTTGCAGTAGTTCTGGGAGGGTGGTATCTCACATCCATTTTACAGATGAGGAGACCGAGGCCAAGGGGAGGGGTGGGGAGGTGGGAGAGGACTGGTCCCAGGGCACACGGCAAATAAATGGTAGATTGGTACCCGTGTCATCTGATGCCCCGTCTTCTTACCTTCCCACCTGCTGGCTTCACCCTGCTCCAACCATGGGGTAAGCCTCCTCGATATCCCTTTGGAATGTCTTGACTGTCTTTGGATGCAGGATAAAAAGTGAGAAACGTGACTGAGTCCCTTAGAACTGCAGGGCAGCTCTGTGACCCTAAAGGACTGGCAAGGAGCAAGGTTGAGAGTCAGGAGGAGCTTTCTGGAGGATAGCCACTCACAGGGGAGTGGGAGACTAGGGCGGAGGCTGGAACAAAAGGTCAGGGAAGCTTGGGCCCTAGAGTTAGCAAGAAAGACCACCTCCGTGAGGCACAGGGTACCCAGAATCTCCCCCGTGTGCCCTCACTACAAGGTTGGGAACACTTCCGCTGAAGCACTCAGCAATGGATTTGCCCTCTCTGGGCTTTCCCTTCTCCAAGACACAAAGTCTGGAGACATGAAGTCCCTACCACCTATGTCTGATCAGATCTTGTGATCCCTTGATGAGAGATATGGGTGTGGAACAGGGCAGATGGGAAGGTGGAAGCCTTGACCGATTCAAAGGGAGAAATTATGTCAAAGGAAGAGAGGAGACAGCTCTCAAGGAACCCGTGCAAGGGCCTGGGGATGGGAGCTGCTGAAGAATGTGGGTCAGGTGGGGGTCCTTGCAGGATAGCGCAGCAGAGGCAGGAAGGGAAAGCTGGCCTCCGGTTTCCCAGGCTGGCGCAGGCGGCGAGGGAGGGCACTGCAGCCCAGCCCACTTGGATGCTCGAGTTAATCTAACTGGACTCCAAAATTGGCTAATTTCTCCTGCCCCTTGCACTATGAATGCAGCCCCCGCAGCCAAACTGCACCAACCCAGACCTGGTCCAGGGCCCCACCCTGCCCCCCTCATTGGTCAGGACCCTGTCGCAGCCCAGGAGGCAGCCCAGAGGTAATCACTGCATCACGCTTCAAAGCCACTGAGCCAGCTCCTAATGGGGGGCAGCGGGTTTCACTTACCTTGCCTGGCCGCCTGCCCAGGGCAGATGGGATGCAGCTGGGGGAGGCCTGGCAACCTCCCCCTCGCTCCCCTCCCCCTCGGAAATTGTCATCCTCTTGCCCACCTCCCTTCACCCCTTCTCTGGTTGGTCTTTGGAACTGAGGGATAGGGGAAGACGATTCCCCCAAAGCAGGAAAAGGGAGTACTCACTGAGTGAGCTTGAAATCATGTCTTGGATCAAAAGACAAAGATCATCCCCTGGCTTGTCTCCACCCATCCAACCAGGGGCCCCCTGCAAGCCCAGGTTCTGTGAATGTGTGTCGGGGTTGGGAGCGTGAGTGGTAGCCTAGCATGGAGGGCCAGGGTACAGCCGTTTTGACAGGCAGGTTCCAGCTCCCCAGCTCCGGGTGTGGACGGGAGGGGCAGAGATGGAGGGACGGACGGAGGGACCAGGACCTGAGGGTTAGCAGTGGGGCGTGGAGGGCCTGGTGTCTCACACTGGCCATTTATGGTACCACTGCTTCCTTTCAGGGGGTCCTGGGGCGAGTGGCTTATCCACTTCAAGCCTCAATCGCTTATCTGTAAAATGGCAATGCCAGCATCTCCTTCATGGGAAGACAGTGGGAATTAAAGGAGATGATGTGCAGTGCTCCCCACCCATAGGATGTCTCCATAGATGTGAGTTCTCATGGTCTGGTTTGGGAGGCAGGCTGGTTGCGCAGTGATTGCTGGGGATGTGTACAGGGATCTGTGAGTGACGTCCTGCAGGGGGCCTGGGGCAAGGGGTCCCAACAGGACTGGAGGACAGGGATCATGTTTTAGGAGCTTGCCTTCCCAAGGGGGCAGGGTGATGGGGGAGGCAGGGTGATGGAGGAGGGCCAAAGCCCTCCCATTCTGATGTCTGAAGATGAAATTGGACTAGCACTGCCACTCCCAGCCCCATGTCGATGGCATTGACATGATCCATTCTCTCCTCTTAGGCTCACCGTTGAGTCCAGGAAGACTAGGAGCGTGTGTGGTGGGGGCAGGGCCCTGGTGTGTGCAGCTGTTACAGGAAGTAGTTCTGGGGGACCCTCCAGTGAGAGCGGCTGTCCCCCAGCTCTGCCTGTCTGATCTCACTTGCTCCTAAAAGCCCACTCCCCATGCCCCATCCCACGACCCTGGCTCTATGTGCCGAGGGCTGGGGACAGAGGGCCGGGTTGAGGGAGAAATTTTGGAAAGACACTCGTGTGTGGGGTCAGGAGTCACAACCATTAGGGAGATAGACTGAGGCCGCCAGCGGCTCCCTAGGGCCTCCGATATTGTTCCAAGGCCAAGGGACAGACCCCGGGATCCCGCACTGATCAGGCAGAGGAGTCCCTGCTGGGTGGTGGTGCAGATGCAGGACGCCAGGTGATGGCGTTGGTGGCCATGGCCCCGCAGTCGTGGCGATGAGGGTGATGGTGGTGACAATTAATTGTGTGGTCACAATAGTGACGGGGAGGACTCTAGGTGTGGTCGTGATGGCAGTGATGCTGGTGTCATGGTGACCATGTTGGTACAGGTGGCCGTGACGGTGACAGCCGTGGTGACAGTGATGGTCCCTGCAGAGGGACATCCTGATCACAGCTGTGCTATCCACGGCACCATCAGGCCAAGAAGCCACATTATAAAATCATGCTTCACATCAAATAACCAGCCCCTGGGACAGCCCATGAGGACTATTCACTGCTGTATCCCCAGTGCCTCCAACAGTGTGGGGCACACAGTAGGTGCTCAATAAATACGTGCCAAAGGAGTGCAAAGAGCTCAAGTCTCTTCTGGTGATGAACACTATGTTGTCTCGTTTGTTCTTCACTGTGCTCATTCAAGATCTTTCTTTTTAAAGATTTTATTTATTTGACAGACAGAGATCACAAGTAGGCAGAGAGGCAGGCAGAGAGAGAGGGGAAGCAGGCTCCCCACTGAGCAGAGAGCCAGGACCCTGAGACCATGACCTGAGCTGAAGGCAGAGGCTTAAACCACTGAGCCACCCAGGCGCCCCAAGATCTTTCTAAAGACATTCCCACTTGATGGATAAAGACACTGAGTCTGAGAGCGATGACATAACACACCTAAGACACGGGGGAGTGAGAGATCTGTGTGGGGGGGGGGGGGTAGAGCATGTAGGCATTTACAGCCAGGCCTATCTGACTCTCAGTTTGGTGCTCTCTCTCTCCCCCAGCATTCTGCAGCCACTCTCCCCACCAGCTCTCAGCATTCCATCGTGGTCTTGCGCTCAGGCTTAATCATAGAAATACTGCTAATAATAGTAACAGTTGCTGTTTGTAATTGTTCGAGTAGGGCTTAAATGATCAAAACCATGGAAATTATTAACAACCCAGGCCCAGCCATGGTAGTGTGGGTCATATTAAATCGTGTTGAGATGGATAACCTTGGCAATAATAGTAACCGGGATCATAAATTAATAACAGGAGTATTTAAATTAATGCCACACTGTCGATACCCTTGGTAGTAAGCAGCTTGATGCTGCTGTTAGTACTAACGTTGGCCCTTCCTGCCGTCCATGAACTTGACAGAGAGGAAAGACCGAGCTATAAAAGCTGCTCGAGGAGGAAACTGTTTAGAGGTGGTCCCTGTCTGGGAGAGGGACTCCTCAGGGATTCCTGAAGAAGGGCTAGCTGCCTGGCCTTGGAAGTGGTGGATCGTCCAAGCTCATGCTCAAGGACACAGTGATGTCTACCTGTTTTTTCTGAGGCTGTCCCCTGGACTTTGTTGGATACACAGGAAAGACATTCATAGGGCAGATCCCCCCCCCACACACACCCATGAATGAATAAATGAGCTTCAGCTGATCTAGGGAATCACCTACCAACCGCTTAGGTGCTCGCTTCACAAGTGCACTTGATCTTCCCCCTCTTCCTGTAACGTGGGAGGGCAGTACAGTTTTTTTTCTAACTCAAAACTGAGGTCCACACATGGCTAAGATCAGGCTGTGGGGATAGGCTTTGTAGACTTGTCCCTTATAAGCTCTCTGTTCCTTGGCCTCTTTGCCAGGGGATCAGGACAGGGTGGGGAGAAGCAGGGAGAAAGTAGTGAGGTGGGGGTCCTTCCCACGGAAACACTGGTAGTACTCTCCCTAGGTTGCCAGGGGCCCGGGATTGGGACCTGCTGTGGTTTCTAGAGCCTGGTGAGTGTGGTCCCAGGGATGCTTAGATAGTACATGGTACATGGTTATGAGTCTATCCCACCATGTTTCCTTTTATTCCCTTCTACAGGCCTTCTTTGAACACCTGCCATATACCAGGCATTCAGATAAGAAACCATAGTCTCTGTCTGCAGGGAGCTCATAAGCCAATGGAAATACAGTCTAGTGAAGGCTATATTGTTGGGGCTGTAAGTGTATGTTTGTGTATGGGTGTGTGTATTCATGAATGTGTGTGCACTTGTGAGAGACTGTGTGTGTGAGGGCTTGTGTGGAGATGACGGCACACGTACACGTGTATGTATGAATGTATAGGTGAGTGTGTGTTTGAAGGTTATAACCACATGTGTAATGAGTGTGCAAATGTGCACGAGTGTGTGGGTGCACGTGCATGTGTAGAATGCACAGGTTTACATGAATGCATGAGGGAGGTGTGAACACACGTAGTGGGTAAGCACATATATATGTGAGTTTGAGAGCGGGCGTATTCCTATGTCTGTGTGCACACCTGTTACCCCTTCAAACCCATCTTTTGAGAATTCAGATAACATCCCACCTTAATGTCCCTTCTGCTCACTTTCATGGTCAGACCACCTGCTGCTTCTCCCCTCCCCTTCTCCTAGGACTTTGCACTGGGAAGGGACAGAGGTAGGGGTCTGGTATGGACCAGGAGATGAAGGGCGGGGCGGGCAGGGGGCATTCTTGCTGACAGTGGCTGGGTAGGGAGCAGGACCCCCGGGAAGAAGCTGAAGCTGGAGGCAGAGGAAGATGGGTAAGGCAGGGAACGGGTCTGCAGCGGAGAGGAGCAGGAGCCGCAGAGGGGATGCCCTGGTCCCCGAGCCCACAGCATCCGGGAGCAACGCGCACGAGCGCGGACCCGGCACTGGGTACCGGGGCGGAGTCTCGAGAGGCTCAGAGGGCCCGGGCGCGGAAAAGCGGCGGCGGGGCGCGCGGGCGCGCATCTCCGCGCAAGCCCTCCCTTCCCCTCCTCTCCCCTGCCCCCCCTCCCCTCCCCTCCCCTCCCCTCCCCTCCCTCCCCTCCCCTCCCCGAGGCAGCCGGGCGGGCGGGCGCGGTTCCGGGGGTGGGCGGGCTGGGCGGGGAGGAGGCGGGGCCGCCGCACTGGCTTCTCGCAGCCCCTCCCGCCCGCAGCCAGAGTGAGCGGAGCCTCAGCCAGCTCTGGGGGGCGGGCGCTGGAGCGCAGCGCAGCGCAGCCCTATCCGTCCGCGGACCGGACTCAACTGGAAGCCGAGCGCTGCTGCGGGAGGCTGGCGATGGGGGCAGGTGCCTCCGGCTGCGCCATGGACGGGCCGCGCGTGCTGCTGCTGCTGCTGCTGCTGCTGCTGCTCCTGGGGGTGAGTGCTAGCTGGAGGGCAACCCGCGCCCTCTCCCAGGACTGGAACCCCAGTGGGTTCAGGTTTCCCGAGGGAAAACAGAAGGGAGCTTTGGGGTCCCAGATGCTGGGGATGGATGGCGGGAGAGGAGCTCCGCAGCCAGGATCCGCGGAGGAGCGTCTAAGGTTCTCAGAGCGCAGGGGCGACCCTGAGGCCAAGGGTGGAGATGCGGGAGAGAGGGGCGCACGGATGCGCGTCCTCAGGTACGGCGGAGGGTGCGTGTGGAGGAGCTGAGAGGGGTCTCTCAGATGTCTGGGTTCTGAAGAGGGCGTTTGGATGCTGAGACCTCGAGGCGACTTTCTTCCTGAGCATCTTGATCTCTGAAGGGTTGTGGGACGGAACCCAGGCTGAAGGAAGAGGAATAGGACCGGGATTAGAGATATGAGAGGCCAGCGGGGCAGGGGCGGGGAACCAGAGACAAGGAGATAGAACAATGGGGGAGGTCGGAGGGACTGGAGGCAGAGGGGACCGGGCATCGGACAATGAGGGCCAGCCAGACAATGGGGGGGAGGGGTGTGGGAGGGAGAGCTTCGGGGAGCGGGGGTCGCCCGAAGAGAGAGAAATGGGTTAGGGAGAGCAGAAAAAGGACGACAGCGAGGGAGAGAGATGCCAATAAAATGAAAGAGGGCAGAGAAGGGAGAGCGGACCCCAAAGTGGTCGGGGCCACGCCTGCCCGCCGAGGGACAGTGGGACGAGCAGGCAGAGCAGAGGGACGGACGTTTCCCGCGCCTGTCGCGCGCTCTTTCTTTCGGCCTCGCCCAGTCTGGGAACTGCGGCTGGGGATGCGAGGCTGGGAAGGGAGCGCCCGCTTCGCCGGGACGAACCCTCTCCCTGCCTCCCCTGCGCCCGGCGGGGTCCTCCGACGCGCTCATTCTGGAGGTTTGAAGCCGCGCGGGGGACTGGAAGGGATGGAGCGGGCATCGTGCCAGCCGGTCTGGCCGCAGCCAAGTCTCAGGGTGCAGAGCGCCGGGACTCGCGAGGAGGGGAAGGTCCCGGCGGCGCGCAGCCCCGAGTCGTGGCTGCGGAGGAGACCCGCAGGGGGCGCTGAGAGGCGAGGGCTATGCCATCTGCCTCTGCGGGCGAGCCTGGGGCTGCGCGCCGCGCCCCCACTCGGACCCCCCATTAAGTTAAGCCGCCCGAGCTCGGCACCCGCAGTTCTCATGGGTCCAGCGCCCAGGCGGGTCGGGATTCCGCACGCGCCCCAACCCTCCCCGCCCCAGCTTTTGGTGGAAGACGCTGGGCTGGGCACGGAACGGAACACAGGCGCTCCAACGCCCGGATTCCGCCTCCGCAGGGGACTGCGGGTCTTCTTAAGCATCTAAGTCCATCCCGTAGTCCCAAGATACTCAGGAGGTGTGATCTGTGTGGGCCCAGGAACGGAGTGCCACAGAGTTTGGCAATAGGAGTCCTCACCCTGCTGTCTTCATTTCTTTTCTGAGTTGCACCCCTAGCCCCCATTTTACAGGGAGGAAGACTGAGGCTCTGAGAGTTTAAACGACTTGGCCAAGATCTCAAAGCAAGTTAAACCAGAGTGCTGGCCAGGCTGTGCCGCGCCGGATTCCCAGCGCGGCACTCCCCATACTCCCCCATACACCCCATTCCCCGTAGGGGGGCAGCCGGCGTCCCAACGTTCAAGAGCCGCGTTTCTCGGCCGGCGGTGGAGCTGTGGGCTGGGGTGGGCAGAGACCCCCTCTGGACGCTGGCCCCATCTCCGAAGCTCAGCCGCCTGGAGCTGTCAGTACCTGTGGCTTCTCTGGAGATTTGGGAGGGACTGCGGGCCGGTTTGCTGAGAGAGATGCTTCTTGACTGGAGAGGTGGGACTGGGGCGGCCAGTAGTGCGGCCCCCGGAGCGGCGAGGGCGTGGGCTGCGGACCCGGGCTGGGAAGAGTGCCCCCCCCCCCCCCACAGAGGAGAGGCGAGGGAAGAGGGGAGCTGGGCGCGGAGGGCCTGGGGGCTCGGGAAGGTGGACCCCGCAGACAACGGGCCCGCAGCCCCCGCGGCGCTTGCCTCCGCCTCGCCGGGCTGCTGTCTGCGGGCTGGCTGTGCGCACCGCGGCGGTCCGAGTTTCTTCCTGCGCCGCAGCGATGGAGTGCTGAAACCGGAGCGCGTCCCGGCGGCTCGGCTGGCGGGCCGCGCCGGTAATGGAGGCACTTTGTCATTCAGACGTCTGAAACCGGAGCCGCCCGGCTGGCTAATGCGCCTAATAGGGATGCAACGAGGGCAGCAAATGGGCGGACAGGAGCGGCCAGGCGTGGGGGGGGGGGGGGTGGGAGGCGGCTCCAGGATGGAAATTGGGGTCTCCCCCACCCCCCCTACCAGCCCGGGCCCATTCACGTGCCTAGATTCTTCCCGGGGGGTGGGGGTGTGCGGGGCAGGGAGCCAACAAAATTGGCTGAGCGCCTACTATGTGCCACGCACTGCCCTGGGTAATGTCTCTTGCGTCATTTAATCCCTGTAAGATCCCTGCAGAGTAAATCTAGTTATTCCCATTTTACAGTTGAGGGAGATGAACCTCTCAGACTTCCGGGGCATGAAAGCAGGCTTCCCCCAGTCCGTGCGTGGTGGCGCCCTTGTTGGAACCCAGAATGTTCAGCTTGGGGCTTGGGGTTTATTCTGTCCTCCGTGGACAGGATCTTCCCCACCCCGACTCCCCGCCCCGGTGCCCGCCCCGCCCCAGCCTTCTAGATCACGGGACAGGAGGACCTTAACCATCACTAGCCCTAAATATTAGATCTGTGTCTCATGTCCTTGGCGCCACTCATTTGGCGCCCCTTCCCCCCACCCATAGTCCCCAGGCCTCTCTCAAAGTCTTCCTACAGCCTCATCCTCAGCAATTAGCTTGTCTCCTACCCCAAATTCAACCGCTATCTAAGGGAGTAAAGCGCGTGTGCCAGCGTCTCCCCGGGTTTGCATTGACCTCAAAAGACCCTCCACATATTTGAACACTCTCCTTCCCCATGGTGGTGGCTAATGGCTCCATTCACCCAAGGAACCCCTTTGCTGAAACTGTTGTGAATGGTTAGGACTCGTCACACTGAAGCATTCATAGAGTTTCAAATTCTTTCAACCATTTTGGTGTGTTTTCTATTTTGTCCAATTTAAAAAAAAATTAAGGTTTTTAAAAGTCAACAACTCTAAGGATGATTCCACCTTCGTTTTTTTGGAAGCCTTGAACTGGCAAGAGGATTGCAAATATTCTCAAAAATGGGATGAAATCATTCCATCAAATTGGAAATGAGTAAGTGTAATAAATGTAGATTTCAGGCACATGGGTCAGTTGATCACTTTGGAATAATGAGCCTAAATCCGTGTCATCCCTCCTTGCTTCCCAAGTTTGCCCCACCCTGGACCAGTAGAGGGCGTGACAGGGGCGAGGCATGAAGCCACTTAGCAGAATTGCCCCCGTGAGCCTCAGTTTCCCCAGCTGTCAGACAGGAGGTGAAGGCAGTCCCTCGAGTCCTTTTCCCTCAGCATCTTGGCTTCTGGAGTAGCTATGTGGAGTGATCTCTCCTCTCAATCACGGGACTGTGATTTCCCTGGGCAGGGGTGGGGGAGGATAGGGCCGGGGTTGGGGAGTTGGGGACCATGTCTCATTGGAAACACTTAGCTCAATGTTGAGCAAATAGTTGTTAACTAGTAAATGGTTGTTAATCAATTACCTGTGAGGAGAGCAATTCCCATTCTCCTTTGGTCCCCCTGCCCTCTTTAGACTCTTCCTGGTGGGTCCTTCTTCATGTCTATCCTGCCCCTCCTCTTAGGTAGTTTCCTCTCTTTGGGCCTGACTACAATTCCCCCCTCCCTCTGCCTCCGGCCAGGCTCAGCAGCCCAGCCCGCGACAAGACACTTATCTGATAGCTAACATTTATGGAACTCCTACTGTACACTGGACAGACTTGCATACCTCATTTCATGTAAATTTCATGACAACCCTGAGCAGTAAATATTACCGACCCAATGTTTTGGATGGGAGAATACAGGCTTAGAGAGACTGGGAACTGCCCCAAAGTCGCAGACTGTTAGGTAGCAGGTCTGGGGTGTTTTGAAATAGGACACATAAAACAAGCACAGGAAACACATGGTGGCTAATTATGGGGCCTGGAGTCCAAATGGAAGACTTGGGAGAAGAGCGAGGATGCAGGGCTGCCGCGGGGAGAGCGCGTCAAAGGAGAGGGGCAGGCAGAGGCCGCTCGAGTGCCACGGACAGACACCCTCAGCTCTCCACCGCTCAGCTCTCTGCTGAGCTCAACCAACTGGAACCCAGCCAGCAGCCACAAACGAGGCAAGAAAGACCTTGGGAAAGAAAACAGAGGGCTCCTGAAGTGTGTAAACACCTTCATTTAGTGTCTATAGCATCTGATGAGGCAGGTACTGTCACCATTACCTAAAGATAGAGAGACTGAGGCACAGAGAGATTTCAGCATGTCCCAGATCACCTAGCTCTAAGCCATGAGCCAGAGCCACGGGGGCCACCGAGGAGGAAGGCAGAACAGCTCACACCTTTTATTCAGAGAATGCCCCCTTCCCCTCCCTCCCCGTGCCGGTTCAGATCCCACCTACGCTCCTGATGTACACCTTCCTGCCCAGGCTAGTTACACGGTTTCTACATCCAGTTTGACCTAATGAGTTAGAATGGTAGGGGAGGGGCTGCTCAGGTCACACTCTGGTGTTGGCAAAAACTGACAACTGATATCTTGACAGGAAGGAGGGAGAAACACTAAAAAAAAAAAAAAAAAAAAGGAAAAGAAAGAAAAAAGACTGACAGGAACTCAGAGACAAAAGTGTGGTGGTGATTTGGGGTAAAGAACACGAGGGCTTCACTGCACTATCATCCAGAATCATCACTGAGTCCCCCCTGAGTCATGCGGAAACCGTGACCGTATATTCCGGAATGAGAAGGGTGCAGCCATCGTGGTTAACATGAAAAACATTAGGTGATCAGAGCAGCAAATCCTCAGTTCTTGGGAAATTCAACTCTCCTGAAAGTCACCCCCATCCCACATTTCCCGGCCCGGAGTTCTAGGTAATTGAGGTCATTGTTGTATTTGCACATTCTGAAATCCCGTAAGTATTCAGGTTGGGTACCAGGTGCTGGGGCCACCGCAGTCCTGCCCCCCCCAGAGGCTGACCGTCCAGTGGGGGACATTGCAGCATGTCCCCCACAGTAAACTGGGGAAACATGTCACAGGTTTCAGAGGAGCCGCTCTGCCTCCTCTGGCAGGCGTGGGGCTACAAGATCATTTCCTTGAAGTGACATTTAAGCATGAGCCTTCAAGGATGAAAAGAAATCCAAACAGACCCTTCCCAAGTCACTCTGTCCCTCCTGGGGGAAAGCCTACATCTGGGACACCCCCCGCCCCCACCCCTCCTGGTTTCTGGTCTGCAGATGTTCCCAGACCCGTGTTCCTACCACCTGGGAGGAGACGGTGGCAAATACCTCAGGACCCCCATCCTGTGCTGCCCTCACCCTCCCTGCTGGTCTCCTGAGGACCACCAGCTGCCTCCTACACAGATCCAACCTGTCCAGCCCCCTCCTTCCACCAAACCCTGGTTAGACCTCAGGGTATTTTAAAGGACTGGGGGGAAAAGGGAGTATTTTTGGCTATGAGCTTGCCAACGTGGAAGCGAGGAATGTCCAAAAGGACCTTTAACACTCTGCTCTAGTCCCATGACCCCAGAGTCCATGCTTCCTCCTGGTACCAAATAGGAGCTGCATGGTCTGAGGCCAGGGAAACAGGCTTTGGAGTTTTATTAGACGCAAAGAATTTTTTTTAAGGAATAGAAACATAAAGCAAGCGGCCAGCACTCTCCACCCCCTCCCCCCCAGGGAATCTGGCGCTAAATTGTTCCATCCATGAGCAAAGAGCAAAGATGCCTCGGTGGCAGGAATCTGACTCCCCTTTCCCCTGTTCCGACACTGTTCCCACCGGCTGCATGGGGGCAGGGAGAGGAGAGGGCTGGTGGCTGGAAATCAGATTCTGGTGGAACTGGGCTGCTGGGTGGTGAGAGAAGCCAGCAGGCGCCCCTTTCTCCCTGCTTGGTGCTGGACTCTGGCCAATCGGCTGGTTCTTTGCTCTGGCCCCAAGTGGGCTCTGTCTCTGTGGGTGAGGAGAAGGGAAGACTCAGAGAGGGAAAGCAGAACAGGTCAGGACACCAGGGAAGCATTGGAATTTGAACCCATGACCACAGCCTTCTGCCTTCTGCTCTTGGGTACAGACACCGCTCACTGACTATTTAATATGTGAAATGGTAGAATTAAGGACCCAGAGGAGGGCCCTGCTAGCCTTTGCTAGAAAAAGGCTTCCCTCTGTGTAGACAGAGCCCTGCAGCTGTCCCTCCAGGGGAGAGGCATTTGGGCCAGAGTTTAGCTGCCAGGGGCCCCCTTGGTGGGGAGCCCCGTGCTAGCCAGCGACCCACTGCTGGGTCCCAGTCTGCCTTCCCATGTGGCGTGTCCTCAGGATTCCAGAAGTTGCCATCACCCCAAGATGAACTCTGTAGAACGGGAGTGTTGGGACTCTGACCTCACACCCCCCGCAGCCTGCAGGGGCACCCTGTCCCCGACTGCCTCTCTTCCCCCGGTCCCAGCTTTGATGTGCCTGATGCCTCCGTGGTGAGCTCATCCGGACCCAGGTGGTTCCAATAGAAGACGTTAGGAGGGGGTGTTTGATCTCTGGGAAGACACCTCCTTTTGCTTCTCTCGCTGGTCTGACCTTCCGATCTACCCCCCCACCCAGGTGTCCCTTGGAGGTGCCAAGGAGGCATGTCTCACTGGCCTGTACACCCACAGCGGGGAGTGCTGCAAAGCCTGCAACCTGGGTGAGGGGGTGGCCCAGCCTTGCGGAGCCAACCAGACAGTGTGTGAGCCCTGCTTGGACAGTGAGTACAGGGTCGGGGGAGGGGCTGGGGGAGAAGGGAGGGCGCCAGGCCTGGCAGACGCGTGCCCACTAGAAGCCTGACAAGGGCTCTGCCTCCTGGCAGGGTCTCCTCCCTACCTCTGTGCGGGCACCAGAATGGGTCCGGCCCAGTATAGGAGGCGAGAAGGGAAACTGAGAATGGCTGAGAAAGTCTGCAGAGGGAGGAGGGGGACCTCACAATGCGGGATCCCCAGGTGTGCCCTTTCCCAGCCCCCAGGTGGAGAGGCCTGGTAGGGGAATGTGGCCAGGTGGGAGGAGTCGCTGAGGCTGAGACCAGCTAAAAATACCATCTGCGCTGTAAAATCAATGGCTGCCACTTACCCTCAGCGTGTTTGCGGGGAGGGGAGGAGGATCAAGTCCTGGCTGCCCTGGAAACTGACCTTGGGGGATCCTGGGAGCGTGTGGCTACCCGTCCCCCCAGCTCTGACCAAGGAAGCAGAGCTTTCCAGAGGTAGCGGGAGCAGGGACAGTCCTCACTGTGGGGTGGTGTCAGATGGGAGAGGGGAGAGGGCTGCTGTGGCCCGTCCTACCTGGGATTTCCTCAGGAAGGGGAGAGAATCGCATCTTCGGGGGCTGCTGCTAAAGGATTCAGAAGGATGGCAGGTCTGGGGGCTGAATTCTGTGTGCTTTGTCCCTGCTGGATGCCCCCAGCCTCAGCTGCTGCCTTCAGGCCACCGCCTCAGTGCTCCTTTCCTGCCCAGAAACCTCCTCTCCCTGCCTAGTCACACCGTACCTTCTAGGTGGCACGCGCCGCGCACCTGGGCCAGTGGGAACCATACCAGATTCTTCTTTAATCATGATAGGAGCAAGGGTATAGGAACTGGGAACTCTTTTTTTATTTAAAAAATAGATTTATTTGTTTATTTGAAAGAGAGAGGGAGAACACGGGGCGGGGGAGGGGTAGAGGAAGAGAAAGAGAATCCTAAGCAGACTCCCCGCTGAGTGCGGAGCCCGATACGGGGCTCGATCCCACAACCCCAAGATCATGATCCCAGCCGACATGAAGAGTCAGACACTTAACCAACTGAGCCACCCAGGTATGGACCTCCGGGTTCCACCCTAGGAACTAGGAATGCTAAACTCATCTGCCTAGTCTGACATCTGGATTCCTCTCTACCACATCCCCCCAAACACACACAGCCCATCTATCTGGTAACCCCAACTCCTTGGTGTTCCCAGTCACACAGCTTTCCTTTCTCTGTGCCTGTGGGTCCTGTAAGTCCATCCCGCAGCAGAGAAAGGCCTGGGCCTAGATGGAGAGGCTAGACATTCCATCGTGCCTTTGCCATCTTTCCACCTGTCCTGGCCTCCCAGAGTTTCCATCCCAGGGCAGAGCTGGCCAACCGTAGGCTACGCTGAAACCTCGTCTCTCATTGCCTAGACTCCTGCCCAGGTCCTCTCTGCCCTGGACCCTAAGTCTCCCAGGATGGGAACCCACTCCCTTCTATCAAAGCAAGAGGTGGGGTAGAGGAGCCCAGAAGAGGGAGGCTCGGGCATTTCCAGGGAACGAGGGACAGGAGCTGGAGACCAGCTAGGAGGTGGTGGCGGGAGTCCTCCCTCCCATTTGCTCCCCCGTTCCCCTCCCCCCTCCAGCTGTGTTAACAGGCTGCCTTTATAAGCTCACTTTATGGCATTGGAGACCCCAGCGGACTTTCCCCTCTATCCTCAAAACGTTTCCACAAGGAAACCCATTAAGCTGCTGCCTTCATTCTCTGCCAAAAAATACCACATTTTCCCCACCTCCCCCTAAAACTGTCTCTCAGTTTCCTACTAATTTTCTGTGCTTTCCCATGGGCAGCCCCCCCCCCAATTTCTCTCCCCCTCCAGTGTGACTAAACCCACCCCCTGCCACATGTCAACCAGATAGAATCCTCCTGTTTGTATAAGCTGGACATCCTGCATTTGGAAGTCCTTTCTGCATCCTCTCTCCCTGGGACCCAAGTTCACTAGACTTGCCGTTGTCCACCCCAAGGGGCCCAACCTTTGTAGGATCCCTGTGGTGTGTATAGTGCTTTATGGTAGAATTTCATTTATTCCCCACCCCAACCCTGTGAGTGGAGATACTATTCTCTGTTTTACAGAGAAAGAAAAAACTCAAAGAGGTGAAGGAAAACACCCAGAGTCACAGCTTATAAGTGGCAGAAGCAGGTTTTGGGTCCAAGTCAGCCCCATCCCTGGGAAGAGAGACACAGGGGTTCCATCCTCTGCCAGAACTGGCTTGAAACTGGTCTCCTTCCAGGTCCGTCCTTGTCTTGTCTTCTCTTCCCCCTCAACGGCTTTCCTTTTCATTTCTCTCTGCTTTTCTTTGGCATCTGCTTCTCCACTCCTACCCCGAAGATAAGGGCTCTGTGCTCCTTCTGGTGTCTTGGTTCCTTTAGAGAAATCTGAGATCAGAACCCAGGGCAGGCTTTCATTTTCCTCTAGTGGGATCCTAGTCTTTACTTCTACTTCCACACTCTGAACACACCCTCCTTCCCTGGCTCTCAGTTCCTAAATCCTGCTCTTTCTGCCCCTGGAGCAAGGGTACATCCTTCTGCATTCCGACTGGCACAGAGTTCTGCACCTGGGCGGGTAGGGATGGAGATTTGGCTCTATGCCTTCCCCTTCCTTGCACTTGGAGGAGAGGACCCCTGGCGTTCCTCCCTTTATTCTATCAGACATCACAACCATTAAGAGAGCATGAGTCAAGGGTGAGCTTGGAAATCTCCCCTTTGTGCACTGGGAAGGGCAGACGACTATACAGGCAAGTCCTTCTTGCTTTCTCAGCTCCAATCCCTCCTGCTGTTTTGTTGTCTGGAGCCAAGCCCTTAAGCAGCGTGGGGTAGCGCCATGGGTGGGAAATTCTGCGGTCTAACCCTGGTCGGGCCACACCTGAGCCCCCACCTGCGCGAAGAGGACTAGAAGGGCAGCAGAGGCGGGAGGCTCCCTTGTGAAGGCCCGCCTGTGCCTGGGTTGGGTTGACAGCCCAGCTCTGGCCCCCGGGGAGGGCTGGGTGGGAACCACGCTCAGAGTATTCCTTAATCACGCTGGGAACAGGGGTCCAGGGCTGGGAACTCTCGAAGACTATTTGCCAAGAAATGTACCGGGCTCCAGCTGGGTTACCCGCGAAGCCTCATACTCATACATCCCGCACCCAGGGCTTCTGGCCGCCCCCCTTCCTCCTTCCCCTTGGACCGCCTGCAGATCTCACAGACTTGGGGGGGGCGGATCCCAAGGGTTCGGGGAGGGGCCTCTGCATCCCTGGTGCCCAGGCAGCGAGCGGAGACCTTCCAGGCCCCTGGCTGTCCTGCGCGTCCATCTGCCCACAGGCGTGACCTTCTCGGATGTGGTGAGCGCCACCGAGCCGTGCAAGCCATGCACCGAGTGCGTGGGGCTGCAGAGCATGTCGGCGCCGTGCGTGGAGGCAGATGACGCCGTGTGTCGCTGCGCCTACGGCTACTACCAGGACGAGACGACCGGCCGCTGCGAGGCGTGCCGCGTGTGCGAGGCGGGCTCCGGCCTCGTGTTCTCGTGCCAGGACCGGCAGAACACCGTGTGCGAGGAGTGCCCCGACGGCACGTACTCCGACGAGGCCAACCACGTGGACCCGTGCCTGCCCTGCACCGTGTGCGAGGACACCGAGCGCCAGCTGCGCGAGTGCACGCGCTGGGCCGACGCCGAGTGTGAGGGTGAGCGCGCCCGGCCGAGGGCGCCCCCTGGGGGTCGGGGAGGGCTCGGCAGGGGCGGGTGGGGGAGGCCGCCGCTGCCCTCCTTGGAAGCCCAGGCTCAAAGGACCCCGTCTCACCGCGTCCTTCTGTGGGCTGCGTGTTGGGAATGCCTCCAAGCCTCCTCCCAGGCCTCAGCTACTACACTCCAACTCAGTTTCTAGGGCTTTCTTCGCCGGTGGCTGCCCGCCCGCGATTGGATGAGCAGCAGATAAGCACTCGGAGGTGACCACTGGGGCCCAGTACAGTGCGGGACTTGTCTGACCCTTGAGCAGGCTCTCTGGGCTGGGAAAAGGGCCTTGAGGACCCTCAGGAGTCGGGACCCTTTGGCTGGGAGGCCTGGTCTGGGTCCACAGTGGTTTATGGCCCTGGGACCTGGAATGGAATCTGCTCTGTCACTAGCTGAGTGATGGTGAGGAGGTCTCTCTCGTCTCTGGACGTCAGTTTCCTCATTGGTCATACAGTTTTCAGCGATGTCTGGGTGGTGGGTTAGGGAAGGTGACTGGCCCACCTTAGCTGGTGTTGTCTGGGGACGGGGTCTACAGTGGTTGTTACCCTTCAGCGGAGGATGGCGTTGGACTCAGGAATGCTAAGGAGGTGGTGGGCGCAGAGGAAGAAGGGCAGCAGGAGACCCAGGGCTCAGGAGCCCAAGGAGGAGACGGGCGCACATGGAGGGCTGTTGGCTCCAGGGTGGGGGTAGGAACTGGTGCGCTCACCTTAGCCGGGCATCAGGCGTCAAGGAGTGCACCTAGTTCCTGGGACAATGCCTTTATTTTCTGTCCATCCCCCTGTGCCCGGGCACCTCGTTAGCTACTTCCCTTGGGGACCTCTCCCTCAGGGCGCCTTCACTCTAAGCAACCAGTGCCTCCTTCAGGGAGCCCCAAGTTTGTTGGAAAAAGGTAGCCCTTGCCCCAGTCTGATGAGGTAGACGTTCCAGCAGTTAGGTCCCAGGAGGTCCCCCATTCTGAGGGAGGCAGCACAGCCTCTGCCTTCAGTCCATCCCCAGTCAGATGGGGGAGACAGATTCCCTACCGTGGGGAGCATGGCTGCCTTCTGCATCCCGCTATCCCTGGCTCCGGGAGCTCAAGCTGGGGAGGGTGGTTAAACTGGGCTGAGGCCAGGTGTGTGTGTGTGTGTGTGTGTGAAGCTTCCTGCATGGAGGTTGGGAGGGGTGGGGGGAGTGGGGCCCAGAACAGAGTGGTTCCGGTGGCGATCGCCCTCAGCCAGGAGACAGGCAAGTGGCGTCAGGCGCAGGGCAGAGCAGGGAGGGAGATCCAGCAGCTGGCAGGCAGGCAGCACTGTTCAAGGGCAAGTCTGGACCAGCCAGCAGGGGGACTTAGTCAGGGGTGCGGTTAGAGCAAAGAAAGGTGGTGGCTGGGGAGGGGGAGGGTCCCGCCTTTGGACGCGTTCACAGTTTCCTCTCAGGTATGACCCCACTCCCCCAGCCATCCTGAAGGAAGAGGGTACCCCCGACGGCTGTGTTTATCCTTTCCCCTCTTCTGTTTTCTGCTCTAGTCTCTGAAGGGTTAAATGTCAGCTCTAGCCAAGGGGATCTTCCAGAAAATGGAACTGGATGGTGGTTTGGTTGCCCCCCTCCTTCCAGTACATTGTACTTTCTTGTGTATACATTTCAGGTGTCAACATGGTGACTCACTCAGCCTTGGGATCTCTTCCTCCCCCCTCCCACCCCAATGAAATTTGGGTTTAGGAGTAACCGGTCCCTCTCTCCACCCCCAAGTCTGACAGCTCCCATTCCGGAAATGGCTGTCAGGACTCGCCAAGGGCTTAGGGGGTTGGAATGCTGGTGGACATGGCCCCATCTGGATCTCATCCTGCTGTCCCCACCCCCGCTCAGCCCTGCCCCAAAGGGGACTGGAGAGATGAGGAGAAAGTGCCCTGCACAGCCCTGTCTTCAGCCTGGTCTGTCCCTTAATGCCCACTGCCAGTCTTTCCCCTTTGAGATTTCTGGAACCTCTATGATGGCCTGACTTACCAACACCCCCCCAACATACCTTCGGCCTCTGGGGGGAGGGGGGGCCTAGCCAGTTGTTCTCAGGCTCAGGGCTCAGAAGTCCCCACCAGCTTGCCCAGTCCCCTAGCAGGGCAAGAAAAGACCCTGCCCAGTCCGACACCCTGTCTGGGGCTGCCAAACGACAGGGCTGTGTCGTCCACTTCCTGCCCTACCGCTGTCCCCTAGGGCTGAGCTGGGGGAGGGGGAAGATGGGGCAGCAGACGGCAGCCCCCTCCCTAGTGCCAGCCAGATGGATTCCAGATTCACCTCAGGGGGCCTTACCCCTCAGAAGGTGCTGAAAATGGGGGCCTTTGAACCATCTTTGTCTTGAGCCGAGGAGGCCCGAGAAACCAGGGGGCAGCTTCCACTCCGACTTGGGTGGGCAAATGGGGTGGAGCCAGGGAAGAAATGCCTCCCCTTCACCCCATTGGCATGTCCTGTCTGCTGCCCGTCCCTGCCCCAGGTGTGGGAAGTGAGGACAGATGGGGTAGGCAACTTTGCCCAAACGGGTACCCCCAGGCCGTCTGGAGCCACAGCCCCTGGGACAGCCCCTGGCTGGGTGGCACAGTGGAAAATCCCGCCCACTGGTGCCAGGAGGTGCCAGGCCCCCTGTCAGGGAGGCTGGAAGTGTCCACTGACATGAGAGGGCCAAGGTGGGTGGCAAGGCACAGTCCTCCCCACCTCCCCCTCACCCAGGCAGTGGATAGTATCTTCTTTGGAGGCCTTTGTCCCACCACAATCTGCTTCCGCCCAGGGAGGCTGGGGACTACCCAACGCTATCCTCTCTGGCTGGCGAGATCACATGGTTTGGTTTGGGGGCCACACAAGACAGGAAACTGGCTAGCCGCTGGCTAAGGGACGGCTGGAGGGAAGCCAGCCAGCTGGTCACCCCCTACCCCGGCCAAGCCTAGAGTTAGGGCATCAGAGACCATAAGGGAGGCCGGGTGCCAGTTCTTAGGCAGGTGGTTTGCAGGGAGATGTCTTTCTGTCCAGACCTGAGTCCCCTCATCCTTCCTTAGGATCAGGGTGACTGGGACCGTTGGGACAAACTGGGACAAGGCAGGGTATGACATTTTCCCAGAGTGATGCCAGCTAGAGGCCTCCTGGTGCCCACTCTCTCTTCTGGGTGTGTTTGCCTCCATGCTAGGCTTCCGGGTACCCGGGGAGGCAAAACAGAGTCCTAGGGTCCCAGCTACACCTCAGACACAAGGGGGCTTAGAGACTGTCTCTCTTAGCATCCCCGTGCTATAGATGCGGAATTGAGGTGTTGAGAGGCGAAGGGTCTGGTCCAGGGTCACACAGTAAGTCAGGGACAGAGCTGAAGGGGACCCAGGCCCTTGCTCTTCTCTACCGTCAAGACTCATAGTCACAATCCTGGCTCTCACCCTCCCTGTGTAACGGCCTGGAACAAGGCAGGGCCTGGGGAAGAAGGGCTGGAGCCGGTCAGAAGGGCAGGGGAGGGCCCTGGGTGGGGAGCGGGCCCTCACTCCTGCAGCTCCTTCCCCCAGAGATCCCCGGCCGGTGGATTACCCGGTCCACGCCTTCAGAGGGCTCAGACAGCACCGCCCCCAGCACAGAGGAGCCTGAGGGACCTCCAGAGCAAGACGTCATAGCCAGCACAGTGACAGATGCGATGACCACAGTGATGGGCAGCTCTCAGCCCGTAGTGACCCGAGGCACTGCCGACAACCTCATCCCTGTCTACTGCTCCATCCTGGCTGCTGTGGTTGTGGGCCTGGTGGCCTATATTGCCTTCAAGAGGTGAGGGGGGAGGGGCAGGGGACAGACAACTGGGCCTCTGCTCTCAAGGAGGGCTTTACCATGACCCTGACCTGAAAATTCACACACTTTTTAGAGTCAACCCCAAACTACGCTCATCCTCACCACCAGCTGCCATGTGCTGGGGGGGGCGGGGTGGGGAGGGTTGGGGAAGTGACTCCTGTCCTGTCTGGCACCAACACCTCCCCGCTCCCCTCCCCGCTGCTCCCCTCCCTGACACCCCGCCCCCAACTGCACACCGAGCTTTCTTTATCAGCCACCTGTGCCCTCATCCCTCAAACCCCATTGCCCCCCGCCAATGACCTATGTCCTCATGGGTCTCTTCTGTCCCATGTCACATTGGGGATGTCGTGAATCCATCAATCCATCAATCCATCCAGAAATTCAGGATGTGCAAGAACTTCTGAAAAGAGTTTTACTTATTTATTTATTTTTAAAGATTTTACTTATTTAATTGAGAGAGAGAGAGGGAGAGAGCATGAGCTGGGGGAGGAGCAGAAGGGGAGGGAGAGGGAGAGAGAGAAACCCAAGCAGACTCGATGCCGAGCACAGTGCCCGACGTGGGGCTCCATCTCACCACCCCGAGATCACGATCTGAGCCAAAACCAAGGGTCAGATGCGCAACGGACTGAGCCACCCAGGCGCCCCTGGAAAGTGTTTTAAATGTTCCAGTGCATTTTCCATTCCTAAAAGGAAAATCTTCAAAGTAATCCATGCTTGTTTGGGTAAATGCAAACAAGACCAATGTCTTGTAAAGCAAAAAGTAAAAGGCCTCTTTTATCTCCCCAAATCCTACCTCTCTCCTCATTGGAATCTGTTTGGAATGGATCCTTTCCAACCGTTTTCTGTGCCTTTATAAACACATGTACATAAAACTTTTTACAGTTAGACGTAAACACAGAGAAGTTTTTTTTTTCTTTTAAAGCATCAGTGGGCTCCCACTCTCCATATTCTACAACTTACCTTTCTACTTAATCTCCCTTGGGAGAGCTTTCCCCAGGACATTCGGATTATCTGATTGCTTTTAAGTGCTCACTCGGTGTATGGATGGATCCTAATTTATTTGAACAGTCTTCTTTTGATGCACGTTTGATTTGTTTTCAGCTTTTTCTTATTGCTACTAATAGCAGAGGAAATCCGGAGCATATCCCCGCCCACATGTGGGAGCAGTTTAGCAGGGTGGACTGGGAACAGTGGAATTCCGGAGAAATCACTGGGCGCACCATTCATTGCGCGAACATTCATGGGACCCTTGCGGCGTGCACCGAGCCCTGAGAGCCGGTCCGCCCGCACAGTGCCTCCGGTACAGGCCAGGGGTGGGCGGGGATGGAGAGGAAAAAGGACCATAGGGGGCCTAGTGGCTCTGCTTGGGAGGCCTGCTTGGGCCCCGGCCCCCACACATCAGAGCACAGATCCCTGAGGTCCCTGGCCTGTGTGGGCCCTCGCCCCCTGAGCCTGGGCCTGTCCTCTGGCTCCAGGTGGAACAGCTGCAAACAGAACAAGCAAGGAGCCAACAGCCGGCCCGCAAACCAGACGCCCCCGCCGGAGGGAGAAAAGCTTCACAGTGACAGTGGCATCTCAGTGGACAGCCAGAGCCTGCATGACCAGCAGCCCCACACGCAGACGGCCGCAAGCCAGGGTGAGCAGTGAGGCCGCGGGGAGCGGGGGGACACTGAGGTAGGGAGGAAAGGAGTGAGTAAGGGTAGACTGTAGGAAGGACGGCTGGAGGGGCCGGCTCACAGGGAACAGGGCCTCTGTGTGCGATGGGAGAAGCAGGCAAGCGATCAGGGAGGAGAGCTCTTTCCAGTGGAGAGATGTGGGAGGGGGGAGCTTTGGACAAACTGGTGCATCCAGACTCATCAAGCTAATTGTGCCCCCTAGGGCTAATTACTCCCCAAAGTGGCTGCGATTAGCCTCCTGCCCTAGACTTCTGGGGAACAAGTAGTTAATGATGGGCCCTAATTAGTGGCCCAGAGCCCAGCTCCAGGATGCTTGCTGTGGTGGAGTCTGGGACTGAGTGGTGTCCCTCCCCTGCCCTGCCATCTTGCCCAATTGCTGGAGGGTAGTGGGGGGCGGGTGAGATGCAAGGGTAATGCTGATGCTGTGGGCAAGAGGGGAGCCGAGTCAGCACCCCCAGACCCCTCCGCAGCCCTGCCCCCCATCCAGGACCTCTGCCTCCAGGCCCTGTGGGGGGGGGTTCCTCCTCCCTCCCTCTACCAGGGAGGAGAAATCCTCAGCCCTTTTTGGGTCTTACTCCAGGGGCCCCCATGCCCACTGTAGGGAGCAGGGGGTATGGTGGGTCGCCTCTGACGCCCCCCGGTTCTTGGCAGCCCTCAAGGGGGACGGAGGTCTCTACAGCAGTCTGCCACCAGCCAAGCGGGAGGAGGTGGAGAAGCTGCTCAACGGCTCTGCGGGGGACACCTGGCGACACCTGGCTGGTGAGCTGGGCTACCAGCCAGAGCACATAGACTCCTTCACCCGCGAGGCCTGCCCCGTCCGAGCCCTGCTTGCCAGCTGGGCCGCCCAGGACAGCGCGACGCTCGATGCCCTCCTGGCGGCCCTGCGCCGCATTCAGCGAGCCGACATCGTGGAGAGCCTGTGTAGCGAGTCCACGGCCACGTCCCCCGTGTGAGCCGCCCCCAGAGCCCCTGCCCTGCCCCCACATTCCGACGACTGATGCTCCAGCCGCCCCCACAGGCCAGCGTCAGAGCTGAGCTCCTCTGGGCAGGGCCTTGGGGCCGAGGCCCCTCCACCACTGTCCTGTCCCGGCTCCCGTGTGGCCCCGTCGCTTCTGATCACTCTCTCCGGCGCCAGAAGGGCCCCTGCTGCCCCTCCCACCCCTGCCCCTAAGCATCCCATCTGCATCTTCTGCTCCCCTCTCCCCACACTTCTAGGTGGGCCAGCCCCTCCCACTTCAGCAGGTGTCAGGCCTGGGGGGCTGACACCAAGGGCGGTCTTGGGGGCGGTGACAAAGCCCGAGAGACTCAAAGGGAGAGACCGAGGAACCAGAGCCATGGGCTCTACACTGTGAACTTGGGGAATGAGGGACCATCACTGTGGCCTACGTCCTCCCTCTGCCCCCTCACCCTCCTCTCTGGCCCAAGATGAAGACCACCAGAGGCTTGTCAGAGCTGCAAGGGAGTTTTGAAGTCTAGTCCTACCCCCTTGTTTCATGTATAGGACAGACAGGCCCAGAGAGAGGGAGCGACTTGCCCAAAGCCACCCAGCAATGGGGAGGACAGACGTGGGCTGGCCCCCGCTCTCTGAATTAGGGGGTACAGCCTTCAGGTTTGCTTGAGGTTAGAGAGCCGGCAGAGGGGCGGGGCAGGGAACCCTCTGGGAAGTGTCTCAAAGCCAAATCCAGGGTGCCCTCCACCGCCTCCAGGCCTGTCCAACCCCCGTGGAGATGGGAGGCTTCGCCCAAGGCCTGGTGCACTGATCCATCACGGTCAGAGGCGGACTTGATGGAGCATGGTTTGAGGTGTGTGGAAAAGGATGCCGCTCCCCTTTGCCAGTCCCGCTCAGACATGCCAGGGTGGCGTCCGCGGTGTGGCCCAGTGTGCAGGTGGCCTCCATCCCGGCACAGACCCGGAGCCAACACGTCAGTGTCTTCTCCTAGAGTCAGGCCCGGGGGTCAGGGACTAAGGGCCCCCAACCTGGGACAAACAGATACACACACACACATACACACTGAGCAATCCTGCTTTTCTCCACAAGTTTTTTCTCTTGGGCTGGGACCGGATCCTGCCCAGGGCAGCTGCCAGAGAAGCACTGAAGGGATTTGAACTCGGCTTGCCCTCTTCCCTCGCCTCTGGTTTGGCGGGCCAAGGAAGGCTGAGGCTTGAACTGGCGTCTGGCTTCCGAGGGCCTGCACGTGGAGGAATGCTCCCCCCCATCCTTCCTTTTCCTGCGAGCCTGGGTTTGGCTGGGCTCCGACCGCTGCTGCGAAGAAAAGTGGACCAGTGTGGGAACGCAGCAAGAAGGAATGGAGGGAGACTGTGGCCCGCAGAGGGCCTCCCCACGTTGAGAAGACCCTGCAAAGGACTGTTTGTTCCCTAGCTTGGTGCCAGAAAGGGGCCGTGAGGTCTCATAAGGTCCCTCCTGGCCTGTTCTGTTTTGCTTGACGTTGGAATGAGTGTGGCGCCCCTCTATTTAGCATGCCCGAGCCCCAAACCCCAAGCAGGGTGTGCGCTGACGGCTACCCTATCCCCAGCCCAGGGTTCTCCCAGCTCCGTGTAAGGCAGCGGGAACATTGTAAGTAGATGGCATTTCTGTGACCTCAATCGACGGGAGGGAGGGGGGAGCTCACCTGCTGGCCCCCACCTGTGCACCTGGAGAGCTGGACAGGATCTGAGTGTATTTATTCTCCTCCCCAGCAGCTGGGGAGGGGGTTGGGGTACCGCAAGTATGTTTTAGCATGTGTTTGGTTCTGGGGCCCCTTCCGCCTCCCTTGGGCTGAGATGAAATCCTTGTCGCCGCCCGGCTGGGGGCTATGAGCCCCAGACTCCCTGTCACCTCCCCCTTGCATTCTGTGTAATCATTTCTTGGGCCTTCCTAAAACCTACACATAAAACATAAATGATGAACATTATAATAGCAAAGAAAGAAAGCCGGTGCAAAGAGATTTTCTGGAAATGCACGTGATTGGAGCCAGTGGGGGTTGTGTGTGGCGGGAGGGACCCAGGTCTATTTTCTAATTTGGTGAGTTCCTGTCCTATTGTTTCTCTCCCCCCCACCCCACCCCCGACAAAATGGGGAGTGTTCACAGAAACCGAGCAAATCCTCATGTGTAGCCATGAAGTTAATTTAAGTGGGATAGGGAAGGTATGGAGGCCCTCTGCCCCCAGGTTTTGGAGAGGAAAAGTGAAAATGACCACGCAGGAAGCTGGCCAGCTGTGAACTTGACCAGATGTCAGAAGTGAAACTGACCACAGGGGAGCCAGAGGCTGGGTAGGAGGGCCGGGTCACAACCCCGCAGCTCCCAGCCACCCACATGGCCTGGGAGCCGCACACTCACACCCACACACAAGCACACACACAGGGTCTGGCTCCAGATGGCCTGGCAGGATCCTGGCTGCTTGGCCTGTGCTGAGGCAGGCCCCTCCCTGGCGGCTCTCTGGGGGGCAGGTCCCAACCTCGGCTCCTGGCAGCCTGGCTTCCAGCTCTGCCTGGCCCAGGAGTGGCAGGGTTCCCGGCCCCAGGCCTGTGCCCCTCTCTGAGGCTGGTCCGGCAGCTGGTCAGAGCAGCTCAGCCTCTGCTGGGCCCTTGGCTGGGTCTTCTGGTGGGGGCTGGCTCATGGCTGCTGGGGAAGGCCACGGGAGGCTCGCTCTTCCCGGAAAGAACAGAAAACAAATCTTCGTGGTCTCAGGATCACGCAGGGGCCAGCCGGCCCCCAGCCAAGCCCCAGCCAAGGATTAGATGAGGCAGAGAGTGGAGCTGCCTTCCATCTCCCACCACCACCCCCATGTCTGTGAGGGCTGTGATTCGGAGTCGAAGAGAGAGAGACGATCTGGCACACGGATTACCCCCAGCGTGATGGGGGAGACAGGCTCTGTCTTGAGGAAGCCTTCTGTCTGCTGGAGAAAACACAGCCCCAGACTTTGGGTACCTCTTCTCTGATGAGGGAGGTACAATCCCCGCCCTCAGAGGGCCCCCATTCTGTTGGGAGGAATGCCTCTACTTTGGTGGGGGGAGCCAGATGCTGCCTGTGGGAATAAGGGAGACACAGTCCAGAGATCCTGAGCGGGGGACAGCAAACAGGGCCTGGGTGGTGTGCTGTGCCACGCCAGGGGTGAGCAGGGTGCTCAAGTCTGAAGACTTGTCAGAAGAGGGATGTTGAAGCTGAGCCCTTACTGAGAGTGGAGTCAACAGGCTGGGAGGAGAGCGTTACTGGCAGAGGACGCAGCTCAGCAAAGGCCCCAAAGAGAGAGCAGAGCACATGGGGACGCGGCGAGGCTCCTGTGCCTGGAGCCCAGAGAGAAAAGGTCAGCGGGGCCAGATGGGGAGGGGCTCACAAAGACACAGGCTAAGGGGCCCGGACTACATTCTGAGAACACTGGGGAGCTACTGAGGGATTTTTAAGGGGGGGGGGGGGTTGTGCCACAGGCAGACTTCCTCTGAGAAAGCCCTCACTCTGGCTGCGGTTCGGAGGCTGGAGGGTGGCAGGAGAGGCGGGGAGGTGGAAGTCAGTGGCAGCCCGAAGTAAAGAAAGCCTCAGCAGTGGTGAGAAGAGGCCATTCAGAAAAGCTCCTCAGAGCACACAGAATTGGGAAGGGGGATGGAAGGGGCTCCTACTGACCTAGGGTCCCCGGGGGTGGGCAGCGGAGCCGAGAGCCTGATAGCCATCATACCACAGATTCGCACCCCTTCTCCCAGCACATTGCGGAAAACCCTCTCTGCCCTCCTCCACCCTAACCTCCGTGCCTCTTTCTCTAATTCCCCCACAAGGGCAAAAATGCTTATCAGCCTCCCGTCTGTAATGTGGCCCTCGGGAGGGGTGCGTGAGACCCCTCCTCTGCACTCACTGCCTTGCTCCAGCCGTCCTCATCCTCTTCTGGGATCCCCCTATACCGGCCCTCTTACAATTCTTCAAGCTTCAATATTCCATTTGGCCACAGGGCCTTTGCACATGCTGTCCTTTCTGTCTGGAACACCTGCTCCTTCTTTCCCAAGTGCTTCCTTGGGGAGGCTCTCACCATACTCTAGACACAAATCAGGTTTCTCGATTCCACGTCCAGAGGACATCGTGTTCCACTCCTTTTCTTCAGAACTCTTTGCAATCAGGGACCATTTGAGCGATTATTTGATTACTGTAAATGCCAGAAATCCTGAGACAGGGTCTGGTTTTGCTCACCTTCTAATCCTCAGCACCTGGCCTGGCATAGAACTGGTGCACCCAACAAAGATTTGTGGAATAAATGAGTGAAAGTGCTTTAAAACAGCACTGTCCAATAGAAATATTGGATATACATGATTTTACATTTTCTAATAGCCCCATTTATAAGAATGAAAAGGAGCAGGTGAGATGAATTTTGTATTTTATTTAGCCCAATAGAGACAAAGGATTATTTCAACATATAATCAATACTTTTAAATTATGAATGAAATGTGCTAAAATTTTTTTCCTACTAAGTTTTCAAAATTCAGTGTGTATTTTATTCTCACAGTCCACGTCAATCTGGACTAACCCCGTTTCAAGTGCTTATAGCTGTATATGTGGTTGGTGGTCATCGCAATGGGCGGCCGGCTCTAGGGGGTCACACCTCCCAGAGTAGGGACTCGTTTGGAGCCTCTAGTGGGCTCCGAGGACCAACAGAGGCTGCCTTGCTTCTTCCCACGTTATCAGTCCCCCTAGAACTGAGGCTTTTAGTTCTCCTCTTCCACCCCCAACCCCTACCCCCATGGCCTCTCTCTTCTTTGCTCAGGCTGGGAAACCTCCCTTTATCTATTTCATTCTCTAGGCTAGAGCATGAGACCCTTCATCTTTGCCTGCCCATCAGGGCAGCTTGTCTTCCCCTAGTGCCTCCCTTCCCCCTTTCATCCAGTTCAATGAAGCCAAGACGAGATTAGAAGCGTGTAAAAGTCCTCTTCATTCAGTGTGGAGGGGAGTGGCACGGCAACTGAGCCTGGAGCCCAGTGCTCCAGGGGGCTGGGCCAGAGCTGGAGTCAGGAGGAGACATTTCCCATGATGCTCCAGGCTTTGGGGAGGAGGGGGTCTGCTGACCATATGCCTGGGGGACACGGCTCGTCTGATAATGTAAAGCAGATTCTCCCCAGATTTGTGACAGCTGGTGGGCAGAAGGCCAGGGGACAAAACTGATCCCCCAGGCTTCTGGGTGCAGGACAGCAGGCACAAAGGGGATACCTTCGGCCTCCTGTCTCTCTTTTCTGACTGCCCCCGACACCTCTACCCTTACGCGGACACTCCCAGCTACGCCGGGCTCCCCACAGCAATCTGCCTGCTCTGGGCTCACTCCAGCCCCTGCAAAGTCCCCCAGTTCTCAGCACATGGCCTTGATGGTCTCTGGGGCAATGCCCTCATTGATACAGGGACCCAGTATTCTTCCCAAGGGAGACGCTGACAGGGAGGCCCTTCTCATGCCCACGTGCAGGGGGATTCCTCCCAGGCCCCACTGAAAGTTAAGGCTCTGCACAGTGGTCTCCATTTCCACACCCCAATTCTACCCTCTCAGTCCCCCAACTACATCAAAAGATGCCAGGAACATTTTCCTAGGGGAAGAATACTCAGGAACATTCCAACTCTCACCCTCCATCCCCCAGGGCCCTGTGTCCAACCCTCTTCCCACAGCATCCGGGCACTTCCCAATCCCTGTGCCTCCCTCCCAGCAATCCCTGCTCTGGTTGTTTCCAGCAATGTTCCCAAAGGGCTCCTGGGAAAGGTAGGACTGGGTCTCCTCCCTGCTCTGAGGCTCCCTTTGGAAAAGTCTGGGAATCCTCCCGTCCCCCTCCCATATTCGAGTGACTCATAGAATCTGGTGGTCCTTATGCGTCATCCAGCAGGAGCCCAACATCCCTCTGAGAAGCCCTCCATGCTCTCTGGCCTGGGCTTGGGGCTCAGCGTCCACATTCCAGGGGCCCAGCCCTACCCTGGGCCGACAGCTTCAATCAGCAGTCCAGATGGTTCTCATTCTACTCCTACAGACCTTGCAATGCCAGCAGTCGGTGCCGGAGGTGCAGGCCAGGGGCACGGAGCAGCCCTGCTTCCATGGGTCAGGCTCGGAGCCCAGGGAGGCCACACGGTCATGACCTCCCGGAAGATGGTGCTGACAGCCGGGAAGCTGGCCACCTGGGAGCTCCCCTCTCCTCGCTCTGTGTACCAGTTCAGATTCTTGTTGCAAGAGGGAGAAAACCCAACCCAGGGTGGTTTAAGGGAATGTACTGTCCGTCGGAAGGGAAGGTCTAGGGGTGGGGCCAGCTCAAGGCCTCAGATCGGTGCAGAGGTTCCAACAGCATCCCAGGACCTCCTTTCTTCCTCTCCATCTCTTGCCTTCACTTCCTTCTCTGGACGATTCCCTTGTGGTGATAAGGTGGCTGCAACAGCTTCGGGTCCAAGCCTGTGGGAATGAGAATGCCTAAGTTCTAGAATCCCCCCAGAAGGTCTCCAGGCATCCTGGGTTCCAACTGGCCCATCCCCATGGCCATGGAATGGCGATCACTGATTGACTAAGGTCGGGTCACACTCCACCCCGAGGCAGGAGTGTCTCCCGTCTTGATGCATGGGGATTGGGTTGGGGATGCAGAACTGAGGTACAGTTACCAAAAGGGGGTAAAGGACAAATGTAGCCCCCAACCTAGCTCAACATTTGAGCTCCTTCCTCCTCACCAGGCAACCGGAACGAACCTCCACCCCCAGACCCAAGTGCATCTTTAAGTAAGAATCTCCATGAAACCACAGCGACATTGTGGTCAGCAGGAACCAAGAGGCATTGGGGTCCCAAAGGTGGAGAAAGTCCTCATGGCTGCAGGGACCTGAGGGGGAACCTGGAGGGGAGGTTTTGACCTGAGCGTTGAGGGACGGGCAGGATTTGGATTGTGGGGGGTGGAAAAAAAGGTGGTGAGAATATTTCAGGCAGAGAAAACAGCTGCAACAAAGACCAAAGAAAGAGGAGCAGGGATGACTCAACTTTGGCATAAATAATAATGGGAACAAGGTGAAGATCAGGCCAAAGCTAGCAGGGACCCCAATGCCAGCCTGAGGAATTTGGACTGAATGGGCAGCTACTGTGGTTGTTGAAACAGGAGAATGTTCTGGAAGAACATTCTGGAACATTCTGGAAGAAGAGGCAGGAAGCCCCACCGGGAGACTGGTGCTTCAGGCACGAGAACTAGCAGTGGGGAGGAAAAGAGGGGAGGAACTCAGGAAATGTTAAGCAGGGAGGATGACCTCGTGCCAGGCAGGGAGGATGACCCCGTGCCAGGCACTGGATCGGATGGGAAACAGCACAGCAGAGCAGAGTCTCCGTGACTCCCCGTCTCCAGCTCTGACAGCCGAGGGCACTGATGATGCGGTTCATCGAGTCGGCAGCCCTGAAGGAGGAGCAGGCTTTCATGGAAGATCTTGTATTCCCTGTTAAGTTGAGAAGCCTGGGAGCCATTCGGGGGAGAAAGGCAGGAGGCATTTTGGTTATACATGTCAGGAGCAGGGAAATGCCAGGGCTAAAGTGGAATGTTTTTAATCACCTGCCAACCATTGGGTGAGGTCCCTGCTGGACCGAGGGAGGATGCCCAAGAAGAAGGAGACAGAGATGATCAAGAAGGGCCAGTCGGTGAGTGTTTGGACCTGCAGCATCAAGGAAGCCTAAGAAAGGAGCCAGTTACCAGGAGGAGGGAGAGGTGATCCCCAATACCAGTGCTATGGGGACACCTGGGATGGAGGGGACTGGGAGGAGCCACTGGATTGGTGGAAGGGTGCAGGAGACAGATGGCAGTTGTCAGAGGCAGTTGTCAAAGGGAGCAGGGAGACAGTGGAACCCCTGTTCTCCTAGAAGGACTCTTCTCCTAGAAGCTTCTCCTAGAAGCTTTGCTGAGAGGGGAAAAAGATGCGCTTTGCCTGGAGGAGGGACGTCGCTATGGGGAGGAGGAGGAAGGACGTGATCTCCAAGGTCAAAGAGGGCTGACCTTGAGCCATCCCTCTCCTCTTGGACTCCAAAGCCTGGATCCATCAGCCCAGCCCCACTGTGTGATGTACCACAGCCTCAAGGGGCCAGGCCAGCAAATGGGAGTGTGCTTTGGTCCTCAGGACCCTTCCCCTCTTGTTGCCCCAACCGTCTCATCCTCCATCCCCCAGCCATCCCTTGATCCCCCTCTCATCCCTCTCACGGCCCCAGTGCAGGATTAATTGGCAAGAGCCAGAGCCTCGTTCTCAAGGAGCTCCAAGTTCAGTTAAAAGGAAGAGAGAGATTGTCGGAAAATCTACATGGAATCGGATTCTGCCAGGAGAGCCACGACCCAGATCCCTCGTCAAAATGCCACTTCGTTTGAGACTTTACTAAGCAGCCAGTGGGCTCTGTGAGTGTCTCACTCACAGGGGGATGACTGGCCAAAAGCCAGGGCAGGAGTGAGAAAGCCCACAGCATTCACACTGGATTCATGCAGAAGCCACCTGGCCTGCTCTGGGCACCAAGGACCGCCTCTTCTTGGGGTCACACATGGGCTGGGCACGTGCCCAGAGAGTGCCACATGCCTGTCAGGCTGAGGCCTGCCTCGCGCCTCTCCAGGGAAGCTGCCAGAAGCCCCGGAGCAAATGACTCAGGCGAGGGGCGGGCCAGATCGGGCACTCTGCCCTCCCCCCCCCCAGCACCCCCAGCCCAGGTGCAGGCTAGTCAAGGGATGGGAGGGGGAGCATGGGTGCCAGAGGTGGGGGCTTGGCCTCCCAATCTGGGAGCATACTATCCTTAATAGGAGGGAAGTGGGCTTGTCAGACTGGCCTAGAGGCTGTCTCAGACTGACCTACACTCAGAGCTGGTGCCTCCGATGCCAGGCAGCCCTCCGTCAACAAAGAGTCTCCATCGAGGAAGGGTTGGTGCGAAGGACTGGTCTGGGGGAGGCAGGGAGCCTGGAGGGGGACTGGAATTCAGTCAGAAGGATTGGAGGGTGAAAATAAGCTGACCCCATTCGAATATTTCCAAAGGCTCCTTCCCCTTCCAGGATCCCCTGCCCCCTCCCACAGAGTGGCAGGGACAGCTGGAACCCACCAGGGGAAGAAGAAAGGGGATCCCAGTTCAGAGCCTGGTGTCTTAACCCTGATGCCGCCACCGAAACCCCTCTCCACTGTGCTCAGCCCCCCACCCAGGCTGCAGGAGGCCGGCGCCACTGGGAGCCGGGCTGGGAGCCACATAGGCCAGCCCTGGTGGAGGGGCAGTCCTGCACGACCACCCTCCAACCCTGTGCCTGGACCCCTGTGCGTGTCTCCACCTGTCCACTACTCTGCCAGTCACTCTGCCTGTCACTCTGCTGGTCCACGGAGACTCCTCGGGGTTTGAGACCTTAATTTGGGATTCGGAGAAGTCTGCCCTTTCGAGACACCCCACCCCTCCCCACACTGGGCTCTGCTGGATCTCACTGGGCAGCCCCACACGAACTGTCCCTGAGTCCCTAAAATGATGGCTCCAGGGCCCTGCCAGAACCCTCCTCCCACCCTTGCCGCAGCTCATTTTGGCTCTGTCACCCAAGGGACACAAGTGGAAAGAGTGTGGGTTTTAGAGTCCCGGAGTCCTGGGTTCAAACCCCAGCCTTGCCACTTCCTAGCTTGGGGATTTGGGGCCCGGTGATTCGCATCCTGGCAGAGCCTTTGTTTCTCAGCCATAAAATGGGAATAGATAGTACCCACTTGGGAGATTTTCTGTGAAACTTGAAGTTAATATATGGGAGGCTAGAACTCGCACAACCCTGGGGCCCATGTGAGCCCTCACCAGCCTGACTCTGCTCTTCTATGCCGACTCCCACCCTGCAGCTTGCCTTGCGTTCCCTGAGGACAGGCTGGACTCCCCTCTTGAGGCCTTTATTGCTGTGCCTGCTGCCTGGGGGGCCCTCTCCCCAGCCCTTTCCTACTCTTCCAGGAAGCCCTCCGGACCTCCCTCTCCCATTGCCTCCAGGATCTCCTCAGCGCTTTGCATATAAAGGACCTTACTCCAAGTGGGCTCCTTGCTTCCTATCTTTTATTAGATTTATATCTTCATAGCTTTACAAAATCTTTTATTAAATTTGAAGGTGATTCCTCTTGGCAACCTTTCCCATCCTCACTGTGATCCCCTTCCCCCAGCACGTGGAGGCCCACGATGTGCCCCCAAACCCACGGAGGCTGATTGCCTTCCTCTTCCCTGGAGCGAGCCCAGCCCATCTCCCTTCGACCTGCCTGGACCCACTTCCACACGGAGACCTCACACCAAGGCCCTGCCACTCAAGGGGAAGCTGAATGGTACTTGGCTAGAGAGAGAACTAGCGAGCAAAGAGAGAAGCACATTAACTCGGGCGGCCCTGTGATTTAATCCAGCTTGACACGGTTTGGCAAAAGCCATTCAGGGTTGTCCCTCTAGCTCCAGCCAGGCCGGCAGCTCTCGCCTTCCCCCATTCTTGGCTGACACTGTGGAGAGGGAGAAGCCAGCCACAGACACCCGTTTGCAAGACAGACGTAGCCTGGGCCTCGGGGCTGGAGCTGGAGGAGGGCTGTGGGTGGGGGCGGGGAGTAAAGCGGGGGACAGTTCAGAGTTTGGCTGCATTGACAGGGCAGTGGAGACTAATGCATCAGACACTTGCCTGCCTTCCGGACTGCTCTCCCCCACCAGACCCCCGACACAACCCCTTTTAGACTTTTACTAAGGTCCCTTCATTTCACCTGAACTATAAATTCTGTGGGATCAAGGGACTGGCTCTTCCTGATCAATCCCTCACACCTCGAGCTGGGCAGGAGGAATGGCTATTCGTGCAACCACCCCACTAAACAGATGAGCAAACTGAGGCTCAAAGAGTACAGTAACTTTCCCAAGGTCATGCCATGGATATATAGCAGAGAAGGGAACCCATCTGAGATGTTGGCCTTGAAATAGCCTGGGCCCTTGTCACCGTCCCCTGGGGGAAGGGGTCTCGAGGGCAAGGTATCTCTGCAAACAAACTCCCAAAGGTCAACAAGTTCTGGAGGATTCCAGGGCAGAAAGCAGGCTCCTTTGGCCTGCCCCCAGCCTCACCTGCATGCACCCTGGTTCTCCCAAACTGACCTCCCAGCTTAGAAGGCCCTGAGCAAGGTCACTCGCCACCAACCAGAGGAGATTCTGTCCGGTTTGGTAGCAAATCCCCACTGCTCCCCCTTCCCGTGTTGCCCTGGTTCTATGGGGAGGACCCAGGACCCCTGCGGCCAGCGAGGCCCATGGAAGGCTATGCAGGGGTCTGGTCCCCAGGTTCCAATCAGTCTCACACTCTGATTCATCCCTGTGTAAACAACAAAGCTCTGATCTCTCCCTTCTGCCTTAGATCTAACCTCAGTACCTTCTCTTTAGAGCAGGTTTTAAAAACTGCTAAGTAGCCACCAGACTGATGGGAAAGGCATGATTCTTGTCTCCGATCAGCTCCCAGTCTGATGGCAGAAACAGGTCCCACACGGAGGACAGCACAGGGTGGTGGGCATCTGTGCAGGGGATGGAGGAGGCAGAAGGAAGGCCACGGGGATGGACTGGTCAGCAGCAAAGAAGGGGGGTTGGGTTGGGGGGAGTGTTTTTGGCTGGAGGAAAGGCCTGAGGGAGAAGGGGAGGCTTGCGTGGGTGGGGGCGGAGGCCGCCTGCCAGGACCAGCAGAGGGAGCCCAGGTTGGGGGTGGGTGGGCAGGACCCCGGCCCTGGGGGGCCCCAGATCCTGGACTGGGCTCCCGCTGAGAAACCTAAGCCTGGGGGCCCTCCCCCTTCCCAAGGCTTCGGTGCTAAAAAGCCCACGACATTTACGACTTCAGGAGGGTAAAGAGCCTGAGAAACGAATCGCAGACCATATGGATTTGTTTCCTGGGTTTAAAAAAATCCCTCTAATTAGGCCGGGAAAAGCCATTGGCCTCTGTCTTGAGGCCCCTGGATTCAATTACCGCCCCGCTTCCCCCACTCGCGCGGGGACCCTCCCCACCTCCTCCACGCGCAGGGTCAGGGCTGGGTGTGCTGAGCAGGGTGGCCGGAGGGAAATGGGGCGACACAAGGTTTATATTCATTTCTGGTGATTCCATATTATATCTCAACCTAGCACCCCCTCAGTCTCCTCACCCCTCCCAAGCCCCTAGGCTCCCCCAGCCCCTTTGTCTTCCCACCAGTCCCCTCCTCTCCCCACCCCCATCTGCTAGGCTTCGGGAGGACCAAGGTCTTGGGACAGGACCTCCTTGGATTCTCTCTCCTTCTGCCAGGAAAAGCTTCTTGAATCAGAAGAAGGAATCTTTGAGCAAGTTGAGGGCTGTAATTATGGGTGTTTTCAAAAAAAAAAAAAAAAAAACAAAAAACAAACGTTTTAAGAGTTGGTGTAATACCTTTTCCACAATAAATTGAAATAAACCACGAAAAAGTCCCTTACTCCTCCACCTGTGCTCTGGATTCTCTCACAGTCTGTCCCCGTAGTCTATAAACACTCTCCCACTTCCCTCATCCTATAAACACCTTCTCTGAGCCCCACCACCCTCAGGCCTCTGTCCTCTCACCTTCCCTGTCAAACTCCAGATTTTCAGAGAAAGACATTCCCTCTGTCCTCCCTCTCGCTCTCAACCAATAGCACCGTGCTCCCCTCGCACCCCAGCTGGCCCACGTCCTTGTGGGATCGGGTGGGGCCTCTGGAGACCCACCCTCCCAGCATCTGAGGAAGGGCCTCACCTTCCCTGGGCTGTTGTCCTTCCCCGACCCAGTTACCTGTCCTCGAGGTCAGAACTTCGGGGTTCCCTTCTGGGCCTTCCCCTCTCTCAAGGCCGTGCTCTCTTGCTAGCTCATAGAATCTACTGCCATGGTGACCCCCATGTCTATCAGCCCAGGCCCCCAACTACACCTGGTTTTCTGGTTACCTACAAATGCCAGCATCTCAAACCCTGCATGCTCAAAATGCAATAAGAATTCCTTCTTTATCTGCACTGCCCCTCCAAAACCAAACCAACAGTAACAAAAGTTCTGCCCTCAGGGGCGCTGTTCATTTTTGTGTAATTAATAAACATTTTTTCTTTCCAGAGCCATTTTAGGTTCACAGCAACATTGAGTGGAAATACCAAGAGCTCCCACCTGCTCTCTGTCCTCGTAACACATGTCCATTCCCATGATCGGCATCCCACGCTGGGTAAACCTACACAGACCCATCATGTCACCGAAAGTCTGTATCTACACTAGAGTTCACTCTCCGTGTTGTACAGTCTATGGGTTTGGACAAACATATCATGACATGGATCCACCACTGTAAGTATGGAGCAACTGCCGAATCATCTTCCAAAGAGGATGAGCCATTTTTGCGTTCCCGCTAGCAATGAATGAGAGTTCCTCTTGCTCCTCGTCCTCACCAGCATTTGATGTATCTGGGTTTTGGATTTGGACCGCTCTATTAGATGTGGAGTGGTGTCTTTTGATTTGTACTTTCCTAATGACCCATGATGTGGAATATCTTTTCATGTGCTTGTTTGCCATCTGTAATGCTTCTCTGGTGAGGTGTCTATTCAGGTCTTTTGCCCATTTCGAATCGGGTTGTTCATTTTCTTACTGTGAGTTCTTAAGAGTTCTTGTATATTTGGCATAATGGTTTATTGGATGTGTCTTTTGCAAGTATTTTCTCCCAGTCTGTGGCTCATCTTCAGCTCATCTTCTTGTTTTCTTGACATTGCCTTTCACAGAGCAGAAGTTTTAAATATTTTTTTTAAAGATTTTATTTATTTATTTGACAGAAAGAGACAGCAAGAGAGGGAATAGAAGCAGGGGGAGTGGGAGAGGGAGAAGCAGGCTTCCCACTGAACAGGGAGCCTGAGGCGGGACTTGATCCGATGACCCCACAATCATGACCTGAGCTGAAGGCAGACACTTAATGACTGAGCCACCCAGGTGCCCCAGAAGTTTTAAATTTTAATCAAATCTAGCTCATCAGTAATTTCTTTCTTGGGTTGTGCTTTTAGTGTTGTATCTACAAAGTCATCAGTGGCACCTGGTTGGCTCAGTGGGTGGAACATGTGACTTGATCTCAGGGTTGTAGGTTTGAACCCCACATTTGGCATAGAGATTACTTAAAAAGAAAATCTTAAAAAAATTTTTTTAAATAAAAAGTCATCACCATACTCAAGGTCAACTAAGTTTTCTCCTGTGTTATATTCTGGGAGTTTGACAGCTTCACATTTAACATATAGACCTACCACCCATTTTGACTTAATTTTTGTGAATAATGTAGTCTGTCTAGACTTTACAAATGGTTGCCTCTGTCATTCCAGCATTATTTGTTGAAAAGACACCATTGTATTGCCTTTGTGCCTTTGTCAAAGATCATTTGTTTTTATTTCGCTCTGTTTCTGGGCTCTCTATTCTTTTCCTTGATTTATTTCTCTATTCCTTTGCCAATACCATGCTGCTTTGCTTACCATAGCTTTATAATTAAGTCTTGACGTCAAGTATTATTAGTCTTCTTACATTGTTTTTCTCTTAGTACTGAGTTGGCTATTCTAGGTCTTTTGCTTTCCACATTAAATTTCAGAATCATGTTGTTGATATCCAAAAAATAACTTGCTTATATTTTGATTAGGATTACGTTGAATCTGTAGATCAAGCTGGGAAGAACTGAGATCTTGACAAAACTGAGATTTTAGTCCATGAACATGGAATGTCTCTCCATTTATTTAATTCTTCTTTGATATCTTTCATCAGAGTTTTGTAGCTTTCCTCAAATAGATCTTATACATATGTTGTTAGATTTATATCTAAGTATTTCCTTTTGGGGGATGCTAATGTAAATGGTGATATGTTTTTAATTTCATCCATTGCTGGCGTGTAAGAAAGTGATTGCCTCTTGTATTTTAACCTGTGTTCTGCAATTACTTATTGGTCCCAGGAGTTTTATTGTCAGTTCTTTCAGATTTTCGTATATATGATCATGGCATCTATGAACAAAGACAGTTTGATTTCTTCCTTCTCGATACCTTTTATTTCCTTCTCGTCTTGCAGTAGCTAGGACTTCCGGGACCATGTTGAAGCATGATGATGAGAGAAGCATCCTTGCAATGTTTCTGATCTCAATGGGAAAGCTTCCAGTTTCTCAATGTTAAGTATGATGTTAGCTATAGGTTTTTGCAGATGTCTTTCTCCGGTGGAGGAAGTGCCCCTCTATTCCTAATTTACTGAGAGGTTTGCTTTTTTTAAAATCATGAATGGGTGTTGAATTTTGTCAAATGCTTTTTCTGTATATTGATACGATCGTGTAACTTTTCTTGAGCCATTTGCTATGAAGGATTACATTAATTGATTTTCAAGTACTAAACCAGCCTTGCATCTCAGATAAATCCTACTTGGTCACGGTGTATAATTCTCTTTACACATTGCTGGATTTGATTTGCTAATATTTTCTGAAGATTCTCACATCTGTGTTCACAAGAGATATTGGTCTGTATTTTCTTTTCTTGTGATGTCTTTGTCTGGCTTACATATTTGGGTAAAGCTGGTCTCATAGAGTTAGTTACTAAGTATTCCTTCATCTTCTGTCTTCAGGAAGAGATTGTGGAGAAATGGTAAAACTTCCTTAAAGGTTAACATTTACCAGTGTGGTCCATCTGGGCCGAGTGGTTTCTGTTTTGAAAGGTTGTCGTTGATTCAATCTCTTTAATAGAGATGGGCCCATTCAAATTGTCTATTAGTTCTCTGCTCTTAATTGATGACTCTTCTACCCACACAGGCTTAGGGTCTTGGTTATCATTGACTCCAACCTCATCCCTATTTCTAACTTCAAACTAAGTAGCAACTACCTTGGTTCAGGTCTTCCTTCCATGCTCCAGAGTAACCAAGAGTTTGGAAGCCAGGTTCTAGGAGACTAGAAGGAGACAATGTTCTGACACTACTACTTAAAAGCTGTGTGACCTTCAACAAGACACTGAACCTCTCTGGTCTCGGTTTCTTCAGCAACTGACTCTTCGTTTCAGCTCAGGTCATGATCTCATGGGTTGTAGGATGGAACCCCGCATTGGGCTTTGTGCTCAGCAGGGAGTCTGCTTGAAAATTCTCTCCCTCTTCCCTTTCCCCCACTCACACTCATGTACTCTCTCTCTCTCTAAAACAAATAAATCTTTTAAAAAAAGAGAAGATTTTATTTATTTATTTGTCAGAGAGAGAGAGAGCACAAGCAAGGGGAGCAGTAGGCAGAGGTAGAAGCAGGTTTTCCCCCAAGCAAGGAGTCTGACACGGAACTCAATTCCAGGACCCTGGGACTATGACCTGAACCAAAGGCAGGCACTTAACAGACTGAGCCACCCAGGCACACTTGAATAAATAAATCTAAAAAAAGAAAGAAAGAAAAACAAATGAAACGGTCAAACTGCTTTCCAAAGTAGTTGTACCATTTTGCATTCCCACTAACCGCGTATGAGTCCATTTCCTCTTTGTCCATGTTGATACTTAGTATGATCAGTTTCTTTTTTTTTTTTTAAATTTTAGCTGTTAATAGGTGTGTAGTGGTATTTCACTGTAGTTTTAATTTGTATTTCCCTAATGACTAATAGTGTTGAACACTTTTCATGTACTTATTTGCTATCCATATATCTTCTGTATCAAAATGTAAGAGATGCTTTTGCCACATTCTGCATTCTTTCTTGAGATCGCTCAGCCTCCTAAATGATTTTTAGAATTCGCATATGTGGCTTTTCACTCTTTGTAAAGCTCTGTGGGTTTGACGAATGCACAGTGGCACATGTCTACCATGACTGTTGTCATAGTTTCTTCTCTCTAAAACAAATCTGTGCTTCCACCATTCAAGCCTTCCTTTTGTCCCCCACAAACTCCCTGCAAACAGTGGTCTTTTCACCATCACCATAATCTTGCCTTTTCCAGAATCATATAATTAGAATCATATGTAGCCTTTTTAGACTGGTCTCTTCGACTTAGATACATACATTTGAAATTCATCCATATCTTTTCTTTTTTCACTGAATAACATTCCTCTGGCTATATATATATATATATATATATATATATATAACCAGTTTGTTTATCCATTTACCCTTGGAAAACATCTTGATCATTTCCAGTTTTGGGCAATTATAAGGCTGCTAAAACATGTGTGTGGACATAAAGTTTTCAGTTGGGTGAATGCTTCCGAGTGTGATTGCTGGATCGGATCTTCAGCTTTGTAGGAAACTGCCAAACTGTCTTCCAAAGTGGCTGTACCACTTTGCATTCCCATCAGCAGTGAGTGAGACTTCCTCTTGCTCCCCATCCTTGCCAGCAACTGGTGTTGTCTGTTTTTAAAATTGGAGCCATTCTAATAGGTGTCTTGTTTTTGTTTTAATTTGCAATTCCCTAACGCCATGTGATGCTGAGTATCTTTTCCTATGTTTATTTGCCATCTGGGTATTTTCTTTGGGGGAGGTGTCTGTCCAGATTTTCTGCCCACTTTTTAATTGGTTTGTTTGTTTTCTTGTTGAATTTTAAGACTTCTTTGTATATTTTGGATACAAGTCACTTTTCAGAAATATGTTGTGCAAATATTTTTTTCCCAGTCTGTGCACTGTCTTTTCATTCTCCTAACAGTGTCTTCAAAAAGAAGATTTTTATTTTGATGAAGTTCAAGTTAGCAAGTTGCTTTTTCATGGATCCCAGTTTTGTGGTCACAGCTAAGAAATCTTTGTCTAACCTTTGGTTATAAAATAAACAATATTTTATTATTATTAATAATTAATATTTTATTTAAAAATTAAAAATGCCTTCTCTTATGTTTTTTCCCGGAAGTTTTTTTTTTTTTTTTAAGATTTTATTTACTTATTTGACAGAGGAGATCACAAGTAGGCAGAGAGGCAGGCAGAGAGAGAGGGGGAAGCAGACTCCCTGCTGAGCAGAAAGCCCAATATGGGCTTTGATCCTAGGACCCTGAGATCATGACCTGAGCTGAAGGCAGAGGCTTAGCCCACTGAGCCACCCCGGTGCCCCCCGGAAGTATTTTGTTTTCGTATATGATGTGATATGTGGGTAAGTTTTTTTGTTTTTTGCTTTTTGGTTTTTTGCACGTAATAGATATCTACTTGTCCTAGCACCATTTGTTGGAAAAGACTGTCCTTTCTCCACTGAACTGCCTTGGTACCTTTGTCAAGAATCTGTGGCCCATACACATATGGGTTATTTCTGACCTCCATTCTGTTCCACTGGTCTGTTTGTCTATCGCCACACCAATAGCATATTGCTCTGATTATTATAGTTCTATAATAAGACTCGAAATCAGCTAGTGTTAGCGCTCCAACTTTGTTCTTCTTTGTTCTTTTTTTTAAAGTTTTCATTTATTTATTTAAGTAGTCGCTATACTCAATGTGGGACTCGAACTCACGACCCTAAGATCCCAAGTCACATGCTCCACTGACTGAGCCAGCCAGGTGTCTCTGTTCTTCTTTAACAGAAGCAAGTCCAGAGCCGAGCACTTGGTCCAGGGCTAATTATGCTCCATTCCCGAGTAGTCTCCGCAACGCTGCACGGGTTATGAGCTTTTCCAGTCCAGCTGGTGGGAACAGACACTTTTGCCAAACAGGCACTGCTGTCTCCTCCTTTCAGAGGAGAGATTATCTTTCTCAGCCTTGGGTCACTTCCTCACTCCTGTGCACTGACGGGTACTCAGCCTAATGCTCAAGGGGACCCCTCTGCAGATCCCCTCTGTGCAGACCTCTCCTCCCGGGTACTCTTTCCTGCCAACTCTAGATACCATGTGCCTTGCCCCCCCCCCCCCCCGCCCCGTCCAGGCTCTCACTTCTACCCCTCCTCTCTGGGAGCCCCCCTACCTCCCCTGCCTGGGTCCTGCTTTGGTCTCTCCTCTGGGCCACAGCCTGGAAACCCTCTCCAGGCAGGAAGCTGGGGGATCGGAGGGCCCATCTTGTTGTTTCCTTGTTTCCTCTCCCTCCGGGATTACTGTCCTTCGTTGCCGGACCTTGTTTCACACATTCTGTCGGCCTGGTTGTTTTGGTTGTATCGGGAGGGAAAACACAGTCGTTGTTACTCCGCCCTGGGCAGAAGCTAAGGGATCGTAAGGTCTCTTCCAGCTTGAAAGCTTGCAGTTAATTAAGACTCCTGGCTGATCTCCTTGTGCCACAGAGGTCTCCTTGCTAAGTCTAAGGAGGCCCTGCCAGGGCGTGGGAGTGGGGATGGGCTGGGCAGGGCGAACTTGGTGCAGGGCATGGAGGTGGGGGTTGGGGGGCACTCCGGGCAGGGCATCTGGGGACACAGGCAAGTAGGAAGCGGGAGAGCAGCCCGGAGGAGCAGAAAGGGAGGGCAGAACCAGGCTTTCCTGGGCCCAGATGTGCTGCTTCCCTCCAGGAGGCTGAGGGGAGCCCCCGATGTGTGAGAGGCTTGGGCCTGGAGATCCCACAGGAGTTCGAGCTCCCACCCAGAGCCCCGCGTGGTTTGGAGGACTGGGGGGCAGTGGGACAGCTCATGGTAAATACTTTATTGTGCCCCTGAAGTTCTGAGGGTGGGGGATGGTGTGGCCTTATCATGTCAGCCTGGCAGCTTGCTGTAGTGCCCCGCCCCCGCCTGAGATTGGGTTCAGTGGGGGCTGGGCCTTGGAGGTGCAGGTGATTCTGCTATAGCAAGGGGTCTGGGACTCCGGTTTGAGAAGCACTGTTCCATGCAATGGGCCTCGATCCCCCCACAAGTTGCTGGGAACGTAGCAGGCCGGCTAGTCTCCATGCTCTGGGAATCTCCCAGTCAGGAGCCCAGTGGGAAATCAAGGTCTGGGGTGAGCACTGGCTTATGGGGAGGGAAGGAGCCCAGGCAGGCTCCTGCAGGGTTAGCCTGCAGGGGAGGCTGTCGGCACTCTTTCAAGTCCCTGGTGTCCTGGGCTCCCTCCCATCCCAGATCTTATCTCTGGGTGCCTGTCCCTGGACAGAGAAAGTTCCGGGGCACCTCTGGATCCCTGGGGCAGGAAAAGGGGGCAGATCAAAGGGCAGACACCCTAACAAGGGAATCTGAGATGCCTTCTTTGTCTGCATCCCGGAGAGGCCCTGCCTGAGACAGGATGGATGGGAGCCCTGGGCCACGGCTGGGGAGGAGGGTGTGAGCGGAGAAACCCAATCCTGGGGTATTCACTGTGGACAAAAGGAAGCTTTTGAAGAGGGGGTCAGGCTCCTCTCACCAGCTGCTCTGGCTGGAGGCTTCCGGCAGGGTCTTAGGACATCTGGGTCAGGTTCCCTTCAGGGGCAGAGAAGACCCAAAGGGGGTGACATTTGCACCCGTATTCGTTGGGGATCAGGTCCCTCACCCCCAGGAGGAAGCCTAGCAGCAGAGCCAGAAAGGGGGTGATGCAGCAGGAAATAGACCCCTCCCAGATTCTCCAATCTCAGACACCCCTGACATCCTTGTCTTTCCTGGGAGACCAGACCAGCCACTTGGGTGAAACACTATCCCTAGGCTCTGGGCTCCCCCACATCTGGAGCCCCAGCTGCCGACCCACCATGGAGGCTGTGAACTCTTCCCCCGAAGCCTGCCTGGTCCCAACAACAGGAGAAGAGCCGAGAGGAGCAGCAGCTGTCTGAGTGGGGCTGTCTGGGCCACAGGCGGGTGCCGGGGCTCTTGGGAGTGGGGGAAGCCGGAAGGGGGGAAGGATCTGTGTTTCACCTGCCTCTGTGGTAATTTGGGGGCTTACAGTTGTTGTTAGGGTTGTTGGAGGTGGGTTTGGGATACAATTAGCCTTATCCCAGCTTTTTGTCTGAATTCAAGGAAACCCAGAGACGAGGACCCCCAAACCATGTACCCCACAAGTCCCCCACTGAGACCTATTGGACTCCACAGAGGCTCACTGGACCAACACCCCAGTACTGCCAGGCCGGGTCTGGAGGTGGAGATAGGTGGGGTGCGGGGCAGGGCACGGGGTTCCCTCATACCTCCGGCATCGCTCCCTGAGGTCAGTTGTTCTCAAGCCCCCCAGATTAGTTGCCGAGTAACGAAGTGCCACAAATTTAGTAGCTTACAAAACAACGCACATTTGTTATATCATGGTTTCCGTGGGCCATAGTCTGGGTCCAGCTTCACGTCAGGGTCTCACAAGGTTGCGGTCAGGGTGCTGGCCGGGCTGCACTCCTTCCTGAGTTCGGGTTCTCTTCCGAGCCCCCTCTTTTCTTACAAGAATTCGGTCCTTAGGCTTTAGGATCAGCTGCCTCCTGGAGGCTGCCCTCAGCTCCTTGCCACGGAGTCCTCTCCCTACAGGGCAGGTTACTTCCTCAAGGCCAACAAGAGGCTCTAAATCCCCTCTTAAGAGCTTTCACCTGATTAAGCCAGGCCCACCCAGAACCAGCTCCCTTTTGATAACTTGAAATCAACTGATTTAGAACCTTAATTTCATCTGCGAAAACCTTTCACCTTTGTCATACTTTATTGACTAGAAGCGAGTCTCAGGTCTGTCCACGCTCAGGGAGAAGGGATTATCTGAAGGTGTAATTCACCAGGCGTCCCCCTAACCTTGCCTCTGCCACACCACCACTGAGGGTCTTTGTAACGTAACTACGTCTCCTTCCACAGACCTCTGCCATCTCTGGGCTGTGTGATAGTGAGCATGCCCCAAGCCCAGGGAAGGGGGTCAGGCATGGACCCTTTCTTTTTTCGACGTCTACTCAACAAAGGGCTGTTGAATGTACACAAGGCATGCAGATTGGTGAGGCCATGACGCTGGTCGCTGAGACCCTCATCCTCAAGGGAGAGGCCAACCCTACATACAGAAGTCATTTTATACCTTTAGGTACATCCAGGAAGGCTTCTGAATGGAGGGATACTCTGAGCTGGTTCCAGTGGGATTTTGAAGGTGGCCAAGGTTGGGAGTGGGCAGGGGAAGGGCTATTTTGGCAAAGGGACAGCTTGATAGCAGTGAATTTGGGAGCAACACGGCTGCTGAGCACGGGGCTTCAGATGAAAAGATCAGACCGGAAAGCCGAGAGGGAGGGCTGAGAACAGACCAGCTGGGGAGGCAGCAGGGAGCCTCGAACGTGAACTTCAATGAGCAGGGGAACGACATGACGATATCTTGCCGCGGACAACTCCTGAGAGTCCCATCTCCCTCTCTGTATTGGGCCCCCACTACGCAGCAGATACTGGGTGTGACACTGTGAGCCCAATGCTGAATCAGCAGAAAGGGGACCTCAGGGAATTCAGGGACACGGACATGAACCAAATCATCAATTACACCTGGAATGTGCGCTAGGAGGTGTGAACTGGCTATCGTAAGAGCAAGGACCTGGACCCTGACCTAGACTGCGGAGTCCACTGAGGCTGGGGGTGGGTGAGGGTCGCCTGTGTGTCACACCCCAGCAGCGCCAAGATCACGGGAGAGCGCCTAGCCTGCTCTCCCTCATGCCTCTTCAGTCTGAAAGCAGACTGTCCCTAATGCTCATCATCTCTCCAAGTACAGGCCACCAACACTGCTGTGTGTCCAGCTCTGGGCCAGCTCGCTCGCTCCCTCTGCCTTCACACACAGCGCTGTGTCCCCAGGCCCGGGGAGCCCCGCTGTGCCACCGTGACAGCCCCCGGGGGCCGCACTCCCCCGCCTCACAGCTCTGCACACCAGACCCAGATGTTCTCATGCCTCGTCCTCCCAGACACAGCCCCAGACAGCTGCACAGCTGGCCGGCTGGCCTGTGGGACAGAGGGCCTACCGATAGTCCTGGGAAGGAGGGCAAAGAGGGACACCTCAGGCAAACAGAGCCAACTCCCTGAGCCAAAGCACACACCGGTCAGAAGCCTGAGCAAGCAGGCTTTGTGTGTTGGTGTGTGTGTTGGGGGTGGGAGGAGATGTTTAACCCCTTCTGTCCCAGCATGGCCACAAGGAGTCCCCCACGAATTCATCTCTGCCATTCTCTTGCCTCCGGCTAGATGTCCCTACTCCTTAACTGTCCTGGCAGACTCTTGGGGCTGGACAAGGAGAGTCTTTCCTTGCTCTCCAGCAAGCAAGCTCACTCATTCACTCCTGTTTACAGAAACAAAGCACAGTTCTGATCCCCCAAGGAGCCAGGGTCTGGAAGTTCTTTCTGTTGTCTGACCTTGCTCCCACGCCACCGGGGTCACAGCTGTCCATCCGCTACAGCAGCTGCTGGCCGCCCCCCCTCTCATCTCTAATTCCCCTCAGCCTCCAACCAGAGAGCTGGAGATGGGTCCAGGGACAGGAAGACCAGAATCAGCGGGGGCCGGATCTGGAGGAGGCCCCAGGGGCAGCACACCCCAAGGGCGCTGCTTTGATCTGGGGGCAGCACAGCACAGTGGGGGAAACCTGGGCTCCCACTGCAGCCCCCCAGACTGCTGGCGGCGTGTCCCTGGACAGGCGGCCAAGGTCTCTGCTACCATGTCACCGTGACTGCTCCACCAGCCTCCTCCGCAATCCTTCCCACAACAGCAGTGCCTGGCTTTTGCCAGGCAGAGAGATAGCCCAAACCATCTCGAATTCACACTTGTGGGGCCGAGACGGACCCTGATCGTGTAAGCAACCAGCAAACAAGATCATCCCAGACCGTGATAGGTGATAGGAAGGAACTCAGAAGGTGGCGAGCAGAGTTCTGGGTGGATGGGTGGGAGGCAGCATGGGGTGGGCTGGGTGTTTAGAGGCTGTTGACCCCTCTCTCCAAGTCTGTGTCCTGGTGTTCGGACAGAGATTTGCAGGCCAGCAGGCCCCAGGCCCTGTGTCTGAGACTTTCAGGTCCTGAGGGATACCCAGAGAGACACAGGTTACAGGGGCCCAGGGTGAGCAGGGTGACGAGTGAGGCTTGGGAACCGACTTTGGGGTTGGGATGATGGAGTTCCTGTGAGGTCGGGTGTGAGAGGCTCTGAGTGCCAGGCAAGGAGTCGGGATGCTCCTAGGGGCAGTGGGGAGCCATGGAAGGTTTAGGTCCAGAAGAGACTATTTCAGGTGCGGGTCTTGGAAGGACCACTCTGGCTGCAGTAAGAAGAGAATGAAAGGGCTGCTCTCTCCCACCCCAAGGGGGCAGGGGGAACCAGGGAGCCCAGGCAGGGGCCACGTCTGTGTGTTTAGGAGGAATCAGTAACCCCTGGAGACTTCCTGGACTGGCAAGGGGAGCCCCAGAAGCCAGACTGGGACTCAGCTCACACTGTTCCCTTCATCACCTCTCAGTTAGAGTCTGCAGGGTGGGGGTTGTTGGTGCAGACACAGCTTGAACAAGTCGGGGATGAGGATCCTGCGGAGATCCCGGCCGGTGTGGGAGACACACATCACACAAACCACACAGGGAAGGATGATTTAACGCATTTTTTTTTTTTAAAGATTTTATTTATTTGACAGAGAGAGATCACAAGTAGGCAGAGAGGCAGGCAGAGAGAGGGGGGGGAAGCAGACTCCTCGCTGAGCAGAAAGCCCGATATGGGGCTTGATCCTAGGACCCTGAGATCATGACCTGAGCTGAAGGCAGAGGCTTAACCCACTGAGCCACCCAGGTGCCCAGACTTAACGCATTATTAAAGGAAAGTGGGATGGACTGTCTGCTCTAGACCTGGGCTCCTTGAGGGCAGGGGCTGTGTCTCCCCTTCACCCTAGAGATCTCTGAGGTCAGGGCAGTGAGTCTGGAGGCGCCCTACAAGGGGGTCTGCCTCCTGCCAGGGCTGGGGTTGGTCCAGCCATTGGGCACCCATCCACTCCCCACTCCTCCCAAGAGGCCAAGGCACCGAAAAGAGAGGGGAGCAGGTTGTGTCCTGCCATTTCCTGGATGGAGTCTGCGGCTGGCTGGGGTGGCAGGGCCCAAACCCCCACCTACCTCAGGGACACCTCTGGGGTGTGACCAGGCCTGGGGACAGTCAGCTGCCCCCAGAGTCTCCCCCGGGATTCAGCCCTACTGCCCCCTGCCCTCCCCCCTGCTGTAAGCTCACTCAGCTGTTGATTTCAGGCGGGGAGCACGCCATGGGGCACTGGGCTGAGACCACAGGTCCACACTCACTGTCTGGAGCGGCCTGAGGGCAGGAGCAGGGTTGGAAGAAGACGGAGGAGAGTTTGCTAGAACATGGAGGGTCTAGGAACAAGTTCTGGGAGACACGGCCTCTAGCCTCTCCCCTCAATTCCTATGGGCCCAGAAGGCCCTTTCTGTCCTATTGGCCTGCTTTCCCATGCTGCGATGGGCTTAGGAGGGTCACTGCAGTCCCTTCTGGCCCTCCGGTCCCCCCCCCTTTTTTTTTTTTTTTACAAAAGTGACAATACATCTTGGAAAACGTCAAGTTCAGGAAACCTCATGTGAGAGCCCCACGACGCCAAATGAGAGGAAGGGCTCCGGCATAAGAGATCGGAGGCTGATACTGTAAAGAACTTCAGGAAAGGAAGGTATAGTACGGGTCCGCAGACAGGCCCTGTGTCACTGCTTCTCAGGGCGACACCTGGCTGAATAGCAGGAGGGACCTATGGCCAAGGCAACATGGGGGGAGGGGAGGATGCCTCCAGGCAGGACTGGGTCCTGGTCAGCCTGGATTCCCTTCCTGGCATGCCCCTCCCCCACGGCAAGGGTTAGGATTGGGGGGGACCCTCCCACTCTCATCTGGTGGACCATACATGGCTTCCATCTTCAGGGCCCCCAGTGGAAGGGAAGAGAACTGCCCCGGGGAGATAGGACCCAGGAGTCAGATGGCCACAAACCCCAGACTCTGGAGACAGCTGGATCCCCAACTGTGTGTGAACCTGAAGCTGGATGTGGGAGGCCGAGATGGCAGCGGGCCCAGCAGTGAGTGCAGTACAGGGGCCAGGACCCCGTGCCTCTCGCTGCCGCCCACCCCGCTTGTCTCTAGGCATGTACAGGGGTGTAAGGGAAGGGGGATGGGTGGAGGCCCGCTGCAGGCTGTGCACACCTGTGGGCCGACGTCCGGGTACCGTGCTCAGGCCTGGGGGACGGGAGTGCCCCAGTGAATTATTCTAGGTGCTGGAGCAGGCTCCCCACGGAGACTCTGCTGGGCGTCTGGGTGCAGGTGTGTGCACTGTGCATGTTAGGATGTGGGCCCCTGGTGAGGTGGGGAGCCTGGGCCCACTGAACCATGAGGTTGGGCTGACTGGTCTGCATGCCCTCCCGGGCCTGGGGTCCCCTGCACAGAAGGGGGGATGTCAGAGGGCTGTGTGACGCCTCTTCAGCTCCATCTCTCTGTGCTCTAAGCTTCAGAGCAAGCCCCGGGGCCCTGGTCGCCCACCTCCAGGCCTTCTGTCTGCCCTTGATCCCTGTCCTGGCGCCCAGCAACTGTGTCTGACCATCGGATGCCGTCTGGGCCAGCTGTCACTGTGACATCCATTCTCCTCGGAGGGCTGGGAGCGCCCACCCAGCTCCCAAGTCCCCTCCCTCCCACCTTTCCCCCTTCCCCCTTCCCACAGCACTCCCACAGCTGGGCATCAGGCTGGGGGCACCTGGGAGCCTCTCCTGGCCACAGAGTCTCTGGGGTTCTGAGCCTTAATCCCTGAGCTGGGAGAGACCAAGTGACAAAGAGCTCTGCTCCCAGCACCCCCAGAACCCCACTTCCCACTGCCCCTGCCCTAAGGACCCCCTGGGCCTCAGCACAGGCAGGAAACAAATCTGATCATTTGCATATCACTTACATCTGATTTACATGTGCCTCCTGGTTAGTCATTTCTAAGCAACCCGGGCTTCTGATCTCTGGGGAGGCTGAGCCTTCTCTAGGGGCTTCCTTCTCTCCACCCTCTCCCCCCATGCAGAAGCGGCCTAAGGGAGAGTCACACACACACCCATAGCCCCAGTATACCTGACACACGTGAATAAGTGCACAACACACACAACTGAGCTTCACCGAGCGGCCGGGGCCTGCGCTGTGGGCTGGCCGCCAGACCCCCAAATGGACAAGGCTGCCAGGCGTCCTCACGGGAGGCAGCACTCATCAAGCGGCTATTTTTAGGGGTGCCTGGGTGGCTCAGTGGGTTAAGCCTCTGCCTTGGCTCAGTTCATGCATCCCGGTTCTCTGATCAGCAGGGAGCCTGCTTCCCCCTCTCTCTCTGCCTGCCTCTCTGCCTACTTGTGATCTCTCTCTCCCTCTCTGTCTGTCAAATAAATACATAAAATCTTTAAAAAAAAAAAAAGCGACTATCTTTAGTCACTTTCCCACCAGTGAGTCCCCAGGCCATTGCCATCAGGACCCTAGTCCTGCAGCTGGAACCTTGTCCCCCACCCCCACCCCCGCCCCCAAGCTATAGCTCTGCCTGAACTTTCTGGCTTAACGGGGGCTGCCCCTCCCACCCGGCCCATACTTTTGCCCTAGTAACCCTCACCATGGCCTCCTTGGGTGGTTTTGCCTTGGGACCGGAGTCACCCTGCTCCCCACCAAGAACATCTCCCTGCCCTCCTCCACCATAAATATGCCTCTGTGCCTCTGCTCCTGCTGTTCCTTCTCCCCAGATGTGTTTCCCTCCCAACAGCACACGCCCATGCATCTTTTAAGTTCCCCCTCAAATGTCACCTCCTGGGTGAATCAGGCAGAAGTCACCACTCCTCTCCCCACAGCTCCAGAGGCTGAGCAGAGAGGGCTGGAAAGACAGGGTTGGCCTGGGCTTATCTGTATGGGGGCGGTAGAGGGCTTCGGGGCCTGCGATCTTCCATTTGTAAGAAGGGGCTTGCAGACTGCGTGGGGAGCACTTGGGTCTGATTTAAATTTTGCTTATTTTAGGGGGAAGAGCTTGTGTACCAGAGTCAGACAACGCTGCTTCCACCCCCTCTGCTGTGAGCCTTGGGCGAGTGTCCCGGACTCCGGCCTTGGTTTCCTAATCTGTAACATGGGCTCACCACGGGGTATTTTGAGGATCAAACAAGAGCTTGAACATGTAGGGTCTGAATTCTCATTTCATCAAATAGTATAGACTAATTTACCTCCAAAGATTTCTTTTTAAAGATTTTATTTATTTATTTGAGGGGGAGAGAGAGAGAGAGAGAGTCAGAGAGCGAGCATGAGCGTGGGGAGGGGTGGAGGGAGAAGGACAAATGGACTTCCTGCTGACAGCCGGGCTCGATCCCAGGACCCCAGAGATCATGATGGGAGCCAAGGTCAGACACTTAACTGACTGAGTCACCCAGGCACCCCTGGCTCTAAGGATCTCTGCTTACTTCTCTGTCCCACTGGACTGGAAGTTCCTTCCAAGCGAAGGATCTGTCTCTGTCTAAAGAAATGAGGATAAGTGCGCCTGGGTGGCTCAGTGGGTTAAAGCCTCTGCCTTCGGCTCAGGTTGTGATCCCAGGCTCCTGGGATCGAGCCCCACATCGGGCTCTCTGCTCCGCGGGGAGCCTGCTTCCTCCTCTCTCTCTGCCTGCCTCTCTGCCTACTTGTGATTTCTATCTGTCAAATAAATTAAAAAAAGAAAAAAAGAAATGAGGATAATACCAGGACCAGCTTTGTGCCCTTACAGTGACGGTCCAATGAGTTTACCCGGGTACTACTCACTCTCTGCTCTGATGGTTATCACTACATATTCTACCTTGTGTGGCTGAAGATACTGTGACCCCTACTTTACAGGTGGGGAAAGTGAGGCCAAGTGCATAAGGCTGTCCTTGCTCAGATTTGAGGCTTCACCCCGGTGCCCTCCTGTCGCCCCATCGCCGAGACAGTTCCAGGCAAACTGATGGAGCGCCCAGCCCAGGACTTGCCGATACAGCTTCTCCACACACGCCACATCCTTCACTGTGTCTCTAAGGCACACGGGCAGGAGGAGCTCCATCTGGACTCAGGGACCAAGGACAGTGTAGGACGGGAGCTGCCCCTTGGTCTGGTTCCCAGAGCCAGCTGAGGTTCAGCTGCATCCTGAGAACTCCACGTGGAGAGGGGGACACAGGAGAGGGCCTTGGGGTGTGGGGTCTTTGTCCACACTGGCCCAGGGTGCTGATGGGTTAGCTCCTCCCCACACGTTCTTTTGGCCTCCCAGTCCCAAGCCGAGCGCCTGGCAGGAGAGACACTCTCCACTCCACGTGTCATATGGCTGGGGCTCCTCCCGGGAAGTTTGCCCTGGAATGTGTTTTCCTGAAGCCCCACCAGCCAGGCTTCACTCACACCACCGGACTACGACAGACCCTGGACCCACAGCTTAATAGGGGCCCCTGTCCTGCGGGGGAGTGATCCTGGGGACCGCAGAGGGCCAAGGAGGCAGGGTCACGTGGGTTTCCCTTTTGGCAGCTGGGCAACGGCTAAGCCAGAGAGTGATTTCTCTACATCACACATCAAGTCTGGGCTTGCTCTGCCCCCGGAATCAGTGGGAGCCCCCTTTCCTTAACCCACAGGCAGTGGGAGTCCTCCATGTTCTGCTGGGGACGTGGTCTACCTATGTGCCAGCTCGGCTCCAGGGAGAGTAGCAGGGATGGCCAGAATCCCAGGGGGGACAAATGAGGCATCTGAGAGGCCGCACCACTTCCTCTGATCCTGGGACAACGCACGTCCAAGAAGCCCGCTGGGTCTGGTTTGGCAGAGCCAATAAGGCCTTAAATAGGGAAGGAGAAACTTTCCTGGGACAAGATGAAGCGAGACACAGCAGTGAGAGGCCTGCAGCTCAGGGCTGATCCTGCCCACAGATGTAGGGGCTGGGGCCCAGCCAGCTCTGGACTGGAGGGTGTGGGGCGGGGAGACCTCCAGGAAGGGAGAGGAGACGCAGGGATTAGATGCAGGGGCATGGAAGGAATGACTTCTTGAGCCCTTCAGCCTCCAGATCCAGCCTGCCCTCTGCGGCCCAGGCCGAGAGAACCGGAACCCGAGTCCTGTGGACACTGGCGTGATCAGGGGAGCAGAGACAAGGATCCATGGATGGGGAGGCTGTAGATGCCTGGGCACACCCAGGACCTCAGTCTGCAGCGAGGCTCTGGGTTGCACGAAGCTGGCTAGGTGCGGCGGCGCCGCAGCGCCCTCTGTTGGCCAGAGGCGGGAGCTGCCCGTTCCGAGCTCTGCCTTGGGTGGGGGGATCAGGGCTGCTGCCGGCTGGGCCCCATGACGCCAGTTCTCTGAGTCCCAGGAGTCAGCGCCATTGATGACGCCATCCAAGCTGGGAGAACCCTGGTGACTCCTGTGTCAACCCCTATGTTAATGTTGAAAAAAACTGAAGGTAAGAGAGGGGAGATGACTAGCCCCCACAGGGGCTTGGGCCAGGGAGTAGACTCTGGGACTAGCTGTGTCCCAGGGGGTAGTGCTGAGGGATGGCCCCGGATCCCCAAGTCACCCTCACCATGCTCCCCAGCAACCACCCCAAATCAACTCACCTCCAGCTGACTCTAGTCACGCCTCCCAGTTCCTCCTCTGCCTCCCACCCCTTCCACTCAGACCCTCCCTATAACAATTCTAGAAATTTCCATGTCTCCCCCAACCCCTCTTCTGCCACCGTACCCTCCATCCTCTTCAGCTCACCCCAATCCCCAACCTCAGGAGACTCCCTGTGCCCCCGCCTCCAACACACCAAACAATTTCCCACGTGAAGCCTTCAACTTTTTTCTTATGTTTCTCCAGGAAATGAAAGCTTTAATTTATTTCCTTTCTTTTTTTCTATTAACTTTATTGGATTTTCTTTTTAATTAGAAGCCACAGTACTACATGTTCTTTGTAACAGCTTAAATAAACCAGAGGGATCTAGAGAAAACTTTGATAATCTCCTCTCTCCCTTTCCAGCCCCACACCTCTGAGGTCACCAACGTGGTTGAAAGAGTGCTGTCTTTGTTTCTCTAAGGCCATTCGCTCAACAAGTAGGAAGGAGTGAGACCCACCACAGTCCGCTGCCTGCCCTGTGCGAAGCCTGGCCTCCTGGGGCAAATCAGACAGTGATCAGGATGTCCACTGCCCTCTCGGGGCTTTACATTCCAGTGGGGGAGGGGAGGCAACAGAGAGGGAGTGAGGGTCTTCCAAATGATGATGAACTTTCTGGGGGCAATGGCGGCGTGATGCCTGGGGGTGATGGCTTCGGGGACAGGCACCAAGCTGCAGTTAGAAGTGGGTTCTGCTGGAGGAAGGGCTCTCTGAGGAGTACATTACCAGTGGATCCCCACTGGAGGGCGCTGGAGGCCACTGTGAGGGGTTTGAATGTTATTCTAAGGTCACCAGAAAGCCAAGGTCCGCAGGACAGGGTTGCGCAGGGATCAGAGAAAGCTGTCCCTGTTTTCTGGGGAGGGAAAGGGAAATAGCAAAGTGCAACAGCATGGGGGGTTGGACAGGTTTCTTGGGGGGGAACAGTGGTGGGAGACGTGGCAGCTCCATTGCAGGAAAGCTTCAAGAAGGAAATGCTGCCTGAGCTGGGGAAGCCGCCACAGGGAGCAGGTGTTTGCAGAGCATCCGAGAACCGGAGGTCAGGCGGAGCGAGCAGTGTGCATAAAGGCATCAGGCCAGACAAAGCCTAGCGTGTCTGGGGAGCTGTAGGTGGTTCCAAGGCCCCAGCAAGAGGGCGAGGGTAGGGAAGGAAAGGGAGAGAGCCGTTGGCCAGGTAAGCGTACTGGATAGACCGCCCTTCTCTACGCAATGCGTTGGATTACGCCCGACACCTTTTCCATGTCCACGTTCCACCTGTGTTAGCATATACTTCATGCTTGTCTTTAAGTTAGCTATTTCTTTTCCCTAAAATTAAATTCATTTTCTAGGGGCATTTTGTATGACTCCCATAAATGGGAAAACAGTATCCCTTGCTATCAGTAAAGGAAAATAGAAGAAAAGCTGGAAAAGAAACACTTCTGGGGCACCTGGGTGGCTCAGTCATTAAGCGTCTGCCTTCGGCTAGGACCATGATCCCAAGGTCCTGGCATCCAGCCCCGTGTCAGGCTCCCTACTCTGCGGGAAACCTGCTTCTCCCTCTCCCACTCCCCCTGCTTGTGTTCCCTCTCTCACTGTCTCTCCCTCTGTCAAACAAATAAAATCTTAAAAAAAAAAAAAGAAAGAAACACTTCTATCAAAATTAGAAGTGTTCATCTGTGCTATTTAAAAAAGGCATCTCCTAACCAACACAACAAACACCTCACTTCAGGACGCTCTGGAAGCCAGACCACGGGGTTCAAATCCGAAGACTCTTAAGAGTCTTCGCCGTGGGGCGCCTGGGTGGCTCAGTGGGTTAAGCCGCTGCCTTCGGCTCAGGTCATGATCTCAGGGTCCTGGGATTGAGTCCCGCATCGGGCTCTCTGCTCAGCAGGGAGCCTGCTTCCCTCTCTCTCTCTCTCTGCCTGCCTCTCTATCTACCTGTGATCTCTCTCTGTCAAATAAATAAATAAAATCTTTAAAAAAAAAAAGAGTCTTCGCCGTGGATCCTTGAGAAAGTCATTTTGTCTCTCGAATCCTGTTTTCTCTTCTGCCAAATGTGACAGTAAGAGAAACTATCCCTTTGGGTTGTGCGGTTCAATGCGAGAACTTGGATCATGTTTAGGGAGGGTTCTTGGTCTGGCTTGGCTAGTTTGGGGCTACAGCCAAACTTCCAAGGATTTGAAACAGGACAGGTACACCAGCTCGTTAGCATCTGGGAAATCAGTCTCTCTCTGGGTAGGGAAGGGTCAGTGGGGATAGACCATTCCAGGGCTGCCCTGGCCCTGGTGAGCCACGGGGGAGCCATGAAGCCTGCAGCGCAGTGGAGAAAATTCTATTGGATCCTGGGGGGAGAGGCTCAAGGTAAGACTGGCAGGTCTAATGAGTAGGAGGCTGGGGCCCTTCGTGGAGTGGGGAATACCGGAGGCCCCATATCTGCCAGTCAGCACGTGGGGTGTGGTTTTGCACTCCCTGAGCTGGCATCGTCTGTGAAATCCTGGAGGTGGCTGACTTCAGGCCTGGCATTCAAGACTGAGGAGGTTATTATGCCTTTGGGCTGAGGTCAGGCCCTCCTGGCCTGCGAGAGCCAGGAGCAGGCTGGTGCTGAGTTGGCAGGAAGTGGGTGTGGGCAGCTACACCCCCCTGGTTGTCCAGGACAGAACAGGGGTCAGAAAAACATCTCCAGGGGACATCCTTCCTGCTGGCTCTCCAAGTCTGCTGCTGGTCCTTAGGCCTCCACCGCTGCAGACTGAGGCCACTTTCAGGCTGTGGCCGTTCCTAGGCTCTGTCCCCACCCCAGCCCCATGCACTGTCCCCACACCACTCCCACTGAAATCTGGGGGCACCAGAGGGGAACCGTGATGACCCCAAATGATGTGGAGGGAGAAAACTAGGGAAGCCTTCCTCTGAACTCTCTGGTGTCAGGTCAGGCTCCTACCCCAATCCCCCTCACTCCCCCCACCCCGGCCCCATCTCTGATTTAGTTTACATGGAAGACCCCAGAGTCCATCTCTCTAACAGAAACCCAGGCCTATGCTGCCCCCAGGAAGCTCTTCTACATTCTCGATCCTTCTGACAGTGCCTGCACCCCCAACACCGGTCCACCAGCTCCCACCCAAGAGCTTCTCAGCTGGGACTCCTTGCAGGGCGGAGGTCGCGGTTGTCCCTCCCTCTGCCGCCAGGCGTCACCACAGGCCTGGAAATGGAAGGAGCAGCCCGGCATGTCCGGACGCCCTGACGACAACTGGCCGGTGAGGGGCAGATGAGCCCCAGCAGCCGTTTCGGGTGGAGAGTTGGGGGGCGGGAAGCTCCCCGACCTCCGGAAGTGACTGCCACTTGGCGCTCTGGCCCCATTGTCTGTGGGGGTGTCCAGAGGGGCGCGCACCCCTGTATTCCAGCCCGTGTGGCCGGGACTCAGGAGGCAAATCCCGACTAGGGCTGCGGGAGAACGTGCGGGTGCCCTGGGGTGCCCTGCCTCTTCGCCCACCCCGCGCCCCTTCCGTGAAAAGGAAGCGGGAACTTCTCACTGCAGGTGTTATATTGACCCGTTTCGTAAATTCAAAACCCAAGGCTCATTTCCGGGCACCAAGTCATACGAAGCCCCTGTCCCCCTGGCAGTTGAGGCGACCTCCCCCACGGAACTGCCCCTCCCCCGCGCCCCGCGCCCCAGCTCCGGGCGTTTGAAAATCCGTGGCCGAACGAATAACTGAGAGCGCAGGTACCAGCCAGCATTTATTGAGCACTTACTATGCGCCAGACGTTGTCCTCAACAACCTCTTACATGGATAGTGTTACTGTCCCCACGAGGGAACTGAAGCACAGACTGGTGAAGTCATTTGCCCAAACACGAGCGGTCCCAGGGCTGGGACCCCCGCCATCTGGCCGCAGACCGCGGTGCGTAATAAAGCCTCTGAGGAGCACTCGCCATGGGTTGTTTTGAGGGGTCTTAAGCGGGGCCCCGGCGGGCGGGGAGGTGTGCGCACCAGCAGGGCCGGGGTGGGAGGGGTCCGGCCGGGGGGCCCTGCGGGCGGAGGTCCTCGCCTTCCTCGGGAGCTTCAAGTGCCCACCAGGTGGCGCGCTGACCCCACGCGTCTCCGCAGCGCCACGCCACGCCCGCGCAATCTCTCCATCGCCCCCTGCGGGAGCTGGTGTTGACCACAGCGACCCGGGTCCGGCCGACAGGTGGCGGACAGGTGACCTGGTGCCAGGTGTCGGCTCCCTGCCAGGTGTCCTGCAGTTTAGCGGCCCAGCTCGGGCCTTGTTTTCTCCCCCTTGCTCCTCACCTTTGAAGATACTGAGATTTAACAGCAAGGAACATAGCCAGATGCCTTTTTTTTTTTTTAAGTGCTTCTCTGTTTACAAAGCCCTCTCCACTAGCTCAGTTCTGACCAGAGCAGGGGGGCGGTACTATGAGCCCAGTAGAGAGCCAGATGCTCTCACACTCAGCAGTCTCCACCCCACGAGATGGGCACTAGGATCCCCCTTAACAGGGAGGCTGAGGCCCAAAGAAGTGGAGAGATTCACCCAAGATCACCCCAGCAGCCAATCTCAGAGATGTGCCCTGATCCAGCCCTGCTGGATTCCATGTGTTCATCTTCACCCCTATCGGAGAGCACATGTGGGAGCCTTGACAGCAAGGGGAAGGTCCCTTTTGGCTGGTGACATCCTGTGAGAGGCAGGGGCGCAGATGAAATGATGGCTCAAAGCTTGAAGCATGCAGGCTTGGAATGTGAGTGGGCACCTTCCCTCAGAGCTCTCAGGCCAGGGGGTCTCCTACCTGCTTCTCTGGCTCCTTTGCCCCTCCCCTGTCCCCGTGCCCCCCACGCCCCCCCCACTCCTTCCTCCATGACCGTGCCAGGCCGGCCCCTGGCACCCACATTTTAGACACTTGCTCCGCTCTGTTCTGTGCAAGCTCCTCCCAGTCTCACCTCTGATGATGCTCCAGGCTCCCACACTTCCCAGTCTGGTCCCTCTAGGGGGTCCTGCCCTCTTCCCCCAACCAGTCCCTGCCCCTGAGCACCCCATAGCACAGGATACTCCCCCTGTCGAGGATGGGACTTCCTCTCCTCCAGCGAACCTGATCTTAGTCCCGTCCTTCAGACCAGAAAGCGGGGGGTCATCTTTCCCTCCTCAACCCCATGTCCTGAAGTCCAACTCTTCTCCATCGCACCCCTTAAACATCTTTCAAGGCCATCATGTCCATCCCATACCCCTGCCCTACATCAGCTCACCTCCCAGCCTCCAGTTTACCTCCCCCCAAATCTACCCTTCACACTGCTGTCAGAGCGATCTTTCCAGCGACTGTTCTGAGTGCAGATCTGACCCCTGTTTAAAACTCTTTATCAACCCAAACCACCTGAATCACAGGAAGAAACCCAAGACCTTTTTTTTTTTAAAGATTTTATTTATTTATTTGACAGAGAGAGATCACAAGTAGACAGAGAGGCAGGCAGAGAGAGAGAGAGGGAAGCAGGCTCGCTGCTGAGCAGAGAGCCCGATGTGGGACTCGATCCCAGGACCCTGAGATCATGACCTGAGCTGAAGGCAGCGGCTTAACCCACTGAGCCACCCAGGTGCCCCCAAGACCTTTCTTTAACAGGACCCCTAAAGCCCTGGGCCATCCAGCCCCACCGGCCCGGCTGGCTCTCTTCTTCCCTCTCCCCTCCTGGGCTACATTTTGGGGGCGCTGGACTCTTCCTCCTCCCGGGGGTCCCAGCACACCCTGTTCCCTCTGCTGGGAAGCCCCCTCTCCCGCTGTGGGGCAGCCCAGGCCTCCTGGCCGCTGGATCCCAGCTACACCGGCAGCTCTCACAGCCCCCCGGCCCCTCTTGAGCCTCCCACTCGCTCAGAACCTGCTGTCCTGCCCTCACACCGCTTGCCACCGCTTAGAGCTTGTGCCTCTGTGTGCTCAACTGGTTCGTCTCTGCCTCTGTCAGAGCCCAAATTCTGCGTGCCCATAAGGACCGCCGATCACAGCTGTACCCCCACACCCAGCCCAGGGCCCGACATAAAAGTCGAGGCCCAATGCCTATTTGTGGAACAAATCATCCTTTCATCTTGGCCTCTCAGAACCCCACTCCCATTGCTCTCATGTCTGGCCTTTGCAGTTGCTTCCTCTTCCGGAAAGGTTCCTTCCTTCCCCTCCCACCTGGGCCGATCCTCATATCACAGGACCAATTTCTCGGCCAGGAGTCCTTGGCCCCCTCATTTGAATTAGGATTTCCCTCTGGGCTCCCTGAGTCCCCTGTACATAGCGCCCCATGACAACACTGTCACCTTGCAAATGGCCGGGTAAATATGAGCGATTGTTGCCGGCCATGATCTGCGACTGTCTCCCCACCCTGCCCCCAGACCTCTTGGCTCCAGCTGGCTCAGGGGCATCCACTCTCTGCCTTTCAAAGCATCAGGAACCCCATTTCCCATCCATTCGATACGCACTGATCAGGGACAGCCTGTGCTGTTTGCTTTCCGGCAGCAACGGGGGGTGGGCAGGAGGAGGAAAGAGAGGCAGACATGATCCTGCCCTGGGAGAGGCAGAAGCAGGTGCAAACGGAGGAGCTAAGTCAATGCCAGCGGCACCCGGTGTGCTCGCGGAGGCACCAAGGAGGCTGGGGGCCGGGGTGGGGGAGGGCTCTTGCACTGAGTTCTGCCCCTTCACTGAGCAGCTGCCCTCTGCCCCCCCCAGCATGGTAGGGGAGGAGCCATGGGGACATGGAGAGGTTAGCCATGCTGGCCACCCTCCCCTGGGAGCAGCTAGAGGGACCAAGGTGGGGTACAGCTAGCTACCAGAGGGATCTCAGCCCAACCCGGCGGTCACTTTTCTGTCTCTCTGTGGCCGGGCTGCTCGTCCTCCCCTGTTTCCTGACACTCCCCACACACCAGGGTTTATCAGAGTGAAGTTCAGAGGCAACCTTCATTGATGTCACCTGGGATGGGCGGGGGTGGGGGTGCAGGGGCTTATGGTATTGGGCTCCAGGTCTCTTGAAAAGCTCCCTGGGGTGGGATCCTGGAATCTGCATGTGTTGTAAGAACCCCACTCCACTTGGCACACTCAGTTGTGAGAGCCCCACCGCAGCCCTGGCTTCCAGGACCAGCCTGCCTGCCCTCCTTGCCCTGGCGTCCAGTTCCTCGCTGGGGTCCTTTGGGGGCTGCTCTTCCTCTGCCCATCCCTTTAATGCCAGGGTGCCCAGGGCTCCCCCATCCAAGCCCCTCGCTCCCTTTGTATATCCACCCCTCCTTCACCCCAGGCTAGACTTTATGCCGCCCTTGGATGGCCAGCAGTATCCAGATTTGACCTGACCAAAGCTGACCCCATCATCCTTTCCCCAGAACCCACATTCCTCCCCCCACCCCGCCTTTGGTGCTCACCTCAGCAAGCGTCCTGCCTTGTTGCCCACACCAGAAACTTGGGGATCATACTCAACTCCTTTCCTCCTTTCCTCTCTCATCCCAGCAACAACCACCTCCTGATTATTCACCTCCTAAAGATGTTCTTGGCATCCCCCCTCTTTCCCCAGACCCTTACCTCTGTCCCCTAACTGGTTCCTGCCCCTTCCCTCCCTCTAGTCTCTCCTCTTTCCAGTGTGTTCCCCAAAGGCTTTCCAAAATGCAATGTGACTAGAATCACCAGCCCCCTCAAAACCCTTCAAAGGTCCCAGCCCATGACCCAACACATGAGAGCCTCTCGTTCCAGCCTCTTCTCCCCACCTCACTCCTCTCTGTGCTCCAGAGAGAGCTCATGACTTCTGCTTCCAGCCTCCTACCTCTGACCAGTCAGTGCCCTCTGCCAGGAAGGGGCCTTGCTGGGCTGACTCTTCCTCACATCCTCGGCATCACCTCCTCCAGGAGGCCATCCTTGATTCTCCTGGACCCTGCCCGCACTGTACCTGGTGCATCCATAATGCCTGTTACAGGGATCCTGCTGTTCCACTCGCCACACTGAATTATAATCATTGATTTCCATGTCTCAGATGCACACCAGCCAGTGAGAGACTTGAGGGCAGGGAGGGTGGGTGTCCCATTTGTCTGTGTATCCCAGACCCTGGCCTCGAACCTGGCACTGAGGACAGGCTCAGCTAGTGCTCGAGAGATGAATGCAGAGGGGGGAACTCGAAGGAAGTGAGAGCCGGAAATGGCCAAGAGGGCAGGGAGGGCAAGCCTGGCAGGAGGCACAGCCAGAGCAAATGTGTGGGAAGTAGAAAAGCGAGAACTTCCCTTTATTGCACTCCCACGACTGCCTGCCAGCCATTGTGCCTGAGCTTTGTTTGCACATTTTGTCTCTTTTAGTTCTTGCAACAACAGATCAGGAAACTGGCATCAGAGAACCAAAGCAACCTGCCCAAGGTCACACAGCCGAGCCTGGAGAGGAATCCAGGAATTGTCTGGCCTGAAAACCTGTGCTCGTTCCCCTGAGCCACACTGCTCTCCTGGGGCTAGGACCTTCTGGGGATGGACAGGGAGTGGGCCCCACTACGCCTCTGCCTGGCTGAACGCTGGAACCAGCTGCCTACGCTCAGGCGCTCAGGCCGACAGCTTCTCCCTCCCAGCTGGACCGGAGGCTCAGAGGCCAGACCAGGATTTATCTGCTCCTTCTTCCCCTGACTTTGGGGGTCATTGATGGACATGCACACACACACAAACACACAGACCCCATCAGGGAAGGGCTGCTGCATCGTGGTACTGCCCAGGGTGCCTGGGGGAATGTAGGGGGCTCTGTGATGCTGTCTGGGTTCTGCAGAATCTGTCTCCCTCATCGCACTTGGCCCAGGCTGATATTAAGATTCATCTGCATTCCCCGCGCACCCGCCTGGCAGATGGTGGGGGAGGAGGCTGGGTGCGTGCTGGGGGCTGCAGCCAGAGACCAAGCTGGGCCTGGAGGGCCACAGAGCACAGTGCCCACCCGGCATGCTCTCTGGGCCCCGGCCCAAGCTGGGGCCCACTCCAGCTGCTGGGGTACCTCCTCACCCTCCCAGCCTCTAAGGGGTGCTAGGACTTGACCTTTGCTTTTCCTAAGGACTTTAAAGGGGTCCTGGAATTCCAGCAAGGAAATATGGGTTATGAGTGGAATGATGGAGGATGGGATGCACCTTTGGGGATTTCAGATCAGGATCCTACTCTTCCTCCTTGCCCTGGAGGTTGGCAGAGAGGTCAGAGAGGATGAAGGACCCCGTTGGGATAGGAGCACCATGTCCCAGCCTGGTTACCCCCTGAGTTACAGGGAGGGGAAGTAGTGAAGATTGATGGCACAGCTCCCAGGGAGACCTTGCCCGCCTGTCTTCAGCTTCTTGGGAGGCTTACCTCTAACCCCAGCCCCAGAATTCCGACTGGCCCCTAGTGACCTTTTCAGCCCAGGACCCTGGACGAAAGTTTCCTGTCACAATGATTGGACAGGGCGTGCAGGAGTGGGGGTGGTTATCCGAGGCCCTCTGAGTAAAGCAGAAGAGGAAAAAACTGACATTGTGACGAGGGAGTAGAAGCTAGACATCTAGAAGAACTTCCTCAGCACAGAAACAAGTCCTGCAGAAACAAAGTGACTTTCAGCTATGGGGATAGGTTCCTCGTTATTGGCGTTCTTTATCGGCTGTAGGAATGGGTTTGGAAAAAATAACCTTTCCCAAGTCCAGGTCTCCTGGGACTCGGGGAGAACAGCTGATTTCCATTGCCCGCTGCAGAGAAACGGGCGCCTTGCCAGAGGGATGGAAAGGGTAGGGTCCTCATCCCAGGGCCAACATCCTCTCCTCCCCTGGCCGAGAGTTCCTCCGCCCCCGCGTCCTGTCCCCTTCGTCCTAGGTCCCCGGGCTGCGGGCCGGCAGGGGAGGAGTTAACTCCGGAGGTACCGGCTGGGCTCACCGTACCTGCCGCCGCCGCCGCCGCCGCCGCCGCCGCCGCCGGTGGGAGGGACGAGGACGCGGGAGCCGCCTGGGCGCCAGGAGCGCTCCAGTCTGGCAGGGTGCTGCGCCGGGAGCGGGCGGCGGGGCTCCGCGCGGCTAGGGGCTTCCGCCAGGGGGCGCGCCGCGACGGGGCGGGAGGGGCCGTCTGGTCTGGGGAATTAGCGCCAGGGACGGGCGCGCGCGCGGGTCCCCAGCACATCTGGGCGAGAGCGGCGCCGCTGGACCGAGGGGGGCGCCTAGCGCAGATCTGGAGCGGCAGAGGCACCGCGCGGCTGGGGCCCTTCGAGGCGTTTGGGGCGCACATCTGGGACCTCGAGAAGGGGCCGCGCCTCGCACAGCTGGGCCGGGGGAGGGGGGCGGCGGCCGCACAGCTGGACCGGAGGGGGCGGGGTCGGTCCCGGGCGCCCGGCAGAGGGGAGGGCCGCGAACCGCCGGGGACTGGAGCATGGGACGGCGCGCCTGAAGGAGCAGGGGCGAGGCAGGGGCCTGGGAGCCCGGCAGCAACAGAGGAGAGCGAGGGGCCCGAGAGCAAAGGAGGAAAATGCAACTGACTCGCTGCTGCTTCGTGTTCCTAGTGCAGGGAAGCCTCTATCTGGTGAGTGGCCCGCGGGGAGCTGCGCGGAGGGGCGGGGGCCCGGAGGACGGGGGAGAGCCCGGAAACTTTCTCCCTTCCCCACGACATCCCCGGGATGGAGGGGGAAGCCCGGAGGCCGGGGGAGAGGGCGGGTCCGAGGACCGAGACTGGCCCGCAAGGGTTAATAGGGGCGGAGAGAGGGTGCGCGGCTGGCCCACCCACTTGGCCGCCGGCGGCGGGAGGTGCGACCAGCACGAGGGAAAAGGCCAGCAGCGGGGCGCCAAGGGTTCCTCGACCCGGTTCCGGCGCCCCGGGACGCGCGGAAGGGGTATGGGGGTGGGCGGCGGAGCTGACCACCTGCCAGGTCTGGGGCCCTTGGCTCTTCTCTGACCTCAGGGACCCCGAGGGCCCGGGACCTGGGTCCCCCGGCGCGCAGAGCCTGTCCAGGCAGGGGGCGGCCCCCCGCGGCGCCCGCTCTAGCCTTCCCTCCCGCTCCCTCCCTCCCCGCCTGTTGTTTTCCTCTCCTTTCCCGGCTGCGCGCAGCCCGAGCCCCACAGGACCTGGGCAGGCGGCTCCCGCCCCGGGCGCCCGCGGCAGCTGAGCGGAGCGCCCCAGAGCCCGCTCCCCGAGCGCTCGCTCGCCGCGTCTCTGCCGCCCGGGACACCCGGGAGTCCCACCCCGGCCCCCCGGCCCCAGTCCTTCCGTAGGGAAGCCTCGGCCCCACATCAGGACCTGCCCGTTTCCTCAAAACAATAACACCCCCCCCCCCCCGCCACCTCCCCTTTGCCACAGTGTGGAAGCACCCTTTCCTTCTATCCGCACCTGCGGCCCTTCTCCCCACCCTCCAGCCACTGAGCGACGAACCCCCGGGAGCCAAGTAACACGGGGCTGCAGCCTGGGGCCCTCCTGGCTGTCCCTCTGCCCTACCCCTGGGGCCTAGCGGGTAGGGTCATTTGGCACACCTCTGCGGGCATAGCTGAGGCCAGAACGGGGGAGGGGTGGAGGGAGGGGGAGCATGGAGACCCCGGGGTCCCTTTGGAGCCCTCCAGAGGCCAGCCCTCGGGCCTCCCTCATCCTCATCCCAGGGGCCACCCTTGAAACCCAAACACTGCCCAGCTGTGAGCTGGAGCCCCTAGCGCTGGAAAGACAGACACGCAGGGCGAGTACTCTAGAAGCTGAGTAAGCACACTCCCACTGCCGCCCTTAGGAGACCTCTCTACTCCCTGATGCCCTCCTGAGCCACTGGGTGACCGAGCTGGGTTACACTGCCCAGCTGGCCCGCCCCACAGCCCCTCCAGGAGGCCTTCCCAGGTGCTGCCTGTTGCCGTAGCCGATCCGGCATTGGCTGGCCAAGGCTTAGCAGTTTGGCACAAGACTTCCAGTGGGCCTGGGCTTGGGAAGAACCTCCATAAACGACCCTATCTGGTCCGTAAGGCCAGGAGGGAGCCGTGGAATGAAAGGGCTGACCCTGTGTGATTCAGCCTTGTAGGGATGTCACCTTTCAATCCTGGTGTCCTCATCTGTAGAATGGGCATAAGAACTCCTGCCTCGGGGAGCAATAGGGCCCCGGCACGTCCTCATGGGTGATCCCCTGAGTTTTTGACTGTCCATATCTTGGCCTTCCTGGCTGTGGAGTTCACTCTAGGGCTCCTACTAGTCCTCCTGTCCAAACTTAAACTGCATTTGTACATGACTGGAAATGTCACTGCTTTCTTACTCTGTTGTCTGTTGGGTCTCAGCCTCAGAGGACAAAATATCCTAGGGTTTAAGGGTAGCGATGTCTCATCCGACAGAAAAGGACATGCCAAAAAGCAGGGGCTGCGCCTCTCCTGCCAAGCCGGGGTCTCTCCCAGTGTAGGGGTGGAGCTTTCCTATTCAACTCGGGGCTCCTTCAGGGCAGTGGCTATGCTTTCCCATCACCTTGTGAATTTCTCAGAGGCAGGGAATTTCCTCTGTGAAATTGTGACCTTATAACCAACCTCTCCTGTAAGACCGGGGGCACCGGCAGCACAAGGCTACGCCTCTGACAGGTGAGGACTCTCCCAGGATCAGGAGCTGGGCCTCCCCCATCAGACTGGAAACTCCCTAGGGGCAGGGACTATGTCTTCTGGTCTGCTGGAGGGAATTCTTGATCATGCTTCCAGACTTAGAGTAGCCGCCAAAGGCAGGATGGTGGGAGGGACGGGGTGGGGGTGACCTGAATGTCAGCAGGGTTGCTGGGGCCGTGACACAAGGCAGAGTGCACACTCAACCCCTAGCGAAAGTGGGTGATGTGCAGGGGTCCCTCAACCTCAGGTCGGTGGAAGGGACAGGCTGTTGGTGGAGGACAGAGACCAGAACTCCTAGGTCCTCTGGGGACGGGGGTCTCACTCTCCTCCCAACTCCCTCCACAGGTCATCTGTGGCCTGGATGATGGCCCTCCTGGCTCAGAAGACCCTGAGCACGATGACCATGAGAGCCAGCCCCGGCCTCGGATGCCTCGGAAGCGGGGCCACATCTCACCTAAGTCCCGTCCCTTGGCCAACTCCACTCTGCTAGGGCTGCTGGCTCCGCCTGGGGAGGCATGGGGTGTCCTTGGGCAGCCCCCCAACCGCCCAAACCACAGCCCCCCACCTTCGGCCAAGGTGAAGAAAATCTTTGGCTGGGGTGACTTCTACTCCAACATCAAGACCGTGGCCCTGAACCTGCTCGTCACGGGGAAGATCGTGGACCACGGCAACGGGACCTTCAGCGTCCACTTTCGACACAATGCCACCGGCCAAGGCAACATCTCCATCAGCCTCGTGCCCCCCAGTAAAGCTGTAGAATTTCACCAGGAGCAACAGATCTTCATCGAAGCCAAGGCCTCCAAAATCTTCAACTGCCGAATGGAGTGGGAGAAGGTGGAACGGGGCCGCCGGACCTCGCTCTGCACCCACGACCCGGCCAAGACCTGCTCCCGAGACCACGCTCAGAGCTCCGCCACCTGGAGCTGCTCCCAGCCCTTCAAAGTCGTCTGTGTCTACATCGCCTTCTACAGCACAGACTACAGGCTGGTCCAGAAGGTGTGCCCGGATTACAACTACCACAGCGATACTCCCTATTACCCCTCGGGGTGACCCTGGGCAGGCCACAGAGGCCAGGCCAGGGCTGGAAGGACAGGCCTGCCCATGGAGGAGGCCATCTGGCTGGATACTGGGCAGGGAAGGGAAGGGACCTCAGGCAGGGGCGGGGGGTTGGAGAGGAGGAGATATCGAGTGGGGCCAGGCCCAGTCTCCAGTGGTGGCGGGGAAGGAGTCCCAAGCACTGGCCCAGCTTGAGGTTGCGGAGCGACTAGGACATGGGAGCGCTGGAGGAGGAGCGGGTTCTCTGGGCAGCCCCGCGGGGCTTCCCCACTGCACAGCAAGAAGATGCTGGGTCTGGGAGGCTTCTGGGGAAGGCAGACCAGTGTGGCCCCAGTATAGGGCTGGAGAGGAACCCAAAGCCTGGGCTCCCTCCTCGCTGTCCTAAGGAAGAGCAGCAACAAGGAGAGGGGCATTTCATCAGCATGGACACAAGTAGGCCACAAAGGATGGCAGAGATGGGGCAGCCTGTGAGCCAGCTCTGGGAGGGGAGCGGGGCAGGGGGGGCAGGAGGAACTCTCGTGCCCCACGGAGGGGACCCCCCAGCCCCGTAAACCCATGTCCTGGACTGTGTACTGAACTTGGCTTGAGGCTCAAGGGGTGACCCTTGAAGTCTTTTTGATGTCTTGACAAGTAGACCCTCTGTTCCCAGCCAGGCCATCCCTTTCCGAAATTCTCTCTCCTGCCACAGCTGTGTCCTCCCTCACTCCCGCCCCGCCTTGTGCTGACGGGACACCCATCCTTAAGCTGAGACAGAGGGTGATCGTGGTTCTCCCAACACCAAGGCCACAGATGGAAGCCCACCCTTGCGCTGTGTCCCTCTGCCCCCCCGCCCCCTGCCGGCTCCTCTGGGAGTGTCCTTGTCCAGCCCGCCGGCCTGGGGCTCCCCTGGATAGGGTCGGCACCTCCCCCTCTCGGCCCATGGGGCTGGGGGGTGCCAGACTGTCAAGGGCGTGCTGGACCTGTTCCATGGTGTCTGACTGTGGGTGGGGGAGGGGCGGGCGGGGTGTGGAATCACCTGATTGTCAATTTCTGTGTGCCGAGTCTTGTTCTGGAGCCGGGAATAAAGCTTTCCCAAGGCATTGGATTCTGAATTGTCCAGGGAGGGTAAGGGCCTGGGTGTCCCACCAACCAGCCAGCCTCGCTCAGAGGGCAGAGGGATGAGCCCTGGAGACCAGAGCTGGGGGGCTCTGCTGGAGCTGTTGCTCCCTGAGGGCTCAGAGCTTCCCTCTCCAGCCCCCTTTCTGGAGCTGTCGGGAAGGCTGGGCCAACAGCCCCTGGTGCTCCTGGGGGGCGGGGGTGGAGCCGCAAAGCCACTTGGGGAGGAAAAGCTAGTAGGCGGCATGGCCCCTTGTGCTCCTTGTCGTCTCCCTAGGTGGCCATCTGGGTGGGCTCGGGGTGGGGGGCCCCCTGCTCTCGCTCTGTCAGTATTTTGTGCCGTGGCCTTGGATAACTCCATGCTCCTCTCTGGGTCTCTTTTTCCTTCTCTGTGAAATGAGATGCTTGACCAACCCAGAGTTTCTCCCATGGGTGGGGGCATCCAGATCACGGAGAGTGGCGGGTAACACATGCATTTCTGGGCTCCGGGGTTTCCAATCCACTAGGTCCGGGCTGGGGTGTAAGGATGTGCCTTTCTGATGACAACGATGCTCCTGGCCCAGGGACCACAGTCTGAGGACCACTCGTATGGCCTCTCCTGTCCTCTATGGCTCTGGCTCCCTAACATGAACAGACCCCTCTGAGGCTCTCTCCCAACTGTGACTTCCAGCTCCTTCTCCTGGGGAAATCTCCTGGAAGGGCCCTTCCGGGGACTCGGGGTGTCAGGGGTTCAGTCTGATAACGTGCTGGGGCAGGAACAGGCCAGGTTGGGGGGAAATGGGGACAGAAGGAGACTTGCAGTCATTGCCCTGCCCCCGCCGAGAGGAGGGCCTTGGGATGGATGTCTGCCGGTGGCGTCTTGCCTGGGAGTCAGCTGGGCCCTTTGGGGCTCAGTGAGCAGAAGGCTGAGCCCCAAGTACCAAGATCGCAGTACCCCCTATGAGGCCATCCTAGGTCTGCTGGCTTGGGAGGGCAGCACTCAGGTCCCCTGGGCCCCTCCCAGCCGTGCAGCCAGAGCAAGGAACATCCTAGCATGTGGGGAAGGTGGTCCCACCACCCCCAGCCTGCCTCCCCTGCCCACCGGCACTCAGCACGGCCCGGGGCTCCTCTCACTGCAGAGCAGAGCTGGGCAAGGCCTTAGCAGCTATCTTGCTGTAAGAAGTGACCCAGAAAGGGCACGTGACTCAAGCTCACACTCCGGTTCCAGTGTTCCCCTCCACCATGACTCCTGAGGTCACCTCTCCCAAGCGGAGATTTGAGACATTCCCCTCCGTACCCCTCCCCGCGCTGGGCCATGGGGGCAGGTGCTCAGAATTCAGACAGGCCCAGGGGCTCAGGCTCTGTCCCGGGGCTGGGGTGGGGGGGGTCTGCTGGGATCTGGCGGACTCTATCACCTGCGGATGCCTTCCAGACTCGCCTCCTCCCACAGCCGTGTGGGCGCTGGAGGAAGAGAAGCAGGTCAGCGGCCCCGAGCCCTCCTCACCTGGTCTGTGGAACCAGCAGCAGGAAGCGGGGGACCCTCTGCCCCACCCGCTCCGGCTCCTCTTTTGTGGAGAGCCAGATGCTGCGGACAGCTGGAGGGCTGGCCCGCTTGGCACGCAGTCTGCTTGGGCAGGGGGTGCGTTCATTTCAATAACTTCATTTCAGCCTCGCACACAGTCCTCGGTCTCCTCCCTCCTTTCCCGCCTTCCCCGCTAACCTGGCTGCTCCTCTCTGCTAGGATCTTGCTAATAGGTTTTTCTCCTGAGCTGTAATTCTTTTGGAATAGACCTCTGGGCCCTGATACTCTGGCCACCACCAGATACTTCCTATGTCCCCATGGTCCTCATGAAGGTAAGGGGTCTGTCTAACTGTCTCTCATCACAAAGGCACAACCTCTGCTCCCCTTGGTGAGCGACGTCCATGACATCTTCCCAGGGGAGATGGACCCCCAGTCACTACCAGGTGCTCTCTGATCGTCTGATCTTGCCATTCAAACACAGGGGAGCAGACTACTCTGGAATGAACCTGTCTCCTCTCGCAGGAAGCAGCTCTAGGTCCTACTCCCACCCCAGCCCTTTGGCCTCCCCCACCACTGCCCTGCTGTGACAAGGCTTTTGGTCCGGTGGTCCAGTTCCCCCATCGGCTCAACCCCGCTAGGGAGCCACCCCGGGGCAGAGTCCTTTTCTCCTTCATCCGAGGGGAGCAAGGGTCATGGCCCACATCGTCCTAAGAGACTGAGGAACCAGGGTCTGTAACCCCGTGAGGCCAGTCTGTGCCTCCCTCGTCAGACTGACATCTCCCAAGGCAAGAACGGTACTATGGGCACGGGTGAGAGAGCTTGCTCTCAGAACCCCTGGAGGCTGCCTCTGCCCTTCGGCCTTGGGCACAGGTACTGTCTAGGCCTCCGTGTCCCCACCTGTGACGGGGTGAATCTTCCCAGCAGCCTGCGAAGCTAACAAGAGGGAATCCATGGCGGGTCAACGGGCGACAAAGCCGAGTCTTCCTCTGAATGAAGCTTGAGGCAAAAGCAAGTGGTGTCTAGGTCCCTCCTCTCTCCTCCTTCCCCCTCATTTTTCCTCCCTGGGATGAGCAAGCGGGAACTGAGTCACCCCCTTCGCCATCCTTGGCAGGGATGCCGGTGACCTTGCGTGTGGCAGTCTCCTGAGGCGAGGCCCATTGCTCAGAGCTTACGCGAGGTGGTGGGTGGATAGGGAAGGGGGGAGAGGGGGAGTGCGTGGACGTGGAGGCAGCTGAAGGTCAGAGGGTGACCGGGGACCTGGAATGTCAAGTTGGGTAGGTTTGTGGGGGGGGGTATGGGAGACACAGTGAACCAGTCACTCTGGGCTGGGAAGTGACTCAATACCATGGCTGGGAGTGGGAGAGAGAAGTGTTACTTCCGGAGACTCTGAGTCCCGTGGTGCCACAAGGAGAATCGGGGGCTGGGGTGACAGGCAAAGAGAGGACCCAACCGCCCTACCAGGAGGAGGCAAGCTTGAATGCAGGGGGGCCCCTGCCAGTTACACTGAAGTCCCGGAGTAGCAGCTGTCGCCATCCTGAAGGCACGAACGCCGGAGGAGACCCCGCACTCAGGAGGCGGTGGCTGGGCTCTGGTTCCACGGGACCCCTCTTTGCCGTCGGCCTGCCAAGCTCAAAAGCTGACCAGATAACCCAAGCGACAGATGCCTGCTTCAAAGCTCTCCAGTCCATCATCGCGAGGCCCATCTCCCGAACCACGGAGGCTGCCCCCGAATGGACAACACGTGTGCTTGCGGGAACTGGTGTCTGCGTCCCAACTGGCTGGGTGGCTTTGGGCAAAGGACGTCATCTGCCGGACCTCCTCAGGTGGAAACCTAGGGATCTATTTACATTGGAGCACTTCGGGGGAAATGAAACTACCTCCTCAACAAATGTTGCCTCTTCCTCGTCTGTTTTTGGACGCGGGTTATGTCTGCTTCAGCCTTGCTCCTGGTGTAGCTGGGGGCTGGAGGGAGGAGGAGGGAGGAGACCCAGCTTCCCAGCCTGGTTCTGCCCCGTAATGCAGGAGGCAGGGAATTGTTCCATGTTGTCCATTTCCCTTTCTTCCGAAGGAACGGGATCCTCAGGGTTAAGCTGGGCTTCTGCCTGCCTGAGATACATACTACATCTCTCTGCCTCACTTGCGCCTAGATGTGGTCATGTGACTGAGATCTGGCCAGTGACACGTAAGCCAAAGGGCTATTTGGCAACTTCTAGAAAGACAGTTGATAAGACACTTGAAAGACAGTTCTCACTGCCATCTTAGACCATGGGCATGAGAGTCACATCCTGGGAGTGGCAGAGCAATGAGCTGGGGGAAGTCTTGGTTCCCGAACGCCTCGTGAAATAGAAAATGGTGTGGACAGAAACACCATGCCAGCCCTAACCTGCCTCCCCCCTCAGACTTTACTGTGAGAGACAAATCAAATGTCTGTCTTATGTAAGCCGGGGTGCTTTGGGTCTCCATTTCCTACAGTTACATCTATCGCTACCTGCCCCCTTCCCTACCCACCCACCACCTCGCCATCAAACCAGGGGATGGGTTTGAGCGCTGCCCTACTGTGGACCTGGTTCCTCATCTGGAGAGATGAGAGGAGGATGCTCCCGTATCTTGCCACACATCAGAGAGGTTTTCCTAGGCCGGTGGGCAAGAACGAACTTGGGAAAGCTCTGGTCCTCCCCCTGGCTCCCTGACACCGGGGCACACAGCCTCCATTTTCGGAAGGGGAATGAGCTGCTGCAGCATGGCCGGGAGTCCCTGAGGGTTCCGAAGGATTCTCCACCCCATCTGAAAGGCCTCCAGTCCCCAAATTCAACCCCCACACGTCTGAGTCCCCATCCACATTCTGATGTTGGTGACACGCAATCCTCGTTAAGGGCCTGGCTGATCCCAGCCAGATGGGATCCTAATTTAATTAAAACCCTTTAATTACCTGCAACAACACAGCTTTGGAAGTCCGCGGCAGGAGGGGCCCTGTGTTGGGAGGGGAGAGGGCAGGGCAGAGAAATGCCTGCCCTTCCATCACTCCATAAAGGCTTTCGGGATGGTTCTTCACCCTGTGAACACAAACTGCAGGGAACAGACGGTGCAGCCCCTGCCTCTGGCTTGGTCTGCAGCCAAGCCAGGGAGCCGGGCCAAGCAGGCCCCGGGGAGTAGAGTGGCAGGCTCTAGAAACCGATGCTGTCAGGGTTGCTTTGGGGCTGGCGCCGGGATGGCCATAGGGTGCTGAAGCTCAGGTCTGAGCTGCCTGAGACCCTGGCCCTGCCCAGGGCACTCTGGGTAAGAGCAGGCATGCTTCTGATGCCTCTGGACTGGCCCGGCTTCAGAAACAGGGGTACCTCCACATCCGCCAAAGGAACTTGGGCACCGATAAGGTTGCTCACGGTGCTGGGCCTCAGCTGGCTCCTCCCTAGGAAGGCAGAAGGAAGGGACCCCGGCCAGGCCAGAGCCCACCAAGCCTTGGCAGGGGCAGATGCTGAAACCCAGGCTCTGTGAGCCTGGCTAGTCTTAAGCCTTGTGGACATCATACACTAATACCCATCTGTTCTCTCCCTTAGTGCTCATTCATTCAACAAATATTGTTTAATAAAGCCTCTGGAAGTTCCAGCAGGTCTCCACGGTGCCAGGAGATCCAAAAGAGGTTTCCGTCCACACTTGAGCCATGGCCTTCAAGGAAGCGTTTTATCGAGGCCAGCATGATGTCAGTGGTCGGAATGGGAGCAAGAAACCCCAAGGTGAAGGAGAAATGCAAGGGGCAAGATTCAGAGTCACCAGGCCCTGCCACTCCACACCCCAAAGGTTCTCCATCCAAAGCCAAGCTGGGGACACTCTACTTCGCTCTGTTGGACACACTCCCTGGGACCTAGAACTTTCTGCTTCCACCTGTCCCACCCCTCTCCCCTCTTCCTGCGCTCAGCCTTGCCCCGTGCTCCATCCCGTGTCCTCTGCTGCCCCCTGACCCCCACAGCTCTCCCTCTGAAGATCCTGCTCCTATCTCTGACTCAGGCTGTGCCCGCAGGGCTGACAACTTAGGGGCTGTAACCATAGGACACGTGGATTTCCCCTCTAGACTAATGAGACACTGGGCACAGGAGCTGTTGCTCCCTTGGAATGGAGACTCTGTTCCGTGCCACTGGCCCGCTGGCCTGGAGCTCCCCAGAGCCAGAGGCCCCTCCTCCGAGGCCCAAGCTAATGAACTCCCTGCACCCCGATGTCCTGCATACCGAACCTTCCCCGCCCAGGGATGACCACAGCTGGGGAGGGGAAGTGACGACAGGAGGGCAAGTCACTGTCCCCACCTGCCATGCCCGACTGCCTGGCTAGGAGAGAACCCCACCTCTCCACCCACTTGTCCCCGGGATTGTATGTTATCTTCTCTAGAAGGGTCTTCAGGGGCCCAGGTGAGCTCCAAGGGCACAGTGAGGGGCAGGGTCTCGACCTGAGTCACTGAGAGCCATGGGAAAAGCCAGGGCCCTCTGAATCCTGACCCAGTACACACTCTTTCCATTAAAACAGGCCTCCTCACCCCAGATCCCCTTCGCGGCTTAAGGTGGAGCCCAGAGAGCCAGGGCTCCCCTACCTTGAGGTCAAAGCAAGGCCATGCCCCAGCAACGATGTGTTTGAAGAGAGGTGGGTTGACGTCTTAGTTTCACGTGATCGTGACCTGGTCTCACCAGCCTTCCCTGGGCCACAGTTCTTTCTCCACCTGCTCACGTGGTTACTGTAAGGGACAAACCGACTGTGTGAACGGCGGCACCATGTCGGGGGAGGCCCACGGGCATGTAGCACCGCCTGGCCCTCTGCCCACCTGCTGGGGCCCAGGGGTGTTCCAGAGCCTCACAGGAAGGGGCAGAAAGCTGGTTTCTCTTTCTTTTTGAGGTAGGCTGTGTAGGGCAGAGGTTGCGAGCACAGATCCTGAAGCCAGACTGCCACTTCCTAACTGTAGACCTTGCAAGTTACTGAACATCTTTGTGTCTCGATGTCCCCATCTGTAAAATGGGGATGATCTTTACCTGTCAGAGGGCTGTTGTGAACTGGAACGTGTGTAGCCATTGGAACTGTGTTTGGTGCTGAGGCAGCCATCAGGTGAGTTGCTCTGAGGAGACCCACTCTATGGCCACCCCACCCCCACCCCAATTTGGCCAAGCCTGGGAGGGAGAGAGCGAGGGAGAACGGCCATGGACACACGCATTCTTCTCTGCAGGAAGAATGTGCAGGAGAAAACCCCACAGGGGAGGTCAGAAGTCTGTCATGTCTACAAAAGAAGATGCAAACAAAGGAAGCTACTTTTGTTTTCCTCGATTCTGGCTGAGAAACGGGGCCCTTGGTGGCATCACTACTGTTCCTTGGGCCCAGAAGCCCGCATCTGCGCTCTAGAAGCCTGGCGGAGCACTGGGTTTCCTCTGTGTCCCCCCGCCTGGGGCCTCTACTTATAAACGTAACAACAGGCTCAGAGAACGCAGGTGGCCACAGGGTCTTTATTTAGAAGCACAGAATCATAGAGCAGCTAGCCAAGCGTACCGAGGCAGCCTGCCCAGGGCCCCTCCTGCCTTACCTCGCCTTCCCCCCTACCTTGCCTGTCTTCGTCCCCTCCACCCGTCCCCTCCATCTGTCACCTCACCTTCACCCTAGGGATCGGTTTTCTCGTCAGCCTGAAGAGCCCATGGTCCCCTCGTTGCTACCCCTGAGAACTGGGCGTAGGAAGCACGCCCATCTCGGATGCTACCCCCGAGGCTGAGTCCCCCGGAGGACTGGGCCTTGTGTGACCCATTTCTTCCACATTTTGAGAAGGGCCGAGGGCGTGGGGTACACACACCACCTAGCCGGTAGATCTTGACTCACAGACGACCCCGGAACTTTACTGCTCTCGTGGGAGTCTCTCATAGGGGTAGGGACGAGAAGGGAAGAGACACGGGTCAATGGGCAGCATTTACACAAGGCAAGAACTGGGCTGGTTGGGGAAACAGGGCCTGGGTGCAGGATCCAGGAGCAGGGAAGGGTATACAAATGCCCCATTTACCAGTCTTGGCAGCACCAGGCCTGGGCCAGGAGGGGCTGCTTACTCAGGCTCGGCCATCTGCCTCAGCTCAGCGGAGATCAGCACTGGAAGGCTCGGTGTAGGCAGGCTTTTTTATTTTTTTAATGCGGCAGGATCAGGCTCAAGATGTCACTCCAGTGAGCAGGACTGGAGACAGGGGAGAGAAATGTCTAGGAAAACAGGGGAGAAATAAATGGAAGCTTCCATGCTCCAGGAGGAGCGAAGGACAGGGAGTAGAGAAGGAAGGTAAAAGGGAGCCCAAGACGAAACATGGCATGGAGAAGACGGTCTTGACATCATGCCTCTTTCCCCGGCAACTCAGAAGCCAGCAATAGCCGGAGAAACGGGGCTCCTGGGTCCCAAACTTACCACCGCCCCCTTCCCCAGTCCCCAGGCTCTCTTCTCACATCCGCAAGCCCAGGGGCTTCTGCCCCGCCTCCTACCTTCCTCTCTGGAATGCCTAATGTCAAGTGCTGCCCGCTCTCGGAGACTGTGACAGTGGTGATCCTACACGCACTGTCCCAGGTGACTGAAAGATCTGGCGCAGGCGGACGGCTTCCTGAGGCTTCTGTGGACTCCCCCTCCTCCACACACGCCAGCCCCCTAAGAGTCCGGAGCTCGCTCACAGGACACCAGGCTAGCCTCTTGACACAGTTGCTCTCCCACAGGTTAGTCTGCTCCAGAAGATTCCCCCGTGCTCCCAAAGGTGCCCATTTCGGCGTCTCATCGGAGATTTATATTCCATTCCAAGAAATCCTAAAAGCGAACGGACTCCAAAGGCTATTATATGGCGTAGGCTGGAACCAACGCGAATTACATGGTGATAACATTAGCAGTTTACCTTTCTTGTTCAATGGCAGTCACTGGATTAAGGACTTGACATGTATTTTCTCATTAATTTCCCAAGAGAACTCTATACAGGATGCCCATTTTACAGATGAGAAAATTAAGGCCTACGCAGGCAAGTACTTTGGCCGGGACCACGAGTGGTGGCGGGAGTGCAGAGCTCCCAGCAATTCTCAGCCATTGGCCTTATTCCCTACTTAACACCGGAACACATCCAAGTCAGGTGCAACCTTGCTCAACTTCCCATCCTCACCAAATGCGCCTGTGTTTGCAGGACTCTCCTCACACCTAGAGAGGGTGTGTCTCCTCTTCCTCCTTAAGCTTCCCAGCCCCCTGCGTGCTCCGAACCTCAGGGCATGGACCATCCCCTCTCTACTGAAGCCTTCCCATCAGCTTGAACCAAATAGGTTTTGTCCTGTGGGAAAGCCCACCTCGCTCTCATTTCCCTCCTACAGGCACTGCTCGAGTTTCTCCCCTTCACAGCCACACCTGAAGCCCGTGCCTATCCCTCACCTCCTCCCCACTCCTCACCTCCCCCTGCCCTGGGCCCTTCCCTGAATGACCCTGGCTAAGGTCACCAATGACTTCCATGTTGCTAGCTCCAATGGGCATTTTAAATCCTTGCTCTTATTTGACGGCATTGGACACTTTTAACTCTTTCGTATTGGTCCTCTTGAATATGATTTTCCTCCTATCTCTGGCCACTTCTTCGTGACTTATCTTCCTCCAACAGCCTTCAGAGCTAAGGGTTCCTTACAGTTTAGACCGGGGCCCCCTTCTCTCCTCACTCTGTATGCTTCCTTAGATCCAACACACCCAGAGCTTCAGTTCCACCTATAGACCAGTTCTCTCCAGTTTCCACCTCCCCTCTGAGTGCTAGGCTCATACATTCAAGAGCCCCCGTGATGCCTCCCTTGGATTTCTCACGGCATCTCATGATCAGCAAGTCAGATGAAATCAGTGATCGAATTTCCCTCCAGCCTGTTTATCTTCCCATCCGTCTCTTTTTGGGGGTCTCCTTCCTGGTGGCCTCTCTGTCCCTACTCTATCCAACCCATCATCAACTTCTGCCAAATCTGCCCCCTAAATTTCTCTCAAACGGATCTTCTTTTCAGCTGTGCTACAAGTTCTGAAGCAAGTTCTGTGATCTCTGGCCTTCCATCGTCCCCACTGCCGACATTAAGTTTTCTAAACTCTAGCCAGAGATCTTATTAAAATGAAATCTTGTCACCCTCTTCTGCCTACATCTCTCCAATGGTTTCCCACTGTTCTCAATTAAGTGCCTAAATCCTGCATGTGACCTAGGGAGGGGCTCCCAGCTCCCGCGTCTACATCGTTGGTCTGCCGGCCAGCCTGCCAGCCTTCCGGGTTCCTTGAGCGCTCCGAGCTCAGGAATTCACGCCATTTCTTCTGGGCAGAACGTGCCTCCCCCACCTCCCCAGGCTCACAGCCCTTCACCCTTCCGCTCTCACCTCAAAAGCTGCTTTTTAGGGAAGCCTTCTGGATCCCCCACATTAATTCCCTACTCACAGGCCCTCCCAGCGCCCCATACATTTCTTCCAGAGCACTCAGCGTGGACTGACATCCCGTATTTGTGAGATCATCAGGGACATTCTCTCATCATACTCGAAGCTCCATGGAGGCAGGGAGCAGTTAGCGGAACTCCCTGTTACCCCTAAAAGCTAGTGCAGTCCCTGGCACATTGTATATTGAATGTGTCAGTGAATAATTAGCAGAGAAAACCGAAAAGAATTCATTCTGGCAAGGCCACAGCGAGGCCCGGTTCTTAGACTTTGGTCGGAGTGGAAGGCCCTGGGGGTCTCCCAGTGGTATGCTGGCTAAACACTTGCGCTCCTTCGCTTTTCTCCGGATTCAGAGGTCGTGGGGGTAGGGAGGACCCTCGGTGATCACATCCCTGGAATGGCTAGCGATGCCACTGGATCCTGTGGTCAGGGGATATGCCTGTGTTTCCTTAGTGGTTCAGAAAAATACTCCTAGCCCTGATAAGAGATAGAGAGAAAATGTTTCTTTACCCAGGGAGATGAAAATGTGTGATAAGACTATTGGCTTCCGCATCAGTGTCAGTCTAACGCTAGATCTCTTAACGACACGGGTTTGAACTGCGCGGGTCCCCTCACGTGGGCATCTTTTTTGATATGGCGCGGTACTATAAATGCATTTTCTCTTCCTTATGATTTTCCTAATCATAGTCTTTTCTCGAGCTTACTTTATTGTACGAATACAGCATGTAATACGCACACCCGATATGTCCATCAACTGCTTATGTTCTTGGTAAGGTTTCTAGTCGACGGTGGGCTACTCATCATTAAGCTTTGGGCGAGTCAAAGTTATATGCAAATTCTTGACTCCACAGTGGGGGTTGGGGATACCCCTAACTTGTTCAAGGGTCAGCTGTAACTTCCTTTTACCATTAAACTAAGGATAAGGCATTTGCAAGTGCTGTGGGATAACAGGAAATAAGGAGGTGCACAGATGTTGGGAGGACAGATTTGAAACCACACCAGTGGTTCACGCTGGCTCTCTAAAGTCAAACTGTTACATTTTTAGAAAATTTGAGAGCTGGTTGTTAAACAGCCAATTAAAAACTGAATTATATTAATGTACGATGAACAGCAAAGGTAATAAATGCTCCAAATTCATCTCTCCCGAATTCTTTCTCATTCTACCATTGCCTATGTCTGCCAGGTCATCATGGCGGAAATACTAGGCAGTGGGGAGCTGCGTGCTTTCCTACTCTGCGCCCCTGTGACGTCACCTTTGAAGTCTGAACTGGGCCCGGTGGGAGTATTTACACCACGGAAACTGGCAAAGCTACCAATCACGCCGTACATTTTGGGGTACTGAATGTTATTTTTTGGTAGCTCAATGCTGAGCCAAACCACTGGCTCCTTAAAACATTTTAAAGGTCTCTAGTAAATGTGAGGCAAACTTTTACTTGGAAGATGGATAGGTTGAAGAAGTACAGAAACATATGTCTGTCTAAATTTAGGAAATCATTCTCAAAATTGTGTTAAGGCCTGAAGGTGATTGTTTTCTTCTTCAGTTTAAAGCTGTAATTATTCTACATACATTTTATTACAAATATCAGTTACTAAAGTGTAATTTTATGGAACAACCTGTACACCATGACTGCTAGACAAAAATAAACGTGTTGACTAAATTGAGGCATAAGTCCTTAAGAGTGGGCAGGAGAGATTCCTTTTCTCTCTCCCTGCCAAACTTCTGGAAAGTGTAGCTTCTACTCATTCTATATTTACTTACCTTCTCGTCAGTCTTGGCTTCTGCCTTCACCATTTGACAGAAACTGCTCTCAGGTAACCACCGACCTCAGGTAACCACTGACCTCCTTACTGCAAAATTTCTGTTCTTCTCTTCTATTCTCAATGTCATGACCTCTCTGCTTTGTTTCTGAGGGCCACGCCCCTGCCTCCTCCATTAGACTGAATTCGTAAGGCAGAAATCCCACCCTCCACCCCAACCCTACCCCACCATGATGTTTGGTCCCTTCTGGATGCTCTGCCATTGTTTGCTGAATCACCAGCCCAAGTTTAATCCCTGTGACCTTGAACATGTCTTCTCCCTCGGCTGGATGTCTATTTGCTCAGATATCAAAAGAAGGTGAACTGTGTGGGGTGCCCTTCTTTCCCTTTGGCTTGTCAAGAGCTCATCTTAAAGGGTCTTGAGAAAGCTACAACTCTCCCCATTCCAGTGGAGCCTTACGAGCAGGTGTGTGTCCACTCCACTGCCAGGCAAACTCTTGGATTTTCATTTTCTCTTTGGGCCTTGGGCCTAAGCCCCAAAGCTATTCCTTTGCCTTCTGTTGCTTCTGAGCTCAGAGCCAGGTTGAGTGACCTTGAGGAAGTTACGTTATCACCTTCCCAAGCTGTACGATTGGGATGAATGGGAACCGTGCAAGACAAGCTGGCAAGTGTTCAGAACTCCTGCGAGATCTGTAAACTGCGGGTCCTGATGCTATATTCCTTACTTGAGTTACGCGTATTTTATCTTCATAATATTTCCCCCCCCGGAGTTGATCCCCTTCAACTCTTTAATCATTTCTGTTGCTTGCGCTGAATTCCCTCAAGTCTAAAATTCTTTTTTTTCCTAGAGCTGCAGGAATCAGAACCAAACAGTATTCCAGATGCCACTTTCCACTCCAGCATTATGGGATTTACAGAGGGGGGAGCGATCATCTTGCTAATGGCTTAGCGGCATAAAGATCCCATCAGTCAACAACATTCAAGTTTCTGCTCTCATCTGGAGGTCAAAGCTTCTGGTTCTCCCAGCTCATTATCCCAGATACTGATCGTCCTACATTTGCTTTCTTGCTCGTTGCCTCCGTGAGGCGTCCACCTATTGGGTCAAAGGCCCCAATGTGGTACGGTCACCTCCGAAATTAAAAGGGGGAAAACACAGCCACCCTGTGCATGCACGTACGTAAAGAGCAGCCAGACGCTCCTCACCTGAATGTTAGATTAGTCAGCAAGCCATTAGAAATGAATCTAAATGATGTAGGGCAGAGTTCAGTGAAAAGTCATGAGATAAAGGAAACACACCGGGCCCAGGCTGATTAAAAAGATAATTGGTTGTGGAAAATAAGGTTGGGCTCCAGCCAAGAGTTTGTCTTTGACGAAGATAAACGGAAGGATCCGGTGCAGTCAGGTTGGGGGATTCAGCTGCTGTTCTTTTCTAGGAGTTGAGGAGCCAGAACAAAGCAACAGTCAGTTTCAAAGTGCAACGCCACGCCCCCTGTTTGTAGTTCGGCTCATAAACATACAAGCTGTTTCCTTTCATCTGCACAGGCTCACAAAATACGGAGAACCCACAATAGGTTTAAACCAGATTTATAATGGATGCGCAGAATGGGGAAGCCAGAGATCTTCTGGCGTAAGAAAGGATCTTGACGTTCTTGTGTTCTTGGCTAGAACTAAAAAAAAAGAAGATTCTCTTCTAAAGTTCGCAAGCCCAGCAGAGTAGCCGGTGAGAAGCCGCTCTTATCTGAACTGTTAAATCCCATAAAGGAGTAGGAGATGCCTAATGGCAACACAGAAAGGGCTCATCTCCACATGAGCAATGGGAAAATTTTCCAAGGATGACCAGATACGGGGGCCAACAACGTGGTGGGGGGTGCTAGAGACCAAAGCCAGATCATCTATTTGGACCTCAAACCGTAACTCTAAAGGTTCTGTGAAACTACTCGCCTGAAATATTGTTTTGATAAATAAGCTATATCCTTGTGGAATTGAAATCTCCAACTGTTCCACTGGCGCGGACATCTCTGCAGTGACAGCACATGCCCCAGATTGTGGAGTTAACTTGAATTAAATTTCAGATGTGGGGGGAGCTGAGGGAGGGAGTGGTGGCAGTGGGAGGTTTATGAACAGTATGCTGGGGCTCTGATGTTGTCATAACCAGATGGCTTCAACTGTATCATTTAAACAAACACGTCCACAAATAATGTAATAATGACAGGAGAAGCATCGAGCAGTTTCACCTGTACCTGAAATCCTAACAGCTTTGTACCCACACTGGAGATCCCCAAAATATTGGAAAATCCCCAGAGACCCTCCTCCTGATGAAGCTTGGTACCAGGACTGCTCCCCTCCCGAGGGCCTAGGCCCTGAAACCACCAGCCCCCAATGCACAGCTTTCTATGAATGAGGAGGAAAGCAAACCTGAAGGCAGGCTGATCCTCCTGGCCCCCTGAAAGAACAGGACAGCAGACGGATCTCTCTAGAGCTTTGCTTTCTAGAGCTTTCTCCCATAAGAAGGAAACTTTACCTCCGATTTTGGACCAAAACTTTTCAGAAATGGAACCTCCTTCCGCTACTTACGTAATCTTCTCAGGGTACTGTATATCAGGAGAACTGTCACTCGACAGTTGTGGGATCTGACTCATGTCACTTTGACTGCTTTGGGTTTCCACTTCTCTTCACTATAGAATGGGAAGGTGCTGTCTGTCACTTGGTTGTTGGGAAGTTTAAATGAAATACTGTTTGTGAAGGTTCGGTGAAAAACGAGAAGAGCTGAGCGAATGAGGCAATGCAGTGGCCCGGGAGGCCACAAGGGCAGAGGAGACTGTGTGCATGCTGGAACCCTGGACCAGTGTGCTGACCTGGAGAGCCAGGACGAGGTGGCACAGGACGGCAGCCACGATGTGGAACACCGGACACTTCCTCCCGGATGTGAGCTGTGGGAGGAAACTGACAAGTGCAATGGGATGGTTTCTAATAAGCGCATCCTGTGTGTGCCCGTGTCGACGGTTGACCACAGCTGGTCATTCTAGGACCTTGCGCAAGATGAATGAAAACTGGAAAATCTGCCAAGGCCAAAGTCACTGGAGAGAAATGGGAGATGGAATACGTTGAGTCTCCATCTAAGGTCAAATGTACACACCTTGGCCACATAGCCACTGCATTTTCCGGTGTGTCCCACTGTCCTGTCCTGTCCAACACTGCCGTGGAAAGGCAGAGGAGCCCCGGAGTGCCCCTGTGAGCCCACGAGGTATTTAGACATTAACTTTTCTGGAAACACATCAAGTCAGTGACAGAACCAGTCAGAGATAATGATTTCCCTTTATTTAATCTCCACATTCATGTCCCCTTGATCTTTTTATAGTTAGCTAGGAGAAGGGAGGTTGGGAGTTAGGTGTTAGAACACGTAGAGGGTAGAAGAGCCCACCCCCATTACTTGCCTTGGCAGAGGCAGGAGCCTGATCTCTCATTAGAATGTGGCCTGTGAGATACTCAAGGAGGACAAGACACTGGTAGACGCTGGGAGCTCCAAGAGGCAGCCCGGGGTGAGGGAGACGCAGTAAATCCCCATGGGTAGACATTTCTCATAGAATCTCTGCAAGCTGAAGGCTCAAACCAGGTCTCTGAAATCCCTTATGGAACTCAGACCCAAAAAGACAGCCAAGTGAGTGAAACAAAAGACCAGAAATACCACACAGTACAAAATAGTAATTATTTATATTTTCAAAAAGAAAACAATTAACATTTGGAAGTTCTCCCCTATAGGAAAGGGGTGAGTTGGAAGGAACAGGACTGGCTCCTACGCAGGCGGCAAGTCAGGTATGAACAGCTGAGCAATCTGGACTGGGATTTTTGTCACACAGCATTAATAATAAAATTTCCTTTTCTTTTCTCTTCTTTTTGTTCTGTTTTTGTTTTGCATTTTATTTTCTTAGAAAAGGGGGGGAGGGAGGAGAAATAAAATCAGAGAAAAATGCCAAAAAACATTTTCCACAATATCTAAAAACAGAGAACCAGAGTTCTTGTCAAGACAGTATGAATTCTGGATGCATTATTTTTTCCAGTTTTCAACACCGATAAAGATTTTTTGCAAAAGCCACCACATCAGAACACGCATCTTCCAGCTCAAATAACCTCCTTCCCCTCTCGCCTTCACTTGTCAATTCTCATAAAAGGATAAAAGGATGTATTCTGTTCTTGCAAACAATAAGTGCTAACAAGAGAGCTCTTCTGATACTTGTATGGTGGTGAGGAGTTGTCACAAATATCCAAGTTTTAGCACAGCTGGATGGACTAAAATTTCTCTCAACATAAATACTACTGGAATCCACAAATTGATTTTTGAGAAATTCTGCAAAAATCCTTTCTTCTTTCCTTTCCTTTTCCCTTCTCTTATAACTAAATGTCCTTTTTTTTTTTTTTTTTTTCCTTTTTGCTCCAGGCACCTGACGATCTGTTCTGCTCAGTCAGATGCAGACAGGTTTCTCCGAAGTACCACCGCTGGGACGTCCTCCGGGCCGGCGCCTAAACTGAATCCCCACAGTACCAAAGTCGGCCAGGCCAAAGGGAACACAGTGACGCAGCAACAGGGTTTTCATTAGGTTGAACAGCCCCAGGTCCCGGGCCCTTCCCACCCCCCGCTTCCCCCAAGTATTTAGTGCTGTTTTGAAAGTCTGGGGGCCGCGATGCAGTCTTCTGCCCCCACGACAGAGTAAGAGCTCCACAGATTGCGCTGTCTACCTGGTGGTCAGTGGCAGCAACGGTGGCTGCTGCTTCAGGAAAACACTCGGAGTCTTACGACAGGCAGGATCTTAGGACTGCTTCAGGCGCTTGCGTGGGGGTCCCAGAAAAGGGCACTGTGCTGAAGCCAGAGAGCGGTAGGCCTCAGCCACCAAGTGGGGATGCGACACCACCATTGACTTCCACCCGGAGGTCTCCAAGACATCCGAAGCATGACTAGGAGAGATGTGGAGAGATGGATTACCAAAGGTGCGAGGGAGGGCTGGGGTCCACGGCCCCCGGGGTAGTCTAACCTCCCAGAGTTCGCTGTAAAGAGTGCCAAACACTCGGGCAGAACCCTTCGCAGACAGAGCCCGTCACACAACGTGCAGACAGCTGCCCAGGCCGGGGCTGCTGCAGCTCGGAGAGCCTGGATTCGGAGCTCCCACCCTCTCAAATACAAAAGGCGAAATGTTCCTCAGGCCCTTCTCTCCATCACCGATGCTCTTCACATTCACTGGTGATGCTATGACAGAGAGAGAGCAAGGGCTCTCTTGTCCGGCAGCTCTGAGCTTCCATCTGGCTCTGCCATCATTCTGGTCCCCGACCACAGACCAGATCATGGCCACGGCTCTATTCGATCAGCCGGAGGGGACCATACCACCCCCTACCGAATGTTAACACCTGAAGAGCACCACGCGAGTGTCCAGCACGGAGCGAGCCGTCACTAGAAGGAACATATGGGAGTCTCTTCCCACCTGCCTTTGCTGCAATTGGTAAACTCCTTCAAAACAACCTTACAAACAACCTTACATCGAGGAAGTTGATTCCTCTTTGGGGGCATTTTCTGTCTTGAATAATGTTCACTCATCTACTTGGCAACCTTTTAAACCAGCCTCAGCCCAGAACTGCTGCTGTGAGGGCTTTTTAAGGCCTGCTTCTCCCCTTTGGGTTTTTCCCAACTTCTGTTCTCCACCAGGCAAGGGAGGAGAACATGCCCCACTGAGAATTACTGCAGAGAGTAGTATGGCCAGGTCATCTGTCATTTAGGATGACAAGACAAATCTGCTGGAAGGAACACTTCCTTTCCAAGCAGTATTTAACAGCCTTGACAACTGGTTATCCCTTCTCTTTTCCCCATTCCACAATCAGCTGTCAGACACGTTTTACTAACTTATACAAAACCCACCTCTGTTCTCCCGGAGACCTACATGTCCTCTACTAAGCCCAGGAATGGGAAGTGAAGGTGCTGCCATTCGGGGCACCCCACCTTTCCAGGCCAGCCCCTCATCACTTCATTGCTTCCCATCACCGCCAGAAGGAAAGCACCTCGCTCACCAATCGGGTTAGCCCCACAAGACAGAGCGAAACCATCTCCCGTCCAGTCAAGCTGAAGGGAAAGATGAAAACCCTCTACTTACTACAAGGGGCTAACGAAGCCATGTGCCTGTTTTACTCCCTAATTCAAAGTCCCTCTCCTTTCTCTTGCTAACCCGGCTCTCCTGAAAGGACAGCTTTGAAGGTGCCGACTCACTAGTTGATGAAATCCACTGCCTGAGTTTTCAACTGATCGGCGCTGTGGAGGTCAGCCAGGATGAGAATCTCTGCGGCGTTCTCCACGGAGAGGTTACTGCAGAGGGCGTCCTCGCACATGACCTTCAAGCGCTCCAGGGCGTACTGGAAGACACAAGCACTGCTGTGGTCAGGGCGGGGGTGCCTCTGGGCTGCGGCCACTGCAGCTGTGCTCCTCAGCGCGACCGTCGCGGAACGGGACTCCCGAGCAGAACTGCACAGCCCGTGACAAGGCTACTGAGCTACTGCAGTGATAAGGCACAAGCATGTCCCAAGGCTGAAAAGAAGACTGCTAAAATAACGTGCATGGCTGCCACTCAAGTTCTAAAATCCACTTGCTGGGAAAATGGCCATTAGGGAGTACACCCACATCCTCAAGGTCACCCTGCCCCAAGAGGGACTCGAGTGTTTCCTGGACCACCACCACCCACCCTCCCTTACGATGAGGCATAACCCGGCTTCAAGGCAACGGGACATGACCTTTTACATTCCTGCCCTCCTTTCAGAGCCAAACGGGGGGTGTGGGGGAGGAAGCACAGTCCTTTCTACTTAAGCAATGTCACCAGCCCGGCAGGTATGCCAACTGGCCCATCGGGCTGTGAAAAGGAGCCCCGGGGTGACTTTCACCAGCATCTCTGCCACTAGCTGGTCCTGAATGAGGGTCAACCAAAGGTCTCCTTTTCAAGAGAAAGGGATAAATGGAGTCCTCTTTCCTGGGGTTGAGGTTAAGATTCTCAGGGTAGGAACAAAGCAGCAGAGACCCTGGATCCAGTTTTGATCTTAAAACTTCCTATTTTCCAAGTAAAGGGTATAAATGTTCTAGAAATGAAGGTCTGGGTTAACACTGGGCATATCCGATCTAGCAGATTTGTTTTGATGCCACTGTAGTACATGGTCTCAAATATGAGATTATGAACTTACTGAGGAACTTCAGGAGTGAGGAGGAGAAGGAAGGTATAAAAGGAGTCACAAAATAAAACATCATTAATCAGTTCATAGGAGAACGCTCTGCTTTAAGGGTATCCACAGTCTCCGTACTGGTCCCACCTTCAGGACCTCAGAACGCAATGACACAATAACTACTTCAGGCTGAATCATGGCAATCAAACCAAGACAATTTTATTTTTATGAATTCTGGGTGAGGAGGCATGTCTGGGGGCACTGTGATCTCCTGCAGCAAAAAGAGAGTTTTATTGGTTTTGGTGCAGCTTTAATTTTTTACATTTGAGTAACTAGAAAACAGTTTCCATGGAAAACAGGAATGACACTAGACAAGCAAGAAATGAGGTTGCCGTTTTTGTTTTAAAAGGCTGGAAAAGGCTGAATACATGTTCGGTCTTTATACAGTGCTGCACAGAACATTCCTCTCACCCTTTCTCGATACATTCTTTTAAAAGGATTTTTACTGTGAATAGTTCTGATCCCTACTGCATAATTAGACAAAAGTAGCCATTCTTGTCCCTTGGGAGACAAAGTTTTTTTTCTTAATTATGCTTCTGAAAAACCTGCCTAATGGCTGTACTTACTCAGGAGATTGAAATTGTGTCTCCCAGGCCTGGCCGACGTGTTTTGTTTTGTTTTTGGTCTAATTACACGTGTCCCCAGGAGACTGGAAAAGCCCAGAAGAAGCTGTTTCAGCCTCTTGGGTAAATTTGAGATGTTTAGATCCTTCCATGAAAGATTTCTTATTCTGTTTTCCTGAAGCTCACAATGAGGTGTAAAGGTAAAAATGTTTTCAAGTAAGCTTGGAGCAAAGACTGTCTGCTAGGAAATTCTGAATGGAATTTGAAAATGTACCCTTCACTCACTTCTCATTCATAAATTTAAAGCACTGCTGCGATTCGACTACTTTATCTTTTAAAACTGTAAGTTCGCACACTATACTGAAGACACCAGCCACAGAATGCAAATTCAGGCCGACCCCCATGCTCTGCGTACTGATGGGGGCCACCCAGTATGTTCTCTGGCTGAGGAGCAGGAATGGAAACCCAGGAATGACACAGATGTCAAACCCTGGCTCTGAGAATATATACAGTTGAGCCTCAGTATTTCTGTCTGAAAAGTGGGCTTTCTGACCCTACTCCTCCCTACAGGAGGTAGACAATGAGGGGGCTAAGTACCTGGCATGTATAAACTTCACTGAAAATCAGAAGGCAGACGAGGCAGGATCATTATAAACGCGTGTTTACAAAAATCTGTGTCTTCTAGTTCTCCAGAGCTCACAGCAGATAGTTCCTTACTGCCCCCACTGAAAGCAAGACTCCTGTGGTCAGCACAGAGCCAGACTGGGAGCACAGGGAATGTTCACACTGCCTAACTGGATTCATAAAATCTTGAAAGGATATAGCTACTCCTCAATCCTTTCAAACCCAATCAATGAGGATTTACGTGCCTTGTCCTCTACAAACACTCCAAAAAGCTGACCAATAAATACAAAACTCCACTGTCAAAGCATGTACTTCCTCTGTCCTCGAGGTGCAGAGAAAGGTGGAAGGAGACTCTTCTCACGGGGAAATCCTGGGAAGGCCCTAGTGGCCTCAGGTCTGAGCCAGCTCTGCCCCGAATGGGTGCCGGAGCATCATACGGTAGGAAGAGGAGCAACACTTCCAGCAGGGAATGGTCCTTTACATGGGGTCTGCTGCTGGCCAGGTATAAACCCTTTTAAGAAACTTCCATAGGAAAAAGAGTTTGTGCTTCCTCAGACCACAGGGCCTTGGAGGACAGGAGGACAGGTCTTTCTGACCTATCTGCATAAAGAGAGTGAGTTTCCCCAGGTGTGTTTTTGGGGACACTAATTCCCAGAAGTGATTCTTGAGGAAAAGGATTTCAGGGTTGATTAAGCTAGAGAAATGCAGTCTATCATGTTTTTTAGAAAACTCACAGTGTACATTAACATACTAAAAAGATTCTGAGAAATCTTGCAGTTAAGACAGCCAACACACAAGAACCCCAATTTGACTCAGTGTTTCATTAACATTTCCCTCCAAACTTCTTTTGGGAATCATTGGCCTACTGTTTTTGATCCTTCCTCTGTTTCCGTGATCCTAAGGTCCATACTTTAATTTTCACACTTCAACGTTTCTCATATCGAAATGAAATGATCAACACATGCATTTACTGCAGTACTATTTCTTCGTTCCAAGAGCTACCACTTATCTTGTAATTCTGACTGTGGTATATTTCAATAGCTCCTTAGGTAAAAGTGAAAATGCTAACCACAACACTGGGTAAAAGACTATTCTCTTATTGACAAAGTTTAAAATAAAAGTTTATGCACTCGGGGCGTCTGGGTGGCTCAGTGGGTTAAAGCCTCTGCCTTTAGCTCAGGTCATGGTCCCAGGGTCCTGGGAACAAGCCCCGCATCGGGCTCTCTGCTCCGTGGGGAGCCTGCTTCCTCCCCTCTCTCTGCCTGCGTCTCTGCCTAGTTGTGATTTCTGTCAAATAAATAAAATATTAAAAAAAAAAAAGTTTATGCACTCAAGGGGAGGCGGGTGGGGGGAAGGGTGAAACAGGTGATGGAGATCAAGGAGTGCACTTGTCCCATCAGGAGCCACAGGATGTATGGGATTGTTCAATCACCATATTGTATACATGAAACTACTATAACACTATAGGTTAATTAACTAGAAGAAAAAGTTTAAAAAAATAAAATCTCTCACTATTTAGAAAGAAAAAGTTGATAAACTCAAGAACACTTTGTAAATTATAAAGTCAAATGTTAGTATTATCTGAATCTTTAATATCCCTGTGCTTACATGTGAGATGGGGAAGAGAAGGGAGGTGAACATCAAACTTACCCTTCTTTTCTGTAATTAGGGTGACCACAGAAGTTACTTTGACAGCAGGACACTTTGGAAAATAAAAACGGTGGTGCTATCAATTACTGCAACCCAGGACTGCCCTGGGCACACGGAGATACACGCTCGTCTTACCTACTGTGTAACACAGAGGCCCAGTCATGAAACTCACAAGGTCACAAACACTCCTCCTCTTGGGATTCCTTTTCTAGTCTTATCTCACCTTGTCAGCAGCTGCCAACAAATCATCAGCCATTTTGTCGAGGTTCGGAGCCTTCCCCGTGTAAATGAAGCACATCATTTCCTTAAAAACTTCAGGCTCCACATCATTGATTTCAACCCGATTCTATGCCAGAAAAACTGAAAATGAGAAACATTCCAACAGAACAAAATCCCTAAACAATTTTCATGATTTTAAGCTCTGGTGAGGGAAAGGCTTGTTACCATCTAAAAGCTGACATGGATGAGAATTCTCTCTGGGCCTATTTCATTAGAACAGCCTTTGCTCCCATCATATGCACCACCTTTATCTTCTCAAATGCAAGAGCAAGGCAACTGGTTCTTTGATTTTTGGGTGTTTCTTCGCCTGAGTAGAAACACACGTCTGGGTGGCTCAGTGGGTTAAAGCCTCTGCCTTTCGCTCGGGTCATGATCCCAGGGTCCTGGGATCGAGCCCCGCATCGGGCTCTCTGCTTGGCGGGGAGCCTGCTTCCTCCTCTCTCTCTCTCTCTCTGCCTGCCTCTCTGCCTACTTGTGATCTCTATCTGTCAAATAAATAAATAAAAAAAAAATCTTAAAAAAAAAAAAAAAAAAAAAAGAAACACACGTCTAAGAACCTCACACAAAACTCGATGATCTACCTGGGATGGAGTGAGTCTGTTTTACCTAGAATGCTTCCGGACCAGCTCTCCCTGCTCTCAGAAAGTGTTCAGAGAATGGTACTCCATTTTAATAACGCGACTGGAAAACACATCTGGTGTGAAACTGGGAAATCATCTGCATCTAGTCACCTAGCTAAAAAGACAGACCTTCATTCTGTCACATACCTTTTTGCTCTCCTCCATTTCATGTTCAAACATGGCACTAAAAACTGGAGACCGAGCTACAAAGTGAAAGGGAAACAGAGATAGATCAGGTTATCACACTGAAACCTCTTGGTTCTTCTGTTATGAAGAGGAGATCACCTTCTTTCTTGTCCTTTTGCTACAAGAAAGGGTCTTAGCCTCAAATTACATTGGAATAATAAAATCCCTCTCTTCTTACATTACATCAAGAAGTGAATAATATGACAGAGGGGAAAAAAGAAATCAGTACTTTCAAAATAATTTCTCAGGAGCTCCATTCCAACCATTCATATTGGAACGAAATTACTCAGACTGGAGGACAATGACCTCCTCTGGGCAGATTTGGGGATTCAAACGGAAGGTCCTTCATGGTCTAAGCAAGGCGTCCTAACACCCCAATTTTTGCCTAGAACAATGATACCAAATTCTCCAGTTCTAGGGACCAAACGGCAAGGAGGCCAAGAACAGGGCTCAGTGCACCATTAACTAGAGGAAGTACGTGCTTGTTGACAACGGGTGCTCTGTTCCTTCAGGCCACGCATTCGCAATAGAGATAACACCCCAAAGAGGCCAAAAAAAAATAAAATAAAATAAAAATCTAAGGTATGACAACCATCTGTGGTCCTTCAAAGCTCAACCCTTCCTGACAAAAACTTATTCCTTAGTATTTAATGTCTCCCATTAGGAATAATTTGATTTTTTTCCTCGGAGGACTGGGGATAATGAAAAAAGGTTGAGAAATGGTGTTCTAAGCCCACTGTGGTCTAATGAACACAGAAAAATAAGTCAACTTGATTTCAACCATGAAAGTAATAAAAGGCCTAAAACCCTCAAACTTTATCATGTTGTCGAATAAATCAGAAGTTTTGATGAAGGCAGAGACTACCAAATTTCTACCTGAGAGAGGAGCACCAGATGGAATATGTAGCAGGACTCTGAGCTGCCAGGTCACCTGAACTTGGGGCTATAGTTGATGTCAGAAAGGATTAATTCTGGATCTGTCATTTTCTAACCACATTATCTTGGGCAAATCACTTACCCCTCTGAGACTCAATATTTTAAAATATTCCAAAGGGACATTAATTCTCACTGCTTTTAGTTCAGGAGGCTTATCAGCTATAAGGTACTAAAGTAAGTATATCACAAAAGCCGAAGAGTAAAAGGGCTGGTGGTTTTTTAAAAAGGGAAGGGTCCAAAGCAGCAGTATGCTCAGAGGATCTGCAGTGGCTAGACACAAAATGCTGCTATGAGAATAAATAAAACCACCCCAGGGAAATAAGCAGAGGAAAAGAGAACTGAGGCAGGCCCTCAGGGACACCAGTGTTGACAGGGACGTGTGAAGAAGAGGAGGCCGCACATCAGAAGTAGCCAGAGCATCAGAGAGAAGCAGAAGAAAGACGTCAAATAACATACGAACTAAGGAATCCCTCAAATTTAGGAATTAGCAGGTCAGAGAACTTTGGAAAACTGCTTTCGTGGCATGGAGGTGAACTGAGGATAAGTGGGAGGAAAGAAGCAGAGACAGTAAATGTGCTAACTCAAGAAACTTAGCTCTATTTAAAGAGAAGTGGAGAGAGAGGGAGAGAGACAGAGACAGAGAAAATGAATATGAATGAATAACTAGAGGGAGACGGCTGAGCCAGTTTCCAGGCTAAGGGTAAACAGACAATCGGAGAAAGAGAGATGGTGGAGATACCAGACAACAAGGGTATAACTGGCAGAGTAAGGACTCTGGGAAGGCGGCATGCGATATGAAACAGAAGGCCGAAGAGACAGTCCGCTCTGGACACAAGGAAGAACACCTCCTCCACAGAGAATGCAGGGAAAATGCACGTAAGGCGACAGGCAAGAGTGGAGGGAGAAGGGCCTCAATTTTCTCTCAGAAGTAGTCACAAGCAACTCTTTCAGGAGTCCAGACATTGACTGGTAACCAGTCTGAAGTACCTATTGTTAAGGAAAAAGAAAGAGTGCTAACTATGTGTCTGTAGAAGAGTTCTTGGCCGTGCCAAGAGCCGAGCTGCTTGTGGAGACACTAACCTAAGAGTAGATGACTTCCTTTGGCAATAGACAGTAACACCTAGTTGAGAGCAGGAACAGGAAGACAGTTAGATTGAGCCAGACTGAGGTTTTGCCAGGTGTGTATTTTAGAATGATAGAGCTGAGAGTCTTGGTAAAAAAAATTGTTGCCTCAAAGTTCATGCAATTTCCTCTTATGTCTTACGGTCTGAACAGAAGTCTGTGGCTGACTGCTATGCCTTCCTGGGAAGTAAAGTCAGTTCTGCCTTATCAGCTCCCACTCTTCGTCAGTCTTTCTGGTCTTAAGGACAATGGCCTTGAGCAAGACCTAATCCTCCACGTCACTAGCAAATTCTCATTCTTCTGGTATGTCTGTACTGAAGGCTAACACTCCAGGGCTGGGGCAATTAGCTAGATGGTGGTTTAGTCCCAAGTCCAGAATCTTCTCCACTACATCTTAAGCCCCTGTCTAGGGGCTAACACCTCCTCTTAACCGGTGTTTTGACATCTACCCTCTAGGTGCGAAGGCATTCAATATACATCATCTACTGCTTGACAATGGTGGCCTAAGTGCCCTAGAGAAAGGAAAAACAGAAACTCCACTTCTATGAAGAGTAGGCTTTTTGGTTATGACAACTAATGTCCTCACCATAAAAAAATATATATTTAGCTTTACTTTTCTGTGCACCAGTTTGAAGAGTTGATGTTATTCAAAAGGTGATGATGCAGCCACCATTTTTCCTTGTTTCACCAAAGCCAAAGCTTCTCATGAATAAAGACCAACCTGCCAAGATAGCTTTGTGAGCCTGGAACTCCTGGCCGGCAACGCACAGACAGCAGTCCGTGAACCGGGAGTTCTCCCACAGTCCTCCCAGCTCATCGGCCAGCCGGCACTCAGGGACCTTCACCATATTCATGGTGTTCTGGCCGGAAATGTTGACGGAATCTTGCACCACGCTCACCTGTGAAAGACAAGGAAACACAGCCCAAAGGTTTTGTTACCAAGAGTTTTCTTTCCAGCAGGAGAAGAGATGACTTTTACCTCAGTGCTGTAGTACATTCAGATACAAACGTTAGTCATGTTCTCTTGAAACCACCTCCACAAATCAAGGCTTTATCCTGCGGATCAAGTAATTTCCAATCTGCCACAATCATACTTATTCTACACCATCCTAGGATGAGAGGCAAAAGCCCCACAAATCTCCTTCTCCTCCAAATGCTAATAAACTTTGCCTCCCCTGCCTTGAAAACATGGACAAAACAGGGGTGGTGGTGAGGGGGGAGATAAGCACACTGACCTAAGCACACATTAAACCTCAAGTGTTTACTTTATTCTGCCTTAAGCAAAAGGTTAAATACAAAGAATTTCTATGGAGGGGCACCTGGGTGGCTCAGTCAGTTAAGCAGCTGCCTTCGGCTCAGGTCATGATCCCAGGGTTCTGGGATCGAGTCCCGCATCGGGGATCCCTGCTCAGTAGGGAGTCTGCTCCTCCCTCTACCCTTCCCCCCTGCTTGTGATCTCTCTGTCACTCTCTCTCAAATAAATAAAATCTTTAAAACAAACAACGAATTCCTATGGAAAGTACCATTTAAAATTCTCTAAAAGAAAAAATTTCTGATAAGCCTAAAAGCACTTCACTTATTTTAGTTAGGTCTAGAACATGAAAATAAAATGCAGCTTCTCTTGGGCTTGGTAAATAATTAGCATCTCCTCACAGATGTTAGTCTAATGAACAGAACTGGGCTTGGAAGATCTTCCCCAGCAGTGATAACTTGGTGGGTATCCCACACCACTGACACCCTTCCTCAGTCCCTTGTGACAGTGACCTACAAGAGGCCTGGCTCCAGCCCCATGTGTACTTCTAGCCCTGGAACAGAGTGACAACCACAGATTTACAGAGGGAACCAACTTGCCCCCATGACTTCAACAGCAACACACTTTAACTAGTTCAATTAACTGTTCAGCCTAGGTAAAAACCAAGATGGGTCAGTGAAACTCAGATAAACTTGTTAGGATGCCAAGTACAAGGATTTATAAATAACGTAGCATTCTAAAATAAATGGAAATTACCAAACTGAAGGTAAGGCCCAGCAGATCAGTCTTCTGCCTAATAACCACTGCTATGCTTTACCTTGTCCATCATATGAGGTTAAAATTGCTAATACCAAAGCAGAATTCACAAACCTTGAGAATCAGCTCCTTACTCTTGCTCTACTGCTACAAGGTAGATGGGAAAGACAGCCTAGGAATACCCTAAATGACCCAAATTTCTCTCAACCTTCAAGATGCAAGTCATCCCTTAAATGCAGTCATAAACCCAGAGGCAAAACGAATGCCCTGCCATCCAAATGACCCGTAGTCTCTTTTCTGAAGGAGTGAGATATTTACTATCAGGTCAAGAAATGTATTCATTTGTTTCAAACTAACCATTATGATCCTGTGCAGTGAAGCAGCCAAGTTAATCAATTATGAATGTATTTAACATCAGGAGCACATTTATCAGAGCCAGATTATAACATTATTTTAATAGCTCAGGACCCAGCACAAACTACCCCACAGAGATTTTCTCTTGTCCTATGTTAAGATCTCTAATTTGGTCCAGCCACTTTCTCATACTAACACCAGAAGTAGAAGTTTCCAGTCTCCAGTTATAGCCTCAAAATACTGATTTTTTTTAAAAAGGGGGGGCAGGAAAAGGAAAAGACCAATTAAATCCACTTCCTCACAGGAAAAGGCAGGAATCTCTTGGGATGGCCAGTCGAGGGGATGGAGGATGCTTCTGGCACTGGGTTCCTAAGCTTAAATTAAACCAGGTTGATAGGAGCCCAGAGTCATTAACACTTGATGGCAATTTACTGGATGGGGTAAAATGAACTGGCAAGAACTAAGCCGAATGTCAAGCTATGGTTACCAGTGGACCCTCTGCTGGTTAGATGCACGCTTGGTAATGAGTGGAGCCCAAAGACTGTGATTCGTCTCACTGGGGCAATTCCTCTCTCCAGACACAGACAGGAACACAGCAGGAAGGAGAATGTACCTTTACTGTCTGAGCCAGACTTGTTCTGTAGATATATGGATGCCTGGAGTCTCCAGAGCGCTGAATGTCTGGCACCTCTTACCAACATTAAATACGCTTAATTAAAAATAAATTTTAAATGGCATTCACAAATGAGTCTTCAGAGCCCAAACTTTTAACTTAGGAAGGGATTGTTTTCCTCTGCAAATGATGATGCTAAAATGAGACCATTTTGAGAAAAACTAAAGATTTTTTTTAATGCCTATAAAGTTGACTATGGAGACTCATTCAGAATTGCAGCTGTGAAGATGACGTGACTGTGACATTTATGTCGTCTTATAAATGACTACATGGAAATGTCTCAGGAAGGCTGTATAACCCTCTACATTTTGAGTCGTAAACGGGCCTCACTTTTAAAGTCAATTCCTTGTCTTAAAAAAGAAAATTTCATAAAAGACTAAAGAGTGTGCCAATTCTTATACATTTTATCTAAACATAAAAAGTCAAAGTAAGACCAATGGAAATACATTTTTTAACTTCTACATAATTAAAACAATCAAGGAAAAAATAGACTCTGCATAGAGATGGCTTATAGCAGCAGCATTACTTTTAATCAAAAGACTGGCCACAATCTAAAAGTCCACCAACAAAAGAATGAATCAACAAACTGTTATACATTCACACAACACACTATCACATAGCACTAAAAATGAAAGCACTAGAGTTACACCCATCATTATAAATACATTCTGAAACCATTTTTATAAAGCGCAAAAAAACAAGCAAATCTAAACTAGTACATTGTTCAGGCACACACACTAGTCAACAAGAGAATGATTGCATACAATTTCGGACAGCTACTTATAATCATTCCCTGAGTGGGGGGACAACAGGTCTAAGGGAGAGTGAAGAAATATATCCAGGTTAGTTCCAAGTTATTGGTGATGCTGCTGGGTTGGGTGCTGGGTTTATTACAGTATGTTTATAACCCAAATAACATTACATATTAAAATCACCATTTTCATAGGTCAAGACTAACCAAATATTAGCCTTGTCATTAGTTCAATTAATATATCCAAATAACCTCCCCAAAAAGAAGAGACTCACATATTCCAAATTTGGCAAACAGGCTATGAAAGGACATTCTATGTTTGAGAAGAAAAGGGATATTTTAAGAGTCAACTAGTGTCTGCATGGTCCATATTTGGTATTTCATACTTCATACGATATTTCATGTTTCAACTTTAACTGCAACATCACAAACGGACACTGGAATCTTCCACCTGTCAAAGGTACGTACAGTGAAGGTGGAATATCTGTCCCTTTCTTGTTAGTAGCTATTTGTTTTCAGTATAAACAAACAGGGAAGGGCCAATAGAAGCTGAAACATTTCATGCAGATTTTCTGTGAGACGAACTATTAAAGAGAAAATTAAAGGTGTAAAGCCTTCCTGATTTTTTCATTACCAAAGTAAATACTCTCTGTTAGGAAAACTTGCTAGAGCCCACATTTCCCTGGAGGAATGGCATGCAGCTCCACTTAGCCCTGCATGGCAGTCCAGAGGTGGAAAATGCAGAGCTGACATGGCCTGACACTAATTTGTGGTACAATGTTAGAAAAAATTACCTGACCTCCCTAGGCGCTGCTTCTCTCCCAGTAAAATGAAATGAAGATAATAGAACTAATCCAGCTCAAAGGATTGTGATAAGAGACAATTCAGGGAATGCTTTGAAAGTGCTTCTAAATATGTTAACTAAGCCATATCTACTTGGAAGAATGGGTACATTTCCTCATGGACAAAAACATCACTGAGAACTGAAGGTGAACCCAGTGTGGCACATTATAAACAGGACCACCCATTCAGCATTTGGACAGTATGCAATCTAATTTCATTCAAATGTTCATTAACAGTAATACCACTGAAATACAGCCCAAACACAGACATGTGATTTTTAGTCTTTCACCTTAGGATTCCTTCCTGTGGTCTCTAGGAACAGCCAAAAGAATCCACAGAACAACTGTTCTTTTTTTTTTTTTTTTATCGTGATGCAATAAACTTATTTACAAATAATCTGCCAGCAGATAGGATGGAAGTGCCCAGGCCAAAGACTGAGTGAGGAGCGGAGCAGTGGAGGGCACATAACCTAAATTTGTATGTGGACATCGACTTCATGAAAGCCTCTGAATAATAATATAAAAAAATACTAGCTCAACCAGTAATATATAAAATAAAATATGAACTAAAATACTTGTTTATAAATAATCCACTGGCAGAAGGCAGCAACAGGTCAAAAGGACAGAATGTGCAGAAAAGAATGATCTAGCTTTGGAAAGCACTAAGAACTTAGATGAGCTGTAGACATTTTTAAAACCCACACATTCAACACACCCCCCCACGCAACCGTCTTGCAATGCTGAATGCTACTAAGTCCACAGAGAGCCTTGGAACAGAAACGAGTCTCACTAGGCACAAGCCCAAGTATGAGAAGCAACACTCAGCACCTGTGGCCAACAGAGAAGTGTGAGAGGAACAGATGGCACACCTGGTTCGATGGTAAGAAACCGATGGCATCAGCAGAACTCAGCAGACGCTTCCCTGTTCAACATCTCCTCATTTCCAAAGTGTCATCTCACTTCCCTTCTAAGTCAGTAAGACAAATCTAAACTTAACCACAGGATTTCTCCTCAGAGAATTTCATATGGGGAAGCGAAGGGAGAGAATTTCGTATGGGGAAGCGGAGCCTTGGACTTAACCACAGGATGAGAGACTGCCAAGTGAGGGCAGACCGATCGGTTTCCAAATCAAGAATGTCAGTGCAGGGGTTGGAGCAGCTGGAGTGGATCTGCGGGGATGGGGTGGAAGGGGGATCATGGGAGAAAAGGCTGGACCCACTGCGGACTGGAAAATGCGGCAATACAGGGGAACACTTTGCCTAAAACACCAGAGGCAATATTTAAAGGAGAGTTTTCTTTCTTGAGAACAGTTCAAAGACTGGCTTCCATTTCTAGCAGAAATCAGAATTCTCCACTATTTCTAAATCTTTCTGAAATACCAGTCTCTAAAGTAGTGAAGATTAAATTGATGGTCTGAAGTTTCCATCAAACCTCACACGAAACTACCTAATTGTTCTCATTTCTTCACTTGGGCGGCTGGGCTTGATCTAGTAGGACTTATATGGAATTCAAAACTCAAGTTCACAGACAAAAACAACTGTGACACTTTAATATATTTATAGAGATGCCATCAGTCTAGTATTTCCTTCTTTTACTTCACAACAAAAAAGAAGACATAGCTATTATGCAACTGTTTTACATATTCAGTGTAGTACTTTAATAAACTCTGCATCCAGACTTGTCTAACCCCCAGCAACTACTCTGCAGAAGTACTCAACGAGCTGTGACTGGGGAGAGAAGCCGACTACTGCTGGCCAGGCCTTTTCCGAGAAAGGGCAAGATCCCTAAGGGACACCGTTCTCTGCTGCACAGGTGGCATAAGCCTTTGGAAGTGTCATTAACTCACAGCTTGAGCCCATTATTTGGCAGAACACGCCGGTAGTTAGGGAACTTGCTCGCACCCTCCCCATGAACACACAGTGGTCACTTGCAAGTGGTGCGGCTCAGGAAGTGGTTCTCGACCACACCAAGTATAGGGAACACAAAGATCCCATCGTACTGGAGGTTTTATTCATTTATTATGCTGAAAGCTTATGAGTATTTGTAAATATACTGATAGCAGCATGAAGTGACTGATTAGTACATATATGCCCACTAAAGAAACCACTTTCCAACTCACTCTGACTTTGGAAATACTTCAAGGATTCTCATGTAAACCCAGACAGACTCTTAGGTCACTGGTGAGAGAGAAACTCTCCTGGCTGACGACAGATAACCCTGCTAGCTAACCACGAATTAGAGAGCTTTATCTACCCTTCACTCCAGAAAAAAACAGTTCTTGCCATCATTTCACAATTACTCCAGCAAGACAAACCGGATATACCCAACTCCTAAGACAAGTCATCTAGCGGAGCACAACAGGAAAGTGATCTGAGGTCAGACCCAAGTGGACCTCACACTTCAGAAGTCAGAAAGTTTAAGGGACAAATTCACACACCGAGCTGCTGGCATTCTCCTCAGCTTTCAGCACCAGTCTGTCCACAGGTGAAAACACCCCCAATGAGAAAGCCAGAATCCTGACCCAAGCAAGTCCAGAATTGCTCATACCAAGATAGTGCACAATCTTTGTTTTTAAGCACAGTAACAACAAGCAGAAAGGTGACGTGCCCAACAAGCCTGAAATTGTGATGCAGTTTCAGTCACAGAAACCACATTTGTGGAGCACCACTCCACTCGGGGAGTTTTCTCCCTCTCCATCCCTGACACGACGTAATGAAGTCTACAGACACCCATTAGGTCTGGGAACTACGACTCTCAGCGTGGGGTAAAGGACTCACCTCACAGAAGAGGGTAAGCTTGTCATCAGGGAGAAGCCCGTTAGCCTCATCCAAGAGAAAATCTCTACGGATGAATTTTTTGAATCCCCAGTCTTTGCCTTGCACAAACCTATATGCCCGTTGACTCTCTGGAGTGGGGAAAAAAAAATAAAAGTCATGTTTAGATTTACTCAAAACAAAAAAACAAAAAAACAAAAAACCAGATCAAATCCATCACTTGTCTGCGCATGAAGTTGTTTGATGTGCAAATAAAGAGTCGAATGAAGACGAGAACATTTACCCATAGCTTTGGTTTCCTCTCCCTTGGCATTCAGGATGGAGAATTTGAATTTTGCCCGAACTTCACTCTTTGGACAGCTGACCAGTAACAGGTAAAGTGACAGATAATCTTTGCTTTCTTCATCTAGCCCTTTTGGGTTTACTCGCAAACACCTGCCCGAAAGAGGGAAAATTAAAAAAATATGTTGGAAGCATCCACGTTTATAGGCTTTCTGAAGTGACAGGAAAAACAGAACATCTATTTCTCAAGAAAGGAAGATGTTAAGAAAACCAGTCCGGGCCCCACAGCAGGAGATTCAGATTCAGCAGAATGACTACTCAGGAACCACTTTTTGAGAGCAACCGAGTCACCTTTCAAAGAGTAAACAACAAAAGTAAAGGGGCATTCTAGAATCTACAACACATCCCTTACACCTCTGCCTCTTTCCTCATAATCTTGTAAATCACCTTTTTCTCTCCCTAAAATATTTTAAAACTGAGCCTACTTCCACTGTGTTCTAATCCTCAATCTCAGGAAAGGCAGCCCCCCTTCTTTTGTCAGGACTATAATGAAACTATGCAAAACAAAATGTTGGGGGCACATGGGTGGCTCAGTTGTTTAAGTGCCCGACTCTTGATTTCAGCTCAGGTCATGATCTCAGGGTTGTGAGACAGAGCCTTGCATCAGGCACTGGGCGTGGAGCTTGCTTAAGATTCTCCCTTTCCCTCTGCCTCCCCTCCCCCTGCCCTTAAAAAAGTGTCATTGAGCTCTCCATTATCACCTTGAGAGCGAAAAAAAATTCCGGAGAAAAATGTGAATAGTAAATCATCTTTTAGAGGTATTTTATCAATCTGGCAATAATATCCTAAGACTGCTATAAAGAAGGCAGCATGGAGGAAGCACAGACCAAAGTAAACTCCCATTACACAGAGTAGAGCTCAAGCTCGGCTTCCAAATGGAGTCAGAGATGACAATCTGTTGCCAACGAATCAAGACAAATTTCAGACAGATTTAATAGGTTCAATTGAGTTAAGTTGCAAATGTCATTAGTTGAACTGCATGTGGTTCACACTACTTCTACCACATATAATACACAGGCCATATGTATCCTTACACCTTGCCAGTGTTACAGCACCTCTCTCAAACAGGTGGCCCAAACCAGTGCCCCTCCAGGCAGTGCATATGCCGTATACACTGTGCTCAAGATGTGAATTTAAATACAATGTCCAAGTAGGGTGCCTGGGTGGCTCAGTCAGTTTAAGAGTCTGACTCTTGATTTCAGCTCAGGTCATGATCTCCGGGTCATGAGACAGAGCCCCACACTGGACTCTGTGCTGGACATGGAGTCTCTCTCTCCCCGCTGAGATTCCCTCTGCCCCTAGCCCATGCTTGCTCATGCTCTCCTCTCTTAAATACATACATACATACATACATACAGTGCCTAAAAATAAAGCATTCTCTCAGCACCTAGGAATATACTGCTTAATGCACACAGCCAACAAATACTAAAGAGAGTGGTTTAACTCTTCAGTAGGTTATTAGAGATCAAAACTGGGTGCTTGACACACACGTGTTCCGGTCCTGGCAGCAAACCTATGGTTGTATCCCTAATTGCCAGCGCCTCTTCAAGGAATGCATGGTTTGGATGGGACCGACCCCGACTCTCAGATCATATTCCCCTTGCTCTAGAGATTAACGAGGGAACCCAAACCTAAGCCAGTCAGTACATGTAGGACATATTCTTGGCCACAGAGTTAATTCAGAGAAAGTTCAAAGAGTTCTGTTGGGTGGTAGTAGGTTATACCCATTGCTATTGCCTGTCATCCTTTAACCACAAGGGAAACTGACTTGAGATGGCCAACAGTGTGGAGAACAGAGAGATGGGGTCCTTAATCTCACCACTGGGCTGCTGGCTCAAACTACCTTCAAAACCACCCTACACCCTGGGCATTCCGGTTACTTAAGCAAATAAATCTCCTTCATTGTTTTAAAAGCAGGCAATTTAAAGTTGAGATTTTCATGCTAAAATCTAAATTTCTCGCTTTTCTTAAAAAGTCAGCAAATATGACAACGGTCAGCCTTTATCCACATCCAGCCACAGAGAGCTGGAGCTGAGCAGCCACCACCCCTTTTAGAAGGTCACTCAACACTCACACCGTGTATGAACATTATTTACAACACTGGCCCTCTTTACTCACCTATATTATCCCACAGCCATCTGAGTTTGCTGATCCCTGACATTACTCACTGAATTAATTCAACAAATATACAATGAGGGCGCCTGGGTGGCTCAGTTGGTTAAGTGGCCAACTCTTGATTTCGGCTCAGGTCATGATCTCAGGGTCCAGGGATTGAGAACTGGGTCAGGCTCTGTGCTCAGTGAGGCATCTGCCTGAGGATTCTCCCTCTCCCTCTGCTCATGTTCTCTTTTTCTTTCTCAAATAAATAAGTCTTTAAAAATACATTTTTACAATGAACACCTATCATGTGTCAGGCACTGTTCTAGGCACTAGAGAGTATGTGAAGAACATAACAATGTCTCTGCCTTCGAAGATCTTACGTTCTAGTCAAAACAGGTAACTTTTAGAAAAACTTTAACAGCTAGAGATAGTCTTCCTCACCATTTCAGTTTATCATTGGCTCCTGATGAAAAGGTTGAACTTTTAATGACTTCACCCATTTCCTCCCGGCAAAAGCTAAAGTTATTGATGGTCCACATGTAGGAGAATTTCACTACCTTGATCTGTTGACAGAAAACCAAGAAATTAAATAGGAAGTGGGCAACCTGGAAAACAGGCTGCAGATCAAATAATCATTTCCCTTCCTCCCTCCATCTGCATGAGTCCCATAGGAAGATAGCTTTGTCTGGCCAGCACAGCGGCTCAGCTTTTTCTGTCCCTCACTCACATTTTAAGAAATCTCACAGTGACCAACTGCTTTCATAACATTTCTCCACTTCTGAGAAACACTGGGTGGAAAGTGAGAAAAGCATGGACAGGGGTGGGCAAGCAGATAATAAAGCTGTACCTAAAACAAGCCTCTGCTCAGAGCAGTGTTTGACAATTGCTGATGACACTGCTTGGGGCTGCAAACCTCAAACCTGGTTTCCTGTGAGTTGCCCAAAGAGGAACATATTTCCATCAAGGAGGCTGTGAGTGGATCTAGTTTCAAAGATTCCCCCTGCTTTCAACCTCCAGTGAAAAACCACTGGCCTAGTACATTCAGATGCCATGTGGAAAACCAAGGAATGGAAAGCTGACAAGTACTTTATCCGCTCTTTGACGGTTATGTCCTAGAGAAAGCAGGAAACCTAATGAAGAAAAGAAATCTTATTCCCTTCATTCACCAAAATCCTCCCAAGATACATGATTTACAGGGTGATAACATGAACTTACCTGTGTGTAGCACCAGCTCTCAGCTACAGGGCCACTCGACATTTCTGCCGGAGGTGGAGGACTTGGAACCCTTGACATCGCCAGTTTGAAGGTTAAACAAGATCTCCAAAGTCAGGGGACAAAGATTTCTGTTCTCTCTTCACCCTGGTTGACCCAAGAGGCATGAAGATTTTATTAGATTAATGGTATACTATCCTATTTCCGTTTGACCTTGCAGATTGGAAACTGTGTCTCCTGCCTGGAATGCGCTACCTTATCACTCAAATGGCTCTAGCGTTCAGTGTTAACCTTGAGAAGACCACCTAATCGGAAGCAGCCTCCTGCTCACAATTCTATCACCCTGTTTACGTCCTCTGCTCAATTCCTTTTTTTTTTTTTTTAAGATTTTATTTATTTATTTGACAGAGAGAGAGAGAGAGACAGTGAGAGAGGGAACACAAGCAACGGGAATGAGATAAGGAGAAGGAGCCTTCCCTCTGAGCAGAAGGCTGATGCAGGGCTCGATCCCAGGACCCTGGGGATCAGGACCCAAGCCGAAGGCAGATGCTTAACGACTGAGCCACCCAGGCGCCCCCCAATTCCTAATATTATCTTACCAAATGAATCTCCTCAAAGGGCAGATAAAGCACATCCATGAAAAGGCTGCCAAAGAGGATACAGCACAGTGAACAACATATACAACTCTGTCACTGGCTCCTTTCTCTGGGGGTACAAACAGTCCACTCCTAAAAGGAGATGACCTTGTTACCTCTCCAACTACTGTCTCATCTCCTACACTGCAGTGCAAACTTCTTAAGAGCAGTCTTCTATTCTTCAACTCAGTGCTGGCTGCTCTTCTGAAGGGCAGCATTCCCCCCTTTCTTAGATGTGTTCCTTTCTCTGCAGCATTAGAGATCTCCTTGCTTACATACTCTATCACTACCCAATTTCCCAGATTCCTCTCCTTGATCGGTTTTCTGATCATTCCTCCATCTCTCTTACTGGAGTCTCTTTCTCCAGGGTCGCTTCCACGGTTTAATCTTCCATCATTTTCTCAATCTACATTCTCTCATTTTATCCACCCCCAGTGTCAGAGTTTTGCTTTCACACAAATGACTCCCAAATCTTTCTGTGACCTGTCTCATAAGCCTCAGGCCACCTTTAAATAACTACTGTACATCTCAAGAGGGTGTCCCAGCAGTATATCAAATCCAAGTCCAACTCCTCCCCTCCAAGGCCTTTCTAAACACAAAGCCATTCAAAACACTGGTAAATCTGCTTACAATTTTTAAGTACCATAAACAAAGCCAAAAAATAATCTGGGAAAAAAAAAGGGGCTTACAATGCATGATGAAGGGATAATTTATGAATTGATATGTAAGTTTTCTATAAAATTCATAAGAAAGGATAATTTATGAATTGATATGTAAGTTTTCTACAAAATTCATAGGAAAAAGGCCAACTACTCTGTAAAAATATTGTTCACACAAAAGGAAATAAAATAGCTCTTAAAGTCTTACACCTTTCAGACCAGCAAGAAAAAAAATCAACCACACCATGTGTGGGGACATGGGGACTCTCCTACACTGCTGGCGAGACTGTAAACTAGGATGTGTATTTTGGGCAGGAACTTCCTGTACGCGGTGTGTCCACACACACCCCAAGACTTGGTAATTCTGCTTTTACTGTACATGCACTAGTGCAGGGGTTTCTCAAACATCAGTGCGCATCTGAATCACCTGCTGGCCACCATCCCCCAAATTTTTGATTCAGAGATTTGAGCTAGGCCCACAAATTTGTACTTCTAACAAGTTCTCAAGTGATCTTGATGTTTAGGCCCCGGCACCTCATTTTAAGAACCACTGCCCTAGAGAAACCCTGCACGTGGGCAAAAGAAGAAGAGAAGGCTGAGAAGGCTGCTCAGTGTGGCACCGCTTGTAACAGTGAAAAACTAGAAACAAACCAAAAATCCATTAGGAGGGAAACAGAAAACTAAATTGGGTTATTTCCATTATAATGGAAAACTATATTTCAGGATTTACAATTAATGAGCTAGATCGGCAGCACCATGGAGATGAGATCAAACACAACGCTAGTGAAAAAAAGCAAATTTTGTAATGTCATGTGTAGTACGTTACTTATGCAAATTTAAGATTTATATATTATTTACAGATATAATATATACATTCAATAGAAGTAACAAAACACACTGATCCACAATGGGAGAGCAGGGGAGAAGAATGAGGCCAGGATAAGGATATAAGACATCTCAAGTTGCTCTCTCCTGTTTCTTTTTCAAAGAAAATGAGGATGATCTGAAGCAAATATGGAAATACCTATACGTCTGTTAGTTTAAGATGACTGCCTCTTGAGTATATACCATTTTTCCTACTGTTCTGCTTTATTTTAAAAAATATACTGTATTGTAAGAATAGTGCAAGGACGTATTCTATTACCTCAAACACTGGTTTACAATATCCAAGGGAGAAATTTCTTTCCTGAACACCTGGTTTGTTTTCAGCTGTGCATAGACAATATGGATAAAACTGATCATGTGGTCCTTTGCCTGGCTACTAGGAAGCCATGAGACATAAATGTAAGCCATCTCTTGAAACTCTAGGATCACATGCTTATTCTACAATAGCTTTATTATTTTCTTTTTTCTACTTTTATTTATTCATTTCTTTTAGAGAGAGCGACCAGGGGGAGGACCAGGAGAGGGATAAGCAGACTCCTTGCTAAGGGCAGAGCCGGATGCAGGGCTTGATCCCACAACCCTGAGATCATGACCTGAGTCAAAATCAAGAGATGGATGCTGGGGGCGCCTGGCTGACTCAGTGGGTTAAGCCTCTGCCTTTGGCTCGGGTCATGATCTCGGGTCCTGGGATCAAGCCCCACATCAGGCTCTCTGCTGAGAGGGGAGCCTGTTTCCTCCTCTCTCTCTGCCTGCCTCTCTGCCTACTTGTGATCTCTGTCTGTCAAATAAATAAAATCTTGAAAAAAAAAAAGTTGGATGCTTAACCGACTGAGCCATCCAGGTGCTCAGTTATTCACGTTGCTATATATAATTATATATTCATTTTGCAATATATATACATATATAGCAAAGTGTTATTCACTCAGCTGTTTACTCTTTTATATGTTACATACTTCTGGCAACTGCCTCAAATCCTTTGTAGAAAGAGAACAGCAAAAATCACTCAACTTACACACACTCGCTGGCCACTTAAGTAATAGGCATGAAAGGGGATTAACAGGATACAGCTGTATCCCCACAGAGTAATACCCTTGGTATTACCGGAGTCCCCACTGGTTTTAAACACTATCCTACAGACATTTACAACTAAAGCATCCCATGTAATCACAGATGGGAGTTAACAGTTTTATACACATGACATGCTATTTCACTTAGGCTAGCAAACTAAGCAACAGAATGGCATTTGGGGCTCCCTGGTTTGTGTAATTCATGATTCCATGATATACTCAAGAAACGAATTGCTACACTTGATCACCTGGGATGAAGGTATGCTTCCATTTGATGGAAAACACAGTCTCAAGAACTGTTTGTCTAGTAATGAGTAAATGCACCTTAGGCAGTTTTACAAATCCCACCTACCATTACTGCCAGTAGGAGCCAGAATGAAATTTCAAAATTCCCACTTAAAACTATCTTTTGGGCAGATTGACAATGAAGATGTGAATTTTACACATTAGTTAAGAGCATAAAATTTGGCTCTGGAGGTGTGTGGTACAGCTCTACACTGAGGGATCATAAAATGCTAACTTAAGTTTATTTTGAAGTTTTAAAAAAATACTTCAAATTTATCTAACAATTAATTTAAGGATTCTCTAAGCCTAAGAAAAAGACAAATTTAAAAAAGTTTATTTTAATGGCTTAATTGTTGTTACTGAACGATGGTCCATTATTAAAACAAGAAAAAAAATACTACTTTGGTCTTGGTCATTTTTTTCTATCTTTTTTGCTTCTCATTTATTTTGTAGCCAAGTCTTTTTGGTTTTTCTTTTCTTTTTTAATAATATCACTTTTATTCCAATTTTAAAGAATGTCTAACCCAGCAGCTAGTAGCCCTGGAAGATGTGCCTTAGACTCTGAGGAGCTCTAACCACACAACCTGCTGAGAGGGAAACTGACTAGGATAGCACAAGTCTAATTAATTTCACTCCTAGCTGGCACCATGGGCAAAGTGTTCATCAGCAAAGTAGCCTGTGTTACATGAACTCTAGCTCTTCATGACAATTGCTCAGGTGCCCAGCAGAAAAACAATTTCAGAAAAGGGGAGGTCTATTTGAGGGTCATGGTTTGAGAGCCTTTCTAGGAGACAACCAGGACCAAAATATAGTATCCCTGGCTTTTAAACAAGTTAGGACAAGACCAAGTTGTCTAGTGAGAAATTTCTTTTCCAAAGCTTAGCAAACTTCCCAGTATGCTGACAACTCTGAGGCTGAACATGTCTGTTACATATCACCATTTATTTTCCTGTTCACTAAATCCTGACCCATGCAGCGACACTTCTTCTGAGCCACAACAAAAAATATACTTTAAAATATCTGTCAACTGTAAAACTGGTCAAATTCCAATGAAGGTAGTATCAAGTTAGCAACCAATAGCAATCACTATCAGAATGTGTCTTAGCAGGTACTAGGAGTTCATAAAGTTGCTAATTATTTTTGCCAAGAGACTCCAGTCAAATAATATAGTATGATTTCTAACTAGAACATTCAACTCTGGAGAGTAGACAAAAATAAAAAAGAAAATATTTTAATGCTGTCATGATGCATATGCATGATACTTTCAATCAAACCTATACAGTGTACTTCTTTTCTGCCTTCTTTTATACCTATCAACACTTCTGTTGCCGTCAGTAGACTTGAAGCTCTTTAAAAGGAACTTGCAACTCTTCTTTGTGTCCCCTTATCACCTAGCACAGCCTGCCTAAACAAGGCATTCAGCAAAAATACTTTGATGACTGAAACACTTACCCAGTTGCATTCTAGTTCATTAACTTTTCTGCTTGTTTCTCTCACATATCTCTAAAAGAGCCCTTTGAACAGTGCTGAGTATATTAGATTTGCAATGTAATGAGAATCATTAATTTGTTCTTTTGGATGAGTTACACAGAAAGCCAAAAACTCCTAGGCTGGCACTCTCAAGTACCAGCCTTGGTAAAACTAAGGTTCTCATCCAGTACCAACTGTATCTTCATTCTACAAGGGGAAAGAGACCGGATAAAATTTCTTTCATTTTGAAAACATGAATCAGTAATTTGAACTAAACTCTTATGTAATCAGGATTCTTTGAGAACAGAAGATGAATTCCCTTTACAATGGAGAGAAACGTCCCAATAGTTTGACCTGCAATATATGCACAGGTAGGCTAGAACACTCTCTGAAAAGTGTTACAAAGACAGCTTCTACAGTTCTTTTTTATCTTTCTTCTATTCCCCATAAGCATTCCTCCATCTTCAATCTAATCCAGTCATCCAGAAAAGGGGAAAAAAAAAGAACATCAACAACAAACACAGGCATATCACATACACGGTATCTGTAAGTTAGCCATACAGGTCCATTGGTCTTAAAAGTACACGAATAAAAAAAAAATAATGGTAATGACAGGAAGGAGATAATATGAGACTGAACCATGAAACTGTTTTGTCAGCCAAAACTAGTCAAACTTCGGCAATTTCATATGGTTCAACATAATACATAAACATGCACAAGCTAGATGGCTGGGAACAGAGCTTTTTAAAAGAATGGTTTATTAGGGACTTTTTAAAAGCCTATTATGTTTTTTTCTTTTGGTTTAAAGCCTTGTACAGTTTCCAAGTAAGGAAAAATCCCAATGTCATACTATTTTAAACCTGAGAGATGTTGCATTTTCCCAAACAGAAGATGCCAAAATGATTGTTGACCCAAAATAAATAAATAAATCACAAAACTACGGGAAGAGTTGTATATATTAATTTTGGAGAAACTAATGTGACCTCAAAGTAATGTTTGTATTTCTCCTCTTAGTGTCCTCAATAATATACAGCCTGTGAGGTAATAACGTCTCATTACCCTAAGGACAGATTATTACAGGTCATACTGACTTCCTCTGTTGCAAGGTTTGAATGACTTTTGAAAATCTGTCATAGGTAAACTTACTGCAATTCAATCTAGTCTAACAAAATACTAAATGTACCTTTTTTTTTTTTCTTTTTAATTCACAGACACTTCTTTTAAAATGAAACTAAGGGCATCAAGAGAGACCTTAATAAACAAAGAAACGACTGGGGTTTCTCTTATATCCCTTATCAGGTTCATGCTTTATAGAATTTACAACTTAAAGACGACCGCTTTTGTCTTTATTGAGATATAACTGACATACAACACTGTATTTGTTTCTGTTTTTTTTAATTCTTTAACAAAAGGATTTCGTATTAAGGGAATCTAAAGATCAAGAAGGAAAAATCAACAGCCTAATGGAAAAATGGGCAAAGAACAGCCATGGTTTGCAGAAATGTAAATACCAGTGGCTCTGAAATATATGAAAACATGTTCAACTCTCATTCATAATAAGATAAATGCAAATTAAACCACACACTGATTCACCCAGTGAATTGGCAAAGATCAAAATGTTTGATAACACTTGCTCAGGGTAAGGAGAACATTTCTGATTAGAGTATAAATTGTTACATTCTGCATGAAGGGAAATGTATATCAGGATGAGTAAGAAATGCGCATACCCTTTGATCTAGCAATTTCACTTCTAGAAATTTACCTTACTGATATATTTAATATGACAAATATAAAAGCTTTTTCACTGTGGTATTATTTGTAATCACGAAAGAATGGAAAAAAACCTGAAAGTCCAACAAGGGTTTGATTAAATGAATTATGATACAAATAGACAATATAATAAAAATCTGTTAAAAATGGGGAGATTCTTTGTATCTAAAGAGGAAAAAATATTATTTATTTTAACATATACATAATATTATCTGTGAAGTTATATAAGACCCCAGGGACACCGGTTACTTCCAAGGAAGGAAACCAGGGTACTTGGGTAGGAAGGAACTTTCCATTGTATTTCCCTTTTGTACTATGTGAATATATAAATCTTTTCAAATAAAATTTTTAAAAAATTTTAAAGCCATTAGCAGGCTTTACAATTAATTTTTCTAACTGATGTGATGGCTTATAAATCAGAGCCTTATGGAAGACAAGATAGGAATTCTCCGTTGGTTTCCATTGCTATCTGAGTAAAATCTACCTCTGTCATGACTGCCAAAACCTCAGTCTATGTCCCTGACCTCATCTAACACTTACCCTTCACAGTCCCTATGCTTTAGTCACTCAGGCCTTTAATTCTACTTAGAGAGCACACCAGGCTCTTTCCTGAGCCTGGAAAGCTCTTTCTGCCTTCAGATCTTTTCATAGCTGGCTCCTTGTCATTTAAGTGTTCTATAAAGTATAGTATCTTCAGAGAGGCCTTCCCTGACTCCCCACTTCCAGCCTGCCCCTCTCATTACATTATCCTATTTTATTTTCTTCATTATCACTACCTGAAATGATCGTTTCAAGTTTCTTACTTGTCTAATGTCTCCCCCCCGCCCCCAAGAAGTTAAGCTCAGAGAACAGCATCCCCCATACCTAACATGGTATTATAACAGGTACTCAGTAAATATTTGTTCAATGAAATTATTGTTGAATAACTAGACCACTGACTTTGGGGTTCATATTTTTCCTTAATGAGCTCCAGTTAAAAGGTTAAAGTTTGGGAGTTGCTGAGTGAATAACAGGTACAGGAATCCAGGCACACTTTTAAAACAATACAACGTTTTCAAAAAGAAAAGTATCAGTTCATCTCACTCCAATTTTAAATAACTCATTCAGTATGTTCCAAAACTATACTCTCCTTCGATTAAAAAAAATTCCAAGAAAACTTAGGAGATAAGATAAACCTATACAGCTAAATGGGGAGTTCTAAATCCGTAAGACAACAGCGAAGAAAGTACATTTTCCAGAATAGGGCAATCCTGGTCATAGAAAGTACCACTACAATAGTTGTCAGGAATTCAGGCTAGACCTTCCGAGTTCTTTCAAGTTGAAGCTTATATAATAAAATTCCAATATATTGATAAAACTGAGGCAGATCCTTTGCATCTTTACTTAGATCTGACCTTAAATTTTTGTATCTGACATGGTTTGATTCCCTTAAAATTGACATGAAGAGAAAACACACTTAACATTAAATATATACACACGTAAACATGTCCATGTATAAATACAGAGAGACCGACATATCCCTGAAACATGCCTAGACACACAACTGAGTTTTTTCTAGACCAGGCTAATATGTAGAACATATTTTCTGCCATAGCCAAATATTTATCTAGTTAAGAGTTGAATTATTCTTGCAACTATTGTTATTTAAGGAAAACTCAGAAACAGGTAGACTAGTATGTATGCAGGTCAGTACCTTTAAGATTCCCCAGTTGACAACTATCTTAGGCAAGCATAGACACTGAAATGATTGTCAGGATTAGATATAATTTCATTACATAAAAAGGTTACTTGACCTTCTTCTCCTCAATCTAAGTGTTATAAGATGGAGATTTACAGAAAGAGCCTGGCTAGTAAGGCTCATTCAAAGCCAAGATGAAGACGAACAAGAAGGTACAGGAAAGAATCTCAAGTCATGGAAAGCAGTAGGATAACCAAAACAACACTGGCTCCCAAACCTTAGTGTGTGCTGGCTGTTTCCAGCCTTACTGCCCTTCTCCACGGGTTATAAATAACTGCAAAGTGTCCTTGTCCCCAAGGAGACCTTTGCAGCCAGCTCAAAGGTTAAAATATGGAATAATTCTCACTTTGGATGAAACTTCCAGTTACCAGAAAAATGAAAGAGCAAAAAAAAAAAAAAATTTATTGCCAATTTAAGTTAAAGGCTGGGGAATCATTTCCCTCTCCCTAAAAACTATCAATTCTATAAAAGCTGTTACACAGACATATTAGCATAGTTCACTACCCCAAAAATATATCCAGGGAGAATGCAATGCATGCTCTGTTCCAAAAGCAAAGGTCTGTCCTGGAAATGGGCAGATGCCACTCAACAGTCCTGTAGGATAGCATCTTTTCAGACCTTAAAGAAGGACTTTTTGAATTGTTTTGCTTTTTAATTTAGGTAAAAATGACTGAATTAAATGCATCTGTGTAACCACATCTTGTCTCCACCTGGATGAGGGATCCAGCACAACCAATCATGGCTACAGCAAGCATAGGTTTCACAAACTCTGGGCTAATACGATCAGGTGATGTGTTGCTGTTAATTACTGAACTCCTGCTAGAAAACAAAACAAAACTCCTCCATCTGCTTTAAAAAAAAAAAAAAAAAAAAAGGCAGGGCTCATTAGATTAAGCTTTTCCACACATCACTTTCAAAATCCATCATCTGGGAGATGTCTGTAATGGAAGGACAGGAATCCAAATCAGTAAACAAATCTGATTATAAAGGGGCTATTTCACTTCCAAGTGGATCTCGTTCCAAAGGAAAACACCTTTAGAAATGAAGTTAAATAGGCAGAACCAAATAATCAGCAACTTCTCTCTTTTCACAAATTATAATAATGTGTTGATTCCACTGATGACTTGGACAAAAATCTCTAGGGCCACAAAGAGCAAACTTAGGAAAGATGAAGATTTTAACACATCCCACGTGTTATCAAAGATTTCTCCTCTAGGTTGAGAAAATTCATTCTAAAACAAGAGCTAGAACAGAATTTTAAAAAAGAAGGAGGAGGAGGAAGAGGGGAAAAAACCTTATGGCTAAGAAGATATGTTTATTATATAATTATATTCTCAAAGCTGTTTCGAGAGTTGGGAGGTTACAGTTTTTCACCCTCTCCCTTCAACTACTAACTACGAAGAACCTTATAAAACTCCAACAGTAAACACATGAAAGGCTTGGCCCTAATACAATTTAAGTGTGTCCAATCTGCAAGGAATTCAAAAACAGAAGACTCATTTCATGAAACAAATTGGCAGAGGTTGCATAACCCCACCAGGTCCTCTGGCCTTTCTAGAAGCCAAATTCAACAATGCTGTTCTCTTCGGCCATCTATACTTTAGTCGAGCCATTTAAAAATATTTATTAACACAATTTGGCTACAGAAAGAGCTCAAGGAATACACAGCAAAGATCATCTAAACTGGTCTTAGGGTAAACTATGTGCACTAAGTTCATTAACTTCAAAGCTGAAAAGACCCATTTACTCCAGAAGATTTGGTATACTACAAAGGCAACCAATTTCTCTTCAGTATTAACTACTACTGTCTAGCATTACAGAATGTGGTATTCTCTGGAGATACTGTTCTTTATAAGAGACACTTAGGCCTCCCTTCAACTATGAAAGAGAGATCGAAGTGTATTTTTCTTTAATCCTTTATCTGTAGTCTTACCAGAAAAAAATCTGCTGACTGTTCACATGAGCCATGTCCATGCTCCTTACTTTGAAACATCCGCAGAAAATAAATTCCCTCTTCTTCTAAAGTTATTAAAAATAAGCCAATTTTGATGTTAATGTTAAGGTTCTAACTAAGCTAAATGGAACAAAGGGCAGGCAGGAAGTTCTGTTTTTAAATGTTCATTCCAAAATTCATGACACAAGGAAAAAGTAAAACCACACAGGCAGACAAAACAGGGGAAAGTTAGACAGAACGTCTGTCTTAACAGAGAATCCTGGCTCCCAACAATTTGTGTCAGATTTTTAAAAAACTAAAATGCAGTAATACCTATTTTACCCAATAAAACTCTGTAAAAACATACATAAACATTTGAGGCATGAATCTCATAGGATAAAGTAACATTTTTAAGATGCTGGCCTGAATGGCAGAAACATTTTTTTTAAGTTACCCATACAGAGATGAGCTCTACATTCATACACAAACGCAATCTGCTCAGAATCAAATGCCTTGAACAGAGTAAAATGAAGCCCATGACTTGCTTTATTTCCTTTTATAAACTGTAATTCCTCATTTCCCTGACGATCTTTTCTCTAGGGAGAAAAATCACCTTACTCTAAGGTGTCTATGTCATGCATTAGCAACCACTGATTGCAACCGTAAATCCCAACTTTTCTCCCTTCCGCCATTGGTGTAAAGCCTTTTATTATATGCTGCAGTCACCACAGATCTGAACGAATAGCTATGGTTAACTCCAGGAAAGAATATTTAGAATAAAACTTCTTTTGAAGTCACATGTGAAAAATGTTTAACATCATTTGTAATGCCCATTATTTAAAAAAACCCCAAACCTTACATGTTTACCTTCCATGACTTCCAACTTTACATACCGTTTGCACTGAAATGAAACTCAAGATGTGCATTTTTTAAAGTCATGGTAAATATTTCTATGCATTTCATTCTGCTTTTTTCCTCATGATCTTAAACTATGTTTAAAATAAAACTATGTAAAAACTCACCAAGTCAAGTCAGTAGGAAGATTCTAATTTGTCTGGTCTAACAGGAAACCTCTGTTGGAAATAGAGACGATGAATCAGACTTACCCAGATTCTGAATCTCATACAAGTCTTTACTCATTTTGGCTACTCTGAAAGGGAAAACCTTACAAAAGCAGGTAATACGTTTGCTAGGATTTCCTAGTCAAAATTACCATTCTTGTATTTTATCACTAGTTTTGGATATTCTATTTTTTCAGTCATCTCTCAAAAAGATTATACTTAGATATGATAAAGTCCAAAAAATCCAAGCTAATTCCTTTAATCAACCGGCCTATGAAGGCAGCAAAAACGAAACAAATGGATTGCTTCGTATCAACACTTACAAGAGGGGGTCATCATCACATTTGCCAGTTACCTAACAGACTGTTGAAAGAATTATTTTGTTTTATATAAAATGTCCTTTGTAAAAAGTGCTCGGTGGGTCAGTTACACTAAAGCAAGATACACTTAAGCAAAGCAATGTATTCTATGATTTTAATGAACAGCTACCACAGAGAGGTTCCTGGTGAAGACTGAGATGTCTTGGCTAAACACCACCACCACCCTAATTATCTACCATAGCCTACAAAGTTACTCAAAACAGAAACAGGGATAAGAGTGGTTGCCAGGCTTCCGGAAGCCTAATATAAGCAGAAAATTCTAGCACTCTCTTCCCTTGTGAGGGAAAACGAAGTACTGTATACACACTGGGTGATTCCATAAAAATAGAATCTCTTCTTGAAAATCTAAACACTAACTTTTACTGGTACACCTACAAATAAGCTTCTCTTATTTTCATAAATCAGTCTAGTAACTATCAATAATGGAAGGAGCCCTCACCAAAAACTGTCCTCTACTACTGATGCTAAAACAGGCCAGTCTTGATCAGAAGATTTAAGAGTAGCAAGAATCAGGGTGAATTCATTTAACGAATATTTACTCAACACCAACTGTGCAAGATACAGTGGTTAAGAAGAAGAAGAAGAAGAAGATGAAGACAGACACAGTTCTTGACCCTCTGAGGGTAGACAGACAGATATCTCTAAAGACTCGGTAAGAATTCCTAGGTGGAAGATGCCAACCAACCGTAAGAAATACAAATGCTGAATGTTGGTGAATCTTAAAACAGAAACCAATACCTTTAGTTCCTTAGTCTCCCTCTCTCTCTCTCTCTCTCTTTTTCAAGTGTTAAGGCCTGTTTCCAGCCTTACTGCCCTTCTCCACGGGTTATAAATAAGGCTTTGGTTTTTCAATTTGCTACAGTGAACATTTTCAGGCCCAATGGATTGGCAAAATGGGAGGAGTCTGACAATACTGATGAGGATTGAATGGAACAGGGACAGCTCTCACACTGTAGGTAGGAGGGCAAATTAATATGACTACTTTTGAAAAACAGTTTATTATCTAATAAAACTAAAGATCCAGCAATTCCACTCCCAAAAACAGCCCAGAGAAATTCCTACACATCCATCAGCACACATAAATAAGAATGTTCATAGCAGCATTGTTCTTAACAGCCAAAAACATCAACAGTAGAATGGATACATAAATTACGGCACATTCATATAGGAAGCTAGATGGCAGTGAAATTAAACCACTGTTCCTCATAACAACATGGATGAAACTTACAAACATACTGTTAGGTTCTAAAAGAAAACACAGAAGAACACATATTGTATTATTCTATTTATATAAAATTCCCCAAAACAGACAAAACTAAATTATAATGGTTTGTAAGGAATTCTAGGTGGTAAAATCATACAGAAAATGATTATCATAAATGTCAGATTCTCTACAAGAGTATGGGTTATGATCTAAAAGAAATACGCAATGTAACAAGCTTCTGGGTGCTGTCAATGATATATTTCTAGGTCTAATTGGTAGTTATATAGTACTTGCTTTTTATAATTCATCTTTAAACTATACAGTTATGTTTTATGTATTTTTTGTTTATATTTTATAATAAAAATATTCAAGACATACATTAAAATAGAGTAGCTACATATGTATATACACACATACACACATATATATGTATCTATCCTCCTACATCTAAGCATATACCCTTGTTTATTTTTTTTCCCCAGGCAATTCATAAGGAGAAATCAGTAATAAAGCAAGGCCACCTAGGAATGAACACCTACAGACAGACTTTCCTATCATACCTTCTTTCTTTAAATTTAAATGAAATACCTAAGATCTGTATTTCAGGGAAATTTACAGTACCGACACAAATGTTTAAATCTACGTATGGCTACTCACCAGAAGCCATTAGTTAAAATCCAAATTATTATAAAAAATAATCCAAAGGTTCTAAAAGCAAAGCCAGGATACCGTATTTTTTAGTATTGCCTTTTTGAGTTTAATCGCAGCCTCTGATAGAACCTCCAGTGACTTCCCATCTCACTTGGAGTAAAAGCCAAAATCCTTGTAATGGCTGAAAAAAGCCTGCACAATAGGATCATTACCTCTCTGGCCTCCCCTCCAATTATGTTTTCCTGAGCTCGCTGTGTTCCAGTCAAACTGCCCGTCTTTGCTGTTGTTCCTGATACAGAACAGACCCATTCCTGCCTCAGGGCTTTGTACTTGTCTTTTTCTCTACCTGGGTAACTCTTCCCCTAGATACTCTCCTGGCACACTCCCTCACCATTGTTGGGTCTTTCTGTAATAGTCACCATCTCTGTGAGGCCTTCCCTGACACGCTTAAAAATGTCACCCTCCCTCCAAGGCCACAATCCTATTCCTCTTTCATTACTTCATTTTTTTCTCTAGCACATAAAATCATCTACCCTACTGTGTCTGGAACGCCTGAAAGGCAGATGCCTGTCTGCTTGTCCCCAGACTGTGTTGGGCACAAGGGAAGCCAGAAATAAACATTTATTCAATAAATGGCTGAGATAATCTCTTTTTCTTTTGGATTTCCATTGTTGAAAGGTTAGACAGTTACTCCATACATTTAAAAAAAAAAAAGTGGGGCACCTGGGTGGCACAGTGGGTCAAAGCCTCTGCCTTCGGCCCAGGCCATGATCCCAGGGTCCTGGGATCGAGCCCCACATGGCATCGGGCTCCCTGCTCAGCAGGGAGCCTGCTCCCTCTTCTCTCTGCCTGCCTCTCTGCCTACTTGTGATCTCTGTCTCTCAAATAAATAAATAAAGTCTAAAAAAAAAAAAATAGTTTCCCCTCTATGTCAAAGTTATTAACAAAGTTTGTTTTACTAACAAGTTTCAGGTTTATTAGCATTAGTAAGTCATGGATAAGGTAAGGCTATAAAGAGCTGATGCAAACTAAGCTGCATCTTCCCACTACCAAGTGTGTAGTCCCTATGCTAGTGATAACAATCCTGGGAAACTCCTGGGAGGCCAGAACTCTCTTCCAGCACACTGGTGCAGCTGTGTACTGGTTCACCCATTATGGGAGCTTTCTGACAAGATGGAACATGAAGACTGACTGCTTCCTTTACTTAGGCCTTTTAAGTTTTCCCTTTTTTATTTTTTAAGGAGAATTTCAGACCAATATCCCTGATGAATATGGATGCCAAGATTCTCAACAAGATCCTAGCTAACAGGATCCAACAGTACATTAAAAAGATTATCCACCATGACCAGGTGGATTTATTCATGGGATGCAAAAGTGGTTCAACATTCACAAATCAATCAGTGTAGCAGAACAAATCAATAGGAGAAGAGAGAAGAACCACATGGTCCTCTCAACTGATGCAGAAAAAGCATTTGACAAGATACAGTATCCGTTCCTGATTAAAATGATTCAAAGTACAGGGATAGAGGGAACATTCTTCAACTTCATAAAATCTATGTAAAACATAAAAACCCACAGCGAATATCATCCTCAATGGGGAAAAGCTGATAGCTTTCCCTTTGAGATCAGGAACACAATAAGGATGTCCACTCTCACCACTGTTGTTCAACATAGTACTAGAAGTCCTAGCAACAGCAATCAGACAACAAAAAGAAATAAAAGGTATTCAAGCTGGAAAAGAAGAAGTCAAACTCTCTCTCTCTTCGCAGATGACATGACACTTTATATGAAAAACCCAAATGACTCCACCCCCAAACTACTAGAACTCATATAGCAATTCAGAAACGCCACAGGATAGAAAATCAGTGTACAGAAATCAGTTGTTTGTTTATACGCTAATAATAAAAATACAGAAAGGGAAATGAGAGAATCGATTCCATTTACTATATCACCAAGAACCATAAGATATCTGGGAATAAACCTAACCAAAGAGGTAAAGGATCTGTACCCGAGGAACTACCGAACACTCATGAAAGAAATTGAAGAAGACACAAAAAGATGGACGAGCATTCCATGCTCATGGATCGGAAGAATAAACATTGTTAAAATGTCTGTACTGCCTAGAGCAATCTATATTTCCAATGCCATACGATCAAAATTCCACCGGCATTTTTCAAAAAGCTGGAACAAACAATCCTAAAATTTGTATGGAACCAGAAGAGACCCCGAATTGCTAAGGAAATGTTGAAAAAGAAAAACAAAACTGGGGGCATCATGTTGCCTGATTTCAAGCTTTATTACAAAGATGAGGTCACCAAGACAGCATGGTACTGGCACAGAAACAGACCCACAGACCAGTGGAACAGAGTAGAGAGCCCAGATATAGACCCTCAACTCTTATGGTCAAATAATCTTCAACAAAGCAGGAACAAATATACAGTGGAAAAAAGACAGTCTCTTCAGTAAATAGTGCTGGGAAAATTGGACAGCTATGTATAGAGGAATGAAACTCGACCATTCTCTTATACCATATACAAAGATAAACTCAAAATGGATAAAAGACCTCAATGTGAGGGAGGAATCTATCAAAATCCTAGAGGAGAACACAGGCAGTAACCTCTTCGACATTGGCCACAGCAACTTCTTTCACGACATGTCTCCAAATGCAAAGGAAACAAAAGTGAAAATGAACTTTTAGGACTTCATCAAGACCATTTTTTTTTTAAAGATTTTATTCAGCAGAGAGGCAGGCAGAGAGAGAGGGGGAAGCATGCTCCCTGCTGAGCAGAGAGCCCCATGCGGGCCTTGATCTCAGGATCCTGAGATCATGACCTGAGCCAAAGGCAGAGGCTTAACCCAATAGGCCACCCAGGTGCCCCAGGACCACTGTTTTTTTTAAAATGAGGTTTTATTTTTATTTTTTTAATTAATTTATTTATTTTTTCAGCGTAACAGTATTCATTGTTTTTGCACAACACCCAGTGCTCCATGCAATACGTGCCCTCCCTATTACCCACCACCTGGTTCCCCCAACCTCCCACCCCCGCCCCTTCAAAACCCTCAGGTTGTTTTTCAGAGTCCAGAGTCTCTTATGGTTCACCAAAATGAGGTTTTATTTTAACAGAAAGAAAAAAAAGGTGTTTTTAAAAAGATTTATGTAAACCAAAGATAATTTCAAGAAGAAAGTTCTTTATATTTTTACTCCCACAGAAGCAGAAGGCTTCTCTTACGTATCCCGATGAAATAGCCCAAGAAGGTGACTACAGAGAAAGAGACTATAGAGAAAAAAAATGATTTCTGAATTAGGTAGCAAAAATTGTTAGAGCAGTTTCCAGAGTGAAAGGGAAAACAAAACTCCTTACTTATTCTAGAGGAAGATTTAAAGTAGGAACATTTCTCTCCAACATAAGTTGCGGGACTGATGTGATAAAGAGCAGGAAAAGAACTCCATTCAAACTTAGGACAGTGCATACGGGCAATAATTCGCTAAACAAAGCTGCCTATCAAGTGACATGACGGTCCGAGCATACAGACAGAGCTTATACTTCTGATGAACACTCTGCTCAAGTTAAAACTGGAGTGAACTTAGATCCAAAGGTTCCTTTCCAGCCACAGTACTTGTGACCTGAACTATATCCTAAGATGGGAATAAATGTGTATGAAAATACACAGGCATCTAATATTCCATAGTTATACTTATTACTAAGGCTTCGACATTAAGGTCTTATCAACTGTTAAAAAAACACTTCACACGTAAATTCTTACCAAATTCTTTTTTTTTTTTTTTTTTTAAGATTTTATTTACTTATTTGACAGATAGAGATCACAAGTAGGGAGCGAGGCAGGCAGAGAGAGAGAGAGAGGAGGAAGCAGGCTCCCTGCCAAGCAGAGAGCCCGATGCGGGGCTCGATCCCAGGACCCTGGGATCATGACCTGAGCGAAAGGCAGAGGCTTTAACCCACTGAGCCACCCAGGCGCCCCGAATTCTTACCAAATTCTTAAAGTCAGTTCACATACCTATGAGGTGAAAATATCATGAATATATATTCGTACAGGAGGTGGCGGCCCAAATTAGTTGTTAAGAAAGGAAGTCCTCCTCAAACACTTGCAGCAGGCAGAGTGTATTATTAGAGAAGAGTAACAGTTTTCATGTGTAACACCTCAGCATTCCAAGCGCTCAAAGCTCTGAATAGCATCCACGTTTAAAGAGGAAAAGACATGGAGCATAAAAATTAAAAATATACGGAACCTGGCAATAATGAAGAAAGTAGAGTGGATCAAAGAGTCCAGACAAAAAAATTATAAATGACCCTTCAAAACCCTCAGGTTGTTTTGAAGGGTCAGGGGTGGGAGGTTGGGGCAACCTGAGGGTTTTGAAGGGTCAGGGGTGGGAGGTTGGGGGAACAGGTGGTGGGTAATGGGGAGGGCACGTTTTGCATGGAGCACTGGGTGTTGTGCAAAAAGAATGAATACTGTTACGCTGAAAAAATAAATAAAATGGAAAAAAAAATTATAAATGAAAACTACTGACCACTGAAACATATGGTCCCTGAACAAAATTTGTCAGTAATAATTCTAATATAAGGTGAAGGTTTATATGTTTAATGCTTTAATTGGGTTAAGAATGCTCCAAGAAACTCATAACTATCAGCTATGTCTGAGTCATGCTGAATTTAGAAGGTAACACAAGAATTCCCTGAACTGGACTGAGGTCAGTGAATAGTCCTACACTTAGTGGGTGGGAAGCATCCTAGGAGTTAGAAAGTAGTAAGAAAGGAAGGGAGAAAAGGAAGAGGTGAGGAGTAACTGACATTTATGAAAAACAGCTACTGGATATGAGACAATAAAAATACAGAATGTTGAAATGCAAAAGTTGCCAAATTTATCAGATTCCAAAAAGAATCCACAGGAAAAGAAAATTTTAGAACCTCTGACCCTAATAAAAGAAGTTGGCATTCCAAGTTATGAAAGGGTTTCCTCATCCCTCCCTCATCCCCCAAATGAAGATGTAAATACCAAAGTGATGGGCCAAGTGGCAGAATTCAGGTAAGATACTTAGGGGGAAAAAAAAATCGAACCAGGGAAGGAGCAAGAACAACTGTCACAATAATGAGGAGGAAGAGGAGGGCAGGGAAAGCATTAGGGATCCACATGAGGTGGTGTTCACCGCAGTTCTGTCTTGTAACAGCAAATAAACAGAAACGATTTAAAGATCTATCAAAGGGGGCGCCTGGGTGGCTCAGTGGATTAAGCCGCTCCCTTCAGCTCAGGTCATGGTCTCAGGGTCCTGGGATCGAGCCCCGCATCGGGCTCTCTGCTCCGCAGGGAGCCTGCTTCCCTTCCTCTCTCTCTGCCTGCCTCTCTGCCTACTTGTGATCTCTCTGTCAAATGAATAAATAAAAAAAAAAAAAATCTTAAAAAAAAAAAAAAGATCTATCAAAGGGTTTGGAAAAACTGAAATATTCACAGTGATATAAAAATTAAACAGCTAAAAAGAGGGACCTAGATTTATATGCATCCAGATGGAAAGACCTTGAAAAACAATAAAGAAAAAAACCCTCAAATGACTGTTACAGAATTTACATATTCACACACATTCTCTCTCACAAAAACACGCTCACACACTGCACTGCAAGGATGCACACTAAATTCAGGGTAAACACTGTCTCTGGGGAGTGAGGGTGGGAAAAAGAACCAAGAAAGTAAATAAAGAGGGACTTCAGCTAGAGAGGTTTATCACAATCTCTCCATTTTTTGTTTGCCTTAAAAAAAAAAAAGTTTCAAAAACAATGAATTCAGAAGGAAAAGTAAATTAGAAATGATTTTTTAAAATCAACATCAGAGACATACTTTAAACAGACAATAATATAGTCTGACTCAAACCAAAAAAAGCCAATGAATTCAGACCCGTATCTTCTTAATGAAAAAACTAGTTCTTTTTGGTAAAATGCTCTTCCCTGTTGACTGGAATCACATAGCACTGGGCTTACTTAAGCAGAGGGAGGAAGAGGCTGATTTCGTATACCTCAGCAAGAAAACACATTTTATTTCATTATTTTTATTTATTTAATTTTGAGAGGTAGAGAAGCATTTTTTAAAAGGGGGGGTTGGGGGGTCAGAGGAGCAGAGAGACAGGGAGAGAGAAAGTGCTAGGCGTGGAGTCCCACATGGGGCTCAGTCTCATGACCCTGAGATCATGACCTGAGCCAAAAATCAATAGTCAGACGCCTAACAGACTGAGCCACCCAGGCACCCCCAAGAAAGCACATTTTACATACAAATAATACTCACAGTAATCCAGTCTGTCTTCAGAGACTTAAATCCTTATAAAGGAACCAAGTTTCCATAGAGGACCTTCTCTTTCCTCTCCACCATCCTATCTTCTAACCTCTGAAGACCTGTCCTCCATCCTACTGTAATTTTATTCATTGCCCTCATAGGACTAATCCCACCTTCTTTAATCACCTTAATTTTTAGTGCCTGAACTCAAAGACAGGTTTTTTAAAAGAGAACTTGAGACTTCTGGAAATGATTTATGCTTTTTTGCCTTTTTCAATTGTGTTTTTTCTTCTTTCTTTGCTTTTTGTCATTCCCAACCTTTTTTTTTTTCCTCTTCCATTCTCTTGCTGACCAACGGTTGCTTTCAACTGCCAGCAAGCCTCTGGCATATTTATACTTTTCACTTCTTAACCAAACAAATCCCATGCCATAGCCCAGAGGTTAACTAAAGGGGAGAAAACTTAAAGTCAAAAATACTATCCATATTTTGCTGCCTTTCATTTTGGCATAAAGACCAGGAATACAGTTCCAACTACCAAATAAGACAGCAAAATCAAACTTCCTTTTTTATATTTTATCATCTTTATAGGATTGAAATGTATCTGGGGCTGTCTGTTTCACAAGACACTTTGGTTAAGAACTGTAAGACCACTAAGAATAGGTCTGTACAGTTAGGTATGACAACCTAGTGAAACCACAGCCTCAAGATTGACAACAGAGGTACAACCCACGCACTACTCCCCCATCCTCCTGGTCTTCGTTAAAAGGACTTCTGAGGTCATCCTGTGTTAAATGTTTTAAGCTATATAACCATTTCCTCACAAACATCAGTCACTGCCTCAGTCTCCAAAGTACGGCATTCATGATCTTATTTGGGATTTTTAACAGCTCTGTGAGGCATGTGGAGCAAGTATTTTACAAATAAGGAAAGAGAAGCTCGGGGGTCATGGTCACATGGCTATGAAAGGATCTAAATTCAGAACTCAATTCTTTGAGTTTTCCTAATCCAAAACTTTATCATTCCTATGACTGATTCTTAGATCAGGTATGGTCTTTTATTCAATATGCAGGAAATGGAAAAATATCTGATAGAAGATATATTTATATACTCTAGCTTTCAATTCCCATTTCATTTTCAAGAGGCAACTCTGGTGAAAAGTATGATCTTCTTCTAACCAATTCTGAGCACCATTACTAAGTGAGACCTGAGCTAATCATTGACAGGCTCACGCCTACTTTCAAGGCTGGACCCTGGGAAAAAATCATATGTTCTAATACTGTAAGAAAGACTTTCCATAGTTTAGCACCTAATCATCAATTTTTTAAAATAAAATGTCTAGTGTTCTAACATGCCAGAGCAATTTTCTAGCCTGAGTTTCCAAGAAACCAGCATCTTTCCCTCAAGATCTCTCTCTCTATTGCCATAAGCTCACAGAATTAAAAAGCACAATTTCTATCATTCCTTAATATTGATTTGAGATATATATACCATGACTAAAATACTAAATAGCACCATGCCCCACCCAATTGCTCAAGCCAAAAACCCTCTTTTCCTAGGGTTCCCATCTATCATCAAGGCCTTGTCAGCACTCTTGCTTCCTAACACATTCCACATTAATCCACTTCTATGTCGTTTCCTCTCACCTTAACAGGTTTCTAATTGATCTCTATTATTACAAAGGATACTGGAAACAAACCAGGAAATACACCTACCACTGGCAACCTCCAATCTAGCTTTCCAGTGTTACCTAACGTGACTGTTCAAATTCAGTCAACTGTCAGACTATCCAATTCCACTCCTCAGTCCACAGTCACAACAGAACTAACGTGGCTATACAGACTGGATTCCTTCCTAAGGAAGTGGGATTACAAAGATAAATGTGCCACTCTTTGTTCTTGGCCCTCCAGAACCCTTTTTCCTTTTCAATTCAACCAAACCTTTACTGATTACAATTGCACAGACATGATTTGACTCTGATCCTCAAGATTTTTTTTTTTTTTTTAAGATTTTATTTATTTGGCCCCGCATCGGGCTCTCTGCTCAGTGGGGAGTCTGCTTCCCTTCCTCTCTGCCTATTTGTGATCTCTGTCTGTCAAATAAATAAATAAAATCTTTAAAAAAAAAAAAGATTTTATTTGAGTGAGAGAGAGAGAGCGTGCTCATGAGTTAGAGAGAGAGAGAGAGAGAGAGAGAACGAATGGGGGAACAGGAGAGGGAGAAGCTGACACCCCGCTTAGCAGGGGGCCTGATGCAGGACTTGATCCTAAGACCCAGGAGTATGACCTGAGCCGATGGCAGACCCTTAACTGACTAAGCCACCCAAGTACCCCCCAACAACTAATCATAACATTAATAAATGTTTTTATATTGCTGGAGCCAAAGGGTCAACCAACCATAAAAAATATTCATTGAATATCTCCAGTCCCATGTTGAACTATCAGCCTTAACACTACCAATTTTTTTGCTTGATTTTGCTTTTTTTAAAAAGACTTATTTATTTTAGAAAGTGCAAGTGCAAGCGGGGCTGGAGGGGCAGAGGGAGAGGGAAAGAGAGAATCTCCAAAAGACTCCCCATTGAGCGCAGAACCCTACACAGGGCTCATTCCCATGACCCTGAGATCACAACCTAGCTGCAAGCTGACATCAAGAGTTGGACGTTTAAGTGACTGAGCCATCAGGCGCCCCTACTTGGTTGGTTTGACTAAAGAGAAAATGTTTCTGGCCTGAAGAGCCAGGAAAAGACTCAACTTATAGTTAAAAGAAGAATTGCTCATATTTTCAGGAACTGAAAGCTTCTCCTCAATATGTAAGTTTTCTTCCTTTAAAAAATTTTCCTACTATCTTTTACAGTATACTTTGCCTTTAAATAGCAAGCCCTTTTGAAGTCACAAAAATTATTTCTCCAACTATTCAACCCCTGGATACCAAATGGAAAGAAAATCCAGTAAAATCAATTTCAGAAATCTAGAAGAGTCAGCGAGGTATTCAAATCAAACAGGGAAGCTTTGGACTCTGAACACAAATTCATTCAAATAATAAAACTTACAGAACTCATAAATAAATTCACTTTTAAGGGACTGGGCTTCAAAGCTACAAACCGTGGGCAAAAGTTACCACTACCAGTTATCTTTACTGCCTGAGGTAGTTCCTTTAAGAACTATCTTACAAAGGTCAACTTTTATTGGGTCTTCCAAAATCAATTCTTCACAATGAGAAATGGGCATCAGTTAGATAAATAGAATAAGAATAGAACAAGTCAATATATTCATAAGCTTCTGCTGTCCTTGGGACCCCAACTCTAGTGCAGGCTTTGCAGATGCTTTCCTAAATCAGACTTTTCTCAGCCTTCAATTGAGGATGACTGTCCAAGGTCTCTTTCAGAGCACAAGTCTATGCCCCTCTGGAAATAATGTTAAAATTGCATCTGCCTTGGGGTGCCTGGGTGGTTCAGGCAGTTGAGTGTCCGACTCTTGGACGCTTGGTTTCGGCTCAGGTCATGATCTCATGGGTCAAGGGACCAAGCTCACGTCAGGTTCTGCCCTCAGTGGGGAGTCTGTTTAAGGATTCTTTCCCCCTGCACCCCCTCCACTCACACACACTCTCCCTCTTTCAAATAAATAAATCTTAAAAAAAAAATGTATCTGCCGCTCTTCATACATGCTTTCTAAAAACTAAAAGCAATATATATACAGTACAAATAATTCAAAAGTGATAGGAAGCTATAAATGAAAAGTAAAAGCTTTCTTCCAGACACCCAGATCCCTCTTCTAAAGCCTAAAGACAACCACCGATTTGCAGCTTCAGAAACAAACCCCAAAAATGCACACCAAAAAAAGGGCATGCACTGGCAAACACACATGCGTGTGTGTGTATGTATATTCATTCATTCCCTGGAGGCACACATAGACCTATCCTTTCTAAAGGTTGTAAAGAATTCCATGTGCCCTGATGTGTGGTTTCCAGGCATTTGCTACGGCAAAGAGCCCAGCAAACAGGTGTATCTGAACATACATGCAAAAAAGTCCAAGAGAGCCTGTACATTGTTATTTTGATAGATAATGTCAATTGCCCTACAAATGTTATATTTATATATATTCCCTGAATGACTATCAGATTTCTTGCACCTTTGAGCATAGACCCACTTGACAGATAGTCATCCAGGATGGCCAGAGAAAGAAAAACAAACAAAATGAACCAGGGAGACTTAGACCAAAAAAAAAAAAAAAAAAAGTCAGAATTATCTTTTATGAATTAAGTGGACAAACTTCAACCAAAAATATAGCAAACATGATACGTGGTACTTGTTTGTTTAGAAGATATAAGTGCTGCTGCTCCCCTGAGATGTTTTGTTTTTTTTTTTTGTTTTTTTTTTAAAGATTTTATTTATTTATTTGACAGAGAGGGATCACAAGTAGGCAGAGAGGCAGGCAGAGAGAGAGAGAGGAGGAAGCAGGCTCCCTGCTGAGCAGAGAGCCCGACGCGGGGCTCGATCCCAAGACCCTGAGATCATGACCTGAGCCGAAGGCAGCGGCTCAACCCACTGAGCCACCCAGGTGCCCCTCCCCTGAGATGTTTGTGGAGAAAGACATTGACAGGAAAATAAATTTCAGGTAGGAAGCAAAAGGAGCGTAGGTAAGCAACTTATACTGCAGAGTCTACGTGAATCCCAGGAACACATAGTTTTTAGATCAGAATGTGGATTTAATAACATGTACTGCTAAATTCCTTCACACATAACCTGGCTATTTTCATCCAGGGAGGTTTATCAACACAGAAGTCAATTTAGTTCCTTATCTTTGTCACTGGCAACAGATCCCGAAGAGTCCAGCAATTTATCCCCAAATTAAATGGGATAGTATATGATTCCAGAGGTGATAAAACTGTTAATGAAGCACATAGGAAGCAACTCTTTATGTATTTTTAAAGTGTTATCCACTTCGACAATTATCTTAGTTTAACAGGACGTATTCACAAAGGACCATGTAAACATCAGGTGACTCTCAAAGTGTTTGTGTGTGTATACGTGTGTGTACGGGGGTAGCACATGAGTTTCTAAGAACAAAATAAATATATTCAAAAGATCTTCTTTTACTTTCCTATAATTTAATATCAGTATTACATCTTCACTGGCAGTATGCTATCATATTTTGGAGGAAAAACAAAAAATATGTTAGGGTTACACTAATATGTAAAACAAAACAAGGGGCCTGGGTGGCTCAGTGGGTTAAGCCTCTGCCTTCGGCTCAGGTCATGATCTCAGGGTCCTGGGATCGAGCCCCACATCGGGTTCTCTGCTCAGCAGAGAGCCTGCTTCCCCTTCTCTCTCTGCCTGCCTACTGTGATCTCTCTCTCTGTGTCAAATAAATAAATAAAATCTTTAAAACAAAACAAAAAACCAACCTTTTTTAACTTTAGTATCAGGGAAATGCAGTATATCTAATGCAGTATGTTTTGTTTTCAGCAGGAGCTCCCTCTAATTTTGTAAGAACACTGGGAAAATACAATTTAGGAACACCTACTATGAGATTATTCCCAACACATTTTTCCTCTCCTCACCCAAGTAAACCAACCACACTCAATACTAAATCTCTCCAGAAAACTGCCCCCTGTTTCTTATATTGTCAGGGGATCACTAAAAAAGACACACACAAAGCCTCACAATCTTAAGCATCAATCGGAAGCCCTCAGAATCAAGGCCAACCTTACACACACCTACACACAAAACTAACCAAGCCCAGCACATCCTACACTGAGAGACAGAAGCATTTCTTTCAAAATGAGAGTGGGGGGAAAAAAAGGAGGGTGGTTTTCTCAGCCCTTGCTCTGACTATACCACAAATGATCAATGGGGCCCAACTGCAGACACTGGACTCAGAACAGATAGTTCTGGGTATCCAATGAGGCATCAACTGGGAAAGGAAGGGGGAGTTGAACTAAATGGGAGGCAAAGTCAAACAGAAAGAGTACCTGGCAAGGGTCCTATGATATTATCAAAAAATCACTTGAGAGGGCCACAAATTCTGCCGCTAATGAAGAAGCCCTTACCTGTAAGGTTTATAATTTGGGTAGGCCCTTTAAGACTGCAGCTGTAGAAAAATCAAAATCTTCTAAGAGCTGGCAAATTCTACCTAATGGAGTTCGATGTTCCAGCTACCAGCCTGAAGTCCACAGCTTAATAGGTAAAAATTCTAGATTAAGAGTTTTCAAATAAAAATTATAAACCAAACAAAAACAAATATTCTATTCACATAATTAAAGAAGCAGACCTCAGAATGGGACAAAATAATTACGTCCTTCACTGCAATCTACTGTTTCCAAGACACGTAAGAATCTGTTTCTTGGATTTGAGATTGGTATTAAGTGGCAATGAATCAAGGACAGAAAAACAAATGACTACTTGAAACTAATCCAAAAATCAAATCCAAAAACATTCAATTTAATACTGAGCTTGCACATACTGTCAAGAACAAACTAAAGCAGTATTTGGGTTGAGTTGCTATGTTGAATGGCAGACTACTATGACCTAAAAGAAAGCAGTGGCTTATGATTGGCTACAGACAGTCTGGGAAACCAAGTACGTATTTATTGGTTACTGCCCATCCTTGCCACAAAAGTGTATCCAATCAGATCACAAAATACAAATAACTTCCAAAAGTAAGTAGTTTGAATTTTTTTCCATTGTATCGGTTTTGAATGAATATGTCCTCTACACAAGGCACAGAAGCCAAGGCACAGTCCTTTGGGGAAAGGGAGGTATCATAGTTTTCTACTGTTGTGTAATAAATTGCGAAAATCTGACGTCTGATGTCCTTGAGACTTCCACATAATTTACAATTAACTCAATCACTTCTGTAAGTATCTCACGTCTATAAACTGACTTTTCACAAGTGATGTTAATTTAGCTAATTCAAAACATCTTCCCAGTTGGCAATAAACATGATACTGTTATCCTAATTCTTCATTCTAGAATGAAATTATGACCTCTACTTCAATCTCTTTAATACTTGGAGATGAAAAATTATTCAAAAAGAAAAAATTGTTTAATTATTTAAAAAAGTACTATAGATATTTACAGTGAAATCATTCACAATTTGTAGGGAGGGAGGGTAGGGGAAGACTGGTGTCAGCACAGAGCTCACTATGCAGTTTGTAGACTCTTCAGATCTTTTCTTGCCTCTCTGCCTTCAAGTAGTGATAAGTAAGAGAAGAGATAAATTTAAATCCACCCATTTTAGTACTTGTGAGCTTGGTTAAGGAACTGGAGACTAAGTTTAGAAAAATTTGTTAAAATGAGGTTTTGGCATTATAAAAAGCTTTAACCAGATCCTATTAAAAGGATCCAAACGGGGACACCTGGGTGGCTCAATTGGTTAAGCATCTGCCTTCAGCTCAGGTCATGATCCCAAGGTCCCGGGATCAAGTTCTGCATCAGGCTCCTTGCTCAGCGAGGAGGCTGATTCTCCCTCTGCCTGCTGCTCTCCATTTTTGCGTGCACTCTCTCTCTGACAAATAAATAAACAAAATCTTAAAAAAGGGGGGGGGGGGTCCAAACTCTGGATGTACTTTTTTTTCACAGTTTTTATATGCAATAAAATTAACATTTTTGTGTACACTCTTGTGAATTTTAACAAAACTCACGTGTAAGACCACTGCAATCAAAATACAAAACAGTTTTTATGTAAATTTTAAGACAACCATAAATAAAAGAATTACTTAAAGCACTTACTTCAAAAGACAAGATTTCTACCAAGTCAAAAGCAGACAAAACAAGACCTAAAAATTTAAACAAGGATTTACTGAAAATAGAGGAATACTGGCCCCTGTCCACTTTTGCTTTTGCCTTCTAGCCAATCCCAAATTACTACAATTGTCCCCATTTTGTTAATTCCCACAGCTTCAGTCACCATGTACATGCCTATCTCTTCTCTATTGCAAACCAGCTTCCTGCTACTAGGCATCAAGTGCCTATCTCACAGGCATCTTAAACTCAGCAGGTCCAAAATGGAAGCCTATCCTCCCCGCAAAACCTGATTGTCTTGTGTGATCCTACCTATCACCCAAGTGCTCAAACCAGATATATTGGAGTTAGCCGTAACTCCCCACTGTCTCACTACCTGCACCTCCACTTCCCATCCCCAAATGTAGTCTTGTCAATTTTACCTCAGAAATATATTTCAAAATCATCTGTTTCTCTTGAGCCCCACAACCAACAGCTTAATTCATTCAGGACATTATTAGACTGCAGTGTTACCTTAATTAGTACAACACTTTCTTGCTTCATTCCTGCAGAGTGAGCTAGTGCTTGGCCCATCTTTGCACAAAGTCTTTCCTCTATCCAGAAAGCCCATCTTTTCCCTTTGTAAACAACTAATCTCTCCAAGTCAAATTTAAATGCGTCCTCCTCCCCATTTTCAATGTGTAAATCTCTTGCTGTAATTACCTGCCTTTCTCACTAGACTCTGAGTCCCAAGAGGGCAGCACTCAACTGTGATATTCACCTTGGCAAGCCTGGTGTCTAGGCAGTGCCCAGCAAATAGTAGGTGCTTAATAAGTGAAAAAGGAATAAGTGACTGTGTCATAATCCAGATAAAATGGTCTCAAGGATTTTTACTTCCCTTTGCTAAGATTCTACGCTAAACAAGTGACCTTACAAGCTGCATGATCTCACAAGCTGCATGATCTCAGGCAAGTTATTAAAAAAAAAAAAAAAAAACCCTCTGTGCCTCAGACTCCTCACCTGTAAAATACAGGTAAGAATACTTCCTTCATAAGGTTATTATAATGATCAAATGACTTATATATATGTAAAATGCTTAGAGCAGGGCCTGGAACACAGTAAGTCCTCAGTAAACATTAGCTATTGTTAGCTTTTGCTAATAATACCCTGACACTAGAAGGGGAATGGACTGAGCAGACATACATTTTCTATGTACGTTAGACCACCCTTTGGTGAAAATTAGTAAAATGGCATTCCTGGGAAACTCAGTCAGTTCAGCATTGGGACTCTCGATTTCGGCTCTGGTCATGATCTCAGGGTCCTGAGATCCAGCCCCATGTTGGGCTCTGTGCTGGGTGGGAATAGAGCCTACTTAAGATTCTCTTTCTCCCTCTGCACGTCACAACCCCCCCATAAATAAATGAATGAATGAATAAATAAATAAATAAACAGATATAGATAGATAGATAAAATCGCGTGTTGGTTTATCTGTCTGCCCCTTGTGAATTTGTGTAGCACTTTTCCCTGAGGCCAATCAACTCTGGTGACACTGAAGAAACAGTTCACTTGCAAAACTTTAGAATGTATCCTGAATCCTGAAGGCCCCATCCCATCCAAAGCATCCTGAGAGGGCTTGTCAGAAGAGCTAGTTGGTCACCTTAGGACATCTTACCTCGGTTCTCTCTAAAATACAACATTCTGGTCAAAGGCAGTACAGTTCAGTGAAAAGAATACGATGCTAGGTGAGAGACACTTTAAAGTACGCCACTGATTAGCTGCGAACCTGACTGTGCGCTTCAGGAAGTTTTTATTTTAATTCCACTGAATTTAGCCCACAGCGTTCTATTAGTTTCAAGTGTACAACATAGTGATTCAACACTTCCACACAACACCCTGTGATAATTGTGCACTTTAGAGTCTGAGTTACAAAAAGTACTAGTCAGTTCTTAATTATCCATACAAAAGGAGGTAAAAAGTGGCATAAGTAATTCAAAACAGAGAGTAAAAAACAAATCTTTAACATTTTACTTTGGAATGTATTATGTAATTTTCCTATAGATTGATATCCAAAATTGTATCTGGGCTAACCTAATAGTAAAATGTATTTACACAGCATGGCCATACATTAAAGTCATCATGGGAATGAATTCAAAATAAGAGGAGGAGGCCAGCATGAAATAAATTCCTATGGATAATAATAGGAAGATCATTTAAAACTGACTATTATTATATAATAATTCCTCTCAACCTCACAGCATCCTCTTAAGGCTCAATCTTAGCCATAAAATTCTTTCAAATGAAAATCTCTAAATTTTACAAGACCAGTGCTCTAACCCCTGAGCTATGGAGCCTTCACCCGAAAATCTCTAAATTTTAGTCATTCAGAAATAAAAGGTGAGAACAACTGAGTTCCCACAGGTGAATCATTCTAGAACTGGGGAGCCAGGAGACAATCATCCAACTGAAGATTTTTGCTCTCACAGATGTGGGGGTGCATGTGAGGAGCTAGAAGCGGATATCAGCCTAGCTGCAGGCCAATCTGTCGTAAAATCCAGGTATTCTCTTAAGGTTCCATATCAACCTCAGCACCAGAAAGTATTTCAGCGACCACCCTATCTAAACTCTGTGATTCTATAGAAGAAACTGAGATCCACAGAAGTTACAACACGTCTGTGAAACCACATAATAAATATTTAAGTGCTGGGAAGTTCACCTCTTTATTTATTTATGATATAATTGACATAGAACATTGTATTAGCTTTAGGTGCATAATGATTTAATATATGTGTAATACTACAAAATGATCACCACAATGAGGTTAGTTAATGTGCATTATGACACACGTTACAAAATTTTTTTTTCCTTGGGATGAGAACTTTCAAGATCTATATAAAGTTCATTATTTAAATAATACACTTACATAAATAAATAACATTCTCCTATACTTCTTGTAAGAAAGAGACTTTAATGCATTCAGTTTAAATTGGGCCACATCTATGTATCTGCTCTATCTTCCAGTTCTATACTGAACAACTTTAGATGTGCTAAGAATAAAAACAGTCCTCTGGAATATAACTGAACTCCCATACAAGCCTCTCCACTACACCACCACACGAAGCCTTCTTGCCAATTAGTCTGTCGGTTAGGCTGTAAGCCTGTGTGTCAGCTCATACACACAGTCATGTGCCTTCCTCAAATCTGGTCATACGATTCTGAAAGCCAGGAATATTCTCCTACCTCTTATTTGAATATTACCCTTCTGGATCCAGGTCAAGTTCTACCTTGCCTTGAAGCCCTTCCTGATCACCCCAGCTCCCTCTGAATTCCTATCATACTTATTGTTACTTTCTTGGCAGTTAACCAAAGTTACTTAGAATCCCTTACCTGATAATTAACATAGGATGCCCAGTACTGTAATTCTGTGTATGTCTCTCCCTACCCCCAAATTCTCTTTAGGCAGGTCTAGTGAGACCTAAGAATAGGTACTTAAGAAACAAAACACCTTATCAGATGGAAAGGGGGAAATGGCTGACAGAATAATAGATTCTTTCCTTTATTAAAATGTTCTTTAATGCTGCTTAAATATCTTTGCAACTATAAAAACATCTGAAGAATAATTGGGAAAAAATGGAACACTGCAGACCCTTTAACACAGAAATCCCATTTCCATTTCCAGAATCCAGCCTAACGAATCAATCTGATCAGTGTATAAATATTTATGTATTAGGATGCTCATCAGAGCACAATTTACAAGCAAAAACTGGAGAAAAAGGAAGTTCATTTGTAGGGAATTGACCAAATAATGATGCATTCGTACAACAAAACTCTGTAGAGGAATTCTATGTAGTTATTTTAAAAGATTATTTTTAGTGGCATGTGATGTTTTAAGTTTTTCTTTTTTTCTTTTTTTTGTTTTTCTATTATTTTAAAATCAGAAAAAGGGAATCTTTTCATTCTGAATAAAAATACAGCATAGATTTTGCAATCACATACATCTTGTTTTAAGGACTACATAGTGCGTTACTCACATTTACTGCTGTCACCACCACTTAAGGAGTGATGCACCAGCTTGTGAAGAGAAGTAGTCCCTAACAAGTCACCAGGGTCAACACGCAGTTCATTTCCCTGCTGTCTCCATGTTGCTTCTTCAAGCCAAAAGTTTCTGAAATAATTTACCAGCAGCTTTCAAAAAGGAAACTTCTCACCTACGCAGAGGACATTTCCCTAAGTGGTGACAGGAGGGCTATGAGTCAGGTTATCACCAAGTTGAGTTATATTCCAAAGGTCGACCATCACCTCCACCACCACTCCATCATCAGACCACCAACTTGGAGGGAGACTATCCCTGACTGAGCCTTTCCAGGCAACAGATTGGAGTCCTGGGGAGCACTAAGACCAACACGGTCTTCGGTGTCTTTGTGTGGACAGAACTGCAACAGTCTGTGGCTCCCGTCGCCATTCTACTTCAGATTCTCATCCACGCTCTCTACCGAAGCAAGGATCTCTTGGAATATTCTCTACTCCCCAGATACCAACTTCTGAAGTTGTTTTCTCCGAACTCCTATCCCCTCTTCCAAGGGGAAAAGAAGAGTCAAGATGAAAAAGTGCAAAAACTCTGAAGGAAGACTTAGCTGGATATATTGGAAAAATAAAAAGAAAGCCAGGGCAGCTTGATCATGGTAAACAAAGGAAAATACCATACACGAAACAGGCAGGAACCACATCACAGAGGACCTAACAGATTATGATAGAGACTCTGGATGTTTATTTTCATAAAGTTTGCCGCTCCCATGGTGAATCAATTTTATATAAATGAGACCTAGATCTATCCTTCAAACCTCATCTGCTCTTCGAAAACCCAGTGCAATAGATTCAACTGCCTGCCTGCCAGGCAGCCTCTCCTAAATGTCAATACATGCAAAGCCAAACACTATCTTTTTTTCCAAAGCAGCTCCTCCTGACTATTTCATATCTGCTAACAGACCGATCATTCACCCAGGCTTCCTATCTCAAAGCTGTGTTGCATTCCTGGCCTACTGTCTGCCCCCACTCCTTACAGGCTCCCTGGGGCCTCAAGTCTCCAACTTACTCTCTTTTCTCTAGTCCCACCGCCACGATCCCCGTTCACACTAGCACCAATCCCTGTGCAGTTTGCTGGAACAGGCGAACCAGTTTCCACACCTCCAGCTCTTTCCATCAAATCTATCCTACGTGATGTCATTTAGATGCTTTGAAGACCATCACAAGCACATGATATACAAATTTATTACCTCAAGTTCTGACTTCACTTCAAGCCCCACTCATGGATCTGCCTACTTAACGTATTTATACTTAGCCACGTTCGCATCTCAAATTTAACATGTCTAAAATTGAACTCCTGATTTCTGATCTTCCCTCCAAATCCCACACCTCCCCCTCCCATTCTTATCTCCCCCTCCCATCTCCGTAAGCGGCACCTCTCCACATCCAACTGCTTGAGCCAGAAAGCCGGGAGTCAGTCTTGACACTCCTCTTCCTCAACCCCCACATCTAATCTATAATTAAATGGATTCTTTCTTTAACACACTTCTCAAATCCATCTCCTTTTCTCCACTGCCTCTGCCACTGAGTCCCACCTGCAAAGATTCTTAATTCCAGTGGCATGAGGGGCAGCCCAGGCACCGGGATTTGTAAAAGCTCCTCGGGTAATGTCAACACGCAGCTCTGGGCGAGAACCACCGCTCTGCAGGTTCTGGACCACTAGCCTCTCTGAACCCACTGTGGCTAATTTCCCCCTTGCTCCCTCAACTCCAGCCATGCTGGCCTCCCTCCTTGTCCTTGAACATCACTCATGGCGTTTGCCTTTGCTCTGGTTCACTCCTTCAGTGAACTCAAATACCACCTTTTTAGTGCTTTAGGGAGACTTTCCATGGCTATTCCACTTAAAACTGTGGAATCCACATCTACCCCAACACACCCTGTTTCTTGGACTTTATTTTCCTCCTTGGGACATACCAACTTCAAAGTTATCATATAATTTATTTATCTTATTTACTGCCTGAATATGCACTTCATGAGAGCTGGGATTTTTGTCTCTTTTGTTCCTTATATATCCCCAGTACCTAAAACAGCATCTGGCCCAAGAGAGGCACTCAGTTAGTATTTAACTTCCCCAGCAAGGCCTTCCCAGATTCCTCCAACTAAACTGAAGCATCCCATTATTCCCCAAAGGAATTTATTCCTTTCCTTCATTAATAATTTGTCATTACATTTGTGTTTATTTGTTGATGCTCCTTTCCTAGACTGGAAATTCCATAAAAATAGGGATTTTCTATTTGGTTCGCTATTATAGACACTGTTTTTCATGCTTAAGTGGCACAGAGTAACTATTTTAAAAAAACAGCCAACAAATGAATTAATGAATGAAGTTGAATACATTTTCTGAAAGCACACGTTAATCGTGTTACTTTTCCAATCAAAATCTCTCAAAGTCTCTCCATCACTTACCACATTAAAGCCTAACTGTCTGGTCTTGATAAAAGACCTTCCATGATCAGGGCCAATTTCTTTCCTATCTAATCTCCTATTCTCTCAGGCATCTTTTGCTTCAGCTACACTGCACTGTTCATTATTTCCAGTACACACCCTATACTAACAAACACCCCATTTCCCCACCTCCACATTTTTACTCATGACATTCCTTCTGCCTGAATTCCCTTCCCATCTCTGCCAATCAAAATTCCAGCCTTCAAAATAGCTATCCTTCAAACCCCAGCTCAAAGATAACCTTCAGAAAGACAGTCCTGACTCCCACCCCAACTTCCCCAACTAAACGATCCCCTTCCTCTTATAAACACCAAAATATGTAATAGCGGTTTAATTCTCCACTCATTTCACCACATACCCCTTCCTCACCTTTCACAAAACCTTCCATTTGTAGTTACTCAGATATTTCTTGAAATGAAGTCAGTTAATACCACTCCTATCTCTGTCATAAAGCATATTTAAATGGGGATAGGAGGTGGGGGGACAGCGGTTCTCTTTAGCAAGACCTTTAATAACCAAAAGATATTAAGGCTGGAACAGCAGATTCCCAGCCTTAACCTCCCCTTCTCTGGCTTTTCTACAAAGACAAGATCTTCCCAAATCTTGGATCTCAAATTTTTTAATGTATTCAACTGCTTGAAAAAAATGTTAAGCTGCATGTGCTACTACCAGGACAGAAATCCCATAAAATATATTAAAACAGGTTATCTTAAGATTATTACATACTTGAAAGAGTATTTGACTGAAAACTCTGGATACCTTAAACTCTGCTGTTTGAAAATGATCATGACTAGGAAAACATTTCTGTTCAACAAGAAATCTGAAACTTTTAAAGTATTCCATTCGTTTCCATACCACGTTAAAAAGATGGTGAAGAACAGTAGTAGCAATGCAGTAAAATCCTACCACGAAACACTTGTATTTCAAGTAATAGGCCTTTGTTTCCCCACCCACACCCTCTCATAAGGCTGTGGTTCCCAAAATGTAGTCCATGGATCCCTGGAGGTCCGTCTCAAGGAGTCCATAAAGTTGAAACTATTTTCATAATACTAAGAAATCTTCTGCCTTTTTCACTACACTGACATTTGCGCTAGTGGTACAAAATCAACAATGGGTAAAACTACTGGTGCTTTAGCATAAATCAAGGTAATGGCATCAAACTGTATTAAAGTCCGGTGTCCTTCACTATCATATCCTGGTGATTTTTTTAAGTCAGTTTCACCTAGGAATGTTTTTGATGAAGCAATATATTTTCTTGATAAAACTGAAGCTTTTAATCAAAAATTAGAATTCTGAAAACCTTGTAGCTGCCTGACAGATTCCCAGTACTTACATTTTCCTGATGAGATGAGTGATGATATTAACTAATGTGATTTGTTGCAGGTTTTTTTTTTTTTTTTGGAAAGTAGTCTCCATGTCCAGCATGGAGTCCAATTCAGGGCTTGAATCATGACCCTGAGGTCAACACTTGAGCTGAGATCAAGAATCAGTCTTAACTGACTGAGCTACCTGGGAGCCCCTAATGTGTTTTTTTAATATTGCATTATGAAATGTGCCATTTGCAAAATTTGCTTAACTCAATGAACCAGTATTTCCCAAACACCAAATGCATGTTATCAAATCACGAATGGGTAAAAAACCCATTCAAAGTGCAAGACAGACAAATGGATTTGAATGTAACAGTAATATCAATGATTTCAGTTCTCACACTGCAACTTAACTTTAGTCAAGTTTTGGTGTAGTATCAGAGAAGAATACGCACAACTGTCTGAAAATACTCCTCCCTTTTCCAACTACATATCCCTTATGGTTATACTTTCTTCAAATACTTCAATCAAAACTATCAATCACATCAGACTGAATCCACGAGTATATATGAAAATCCATCTTCTCTTAAGCCAGATATTTAGGAGATTTGCAAAATTGTAAAACAAAAAAAAAAAAAAAAAGCCATATTCCCCTAAGTTTTTGAAAAGTTATTTTTCATAAAGGTATTATGTTAAGACGAGAAAGGTTTTTTTAGGTAATTATTTATTTATTTTGGAGAGACAGAGAGTGAAAGAGTGCATGCTCGCAAGTGGGCGGAAGCTGAGGGAGAGAATCTCGGGCAGACTCCCTGCTGGGTGCAGAGCTCGAAGGGAAGCTCCATCCCATGACCTGAGATCATGACCTGAGCCGAAACCAAGAGTTGCATGCTTAACCAACTTAGCCACCAAGGTACTCCTAGGTAACTTTTTTAAACTGTTTTTTTTTTTTTAAAGATTTTTTTATTTATTTGACAGACAGAGATCACAAGTAGGCAGAGAGGCAGGCAGAGAGGGGGAAGCAGACTCCCCGCTGAGCAGAGAGCCCGATGTGGGGCTCGATTCCAGGACCCTGGGATCATGACCTGAGCCAAAGGCAGAGGCCTTAACCCACTGAGCCACCCAGGCGCTCCTTAAGCTTTTTTACTTTAATTTCTAGTTTGGTAAATATCAATAGATATAAACCACATAAACAAAAGCTCTTATGGTCCTCAATAATTTTTAAAAGTAAAGAGCCATGAGACAAGAAAGTTTGAGAACCACTGCTCTAAGAGAATCTGTCTCTGATTCCAGCCACCGCGAAGATTGCTGTTTGTAGCAAATCTTCCTTTCCCTATCCTCAACCAGAGTTGAACCTAGGGCAGACATCTGGTCCAGGGAAAATCATGCCTTAGACTGGCCAAATCAGATATCATTCGGGAATCTGAATTAAGACCCATGGATACTGAGGGCTATTTATGGCAGAACACTAGAGTCCATGAAGTCTTACTGCTGACGTTCTTGGAACTGTTTTGATTCCAGCCCTTTCTAAGGTCTTGTTGTTCAGCTTCTCCTTGGATTCTACTACAACTATTTCTTTTGGAAAAATCTTTTATATGTTACTTTAAATAGGTTTCTTTTCCTTATGACCAAGAAAGTCTTAACACCACAGAACTTCAATACTGTTACCATGAGTGTTTTATTCCATGTCCTTATCTGAGACACCATATTATAACAAAAGTTCTCCTTCATTTGAGGATCATATCCCCATATAAAATGAAAATCACTCCAACAAAACTAAAATCTGAATGGAAATTAGAGCCTTATTCAGAACAAGAGACAAGCTTAACAGTCAGCTGTTAGATTAAAGGAGGCCTGTTGTTTTTTGTTTTGTTTTGTTCTGGAGAAGGTCATTATATATCATGTCAATACATTTTAGACAGCAAATGGCCTTCATTAAAATATACTAGACTGACACAGTTTTCAGGGAGGCTGATGAACAGAAAAAGAACAAAGTAGAGACCTGCCCAACTACATATGAACAATTATAAAGCTAAGATAATTAAGGCAGTGTCGTACCAGTAGGAGACAGGCAAACAGACCAACATTACAGAACAGGGAGCAAAGAAACATGTAAATGGCATTATGAAGTCGTAAGGGGCAGACATGACCGTTTGGTACATGACGCTGGGGAATATAAGACATAACTGTTACCTCAGTATAGGGGAAGATTTCTTCATTAAGACACAAAAACACACATGATAATGGAAAAATGTAATAAATTTGACTCTGTTAAAGTTTAAAACTTAGTGTCAAATAAAAGATAAAGTTAGGGGCGCCTGGGTGGCCCATTGCATTAAGCCTCTGTCTTCAGCTCAGGTCATAATCTCAGGGTCCTGGGATCGAGCCCTGCACGGTGGGAAGCCTGCTTCTCCCTCTCTCTCTGCCTGCCTCTCTGTCTACTTGTGATCTCTCTCTGTCAAATAAATAAAATCTTAAAAAAAAAAAAAAGATAGAGTTTAAAAAAATGTTTAATACACCCTTAGGCTGGCTACTATCAAAAAAACCTCCAGAAAATAATAAGAGTTGGTGAGGACATAGAGCAGCTAGAGCCCCCGTGCACTGCTGGTACAAATGTAAAATGATGCAGCCGTTACATCCAACAGTATGGCAGTTCCTCAAAGAAATTAAAAATAGAAATACCATATGATTCAGCAATTCCACTTCTGGGTATAGATCCAGAAGAACTGAAAGCAGGATCTCAAAGAGCTAGCCAAGCACCCATGCTCAGAGCGGCAGGATTCACAGTGGCCAAAAGGCGAAGCGATGCAAGTGAACACCAATGGACAGATGAACAAATAAAATGGGGTGCATGCGCACAGCGGAATATTATTTAGTCTTTAAAAGGAAGGAAATTCTGACACGTGCTAGAACACAGATGAACCTCAAACACAGGATGCTATGGGATATAAGCCAGATGAAAAAGGACAAAAACCACAAGACTCCACTCATATTAAGTAACTAAAGTAATCAAAACAAGAAAAACGGAAAACAGTACCTGTTTCTACACACCAACAACTGTGTAAACCTTGAATTAAGGAGCTGAATGATTACATACATTTTTCTTACAGACGGACAGACGAGATATGCTGGAGAAAAGAATTAGAGGCTTTTCAGAGAACTACTGCACATGCCCTTCTCTAATGTAGCGAGTGCCTCAGTAGGAAGATTTGGGCCAAGAGCTTCTTAGAAACAAACAGTCAAGAAGAAAGGTCTTCACAGTCAAGTAAGGGTTACTGTCTGAATGTTTAACTCCCACTCTGAGGTCTGCTCCCAGCTCTCCCCAAGCGGCATGACCAGCTTTGCCACACAGAGCAGCTAGGTAACTCCTGCCAATTCTATTAAAATGTGACTACAGTCGTAAGAATGAAGGCCCAGGCATTTCCCGGAGAGATTAAACTTCAGAATCTTTTTTCCTATAATGGGAGCTTGTCAAAAACAAAAGAAGCTATTGGATCTTAGTGGCAAATGTGTCAGCATAGCCTTTCAGAGTGATTCACCAGGCCTGCAAACAAACACACAAAAAAACCAGGTATGCTTCCCTGAATATACAACCAGAATTTAATATGGAGCCAGTACTGTCCTGAAACCAGGTTGAGAATAACCTCATCAAGCCTGGAAGTAAATACGACAAGATAGTAAAAAAATAAAAATAAACAGAATTTTAGATACATATTACAATACTGTTATTATCAGGCCTCGAGTAACTTGAAATCAGTAAGATTACTCAAAACACCACTACACAGGGGCACCTGGGTGGCTCAGTGGGTTAAAGCCTCTGCCTTCGGATCAGGTCATGATCCCAGGGTCCTGGGATCGAGCCCTGCATCAGGCTCTCTGCGTAGCAGGGAGCCTGCTTCCTCCTCTCTCTCTGCCTGCCTCTCTGCCTACTTGTGATCTCTGTGAAGTAAATAAATAAAAATCTTTAAATAAAAATTAAAACAAAACAAAACAAACAAAAAAAAACACCACTACATGGTAAGAGTCTAACAAAACATTTTCTACTAAGGCAGGAATTAGTCCAAGCCCTAAAACCAGCTTTAGAATGCAGTTCTACTGCACCTTTTGTTTGTATTAACCTTCATTAGTGTGATGGATTTTAAGAAAACACAGTAGATGTACCAACATTTCTCCTGAGTCTACAGTACATGACAGAAATCCACAGGATTCAGCACTATTCCAGACCCTGAGTTAAGACAGCTAGATATCAGAGTTCATGGCCTACCTGAAAAATTTCTCTAATTAAGAACAATTTGTCTCATTCCTTTTTTTTACGATGAAAATCTAGTGATAATGAAAAAAAAATGCTATCACAGCATAATTTTATGTAACGCTCTAATTGTATGGACAACTGTGTAGAAACGAGGAAAAGGGAGGAAAGAAACACACACTTATGCACGAACACACTAAGATGCTTTTACAGAACACTCAAACCCTACGTCTCCAAGAAAGCTCATAAACACAATTTTCATCTCTAAATTCCATTTTGTGTACCTTTCATCTTGTAAAAAAAGCCAGGCTGCTCATGAGAGAAGAAATTCCCAGTCTCTTCTACAGCTAACCTTACGCTGGGGAGGTGGGGGGAAGCAATGCTGTCTTCAGAGGTACTACCTGTCTTTCACAAAGAGTATTCAAAAGAAGGAATCTGTGAGGTCTAAGATCCAGAATCCAACAATGTCAGTGGCACAGAGGTGAGTCAAACACTAGGTGCATTGTGTTAGAATAAAGGCACCTTCAGTTTTTAGATGTTGGCTCCAGAAGTTCCACGATGAGCAACATAATAAAAGGGAAGATGCGATATACATATAAATCCTACATATGTGTGTAAATACACAGACGTGTATGTATCTCTCTCTCTCTCTCTCTCACACACACACACACACAAACATACAGATGGTTCCACAACTAGAACAGGAAAAACACAAAGTGAGGCAGGAACTGCTTGTACCAGAGGGCAAGGAAGCACTCATACATCAAGCTTAAAAGGTCTGCACATGCCACATCTGGAATATTTTGGGCTTCAAAAAATGTCTATAATTGTTGGTAATATGTAGAATAAATTAAGGTCCTGAATCTACAATGATACTAAAACAAAGAAAGTGAGAAAAAGAAACAATTCATTTGCCACCATTAGAAGTGATTATTACACCATCCACTTACTCAGGAAATCGTTAAACGGAAAATTAAGAATTTATCTAACTTTTGACAGAAATTATAATTATTCCTAACTGATAAGGGAAATCTTTACAGAAGACTAAAGGCTAATCAATGTAAAAGGGACAGCAGAATTGGAAAATCAGCACTTTGCAACAACCAAAGAAACATCTGGTTCAGACAAGGATCCCAATCACTAGGTGACAGACTGTTGGAGAAGTGGAATAGCATAGTTCCAAAGTGTCACCACTCTACAGATTACTTACTAACTACAAAGGGAAAAAAATGTCTCCACTGGAGATTTGGTATATATCATTTTAAACAAATGATCAAACAAACATCATTAATAATGGGATATTATGACATTATTTCTCTTACTGTGACCCAGTGGGAGGTGCAGAGCAGCACCTATGAAGAATTCTTACCAAAAGTATTTAATCTGAATCTAATCAGACCATAGACTTAAATGTCAATTTATAGGACATACAAGCATAAAGGAACCAATTAAATGAAACTGTGAAGAAACAATCAGAAAATTCTAGAAGTGACATATTCAGTAAGACAAATGGCTTGGTCTCTTCATAAAGGCAATTTCTTGTGGCTTCTAAATAAACTGCTCTAAATTTAAAGAATTAAAAAAGATACATGTCTGAAGAAAAAGCTGAACATTAACTGGATATCAGATAGTTTTAGGAAATTACTGCTAATTGCCTTAACTAAGACAATGTAGTCTAAGAACAATTAAGCAAAACAATCTCTTTTAAAAGATGCATCTAAAGTATTTAAAGTATGAAAGTATTAAGATGTCACGATGTCTCCAATATAAAAATTTACGCATTATATATATAAACACAAGTGCACATATATACGTAAAAAATACAGCAAAATGTAAACCATGGAATCTAAGGGATAAGTGGTATAAAGGTGATGACTGTACTATTCTTTGAATTTTTCTGTATGTTTAAAATTTTTTACATAAACAGTTGTAAAAGGTGGGGGTGGGGAAGGGCTCAAAATGCACTTCCTCCAGGAAGGCCTCCGAAAGGAACTCTCCTCTAAACCTTATCACTCTCTTACAAAATTCTCTCAACATGGAACACAGAGTATTGCGTTCCCATTCTAAGTATTCACTTACTATTTCACATATGCAGTAGATCTGGTTTTCTAACAAGACAGTGAGCTCCTTCAGGCCCAGGCATTTTTAAGTTATTTAGGAGACTTTTAAAAAGTACTAGTACCAATATCTTATGAAAGCACTCAGTAAAGCACCTCTAACTAACTGGGTTAGCTTTTTCAGCTCCTCAACAGAATGGCAGTTTGCTTGTACAAACAACTTTGAGTCAAAGTTATCAAAAGGAGATCCTAAAACATTGCTTATGGGCTTACAGAATTTTGCAGAGAAACTAGCATCTAGGAGTTAAAGGAAGCGTAAGTTTTACATGTCTTCTGAGGAGGGTCATGGATTTGCTGTGTTATCCAGACCTGTGACTTCATTCTCACAACATTATTCTTTAGTGGAACACTATCTTCCCCCACCACTCCCATCTGCAAACAGACAATATTTATCCACAACTCTTGGGTATAATGAAGCTTAATGAGCTATATAATGAACTTAAAATCTTAGATAAAAGACTGTACAAAGATTAAAAAAACATCTTGATAATACAGTGCTGGTGAGGAAAAAGGCAGACTCACACAACTCCTGGCAGGGATATAAATTCGTACAACCTCTACCGCAAGCAATACAGCAGTATCTAACAACATTAAAAATGCATACATCCTCTGATCCCGCACTTCTGCTCGGAATTTACCCAAAAGATACCCATGTACCTAAAAAGCGCATACAAGGAATTAGTTGTAGCGCTGGAAAAAACCTAAGTATCCAATGATAAGAGCTGACTGAATGATGGTACATCTGTACAAGGCAGTATCTGTCATCTTTCAAAAAGGAAGAGGTTTTCTATGACTATGGAATGATGGCCAAGATTTACTAAGTGACAAAAGCAAAGTGCAGAATAATGGCTATAGTATCTTACCATTTGTGTAAAACAGTAAATAAAAACAAAACCTTAAAAGTTGTATATGCTTATAAAAGCACTATCTCTGGAGGGTAAACAAGATCAGGGTAACAACAGTTTACTTTGTGGAGGGTTTAGGAGGGTTTAACTAGATGGATGAAAAAGGACAGAGAAGGAGATTTTTCTCTTCCTGTGTACCTTTTGAATTTTGTTTTATGTGTGTTACCCATCTTAGTTTTAAAAATATTTATTTATTTTAGAGAGAGAGAGAGAGCGCACAAGGTGGGGGGAGAGAGTCTTCAGCAGACTCTGAATTGAGTGCAGGGTCCAATGCGGGACTTGATCTCAGAACCCTGAGACAACTGACCTAAGTCAAAACCAAGAGTGGGAAGCTTAACCAACTGCGCCACCCAGGCGTCCCACGTGTTACCCATTTTAAAGAGCCTTTTTAAACATGGCTTTGCACCAATACAAATTAATGATACTCCTCCTAATCCTAAAAGCAATCATGCCTTCACACCGTAACAATTTCTGAATAAGGCTTCAGTAAATTCAACCAGATGAAACGCTCCCAGATAAAAACAAAGCACCACAGATGACAGAAATCTCCTGAGAAATGGCTACTTATTTCTTTCAAGATTTTTACCAGAACCTGATGCAAGTCTGGACACAGGCAACACTGAACATCTTCCAGTTCACTAACCACTATGAAGAGCTCTACCAGAAGTCACCAAAGCGCCGACACCAACCATCCCCGCCCTAAGTGTGGAGCTGTCCCAATAACTTAATACTCCTCAGTCTTCACACAAGGAAAACAAGATAAGTCGCCAGCTCTTTCCAGGAAACGGGATGATATATGCCCCCCCAAATTGTGCTGCTTCTGTGCCATCTCTTGGGTCCCACTATAACCATGGCAACAGAAAACAGCACAAAAGACAGCTGAAACATGCAAAGGCCAGGGTTAAAAGGGGAAGTGAAAAAAAAATATATATATATATACTTTAAGGCCCCAAAACATAAGGTCCTACAGTTAAGAATGGCAGCCAAAAAAGCCTTGCTAGAATACCAAAGAACACAAAGGGAAGAAAATAGAAAATAAAATATCACCTATCCCCAGTTATCCAGATAGGAAACCGGTTTGTCAAAGATAACTGAAAAACAAACAAAAAGCTGCCCCCGCCCCCAACAATTCAGTTATTCATTTCATTGCTATTCAGTAAACCTTCTGCCTGTAAGAATTTATCATTTCCTCACCCTGTTCTGATGTCAGAGGGAAGAAGCATCCAAGTATCCAAGAGTGGTCATAAAGCAGCAAATTAAGGACCATGAAAAATCTGCCAGCTGAAAACCGATGTCCTTGATCACTGATATAATACTGTACTTTAGAGTTCCTTATTTTATACTGCTCTTCATTATTTGCAAATGAGCAAGAAACATCACTCCCACTGCTTAAAGTTAAAAACTCCACGGGGTAAGTTATCCCCCACTAGTAGTTTCAGATTGCTTTTGTTTTCGTGTGATATTCACAGAGCATCAATAATGTACAGCTAAAACGAAAGTGCTAAGGAAGTTTTGTTTTGTTTTGTTTTGTTTTTAAAGGAAGATCTTTTACAAAAAAAGAGGCAAATAGGTCACACAAAGTAGGAGGGCTAGAGAGGAGAGAACCCTGATGTCTTGATTTACAGTTATTGCCCTAAGCCTTACACTGTGTTCTCTATCTCTACCTTATCTAGTTCTACAAAGGTAGTTAAGAATTTTACTAAAAAGGTAGTCCTTACTTTCTTTTTTGTGGCCCTTAGTCCTCCTTAGAAAAGCCACCAAAATCCCCTGCCAGAATAACTGAATGGGTTGGGGCACCTACTCCTAAGTTTAGGGGATGCTTGTATTAAAAGTACAGCATGACTGTGGTTGGAAATAAAAGTAATCCTGGAACTAGAAGTTGCAGTGACAGTTTCAAAAGAAGGGTCAGCATGGGGCACGTTGGCTCTGGAAGGCGTTAGTAGCCTGGGAGCCTCTAGGGCAACATCAGATGTAAATTCTGCTTTGTCAGTAGGTCCGTCAAATAATTTAAACGCTCCCTTTAGGACAGGAGCAACAGGCGCACTATCTGGCAGCCCACTGTCTGCGAAGAAGGCGGGCGCGTGGTCAAGGGGCTCTTTATCCCGCAGGTCCCTGCAACACAGCGATGCGCATGCGCCCCGGGGGCAGCGAACAAGCACCCCTAGCTCTTTCACACTCGCGCATGCGCAGTCGCCCATCTCGCCGCAGGCGACAGCTCACTATTTGGCAAGGGGGATGGGGCTGGGAAAATGATGGGGGGGCTGAAGGCAGGGGGCGCATTTGTGTCTCCTGAATGCTTGGGATTGGGGAAGGAACGGTTGATTAGGCTCTGGCATTCCCAGGCCACGTAACCCAGGATGTGGGATATGGAACAGAGAAGAGTATGTGAGTGGCGGGGGGGGGGGGCGGGGGGAGTTGGGGGTCAGTCACCTCTTAAGGGAGGCGCCCCCCCCACACTCCCACAGGACAACCCTCTCCCTTGACTCTCCTCCCCCCACTCACCTGAGAACGGCGGCGACAGCTGCTGGTCCCCGTCCCCCTGCGCTCGCTTCATACTGTCCGCAACATCCGGGACCTGCGGGACCGCCGATACACAAATACACACACACTCGGAGCGCGCACACTCACACACACACACACACACCGACACACACCGGCCGGGGCGTCATGGCGTCAGCACGTAGACGCAGCGAGCGCGTACCCGCCGGGCCCCACCCCGCGCGGCCTCCGCTTCTCCCCTCCCTGAGTTCTCCTGCCCCTCCTCCCTCTTCCTCAAGGCTCTGCCTACCTCCCTTACTGCGCGTGCGTCCCGCCGGCTCCACTGGGCCGGGGGATTTGAGGGGAAGGAGGGGCTTGACTAGAAAGAGGCGGGAACACGGAGGGGGCTGCACGCCCGGCGTGGCAGGCTATGCGGAGGTGCGAGGCCCAAAAAGAGGCCTACCAAGGGTGGGAGAGGGGGGCTTAGGGGAGTCGGGGTGGGCAACGTAACAATAAGAGCATTGAACAATAGCAGTTTATATTTGCAAGAAGTGTATGGATTACCGACACCGTTAAGTCGCATTCCCTCACTTTTTCTGAAAGCTTTGTGTCAGTAAACTATTTTTTGGACTTTATGATAATTCTAAAGACTTTTAAGTCACCTAGATTTTGGCATTTGAAAACAAAACCAAGGACCATCCTCTTGGGGGAAGGCAGGCTTGTGGGTGGGCTTAACTGAAAGGGACTTTATTCAGTGACAACTTGTTGTCTTGGACATCCAGGTCCCCAGCTGGCCTCACATCCCGGCTCCCAAGGGCCATCAGTGACTCCTGGGTTGAGTAAAAGAAAAAAAGCCTCCAGCATCTTGGCCCTTGGAGGGGAAAAAAAAAAAAGTCATCCCCATGTTAGAGTGATAATGTCAGTGGTAGGATATTTGTTTTTGTTTTTTTTTTTTAAGATTTTATTTATTTATTTGACAGACAGAGATCACAAATAGGCAGAGAGGCAGGCAGAGAGGGAGGGGAAAGCAGGCTCCCCGCTGAGCAGAGCCCCATGCAGGGCTCTATCCCAGGACCCTGGGATCATGACCTGAGCTACCCAGGGCCCCTGATGGGATATTTGTTATTGCTATGATCCTTTCCTTTAGCTTAAACTTTCAAAAATTGTTCCTACAGGATCAAGCCAAATAATCCAGAGCAGGTTTTGTCTCTTTTCCATACTGAGATAGTATCATTATACAGATACATGCACTCAAATGTTGGAGGCATTGGACCCCAAAGAGCAGCCAAGTGAACCTGCGGGTCATGGGGTGATGAAGGGTGGGTCCTGCCTTGGGAACAGCTTCCGGAAGCTTTGCTGCCGTGGGACTGTCTCCAGGAGACTGTGCTCACTTGTCTCCTGCCACATGCGTCCTGGCGCCAGGTGGCCGGTGAATCTGTTCATTAGGGAAGGCTGAGAGCCCATGAGCAAAGCCACAGGGGTTTGGAAAGAAACCCCTGACAGAGCCAGGCTGCCTTCCACTTTCAAGTACACGAGCATGCCCTACAATCCCATAATTTAGAATGTCCTAGGAAAGCCCTCCAAACTCCTAGAGCTTGCTCCAACTGTATTTCAGGCAACATGATCAAGAAATGGAGATCCTAACTTCCACCATGATGTGAGTGCTGGGCCTACCTTGATTAAAACAAAAAGAGCTTTTGTCACCTAGTAGGCTGATGCTTGAAACTTTCCAGTGAGGTTCCGCTCATCCTCATCCTCAGTAAACATTCATTCCTTTAGCTGAAGCCAGCAAGGTTTTTGGTTCTTGTGAAAATTCAGAGTGCCCCGTGGGTAACCAGGTAACCCAGTTCAAGTAATCGACTCCTGGTGTCACTGAGGCTGTTTAGTTCCTGTTCTCTTCACTTCAGGGTTCACAGGTTGGCAAGGAAGAAAGAAAAAGGATACCCCTTGGAGGGAGGAGTGTAGAGGAGGGGAAGGGGTGCAGAAAAAGGAAACTGGAGGCAGGAACAGCATAGTTTAGCCACCTCACACTTGGGGCTAATCAATCTGGTGTAGTCAGATTGTGCCTGGCACCCGGGAAGGGACTCCTCAGGGCTAGTGAGTCTGTGCTAGCAGCTTGTCCACGCCGGCCCTGAACCTCCAGAGATCTGGAACGACATGAGTCCTACCCCATCTGTAGCCTGGTGCAATGAGGCTCCCGTTCTGCTGTGGGGACCATCCCGCCCACCCGAGATGTGATCCACCAGCCTTTGTACAAAGGGCTTTGATTTGGTGTGGATCTGATTAAATGCCTGTAGATGTCCTTGGAAACACTGTGTGGAAGAATTTTAAACAGCTTCTCCTTTTTAATATGCACTTCCTCTTCGGTTTTAATTATTTTGTTCCTACATTTTCCCTTTCAATTTACTAAAATCTAGAAATGTAATTAGAGCAGAGGCTGGGCTCAGAGAAAGCTGCCAGGATTTCTACAGCATGATTAAATATACGAGGCATCCCTTTAGTGTGGGACTGAAAAATAGGATTCTCATTTTTATCTTTCCCTTATCTAGGAAAGCATCAGCCCCACATACAGATACGGATTTATTGAAAATGAAGCACTAATTAAAAACTCACCCAGCCTCTTTGCAAGGTTTGTTGGGGTGGGGGGGAGTGTGGTTACTTCATTATTTCCTCCATTTACTGTTTTGTTGTTGTAACTGCCGACAAGCAAGAAGGCCCCCACCCTTCAAAATAAAATTCTTTTTTTCTCTTGAGGGACTTAATGAGGGTTTTATCTATGCAACAACAATCAAGCTTACAATGGCACCAATTCAATTCACTGCTCCTGTGGTGGTAGGAAACGTGCCGAACTGCGTTTTCTTAATTCCAAAACACAAATGACAAAGTATTCATCGGCCAGCGTGAGCCAGGTCTGGGCAAGGGCTCTGTCTCAAAAGACCGCAAGACATCTGGTCTTTATGCTGCCAATGAAGATCTTCGACTGCATGGTACAGTCCAGTAAGCGAAGGCGTGATTTCCCTTGAAGCTGTAGGGGAGGTGGGGGCAGGCAGGGCTGAACAGAAGAGGAGTCCAGGATCCCATCCAGTTGTAAGCACAGTAGCAAGATATCGTCCTCTCCTCTCTCTCAGTTGGCCAGGCAATGAACCCCAGCCCCAGGGCCTGCCATGGTGGAGCCCTGCAGGGACATCAGAGATGTGTATGCAGGAAGGAATATTCTCAGTGGGGAGGCCTGGTCCTGTGCTCTGGAGGTTCTTAGTCTAAAAAAACAGAGACAGGTGACATACTCCGGGACACAATTGTAAAACCATATGCAAGGAAGCATACCAACAAGATCACGTTGACGAGGTGGTGCTGAGGCCACAAAGGGGTTATTGGAAAATTGGCAGTGGAGAACTATCGATCAATTGATTAAATTTCATAGCAAGGTAGCTATGGCTTAATGAATCAATTCTAGCTTCCTTGTCAGGAGACCCAAGTTCAACACGAACGCTTATTAAAATATAAACTTGGACAAAACCTCTGTGAGCCTCAGTTTTCCACCTGAACAATGGAGAAAATAATGTCCACCCTATCATATTGTTGTGTGGGTCAACTGAGATGATATTTGAATGCATCAGAGTCCCTGGCACAGAGCAGAACCTGCTTATTTAGGGTGTGTTACTGAATGTGGGTTTAGGGGTAAGTGTTCATAGAGCTGCTAGTCTCCAAGCCCTGCTTTCATCTGTACACCATGCTCCGTCCTTTTCTCGAATTCGTTCAAGTTCTTTGGGAAGCAGGAAATCAAAGAAACTGCACAAGCATCTCAGCCAGAACATGGCCACTTGCTAGCTGGGGTCCATGGACAAGACTTGGAGTCTGTTTCCTCACAGATGGGTCAGGCTCTCTGGTCGCGAGAACCGCACCCAAACTGGAATTTACTGAAGAAATACCTCTGGCCTCCAGAACTGACAGGACCTCAAGAATCAGATTCCAGAAACCTGGCTGAAAATCAAAGGTTCATGGAGGAAGACCAGCCTTCTTCAGCAGGACACTGGCCAGGAGGTCCCACTGCTGGGCATTGCTACAGAGTGCCACTGCCAGACACGTGGCTTCCACTGCTACCGAGGCAAAAGATGTCTAAACTTCTTCCATCTTTGTGCCTCGTGCTGCAAACCCCAAACGCAGGCAGCAGCACCAAGTTGACCTGTCTTGGTCAACGTTCTGGACCGTGAACGCCATGCTCTATGGTACCCATGGTGAAATGTTTAGCACTCCTTCTTCCTGATGTTATCCACAGCAGAGGGCTCGCAGAGCAGATGCCAGAGACTAGTTCTCGCATCTTATCTGCGACGTGGGGGAATCCATCATGGGGTAATAAGTGGCGTCAAATGACGCGATGTTTGTTCACAAGGGCTTGGCATTCGAAAGGCATTAGGATACTTTACTTCCTTCTTTAAGAACACGAAAGGATTATAATGGTGTGGTTATCTGAGGATTTGACCCATGTGCTGGCAGATAAATTGAAGTTCTGAGTTTGTTTTTAATCCGGAAAAATGTTGCTGGCAAACCTGATGCCTGAGGAGTGGAGCACCAGGCAAAGAAGCAGCTGCGGGAAAGAGCAGGGAGGAAACGGCAACTTTGAGTCCTAATGTTCCTCTGATTTGTGCCTTGGACTGGCAACACTGTCGACTCGTGCATCTTTAACTGGGTCTAAAAATACCTTGAAGTCATCGCTTCCAAATAAGTTTTAGAGGGCTGATAGTCATTTTCAACAAAGAATGTATTAGCAAATGGAGATTATATACTGTTATGAATTATTTTCAGTGGGGTTTTGGGGGTCCTATTCTGAATGGGATTGATCCACCACCTGTTGGCATTTGCCCTAAAATAACATATACCTAAATGTAGATCATTAGGTTAGCAAAAACACATTTTTTTCCTCTGCCTCAACTCAAGTAGAAATTACTTTGGATTTTATAATTTTAGATTATTCTTGCCATGGCTCTCCTTTATCAAGGTGAATTGATTTCAACTGGAAGTTTACTCTGTTAGAATCCTATTTTTTAAAAAAAGAATTTAATCTAAAATTCAATTATAGAAGGTCTGTGCCACCATGAACAGTCAACGAGCACTTACTGAATGCTCCCTGGGTACAGAGCTTTACCAATGTAACTACAGGAGAAGTCGAAAGAAATAGAAATACTTCCCTCATTCAGATAGGGTTTTCAGTTTAGAATTTAAAGAAATCCAAAACTGGAAGGAACCATAAAGATTCGTCAACCCAGTGGTTTTCGAATGGCCCTTGCTTCTCAAGCTCTGACCTTCTGAAGATTTGCTTCAGGGGCTCCAAGAAAAGGGGTAGAGGGACCAGTGAGGCTGGGAAAGGTCAAGTCAAGCCAGCCAGGTTCTCTTTCCACTCAGTCAAGCCAGGAATCAGGCATCATCCTTCAACTCCTTTTCCCCCCTGACACCTCACATCTGATCTATCAGAAGTTCCCAGAAGCTCTCGTTTCAAAGTATCCCTTGAATCCATCCACTTCTTTTGATCTTCCCAATTCCATTTAAGTCCTAGCCACCATGCTCTTTTGCCTGCAACAGTGAGGGGATTCTAAATAGTGTCCCTAGTATTTGACTTGTCTCTCCATCCATTATTCACTCAGCAAACTGGACAATCTAATTAAAACTTAAGTCAGATTATGCTGCACCCCTGCTCAAAACCTTTGAATGCTTCTCATGGCACCAAGAATAAAATCCAAACTTTGTACCCCCTGCCTACGAGAGTCTTGGGTTCAACCACATCTCGTGTCCCTTTTTCCTTGTCTTCAGCCATGCCAGCCATGTGTCAATTCTTGGAACCGGTAAAGCCCATCGAGATGGTTCCCTCCATAGATGTTTTCAGTTACTGTTCCCTCTGTATGGAACACTTCCACCCTACCTTCTCACATGGTTCGTTCTTTCAGGTCTCCGTTTAATTTCATATCCACAGAAAGCCTCCTCTGACCACCTATGCTATCCCAGACAAGGACCTTCCGTTATCTTCGATCGTGGTACTCTGTTTACTTCCCTCACATTACTAACAACAATTTTTAATTTTTGGAGTATTTACTATCGGTTTACTATCGGTCTCGCTTAATCAACTGTCAGTTCCATAGCAGTCTGTTCCGCTCTCCAGAAAGTCCTAGCATTGGGCACTGTGTGGACATGTGGACAGCCGGCACTTTGTACACACTGAACAAACCAAGGAGGGAACGAATGAATGACAGAGAGGCCTGGTCTTGTCTGGAATGTGAGGGAAGACTTGAGTACAGGTTGGAAGCCTACCTAGAAGGTCAGTGGGCTAGGGATGTGGAGAAGGAGAATGAGGAAGGAAAACACCCCAGAAACACGGAGATCCTCAGGCCAGGGGGAGCGTGGAGACTCTGCAAAACTCAAGGGAAATGAGTAGCGGGAGACAGAGAGCAAGTGGGGGAATGGGGAGCGCTGTGGGAGGTGGGGCAGAAGGGTTAGGCAGAGCCAGCAAGCCTCTTTCCTCTAGGACCCAAACCCCAGGGTCCAGAACATGGAGGAAGGAATTCCTGAAGGGACGTCAGGGCACTCTTGGCAGGAGAAGGATGACCCTTTGTCCTGGTTTTCCTTCTGCTTCTCCAGCTGCTCTTTCTCAGTCTCCTTTGGGGCTCTGCCTTTGGCCATCCTTTTTATATCCATTTTCCTTGGATTCTATTCGGTTCCTCTCCTCCTCACACTGCCCTCACTTGCCTCGAGATGGCTCATTCACTTTCATGGCTCCACGACCACCCGTCTGCTAAAGAATATTCCAAATCCATCTTGAGCCAGATCTTTCTTGAGCCTCCCACTTGACACACCCAGCCAGCCTGGTTGACACACCTGAGAGCCTCAGGTGAATGTCACGCAGGCACCTCAGAGCAGATCTAAAACATGCTTCTCTTCCAGGTTTCTCTGTCCCACCAAGCAGCTGAGTCTGGAAACTGGGAACGACCCCCAATTCCTCCAGCCCACTTCGGACACACCTCCATGTTCTGACGATTCCGTCCCTCAGTTATGGCCCGGCTCTGCCTCCTTCCTTCCGTCTTCACGGACACTTCCCCAAGTCTTCCCTGAATGATGGCCACCTCCTCACTGGCCTCCCAGCCTCTGATCTTCCCCTTCCAGTTCATTCTCTGCTCTGCAGCCGAGTCAGCCTCCTTATGCCAATCCAGTGGACTTACTTCTTTGCAGGCAACCCTTCCGCGGGTGCCCATGACCCTCAAGATAAAGTCCAAACTCCTTAATAGGGCAAAAGGCTTTTTACCAGGGACTGCGCCTTTGCCTCCAGGGGGCTCTTCTACCCTCCCCACCCTCCCTAGCAATACCGATTACCATCACACACAGAGCTACTTTCAATTCCTGCGAGTAAACCAAGTTCTCTCTTTTTGCTCGGGCTGTTACTTCTTACCAGAACAGTCCTCCCCACACCTTTCCCTGCCCCCACCCCCACCTTCGCCTGCCCAATTCTCTGCTGCTTCTCCAGGCTTTGATTTTATCCATCTGTTCCTCCAGGCAGCTGTGCTAGTAAGACCCCCTACCAAACCCTGAGCTGGGTCTCCCCGCTGTTCCCCTCCCTGCACTTTCCCCCTAAGTCATACTCACCCAGGCCCCATCTGAGTCCCTCACCAGGTGGAAAGCTCCATGGGGGTGGGATTTCTTTTTCTTTTCCTCTATGTCATTTCTAGCATCAAGCTGTGTTTCTAGCACATAGTAAGTATTCAGGTAAAAGCTTGTGGGAAGCATAAACAGAAGAATAAGTGATATAAACATTCCTCTAAGGACCTTGGTTCCTGAGGTTTCAGGCACAGAAGCCTCCAGCAGCTTCCTCTTCCTGCCTCCACTGTTTGGCCACGGGCCGGTCAGCAGGCTGGTCTTCGGCACTCTGAGCACCCACTCAGAGGCTCTTTGACTCACACCCTCTGCTTGGGAGCCCAGCCTTCCCTTAAAAGGCCACCTTATCGGAAAGTGCCTGAGATGGCATTTATGAGCTCTATTTTTAATCTCTGTTGGAAAAGTCTCAAAGTTAATTCCCAAGCCAAAGACATTTAAACTCAGGAACGTGGATGAGCAAGGAAGCATCTATGTGACGCCTTGGAGTCACAGCTTCGTTTTCTGTGGCAAAGGCCTCCCATCTTCCCTGTCGATGGGCCCTTGCTTTTAAGGGCTGGTTCACTGACTCTAACGAATGTGGGGGAAAGCTAGATCCTGCAGCACTTAATGCTCTGGGAAATGGCGTCCTCTTCCCGAAGATTCTCTTCTGGGGCCCTTGGAGTAGAAGGCAGTACGGATTGCCAAACGTCTCCCAGTTCATTCCAAGCAGTTTTCCACCCCCATCCCCAAATGGAAATGAATCGTGGGTGACAGCATTGGCAGCAGTGGGGCGGCTGGAGGAGAGGGCTCCCCACGAGCCTGGCCAGAGAGATAATTGGATAGAGGCTACAGAATGAGGAAAGTAACCCAGCAGGGCTGGCGAGCAAGTAGAAGGTCTGTGCCAGGGAAAGGATTTGCCATCAGAACCGCAGGGAGAGAGAGAGAGACAGAGAGAGGGAAAGAGAGACAGAAGGTAAGAGTATGGACAGAGGAAAATGACAGCAAAGGATCCAGAGAGGGAGCGCAGGGTGGAGGGAAGCAGAGGAGGAAGGAATCAGGTAGTTCATGGCAAGGGTCAGGAGAGAGGGTGCATGAATCTCCCTTTAACCCAAGTAGGGTAATCTGGGGAAGAGGATGTTGGAGAGTCAGAGAGATGGTCAGTCACACTGCCTTGACCCCCACAGGAGATTAGAAATGAGAGCCAGGGGAACATATCAAAGGATGTTCTCATTCCCAAATGCAAAGTACTGAAATAGCCATCATCCCTGCCACCGGAAACGTAGAAAAGCTAGATTTCATTAAAGGGTGCTAGAACCCAGAGGAGTCCGGCCACTGTTGAGTCCCCTTCCCCTTTCCCTTAGCAAAAGCCTAAATGATTCAGGGTCCGTGCCCCCCCCTTCCCCACTTTCCTGGCTGCTGGAACACAGCCCAGGAGCACAGCCCCCCTCCCACCCCCGCCCTGCGCCTCTGGCTTCTCTGGGACGGGGACCAGACTTAAAGGTTGGAGTCTTGGCTGAGTCAGCACCGCCTGTGGGAGACATTGCTTCCTGGAAGTCTTGCTTCAAAGCTTCTGGCTGACCAAGTGCTGGTAGGGGACAAGAAGTGCCCTGCCTGGGAGCTAGGGGTGGCTCTGGCTTTCCAGAGACCTCTCACCAGAAAGAGAGTTGTGGGACAGAAATTTCCCTAGTCCAGCTTCCAGAGTGAATCCTACGCACTTTAGCCTGCCCCGACACACTCTCTACTCTCGGATTCAGAAAATGGCATTTTCCAGACCTCACAAGAGCTTTCGGGGCCAAGATGGAGGCTCTGATTCCTGAATGATCTAGTCACTTCTCCTGAAAATTAGACAAAATGTACTTTCTAAGCCTCAGATGTCTATCTTCCAAAGGTACGTTCTTATTCATCAGGGCAGTAAGAATGCATATGAGATGCTCTGTGTGGGCACAAGGCAGACTCCTCTCTTGATGAAAAAAAAAAAAAAAAGGACAGCATGCCATTCGCGGAAATCAGCAGGCTGCTCCAGGGGTCAAACTCCTGCTCTGTTTCTGAGGGGCTGCAACGGGGAGTCTAAGTGCCCCCCCCCACTGCCTCCGTCCTTCTCTTTAACTCTCGTGTTTTGACTCCCCAGTGCCTGGCAAAGGGTCATTTTGATTATCTCGCTCTGCTCAAGCTAGCCCCCCGCAACTGCTTGCTATGCAGTGGGCACTCTAGAGGGGAGGCGGTGGGTGGCAGCAGCTGCCAGACACCTTCCCATGAGGATGTATCAGTTGGTACCAAAAGCCTATATAAGCTCTTTCTGATCTCTGTGCCAGCGACTACAGGTCCTGGAAGGAAGCCAGGAGTCCACGGCGAGCCCTGCCTTCTTCTCCTCCCTCCCATCCGCCAAGAATAGGGAGGGAGGGCTTGGGAGCCCACCAAGAAAGGAGCTGATGGTTCTTAGACACATTTTCCAGCTGTCACACCTGCTAGCATGGGAACACATTCACACACACAGGCACTCTCGGCAATAAACTGTCTCAGGCTTCCTTGGTCCCATCTGTCCCATGCCCAGAGCAGAAGTAATAAGAACTTCCATCAACAACCTGTTGTTCGCCCACTTGTGTCCCTCCTCCCTCCCTCCCTTAGGTCCTTCCACGAGCATTGATTGATGTGTGGCACCTACCGTGAGCCAGTCACTGTGTTAGGGGAGAAAGACACAAGGACGTGGTCCCCGAGGGAGAAAATTATCCATAAATATTAATCAGGGGCAAGGCAGTAACATAGTGTTGCCATAGGGTAGGGGGTGAACTAGTGGCCCTGGGCCAAATCGACCCTATCGGCGTGTTTCGTTTAGGGGGCAAAGAATTTTTAAAATTGGGAGAGTTCACATAAAAATCGGTATTTACATCTTTTTTTTCTCTTTTTTTGACATGATAGATTTGGCAACAATGGGGAAGAGATGGTAAGCCACTGTCCCCTTTGGACAGAACACAGAGTCTCAGTTAGTCACAGCCACACCCCTCCACCTCTGCACCGCAGCCCTCTTCCCTATTAACTCCAACTGGCCGGCTTCATTCGTTCAGGCTTCCTGAAACAATTGTGCACAGGTGTTAGAATTCGGGACCCTTCAAATGAAAAGCTATCAGAGGACCAGAGGAGGGAACCATCAACTCCGCTGGAAGGGGTCAGATTGGTTAACCCCAGAAAGAATTTTTTTTTAAAGATTTTATTTATTTATTTTCCACTGAGCCACCCAGGCACCCCACCCCAGAACCAATTTTAAGTGTCATGTTGATTTGATAACTTGCTGATTGTTCTTCCCCTCCTCACCCCGATCTTTGGTGCACAAGGGAGGGGCCATGGTTGGCCGCCTTGTGCACAGTATCTCTGCGCGACGCCGAGTGCCTGGTACCCGGCTTGTCTCAGAACATGCTGGTGCGACGTGTTGAATGAATGGAGACGCTGGAAGCACCAGGTGGGAAAGGGAATTCCAAGCAGAGGGAACTGTGGGCACAAAGGCATGGCAGTAAATAGTGTACAGGGAAACTGCAAATAGTTCGCGGTGAATGGGGATGCTGGAAGTGTGAGGTGGGTGGGATCACAGAGGGTAGAAGCAGCAGGAGTTGAAGCAGGGGAAAACAGTCTAGTGGGATCCAGAAGCCCTTTTATGCCGCGCTCTGATGGTAACCATGGACCCTTCGAAGAAATTTAAGGAGTGAGGTAACAGGAGCAGATCTTGTTTCAGAGATAAGTCTGGCAAGGTGTGAGGTGGGGAGAACGGAGCTCGGGAGGGAAGGCAGGAGCACCAAATAGAATTCCATTCAATGCCCCACTTTCTCTTTCCAGGGCCCCGGAAGCGCCACTGGGGATCTATTTTAAGAAAATGGTGCCCCCTGCCGACGAGGTCTAGGCTTGCACCTCCCCGGGGCCAAAGGGGACTTCTACGACGTTTGGCCCTGAGCAAAAAGTACCTGCAGGCTCTCCACGCAGGATGGCAGGGGTGATGTATCTGAGAGGAAAAGAAAGGCCGGTGAAAACATGTGTAATAATGACTAATGCCACAGCCTTGTCAGATAAATACGCAACACTGGCTAAACTTGAAATTCAGATACACAACACATAAAAGTATGCCTCAAATATGGCACACATAATTTGTGATATAAGAATTTAAGTATGTCAGGGGCACCTAAGTGGCTCAGTGGGTTAAAGCCTCTACCTTCAGCTCAGGTCATGATCCCAGGGTTCTGGGATCAAGCCCCGCATCAGACTCTCTGCTCAGCGGGGAGCCTGCTTCCCTTCTTCTCTCTCTCTGCCTGCCTCTCTGCCTACTTGTGATCTCCGTCTGTCAAATAAATAAATAAATAATCTTTTTTAAAAAAAGAATATAAGTATGTCACAAGTATTAGATGATACATACTTATACTAAAAAAAAAAATGTGTTGTTTATCTGCAATTCACATTTAGCTGGGTATCCTGTTTTTTTATTTGCTGAATGGGACAGTCCCAGATAAAGTGTGTGGAGGGGCCAGGAGAAAACCAGAAATGACCTTGAATGGATCACTCTAGCTCTGCAACCTCACCCCCACCCCTCCTCTAAGCACAGCTGGGGATGGTGCTTTCTCACATTTTGTAGTGGTGCCCAGTTATATCGCTGCATTTGGGAAATGGCTTTGGATTAAATGGGCCCCAGGATGATGGCGGATACTGTGTATGAACCCCTTTGAGAATCTGGAGAGCTGTGGACTCTTCACCGAAAAATGAACCGACCAGCTTGACATATGTACGAGCACTTGTACCATCATGAACACACAGACACTTTTATTTTTTCATGCACAGACACTTTTTCTTAAAATTTCAGGGAGTTCCAAGCCTTCACATAAGAGTGACACATTCCTTCCAGGGCTGTGGTCTCAATGTGGCAGTTCTAGACCCTGAGTAGGAGGAGATGGTGTCCAGTCAGAACCTAAGCGGAAACGTGGCGGTTCTGCTAGCTCTGGCCACCCACATACCACGACAAGACACAGAAGTGGGCAGCAAGAAACACTCAGTCCCTCCCCTTCATAAATGCCATGAACCTCTTTTCTCTTCCGCTTCTCCCAGAAAGAACAGAGAATCAGGCCTCTTTGAAAAGAAAACCCACCAGCCCTTGTGGACTCATGCCTCAGCCCAGCGGAAGGCACTGAGTGAAATCACTCCCTAGTCCAAGACCATCTTTGTTCCCCTTCCCGCCCTTCTTGCCATGACAGGCATAGGCTGCTGGTTCTAAGGACTACGTCTGTCAGAAATTGCCTTTAATCAGTAGGTGAAAACCTTCCAGAGTTAATTCTGAGCTCTGAGCTTGGTGATCAAAGCCATGGCCAGAACATTTTGGGAGCAGATCTTGGAGCAGGGTGTTCCAAGCCTCCAAGTTTCCCTCCTACAGCAGTTACTAGAAGGTTCTCTGATCCCCACAGCCTGCTCTCCTAACCCTACAGAGGAAGGCAGAAGTGGCCCAGGTCAGGGGGATGTTGCTTTTAGACTCTCCGAATGTTCTAAATGATGTAAAATCTCGCTGCGGGTTGCTTCCATCTTTGTCAGCACGTTTGTGTGACGTTCCAGGGTCGGTGGACTGCATTGTGGGGTACAGCCCCGAAACGGACCACGTTGTATTGTGTGAAAAATCGTAAGGATATATCCTACAATGTATTATCATAGAAGAATATTTTATGTTGAACATTTTCTGTAACTAAAAAATTATTTCATCTACACCATGGTATGATTTCCAACTATAATTTCTTTGGAAGAAGGGTCCTTATCTTGGAGCGCTTCCTAAAATTTTTAGAGTTAAATGGCTTGTTGTAAGCCATATTGGTGATAGATTTTTTTTGTTTTAATGTCCTTATTTAAAAAAAAAAAAAAAGTAGAAAACCAACCCCCCATATCATTTAGAAATTCTACTGGACCAAGAAATCCAAATGGCTGGGAACCAGTGGCTTAGCTCTCTGACCTCGGACATGTGGGAAGTGAAGACTCACTTTCGGGCCCTGCCTTCCCACAGCCATGAGACTGATGCACTCCGGCGGGTTTTGGGCTCCCTATCCCAAATGCGGGGAGACTTGTCCTGGCCTAAGTTCTCCCCAGGAGGGTTGCTAGGACAAATTCTCAGGAACTAAAGAGCTCTGGGAAAGGAATTCAATAAATATGTGAGATTGTGGCTCCTGAAGACAGCTGGTGTGTTTTCAGTGGGAAGAGTTGAATGATCCCACAGAGACCCAGGATAATTTCTCTGCCACGACATCTGGAGAAAGTGACCAGCACCACCACTCATAAAATGTGCAAACTGTTCCACTGACAAGCAGGATCAGACAGCACAGGCAATAGGCCTCCTGAGGAGCTCTGCCTCTCCCCCCTCTGAGGGCACAGCTCCAAGATGCCACTAGGACTCAGGGAACCGTGCGTTCTAGTTCATCTCGTAAGCACATACCCAGGGACCTTCCGCAGGTCAGCCAGCCTTCCATTTTTCTAAGGAACAGAGGGGCTTGCTCGGTCCTCTTTGCAAGGGTGTCACAGGGCTGTGGGAAAACACATCGTCTGTTCTTAAATGCCTCATCTGAAAGATGGTCCACAGGGAATGTTTAATTCCTGTCCCTTTAAAAACAACGTAGACTCTTTCTTTCTTTTAATGTTTAATTCTGGAAGAGCTTCCCTCCCCCCCGTTTTCACCCCAAATCACAATGGTGGGGCACTGCCCTCACGTGAGATGGACAGACCACTTTTCCACAAGCCTGAGCACCAACAACTGAGGAGACTGACCTTAAAGTTTGGCCAAAATAGGTGTCAGGTATAGTACACCCCAAACTAAAAATACAGTGTTTGGGGAAACTGGTGCGCTGGCTCCCCAGCATGCCCCCTCCACCCCGCCCTTCTACACATAGCTGAGAATTAACTACAGATGAAAAGTCTTTTGATCTTGACAAACCTGAGGCATCGGGCCGCCCAGGGTTAGCGATCAACACCACTTTTGTTGGAACTTGCCTGGTATTTCACATTTATCAGCCCTTATGCCCTGACAGAGCGCCGCTGACTCCGGTTCAAATCTGGCACACTGGGCTCCCATGATCCCGTAGGTAAGTGCATCACCAAGCGCACCGAGCGAGGCAACAGCTCACGCCACGTCTTCACCTACTCCCCTTTGGGCTGAACGACAGCCTCAGGGCACAGCCACTGCTCCCACTCGACCCGACTGAAGGCAGGAGCAAGCGGGGAGGCTGGACAGTTGAAAATCCCGCTTCCCACTTGGCTCTGCTTCCTCCACCTTTCATCTTCCCACACACGGCAGCTCAAGCCTCGCCTTGCCCAGACACTTGGTTGTTAGCTCTGTGCGTCTGAGATGCAATGGTTTGTTTACCCGTCTCTCTACTAGACTGTGAACCTCCCCAGAGGGTAAGCCCTGGTCCTACTCAGCTTTGAACTCCTAACAAGTTCATGGTGCGCAGCACACAGGAGTGATGGGTTAGATGGATGCTGAGTAGATACACCAGCAGCGGGCTCTTGGCACATGGTAGGTAGGACGCACTTGCTCTAGTAGCAGGTGTGAGCCACGCTGGGCTGTGGAAGATTCTGTCTTGCTCTTCGTGCCTAGCATGAAGCGTCTGTGAGACAGCTAGTTGGGAAGGGTGGAGACTGGAGGTGGAAGGAATTGGTCCGATGGTCAGGACAGCAGGCCTGTAGGTCCCTGGCACTGACCACACGCTCTGACCACCTATCCAAGCCATAGAAGACAGCTTGGAAGAACTATCAATCCAGAAGGGAAGGGGCTAATTGATACAAGCTTTGGGATGGAAAAAAAAAAAAAAAACAAAGAAGAGAAAGGGAGTGGAGAAGGAAGGAAGTTCAGTCAGATGTACTTAAAATCTCTTCTCTCAAGGAGCTCAAAATGAGAGGGGGCCTTTGGGGGCAGAGCTGCAGAGACACCAGCGCCCCTAGAGAGCGACAGGAGCTCAAGTGAGGCTGGCTTGAAAGGCTGGGGAGGGGTGGCAAGGCAGCCGCTCAGGAAGGAGGCTGGGCTCCCAGCTGGAGAGCCACGGGGCTGGGGCTGTGGAACAGATGGAGTGAAAGTTGCAGCTGGTGGAAATGCACTTTCATGTGTAAAGTTTGGTCCGTGGAGGATTGCGATTTCCAGCTCTGAAGGCGGCCGTGGGCAGGTGGCTCTGCTCCATGCTCCGCCTTCTCCCCCCACTGCCACCCAGGAAACCTGATGGGGGCTGTATGCCAGCACCCAGCCACCAAGCCTTCCACCAGCATCCCTTTCAACAGGCAGAAGTTGGCATGGGGACATGCTGGCAGGGCCACGACAGCAGAGGACTGCAACGCTTTAGCAACTGAAGGGAACAGGGGAATAGGATTAATCCAGCCTCCCCAGGAGACCAGGTGGACCGAGAACAGATTCAGGAGACAGGAGGGAGGGAATCGACCTTCCCAGGCCGTTCATGATATATACATCGGGTCTCCACTCCCGGTGGAGCACAGACCACACTGGGTCTGCACTCCAGGCTTGTTTGAGCTCTGGCTGAAGAGGAGGCCATGGGGAAATGTGAAACACAGCAGGCTCTGAGACACTGGGCTCATTTCCACCCCCGCCCCCAACGTCAAGGGAGGTTTCCTGAGGAAAGACTGTATCGGGAGTTTTTAAGGAAATATTTGCCCACCAGAGCTTGAAGAGATAAAGTGATTTTGACATTCTCTGGCTCTAACAGCCAGCCACCTGTCCTGGCAGATTCAGATCCTCACCTGCGGTAACAGAGGCCACAAGGCCAACTGCAAATCTATTCAAGGTCTTCCCTGCAACGCTTGGGGTCCGGGGGGAGTGAACCACCCAGCCAAGTTTCCTGCACCCGAGCGGGAGTTTGGGTAAAGAGCACCAGGCTCTGCCTCTTCCTCCCCCTCCTCCCCTCCAGTTAGGCTGTGCTCCAGGTTGTCTAGAACAGAAACTGCCAACTCTGTCTTATTAAAATCCAAGTGCTTTTTTCAGAATATGTGATTTTGCTTCCTTTTTTTAAAAAACAAAACAAAACAAAAAACCCCACAAAAACCAAAAGCAGACTGGAACCCAGTCCTTTATCCCTATTGTGTCCATTTGCCTAAGAGATGTCCGTATTTGAGATAATAACTTAAATATTCTCGAAGTGGAGGTAGTCTCTCTCTTCCTAGTGGGATGTCTTCTTGGCTCCTTTTCCAAACTTGGCATCGAGACCGAGACCTATGAAAAGGGAGAAGATGGGCTTAGCTTTATGATGAGAAATGAAACCTACCAATGATTTTAAGAGTGGCATGGGGGGAGGGGAAGGTCAGCTTCGTTCTCCAAAATTGGGGCTTTAAATAAAACTAACTCCAGGGCGCCTGGGTGGCTCAATGGGTTAATGCCTCTGCCTTCGGCTCAGGTCATGATCCCAATGTCCTGGGATCGAGCCCCGCATCAGGCTCTCTGCTCAGCGGGGAGCCTGCTTCCCCCTCTCTCTCTCTGCCTGCCTCTCTGCCTACTTGAGATCTTTGTCAAATAAGTAAATAAAATCTTTAAAAAAAAAACACACACACACACTAACTCCAAACACTGGTTTTATAGAACTCTCTCAGAGAAAAAGTAAGTCATCAAATGAAAAAAATCACCAAGATATAGATAATTACGTATGTGTGTGTATATATATATGTGTATAAAGTTACATATATAATTACATATATATAATAAAATACAGTAAAACTTAAAGAAAAAATGTCAGTACTTCTTAGCTAGTTCCCTCATCTCATCCATAGCAACACAGACTGGTAGGGAGTAAGTACAACAATTTTATCTGCTCAGTGTCTGAGGAAACCCAAGTCGCTGGAGGAAGATCACTAAAATGAAATGCTCATTAGGAAGGGTGGATTAAGAGCAATGCTTGCTTTTTTTTTTTTTTTTTTTTTGCTCCTCTCCTTTTTTAAAAACATCCTCTCTAAAATAACTAAATCAGTGGTGCCTGGGTGGCTCAGTGGGTTAAAGCCTCTGCCTTCAGCTCAGGTCATGATCCCAGGGTCCTGGGATCAAGCCCCGAATGGGCTCTCTGCTCCGCAGGGAGCCTGCTTCCTCCTCTCTCTCTGCCTACTTGTGATCTCTCTCTCTGTCATATAAATAAATAAAATCTTTAAAAATAATAATAATAAATAAAATAAAATGAAATAAATCAATTTCATAAATACACACTTCAGGAAAAAAATATCTAAAGTTCTGTCGCAGGGCACCTGGCTGGCTCAGTCGGTTAAGCATCTGACTCTTGATTTTGGTTCAGGTCATGATCTCAGGATCCTGAGATTGAACGCCGAGTTGGGCTCCGTATTGAGCAAGGAGACTGCTTGGGATTCTCTCTCCCTCTCGCTCCAAAAAAAACCACTTAATTAAAACAAAAAAGGAAAAAGCAAGCTCTGTGACTGCTGCTCCATGTGCCCAGAGATGTGAGCTCCGCAGGGAACTTACCCAAGAACACAAGTATGGTGCCCACCCACTGCAGGGGGCTGATAGGGTTGGCGAAGAGGATCACAGAGGCCAAGATGGTGAAGAACTTTCGAGTTGTGGTGATGATGGAGCAGGTCAGGGGGCCAAAATACACAACTGTCATGAAGATGAAGCTCTAGAAAGACCGAGAAAGTGGGGTCAGGCCGGCTCTTGCAGCTCTGCCCCAAGGTCAAAATCTGTGGCAGTACATCAGGGCTGGTCTTGCCGCCGTCTTCCCGGGTCAGTCTTTCTCGGGGAAGCCAGGCTAGCCGGTCTTGAGGTACTCACCTGACCTAGGGCACTGGTCAGGCCAAAGAGCAGGATGTTATAGATGATGGTAGGGTATCTTTCGGCAAAGCTCAAGAACTGCCAGAGCTCCCCAGTGAACAGGATTCCTGGGGAGAAATGGTAAAGGATGAATGGAGCACGGAGCCTATGTTGGCACCCGTGTCTGTACAGCCTGGGAAATGACCCCACAGAATGGGGTGTGGACAAATGCAGGGACTGAGTTCACACTAGGCATCCTGCTCCTAGTTTCCTGATGAGAGAAACTAACCGAAGATTCTTCCCAGAGATGCTTTTGAGTCAATTAGCTACTTCTGCCAAAATCACTGGAAGCAGAGATCCTCAGATGTTGGGGAGACACTGACCCACACATCCCCAGCTCAAGGCAGCCCCAAGTGCTGGCCACTTCCAGTCATCAGCAGCCTCCTCCATTAACCCCACTGTGCTGTACAAAAAGTACTTCCTACACGCGCCTAGATTTTAAAAGAGGTTAGGAAGTACTGATTTAAAAGCACATGCATTCGTATTCAAACTACAGTCAGTATAGGCCAAATACCGGTATCTCATCTCTCTCAGAAGGCGAGTTCCCAAGGCACCCCTGTGACCTGCTACCACATGTCCTCCCAGGGAAAAGGTCACAGGTCTGCCTATGATCGTGCCAGTCATGAGTAGCAAGCAGAGCCTGCCAGGGAACGTTTCTCCAGGAAGGTTTGGACAGAAGGGTATCTTAGGGCCAAGACAGTCCTTTGGCCTGGGCAAGTTTGCAACCGGCGTCTCAGCTAGGGATCTGTTGGAGGGCGACAGTCTGCCCTCTGGTGATGTGTGGAAAGAACAGCAGAGCCGCTCCTTACCGGCTCCCAGCAGCAATGTCGACCAAAGGTTGATATTCAGCATCATGTGGTTGGAGCCTGTTTGGTAATGAGCTCGCATGTGGTCCTGGGAAACACCTGTCAGTCCATCCAGGGTCAGAGATAGTAACTGGAAAAGAGAGGGTGCACCCTGTAGTGAGAAGGCCACCAGGGCCCGTCCCTAAGCCAGGACACAGGACTCTCACTTTTCTGAGACTCCTCACAAAGCTGCTGTCTTAAGACAGAGTCCTCAGAACAAACTGCTACCATTCGGTCAGGAGAGATCGTGCTGGCTGCCCACTGCCCCGCCTAGGCACTAGAACTATCTGAGCCACAGAGTAAATATAATCAGAGTGGGATGGGAGGCAGTGCCACGAAGCCTGGAACACGTGCTGAGCCACGTATTTTTCCCGTGAGAGTAGAGAACAGACACCTGGTACCGGCCTGGTAGCCTCCTGCCCTGGAGGAGTGCTCTGGACTAGATTCTCTGCTCCTACTGCCCGGGATTAGAAGCCTGGGCAAAGTGAGTCACTACTTCTGCCACTTCACAGCCGTGTGACCATGGCAAGTGACTTAACCTCTGTCTGTGTCTTCATATGGAAAATGGAGCTAATACTACATATAAGGTTACTGTTGTAAAAATTAACCAGCTGGGGTGCTTTGGGTGGCTCAGTCGTTAAGCGTCTACCTTCGGCTCAGGTCATGATCTCGGGGTCCTGGGATCAAGCCCTGCATAGGGCTCCTTGTTCTGCGGGAAGCCTGCTTCTCCCTCTCCCACTTCCCCTTGCTTGTGTTCCCTCTCTCACTGTGTCTCTTTCTGCCAAATAAAGCAATAAAATCTTTTAAAATAAAAAAATTAACCAACTAATAGGTAAACCACTGGAAACAATGCCTAATACACAGCAAGCAAGAGCCACTCCAGTGTTATTTTTAAACTCTGGCTTCCAGGTTTCTCAGAAAGCCACAGTGAGAAACATGCCATTCCTTCCCTATTTGCTCTCAGGTCTCTCTGGCCTCACACCAGCACTTAAATGCAGGACTCAGAGTTACCCCTCAGGAGAGCTGAGATGTTGTTCAAGATTTCAGTCTTCCTGCTGTAGCCTTAGCAGAGCCGGGGGCCATGCAGCAAGAGACAAAGACCCAAAATGGGGGGCAAGGAGCATCGCAATCTCTCTCTTGACACATAACCAGCCTTTTGGATGCCCAGGTGGGATGCTCCTTGGTTGTGATTACTGGAAAAGGCTGCCTTTCCCACCAGGATCACATACCAGAAGCAGCTCTCCGTAGCCAACTGTGTGTTCTTCCATCCCAACTACTTTCTTGGGTTTGTACATGAAAAGGGCCACTCCAGCCACAATTAGCAACACACACAGGTACTTGGCCATTGGGTACTTCTTCTTCAAGAGGGTAACTCCAAGGAGCATGACTACAGGGAAGAAACAGTGGAAAATTCGGATACCCACAGGCACTGATGAGCCCAACACTGTCCTCTTAGGAGACTCCTGTGAGAAAAGAATGTCTGAGAAGGAAGGCCTATAGAAGCTATGAGGAAGGCACAAGGCTGGCACCTGGATAGGCAGGGTTGAGCAATGGGGAGCACAAAGGGCAGAAGGCAGGGAAAAGGCAGAGAACAAAGGTGAACGATCCAAGAAGGAACAAGGGAAAGGGTGGTGACAGTGGATGAGTGAGAGGTTGAAAGAAAGAAACTGACGATCAAAATGGGACCTAACTCTAATGACAATGTAAGCACACAGGACACCAAAATGACTGGCATGTGAAGCAGACTTGGTCAGCCTCGAGCTTCCAGCCCATGTATACCCAACACCACCAGAAGTGATACAGAGGACAGGATGACAAGGGGAAGGGAAGGAGGGCTGGCTTTGGAGATAGCTGTGATGGGATGACAACCCGAAAGGACACACAACTCTAGCAGACGAGCAGAGAGCCTACTAGAGGAAGACTGACAATGGTAGGTAGCGGGAGACCATCTGCTTCTGCTTACCTGGGATTGGCTTGCAGGATTTACCAAGGACCTGAAATAAAATTCAGCAAATAGTTCGTGAGCCTCTGGGATGTGCCAGGCACTGTGCTAGGCACTCTGTTAAGAAAAGTCATGTCGGGTCTGCACCAGAAACCACAGCCTATCATGGCCAACCCACCGCCACTAGACCTCAGATCTCTGGTTCTTTGCCCTCTGAAATTCTCCCAACACAATCTCTTTTATTTAAGTCACAGACCTGAGCGAAGAATTCTTAGTTCTTTTCAAACAACTTCTGAGCCAACCCTCATCACACCCTGAGGTTTCACCTGAGTCGGATAGTTGACAAACTGCAGTGCCGAGTTGCTGGAGACCATGGCACCCAGATAGGAGACAGAACAGGCGGCATAGAGCCAGCTCCGAGTGCGATCCACCCTGGCAGTGTCAAGAAACTGGATCACTGGGAAGAGACAAAAAACATATAAGAGAAACCTGGTGGGCCTGGGATGGGCCACTGAGCCAAAGCTGAAGCCAAGTGAAAGGAAATGTGCCAAATAAGACGAGAAGCACAAAGTATTTCTGTCTTCTTAGACTAGGAAATCTCTGAAGGTTATTCAACTCTCCAATCTCACCTATACCTAACACAAGACCACATGCAGAGCAGGAATGGGGGCTCATTCAGTTCAAGGGACGAATTAGCTCTGCTGAAGCCCCCAGGGAACAAAGAGCAGCTCAAAACATGTTTGAAGCAGACACATAAAGGAAAATCAAAGAGAAAGAAAGAAAAAAAAATTAACTGTTCTCAACGGGGATCCGGCACACAGAATACCCATTCTCTGCACATTTCTGACTCAGAAGTTGGGTCTAATTTAAGGAAATAGGATTTCACCCCATTCCAAAGCCATTAGTTTTGAAGACTGAACAGAGAGACTTTGAAAGCACTAAAGAAGGTGGGAGTGTTGAAAGTTAAACCTTAAAAGTGGATAGGGATTACTAGATTACTAGGTACTCACAGATCTTGGCAAACACAGCATTGATCACACATTGAATGAAGACCAAAGTTAAGGCAAAAGTGAACGTCTCCTGCTTGGCTCCCTCCCCATACTTTCCTCTTGTTCTAAGAATGAAATTATGAGAAAAAAAAAAGAAGAAGAAGAAGAATTAGTGTATTTCACTCAGTGTCATCTAGTATGTCTAGAGTTACCGAAAGCTTTAAAATGATCTTGCTTCTCTGGATGTAAGGTTCACTGGCCTCATTCACAAAAGGGTGATTTTGTTGGATCTAGAAGCCAGACATCCCAGCCTGCTTATCCGGTAGCCTAAGGAAAGAATATCCGTAAAGGATGGAGCTAGAGGAAACGTGGAAAATTGGACAGTAAAACGAGGTACCCCTAGCAGCAGATGAGGGGATGTGGGCAACACAAGCAATGCCGAGGGCAAAAGAACCAGCTGTCTGCAAACATCTGGAAGTAGCAAAGAGTAGCTAGTAAGCAAGGAAACCTGTGTGGGGGGTAGACTTCTCAGCCTGTAAAACCCAAGCCCTTAGAACCAACAGGGAGAAAAACAAAGAAGAAAAAATAACCAGGTTATAATCCGGACACCACAATCTGAGCAGGCTCAGCCGCAGCTGCAAAGTCGTCGGAGGGCTGGGAGGGCGGGCAAGAGGGAACACCCGGGTCAGGGGCCAGAGGCCCGCAAACCCGGCCACGGGGGCGGGGGGGGTGGGGTAAGCAAGTCTGCGCGCCGCCCGGGGGATCTGCTCACATCTTTTCCTGCAGGATCCCATAGTAGAAATAGCAGACAAAGACGCCAAGGAAGCAGAGCGGCAGGCGCAGCCGGTCGGGCAGCAGGGAGCTGCTAGCGGCCATGAGACGCCCGGACGACCCGACCGGAGACCCGCTCACAGCCGGCAGCGGCAGCGGCGGCGGCGGCGACAGCTCCAGCCGGACATCGCCGACCGGCGACAGGGGCCTCATAGGAGCTGCATGCGACCGCCGCTCAGTAGGCCCCAGCAGCCACCGCCAGAGCTGCCAGCTCAGAGCCTCCGAGAAGGAAAAGCTTCGAGACTCAAAAGCCTTCCCAAGGAAAGGACACCCGCCCTGGGACCTTGCCTTCGTTCCTGATGGCCGAAAGAGCCACTGCCCGGACATTAGTGCCGAGCCCTCGGGCTCTTCCGATCAGGCAACTCCGAGGACAACTGCGACTCGGAGCTCGACGGGATGGCCTAGGAGCTATCGGGCGAGGAGTGATGACGTATGTAAATGTGGAGGTCACCAATTGGCTGCGCTGTGCGAAGACAGACAGGTGAGCTGGAAGGAGGCCTGCCGGGCTAATCCGAGTCTCTTCGCCGGTCGGCATTAAGGCTTCCGCTGGGTCCTAACGCCAGGTAGTCTAGTGGAACCCTAGCGCCCCCTAGCCGCTGCCCCGCGTTGGCGTCTCACCTTCTGCAAGAAGAGCGTTCAAGGCCGGCGTTTGTTTGAGAGCCGTCCTCCTTCTAAGGGTCCTCACTAGGCTTCAAAGGGGTAACTTTGCTTGTCGCCGACAGTTTTCCCAGCCCGGAAACCTGGGATAGACAATTAGTAGCACCCCCCCTTGTCGCCTCTCCACTGTTCTGAGGATTAAATGAGCTGCGGTTTGTGAAAGTGTTTCAGAAACTGTAAAGTGTGTTATGCAAGTTTAAGGCATTGTTAGTCATTACACGTTCTCAACTCTAATCCTACTTCCTCACATCCTAGAGGTGGAAATGGAAGCTTACCGAAGCGGAGTCCCTCTGGTTACACCTCACCAACAGTGGAACAAACCCTCATGCTGCCCTCCAGATTTTCCCACCTGTGACCTCCTTTTGGAACCCCTCCCTCATCCAAGGGTTGGGCCCACCTGAGGGCCCCAAGAGCTAGGGCAAGACCCCAGGAGGTTCCACTACAACCTCCAAGTCCCTACTTAGTCAATGGACTCTGGGCTGCTATCTGGGTAGAAGCTCCGTCTCTGCTTCTGACAGCCCACTTCTTTGGCACAGCCTCAGGCAAAGGAAGGAAACTCTGGGCAGCACCACACCCATCACTCCGGGCCTGACTCACTAAGGCTTTGGGGGTAGGCCAAACATCTTTCAGGGGGAGGGGTAAGAAATAGAAGACAGGGTCTGTCCTCAATCCCTCATCTCCGTGGGGATAGGGCCCCCACATTTGTTCCCTCACCCAGTGGCTTATTCCACGGAATCAGCCTGTGATGCCAAGGCACCCTACAGTAGCTGGGGTGAGAAACCTGGGTTCCAGACCCAGCTCTGCTGCCGACCCAGCTCTGCTGCTTCCCCAGCGGGACTTCCAACAATTCTCTTGGCCTCTGAGTCGTTTCCTCATCTGAAATTAATGGGAAAATAGTAACAAGGGGGAGAGCACTGTGGTTAGAAGCATGGGCACTGGATTCAAGTGATCTGCTTCCCCATCTCGGCGCCCCCACTTTGTATCTGCGTCTTGGGGGTAAAGTTATGCAATCTTTCTGTCCTCTTGTCAGTCCAGTGGGATTTATCAATTTCTCTCATTGGGTTGCTGTGATATTTTGATAACTTTTTTTTTAAAGATTTTATTTGACAGAGATCACAAGTAGGCAGAGAGGCAGGCAGGCAGAGAGAGGAGGAAGCAGGCTCCCTGATGAGCAGAGAGCCCCGATGCGGGGCTCGATCCCAGGACCCTGAGATCATGACCTGAGCCGAAGGCAGAGGCTTTAACCCACTGAGCCATCCAGGCACCCCTTGATAACGTTTTATGTCGAGCACTAACACAGTGTCTGATGCTTACTGAGCTGGTGAATGGTCTTCTGACATAGATACAACTGTAGTTATTATGCCTGACTTTGAGGTAGTCCAACTTTTCACCCATATGGTGGGGATAATATGTCGTGAAAATGTCTGTAAATCATAATGCGCCATCAGAATGTCGGGATGGTTATTCTGAGTTCTCCCCAGAGCCTCTGAGCACTTACAGGTGCAGCACTATAAAGCTGAGAGGCCGCAAACCCCTCTTTGTTCTGGGTACTCAAGAGATGGAACGAATACTCCAGAAGGGCTAAAGCTTCCCTAAAACTGGGCCAAGAGATTCAACCCGATGACTGTTCCCTGGTCCTGTTCCCCTTGCCAGTGCAAGGAGCACCCCCAACGTCAAACTTGGTCACCGTCGCTTCCTCTCTGAAACCCACTCTCCCTAGGGAGCGTTCCCAGACTCATCCAAGAATTAGTGACTTCCCCCACTGACTCCTTCACCCCACAACACCACGCTCTTCATTTTGGACAGCCTTTCCATGGACCTCTTGCTTAGATGTCCATCTAAAGAATCCGAGCCTGGTGACCTGAGGACAGGGACTCTGTGCATCCATATAACACCCACATCCACGTAACACCCACATGCATACAACACCCACATCCACATAATTCCATGTTAAGTAAAGACCCCTCTTGAAGACAAGGATGCTCAATATAACACACTCAATCTCCATCCCATTCCCCTCCCCTAAAAATGTTTATCAGAACCTCAAGCTGCTGGGAATACTTATTTATTTGGTCTATTAACACCAAGATCTGCAAAAAAACAACTTCTAAACACAGGATAAGAAAACTTGAACATTAACATTCTTCAATTTCGTGTAAGCTCTGCAGTACGGAAAATATACAAACTTCAAACAGCTGCAAAAATAGTGTCTTTGGGAGAAAATAGAGTTTCTACATCGATACAAGAAAAATAGGCATTTTTCTAATCCACCCCAGTCCCGGGGCAGGTGGGGGGGGGGGTGGAGTCACCGCTTGCCACCGGGAAGAACGCCAGCTCTCCCTCTCCACCACCACCCACCTGGGGCTGGGCAAGCCGGGCTGCCACTGAGGACAATCTTAGGGTGAAAGCGAGATGAAAATGCCACTTGGGAAAAACGCTTGGTTCCCCCCTCTGCCAGCAGCTGGATTGGTCAAGTGTTTTGGCCCCTTTAGGGCTGCTTTGGTCAGCTCCTCCAGTGAGAGGGAGGCAAGGGGACGAGGGCTGAGAGGATGGGGCTGTCTCTTTTCAGATCTCCTCTTCCATGTCTGTGGAGGAGAGGGAAGGAAATCTGTGGGGGTCCCTCTCCTTCCATCATGGCTAGCTTGCTCCATGACAAGGTCAAGGGCCCCACAGACAGTCCTTTGGACTCACACCCCAGGGTGGGGTGACTCAAGACCTTCAGGTGAATTTTCCACCAAGTGAGAGAGGCGGAAGGAACACAGGTGTGACTTGTGAGCTGCCCAGATGCTAGTGGAGAAGGCAGGTCCCCTCACATTTGGAGGGGCCGGTGTCCCTCAGGAGGAGGACACAGGGCTTTGACACAATCAATGAAAGTGCTCGAAGGCCGCGAGGGAAAGGCTCCCTCATCCCCCACGTCAGGGGAGCGAGTGAGGGGCCTGCCACCAAGGCACTGGTCTCCATGGCGAAGTGGTGGGGTTGGGGCCCTCAGACCATCAGGGAACTCTGGAAAAGCACGGGCTCTTCTGACGGCGGGGTGCGCTGCCATGGCTCGAACGGCAGCGAGGCGGCTTTGGGGGCCTCTGGATCCTTCCGAGGCGGTGGCCTGGGGCTGGCAGGGGGATGGGGGGACCCCGGGCCTGAGGGGCAGTTACGGAAAATGAAGCCCATGCTGGGGAAGAGGGGCTTCATCAAGCTGACGGGGCAGAAGGCCGAGCCGGTCGGGTTGAAATGGACTTTGTTCTTGTCAGGACAGGAAGTCAGGAAGGCCAGATCAGGGCCTGGGGACCTGGAGATTGGAGAGAGAAACACACACACACAGGGAGAGAAACAGCCAGTGAGAAGGGGTGGGAAGTGCCATGGCATCAGGGGAGCAGGGGAGCTGGGTGTCTGTTCAAGCAGGGAGCTTACTCAAAGTTACTCAAAGAACTACAGGCCACGGAGCAACCACCAGTCTTTAGGCTCAGTAGTCCATTTATGAGAAATATGGCTGAACAACAGGAAATCTACTTCACAGCTAGAAACAGGAGGGATTGAAGCTAGACGGGAAGGAGAACTTCCTGACGAGGTGATTTTAGAAGAGGAGACCAAGGGATCTTTTAATTTGAGAGGTTTCATCACTACAGTGTTCTGAGGGCAGACTGCTTGCCTAAAAGCAGAGACTCAGGCAAAATGATTTCCTAAGACACTGCATAGCCTGAAGCAGGGTCTCTCAGCATCAGCACTATTGACATTTTGAGCCGGATAACCTGTGGTTGTGGGGAGCTGCCCTGGGCACTGGAGGGTGCTTAACAGTGACCTTGGCACCTCCCCACTAGAAGCCAGGAGCACCTGTGCCTTCCTTAAGTTGTGACAACCCAAAATGTTCCCTGACATTGCCAAATGTCTCCTGGGCAGGTGTGGGGGTAGGGAATGTGTCCTACTAAAATCTACTGACCTAAGGAATCTCATTCTTGAACACATTCCTGATTTTCCAAAACCCCTGCTCAGACACAAGGGTAACAACCCAGGTGAGAAGGCGGGCCGACCTTCGACCTTCGCAGGAGGTCTGGGCTCTAACTCAGCACATGGTCTTGACCACCGTTCCAACCCCACTCCTCTGATCATGTGGAAGAAATGGAAGGATAAAAGGAGGGAGGTCAGGGAGTTCTGGAGTAAGGAATCCCTATGATAAGATGAGGAGTGTCTGGCCATACTTTAAGGGGGAAGCAGCTGAGAAGCCGCTGGTTGTGAGGGCTCCTAGGAAGGCCAAGGTGTAGTGCGATGGTGAAGCTCTGTTACCAGGAGATTCCTCCATCGCCTTCCCCTTCTCGTATAAGGTACAGACAGGAAAATGCACTTAGCATATAGCATGGTACACTGATGACCATTCTAACTGCAGAATTCTAGTAATTCCAAACCCAGAAGAAGAGGGAGACAGCAAGAGGGCAGGGGTGAGCCCAGGGCAAGAGGTGGAAGAAAGAGGTGAAGACCCCTGTGCTGGGGGTCTCTGGGAAGGCCTGGGGTCCCAGCGGAGTCCACAGCGGCCAGGTCTCCCCTGACCAAGAAGGGTTTACAAGAATCCCACCTTACGGACAGTGAGGAATGGGCAGGAGAGGGGAACGCTCTCAGTGTATGCACGCCCACCCAGGAGGCCAAGCCCCACTTGAAGGACATGAGGGCGAATGGCATGACCCTGAATGGCTTGACTCCCTTCCTGGGAAATCCAGACCATCTTACAGGATCAGCAGCCAGTAAAAGGAAAATGGGACAGAAGAACTATGAAACACAAGAACTTTCCCAATTTTGGGCAAGCTGATACACGGGAGAGGCCCCACTGAGCTGAGAATTTCTCTCCCAGGGCCTCTTGGAAAGCAATCTATAGGTCACCACCTCTTTTTTTTGTTTGTTTTTGTTTTTGTTTTTGAGATCATGACCTGAGCCAAAATCAAAGAGTCAGATGCTTAACCGACTGAGCCACCCAGGGCCCCAAGAGTCACCATCTCTTTCAAAGGATTAACACAGGGCCAGGAAGCCGGAGGAGATGGCTTGAAGAACCGTGTTGGCAGTCATGAGTGTGGAAGAGTCAGGAAAGGCCACCGGCCTCATTTCCACAAGTAATCCCAGACTGTGGCTCCTCAAGCGTAACGTGGACTGGGGAGAGACACATGAGCCCAGTCTGCTTAAGGGGCAAGATCTGGTCTTTTCCTCCACATCACCCCTGAGGACCCAGGGTTCTTGGACAGCTACGTAGCGAAGCTGGGAGCAAACAGCCTGGGGGGCCATGTTTTCTCCCTAACTCCCACTCTGCCTTCGAGCTGTATCCTCTGTCGCTACCACGCACTGTTCTCTCCCTTACCTGCGACGCGAATGGAGCTCTCAAGGCTCCAACCCTGTCCTAGAGACATCTCAGCTCACATGCCAGGACCAAGTCTTCCTGACTGATAATCTGTCCCGCTGACTGTGAAGCTGGTGGGGGGAAGGAAATGAGCTCTTTGGGGTGCCTGCTATGCGGGACCAGGTGGGCGTCTGGAAAGGTTCAGCCCTTGATCCTCTCTGCTAATGGGAAGGCACTGTGGTAAAGAAGTCAGTCAACATCAGAACGACTTCTGAACTGCCCCACCTGGCTTGGGAATATTCCAGTCCTTCCTTGTAAGGACTGGAAAATTCTGTCTGGGAGTTCATGACATTTGAACTACTACAGCGCCAGGGTGAAGACTGGGAAGCAGGGAGGAAGCTGTTCAGGCCCCCCCACCACCACTCCACTGGGGACAAGACACTTCCCCCTCTTTGCCTGAAAAGAACTACTAGCATGTTCTCTCTCTCTCCGATTACCATCTAGCAAACTCACACCTTCCCCAGGGATGGAAACAAAAAAAAAAAAAAAAAAGAAAGAAAGAAAGAAAGAAAGAAAAAAACAAAGGGTTTGGGTTTCAGATCTCTTTCCAGCTCCCCTAGCACTTGTGGCTGGCATGTGGGCAGGGAGCAGGTTTCCATAGAGATCATGATAAGCAAAGATTGAAGGGCTCTGAGTAGGTAATGTCAACAAGTTTGGTCATGGAAAAAGTGCAATCCGGAGCATCTGAAGTTGACCATGGCCCCAGGCCGAGAGCGAGTCCAAGGCGGAAGAAGGGCCTGTCAGAGAGGATAGCGCGGGGCTGTCACCGCCACCCCTGGCCCCACCCTGCCCCGTCCACAGTGCACGGTCCACGGGAGGTACTCACACGGCCTCTTCGAACACACGCACTCTCTCGCAGCCTTCTGGGGGCTCCCGTTTGAAGACGTAGCTGTGATTGGGCCGAGGGGAGGCGGCAAAGGCAAGGACCGGAGATGGGCTGCTGTCTTCAAGGCAGGCTGGGCGGCCCGGAGAGGAGGCTGCAAAAGGAGTGAAGCTGAGGTCAGTGGAGCTGAAGGAAAGGAGGCTCTTTGCTTTCCTGGGCTCAGGCTTCGGTGTAAACGGGTGAGACTAGGACACGTGGTGGGGGGGATTGGCAGTGTTATGCGAATAATCCACGTTGTCTGACCAGGCTTTACCTGAAGACAGCTTTGAGGTGGCTTACGAAAGTCTGTACTTCATGATATAGGATAAAAAAATATAGTTGAGGGGTGCCTGGGTGGCTCAGTTGGTTGGGCAACCGACTCTTGATTTCAGCTCAGGTCATGATATCAGGGTCGTGAGATCGAGCCCCATGTCAGGCTCCATGCTGAGTGGGAAGGTTGCTTGGGATTCTCTCCCTCTGCCTCTGCCCCTCTGCCTCTGTGCTCTCTCTAATATATAAATAAATATATATATATTTTTAAAATACAGTTGAATTGATAGAAAAATCAGGTCTAACAGCAATTCTATATTCCCAGGAAGCAGACTACAATTGGGACTCCAAGTCGTCATTAAAGGAATCCTAACTTCTGTCTCCCTGCTTTCTTCCAAAACCACACCGCCCTGCTACAACATATCACAGCTTCGTCCTCTCCACGGTGTTGAGAAGCTATCCCTTCCGCCGGGAAGAGCTCTTGAACAGTCTTTACTCAACCCCACTCATGGGATAAAATCCCTCTCCCTTTCCACACAGAGAACATACTTGGTCTAGGCTGCCAATATTGATTTTATCTGTATTTATCTGTCATTTATTCCTTATTACTCTATGCTCTGTTTACCTCTGCGTAGTGTGAGACATGCCCTTGACCCGTCTACCTCACAGGCCGTTGTGAGGATCTAGTTCAAGGAGGCAGGCCACAGTGCTATAGGAGAGGAGGGTCGTTATCGTGGGGAGGAAGGGCTTGGGTCTCATTCTCCCAGGAAGGACACAGGACAGGGCACAGGACAAAGTAGAGACTTGGTGTCGGAAAGGGTGGGTTTTAATCCGGGTCAAGCAGTGTGACCCTGGAGTGAGAGACCACATTCGCTCATTGTCTATCTTTCCCAACTGCCTTGAGACCTGTTGCTAGTAATGTGCACAGTGGACCAGCCAGACAGACCCACAGGCTTTCCACTCCGCATGCTAACCTTAGCCAAAACAGGAGGATGAGAGACGCTGCTTGCCTGGGTCCCACTGAGACTAGAAGTGCAGGTGCAGAGACTTTATATAAATTATAAACCAGAATCTGTGGAAAGCACCGTTTCTATGGCTAGTATGGCATACAGGATAAAGACGACCCATGAAGATATTCTAGTTGGTTAGTAAGGAGGACTCCCAGGCTTTGAAATTGATTAGAGGGGGAAAGCGCATGGAGGGCCCCCTGGACCTCAGGCGGGCCCTGCCTGGCCCCCACTCAGCTTACCTTTGTCATGAGGGATGGATGCCAGCTCCTCGACTGTACCCCGGTGTTCCTCACGGCTGGCCGGGCCCGAAGGCTGGGGGGATGCCAGGGGCACGGAGGGAGAGCTGGCAAGGTTGCCAGGCTCCAGGAGGAGGGGGTGGTCACAGCTGCCACTCTGGGGGGGAGCTGGGGCGCGGTGCCCATCAGGGATATCAAGGATCTGCCAGGGAAAAGGGTGGGGAAGTACTCTCAGGCCCCTCTCTTCAGGGCTGGCAGAGTGCGATTGTCCCTTAAGCTCCTCCCCTCGCTGTTCTGGCCACTATCCCTGACACACAGCGACACCGGAACACGGCTTTCTCAAGTCACTGATTCAGGGGAAAGCCCCTCTTTATTTCTCCCCTGGCCCTTGCGACCCAATCTAGAATCACGTGTTTATTTGTACGGTCTCGTCAAGGTGATGCCACCAGCAGGCTGTAAGCCTTGAGGGCGGGGACATTCTCCGGGAACACAAAGATGAAGAACATGTGAGAAACATGCTAAGGGGTGAACCACCAGGACGCTGACCACGCGAGCCCCTGCAGGACAGGCACGCACGTCACCATCACATAGGAAATACCCCCTCCTTGCTTCCTGGTACTAGTACTAACTAACCCTAGTACCTAGTACTAGGTACTAGGTACTAGTACTGACCATCCCTGGTACTAGTGTCCATAGCTCACTGAACTGTGTGCAGGTGTCTGGGTGGGTATCAAATCCTACATGGACATTAATTTAAAACCAACCAGCATGTAACTCATAAACTGAGGAGTGTGCCCATTAGAATTATATTAATACTGCCCAACTGGCACTGTCCAATTGTACTGTGTCAGTATAAGAATGTGCCTGAGATGGCAGAAAGCACAGCACATGATTCTGCCTGGGAGTGGGGTGGGGTCAGGGGAGGCTGCCCAGGGGCACCTGGACATGGATGAATGCAGGTCCCCAGGTGGACATGGGGGGAGAGGTGAGGGACACAGGCGACTGAGGCATGGACGGGGGACAGTGATGGTGACAGGGATGAGAAGGCGGGGAGCAGGGAGCTGGTCGGTAAGCTGAAGAAGGCAGTGCCGAGACCCTTCCTCCTGGCTGCGGAGTCTCCCCTCCATTTGAGGCCGGCTCTCTCTCTTCCCACCCAGCACCACAAGCCTCCGCTCCACCACCCGGTTCTGCTGTCCTGCTGGCCAAGTCTATTTGAATCTAATGAACTCGATTTGTGTTCCTTGTGCAGGCTGGTGTTTGCACCGTGCTCCCGACACGGCCATGGCCCGGAGCCCCCTAGAGAGCCGGAGTGCCGCCGGCCTGTACCCACCCTCAGCGAGCCGCTGGCTGCCCCGCACCAAGGACGCGTCCCACTCACCCGCAGCAGCTCCTCTTCACCCTGTTCCTTCACAAACACCTCCTCCAGCTCTTGGTTGAGCCCTTCCAGGCTCCGGTGCAGGCAGGGGCTGAGTCGCAGGACAGGTGACCCTGAGGGGAAGCTGGGAGGGGATGCCTGAGGAGGAGGCAGACAGAACAATCACAGACCACGCCTGCCCCCGGCCCTGCAAGCCATGCAGAGTTACCAGTTCTGATCAGGGAGGGTAAGGTCATGTCTACACAGCAGAACCAAGTGGGTCAAGGAGGATCTGGGGACAGGGCCGACTGTAGTAGGAAAACTCAGGGGGCTTTTCTTCAGAAGTTAGTGCATTGAGAGGTCTAGAGCGTGCTTCTAGAATGTGCAGGCTCACCACTGGGTCAATGGTAGGGGGGTGCAGGGGTGGAGGGGAGAGCCATTGGCCCTCCTGGCTTCACTCAGCAAGCCCAAGTTGGCGCCTAAACTACCTAGGCAGCCAGGTGGTCACAGGGCAGGCAGCGTGACAGGCTCAATCAGCGGCCATAAGACCTGTGAGGACCTGCCCACGTGGGGCGACGACAAGGGGCGCAGGCCCAGGAAGGGGGCGGACACATACATACCCTCAGGGCTCCCCGCACGGCATGGTCCCCTGGCAGGGGAGAGCCCCGCTCCTTCTCTTTCCCGCTGCGGCTTAGCTTCGTCCTCTGCAGCTGGTGCTTCAACTTAGAAATCTGGTAGCCCAGAGATGGGAGGAGGGAGAGGCAGGTGAAGCAAAGTTAAAGGGCACGGGGGTCCCTCCTCCCTGGTGCAGCTGCTGCCCAAGGCCCACCCAAACGCCTAAGAGGAAGATGGAAAACTTCCCAGGAAAGCTCGGTGAGTTCAGAACAGATGATACGCTCATCGAGCAAGCTGGAGACCTTATGAACGAGGTATTTGCGGTTTCTGAATTTCATGTATTCCATGGATCAGTTGGAAAAATGAATCAGATGGATCAGTTTCCAAAAAATTCAAAATACGCAATGCTGAAACCATTTTTGTCTTTCACGGATTCCAAAGGCGTGGAATACCATGCTATTAATAGAAATGGGAAATGATGATTTTGAATTCACTCTTCAAAGTCCATTTACAGCTATCGCAGAGGCCCTAGGACCAGGAATGTTGGAAGGATTTCCCCTCATTTTAAAGGAGACTTGGTTGAGCAAGGAGCCCACGCTCAAGAGGGAGTCTCAGATTTTGTCCTGACTTCCATATCTTGTAACAATTACGCATTATTAGAAATGGTTTGGATTATCCCTGTCACATGGGTAATTCTCCACCTACTCGCCCTCAGCTGGCGAAGGCCAGGGAAATGCAGATCTTTTTAAATATGGGCCCAAATTGGGGTACCTGAGTGGCTCAAATATTAAGCGTCTACCTTCGGCTCAGGTCATGGGGGATCTAACCCCGCATCGGGGTCCCTGCTCAGCGGGAAGCCTGCTTCTCCCTTTCCAACTCCCCCTGCTTGTGTTCCCTCTCTTGCTGTGCCTCTATCAAATAAATAAAATCTTTTAAAAGACCTGTCAAATAAAATAAAAATCTTTTTTTTTAATATTTTATTTATTTGACAGAGAGAAATCACAACTAGGGAGAGAGGCAGGCAGAGAGAGAGGAGGAAGCAGGCTCCCTGTGGAGGCAGAGAGCCGGATGCGGGGCTCGATCCCAGGACCCTAGGATCATGACCTGAGCCGAAGGCAGAGGCTTTAACCCACTGAGCCACGCAGGTGCCCCAAAATAAAAATCTTTTAAAAAAATTTATAATAAATAAATAAATATGGGCCCAAATTAAATAGGATCAGAGAGGAGATGTGCCATACAAGTTATGACCACTGCCAAGAAGTGGTTTTAGATCTGCTCTCAGGCACCATTCACACCGTGACCACCCTTAGTGGAAACACCTTGCTTACTGATCATTCCAAACTTCACATACTCTGTATTTCCCACTAGCTTTTAACTTAGAGAGCATTCCCTTCACATTTTCTCTCTGTTCTTGCAACCAAGAGCTGCTCGAGGGGACTCCCAGAGGCTCGGCCCTCAGGCGCTGCCAGCTGGCATGGCAGGTGGAGGTGGTTTGCGGCCCAGGATCCCCATCTGTGCCGCTCTCTACTCGGCCTAAGTGACTGGCATCCTCCTGAGAGAGGGGGAGGGCCAGCGAAAAGTGGAAACACACAACTATTTTTCTCTTCTTCTAAAAATAAGGCTGGGGGCGCCTGTGTGGCTCAGTGGGTTAAAGCCTCTGCCTTCAGCTCAGGTCATGATCCCAGGGTCCTGGGATCGAGCCCCCGCACTGGGCTCTCTGCTCAGCAGGGAGCCTGCTTCCCCCTCTCTCTCTGCCTGCCTCTCTGCCTACTTGTGATCTCTGTCCATCAAATAAATAAAATCTTAAAAAAAAAAAAAAGGCTGGATGGGATGCCTGGGTGGCTCAATTGGTTAAGTATCTGCCTTCAGCTCAGGTCATGATCCCGGGGTCTTGGGATCAAGCCCCATGTCGGGCTCCCTGCTCAGTGGGGAACTTGCTTCTCCCACCACCTGCCGCTCCCCCTGCTTGTGCTGTCAAATAAATAAATAAAATCTAAAAAAAAAAATTAAAAAAAAATAAGGCTGGATGCATAGTTAAGTAGGAGGTGAGGTTGGAGGCTTCCAGCTCACCGGAAACTCACTCCCTGTCTTTCTTCAGCCTCGGAATGGCTTACCCCCAAGCACACAGAGAACAGTGGGGGCTCCCACCCTGCACCTGGCTGTTGGAGGGCACCTGTGGTCCCTGGCAAAGCTCCTGCTGGTGGAAAGGTATGGACTCCTAAGCCGGGCCATGACACTGACAGTTTAGGAAAAGGCAAGTGAGACCGAAGATCTGAGGCCACTTTGGAGCAGACATATCCAGGACACTGGGCGTAGGCAGGAGGCAGCTACAATGGCCAATGAGTCAAAGGGGTCAGTTACCTCTTTTCGGTGGTCTGTGCTGCCCCAGGACGCCGAGCGCTTGTGTGTACAGGAGCTGGCCCGCTCCCCTTCCAGCTCTTGCCAGCACAGGGGTGTCTGCAGGGAGAGAAACCCCGTGAGACAGAGCGGCTTCTCAGGCAGGCTCCAGGGAAGCAGCCACTTCCTGGTCATAAGTGGTGGCTCTCTGAAGGCTTCTCTGTCGTCTGGTCATCAGCCTCCCGAACACTGCCCGCCTCTTTTATTCTTTGAGGCTTCTCCACCTTCACTGCCTCTCTCCCAGTCCACGTCCTCCAGGAAGCCCTCCCTGATAAGCCAACAAGGCCAATCTGCTTTTACTCTCTTGTGACCTTTACACATGGATTCTGGCCCCAGCTATTCCAGGTGCTCCCCACGGGACAAGTCCTGCCCTCCCTATCCCAACCAGCCCCAGAAGAACACAGGCTCAGGGAACCACCAGCATCCTCCTTCTTGGACCCTTTATGGGTCTGGCATAGGTCTGGGATCCTGGGAGTGTCATGCAAAACAAGTTACTAGACGGGACTCCAATAAGCAATCATTACTTGGTAAAACAGGAAAAATGTCAGTAGGGGTCCCCCGTCCTCCATCTTCAACCGAAGCAAGAGGCTTCTGTGTAGCAGTGTCTCCTGCTGGCTTCATGATTTTTCCCTGCACATGGATTGAATGCTGGGGGCCCCAAAGTCCTCCTAAATAGTCATGGGAGGGGATATTCTCAGCAAGGAGGAAGCCCGAATTCTGAACTCAGCCCTGACCCTGACCCTTCCTGGCTTTATCACAGCTCCTTCTCCGGGGCCCTGTGCTGCCCTTTGTGGGAAAAGACCTCTCAGTCGGCCACATCCCCCTCCCTGGCTGCATAGGAAGGCCAAGATTGAGGCAGGCGGAGTCGCAGACCCATTTCCTGGGCCCCAACCTGAGGGAGGAAGCTGCTGGCTCAAGCAGGAGGCAAAGGAGGACTAGATCACTTCCCACCACCACCAACACCCCCTGCTTCCATTCCAAGGGAGGGGCCCAAGGGGGAATGTTCCAGGGGAACCAGCTCTAAGTTCTCTGCACGAGCTGCCAAACCATGAGGGCCTGGGAACCATCTCTTCCAGCAGATCTGCTGACCTCCCCCGAGAGGTTGTTGCAAACAGCAAAGGGGGAGGATAAGAGCAGGGGGGAAAAAAACCCAACCTCTCACCACCCAACAGCTGTGAAGAAGAACCGGGGAGGGGGTGGGGGGCAGACTGCCCTGTGCGACAGCTGGACGGAGGGGCAACAGGGAGCTGAGTCTCCCTGGCTCTTCCTTCTCCCAGCTGCTGACCAGGGCCTTTCCTGTGCGACACAGCCAGGGTAAGATGGCTACCCCACCCTCCTTCCCTGACCACGCCACAAGGAAGACCAGCCAGGGCTCCAGAGTCCACGGCCCCCTCCTTCAGGAAGAGGGCAGGGAGCACATCCTTCAGGCCACAGCCCAAGCCCTGGAGGCAGAGCTAGCTGTGATAGCATTCGGCAACCAAACGGCTAGCTGGTCGACTTCCCAATGCTTGCTTCTCCCCGAACTGGGGTGCCAGTACACAGAGCCTCAGGAGAGCTGCTGTGCATACTGCAAACGAGGAGGTCCCCCTCGCCCCCAGTCTCCTCGGCCCAGCAGACACACAAACAACACCTCCCCGCCCCGGGCTTCAAAGCCAGCCCTACAGATCATTAGCTCTGCTCGTCCAAGCTGAGCTCGCGTACAGGCCACAGGGGAGGGATGGCGAAGGTGATGATGCCCATTTCCCTTCCGTCGGGAAGGTACCACACTCACAACAGCCCCACCCACTAACATCTCTTACAGGCTCCTCAACTGCCTTCTTCCTTTGGAGAGGTGTGAGGGGTTGGAAGGAGACACGTGGGTTGATGTGGAGTCTACAACGGATGTGAAAATTCACGCCAAACAGGGATCATGTCTCTCGATCCATCTTACCTCCCCTCTCTCTGCTCAGCCACATCTAGCAACCAGGGCCACCCCTGTGTAAACCAAGCTACAAGGTCACTGCTTTGCCGCAACACCTGGCCACGCCCTGGTCACAGATGTCGCTGTCTTACCTTCCATCCCATGGGCCCTCACCCTCGCTGTGCCCAGGCAAACCTAGCTCTGCTTCCTTTCTCCCCTTACCCTGGACTTCTAAGCCTGCCCTCTCCATCTGAGGGCCTGCCCTACCAAGTCTTCCCAGCCTGCCCCTCAGGGAGCCCACAACCTTGTGTACCTCTTGCTGACAACTCCTCTGCGCGTCTCCTCTATACAAATGGCTCGGAGTACACATCACCCACACACCGAACATACAGTTACTAAACACGCGCCGCCGCATGCCAGGTACTGGTCCAGGTGCTGGAGACATGGCCAGGTGCAAAACAACAAAAATTCTTGTTCCCTTTATGTTCTAGCTGGGGACACAGTGATAAGTACTAAGAGAAAAACACAGCAATGAAAGGAGATAGGAATGCTAGGCAGGGAAACATGATTTTAAATGTCAGGGACATCCTCAATTAAAAAGTAACATCTGAAGGAAAAAGTGAAGGGGATGTGGGAGTGAGCCAGGCGGATATCTGAGGTACAAGAGGTCCAGACGGCGGGAACAGCCAGTGCAAAGGCCCTGAGGCAGGAGTGAGCACGGTTTGTTTGAGAACGATAAGGAGGCAAGGCCAGTGGTGGCTGGAGCAGAGTGAGCAAGAGGCAAAGCAGGAGAAGATGAGGTCAGTTGGTGTGACAGCCTGAAAAATGGCCCTTTTACAAAGATACCAGATCCTGATTCCTGGAAACCATATGTGTTACCTTATATGGTAAAGTTTTTACAAATGTGATTAAGTTATGGATCCTGAGATCCATACTGGATCTCACACACAACCTGGGCCATTACAAGTGTCCTTATAAGAGAGACAGAGGGCAATCAGACACACACGGAGAAAGATAAGGTGATGTGACCACAAAGACAAATACCAGAGCGATGTGGCCACAAGCCAAGGAGCGCTGGCAGCCAGAGAAGCTGGAAGATGCAAGGAATGGCTCTCTCAGCACCCAGCCCTGCCAACGCCTTGATCTTGGCCCAGTGAAACAGAATTCAACTTCCAGCCTCCGGATCTGTGAGAGAATCAAGTTTTGTTGTTTTAAGCCACGAAGGTTGAGATCATTTGTCACAGCAGCCCTGGGAACCTAAGACAGCAGGTCATCCTGTGCTTGAAGCCATGGACATCCGAGCATCTGTAAAGCAAGCCCATGCACGGGTGTGGGCTTCGGCCCCTCAGACTGAACGGGGTGTGTCAAGAGTGAGGCCCACACCCTGCTCCCTAGTTCCAGTGCATCTGGGTAGATGGACGGCTTCGCCTCTGGGTCTCACCGCAGAGGTCTAAGCCGAGGTCTCCCTGGGGCACAGAAAAGCCACAGCTAAGGAAGGCTACCATTCAAAGAGTCCCCCTTTTATCGCACAGCAAGGGTCAAGCCACGCGGCAGGACAGCAGCAGGAGAAGTCGTTCCAGATGATCCTCTGGAAGTGGAGCTTGAGCTCAGCAGACCAAAGCGTCATGTTCATCGAGGGGATTCAGGCACTGGAACAGATTTATTTTAACACCCTGGCCCACGGGGAGCAGCTGAGAGAGAAGCAGGACCACGTACTAGCCATAAGCGACATCAGCCAACCATACAGGACAATGATCAGATCATGCCAGCCTGGATGGGGGTCAAAGCCAGGAAGCCTTGCCTGAGCATCCGAGCTCCCAGGGCCACATGCAGAAGGATTAACTGGGGGTGGGCACGGAGGGCAGCTTTCCAAAGAAGAGCCTGACAGAACAAGTAGGCAGGGGCGGGAGGGAGCCGAAACCCTCCGAATTGGAACCTGGTTCCCTACCCCAACCCAAATCACTTTCCACCTGGACTCCCAGGCAAGAGTCCCCACCGCGCGGTCTCCAGGGACCTTGGCAGAGCCCGGCAGGCCCTGGGAACACAGCTCTGCATACCTGTGCGGGGACCAAGAACAGCGTGGTGCCTGGCCTGGTACAGATGCTCAGTGACTACGTGCGGAACATGACAGTCAGAAGGGACTCAGCCCCTGGGGGACTCTGGCGAAACACAGGCAGGAAAAGGCTCTCTGAGGGTGGTCCGCCGGCCCAGGCCAGGAACTCCGGCTGGAGGCGGCCAAGGCCACTGGCCTCGGCCCTCCAGTGACTATGGCACCCTTGGATTTTCCAGCACGGACCCATTTTCAAATATTCTGTGCTGCTGTCAAGCCATCTGCTGAACAACTGGTCTTGCTTGCCAGTTTGGAAACCAGGCACCATGCCCAGGCCCCACACCCAGGGCTGGGATGAGCAGCACGGGGGGCCGGGCAGAGCGGGAACCCGGGGTCCCGTGTGTCTGCAGGATGAGACCAGCGGGGGAACTGTGCTCAAACAGTCATTCCAGCTGTGGGGAGACCACTTCCTCTCTGCAGAAGAGCGCATGGAGACACGAGGGTTTGCACGGCAAGAAGGGAGGTGGAGACGGCACCCAGCCCTGGCCCAGCCACAAGCCGGGCCAGCCCAGAGCACTAGGTGGCCAGCTTAGGTTTACCAGCTGACCTGGGGACATGGTGGTCCAGAGAGGGGAAAACGTCTTCAGAAAACTGTCCTGAAGAAAACTGAGAAAGTCCTCCAACACACGAAGAACCTCCTCCCGATGATGGTGACTCCATCCAGGAGCCTTGCCAGTCCTCCCTGATTGGCTGCTCTGTGCCCCGCTCCCGCCGTACCCAAGCTCTTCCTTGGGCTCACCCAGCTTGTCTCTGGGAGACCTGGGCAGCTCTCTCCCGTGGCTCTCCTGGGCTCAGAACATGCAGAGCTTCACAGAACACCCTATTCCACCAAATAAGACTCATCCCCCTCTCTGCCCCAAATAATCTGAGTAACCATCTTGCGAGAAAAATTTGAGAATGCAGCATGCTTGGCTATCCAAATGACAGGTGCTCTGTGTCTGCTGCCTAGGTCAGAAACTTGCTTGGAACTGGGAGCATTCTTGTTTCCTCTAGGACATTCAGCCTAACAATGGCTGCTGCCTTCACTACAAGGCATGTCCCCGGGAACACCAGGGCTGACATGGTTTCCAAACACACACACTCTAGCTGCTGGCTCTAGGGTGGGCGGGCGGGGGGCAAATGGGAGGGCAGAAGCAAGGGCCTGTCTGCCAGACATAGCAGGAGTCCTAACACTGGTGTGTCTGGAAGAGAAGGGGAAAAAGGCAGGGGTAGGGCTCAGAAGAAGAAGGGAAGGGTGCCAGCCTCGATTTATATATTTTTTTAACAACATAAAAGCTTTCAAGGGCTTTGGTAAATCCTGCCTCCCCACTTTCCCTCTACGTTTGTCCATGCTCCCTTGTAGCTTCCCAATAAAACCCCTCCCTCATCTCTAGTCCGTTCTGGGGATATGCCCGTTCTGGTGATCTGCTCACCTGCAGAGAGAAGGAACGCCAATCACTTAGGGAGAGGGCAGGAAAGCCTCAGGGCTTCCCGGTGTAATGCCAGTGTTGAAGGAGGTAGCCTGTGCCAGGCTGGGGAAGAGTGGGGGCCTCAAGCAAAAATGTGACTGGAGCCCCAAGTCTAGAAGCCAAAAATTCCCAGAAGACCAGGACTGAAAGATGGGCAGGATGCATACTTCGGTTTGGATGCCTACGTTGATCAGAATTCTCCCGCATCTTGACTCCGGCCACAATATTGACAGGTTGCTAAGAGTTCCTCGAGGGCTGGAGCCCATCCCGGGAAAAGAGGAAAGCTGTACAGCCTGGCCTTGCCAGACCCACGGAGGCGCATCGCTGACCTCTGTCTCGCCGTGGCAAGAAGCCCAGACTTGTTATATAAAAGATCTGGCCTGCAGCTGGAGCCCGAGCAAAAACACACAGCCTAGAGCCCAGGCCTCTAAATCCCGCCAGGGAACATCTGAGGCCAACCCTCCCTTGAGCTGACAAAGAGAACACTCTCCAAGGAGTGGGGTAGAGGCCTCCTAGAAGGTAGGTGGCCGGAAGTGACAGGGACAGGGAGAGGTGGGAAGCCTTCACCTGACAAAGGGGGACGTCACATTTGAGCTTGCACCCTGGAAGGAGCCTCGGGTCCTGTCCTCCTGGAAGCCCTGCTTGACTAGATACCTTCTTTGAATTAAACCCTCCTCTCTGAAGAGAAGGGAGTGTGTACTCCAGGCCTGGGAGGGCAAAGCAAAAGGCACCTTACTCAGCCTTTCCCAAGGATGCAGGGCACAGCAGTGCCTGGGGCTCCAAGGAGGCAGGCCCCTGCTGTCCACCACTGGAGCGTGTCCTCCCTTCGCGTTCTGTCCGTAGATCGAAAGAGGGCCACTGATCTCAGCTACGGCAAATTCTTTCTGGTTCAAGGTGGGGCATTCCCATGAGAATTTCTCTCCTCTAAACCATGCCAAACATTTGGCCCCATCTCATCCCTTGGCTGTCTGCTCACTGGCCTTCACGGAACTGGCATCCAGACTCACAGAGGCCAAATCTTGTTCTCATTTCCTTATCCTCCATTCCAACATGCCGAGAACAGTACTGGGCATTCAGACGTTCACTAGCAACTTTTGAAAATGGAGCTTACTAAAAAAAATAAATAAATAAAAGCAAGGGACCAACGGGATGTGCACAGAAGAGGCAGGGGGACATGAGGGCACGAAACGCTTTCACGCTTGGCCATCACGCCACCTGCGAGCAAGCCGAGCGGGTACACACTCCCGGCTTGCAAAGGAAGAGCTGACTTGCCCAGGACCCCCCAGGCTGCAGGCCTGCTTCTGAGGCCCCATGCTTCCCACCCTGTTTCCTCTTTCCTCAGAACAAGTCATTTGTTCTGAAGTCAAAGAGGAATGGGTTTATGTGTCAAAAGGGAAAAGATTGGACTCAACTGCTAAGAATGGTGAAGTCCTGAATCAGATTAAGAAGTATCTTTGTATGGGGTGCCTGGGTGGCTCAGTTAGTTAGCTGAGAGTCCAACTCTTGATTCTGGCTCAGGTCGTGATCTTAGGGTGGTGAGATCCAGCCCTGAGTTGGGCTCTGGGCTCAGCAGGGAGTCTGCTTGGAATTCTTTCTCTCCCTCTGCCCCTCTCCACCCCTGCTTGTACACTCTCTCCCTCTCTCTCTCAAATACATAAATCTTTAAAAAAAAAAAAAAATCTTTGTATAATTTTACATAGGAAATGACCCCTTGCTCAGGGGAACACTATCTTATTCGAAAACTGGCCAATGGGCCAGGTGATCCGTGGAGTTTCCGTCGAAGTTCAGGATTCTTATTGAAAAGACCACCAGGAAGAAAAATACTGACAGAGAGGACCTGGGCTCCAAAGGACTCAAACGGTCCCACTGGACTCCAATGGGCTGCTGGCTAGGGCTGGAGTCTTCACGATCTGAGCGCTTTCCACTCCTACTGCTCCAGGGGGATCTTTCCTGGCTCAACACGCTTTCTGCCCCCTCTCCCAGTTGTCTGGGGAACGCAAACTCGGTTGAATGTTGGCCTGCTTAATTTTAGAAAGGTAAATCTCATTTTTGAAAACCTAGAAGAGATTCCAAAGTCAACTCTTGCTTACCCACACACAAATACTCAAAGCCAGATGGGGAAACCCAGACTGACTTCTCTCTTCCACCAGCCAGGTGGGATGCAAGCGTTTATGGGGTAGGTTTACAGACAAAACTGAGCTGGTAAGTATCAGATGCTGAGAGGCCACATGGTGAAGACGTACAGCCAAAACCCAGGACAGATCAAGTCAGTGACTGAGAGTTGGTAAGTAGACCAAAGGCCTCCTGAGCCAGTCCCCACCCCCCATCCCTGTCCCCTTAGGAGAACGCGTCATTACCTGGGTGGCCTTGTCATTGGTACAGCAGGTGAAGGCCCCATCGGCATCTCGTGGCCACTGGCCCAGAAGGTAGGAGCTGAGGATGGTGTCCAGGGAGAATGTACGCCGGACCTGGGGCGGCTGAGGCCTACACACTGACTTTTCTGGGGCCACGGAGCATGGGACACTGGCTGGAAGAGAGCACAGCCCGCACACCTTGACGTCAGCATGGAGGAAGGAGACGAGTAACCAACCCTCTGTCTCCTAGGAAAGCCTCACCTGACGGCCATGTCTTTACTTGTATCCACCTCCATCCTAAAAGATTATTTGAAGAGGCCTATAAAAGCAAATACAGTCTGGCCAGAGCTTTCCTGACTTAACCAGCTGGTCTTTATCACTGGAAACAATCTACATCATTTTACTTCAGACAAGGGGTGATTTCATACATGTCTTCTTTTTCCTGCTCCTAAAGGACCAGGAGCCCTGAACTCCTAAGTCTCGGACTAAGTTCCCAAGGGCAGGACTATTTCCCATCATTAACGAGGGAACTCTAAGGGGCCCCCAAACAAGCTTTTATCCTCTGCCCTGCCTCCCTCCAGCACCCACTGCAGGGCTCCTGAGGACTGCACAGATTCAACCCAATTAACTGAAGGACTCTTCACACTTCCCTCATGACTGGTTAGCTCAGGGAACCTAGGTGACTGAGACAAAGAGAACAATAGAACTCCTTTCAACCATCCGGGATGGAGGAATCTAGCTTAGGAAAATCAGTCTTTTGGTTCCCTCCTCTGTCTCCCCTCTTCTGGCTAAATGGGACAAAAATAAAGCGATTATAAATCCATCCATTTAATTTTTACCTTGGTTAAAGCTTTTTGGGAGATGGTAAAAACTGAGGCTGCTGATAAATGTAAGGGTTCTGGAATTATCTGTTAAGTTTCAATCATCTGGGTTGACCCTGCTTTCCACGGCCACATTCAGAACATTATACTATCTTGGGGTGCCTGGGGGCTCAGATGGTTAAGCGTCTGTCTGCCTTCGGCTCAGTCATGATTTCCAGGTCCTGGGATCAAGCCCCACGTCAGGGGGCGGTCCCAGCTCAGCGGGGAGTCTGCTTCTCCCTCTCCCCCTGCTTGAGCTCTTTCTGTCTCTGTATCTCTTCGCAAATGAGTATTTTTAAAAATCTTTAAAAAAACATTCTACTATCTGAAGATCTGTAAAGGCTCGTTCCTTCCAACAGAGCAAAACGTTTTCACATCTGTAGCAATCCCTTGATAACTTGTGTGTGCATTAAGCAGAGCAAAAGGAACTGGGGATCGTAGGTATAAATCAACTTGAAGAGCTTTATATTAAAAGCACACCAACGGTTGGCAGTTCCTCAAAAAGTTAGACATAAAATTACCATATGATCCAGTGACTGCGCTTTTAGGTAAACATACAAAAGAACTGAAAGCAGGCTCTTGCTCGCTCATGTTTAGAGCAGCACCATTCATGGCAACCGAGAAGCGGAAGCAACCCGATGTCCATCAATGGGTGAATGGCTAAACCAACTGTGGTGGATACATCAAAGGGGGGATGAAATTCGGACTCATTCTACAATACAACAAAGCTTCAAAACATTATACTAAGTGAAATCAGACAGACACAAAAGGACAAATACTGTATGATTCCACTTCTAGAAGGCAAACTCATAGGGACAGAGAGTAGAATAGTGGTTACCAGGGACTTAGGGGTGAAGGGAATGGGGAGTATTCGTGGGCACAGAGTTTCTGTTTGGCATGATAATGTTCTGGAAATGGATGGTGGGGAGGTTTACACAGTATCGTGCACGTACTTAATGCCACTGAATAACGAACTGGAAATGGTTAAATGGTAAAATTTATGTAAAGCATTTACCATGATAGAGAAGGAAATGCTAACCACACTGTATATTCTCTAAATCTGTTTACCTACTTACACACATTTTGACATAGTTGAAATCAACGTGAAATATACATTATGTTCTGCTTTGTTCTACCCATTTCATATACCCACTTCCAATATCAACAATCTACTTATTTGCCATTTCCAATGACTACATTATATCCCACTAGGTTGGTATACAGTTGCCTGCTTAGCCATTCCCATTTTATTGGGCATTTGAAGGGTCTCCCTGCCCACAATCTGGACATCACAAATGTTACTGCCTTGATAACTTTCAGGCTGTTTTTATTTAATTCCTGGCATATTTCTGAGTCCTCTCCCTCAGCTATCATATGTGTTCATTTAAAACAGAAGAAAATGGGGCACTGGGTAGCTCAGTGGGTTAAAGCCTCTGCCCAGGGTTCTGGGATCAAGCCCCACATCGGGCTCTCTGCTCAGCAGGGAGCCTGCTTCCTCCTCTCTCTCTGCCTGCCTCCCTGCCTACTTGTGATCTCCGTCTGTCAAATAAATAAATAAAATCTTAAAAAAAAAACAACAAACCAGAAGAAAATGACACACTGTAATAGTAGTAAGTGTGAACTGCAGAAAAGTCAGGAAATACACAAACAAAAAGAAAAACCTCGACTCTCAATACCCAGAGATAAGCCCCGCAATACTATGAGATACACCTTTGTCCGCCGGACTGCTGTGCGTGTGCTTTAAAATAAAAAAAAAATGGGATCATGCTGTACATATTGCTTTGCAATATGTTTTCAACTTATACCATAAACACTTTTCTAAATAGTATATATTGGCCTGCAAGATGCTCTTTTAAAAGATCTTTATGGGCGCCTGGGTGGCTCAGTGGGTTAAAGCCTCTGCCTTCGGCTCAGGTCATGATCCCAGGGTCCTGGGATTGAGCCCCGCATCGGGCTCTCTGCTCAGCGGGAAGCCTGTTTCCTCCTCTCTCTCTCTCTCTCTCTCTGCCTGCCTCTCTGCCTACTTGTGATCTCTATCTGTCAAATAAATAAATAAAATCTTTAAAAAAAAAGATCTTTAACATTTCTGTTAAAACTCTTCAAAGGTTCATTTTCATTTTCGAAGACAGTAGCCAAAGGCCTTATGTCCTGGTCCCACTTACCTTTCCTGTACATTTCACTCCTCCTCATGGTCTCTGTGTCCTGGACAAGCTGTACAATGCACCATTTCCCACCATGCCCTGTGCCTTCCCTCCTCTGACATTTTGCACAGGAGCCCAGAGTTGGTATCTGCCCCATGCGTCCGGGCCAGCCTAATTGTCTCCACCTCCACAAAACCTGCTGGATTCCCTGGAAGAATTTTCTGATTTCCCCCAGCACTTTGTACTTTTTAGTACCTAGAATCCTCTCTCTTGGATTATGGGTGTTTTAACTCCTAGATAATAAACAACCTGTGGCCAAGGACTGTCTCTAATTTATCTTTGTACCCCACACGGGTACAAAGCCCTGTGCTGAGAACACAGGGCTGGTGATTGGCAAATGTCTAAGTTTTCATATAAAATTAAAAAAAAAAAAAAAACAATGTTACTACAAGGGAATCTACTCTAATTAGATCAGGGATTCGAAGTCTGTCTGCCTTGCGCATCCATGCTCAACAACCCCCCCCCCGCCCACCCACGAGTAAAGCCCTCAGGGCTGCTTGTCTCTTTCTCTGGCTCAGGAAGGCCTGGCCTCTCTCTTCTCCTCCCTGGGCCTTGTCACCCAGTCAGTCAGTGACTGGCATGCTGGGTTCCAGTCCCAACTTCATGTCGCCCATTTGCAGTCAGCCACTCTTTCTCCCATCCTAGGTTTAAGATTAAAAGATGGCAATCCAGATATTTTGGGGGAGGTTTTGACACAGACTGGTCAGACACAACACCACTGCCCCATGGGCCTCCGAAACAGTCTAGGAGAGCCTAGGGATGAGGCGGGCGGCGCCCCAGAAAGTGAGTTTACGGGATCACATGACAGAGCCACAGAGAGGCAGGTGGGAAGCAGATGAGGAAGAGGCTGGCATGAAGGCCAGAATGTGGTGATCCTGACAGCTGCTTCATCACTGTGCGGAAGAGGGCCAGGACTCCTAGGCGGGGAAAACAGTGAGGAGGGAATCTCTGGGAACAGCCTTGCCCAGCCTTCCCCCAAAAACTGCTGCCAAAGCCTCCTGGAGATTTTTCTTTTACTGAGACCATAAGGGCTCTCTGGTATCTACAGAGAACTTTTAAATTTCACCCCATCTGCAGAGTCCTTTCTGGGTCTTTACTCTCCCATCAGCCCCAAAAGGGGCGGGGGGGGGGGGGGCGGGGACTGTAAGGGAACCGAGGCCCAGAGCCGGCCAGTCTCAGACTGGACTCGGTAGCCCATGAGGTCTGAGGCAGTCCTACACCTAAACCCAAGTCTCCTTCCTCCTCAATCACCCCATTCGGGCTCCTGGCCCTTCGGCATCAGAAACACTCTCTGAGGTTGCAAGGGACACCTGCCTAGACACCTGCTGGAAGGACTGTCTTTAGAGCACCTTTTTGGAGAAGGGAGTCTTTTGATGGCAGGCATTATTTCTGTTTTTCAGGTTGGTTGGGCTTTTCTTTTTTTTTTTTTTTTTTTTTTGAAGTTTTTGAAACCTTGGCATTCTACGATCTCCCAGGGTCTCAAGGACAATTTAAAGCACACCCATTTGATAACTGTTCACACTGCCCCTCATAATCCACCCTACCCATGAGCTACAGTAGGAATCCACCTCAAGGATGGCAATCAGAGATGGGACCATACTCACAGTACCCCTGGGGTAAGGGAGGATCCAGAATCCTAGAATATGTAGTGAGAATCCAACCACCCACTCTGGTCAACTCTACATGCTTTCTGGCTACCTTTGACCATAGTGATTCACAAAGACTCTGAAGGGGTCATGGGTCCTGACTTGCTCTTCCATAAACCAAAAAAACAAAACAAAACAAACCCCCCCACCCCCCCCCCCAACACACACACAAAGAGAGACACACACAAAAAAGGGAAGAAAACGACATGGGGGTGGGAGATAGAAATGGAGAGAAACTGAGGACCCCAATCCAGGACCAGTGACCCCTGATGCCCTTCTCTCTGCCAGACCTTCAAGGACCTCACTGCATCCAAGTCAAACCTGGAGGTCTTGCCTCAGTTTCTTCTCCTTCAAGGAGGCAGCTGGGCCTCAGCCTTATTTCTAGGGTGACCACATCCTACCACTGGCATAGCTCCTACCAGTCACAAGGTGACAGAATCACCTTCTGTCTCAAGACACCTCAGCAAGTCCCCACTTCCCCTCCCCAGTCCCCAATTCTTGGCATGTCCCGACACCTCTGAAGAGAGTTAAAATGCCATGTTTCCTTCACGCCCAGAAAATGAGGGGGCACTTTTTGAAAAATTCGATTTTGATAGGAAAGAAAACTCACCACTTACTTCAGAAACCTCATCCTAAGTGGTTTGGTGAGCACCTGCTGATGTGGGCGCTGAAACCGATGAAGGGCTAAACCCATGTGTCAAGTTCCCCCCAAGTACAATACAAACCAAAGCTAGAATCAGACGGTGACCAGTCTTGTGCCATCCTCCAAGGGGCGACAGTGGAGTGTGAGCAGTGTGGTCCCCAAGAGGTCAGATATGAGGGACCCACTTCTTAAAGATTTTATTTATTTATTGGACAGACAGAGATCACAAGTAGGCAGAGAGAGAGGAGGAAGCAGGCTCCCTACTGAGCAGAGAGCCCGATGCGGGGCTTGATCCCAGGACCCTGGGATCACGACCTGAGCCGAAGGCAGAGGCTTTAACCCACTGAGCCACCCAGGTGCCCCAACGGACCCACTTCTGACCAAGGCTCCGAAAGGATCCACTTCTGACCTTCCTCCTGATGGGATTGCAGCCAACACCACCCAACCTCCCCGAGCCTGCTCTCCCATCTGGCAAGTGGGAGCTCATGCCCAGCCTACAGTACTTCCTAGCGATGCTCTCAAGAACAGAGGGTGAGAGGCAAAGCTGCTTGAAGCCTTCACTAGAAACCTTACGTCGAACTAGTTAACATCACTTAAACCCTCCCTCCTCCACAATTCTTTAGGATACAAAGTCGGGTAAAGGAACCTAGAAAAGGATTCAGCCCAGAAAAGATGCACAGAATGAGTTCCAGCCATACTGTCCCTTGGGACACATGGACGGAGTGACAGCCTACCCCAGCACGGACACTGCCTTGAGGAACTGGTGGAGAGGCTGCCTGTGTGTGCCCGTGCTGCCCACGGGGGCCCTAGCTCTGTGGGGAATGTCCCCGAAGAAATCTCACAAGTGAGCGTAGTTCAAACAGGAGCTCGTGGGCTTCTCCCTCATGGAATATACCAGAAAGATCTGGGGACTGGGCTCTGCCCCACCGTTGTGTGATTATGGTCAACAAAGAAGCGTTGAGAAGTCACAACGGCTGTTTGTGGTTGGAAGCTGAACTGGTTTCATTTCTGGAAAGTACCCCTCTCTCGGATTTGGGAAACGGGGGCGGGGGGGGGGTGGCAAGAGGACCATCGGCTCCCCGGTCTGAGCAGGGATGCCCAGATCGTGCCAGGCCATGACAAAGCAGCAGGCTGCGGGGGCCCCGGCTGGGTGCCTGCGGGAGGGTGGAGTGTCCTGTTTACGGCGCGGTGGGGTTTTATCGGCCCATCGCATGCAGCCGCCTCCACAGCCCAACCACCTGGCGAAGCACCCTGGCATGGGGCCAGGCCATTTCACCAGGCAGCGGAGCAGCGGCGGATGCTGGGGTTCTTGGGCAACAGCAAATGGAAAAAACAAAACAAAACAGCACACACCGGAGATAAGACGCCTTGGGTGCTATCTTCCAGAGCCACCCGCTTCTGTTTCCCAACTGCTGCATGCGTAAGGCCGCGGGGACAGGGGCTCTGAGTGCAGACAGCCATCGGTCAGGTGTCTGTGCTTTGGGGGAGGAGTCCATGGGCAGAAAGCAAAAAGCAGAGCAGACACTGGACCGAGAGCGGCCAAGAGGGGCCCGGCGCACCACCAGGGACCAACCGATTCCTCCGGCGGGACTTTGAGTGCCCACACCAAGCCCGTCTACAACCACTGCTGACACCAGAGGAGGAACGCCAGAAGCTGCCAGCGAAGGTGAAGTGCTCGACGCCGCTGCGATCCCTAGAGGCCAGGCTACCAGACACAAACCCCCGGGGGCCCCCCCAGCGAATAACCCTTCAGAAGGACCAGCAAACCCACTTTGCACCTCCCTCCTGTCCCTGGCTCAGGCCGGACCACGCCAGCAAACCCCCGCCCCAGGAACCCAGAGGGGAGGATGACAGCACTCAGAAGAAGGGCACGAGGGGGTCAGGGGAAGGCAGCAGACGAGGCAGGAAGTGAGGCTTCTGGGGCTGCCTTTCTCAGCTTAGCCAGAGACAGAGCGTGGCGTGAAGGTCTGGCAGTTCACAGGGAGAACAGCTGCCGATGGCCAAAGGGTCCCAGCTGGGGGGCGATGTCACTCCCATTACCACCTCTGAAGCGAAACAGAAACCTGGGAAATGAGACGAGGCTACTCTCCCCCACCTAAAATACCCAAGAAGGACAGCCAATGAGGTCATACGCGTGGCCCAAACTCAACAGTTAGCTGGTCTAACAAAGGAGGTACGAGTCACTTTCCCCCGCTGTGGGGGCTCTGAAGCATTATTAGCACCAGCCTTCCACCTCTCCTCTAAGAGAGAGAGAGCTCGCGGTACCAGAAGCTGTACCTATGCTGGAGGAAATAAGAAAATGCAGATGAGCAAGAAGTGAAAAATAAAAACTGGGCCTGTCCCCGGCCCTGAGATCACCGCCTGTCCACATCCTTCCTGGTCTCTCCCCATGCACACATGTACGTGTGTCTCTTTAATAAAATGAGATCCTATTATATGTGTTTTTCTGCCATCTGCTTATTTTCGTCACGGATCTTCCTTTGGAAAAGAGGAGTAGGCAGGAGCAGGGCAGCCTAGGAAGCGGAGGTCGGGCACGAGGCTGGCCATCGAGGGAGCAGACCCTGCCCTGCCCTGTCCAGCCCCCCCAACCCCAGCTATGATACAGTACTTCTGCTGGGGGCCAGAAGGGAGGGGGGATACATCAATCTGAAGAGGAACAAAGTAAACCAGGGCATCAGAATTTCTAAACATTTCCCCAATAACAGATTGGCAGTAAGTAGGGGAAGTTCCTTCCAGCAGCTTGACAGGGATTCTTTTTCCATTTCAGTCGTGTGTTGGGATTAAACACTGCAGGCAATCTTCTGAGCGATGTGTGATCCAGAGCCACCGAACCACTTAACTCAGGGACATGTGGGTTCGGGAGGGAAGTTGTGGTCAAACTGAAATCCCCACTTACGACGGTATAAGAGTAAGAAGCCCTCCTTGGAAAGCCCAAGGAGACCCCATCCATCCCAGCTGGGAAAATTACACCTGGGGCTCCGAGCACTCTCAACACCAAGCAGAGAGCTCACTTCAGCCACAGCAGGGAGAAGCAGCTACAGAAACGGGAGTTAAAAAGAAAGAAGGAAAGAAGAGGGACATCACATTTCCCTGACCAAGGAGGCTTCTCTAAAGAGAGAAGAGTGATGATAGTTGTATATGCATGGAAAACTAACTCAGCCAGGCCCTAAATTAATGACTAATTCCACGGTTAAGGGTGCAGCTCATGCAAAAGCCTTTCTGGGCTCTGTGTCCGACTTCCCAGCACACAGTCCACATCTATGGGAAGCTGAAGAGAAGGGCCAGGAGAAACCCATCTAGAGAGGTCACTGTGCAGAAAGAAAGAAAGAACACTGAGTCTGTATCAGCAGGGAGGGAAAAGGGCGATCCCAAGTGTATGCGCACACGCATGGATAAGGAACAGACAGCATTTCTGTAGACGGTTGTTCGATTCTCAAGAAGCTGCAGTTAGAAGAGAAGGAAGTGGTGTGAACTCTTCACCTTTTATCTGAATTCTCTGAAGAGTTCTGTAGGATTTCAACATCTTTAAAACAAAACAAAATACTAGCAGTTAGTGATTGGAGCAGGCTTTCCTTTGGGAGCCGTTCCTTGGCCTCTGCAAGAAGAACAGAAATAGCACATAGCCTGGCCCTCTCCATCTTAAAAAAAAAAAAAAAAAAAAAAGCCCCACCGATGGTTATTTGGGAGTGACCAATCTCTAAACTCAGAGGACAGGCAAAAACCCTTGAGGATCTCCACTTCTCACAACAGTCTGATTCCTATCAAGGCAAGAAGAAATCACGACATCCAGCCAGCTCTCAGGTAGTCTTGGAAGATAAGTGAGGGAGAGGGAGAAACAGAGATCAAGGAGGTTCATTAATAAACCCTGTGAGGGGGCGCCTGGGTGGCTCAGGTCATGATCTCAGGGTCCTGGGATCGAGCCCCACATTGGGCTCTCTGCTCAGCAGGCAGCCTGCTTCCCCCCCACCCCTGCCTGCCTCTCTGCCTACTTGTGATTTCTGTCTGTCAAATAAATAAAATCTTAAAAAAAATAAAAATAAAAAAATAAACCCCGTGAGAGGACAGCTGTGATTGAAACTTGCGGATTCCTACTCTAACAGCATGCACCCTATACACTCGTGAACTCATCTATGGAAGAGAAGGGAGAGCTTCCAAGGGGTCACAGGTGGGGGCCTGTGATACAGATCTTTCTTCCTCAGAAGACTTGTGACAATCGGATCCCCACCCCTGCGTTCCACTGTCAGACTCAACCGTCACGACCGCCTGGCTGCTTTGGTTCAGGAACTAGTCCATGGGCTGGAAGGGTTCTAGTCCTTTCCCTTGCTAGGAACCAGGGTGATCATACCTGAGTCTCAGGAATCCTTTTTTACCCACTGGGCATCTTGGGTGAGTCAAGGGGGAGAAGAAGACAATTAAAAAACCAAGAGATTCCTCTTCTAGTGAGGAGAGCGGAAACTGCATGAAAGAAAGAAAAGGAGAACAGAATTACAGCTAACTCCCAAATAGTCAAAAAATTTCTGCTTTGTGAACCAACTTATTTTTAGCTCCATCCAGCCTGCCTTCCCCTGACCTGAAGGAAACTGCCAGATAGCAATATATGTGTAAGCAACTATTATTACTCAATTTAGTATCAATACCAAGTCATACAAAAACACCTACTCTTTGACAGAATTTGATTGAACCCGTTTTGTTGCCTTCCCCCCAACCTATGATTTCCAAACCCAAAAGAAAAAACATTTTTACTTCTCTTTTGAACTTCTCATGTCCATACTCATGTCCATTAGTGTTAATTCAGAACTAGCCTTATTGCAACTCTCAAAGTAATCTCTTAGCCAGGAAGAGCCACCAGTGGGTGCCAAGCCACTGGGAGAAACACTACAGGGAACAGAATGTTTAAATAAACGCCAAAGTATCAAAAACCACTTATCAAAAGAAGAATGTATTTTTACAGTGGGAAATCTGCTGGTGGTCACCACCTCATGTGATCAAGTTTAGCCATTACTCTTACGGGACACTCTGACCTAATATACCTCCTAAAGTGATATAAAGTACCCAACTTCACCCATGAAATGCTCTTGCCACAAGTGTTTTACCAGAACCAAATCAGGCCCCAGACCTAACTTTCTAGTTACAGGAAATACGGGGGATAGAGGAACAAGCTAAATGACACCATGAAAAAAACAGGCAGAAAAATCCAGAATGTGGGAGAGCTAGAAGGCAGAACTGGTCCATGCTTTTCAAAGTCCTTAAAAACCAAAAACCAAAAACATGAGTGGAAGGGAATTCTCGATAAACTTTTTAAAAAGACATAACTGGGGCATCTGGGTGGCTCAGTCGGTGAAGCGGTTGCCTTCAGCTCAGGTCATGAGCCCTATGTGGGGCTCTCTGCTCGGCAGGGAACCTGCATCCCCCTCTTCTTCTGCCTGCAGCTCCCCCTGCTTGTGCTCTCTCACTCTCTCAAATAAGTAAAAATCTTTAAAAAATAAATAAATAAAAATAAAAAGATATAACCAAATGAGAGTCTTTACTGGATTCTGGCTCAAAGGCAAAAACAAGGGGCACCTGACCGGCTTAATCAGTAAGCATGCGATTCCTGATCTTGGGGTTGTAAGCTCCAGCCCCACGTTGGGTGTTGTGATTGCTTACAAAAAAAAAAAAAATCTTAAAAAATAAACAACAAACAAACAAAAAAGAACAATCAGAGGGGCAATTTGAAAATGGACTGGATACTAGATGATATGGGATTATAGATAATTTCTTTAGGGTAATAATATTATCATGATTATGTAGAAAAATGCCCTTACTCTCAGCATATACCATTGTGGCTAAGGGCAAAAAGTGTCATGACATGTGCAATTTACTTTCAAACAGTTCAAAACAAATAAACAAAACACACATACAGACGCATATCTAAGTCTAGACACACACATATCTAATCCCCAGAAGGAGAGAAGAGAGATTTGACAAATGCAGCTAAAAGTTATCGGTGAGTCTAGGTGAAAGATAAATGGGTATGCACCGTGCTTATAACTTTTCCGTAGGTTTGAATTTCTTCCCAAATAAAGTTGTGAGGGGAAAAAAAAAAAAAAAAGGAACCGGCTTAATTTGGAAGGATGGAAATTCAGTTCACTCCTCAGCAAGGATTTAAACCCTTTAGCGTTTCAATCTTGGCAGGTTGCAGTCACAGAATTTGTAGTCAAATTCAACTGAGTCACTGCTCTGGACGTCTAATTTGGGGAAAGGGAAGGTGGGCAGGAAGAAATGAAACCCTGAATGAAGCTTAATCTGATGCCAGGAATTGAAAGATGTAAATCAGGACAAGGTAGAATAAAGATACCGAATGAAGGAGGCGATGTTAAATTAAGAAAGGTGACAAGATCCCGGTAGCAAGACCAAGACCACAAGACTGTGGGCAGAATGAAAGGCCTCCTGCAGGTCCAGAAACACAGCTGGAACTGGACAGAGCCTCGGCTCTGCCTGGCAAAGTTAGCACTGGGCATTCATTGGCCACAGGAATGCAGAAAGCAGTGAGATCTCAAGGAAGATGGGTAAACATGGCTGACAGGAATGTAGGTAGGTAGGTCCCAGGGAATGGTGAAGGACTTAGAATTTATCAGTTTTCTGTATGGATGCAAAAATGAAGGGAAGAAAAGAGACTTCGGTTAGGAGAGAATTCAGCTAGATGAAAGGAAGACCTTCTCGCTAATCCCAGTCAGATGAGGAAGACCACTATGTAGAGTCTGCCCCGAACAGCTCTGGCGAGAGAGAATGACATGCCCCCCAGATGGCTCAGTAGTCCCCCCGGGAAGGCAGGGAAGTGCAGCAGAGGAGTCTGAGCCTTCTCTAGTTCTAGAATTCCCCAACTCTCACTATAGGGTAAATAAGAGATGGCCACTGACCAATTCTGCTTAATGGAAAGCTCAGGGCTATTATCTGGGGTGAGATAAGTTCAGTGGGAAGGTGGGGGAGGCACAAAATCAAAAGGAGATTTGCCTTACCTAGGCTGATCAGACAGCTGTGCCGTGGGCTCCCAGACCAAGCAGGAGGGTATAAACAGCACTCAATTTACCTGTGGCTAGCCACAGGCAGAAGGACTGATCACATGACTGGGCAAGCAGACATCAGAACTCAGAGGGTGGGTTGGCTCACTGGCTACACCTCACTAGGTTGGAACCTGTCAGGCTCTTTGCTCTGAACACTGACTCAGGTTGCTTGGGGCTGAGGGCTGGGGAGAGGGTCTCCATAAGAAGCAGTTGCACAATCATTCAGGACCAGGAAGTTATAGTCACAGGATCCACTTTGCCTTCAGGGTCTAAAATCCTATTAGGTCACTCTACAGCCCTGGCCGCCTTACAAAGCTGTGTGGACCATGCTGCCCCACTTGCAGAAAGCCTTCTCTGGTTACCTCCATCTCCTTCCGCAAGTACTACTGTGTCCCTGACTGCAACGGGGAGAGACATCCAAGTCCGCTCCATCCCACCTGGCCTCCGACATCCCGTACCTGACCCAGCCTGACCCCAAATCCCAGGCAAATTCCTGGGCCGTCACCCCACCAGTGGAAAAACCCCAAAGCATGCCGGGCAACATTCCGGGGCAGCCCCTTCGTGGCAGCCCTGGTCTTGCCAGTTGTTCCGATCTCTTAAGGGAGGCTCAAAAGGTTATGCAGTGCCTCCAGGGTAAACCTCTTCTGAAAAGTACGATCAGATGGCCCCCCTCCAGAAACAGCCTCGAAAGGCATGACATTGGGAAGGTTTTTCCTACCATCAGTGTACACCCAAGACCACAGAGGACTTCAGAGCAGAAGGACGCTGGTCAGGTCACCTCTCTCCATGTGCTTGCAGGGGCAGAGGCGGACAGGACAACACCCATCACTAGAGGGTAAGTTACACTCCCTCCACAAAGTACACGAAGGGCTTTGTGTCTGCTCTTAATCAAGGGCTTAACAGTACCAGTCTCTTCTTTTGTAAGTCAGGCAAAGAAAAGGCTGAGCCTCCTGAAACAAAGGAGAATTCGATCCAGGCAAACAGTGCGGGATGTTCATCACCAAGACATCCATCCTACCTATACGTCTAAGAACCAGAACGCAAAGCCGTCCCGTCTTAAGATGGCTCTGCGGGGCACCTGGGTGGCTCAGTGGGTTAAAGCCTCTGCCTTTCAACTCAGGTCATGATCCCAGGGTCCTGAGATCAAGCCCCGCATCGGGCTCTCTGCTCGGTGGGGAGCCTGCTTCCTCCTCTCTCTCTGCCTGCCTCTCTGCCTACCTGTGATCTCTGTCTGTCAAATAAATAAAATCTTAAAAAAATAAAAAAAAGATGGCTCTTGCCACCTGCACACCTCCACGCTGCACACAAGTCATGAGGAATCAGGCGGGCAGCCTTTCCTCATCCTGCTGCATCTTGTTCTGCCCTTAGATGACATCCACCCAGCACTTTCGCTGGGGCAGAACAGAACCAGAAAGAAATCAGGGAATCGAGGCGACAGCCTGAAACAGGATAACTGCCTACTAAAGACAAACGATCTCAGTATATGTAAGCTGGGGTAATAATACAGTAAATGCTCACAGGTCTTTCACATAACTGGCTGGAGCCCATGGGGAAAAAAAAAAATCCTTTGAAGCCAACTTAACCACAGCCTCACGGCTCTAGGAAGGCACTGCAGACAAAGGACACATGCTAAACTTGAAGATTCCCAAAACTGTTTTCTTCAGAAGCAGAGTCAGACTCTCACCCAACCCTAATTCTGGAAGCTGGGGTGGGGGGGGGGGGAGTAGCAGTAAGTGAAAGAGTCAGGAACGATTTAAGTGCCTTCCAGCACAGAGAGATGCCGGCCATGTGGTTTGGTGTTCAAGAGAAGGGGCCGGGAAACAAGCAGCAGTGCCTGAACCTCTCCTTCGGCCGCCAGCGGAGCAGGACCATCAGATCCCTCCCCGGGCCCTGCGGTTAGCAGTTTTCCCTGACTGACAGCGAGTCCTCCCCCTGCCCATGAAGCTGTTAACTCCCAACCCCTTGGTAAGATCTGCCGGATAAACGTCCTCCCTCGGCTCCGGTACCTCCACAGACGGACGTGTGCGCGGCCGAGAAAGCTCTCTGGCCCGGGGTCCACACTCTGGCCTTGCTCTCCATGCCACACCCGACTGCTTTTTAACGCATCCATCTCAGACATAAAAGCTCGAACTAGAAGAACTCCGTGGTTCTGGCGCAAGAGGGTTCTCATCTCGTGCTCTTGAAGAAGCGCAGAGAGTTGAGTGAACAGCAGAGTAAGAGTGTTTCTTAGGATAAGGAAGCAGCTGTCCCCAGAAGGTACCGGGACATCCTGTGTGCGCTCGGCACACTTTGGCAGACTGGGGCACGCCTGCTGACCCCCCTGCTGGGGGAGCGCCGGCCATGCACGGGGCGTGGGCACACCGCAGCAGGTACCCGATCATTCCTGGCACTGGACGCCCCCCCACCCCCAGGTCCAGCTCAGGGAGTCCGGGCAAGCAGCAGTCTAGTCTCCTGAGGGGCGGCCTGCCACAGTGGTCAGTACTGGGCCCAAATCCTGCCTCGGCCCCGGGGTGCTACGTGAACTCAGGTCACTGGACTTCTCTGGGTTTCAGTTTTGTTGTCTGCCTTCGGCTCAGGTCATGATCCCAGGGTCCTGGGATCGAGCCCTGCGTCAGGCTCTCTGCTCCGCAGGGAGCCTGCTTCTTCCTCTCTCTCTGCCTGCCTCTCTGCCTAGTTGTGATTTCTCTCTGTCAAATAAAATATTAAAAAAAGAAAAAAAGAGATGTTATAAGAAGAAGAGAACTCACACTCTCAAGAACTCCTGGCCCCATCAAATTAGTCTAACATGTACTCATTTTTTAAACTTTTATTTGGAAGTAATTTCCAACTTCCAGAGACGAGAACAAGAGCAGTAGTACATGGGACACCCATATAACCTTTACCCAGATTCGCTGTCGGGCAAACATTTGTCCCACCTGCTTTGTCGCTGGCTTGCTTCCTCTCACATGCACTTTTTCACATACATGCTCACACTCAGCACCTACATGCTCACTCACACTCAAGACTCACACTCACATTCAGATAAACACACGCTCCTACGTCCTTTGTTGGGTTTTGTGTGGTGTTCCGTTGGAAAACAAAGACGTACCAGACGGTGGGAGGTTTGAGATGAAATGCAAACAGAAGGGGGGACCTTGCTACTTGGTGATGGCTCCAATGCTCCTCTCCCTCCTCCGTGCCATCAAGGCAGACGGCTAGTGCTGGGGGCCCTGGCTTAGGGATGGACCATCACATGGACAGGGACCAGAAAAAGTACTTGATACAGAAGAAGTTAGTTACTCTTCTCTTTGAACAACAAAAGCCACAAAACAAAACAAAACAAAACCAACAAAGCATTGATATGAGCCATAGAAATAGCTTTATTATACGGAATTTCTTTTTATAACGTCCATTGTAACGGGATTTTACCTGATGAAGTGGAGAGGTCACAGGCAAAGAAAGGATGTGCATAAGCCTATGGTTACCAGGACATTCAAGAATTCTATACAGAGGGGCACCTGGGTGGCTCAGTGGATTAAGCCGCTGCCTTTGGCTCAGGTCATGATCTCAGGGTCCTGGGATCGAGCCCCGCATCGGGCTCTCTGCTCTGCAGGGAGCCTGCTTCCTCCTCTCTCTCTGCCTACTTGTGATCTCTCTCTCTGTCAAATAAATAAATAAAATCTTTAAAAAAAAAAAAAAAAAGAATTCTATACAGAGCCTGATTTCGTAAGAGAGGTAAGTGGGTTAAGAGCTGCCCGGAATCCTCTCAGGAGGGCTAGGTAATCTCTGTGAAGCAGGCCAAGCAATTCTCTGTGATACCAAGTCCCTAGATGGAGCCTTCTCTCGAGTTCAAGGCCCCACTAGTCCCCTCTACTGGGCACACACTTGTCTCATAAAGGCATTACCATGTATCACAGTGATTCCACTTCCACGTAACCTAAAGCTAGGAGGAGGGGACATACTCAAAACAGAGCGTGGCAGGGAGGGTGGGGGTGGTTTGCACCACGGGTTCCCTACATGGAAGACTAAGCTGTCACCAAGATGACATGCCACCTGAACCTACCCCCATCAAAGGAATGCGCCACCCACATTTATCCCCAGGTGCTCTTTGGGGTTCCACATAGAAAAGAGACACCCCTTCCTATAAGTTCCATCTTGGCGTTATCTTCCTGACATGGCCCCAAGCCCAGTAACCATGACCATGACTCCCCCTTAAAAGCAGGAAAACCCTGCCTGCCTCCTTGGGTCTATCTGCCGCTGGGGTTAGCTTCTCGTTCCGCCTGGAAACTGCGTATCTCAAATCTGGTGGGAGGTACTCAAGGGCCGCCACCGTGTCACACATTTAATGTAACAACCGTCACCTTCCAATTAGCCACACCAAGAGAACAGTCCCATACGGGGCGCTGAAGGAACAACAGACTTCACTGCAGCCCATCTGCCTTTCCAATTTTCTTTTGGTCAACTGAACAGATGATTTTTTTGCTCCTGGGATCCAGGCATGCGAGCAGAAGGGAAACACGGGCTGGGCATGTGCTGGGCCAGCACACAGACGATGCCAGCTCAGGAGCCCATTCACAATGGACTCGCCCCGCATGTGTGGGAAGAGTCCCAGGATTGGAAGCAAAAGGGCTCTAGAGTCACATGGTCTTGGGCAAGTCACTTCCTTCCTAGGCCTCATGTAACTTCTCTGCAAAAACAAGTCCATGCCACCTGTACCTGCGTTGAGTGTCAGGAGGATAAATGAGAAACATTCTGGAGTTCCCACCAGGAGCCACAAAGAGCTAAATGAATGGAACACACTGTTAAAACGAAAGCTATCTATATGCTCTACTTCCCTGAAAAGTACAACAATTTGTTGGGATTCCCAAGCTCTTTCTTTCCACTGAAGCAGCTGTTTTTGCCTTCTCCCACAAACGCACAACTACTAAGGACTGTGGTACCAGTAACAGAGAACCCAGGTGCTACTCTGGGCGGTGAGGAGTGCATGCACCACTCGGGGTGACTCACACTGTCGTCTTCCCAATCTCTGCCCCGGACCACATAATCCTGCGACGGCTCTCTGGCTGCATCCCCTTGGGCTCACCAAATGGCATCCAGCCCCCACCCTCAGCCCTGGCATGTCCTATCTGATGGGTATGAGTTACAAAAACAATCCCTAAATGGAGACCGCGCCAGCTTGCAGGTGTGGGGCAGGGAGCGCACGTGTTATCAGCGGTGGTTCTCTCAAAGCAATGTGGGCGATCAAACAGATCAAACACGCACTGAGCACAGAAAACTCGTTAAAGGGAAGGCAGTGTGTGGGGCAGGGAAGAGGAGAAGGGAAGGCAAGGTAAGAGAAGCGCTCTTTCCTTCTTCTCAATTGCAGTTTTACTCTGTTCCAAGTTACCCCCAGCTGGGCAGGTTCAGAAAACCACCTGACTAAGCTATCAGGTCCATGGTTGGCAACCCGAACAACAGGACAACGTGGGTCCCATGGATGGCAGTGTGTGTGTTCAGGGAGCTGGGAATGCTAATAAGCATCTCTTTCCAGCATTTCCCAACTTGCTTGGGCCGGGAGGGGCAGGTGTGGGGAAAGAAGGTGAAACAGGATGGTGCCTGGCTTGGGAAAGGGGGCTTCCAGCCTGATCACACCTCTATGAAGCCCCCCCTTAGGCCCATATACAGTTCTGTTCCCTAACCTAGAAAAGTCACTGATGCAGATTTCATTTTTCTGTTTCCCTTTCCTATACATTAGCCCTACTAGGAATTTGTTGTAAATCTACCTGGAGTGAAAGGAGACCCAGTATTCGTCTCGCTTTCCTTGGCCTGTCACCCATATCCACTTCTAAGCCTCAAGCCAGGGAGTCTGGGTTTTTTAAAATAAAATCCTAACAAAATCCTAGGTGTTGGCTGTTTCCATGGATCAACCTGGTAACCAACTGCCCAAGCTCACCCCTCTGGCTTTAAGTGCGAGGGGAAGGGAACCTACAAGCTTAGCAATGACATCCATGGAAATGCCACGTCTTTGCCACCAGCTGGGCTTCAGGCCCAATGACCAGGATGAATAGGAGACCAGTGATTTAAAGAGAGAGAGAACACTAACACTTCAGTGGGGGTGGGGGGGAGGTTGCCTTGGAAGTAGCTGCAGAGAGGGGTATTATAAAGGGGGCACAGTGTGTGGGGACCAGAAGTGGGAAAAACCATCTCAAGGGAGACTGGGGGAAGTGTGACTCGCTCTCCCCACCCCTGCTGCCTTTCCAGCAACTCAATCCAACAAGTATTTATTGAGCACGACACTCCCCATCTGCCCTGGCCCTCCCTCTGCAAAAACACTCAAATCTGTTCAAGCTGCAGGGTGAGTTCCGTTGCACTTGAACTTGAAACATGAGGTGCCTACCTTTTAAAAAGGCAGGCACACAATCTGCAGCACGGGCTGAAGGGACTAAAGAGAGCTGAGAAAGTGAAGAAACACGGCTGACCAGATAGGGCCACACCAATATGCCACTTTTGAAAGGGAAGGAAAGAAAGAAGAGTCAAAATTTCATTTAACCTTAGGGAGAAAAACACACTGGCCAATTAAAAAAAAAAAGCTTACTGGAAATATCCCAGTTAATTCTCCAATTAACCCTACCTAACACAAAAAGAATAAATATTCCTTTATTCTATGCCTCCTTCAGCTTGAATTAAATTTTATCCCCTTGTGGACATGTTAGTCATTTGCTTTTGGAGTCTATGTTTATCCTACCTTTCTCTTTTAAGGAGGTGAGACCTCAGTGCTCTCCTGCATGTTTTCATTGAGGATCAGATGACAGGGGATTCAGGTAACAGAGCTGGGGAGGGACTAAACCTATGCTTATTGGCATAGTTCTCTCCACCTCAAAAAGCCACACTCGTTCATAAGATGGGGAGCTCATGGTCTGAGAAGAGGCATCCCAGACTTACAGCTCTGCCCTGCCAAATCAAATATTCTAAGAAGCCACATCCAGGCGGCCTCAGAGAAAACTACCATCCGATCACAGGCCTACTGCTTCAGATCAACCAAAGCCCTCAGAGCAATCTTCCCAGGCCTTCTCCAACCTCCACCCATTTTATTAAGGAGCTGGAAGCAGAAACTGCTTGTGCGCAGACACAGCTGAACCCAAGGCTCTCCATCCGTCCCCAACATCAGCCGGCTGGGGCACACGAGCAGGGCATATGGGAGGTGTCCAGAGCTCCGACTTCACTTCCAGGTTCCCCAAGGGCTGGTGCTAAAAGATTCCCTATTATGAAATACTTCGATAGTCTTCTTTTAAGTTCATTAAAGCCACCCTTGGCTGGCTGTGGTTTTCTGACACAGTAGAAGTCCACTGAGGCTTATTCGGGCCTGAGGATAAACATTTAAATGGCTCTCAGCTGAGCATGCAACTTTGTAGTGACACTGAGGAAAAAGCATGGAGGAGGAGAGCCAAGTGCCTGGAAGAGTCTTCCAAACCAGGAGGTTTGGTGGGGACCCTGAGCTGGAGGCTGGAGTGTGGGCAGCCAGCTGTAGAGAAACTCCCTCCATCCAGCTGTTCCCAAGAACAACGGCCCCTTCACAAGCTCCACACCGCTGGAGAGGAACTGGAGCACGGATAATTTAGAACTTCAAATAGAATCCAAAACTCTTTTCTCTCTCAGAGATCAGGATTTGTTTTTGACCTAACAATGTGAATAGATTCGGCTGGTGTTTGGTTAATTCATAACCCTGCAAAGCAAACAGCGCAGCCCTCTATGAAGACTCCACTCAGGCCTCAGCCGGGGCACGGAGGGGGTGGTGACTGGGTTTCTCACTCATCTTTCGTGTTTCCACTCTTCCCAGCCCTTCTTCTAACCCCTTAGAAGTGGGGTTAAAACTTTGCTAACCCAGGGGGCGCCTGGGTGGCTCAGTTGGTTAAGCCACTGCCTCCGGCTCCGGTCGTGATCCTGGAATCGAGTCCCATATGGGACTTCCCCTGCTCAGCAGGGGAGACTGCTTCTCCCTCTCCCTCTGCCTGCCTCTCCCCCCGACTTGTGCGCTCTAATAAAAAAATTAAAAATCTTAAAAAAACACTTACTAACCCAGGGAGAGACTGTCTACTCCCACTCAACAAACGTGCTGGTGGGCACCCACCTCCATCCTGAACTGGAAAGGAAACACAAGGTTTCCCTTTCCAGCCCCTTCAAAGGGCTCCAAACTGCCTACAGAGTGAGGGTAAGCCCAGGCAAGACTAGGAAAGCACTGGAGCTTGACATCACACGGCACTGATAAAATCGATAGTGTCAGTGAGGTTTCAACACCAGACCTGTCTCCAGAACGTGTCACACCCTAAAGTGTGAATCCTTATGGCACAAAGGCTCTATGTGAGAGGTATAAAAATCCAGAGGAGAATGCTTGATTTCTTTTCTTTTCTTTCTTTTTTTTTTTAAAGTAATCTCTACTCCCTATGTGGGGCTCGAACGCACAACCTGGAGAATCAGTCGCATGCTCTACTGACTGAGCCAGTCAGGCGCCCCTGAGGACGCTTGATTTCTAAGAGTTCCATGAAGATCGAGGGATACGCTGAGTAATGTACAGAACTGTTAAGTCCTTATGCTGTACAACCAAAACTAACATAATACTGTAATTAAAAAAAGAACAAGATCAAAGAACAGTGTGGCGTGGGTGCCCATCATACCATTCAGTATAAATTAGCCAAAAACTATGAGTAAAGTGTTCTCTGCCATTAAAGCCCACCAACTACTTTGGCAACACTCACATTGCCACCGTAACTGGAAGTTTTGCAATCCTGCCCCAAATCTTCTGGAGATCCATCTATATTTGGAATCAGAGAGAATGATGTCCTCTTATCACCACACCCACTTTTGTTCTCACCCCTCCTCCACTGATCTCAAATGGTATAAGATATCCCAGCTCTATATTACATGAGTGGAGAGCTTCCCATCTCTACAATCCTTTGCTATCCAAAACACAGTAGAACACACGGACCCATGCTCCTTTAGATACTGACGGGATAAAGCAGTTAGGTACTTTGGAACCCAAATTAAAAGGATGCCGTCCCTGGTGATAACCTTTAAGACAGATTTCAGCAGTACCTCCTGGGGACCACATGTGTCTGGGGCGAGCAAAGCTGTCAAAAGCAAGCTAGCAGCATCAGGCTAAGCAATATCCAGTGCTTCCCAAACACAGGCTGCCTCAATCACAGAACATTCAAGGATGGTAGTAGCTCTTAAAGGCCTTTAAATGCACTCCCAGGCTTCATCATAGCAAGATGGGTCCTTGGCATTGAGAAGTTGGACTGCTTCTAGCTCGAGAGTCCAGAAGGACCATGACTGGAGGAGGGCTTTTTCTCAAGGTCCCTAATAAGGGACCTCCTTTATGTGGTTCCAGACCTATCTAAACACCCATTCCCCAAGGGCTAAGTTTTCAAAGCATTGCAAAGGAAAGGAGTTTAATAATTACCAATAGCACTGCTAATAACAATGCTGCCTTATATTCACTGAATCGGCCATCCTGGAGAACCAAATGCAGGTTTGAAATAAACCCATCCGTCTACAGCCATACCACCCTGAATGCGCCCGATCTCGTCTGAAATAAACCCATCCTACATCCCTGCGGGGAAGTCAGTATTTTAAGACTACTGCCAGCTGTCAGTGATCTGTTTGGAAAAATAAAAGGTAGCGAGAAAAATCCCAGAGAGGACATAAACCTAAAGCCATTTCCAACTGATCTGAAATGTGTTCCCTGCAGTTGTGGACGGTTTGGGAAGGGTTATGAGGGGAGAGGGTGCACATTTGCCTAACAGTCAAGCTTTTATGTAAATCCAAATTAATGTCTACTGAACACATGCCACCTGACAATGGGGGGGGGGGGTGCGGGCAGGGAGGCAGCCTCCATTCACATGTGCTGATCCTCCACAAAGACTGAGAACTGACTGGAATCTGATGACCACCCCCCCTTCTCTTTTCACCTAAAACAGAAGTGGGGATACAGGCTTGTTACTTTTCTTTATCCCCTTAGAATATTCTGAGAAGGTGTACGCCACACGCACTAAAACTCATCTTTATGTAGGAATAATGGGAAGGAACATTATTTAAGACAAGGGTAGGCCAACTTTTCCTGTTAAGTGCCACGGTAGTCAATATTTTAAGCTTTATGGGCCTTCTGGTCTCTTTCACAACCACTCAACTCTGTCACTGTTGTGCAAAAGCAGCCACAGACAATACTAAATGAAGGGGCATGGCTGTGTTTTCAATAGATCTTTATTTACAGGGTGGCTGCGTGGCTCAGTCGGTTAAGTGTCTGCCTTTGGCTCAGGTGATAATCCTAGGGTCCTGGGATCAGGCCCTGCATCAGGGTCTCTGCTCAGCGGGGAGCCTGCTTCCTCCTCTCCCTCTGCCTGCAGCTCCCCCTGCTTGTGTGCTCTCTCTCTGTCAAATAAATAAACAAAAATCTTTTTAAAATTTTTTTTTAAAATCTTAATTAAAAAAGCAGGCAGAGGCCTAGATTTGGCCTGCAAGCCATAATTGCCAACCCTGGGTTTAAGAAGGTTCTGGTGTGCAGAGGAGGTACAGAGGCAACATGGGGCTCCCCCAGGACCCAGCTGACCCCTGGGAGGCTGGTCCACTAGGGAATTTGTAAAGCTCAGTTAAACATTATCTTCTTTCTAGAGACAGAGACACTAAACACTAGACAGGATAGTTAAAACCAGAACCCAGAACAATTTTCCCAGTCCCATTTTGTCCATCAGTAATCCTGGAGGAACATAAAAGTTAGCAGCCTCCAACTGACCTAAGACACAAACAAGAATTTAATTAAAGGGGGAACTGCCATAATAGCAGTAATAGCAATTAGTAATAGCAATAGCAACCTGGGTTGCTATTCCCCACGGGGGGAATCTTAGCTTTCTTAGACTTGACCTTCATTTTTCTAGCTGTTCTCTTTTGCCTTCCACACCCCTAGCCCAGGCTCAGAAAAATGAAGCCATTCCTCACTTTATGAAGACATCCTGCATGGATGAATGGTCACAGAAGGTAAATCCTGTTCTTTACATCATTACCCTGTTTTTACAAGGTCTAACATATCTTGTCTGGAACCCAACAGGGCATGTGGTACAGGTAAGTGCACAGCCCAGAGCACTTCGGCACTCTGGGATGGGAAAGAAAGTGACAACACCAAACTGTCCCTGAAACCCAGTCCCAGCTCACATGCCTCTTTCAACAGTTGGGGTCTGGAGCCCTGATTAGAAAGCCCTCATTTCAAAAGATGAGGGAATACAAGTGCAAGAGGAGGCCTTGAAATTCTGAAACCTGCAGTACTGGTTTCAGACCAATATGGGTTTGCTCTTTGAAGCCTGAAAGGCAATGGGTTTTGGCCAACAATGCTCTCTCACCTTGCGGGGTGGAGAGAAGAGGAACGATGTAAGCAGCGGCGAACACGGATGGCATCTTCTAGGTGCCTCGGCACTTTATAACTGTTAACTCAGGATGTAGTTATGATTCACATCCTAACAGATGAGGAAACGGAGGCACAGAAGTTAAGAAACTTCTTCCATGCCACACACCTAGTAAATGGCAGAGCCTGGAATTGAAATTCAGGAATCCTGGCCCCCAACGCTAGGAGGATTCTCTCAAGGGTTTATGAACGTAAGGCGTTTCCTCCTATCGCAAGTACGCCCCTGGCCTAGAGGAAACCACTTCTGCCACTTCTCAAGTGCAAGGAATGGAAACAATCTGAACACACAGGGAGTAAAGTTAACGCATAGAAGACCCAATGTGCTCCCAAATCAAAGGCCAGGTACATTCCCTTAATGCGTGCTCAGGAGGAAGTCCACAGGCTCAGACCACTCTTTCCTTCTATCTTTCCTCTCTCCAGCCTCACTGAAAATCTATAGATAATCTACAGATAATAGACAATAAACACAAGGTAAGTGTCTCATTAAGTTCTCTTGGATACTAAAAGGTGGGGGGGGGGGCGCCTGGGTGACTCAGTGGGTTAAAGCCTCTGCCTTTGGCTCAGGTCATGATCTCAGGGTGCTGGAATCAAGCCCCACGTTCTCTGCTCAGCGGGGAGCCTGCTTCCCCCCCCCCCCCACCTCTCTCTGCCTGCCTCTCTGCATATTTGTGATCTCTGTCAAATAAATAAATAAAATCTTTAAAAAAAAAAAAAAAAGAAAGGTGGAGGGATCACCCCAGGCCCAATTCATACACAAGAGACCACTCAACTTGCCCTGAATCATCCAACAAGTTAGGCAGAACTCTAGCTTCCTATGGTTTTTTACCAGGATCTTCGGGACCCTGGCCCTATAAAAAGGAAGAGGCCATGAAAAGAACCCAGTCATCCAAACCTACACTCTTCTCCATTCCACAGCATCCATCAGTGTTTGTGCCTTTCATGTTAGTTCTATAGCAGACATAAAACAACTGCCCTTAAAATATGACTGCTAGGGGCACCTGGGTGGCTCAGTGGGTTAAAGCCTCTGCCTTCAGATCAGGTCATGATCCCAGGGTCCTGGAATTGAGCCCCACATCGGGCTCTCTGCTCCGTGTGGAGCCTGCTTTTCCCTCTCTCTCTGCCTCCCTCTCTGCCTACTTGTGATCTCTGTCAAATAAATAAATAAAATCTTTAAAAAAAATGACTGCTAATAGATTTCCAGCTACCGCATAGGCAGGCTTTCTGTTGATTTCTACTAAAAGTGACTAAGGTTCTAGTGCTTGCTGTTACTACTAACTTCCCTGGACTCCAAGGAAATCCAAACAAAACCAACAGGTTTGTAGTCTTGTGGTTTTGATTTATAGCTCATGATAGGCATAAGTCTGGGCATTGCTCTGCTCTCCACCACCAGAGTCTAGGCATACTTTGACTAATTGGTCACCACCTTGCTACCAGATTTGACCAAGTTTCTGCGTTCCAATATGCAAGGTTAACATTTACCGTGAGGTCCAGATAGAGTTGGCCTTTCTACTTCAGAGACCCTCCTAACCCCAATCCTACCTAGAAAAGCACTGTAGCAGCTATACTTTCAGGAGGGAGTGAAGCCTAGTAATTACAAAGAGCTCAAGAAATTCTGGTGACAATGTCATTAACCATTAGATGGTGGGGACCACGACTTCTGTACATTTGGTAGGCTCTGAGGCTTTGGAAGTGTGCAATGATCTTTTTCACATCTGGTGTGAATCAAATGCACGCCTCACTTTCAACTTACTGCCAACCTCCTCATGCAAGTAGGTTCCTTTTCCCATTCCTCATTGCCTGCCTTTGCGGGGGATCCATCACAGCTCTTGAGTGTGAAAGCAAGGTTAAATCTTGCTCCTCCCTCATTTCCCCACACCCAGCATGGCAAGCTGCTATTAAGACGCCGTTTCAGGGCTGTTCAGAAAGTGGGGGTATTTGCCACAGTGTACTTGCCTGTAGCCCTCACCCCACTGCCACGTTGGCTGGCAATGCCGGGGACTAAATAGCCTGGGTGGGGGCAGGAGAGAAAGGCCGGGGGCAAACTGCCCAGGCCCTATACACACACGCACACGATGGCTGGAATGAGACAGCCATATTAAGCAGGTCAATGATCTGGCAACATACAACTTCTGGACCAACCAAGAGGAAAGTAGGGAATCGGAGTAGAGCGTTTGCACCGTAGTAAAAGCCGTTAAACTAACTTATTCCAACGGCTCGGATGAAATCAGCTCCGGGAGGTGGCAATATAGGGAAGTGCACGTGAAAGTGGGGGTGGGGGGGTGAACTCCAGAGGCGTAGAGCGGGATGCCGGGGCCAAACTCAAGTTGGAGAAGTAACACATGGCTCCACGGGGCTCTCCTCCATGCCCCTCCCCCTCCCCGTGCAGACTTCCAGCGCCCACCAGCTCCTCGCTCCAGCGCCAGCCGGCACAGGGCGCCCCCATCACGCGCCACTCACTTATTCCTCACACCTCGCTGCCACCCCTGCATCTTCCACTCACCCCCACACGACACCTCTGCCCACTTTTCGGTTACGCCCCCAAAGCCAGCCTCCGTCTGCCATGTCCCTCCCCTCACCTCCTGGCCCCGACTCCCTGCACACTCTGTCCCAGCGGTGGACCCTGCGTTCACCGCTCCTCGCTCTCGCTCCCTCCTCCCTCGCAGACTCCGCGCGACCCCCTTCTCTTCCTTCGCTCCCATCCACTTTCCCCTCACGCTTCTCCCCGTACCCCTCCCCCCCGTCACGCGCCCCCCCTCCCCCAACGGCTCCTCCCCCCGGCACCCGCTCCAGGCCCGGCTCACCTGCGCGGCCACCCCCGTCCCGGCGCTGGTGCGGCTGCTGCAGCTGGAACGGGACCGTGGCCCTGAGCGGCTGCAACCCAGCCCGGGGGGAGCCGGCGGGGGCTGGGGGAGAGCAGCCCCGCCGGAGCCCCCCGGCCCCTCCGCGCCCGGGCCCCCAAGAACCTCCGCCTCTGCCGCCCGCTGCGGCCCCCGCCATCGCCAGCCCAACAGCCTGCCTGCCTCGGCCCCACAGCGAGCCCCACACAGCCCCCCAACCCCCGCTGCTGCTGCTTATCTGCTCTGCGGGGCGGAGACCGGCCCCCTCAGCCCAGAACTCTCATTGGCCTACAGAGTCCCAGACCCCGCCCCCCAGCCAATCCTCGGCTTGTTCTTCCCATTCAGGAGGATGACTGGCCGATATGCCTAGCGATCCAACACAAGACCCCACCCTCATCCCGCCCCCTCCCGCTTGCCTCTGTCCGAGGGGGCGCTGATTGGTCCGTCTGGAAGAGGGCTGGTTCTCCGGTGCCACCAATGAGAAGACGCAGAAAAGGGGAGCGTCACACCCAGTCCCAGGTAGTATGCAAATACACTATCACGTGACGTCAGGCTAAGCGGGGGTGGGGCCGGGTGTAAGACGGAATCGAGCGCTAGTGAAATTATTATGGGGGGTAGGGAGGAGTGTCAAATTTTGAGTAGTTGAGCCCGGCAAGCGCCGAGAAAGCGATAACTTCAAAAAGCATTACTTTTGATTTAACCTAAAAATATTAGCTGTGAGTCCTCATAGGATCCCAGTGCTGCTCGCTAGCGCCAAAGTAAGATTCTACAAATTAATGCAAAGTATGCATATATTTGCATGCGATTTGCATTATATTCATGCACTTAATGGCCACCGTGCCTCATGTGACACCCACATTTATCTTTTTCCACGTTTCCAAGTCCCTAGCTGGTGTGGGTCCAACTCCCCCCGCCCCCAAAAAACACCCAGCGCTAGCCGGTAAATTATACTGAGACTGAAAAGGAGCAGGGAATTTCCCTTCAGAGCCGTCCATTCCAAGTCTAGCTCAGCGGAGTGGAAGGAACAAAGTGACTGAGAAACGTGCCCAAATTTGTACAGTGACTCCATTAACAAATCCTGGTCTTCCCAGTTCAATGCTCTCTGACCTACAGTGAGATGGTCCCAAAGAGAATGCATGCAGTTGTAAAAATCACATGCTGTAATATATATGAGGACATTTGGGAAGGAAAACAGCATTTTAGTTACTATTAAAAACTATTACTCTTCAAAAGAAAAAAAGGTATTATTCTCGGTATTTATTAACCATTTTGTTCTATATAAGGAAAAAGCAGAAGGCAATCAACCCTGGATCCTCTGCCATAAGGGACCATACAAATAATTGGATAATTCCCTCCAGATTTATATTTAGCTATGAATTCTATTTTTGATCTTGCTACAGATTTATCTTTCTATTTCGGTTTTTGCCCACTTTAATGTTAAAATGAAGGTATTCCCTGAAGCCATCCTAGCTAATCAGAGAAAAGGAGGTAATCTGGGAGCATCCTGCAAGGCAAGGAGAGGTCATTCTGTGATTACTTAGTGAAAGCACTTAATATCCAAAGTAGAAATTCAAGCATTGTATGAATATTAAAAGCACCCTACATACGCACGACAAATGTGAGGCAATGGAACATCCTGAAGTATGGTTTTCTTTGCGAACAAAGAGTGTATGTGCTCTAGCAGATTCGAAGGGTTTACGTCAAGATGTGACATTTGAGGGGCGCCTGGGTGGCTCAGTGGGTTAAGCCTCCACCTTCAGCTCTGGTCCTGGTCTTAGGGTCCTGGGATTAAGCCAGGTGTTGGGCTCTCTGTTCAGCAGGGGCGCCTGCTCCCCCCCCCCCTCCGCCTGCCTCTCCGCCTGCTGGTGATCTCTCTCTCTGTCAAATAAATAAATAAAATCTTTAAAAAAAAGATCTGACATTTGAAATCTTTTTTATTGTCTGGAAAATGCTGTATTCCTTTTCCATGAAGAGGATGACTTTAATGCTGGCAGATAGGGATCAACAAAAACTGATGGATGATAAAGAGTAAGAGTCTTTATAAACTTAATTCCTTTTTTAAAAAAAAAATCTTGCTATGGACATTGGGGAGGGTATGTGCTATGGTGAGTGCTGTGAAGTGTGTAAACCTGGCGATTCACAGACCTGTACCCCTGGGGCTAATAAAACATTATATGTTAATTTAAAAAATAATAAATAGGGGTGCCTGGGTGGCTCAGTGTGTTAAAGCCTCTGCCTTCAGCTCAGGTCATGATCCCAGGGTCCTGGGATCTAGCCCTGCATAAGGCTCTCTGCTCAGCAGGGAGCCTGCTTCCTCCCTCTCTCTCTGCCTGCCTCTCTGCCTACTTGTGATCTCTGTCTATCAAATAAATAAATAAAATCTTTAATAATAATAATAATAAATAATAGAGCATTTTTTTAAAATCTGGCAATTTATAATGTTCTTTTTTTTTTAATTTATAATGTTCTTCAAGTCCAATCAGTTCAAAGTCTTCATGTACTTCATATACAAAAGTATACTTTCGTATACTTTTTTCTTTTTTTTTAACTCTTATGACAATCTGGAAGAAGAAAACCGTAGATTTTTATTACAGAGCAAGTAGGAAAACCGAGACCCCAAAAAGTGAGTCCTTTTGATTTCTAGCTTAAAAGGATCAAAAGATCTCTATCAGATCTTATTGGACTACCCTGCCCCATCTCTCCATTAATAAAATAAGCAATGGTAGCAGCTATAACATTCACCCGTTTCTTTCTTTACACCAGTTCATATTAAGTACTGTGTGTATGTTCCCTCATTTAATGCTCATGACCACACCTATGTGATGGGTATTATCTCCTCTTCAATGAGGTTTCAGAAAGAAATAACATGCCCAAGGTTATTCAGGCAGTCAGACACCAGACCTGAACTCCTATTCTTGTAACTTTGTTATGAACACAGATGGATTACTACTTGTATTTTACATAAAGAGTCTCCAAAGATGCAAATTGGCCTGAGACGTTAAAATGAACACTTGCCTAGTACTTTACAACTTTCATATACATCATCTCATTTAATTTTCACAATGGGTATGTAAAGTAAAAACAAAACAAAACAAAACAAAAAACAAAAACGCAGACATTATTATCCCTGTTTTATAGAAGGCTAACTCACAGATGTTAGGTGACTTGCTCCAAATCATCCACTCAGTAAATGGTAGACCCAGGATTTATATCCAAGGTCTTTTGACTCCAAATTGAAGTATTTTCCCAACCAACGCTCAACTTCTAGACCATTGGCCTACCTAAGAGCCAAAGGATGGCTAGTTGATCTCTTGAAATCTGTCCTTTCCTGAGATCCATTTTAGGACCCCTCAACATGTAAATTCTCAGGCATTCTTAGGAGATGATGTGTAATCTTTATTGGTTAAGCCATACAGTGTGTGTTAGAGGGCAAAGCCCTGAATGACGAATCTTAAAATGCTTTGGGCAGGTGGCGTCCTTTCTCTCTGCAAAAATCACCTCCATTAACCTCACAGAGTGGTTCTAAAGATGATATGGCATAGAGTAGGCAGATGCATTCTTCTGTTGCAGGGAAGGCTAACTTGGATAGTCTCAAGGACACGGTGTTTAAATTTTGTTCTAAAGCCAAAGCACCAGGAATTGAGGACCAGGACAGTGGAAGAAGAACCAGTGGAGATGGCACAGCTGAAGAATTGGATCATCTGAGTCCAGAGAGTCATGGTCCTTCCAGATAAGTTGTTGGCAGGAGACACTCGAGTTGACCTAGCCGGAGTAAGAAGGCAAGCCTGCATAGGAGATCCCCGTCTCCTCCTTACACAAGTATCATGCCCAAGCAGCTGTCTCTTATTCCCTTCTCTATCACCAATAGCTTCTACTGGCATGGGCTTGATGGTGGGGATAAAGACCTCATCTGAAGATAAACCCTTGTCTTTTTCCTCCACTGAAGGAAAACCACGGCTTTGAGGAGGCTGTGTGCTGCTAACGGAGATGCCTTGCCTTACAAAGCATCTTGTAGCTTGCAAAACAAACAAACAAACAAAACAACCCTTTGTTACTGTTCCCCCTGTCATCCTTATCAACATGATAGTTATTAATTCACTCAGCACAAATTTATTCAGATGATCAATAGGTACTGGACACAGAGCTGGGCACTAAGGAATGACAATAATGTTCAGAGACATGGTCCCTATGCTGGAAGTCTCAACCCAGCAGGACTTGAAGCCTGTATGCAGAAATGGTACCCGGCCAGATGCTATTCTGATTGAGACCTGACATGGTTCCCGCCTTCAGAGAGTTTGGGTCAGAGGCAGGCATTTGAAAACAGCGAAAGTGGAGGACTACATACACGAAGTATGGCCATACTTTGCAGGAGCCTCGGAGTACCACGACCAAAGGCTGGAGGGAATTCTAGCAGATCAGAGGACCAACAAGGAGGTCTTCTCCTGCTGTCTATTGAATTAAGAGAAGGCTGGGGTCCTCATAACCAAGAGAAGGTTTCCAGTTCTGATGGTGCTGTCTGGTCCTATTTCCAGGGCACCTTGACCCTCACCCTGTGCCTCTGTGCCACAATTACCAACAAGCATGGGAATTCCAGATCACCATTTTTACCCTCTAAAACCTGATATTTCATAGAATTGTTCAGAGAATAGAGAGCTCTTGATATTCCTGGGTACCTGGCGGACTGTCTCTGCACTTTCAGGTAAATGTCCAAGTGCTTACGTCTTTGGGCCTCAGGTTCCCAAATAATAAAACAGAACATAAGATGACGCAGACACACTGTGTCTCTTTCCGACCTACCTCCTTTCCTCAGCCTCTGTCTGAAATGTCAGGCTCGGCTCCTCAGGGAATGAGATCCTGAGGAAATGGGGTCAGAACTGAAGGAGCAGAGCAGCCGGAGAGGGATGGGGAAGGAGGGTTGAGGGAATGAATGAGGTTATGGGAACAGAGTAGGGAGGGGTCCCAGCCCTCAACACTTCTCCCACTGTGGTGGCCTCTCTCTCCCTCTCTCCCTTCCCTCTTACTCCCAAGGTAACTAGATGGCCTGGATTTCGACCTTGGGGGCTGCCTCTGACACATTTCATCCCCTGCTGTGGCCCACCACTTCCTGTCTTCTGGCTTACTTATCTCAAGTGCTCATTTTCTGTCTTTCAGACCGGATGACATTCACTCCTTCACTCTTCCTCTCAGTGGGAATCAAACTTTCCTGCTAAACGGCAAGCTATTTAAAACAAAGATTCGTTATCCTTAACCATATAGGATATAGTGGAAGTTCTAAAACAGGTAAAGGGTAAATGCGGGATCAGAGACATCAAAATTTTGGAATACTGGTCCTAGTGACACTCCATGAAAAATACAAAGTAGATTTTTTTTTTTTTTTCAAGAATTGAGGGGGCGCCTGTGTGGCTCAGTCATTGAAGCGTCTGCCTTCGGCTTGGGTCATGATCTTGGGATCCTGGGATTGAGCTTTGCATCAGGCTCTCTGCTCCATGGAGAGTCTGCTTCTCTCTCTCCCTCTGCCCCTCCACCTACTCATGCTCTCTCTCTCTCAAATAAATGAATAAAATCTTAAAAAAAAAAAAAAAAAGGAAGAATTGAGGGAGATGTTAGAGACTCTTCCTGATCAGCCCTCTGATTTTAGAGATGGAGAAATGGATGCCCAAACAAGAGAAGGGCTGGTCAGAGGGCACTCAGGATATCAGAGACAGGGTTAGAGACCAGGGCTCCCGCATGCTGTTAAGTGTTGTCTCAAAACAGAATTTAGATGGAATACTATTCAGCAACAAAAAGGAACATCTATTGCTATGTGCGGTAGCATACATAGACCTCAGACACCTGATGGTAAGTGAAAGAAGCCAGACGCAAGAGACCACGCATTATAGGATTCCGTTTATGTGAAATGTCCAGGAAAGGCAAATTTATAGAGACAGAAAGGAGATCAATGCTTGCCTAGGGCTGGGATGGGGAGCAAGGATTACCTGAAAACAGGCACAGTGAAACATTTGGGGAGGACAGAAAGGACCCACAACTGGAATGTGGTGAAGGTTGCACAAATCCAGAAATTTACTAGAGGAAATCACATGGTTATAAATATATAATAAGTCAATTTTGTGGTATGTAATTTATACCTCAATCAAGCTGTTTCCTAAAAAAGAGGAGTTAGATATGTGTATGAATGAGGGATCTCGGATGTGTGGCAAGCCCTGCTCATCTTTTAAGGGAATGCCTCAGGAAACAAACAGAGCTACTCTCATGGTTTCCCTTTTAAAAGGTCACTGTGAGGGGTACCCGGGTGGTTCAGTCATTAAGTATCTGCCTTCAGCTCAGACCAGGGTCATGGGATCAAGCCCCACATCAAGCCCCACATTGGGCTCCCTGCTCGGGGGGAAGCCTGCTTCTCCCTCTCCCACTCCCCCTACTGTGTTCCCTCTCTTGTTATGTCTCTGTCAAATAAATAAATAAAATCTTTTTTAAAAAATGAGAAATAAATAAAAGGTCACTGTGAAAGACAGAAGATTTGGCTTTTTGGCCTATGAAACACTCAGGCTGGCATTTTTCATTTGTTACACATGTCCTCCTCTCTAAACTAGAGAAGTTTCCTAAGGAGAACAGGTGTGTCTTGGTCATCACTCTCGTTACTCAGCAAGTGCTGGGCCTGACATGCACGCAGGGTCTCATGAAAATGAACTTGGCTTCTGCCAGGTCATCTGATCACAGGTGCCTTGGAGAACCATTTGGTATCTAGAGCAGTTCCTTGCTGGAAACAGTTTGCGCCACCACCCCCACCCCCACACCCAGGCCTTCTCAGAGATCAGAGTCTTTGAAGAAGACAGGTTGGGGGGACGCTGGGTGGCTCAGTGGGTAAAAGCCTCTGCCTTTGGCTCAGGTCATGATCCCAGGGTAGGATCAGCTGGGAGCCTGCTTCCCTTCCTCTCTCTCTGCCTGCCTCTCTGCCTACCTGTGATCACTGTCTGTCAAATAAATAAATAAAATCTTAAAAAAAAAAAAGACAGGTTGGGTTATGCACACCCCCAGGAGACTGCAGAGTCTCGGCTCCCTTTACTTTTTTAAGGATTTGTATTTTTGGGGGGCACCTGGGTGGCTCAGTCGGTTGAGCATCCGACCTTCAGTTTTGGCTCAGGTCGTCATCTCAGGGTTGTGAGATGAAGCCCTACATCAGGCTCCATGCTCAGCATGGAGTCTGCTGAAGATTCTCCCTCTCCCTCTGCTCCTCCCTTTCTCTAAAATAAATAAATCTTTAAAGATTTGTGTTTTTTTAAGTCATCTCTATACCCACCGTGAGGCTCAAACTCACAACTCAGAGATCAAAAGTTACACACTCCACCTACCGAGCCGGCCAGGCGCCCCTCAGCCCCCTTGACTTCTCTCTTCCCTTCCCATTTACCTTAAATTGGCCTCAAAAATACAATCATCTGGGAGCAAATAAACTACACCACCATAAACGTTCTCTGTCTGATTCCACATCCAATCCCTCTCCCTTCGCCTCCCACCATGCACCGAATCAGGCATCAAGTATCACGAGATCCAACTAAAAAAGACTGTAAATGTAACAGAAGGAAGGAGGATTGGGAAGTTGGTTTGCAGCATGATTTCCTTTAGATCCAGGGCAGAGGCTCCAGAACTTAGAATATTATCTCTAAAGGGTTTTTGTAATAGATAACTGCGAACTATCACCAGAGGGTCTTTTTCACTTTTATTCTCTGGTATATGAGGTTTGCCCCTGACCCTGCCCGCCTGATGGCAATACTGTCTTCTTCACCATCTGCTTTAACCTCCAGGTAGACCTCACTTCCTCCAAACATTCCTCAGCCAGCCTGGTCAGGCACTAATGATTCCCTCAGCACTTCTGTAATTGGCTTAGGCATTCAACTTGCTGCCTATTATTTTGTCCTAGCTTATGGGTAGCTTTCTTACATCTCCTAAGTCATTTCATATATGTTTGTCCCTTCTCCCCAGTTCGGAGGGAGGGGAACCATTTGCTGTCATATTTTTTGTAAATTTATTCATTTGAGGTGGGGGAGGGGGAGAAGGAGAGAACCTGAAGCAGACTTGAGCAGAGAGCCCGACACAGGGCTTGATCCACAACCAACTGGGAGATCATATAACTTGAGCCAAAACCAAGAGTTGGATGCTTAACTGACTGAGCCAGCCAGGCGCCCCCTGCTCTTGTATTTCGTGTCAGCCCCTAATGTGAGCACTGCTCTGGGCAGTGGTGAGTCAGTGTTGGTTATTTAAGACTGTTTCTCCAACTTATCACTCTTGAATGTTCCTGATCACTCTTGGAAGTTGGGGCACCTGGGCGGCTCAGTGGGTTAAAGTCTCTGCCTTCAGCTCAGGTCATGATGCCCAGGTCCTGGGATCGAGCCCCGCATCGGGCTCTCTGCTCAGCAAGGAGCCTGCTTCCTCCTCTTTCTCTGCCTGCTTCTCTGCCTACTTGTGATCTCTGTCTGTCAAATAAATAAATAAAATCTTAAAAAAAAAAGAAAGAAAGGAGGGAAGGAAGGCTCCAGGTTTTGTGGGGACTCATGTTTATCATCTGGGGGTTCCTCTTTAAGTTAAGGAGTAAAGAAGTTATAGAATTAGATACAAGGCCCTAGAAGGGTTTTGTGCAAGGGAGGGGATCAGACTCTTAAAGTTTCATTAAGCTTCATGGTAAGCTTTGTTTCTGATTGGAAGAATGAAGTCTGGTTATATTCCATCCAATTCTTGAGCCCTAACTAAAACGAGGTGCCTATTTCTGGTTTTCCTGTGGATATCCTGTACCCAACACATGTATTCCACAAGATGGCTCTGGTTCAACAAAATGGCTTTGGCAGCCGAGTCTGTCTATCTCATGAGAAAGTCCCAAAGGGCTGGGTTGATGCTCTTCCCATTTAGTAATTTCATGATGCTTAGAACCATTCTCCTTTCAGAGCAGGTGGTTTCTCCTGCTTGCATTATGGAGGATATGAGCTTGTGCTCAATCCTAGAAGCCCCGAGCAGCTCAAAGACTTGAGGAATTGTGATCTTGTACAATGGAAGGGCTTGGAATGTTCCAATACATTCCACCAGTGGCCTTTGTGACCCCTGCTTCCAATCAGCTTGGGCGAAGGCCTGGTAGTCTACAAAGTAGCCTGTATTCTTCTGGGGTAGGAAGCAGTTGGGCCCTGCTTCTTCCATGCCACTCTGATCATATCACACGAGTTGGCACTTTCCTTGGAAGTCCCACCCAGAAGCTCTATCCAATTCTTTGACCTCCTGGGTGTTTGCCCAGAATATCAAGCGAGGGTTTAGAAACTGCCTTGTCAACTTCTTGGCCCTATACACTCAACTCTGAATTCTTTCCAAGACAGATTGGAAATTCTGGGATCCCTGAACCAGCAATGGGCCTGCATTCCTCAAAATGCCCCAGAAGTCTGCACCACCTGTGCAGACATTAACATCAGCCCCCCAGGAAGGAAGTAATGTAATCAGGACGCCAAAGGCCATGTGTCCCTGCTACAAAGCATTAGAAGAAAACAACCAGTTACTGGGTGCTTACTATAGGCTATGCAATTTGCACACATAGTCTCATTTAATACTCATAGTTATTATACCTTATACAGAAGGTATAATTACCCCATTTCACGGGTGAGAAAATTGAGGCTCAGAGAGGTTAGGAAATGGGTTGAAGGTTATATGGCTAGAAGTGACAGGTCCACCTGCTTTCAAAGGCTGTGTGTATAACCACTATGGGGCGGGGGGGTCACCACCCCTTACCCAGAGGTCGAAGGTTGGAATTAGGAATACAGGCCAGACCAGTCATGCCACCCATCAGACCACCCACTCCCCTGCCTCCCTTCCACTTCCCCAGCCCTAAACTCTCTATAATTCTGCCTTTGTTTATACTGCAGGAAGCAGTGTTCAGAAATTATGGAGGTAAGTCTAGCAGGTTCCAGCTGTTCCTGGTGTGGGAGTTGAACACTTTTTGGAACTTTTCCTTGGCAAAAGCATGTCTTTCCTTCAGTGGACTAGCTTAGGATCAAATCCATTTGCTTCCTCCAAGCTTCCTAGCTTGGGGGAGGAAAGAGAGATGGGGAAGCTGGGGGATTTCCATTGGGAGAAAGGAGAGAAAATGAAAGGAGGTGGAAGGGTTAGTTAGTGCTGCTCTCTAAGCAGAGCTTAGAGCCAGAGCTCTGGAACCAAGACGCAAGAAATTTCTGCAGCATGGCAGGTAAAGTGTGAAAGCTCTTTGTGGGGTCAAAAGAGAGGCAACAAGAGGAGGCCTAGGGAACACTAGGCAGAGGAGGGTGGCAAGAAGGCAAGAACTGATTCAGGACCGAAAGTGTGTTTTAATTCTGAAACCACCGTGATTACAAAAGGAAGGGCCTTACCCCTTGACTCTATCTCCCCCACTTCTGGGGCGGGGCAGCCAAATAAGGTGCTCTCCAAGGCCAGAAAACACCCGCCGCACTGACGGCCCAGCCTGTCCGAGCGTGTTGGGGACCAGTACCCGACTTGCGGTGTTTGGCAGATAAATAATGAGCACCCCTGCCTGTTGCCCATTCTCTTTTCTCTCTGCTTAGTTTGCTGCAAACTTCTGCCTGGCAGGGAGCTCCAGAAAGGGGTGGGGTAAAAAGGGTCCTCCAGACAGTATTTAATACTCCGTGATTTATAGGCTGCTGGAAGGGGAGGGGTGGGGGAGCTGTGAGGGGAAGCCCCTGGGACTAGTTTCCATGACGCATCAGTACACCACGGACAAGAGTCAAAGTATTTTCTTGATGCCTGTGCCTTCAGTTTCCAGAGACAGCCCACACCCTTCCTGGGGCCCAAGGCTTGGGTACCATCTAGGCTGAGATCCATGGAACTGGCTAGAATGAAACTAATGGACCTACATCCAAATCTGCAGGCTCTTCTGTAAGCCTTGCACTGCCGGGGGAAGGAAGAGATCAGTGAGGTCGAGCAGCTCAATAGCTGTTTTTGGAGGATTCCCTTTTTTCATGTACAAGAATTCTTTTGAACCCTCCATGGCTCCAAGAAAAACTATTTGAAACGTCCCTGCTTCAGGGGCCAGGGGGTTAAGTGCCAGGGATGGAAGGCTAAAAGCCAGAGATGCTGGTTGCAGGGATTCTTGGGATCGGGGCTAATGGCCTCCCTGCTGCGGGCTTGGGAATGCCAGGCCCAGGCTTTGGTTGCCCTGAGAGATGCAGCCATTTTTACTCCCGACTGAAGGGCACCACCTTCTGGGACTTTCCCTTCTCTGGTGAAAAAGCAGAGCACAATATGCCCCCGGGACCCACAGTCTGGAGGGCACTGAAGGAGATAATGATGTGGGGTATGATGGGACTGGTGCTTTATATAGTTTACAGCTTGGTCCTGGCTGGTGGGAAGAAGATGCCTTCCGTGAGAGCGACCTGTAATTGCCCTTCATAAGTGTGATCTCAAAAGGTCAAGGGATGGGCCTTGAATAGCCCTAATGTCCCTGAAACAGTCTATTGTACAGCTATTGTCTCTACATGTAAAGGAACCCTTCTTGACCCTATTCTGTACTTTTCTCTTTTTCTTGCCCCTGGGGTTTCCCAAGTGAATAACTCTACGCTACCTTGTCCCGAGACCCGAGTCTACCGCCTTTAAGCTTTAACAACAAGAGAGTTCACCCATGTTTCTTGAATTCCTACTATGTGCCAGGCATCACACTCGGTGCTAGGTGAACAATACACATGGTTCACTTCTTTGCTGAGTCCACGGTCTAGTTTTCAATGGATTTTCCTTTGTGCTTTGGGATTTGGTAATCCAGCGGGCAGGTAACTGCTTTCCATTTCACATGTGGGGCTCAGCTCCTCAGCCTCTCTCCTTCCGGAATCTTTTAAAGTTTGCTTCATAGGGTGACTTTCCCACTTTTCCCTTAGCATGTCATGTCATAGACATGACCTTTCTGTGGACTCTGATGGGTCTTCCTTGGGAGGCAAGTGACAGGAATTAGGCACTATATTTTGTATACGAATGTGATATGCATGTGTATACACGGGTAACACAACGTTTTCTAAGTTCCTTCATTTAACTGTTGGCCATGCTTTCAAACACCCAATAGTGAACTGAGTGCCTAGCAAGCTTGGTGCTCAGTACTGAGGATACTGTAGTCTGAGGTGTATGTTAGGGGATGGAAGATAAAGAATCCAGAAGTCACACAAGTCAATGTGTGCCTATAAACCGAGACGAGAGTTACGAAGAAATGTACAGGGTGCCTAAGGGTATAGAAATGGAGGCCTGAAGCTAGTCTGGAAGCTTTAGGAAACAGTTCCCTCAGGAAGTGACATTTGGCCTGAGATCTGAATGATTAGTGGAAATAAGTGAAGAAGAGTATGAGGAAGAACATTCCAGGCAGAGTAAAGTGCAAAGGTCCTGAGGTAGAAGGAACCAGTGCCCTCCAGAAGAATTGCGGGGAGGCCAATGAGGCTACAGCCCAGAGAATGAGGTTGTGTGAGATGAGGACCCCAGCTGCCAGATAAGGATTCTAGTCTTTATTCTCCAGAAGAACATTAAACAAAAATCTACAAAAAAGCTAAGAGGGATACCTTGGTGGCTCAGTGGGTTAAGCCTCTGCCTTCGGTTTAAGTCTTGGGATCGAGCCCCACATTCTGCTCAGCGGAGGGCCTGCTTCCCCCTCTCCCTCTGCCTGCCTCTCTGCCTACTTGTGATCTCTCAAATGATAAATAAAATCTTAAAAAACAGAACTATTTAATTTAAAAAAAAAGGAGCTAAGAATGGCTCTTTCCCCCAGATTACTAAAGCTGTTTATACTTGTCTTGAAGGAGAAGAGTAATAATGGCCTGAAGTGCTAGGAACCTTCCCAGTGTCCTGGCATGGTGTGGCTCTCTTTGCACTGGGGAGGCCCAGGACTCACCAGCCAGCCCCAGCCCTGCAGCCCTCCAGGCCAGGGATGGCCCCTGCTCACGTGGACAGAGGAGCAGGGGTGGAGGGTGGGTGGAGTGCTTTGACTGAGGTATCAGCTCTGCAGTGACATCTGGAACAGCCCCAAGACTTTTCACTCTTGTTCCTAGATAACCCTATCATGTATGCCCCCCTTTTAAAGGTCTGCTCACCCTGCCACCCTTCTTGTACAGCTGTTCTTCCCACCCAATCTGGGGAAGGCCCCTGGATAAGAACTCTTGATTACCCAGAACCTGAGGTTCTGAACTGCTGAGTTCAGACCTCAGCACTGTCTAGAACCATGTATATTTACATACCCTTGATAGCTTTGCACTAGTATTACTGGAAGTCCTGGGAGAAAAGGGTCATGATGGTTGGATGGTTAGCCTTTCGGAAGGCCTCTCCTTCTTTCTCATCCTATTTTTGGAGAATGTGGTTTGATGTAGTGACATCTACTGGCAAAGCAAGGCAGGTAAGCCGATGACCAGATAGGTGTCCACTTATCCTCAAGTAATTTCTAGACTAGCAAAAAAAAAAAAAAAAAAAAAAATATATATATATATATATATATATATATATATCTGAAGCCCCTGATATTGGTTAGAGCAAGGCTAAGAAGCCCACAGTTGTGGGTTTGGACCGTATATGTGTGGGTTTGCCTTAAACAGAGAAATGTTTTTCCTAGTTGCAGCTTGCCTCCCTAACTTTGGCCAGTTGGTTCATGTTTGGCTACAGTTAGTCACAAGGGAGACTGGGTAAGCATGTGTATATGACTCAGAGGGACCCATTCCTAGCCCCCATTCCTGGGAAAGCATCTCCCAACAAAATAAAAAGACCCACAGTTTACAAATGGCAAAATTTGGGGTCATTTTTCATCCTCCCGAAGCTTGATTGGTTTGGGAATTTTTTTTTCCCTTCCTGGGACTCGGTTTCTCCTAGGTCACTGGGAAAATACTGTCTACAGAACCATCTTCAAGGTTCCTGTAATGGACAAGAGTACTTTTATTTATTTATTTACTTTAAAGATTTTATTTATTTATTTGACAGAGAGACATCACAAGCAGGCAGAGAGGCAGGCAGAGAGAGAGGGGGAAGCAGGCTCCCTGCCAAGCAGAGAGCCCGATGCAGGACTTGATCCCAGGACCTTGAGATCACGACCTGAGCCGAAGGCAGAGGCTTAACCCACTGAGCCACCCAGATGCCCCAAGGCAAGAGTACTTTTAAAGTGGCCCCTTGCCTCTTGCTGAGGTAAAAAGGGAGACTGCCTCCTCACGGCTTTCATGCCTGTCACCTCCACACTCTGTTCACGGGGCCATTCTCTCTCAGGAGCCTGCACACTTGACTAGGAACTTACCCCTAGAGGTCACAGGCAAGCCGGACTGAAACAGTGAGGAGAAAACACTAGGGCAAGAATTACAGAGCAAAGGTTCTGCATTCTTAGTAACACTGACTCGTAACTGACTGGGGCTCACACAAAGCACCTATCCATTTATCCATCCATCCATCCATCTGATCCTCGTTCAGACTCAAAAAGAAAATCCTCAAGACCCCAGCAGAGAAGTGGGTAATGAGTAGGATTCCATGGAAGAGGAAACAGAACTAGTAAAGGAACACATGGGAGAGATGGAAGTAAGTCCTTACCAGGAATCAAATCCAAAGTACATCAGAGGGAGGTGCAGTTTTCATTTTGACTAAAATTGCAAGATCTTTTTTTTTTTTAAGATTTTATTTATTTACTTGACAGAGATAGAGAGCACAAGTAGGCAGAGCAGCAGGCAGAGGGAGAGGGAGAAGGAGGCTCTCTGCTGGGCAGGGAGCCCAATGCGCGGCTCAATCCCAGGACCCTGGAATCATGACCTGAGCTGAAGGCAGAAGCTTTAACCCACTGAGCCACCCAGGCACCCAAGATCTTTTTTTTTTTTTTAAGATTTTTATTTTTAGGGGCACCTGGGTGGCTCAGTGGGTTAAAGCTTCTGCCTTCAGCTCAGGTCATGATCCCGGGGTCCTGGGATCGAGCCCCGCGTCAGGTTCTCTGCTCCGCGGGGAGCCTGCTTCCCCACCCCTCTGTCTCTGGCTGCCTCTCTGCCTACTTGTGATTTCTGTCTGTCAAATAAATAAATAAATCTTAAAAAAAAAAGATTTTTATTTTTAAGTAATCTCTACACCCAAGGTGGGGCTCAAACTCACAACCACACGATCAAGAGTTGCACGCTCTAGACTGAGCCGGTCAGGCGCCCCAAACTGCAAGATCTTACGAAGTGGTAACACTCACTTCTGGGAATAATGTCTTAAATTGGCACCTCACATGACGATGGTGACACTTTACATTTGGGCAAGTCTTTGGGGAAAGAGAAAAAGTGATACATACATAAGGGGGAGACATAAACACAGAAGAGAACTACAGATGTGTGCAGACGCTCGAGGCGGCATTATCTGATGTAAAAGATCCTCAGTAATCCCACACAGGGGACTGAGCACATACGTCACATACCGCAAGATGACGTCACACAGTGATCATAATTACAATTATGAAGACCATAGAGAAACATGGCGCATGTGGAGAATACGTGAACATGAAATTTCATGTAAACAATGGGAGCATCTCTACAAAAATATGCACAATAACAAAATGTGTCTGTGTGGTGAAAAACTGGAAAGGTAATCTGTGGAAAAGAAAAGTAGCTGGGTGACAGCAGCGAGATTAAGGAGGTCTTATTCTCTCACAGCTTATTTAGTGTTGGCTCAGTCAGTTGGGCCTCTGTCTTCAGCTTAGTTCGTGATCCCAGCATCCTGGGATTGAGCCCCATGTCCGGCTCCCAGCTCAGCGGCAAGTCTGCTTCCTCCCCTCCCTCTCCCTCTGCCCCTCCCCCTTGCTCATGCTCTCTCTTGCTCCCTCAAAAATAAATAAAATCTTAAAAAAAAAATTACCCAAGCACCTTATTTACTGTTATTCTGTTGTGTTAATGTTCGAAAAGGTGGAGGGGTTAATGCAGGTGAAAGTCATGCTCTCCCAGCCCCCTCTATACACACGTCCTACATCTTCTGCTCCAGGAGGGGAAGGACCACATCTGCTTATCCACAGTTGCACTCAGCTCCCAGCCCAATCCTAGCCTTATCAGAGGCTCAGTAAATATTTGTTGAATGAATAAATGAAAGTGCCTGCGGTCCAGAAAGTCTCAACCCGGGATCACTGGGCATGGTCCATCCTGGGGAATGAAGAATTTGGTTTTGCTCAAAGGAAAAAAGGAAAGCACTGGCTGGCTCAGTCAGTACAGTAAGTAGCTCTTGATCTCGGGGTCATGAGTTCAAGCCCCACATCAGGCTTAGAGCTTACTTAAAATAAATTTTAAAAAATGAAGGCCCATCCATAAAGACAATTCCCCTGTCTTTTTGATAAGTGAATTTGGGCTTGGAGAACCCAGGGAGAGACAGTCTGTAAAAGCAAACCCAATTACCACCCAGGAACATATGTCGCCCTGAGGCCTTTGCTGCCATAACAACACTGTGTAACTATAACTACAGCCCTGGAGGGCTTTGGCCTTGTCAAATATGGAAAAGGATGTCTTTATCACACGCAGCCTTTGTGCGCAGACTGACTTCCCTGGGGAGCTTAGATCAGGGAAGGGAGGTAGATAAGTGGAGGAAAGGGGGAGGTGAAGGGCAGGAGAGGGAGAATTGCTATTGAATCAGGATTAGGGTTTTTTTTTTAAGCAATTCTCAAAATGTAGTTATTTGACTGTTTAGTTTTGGTGGTTATTTATAACCCCAGCTGCAGAGGCGGGGAGTTGTGCCTGAGCCTGCTGGGATCTGTCCCATGCCTTCCCCGGGGGTGGGGTTGGGGGCGGGTGGTAGATAAGGGTGATGGAGAAACCAAATTCACAAGGGGCCAAGGTAAGAGAAGTTCCAGGCCACCTCCAAGAAGAGTGAGACGGAAGTGACCCTTAGTGACTGTGCTGACTCCATGTTGAAGGCAGCTGTGAATGAAAAGATTTGAATAGGAATTACGGTCCCACCAGCAACCTCTGAGGGTCTCCCCAAGGGCCAGAGACAAGGCCAACGCTTCTACTCAGAAGTCACGAGACTGGCCTGGCTACACTAGCCCCTCCCAAGGGCAAGGCAGGCTTCTCTACCTTACAGGACAGTGGTCTGCACACAAGGAAACTATCGTCTCTAAGCCCTCCTGGGCACATCCCTGGTCAAAAACAGGCTTCAAGGAGAGAGGGTGGCTGGTTCTGGGCAAGTCTTACCTAACCAGCCAACACTTGGCAGTGGCCAGTGGCCGCTGTATTTACTGAGCCCTTGAAGAGGTCAGGCAGCCAGGGCGCAGCTGGAGATGGGGTTGGGGGGTGGGGGGGAACTCAGCCAGGCAAGGCTCCCAACCTCCAGGAGCTCCCAGACCTTTGAAGCAAACAACAAACAACTCCACTTTGCATTTGAAATACCATTTCATTTGAAATGGTTTCATTTCATTTGAAATACCAAATGTATCATTTTACTAGCAAAGGGAGCATCTTATTTTATTTTATTTCATTTTTTAAAGATTTTATTTATTTGACAGAGAGACACAGCGAGAGAGGGAACATAGCAGCAGGGAGAGTGGGAGAGGGAGAAGCAGGCTCTCCGCTGAGCAGGGAGCCTGATTTGGGGCTCGATCCCAACACCCTGGGATCATGACCTGAGCCCAAGGCAGACGCTTAATGACTGAGCCACCAGGGCACCCCAAGGGGAGCATTTTAAAGGAAACTGAGGGATCGTTTAGGGAGCTTACAAATGGGACTGAAGAGACAAGATACAGATACAAGAAAGACAAGACAGCAAGAATGCACACAAAAGATCAGCCCCACGTCCCCTGCCCGGTTCAGTTCCTCTTCAACTCTGGATAAGGTTATTATTTGTTACAGAGGGATTCTCACTGGTCTCCCTGTCCCTCTGATGAGTCCCCCTCACGGCTTCTAGAAAGAGATCTCTAAGTGCTAGTGTGATCGTGGGACTACTCTGCTTAAAGGCCTTCAGAGATGTCCCATCACCTCCAGTCCAGGCTCCTCAGCAGGGCTTTGCCAAAACCATTCCTGCCTCTTCTCTGGCAAACCCCCCAACTCCACCCTGACAGCAGTCACCAGCAGTCACCGGCAGTCACCACCGCAAACTGGGCTGCTCTGTCCCTCTGCGCTTTCGTGCACACTGCTGGCTCCCTTTGCACGGAAATCCCCTCTTCTCCTCGCCTGCTGGCAAACGTGTCTGTCCTATGAAAGCCCATTCTTCTTTCACCTATTCTAGAAACCCTTTCCTTCACCCTCCAGACAAAACACTCTACTTCCTCCTCTGTACCACTTTTGACCCTTGCTCATTCTTCTATTTTTCCACAGTATTTGGGGACCATGAGATTACTGGCTTGGGGAGACATGGTGTTTTGCCCCTATTGGGTGTGGCCCAAAACCTGAGAAAGAATTCCCGGGCTTATCACTCCATGTTTCTTGAGCTGAGGTGAGGCTGAATGGAAAAAAGCAAACAATCGCTAGACCCGGTAAAGATATATTCATTAACTGTAGGGTGTTAGCCATGGCTACGGTGACTGAACTATAAATATCACTAACGGCAGCCATGTACAGAGTATTTACAGCGGCAGGAACTGTGCTAAATGCTGTATGACAGCCGTCTCCTTGAATCCTTACAATAACCTGGGAAGAAGCTGCCAGTGTCTCCATTTCACAGATCGGAAAACTGAGGCACGAATTAAAAAACCTGTAGGAGAGCAATGCAGACGGGAAGTGGCAGAGTTGAGAGTCAGTTCCCGATCTGACATTAGAGCCCTGGACTGGGTACTAGTAGAGCTATGACTAAAATAAATAGGAATTCCTATTATTTGTTTGGAAAGGAGAAAGGGGAACAGAATATCAACCAAACTGTATACAGAAAAGTATAAATAAAGCAGTAAATGTAAAATAATGTATCACTATGTCCTACTACCTTAGAATGAATACATCAGGAAAGACTTTTTTTAAAATTAAGATTTACCTATTCATTTCAGAGAAACAGAGAGAGCTCAAGAGAGCGAGTGGCGGGGGCAAGTGGGGGGGGGCAGAAGGAGAAAATCTTCATGCAGACTCCCTGCTGAGCTCAGAGTTTGAGGTGGTAGGCTCTATCCTGGGATCCATGAGATCGTGACCTGAGCTGAAACTAAGAGTTGGACACTTAGCCTTCTAAGATGCCAAGGCGCCCCAATCAGGAAAAACTTTCTGAAGAAAGTAAATGTTCAAGAAAGACGTATCCAGGCAGGAGAATAAGCCTGTGTGGAAGTGTAAAGGCTGGAGAAACAGTGGAGCTGAGCGGCCTGTAAAGTCTGGTGGATGAGGCTGGGCCGAGGCAACTATCCAAGAAACTGTGAAACCAACATCAGTTCCTGCTTCAGGAGCTAATTACGCCACAATGAAAATGATCCTCAAAGTAAAGATTATATTTGATTCAGAAAAAGAGAGGAAGGGAAAAAAAAAAAGCTTTTAGGGTTCCCTCTTCCCCATTCTAAATATACCTAGCTCTTCTACTTTCCTTTTAAGTACACATTTTCCTTTTGATCATCTCTCTATCCTATTGATGTTAGTGTTTTTTCATTTTTCTTCCAGAGTGCACACTTTCCAAGCACAAGAACCATGTCTAAATGAAACTGTAAATTCTTCAGCATCAGCTGCGGTGTTTGAGAATTCAGTGTAAGCGATTCATGCTGAACATCTGTAATGCTGGTATTTGTATGATGAATGGTTAAGTTAGGATAGGATTTTTTTTTAAGATATTTATTTATTTATTTGACACAGAGAGAGAGAGAGATCACAAGTAGGCAGAGCAGCAGGCGGCAGAGGCGGTGGGGGGAAGCAGGCTCCCTGGTGAGGAGAGAGCCCAATTCAGGGCTTGATCCCAAGACCCTGAGATCATGACCTGAGCCGAAGGCAGAGGCTCAATCCACTGAGCCACCCAGGTGCCCCAGTAAGATCTTATTCTAAAATACTAATTTCCAGGGAGGGATATTTCATCATCTTTGAGAGCTATCCATTCAGAGACTGTGGAACGGTAAACATGTTCTGATTGACTGGCAAGCATTTAGTGTGGGTGTAGCATGGGCTGGGCACACTATTAAGGATGACACACAAAACTGAGACATGCTTTTTTTTTTTCTTTCTTTTTTTTTAAAGATTTTATTTATTTATTTGACAGAGAGAGATCACAAGTAGACAGAGAGGCAGGCAGAGAGAGAGAGAGGGAAGCAGGCCCCCTGTTGAGCAGAGAGCCTGATGTGGGACTCGATCCCAGGACCCTGAGATCATGACCTGAGCCGAAGGCAGCGGCTTAACCCACTGAGCCACCCAGGCGCCCCTGAGACATGCTTTTAACACAAGATCTTCTTACCCTAGTTTGGGAGCCAGAGCATCCACAGCTGACCTCAGGAACACACCAGGAAGTAAAAAATAACAGTACTAGTGGGAAATTAAATGCTGAAGAGCTACAAGAGGAAGAAACGTGAGCCCTTTTCCAACAAGTTCTTATGTGCAGTTCAACCTTAGGTAGGTTATTCAGAGGTATTTATATGCAACATTGAAGCTAAATACTAAATACTGAAAGCTAAATACTAAATACTGAAAGCTGCCTGTCTTACCACCAACCCAGAATATCCATATGCAGTGCTAAGGGTCTGGAACTTGAACTCTTCAGAGTCCTCTATTTTTCTCATCAATCAGATGTTTACTTTCTGCTGCTCTGTTCTTTAGCTCGGCTGGTGGGGGGAAACTCAGGTGAAACTGGGATTCAGGATTCTAACTTAATGACTCTGAAAGCATTTCCTCCAGCGAGGTTAAATCCTCAACGCCTGCTCTCCACTTCCCAGCTTTTAAAAAATGGCTTTTTTAGCCTGACCTCCTTGACCAAACTTTTCCTTCCTCTCACAACCGACCCCATTATTTTTTATTGTTATTGTTATTATTTAAATACCCATGCCTTTTTAAAGCGCCAGCTTCACTAAAGATATTCCTTCCTCTTCTTCCCTCCCCCAACTCCTGGCTCAAGCATTTTGATTTCCAGAGGTCACTTGGGCTACATGGAGTTCACTGCTTCTCCGACTCTGGTACCGCGCCGGTCCCCACCCCCACTCCCGCGGGCCACCCAGGGCTCTCAAACCCAGACAGAACGGGGCAAGGAGGTGGGCGCTCACCGTTGAGAGAAACTGGGGATTCTTTGGAGCTACAGCTTCTGGAGAATGGTTTTACCTCTTTCCGCGACGTGAACGACTAACTTACTTGCAGTTCGCTAAGGGCAAGGACAATGTCTCCTCTACCAGACAACGAACTTCCTGATGATGGACGCTACCCTTTAGTTCCTTTTACAAGCCCCATTCCCACCACTTTGAGATACAGAATGGCTTTCAAGATACAATTTCTTGTGCAAAATATCCCTTCCCAACTTTGAGTTTATACGATAAACAGAAATGTCCTTTAGCCAATTAGGCAATGAAGGGGTTAAACCTCAGCCACCTGATGGATTCTGGGGGTTTCCTTCCTCGACTTCAGAAATTAAAACGACCGGGAAGGGAATTTGCCCAAGGTAAAAATGAGAACGGCTAACTTCAATTGTCAGGCTTCAGCCCCAAACAAGAATGGCTGCCCGTGTCCACAAAAGGTGCCAATACCCTAACTAAAAATGGCTGGCCCGGATTTCTACTACTGTGCTACTCTCTGCCCAATTCCAAAATGGCGCTTACTAGCCTCACCAGGAGGAGCGAACCTCCCAGCATCCTCTCTGGCCCTGAACGTCAGGTGACGCGAGCCCCAGCCGGAAGTGAAGGAAAAAGCGCCTCAGCCCGCGGCGCCTGCGCAGAAGGGTCTAGACGCTGTGAAGCAGGAGGCACTTGGGATCGTCCGCAGGATTGGGACTGCTACAGAGGCCGCCACGGAGCCCGCCGGAGCCACCGTTCCTGCTGCTGCTGCTGCCGCTGCCCGAGTCGGAACTGTCGGGCCGCAGCCGCCGGCAATGCCGCGAAGGAAGGTGAGAGGAACGGGACAGAAGGGATGGCGGGTGTCTAAGGACAGTCGATTGAGCAACGTGACGCAGTTGGTCACGCCTCACAGTGGTTGGGTTCCAACTTCCCGCTCCCCCGAACCTAGCTCAGCAGCCCTCTCTTCTGTCCATACCCAACAGAAAAATGTGGGCCCAATCCTGGCCTCGGCCTGTGCTTGCAACTATTCCCGCCCTCTGCTTGCCTGGCTCGGAGGCGTTCTTCTCGTTAATTGGTCGCTGGAACGCCTAGAAGCGTATTGATTGGCTGGTGGCACCGCCTATTTGGGTCCAACGGTCACCTCCCCGCGTGTGGGGGCGGTGTCGGGGCCGGGCCCTACGGCTCTGCGACTGGTTGTGGAGAACGATCCCTCCTCTCTTGATTGGCTAGGCTTGGCAGTCTGTCCCGTGGGGGCGCGGTGTAGCAGTAGCGCCATTGGGTGGCACGAATCCCCGCCCTTCCGGCCGGTGATGCTGATAGGTGCATAGGCGGGGTTTTGGAGCATCCTTCCTTTCCAGGCGGGGGGCACAACAAAGCAGAGGACTGGGTGGTTGGGAACCAGCGCCCACTCCCTAGGGATCCCACTCAGGCCTGTTGCATCTAAGCTGTAATTTTTCCTTATTTGCCCAGTTGGACAGCGAACAGAAAATGCGTTCCAAAAGGCTAAAACTTTCCAGAGTTAGGATTTGTAGGGTCACCTAGGGACACCCCCCATTCCTTTTCTTTGCAGCTGAACAAACAAAGACGTAATGAAGTGCCCCAAGCCATTTCCATTAGGCAATAATGGAGCCAGGACTACAGAACAAATCTAATTCAATTCAACACATGTTTATTAACTACTCGCTACTGTGCTAGTTGCTGGAGATTCACGAATTAATTAGACATGATCCCTGGCTTAAGGAGATCACAGTCAGATGGGGAAAACACATAAATAACAGAAGGAGCTAGTAAATTCTCTAGGCAAGAGAATATACTAAGTACTGTGGGAGGGAAGTGAGGGAGCAATTAAGTCCGCTGTGGAGTAAGATGGGAAGTAGATCGTGAAAGCTAGAGAGAAGAGCTGAATTCCAGAGTCAGACCAGGAGAGGATGGTCAGGGACTCAAGTATCTGGGTAATGAACTAGACGACCTTTAAGACTCCCTCTTCATCCTGTGGATTTTCTGTGATTCTGGAGCCTCTGCTCATTTCTGGGCAGATTACCCTTGGAATATTTGGAAAGCTGTGTGGTATTCTTGCTCATTTCTGCAGAAATCTTTCTTTTCACAGAGGTTTTCAAACATTGGTACCTTTTATTTTCTCCTAAAATGGCCTACACTCATAGGCAGTATTTATGTTAAGGCTCACCAAATGCTGGAATAGTATTGGTGCCTTGGAATAGGTCCATAGTCCCTTTTCTGCAATTCCCAAATACGAAGAGCTTTTGAAAATGTACGTGTTTTTAGTAACTTACTTGGTTGGCAAAACCTGTCTTCAACTATCCTGAGCCTACTTACAGTTTCTGTGTGTCTCATTGGGTGATTGTTTATATATTCTACTGTAGAAATATTAATGTGTTTGATGATGGGTGTTTCTTGCGGGGTATATGCAAAATGTTCCCTTTCCAAAAAGCCAAAAAGTTACGAATTTCAGACACAACTGGCCCTAAGGGTTTTGAGTAGAAAAAAACCAGGGGGCTTCTAGCTTGAAGTTTTGCAGGGTTTTCTAAGCAAATACTCTTCCCCTTTCTGGCTTAGTGAAGGGTATAGTGTTAATGTTCAGTTGTTAAAAGTTGTCTGTATGACTAATCATGCTTCAGGAAGCTAATAATTGACAAATAATTATTAATTGAAGAGATGATAAAAATCTCCATTCTTGAATATCTACAAGTCTTCATGTGCAAGCTACTTTTTTCTTTAAAGCACTTTTGGTACATGTGGAGAAACTTCATAGGTAGATAACATAAGAAAGAAGAATTTTAGTCTTTTTCTTTAAGTTCTCTTGGGATCAGAGTTGTGGCTCTTGATATTTTGAAATAGTATATGGTTTAAAAAAACATGATAGCCTTTCGTGGAGACTTTGAACAAAAGCTACTCTAAAGTTAAAAGGAGACTAGCACTGATATTTTTCCTACCACCATGGACTTCCAAGTGCCTAGTACTGTCAGCCAGACCGTTTTGAATTGGTACTTTTATTTCCAGTTTGTAGTGCTGACCGATAAATGGACTTATGTCAGAGTTAGTGTTAATGAAGTAAGAATGCTCTCTTTCATTCATTTAAGAAAAGTGCATTATTTGTAGGTTGTTCCGTTTAAATGCCTTAAGTAAAGGGAATTTGGTGATGGAATCCTTCCTTCGTGTTTTTGGGGTCATGGTTCATTTTATTTCCAGTGTTAACACAAACCCACAGAATAAATGCTTCTGTGCTAATGTCTGGATCTATGGTGTTACAGAGGAATGCAGGCAGTAGTTCAGATGGAACCGAAGATTCCGATTTTTCTACAGATCTCGAGCACACAGACAGTTCAGAGAGTGATGGCACATCCCGGCGATCTGCCCGAGTTACTCGCTCTTCAGCCCGGCTGAGCCAGAGTTCCCAAGGTATAAGAATTCATTCTTCCTGACCATACCTCACAGCCTGCTCTGGTCATCATATTATTGTGTTAATATGGAAACTGGTCCCTTGGCTTGGTGTAGGTGACAGAATCTGGTAAAATGCAGAGTGAATGACTGCAGAAGTATCAGGTCTTTAAAAAATGGTTCTGTTGGGGTTGTTGTCTAATGTGTAGACCCAAAGGAACTATGTCTGATGTAATGGCTGTGTGACCCATGGATGTCTTAAGTAGCTTCACTTTTTTTTTGGACTACAGCTTTTCCATCAATAAAATGGGAATGCCATCTCTTCACTTCCTGTTGGAATGGTTTAGACTTAGGGTCTTAGAATAGGCTCTTGAACTTGTTTTTGGAGGAGGTTCAGTACTTCTCAATACTTCCAAAACTTATATTTAATTCTGTAATGTAGTCAGATGCAATTATTAGATATAAATAGTTAAACCCACCCAACTGTCAGTTGTTAAATCCTAGAATTTCGCTTTGGTTGTACAGAATGGAGAATCTCTGTGTTGGAAGGTAGTTTGAAGGCTCTCTTGTGTAATTGAGTTGTCTCGGCTTAGATTTGGAGGGTACCCCTGAATCCCTCCTGGTTCTGCTCTGGGATTCCCTGGGGAGGAAAGAAGGTTGCAGTTAATGCACAAAGCTGGTAATCAATAGGTGATAACAGATTAAGGGGTAGAGGGGAAGCTATAATAGGCTTCGAGCACTTAAATAGTGCCCATTTGGTCACTGCTTCATGAGCATATTGCAAAATGAGAGAAAAACCTATTTTTCAAGCAAGAAAATGGGAACATTCTTCACAGCTGTTCTTTATTTTATTTTTGAATTTAACGTTTCAGTTGAAGTCACGCTGTTGTTTCTTGAGTCTCAGTTTGTGTTTATTTTTTGAGCACAGTGGGAATAGCGATAAATGACTGCTGTAATTCAGATACTATGCTGTGTACTGGAATGCCGTCATAGAAAAATCAGAGTTCCTGCCCGTAAGGTGCTCACAGTTGAGTGCAAGATACAGAAATGTCAGTCGATCATGGTCGTGCATTGTGGTAAGGGCTCTGAGAGGTTGGCATAGCATATTTTGGAAGCTCAGAGATGGAGCCAGCAATTTGGGGCAGGTCTCCAAGGTGGATCCTAAAGGATCTAGTAGGACTTTACAAGTTGAAAGATGGGAAAATGTTATTCCTGGCAGAGGGAACAGTATATGCAAAGGAAGTGTTAAAATATTCTTACAGAGTGTAATTGGTCATTGCCCTGGACACCTAAAAGTTGTAAATATTCAAAACAGCTAGGAAATACCTGGGCCCTGGGTCCCTTCCTAGTTGTTATATGTCATAACTGGCACAACTCCCAGGGGCATCGTTCACAGTGTAGTCTATGTAAGACTATGTAAGACATTTTGCTCAAAAGCAAAATGTAGGCTCTGTTATGAATTGCGCTTTCTCGAGGTATGCAAGCTGATAGTCTAGCTGTGTGTTGACTTCTTTTACTGAAAAGCTTGAGAAGTTTAGTTTTGTTCTTAGGAGAACCTGTGAGATTTACATATCATCTTAAAGATCTTTTGTCATCTAAAATATGGTTTAATCTCAGCTTTGAATCTTTCTCTAGTTTTTTTTTTTAAGATTTTATTTATTTATCTGACAGAGAGAGACACAGCGAGAGAGGGAACACAAGCAGTGGGAGCGGTAGAGTGAGAAGCAGGCTCTCCACTGAGCAGGGAGCCTGACGCGGTGCTTGATCCCAGGACCCTGGGATCATGACCTGAGCTGAAGGCAGACATTTAACAACTGAGCCACCCAGGCACCCCTCTCTAGTTCTTTTTAAAGTGTCATCAAATTAGAGATGTAACGAGGCTGCCAGATGCTTCAGAATAGGTTTTGGTATCTAAAAAAATTCCAAAACTGTGTTCTTGGCCTCACTTTTCATTAATCTATTATGACTTTGCTTCAGAGTATCAGCATAATCAGGAAGAACACAAGAGATCCGTAAAGAAAGGAAATATTTGTATATTGTTACACCTGTAGTAGTAAAATATGTGTTTTATGGTGGGTTGGTCTAAGGGAAGAAAGAGAAGATGGAGCTAATATTCAGAAAGCACTAGACTAGGTACCAGGGATCATATTCAGTGAAATTTATATGAAGTATATCACTTCTTACAGTAAACATGAGGAATAGTGTTTTACCTTTTTTATAGATCAGGGAAAAAGCTTGAAGAGGTGAACTTGCCCAAGATGCTATAGCTAGGTGGTATGGAGTGGCATGGAATGGGAGTCAGTCTTGATTCCAGAAGCTAAACTGTTAATTCTATACTGTATTGCACCTCTACATCTGATCTAGGTTCTTTAGCTTATATTTTATTTAATAGAATAGATATGTTAACTATTTGTTGGATTTTGTGAAGTATGAAGAGGAGGGCAGGCATGCTAATAAATCATATGGATAAGAAATAAAACATATTTCCTTCTTTTTTCTTTAAATTACTATCTTTAATATTGGGGATCAGATTCCAGTCCTGTTCGAAATTTGCAATCTTTTGGCACTGAGGAGCCTGCTTATTCTACCAGAAGAGTGACCCGTAGTCAGCAGCAGCCTACCCCGGTGACTCCGAAAAAATACCCCCTTCGGCAGACTCGTTCGTCTGGCTCAGAAACTGAGCAAGTGGTTGACTTTTCAGATAGAGGTGAGTGATTATGGGATCATTTGGTCAATTACAGAGAGGATCTCATCAATTCCCCTCTTAAGGAAGGCTTGAGGCTATTGCAGATAGATGCCCAAGATTGACAATATTCAGCTAGGTAAATGCTGTTTGCCTGATTCCTTTCTTGAATGTGTCGCTGAGGGCAGTTTTGTACTAGAGTACTCTTAAAGCCTAGAGTAACAAGTATATTAGATAGAACCCATAATAGGCAAAAGGGACTGGAGCCCTTTTACCCATAGATGAAGAAAGCTTGCACCAGATTTTCCTATAGTCATGCTTGTCAGTCCACTTACCTCTGAATTTCTGAGGAGGAATGACCTTGGAAATGGGAGTTGTGAGCTGTTGAGATTGTGATTCACCAGTGCAAATCAGATGCCTTAGAGCATGGGTTACAGACTGGGGCACCCAGCCTGCCAACATGCTCTGGTGGTTTGCTTGCACAGTGTTTACCTTTTTTTATTTTTATTTTTTTATTATTTTTTTTAAATTTATTTATTTTTTCAGCATAACAGTATTCATTGTTTTTGCACAACACCCAGTGCTCCATGCAAAACGTGCCCTCCCTATTACCCACCACCTGTTCCCCCAAACTCCCACCCCTGACCCTTCAAAACCCTCAGGTTGTTTTTCAGAGTCCATAGTCTCTTATGGTTTGCCTCCCCTTCCAATTTTTTTTTTTATAAACATATAATGTATTTTTATCCCCAGGGGTACAGGTCTGTGAATCGCCAGGTTTACACACTTCACAGCACTCACGATAGCACATACCCTACCCAATGTCCATAACCCCCTCCCCCTCTCCCAATCCCACCTCCTCCCAGCAACCCCCAGTTTGTTTTGTGAGATTAAGAGTCATTTATGGGTTGTCTCCCTCCCAATCCCATCTTGTTTCATTTATTCTTCTCCTATCCCCCTAACCCCCCATGTTGCTTCTCCATGTCCTCATATCAGTTCATTTTTATTTTTAAAGATTCATTTATTTATTTTATAGAGAGAGAGCGGAGAAGCAGAAGGGGAGGGAGAGCGACAAGCAGACTTGCCAGGCTTGATCTCAGGATTCCCGAGATTACAACCTGAGTTGAAACTAAGAGACACTTAACCAACTGTGCCACTCAGGTGCCCCAGTGTTTGCATGTTTAAAAGTTTGTTGCCAGCATTTGAAAATACAGAATTTCATAAAAAACAAAGAAAACCTGGGTTACTAGTTTCTTTTAAAAACTGGAAAGCTCTGGGGCACCTGGGTGGCAGTGGGTTAAAGCCTCTGCCTTCAGCTCAGGTCATGATCCCAGGGTCCTGGGATCGAGCCCCACATTGGGCTCTCCGCTCAGCAGGGAAGCCTGCTTCCTTCTCTCTCTATGCCTACTTGATATCTCTGTCAAATAAATAAATAAAATCTTAAACAAAACAAAACAAAACAAAAAAAACCTGGAAAGCTCTGAGAACATGAGGTGGTCATTCACTCACAGTATTGACTGAATTGGAAGAGTAGTTGTTTTCTTCTTCTTCCTTTTTTTTTTTTTTTTTTAAGATTTTCTTTATTTATTTGACAGAGACACAGCGAGAGAGGGAACACAAGTGAGGGGAGTGGGAGAGAGAGAAGCAGGCTTCCCACTGAGCAGGGAGCCTGATGTGGGGCTCGATCTCAGGACCCTGGGATCATGACCTGAGCCAAAGGCAGACGCTTAATGACTGAGCCACCCAGGTGCCCCAGTAATTGTCTTCCTGAGGTGGACAGTCCGCTCTCAATTTGGTCTTGCTTAGCCCTTGTAGGCATTTGGCATACAACCCATGATTTATAATCTCAATTGTTAGATTACTAACAGGCTAGCTTGGGAGTCAAATTCATTCACATGCTCACACCAAATATGTCATCCAGAAGGATACCCATTTTTATTTATCTTCCATCCTGTGTGTTTCCTGGAAGGAAAGTTAGATGGTCATTTTATTTTGAAGATTTTATTCATTTATTTGAGAGGGGGAGGGAGAGACCGCACAAGTGGGAGTGAGGGACAAAGGGAGAGGGGGAAGCGGACTCACCCCTGAGCAGGGAGCCCGAAGCGGGGCTTAACCCCAAGCCCCTGGGATCATGACCTGAGCCAAAGGCAGACACTTAACCAACTGAGCCACCCAGGCACCCCATGAATGGTTATTTTATTTTATTCTATTATTATTATTTTTTAAAGATTTTATTTATTGGACACACAGAAATCAGAAGTTGGCAGAGAGCCAGGCAGAGAGAGAGGAAGGGAAGCAGGCTCCCGGTTGAGCAGAGAGCCAGATGCGGGGCTCGATCCCAGGACCCTGAGATCATGACCTGAGCCAAAGGCAGAGGCTTAACCCACTGAGCCACCCAGGCACCCCTGGATGGTCATTTTATTTTATTATTATTATTATTTTTTAAAGATTTTGTTTATTTATTTGACAGAGATTACAAGTAGGCAGAGAAGCAGGCAGAGAGAGAGGAGAAAGCAGGCTCCCTGCTGAGCAGAGAGCCCGATGTGGGGCTCGATCCCAGGACCCTGAGATCATGACCTGAGCCAAAGGCAGAGGCTTAACCCACTGAGCCACCCAGGCACCCCTGGATGGTCATTTTATTTTATTTTATTTTTTTAAAGATTTTTATTTATTTATTTGACAGAGATCACAAGCAGGCAGAGAGGCAGGCAGAGAAGGAGGGGAAGCGGGCTCCCCGCTGAGCAGAGAGCCCCATGTGGGGCTCAATCCCAGGACCCTGGGCTCATGACTTGAGCCGAAGGCAGAGGCTTTAACCCACTGAGCCACCCAGGCACCCCATGGATGGTCACTTTATTTATTTATTTATTTAAAAGATTTTATTTATTTATTTGACACAGAGAGATCACAAGTAGATAGAGAGGCAGGCAGAGAGAGAGAGAGAGAGGGAAGCAGGCTCCCTGCTGAGCAGAGAGCCCGATGCGGGACTCGATCCCAGGACCCCGAGATCATGACCTGAGCCGAAGGCAGCAGCTTAACCCACTGAGCCACCCAGGCGCCCCAGATGGTCACTTTAAAGAAAGATTTCTTCTGCCCAGTTTTGATTACCCATGATGGGGGGCTTATGAGAAACACAGATAAATGGAATGTCCTAGGATAAATCCCAAACTGAATTTTACTCAGAATGTAAAATCGCACAAAGGAATGATGTTAGTTTCTTTTCATTTTCCTTGTAGCTTTACAGCAGATAAGTGGCTAAAAGTCACTGGTTAAATTATAGAGGATCTGGGAAGCCCATGAACTCTTCCGAATAGTAAACCTCTAAATAAAAGAGCCCCACTCATGAGCTTCTACCAATTGCTTTTGCTTTAGAAACTAAAAATACAGCTGATCATGATGAGTCTCCACCTCGAACTCCAACTGGAAATGCCCCTTCTTCTGAGTCTGATATAGACATCTCCAGCCCCAACGTGTCTCACGATGAGAGCATTGCCAAGGACATGTCCCTGAAGGACTCAGGCAGCGATCTCTCTCATCGCCCCAAGCGCCGTCGCTTCCACGAAAGCTACAATTTCAATATGAAGTGTCCTACTCCAGGCTGTAACTCTCTAGGTGAGTGTGACTGGCTTCTTAACACCTGTGTTCCATGGTTCTCGCCCTCTGGAATTAGGATCATGAGGAGATGTTCTGTATTCTCCTGTGATCTAGCTTCTTGAGTTCTTTGGTGGCACTGAGAGCATCACTGAGTTTCCCACTCAAGTAGCGAGTATTTTTGCTTCTTGGTTGCAAGGACAAGAAGTGCGACGCACTGATCAGTTTCCTGAGAGCTTCTCCCTGCAAAAAGGTTCCTCCTTTTTCCTGCAGATACAAAACAGAAGACCAGTTATCTCCAAATGGCTCATTGTGTGGTGCACAGTTCATGCTTCATGAGGAGTGTAACTAATGCAGAGTACTGCTTGTGTGGCCAGAGCTGCTAAGAAAATGAGAAAAACAGAGTTCTTACTGCGTGGCCGTGAATGTAAAAGGGCGCAGATGAGATGCTGGACTTTTGTTACTTCAGTGGTTTTAGGCTTTGTATACTTGATAAGTATAAGCCGGACAAGTATCTCTTCTCAGATGAAGGACTGTCTCAGTGTTTTCTTACGACCTTTACCTCTTACTGGCAGATTCTTATAATGGTTTAAACCTATGGTCCTTAAGGCGAGCTTCAGTGCAGACGTTGGGATTAAGCTTTGGTTTAGAGCTGGAAGGCGCTGATGGAGATTACAGACTTTTCTCCACTGGGTCTACTTCTCAAATTTGTGAACTTTTCAGCAGGGCTATCAAGTAGAACAGAGTAAGCTGTTGCTTTACAGGCCCACAGTATGTTTTCCCTAGCATTTAATGTATTTGGATCTTTTCCTGGTCTTAGCACCAATATCTCTGATAATCTCAACTCCTCAGAATGCCTAGAGCATGAGTTCCCCTGAACATCACACCAGTCATCACTCAAAGAAGCTAATCGTTTTAGGCCTAAATGAGTTTCCTTGGGTAAATGTTGGAAAAACTAAGCATAGACATCATCATGTAAACACTGGTATTTGAGCGCTAGCTAGTGCTTCAAGAGGGTGATGGGATCTACTCGCCAGATGGCAAAGAGACTCGGGCCCTGCTTGTCACTCTCCCTGCTTCCCTAAATTGTCACTTTCATGTGCTCTGTTTGCCACATGCCAGACACTGTTTTAGGTTCTGGGGGTGTAGCTGGGAACATGTCCAGGTTTCTACCCTCTGGAGCTTAAAGTCTTAACTGGGGAAGGCAAATCAGGTGGATACATAATACACCAACTAGAGATAGTTCCTTGAAGGAAAATTAGGGAGTGCTGAGAGGGTAAGGTATTGTGTGTATATACAACCACTCACACACACGCACACACTCTCTCACACAGCCAAGTGGGCTGTGGGGCAAGAGAATGCTTAAGCAGCTTGAGACACACTTACGGGCCAGTATGCCTAGGGTAGAGCAACCAGAATGGGCAGAAGGAGATGAAGTCAGAGTCGGGCCTAACTGTATGTTATTTATGCTCAGTACTTAACCCCCCTTAGTGGGGTAGATGAGAGGATAAATGTAAATCTGTTGCATCAGAGGAAAGTTAACTTTGACTTTTGGTGTTAACGTACTGGCAAAGTTTGAAAAATACAAACCTGAGCTTCCAAAATTATTTTTGATAAGGGGGTGCCTGGCTGGCTCAGTGGAGCCCGTGACTCTTCATCTTGGCATTGTGAGTTCAAGTCCCATGTTGGACATAGAGATTAGTTTAAAAAAAAATTGCTGAAATTATTTTTGATCCTGTTCCACTCTTTATGTTCAGCAAAATAACATCATAAATTTTTTAAAATAATTTTGGTATAAAAGTATTCTGTGCTTGTGAAAACTTAAAACCCTGCAAGAGCCTTGAAATGCATGAAGTTTTCCTTCACTCATATCCCTGGATATAAAACTATTCTTGGTAGCTTTTTTTTTTTTTAAGATTTTATTTATGACAGAGAGAGAGGGATCACAAGTAGGCAGAGAGGCAGGCAGAGAGATAGAGGGGGAAGCAAGGCTCCCTGCTGAGCACAGAACCCAATGCGGGGCTCGATCCCAGGACCCTGAGATCATGACCTGAGCCAAAGGCAGAGGCTTAACCCACTGAGCCACCCAGCCTCTCTTGTAGCTTTTTATGAATGTTTCTAGTAAGTTTGTGTGTACATGCACGCACACACACGTGTAAATATACATATATTTCTGTTTTGTTACCCACAAAAGGGAAAGTACAATGGTTTGGCATCTTGGATATTTTACATTTCTCAGAGTTTCATCTGTTCAAAGAATACAGAGAATTGTATTATATTGATAGTTTATATGAATTTTTTACATTGTCCTGTATGGATTGATCTTGAGATTATTTCTCATTTTATTTTGAATAATACTGTAGTGTATAGCCTTATGTGTGTGTATTTTGGTATCTTCCTAAGAAAACCTGTAGGAATAAATTTATAGCAGTAGAACTGCTAGATCAATAGACTAGTTATCCTTTTTAACATTTTTGATATGGACACATTAGATCGGTTTCAGTTTATATATTCCAGAATAAGACATGACTTGAATAATTTACCCAGAAGTTATAGATGTATAATATCTTAGAAAGAAATACTTATAGAAGTATTTTTTTAAAGAAATATCTATAGAAAGAAGGCTTTCTGTAGTACGATGCTTTACGTTTTATACATGGTGTTTGATCACTGAGGATAGTTTTTTCTGTGCAAGATAAATTGAATGGATCTCTAAAATCATATTTTTTTATAATGCAGTCCTAGAGAAATGGCAGCCTGCATATCATATGTTAATTCCCCTCTCCCCTAATACTTGGATTAATTTCATCCTTTAAAGCTTACTCCATAAATCATGTATGATTTTTTAAATGCCAGTGTCTCCATTGCCCAAAGGTTTTTTAAACCTCTTGGTTAAAGAGATGTGTAAAAAGGAAGTGACATTCAGTTCTCTGTGTGTTTCCCAAAACCACATGAAAAATAGAAAAGTGGAGAGATGACCCTTTAGATAAAATGAGCTTTCTGTATTCTGTATTCTGTATTGTTTCTGTATTGTTACATTGTCCCCTCATAAGAGTGCCTTGTGCTAACTTCCCATTTATTTATTACAGTGTTAGATTAGTTGCAGATATATAGTAGTAGATTCGGCATTTCATGTACGAACCAGTGCTATCAAGATAGGTGTACTCTTGATCCCCTTTGTCTGTTTCACCCCTTTCTCCCCTCCCTGCTTTGGCAGCCACCAGTTCCTTGTATTTAAGAGTCGGGTTTTGTTTTTTCCTTTGCTTTTTCCTTTGTTTTGTTTCTTACATTCCACATATGAGTGACATCATACCATATTTGTCTTTCTCTGACTGACTTACTTCACTTAGCATAAATCCCTCTAGGTCCATCCATATTACAAATGGCAAGATCTCATTCTTTTTTGTGGCCAAGTAATATTCGTGTGTGTGTGTGTGTGTGTGTGTGTGTATAGAATACCTTTTTCTTTATCCATTTGTCTATGAGTAGACACCTGAGTTGCTTTTATATCTTGGCTATTGAAAATACTAACTGCCTATTTAAAAGTCTGATTACAGAAGAAACCTGAATCTTTGAACAAAATCAGCCCCCCTCCAAGAAAATAAATATATTTAATCTGGTTCAGAATGATCAAAATAATGCTTATTTGTAGATTAGAAGAGTCCATTTTCTTTATTTTCCATAAGTTTTTTTTGATTATTGAGAACTCAGTTCAGATTGGATAGCATTGCATAATAGAAAAGAAGGAACACTTAGTATACATATAACTTGAAAATTTAGCATAAGAAAGTTAAATTTCACTGAAAGGAAATGTTCATTTTTTTTGTCCTTTATTATAAATATATGAATTTATGGCTTTTTTGGAATTTGAAAAATACATTATCAGAAGCACAAAAGGAACTACAGTTGATACTGAACATACACAAGTATGTTCAAAGATTTCCAGATCCATCCTGTGGAAGAAAAAAGTTTATCGTGGGTGCAAGTTATGGCCCGTCACTTACCTTTGGTGGATTCAGTCTGTGATCAGGTATATATTGGATAAAAAAGATACAGCAAAATAACACAGTTGATATACAGAAAGCTATCGTTTGATGAACTTAAATCTTTTATCTTGAGATTGAGTTTTTCCCTCTTTTAACAGGACATCTTACAGGAAAACACGAGAGACATTTCTCCATCTCAGGATGCCCGCTCTATCATAACCTCTCAGCTGATGAATGCAAGGTAATTGTAGTCATTACTTGACGTGTAGTACCCAGTGAGTGCTGCCATGAGGTTTGCCAGGCACTTGGCTAAACCCTGGGGATCCAGTGTGAACAAAATAGACCAGGTCCTTTTTCTTATATTCTGGTGGAGGAAACATAATAAAAATACAGTTTAAAAAAAAAAATAGTTAAATATAAAAGAACTCTAGGAGGTAATGAATGCTTTGAAGGGAATTAATAGGGAGATTACATATGGAATATTTGGAGTATCATCTTCTAGTGCCTTGATACTCCGCTTTGAAAATTGACTTCAGCGACTGCCAGGCACCTTTTCCATTAGGAACTAATTTGCATAAATATGTGATCTCAATATTTATGCATTAGGTTCTCTTCTCATGAATCTGTGAAGACATTTTGCTCTTTAAAGTTTTTCAGAATTATTTTCCTATTTCTCTGTTTCCATGGAATATTTTTCCTTTTTGTTATTCTCAGTCATGCCTACTCTTGGCTAATTCTTGTTTTAAATTCTTGAGGACTGTAGTCCTAAATAACCTTTGGGATTTGGGGTAATGGCTTGGGGAGAGCCCAAGATCCTCTTTTACATGTTCCTGTATGGGTTGCTGCTACCAAGGATGGAACTAATAATAGGGAAGCAAGAGTCGAAACATTCTTAATTAAATGGATTGCGTGGGTAGTATTGGATAGGTTATCCAAGCTCATTGGATCAAAGTATTAACTGCCATTCTTGTGGCTGTTATTTTCTGACAATGCCAAGGTTACAGATTATTCCTGCCGAGCCGGTTTCATCCTATGAAAAATTAGAATCCCTAGCCAACATTAGTTCTTTCTGAGTCAGGAATTTGTTTCTTATTCACAACTAGACCACACCATGGGACATTTCTTGATGTGTTTACTCTTTCAGCAAAGTAGCGTACTTTGAATGCTTATATGGATTTTAAGGTTGATGCAAACATTCTTATTTTTCTTCATTCCAAATCTCTTGTGTAAGGAAGGTCATTTCTTCTGCTCCGTGTAAGAGCGAGTGGTAGGTCTTCCCATTATCTTGCCATTTGCCTGAAACCTGATCAAAACAGGAACAGCTCGGCCAACATCTGCATCAGATGCTGACAAGGCACTACGTCTTTCTTTCTCTGAAATGAACCATGATCTCTTTTTGAGAGTTGTCCTCTGCCTCTTGTCTTTAAATATGATGGGATACTGTGGATGGTCTCACATAGAAGTATTCCTGAAGTACAACTTGTAAATTGTTGGCTTGTGGCAATGTGAACAAGTTAAGCAATTTATTTTTAAAAAAGAGGAAGAAAAAGTTCAGTTTGGGGAAGAAAATTCTGAAAAAAAAGGAAAGCATTTCCTCAGTCTTTCCTTTGTTATGCTTTCTTCTTCACGAGAGCAGTGAGGCTCCACATATAATCCATCTCTACTGCTGGAACCTGATGGCTCTGGGGAATTTCTGAAAGATGTATATTTTTATTAACATTTAGAATCCCAAATAGAAAAATTAGACTAATTCCTGCATTTACTGAAAGCTCTGTAATTTTTAATGTACTTGCATATATGTGATTACCCTTGAGTTTCTTGGTAAATGTTTGCAGTCAAGGATATTGCCATTTTCATTCCGTTACAGATTGTCATGACTACATACCGTGACAGGTATCTGAGGATTCTCTGAATGAGATAAAAAGACTGCGTTCAGTGAGCTAACTTTCTCACGGGGGGAGGCAAAGCACATACAGATGAATAAGTAGAGAAGAATTTCATGCAGTAATAAATGCTGTGAGAGACAACAACAAAAAAATACAGAATGGCTGTTTTGGGGGTGATGGCTGTTTTGGGGAGGGTGACGGGTACGGCACTGCTTTTGCGCAGGTCGTTAAGGAAGACCTTCCAGAGGAGTTGGCATTTGACTTGAGTCGTGGCTGAGGGCAAAGAGACTGTTGCGTCCGGATCTAGGAGAAGAGATGTAGGTGGAAGGATGGGCAGGCACAAAGGCTGTGAGGTAGAGATCAGCTGTTGGGTTGGAGGGGCCAGAAGTAGGCCAGCGTGACTAGCGCATAATGGGAAATGAGGAAGGAGGATCCAGATCCCAAAAGACCTGTAGGCCTTGGCACAAGGAGTGTGCCTTTACTGTGACGACGGTGGGAAGCATTTGGAGGGCTTTTAGCAGAGGTGTAATATAATTTCCTAAATGCTTTTTAAAAATCACAACTGTCGTGTGTGGAGAACGGACTGGTCGGAGGCAAGAGTTTGATGCAGGCCAACTCGTTGGAAGGGTGCTCCAAAGCTCAGGCAGTGGCTGATGGCCCGGACTAGGCGCCGTATCCGTGGAGATAGTAGGAGCTGATCGGATTCAGGGTGTAGCTCGGACGTGAGCATCCTGATAGACTTACTGATGGATGTCATGAGGAGAGAGAAAGAGAAGCAGCAAGGACGACCTTCAAGTTTTTGACCGGATGAGTTGTTTAGAAAGTGTTGCTGTCTGTCGACAGAGGGAATGTTTGGGAGTTGCAGATCTGTGGGAGAATACCAGTTGTCGTGTTTTGGCCGTGCTGAGTTTGGTGTGAAGCGGAGCAGGCGGTTGGATGTGAGCCCTCACTTCCAGAAGGTGAAGTGGAAACTGTTGGAGAGCTGATGAGATTTGCCTTAAGATCACATAACTGCAGAGTTCAGTTTCCCCGGAGACTTGACCCCCCTGGCTATCTGGGCTTGCCTGTGCATGTCTTCCCCCTGTTCTTGCACTTGCCCACGGCTTCTTGTTTCTTACCCATCGTGCGGCGGGAAGGGTCCAGGCTCTGAGTCCTCAGACTTCATTAAAATCTTCGCCTTGCCACCATGTAGCCCCGAGGATTGTGCTTCTCTGATCCTCAGTTAGTGGCCGAGAAAGCAGACGGTGAAGCCTGCCTTCCTGTTCTTGGAGAGATGGTGATAATAAATGTGAAGACTCTTTGAAAGTAAAACCGCAGCGTGAATTCAGGGGATTTCCATGGTATTCTTATGCTTTTACGTAAACCTAGTCTTAGAAGCAGGTGGATTTATTGACGTTGTTGATGGTTGCAGGTGAGAGCACAGAGCCGGGATAAACAGATAGAAGAGAGAACGCTGTCCCACAGGCAAGATGACAACAGGCACGCAACCAGGCACCAGGTACGGGCCTCGCTCAAGCTCCGGCCGCTCGCAGCCTGGGAGCCAAGTCTTGGCTCTCCTCGGCCCGGGAGCGGGCATTAGGTCTCTCCAAGTCTCTTGTTCCCCGTGGTATTTCTGAGTAACTCATCTTAACTCGCCTTCAGTTGTACACTCAGGAGCATATTTGCTTTCCAGATAGTAAAATTTCATGAAATGAGTGCTTCTGCCTCATAAATGAGGGAATTGTAGTGCTTATGAAAATAATGGTTATCACACGTAATCTTGATTATTTCCGAGATGGTATTTGCTGCTCCATGTCGCATCTCCTTTTCAACCTTTTGTTACTTTCAAACCCCCTCGCTGTGCTGGCATGGTTCCAAGGTCGCCAGTGACTTGCGCTTAATAGCATTTGACACTTGAGGATGGTGTCGTTTTTCTTCTACTTCTCTCTTGCCTTGGATTCCAAGATGCTACTTGGCCCTAATCTTTCTGCTTCTCTGAACATTCCTGCTTATTGATGACACTTAATTCCTTGTTCCTTCGTGACTGCCTTGGGTCTTTGCTCTTGCCGTTTTTCTGCCTAACTCTGTGCCAAGAAGGGATTGTGTTTATCCTTCAAGACCTTGAACACTTCTCAACTGTTGTAGAAATTCTTCCCAGACCTCCTACCATTGAGGCAGTTCTTCCGTGGGTGTTCTGTTGTAATGTTCTCAGGATGCTGGTTTAGCCCTTGTCACATCTTATATATACGTAGCTCATCATGCGGTTGTCTGTTTCTGTGATTAGATTATAGGTAGCTAGCTGAGGAAGCCTGGTGAGGAGGGAGAGGTTGGGATTTGGAGCGAAACAGATCTGGATTTGAATACTGTGATTCTGTGATACTAGCTGTGTGGTCTAGGGCAGGTCAGCTACCCTCCTTACACTTTATTTCCTTGTTCATAACAAGGACTGAATAATAACTACGTAGTAGGGTAGTTGTCCGACAAAATCCCCTTCCCTGGTGCTTGGTAGGTAATAAGCATGCCATAAGTTGTAGCTGCTCTTGTTTTCATGGTCCATCTGGGCTTCTAGTCTGACTCAGTTTAAAAGTCTTATTCATTCTTGTATCAGTGCTTGGAAAACAGTAAACATTCAAGAAATGCTTATTGAATTGACATACCTTTATTTTATTCCTGCTGCTTTGGCGGAGACATCCCTCCTTAATTCATGTTCTGTTTGATTTAATACTAAAATAAGTACATTCCTGAACCCATATTAACTGACAGTAACCATGGTGGTCTGGGAACCCAGTTTGGGATTTTAAAATCGCCATAGTACTCGTGGGGTGGCTGTCACACATTGGGCATGTTTTCTTTCCCTGCCCAGCTTGTGGTTTGTCTTGTGTTGTTACTTTTCATCTTGAAACTCACTGCCATAATGCATTTTCTAGCTAGCTTTTCAGTGTCCTCTTCTTGCCTTTCAGGCACCAACAGAGAGGCAGCTGCGATACAAGGAAAAGGTGGCTGAACTCAGGAAGAAAAGGAATTCTGGGCTGAGCAAAGAGCAGAAAGAGAAATATATGGTGAGAAAAAGTTAAATGATTAAGACGAATTCTTGCATTCGCATTTGATTGCTTTTGGTTTCTAAGTCCTGCCTTTGAGAATACCCTGGAAGGGCCCACCTCTAGCCCTTAGAGTTTGCCATAATTGCCCTCCACCCCCAGACTGGGTTGTTAAGAGTGGAAACAGGAGGCTTCAAAAGACAAAATGCCATTAGAATTTAGATGAAAAAAAAAAAAAATTCTGTTCTATACTTGTTTGTAAAGCTCACTTTAGTTGTAAAGGGTTAAATTTAGCCACTCGAACAAATAGCAGGATGTTGGAGATGTCTGTGTAAGGGAAGGTATTCAAACTAAGTGATGGTCTGTATATTTTAATGGGAAAACAAAATTCCTGCATAGTAAAAAGTATTGGGTGATATATTCTATAAGAAGATTTTTTGGGTAGTATTTTAACCTTTTTTTCTAGTTTTAAAAATAATGATTTTTTTTTTTAAGATTATATTTATTTGAGAGAGAGAGCTCATGAGCTAGGGGAGAGGAGAGGGAGAAGCAGAATCCCCCCATTCCCACCCCCAAGCAGGGTGGGCTTGATCCCAGGACCTGAGCCAAAGTCAGATGCTTAACTGACTGAGCCACCCAGGTGTCCCCAAAGTAATACACATTTATAGTAGGAAATACAGAACACAAAGAGAAGTATACAGAAATAAACATCAGTCCTACTACCTAAAAAGTAGCCATGTTAGCATTTGGAGATATTTCTTCTTAGCCTTTTACATAATGCCCAATTTATGTAATTTGGATTTTACTGTAAGCACAGCTTTGGATTCTGTGTTTTCACTTAAATAACTTGAACTGTAATTTCCTCATTTCATAAAAATTTTTCAAGAAATTTTTTGCATAAAATTTAACTGTTAAGTAAAGATTTATTATAAACATGATTTATAAATATGTTTGACTGATATTTATAAATGTGTTAAATGCTTCCTAATGAAAATACCAAAAATATTAGAGAAGAAAAATTCCAATAAAAATCACCCTCTGAGATAAGAAGCCCCTTCCCCTTCCCCGTGTTTTGCTATGAGATCTCTCGGGCTTTTCCTGGTGCATATTTTTATCTTTTCATGGAATTGGAATATTGGCTTATTTAGGCATTAAGTTATTTAATGTATGGCTTGTGGATACTTAGCACAACTTCACTAAGGCAAGAATATGCCAAACCATGTATTTACTTTTTTGGTCATCCTCACTGCCTTGAAAATGATAATATTATGAATGAGATGGATATGGTGCAGCAGGAAACAGGTGGTGGGCGGATCTGTAGCTAATTGCCTGCACCAGACTGTTGGGTTTGTAGAGGGGAGGGTTCTAGGAGTGGGCTGCCAGGTGTAAAGTTGTATGCCTCCCTCTGCCTTGTTCAGTGTTTCTGTCCACAAATTGGGTAGATGTGGAAGGAGTAAACATGATAATAGCATTTACTGAATGCTTATGTGTGTAGGCACTAAGCATGGTTGTGTTCCCATCATCTTTATGACAACTCTTTGTGATGGGCGGTGTCTTAACTATTTCATAGATAAGAAGACAGAGATTTGGAGTAGTAACTTGCCCAGAAATCATATGGGGGGGGTAGAAAGAATGTCTGAAGTAAAAACTCCTGAAATTGAGTTTACAAACATCTGCTTTCCAAAATTTGAGCTAGGTTATTTGGATCCAACCTTCCTGTTAAAAATGCTGGCTAGGATATTTTTTTTTAAGCTTAAAAAAATGTTTATGAAACTAGAAGGAAAAACAAACTTCATATTTAAGAATCTGAATATTAGATGCAAAAGATACAGGTCAGATGGGCCCAGAGGAACCAGAAGAAATTGTAAAAGGGGTTGAGGTCCTGGGGAATAGTTTTTTCATATGATAATACACATGCGGATACTGTACTGTTCTCCCGGGATGAGCCATCCACTCCACTTAACAACCATTATCTTCTATTCTCTGGGTGGGAGGTGGAGTCTGGGATGGAGTGGGAAGGGCTAGAATCAGAGGTTTTAAAAGGGAAGTTTCCCTTGTGGCCTTTCTTTCCGGTGCCAGGATATTTGTCATGACTGCCATGGTGAGATTTGATACTTACTGAGAACTGGCTTACTTTTATGCTTCTGATTTTCTATGAGTATTGTCTCCTCCTCCTCGCTTAATATTTAGCATAGTGTTTTTTAAAGGGGCCAGCCTGTGTTTCCCATGCGCCCTGTGTTTCCCATGCGTCGGGGCTGGAGAACTCAGGTGGCAGCTTCAGGCCTTGGGCGAACAGCGTCATGGGCGCAGCAACTGCGGGGAAGGGACTTAGCAAGGACCACTTAGTGTTGTAGCCCCTTCCTCGTTGAGGCTTTTCCTTTCGGTCTAAAATGTGAGACTCTTTAAGTCTCAAGAGATTTTGTGTATTTTGTTTTGTTCTGCTTTGTTTTGCTTTTAAACACGGGAGTATCCACCAAGGTTCCTTCCAGATCTCAAGATTCTAGGAATTTGTAGTGCCTTTGGCTTTGTTACATTTTATTTATTTGTATTGTCATGCACATTTTCAGATGAAGAAATGGAGGCATAGAATTCTGACCCTCGAGGTGCTCATTTAGAAAGAGAAGAATGAAACTCCCTTTTGAAGGTGTAGGAGCATTTTCTTTCCAGATTCACTAGAGTGGATAATGGTTGTTTTTGGCATTAGCCTGGTAATAGTGTGTCTTACGCTCAGTCCCCAGTGCCTAGTATAATGCCTGGCATATAGTAGGCACTAAATAAATAGCTTATAGTTGTGCTTGGCCCTCTGTTTGGCATTGACTGAAATGAAATAGATTAAGTTCTTAGAAGCAGTAAGACTCACACTCTGATTATTTTCCTAGGAACACAGACAGACCTATGGGAATACTCGGGAACCTCTCTTGGAAAACCTGACTAGCGAGTATGACTTAGATCTTTTCCGAAGAGCACAAGCCCGAGCTTCAGAGGATTTAGTGAGTATTAAAACCTTCAAGCTTATGGACTGCTTGTGAAAGTCTTGTAAACTGCCCAGAAAAGTGATAGTAATTGATCAGTTGATGGGAAATAATGAAAATCTTTTTCCCTTCCCTCAGCTATCCTTTATCAGAATGATCCTCCTTCCCATTCATATTTAAACTTTATTTCCCCTCCTCCCTTTCTTTTCCCTGACCACTTTTCCCTCTCCATCTCACCTCCCAGAAGGACCTGTTTGGTGGGAGTGTAGAGGCAATAGCGTTAGACAATAGGTGCCCCTCGGTCTCAGTCGGGCAATTTGCAATTCTGAGAGCCTCTTATTGGTGGCTAAGCCTCTCTTGTTCTCTTAACAACCCCCTCCCCCCCAGGAGCTAGCCTTTGCAGGCTTTTGCTAGGCTCTCCGTTCTAGCTCCAAAAGAATTAAGAGAACAGCATAGAGGAGTAATGGAAAAGGCTGTGGTCATATGTTTTTTTTTTTTTTTTTTTAAAAAGGTTTACATACTTCTCGAAGGGGTAGATAATTTACAACCATACATTTTTTTTTTAAAGATTTTATTTATTTATCTGACAGACAGAGATCCCAAGTAGGCAGAGAGGCAGGCAGAGAGAGAGGGGGAAGCAGGCTCCCTGCTGAGCAGAGAGCCCGATGCGGGGCTTGATCCCAGGACGCTGGGATCATGACCTGAGCCGAAGGCAGAGGCTTTAACCCACTGAGCCATCCAGGCGCCCCTGTGGTCATATGTTTTATAATGGAAATTAATCTTTGACCTAGCCACGTTTTATCTATGAAGCTGGTTTACTGTTCTGATTTATTTTTAAAGATTTATTTATTTATTTATTTGACAGAGAGAAAGATCACAAGTAGGCAGAGAGGCAGGCAGAGAGGGGGAAGCAGGCTCCCCGCTGAGCAGAGAGCCCGATGCGAGGCTCCATCCCAGGACCCCGGGATCATGACCTGATCCCAAGGCAGAGGGGCTCAACCCACTGAGCCACCCAGGCGCCCCTACTATTCTGATTTTTGTTTACAGTTAGTTTCACTTGGTTTTCATACCCTAGGCAGAATTTTTAACAAGATTGCTTAAAAAAAATTGGTACCTGTGATTTAACAGGTGAAATGTGTTGAGGGAAACTTAGCTTGTAGAGTGAATATCCTCTTTCCTTTTTTTTTTTTTTTTTTTTAATTGTGTCAAATACTTGATTCACAAATCCTCAGAGACTTGTGGGAACCTTGGAGGGGGCAGAGTTTGGTAGTTGCTTTTCTCCTTCCTGTTCTGGAGCAGAGTATTTCCTATCACAGCTCTCCACCTGGTTAGACTTGAAAATTCGTCCTATAGTCACGTCCTAACCACTGAGTGGGGAGTGATATCCAGAAATATTTTCTACCTCATCTGGAGTAGAGTCCAGTGCTAAAGCACTGTCCATGTTTCAAAAATATGTTTTCAGGGACCTACTTTGAGAGGATGGCCCTGTATACCTGTGGATTTATGTCACACAGATCCATACAGCTTTAGAGGCAGATAGTAAAGCACATTCTAGATAATCTTTCCTGGTTGGTTTTACAGTGTTTGGTAAGGGCGGGGCGTTTGTCTTTGTGGTAGATTTCCTTTATCAAGTGGTTTGGTGCGAGCTGATGAGAAACAAAATTTTACCAAGGACTTGGTACTGAGGTTCTGGAGGTGAGGCCCACCCACAGCATGGTAGGGAGCAGAGGAAAGCTGCGGTCTTTTGAGACCTACGCTTCCAGGCAGTGTAGATTGTGAGTTTCCTAGAAGCCATCCTGACTATCTGTGTCCAGGTGGGCAGCCCTCTTTAGTGCAAATTTCTCATGCATTAGAAGTCAGTTTGTTTTTTTTTTTAAGATTTTATTTATTTATTTGGCAGAGATCACAAGTAGGCAGAGAGGCAGGCAGAGAGAGAGAGGGAGAAGCAGGCTCCTTGCTGAGCAGAGAGCTGGATGTGGGGCTCAATCCCAGGACCCTGAGATCATGACCTGAGCCAAAGGCAGAGGCCTTAACCCACTGAGCCACCCAGGCGCCCCTAGAAGTCAGTTCTGTTTTTTCTCCTGGCCTAGCATGGTGGCATGCGAACAGGCATACTAGAGACTTTTTGAAAGCAAAGGTGATCAGTCGTAATTCTCTGACTTTCTGATTTCTTCTCTACAATAGGAGAAGCTAAGGCTGCAAGGCCAAATCACAGAGGGGAGCAACATGATTAAAACAATTGCTTTTGGTCGTTATGAGCTTGATACGTGGTACCACTCTCCCTATCCTGAAGAATACGCACGCCTGGGACGGCTCTACATGTGCGAATTCTGTTTGAAGTACATGAAGAGTCAAACGATACTCCGCCGACACATGGTACGCCATCTTGGGGTTCTGTGATTGTCACGGTGGAGCTCTGGATGTTGACCTCTACTTGGATGACCTCCGCCTCTAAGCCTCTCTCAGTGGCCCATAGGAATGGCACAGAGGCATAGGAAAGGGCAAGCCATATTTCAGGATGGGGCCTGGCCGGGGGCAGGTGGCACCCGAACCAGCTGATGTCCTGGAACCACATCTGTCACACACACTGCCTTGTCTTTTTTCTTGCTGCCTGGTTCCATTTCTCCCTGGGATACGAATTACCTCTGCCCACAGTTTTTATGTGTCCCAAACTAGATAAAAACAAGTGGACTTCATTAGACAGAGCAAGGACGACGTGACTCACTTCATATCCCTAGCAACCAGTGGAGGCAGGAAGTGCCCTGTAACTGCTGAATGAATGCGTATTTAAAGGAGACAAATTATGGAAATAACAAAATGGCTCCTTTGGTGCCTTCTCCCGAGTTTAGTGCTTTCTGGTTCCTGAATATTGTCCTCCTATTCAGATAGGAAGACTCGTTTTATTCATATATATACTCACTAGGTATTTTGTAGCTTTAAGCCATTTTTTGTTGCCTAGCTGTAGAGTGAAAAATCTCGTCTTAAATAAGGGAATTTCTGGGAGCAGGGATGGGGAAGAGAGGAAGGAGTGTTTCAGGCGGGCACCTTCGTTTTCCTGTTTCTGTCGTCCCAGTGCAATTTGGCTCTAAGACCTTTGAGGGTGTACCTCCTTCCATCCCCTTCCACTTTTATTTCCCAGGTTTTCTGTGTGCTGAGCTTCTGTGGCCCAGGCTTTCCCAGAGTTCCCATTCTTCCCCTCTTTTTTTTTTTCTTAAAGATTTTATTTATTTGACAGAGCCAGTGAGAGAGGGAGCACAAGCAGGGGGAGTAGGAGAGGGAAAAGCAGACTTCCCACCGAGCAAGGAGCTCAGTATGGGCTTGATCATGACCTGAGCCGAAGGCAGATGCCTAATGACTGAGCCACCCAGGCGCCCCGTGTCCTTCTCTTGTCCCCAGTTGGTTTGGGGGATAACTGCATTTTGTGTTCTCTGGAACAGACACACTGTAGTGTTGCAGCCTAGAACCGCCCCGTTGAGTTCAGATTTCCAGACTCCTGCACACTTGACTGGGGGCAGGGGGCTCTAACAGATGGAGGACTGGTAGGGACACTGGGCCACAGGGATGAGGGTAGCAGAGGACTGGTCTCCGTGATGGTAGACCATGGAGATAAACTAAAATCTGGTTCTCCTATGTCAAAGTAAGGCTGGTATTTTTACTGATGTGAACTGCTGACCATTTAGGTTTTACTTCTTTTTGTTTCTGGTTACTTAGTGGCGCTAACCAATGTAATAGCCTAAAAGGGCAAGACATAATAGTAGGTGGGGAAAACAGGGTTTGGATAAATCTGAGGGTCAAGAAACATTTTTGAATATTGGTGGATCTGTATTATGGGGAGGTACAAAAATCGATTTTCAGGTAATGGAAACCCGTTTTTTCATCTACACTTCTGATTCCCATTGCTTCATGAATAATCGCTGAAATGGGCCACCTTTGGCCATTTTTGGCTTCTGTTTCTAAACAATTGTTGCATTAGTTGGGTTGTTGGAAAGAGCCAGCATGAGTAAGCAGGTGGATCTAGCCACAGAGCTTTCTTGAAGCGATTCCAGTTAGCGTTTGGATTTACACGTGGCAGTGGGGCCTGTCTTGAGTTGGCCAGAAGTCAAAATACAATTTAATAGAAAATGTTCCATATACATATGCTTCTTAAATGATGGTTTTTAATGTGTTTGCATAAAACCTTATAAGAATTCACATATTTACAGCAAGGGCTGACTGGCTGCATTAAATCCTTTCGCAGTTGAGGGGGAAGAAAGGGGGACTTTGTGCCCCCTTGTGGCCAGCTGTCCACCCACCTCCGCAGTTTCTTCCTCCAGAACCAGGCTACCTTGCCTGGTTTTTAAGCCACGGAAGGGCGTCCTCATCTTCCTTATATAACAAAGGGAAAACTTTGGTGTGGGGGTTAGTCTTTGTTGTCGTGGGTGTCTTTCCTAATCGGAAGAAAAGACTGACAGTGAGGCGGTCGCAAAGTTTACTGGTAAAGGCGAACATGAAGTGTTCCTGCCTTTCCTTAGCAACTCTTAAGCTGCTGGAAATAAGCTGCTCAAGAATTTCCTCTTGGCGCAGGGCGTTTTAGAATCGAGGGTATTTTTTTATTTATCTGGCTTTTACTTAGTAGATGATTTTAATCTCCTGGGTTGAAACAGGGCCAGAGTATGATCTAGAAAACTTGTTCTAAACTGCTATAAAAATACCATAAACACATTCCTATGACTTTAGAAGCTGTTAATTGTTTTCCAAAAAAAAAAGAAAAAAAAAACTTGCAGTACGTTCTCAAGTGTGTCCAGTTGTCTGTCATCTCCGCTAACTAAATTTGACCTGTGATTCATTTTCCCATTTGAGCAGCAGTCTTGTTGGGGAAGGCTTGTTTCCCTGATACGAATTCCATTCTCTTGTAGGCTAAATGTGTGTGGAAACACCCACCTGGCGATGAGATCTATCGGAAAGGCTCCATCTCCGTGTTTGAAGTGGACGGCAAGAAAAACAAGGTAAGCAGGTGCGGTGGTGGAGGGTGTATATTCACAGGTCCCGGCAGCAGTTTGTTCCGCCTCCCATCTCCCCCTTGTAGAGGTGATAGGACTCTGCTGTTGACCAAAGCACACTTTCTGCCTCATCAACACTGACGATAGGATCTTCAGGTTTAGGCCTTTATCTGATAAGTTGAATCACTGGCCCATGTACGAATTCTCTTTCTCTGCTTCCAGATCTACTGCCAAAACCTGTGCCTGTTGGCCAAGCTTTTTCTGGACCACAAGACGTTATATTATGATGTGGAGCCCTTCCTGTTTTATGTTATGACAGAAGCGGACAACACTGGCTGTCACCTGATTGGATATTTTTCCAAGGTCAGCAGGATCTAGAGATTAAGAAGCTACTGGTCCCAGCAGGGTGATTGATGTTGGCATTTGGGGACCCAGATCACTGACAGGAAGAGGCCGGACCCTGGGCAATGATGACAGCCCTTCCCTTAAGGGTTGGGTGGGAAGGTGTCGCAGAAATCCATGTATCACAGATTGTTTAATGAAAGTATGCGATTCTTTATTAAAAGCTTCTGGTTTATTCCTTTCTGGACTTGTGGCTTAGAGCTGCCTATTAATTACCGGCCAAAGCCCTGCCTACTAACCCCGAAGCCCACATTTTGTAGTCAGGCCAATGCTCCTGGCTTTGCTCTCTGTTATTAGCCTAAAACCAGGAATATATTCCTTTTCTAGCTGGGCTTATTCTGTGATAACGCCACTGTGCTTTTGAAAGCTGAAGGCCAGGTTTTGCTTTTGACTTTTTAAGAGAAACTTCCTTGAAATCTGATTCACATGCCACACACTTCACTCGTTTAAAGCCTGTACCTCAGTGGCTTTTGTTTTGCCAGAAGAGCGCAGCAACCACACAGGCCCTCCTGTGTTTTTGTTACCCGAGCAAGCAGTCCTGCCCGTTGCCCCTCAGCCGCTGCCAGCCCCCGCCAGCCCCCGCCAGCCCCCTGGCTCTAGGAGTTTGCCTGTCACGAACATTTTCCATAAATGGAACCGGACAGTATGTGATGGGAGTGTTTGTTCAGTCCCTTGCAAACTGGAGGCTACCTGGTGGGGATGATCTCTTTTCCGCTAGCCAGCCCCCTTTTGAAAAATTACATTTACAGAGGGTTGCCCTGACCGACTCCACAGTCAACCCCTCCTGGCCTTGCTCTGACTAGGAAGAACTCCGTCCACCCCTGCCTTAAATTGATACTCGTCTCCGAGCAAGGGGGCACCTGGCATGGCTGGCTTTGGCCATTGTTGTAAACAGTGTGGGTGGAACAGCTGTGAGTGTGACAGCCACTCCCCGGGACTCCCTGACCAGACAGTTTGCCAGCAGCCTTATTTTGTGTTTGTGGGACTCCTGACACCTTGGGTTCTAAGCTCTCCTGACATGCTCTCATCTGTTTTGCTTGTGACTGTAGGAAAAGAATTCATTCCTCAACTACAACGTGTCGTGTATCCTCACCATGCCTCAGTACATGAGACAGGGCTATGGCAAGATGCTCATCGATTTCAGTAAGTGGGACTGCTCTGGCCTGAGCTCTGGAAGCTGCGGGGCTGACGAGACCAATTGAGTTTCTGGTTCCTGGCATGCAGCAAGAGGATGGATGTGTAGACAGAATCTGAAGGTCCCGGGTCAGCCGGTGTACCTGGAACGTTCGGTGAATGCAGGCCTCAGTCACTACCTGATGGTGGGGGAAGTAAGGGATAGGACAGAAGGTTCCTGATTATCCCCATTTGAGAGAAGGAACAGCACATGTATGATGAAGGCTTCAAATCTGTTCCTGGATTAGGGATTTCAGTTTTGTAAGGACTTGTCCAGTGGCAATCTGTGTACCTGATAAAGGCCTTGGGCCTCTTTAGTAGTGTATTCTGTATTTGGGAATTTGCCTACTCGAATTTATTTTTAATCCCCAAATCTGTACTCTTGGCACGTCTGCAGTCACTTGTGGATGTGCACACAGCTGCAAAAAGGAAGTCACCACGTTTTCTCTGCTTCGGTTAAACAAGCAGGTGCCTTGTTTTGGCTCTCCATGTAAACACATGTTTTTTTCAGTCTGTTAGTGCCATGCTTTTCATATTTTTGTGCATTTTTTTGCTGATTCTATTTTAATTTTTTTAAAAAGATTTTTATTTATTTGTCACAGAGAGATCACAAGTAGGCGGAGAGGCAGGCAGAGAGAGAGAGAGAGGGAAGCAGGCTCGCCGCTGAGCAGAGAGCTCGATGCGGGACTCGATCCCAGGACCCTGAGATCATGACCTGAGCCAAAGGCAGAGGCTTAACCCACTGAGCTGCGGAGGTGCCCCTTACTTTAATTTTTTTTTTTTTTTAAAGATTTTATTTGACAGAGAGATCACAAGTAGGCAGAGAGGTAGGCAGAGAGAGAGGAGGAAGCAGGCTCCCCGCGGAGCAGAGAGCCCGATGCGGGGCCCGATCCCAGGACCCTGAGATCATGACCTGAGCCGAAGGCAGCGGCTTAATCCACTGAGCCACCCAGGCGCCCCCCCCTTACTTTAATTTTTTAAAGGATTTTATTTATTTGAGACAGAAACAGAGCGTGGGGGAGGGAGAGGGAGAAGCAGGCACCCCACTGAGCAGGGAGCCCAGTGTGGGACTTGATCCCACAACCCTGGGACCATGATCTGAGCTGAGGGCAGACACTTAACAGACTGAGCCACCCAGGTGCCCTTGTTGCTGATTTTATGTATTTATTTATTTACTTACTTACTTAATTTTTTAAAGATTTTATTTATTTGTCAGAGAGAGAGCACAAAGCAGGGGGAAACATCAGGCAGAGAGGGAGAAACAGACCCCGTGCCGAGCAGGGAGTCTGAAGTGGGACTCCATCCCAGGACCCTGGGATCATGACCTGAGCTGAAGGCAGATGCTTAACCGACTGAGCCACCCAGGAGTCCCTTGTTGCTAATTTTAAATGGCCCCTAGGTGTAGTGCCAGAACGCCAGGTTGTTGTGCTGTGGGCCGGAGTTCGATGCTAATGAATCAACCTTGTATATTTAGAAAGGTATTGTTAAACAGAAACACCTAAGACAAGGTAACCATAATGACGGGTTGATGAAAATATGACCAGAGGCTTACAGAAACCTAACCCAGGTTCCCCTAGGAGCAGTGGTTAAGTGTTCACTAACTAAGTGCTTGCTGTGATTTTACAGAACATAACACCTATATAAATGATGCGAGTCAACTGTATTTTATTCAGTGTTTCCTGTCCTACAACACTCTAGTCAGAATTATAATTCTTAGAGTTAGCCTTCCAGTCCATTGCCTTCCAGCTGTGGGAAGTGATGAACTCAGGAAGTGGCACAGCCCACAGAGTAGGGGCCCTATATCTTGGAACAGGTGACTCCTATTTTATAAACTTGATTCTATGTAGATTTTCAAACGTATATAAAAATGTGGAATAGTTAGATAATAAAAGCCCTTGTAATGTATGATTAACGTTTCATGGTCAGTCTTGTTTTACCTCTATTCTCAACCTGTTACTTTCACATCTCTAAAAGATAAGTTCTATTTCATGTTAAAAAATCCCCCCCCCAAAAAAGTCCAAACCTCCCCAAGTTACTTAATACTCTAAGTTACAGTGTTCAAATTACCCCGATTTTGTGATTTTTTTCTTCCTTTTAAAGAAAACGCACATGTAGTTATTTTTACTTAGCTCCAAATAGAATTGATACATGGGGATTGATAGATGTGGCTTGTAAATCCCTTTTAGTCTGAAAAGTTCCCACTCCCAGCTCTTGTATTTCTTTCCTATTTATTTATTGAAAGCCCATTAGTTTTCCACCAGCATTTTGCAGAGCGTGCATTTTGTGAACTGCATCTCCATAATATTTAACATTAGATGTTCAGATGTTAGAACCAGAGGCTACAGGATACTCAGTACTGAGAAAATCTGTTCTTAAAATTGAAAAATTTCAAAATACATAAAAAATGACATAATGAAATGGCTCCCCATCTCTGTTCCAGCACACACCTACCGATTACTGTTGTTATTAACATTTTTATCTTGTGAAACCTTCCAGAGTTTTCTTAATGTCTATTACAGCTAAATGCGAACACACCATTCTTCCCTTTTGGCTTAGCCCAAGGCAGCACTCTGTACAGTCAACCGCCCCAGCTTGAATGTCTGACCCCTAGTTGGTACCATGAAGCAGCCTGTCCTTGAGTTTTCTGTGTTGGCATAGCAGTGTTTGCGATTAGGATGAAATAGAGCGACTGCATTTTGTTCCTTGGTAGGTTACTTGCTTTCCAAAGTGGAAGAAAAAGTCGGCTCCCCGGAACGTCCCCTCTCCGACCTGGGGCTCATAAGCTATCGCAGTTACTGGAAAGAAGTGCTTCTCCGTTACCTGCATAATTTCCAAGGCAAAGAGATTTCTATCAAAGGTTAGTTTTTGGCTCTTGAGGATAGTTGGTACCCAGGATATTAATGGCACTGGACATTCCAGCTTTTCTCCTTGGCCCTGCTCGGCTTGGTCACCTGCAAAGAGAAGGCCCCCCTCAGTGCTTCATCTGAACAGGAGAACGGATGCCCCCGGATGTGGGCCACTGCAGAGACCCTCCCAAAAGTGCTGAAGGATTCCAGAGCATTTGGCCCTTTGGGAATGGCTATATGATTTTGGTTTCACAAACCTGGAGTGGTTAACACTAGTTCTTAAACGAAAGTCCAGAAGGAAGAATGATTGGTTTTTTTTTTCCCAATTCTTTGGGAAATGTAAGACCTGATAAGATAATGCCTGTATATTTATGTAAGGGTGGAAGAAAGTAGGTCTGTTTTTGACCTTGATTTCTGTACGGGTCAGAGTGATTTCTTGCTGTTGTATTTCTCTTTCATAGTTATTAAGGACCCATCAAATAAGTGTTTTGTAAGCTTTTTCTGAGCAGGTTGGGTGCAGTACCCGGCTCCAGTCATCTGGGTTTCCTCTAAGTGGGGTGCGGGGCTTGGGTTGGTAGGGGTCAGTGAAGGTGTGGGACTGTACTTTGGCCGGGTTCTCAGCAGCGCTTCTGTTTCAGAAATTAGCCAGGAGACAGCTGTGAATCCTGTGGACATTGTCAGCACTCTGCAAGCGCTTCAGATGCTCAAGTACTGGAAAGGAAAACACCTAGTTTTAAAGAGACAGGTAAAGTTTTTTTGTCAGCTGCTGGCTCAGTGCTGAATGTCTCTTGAGACCTAGCAGAGCAAAATGGGGCCTTAATACCCTAAAAGTAGCCTTCTCTCTCTCTCTCTCTCTTTTTTTTTGTTTTTAAGATTTTATTTATTTATTTGTCAGAGAGAGAATAAGCAAGGGGAGCAGCAGGCAAAGGGAGAAGCAGGCTTCCCGCTGAGCAGGGAGCCCGAAGTGGGGCTCGATCCCAGGACCCTGGGACCATGACCTGAGCCAAAGGCAGACACTTTACCAACTGAGCCACCCAGGTGTCCCTAGCCTTCTCTTCTTAATGGAATTTGCCTACATGTACCTTTTATTGGGTCTCTCTCTCTCTTTTTTTTGAGCATGCAGTGATGCCTGTTGGGCTTACTTCTTATCTTATCCTTTCTCTGAAGCTTTGAGTAAGCTCCTGTCTCCGATTTGGATGACACAAGCAAAGGAGCTCAGTTAAGTAGCTTTGTGTCATACAGCGCTTCTAACGATTTTCTTAGATTGGAGCAAATTCCCCACCTGTTTTGAGGGGAAACCTCACAAATTCCAGGGCTTGTGCACTTTTTTCTCTTTTAAAAATATTAAAAAATATCTTTGTGGAAGTGCACTTAAAAGATATATATATATATATATATATATATATATCTGAGCATGAAGCCTGATGCTGGGCTTGATCTCACAGCCCTGAGGTCACCACCTGAGCCGAAACTAAGAGTCGGCTGCCCAGCCTGCTGAGCCTCCCCGGTGTCCCTCATGTAAGTGCTTTTAATTTGTTTTAGTTGACAGACCTATAAGGGAAGGTGAATAAGTTCTTTCTGAGGACAGTGTCAGCAGCAATGGGTTTTTGTAGGAAAGCATTTTCTAAATCAAAAGATAATTTTTTTATACCCGTTTCCTTCCATAGTGTATCGTTAAACTTTTGGAGATTCTTCCTTCACTAACAGGCATTTTGGAATCCATATATAAAGACATTTTCGTTGAATGTGTAAAGTCATTTTTCCTGTTGTTCTCCCGCAGGACCTGATCGACGAGTGGATAGCCAAAGAGGCCAAAAGATCCAACTCCAATAAAACCATGGATCCAAGCTGCTTAAAATGGACCCCTCCCAAGGGCACTTAAAGTGACCTGTTACTCTGAGCCAGCGAACCCCAGCAGTAGGAATCCGTACCCTAGGGATCTGTCTGTCATTTCTGTTGCTCTTGTGATTGGCAAGTACAGTATCCTTTGGGAAGGCCATCCCCCTCAGGACTGTCCTGGCTCCGACCCTCGTGTTCACTGCAGACGCTGGTTCTGAGGAACTGCTGTTTCGGCCTCAGTGAGGTTGCCTGGATGGGATCTCTGTTAGACTTGAGAGCAGATCCCTCGTAGCACTGACCCAAGGTGTTCTGTTTGGTACTGTACCTGTCCAGTCACTGGTTCTCCTCATGTCCTCTAGCCCCACGAGGTTGTGTTGTGTCTTCTAAACTTTGTACTAGTGCTGCTTGCTGCCGGGTCACCAGACTTCCAGACCATGGTTTGCCGCCACCAGGACCTTTCCAGTTCCTCCTTACATGTGGTTTTCTTGGGGGGGTGGGGGGAGAGCAGGGAAGAGGTAACATTTCTGACTGTGTACTGGGAGGGGTCCATTCCCTTCGGATTTTAGCTCACTTTAAGTTTTTTCCACCATTTTTATTGAACGAGGCCGGGTTTTGATCAGTGTCAAGCTGACAAGAGACCAGTATTTGTTTAGCCTCTCCCAGGGACTCGTGTTGGCAACTGCACACAATTTATCCAAATGAAATGGAGAGAAGAATTGACAGGTGGTGATTCTCTACTTTGATTTGAGTTCACCGGTGGGCCGCGTGTTGGTGGAAGGGAACAAGTCCTTTTTTGCCTCACCAGAAAGTGCCCAGCCCTAAATGTTTTCCTTTCTTGTGATCCCCTGCCCCTTTTGTCATTTGCAGGGGCCAAACAGTGTCCAGTTCTCCCTCTCATGCTGCATGCTAACCGGTTCATTAGACTGCAGAAACCTCCCCCTCCCTGCGCCCCCCCCCCCCATACCTGTCGCTTGGATCTGGCACACCTGTACTTCTGCCTCAGTTGCATTGATTTTTGCCCACACCTCCTCAGAGAAGTAGGAAATGATTGCACCTGACTTCCGGCTCTCCTCTCAGCCCTTGACTCAGCAAGGCAGAGTGCCACGGCCACCCCGCACCCCCACCCAGCATTTGCTTCTCCCACTGCGCCTCACCCTCCCTTGAACCGAAGTGCTCCTGCCCTTCCAAGAACAACTCCATTTCCTTTTTGGGATTTGACACCGTTCCCCGCCCGGGTCTCTGCTCTCCTATTTTTGGTCTCAAGCAAAGGAAGAGCCGCTCCCTCTAATTTCTCCAGCTCATTATAACCCGCTATCTTGGGGCAGCTCTGGATGTAGGACATGTGCTCCCCTTCCTGACTTGGTCTCCTCCAACGCTGCTGTCCGCGTGTGGAGCCCTCCCCACGGTCCCGACTCTGGTCATTTGTGCCTTTTCTCTCGTCCTCTCTGTACACTACTTATCCTCACTGTGGGTTGGGGGGAGCTCCTTTTAAGCATGTTCGGTGGCAGCTCCCCGCCAGTTTCAGTGTCACTGTTAACGTTTATCCAAAAGCAACTTCACTGCGGGTTTTCTTAAGGGGTAAAGGTCTTTGACCGAAGCTAACCCTTCCCCACATGTGGTAGAATGTGCTGTTCTCTATCTACTCCTCAATAAAGCATGTTCTCTGCTCAAGCCTTTTGCACTCAGGAGCTCTTCCTTAAGTCTGGAAATGGGGCAGCCGACCTGCTACTGATGGCGAGCTGGCTGTTGACGGATGTGGTTTGTGGCTGTGGAATTTTGCTCTGATGCAGGCTATAGAGAGAGCGATTACTCTTAACTTGTCTAGTTGGTGGGATGAGTTCTCTCTGCCTCACTTGGTTGCAGCTAAGAGGTACGCATAATATTGACAAGACCATATTCCTTTTTTTTTTTTAGCTATATGCCCAACATGGGACTTGAACTCACAACCCCAAGATCAGGAGTCGCATGCGCCTCCGACTGAGCCAGCCTCGCGCCTCTGTGTTTGTTACTCAATCTTAAACTCATTTTCCTGTGATTTCAAGGGCAAAGGCACGGCAGGAAGTTAGGATAGACAGGGTACAGCGGATACTTGGGATGGGGTACGGGCTGGTTTATCCCTGTCTCCGAGTTCATTTGCCATTAGTGAGCGTTGTTGCCTCCAGTTATGGATTGTCTGCTTGAGAGGATTTCTGAAAGCCCCCTTGTCTTATAGCACTTACCCAGGGCAGGCAGTCGGGGCCAGCACTTATCTGGACGCTGGAAGTTGTGTTTGCTGGGGTGGTTTTGCTTACCATGGAAGGGTTGAGAACCCATCCCGGTGAATAAACTGAAGGTTCTTTTTTGTAAGGTTAGAGTCCTGTATGCCACGTACTGGGGGCAGAGACTACGTTGAAGAGAAGCTTGAGGTTACAAAAAGACCCTTTTACACTGTTAGGTTGATGTATGCCCAGAGCTCCCTCTTCTACATACTTGTATCAAAGGGAGGTTCTGCCTCACGTTTCAGAAACATCGGGCTAGGTGATCTGAACCATGCGACTGGGTGCCGAGAGGTCAGGGCACCTGAAGTTTTGTGCAGCGTTGGGCCCCCAAGACTCTCTGTTGCCACCCGACTTTCCTTACTGAAAAGTAAAAGGAAGGTTTCTCTGGTTTAAATCCCTCAGGTATGGGAACAGAGTGTTTACTTAGCAGTGTTGTGTAAGACTGCCCCCTCTGGCTCTACCTGCAGGAGAGCAGCCCTGCTGTTAGACTCCTTCCTTCGAGCAAGTCCAGAGCTATTCCTGGTGGAGCTTCTGAAACCCTTGAAGTAGAAATGCCTACTCCGTATCTGGAGGAAGAAGGGAACCCCTGGCATGTGCTGGTTGCTTCCTGTATGCTGGCATGCTGGGTGCCTTCCCACTGCCTCTGTCCCTCATGTCAGCCTCGGCGCGGTGGAAACGCACTGGAGTGGCGCGGGGAGGCCGGGAGCCTAAGGTGACAGCAGTGAGAGCTGAGAACTCCCTTTAGTCTGTCCCCCTGAGCACTTCACTGTCCCCTCTGCTCTTTGCTTTCTCTACTTCTTTAGTTCTGTAGTGATTAGTCATCCTTTCCTTTTTAGTTAGATTTCCTGGCTTCAGCCACAGGCCCCTGTGCTTCTGGAGGCTTCCATTACCAGGGAAATGATGAAACCGGTGGAAGCTTTCAAATGAAAGATTTTAGTCCATCCTGTAAGTAGCACTGGGGGGACCAGAGACCCAGGTATGGGAACAGAGAGTCCCCATTCTGACACAGCTGCTGACTTAGGAGTAAGCAGTCCCGTAGGCGCTGTGGCTTGACTGGTTCTTCTCCTCACCACTCCTGTAAGGTGGGTATTCTCTGCCTCTGCCTCTTCCTCGTGGGAAAGCTGGAGGCTCAGAGGTCTTGCCTCTGGGTTATGGAAAGCCAGCCCTAACTCAGATTCCAAACCCATTCATGGTGCTGTCACGAGGCCTCTGACGCTGCTGTGTGTTCCATGTCTCTCCAGGCTAAATAGGGAGGCAAGGAATTGTTAACAAGATGGTTTGCCCTCTATGAAGCAGGGGGACGCTTTTGACTTGGCTTTGTTTTGTCCCTGCACTTCTGGGCAGATTGCCTGCCTCCTGTTAGGAATGGCCTCGAATGGCATTGATGTGAAGGCAGTTGGTTCAGGTCAAGGTTGGGGCTCCAGTAGAAAAGACCACAGCTTGCTTCTAGTACACATTCCTTCTGGAAGGCGGAGTGGAGTGGAGCGCATCTTAGAAGTATATTAGTAACTTCAAGGGAAGTTCTAAACCTGGCTGCGTTTGAAGAGCAATCGATAAGCCGAAAGGCATTCCAGAAGCAGGGTTTGTGTGAGCGGTGCCCAGGTCAAGTGATCAGCAGTGATCCTTTCTATCTTTTTTTCTCTTCTGACCTTTTGAGAAGAGTCCTAGCATTGGATCCTCTTGAACGCATATGAGGCAAATAGGCCACATTTGTTTACAGTTCAGAAAATTGAGCCTTTGAAGTTCATTCCTACACTGGGGTGAAATAAGAAACCTTGTTTTAGAGTACCTGGGTGGCTCGGTTAAGTGGCTCCCTTTGGCTCAGGTCATGATGTCAGGGTCCCTGCTCAGTGGGGAGTCTGCTCTCTGCTCGCTCTCAAATGAATACATAAAATCTTAAAAAAAAAAAACACCAAACTTTGGTTTGAAACAAAGTGTACATGAGCAGGTATGAACCCTGCCTTGGCTCACCCCAAGGCCCTGAATGGGCTTGTATGTGCAGGCTGAAATAACAGGTCTGCTCGGGTGAAGCTGAGTGACCACCAGGGGAGCAGGCCTGACTCACTGTGGCTCTCCACTTCCTCCCAGGGCCTCACAAGTGTGCATATATACAAAATGCAGCCCAGGGTTCTGCACGTTATTAAAGTGAAACCTCCTTTGCTAAATGTACGGCGTGTGCTAGGAATTCTAGAAACTATCTGCTCTTTACGGGGATCCTGGAATGCTAGTACTAGACCCACGGGTTTTGCCCCAGAACTTTCTGCTACAAACTTTTTTCTGACCGCCTCTTCCAGACTCTTTCCTGCTGCTGGGGGCAGTTTAATTGCCCACTTCCTTTGTGGCATCTTCCAACAAAATGCCAATGAATGTCACTGAGAAGGAAACAGGACTCCCCGGTGGTGACAAATGTCCCAGGTGCTGGTTGTCTCTCCAGTCTTGTGCAATCCCTGTCCATGCAGGTCCTGCTGCGACCATTTGGGGGTTGGGGGGTTTGTTTATTTGTGCCCAGAAGTGGAGAAAATAACGTGCCTATTGCGCAACATGAGCTCAGGGGCTCCTCCCAGATCCTCTCCAAGAGATGTAAACACCTTATCCTCTACAAGTCCCGGTTCATTCCAAGAAGCTACTCTTTCCTTAACCGGGTGCTGGTTTCTGGGAACAGCTCACCATGTGTGTATCCCAGAGTTATTAGAAAGCTACACTCCAGTCCTAACACTCACACAAGCCTGGTGTAGTAGGTCCTCTCCAGAGCAGGGCAACTAGCAATTTCTCCCATTTCTGGGTATGTGTCTCTGCTCCTCCCAGTAAGATTTTTTTCCTTCTTGAGTGGGCTGGACTTTTAACTTGTTTTGATTAATCGAATGTGGCGTGATACTCTGGCAGCTTCCGCTTTGGCTGTTGGAAATCAGCGGAAATGTTTCCAAAGCAGAGTGAGCCATTGTGAACAGTGAGGGCTATGTAAGAGAGACCACGAGGGAGAGGACCAAGAAGCTGCAGCCGATAGCTCCCCAATCCCAGACCTCTCCCCACCCAGTGCGGCCTCAGCGGTGACCCCTGCTGACCCCACAGTTAGCTAAAGAAATGCAGCTGAGTCCTGCCAACCCCGCAATTGTGAGAAAGACTGTTGTAAGCCGTTCATTGTTTGGGGATGGATCCATACACAGCAATGGGAAAGGCAGGAGGAGAACTTTTGAAACGAAAGAGCTGGAATTCAGTTTGGCCCCAGAGGTTCCGTCAGCTGATTGCCTGTTACTGGGAACCAGATGGGCGGGCGAGGGCCACCACCCTGTGTAACTCCAGGTGGCGCTCTTCCTACTCCATACAATGGGAGCCTGGGAACCCCTTCCATCCCTGTTTGGCCATTCAGCTTGTCTTGCTGTCACTCAGATTGCTTCTAAAGTCCCTGCCTGGCCTGCGAATCTTAGCTACCTCCTTACAGAAGTGGATCAGGAAAAGTGAAGGATATACTGCCCTATAGACCTGGCTTGTCACCCCTGCTCATCCACACGGCTTCCCAGTGCTTTTTTTTTTTTTTAAAGATTTTATTTATTTGACAGATCACAAATAGGCAGAGAGAGAGTGGGTAAGCAGGCTCCCCGCTGAGCAGAGAGCCCAATGTGGGGCTCCATCCCAGGACCCTGAGATCAGTGCCCGAGCTGAAGGCAGAAGCTTAATGCATTGAGCCACCAAGGCGTCCCGGCAGCCCCCCCCCCCCGCCCCCCCGCAGTGCTTCTTACCTTAAGGTCCCAGATCCTGGCTTTCAAGTCTGTCCATAAGCGGACTCAGCCTACCTAGCTTTCATCGTTCCACAATACCTCGTCTCAGTGCAGCTGCCTTAATCTATCCCCTTTCCTGTTTTTGCTGGGAAATCCAACACTTCCAACAGCACCCCCATCCCCAAGTGTGTCGCATGGAACACAATAGTATGGGCAAAAAGGATACTGTAGTCCTAGAAACTTGGAAGACACTCAGTTAAAAAGTATCAGTATGTCTCTTGACATCAGAGCTTCTCAAAACCTCCTCCCTGTGGGAGTTTTCCTAGAGGAAGACACAGTAACATTTCCTAAAATGATCTCTGGAAGGAGCCTCCCAGATGACTGGTACAATGGAGGCAGGTTCTCGAAAATTTCCTTCCTACCAACTCATTTAGCCCCACTAAAAAGGAATTCCTCATGAAGTTGTTTTTTTTTTTTTTGTTTTTTTTTTTTACGATTTTATTTACTTGACAAAGAGATAGCACAAGTAGGCTGAGCGGCAGGCGGAGGGAGAAGTGGGCTTCCCATTGAGTAGGGAGCCTGATGTAGGGCTCCATCCAAGGACACTGGGATCATAACCTCAGTGGAAGGCAAGAGGCTTAACCGACTGAGCCACCCAGGCGCCCCTTGGAATTCCTTGTGAAGTCTTAATTCGGCCTGAGACTTGACTGTGTAATTATGGTGTAGACCAAGTAAAGCAGGGAGAGGTTGGGTGTTGGCATGAAGGTACCTGGGCTCAGATACTGACTCTGCCATTTCCTGAATAACTTCGAGCACATGGCTTATCCTCATCGCAGGGGGAGGACAATAATTGTGGAAGGAAATCTGCCTTGCAGAATGCCCGATTTGTACACCCAGTGCTTATTTGTACAAAAAGATGTGGACCTTGCATTCTGGAGGAGACAGATAACAATACATGTGATTTCTAATTGTGATCAGTGCCACGAAGGGAAAAGGACAAGGTGTGTGAGCAGAACTAGAGGGGACCCTGCCTGAGGACGGGCCTGTATTTGAGGGCCTGAACAATGAGGAATTAGTCCAAGGAGAAGTGAAGGGATGGCGGCAGTGTTCAGACAGTGGGGACACCTAGGTGCAGACCCCAGTATAAGGGGTCCTTTGTGTGTGTGAGGGCCTTCGAGAAAGCCTCCCTGGAGGGGGAAGACCTGAGAACACAGGGCCTTGGAGGCCTTCATGAGACCGTCAGGTTTTTTTTTTGTTGTTGTTGTTTGTTTGTTTGTTTGTTTTGAGACCGTCAGGTTTATCCCAAGAAGCTGAACCGTAGCCAGCAGGGGATGGCATGACCCAATTTCTCATTTTAAAAGCTCAGGCTCCCAGTGAAGAATGGATGGGCCGGTCTGGCAGTAAGATGGGAAGCAAGGAAGTCTCCCGGGGCTGCCTCCCGGGCAAAGCCAGACTGATTTGTATTAAGGGTGGTAGGGGAAGGAATTGGAGATGGATTTGGAGAAACCAAGAACCAGGGCCTATATATTCCATGTGGGGAGCGGGGGTAATTCCCAGGTTTCTAGTTGGAGCAGCAGGGTACAGGGAGGCACCATTTGTGGGGGTGCCCACCACGGTGAGGAGTGGCCTTGGAGCAGTAGGTGAAGAGTTCAGCGTTGGGACACGCAGAGTTCGAGAACTACAGGATAGGCGTTCCAGAAGCAGTAGCTGCTATTATTTATTTGCTTTCTAGAGACAGAGACTCCCGGAGGACAGGAAGTGTGAGTCAAAACACTCTCCAAGGACCTCTCACCGGCCAAGCGCCGGCAGTGGCACAGAGATAAAGATGAATGGGATGTGGTCTGTGTACTTGAGAGAAACGGAATTGGAACATCGTGTGTTAAGTGTCACGGAGGAATGTTCAGTGGGCTTGGGGAACTCATAGGAGGGAGAGAAGGGGTAGTTCCCAGCTTGGGAGGACTTTACAGAGACATTGACCTCAGAGTAAGAATTGCCCAGAACGCCATGTGCAGGAACCAGAAGCTTGAGGGACGTGGTGAGTTGGAGAAAGATCGGTGGAGAGCAAGGCGTGGGCTTTGCACATCTCAACTCCCTGTTAAGGGCATTAGGTCTTCAAGGACCAATGTGTCCCCGACTTCTTCCATCCTCCTGGTGCCGTCTGAGTTCCCAGCCAAGTGCCAGCACAGAGAGGAAACTTATCAAACATTTGGTGACTCCAGTTTCTTTTAAATGTCCCAGTCTTCAAACACAAAAGGAAAATCTTCCGTCTTCGTGCATCCTTCAAGTTTGGTAATGACTGAAACACCTCTTGGTCCCACAACACTGAGTGGGGTGAGGTGGGGAAGGCACTGGGGGTGCCCCGGGAGTGAGGGGGTCGGGAGTGGACGGAATAAGTGCGTCCACTGGGGTATTCTGCCCTGGAGAGGGCTTGCACTGCTCCTACCCCTGGATTGCTCGCTGGGCATGGGTAAGGTGGGAGAAAAAGACCAGGGAGGCCTGAGTTTTGAGTCAGGGCTCATGCAAACTGCCAGTCTTAATATAGAGGCTTTTTCATTACAAGCAAACAGAGGACTCTTGCTGGTTGTGCTGACACCTGGCCACTCCTCAGTGGTCTCTGACGTCGCTAAAACCTTCCCTGGTGCCCAGGTGAAGGGCCGGCCCTCTCCTCCAGGGCCACCTTGCCCTCCCAAAACAGCCTGGCCACCCCACTCCCAAAGGATCAGACATCCCTGTAAAAAACGTCTAACCCATTTCCTCTCTGTGGGGAGAGGGACCTAGAGGCTAAATGTTACGCAGCCTAGTGAATTCACGAATTGTCCTCCACTGCTGAACCCACCCCACTCCCAGCTCATTCCTTGACGTAGCCCTCCGTGCCGATGACCAGCTCTGCCCTCCACGATTTCATTCCAGCTCATGTGCCTCTCTCCAAGCATCCCGGGGTCCTCTGCATCCTGCCCCATGAACCATGGGGGCAGTGACAGTGCTGTCCCCGTCAGATGGGGGGTTCCCTGAGAGCAGGAAGTGTTTGGTGCCCCTGGAGCTCTTCCCAGTGCTCAGAGCATGCCTGCCTGTGTCCCAGAAGCAAAGCAGTTGAAGAGCCACTTTACGCATGAGAATTGATGAAGGACCCAGGACCCAAATCTCCAGGTCAGAAGACAGGGATTTGGGTCATTGAAATGATGACTCTGAGTAGGGAGAGGGTGTCTGCTTTCCGGTGGGGGATGCCCTTACCTGTATCCCAAGCCTGTTTTCCCGCCTGAAGGTGGGGACCAGGGCTGTTTACTATTTCCCTTTGCAGTTCTGGAAAAGCACCACCACCCCTGCCCCGGCCTTCTGCTCTGCAGTCCACGGCAGGGTGTAGCATCCAGACCATCCCTGCCCTCTGCTCTGTACCAGAGAAGAAACTTCACTGTTTGTCCATTTATTGAGCCCCTCCTGTGTTCCAGGCACAGGAGACATGGAAGTGCGTGGCACTTGGCCCTGCTCAGCAGTGAGTTGGGAGCTGAGCGCAGGGGGAGAGCAGGGTCACTGCAGCTCACAACTGGAACAACGGTGCATGTGTGCATCACCATGGCTTAGAACTGAGAGTTCTAGAAGGAACCGCAGTGAGTTCAGGGAGGCCAGGTGGGACACACCAGTGTCAGGCGTAGGAGACACACGAGAAGAGAGTTGGCCTGGCCGGCTGCCAGCTGTATTGTCCAGGGAAGGAGATGGGTGTTTCGTCCTCCAGGAAGGGTGCAGTGGGGGCGCTCACTCTGACCCGCGGTCCTCGTCCTCTCTGCCTGGGAAGGGTTCTGTACATGACAGTGGTTTCAGGACTCTTGTCTGTCGCCTCCACCCTTGGGGGGGGCCTCCGTAGTCACTCCTCCCTGGGCTCTCCATTTCCCTAACTCGGCCTGTAGATATGTGGGGCGATCAAAGTACAAGTCCATCTGCCACATCTTCCAGTTCTCAGCCGGAAGCATGTCTGGAGCTTGGATGAGCCACCCCTTAGCTATTCTCTCTAAGAGGAGGGAAGTGGTGATCCAGTATTTGCAAGCCCGCAGGCCTTCCGAGAGATGCGGAAGGTGCTGTGGACTAGGTCATGGGAGACCCAGCTTTAGCTCTGGCTGTCCTCGGCTCACTGTGTGACTCCGGGCAAGCTTTCCATCCCTGAAAAATGGGATTCCTGCCCACACTCTGTGTGCAGGGACATTCACTTCCATTTAGCTACTGAGATGACTTCCATGGCCCTTAGAATGGAATGGCTGAGACATTTAGAAAAGACTCTTTGTGGGGGGGAAGGGGAGGACTTGCCATCTTTACTCCCAAGAGCCTATGCTGGAAGGAGCGGGTGTTGGCCAGGGAAGCTGGAAGGGCATTCTGCTGAAGGATGCGCTCTGGGGGAAGAGGTCAGGCTTTACTGAAGGCGGACTGGAGCTCAGTGTCTCTGACCGCCCGCGGGTGCCGGCTGGCTTGAACTTCTGATCTTCCCCCCACCCCCACTCCCGCCTGTGTCTCTTATCTACCTTCATACCTGCTCATTCATTTCTTGAGTGTACCCTTGGGCCCCTTTGGGGTTGTGGCCCCTGGCAGAAGGTGTTAAGCTGGTAACTGCTTAGGGTGTGATCCCTCCTGGAGTGATTCACACTTATGATTGCTGAGGACACGAAATACCTCAAGGCTAAAGGCATGACTTTTAACAATCATTGATTGTGGGAATAAGGGGGATGTTCCTGGGCCTGAAAAACACACATGATTTTTTGTGGCTTCAGCTGGTCCTGAGAGAGGCGGGGGCAGTGTGTGCCTGGGTGCTGGGTGTGGAGAGGGTGCAGCTTCTGGACTCTGGCTGTCTCAAGCCTGGATCATTGAAGGGACCACCTCCCTGTGCTTCAACCGCTCTCTTCTATGGGACATCTGCCCAGTGGCTTGTGGGGAACTTGTTCCGTCTGTCCGTCTGCCCCCACCATGGAGACAGGCAGAGAGGCATCAGTCACTTTCCCCCGATGCCCCTGCAAATCCACCAGAGCTCATTTACCTTCTGTAGATAGTCGCGCCCTGTCCACAAGGCCCTGCACCATTTGTCCTTGCGGATGCTCTGGTGGTGGAGCTAGAAGAGATAGAGGAGAAAGAGGGCAGCAGAATAAGGCTGTGCTGGGACCCAAGAAGGGCAGAGCAGGACCAGGACCAGAGCTGGAACGCAGTCATTCCTCAAGCATTGTGGGAGTTGAGGGAAGAACTGTGGATTGGTTCATTCATTCACTGAGTCATTCATCGATTCCCACCCCTTTCTCTGGCATTCTCCCTCCCTTTGCCCTTCCCTCCGCAGACACCTATGGGCAACACTCATAGACAGAAACTGCTCATGTTGTGGGTACAGAACAGGCGGCCCACCTTCACTGTCCGTGGTGGGAGGGGGGGTCTGCTCTGGGGACAGCACCCACGTGACCTGGCAAGTCAGGGCAGGGCAGGACGCCAAGGACAGCCGGACGCCAAGGACAGCCTGGTGCCCAGGCCCCGGAGACCAGCTCCATCCGGGTAGGGCAGGCAGTCAGGGGAGGAGAGGTGGGGCCCAGAGTCAAGTCAGTGAGAGAGCGTCCCCAGAGGAGGATGTGGTGAGTCGTCAGAGCACTGAACTTGATCCTGAGAGAGTACTGAGGGTGTGGTGGGTAAGAGTTGGTTGGTTTTCTTTCAATTTTTTTCCCCCTTTTCACCAAGGATTTTGGTCAGGGTACTAGCTGCTCAGATTTGCACTTTCCAGATCCTTCTAGGTGCACGGTGCAGAATGGATTGGTTAGCTTTTTCCAATCCCAGGCTTTAGACCCAAAGTAATTTTGAACCTTTGGCAGAACTGGATTCATCCTGTCTCCTCCTTATCCCTGCAGCTACTCCCCCCACATGCCCAGACCCCCCCTCTGAGGAGATAGCCAGCAAGCCCAGCGTGTGGCCAAACCGTGCTGGCCCTGTCCCCTCCAAGGCCAGCGTGGGGTGCCCCTGGCCAGAGGGTCTCCCTCACCTCGCTGACTTGTTAGCGGCCCAGCCAGCTCAGCCCTGCCCGGGGAGCAGGCTGAGGGTGAGGGGGAAGATCTGGACAACACTTACCTGTTCTTCTGTCTGGCTGGATGGGAGGTATTCCTGGGGGAAAGAGAAAGAAGGAATGAGGGCCGCACTGCTTCCCCAGAGGCTTGGTGAAGTGGGAAGGGCTCATGGTTCTTTGGGGTTCAGTGCCTTTGGTGGGTAGTTGGCAGAATTCCAGTTCCTTCCCATCGTCCTCGTATGACTGGGCTGCTTGGCTGCTCATGGGGGGAGATAGTGTGGAACCCTGGGAAGGGCACAGACTTTGGAGTCTCTGGTGCCTGGCACTGCTTGGACATCCTTGGAAAAGTTTGTAACGGGTCTGCACCTTAGTTTTCCTGCTGGTGATAAAGGGGACGTTGTTGTCATATGACGAGATGTCATATGTGAGCATTCTAGGTGCTCAATAAATCTTTCTCTGCTCTCCCCATCCCCTGTTCCTCATGGGGTGTTGGATTTGGAAGCGAACTCTGAAATGGCCCAGTCAAGAACACATTTTGTGGAGAAGAAAACAAAGGTCAGAAGTGTTTGGTCATAAGTCAGCTTTCTCTGTTTTTATGTGCCTATTTTTTTAATTACAAAAGCAGCCTTTGAGTGCATGCCCACTATAAAAAGCATCAAGCCATGAGAGGTTTGTACAGTAAAAGTTAAAGTCCCTTTCACTCTCTCTCCCTCACTTCCCCTTCCCAGCCTAGACGTAACCACTGTTGACAGTTTCATATTTATTCTTCTAGAAATTTCCCTATGTATTTGCTTATACAAGTGTGTAAGTAAGCAGTTTTGAAAAAAAAACTTTTTTCAAAGAAGTATTTATTTGTTTTAGAGAGAGAGGGAGAAAGCGCAAGCTGTGGGTTGGGGGGTGAGAGAGAGGGAGACTCTCACTCCTGCGCTGACCTTGGATCCTGATGTGGGCCTCCACCTCCGGACCCTGAGATCACGACCTGAGCCGAAACTGAGTCAGACACTCAGTGACTGTGCCACACAGGTGCCCTCCATTGATGGTTTTTATGTCATTTCCAAATTCTTGCTATTACAAACAAGGTGGCAGTAAACACTCTGATGTAAATACCTTAAGATTCATGCGTCAATGGCATTTCTATTTTGTCCATGTTCTGAAGTGAGACTATTGGTAAAAGGTATGTGTACTTCCAGCTTTGATGGAGATTGCCAACGTGTCCTTGGCAGGGTATAAAAGTGCCAGTTTCCTCAGACCCTCACTGACAACACTTAAATGCGTGTATAGAGATAGAGATAGAGAGAGAGATAATATAGACAGTGAAAAAGGAGGAACTACCCTCTGTCCAGATCCCCTGGGACATGACTTCTGCATTAAGAGTATCTTCAAGGAACACGGGTTCATTTTAAGAATTCTTTCTGAGACAAACAGAATCTACTGGAAAGCTTGGCCAGTGGCTTGGCTCACATCTAGACACTGATTCCCAGCTTCACCAGCTGTCTCTGGAGTCATCCCTCGGCCGGATGGCAAAGGCACCAGCAGGCCGGGAGGCGTTCCCTCACTCTTAGGGTGACTGCACCCCCCACATGCCTGAGCCAGCCCTGGGTTTAACACCTGTAGCCCGGCATAATGAATTCTCCAAAGTGTCGGGTTTGACGATCATTCCTATGGCATGGGTGACCCCTACCAGCCCCTAGAGGCCTGAGCTTGAAGCTGGGCCTCTGCTTGGTGTCACCAAACCCGCTCAGAACCACTCCTCGCCGGACAGCACCCACCTTTGTCACTCACCTTTCACCCGCTTCCCCATCAGCCCAAAGAACTGGCTGGCTTTGCCCCTCTTCACCTGCTGGAGCTGGAGGTGAATGCCACCGTCCTGGGGGGAGCGGAGAGGTCATTGTTAGAGCTGCGGCAGAGGCTGGGGCTGGACACGGGACAGGGTGGGCAGCCTGAGTGACAGCAGTATCATGCCCCCGGCTCTGTGCCAGCAGGTGGCTCTGGTGTCTACCTTAGCCAACATGGAGCTTAGACACAATCATTTATAGCCAGTGTTCCACTGCCTGCGTTCCTGGCTTGGGGCCCAGCACTTTCTTGTATTAACTCATTTAATCCTCGCTGAAGCCACACCAGCTAGAACCTGTACGGTCACCATTTTACAGATGAAGACACCAAGACAGAGAGACATTAGTCCTCTCAAGCTCACCAGCTAGGATGTGAGAGATGGAGCCAGAACTTGAACCCAGGTCACCCGGCTCAAAGTCTCAAACACTGCAGACACAATCTCACTTCCTCTTTGCACGTGCTGTATGAAGTGACTGATTATCCCCCACCTACCGATGGGGACACTGAGACTCACGGAAGGTAAATGACTTGTCCAAGTCACGCAGGAAGCGGCGGAGGCAGAATTTGAACACAAAGAGTCTGACTCCGGAACATGGTTCTGCTCCATCTTAGAAAATGTCTCCGACATAGACAGGAGCGGCAGCCGGGGAACTCACGGTGGGCGCCCCATAGGCAAGGCAGGAGGGCTTCCCCAGCATCCCCGCTCTCACTGCTGCTGTCCTCTCTTCCTCCCAAACTCCCCACATGGTCCCGGATCTACCCTACCCCACAGCCTGGGCCTCCCACATGGAACATGGCATGTGGCCTGGGGTGGAGGCCACTCCTCTGGACAAAGACATTGTCGTCCTTGAGCTGATGGGGCGAAAAGTCTAGGCCAATGGTGCCGAACTGAAGTTCTCGTTTTTCCATCAGGCGTTGTGATATTGGCCAAAAAGTGTGGCCTCACTTTCTGGCCTTAACATGAGCCCTCAAAGGGCTTCTCAGCCCTGTTGAGAGGGAGTGATGCTTGCTAGTGGAGAGGGTGACGGTGGGTGACAGTCATTAGACCATCCTCGCGTCTCTCTGTGCCCAGCACCTGGCACAGAGCTTAGAACACAGTGTGTGCAGGATACTAAAAGCTGAAGAGGGGCCCTTTCTGAGCCCTGGGCCGATTCAGTCACTTCCAGTCTGTCTCCCGCGCAGGATGTTAAGGGCTGGGACAGCTGTCTCAGGCTGGAGTCACCTAGCCTGGCTAGGAACCAGAAAAGTCTCTTCGGAGATTTGGACCCACTGCTGAAAAGCTCATGAAAACCACTTTGCTGGGGTAAAAGGCAGCCTGCTAATGCAAGCTGGAGAGAATGGCTACTTATAAATGAAGTCTTAACTCTCTCCCGCCCTCCCTGGGGTTTCCTGGACCCTGGTTTCCTTTGACTCAGGAAAGACCCCTCCTCCACCTGAAGCCTGCCTTAATGCATTTAACCCAAATGCCTAGCTCCAGGGATGACGGCAGGTGGGGGAGCCCCCAGGGCTGAGGCAGTGATCCGCTCATCCTGACTTGTTCCTTCCTTCTGTCACCTCACTCCTCCTGTGTGAATGGTTCCTCTACTCCCAGCCCTGTGTGTCTCAGGGAACAGAACAGCCATGAGACCCAGCTGCAGGGGGAGGTGCTCGCAGGTGGAAGGCCCAGCAGCACCTGGGGAAGCGGATGCTTCTCTTGTGGCTGTGTAGAGAGCTCCCCGTCACACCACTTGGCTTTGCTGGGCCTGGGCCAGGTCCCATGCTGTTAGGCACAGACTCTGCAAAGACCCTTGGGGATCATTTTCCCTCTTCTTCCATGTCACAGGTGGTCAGAAAGCAGCAGTGACCTCCCCAAGGTCGCGCGGAGTCCATGGAGAAGCTGGGACTTGAACCTGGGTCCGTGCACCCTGCAGTATTCTCCACTCCACACGCTTCCACATCAGACAAAGCAGGAGGGAAAATCGCCACCAATGACTGCTCCTTCGATGGCTCTTCCAGTGGCCCCAGGGTCCTGACCAGATGCTGTGTGCCTCATTTTTGGATTTCTCCCCAGTGACCACATTCAGGTCCGTTTAGTAGAAGACAGTGGCCATCGGAGCAAGTACTTATCATGAAATAAGAGAAACGTGGGAGATGTTAACAGTGATCCTGCCCTAAGTTGACCCCCTTGAAAGGAAATTCTGGAATATGCCCTCTGATGCACAGACAAACCAAATCTGATCTCGGACAAATGTGCTTTTAAAGTTGCATAACATTGGACAAACTGACCTTTCTGTGCCTCGGTTTTCTTATCTGTGCAATGGGGATAGTAATGGTACCTTCCCCACAAGGCTGATAGGAGGATGAAACTGGTCAATATTTATGAAGCACTTAGGACAGTGCCAGGAACGTAACATACGTGAAATAAAACACAAACACACACGTACACATACACACTCACACACCGTTGCTCCCATGTACGCGTGCCCCTTTGGATGTCTGCCCAGCCAGGGCCCATGGCCTTGAACCTACCTGCAGAGGGGAGTCCGACAAAATGGCTAACAACGTACAACCTGCTCTCTGGGGAGCTGTGGAAGGGATCTCCCACCCCCTCCGCCTCAGACCAGCACGTGCCTCACCCCCCAGTACCTCCAGGGTCAAGGTTATCCAGGACCCTGCTTCTGCTCCGAGTGCCAGGTCCTCGTCAGCTGTCACAGTGCCTGCAGACAGCCCCATCAGGAGAAGCAGGGGGAGGCAGGGCAGCATTGTGGGTACTCCTCTGTCCTGGGACCCTCCAGGAGCTCCTTGCAGCTTGAAGATGCTGTCTCCAGCACGCCTGGGGCCTCTCGCTGGCTCCTTTCGTGTGTGTTTGGGGGGTGGGGGTGGGCGAAGCTCCACCTACTGTTTGTCCTTCCAGTTACCCTGCTTTCCTTTCTTCAGCTTATCTGGCCCCTGGGGCCACTTCCTATGACTCCCCTCCCTCCCTCCTGCTGGCTGGAAAGACCAATGATACCAGAGGAGGGACCAGACCTCTTCCACTGCTGGCCCAGCACTGGATCCCAGGGCTTAGCACTCTGATGCAACACTGGCCTCACCTTTTGGCTGCGTTCCCTTGGTGGCAGGTGCACAATGGGGCACTGTGTGGGGGCCTGGCGGGAAGCCCAAGGGGGCCTGGTCATCCTGGACATGGGGAAGGGGAGTGTGTGGCTCCTCCCCTCCCGCTGCTCTGCTCCCCTGTAAGAGAGGCCTCTCCTCCAGAACTCAGTGTTTGACCACTTGTCTCCCTATCACGGCACCCCCCCGAAGGTTCCCCTCCATCTAGGGACCTCCACATGTACATAGAAACGCACATCTTGCCCTGAGAGAAATAACATAGTGCTTAAAGGAGGAAAGCTCCGCAGAGGGAAGAATTGGGATTTGCCAGAAAAATGGCCTTCTGCTCAAGTGTCATCCGCTCTAAACTCTTTCCCACTGCTGTCAAAGTGATCTTTCTAGAGCCCTACCCTGGCAAGACTCTCCTGGCTTACAGCCTTCCGGTGTCTCCCCATGGCCCTTGGCATAATGTTCGGGCTCCAAAGCATGGCATTCAAGGCCCTTCTCCGCTTAGGTCCTCCCTGTCTCCCATCCATCATCATTCAATCAACCTTCCATCTATCCATCCTTCCATCCATCCATCGGCCCATCTGTCAGTGTAGAACAAGGGCCCTGTGGTCAGAGACCTGAATTCCAATCCTAGCTCCGCCATTACATAGCTGTGTCACCTTGACACATTTCTTAGCTCCTCTAAACCTTAGAGCCCTCATCTGTACATGAGATTAACAATAGCACTTATTTCCAAAGTTGCTGGCGGTGAAATGAGATCACGCGTGTGCCACACTTAGCACAGAGGCAGGCAGTAAATATTTGACACCGTTAACTGTTATTACTGTAACTGTTATTGCCCTTTGAGGCCCTGGGCCATAGAGGATGAATAAGATGCCAACTCTGCTCTCCAACATCTCCCAGTCCAGGAGAGACCCCTGGCTGGCAGGGAAGCTCTGTTCAATTTGGTGTGTGCCTGCATAGGGAGGGACGGGAACAAGAGAAGGACAAACCCCCCATCCCCATCGGCCCCAAAGCCATTCCTTGGTCCCAGACATGCTGCACTGCCTGCTCCCAGGACAGGCTCAGACTCCCTGCCCCGTGCCTTGACCTTGGCTTGTTGCCTCTGCCTAGACCTCCTTTTCCATCTGGTACGACTCCACCCTCCTTAAAGGGCCCACTTCATGGTCACCTCCACAGTAGGTTTTTCTGCACCTATTTCCTCACTCCAGCAAGAATTGATTCCTCTTCCTCAGTTTTCCCAGTATCCCACTTACATCTCTTGTAGCTGAGCGCAGGGGAGGGGTGGGAGTGGCAGCTGAGAGGGAGAGTGGATGGGAAACCCAGCCCTTGCTCTATTCACTGAGCTTCACAGCCTGGTGTGAGGCTTTGATCCCCTGGAGGAAGGTGCTTTGCTCCATTTCTCCCAGAGGGGACCGCTGGACTGAGAACAGCCCCACCTGTTCTGCTGGGTTACACCCCAGCTATGTGAGAGTGGCGCTGTGATATGTGTGCTTGGCGCACAGTGGGTCCTTAAGAAATGTGCAGTCACTCAGAGTCCAGGCTAGTGAAGGCAGAGAGGGATAGGGGCAAGCACCGAGGTTTGGGGGAGGACACCCCCCACACATCCCCTCCACTCCCACCCCGCCCAGCAATCTCTTTGGTGGATCCCAAGCCTGATCCCAAACCTGCACGGGCTAACATGCAGATTCCCCCCAGCTCAGCCCTCTTCTGGCCCCACCAGCCCTGGTTTCTGGGTCTGTCTCAACACTCCAGGTGACGGTCACTGGGCCTCCCAAAGCGGGGCATTCCACTTTGGGTTTTCCAGTGATGTTGACAAGCTCTTCCTTCCAGGGAACAGTTTCGCTTTTCATCTTCATTTTACAGATGTGGAAACTGAGGAGAGTTGGGCTTGCTCTAGATGCCTGTACTAACTGGTGGCAGACTAGCATCCCAGACCTCAGTCAGCTGCTTCCCGCCTCACACTAGGGCCTCAGCCTCTAAGGGCAAGCAGCCCAAGTCTGGAGGCAGAGTGACAGCATGGACCTCTGGATGTGTGTGTGTGTGTGGGGGGGGGGGAGATGGCTTCCTGTTTTGCAGGTCCAAACAGAGTGACCTTAGGACTTAAGAAATATCACTGGGCCTCAGTTTCTCCATCTGAAAATTGGAACTGCTGCTCATTGGATGGTGGTAAAGATTTCATGAATTCCCCAGTTTTAAAGAGCTCAGCACAGTGACCAGCACATAGTAGGCGCTCAAATAATC